>NC_072402.2:24512500-27012500 GCF_028858775.2 Pan troglodytes
ATAGAATAAAATGGATTTCTTTGTTCTTTGGTATTATCTTTCAAACATATATTCATGTCATCTGGCAGTTCAGCAATCTTAAACATTAAAATAAAAAACATAAATCTTTGAAATTATTACCAGGAATATATTCAAGTTTGAAAAATTCAAAATTGACATTGATGTAAATTTTATGCAATATTTTATATTTATATAAATTAAGTTAAATATATCTTTACTTTTCAGCTAATCTGACCATATTCTTTATTTCAGCTTAATTAGTATCAAAATATTTAACATTTTTCTGAGTAAACTGTTTCATTTTCAGACACTGTAAATAGTTAATCCTTAGTTTCTGGCCAAGTGTAGCTTGACTCTTAAACTACTTAAGACAGTTGTTCAAATCTCTATAAAATCTCTCCCAGCATTTTCAATATGTTGCTTATATTTTTCCTCGTGAAGCATTACTTTCATTGAAAGTTGTTAAATTATAAAGTTCCACTTAAGGTTTCCAAAGGTTGTTGAACTACAACAGCCTGCCCTTTCAACATATTTAATAAAAAGTTTGTAGTGATTCCTTCAATTAAGAAGGAAAATTGATGTGTATCATTAATTATGTCAGTAGAAATCATAAATCATCACTGAGTGCTGCAATTAATTATTTTTAAATCATGTGAAGAAAAATGACAGACACAAGATAAATCCATAGGCTCTTCAGATGAGAGGGATGTGGGAGGAAAAATATGAAGAAGAAAGGATACTATAAATTAAAAGCAATTCATAAATAAATAGCCACCTTATTTTTCTACTGTAGATCAATTTGAAAAATGATATTGGGACTACTTAAAACATGAACATTATACATCTTTGTTAGTTCAGTAACATTTGAGTTTCGAGAATGGATTATTTATCCACTTTATTAATTCACATCACACTGACACAAAGCGAAATAAAACTTCTCAGTCCAGATGCAATTTTTTTTAGAATAACAGTGAGAAATGGTTAAGCATGTGTTTCATTTAAGTGAATAAATACTTTTTCACCAGTTTTTGTCCTCGTACTATTTAATTCAAAAACATACATTCTTAACATACACACAACTTGTTGAAAAGCCTTTCAGTTTTCAAAATAACTTTAATGAATAGAAACTGCATTACTAATTTTCAGAGTTACTGGTTTAGTAAGTAATTCACTAGTTTTTACTTTATATATACTTAATGCATCCCACTCTAAGTCCCTTTGATTTCTGGACTTTTGTGTTGCCAAACACTTCTTCTATATGACATCATAAACTGCTCAATCTACAGATTTTTTTGTCTATGTTAGGATAAAAAAGACAACACATTGAGATGGAAATTGCTTCTGAACAACTGTTTTTTAAAGTTTTATCATTAATTTAAATATTTCTAATAACTGACATTTAGACCTAAATGTTACGTAGTGTAATTGGGGGCAGTTCTTATACTCAATGCTCCCCTATTTCCCCCTGCTCCTACCCCTCCTCTATTATATCCTTTGGGCAATTTCATAGCCTCAATTATCACCTGTAACGTTTAATTCATGAATATGTAGCCCAGCTCCAAGCTTTCTCTAGAGCTCTAGTCTCAATTTCTCACTCCCTCCAGAGCAAAACATTCTGGATGCTTTACTAGAACTCCAAAATACATTATGTCCAGAAAAGAACTCATTAACTATACAAGCCTAGTTCTCCTCTTGTATCCTTAATTGTAGTCATGCTATTAATAGCCTCCTAGTAATAGGCTCAAAACCCTTAATATATCAGAGACCACCCTTTTCTTTATCTATGACATTTGGTCCTCATCAAGTTTGGTCACATTCATTCCTTCCTCTTTACTCCCCAAATCTCTTTGCTTATGCAATCCATTATTTTCTTTTGTCGGTTTTACTTCAGTTGCTCCTGAACAGGTCCCTTACCTCCCAGGTTTCCATCCTACTATTTAACCTTCACATTTCTGCCCAACAAACTTGTTTACAGTCCAGCCCCAAACTTTATTCACTGCTCAAAAAACTTTCAAAGACCGATGTTAACAATTTAATAAACTCCTACTAAAATATTTTAAGAGGTAAGATAGAAATAAATAAAAGGAAAAAATATTGAATGATGTCTCAGTTCCTCAGCCTGACTTGATCTTCAAATCTCCCCACATTCCCACCTCTGGCCACAACATCATTTTTTATTATGATTTTTATCCCCCCCCAATCCCCCACCCTGGCTAGCCCCTCGGATAAATGTGATGTAGTAGAAATAGTATGATGAGAGAGTGTCTTAGTCTATTTTATGCTACATAACAGAATACCACAGAATCAGTAATTTATAATGAAGAGAAATGTATTGGCTCACAGTATCAGAGGCTGGGAAGTCTAAGGTCAAGGTGCCACCAGGTTTGGAGTCTGGTGAGGCCATTCTCTTCTTCCAAGATAGTGCCTTGCAAGCTGAATCCTCTGGAGGGGAGCAAGGCTGGATCCTCACATGGCAGAGGGTGAAAGGGACAAACTGGAGAGCCCACTCCCTAAAGCTCTTTTTATCTTTTTATACTGGCATGAGGGCTCTGCTCTCAGGACCTAACCATCTTCCATTGGGCCCCACCTACCAATATTGTTACAATGGCAAGTAAATTTCAGCATGCATTTTGGATGGGGACAAACATTCAAACCATAGCAGGGAGTAACATTGGAAGAAAAACAGTCTTTTGTTAATGTTGTTCATTGACGCAATCCAAGGCCTAGAACATAAGAATTCTCAAAAACTACTTGCTTGGTATTTCAACTGAAACATTTTTCATCTGAAAGGGGAGATTTGATTTGATTTACAGACCACTAGTGGGCTTGACAAAATAAGTGATGGCATAATTTTTTAGACCAGATCCAGTTTTTATTCTTTTGAGATAAGCAATGAGACAGGAATTTAGGAACTGAGATGTAACAAAGTAAAAAGATTCTTCATTACCTTTATATATTCTCCTTCTAGAAAAGAATGTTTTGACCACTTTACAGTTTCCATCAGAACAAAAATGACTGGTGACTGTAATATCTAAGAGGCAAAACAAAAGGTCATGTCCTTCTTTCTTCTTTAATGGTGATACTAAAAAAAAAAGCTCTTGCAATATTGGGAATAATTTTATACAGGAATGTATAAACAATTCATATCCTATGTGCTGCAGTATATTCAAAATGTTCTTCTGAGAAAGGTTCACAGAGTCCTAAGCATGATTTATTTCAGCACAATAGACATGATTCATGTTGTTCCTCCCATTTTTGGCTCACAGGTAAAAAAATTACTAATTATATTGTGAGCATATAGTATATGCAAAAATTATAGGTGAATTAAGACTATAAAAGAGAATTTATTTGACCAGTAAGCTGTACCATTATTCATTATCATTATTAGTTGTATGATCATTATATAAATCACACACACACAGACAATAGTCTTCTATTTTATCTTTTAATACTACCAAATTTGAAGAACTCTTCTTACTATTAAAAGAGTTGATTTTGAAGAGTGTATTTCTTAACACATTGTAGATGTTCAATAGAAGTTTACTCCTTTTCTCCTTTCTATTCAGTCCATTCTCTACCTACATTAAACTTGCCTCTTGTCTGAATACACTTTGCTTATATAAATGGCTCTGCCTATCATGCCCTTTCCTCTGTTCCAGCCTGTCCAAATCCTACCTACTCTTCAAGCATGAATTCAAATGACACCTTTTCCATAGTTGCTAGTTCCTACATCTTTGGGGATTTACCACTTTGGGGATTTACCTCATCTCCATTGTTATGGTCTAAGATTGATGATAAAATTATATCTGACTTATTTTTTTAATGACTCCCCTCTCCTTAACATCTAATTCACTGCCCTACAACCAAGCATGAAAATCCTTAGCGAACAAATAAATATTATCTGAACATAACTTATTGCCATCAAGCAAAATGAGAGAGAAGTTAATTAAAAGTCACAAGTCCAGCAGTTCCCATAGAGTAGCAACAGACTCCAGCCCTCTTTTCCTGAATCCTAGGACTTTTGAATCTACATTATGTTACCCATTTATGAAGGAAAAATGAGATTTGCCATTCTTAATCTGAAATATATATCCAGTTCTTAAAACAGACAAATTGGTCAGGTCTACACTGTAAATTAAAGTGGAAAATTATTTCAACTGTCTGTGTAATTAAAGTTCAATCAAGCAACGAAAGAAGTATTTTTACCTTGAATAATCCTGCAATTACCTTAATTATCCATATTCTTTTGCACTTTCTGTAACAAAAAAAATCCAAAACAATAAATTCTATATCTGATTATCTTCAATAAAATGAATTAAATATGCTTCTGTTTAAAAAAAAACTATGAGAATCCCTTTGCTGAATATACTGAATCTGAAGAGGTAGAGTCACTTGTCCATTGGAAACAGTAAAAAAAGTAAAGAGAAATATTCAAGATGCATTACAAAATGCCAATACCACACATGTAACTTGTTAATACTTTTTTCTGTCATGTTCACATTATGTTTCTGAACATAAGATGGCTTTGGCTCCTTTAAGAGCCCAATTGTTAGACTGGAAAAATGTCTCTGCAGCCTTGA
This sequence comes from Pan troglodytes, assembly GCF_028858775.2. Taxonomy (NCBI): domain Eukaryota; kingdom Metazoa; phylum Chordata; class Mammalia; order Primates; family Hominidae; genus Pan; species Pan troglodytes. The sequence goes on from NC_072402.2 coordinate 24,517,081, forward strand.
AAGTTCGCTGAGTCTCCTTCAGTAAAGAAATAGAACTTCTTTACTAAAAATTAATAATCTTTTATTGTGGTTTATTAAATCATTTTTATCAGAAATAGAAATCTAAAATAACAAGAGTGTCTTAGTCAGTTTGGACTGCTATAACAAAATATCATAGGCTGGATGGCTTAAACAACAGAAATTTATTTTCTCATAGTTCTATAGGTTAGAATTTTACTGTCAGAGTGCCAGCATTACGGGGTTCTGGTGAGGTATCTCTTCCTGCCTTATAGATGGCAGCCATCTTGCTCGGTGCTCACATCCTCACCTTTGTACATGCCTGAAGAGAGAGATGTCTCTTCTGACAAGGATGCTAATTCCATCATGAGGGCCCTACACTCATAACCTCATCCAAACTTAATTACCTCCGAAAAAGCTCATCTCCCAATACCATCACATGGGGATTAAGGTTCAACCTATAAACTTCGAGGCAACACAAGTCAATCCATAGCAAAAGGTATATAATTATTGTATAATTAATTTAGAATTTAATCAATGACTGAAACCCGATTAGAAATTAAGAAATGGGGATTTAAAAAGAAATGCAGGAGCTATTCTATAGAATATTTCGTTTTCTTAGTTCTCTCATTTACTTCTACATTTTCTCTTAACATTAACATGGAAAAAGTCATCAAGAAAAATGAGAAGAATTGCAAAATATTGGAACTATGGAGTCAAAAAGTTGCAAGGATGGATCTAGGTTCCTAGATTCAAACAAATCTGCAAGAGTTTTTGTGGTGAATTCAAGTGTGTGCTAGTAAATACTTAACAATTGGATTTTTTTTTTTTAAAAGTCCCAATTTGTAGTATTGCTGATTTCCTTAGCTAAATATTCTCACCATGGCCAAATTCTAGCTACCAATGTTACGTCACTGAATGCAAAGTTAGGAAAAGATGCACACAATTGACTTTTACAATCCAGTGAGAGTTGGCTTCACCATAGCACTGAGTGAACAGATTTAAAATCTTCAAGTCCAATACAATGTATAATGTCGTCTATTAATATAAATACTGAATTTTAAAAAATGTTTTCAAGGGCTGCAAATGAAGACAATAAATATAAGTTTTTTAGTAAGACAGTATTTTTTCCTGAATAATAATATTTCTTTAAATCTTGTCTCAAATGTTGCATCCTTTATTGGTTCGTCCTTTATGGAAATGATTCATTGCATAGTATTAAAGTCCATTATTGAAAAATTATAACTAGATCGTTATTGTGATCAGATCACTTACATATTTCAATCCCAGACCAACCAATTTATAGCTATAAAGTGATGGTGGAGACCACTCTTACTCAAACTTTGTTCAATTTCATAGAAGCTTGAAAATATGAAAACAGAGTTTTTCCAAGTTAAAATAATATCAGAATATACCAGGGCATCCATTAATGCAGTATGGGGCTTAACAGAGCTACATTTAGTTAATCTGCATTAGAGTGATCTGCACTAGAGTGTACCTTTGTAATTTATCACATTGAATTAACTGAAAGTAGTTACAAGATAATGCATAATGTCTAAAAATAACAACCCACTTTTAGACAGTAATAATGTAAAACCTTTCTAAATAAGCCCTACATCAATAAATATAATAAACTCTTACAAATACAATAAACTCCTGGAATATTTGTAAAGAATTAGAATTTACTCAACATCTTTTCTCTCCTTCTTCCTTATTAACAAAATCTGCATTTGTTGGGAGTGGAAACATGGTCAACTTTGTTGCCATTCCCAACAAATTATGAAGTTCCTCAGAGTCCTTGACTATTATCTCTACATTTCTCAGCAACAGAGCAAAATAAACTCATATCTTACTCAAATCCAGCTTAAGATAATTTCCTCTGGTATCTGTTACATGCAGCCAAAATCAATCTGTAATTGATATACATACACCTTGATGCTTAGAAGTGGTAGGCTGCAAGTAAAAAACTCTAAAACATGAAAATAAAATGTAGATACAAGGACTCAGATATGGCACATGACCCTTGATGTGTGGTAGCAAAAAAAGTTTTGTCAAGTTACCAGCTCCTGTACCTTAAAATCAGTCTACATACAAACCAATTATGCAGAGAAAGAGGAAATGGTGGGGAAATTTTAGAATGTTAGTACATGCAAGCACATTCTTGCAGCTCTTCACAAAGTCCTGTAAGAGAGAACCAAAGGAGCTAATCAGTCTGCAAGCAGAGATGTTAAGATATACCACTTTGCTAAGAAAACTGCTGTCTTAGTCTAGTCAGGCTGCTGTAACAAAAGACCATAAGCTGAGTAGTTTTTATAAAAGCAGAAAATTATTTCTCACAATTCTAGAGGCTGGGAATCCCAAGATAAGAGCATCAATAGACTTAGTGTCTGGTGAGGGCCTGTTTCCTAGTTTATAGATGGCTCCTTCTCACATGTGAAAGGGTGTGGGGTCTTTCCTGGCCTCTTTTATAAAGACACCAATCCCATTCATGAGGGCTCTACCTATATAACCTAATCACCTTCCAAAAGCCCCACCTCCTAATACTGTCACCTTGGGGGTTAGAATGTCAACATATAAATTTGAGGGGGACACAAACATTCAGACCATAGCAACTGCCCTCCTAGAAAATCTACATAAACTGAAGTTTTTCTTACTTTGGAGATGTACAAGATCACAAAAGCAGTTGTTCCTGTACTCCAAATAGAATGACTTAAAAATATCAGGCTTAGACTTCCAGTCAGTGACTTCTTAGACCTACCAGAGAACAGTTACAGGAAAAACTGCCACTCCAAATTCGGAGAAACAAGAGATTCCAGAAAGTTACACAAGATCTGGAGCAGAAGTCACTGGAGTATAAGCTGCTGGAAACTTAAGTGGCAATTTTGATGAATTGAGGGATTTTGAGTGTGAATTAACACGGGAGTCAGGAAAACTCTGAGAGTTTCCTGGGTTTTATTTCCAGGAATCTTACTGGATTCTCAAGGTAAAAATTTTGAAAAAAATTTCACATGGCTCTGGCAGGAGGAAGGAATGAGTAATTATTTTGAAATATGGCCGAGGCATTCTGCATTACCAATACCTACTTTCCCAGGGAAAAGACTACCTGAGCCTCATCACAGCTGGAAGGAAGGCCATTTCTCCCATTCCAGCCCTGCTAGCCTCCCTACTTTACCTAAGAGTAAAAATACTCTTATAGAAAGTATTATAGAAATATAGTAGAAAGCTATACCTCATGATAAAAAGAAAACCCTTAGCAAACTAAGAACAGAGTGAGACTTCCCCATCTTGATAAAGAATATCTGGGAAAAGCCTGTAGCTAACATCATATCTAATGGTGAAAAACTAGATGTTTTCCCACTAAGGTCAGAAACAAAGCAAAGATGCTGCTCTCACCATTCCTATTCAATATCATACTCAAAGTCCTAGCTAATGTAATAAGACAAGAAAAGGAAATAAAAGGCATACAGATTGAGAAGGAAGAAATAAACTTGTCTTTGTTCACAGACAAAATTATTTTCTAAGTAGAAAATTCCAAAAAATATCAACAGACTCTTGGAACTAATAAGTGATTATAGTAAGATTGCAGGATACAAGTTGAGTACACGAAAGTCAAAAGCTTTATTTTATGCCAGTAATAAACAATTGGAATATAAAATGTAAAACACAATACCATTACATTTGCACTAAAAAAAGAGAAATACTTAGGTATAAATCTAATAAAGTGTGTACAATATGTATATGAGGAAAATACAAAACACTGATAAAAGAAATTAAAGATCTAAATAAAGAGATAGTCTGTGTTCATGGATAGGAAGACTTCATATTCTCAAGATGTCAATTTTTATTTCTTTCTAACTTTTGTTTTAGGTTCAGGGGGTATATATGCATGTTTGTTACATGAGTAAACTGCATGTTATGGAGGTTTGGTGTACAGATTATTTCATCAGTTAGATACTAAGTGTAGTATCCAATAGGTAGTTTTTTGATCCTCTCCCTCTTCCTTCCTTCTTCCCTCAAGTAGTCCCTGGTTTCTGTTGTTTTCTTCTTTGTGTCCATGTGTACTTGAAGTTTAGCTCCCATTTATAAGTGAGAACATGCAGTATTTAGTTTTCTGTTCCTGCATTAATTTGCTAGGATAATGACCTCCAGCCCCATCCATGTTGCTGCAAAGGACATAATCTCATTCTTTTTTATGGCTGCATAGTATTTCATGGTATATATGTACTACATTTTCTTTATCTAGTTCACCACTGATAGTCATATAGGTTGATTCTATGTCTTTGATACTGTGAATAGTGCTGCAATGAACATCCATGTGCATGTGTCTTTGTGGTAGAATAATTTATATTCCTTTGGGTATATACCCAGTAATGGTAGTTCTGTTTCAAGTCCCTTGAGAAATCTCTAACTGTTTTCCATACTCACTGAACTAATTTACATTCCCACCAGCAGTATGTAAATATTCCCTTTTCTCTGCAACTTTGCCAGCATCTATTAATTTTTGACTTTTTAATAATAGCCAAGATGTCAATTTTTTATAAGTTGGTCTATAGGCTCAACACAATTCAAATCAAAATACAAGCACATTATTTTGTGAACATTGACAAATTGATTCTAAAGTTTATATGGAAAGGCAATAGATCTAGATTAGACAACATAATACTGAAGAAGAACAAAGATAAAAGACTCACACACCTTATTTCAAGACTTACTAAGGTCACAATAACTAGGATACAGTGACATAGTTGAAAAAATAGACACAAACATTAAGAGAACAGAATAGAGAGTCCAGAAATAGATAAACACAAGTGTAGTCAACTGATATTTGACAAAGAAGCAAAGACAATTCTATGGAGAAAGGATAGTCTTTTCAACAAATGGTGCTAAAAAATAGATGTACATATGCAAAAATAAATAAATAAATAACCCTAGACACAAATCTTCCACCTAACACAAAAATGCATTTTAAAAAGGTTTACACAGCTAAATTTTAAATGAAAATTATAAACTTCCAGAAGATAACATAGGAGAAAATCTATGTGATCATGGGTTTGGTAGTGAGTTTTTAGATATGACACCAAAAACACAATTTATAAAAGAAAAATTGATAAATGTAGCTTTATTAAAATTAAATACTTGTGCTCTGCAAAAGACACTTAAGAAAATGAAAAGACAAGCAACAAACTAGGAGAGAATATTTTTGAAACATGTCGGATAAAGAACTTGTGTTCAAAATACGAAATAATCTTTTAAAACTCAACAAAAATGAAACAACCCTATTTAAAAATGGTGAAAAGATCTGAATAGACACACATCTCACCATAGGAGATAAACAGATAATAAACAAACTTATGAAAATTTCTCACCATAATTTGTCATCAGAGAGAATTACAAACTAATATAATGAGATACCACTACACAGTTTTAGAATGCCTAAAATCCAAAAATCTGACAATATCAGTGGCTGATGAGGAGCCACAAGATCTCTCATTCCCTGCTGGTAAATATGCATAATGGTAAAGCCACTTTAGAAGGCAGTTTGGCAATTTCTTACAACGTTAAAAAGAGTCTTACCATACAATCTAGCAATTGAAATATTTACCCAAATAATTTGAAAATTTATGTCCACAAAAACCAGCACACAAACATATATAGCAACTCTATTCATAATTGCCAAAACCTGGAAGCAACTAATATGTCCTTCAATAGGCAAATGGATAAACAATGGTACATAAATAAAATAGAATATTAATCAGTAAAAAAAAAGAGCTTTTTTATTTTTAACTTTTATGTTCAGGGGTACATGTGCAGGCTGTGCAGGTTTGTTACACTGGCGAACATGTGTCATGGGGGTTGGTTATACAGATTATTTCATCACCCAGGTATCAAGCCTAGTACCTATTAGCTGCATTTCCTGTTTCTTTCCCTCCTTGTAGTGTCCACCCTCTCGTGGGCCCCAGTGTGTGTTGTTCCCCTCTATGTGTCCATGTGTTCTCACCATTTAGCTCCCACTTATAAGTGAGAACATGCAGTATTTGGTTTTCTGTTCCTGCATTAATTTGCTAAGGATAATGGCCTCCAGCTCCATCCACATTCCTGCAAAGGACATGATCTCATTCTTTTTTTTGTGGCTGCATAGTATTCCATGGTGTATATGTACCACATTTTCTTTATCCACTTTATCATTGATAGGCAACAAATCAGCTTTTAAGTCACTAAAAGATATAGATGAATCTGAAACACATATTACTAGTGAAAGAAAAAAGCCAAAAAAAAAAACCAGTCTGATATTACATGGCATTCGGAAATAGCAAGGCTATAAAGTCAGTAAAAAGATCAGTAATTTCCAAAGGTTTGAGGAGAGGGGGTTGAATAGATGAAGCACAGGAGATATTTTAGGGCAGTAAAATTAATCTGTATGTCACCATAGGGGTGGATACATGACACTATCCACTTGTCCAAACCATAAAATGTATAACACAAACCTAATATATGGAGTTTTGAACCCTAACATATGGGTATTTTTTTAAAATGTTAAGAATTCAAGGGACCCAAGAATGGAATGCAGAATGTACAAACGGAATGCAGAATGTACTACAAATGTATGAAACTACCTCACTGAAGAATTTGGGGGAAAGGATCCTGATCTAAGTGACTTTGGAAATGAGTGGTATCTATAAGACTAAAGATAAACAGAAATAATACATAAGCACCACAATATAGTTGGTAAGGTTTTTCCTAAGGGGATACATGTTTACAGCTCAGATATCACAATACCTGTATAGTGGAAATCAATAATTAACTAAATGAATGGCAGATGAGGGGATCTAGGCTTCTCATTGTAGTAGTGGGAGGTTTCAGAGAAGACAGGGCTAAAATGACCCAGATTGTAATGGATTAAAGTTACGACATCAGTATGAACTCATGTTTAACTAAATACAGATACAGAGGGTTACATATAGAAATGTTCATAGATAGTGTATACATGATTAGTGTACACACATGTATTTCCTTGCTTTGTCAAGAAAGAGGATCTGGAAGCAAGAACAGATCAGTAGCAATGAGCATACCTATTGCCAAGGTCTTAGTTTCTACTATCATCTTCCACTAAAAGGAACCAGGGCTCCTTGGAAACATAGCTGTTTCCATGACAGGCCAAGAAATAGATGAGTGTGGAGCATCTTGTAGTACCAGAAAGTAAAAAAGTGTTCAAAAAGAAAATCCCACGATGATTCAGGTATCTCAAAGGGACACAAGAGCCAACTGAAAGAGCTTCCAAAGCCAAAGCTGGAGCAATTCAAGTACTATAATAAATAAAGTAGTACTGGATTATAACACAAAATGTAAAATAAATATACTGATATAAATGATTCAATAAATAAAGAGATTAAACAAATTTCCCATGCAGAATAATTCCAAATAACTCATGTAGATACTTTTATAAGGGTGAAGCATAACTCCCCATTGCTTTATATATATATATACTTTAAGTTCTAGGGTACATGTGCACAACGTGCAGGTTACATATGTGTACATGTGCCATGTTGGTTTGCTGCACCCATTAACTCGTCATTTACATTAGGTATTTCTCCTAATGCTATCCCTCCCCCAGCCCCTCATCCCATGACAGGCCCCAGTGTGTGATGTTCCCGCCGTGTGTCCAGGTGTTCTCATTGTTCAATTCCCACCTATAAGTGAGAACATGCGGTGTTTGGTTTTCTGTCCTTGGGATAGTTTGCTCAGAATGATGGTTTCCAGCTTCATCCATGTCCCTACAAAGGACATGAACTCATCCTTTTTTATGGCTGCATAGTATTCCATGGTGTATATGTGCCACATTTTCTTAATCCAGTCTATTACTGATGGACATTTGGGTTGGTGCAAGCCTTTGCTATTGTGAATAGTGCCACAATAAACATACGTGTGCATGTGTCTTTATAGTAGCATGATTTATAATCCTTTGGATATATACCCAGTAATGGGATGGCTGGGTCAAAAGGTATTTCTAGTTCCAGATCCTTGAGGAATTGCCACACTGTCTTCCACAATGGTTGAACTAGTTTACACTCCCACCAACAGTGTAAAAGCGTTCTTATTTCTCCACATCCTCTCCAGCACCTGTTGTTTCCTGACTTTTTAATGATCGTCATTCTAACTGGTGCGAGATGGTATGTCATTGTAGTTTTGATTTGCATTTCTCTGATGACAAGTGATGATGAGCATTTTTTCATGTGTCTGTTGGCTGCATAAATGTCTTCTTTTGAAAAGTGTCTGTTCATATCCTTCACCCACTTTTTGATGCTCCCCATTCCTTAAATGTGAGCTGTGCATAATAACTTTCTTCCAAAGGATGCAGTTAAAAAAAAAAAAAAAGCAAGTGGACAGTAGAGTAACTTTACAGTGAAGAAATAAGACAAACACCACCTCAACCAGGTGACTAAGGTGAACTTCAACAGTGATAACTCACATTGATAACAATAAAAGATAAACTCAGGCACATTAAAATGTCAATGAGTTTATTTGAACATTCAGTGATTCACGAATCAGGCAGCACCAGGCCATAGGCAGTTCTATGCTCCACTTGGAGGAGAGGGAAGCAAGAGACAGAAAAATTTTACAAGGTATAATCAAGACAAAGAAATTTGATTGGTTAAAGTGGGATGTCCCTAGTTAGAAGATAGTTGGTAGTTTCTGATTGGTAAAATTTAAGTTTGGTTTTACTGTTTACACTGGGCTTACATTTGCTTACCTAAGAATTAATTCAAGGTGATGGAGCTGGCCTCCCAATGAAAACTTTTTTTAACAATTGTACATACTCTTGATGTGATATGATGTAATGAAACTGGGACTTTACCTTTGTGATCTGCCTCCCAAAAACATATATCATCAGCTTAATCATGAAAAAACATCAGAATTCTCAGGTGAGGGACATGCTACAAAATACCTGACCAGTATTCCTCAAAACTGTTATGGACATCAAAAGCCAGAAAAGTCTGAGAGAGTGTCACAGCCATAAGGAGCCCAAGGAGACACGATGACTAAACATATTGTGACACCCTGAATTACAGCTGGAACAGAAAGAGGAAATTTGAATACAATATAGACTTTAGTTAATAACATCATATAGATATTTGTTCATTAACTGTAACAAATGTACCATGCTAATGTAAGAATTTAATAATAAAGAAAACTGGGCACGGGATATATGGGAACTCTGTGCTATCTCCATAATTTTTCTGCAAATATAAAACTATTATAAAATTTTAAAATTGTTATTTTAAAAAAGGCACGCTTAGCAGTAGGTAAGACTAACTATGCCCTAAGTGTTATCAAACACATTCTTTTAAAAGCACTCTGCTGAACAACGGGAGCAAGCCCAGCCCAGCAAAGATTAGGTGAGGGTCTTGCCACAACATCCTATTGTCCCAATTGGCTTCAAGGTTGTGGCTCCTTAAAAAAGGGAGAAAAGAAGGTCAGAGCATAGAAGCCAACTCCCGAGAGCCAAATTTATCAGGTTTAAAACAACATCCAAACAAGATCTTTAGCTTTGTGTCCTAACAGGTAGAAACATACTGATTTCTTATTCAAGTTTGTAGGGAACTGAACTACTAAACAAACAAGATAGCAAAGAACTGCTTGCAACTGTGCACTCTGTAAAGGAATCCACAGGCCTCCAGATCTGCAGCAGTAGGAAGTGGGATGAAAGATGCACAACCACCCAGGGGACACACTCTCCAAAACTCAGATGTGGCCATCATAAGCATCAAGCTCCTCACACAAAGCAGGACCTACTAGAACAAGAAGCCTCCCTGCTCCTTTCCAAGCACTTTTAAAGGAATGTGCTTGACAATGCATAGGGCATAGTTTCATCTACTGCCAAGCCTTTTTTTTTAACAATTTTAAAATTTTACAATAGTTTTATATTTACAACCTCTTTTATATTTACCATGTTGATTTTTGTTATGAACCAGTGACTGCTGTGTGTTTCCCTTGTCTCCTTTTGAATTGGGACTTTTTTAATGTAGTAATTGTGCACTGACTTAAGCCAATGTGGTCATTCACAATTGTTAGATTCTTTTTGTTAAGTTTCTTTGGCCTCCATTGGCTATAAGTACATAAGAACTAAATGTTCATCTCTCACAACTGTGCAAGACTGAGATCAAATTCTGCCAAACATGTATTTTAGTATGTACTTTTTTTTTTTTTACAACCGTTTTTGTAAAGGCAATGAAGTTTTTGTTCTCATTCCTTTTAGATGTTCTGGCCAAACCATGCATGAAAGGATCAATGGAAATAAATAAATAAATATTCTAGCAGAAATAAATGAATAAATATTCTAGGATTCTGTATACTGCTAGTTGGATTAAGTCAATGAGCTCCACCATGTATGTCTAAACATAGGACTATACAGAATCCAGGGCTTACAATGCCATTCTGAAGGGAAGTGGAAACAAATTAAAAGGAATATACTACTGAGGCCACTAGATTCTTAGACCCTGTTCATGCAAGGCCAGAGGTGAGTGTGTAACATTTCTCGAAAGTGCACATATCTTAAACATCACTTATTTCACAAATGAATAATCATTTCTAAAGTCGATTATCTTAATTAATACATCCTTTGTTGGTGGTGAGATAAAGATAATTGAAGGGCTTATCATAGCTGCAGGAGTGGGAGTGAGTTCTAGCAGAGACAATGCCAAATAGAGTGCTTCAAATGTTAACCGATTACCATAAAATATATATTAAAACTGACATACATATATATATCACCATGCTTTAAATAAAGAATTTTCAGTCAAATTGTATATCTGATTTGTCTTTACCACTGTGTATCGGGCATGTAGGGAAGAGATCAGTTTTGGTTTTAGGTAGATCAGTCATGGGGAAAAAAATTTGAAGAAAAGTATTCATCACCTAGAAATCCTAGGCTTAAAATTTGACGTGATAAGAAGAGATTTAGGGACTGTCTCCTTTGGAGAAAAGAGGGGTTCTCTAGTCTCCCAGCATTATTCATTTCTTTAATAGGAGAATAAACCTATAGATAGGGATTCTGTCTTATATCTCAATATTCTGTAGCCAATAAGTGGAATACTACTTTTAGCCAAGGATATTACTTTTCCTAAATGACTTGAGCAGTTGCTTCAGAAGTCTTCTGGCATTCATAAAGGAATAATAGAGCCTAAAGGACAATACACACACAGTCTTGCTGAAACAATTATTAAAATTGGGCTACTAGAAAGACACTTTAACACTAATGTCAATATAATAGCTACATAATGCCAAATACATAACTGCATAAAGGATATTTTATATGTAATTTTAAAAAGTTGTGATTTGCTACCTCACTTCATCCAGGTCTCTACTCAAATGACATCATCTCATTAGGCCTTCCTTGGCCACCTTATCTAAAACATACTGTCCCCAATATTCTCTTTGCCCCTTTTCTACATTATTATTTTCTTAGCACTTATTACTATGTATTACACCATATCACCATATTTTTTAGTTATCAATCTTGTTTATTGTCATATAACTTTCTTGAGAGCAGGACTCTTTGTCTATTGGGTTCACTATTATATTCACAGGGCCATATCAGTGCCTGACACATAGTAGTAGCTACTCAGATATTGAATGAATTAATTACTGTTCATTAAAATTTCACAATATTTTTCTCTTCTGGGTGAAATGATAGAACATCATTGTGACATTATTTATTTCAGTAGAATAAACAGAAAAAATACAAGGATATTTTTAAATTAGAAAAGTCAATATCGTGAAAATTTGCCTAATGGACAAATGGTGATAGACAAGAAAATAAAGATCTGGAGAAAGTATGTTCAGGTATAAAAGTAATGGTGTTACTAACAATGGATTTGTTATTTTTCTCATTTTTCTCTTAAAACAGATATCATTACTCAAATCAAATTAGCTCAATGGTGTACCTTTTATACTAAGAATTGATTTTTTTAATTAAAGAAAATCAAAATAAATCTTAATATATATTAGCTTTATACAATAATTTTTCTTCAATTACATAGGAGTACATTATTAAAAGGTGCTAATAATTATTCATTTAGCTACTCTCTGTAATAACAAGATACAGACTCAAAGCTCAGAATGCTACAGAAAGGACATTTTTAATAAAATACGAAAAGAAGATGATATGGTTTGGCTGTGTCCCCACCCAAATCTCATCTCAAATTGTAGTTCCCATAATCCCCACATGTTGTGGGAGGAACCCAGTGGGAAGTAACTGAATCATGGGGGCGGTTTCCCCCATGCTACTCTTGTAATAGTGAGTAAGTTCTCACATGATCTGATGGTTTTATAAGGGGCTTCCCCCTTCACTTGGCTCTCATTCTTCTCCTTCCTCCCACCATGTGAAGAAGGACATGTTTGCTTCCCCTTTTGCCATGATTATAAGTTTCCTGAGCCCTCTCCAGCGCTATGGAACTGGGAGTCACTTAAACCTCTTTTCTTTATAAATTACCTAGTCTCAGGTATGTCCTTATAGCAGCATGAGAACATACTAATACAGATGATAAACTATGGTTTGACCAAAGGCCTAAGTAAACAACATGTTCCAACTCGAGAAATTAAAAAACATTTCTTCTCTCTGTTTCCTACTAATACTCTTATTACTATATGCAGAGTAAGAAAATGTCAACATAAAACATAAACATAGACTCTACTTATGAAACAAACATTTATCTTGATGATAAAAACTGAGAGGGAGGCAATGTAATGTAACTAAGAGTGGAATTACTTTGAAATTATAATGTCAGTTTGTCACTCATTAGCTTCGTAATCTTGGGAATTTTACTTTACATCTTTGAACTAGAGTCTCAGTTTAGTCCTCTGCAAATGGAGAGAAGAGTTTGGATATCATATTTGGCTCTGCAGCTTATTATAAGGACTAATGATATAATGTCCAACAAGTGCTGGGCATGGTGTCTATATACATTATTTCATTAACAAACTGTATCTCTATTTAATCAGTCTGCATCTAAAACACAAATCCTCATACAAATGCATATCCTTTGCTGTACTGAAGGCATAGGTTAATGAGAAAGTGCTAGAGTTATAGTCAAAAGACTTTCATATTAGTAAATTTTATTACATGAATAAGATACTTTATGAAAACTTTATTCAACCTATCTATAATAAATCAAGAATGTTCCCTTAATAGCAAGTGGCTTATCCCCAAGGAAAGAAAGAAGTTTTAAAGATAATAAAATAGAAATGAAAAAATATTTAGACTGCAATAAATTATAGATTGCATAGAAAACAGAAAATAAAATGTGAGTATCTGTAAAACATGTAGGGACCCTTAAAATGAAACAAAACACAAATACTAGGATCGAGCATTAGTATGCATTCATTTTCTTGGAGGTAGACCTATATAGAGCTATCCTTGTAAAAGTTATCTGACCCCTTTTTATGCAACCTAGAGTCTATATCAAATTTCTCATTCATATTTATTCATTCTTCTTTTTGAAATGTGTCTGATGTGTCTGATATCATATATCATACTGGAAGATTTAATCCCTGATATGGTTTGGATTTGTGTCCTCACCCTCATCTGATGTCATCCCCAGTGTTGGAGGAAAGGCCTGGTGGGCGGTGATTGGATCACGGAGGCAGACTTCCCCCTTGCTGTTCTCATGATAGGGAGTGAGTTCTCATGAGATCTGGTTCTTTAAGTGTGTGACGCTTCCCTCTTTGCTCTCTTCCTCCTGCTCCGGCCATATATGTGTTTGCTTCCCCTTCCATTATGACTGAAAGTTTCCTGAGGCCTCCCCAGCCATGTTTCCTGTACAGCCTGCAGAAGCATGAGCTAATTAAACCTCTTTTGTTTACAAATTACCCAGTTTCAGGTATTTCTTTATAGCAGTGCCAGAATGGACTAATACAATACCCAACTAAATAATCCATTTTTGTAGGTAGAATCCTAGGGGCAATTATAACAACATTTTGGTCATGTAAGACTGAACTCATTAAAGGGACACTTTTGTTTTATGTTGTTTTGCTTCTGTTTTTAATGCTTTAACATACAGAGCCCTGTCTACACTACCCTGCAACTATTAAATCTTTATAATAGAGATGCTTCTGCTTTTTTAAAAAAATTCAGACTTTACCTATACAGCAACATTGACTGATGAGATATCTACTTTTTTCTTGTTCCAAGTTCTTTGTATTCTTTCTTACAGATGGAAAGTGTTCCTTGTGCCAGTTGCCACTTGCAAAAAAGAAAAAGGATTCTTAGATCAAAAGCTATTGATCACAATTCCAAAGTCAATGTCACATTTCTCATCCCCTGCACCAAAGAACACTGGCTAATTTGCAAGCAAGCAAACCGGACTCCAAGGCCAAGCTATTATCACAATCAAAAACTGTGTTTAGCATCAATAATAATTCACAAAAGATTTCTTAGTACTGATGATCAATCAGCTCATTTTGGGCAAACACTGTTAATGCCTTAAGGAACACAACTTAACTGACAATTGTAGTTTATGATAATAAATTCCATTATAGCCAAGTACATTTTTAACTTGTGGTGTTTTTTCTTAGTACTAAGCCATTATTCCTTCAGCAAATGTCTTTGAAAAAGGGATTTTAATATGGCTGAGACTTAAGGCTCAAGGACTCTATAAAAGTAGTTAAGAATCATGAGGGGTATTTTAGAAAGGAAAGAAAGTCTCAATCCTACCTCTGCACATTTAAAACAGGTCTAAAGTTCAGGGCTCCCTTTTCCCAATTTGATTGAAGTTTCAGTGCCCCTTCAAAGATGCTGAGAGGTATATACAAGCATCCAATTTCTGAGAGTGAGATTAAAAGTAATGTCAGACTTACTTCTCTTTCCTTTCAACTTTTCTGCTTTCATTGAGTCACAGCCCAGTGGAAGACACAGAAAGCAGTTATAATAAAGTGCTATACGAGCTAAGATGTGGACTACATATCTGGTATAGGGCCCCCTTCAGCGGATAAATCTCAAAGGAGACGAGAATGCCATTTGAGGGTGAAGTTAAAATTTTCTTTCAACATATGGGCTTTCCAAACCCATCTCAAAGGCTGTCTCTCACATAAAATCCCAAGGCTTTTTTTCCTACCTAAAGTTCCTTATAGCAAGTTGATAAGCATCAGATAGTTCTTTATTTTGAATATATTGTGGTAACTTCTTTGCCAGGAACCACTTCATTTCCCTTTTCTCTTATGCTCATAACAATAATATATCCCAGAAGTGAATCCTAGAATAGATACCATAAATTAGGAAGGACATTACCTCACATTAATTCTAAATAGATAGCGTTATTGTCCAATTTAATAAAATTTGGTAACCTGATTTGAGAATCATGACCATTCTAAAAATCATAAAAGGAAACTTTTTACCCAACCAGAAAATAAGTGGAATCAAATGACATTAAATACGGTAGCTTGAACAGTGCAGGGACCTCAGTTCTTTGGTGTAATCAATCACCAGGTCATTTTTCCAGGGAAGACTTTAAGACAATACATTCTCAAGGCTCTTTATTTCACTCTTTTCTGGGTATCAGAAGTCAATCCTCGCATTATGAAATAAAACTTGTTTCCTTAGCTAGAGCCACAGTTGATTGTTACATAACAGACTAATCTGCTGCTAAAAAATTCATTTGGGCTGATGTATTAGAGCCACTGTTTTGATTCCTGCATGATCTCTAACCTATTTATTGAACTCACCTAGGATAATGGCAAAGTGACTCATCTGCCTTTACTTACACGCAACCAGACCATTTTTATAACCAACAGGCAGTATTTCTTTATATAACAACCTTTATAAACAAAGTTGAATATAAGAAAGGAAGGATCTGGAGAAAAATGGGAAAGGAATCAAGATTTTTAAAATATTTATTTAACCACACTATTTTATTGTTACTAATTTTAGAATTAGATTAACACGTGAAAGGAAATCATTATGGTCAATGTTAATTCTTATCCACAGCTACCCTGTTGATTAAAGCTGCCATTATGTGTGTGTGTGTTTTCACATAAAAGATGTGTAATGTGAAAAATGGAAAATATTTCATAGTGTTGCTGGACAGATGGATGTGCTAATAATTCGGGTCAGCACACATGCCCTCGTTCAGCAGCTCTGGGTGCACTGTGATGTTTAGGAATGCTGTTTTGAAAGGTGGGGCAAGAGGTCTGCCCTTGCATACATAAAAGTACAGTACCAAGCAACTAAATGATAATTACCCCTTTCCATTCCCATTCCTTATAAAAGAATAAGCTATTTGTTGTAGAAAAATTACCTACATGCATGGAATGTGCAGGGAGAAATGAGTGAGGACCATAAATATTACTAAGTACTTATACTACCCTAGTGTCATAAAATTATAGACATGTATAGTAAAGGCTTAGCATCTGAAACCAGTGCTGCCCACATAAAAGACACCTAACATGGCTTTTGTTTCTATGCATTTGTATAACTTGTTACCTGCATATTGTGTGTAAAGCTTAACTTCATATATACCTGCTCAACAGAGTCTAAGTGATTTGGGAGCATGATGAGATGGAAAGTAAGAGCTGGTAACACTCTATACTAGATCTCATGCCCATACCTTGCTAGTATTCTTGCTGGTTTTTCTGACCAATTTTTAATGTCCTTATGGCCTCTTGTTTCCTATTCTTTTTATTTACCTATCCTAGTTCTATATCTCAGGCAGAAAGTGACATGTTAGTTTTCTAAAAAACAAAAATATTTAAGGGCTCTCTATAAATACGTGTGTAGCATAGTTGAAAAATTGCATCAATAAATTAAAATGCACTCTTATGAAATTCTTATATTCAAAAAAGAATAAATTTGGGAAAAATAAAAGAGAAAGTCATTTTCAAACTGTTGAGATGTTCTAAAAAAATTTCTAAAGGTCAACATTGCCGACTCAGTGCATGCTGTCGTTATTTTCTTTTATCTTGCTCTGTGGTAGTTGAGGGTACACATTTTTCTTTCCTTCTTTTAAAGACATTTAAAAAGCAGTGTTCCAGTTTCACAGCCAGCATCTTCACACCATTCAAAAGACATACAGTCAATCATAACCCCAAACAGGAAGGAGAGGGTTAGTTTTCACTTAAGTAAAGTTTAGTGAAAAGCCAACAGATCAGTGTGATTATGGCTAGATCAATGATGCATAGTTCTGAAAGGTTTTACACAAGCAGCAGTCTTAGGATGTAGCTCTAAGGAGCAGGTAGGTCAGGAAAAACATAAACGCAATGCCCCGAGTATGTACCTCCCATTGGGTCCATAAAGAATCTGACCAGATTGTCTGAAGGGAAGCCATTCTTGCCACAGGGGCAGAGTTGAAGTGTTTCCATTTCCGCTGACTGCATTTCAGCCTTGAGTATGTCAGCCAAGGTTTTCTGCTGGTCAAAGTCACAAAAAGTCTGGTCGATATCTTTTATGAGGAATGACAAATGTAAAAAGATAAACTCTACTGTGTCAGATAAACTATATAGGTTTTTACTAGATCCCAAGCAAGGATTTAACAATGTGTAGTCAATTTCAAAGTCTTCTGCTAATTCAAGGAAACAAAAGTCTCTCCCCAAAAAGGTTCCTTCCAGGCTGGAGTCTGTTATGTTCAGGCTATGGAAACCTTGAAAGCTGTCCTTTTTAGATATAAACTGTTTAAAAAGAAGTTTCTGGTGACTTGTCAGATAAATGGGAACCATGTCAAAGCATTGCTCAGAAAAGTTCAATTTTAAATAATCTACTTATGGCAGAATAATTGTGGAGCTTTTCTTATTGACTTTCCAAAAACCCACCACTTTTTGGAAAGGGAGCTTTGTTTTTAATACAGCAACAATACCAGTTTCAAGAGTAAACTCTAGTGGATCTCGTCTGTAATTAGTAGAAAAATTCACTGTTCACTTTACCTTGGTGTGTTCCAAACTATCTCTGGATGGGGGTATTTATTCTAGCAGAAATTTGAATGAGAATCTACTTACTTTGTTTGAACATTAAAAAAATTACAAATTCCCCACCCATATTAGCAATAAACAACTATTTTTGCATATGTCTTAACTGGGGTTCTTATTTGGTCTTTTCCTTAAAGAGCTATAGTACTGAGCAAAGTGTTTTGTTTTGTTTTGTTTTGTTTTCTCTCTTTTTCTTCTTTCTTTTCCTCTTCTTCCTCTCCTTCCCTTCCTTCTTTCAATACTGAATTTGGAGTTTCAATATTTCTGTTTTCAATAAATTATTTATAATTTCATTGTATTTTGATCACCAACCTCATTATAAAATAATTTCCATTTGGAATCTACATAAAGACATCAAAAAGATTATGAAAGGGTCTCCAGTACATGCTGCATGAATTCAAATCACAGCTATGTCACTAACTTACTATGTGACCTTACACAGTCACTTCTCTACCGAGTTTGGTTACATCTAAAATACCACAAAAATAACTTGTTTGCTAGTATGAACTGCAGAATAAGTAATAGTTACATTTAGTTGGTACTCAAAGAAACAAATTCTCATTAAATTTTTTTATTAAGCATAACCTTAGAATATCAGTATTTGTAAGCTGATTATCTTTCTTTTGTTTGGCCTGCACAAAACTAGTTTGTACTGTATTATGTGAGTTAAATAAATTGTACATTGGTACCCCCAAGTGCCAAAGTAAACTTCAAGGTTCTTGTGCATATATAGCCTGCCTGTGCTCAAGATAACAGTAAAACAAAAAATGGCTGCTATACAGGTGTCCTTAGTAATAAAGAAAAAGAAATATGTGATACAAAACCAAAGTAGTCTTTTAAAAGAATGTTTTCCATATTTTCCAAGCTTCAGCAGCTTTCACAGAAAGATTTCAGGGGCTACACACCCTGTAGAATGCATCAAATCAAAAGGATTGACCATTAAGTTTAGCAGCATGATTCATTTTATCAACTTCCCTCAGCCTTCTAATATTCCTTTTCAAAAATTGTGCAAAGTGTGTGAGACTGTGTGGATGTTACTGTATTAAATTACACCATTATACCTTAGAAGGAAGGTTTTCTGTTATTCAAGCAAGGAATCATCTTTGCTCAACCGTGATGGATTCACAACTAGCTGATCTAGAATTCTAAGATTAAACATAAGCCAGTCAAAACCCTTAGTGATGAAAAAATTACGAAGAGTTTTACTGATGTAATATCCTGAGCCCAGAATAATATGAAATTTTGGAAAGAAAAGAAAGACCTTGTAGCTATTTATGTAGTTTCTTGCAATAAAATAATTGCAGTAATATAAAGTTAAGCACATAGAAGCCACTGAAATTTAAAACAAAGACGATTTTCTAATTTGTGGCTAAAATTTTAAAATTTAGCTCTTGTTCCATGAATTAAATTAATTTTAATTATCCTCCTGGATAAAGTAGGTCTATAAAGAAGCTGTCAAACTATTGTCAATAGTTTAGGTACATGCAGTAGATCAGAAGATAATCATCTTAGGACTTCTTATAAAATATTTTAATTTTTATTGTCTTTATGCTTACATGTACTGCTACACTCTCTTCCAAAGCTTTTCCCTTTTATAAAATTGAGAAATTTATTTAGCTGTAATGTTTTTCTTTCCAAAGTAACATAACTCATATATCCTAAGATTGTCTTTTACTGTGATTTCTTCCAATAATGTCGAGTAAAAATTCAACATCGGCAAAAAGAATGGTTAAGTCAAAGAATCCTAGAAAAATCAGATATTTTACTACTGCAGACAAATCAATTGCCAAAATAATGATTCATAAACAAGAAATAATATAAAACAAATTGCTTTTTCAAATAGATATTGAAGTTAGGAAACAATTCATGCTTAGAACAGAAATATTAGTCACAACACTGTGACCTCTCACCTTAAGTGATAAAATATACAGGTCAGAATTGACAATATATACTCATGTCTGATCATGGGTGCTAGTTATTGATCAAAGGAGGGAAAAAAAAGTACTTTCTAGGAAAAACATTGCTCTGAATTACAAACATCCATTCTCTTGAGACTCAGCAACTCTCTGGGTTTCTCCCTCTGGAACTAGAAGCAAGAAGTGAGTTCAGCCAGCATTTAATATCAAGTGAATGTGTTTAATCAATAGTCTTCTGCTTTGTTCCTCAATGTGGAAAGCAGTGTCTATTCACTCAGCAAAGGTTAATGCCAAGGGTCAAGTGATTTCACACTCTCAGTAGGATCCACAACATTTCAGTAGTTCAGATGCCTTAGACAATGATGACTCAGTTGGACTGATTTATTGCCACTCTAAGGCCCTGCTTAATACTAAAGTGCTCTCTTATGATAATACCTCAGAAAATAGCACTGATAAAAGAGGAGGCAATAATTACCTACATTTTGAGGTAATGTCTTCATTTCTAACATCCTATAAAGATGTAAGGTCCATTTAAAATGATCTGCTTCTTATATTAGCAAGCCATTTAAACAAGATCTTATCAGCATCTTCTCCTTTATGAAATACACTATGGAAGAAATTTAGTAGCCCTATGAAACAGATGTAAATTATAAGTAATACATGATTTAACATATGTTTTAGATAATACTTTTTAAATATTTCCTTATTGCAGTATTTTTAATATCAGACAAGAAAAAGAAAATAATATTTGCAGATGGGAGGGAAAATATGACTTACTGTCGTCATCTCAAACAAGGAAGACACAGTTTACAATTTCATTTCTCTCTCTTTGACCAATTCTAGCACAAGACAGGCAGGCTAAAAAGACATGCCTATATATTCTTTCTAAATGTGGTTCACTTAAAGCAGAATTAGTTGAGGTCATTGTTTTAAACCAGAACATATTTGACTATGTCAGGGGTCCAATCTTTAACATGTTCGCATCCATGATTATTATTCAGCAATGTATCGTTCCAGATGTGTTTTATATAATGAAAGAAGTTCAAATGTCACCAGGAAAACAGTGTGAGAAGAATTAATTGGAAAGCTTATCATAGGAAAGTCATTTAGAATCCAGCTTTCACTAATATATCTGTGGATGATGAATATACCAATCAATTAGTAAAATAAAATAAATTCTGTAAATTTATCTAAAGACATCCTATCATTACAACTAGAAGGATATTTAAAACAGTTTATTACATTCCATCCTAGATAATATGTAAAACACTCTAATATGAATTTTCTGCCTTTCACTCCCTTTTTTCACAGTAGGTACAGTATTCAGGAATCTTAATTCAAACTATTTAAAACTGACTAGAATTTTTACTTCACACTATTTTAAACAAACTATTTTAAGCGATCATCAAGGTATATGTAAAATGTTATAGGGGAGTTAACAAGAAACTTTTTTATGTTTATAAAACTCAAAAATTTATTTTTAATTTCAATGATGAGTTTGCCTTAATAAATAGAATGGGTAACAATCAGTAATTTTGATGTGAACATCAATTTCATTGCTCAGTGATCACCTATATGATGTCCAAAGGCTTAAATTTACCTTATAACTATACTTATCGTCAAAAGATGACTTTTCTGCAATTCTTTCCCAATGAGAATGATTTTATAGGCTACATATTTTATGACCTATAATTTAAAAGAAGGAAATATAATAACAAAGCTTTTGAAAAAAGGAGCAATTAAACAAACCAAATACATTGGCTTATTCTTAATAAAAATGGTATTCGTGACCTAACTAAAGACAAAATGCTATGAGTTTAGAAGACTGAAAGTTTCAAGAATCTTCCGAAAGTGTTTTTCACAATAACTTTCTCATACAGTCTTTGTCAGTCTACAGATATTTACTGGGAAGTGCAGTTTAATTAATTCAGATGTGGATAAAACAGCCTAAAATGAAAGTATGTGCATGTCTAATTTTGCACTTCAAAAACTATTAAATAAATTACAACTAATGTGATTTTGAATAACCCATAAAATATTTGCATACCTTGAGTTTTGCAACTGTGTTTAACATGCATATAATGGCCAGAACAAATGTGTTACATTGTTATTTTGTCTGTAATTATAAGGCATAAAATATAGGCAAATATTCAAACATCACTATGACTGAGAAATAATATATTTGAGTTTATTTCTTCCTTCAACAGTAATTATGTCTGCAAATCATGCCAAAGTATAAATAGACAATGTGCGTGGTCATTTTTTCGACTCTTCTCCTATGTGTTCATATGTATAGAGAAATAAAAAGAAGATATATATAAATTTCTGTTAATGTAGCTCTTATCTTAGAAATTTAAACACTATTCAGAACTTAAAAAAAAATTAATGTCTTCTTTCAGCCTTGCATGCTCATCAGCTGTAATTCAAAATCCTTTAATGCTGATTTCAGTGCCTTATATGGGAATTATCTTGAGTACTGTACTTCTTTCAATAGAAATATCATGTAGGTCAGGATGGCAAGCTTAATGGACTGATTTTTTTTGATAATTGTTGTGGAACATGTCTAACTCCCTTCAATATATCTATTTCAAAATATCTAAATAGAAAAAAGGGAAAAGAACCATCTTTTTCTTCATATTTTTCATGAAGTCTTTATTCGAGGACCCAAACCATCATTGTAATGACATTGCCAGATATTCTGATGAAATGAAT
Organism: Pan troglodytes; assembly: GCF_028858775.2. Classification (NCBI taxonomy): domain Eukaryota; kingdom Metazoa; phylum Chordata; class Mammalia; order Primates; family Hominidae; genus Pan; species Pan troglodytes. The sequence goes on from NC_072402.2 coordinate 24,539,655, forward strand.
TTTCTGTGACAAGGGTGACTAAAGAGTCACAAGGTGATAAAAAAAGTTTAAGGCTTTTTATTCAATACAAAGACACCACAGGTTCACTTTAAAAATTTTTTTTAAATCAGATAAGCAAAAAAGAAAACTAAAAGACATTTCATCTTACTATTTATCCATGCATCCCGTCTTTTATACATGTGTGTAGTCAGCGACAGACATATACATCCTACATATATGTATATGTAGATATATACTAGTATCTAATGTGTTCATAGTGAGGTAAGAGTGGTACATATTATTTTATAACTTAGTTTTTACATAACAATATGCTAGGAATATCTTTACATATTCTTATTTATTATTCTGTATTACATTAATGATTATATCAAATTTCATTTTATTTATCCACCATGGTAATTTAGCCATTTTTCCTCCTAACAACCATTTTTTCTTTTATTACTTTTATAAATTAGCCTTTGGTAAACATGTTTCAACACAATTTATATAGTATATCAAAGAACTCAAAAGTGAAATTTGACAGAATTTACTGTGAAGTAAATTTTATTTATATCCCAACATAATGTTGGTTCATGAGTTTTATTTGCTTTGTTTTAAATCAATAATTATCCAAGCTATATCTAGATACAGCTTAAAAGACTACTGAATTGACCTAACTAAAAGAAAAATAAGATTTATTATGTTTATCTTTAACCTGGTATTACAAATTAGATATTCTATTTACATAGTTGAGTAAATAAAAATGTTTGGGGGTTTAGGAAGAAGCCTAGGCTTTTTTAAAAATAATTTCAACTTTTATTTTAGATTCAGGGGGTACATGTACAGCTTTCTTACACGGGTCAAATTAATGCAGGAACAGAAAACCAAATACCGTATGTCCTCACGTACAAGCAGGAGCTAACCATTGGGTACACATGGATAAAGATGGCATAGGCTTTTTACAGGTAGGATTTTTTTTGGTTCATTAAAAATAAAATGCTGTCACAGCATAGTTTGTCAGGGGCTCTCAGGCCTTTATCTCATAGGCTACGTTTTTTATATATAATCTAAGAATCACAACACAGTGGAATATCCCACCAAAACTGCTTTTAATGCAGCTAAAATGTTTTGACATATACATTTTAAATGATCTTCTTTATCTTATTTTACAGGTATTGCATTCAAAGTAAAACATACATCATTTTGATGACTATATATTAGCGTGGAAAGAAACCCCAAGACACTAAAGAAAAGATACTAAAACTAATCAGAAAACTTGGAGGATATATAGACACCAGAAAATATATGTTTAAAAATATTTTCTGCTTTACTTAAATTTGGGAATGTGGAAAATGATTTATATAATGCAATATAACTATAAAATTGTCAGAAAAAAATTCACAAGAAAGATGCAAAGACCTATTTGAAGAACACTATGATAGTATATATTATATATTTATGTATTTATTTACTGTTAATTGACAAGTAATTGTATATATAAATGGGGTATAAGTTTTAATATATGCATACATGTGAAATAATTAAATCATGCTGATTAATATATCTATCACCTCACCTATACTTTAGGTTTTTGTGGTAAAAACATTTAAAATCTATTCTTTTAGCCATTTTGAAATATGCAACACAGTATTATCAGATATGATCACCACTGTGATCACTAAACTTACTCTTCCTAACTAAAATCTTGTACCCTTGACCAACATCTCCCATTTCCCCATTGAAAACATAAAATTGATAATGATTGTATAAATTAGGATAAGCAAGTGTGATGGTTAATATTGAGTGTCAACTTGATTGGATTGAAGGATGCAAAGTATTGTTCCTGAGTGTGTCTGTAAGAATGTTGCCAAAGGAGATTAACATTTGAGTCAGTGGACTGGGAGAGGCTGACCCACCCTCAGTCTGTGGGGGTACCATCTAATCAGCTGCCAGTGCAGCTAGAATAAAGCAGGCAGGAGAAGACCGAAAAGCAGACTGGCTGGATCTTCCAGCTTTCATCTTTCTCCCATGCTGATGCTTCCTTGGACTCCAAGTTCTTCAGCTTTTGTACTCTTGGACTTACACCAGTGGTTTGCCAGGGGATCTCAGGCCTTCAGCCACAGACTGAAGGCTGCACTGTCGGCTTCCTTACTTTTGAGGTGTTGGAACTCAGACTAGATTCCTTGCTCATCAGCTTGCAGACAGCCTATTGTGGGACTTCATCTTGTGACTGTGTGAGTTGATACTCCTTAATAAACTCCCCTTTATATATACATCTATCCTAGAAATTTCATCTCTCTAGAGAAAGTTGACTAATAAAGCAAGATTATATGTGGGTATATAGAAATAAATAATACCCACATATTAGTGGCTTAATAGAACAAAAATTTATTTCTAGCTTACATTACCTGGTCAACAGTGGATAAGATAAGAATTTCTATCATTGTAGAGACCCAAGAATCAGGCTGATGAAAATTATCTGAACACAGGTTTCCAGGATCAGCAGGGCAGAGAGAACAGAATGACAAATCACACACTTCTTTTTACAACGCCCTTGCCAAAGCTGTACTCTACATGCCTAATTTTAAGGGGGCATGAAATAACTGGAAATATTGAGTGACTTGCACTAATTCTACCACAAAAAAAAGCAAGCTTAATAAATGACAAAATACATTTTATCATAATTATCATATCATTATTGGATAAACAATGCCAATAAAAAAGCAATGCATAACAAAAATAGGAAAATCATAAAAATCTCTCAGTATATTTGTATTATTGAGTTATTGGCATATAATAGGCCCTTCTTAAATGGTGAAAAATTAATGAATGAGTGAAAGAATGAGTTTGTTAGCAGGTAAATAATTACAAATCTTTCTCACTGAGAAAAAGACAACGGCATCATGAAAGTAATTCTACTATTGTATGAAAAATTGGCAGGGCAGGAAAATTAATGGAAGATACAAAATTATATATTTACTCACAACAAATTACTTGTTGGCATTATATGGATTAAGCTCGGGGGAAAAAGTACTTGCCTAACTCTGTCCTTTTAAGATTATCATGCATTCAATTAAACAAGTTTTCCCTTAGTGCCACTAAACGTGTTATACCATTCTTGATTCTGCAGGGAATTTTTTTTTAAGTATAATGCATATTTAGATATGGCCAGCACTAAGGACCTTTCAGTCAGGATAGTAGAAAAGCTTGAAAACATCCAATCGTAATATGGAGCAAAATGAGATAAATGCAATTACACAGATCTGAATTGTCCCCAAAACATAAATATCTTGTGCCACAGGCATTCTATTTCAGCAGTTGTTCACAATAAAACTTTCATGTTGTGTTAGCCGAAATGAACTGCTGTAAGAAAACATCTTAGACTGGGTTATTTATGAAACAACAGAAATTTATTGCTTATAATTCTGGAGGCTAGGAAGTCCAAGATCAAGATGCCAGAAGATTCGGTGAGGGGTAAAGGCTTATTCTGTACTTCAAAGATGACACTTTCTTATTGTGTTCTTATGTGGCAGAAAAGGGTAAAGGCAACTTCCTTCAACCTCTTTTCAAAGTTTCCAAAGCTCCCACCTCTTAATACTATCATATTAAGATTCCAACATGCAAATTTGGAGAGAACACCAGCATTCAGACCATAGCACATATTTTAGTGAAAACACTGCAGGCCAAGTGTGGTGGCTCATGCCTGTAATCCTAGTAATTTGGCCAAGGTGGGATAATTGCTTGAGCCCAGGAGTTCAAGACTAGCCTGGGCAACATAGGGAGGCTCTGTTTCCACAGAAAATTTGAAAATTAGCCAGGTAAGATGGCACATGCACATGGTGCCAGCTACTTGCGGGACTGAGGTGGAAGGATTGCTTGAGCCTGGGAGGTCGAGGCTGCAGTGACCTGTAATCATGCCACTGCACTCCGATCTGGGCAACAGAGTGAGATCCTGTCTCAAAAGAAAGAAAGGAAAAGAAAATAGTGCAGCTGGAATATTTTTTCTGATTATAGAAGGAAAAGTAATCCCAAGTGGTACCCTTTAAAATGCAGCCTTACCATTCCCTATGTAAACCTGAGGAAAATTTTAATTGTTTATAAGAAAAAAGTCAGAGATGTTGGCATAGCTTTATGATTATGTTAGTTGGTCTTTCTAAGAGCCTTCAAAGTATATATATATTATATTATATATATAAAAGGTATATATATTATATTATATATAAAAGGTATAATATTATATTATATTATATATATAAAAGGTATATATAATATATATGTGTGTGTGCATTTGTGTGTGTACACACATAATTAACTTCTTGGACATTTGACAATTTATATAGGGACTAATTTCACTAATTTAAATGTGACTGACACAGGAAAATACGATAATTCCTCCATGTGGCAAATGGATGTTATCAGTTGTTCAGTTATCCTATTCTCAAAGCAATTTCACATTCAGGTTTCTAGTTTTCCTATCTGCATTAACTAAAAAAGAAAAACCATTTAATGTTCTCATTTGCGCATGTAAACTGTAATGACTTATTCTAAAGAACACATTTGTTAATCACCTCATAACTATAAACAACCAGTTCACAAAACAGTGTGAATCATCCTTAAGCATTTTAAGAAAAAAACATTAGGGTAAGGGCTGCTTCCAACACCCAGCTCTTTGAATGTTCCTTAAACCACTTTAAGGAAGGACTATGTGCCCTTCCAAATATCCTGGCAGGGCAGCTGAAATCTCATTCTGTATATTTCACAGGGCTCCTTTCAACTCTTAACATTCCATGGTACTATACCGAATACTGCAGGGATAAAGCTATTCTCTGCCTTAGGCAATTGCAAGCAAGGATTATATAAAAAAGAAAGATAGAATGCTGAAAATACAATATAATATTTAATATTAGGAGAAGGAGACTAGCTGAACTTTGAGTGATATAGAGATCTATATGAAGACTTATTTCTGAGGTCATGCTAAAAACTATCAGCTTAAATTCATATACAGGTTTGAACCGGGTTCAAAATTCAGTAATGAAGCTCTTATTGATTCTGTGGAACATGACTTAAAATCTCAGCAAATACTGAACAAACTATGAGGAGCTCTTAAACTCTGAACATATGTACCTAGACATCTCAATTTAACAACCAGACATACATTAAACAGCATTAATAGCCAGGCACTTAATGGATCAATTCCCACTGTTTGTGTAATGTGGAAATAAAAAAGGCTTATTAAATGACAAGCTTTCCCTGGTTTGTGCTAATTAATTATACACTGCATCTGACTGCTAATTTAGTGGGCAAATGCAGCCCCAAACCATGGTTTCAGCTTGAACTTTGCCTCACCATCACCCAGTTCAGCACAGAGTGCCGCTGCAGCCCGCCTCTGAACGACACCAGTATTAAATTAGAGCACAAGGCCATCAATTTAATAAGCGCTGTAGCAGGTAATTTGAATAAGGACATATTAGTATTCTACCAGTGCACAACTAAAAGCAGCTGACCTTTCAGACCAAAGAAGATCCTTGAACACATCCAGCTGAATCTGAGAACACAGTAATAATCTGACAGTGTTAAGAGTGCCAAGAGAGACGTTTACAATCCTGGAGCCATTACTATACATCAGGCTCTCTATAGTATTATACGAACAGTTTATATACCTCTGCCTCTCATTTCGCTCTTGCTCCCTGCCATGAAAGAAAATAGGAATAAAGCTTTTTGAAAAGTATGTTTTCGATGACAGGTTTTGAAACTCTTTTTGTTACTCTGATTTATGGTACAAAGAACACAAAACTAATCAATGCACATGTAAATTAGATGATAAAATCCACATAAGAAATCACCGAATTCCTAAAATAAGGCAAATTTAACATTAAAAAAAACCTTGCATGTATCAGAGCAAAAACCCCTGTGAAACGATTAAGAAACACAGCACATTATTGTGGATAAGAGTTTGGACACAGGACTGAGAACAAAACTGGATTTGAATTCAGGCTCTGCCATGTGCTCACCGTGGAATCTGCAAGAACCAAATTCACTGAGTTCAGTTCAACAGACATTTACCAGTTCTATCATGTATTATCAGTGTGGTAAGCCCTAAGGTGATAAAGATGAAAAAGATTTGATCCCTGTTTTCAAGGCAATCAAAATCTCACAATGGTGACAGAAACATACACTATTAATCACAATACAGAGTGAAAAGTGCTTTCAAGTACAGAGAATAGTGATCAATTCTGCCTGGTGGTTTCCAGGAAAGGTTCTCAGACATGGAAATAGCTGTACTGGATGTTGTGAACAGTTCACCAGCAGAGAAGATGGAATGCTATCTGATCGGAAGCATTAATCAAATGGAAAACCTATTGCATTGAAAGAGGAAGATACACTGGGTAAGTTAATAAATACATCAGATGTATTTCGTTGAAGGGTCTGCAAAGTTATAATTATGTGTTCTGCATGCCTGAAAATGTTTTCTATTTGAATAAAAGTAGAATTTATTAGTGGATATAAGAGAAAGATGTCTTGACAGTAAAATTAGGAGCCTAAATTAGGAAGAACAGGCTAGAGTGTGTTTTCCCAGTCTTAGAAGAATGAGGTGGGCTAAAAGCCCACCTGGGTTTTACCAAATGGAAGAAAATGTGCAACTAAGTCTAGACTGTGCAATCACCATGCTTGCACACTCCCCAGGTTCTCCCTTGAACCCACTTATGTTTTTAATTTGTAAATTTTGACACATTACTTACCATTACTTATAAAATATTTGTTCCACATTCCATAGCCAGCACTAATATTTACACAGTATGCACTGGTGCTGCCTTACTGGTTGTTTACAGCTACAACCTTTCCAATTAGTTGCTGCCCATGCCTTACAGGTTATTGAATATTTTGAGTATCCCCTACACTAGTCATAGTCCCAACAGAAAACAGAGGACATACTCAGATGAAGGAGTTGGGGAGAGGAAATATTTAGAAAACGCAGGTAGGAGTAAAAGAAAAGGGCAACATATAGTGTAGTGCTTGGGGCTAGTAATTGTGTGTCTGCAACCATGCTTCACAATGAAGAGGCAAAAAGAGAAGCCATAGGAGAGGAGCAGAGCCAATGCTTTGGCAATCTGCCAGGACAAAGCCTGGTGAATAAATACCCTGATCTCACTGTACTGTTACCTGTTCATCCTTTGCCTGTCTCTCATTGGCCATGCCCAATCAGAAGCTAAAGAAGAGGAACCCATTGATGTGGAACTAGAGGTTATTTGTGCCTACAGTGCACAGAGCATGGAGACGAGAAATGGAGAGTAGCTCTGAAAGAACAAAGGAAAAATATCCAGCACATTACTTCTGCTTATACTGACTGAGTTATGCCAGCATGTTGCAGTTCACAATGGGGAACTTCTTCCCAAGTCCGAATCAGTTTCTTAGGTGTCTAGGGTCCCATACAGTTAATGTTTTAGAAATCCCATTTCTAATCTGACTTCTCCTGGAAATAGTCCATTCTCAACAGCTTTCTGAAAACCTGAGGTACCTATTAAAACCTTCTATCCCTCTAGGCTACCCTCTCTGTAAATGACAGCTAAAACTAAAAGTGTTCTTTTAAATCAATATCTGTTGATAAATTTATCTGTGCTCTTTTCAGTTAACTTTTGAAAACTGCCTTCTTTGTGATGCAAAGCTCAACCAAAAGAAATGTCAGTAATGAGAGCCTTTTTCAAACCTACAAAATCATGTAGCAGCTTTCTACTGTAACAAATAAAAGTAAAATGAGCAGCAATGGGAAGTTTGGACTAGGGAAGTGGACTTGGGAGATGATTTGGAGGAAATAACAGATTCACAGATAGGACATCATGACAGTTGAGTTTAGAGGATGTGATAGGGTGATGAGTAACTGGTTTGAGTGACTGACTTGTTGCATGAAAACTCAGTTAACCAAAACCAAGATTAAGGGGAGATGTGTAGCCTTCATACATTTTATGAAGCTTTCAAGAGAAATTCTGGCTCTTACCAAGATTATTCTTTACTTATCCACTAAAAGTCAACAATCAGAAAACAATTAAGTTTTCAGTGATTTTTTTAGTAGTGCATTTTAGCAGAATTGCAAGAGCTAAGCAAAGGACACTTGGGTATCTCTCAAGGAAATGGTATCTTTTGAGTAACATAAGAACTAAAGACTCTTCAAGATTATTTTCCATATAAGGTATCAGAGTACAAATATCAGGAATCTTAACTGCTATTATCATCCTTAGTTATAAGTTACAAGGTGAGGAAGAAAAGTAAACTCAACTGAGTATTAATTTTCAGTAAGATGCAGAGAAATTAAGGACAAAACAAAAACATTGTTGCAGTAGCATAGATAACAAATATATTCAATGTTATATTTATTTATTTTTAAGCATATATTGTAACACTTAATATATTATTAAAGTACTTAATTATAGGCAGGAGAAACCAATTGGTTACTTAGGGCAGAGAATAAAATTATTGAAATGATATCAGAGTATAGGGCTGTATTAGTTCGTTTTCACACTGCTATAAAGAACTACCCAAAACTGGGTAATTTATAAAGGAAAGAGGTTAAATTGACTACAGTTCAGCATGGCTGGGGAAGCCTCAGGAAACTTACAATCATGGCAGAACATGAAGGGGAAGAAAGGCACCTTCCTCACAAGGCAGCAGGGAGAAGAATGAATGCAGGAGGAACTACCAAACACTTATAAAACCATCAGCTCTCATGAGAATTCACTATCACAAGAATGGGATGGGAGAAACCTGCCCCCATGATTCAATTACCTCTACCTGGTCTCTCCCTAGACACGTGGGGATTATGGGGATTATGAGGATTACAATTCAAGATGAGATTTTGGGTGGGGACACAGCCAAACCATATCAATGGCATAGAACAGAGAGCTCTGCAAGAGCCTCCAGATTGTAACAACAGCAACCACTCCTGAGGGAATGGGGAGTAAAAACAGGTGAGTCTGAGTGTTGCAGCTTGTCATGAGAAGCAGCCCCTAAGGCAGAAGACACCAGAACCATTCCATCATTCCTGCTCTTCTTTGTTCTCTGTAACAGCATTGGTCTCTGTTAGCAGAGAGCTCCAACGTGGGCTATAAAACAAAAAAAGTAGAGACTTGAAAGGGAATGTCATTTATATCCTAACAACAAAAACAAGTGAGATTACCTACAAGATCATAGATCTTTAATGGCCATAAGTGTGCTGAAGATGAAAAGAAGCCAAATGAGTTAAAGTCTAGAAAGCAATGACTCCTCTTTAGTGGCTTGAGTCTTTGGTGGAAAAGTGGGAATAGGAGAAAGTCACTTTAGACATAGGTAAGAAGAAAATAGCTAAAATTTTAACTAAGTTTTAAGCACCAACTTGGGGATGGCATGAGACTTTAGAATCCCCAGTGGGACTTAAAAAAAGGTGAGTCTGCACATCTGTTACCTCTTCCACAGGCCTTTATCAAGTGTTAGGGAAGAATATAAAGGAAGAGCAGAAGAAGTGAGAAAGACCCACCTCACTCTGAAGCACAGGTGTGCTGGGCCTGCAGAAGGTTGGGGGAGGGCAGGGAAAAGAACTAGAGAAATGCTCTAGGCCCTCTGGGCCCTACATTCATTCACATTGGAATTGAAGCAGAGATATTATAGATCGTAGTGACAGTAAAAGGATAATAATGAGATATGAACAATTTTATGCAAATAAATGTGATAACTTACATAAAATGAATAAATTCTTTGAAAGAAAACTTACATAACAACACAAGAAATAGAAAATCTGAATAGCATTATATCTATTTTAAAAAATGAATTCATCATTCAAAAGTGTTCTATAAGATTTCCATTTCAAACCATCGTAGAATAACAAGGACTATTCCCCACCCCATCCCCAGAAGAGTAGGTGGAATAATTCTCACAGATTGCACAAGGCTGTGAATTGTTCATGTTCCAACCAGTCAAAGTGGAAAGACCTCATAATTCATGGTGTATTGAGTAGCTGCTCAGAATCCTCCTAGAAATAGAACTAAATCAGCCCTAGACTGAAAGGTACTCTGGATCCTCACTGACTATACATAAAAGCAACCCTCAAAAAGAATAAACTGATCCCAAAGAACATGGCTGCATTCCAGAAATTTTTTTAAAAAGCTGTTTAAAGGAATGTAACAAAATTCCACACCCTACAACATAAAATTCATAATGTCTAGCATTCACAACTGCATTCCAGAAATTTTTGAAAAACACTATTTAAAGGAATGTAACTAAATTTCACACCCTACAACATTGAATTCACAATGTCTGGCATTCAGTCAAAAATTATCAGTTATATATAAAGAAGATGGAAAATATAACCCAGAACCAAGAGAAACAGATCAATAGAAACAGATCACAAAATACGAGAGATAATAGAATTGGCAAACAAAGACCTTAAAATAGCTATTGTAAATATCCTCAACCTGTTAAAAAAATGTAGAGAAAAATCTGAGCATGATGAGGAGGGACACAAAAGATACTATCTAACCAAAAAGAAAACAAAACAAACAAAAAACAAATGGAACTCCTGGAGATTAAAACTATAATGTCTGAAATTTTAAAAAATATACAAGATGGGGCTAATAACAGATTGTACACTTCAGAATAAAAAAAATTAGTGAACTTGAAAACATAGCAATAGAAACTATCACATATACAGCACACTATAAAAGCAAACTAAATATGGCCTGGAAAGGGCTTCATACTTCTATGTTTGAGTCCTTGTGGATGAACTGTAACCTAACTTAATAGGTAGACAATATTGAAAACCTAACTTAAGAGTATGCACCTATAACAATAGCTGAGTCTTGGCCAATTGCAGCAGCCATACTTCAACCACTGTTACAGTGCTGAATGCTTGAACTGTGTTCAAATAAGGCAAAGGCCAAGCTGTAAACAATCCAATTGTTTCTGTACCTCACTTCCGATTTATGTAGGTCATTTCCCTTTTGTTGTCTATAAATCATCTTCCGCCACGTGGCTGTGGGGGAATCTCTCTGAATCTGTTGTGATTCTGGGGGCTGTCTGATTTGTAAATCATTCATTGCTCAATTAAACTTTAAATTTAATTCAGCTGGAGTTTTTCTTTAACATATGGTGTCAGAAGTGGGACCCAAACTAGAGCTTCTAACGAGCCCCAGGAGCACTGAGTGAACAATCAAGGCACCTGCCAGAACCACTTGTGTCCTTTGATTTCTCAGAGTAACTGGGGATTGTGGATAAGTTCTCTCTCAGATTGCAGAGCTCCACGGATTTGTGTTGTGAGCTCTCTGAGTTTCTTCAAGCAAATTTCTGATCCAAACTGGGTTTGGAAGTCATGACAGAAACTGGACTAGATCCAGGATCAGGTTTGATCTGGTAATTAACTGGCTTGGATCCAGTTAGAGGCCTCATATCTGACTGGGTCAGAAAGAAACTGGTAGTAAATGGTAATATTGCAGGGGTTGTAAAATTTGGCTTTTAAAAATTCACAGGGATTTTCTGTGTTCTGCTCCTTTGTTTCGTTTTTCTTGCATGCTTAGGTAGGAAAAATCATTGGCTAAGTTCAAGGGAACCTAAGAGCAAACCAATATTTCAGGTAAAAACGGGATCCTTAATTTCTGGAAAACTGAGTTCCTTTGGCTTATACATTAGGCCCAGGAAGTAGTAAAGTCTTAAAGAAATGACAAAATCTTACTAAAGATAAATTACAGTGGAACATTCTGAATGAACAATGCATGGAAGAGCATTTAGACTCATCCAAGGATGCCTATTAATAAGCAGAAACTTTTAAAAAGGTTTCAATATTTTTACTTAAAGACTTTATGAAATGCAAAAAAAAACCTTAAGTGACTGATTTAAAAAATTAAATCTGCTATTTTTAGCTTAGTTACTATCCCAATCCAAAGGAAGTAGACTGCAGCACCAATTGGCTGACTTTGGATAAGTAATGGGGTACATTTTACCTGAGTAAAGCATAGGATTGGGTTAGAGGCCCTTTCCTCAGTAAAGTTCCTTTTGGTTAGAAATGGATTAAAGATGATGAGGCCCAATGGGGGCAAGTTTAAGCCTTGCTGGTTTGATATCAGGTGCCAGGCAGAGTGGCTAATGTCTATGTTTTGTCACACATATTTTGCTCTGGCCAGAATGGAAAATGTTAATTTGGTTACCCCATGCAAACCCTTATTCAGCATCTTGCAAAACTGAGAGGATTTTGCCTGCAGTTCCATGATTTTCCTTACTAATGTAGCTTGGGCCCTGGAGCTATGGTGTGGTGCGCAGGATCACTAGTGCCACTCAGGGAAAGGGAACCCAGAAATCTGACATGCCAACAAAAGGATAAAACATTCTTACAAGTCAGATTTCTGGCCTCTCTCTCTCTCTCTGTGTAAACCGGCTGAATGAATGGTAAAAATCAACATTTATCTCTTCTGTAAAGTTTTAACTAATGGGGAAAAAGGATTCGTGAGGCTAGTCTTAAGCTATAGTGACTCTGATGGGCTTTGTGTTATTATTTTGTCATAAAGAGGGGTACTTTAGGATATAATGCAGGCCTAGTAACCCTCTAAGCCCACTGTTCAAGATGGCCCAGCAAACTGGTCAGTAACAAACTTTGCTGCAGGTCTCTGAAACAACAACAAAAACTGCATAAAGTTTCCTTCTCATCTTGTTTCATGTCCTTGGGAGCTTGATCTTGTAACTATGTGGCAGTACTTTCTCTTGGTCTCTATCATCACAATGGCAGCCCTGGTTCAGGGTTCAATTCCTGGCTTAGGGAATGAGTCCTTCCTGGTTTGACATCTGTGTGACCTTTACCATTTGTTGATTCTCTTCCCCTCCATGAAGCATCTTACATTTTCCTTTCTCTGAGCACAGAAATATGGGCTGTTTGGCCTGGCTTAAGTCAGATAATAAAAGATGTAAAAGAACTTTTCTTTCTTTAAAGAGCACTGTGGTTAAAAGTCAGCTTAATTAAAAGTGGGTATTCAAGCTCTAAAAGATTGGGACTCCTTGGGAAAAACAGAGGAGGTGCCACAAACCCTGTTTTGGGAAAAACTTTTGTTTCCTTCATGAAACCCCAGGAATTGAAAGTGAATACATCCCCTCTCAAAATCTAAGGCTCTGTTCCATTTTCCATTGTATTATCTTTTGTTTTTTACTTTGGGGTATCAGAGATTACTTCACATTATAAGAGAGCTTTAGTGTGTAATAACTAGGGAGAAAATATACTTTTAGGGATGGGTTAATTGCAAAATGGGTTCATTGGCTTTGGGTTGCCATGCAATAAAATGCACAGTAAAAGCATGGCACTATCTTCTCTTGCAGCACTTCTCTTTTTTTGGAGATCTAAGATCTGATATAAAAATGGGATCCTTTCTTTTTTTTTTTTTTTTCGAGATGGGGTCTCGCTCTGTCACCCAGCACCCAGGCTGGAATGCAGTGGCGCAAACTTGGCTCACTGCAATCTCCACTTCCTGGGCTCAAGCAATTCTTGTGCCTCAGCCTCCCAAGTAGCTGGGATTACAGGTGTGTACCACCACACCCAGCTAATTTTTGTATTTTTAGTAGAGACAGGGTTTTGCCATGTTAACCAGGAAAAATGAGACCCTCAATTTTGGGGATCTGTTTCTGTCTTCCAACTGTGCTTGCTTATTAGGCCCTAGAAACTGTATGTTTTCCTAGCCCTGTTCCTTGAAGGCATCCATGCTGAGGCCGGTAATCCAATTAAGAAACTAGCAAATAAAAAAATATTACAACTACTGGATCTTCTTCTGTCTGTGTAGTTATCTATGTGTTGTGTATGTGATGTTTATATAAAAAAGCTCTAATTAATGGGCTTAAAGAAAAATAAGCACTAATCAAATATTTTGAAAGAAAATTAAAAACTGTAACACCTTTTAGTCCATGCAATTTTAGTAATCTTTGGGAATTAAAAAGTTTTAAAGATTATTGGTAAAATAAAGACATTTGGTCTAAATTAGGAAGGTCAGGTATAAGGCTTACTAAATACTTTAAGGTCGTAAACTGCTTTGACTTTTGAAAATTGTTCAATTTACCTACCTTGGAGATATTAGACTCTCAATAAGGCCTGGGGACACGTGGAATTAGCCATCCCCCTAGCTATGCAAAGGTTATAGAGAAAAAAGATTTTATATAAGAAAGGATCTTCTATGGTAAATTCTTGTCCTAAAGTAAAATAACCATTGTTTAAAAAGAAGGGTGTTTAGGAGAAGTCAGAAAGACCAAGCACGTCATAGATGGTCTGTGTAAGTCATGAAAGGATTTGTGAAAGGAAATTTATGCACCAAAAGTAGAAGTTGCTCAGAGTTACTAATATAACATGTAATTGAGACTACTGAAAAAAATAGTTTTATATGCAAGGTGTGTAAGGAGAATGGAATGTGTTTTTGGTAAGAGATTATAAGAAGGCATAGGAATGTAAATTTTTGCCTTGTTTAGAGGGTTAAAGGATTGTTTTAAATTAGGTAAGATAAACCTAAAGTCTTGAATAAGTTGTGGAAGGGTTGTAAAAACTAATCTTGTAAAAGAAATTATGTGTGTGAACATTTTGACTAAATTTGAAGGGGCATTATTTGGTTTTTCCACAAGCTGAACATCAAAATGAAAGCATAACAAGGTTTTGTTAAAGCACTGACCTGCTCTTTAACAAAAATTTGTAAAGGGTTATAAAAGGTTTATGAGAATCTCACCATATGGTCAAACTGATTAAAATTGAATAAATTTGTCTATATGGTTTTATTATAAATTTAGGTTGACATTAATAGTATTTTAATGCAAGGGTGAAATTTGGTTTTCTCTTTTGAAAAAGATTTTCATGTAATATTAAAAGACAATGAAAGATTTTTTTTTTTTGCCTTTTGAATAAACTACCCCAAAAAGGAAGGGAAAGATAAGAGACAGTTTGTTTGGAAAGCTGACTTTCCTCTATCAATGAGTAAATGTTTCTGCCTTTTTAAAAAAATTTTGAGCCTTTATTTTGGCTAAATGAATGACTTATTGTAACCTGGAATTCTGTTTCATAATATGAAGTTAAATATCAATATGTTAAACCTTTAACATATTCGATAGGCTTACCAAAATCAAATTTCAGCTTCAAAACCGTCTTTTCTGACCTCTTAACTTTGAGATGATACACAGGGCCGCTGAAGCATCCAAAAAAGAAGTAAACAGGATTATTTGACATGTTAGGTTACATGGGAAGCATTGTCAAAATAAAATAATGTTTAATCTTCTTCAGGTTTTATTTTAGTGAATGATAATATATATTCCAAAATTGTATGGGATTTCTAAAATTTTAATATGTCTGAGTATATGCTATCAATCATAATTATGGTTACTATGTTAGGTTATTGTAGACCACAGAAATAACTGATTTCCTTTTCAGTTATTTCTTTAACTATGGCTATTTAAAGTCATTTCCACAGTTAATTGCTTAATGCTGATGCAGTTTCTGAAAACTTCACATGCATGCAAAATCCTAGAATATAGTTTATTTTAGGAGATTCATGAAAGGATGGAAAGGACCCTGAAAAGCACTCTTGAATACAGGTTTCTAATAACTTTAAAATCATATTGTGGAAAAGAATTCCCCATGGACTCCCCAGTTCCCCAAAAATTGGACTGGATAGGAATTCCTGAAACTTTAATGAAAAGACTGACTGATTTATAAAACTTCTAACCCAAGTAGAACAAAAATTAACTGAATACCAAAGAAATACTTTGCTAGATTTTCATGCTAAATTAGCCAATACATAATGGTTTAGATATACAATTTGAATGAACTCCATGGTCTACATCAAATTACCTATGATAACCCATCAGTTATCAGTGCTATCACCTAATTTGGAGAAACAACTGGTATTTAAGAGGATATAAGTCTAATGTTAATTAAGCATGGACTCATGGAGAACCAGGACAGCCACCTTGTCCTTTCTGAGTTCTTAAAACTTTTGTTATTAAAAGTTCTGCATTCCGTGACTCATCATGGAAAATATAAAATTATCCAAATTAAATATATTGGTATGGTGATTTATAAATTGCTAAAATAGTTTATAACCAATGTTTGGCTTATCAAATCCATATCCCTGGGAAGATAATCAAAGCTTCAGGTACATATGGCTACCTGATGGGCCATTTAAACTTTTATAAAGGGATTTCATTCAATTGTCATTTTCAATGCATGTTATCTGGTTGTAAAAAACTCTCCCATGCAAGACGGCTGATGTTATAACAGTAGATTATTATGCCACAGTATATTTTCACCAGGTAAAGAAAGCTTTTTATAATTCATGGAGGACAATCAACCCCTTCACAATCTAGAACCCAAAGATTGGATCTTCTGAGAACATCAGAGAAATACTACCCTTGCCATTCACACTGCAACAAAACTTTGAAACCTTGAACTTTGAGTTCATTATCTCACAACTGAAAAGAGTCCCTCCATACTCTTGGAACTGTACGTCCATTGAAACCCCTAAGGTAAAGTTAATCAGGAAAGTTTCTCCCCAGAGAAGGTGGCATCCTTGATATGAACAGCATTCCCAAGATCAAGACTTCTCTACTATCATGAGACTTTTATCTTTGAATATTTTTTCCTTGTTTATGCCTCTATGAAAAATAGAAATGAAAATGTTGTGTACACTTATGAGTATATTTTATTTGTGAAGGATTTTGCAGCCAGCCTTATACATGGATAACCTTATACTTTGATATATAAAAATGAAGGCCCAATGTAAGTGAGAAACTTTAATGGTGCATATGTTGCCTCATAACCAGTCAGAAACAGAACATTGGTTCACTCCTCTTAACCCACATCATGGGTTAAAGGGAACATTGCCAGGAGGCATTCATTCTTCTAGAAGAGCATCATTTGTTAGGTTCTTTTTCTATGGTTTGGAGTAAAAGAGGTAATAATTAGA
This sequence comes from Pan troglodytes, assembly GCF_028858775.2. Classification (NCBI taxonomy): domain Eukaryota; kingdom Metazoa; phylum Chordata; class Mammalia; order Primates; family Hominidae; genus Pan; species Pan troglodytes. The sequence goes on from NC_072402.2 coordinate 24,556,568, forward strand.
TATGTATCCCTCATGAAAAGCTTTATAGCAGATTCTACTGTAAAGACTATAGTTACACAACAGACTTTAAATTCCTTTGTAAAAGTTATGCTAAATAGTAGAATTGGCTAAACAGAGAATTTTCTATGCATCTGCTGGCACCTGTGGCCTATGGAGAAATACAACAAACGTAGATTATAGAGATTTAGTTGTAGAGGATTAATGAAGAGACTGCTTAATTAAGTGAGTAGACTTTTTATCTAGCTCATTTTTTATCTAATTTTAGGTGGTTTGGTTTATGGCGACCCTGGGTAAGGGGCATACTCCAAACTCTTGGTATTATCCTCCCAATAGTCATAATAGTAGCCTCCCTGGTGCACCATGAGGACACCATAACCTACGAATGACATTCTGAGACTGGATACCCAAAATTATGGTAACTGAGAGTGGCACTAAGGCCTTAAGTTTTGGTCATACTCTCACCTAAGTGAGAACCTGACCAAAAAGGGGGAATATTTTTTAAACAAAAGTATGAGATGCTATTGTTTTGGACTGAGCTCATGCACTAGGCCCCAACAGACCAAACCAAACAAAAATGGAGTCACTCATGCTAAATGTGACATAATTAAACTAAGACTTTATGGAAACACATAGGTCCTAGAACAGACCAGGATTTGTTTTTCTCCTGTAAACAGGACGTTCCCCAGAATAACAAGTTACCCTCTACTCAGTCCTTGTTCCTACCTTTGCAAAACTCACTGTTCTACTGTTTCCCAGCGGGTTTCAAAACCAAGTAAGTACATTTATGATGGCAAAAGTAACATCAATGACTAACATTTTGTTCAATCTCTCAAAATTGAAAAATATGACCAAAAGGGGCAAATTGTTAAAGCAAACTATATATGGCCTGAGAAGGACTTCGTACATCTGTATTTGAGTCCCTGTGGACAAACTGCAACCTAATTTAATAGGTAGAAAAGACTGAAAACCTAACTTAGGAGTATGTGCCTGTAACAATAGCTGAGTCTTGGCGAATCCCAGTGGCCACACTTCAACCACTCATAGACTGCCAAATGTTAAACTGTGATCAAATAAGGCAAACACTGAGCTGTAACCAATCAAGTTGTTTCTGTACCTAACTTCTGATTTCTGTACATCATTTCCCTTTTTTGTCCACCACGTAGCCGGGCTGGAGTTTCTCTGAATCTGCTGACTCTGGGGGCTGCCAAATTCATGAATTGTTCATTTCTCAATTAAACTCCTTTAAATTTAATTCAGCTGAAGTTTTCCTTTTACCAACACAAAGGAAAAAGAGCAAAGAAATAAACAGAGACCAGTGACTTATGCAACAATATCAAATGGCCAGATATACTTGTAACTGAAGTCTTACAAAGAAAAGGGAGAAAAGAGAGAAATATATTTAAAGAAAGAATGGCTACTCCTTTTCCAAATTTGAGGAAAATTATTAGATAACAGGTCCAAAAATGTAAATCGACCCTAAAATAATAAGCATAAAGAAATACATAATTAGGCATGTCATAATTGAATCGGTAAAAACCATTGATAAAGAGATGATCTTAAAAGCACTCAGAAAAGGGAAATATTATATTCAGAGCAACAAAAATAATCAAGATATACTTCTCAATAGTAACTATTGAAGCCATAAGAAAGTATTATAACAGGCTCAGCGTGGTGGCTCATGCCTGCAATCCCAGTGCTTTGGAAAGCCGAGGTAGGAGGATCACTGGAGGCCAGGAATTCAAGACTGACCTGGGCAACATAGAGAGACCCCATATCTATAAAAAAAAATTAGCTGGTTGTGATGTGTGCACCTGCAGTTCTAGCTACTCAGGAGGCTGAGGTGGGAGGATTACTTGAGACCGGGAGTTCAAGGCTGTAGTGAACTATGATCACACCACTATACTCCAGCCTGGATGACATAGTGAGACCCTGCCTCTAAAAAAAATTAAATAAATAATAATAAAATAAAAATCTTTTAAAGAAAAGAATGTAACATCTTTAAAATAGTGAAAGAAAACTGTAAAGCTAGAATTCTATACATGGTAACACTATCTTTCAAAAATGAGGGTAAAATAAAGATTTTTTTGAACAAACAAGTTGAGACAATTCATTGCCATTAGACTTGCTCTACAAGCATTCTTAAAGGAAGTTCTTCAGGCACAAGAAAAATGATAACATGAAAATTTCAAAACACTAAAAAATGAAGAGCACTGTAATAGGAAATACATGGGCAAACAAAAGCCATTTTTCTCGTTTAATCTTGTTTATTTCTTGTCTTTAAAAATTAATTTATTCCTTATAGAAGAAAAGAATAACAACATATGGTAAGGTTTGTAAATTATGTTACAATAAAATATATGACCAAGATTACATAAAGGACAGAAGAAATGAAAGCATACTTCTATAAAGTTCTTGTACTATATATGAAAAGGTATAATATTATTCGAAGATATACTGTCATACATTAAAGATTTATGTTATGAACTATAGAGCAGCCATTAAAATAAGGCAAAACAGAGTTGTATAGCTTATAATTCAATAGCTACATAAAAATAAAAAATAATTAATCCAAAAGAAGTTAGAAAACAATAGAATGAAGAAAAAATAAAATAAATAATAAACAAATGGCCTTTAGATCCTTCACAAAAAAATAGCTCAAAATGGATCATAAACTTAAATATGAATCATAAAACTACTGGAGGACAACAGGTGAAAATCAAGATGAACTTGGCTATAGTGATGACTTTTTAGATACAACACTGAAGGCATGATTTATGAAAGGAATAAGTTAGAATTCATTAAAAGTAAAAACTTCCACTCTGCAAAAGACACTATCAAGAGAATGAGTTGACAATCCACATACTAGGAGGAAATATTTTTAAAAGACATCTCTGACAAAGCACTGTTATGCAAAATATTCAAAGAACTCTTAAAATGCAACTATAAGAAAATTAGTAACCTGGCCAGGCGCAGTGGCTCACGCTTGTAATCGCAGCACTGTGGGAGGCCAAGGCAGGTGGATCACCTAAGGGCAGGAGTTCAAGACCAGTCTGGCCAACATGGTGAAACCCTGTCTCTACTAAAAATACAAAAATGACCCAGGCATGGTGGTGCACATCTGTAGTCCCAGCTACTCGGGAGGCTAAGGCAGGAGAATCTCTTGAACCCAGGAGGCAGAGATTGCAGTGAGCAAAGCCACGCCACTGCACTCCAGCCTGGGCAACAGAGCTAGACTCCATCTCAAGAAAACACACACACACACACACACACACACACAAAGAAAATTAGTAACATGACTAAAAACTGGACAAAAGACCTGAACAGACACCTCACCAAAGAAGATACACAGATGACAAATAAACACGTGAAAAGATACATCACATCATATGTTATCAGAGAAATTTAATTAAAAGAATAATAGCCAGGTGCAGTGCCTCACTCCTGCAATCCCAGCACTTTGGGAGGTTGAGGTGGGAGGACCTCTTGAGCCCAGGAGTTCAAGACCATTCTAGGCAACATGGCAAAACCCTGTCTCTACAAAAAATACAAAAATTAGCCGGGCACAGTGGCACGTGTTTATAGTCCTAGCTACTCAGGAGGCTGAGGTAGGAGGATCATCTAAGCCTGGGAGGCAGAGGTTGCAGTAAGCCTAGATAGCACCAGTGCACTCCAACGTGGGTGACAGAGTGAGACCCTATGTCAAAAAAAAAAAAAAAAAAAAAAAAAGGAAAAAAGGATAGCACAACATACCCATTAGAATGGCCAAAATTCAGAATACTGAGAACACCAAATGCTGACAAGGATGTGGAGCAACTAGAACTCATTCACAGAGGATTTTTAGGACAGTGAAAGTATTCTATATAGTACTGTAATGGTGGATACATGTCAATGAACATAGAATGTACATGTCAAAAACCTATAGAATATAGAGCATCAGGAATGAGCCCTGGTGTAAACTACAGCTTTGGGTGATAATGATGTGTCACAGAAGTTCATCAGTTGTAATAGATGTACCATTTCAGTAAGGGATGTTGATGTTTGGGGAGGATGAGGTGGGGAATGGGTGGGGAGATATGTGAGAACTCTCTGTACTTTCTCCTCAATTGTGTGGTGAATCTAAAACTGCTCTAAAAATAAAGTTTATTTAACGAAATAGATAGTAAACTTAAACCTGATCATATAGGTAATTCTATTAAGTGCAAATTATCTAAAATTCTAAATTAAAAGTCAGAGTTGTCAGATTAAAAAGCAAGACCCAACGATATACTCTATACAGGGTACTCACTTTAAATATAATGGCACAGATAGGATAAAGGAATGAAAACAAATCATAAGAAAACTAGAGTGGCTACATTCATGTTAGACAAAGTAGTCTCCAGAACAAGAGATATTGCCAGGTATAAAGAAGCATATTTTGTAATGACAAAAGTTCTAGCACTTTGTAATCCCAGCACTTTGGAAGGTTGAGGCAGGTGGATCACTTGAGCCCAGGAGTTGAAGACAAGCCTGGACAACATGACAAAGTCTGTCATTACAAAACAAAAACAAAAACAAAAAGAAAATTATCCAGGTATGGTAGCACACACCTGCAGTCCAAGATTCTCAGGAGGCTGAGGTGGGATGATCATCTGAGCCTGGGGATGTTGGGGCTATAGTGAGCTATGGTCACACCACTACACTCCAGCCTGGGCTACAGAATGAGACCCTATCTCAAAAAAAAAAAAAAGTTGGGGGGGACATGAAGTCAGGAAACTAAATGCATATGGAACTAATAATACAGCTTCAAAATATATGAAGGAAAAATGTATAGAATTGAAAAGAGAAATAAAAAACTCTCAATTATAGTTGGAAATTTCAATACTTCTCTCTCAGCAATCATTAAAACAAATAGAACAATCAACAAGGATATAACCTACTTGACCTAATTTACACTTACTCAAACATTCCACCTCAAGACAGAAGAAAACATTATTTCCTAGTGCACATATAGCACCCAACAAGATTGACTATATTCCTGGCTGTAGAACAATTCTCAGACATTTAAAAAGATTGAATCATACAAAGTATGTATGTTCTCTGAGTGTGTATGTGGAATGATAAACACCCAAAAATGCCCACGCTCTAATCCCTGGAGCCTGTGCATTAGGTTACATGGGAAATAGGAATTAATGTTGCAGACAAAATCAAGGTTGCTAATCATTTTACCTTAAAATATAGAGATCATCCTGGATTTTCCAGGTAGACCCAATGTAATCCACAAGGTCCTTAAAAGTGGAAGGACTTCAAAGGTCTTCAGGGTCCAAGGGTAGGTGTATAAAATTGTCAAAAATGAACAAATTAAATACATAAGATGTGTGCAATTTAATGTATATAAAGTATATCTCAATTTTAGATACACACAGAACATTTGCAAGGGCTAAACTCTACAGTTAAAACAAATGTTCACCACTGCTACTTCCACTGAGTACAAGATGCCGCAAGTTAGGCCATACAGTTATCAGTGGGCTGTAGAGGCTGCCACTGGATCCACATGTAGCCTTCTTCTATAAACTAGATACAATAACACAGAAGTAATCATCATCTCCTGAGTGGATTCTACAAGGTCCATCCTTCCTCCTTTCACCAGATTTTTGCCAAGGACTCTGGTGAGGGAATTTGATTGGCAGCACCTAGGTCACGTATCCATAGAAGGGATGCTCAGGACATGAATATCTGACATTTTCAGGAAGCAAGCTCTACTTCTTACCAGGCATTTTTCACACATAAGTCAAAGCTTCAGACATTGAGAGGTCAAGAAGTCTAACAAATATCCCCAAACTTACTTGTAACTTAGTCATGGTGAAAACACTGACCACTTAAAATTTTAAATTGAGTTTCCAAATAAGAACTTTTTTAGAAATACCATGGTACATGTAAACACTGTTACTGAGAATTTTTGTATCAGACTTACCCATTACCCTGACTCCTGCCTGTGGTGCACTTTGAGCTATTCAGGAGCTGAGGATATGGTTAAACCACTTTTTCTTTGTTTACTTTTCTTTGTTTACTTTCATTTTACCCCACTCAAATCTACCTCAGGCTACCAAACCACCTCAGTCAGAGGGAGCAAATTGCTCAGTCTGTCTTTTCATCCTCATTGTTTACAGGTTTTACCTTATTTCTAGCCTCTCGAATATACTGTCCTGCCCAGTCCCTATAACCAATCCTCACCTGAGACGGTGTAAAATTTTACCACACCCACTCTCTGGTGCACAACAGTGGATCACACTCTCTGCTAGACATTGTTTTGACTTCATATCCCATATCCAACAGCTGTGCTAAAGACTTTAAAGGAAACTAAGGACACTGTACCTTGAACATGGTTCTGGTAAGTCCATCCATTTTATATCCTTAGGCTAATTCTTCTAGGAACTGGAGTTTTGCTTTGGGTTTGGGACTATATGCAAAAACTCTTCTGCTTTTAACTACAACCATGAAACACCCATAGCTGCCGAGACTACGTTGAGGACACCATGTAGCTTTTTATAAAGGCAGTTGGGCCTTTCAAATATGAAGCCATTTCCACCTTTTGTTTCCCTTTATGCCTCTTCTACAAGGAGACCTCAGCCAAACCTAGTTAGGTTCACAGTCATGATGATTATATGAACTAATCTTGCAATGGCTTTCCCTTAAACTTTTCATTCTTTGAGCATGTTATGGTTCAAATGTGTCTCCCAAAAGGCATGTGTTCGAAACTTAATCCCCAAGGCACAGGTGTTAGAAGGCGGAGCATAATGTGAGGTGTTTAGGTAATGAAGGCTCCAATTACATGAAGGGAATCACGCTGATTATAAAAGGGCTTGAGGCTCTGAGTTCAACCTCTTGTTCGCTCTTGCTCTCTCTTGCCCTTCCACCTTCTGCCATGGGATGATGCAGCAAGAAGGCTCTTGCCACAGATGTGGACTTCTTAACCTTGGATTTCCCAGGCTCCAGAACTGTAAGAAATAAGTCTTTATAAATTACCTAGTCTCTGGTATTCTTTATAGAAGCATAAAATGGACTAACACAGACCACTTAATGATTTTCATTGTTTCATCACAGCAATGATTTTCCACCAGAGTTGTACTGGGACCACCTTCCCCAAAGGATGTTTGAAAATGGGTGGAGGTATTTATTGATAACACATTGATGGAAGGTGTTCCTATCACTTAGAGAGTAGAACCAGAGATACTAACTGTCCTGCAGTGCTCAGCAAAGAGTTACACAATAAAGAATTGTCCTACCACAGATGCCAAGAATCACAATTTTTAGTCAGAAAAATCCCAAGTCAAGTCTAGCTTCCATCAGATTGAGTCTTGGGAAGGATACTAAATCTCTCTCTGAGTCTTAGTTGTTTTTATAAAACTCTCCTTAAGAATAAAATAATAGTATTTATCTCAGATTTTGGAAGGAAAATTGAACAATTATACGTGCCTTGTTTAGCAGAATGTCCACAATATGGTAAACAGTAAGCATTGGTATATTAATTGTAATATTAGGAACATCAGTAGAAGAGAGAGTATTAATTTTAGAGAGTAGATATGAAAAGTATCAAAAGAATATTGCACCTAATATTCAGTTTGGAAATACAGAGGGATTCTGGATGACAAGCATCATATGTATGCTATTCCCATTTGAGAAAAATACAATATAGAGTTTTTTCTTAATCCAGAGTAAACAATAATGTAATCTGAATATTTTCCTTTAGGCTTCAAAAATATTCTTTTTTATATTACTTGTTATAATTACAAAAGAGGGTTACTTTTGTCTTTCACAAAACATCCAATATTCATTATAGCATCTCTGGAAAAAAAGAGCTGTAGCTTCTATCGTACTCACCACCTTGTCTATCCAGATTAAGAAAGCAATCAAAATGGTTCAAAACTAGATGAACATCAATCACTGTCATATGCACATACAGAGCTAAGAAAATGCTATACATACTGATTTTTTTAAGTTGACAGTGAATAGGGAATAGCAATAATGAGAAAGGCTGTGCATGTGGAAAATAGGAAATCTCTATTGTTTCCTGTCAATTTCTCTGTGAACCTAAAACTGTTCTAAATAATAAAATATTTTTAAATAAATCTGTTATGTAAAAATATAAAGCTCAATAAAGTTGCTATATCTAAAAATTGAATGCTGCCTTGATGGCATGGGAAACAACTGGAATAAAAAGTGTCTTTTACTAATATAGACACTAATTAATGGTGGAGCATGCTCTTTTCATGTTCTTAAAAGAAAGAAGCACATTACTTGATCTTTCTGTAAAACTTGCATACACTACCTTAAAAAGAAACTTGAACCGGGAATGACTTACTTATTATGAATGGCACACTGAGCCTGATTTAGAGTAATAAGCATACTGTCATAGGCATAACTCATTGCCAGAAATATATAAAATTTCCTTTCCTGCAATTATTACAATATATTCTCCAAGCAAATATGGTTTCAAGCATCAAGAATCTTCCCAAATTTCACCATCAAATATTTCACAATTAAAACATTAAATACATTTACTAAAAGAGGTCAAGTAGTAGTATAATCCATCCTAATTCTTTTTTTTTTTTTTTTTGAGACAGAGTCTTGCTCTGTCACCCAGGCTGGAGTGCAGTGGTGTGGCCTCAGTTCACTGCAACCTCTGCCTCCCATATTCAAGCAATTCTCCTGCCTCAGCCTCCCCAGTAGCTAGGATGACACGCATGCACTACCTTACCCAGCTAATTTTTGTATTTTTAGTGGAGACAAGATCACCATGTTGGCCACGCTGATCTTGAATTCCTGACCTCAAGTGATCCTCCTGCCTCGGCCTCCTAAAGTGCTGGGATTATAAGCATGAGCCACCTGGCCTGGTCCATTCTAATTTATTTATTTTATTTTATTTTATTTTATTTATTTTATTTCATTTTATTTTATTTTGAGACAGAGTTTCACTCTTGTTGCCCAGGCTGGAGTGCAGTGGCGCCATCTCTGCTCACTGCAACCTCTGCCTCCCAGGCTCAAGCCATTCTCCTGCCTCAGTGTCCCAAGTAGCTGAGACAACAGGCACCCACCCCCATGTCTGCTTGAACTCCTGGGGCTCAAGCAATCAGATGCCTTGTCCTCCCAAAACACTGTGTTTATAGGCATGAGACACTTGCACCCGACCCTCTTTCTATTTTTAGAAGGCAGTGTGAAACAGGCTCACCGTACACCAGTATCAGTCCCAGGGGAGGACTCTGCACACCTTGCCAATGCCATGCACTAGTATCAGTCCACTTGCATGAGACTGGTGAGATAGAGCTCACACAACAAATTAAGCAAAGCAACTTTATTACCCACAGGTAGGCTGCAAGGGACAATAGAAGTCTAGGATTCATGGCAAGCTGGTCCTTTGAGGCTCAGGAAAGCTGCCCAAGGCTGATGGAGTCTCATCTGCACATGCCACATGTGACACTGCAGCTGAAGTGCCCCCTAAAGGCACTTCATTCTGGGTTTTATACTGGGGATCAACTTAACACACTGGGTAAAAAGTGTTGCTGGACATTCTACTCTAGGAAGGACAAGAACAGAGCCCCGCCTGCTCAGTTCCTCTTTATCTCCAGATGTTACATTCCTTGCACATTCTACAGTTATTCTTGAGAATTAAAACCAAGAAAGGTGGGGAAGAACAGGGTCACCAAGGCCAACTGGGGTCTTGTCCTGCAGGCATATAATTTCAGAAAGTACTACTATTAATATACGCACCCAGGTTAAAATGTAGTACTGCATAATGCTATACCTGCCAATCCTAAATGAACAGACACAGAGGCAGCAGGGACAGAGGGCATAGTACAATTTAAGGCAAAAAATACATATATATCAAACTTCAACATGTGAAATATCTGTCTGCATTTATAGAATAAAAAATAGCTTAATATTTTTCATGTCAAACATGATGTCTATTTAAAACGAAATAAACTTAGCATCCAGAATATTTAAACATTATTATGATATGAAACACATTTAAATTATTTGCTTTTTTTTCTTATTTTCAGTAAGATTTTCATTATGAAAGACAAGGGCTTCATGATACACACTGATATTCATAAATCAGTAATTTACTAGCATCTTGTCCCTTTACTATGTACTTTCCATCTGACACAAATTTTTCAACACCATTGGCTTGTTCTTAATAAGTTTGTAAAATAATATTATTAAAAGGGAATAAGTTGATTTTTCATTATATAGTATAAAACACATATATAAAATATGCACATCCTTGTATATTTTTATCATGTGCTTTATAGAAATATGCAGCTTTAAAATTTCTTTTACAGGAATTTCATTCCCTTTTAGATATTCTTATTCTGGCAATTTGACACTAATCCTGTACCTTAGAAAGTACAACATAGGCCTGACAAGATTTAATATGATCTAAAGGAATCAAAGCTAAACTCCAAACTCCAAAAACTAGTGGTAAAAAGAGAAAGGTAATAACATATCATGAACTAGAATTGTAAGATAGCTGACGGACCCCATGCAAAAACACAAGCAATAGAATTTTTTCCTACAGAACATCTGAATAGCAGGCTCAAAAAAAGAAGTTTTGTTTCTTCTCTACTTCTTTTTGTATTCAATCTATTAAATTAAATTACTATTTTTTTAATAATTATTATACATTTCCCTGCACACACTGCTATGGTTGCTACAGAGGCTTTTCAAGAGAGAAACTGATTATAACAACATATACAACGACAAGAAAAAACTGATGCTCAGAAATGATGCCAATCTAGTAGATAAACCTGAGAACTGAGCACACTGAGTGACTACAAAATCAACCACACTGCTGTGCATTTATTTTAGTATTGCTAAAAGATATATAGACTAGTGTGAAAAATTATTGCTAGTTTCATTATTATCTTTGTTATTTGTATGGAAATATAACAATGCATTATAGTTGAATTTAACACATAGTATTTGGAAGAAAAGAGGAAAAGAAATCAAAGGGCAAGGAAGGAAAGGGGAGGAAAGAAGGCAAAGAAGAGAAGAAAGGCTGGAAGAAACTGAGCATTCCGCAGACATAACCTCCATCCATTCTTATAGGATAAGAAGCCTATAATTGAGAGATATTATTGTCCATATTTTATATATAAGAAAACTAGTTAGGACATATTATCTTTCCCAAAGTAAATATATTACAAAACTGGCATTTAAATCTAGGTTTTTGCTGAATCCAAAGTCCATACTCTTTTCTCATCCCCTGGATACCTCCTCCGGCCACCTACTTTTTGACTTAGGAATAATGTCAATGCATGCGAAAAACCAAGTTCTATCCAGTGGGGAAGATTGAGCTCCTTCTGATAAATTCTGCATTAGGCAGTCGGTTGACTATTGGATGAGTGTCTAACCATTCCACAATGATTTTTTCTCTCTCTGACCACAGCAAGTGACAGAGAGATTTCTCACCTTCTAGTTAGTATCCATTAGCAAGCAACACTCTGGAAGTCTAGTCCTCATGAAACCACAATGCAACAAATGTGTTGAAGATAATGCACAGCCAAGCTTAGAATGCTTCACCTCCTGCCATTTTCTCCCTCTGGGTTCATCACCCATTGTTATCTATTATTTATATTGCATCATAAAGTGTAACTTTATTGACGAGGTAAAGCCTGTGTCAGAAAGGTCGCAGACTTAGTTCACTTCCTGTGCCTTCAGCAATTCTTTAATTCATTCGCTTTTTAAAAAATTAATCAATATGTTTTTTGAGTGCCTAATTGAGTGGAAAACCCATCAACATTTAATGAAATTGTTGAACCATTTTCATATACATAAGAAATATATAAACCTAATTAATATTTGGCTAGAGTAATAAACTTTAACTTCTAAAGAACTTTGTCCATTTTAGAAGTAGTCTCCATATTGAAAGATGAGCCGAAGTGTCACCAAGGTGTCACAGACCTCAATAGCAGAAGCAAAAGTCAATTATCATTCAACATTTTGAGTTCAGTTCAGGTGAAACAACACACATTACTAAAAAATAATGCCATTCCCTAATCCTAATATTGACCCCATAAATCAGGGTGGAACTGTCTCCCTAGAAGGCATCCTAAAATGTAGAGGGAATGTGCTATACACAACTAGTGACTGGGGCGTCAGTGAGGGTTGGGAGTGAGGAAAAATGAAAATTATTTGGCAATGTGCAGGACAGTCCTTTACAAGAAAGAATTGCCCACCCAATGTCAATAGCACCCAGTGAAAAATACCACATCGGCCTATTTAAAAAAACAAATAGAACATCATTAGCCCAATCTACATTATATTTGGCTTTCATGATGCCTTAAAATAAATTTAAATAGAGTATGTGCATTTCAGGATGACAGATACTTGTCACTCTATTTTCTTAAACCTATCTTTGTGGCTCAATTAAGTTATTTATCAGTCCCCTAAATGCATTTAAAGATGAAAACTCCTAAATCCTGATTATTATACCAGTATGTAAATGGATGACTCCATCCAGATTGGGCAAATGATACATTCTTTAAAACTCTCTTAGTTCTGTACATGTAGACCAATCACAGGTCCCAAAATCTTGAGCAGTTCATTTCTCCTCATGAGAACTCAGGAAAGAGAATATAAAATCAACAAAATTATTGAATTATATGCAGATTTAAGAAAGTTTTAAAAAGTGAGTTTTTCCAAAGCCTCCAAAAAGTGTTCTACAACTGTTCTACAGCCCCTGAAAGCTCCCTTATAGAGAGAGCTAAAATGTATTAATTTTCTTCTTTGTCAAGTCAGACTTTATATCTACAAATAAAAAAGTATTTTTTATGTGAACTTCAAATACGAGAATTGTTTTGTTAGTGTCAAGTTTTATTGCAAGTTCTCAATTGTGTGCTGTAATTTATTGATCTGGATTATAAAATGATTTCTCAGATCTGTGACAATTGCTAAATTCTTTGGTTTAACCTTATTTCATTGTTTTAATTTTAAATTTCAATTGTAAAAGAGGTTCTTTGAGGCAAATGAAATGATAAAATACTAACGTTTAAGATGTTTGTATTATAAAATCCCTTGACAAAGCTAAACCATATCCTTTTTCTGTGACCTTTATAATCACAGTTCCTTACCAATGGTAATCTCTGACTTTTGACAGAATGCAGATCAACTCTGTTCATTTTTTTTAACTTAGAAAGGCATTATATGCTATATACTCTTTGGGGTCTGGATTCTTTTGGTCAATATTATGATAATAAGATTTATCCAAATTGCCAGGAAATTAACTTTTAATACATAATAGAGCTGTCCCGTGACCACCTGCATCATAATTATCTGGGAATGCTTCACTTTTAAAAAGGCAGGGACCCAGGTCCCAGCCTAGGCCTAGAGAATCTAAAACTCTGGGAGGAGGAAGGAGATTAAGTCCAAATCTCTACCTTGTATAAGCTCCTCTACTAATAATTTTGCCTATCAAAGCTTTAGATTCTACACTAAAAACTTAATGCTTCTATTCACTTTCTTAATTCTAAGATAATTTTTACCAAAGACTTTTTTTTAGAGAGGCTGTTCTTTTTATGGCATCATAACAATTATAGAGATACTTCAGACCCAAAACTGATTAGTTGTACTTTTAATAGTTTTAACAACCTGCAAAATCCAGTAATAATTTTTTTCCAAATTCAGTATCTTAGCACATGTATTTCTTAAGAGAATCATTCCATAGTCTTAAAAATTTTAGTATCACAAAAAATTAGACAGATTTATTAATTCCACAACATATATATACTTCAAAACTTCATGTATATGATAAATACCTACAATTTTATGTGTCAATTTAAAAAAACAAAAACAAAAATTTACAATATCTGTTTGTGGTGTGTTTTTAATTTTTTCTAAAATGTCTTCTGCCTTTCATTATGCAGTCATTAAGTGCTTGAAATCGAATAGAACCAAGTTAATTGTGATGGTTGTCTTAAACCTACATGTAATATAATGACAGTTTTACTATTTAAGGACCATGCTTTCTAGTAAAATTAGGATGAAAAAACAGTAGAGAAACATGCAATGAACCTAACAGTGATGAAACTTATCTGGGGCTCATTGCTATAGGATGTATTGTCTTTCTCCTAAAAAGAAGAGTGGCAAGAGAAATTGTATTTCATATATCCCTTGATAATTCAAAAGATGTAAGAACTTGCTGAAATGTCATGGTCATTCGCTTGTGGCTAACATTAGAAGCGTTAAATCACAATTAGATTTAACACATATAATCAGGCTGGAGGAGTCTCTAGTAGCCTCCAGTAAAGACTCTCTCTCAGCAAGATCTTGTACAAATATCTCTCTGATGACACCATCGTCATATTAAGTATAAGTGAATTTCAGAAGCTCATTGCTGCCTCTTCAAACAAACTAGTACTTGCTGAATGGTATGAGCTTTTTAAAGATGTCCTTAATCTGTTTCTTTTTCAAGACATGTCAATTTGTTTCTGAGGGAGACTCTTCAATGTGACAGAACCCACATATGGTTCTTTTTATTCCCAGATACTTCATTTATTTATTTGTCTATTTATCTATTTACTTATTTTTATTTCAATAGCTTTAGGGGTACAAATGACTTTTGGTTGAATGGATGTATCATACAGTGGTGAAGTCTGAGCTTTTAGTGTACCCATCACCACCTGAATAGTGTACCTTGTACCCAACAGGTAATTTTCCATCCTTCATCCTCCTCCCTCTCTCTCCCTGTCTGAGTTTCCAATGTCTATTATACTGTATTTCCCTGTGTACTCATAGCTTAGCTCCCACTTATAAGTGAGAACAGCAGTATTTCTTTTTTTGTTCCTAAGTTGTTTCACTTGGGATAATGGCCTCCAGTTCCATTCCAGTTGCTGTGAAAAACATTCTTTCATTATTTTTTATGACTGAGTAGTATATCATAATATTTATATACCACATTTTATTTATCCACTCATCAGTTGATGGGCACCTAGGTTGATTCCATATATTTGCAATTATGAATTGTGCTGTGATAAATGTATGAGCGCAGGTATATTTTTGATATAATTACTTCTTTTTCTTTGGTTAGATACCCAGTACTATGATTGCTGGAAGAACCCAAAAGCAATTGCAACAAAAACAAAAATAAATAAATGGGACTTAATTAAACTAAAAAAGTTCTGCACAAAAGAAATACTCAATAGAGTACATCGACAACCCTATAGAATGGGAGAAAATAGTCACAAACTCTATATACAATAAAGGACTAATACTCAGAGTCTACAAGGAATTCAAATAAATCAGCAATAAAAAAATGAATAACCCCATTAAAAAGTGGGCAAACGATATGAAGAGATATTTTTCAAAAGAAACTATACAAATGGCCATCAAAGATATGAAAAAAATGCTTAATATCATTAATCATCAGGAAAATGCATATTAAGGTCACAATGAGATACCACCTTACCCCAGCGAAATGGCCATTTTTTTTTTTACTTTTATTTTGACTTCAGGGATACATGTGCAGGTTTGTTATATAGGTGAACTTGTGTCTGCGGAGTTGTTGTGCAGACTATCTCATCACCCAGGTATTAAGCCTAGTACCCATTTCTGATCCTCTTCCTCCTCCCAACCTCCACCGTTTGATAGGCCCCAGTGTGTGTTGTTCCCCTCTATGTGCCCAGGTGTTCTCATCATTTAGCTCCCACTTATAAGTGAAAATATGCAGTATTTGCTTTTCTGTTCCTGTGTTAGTTTGCTGAGGATAACGGCCTACAGCTCCATCCATTTTCCTGCAAAGGACATGTTCTCACTCTTTTTTATGGTGACATAGTATTTCATGGTGTATATGTACCATACTTTCTTTATTCAGTTTATCACTGATGGGCATTTAGGTCAATTCCATGTCTTTGCTATTGTGAATAGTGCTGCAAAGAACATACACATGCAAGTGTCTTCATAATAGAAGGATTTATATCCCTTGAGGTATATGCCCAGTAAGGGATTGCTGGGTGGTCAAATGGTATTTCTGTTTTTAGGTCTCTAAGGAATCGCCACACTGTCTTCCACAATGGTTGAACTAATTTACACTTCCACCAACAGTGGATAAGCATTCCTTTCTCTCTGCAACTTCACCAGCATCTATTATTTTTTGACTTTTTAATAATAGCCATTCTAACTGGCATGAGATGTTATCTCACTGTGGTTTTTATTTACATTTTTCTAATGATCAGTGATACTAAGCTTTTTTTTAAATGAATGGCCACATGTATGTCTTCTTTTGAATAGTGTTCATATCCTTTGCCCATTTTTAATGGAGTTGGAAAACAGCCATTATTAAAATGTCAAAAAACAATAGATGGCACAGATGTGGTGAAAAGGGAACACTTATACACTGTTGGTAGAAATGTAAATTAGTACAACCTCTATGGAAAACAGTATGATTCTTTAAGACTGCAAATCTCAGTGCTAGTATTATGCAAAATGGATCCTAGTTTACACTCTTAGGTCAATGATACTTTTTTTTTTTTTTTTGAGATGGAGCCTCACTCTACCGCACAGGCTGGAGTGCAGTGGCGCGATCCCAGCTCACTGCAAACTCCACCTCCCGAGTTGAAGTGATTCTCCTGCCTCAGCCTCCTGAGTAGCTGGAATTACAGGCGTGTGTCACCACACCCGGATAATTGTTGTATTTTTGGTAGAGACAGGGTTTCACCATGTTGGCCAGGCTTGTCTCAGACTCCTGGCCTCAAGTGATCTGCCTGCCTCAGCCTCCCAAAGTGCTGGGATTACAGGCATGAGCCACCACATCCAGCCAGGCCAGTGATTCTTGACTGGATAAGTTCATGAGTTTTAGTTTTAAATAGTGAAATAGGGTTGCTAAAGTTCAAAGAAAATTTAAAAATATTTTAGAAATGCCAGATTATTCAGACAGTACAAAAATTTTTTTTTGCATGGAAAGCCACTTAAAATAGCTTAAGATAATAAGCTTAAGTAAGCAAATACAGTGTTTACATTTGTGAATCTCAAAAAAACATTGTGCAGTCTTAGCATCACTGGGCAGAAACAATTTTCAAGGGATTCCCTAACTCATTTTCTTGCTTTCATGAAGCAGGATGATTTTCCTAGTTTTCAAGGTATTCAGAAAGAAAGAACCCACATAATAATTTTTTTAAAGAGTTATTTCTTTCCCTCTAATGTTTATATCTAAGACATACCATTCATGAACCCGCGAGGTGGAGGTTGCCGTGAGCCAAGATTGCACCACTGCACTCCAGGCTGGGCGACAGAGCAAGACTCTGTCTTAAAAAAATTAATTCATGTTTTAAAAAATAAAGACATACCATTCATTACTCCATTTTTTAAGCCTTTAATTCTATAACTTAGAGTTATTGTTATATAGACAAAATTCTTCTCTCCCATTATGTCTTCATCTTGGACCACAGAGAAAATAATGCCATTCTCTTGGAGGAGGAATCTTCTGTACTTCTCTTCAGCCCTTACTCTAGTTATCAATGGAAAAGTAGCTATGAGGGCTAGACTCCCTGTGAGGCATGTCCCACGAATTGGGGGTGAGGTTACTTTGTTTCAAAAGCAGGTTAACAAGTCTCATCATTTTGTCCTTGTTTTACTCAGGAATTTTATTCAGTCTTCATGACAAGCAGACCACAAAGGAAATGACTCTTCAGGATCAAACAATTCTTTGTCCCTGTTCTTGCAGTGTCTTTATCTGTCACTAAAAGGATAAGTCACTTTACGCTTTTTTTTTTTTGTGTCTTTTTTTTCCTTTTTGTGGAGAACGGGGTCTCACTATATTGCCCAGGCAGGTGTCAAACTCCTGGGCTCAAGCTATCCTCCCGCCTCTTGCCTCCCTGAGAGCTGGGATTACAGGTGTGAGCCACCATGCCCGGCCAGTAAGTCACTTTAATCTTTTGCAGAAGGGCTCATTATTTTCAAGAGAGGGGGAAGCCTCAAAAATGTGGACCTCAAGTCTTAGTCATCTCAATTATAAATATGGAGATAACAATTCCTTATATGATGAACTGTAGAAAATAAATGAAACCATATAAAGTGTGGTGCAAACAATGAAGCACTATACAAATGCATGTTCCTTGGGAATAATTTCTATCATCTATAAAATAATGGAGTTAGATTAAATTATTTTTAAGGAATCATTACTTTCTAACATTATCTCTAGTCCAGACCTATCTACTGAGACTCAGACCCTTAATCCAATTGCCTAATTATATTTTTACCTAATGAATACACATTAGGTAATGACATAAATACTTAAACAAGCCACCTGGCTATTTCACAGGTCCAAATTCAACATGTCCAAAAATAAATTCACATCTTTCTTCCTGGTTTTCGGCCAGTGTTCCCTATTTTCATAAAATGCCATGTCATCTACCTGATGACCCAAGTCAGAAACCAGAAAATTATTCTTGACTCCTTTCTCACACTCAAATCCAATTAATCACCAACTGTTGTGAATTCTTCCTCCTAAACATCTTTCAAATTGGTCCTCAGGTCTCCATGTACACTGCCAGCACCCTAGTTCAAGTCACCATTGTCTCTCACCTGGACTATCGCCATCACTTCTGAAAGAGACTCCACAAGTCCCTATTTTCCCCTCTCTTTAAACTTCATCTCACTGGAGACAGAGTGAGGTGAAGTTTAGAATACAAATCTGGCCATGCCATTCTTCTTAAAACACACATAGTATCCTGTTGTTGTTAAGATAAAGTCCAAGTCCTTAACATATCTAAAAATGTCCCGGCCTCATCCAATACCTGTTTCTTTCTGCAGCCTCTCCTTATACCTTGCCAATGCATGATTGCCATTCTCCAATCATTCTGCCTTTCTAATCCCTTGAGAGTCCTATGTCCCTCTCCCTCACTTATGTGCCTTCACAGCTCATACTCATTCTTTGGTTGTTCACTTCAGTGTTACTCTCTCATAGGAGACTTCCCTAATTCCCTCTCACCGCATTTTCAAGTGAAATTTCTTATTATATGCTCACTTAATATGATGTAGTTCTCCTGTGTGGCATATGTCAGATGTAGTGAGTTATGGGGTTTAATGATAAACTGATTATTAATAATAATTAATATGAATATATATTATTATGAGGTTTACTGATAAACTCAGACTTTGTAGGAAGAAAATGTGTTTATCTCAAAATGGCTGTATCTCAGCCATCCTGTGCTTGCCTGGCACACTTATAGATAGAAAGAATTAAAGGATGGAGTGGGGGATGGAGGGATAGAGGAAGAGAAATCTCATACATCACATTGAATATAAATTAAACATATATAATCCAAACATAGTACCATCATGTTTCTCACGGTGTTTGCTTTTTTTAGAAATAAGTGTGTACAATACAAATAAAGATCTATGACTTCTGTTTCTACCAAATTTAAAGTCCCCTTATATGTAAACTCAAGGATTTCCTGATTTTTATTGTTGCCTACCAATAATAGATCTTTAATAACAATAATTGTGTGTCAGTAAAATAAAGCCCTTCAAGAATAAATTTTAAAGCCATAATGGTATTTTTAAGGCCATGTACAGTTTTGATGGATTAGGAATAGCATACTAAAAATTAAGAAGGTCTTATCAATAAATTGTTTGTATTTGTTAGGGTAATACTAGCTGCAGTAACAAACCCAAAAATATATGATGCCTCAAACACAATAGAAATTTATTTCGTTTGTCTAAAGTCCAACTTTTTTTCTGAACACCAAAAGACCCTCATCTAAGTAGCAATTCAGAGAGTAAGGGTCTTTTTTTCTGTGACTCCATATTTCCAATATGTGCCTTCCAAGGCCACTGGGCCCAGCTGTGCCAAGCTGGTGAAAGAAGAAAAAGGTTCAAAGGTTGCTTCAGAGTTCTATAAGCCAAACCTGGAAATGGAACCTGTCACTTCTGCTCACATTGCAATGGATAAATCTCCAGTACATGGCTGCAACTGAGTGCAAGGGAGGCTGGAAAGTACAGGTTAACTCTATGACTAAGGAGAGGAATTGGTTTGAACAGCTGGCCAGTCTCCACCATACCACTGCTTCTCCACTAAGATTTCTCACTGGTCTACTCTCAATACACTCACCTCAATTTATTTTTCCTCAAAGTTTATTCTTCAAAGTTGACAATTATGACCAATAACAGAATATTTAAAGTATAATAACATAATTATTATGTACAGCATACAATCTCAACCTTATAATACTTGTATAATAATTTTCTCTTGAATAATAATTTCATGCAAATGAACTCATATCCTTCCCATTGTTAACTTTCTACTTATAATTCTCCCTTTCTAAAAAATAGGAAAAGGAAATAATCTTCATAGGTATATTTATAAAGAAGTATAAAAACAAAGTTAGTAAGAGAATGACTTTAGCTTAGAAACTATTCATTTTATAACAATTGTATAAAGAAACTTGAACGACACAACTTAATTTATGCACATGCTAAATATGAATAATAAAATTAGCACTTAGTGAATGTCAGCTACACTTATCTGTATAGTAATATTCATTTGCATGAATTGAGAATTCTCCATTATTGATACAAGAAAAAAGTGAAACAAAAAGAAGCTACAGAGACTCATAAGTCTTTCAGAGTAACTATAATGGAGGAAACACAGATATTCAACAAAGGCTCGATGTATCCATCTCACTCTTAAGCCAAATTTGATTGCACTGTAACATTGAAACTTGCTTCAGTGAAACTGCCAAACAAATGTTTTTGACACTTCTCAATCTCCTTGGATTTTTTCACATGCCCTACCCAAATTCCAAAAACCTTTTAAGAACCTGAAGTATCTGGAGGCACTCTGGGATGTGATGTCTTATGATAGTACATGAAAGCAATAGTGAAATGTCTGCCCATCTAAAACTTAGGTCATGATCTAAAAAATAAACAATTAAAATATTAAATATTTAAATAAATTCAAAGCTTTAAATCTACACAGTCACACAGAGCAGAAGGGTTTATCTAAGTGCAAGGGTGAATCAAGGTAATGTCTGTGATAGGACTGCAAAGTTTAGATACACAAAAACACCAATTAAGGGAGGCATACAATGCCAACTGAGTCAATTTGAAACATAAACAATTACTCAGTAGCCTAAGAAAGAATGAGAAAACAGATTGTTTATAGATGGTCAACTTTGGAGCACAGATAACACCAGAAGTTAGTTTTTGAGCAAGTACAACATAGAGAGAGGGTGCCCTGAACCACTGACTTATGCATTCTGTTTTCTTGTTTATCACACAATTACTTGTGATAATTCTATCCCCATCAAATTGTCTTCTGATTATAATTTAGTTTCCCACATAGCTCTGCCTAAAATGAGATAATGTGTTAGTCATGCTAACATGAATAGGTCAGTCCATTTAACAGTCACATTTCTCATTGTTCATAGATGATTTGTTTCTATGCGCTTGATTACCATTACTCTGCTCCTGAGAAATGGATCTACTCTCAGTTTCCAAGAAAAGCAAATTTCTGATCCTAAAAAATCAAGTCAAAAGACCCTAGACTGTGATTATTGCAACATAGTACATTCCATTTTGAAATCCCCTGGACAGCCTGCCAGGCACATAATCAATATCACTTCATTCCAGTTACAATAATGTGGTGGTACTTGCCAGCCAACAAACAAGTACATGAAAATTAGGGCACTCCCAAACACAAAAAATTAAAAATATATAATTGCTGATGTATACCTCTACTTTGAAAAGGTGGCTCCAAATAAAACTTCTAATAAGATATCTTTTTTATGTTGCCCTTAACTCCTTTTTAAAAATTTTGTATTTCCATAGGTTTTGGGGGAACAGGAGGTATTTGGTTACATAAGTAAGTTCTTTCGTGGTGATTTGTGAGATTTTGGTGCACCCAGCACCCAAGCAGTATACACTGAACCCAATTTGCAGTTTTTATCCCTCACCCCCCTCCCACCCTTTCCCCTGAGTCCCCAAAATCCATTGTATCATTCTTATGCCTTTGCATCCTCATAGCTTAACTCCCACTTAGGAGTGAGAACATATGATTTTTGGTTTTTCATTCCTGAGTTACTTCACTTAGAATAATAGTCTCCAGTTCCAACCAGGTTGCTGCGAATGCCATTAATTTATTCCTCTTTATGGCTGAATAGTATACCATCATATATATGTACCAAAATTTCTTTATCCACTCATTAACTGATGAGCATTTGGCTGGTTCCATATTTTTGCAATTGCAAATTGTGCTGCTATAAACATGTGTGTGCAAGTATCCTTTTTGTATATTGACTTCTTTTCCTGTAGGTAGATACCCAGTAGTGGGATCGCTGGAACAAATGGTATTTCTACTTTTAGTCCTTTAAGGAATCTCCAAACTGTTTCTCACGAAGGTTGTACTAGTTTACATTCCCACCAGCGTGTAGAAGTGTTCCCTTTTCACCCCATCCACACCAACATCTATTATTTTTTTATATTTTGATTATGGTCATTCTTGCAGGACTAAGATGGTATCACATGGTGGTTTTGATTTGCATTTTCCTTGTAATGAGTGATGTTGAGCATTTTTTCATATGTTTGTTGGCCATTTGTTTATCTTCGTTTGAGAATTGTCTATTCATGTTATTAGTGCACTTTTAGATGCAATCATTTGTTTGTTCGTTTTCTGGTTAATTTGTTTGAGTTCCTTGTAGATTCTGGATATTAGTCCTATGTCAGATGTATAGGTTGTGAAGATTTTCTCCCACTCTGTGGATTGTCTGTTTACTCTGCTAACTGTTCCTTTTTTACTGTGCAGAAGCTCTTTAGTTTAATTAAGTCCCACTTATTTATCTTTGTTTTTGTTGCATTTGCTTTTGGGTTCTTGGTCATGAAGCCTTTGCCTAAGTCAATGTCTAGAAGGGCTTTTTCAGTGTTATCTTCTAGAATTTTTATAGTTTCAGGTCTTAAATTTAAGTCCTTCATCCATCTTGAGTTGATTTTTGTATAAGGTGAGAGATGAGGATCCAGTTCATTCTCGTACATGTGGCTTGCCAATTATTCTAGCACCATTTGTTGAATAGGGTTTCCTTTCCCCACTTTATGCTTTTGTTTGCTTTGTCGAAGATCAGTTGGCTGTAAGCACTTGGGTTTTATTTCTGGGTTCTCCATTCTGGTCCATTGGTCTAGGTGCCTATTTTTTATGCCAGTGGCATGCTGTTTTGGTGACTATGGCCTTATAGTATAGTTTGAAATCAGGTAACGTGATGCCTCCAGATTTGTTCTTTTTGCTTAGTCTTGCTTTAGCTATGCAGGCTCTTTTTGGGGTCCATATGAATTTTAGGATTGTTTTTTCTAGTTCTGTGAAGAATGATGGTGGTATTTTGATGGGATGGGAATTGCACTGAATTTGTAGATTGCTTTTGGCAGTGTGATTATTTTCACACTATTGATTCTACCCATCCATGAGCATGGGAGGTGTTTCCATTTTTTGTGTCATCTATGATTTCTTTCAGCAGTGTTTTGTAGTTTTCCTTGTAGAGGTCTTTTACCCCCTTGGTCAGGTATATTCCTAAGTATTTTTTTGCAGCTATTGTAAAAGGGGTTGAGTAGTTGATTTTATTCTCAGCTTGGTCACTGTTGGTGTAAAGAAGAGCTACCAATTTTCATACATTAATCTTGTATCCAGAAACTTTGCTGAATTCTTTTATTAGTTCTAGGAACTGTCTGGAATAATCTTTAGAGTTTTTGAGGTAAACTATCATATCATCAGCAAAAGTGACAATTTGACTTCCTCTTTACTGATTTGGATGCCCTTTATTTATTTCTCGTCTGATTGCTCTGGCTAGGACTTCCAGTACTATATTGAAGAGGAATGGCAAGAGTGGACATCCTTGTCTTGTTCCAGTTCTCACAGGGAATGCTTTCAACTTTTCCCCATTCAGTATTATGTTGGTTATGTGTTTGTCATAGATGGCTTTTATCACCTTGAGGTATGTCATTTGTATGCTGATTTTGCTGAGGGTTTTAATCGTAAAGTAATGCTGGATTTTGTCAAATGCTTTTTCTGCATCTATTGAGATGATTATGTGAATTTTTTAAAATTCTGTTTATGTGGTGCATCACATTTCTTGACTTGCATATGTTAAACCATCCCTGCATCCCTGGTATGAAACTTGCTTGATCTGGTGTATTATCTTTTTGATATGCTATTAGATTTTTTTAGCTAGTATTTTGTTAAGGATATTTGCATCTACGTTCATCAGAGATATTGGTCTGTAGTTTTCTTTTTTTGTTATGTCCTTTCCTGGTTTTGGTATTAGGGTGATACTGGTTTCATAGAATGATTTAGTGAGAATTCCTTCTTTCTCTATCTTGTAGAATAATGTCAGTAGGATTGGTACCAATTCTTCTTTGAATGTCTGATAGAATTCAGCTGTGAATCCATCTGGTCCTAGAGGGTTTTTTCTTGGTAACTTTTTTATTACCATTTCAATCTTGCAGGTTGTTATTGGTCTATTCAGGGTTTGTAATTCTTCCTGATTTAAGCTAGGAGGGTTGTATATTTCCAGAAATTTATCCGTCTCCTCTAGGTTTTCTGGTTTATGTGCATAAAGGTGTTCATAGTAGCCTGGAATAATCTTTTGTATTTCTGCAGTGTAGGTTGTAGTATCTCCCATTTCATTTCTAACTGAGCTAATTTGAATCTTCTCTTTTCTTTTCTTGGTTAATCTTGCTAATGGTTTATCAATTTCATTTATCTTTTCAAAGTACCAGCTTTTTTCAATTTCTCTTTTGTGTTTTTTTGCTTCAACTTCACTTAGTCCTGCTCTAATCTTGGTTATTTCTTTTCTTTTACTGGGTTTGGGTTTGGTTTGTTCTTGTTTCTCTAGTTCCTTGAGGTGAGACCTTAGATTGTCTATTTGTGCTCTTTCAGACTTTTCGATGTAGGCATTTATGACAATAAACTTTCCTCTTAGCACTGCCTTTGCAGTATCCCAGAGGTTTTTATAGATTGTGTCCCTATTGTCATTCAGTTCAAAGAATTTTTTAATTTCCATCTTGATTTCACTGTTGACCCAATGATTATTCAGGAGCAGGTTATTTAATTTCCATGTATTTGCATGGTTTTGAAGGTTCCTTTTGGAGTTGATTTCCAATTTTATTCTACTGTGGTCTGAGAGAATACTTGATATGATTTCAAATTTCTTAAATTTATTGAGATTTGTTTTGTGGCATATCATATGGTCTATCTTATAGAAAGTTCCATGCACTGATGAATAGAATGTATATTCTGTGGTTGTTGGGTAGAATGTTCTTTAAATATTGGTTAAGTCCATTTGTTCTAGGGTATAGTTTAAATCCATTGTTTCTTTGCTGACTTTCTTTCTTAATCACCTGTCTACTGCTATCAGTGGAGTATTGAAGTTCTCCACTATGTTGTGTTGCTCTCTATCTCATTTCTTACATCTAGTAGTAATTGTTTTATAAATTTGGAAGTTCTAGTGTTAGGTGTGTATATATTTTGAATCATGATATTTTCCTGTTGGACAAGGCCTTTTATCATTATACAATGTCCCTTTTGTCTTTTTTAACTGCTGTTGCTCTAAAGTTTATTTTGTCTGATATAAGAATGACTGATCCTGCTCGCTTTTGGTGTCCATTAGCATGGAACATCTTTTTTCACCCCTTTACCTTCAGTTCATGTGAGTCCTTATGTGTTAGATGAGTCAAAGGCAGCAGATATTTGACTGATGAATTCTTATCCATTATTCAATTCTGCATGCTTTACATGGAGCATTTAGGCCACTTACATTCAACATTGTATTGAGATGTGTACTATTAAATTCATTGTGCTATTTGTTGCCTGAATACCTTGTTTTTTAAATTTATTGTATTTTTGTTTTATAGGTTGATATGGTTTTCTGTGTCGCCACCCAAATCTTACCTTGAATTGTAATAATCTCCACATGACAAGGGCAGGGCCAGGTGGAGATAATTGAATCATGGGGATAGTTTCCCCCATACTGTTCTCATGGTAGTGAATAACTCTCATGAGTTCTGATGTTTTTATAAAGAGCAGTTCCCTGGCACAAGATTTCTCTTGCCTGCTGCCATGTAAGACATGACTTTGCTCCTCTTTGGCTTCCACCATGATTGTGAGGCCTCCCCAGCCATGTGGAACTGTGAGTCAATTAAACCTCTTTCCTTTATAAATTACCTAGTCTTGGGTATGTCTTTATTAGCAGCATGAGAATAGACTAATACAGTAAATTGGTACTAGGAGTGGGGTGCAGATATAAAGATACCCAAAAACGTGGAAGCGACTTTGGAATTGGATAACAGGCAGAGACTGGAAGTTTGGAGGGCTCAGAAGAAGACAGGAAAATGTGGGGAAGTTTGGAAATTCCTAGAGACTTAGAGGGCTCCAAAGAAGACAGAAATATGTGGGAAAGTTTGGAGCTTCTTAGAGACTTGTTGAAAGGCTTTGACCAAAATGCTGATGGTGATATGGACAATAAGGTCCAGCCTGAGGTGGTCTCAGATGGAGATGAGAAACTTGTTGGGAACTGGAGTAAAGGTCACTCTTGCTATGCCAAGAGACTGGCATTTTGCCCCTGCCCTAGAAATTTGTGGAACCTTGAACTTGAGAGAGATGATTTAGGGTATCTGGTAGAAGAACTTTCTAAGCAGCAAAGTGTTCAAGAGGAAGCAGAGCACAAAAGTTTGGAAAATTTGTGCCTGACAATGCGATAGAAAAGAAAAATCCATTTTTCTGGAGAGAAATTCAATCTGGCTGCAGAAGTTTACATAAGTAATGAGTAGTTGAATGTTAATCCCCAAAACAACAGGGAAAATGTCTCCAGGGCATGTTACAGACCTTCACAGAAGCCCCTCCTATCACAGACATGGAGGCTTAGTGGGGAAGAATGGTTTTGTGGGCCAGGCACAGGGCTCTCCTGCTCTATGCAGCCTTGGGACATGGTGCCCTGTGTCCCAGTTGCTTTAGCTCCAGCTGTGACTAAAAGGGGCCAACATACAGCTCAGGTCATTGCTTGAGAGGGTGAAAGCCCCAAGTCTTGGCAGCTTCCAAATGTGTTGGTCCTGTGGGTGCGCAGAAGTCAAGAATTAATGTTTGGGAACCTCAGCCTAGATTTCAGAGGATGTATGGAAACGCCTGGATGTCCAGGCAGAAATTGGCTGCATGGGCGGGCTGTTATGAAGAACCTCTGCTAGGGCAGTGCAGAAAGGAAATGTGGGGTCAGAGACCCCACACAGAGTCTCCATGGGGGCACTGCCTCTTGGAGCTGTGAGAGGAGGGCCACCATCCTTCAGATGCCAGAAAGGTAGATCCAGCAACAGCTTGCACTGTGTGCCTGGAAAAGCTGCAGATGCTCAACACTAGCCCATGAAAGCAGCCAGAAGGGAGGCTATATCCTGCAAAGTCACAGGGTTGGAGCTTCCCAAGGCCATCGGAGCCCACCTCTTGCATCAGTGTGACCTGGATGTCAGATATGGAGTCAAAGGAGATCATTTTGGAGCTTTAAGATTTGACTGCCCCATTGGACTTTGGACTTGCATGGGGCCTGTAGCTCTTTCATTTTGGCCAATTTCTCCCATTTAGAATAGGTTTATTTACCCAATGCTCATACCCTCATTTTATCTAGGAAGTAAATGACTTGCTTTTGATTTTACAGGCTCAGAGGCAGAAGGGGCTTGCCTTGTCTCAGATGAGACTTTAGACTGTGGACTTTGGAGTAAATGCTGAAATAAGACTTTGGGGGACTGTTGGGAAGGCGTGATTGGTTTTAAAATATGAGGACATGAGATTTGGGAGCAGTCAGGGATGGAATGATATGGTCTGGCTGTGTCCCCACCCAACTCTCACCTTGAATTGTAATAATCCCCACACATCAAGGGCAGGGCCAGGTGGAGATAACTGAATCATGGGGACGGTTTTCCCCATACTGTTCTCATGGTAGTGAATGAGTCTCATGAGATCTGATGGTTTTATAAAGGGAAGTTCCAAAGCACAAACTCTCTCTTGCCTGCAGCCATGTAACATGTGACTTTGCTCCTCCTTGCCTTCCACCATGATTGTGAGGCCTCCCCAGCCATGTGGAACTGAGTTAATTAAACCTCTTTCCTTTATAAATTACCCAGTCTTGAGTATGTCTGTATTAGCAGCATGAGAACAGATGAATACGTAGGTCCTGTGAGATATATGCTTTAAAGTGGTTCTGTTTTGACATGTTTCCAGAATTTGTTCCAAGATTTAGAGCTCCTTTTAGCAGTTCTTGTAGTGCTGGCTTGGTAATGGCAAATTCTCTCAGCAATTTCTTTGTCTGAAAAGAGACTGTATCTTTCCTTCATTTATGAAGCTTAGTTTCATTGGATACAAAATTCTTGGCTAATTGTTTTGTTTAAGGAGGGTGAAGATAGGGCCCCAATCCCTTTTAGCTTGTAGGATATCTGCTGTTAATCTGAAAGGTTTTCCTTTATAGGTTACCTGGTGATTTTGCCTCACATTTCTCAAAGTGTGCCCTTTATTTCCTGAAATTGTGATTTTTTTTTTATTTATGCTATCTATTTCACTGAAGATTTCTCTTCTCATGTCTTACATCTTTTTTTATTTCCTTAAGTTTGACTTCACCTTTCTCTGTTGCCTCCTTGATTGGCATAATAATTGACCTTCTGAATTCTTTTTCTGGCAATTCAGGGATTTCTTCTTGTTTTGGATCCATTGATGGTGAGCTAGTGTGATTTTGGTGGGCTACTAAAGAACCTTGTTTTGTCATATTATCAGAATTGTTTTTCTGGTTCCTTCTTATCTGGGTAGGTTATGTCAGAGGGAGGATCTGGCACTCAAGGCTACTGTTCAGATTCTTTTGTCCCACGGGGTGCTCCCTTGATGTAGTACTCTCCCCCTTTTTCTAGGGATGGGGCTTCCTGAGAGCCAAACTGTAGTGATTGTTATTTCTCTTCTGGATGTAGCCACCCAGCAGGGCTACCAGGCTACGGGCTGGCAATGGGGGGCGTCTGTACAGAGTCCTTGATGTAAACCATCTTCAGGTCTCCCAGCCATGGATACCAGTACCTGCTCTGTTGGAGGTGGCAGGGGAGTGAAATGGACTCTTTGAAAGTCCTTAGTTGTATTATTATTGTTTATTGCACTATTTTGGTGCTGGTTGGCCTCCTGCCAGGAGGCGATCTTTTCAAGAGAGTATCAGCTGTGGTAGTATAGGGAGGATCAGGCAGTTGGAGGGACCCTGGAACTCCCAAGAGAATATAACCTTTTCTTCAGCTACCAGGGTGGGTAGGGAAGGGCCATCAGGTGGTGGCAAGCTTAGACGTGTCTGAGCTCAGACTCTCCTTGGGCAGGATTTGCTGCTGCTTCTGTAGGGGATGGGGGTGTCATTTCAGGTCAATGGAGTTATGTTTCCAGGAGGATTTTGGCTGCCTCTGCTATGTCATATAGGCTATTAGGAAAGTGGGGGAAAGCCGGCAGTTACAGGCCTCACCCAGCTCCCATACGACCCAAAAGGCCAGTCTCACTCCCACTGTGCCCCACTCCCAAACAGCACCAAGTTTGTTTCCAGGCAGTGGATGAGCAGGGGTGAGAACTTGCCCCAGACTACCAGCCCCATGGCTGAGAAAGCAGCAGGACTCTCACACTTCCCCCTGCCTGTCGAGTCTGCAAACCAGATCATACCCTCTCCCAAGTTCTGGCTAGGAAACTTCATATTCAGCTGGAATTGTTACAGTTCAACTGCAGGGTTCCTTCTCCCTGTGGTCTTTTCCAAGTTTTCTGGCAGTCCTTCCCAAGGACCCCTGTGAGACAAGGCAGAAATGGCTTTCCTGGGGAACAAGAGAGCCCACAGAACTTTTCCCACTGTTTTCTCTATCCATGTATTTTGCCTGACTCTCTAAATTGACTCAGTTCCAGGTAAGGTCAGAATCTTCTCCAGCAATTTGGACCTTCAGGTTCCCCAGTGAGGGTGTGTGTTCTGAGGCAGATGATCCCCCTTTGCCACTTTCACAGTTTGGGCACTCAGTTTTTGGACTGGTCTCCCAGGTCCTGAAAGAGGAATCCATTTCCTTCAAAGGGTCTGCGGATTCTTTCAGCTTTCTTGGTGTATTCCTGAAGTAGCTCTTGGAGCAAAAGTTCACAATGTGAGCCTCCGCGGGCTGCTCTGTCCATCAGACGGGGAGCTGCAATTTATTCCTGCATCCTATCCACCATTTTTTCCCTCCCCTTAACTCCATTTGACTAGTCATTTATTCTGGTCCCACTTACTTTGTCTATTTTTGGTGGGGCCCTGAAATATGTCCTTCTTTAAAAATAAAATGATGTAGAATATTTTAATTTCTTTTTGGAGAGAGGAACATGTCATAGGCATATCAAGTAATGTTAGCATCAAGTGGTTCCATTATTTTCCTGTGTTTTTCTAACTGACTAGCAGCAACTCCCAGGAAACTGGCCAAGAATACCAGATCAAGCATAGCTGAGGAGGGAACTAAAAACTTACAGAAAATATGGACATTCTGTCTCTGATCTCTTAACTTCAGAGAAGTACACGTTATAGAATATAAGATAAAAATTGATATTGACTCACTATTACTTTATATACTAATGAAAAGAAAAATACTGACCAAAACTATGACACACTATTAATTATAAGATGTATCTTCATTTCAGAGAGTTAAAAGGTATACAAAAAATGTGCAACTCAGAATTAGTGAGCTACGGTATTGGCTTTTACTCCTTCTTACTGAGCTCCACATTCACTAAAGTTGACATAACACCCAAGGCACCATTTCTTAAATAGATGTGCTACAGGAAGAGGATTTCAACAGCCCAGAATAAGTCTTAGCCAGCTAGCTCAATGTCCCAACAAGTACTTCTAATCTAGCTGCTTCAAAGTATTTAAATGTCCACTCATCCACTGACATTTTTGTCCAGAATTCTTTAAGTTCTTTTTTTTCAATGTACTTTAAGTTCTAGGGTACATGTGTACAACATGCAGGTTTGTTACGTATGTATACATGTGCCATGTTGGTGTGCTGCACCCATTAACTCATCATTTACATTAGGTATATCTCCTAATGCTATCCCTCCCCCCTCCCTGCACCCCATGACAGGCCCCAGTGTTTCATGTTCCCCACCCTGTGTGCAAGTGTCTCATTGTTCAATTCCCACCTATAAGTGAGAACATGCAGTGTTTGGTTTTCTGTCCTTGCGATAGTTTGCTCAGAATGATGGTTTCCGGCTTCATCCATGTCCCTACAAAGGACATGAACTCATCCTTTTTTATGGCTGCATAGTGTCCCATGGTGTATATGTGCCAGATTTTCTTAATCCAGTCTATCACTGATGGACATTTGGGCTGGTTCCAAGTCTTTGCTATTGTGAATAGTGCTGCAATAAACATACGTATGCATGTGTCTTTATAGCAGCATGATTTACAATCCTTTGGATATATACCCAGTAATTGGATGGCTGGGTCAAATGGTATTTCTAGTTCTAAATCCTTGAGTAATCACCACATTGTCTTCCACAATGGTTGAACTACTTTACAGTCCAACCAACAGTGTAGAAGTCTTCCTATTTCTCCACCTCCTCTCCAGCACCTGTTGTTTCCTGACTTTTTAATGATCACCATTCTAACTGGTGTGAGATGGTATCTCATTGTGGTTTTGATTTGCTTTTCTCTGATGGCCAGTGATCATGACCATTTTTTCATGTGTCTGTTGGCTGCATAAATGTCTTCTTTTGAGAAGTGTCTGTTCATAACCTTTCCCCACTTTTTGAGGGGTTGTTTGATTTCTTCTTGTAAATTTGTTTAAGTTCTTTATAGATTCTGGATATTAGCCCTTGTCAGATGGGTAGATTGCAAAAATTTTCTCCCATTCTGTAGGTTGCCTGTTCACTCTGATGGTAATTTCTTTTGCTGTGCAGAAGCTCTTTAGTTTAATTAGATCCCATTTGTCTATTTTGGCTTTTGTTGCCATTGCTTTTGGTGTTTTAGTCATGAAGTCCTTGCCCATGCCTATGTCCTGAATGGTATTGCCTAGGTTTTCTTCTAGGGTTTTTATGGTTTTAGGTCTAATATTCGAGTCTTTAATGCATCTTGAATTAATTTTTATATAAGGTGTAAGGAAGGGATCCAGTTTCAGCTTTCCACATAAGGCTAGCCAGTTTTCCGAGCACCATTTATTAAATAGGGAATCCTTTCCCCATTTCTTGTTTTTGTCAGGTTTGCCAAATATCAGATGGTTGTAGATGTGTGGTATTATTTCTGAGGGCTCTGTTCTGTTCCATTGGTCTTTATCTCTATTTTGGTACCAGTACCATGCTGTGGCCTTGTAGTATACTTTGAAGTCAGGTAGCATGATGCCTCCAGCTTTGTTCTTATGGCTTAAGATTGTCTTGGCAATGTGGGCTCTTTTTTGGTTCCACATGAACTTTAAAGTAGTTTTTTCAATTCTGTGAAGAAAGTCATTGGTAGCTTGATGGGAATGGCATTGAATCCAAAAATTACCTTGGGCAGTATGGCCATTTTCACGATATTGATTCTTCCTATCCATGAGCATGGAATGTTCTTCCATTTCTTTGTGTCCTCTTTTATTTCATTGAGCAGTGGTTTGTAGTTCTCCAGTTCTCCTTGAAGAGGTCCTTCATATCCCTTGTAAGTTGGATTCCTAAGTATTTTATTCTCTTTGAAGCAATTGTGAATGGCAGTTCACTCATGATTTGGCTCTCTGTCTGTTTTTGGTGTATAGGAATGCTTGTGATTTTTCCACATTGATTTTTATCCTGAGGCTTTGCTGAAGTTGCTTATTAGCTTAAGGAGATTTTGGGCTGAGACGATGGGGTTTTCTGAATATGCAATCATGTCATCTGCAAACAGGGACAATTTGACTTCCTCTTTTCCTAGTTGAATGTCCTTTCTTTCTCTCTTTCTTTCTCCTGCCTGATTGCCCTGGCCAGAACTTCCAACACTGTTGAATAGGAGTGGTGAGAGAGGACAACCCTGTCTTGTGCCAGTTTTCAAAGGGAATCCTTCCAGTTTTTGCCTATTCAGTATGATATTGGCCGTGGATTTGTCATAAATAGCTCTTATTATTTTGAGATACGTCCCATCAATACCTAATTTATTGAGAGATTTTAGCATGAAGCGTTGTTGAATTTTGTCAAAGGCCTTTTCTGCATCTATTGAGATAATCGTGTGGTTTTTATCTTTGGTTCTGTTTGTGTGATGGATTACATTTATTGATTTGTGTATGTTGAACCAGCCTTGCATCCCAGGGATGAAGCCAACTTGATCGTGGTGGATAAGCTTTTTGATGTGCTGCTGGATTTGGTTTGCCAGTATTTTTTTGAGTATTTTTGCATTGATGTTCATCAGGGATATTGGTCTAAAATTCTCTTTTTTTGTGGTGTCTCTGCCAGGCTTTGGTAAAACAGCATGATGCTGGCCTCATAAAATGAGTTAGGGAGGATTCCCTCTTTTTCTGTTGATTTGAATAGTCTCAGAAGGAATTGTGCTAGCTCCTTCTCGTACCTCTGGTAGAATTCGGCTGTGAATCCGTCTGGTCCTGGACTTTTTTTGGTTGGTAGGCTCTTAATTATTGCCTCAATTTCAGAGCCTGTTATTGGTCTATTCAGGGATTCAACTTCTTCCTGGTTTAGTCTTGGGAGGGTGTATGTGTCCAGGAATTTATCCATTTCTTCTAGATTTTCTAGTTTCTTTGCATACAGGTGTTTATAGTATTCTCTGATGGTAGTTTGTATTTCTGTGGGATCGGTGGTGATATCCCCTTTATCATTTTTTATTGCATCTATTTGATTCTTCTCTCTTTTCTTCTTTATTAGTCTTGCTAGTTGTCTATCAATTTTGTTGATCTTTTCAAATAACCAGATCCTGGATTCATTGATTTTTTGAAGGGTTTTTTGTGTCTTTATCTCCTTCAGTTCTACTCTGATCTTAGTTATTTCTTGCCTTCTGCTAGCTTTTGAATGTGTTTGCTCTTGCTTCTCTAGTTCTTTTAATTGTGATGTTAGGATGTCAATTTTAGATCTTTCCTGCTTTCTCTTGTGGGCATTTAGTGCTATAAATTTCCCTCTACACACTGCTTTAAATGTGTCCCATAGATTCTGGTATGTTGTGTCTTGGTTCTCATTGGTTTCAAAGAACATCTTTATTTCTCCCTTCATTTCATTATGTACCCAGTAGTCATTCAGGAGCAGGTTGTTCAGTTTCCATGTAGTTGAGCACTTTTGAGTGAGTTTCTTAATCCTGAGTTCTAATTTGATTGCACTGTGGTCTGAGAGACAGTTTCTTGTAATTTCTGTTCTTTTACATTTGGCGAGGAGTGCTTTACTTCCAACTATGTGGTCAATTTTGGAATAAGTGTGATGTGGTGCTGAGAAGAATGTATAATCTTTTGATCTGGGGTGGAGAGTTCTGTAGATGTCTATTAGGTCTGCTTGGTGCAAAGCTGAGTTCAATTCCTGGATATCCTTGTTAACTTTCTGTCTCGTTGATCTGTCTAATGTTGACAGTGGGGCGTTAAAATCTCCCATTATTATTGTGTGGGAGTCTAAGTCTCTTTGTAGGTCTCTAAGGACTTGCTTTATGAATCTGGGTGCTCCTGTATTGGGTGCATTTATACTTAGGACAGTTAGCTCTTCTTGTTGAATTGATCCCTTTACCATTATATAATGGCCTTCTTTGTCTCTTTTGATCTTTGTTGGTTTAAAGTCTGTTTTATCAGAGACTAGGATTGCAATGCCTGCTGTTTTTTGTTTTCCCTTTGCTTGATACATCTTCCTCTATCCCTTTATTTTGAGCCTATGTGTGTCTCTGCACCTGAGATGGGTCTCCTGAATACAGCACACTGATGGGTCTTGACTCTTTATCCAATTTGCCAGTCTGTGTCTTTTAATTGGAGCATTTAGCCCATTTACATTTAAGGTTAATATTGTTATGTGAGAATTTGATCCTGTCATTATGATGTTAGCTGGTTATTTTGCTCATTAGTTGATGCAGTTCTTCCTAGCATCAATGGTCTTCATAATTTGGCATGTTTTTGCAGTGGCTGGTACCGGTTGTTCCTTTCCATGTTGAGTGCTTCCTTCAGGAGCTCTTGTAGGGCAGGCCTGGTGGTGACAAAATCTCTCAGCATTTGCTTGTCTGTAAAGTATTTTATTCCTCCTTCACTTATGAAGCTTAGTTTGGCTGGATATGAAATTCTGACTTGAAAATTATTTCTTTAAGAATGTTGAATATTGGCCCCCACTCTCTTCTGGCTTATAGGGTTTCTGCTGAGAGATCTGCTGTTAGTCTGATGGGCTTCCCTTTGTGGATAACCCAACCTTTCTCTCTCGCCATCCTTAACATTTCTTCCTTCATTTCAACTTTGGTGAATCTGACAATTATGTGTCTCGGAGTTGCTCTTCTTGAGGAGTATCTTTGTGGCATTCTCTGTATTTCCTGAATTTGGATGTTGGGCTGCCTTGCTAGGTTGGGGAAGTTCTCCTGGATAATATCCTGAAGAGTGTTTTCCAACTTGGTTCCATTATCCCCGTCACTTTCAGGTACACCAGTCAGACATAGATTTGATCTTTTCACATCGTCCCATATTTCTTGGAGGCTTCATTTGTTTCTTTTTACTCCTTTTTCTCTAAACTTCTCTTCTCATTTCATTTCATTCATTTGATCTTCAATCACTGATACCCTTTCTTCCATGTGATCAAATTGGCTACTGAAGCTTGTGCATGTGTCACGTAGTTCTCATGCCATGGTTTTCAGCTCCACCAGGTCATTTAAGGTCTTCTCTACAGTGCTTTTTCTAGTTAGCCATTCATCTAATCTTTTTCCAAGGTTTTTAGCTTCTTTGCAATGGGTTCGAACATCCTCCTTTAGCTCAGAGAAGTTTGTTAATATTGATCATCTGAAGCCTTCTCTCAACTCATCAAAGTCATTCTCCATCCAGCTTTGTTCCGTTGCTGGCAAGGAGCTGCATTCCTTTGGAGAAGAAGAGGTGCTCTGAATTTTAGAATTTTCCGCTTTTCTGCTCTGGTTTCTCCCCATCTTTGTGGTTTTATCTACCTTTGGTCTTTGATGATGGTAACATACAGATGGGGTTTTGGTGTGGATATCCTTTCTGTTTGTTACTTTTCCTTCTAACAGTCAGGACCCACAGCTGCAGGTCTGTTGGAGTTTGCTGGAGATCCACTCCAGACCCTGTTTGCCTGGGTATCACCAGCGGAGGCTGCAGAACAGCAAATATTGCAAAACGGCAAATGTTACTGCCTGATCCTTCCTCTGGAAGCTTTGTCTCAGAGGGGCACCCGGCTGTATGAGGTGTCAGTCAACCCCTACTGGGAGGTGTCACCCAGTTAGTCTACTCAGGGGTCAGGGACCAACTTGAGGAGGCAGTCTGTCCATTCTCAGATCTCAAACTCCATGCTGGGAGAACCACTACTCTCTTCAAAGCTGTCAGACAGGGATGTTTAAGTCTGCAGAAGTTTCTGCTGCCTTTTGTTCAGCTATGC
This sequence comes from Pan troglodytes, assembly GCF_028858775.2. Lineage (NCBI taxonomy): Eukaryota > Metazoa > Chordata > Mammalia > Primates > Hominidae > Pan > Pan troglodytes. The sequence continues at coordinate 24,593,082 of NC_072402.2, forward strand.
CCTGCCCCCAGAGGTGGAGTCTGCAGAGGCAGGCAGGCCTCCTTGAGCTGCGGTGGGCTCCACCCAGTTCCAGCTTTCCAGCTGCTTTGTTTACCTACTCAAGCCTCAGCAATGGCAGACGCACCCCACCCCCCCAAGCCTCGCTGCTGCCTTGCAGTTCAATCTCAGACTGCTTTGCTGGCAGTGAGCGCGGGTCCATGGGCATGGGACCCTCCGAGCCATGCACGGGATATAATCTCCTGGTGTGCCATTTGCTAAGACCATTGGAAAAGTGTAGTATTAGTGTGGTAGTGTCCCGATTTTCCAGGTACCGTCTGTCACAGCTTTCCTTGGCTAGGAAAGGGAATTCCTTGACCCCTTGCACTTCCCGGGTGAGGCGATGCCCCGCCCTCCTTCAGCTCACACTCTGTGGGCTGCACCAACTGTCCGACAAGTCCCAGTGAGATGAACCCAGTACCTCAGTTGGAAATGCAGAAATCACTTGTCTTCTGTTTCGCTCATGCTGGGAGCTGTAGACTGGAGCTGTTCCTATTTGGCCATCTTGGAACCTACCCCCAAGGACTCCAGAATTCTTTAAGTTCTAAAGAATCAACCTCTTTGCTAAAACTTCACTTAAATGCAGCCCATCTACATGAGAAAAGTTTTGGGAATGTTGATGGATATATTAAATCTCCTGCTGTGGTGATGGTCCATACCAATGGGTGTAGATATACATCAAAGCTCATCAATTTGTACACTTAAAATATACGCAATTTATTTTATGTCAGCTATATTGTTAAAGCTGTTTTTAAAAATAAATAATATTCAAGACTGGAAGGAAAAAGCAGCCCATATATTCCAATGAACTTCTTTAAGGGATGATAGTCAAGTGTAGAAGACAATCATATAAACAAATATGTACACTGCAATGGAAAGTTTGAAAGAGCACTGGGGAACCAGCCACTACCTGGAAGATAATTATCTGCATGTGGAATTTGAGGAAGTCATCCTGGAAGAAATGATGTCTCTGATATGACTTGAAGTTAGATGGCAATAGAGGTAAATCATCAAGCAGAAAAGAGGAAGGATGAGCCTCTAAAAATTAGTTTTTGTCGGTTGGCTAGCTCATTGCATTGTTAAAAAGAAATTTTTAATCATGCCTACGCCACTGTAGTTTCTGCTTTTATAAGAGATGGTAAATGACATATGTCCTTTTCATATGTGTATAGGTGTGTATGCATGTATATGTATGTGTGTGTGTATTTATATACATTCATATTATACATATAAATACATATCATATATATATACATGGTGTATATATATGGTATGATACATAAATAAATAAATATATATATATTTAAAAAATCTCCCCTATATGGTATATATCCCCTTTTCTTTTTCCAGGTTTTATTAAGTATTTTTTGCTTTATAGATAAGGTGTACATGAGGATGAACTACATAAATGCATGAAAGCTAGATGACAACATAACAGAAATTTATTAGTATCTTGTGAGTTTTGCAGTGGAAAATTGAGTAGGTACATTTGGGCATGCTTCAAGGAGATACCAGATGTTAATTTTAAAGGTTACTTTATGACTGTGTACTTAGAAGACAACCTTGGCAAAAATTTTTTGAACTGAGTCCAGGGTCCCTTAAAAAGTACTATGTCATAATAACACAATTTCTTAAATACTTGCAAGCATATAGTATTTATATGTAAACCTAGCAACTTGCTAGCAATACTACAGTGTGGATTTAGTCACCAATGCTGTATTTAACATATAAATGTATGATTTCCCTGTAGCTATTCCCTTCATGTTCTCAAAGTACTTCTGAGCTCCAACTTCTGTTTACCTTGTTACTGCTGACAGGTCTGAGCATAAATACTGCCTTAGATTCCAAGGGCTGCAGTCACAAAGTATCACAAAGTGGGTGGCTTAAAATAATAGAAATGTATTCTCTCACAGTTATGAAGGCTAAAAGTCTGAAATTAAGGTTTGAGAGGATTATGTTTCCTCTGAAGGCTCTAGGGAAGAATTCTTCCTTGTCTTTTCCAGCTTTTGGTGGTTGTCAGTGATCCCTGACACTCCTTGGCTTGTAAATGCATCCCTGTAGTCTCTCCTTCTAGCTTCACATGGACTTGTCCCCTGTGTGTATGTCTCTGCTTCTTCACGTGGACTTCAAATAAGGATATGAGTCAGGGAATTTAGGGTCTACCCTAATTCAGTATGACCTCATCTTAACTAATTACATCTGCCATGACCGCATTTCCAAGAAAGATCATTCCGAAGTTCCAGGTGGACATGAATTTTGGAGGAACACTATTTAATTCAGTTAAGTCTGCCTCTGCCCCTCCAACATTGACATTCATCCCAAATATAAAATACATTCACCGCTTCTCAAAAGTCTTCAGCCATTCTAGCATTAACCCTAAATCCAAAATTCTGTCTAAATACAAGCATAAAAAGTCCCAAATTAGGTCATCTAAATAATTTAAATCAGGTATGGGTGAGACTTTGGATATGGCTCCTCCTGGGCAAAATTCCTCTTCCTCTGTGAACATGTGAAACTAGAAAATAAATTATCCACTTCCAAAATACAATGGTGGGACAGGCAGAGGATAGATTTTCCATTCCAAAAGAGAGAAATTGGAAGGAATATAGGGGTCACAGATCTCAAGCAAGCCCAAAATCCAGCATTCCATTAGGTTTCAAGGCCCAAGAGTAACACTGTGGTTTGATATTTTGTCCTCTGGGCCCTACAGGGCAGTCCCACCCTCTTGATCATTTATTTGGAAGTCATTTTCTCAATCACAGTTTAAAATTACCAGTTTGGCCAGGCACTGTGTCTCACACCTGTAATCCCAGCACTTTGAGAGGCTGAGGTGGGTGAATCTCTTGAGCTCAGAAGTTCAAGACCAGCCTGGGTAACATAATTAAACTCCGTCTCTACCCAAAAAAAACAAAAATTAGCTGGGCATGGTGGCACGCACCTGTGGTCCCAGCTTCTCATGGGGCAGAAGTGGGAGGATCACTTGAGTCTGGGAGGTAGAGGCTGCAGTGAGCCAAGATTGTGCCACTTAACTCTAGCCTGGGTGACAGAGTGATACTCTGTCTCAAAAAAAATAAATAAATAAAAACACAAATAACAATTAGACAAATAATAATTTAATATTCTTTAAAAAGTACTTCATTTGTGTAGTTTTAAATATGATTCACTTGATAGAATCTACATCAATGTAATATAGCCTATATCTTCGTAAATATGTTATAATTTTAAAAAGACAGAAAATTATAGAAATACTTAGAAAGTTTAATCTTCTATACTAATATATTTCTATTATTTTTCAGCACTATAAGGAAACTTGTAAAAGCCCATATCTTCCTAATTTAAGCATCTGGTATCTCTTTTTTTAAAAAAAATCTAATTAATTTCAAAACTTGCTGTCACCTTCTAATATTCGGAGAATATATGTCTAATTATGTCACTTAAGTCTAAAATAAAAGTAACAATTGTTAAAGGCAAATTTAATGAACTTCAGTATTAACATAAAATAGCACTTAAAGTTGTGATGTCCATTGAAATTGAAAATAACTTACTCATAGCTCTGCTTAGAAGAACTTGGGTCACAAACTAATAAACATTGGTACACTATATACATTCCCTATAAAGCACACCTTAAAAATAAATTACAGTATATACAGTTGAGTTTATGTAGACATTAGATATAGTATATATTATTCATAATCCAATATTTTATATTACTTTTCTTAGAATTTATTTATTTCTTAGTCTATCTTTACATCTACAAATAAGGGTCTTAATCAAAACAGAATAATTTCGTGTTTTGTTTTCTTCCAATGTGTTATATAAGTTTTTAAATGTCATTTAATTTAGCTGAGTACTTTAGTTCTTTTCCTATCTATGGAAGTTGATTAGCTAATGCCTAAAATTTCTTAACAATATGCTACATTGTTATGTAAAGCAATCATTAACTAGTTTGTGTCAAATTGTCATTATTGATTGACCAGAATACTAGTTGATTAAATGTCATAGTGTGATGGTTGATTTTGTATGTCAACTTGACTAGGCCAAGGGGAACCCAGATGTTGGTTCAAACATTATTTTAGGTGTTTCTCTAAGGTTGTTTTGGATGAGATTAACACTGATAGACTGAGCGAAGAAATCCAAAAGTGGGTAGCACTCAACCAATCAGTTGAAGGCCTGAATAGAACAAAAAGGTATACCCTCCCCTGAGTATGGGAGAATTCTTCCCAGCCTGACAAACTTCAAACTGGGACAAGAAAACTTTTTTTATATAAATCTATGAGGTACAAGTGCAATTTTGTTTCATGCATAGAACATTAGAGTCAAATCAAGGGTTTTAGAGTATCCATCAAACAAAAAAAATGCACATTGTACCAATTAAGTAATTTTTCACCATTCATCCCCTCCCACTCCCACACCCTTCCAAGTCTCCACTGTTCATTGTTCCACTCTCTACATCCATGTGTGCACATTGTTTAGCACTCCTTTATCAGTGAGAACAAGCAATATTTGACTTCCTATGTCTGCCTTGATTCACTTAAGATAATGATCTCCAATTCCATCCATGTTGCTGCAAAATACATGACTTTATTCTTTTTTATGGCTGAATTGTATTCCATTCTGTATACATACCACATTTTCTTTATCCGGTCATCCACTGATGGACACCAAGGTGTATTCTATATCTTTGCTATTGAGTATAGTGTTGGTAAACATACAAGTGCAGTTATCTTTTTGATATATTGATTTCTTTACCTTTGGGTAGATACCCAGTAGTGGGTTTGCTAGATCAAATGGTAGTTCTATTTTTAATTCTTTAAGAAATATCTATACTTTTTTCCATAGAGGCTGTACTAATTTACATTCCCACCAACAGTGTATAAGAGTTCTCTTTTCTCTGTATCCTCACTGATATGTTTGTTTTGTTTTGTTTTTGTCTTTTTAATAACAGCCATTCTTACTAGGGTAAGATAAGCTCTCATTGTAATTTTAATTTGCATTTTTCTGATAATTACTGATGTTGAGCATTTTTTCATATACCTTATGGCCACTTCTATGTCTTTTTTAAAAAAATGTCTGTTCATGTCTGATATGGTTTGAATGTTTGTCCCCTCCAAATTTCATGTTGAAATGTGATTCCCAGTGTTGGAAGTGGGCCCTAGTGGTAAGTAATTGAATCATGGGGGTGGATCTCTCATGAATGGTTTAACACCATACCCTTAGTGATAAGTTGAGTTCTCACTCTGAATCCACACAAGATCTGATTGTTTAAAAGTACCTGGCACCTCCCCACCACCTTGCTTCTACTCTCACCATATGAGATACCTGCCCCTCCGTTGCCTTCTGCCTTGATTGTAAGTTTCCTGAGGTCCTTAACAGAAGCCAAGCAGATGTTGATGCCATATTTGTGCAGCCTGCAGAAGCATGAGCTAATTAAACCTCCTTTATTTATAAATTACCGAGCCAGGTGCTGGTATCCACAGCTGGGAGACCTGAAGACAGATCACATCACAGGACTCTTTGTAGATGTTCCCCAGCACCATCCCAGAGCCTGGTAGCCTCACTGGATGGCTGGACCCAGAAGGGCAATAACAATCACTGCGGTCTGCCTCTCAAGAAGTCCCATACATAGGAGAAGAGGGGAGAGCACCACACCAAGCGATCGCCCCATAGGACAAAAGTATCTGAATAGGAGCCCTTCAGTTCCAGACCTTTGCACTGAAATGGGCTACCCAAATAAGAAGAAACTAAAAAAGTAATTCTGGTAATATGACAAAACAAGATTCTATAACAACCCCAGAAGATAACACTGGTTCTCCAGCAATGAATCCAAATGAAGAAGATCTCTGAATTGCCAGATAAAGAAATCAGAAAGTTGATTACTAGGCCACTCAAATGCTTTTCCTGTGTTTATTGAGATGCTCATATAATTATGTCCTTAATTCTGTTTATGTGATGTATCACATTTATTGATTTGCATAACATTTATTGATTTGCATATGTTGAACCATCCTTGCATTCTGGGTGTAGCACTCAACTTGATCACAGTGTATTATCTTTTTGATGTGCTGTTGGATATGGTTGCTAGTATTTGCTGAGGAATTTTACATCTATGTTCATAAGGAATACTGGTTTACAGTTTTCTTTTTTTGTTGTGCCTTTGCCAGGTTTTGACATCAGGGTAATATTGGCTTCAAAGAATGAGTTAGAGAGAATTTCTTCTCCTCAATGTTTTGGAACAGTTTTAGGATTTTTGTAAATTGTGACAGATAAGAATCCACCTTCAATTTTCCCAGCACCATTTATTGACAAGTATGTCCTTACCTCAGGGTATGTTCTCATTGGCTCTGTCAAAGATCAGTTCACTTTAAATATGTGGCTATGTTACAGGCACTCTATTCTGTTCCACCAACCTATGTGTAAATTTTTATACTAGTACCATGCTATTTTGATTACTATAACCTTATAGTATAATTTAAACTCAGGATATGTAATGGCTCCAGCTATGTTCTTTTTGCTTACGATTGCTTTGGCTACTCAGGTTCCTTTTGGCTTCCATATGAATTTAAAAATTGTTTTGCTAATTCTGTGAAAAAATGACATTTCTTGACGTATCTGAAGTATTTTGATAGTAATTGCATTGAATCTGTAGATTGCTTTGGGCAGTAGGGTCATTTTAATGGTATTAATACGCTGGTTCATGAGCATGGGATGTTTTTCCATTTGTTTGTGTCATCTATGATATTTTTCATCATGTTTTATAGCTTTCTTTATAGAGACCATTCACCTCCTTGGTTAAATATATCTGTAGAAATTTTAAATTTACTTGTAGCTATTGTACATGAGATTGCATTCTTGATTTGATTTTCAGCTTAATCATCATTGCTGTATAGAAATCGAACTGATTTTTGAATGTTGATTTTGTAGCCTACAACTTTATTAAATTCATTTATCAAATAAGAGTTTTTTAGTGGAGTCTTCAAGTTTTTCTAGGTATAAGATTATATCATCAGCAAACAGGGATAATTTGACTTCCTATTTTCCAATTTGGATGCCTTTTATTTATCTTTACAGAATTCACTAAGAAAAGTCATTAAACAAATAAGCAACAAAACCAACAATAAATCCTGGAGAGAATCTGATTTTTGAGTCACTACATTATATTATTTTAGATGTCTAGTTTTCAACAGAAAATTATAAGGCATGCAAAGAAGCAAGAGAGCATAGTACATATACCATGGGGGATGCGCAGGGAGAAGTGGCCAATTGAAACTATCCCTGAGAAAGCCAAAACGCTGGACTAACTTCAAAAATATATTATATCAGCTATTTTAAATACTACTCAGCACTAGCTCTGAACAGACAGAAGAAAGAATCTGTGAACTTAAAGACAGGTCAATTAATATTATTCAATACAACGGCCAGAATTTTTTTAAATGAATAAAAATGAACAGAGCCTCAGAGATCTGTGGGACATGATCAAGCATACTAACATACACTTAATGGGAATCTTTGAAGGAAAGGAGAAAGAACAGGCAGAAAAATGTTCAAAAAATTCACAAACATTCCCAAATTTGATGAAAAACATAAATCTTAACATTTATCCAAGAACCTCCACAAAACCCAAGCAGGATAAATTCAAAGAGATTCACATCTTAGACACATATTGAAAGTCAAAGACAAAAAAAACAAAAAAAAAGTGAAATCACCAACAGAGAAGTGAATCTTCACATACAGGGATCTTCAAAAAGTTAACAGTCAATTTCTCATCAGAAACCATGGAGGCAAAAAAGCAGTAGGATGATATATTTGAAGTGCAGAAAGAAAGACTATCAACCAAAAATTCTACATCCACTAAAACTAATTGAAAAATTAAGGAGAAATTAAGATGTTCGCAGATAGACAATATCTGAGAGAATCTGTTTCTAGCAGACCTGACCTATAAGAAATACAAAAGGGTGTTCTTCAGGCTGAAATGAAAGGACACTGTTGAACCTGTAAGAAACACAAAAGAGAATTCAGGCTGAAATGAAAGGACACTCTATAGTTAACAAATTTGCATAAAGAAATAAAAAGCACTGGTAAAGGTAACAACATAAGTAAATATAAAAGTATAATTGTATTTCTGTCTGTAACTATTTTTACCTCATATGATTTAAAAGTTTACAGCATAAAACAAGGATTATTAATCTGAATCTGGGGGCATACAGTTTATTAAGATGAAATTTGTTTGACAATAACAGCACAAAGGAAGGAGAGAGAAAGTAGCCACATAGAAAGAAATTAGAAAGAAATTTTTTTATATATTTTGATTAAATTGGTATTAATATGGACTAGATTACAGTAAATTAAAATTTTAATTGTAATTCCCAGTTATTGCTGAGAAAATAAAAAGTATAGTAAAAGAAACGAAAATCAAAATGGTTCAGTAAAGAACAACTTTTGACACAAAAAAAGGCAGAAATGGAGGAATAGAGGAACAAAGATATAAGACATATTCTTAAAAAGTAGCAAAATGGCAAATGTAAATCCTACCTTATCAGTAACTATATTAAAAATGAATGGATTAAATTATCCAATTAAAAGAAAGAAACTAGCAGAATAAGCTGCTTTTAAAAAAACATGATCCACCCAGATATTTTCTACAAGAAATATCTATAATTTATAGATTCAATGCTATCCCCATCAAGCTAACACTGACTTCCTTCAAAGAACTGGAAAACAAAAAAACTTTAAATTTCATATAGAACCAAAAAAGAGGTCATATAGCCAAGACAATCCTAAGCAAAAAAAAAAAAAAACAAAGCTGGAGGCATCACTCTGCCTGACTTCAAACTATACTATAAGGCTACAGTAACTGAAACAGTATGGTACTGGTACCAAAACAGAGATATAGACCAATGGAACAGAACAGAGCCCTCAGAAATAACACCACACATCTACAACCATCTGATCTTTGGCAAACCTAACAAAAACAAGAAATAGGGAAATGATTCCCTATTTAAAAAATGGTGTTGGGAAAACTGCCTAGTCATATGTAGAAAGCTTAAACTGGATCCCTTCCTTACACCTTATACAAAAATTAACTCAAGATGGATTAAAGACTTAAACCTTAGATCTAAAACCATAAAAACCATAGAAGAAAACCTAGGCAATACCATTCAGGACATAGGCATGGGCAAAGACTTCATGACTAAAACACCAAAAGCAATGGCAACAAAAGCCAAAATAGACAAATGGGATCTAATTAAACTAAAGAGCTTCTGCACAGCAAAATAAACTATCAGCAGAGTGAACAGCAACCTACAGAATGGGAGAAAATTTTTGCAATCTATCCATCTGACAAAGGGCTAATATCCAGAATCTACGAATAACTTAAACAAATTTACAAGAAAAAAACAACCCCATCAAAAAGTGGGTGAAGAATATGAACAGATACTTCTCAAAAGAAGACATTTATGCAGCCAATAAACTTATGAAAAAATGCTCATCATCACTGGTCATCAGAGAAATGCAAATCAAAACCACAATGAGATAACATCTGACGCCAGTTAGAAAGGTGATCAATAAAAAGTCAGGAAACAACAGATGCTGGAGAGGATGTGGAGAAATAGGAACACTTTTACACTGTTGATGGGAGTGTAAATTAGTTCAACCATCGTGGAAGACAGTGTGGTGACTCCTCAAGGATCTAGAACTAGAAATACCATTTGACCCAGCAATCCCATTACTGGGTATATACCTAAAGGATTATAAATCATGCTACTACAAAGACACATGCACACATATGTTTCTTGCAGCACTGTTCACAATAGTAAAGACTTGGAACCAGCCCAAATGCCCATCAATGATAGACTGGATAAAGAAAATGTGGCACATATACACCATGGAACACTATGCAGCCATAAAAAAGGGTGAGTTCATGTCCTTTGCAGGGACATGGATGAAACTGGAAACCATCATTCTCAGCAAAGTAACACAAGAAGAGAAAAACCAAACATTGCGTGTTCTCACTCATAAGTGGGAATTGAACAATGAGAACACATGGACACAGGGAGGGGAACATCACACACCGGGGTCTTCCAGGGGGTGGAGGATGGGGGAGGGATAGCATTAGGAGAAATACCTAATATAAATGATGAATTGATAAGTGCAGCAAACCGACATGGCACATGTGTACCTATGTAACAAACCTGCACATTGTGCCCATGTACCCCAGAACTTAAAGTATAATAATAATAAAAAAAGAGATAACACTTTAGATTCATAGACACAAATATATTGAAAGTAAGGAGATAGAAGAAAATATACCATGCAAACAATAATTGAAGGAGGTTAGAGAGCTATAGTGGCTATATTAATATCATACAAAATACATTTTTAACACAAAATTGTTGCCTGAGACAAAAAGAGACATGTTATAATGATAAATGCATCAATAAATCAAGAAGATATAGCAATTATAAACATATATGCATGCTATTGTTTGAATGTTTCTTCTATCCGAATCTCATATTGAAATTTGATCCCCAGTGTTGAAGGTGGTGCCAAATGGGAGGTGTTTGGATTGTAGGGGCAGATCCCTCATGAATAGATAAATTTCCTCCCTCAGAAGTGAGCAGGTTCTCACTCTACCATTCCTCCCAGATCTGGTTGTTAAAAAAAGCCTGGCATCTTCCAGCTCTCTCCTGCTTCCTCTCTCACCATGTGATCCCTGCACACACCAACTCATCTTTGTCTTTGTTTCCTTCCATTTGTGGAAGCAGTCTGAGGTTTTCACCAGATGCCCAGTCTTCTAGCCAGCAGAATCATGAACCAAATAAACGTTTTTTTTTTTTTTTGGTAAATTACCCAGTCTCAGACCTTCCATTATAGCAACACAAAATGGACTCAGACAATGCACTTAACAACAGAGCTCCAAATATATGAAGAAAAAAATGACAGAGTTGAAGCAAGAAATAGATAATTCAACAATAACAGTGGGAGACTTCCATTTACTACTTTCAACAATGGATAGAACAACTAGACATAAGATCAATCAAAATATAAAAGATCTGAACAGAACTTATACTAACTAGACTTAACAGAAGTTATAGAACATTCCACACAAAAATAGAAGAATCAAGTGCCCACAAGACATTCTCCAGAATACACAATATAGCAGGTCATAGACAAGCTTCAATAAATTTAAAATGATTAAAGTTATACAACGTATGTTCTCTGACAGCATAAAATGAGACATCAATAACTGAAGGAAATTTAGGAAATCCACAAATTTGAGGAAATTAAACAATACACTCCTAAATAACCAATGAGTCAAAGAGGTCACAAGAGAAATTAAAAATGAAATGTTGAAAATGAAAACACTACATAACATACTGTATGGTTTGCAGATAAAGCAGTGAATATAGGGAAATGTATAGCTCCAAACACCTATATTAATAAAAAAAAGTCTCTAATCAATAGCCAAATCTTCCACTGTAAGAAACTATAAAAAGAAAGGCAAACTAAGCCCAAATAAAGAACAAGTAATAAAGATTAAAGAGGAAATCAGTAGAGAATAGAGCAACAATAAGAAAGGCAAGATTTGGTTTTTGGAAAAGATTTTTTAAAATTTACAACCCTCTAGAATGATTGACCAAGAAATAAGAAAAGTTTCAAATTACTAAAGTCGGGAACAAAAAAAAAGGGATCATCATAACTGACCTTAAAGAAATAAAAAGATTTATTAAGGTATAATTTGAATAATTACCTACCAACAAATTAGATAACCTAGATGAAATGGATAAATATCTAAAATGATATAAACTACCAAAACTTACTCAAGAAGCAATGGAAGGCTGGGCAGCATAGTGAGATCCTGTCTCTAAAAAAAAAAAAAAAATAGGTAAAAAAATCACCAGGTATGGTGACATGTGCATGTAGTACTAGCTATTCGGAGGCAGAAGGCTGAGTTGAGAAGATTGTATGAGGATGGTTGAGCCTACAGTGAGCTATGATTTTGCCACTGCACTCCAGCCTGGTGACAGAGTGATAGAGTGAGACTCTATCCAAAAAAAAAAAAAAAGAAGAAGGAGGAGGAGGAAGAAGAAGAGCAGGAGGAGGAGAAGGAGGAGGAGGAGGAAAGAAGAAAGAACAAGAAGAAAATGAATTAGTAATCAGAAAACTTTCCACAAAGAAAATCCTAGGACCAGATGTCATTAGTGGTATTTCTTCCAAATGCTTAAAAAACAATTAACCAATAACCAATCCTTTACAAATTCTTTCCCCTCCCCCAAAAAATACAGAAAAGGAGTTAACACATTGCAATTCACTCTACAAAGCCAAAATTACACTGATATGAAAAGCAGACAAAGTTATTATAAGAAAACTACTCAACATACTTCACGAATATAGGCACAAAAATCTTCAACAAAATACAAGCAAACCAAATCCAGTGGCTCATGAAAATAATTATACACTATGACCAAGTAGTATTTATTCAAGGAAAGCAAAGATGTGTTCAACATATGAAAATCAATCAATGTTATATACCACGTTGACAAGTAAAGGGCAAAAAAAGATAATCTCTGAAAAGGCACTTGACAAAATCCAACACTCTTTCATGATAAAAACACTCAGCAACCTGGGAGCAGAAGAGAAATTCCTCAACTGTAAGTGATAAAGGGCAGGGTCCTCCTCCTTATTTTCACTCAGCACCTAGAAGTGTGCCTACCATATAAAAGCTTTTAAAGAAGTATTTGCTGAATGAATGACTTAAAACCTGTCTCAACACAATCTTGAAAATTATTCTTATCACCGACCCATTAGTATATTAGGAATTCTTTAGATGGACTTTCTCATGCCTCTGAAAAGACATAAAACTAATTAGTTTTAGTCCTCACATCTTTTAACTCCACTTCTTCCTTCCTTTAAATGAAGTATTTGGGGGTTTTGCCTCTCTAACAAAAACATTCCTAATCAAATGGTTAAGTGGAAAAAACTTACAATAAAATAACCCCTGGATTTCCAGTTTTGTAATTTCCCTTAAGTATGTTTGTTGAAAAAGCACCAAACATACACACAAAGCTTGATAACACAGAATATTTCCTTGGAGAAATATTATTTTCAATAGTGTTTTTAAACATGTGTGTGAAAGATTAATAAAGCAAACCACTTCACCAGCCACATGACATTATTCCTAAAGTGCATCTCCAGAAAAAGAGAGATGATCGTTTCTAATAGAAGCATGAGCATTTTATACTGGTATTTTGAACATGACATCTCTCTCTGTAAAATGATTTTCCAGTTTATTAGAGAATTGGATGCAAACACATACATTAAGTGAAGCAGAGTAAAATGCACCACTGTATATATAGATTTCCAATCAAAACGAGCAGTCTCTTATCTCTCAGCGGGAAATGTGTGAGATGAATTTCTCACTTACCCAATTAATTTATACTTTAGTCACCAGTGCTGGAAGGTAGCTTGGCCTACTTAGTGGTCTAAGGCTAGAATGAATAATAATAATTCACATTTATGAAGGGCTTCAGAATATTAATTATTTAATCCACACTATATCACTGCATGATAATTCAGAATTATTGTATGTGCTTTTTAGGCTAGAGAAACTGATCTAAATCAATTAAAATCCATGCTAAAAGCAGAGTTCCTGGCCTTCAAGTTGGTACTCAGTCTATTTTTGCATTGCCACTTCAGCCCTTTGGACTCTACGATGGGTTAATTAACCTCTCTTGCTTTGAATTTGTCCATAAAGTGGTAATAATAAGACTAACCTTATAGTAGTATATTGTGCAAATTAATTGATTTTTGGAAAGCACTTTCAGATCTATGGAAGAAAAGAATTAATTGTAAATATCTCAATTGATTTCAATCATAAATGATCATTTTTCATATCATTTATCAACAGAAATAGTGACAGAGATATTGAATAATATATAAAATGATGAAAAATTATTTCCATCACTCAAAGAAAGAGCACTTGAAACTCCCACCTCCAGTCAGCCAACCATGACTCATTCATTGGAAGAGAAGCTATGATTCATTCCTTTCCACAACTACCCAGGCTAACATACATTTCCCAGTACAATGAGAATACTGGCTATTCCTAACAATATAGTCTGTCATTATGGGTTGTATTTTAGATGATATTCCAAATTCTTTGCAGTTTGGAATGTAAGTTAAGACAACATTTATTTTATTTATATTTTGCAGTGCCCTGAATAGCGGTGCAAAACTTCTTTCTGGAAATATCTTATTAACGCATTTACTTTTAACTAAACGTTGTATGGCTTCTATGAAGATGCTATCAACATTGTAGATCTTAAAGAAGAATTATTTCATTTTTATATATACTTTTTAAAGAGAGTTTTTCTACATAATAGTTCTATAAACATGCTGAACTTGATTCTGAAAAAAATACAACTAAGTTATTTCATCTTAAAACTGCAAATAAATAATTTAAGGACTTTTATTTCAGACATGAACCCAAAGTTGAAGCTCCAAAGCCATATAAACCTAGAATTATATGGTGATAAAATGTTGGTGCTTAGTGCAAAAAATGAAATACTGAACCTTAAAATGTGTCTAAAGGATGGTTTGTAGCCATCTTCAATCAAAACTCAATACTCATTGATTTTTTTCCCAAAATGGGAGGCCCCATTCTCCTCTGAGTGGAGCTCTCCCCTCAATACTGTCTCCACATTTCCACCAACCAGAAGTATACACTTAACACAGAACGATCTTTTAAAAGACACAAACTCTAATCAAATCAAGAGGCACATTTAGGTCCTGGTTTGGAAAGGAAATAACCATAATTAGAATGTGCAAGTAGACCTACTCCTATCTGTTAACCCAGTCCAGAATGTCAGTGAATCCTTAGTAAAAACAAATCCTGAAATCCAGAGTCAACCAGGGTATCCCAGATCTTGATAACGATCAGGATCTCATTTAATCTGTCCATATTAAATGCAATAGCCTCCTCAGTATAAAGATGTGTGTGTATATGAAATGCATATGTCGTGTGTGTGTGTGTGTGTGTGTGTGTGTACATATATATAGGATAAAGGTTCTGACAGCTATATAAAATCCTATTTCAACCTACTTAACAGACACACAACATCGTAAACAAGAAACAACAGAAATGCCCTGAATTAAAACCTTATTTCACCTTTCTTCATGTAGTTATGAATTTATTGCTACCTTTATTTTATGTATTAAGACAACACTGCTTTTCCATGTAAGCTGTCACAAAGGGTTAAACATCGTTTATATGTGCCTTTGGCATCATTTTTAAGTAAAGAAACTTTCCTATTCAGAGTCAAGGAAGTTATCCAAACAAATAAAAATAATGGGACAATTCAAATTAAGATCATTCAAAATTGCAACTTTGTGACAATTTACATAAAATTGGTAAATAAAAAATTTGTATGTGATTACTTAAAGTATCTATTTGGTTTAACAAAAGCTCAAGATTAACATCCACTAAGAGGGTTATTATCAAAAAATAGGAAATATCAAGTGTTGGCAAAGATATTGAGAAATTGGAGCCCTCACGCACTGCTGGTAAAAATGTAAAATGGAGTAGCTACCATGAAAAACAGTTTGTCAGTGCTCAAAAGGCTAAAATTAGAATTACTATATGATCCAGAAATTCCACATTTCTGTATATACCCATAAGCAGGGACTAAAACAAATACATGTATATCAATGTTCATATCAAAATTATTAACAATATCTATAAGGTACTGTATTAGTCTGTACTCATGCCACTAATAAAGACACACCCGAGACTGGGTAATTTAAAAAGGAAAGATGTTTAATTGACTCACAGTTCCACAGGGCTGGGGAGACCTCAGGAAACTTACAATCATGGCAAAAGAGGAAGCGAACATGTCCTTCTTCACATGGTGGCAGCAAGAAGAATGAGAGCTGAGCTAAGGGGAAAGCCCCTTATAAAACCATCGGATCTTGTGAGAACTTATTCACTATCACAAGAATAGCATGAGGGAAACTGCCCCCATGATTCAGTTACTTCCTGCTGGGTCACTCCTACAACACATGGGGATCATGGGAACTACAATTCCAGATGAGACTTGGGTGGGAACACAGCCAAACCATATCAGGTACCAATGCCTATCCCAATGTCGATTCCAATATCCATCAATAGAAGAATGAAGAAACAATATGTGGTATCTGCCTACAATGGAATATTAGCCAGCCATAAAAAGGAATGAAATTCTAATACATGGATAAACCCTGAAAACATTTTGCTAAGTGCAATAATTACACTAAATGAAATAAGCCAGACACAAAGGGACAAATATTGTATGATTCCACTTACATGAGTGTCTTAGTTTGTTCCTTCTGCTATAACGAAATACTTTAGGCTGGATTATTGATAGATAATGTAAATTTATTCCTCACCCTTACAGAGGCTGAAAAGTCAAAGATGAAGGGACTAGGAAATCTGGTGTCTGGTGAGGGCTTGGTCTCTGTTTCAAAGAAGGCAACTTCTTACTGCACCCCTACATGGAGAAAAGGCAAAAAGAGATGAAATTCTTCCCTCAAGCCCTTTTATAAGGCCACTAATCCCCTTTATGAGAGAAGAGCTTTTTTGATCTAAACAAAGGTTCCAATTCTTAATACTATTGCATTGAGGATTAAATTTCAACATGAACTTTGGAGGGACACAAACAGACAAACTATAGCAATAAGATACCGAGAAGAGGCAAATTCATAGAGACAGAAAATGGATGTTACCAGGGGATGAGATGGAGAGGAAAATGGGAGTTACTGTTTAATGGGTACAGGGTTTCTGTTTGAGAAAATGAAAGTGTCCTGGAAGAAGACTCTCAGACCATAACTTCAGGACTACACTAAACTCCTGTCAGCCTAAATGAGTTACAAAAGTATCTGCCCTGCCTGCATTCCCTTCAAAGCAAGGAAAAATAGCCATGATGGCTGCACAAGACTATGAAATTAATGCCACTGCACTGTATACTTAAAAGAGTTAAAATGATAAATATTATGTAATGCCATATATATTTTATCACAAGAAAGAGCTCAAGACTAACAGGAATTATTTTAGTATATTTGTTCAGAATTATTTGGTATCACTTGACCCATTATATTTTCATAGTAACTAGGGGTCTTTAATTTGTTCCCAATAGCAGTGTGTGTGTGTGTGTGTGTGTGTGTGTGTGTGTGTGCATGCACGGGCACATATGCTAGCGTATATACCTGTCTACAAGTTACAGTTTCTATGGAAAAAGGTATACTCAGAGTTCTAATTTATTAGATGAGGAAATAAACATAAAATTTCCCTTTGCAATTTTGCTGACGTTTACAGCAAAATATCCTTCTTGAGGTTTATTAAACTCTAATCGTTTTCCTGAAAGATTAACAACAATTATCATTAAAGTTTAAGCATTTAACTGTGACTACTGCAATAAATCTTATTAAAATAACTGAAACATACTTTTTTCGCATGTGGCAACCTGTCTCTGAATCACAACCATCTGTAAGTGGTGATTGCCTGGTGCACACAGATGGGAGTAAAACAACTATAAAGCTATACCATTCTTTAATCATCAGTTGGTACCAAACAAACTGAAATCTGAGTCAGATTATTTGCATTTGAAAGATTATATGATCGCTGTAATTAACAAATGCTCTTCAGATTTCTGATATAAAATGTGTTATAGCTACCTGATTGAAAATAACACTTGAACTATGCAGCCCCTCTTTCTAATCTCTGACAGCCTATAAAAAAATCATATATTAACAATAGAAGAGCAAGTTTCAAGTTTTTATAGCACACAATACTTTACAGATTTAAAATGACAGAAAAGGGGAACAGAATAATTTATTCTTTCTGGCTTGCAACACAGAATCAGGAAGACTCTCGGTCCATAACTTCACGGCTACACTAAACTCCTGTCAGCCTAAATCAGCTACAAAGGTGAGTATCTGCCCTGCCTGCATTTCCTTCAAAGCAAGGAAAAAACAGACCCAAGTTACTCACAAAGCCCAAATCATTAAATAAGAATAAAGCAAGCCAAAAATCAAGGAGATTAATATCTTTCCACGTGTCACCACATGTTAGCTATTAAGATCGACCTCTATTGTGTTAGTAATCAGAAAATAGAGAAAGGTTTTATCACTGTATCATGACAAAAAGCACTGAGTATGGAGTTGGACAAGCTTTACTATCAATTGTGCATGCTAATCACTGGGCCAAATTACTTAACTTTTTTTTTTTTTTTTTTTTTTTTGAGTTGGAGTCTCACTCTGTCACCCAGGCTGGAGTGCAGTGGTGTGATTTTGGCTTACTGCAACCTCTGCCTCCTGAGTTCAAGCGATTCTCCTGCCTCAGCCTCCCGAGTAGCTGGGACTACAGGCGCGTGCCACCATGCCCGACTAACTTTTGTATTTTTAGTAGAAACAAGGTTTCACCAATTTGGCCAGGCTGGTCTCAAACTTCTGACCTCAAGTGATCCACCCACCACAGCCTCCCAAAGTGCTGGGATTACAGGCATGAGCCACCGTGCCCAGCCTACTTAACCTTTTGAAGGCTCAGTTTCCTCATCTGTAAAACAGAGAGAATAAGATTCACACACATACACACACACACGCACACACACACACACGCACACACACACACACACACACACACACACACACAGGATTCCTGTAAGGTAATCTAAGAAGGTACTTAGCACAATTGCACATAAGATGCATTCAATGCATTTTTGTTAAATGAATAAGTACTACGACAAGAGGTAATGGCTACCTTAACATCTAAGTGAGTAATTTTCTCTATAGGTCTTTTTCAATCTTGATTGATTTCAGAGAATTTATTACTTTGACAAGAGTTAATTTAGTAATTAAAAACGTCTATTGAGATAGAGTCAGACTGACTAGGTTTAAATCCTGCTTCTGCTATCTACTAGCTGTGTGACTTTGGCAAGTTACCTAACTTTTCTGTGCTTCTTTTTACTCATGTATAAAGTGGAGATAATAGTAATCCACTCATAATACTGTTGGGAGTATTAAATGAGTCAATATATCTAAGTTGTTTAGAACAGTGCCAGGCATCTCTTAACTGTTTAATAAATATCAATTCGCTGCTATTCATATATGTGCTGATCACTGGGTATATAACAGAGGACAGGCATAGTCTTTGACCTCATGGAGCTTACAGACTGCTGGGGACACAGACATTAAAAAACAATTGCAAATTGAAAGAAAAGGGAATAAAAGAGAAACCTGAATACAAACAGGTCTGACCTAATTTAAACTTATTATTTCATGCCAGGTTTTTCATCCATAAAATCTCAAAATGTTATCTACATGACAGTTATCTATATGAGAATTGTAGGAAATATATAAGTATCATCATGTGATGCCCCCTAGTAAAAGAAAAACCTCCATACGTTAGTTTCTTTCTTCCCGTCTTTCCATGGTGTCTGACTGTTTTGATAAGAACTTGCCTTTTTCACTGTTTGTCTGAAGATCATTATTATTATTATTATTTCTAGGGAAAAGTTTCTTAACCTCAAATGACCCCATTCTTTGAGACGCCAGATGCTGAAGAATATTAAAATTATATTTAAAGCAGTGTTACATTCAAATTAAGATGTATTTTCTGCTAGATTACATTTTTAAAAGACAGTCATCACATATTATATACACTTAGATATGAAATGACTGCATTTACATTTGAACCAAAATAAAAGATGAAAGTGGTTAATGAAGTTCTAATTCATTGCCTTGAATGTTTTTAGCCTACTACATCCAAATTATTTTTTTAAAATAACTATCACTAGAAAGGCTAATGCAGAGCAGATGACACCCCAAATATTTGCAATAGGTCACATGAACACCGCTGTGACATCTCAACAATTGACTATAATAGATTTAAGGAGGAATGATAGGCTGTCTTGACATTTAAATAGACAATATTTTCTATTAAATCTTTTTTTAAAAAACCTTGATTAACACCAGAAATATTTCTCACTTTACCAAAAGAAACCCTCATTAAGGAAATTTTCACTGAGTTACATACAATATGCTCATCTGTGCACCATGAACTTGTTTTTACTCTATATTCAAAGCTGTATGTTTATTTCTCTGTTCTAGTTCAGTTCTAAAAGCCAAAAATACGAAACAGATGTGGTGACTTTCTGTGTACTGTGAAGCACAATTATGCTTCTTTGAATTGCTTAGGCTAAACAGTTGCCCTCCCTAGAGCATATCGAAACTGCTTGAGATTCTTTACAGCCAAGAATCCAGCTTGCTACCTGTCAGGAACTAGAATTGGCAGGCCACAGCTTGTTGATTGCAGTGGAGGCTCTGTACTGTCCTCCTAACTGAAGCCTATGAAACATAAAAAACATATATGTGTGTGTATATATATATACATATATATATATGAAAAAGTTCAGCTACATGTTGTCTTATCCTTAAGTAGTTGAGCTTTTTAATAGTGCATTTCAAGATTCCCCTTGTGCATCAATTTATCTTCACAAAAAAAAAAAAAAAAAGTTCAATTTGTCCTGCTTCTGAGTTCACAGACAACATGGGTTAAGAGCATACAATGACAATCTTCCAAGTCACTTGTTTCAGCCCTGACTCTTTCAAACTGATGTCTACCAGATTAGCCTATGTTTCAAAAGCACATAATGTTGATTTTTCTTTTGCTGAGAATAGTTTTAAAACATGTGGAAATTGCTATAATTGAAGAGAAAGCTTTAAACAAATGGTAATTTTGCTCTCAAAAAGGAAACTTTCTTCAGGCTGTGGGAGGTGAGGAAAGGAAGTTTCCTTTTCTTCTAAAATGAGTGAATGCTGAAAATAATGGCATTCATAGACTCCATTGATTTGTCAGTTTACAACTTCAAAAGGATTTTGAACAAAAGTTAAAGGTGGACACATT
This sequence comes from Pan troglodytes, assembly GCF_028858775.2. Lineage (NCBI taxonomy): Eukaryota > Metazoa > Chordata > Mammalia > Primates > Hominidae > Pan > Pan troglodytes. The sequence continues at coordinate 24,614,050 of NC_072402.2, forward strand.
CATGTAGGAACATTTCCAGAGTGCCATGCTCATGGAGGTTATAAATTTAATACAAATAAGCAGAGCAGCAGTCCCATAAGACGCATGTTTTTCATCAAAGGAAACAATGCAACACCATTCATTCATTCGCATGCATTTATTTAATGCAGACCTAGGCATTATGTTCTAAGGGATGCTGAAGATACCGAAATGAAAATACTAAGTATGGGCATCAAAATGTTCATATGGAAAGGGGAAAAAGACATTTAAAAGACATGTAACACACAAATACAATATTCTTACCACTAATGAGGACTCATTTCCCTCCGTAGTCAGGCCTCTGGGTCTTAGGATAATAGAAATGAAGATCGGGAAGGCAGAGACATGTGGCCTACATAATCTTAGAAGATTTTATTATCATTTATATCTAAGAGTCAGGCCACGTTTTCAGACCAATTGCCAAATTGCAATGACTTCTCTAGTCTCCTCCCACCAATTTCATCATTCTCTCAACATACTACTCATGCAAAACTGAGAGGGTGAGAGGAAATATACTCAGGAGGGCTTGCTACTTTTGCTCTTTATCCCATGAGGTGTCTGATCCTATCTGGTCATTTCCAGTTTTATTGACATATTATGATACTTTTTAACCACCTAGCAACATTGAAGGGATAATCTGGTGTTCTTCCCCCTCAACATCACTGCTGGATATTGTACAGGCTATTGTTCCTGTATCCCAGACCCACCCTGTATTCTGGAGGCTTTCTAGTGTTCTGGGCCCTTAAAGAGAGGTCTCTTGTTCATGTGGTTTGACTCGGATTTGGTTGTGCATGCTCAGAGCATAGGAGACACCAATACACAATGTGGTGGCTGTATCCTGTGGCCAGTCACGGCCTACATCAAGGAAAAGGACAGCTGCCATAATTCAGGTTTTAGATTGTTGCATCCCAAGCAGAAAATGGAATCATTTCAGTACTGACTCTAAACGAACTCAGCCCTTATCTTCAGCAGGGGCAGATACTTTGCAGCAGGATACAGAAAGACTGATTCCAGACTCCCTCCAATCACATCACCTCAAATTTTTCTTGAGGTGTAGGTCTTACACCTACACCAAGTCCTTGAACTTAGATACAAATAATTAATGCATCTGTCCTGTGGTTGCATATTATGGGTTAAAGTAGAATATTATTTGATAGAAAGTCCTTGAAGTACAAGTGAGTGAATCACAAAGGAGTCAATGGATCCCAATCAATAAAACTGTAAAACTCTGCTTGTTTAAAGTAAGCACTGTAAAAGACTTCTGAGTTTGGAAGCATATTCATTGCACAATGTATTCTACTTCCACCAGTTGAGGAAAAAAATAATGACTCCTTAATCAAAGCCATCCTGCCTTAAGATTCAGCAAAGTAAGAATGGAGAAAATTTGCCTCTGTTCATAGTCTACCATATTAATATTACTTTCAACAAATATGAATACTGTACTATAATTACTATGTAATCATACACTAAAAGTATGCCAGGAACAAAGAGGAAAAGAGCACCTAAGAAAAATTTATTTAAAGACTTACACTGTTTCTAACAAGAAATAGATTCTACTTAGGGCAGTTGATAAAGGCTCCAGCTAAGATTATGCTACACTTCATCTGAGACAAGTTTGCCAGGGACAAAAGCAGGCAGAGAGAACACTGTTGGCTGAGACAACAGCCTGTGCAAAAGCCCAGCAACCTGAAACTACCTGAGAGCCTGGGATACGTTACCAGGATTTGAATCAAGGAATACAAGAGATAAGGCGTATTAGCATGTATGGGGTTTGAACTTATTCAGACAACGCAGTGTCATTCATGGTTTTAAGCAGTGGTGTAATGTGATCAGATAGGAAGCAGATAGGAAGCAGATGATAGGAAGAATCATTTTCATACACAAGTGCCACTACAAATAATTCTCTATGTGTATAAATATATAATCCTGTATATGCATAATTTGCATCACAAGCTGTTAGGTGCATTTCTCTTGGAGAAGTTTGGAAACAGTAACTTACCAATTGAACAGACAAGGTAGAGAGACTATGGAAATATGCTGAATAGCTTCTACAGAAATCTCCAATTACAATGAACTTTAATTATTCAAGAATAAAAAATGTTATTTGAATTGCAGGATTCTGAACTGTAGAACTTTCAATGTCACTGCTACATAAGCTGAAAAAGGGTAGTGTTTTTAAAATAGAAAAGGAAAAACATTCTTTCAAATAGTAAAAATGATAATTATTTAGCATAATGTTTCCCACCCCCATAATAGTTTCTCCTAAAATGTGCAATTGCATAGAATAATTTATATACAAATATGTAGATGTATACAAACTGAAATGCCAAACATTGAAAAGAAACTCAAATGAGTGGGCATTTACATATGGAATAGAACTTATAAGAAACTGTATTTTTGTGATAATGAGATGTTTTCCAAGCTCTCCTTCATTCTGGAAATTTACTCAGAGACAAGTCCATATTTCCATAAGACAACAGAGAAATGCAAAAAGCAGACTTACAAATCTGAAAAGACAAGAGCTCACTTAAGAAATGGCCCTTGTGCAACCTCAAGTTCAGCGATGGGTCAAAGAGTGGGATGAAAATTCTCACGACACAGAAAGCAGAAAATCCTTCAGTAAAGATTTGGCTGATTTAGATTATATATTATATCAAGCCCCATGAAACTTTAAATGGATTTAGACAAGTTTCCTGTTTGGGAACATTCTAAGAAAATCATTAACTATCTACTGCAATCACAGAAAATAAGGAGAAAGAAAAAAGTTATTTCTCCATAATATTTAAGAAATAAGTGCTTATGATCTACAGAGCCTGAGTAACAACAAGGTAATTAATGTATTTTCCAATTTTTCTAGGTACTACCATATTTTTAAAAATCAAGATGTAGCCAGCTGCATTGTTGGAAAGACGATGTCTTCGTTTATTTATTTTTTTTTAGATGGAGTCTCGCTCTGTCGCCAGGCTAGAGTGCAGTGGCACAATCTTGGCACACTGCAACCTCTGCCTCCTGGGTTCAAGCGACTCTCCTGCCTCACCCATCCAAGTAGCTGGGACTACAGGTGCACACTACCATGCCCAGCTAATTTTTGTATTTTTAGTGGAGACAAGGTTTCACCATGTTGGCCAGGATGGCCTCGATCTCTTGACCTCATGATCCACCTGCCTCAGCCTCCCAAAGTGCTGGGATTACAGGTGTGAGCCACCACGCCTGAGTCTTCCTCTGTCGCCCAGGAGTGCAATGACGCCATCTCAGCTCACTGCAACCTCCGCCTCCCGGGCTCAAGCAATTCTCCTTCCTCAGCCCCCCGAGTAGCTGGGATTACAGGTGCCCACCACCACGCCTGGCTAATTTTTGTATTTTTAGTAGAGACGGAGTTTTGCCATGTTGGCCAGGCTCGTCTCAAACTCCTGACCTTAAGCAATCCTCCCATCTCGGCCTCCCAAAGTGCTGGGATTACAGGAGTGAGCCACTGCGCCCAGTGAAAGATGATGTCTTCTCAGGAGGATGTCACATTATATAAGGAAAACAAGAAAAATTGATGTAAAGCCTTACACTATTTCCAACAAGAAAAGTAAGCATATCAATTACAAAACTATTTAATTTATATCTAAAAGCTATATGCAAATTCCTAACTTAATTAGCCAAGCTCCTTTCAGTTACAGGGGACAAAAACCTAACTCAAACCAGCATAAAACAAAAAAGAACTCATTTCCTCAGTTACAGGGGACAAAACCTAACTCAAACCAGCATAAAACAAAAAAGAACTCATTTCCTCACATGACTAAATTGGGTGTTGAATCAAGTTGCTCTAATAAATTCATCAGAACACTGTTTCTCCACGTCTTAAATCTGTTTTCTTCTGTATCAGCTTTATTGTCAAATATGCCTTCCCGATGCAGAGGGTAGGAACGGCCATTAATAACTCAAAGAGTTTATCAGTTACTTTCTATCAGTTCAGTAACTCAAATGGAAAGGAAACACCTCTTTCCCAGTAATTTTTGCTAAATTCTCAAAACTGACTTAGATTTGGCAAGCTTGAGTAATATGCTCACCTCTGAATCAAGTGATCCCTCCAAGGATGTCTAATAATAATTAGCAAAATTTGGATCACATGCCCACCCCTGGAGCCATGGTTAGTTTAGTGCTTTTGGGCATACTGACCAAGAATGAAGGATGTGTAGTTCCCCCAAAGAAGTAATCAGCAGACAAATAAATGTTTGTACTCCACAGACAAAATATGATCATGTATTTCTGAGTTATTTTGTATATTCACTTTTAATAAAATAATGTTTCATAGTTTAAATAAATTGCCTTATCTCTAGGGGCAAGTACTCTATGTTCTAGCCAATGCCCTAAAGCCAAGGGAACTATGGCAACTCTTACTTTACTGGCAAAAATTATCAAGTATTTCTTGGCCCCAGAGAATTCCATGTATTTCCGTCTTTCTTTATATTTGGATCTTATCAGCTTAAAATATCCTTTTGAGACACTCTATTTTAGTGGAGTGAAGAGCAGAGTTACATACAGGTAACTACAGATAGGTTACTACAGGTATTTCGAAAATCTGCATAATAGCAGGAAATAAGAGTCCTGGGATAAAGCCCAGTAAGCAAAAAACTAGATAGATAATATAAATCTAAAAATCCTAGGAAGTCAATAAAGTCAGGAAAGTAAAACTAGAAATTCAGGGCCCAGGATCCAGGAATTCAGAGGTTTAACAAGGACCAGTATAGGAAGCAGAAAACTGTGGCTCTTAGGAAGAGGATATTCTTCACAGTCTTTTAAAATTGCTGTTGAATAGTGAATATTCAAAGACAAGGTCTCACCAACTAGAAGTATGTTTCCATTCAGAAGTATGAATAGAGTCCCCATGTGCCTTTTGATCCTATTTGAAGAAAAAGAACTAGGGCTTTGCAAGCTTCAAATAGCTGAGACAAGGTGGCCTAAACAAGTCAATCCTAATCATCATGCCTCAAATTTTTAAAAAATTCCCCTTTTAACACATTTCTATTTCCAGTACATAGAAAGACATGGCTGGAGGCCACATTGATTGTTACTGCCCTAAATCACAGGAATGTGTAGCATGGCCAAGGTTACTGGCAGACCCCCAATTGGTTCAATCACAGGTCTTCTCAGTAATCACCCTTTCTAGGAGGTCATGTGACTTGGGAGTGGGTCACAGTTAAACTCTAGCACTAAATATTGTTGCCTCTTATATCAGAAATTGAGTGTAGGGGAAATAAGTAAAGAAATAGAATTAAAAAGTAAGAATTCTATTTAAACCTCTAACTGTCTTAAATAAAGGCCTAGGATAGCTGTACAAGTACTACTAATGATGACGAGTTAATGACAATACCAACTGATATGGTTTGGCTGTGCCCCCACCCAAATCTCATCTTGAATTATAGCTCCCATAATTTCCATATGTTGTGGGAGGGATGCAGTGGGAGATAACTGAATCATGGGGGCAGTTTCCCCCATGCTGTTCTGATGGCAATGAATAAGTCTCATGAGATCTGACGGTTTTATAAGGGCTTTCCGCTTTCACTTGGTTTTCATTCTCTCTTGCCTACCACCATGTAAGATGTGCCTTTTTCACCTTCCACCATGACTGTGAGGCCTCCTCAGGAACGTGGAACTGTGTGAGTCCATTAAACCTCTTTTTCTTTATAAATTGCCCAGTCTTGGGTATGTCTTTATCAGCAGTGTGAGAAAAGACTAATACACCAATTTAAGGTCATTTATTAATTTTATAAACTTTTGCTGAGCATCTATAATGTTCCAGGTACTGTGCTAAGTGCTAACATAATGTACATACATACAAACTGGCAAATGATATCATCAGTGTTATTCATAAAAGCATGAAAAATATAATAACTACAAAGGAACATAGGAGAATCCTTGCCAACATTTGAGCCAAGTATAAGGACAAGTAGGTATTTGTCCACTTGGAAGAAATAAGAGATAAGCACTGCTGGCGGAAGAAACAGCACTCATAAAGGCACACAAGGCATAATATATTTGGTAAATAAATAGAGTTCAGTGTTACTGGAGCACAAGTGGGAGGTGACAGGTGAGCTGTAGAAGCTGATAAATCCAGATTGCAAGGAGCAGTGCATATCAAATTACAGTTGTTTGAATTTTGCACTTGCAGTGAGCCAGGAGGTTTTTTTCTTGACACAAGTGAAGTAAGATTATGTTTTTGAGTAATATAACAGTTTCAACAGTGTGGAGAAAGCCCAGGGTGGATAGAGGGTAGGAATGAGGCAATCAATCACACAAGAAATAATGAAATGGTGGAACAGAGAGAAACTCAATTAGAAAGATAGAATCAGTGGGATTTGGTAACCAATTGAGAATAATGGTAGAAAGAACAGAAATAATTGATAATTTATCCAAGACTTCTGACTTTGAAAAGTAAGAAAACAAAGGGAAATGAGTAACCAGGCTTAAGGTCATAGAAGGTAGATCTCTGTGTCTAAGGCAGGTCCCCATCCACTGAATCCATGCGCCCCTTCTGCCTCAGCATGCCGGTAGACTGCATTTCCCAAATCCCTCTAGTTAGCTGAGTCCTAAAACAAGAAGAATTTTGAACTATCTCTCAGATTTTAAGACAGTTGAATAGGCATTTTGACTTAGAAATTTGAAGCTCAAGAGAAATGTCAGGTTTGCAGATGGGATTGAGGACTAAACGTAAGATTGGAACTATGAGAATGAGTGGAGAACTCCTGCTAGCCCACCACACCAGACCAATCCATTGTAAGGCACCAAATGTTTATTTGATGATATTATTCCCATAAGATTTATACATAAGATTAAGGAACATTGAAAATATAACTGGATACATGACACTGAAAAAACAACAGGCCGGGTGTGTTGGCATATGCCTGTGATCCAAGAATTTTTGGAGGTGAAGGCAGGCGGATTGCTTGACCGCAGGAGTTCAAGATCAGCTGGGCAACATGAGGAGACCCCATCTCTACAAAATAATAATAATAATTCAAAAATTAGCCTGGTGTGGCCATGTGCACCTGTACTCCCAGTTACTCGGGAAGCTGAGGTGGAAGGATAGATTGAGCCCAGGAGGTCAAGGCTGCAGTGAGCTGTGACAGTGAAATGCTGTCTCAAAAAAAAAAAAAAGGAAAAAAAAAAAACAGCAAGAAAAATGAAACACTGTCATTTCTCTATCATCTGTGATCAGATGCAGGCAATGTAAAACGCAAGATGGAAGTAGCTAATGTTGCTTTATTCCAATCTATGATCACATAGCACATATGTACAGCTTATTTTCTTTATTATAATGACCTACTAAATAAAAGCTCAAATACTATCATAGTTATTTCTTTATACTCTACAACTCTGCAAAAAGAGTTTGAAGCAACCTAAACACTACATTCTGCAACTTATGAAAATCTTACCCAACTGTTGAAGAACTATATTTGTACCTATATAAAAACATGTAAGTAAACAGTGCATACAAATAGTACTTTTATATTTTAAATGTTTGGAATATGCATTAATCTACTTTCTTATTCCTCTGAGACTTGTGAACAGAATAAGAGAAAATGAAAAATATATATGCTGAAATGGAATTTCTGGGAAAAAAATGTGACATTCTACTAACATTTAGAAATGTTTCCTTTAATTCCTAGCAGGTTATTTTAGTCAAACTTTAAAGTTTAAATAAGTTTGTGCCCAAACAGCTTTATTTTGCATTATTACTTTATGAACTAAAAATGCCCCTACCTAAAAAAGTCCTCTTAACAGCAGAATAATACTAACCCCACACCAGAAATCATTCCATGAATATCGTAAAAATATAGGGAGAAAAGAAATTACTGATACGTTAGTCACCCTTTGCTTCATTCTTTATTTGACTGTTTCCCATTTAAGTACTGACCAAAGTTGCCTTCACTTAGTTTCAGAGAGCCTGCAGGCAAAAAATTATAGAGGTGTCTGAATTATTTATTTTAAAACTTTGAAGGTGTGTGAGGCATCTCCTATGTTTTATAGACTTTGAATGGATCAGTGTCAACTACTAGAAATGTAGACTCAATGATCCTATAAGCCCAAATGGCCATTCTGTACCCAAATGAAAAATGTCACGTGAGCTCTTTGGCCTTGAAGAATCTAACCCAGAACTGGCTAATTTATGGAGATTACATGCTTTAGTCACCAATAAATCTTACAGCCATAATCTATGAAGGAACTGATTTTATTTATATTAAGTTATGGAAGTCAGTGATGACTGTGAGGTGAGCTGCTTAGAAAGTAGTCTGTAAATCCAAATCTATTAGATAAGCCTTTTAAGAACATTTTTCTCTTAGCAACAGAAGGAATGGTACTTCAGTTTAGATTTTATTTCCTTATGGAACATATTCTAGTGGTAAAAATCACTTTGAATATTTTGTGACTCTGAAATGCAATAATTAAAACATAATCTGTTCCTTAGGAACTCTAAATTTTTCTAAATTTGAGATACACAACTGGGATGTCTCAAACTAAATTTAGATTACCTAAAGAGTAAATCCAAATCTTTCTGGAAAATTGATGCATGCACCCACTATATCTGTATGACATGAGAGCATAACCTAAATATAATACCTAGCTGCAGATTCAACAAACCACTTATATCATAAAATTTAAGGCACATCTAAATCATACATTTAAAAAGTCTTAACTTCTTTGAAAGTACAATTTGATTCATCTTTTTCAATTTTGGAGTTTTCTAGTTCAAGATGGCAGACTGTGTACATATTCACTGTCCCTTTTTCCTAAAATCACATTAAAAGAACAGAAATATGAACAGGAGGGACTGGATGTTAAATAGCACTGAGACTGGAAAGGGGAGCCATCAGTAGACCAGAGGATTTTAGCAATTTTGCAGCAAAAACTGGATGAGATAGAACATGCTGAAAAGCCATAGGAAAAGACTGCAGGAGAGGCAAAAGCTATTTTAATGGCAGAGTACCAGGGAGGTACCAAATTTGGAGTGAAAAAGAATAGGGAACAGCATAACACCGTGGGGCTGTAATTAGGGAAATAAATTTAAAGGACTTTGCATGGACCAGCCAATCAGTGATCTCTTCCCTCAAGCCCTTCTCCTTCTTCTCAGATGGAGTACCAGGCAGTAGCATTTACCACTGGATAAGGCCATGAAAATCCTTTTTTTTTTTAATTCCTAGGGTTTCAGTAATTTTTAAACCCAAAAGGATAAAAATACCAATTTATTCAAGCCAAAGTTGTAGACCTAGGTTTTCAACAGTTAACACTTGGGGGGAACATAATACTTGATTCCACAATCTAAGCATTCATACTGAAGTTATTGATCACTTAGTTGAACTCCTTTTCCTCACAATGTTGGATGTTTTCCATCTCAAAACCTTTACACATAGTCATTCATATTAATTTTAGTTATGAGATATTTTTCCTTTCTCAGAAATAAGGTGTTCTTTATGAATCAAATAGCCAGCTATATCTGACCAATTTTCCTATAATTATGATCTATTGATTTGGCCTATTGGTGTGATTAAAAATAACTATTTCTTTTCAGTATTTTATTATAAATAGTAGGGGTTATAAAAATTAGGAGTTTTGTCTTTCAGAGACAAAAAATAAATTCTACTTATATCATCATTTCTAAGACACTCCATTTTATTTTTCACAGTAACAGGCTTGAAATCCAGGTACATCTTAATGATGAATGGTATCGTGTAGTCTCAGTCAGACAGGAGCTGGTGGGACACAGTGTTTGCCACTGCTTGCTCATGAACTGACTTGGTTGTTATCCAAGGGGCATGTTATCCAAGGGGCAAGCTCTCAACATTTCAGACGGCAAACTATTCAAGAATAGTTCCAGGAAGGATTATGAGACCTTGTGGTTGACTGAAAACTTCCTATTGATACCTGCTGTGAAGAACACATAAACAAGGTGTCAATATCAAAACCTGCTGAAGAGATATCAGTGGCTTAGAAGCAAATCTCGGAGATAATTAGTGCAGCACATTCCTAGAAAGGCTGCATCACCAATGTTCTTAATAGTAAAAAGGGCCAAATTGTATAGAAAATCATTGATGCTGATGACTTTGAGTCAAGTGGTTCAGAAGACTTAGACTCAGAATGGGAAGAAGTTTTAATTATATCTTAATTTATTTTGCTTACATTTTCCTTTTTATGCATGCACAAAAATAATGTTTTGTGTCTAACCAAATCTAAATATTCTGAGCTATAAAAAATGTGCTAGGGTATAACTGGCAGTGAATTTTTTTCTTGGTGGTATGAAAAATAATAATACATCTTTTTTTTTTTTTTCTTTTTTGAGACGGAGTCTCGCACTGTCACCCAGGCTGGAGTGCAGTGGTGCAATCTTGGCTCACTGCAACCTCCACCTCCCGGGTTCAAGCAATTCTTTTGCCTCAGCCTCCCTAGTAGCTGGGACTACAGGCATGCACCACCATGCCTGGCTTTTTTTTTTTTTTTTTTTTTTTGTATTTTTAGTAGAGACGGGGTTTCACCATATTGGCCAGGCTAGTCTCAAACTCTTGACCTCATGATCCCCCCGCCTTGGCCTCCCAAAGTGCTGGGATTACAGGCCTGAGCCACCACGCCCAGCCGAAAAATAACAGTACATCTTATACTCAAATGTATCCTAGATTTCATGAGGTACAGTTGCTTTGTTTTCAAAAAAAATTTAGTGGATTTATCATTCTTGGAATGAAATGTTGGACCCTCTTTTAATTGTGTTAATGTTTATTGGACATCTGTAGCTACTGAACTGAGTTCCTTGTCTACCTACTTAGTTATTCTAATCTGTCCTAAATTCTTCATTATATTCCTGCTGTAGTTCCATTTTTTTCCCCAGAATTGTATGGTTCACTCACTAGTTTTTATTCCCTCTTTCCCGATTACAGATCAGAACAAGTACCTATAATGTTGTATAAACAGGCATGTACTTAACAGAAGAAACAAAACATTCATAATTTCCTGCCTATTAAAATCAGTAAAATTAAGCATAATCTTACTAGGTTTACCCTTCTGTTATATTACAACTGATTTTACATTAATTTACCTAATCTTTCATTCCTAAATATGAATGAACAAGCTAAAACTCTGCTATTTCAGGAAAACCAATACCAAAAAAGAGAAGGATAAAGTTGAACAGGGAAAAATGACCCCAGGAGAACAGCAGTAACTCTAGAAAAGAGGATACATAACAAAAATGGTAAATTGATATTATCAGAGGATTTGAGGGGCTATTGTATCCATAAAGGAAGAATAAGCTACTGTGGGGGAAAGAAGCAATCCAAGAACAAATTTTTAAAAAAACCTTGTAAATTAAAAAATAAAATTAATTTGTATTTTGAAAAGAACAAAAATATTAATCAAAAAAGAAATTGAATAAAAGAGTTAAGTAATCAATAACATTGATAAATGAATGAAGGAGTTAAGTAATAGATTACACTGATACATAAAGGAATGATATGGAAGAAAAACTCAGAGAAAGTTCTTGAATATAGAACAAAAAAGCAAAGATTAAAAATGTGAGCAAAAAGTTGAGATATAGAGAAGAAAAGCATAAATTCCTACGTCTATCATATAAGAACCCAAAAGAAAAAAGCAGAAACTCATAAGATAAAGGAACTCAAAAGAGAGAACACCAATCAAACAAACAGACAAAATAAGATAAAGATAATCTCAAGAAAATATATGAGCTGAAGAAAGAAAAGAATCTTCAGTCCGATAAACCCTGGCAGGCTGAAATTTTAAATGTTTAAATAAATAAAATGTAAAAACCTTATTCAAGAATATGTTAAACAAATTACAAAACTTTTAAGAAAAATATTTATAGTGTTTCAGAGAAAAAGACAAAAAAATTACCTAAAATAAAACCAATATTGGAGCTTCATTGTATTACTTTTTAATTCTGAATGCTTTTAAGATTCTGAGGGGGAACGAAGTGAAATAATTATTTTAAGATTCTGAGGGGAAAAATGTTTTGAACTTAAAATTCTTTTTTTATCTTTTATTTTAAGTTCAGGGGTACATGTGCAGGTTTGTTATATAGGTAAGCTTGTGTCATGGGGGTTTGTTGTACAGGTAATTTCATCACCCAGGTATTAAGCCTAGTACCCATTAGTTGTTTTTCCTGATCCTTGCCCTCCTCCCGTCCTCCACCCTCCAATAGGCCCCATTGTGTGTTGTTCCCCTCTATGTGTCCATGTATTCTCATCATTTAGCTCCCACTTATAAGTGAGAACATGCCGTATTTGGTTTTCCATTCCTGCGTTAGTTTGCTAAGGATAATGGCCTCCAGCTCCATCCATGTTCCTGCAGAGGACATGATCTCTGAACCTAAAGTTCTTTACATCACTAATTAAGCAACTATAAAAATAAAGTGAAGGAATTTTCAGACATGCAAAGAGTCAAAAACTTAACTTCACTTGAACCTCTTTAAAAAAACTACTTAAAAGATTGTGGCAAACACCACAAGATACTGATCCACTATTCATTCTCTCCTCTTCTTTCTTAATGGGAATCTTATTGTATTGAAGATGTCAATGTTGTAGCTAAAATGATTCACACTCATGTATATTTGGAGGGACAATGATATGTAAACAGAAGCCATTAGATGAGGCTTAAAAGGAAGCTTTTTAAAAGCAGCTAGCTAAATTGTAAAGAACATTTTTGTCCTTCTCCTTTTCTTTCTTCTCTCTGCTTAGAAGGTAGAGTTTGCAGATTCAGCAGACATCTTGGAGAGAAGGAGATCTTGGCAGCAAAAGCCATGCCCTAAGAATGATGAAGTATAAAGATAGAACTTACTTATGTTCTGGAGTGTAATCGAGCCACCCTATCATCACTGAATTTCCTACATCCAATATTCCTCGTGTAACTATAAAATACATAGATAAAAGGAATGTATGCAATGTATATGTATCGTTTAGTGACTAAGAATAAAATGAAAATTCATTCACCTACCACTCAACTTAAGAATTCAAATATTACCATCATCTACACATACCACTGCATCTGTGATATGCCCCGATCACACCCTTCTTTCTCAGAACTGTTCACTATCCTCTATTTATGTCAAGTGTTTCCTGGCTTTGTATCTATAGTTTTATCACATATCTATGTATCTTTAAAATACATTATTTCAGGTTTGCCCATTTTTTTATATCACATAGTAAATGTTCTCCTGTGACTTCCTTTCTTTAATCAACATATTTTTGAGATTCATTCATGCTGATACATGCAGGCTACAGATAATTTGTTTTTCACTGCATTAGAGTATTCCACTACATGAATAGACTCCAATTTATGTATGCATTCTACTCTAATAGAGGGTGGGTTGTGTCTTGTTGTTTTGTTGTTGTCATCATTGTTGTTGCTACTGTGGCTGTTTGGCTATTACAGATGACAGTGTTCTGAATATTCCTGTACATTTCTCCTCATGCTCATGTGTAAGCTCTCCTCCATGACTGCATGGTGTATACCTACAGGTGGAATTTCTGAGTCATAGGATATGCACATACTCACTTTTATTAGTAATGCTCTTTTCTAAAGTGGTTTGCTAATTTATACACACTTCAGCACTGTATGAAAGTTCTTAGAACTACACATCCGCTTCAAAACAATATTTTTCAACTTTAATTTTTGGCTTATATAGAGTTGTAAAGTGGCATCTCATTCTGATTTTACTTTGACTTTCCTTGATTTTAATGAGATTGTAGTGTATCCCATAGTTTTGTCATTTAATTATCTTTTTGTCCCTGTGAAATACCTATATGTCTTTTCAATGTTTCTATTTGATTATCTTTTTCTTTTTGATTCTCATATATTCTAAAAACTAACTTTGTCCGTTACTGATGTTTCAAATACCTTCTTACAATTTGTGGCTTATCTTCTGGCTGTCTCTCAAGTGTTTTGATGAGGAAAGAATTTCATTTAATATAGTTGATTAGCTATAGCAATTATTTTACTTATAGGTTGTTCTTTTATGTCTTGATTTCAAAAACTATTTTCTATGCTGACTTTGCTTCAATGTTTTGATTTTTATTTTTTTCTATCTTTTTTTTTTTTTTTTGGAAACAGAGTCTCGCTCTGTCGCCCAGGCTGGAGTGCAGTGGCGCGATTTTGGCTCACTGCAACCTCCGCCTCCTGCGTTCAAGTGATTGTCCTACCTCAGCCTCCCAAGAAGCTGGGATTAGAGGCACACACCATTATGCGCAGCTAATTTTTGTATTTTTAGTAGAGATGGGGTTTCACCATGTTGGCCAGGCTGATCTCAAACCTATGTGTCTTGTCAGTGTTTCTATTTGATAATCTTTTTCTTTTTGATTCTCATATATTCTGAAAACTAGTGATCCACCCGCCTCAGCCTCCCAAAGTGCTGGGATTACAGGCATGAGCCACCATACCTGGCCCTTTTCCTTTCTATCTAAAAACTGGTTTTTGTCTGTGAGGTGATGTAGGAATAAAAGGTTTTTGGTTTTTGTTTTTTTTTTTCTGTATTGATAACCAATCACAGAGGCACCATTTATTAAAGAGTCTATCTTTTCCAACTAATAGGCAATGCCTATCCTGTTATTAATCGAATTTCCATTTAAGCATGCATCTTTCTGTCATTGCTATTCTGTTCCTGTTGATCTGCCTATAACTCTGCCTTTACTACATTTTAATTACTATGCATTTATAATAAGTTTTGGAATGTGGCAAAAACAAAAAGTCTCCCTTCTACTACCTCACTGTGTCTATTCTTCTGGCATGCTTTGGCTGATTTTATCCTCTTGCTCTTTTGTAAACATATTACAATAGATTGTTTTAAGTTCATAAGAGAAAAGAAATTTGGAATTTTATTGGAACTGATTGAATCTGAAAATTATTTTGAGGAGAATTGACAATTTCACAACTGTTTTCTACGTATAACTATAAGATCACTCTGCATTTATTTAGTTATTCTCATATCTGTCAATAAAATGTATAATTTTCTTCCCAAAGAGCTTATAAATCATTGGCAATATTTTTCTAGATACTTTATATTTTTACTGCTATTGTAAATGGTCTTTTTAAAATTATATATTCCAAATGGTTATTGTGCAAAATCAATACCTCTACCAACTTAATTTAAATAATGCATAGCATCTTACAGCAAAGTTCTAGTTATTCCGTTTCAAGGCTAAGAAGTCAGTATATACTAAAGGGACTTGCTGAACTGAATAATATTCAGATAAAGAACCTTTAACAGCCAGGCAATGGTGGTTCATGCCTGTAATCCCAGCAGTTTGAGAGGCCGAGGCAGGTGGATCACCTGAGATCAAGAGTTCGAGACTAGCCTGGCCAACATGGTGAAACCTTGTCTCTACTAAAAATACAAAAATAAATTAGCTGGGCATGGTGGTGCGCACCTGTAGTCCCAGCTACTCGGGGAGGCTGAGGCAGGAGAATCGCCTGAACCCAGGAAGAGGAGGTTGCAATGAGCCAAGACCATGCCACTGCACTCCAGCCTGGGCGATAGAAGGAGACTCCATCTCAAAAAAACAAAACGAAACGAAACAAACAAAAACCTTTAACTGGATGAAGTAACTTTAAAATTTTTTTTCACATTTAATTTAACCAAAAAAAAAAAAAACCTCTTTGCTATTTAGAAGACAAACATAACAAAATATACCTCACAATTGTTCTAAAACACTGTACCTGCCCATTCATCATATAATATTTCCCAGAATGGGGGCCTTGTGGTAGTCACAGAGAAACACCATGTTATCTCTTAACTGGTTTCCATAGCACATAGTACAGCACATTTACAAACTCTGGCCCCTCAGTCAAGTTTTGAGGTCTTTGGAGGTGGGGCTAGTTTATCTGATCAAGAGCTTTTACTGTTCATCTTTATCCTCTGTCAGTTCAGAACTGGTTCATTATGACTTTTACTACTCTTCCCTTAACTGCAATTAGAGAGACTTAGCCTGGATCTAAACTGACAACTCTTAGTCAGAGTTGTCTCATGCTGGGCTCAAATGTCTGGCCTTTTGAAGACCTTCCTCCAAAAGTCCTTATATATGCATTGTCTGTAAGGGTATGACTTAAGCAAGTCAGCTCTCTGAAGCTAAAGTGTCTCCAAAAGGATGATCTGAAGGTCGTATGCCAACAACACTCCTAGCACTGAGACCACAGTCCTTCTTGAAAGACTACCTGAGTAGTGCACTCTCGTGAACACCACACCGCACCTGCCATGTGCATACCCTTGCCTGAGTGGTCACCAAGGAACAGGTGTCTGTAGAGGGTAGGGATGGAGTTTGAACATAGAGAAAGATTGTTCACACATATGAATTTCAGGCATTCGGCCATTGGTAGTAAAAGAAAAGAGGCCTTGGGCCAGGGACAGGGTAAGAGCTGGCTCTTCCTATATAGCTATGTTTGTTCACAGAACTTCAACAAGTTTGAGAATCCTAAATTTACACTTTATCTTCCAAGTAATTGTCAAGGCATAAGTACAGAATGCATTTTTAACTTGATTAATAACTTTTAAATATTTAGAAATGTTGTATATGGTCCTTTGTTTAAACTCTTGCCTCTGGCCCTGTAAATGTTAGGAGTGTGCTTGCGTTCTAGGATGTGTTTTGCTATTCTCCCAGCCTGCCCTTTGTGTCCCCTTCTCCTCCTCCTCCTTGATGAACTTTAGAAATAGCTGGAAAAAAAAGCGTCTTATGCCTGAAGAAACTTACAAAGAAGGGTTTCACATAGAATAGCTCCAGCATGAGAGTGATATTTGTCTACATTTCTAAAGTCTGTATTTACCCTCTGTAGTGTGCATCCTATGCTAAAATATCCAACCACAGTCCATAAACAGACACACTGCAGCTAGACCAATCGCTTTTACATTTTTAAATGTAAAATACACGATGCCAATATCCTGCCCAAAACCCTCCAATGGCTCCCGATTATACAGAATAAATCAAAAGTCCTTCTTCCCATGATCTCTAAACCCTACTTGATGTATTCCCTGGCCACATTTCTAGTCTCTTACTTGAAGTCCTGTTACTCTCCCCTAGAGTCTGTGCATTCTAGGAGGCTTGCCTTTTTGCAGTTCTCCAAAATCACTGCTTCTGCCACAGGACCTTTGCACCTGTCATTCCCTCTGCCTGGAGTGCTTTTCCTTCTGATGCCTCACTTCGTGGTTTCATTCTAGTTTCTGTTGAAATGTGTATTTCTCTTAAAGGCCTTCCTTGACATCCTATCCAAAATACATCCTTTTATGCATTATATATTTATAGAACTTATCACTACTTCACCTTATATTACGTATTTGTTCTTGTTGATTGCCAATATGCCCTATTAAAATGTAAGCTCTATGAGGACAAGTACTTTGTTTAGCTCATGTTTGCATTCCCAAACCTAGAACGTGCCTTCATATAGTAAATGCTCAATAAATATTTATTGAATGTACATTTCGCCTCTCCTTCTTAATCACAGACATTGCCAGAGGGACATAGGAACAGTAAGATGTGGATAACCCTTTCTTGTCTGCATAAATTATCATGGGAATATCCCCAGCTTTGGGAATCAGAACCCCAGAGGCATTCAGACAATCCCAACCTATGACTGAGGGCTCAAATATCTTGATATCACAAGTTCCTCTTGTTGGAGAATTAAAAAATCTATTTCTGTTGGTTTTCGTAAAATTCCATTTGTATAAGATAAAAATAATTAGCTTCTGGACTCTTGGGGTTGAGAGGATAAAGAAACACTTTAAAAAGTACTTCTTGGAGTGGAATTGAAAATGGGCCTAGGACCAGGGTCAGAAAATTACTTGATATTTGGTAGCATTCTATATTTCTTAATTATTTTATCTATGTGCATAAATCATTTTTAAATTTTAAAAGGAGAAATGGTTTACAATAAGATGAAATATTTTAAATATATTCTGGAAAATAATACATATTAAACTTGTTAACATCTACTTTTTCCCCTCTATTTCCCCTTACAAGTAAGGTAGCATCTTCATATTTTTAACAAAAGGGCACTAACTCTTTTAAAACACCAAGATTCATTCACTAAGTTTCCCAAGGAAGTCAGAGACTCCTTGTTATATATCCTTCTTTCTTCTCATTCCAAGATCAAATAGTACATATTTACGTAGTTATTCTACTTTTATACTCTGCCTTTGCAGATTATCTAATCAGAAAATGCAAACATAATCTTCAGGATTAATTTTAAAAAAAATTTAAACCAGTAATGTATTCCAAGCACTTTGCATTTGATACCATGGAACAAAAGACTACAATATTTACCACTGATGAAAGACATGAGGTAATTGAACCCAAAAGAAAACAGTGAGTTAATAATTATAAAATAATTATTTCTTCATGTGTGAGATTACTTATCCTAATATGTCTAATAAATTTAATTCTTAAAAACACATCCCATTTTTGCAAAAAATAAGAAATATATATGTATATATGTGTATATATATGTGTATGTGTGTATATATGTGTTCATGTGTATGTATGCATGTATTTGTATGTAAATGAAGAGAAAAGGGATAGAAGAAATATTCATAAAATTGCTATGCTACCTCTCAAGAGGGAAATGGAGGTGGTAGGAAGAAATAATAAAAGGAGATTTCCATAATTTGCTGACCAGAGTTCTCTGTGGTTTGAATTTTTAACAATGAGATATAGTTATGCTTTGTGTAACATATATATGTATTATGTACATATGTATGTTATATGTTATACATAATACGTATAAAATCGATGACTATGTTTTAGAGTAGTTAAAACTAAATTTGTCCACAAAAAATAAAATAAAATAAATTAAAAAATTAAAATGAAATCATTTTAGGGCATTGAGAACTTAGTATTTAAACAAATACCATGGAAAACAATCCAAAACATTTAAAAAATGAAGAATTTTTAAATGAATTAACAAATTTTTAATTCTTCTGCCTTTATGTCTAGGTCTCTACATTCATATAGCTATACATAAAGTGTCACATACATTTATCCTGTTAAAGCAGTAAAAATAGTGAAACCAAATCTAATTTCTATAATCTTATGATATTGCAATTCTTAGTCTATACTAAGGAAATGTGGGGGGGAGGGTTAATTAAGTTACAACTTTACGCACTTCTGACATATTTGTAACATATTGACTTTTCAGGGGAAAAAAGTATCTTTTCTAATTATCTTATTTTATCTTTCTAAATGGTAGAAAACTTTAAGGGAAATGATAAAAGTACCGATTTGTTCCTACCTTCCAAATCCATGAACTATTTCCTGAAACCTTGCTGATGGGCTCTCATGCGGAACATTTCCCATCAGTAGCTAGAAATTACCTTTCGGAACCTCCAACGTACTTCAGAATCTCAGGATGAATAATTAATGTAACTGCACTAACAGACCTTTGTAATGAACACGTATTTTATAAGTAAATAACTAATGTCCAATACCAAATGAATATCAATGGAATAGAGATTTCTGGGAAGCAGGCTTGGTGTTTTGTGTGAAGCCTAAAACTGACACCAATAGGCTAATATCCACAAACTTCCACTTTTATTAGTTGGTTTTTAGACCCATTTACTGAGTGGGTCAGCTTAGTTCTCATATT
The DNA here is from genome assembly GCF_028858775.2 of Pan troglodytes. Classification (NCBI taxonomy): domain Eukaryota; kingdom Metazoa; phylum Chordata; class Mammalia; order Primates; family Hominidae; genus Pan; species Pan troglodytes. The sequence continues at coordinate 24,633,676 of NC_072402.2, forward strand.
GGCAAATGAATGTTGTTTGTGGCTCATGAAAGAGAATGGAATTAGCTATATCATGTAACCACAGGAAGCCACAAATAATGTTAACTGATCAGCTGGCCATAAATTTATTCTTTTTAACTGTTGAATTATGCATTCAATACTCTGCACCTGAAAGCAGTTTTCTTCTCCTTTCCGGTATTTGTGTATTTGTGTCAGTCTTCTCTACTTTGTGGATCATTTTTACATTCATAGAGGATACTACATGAATCACAAGCTTACGCATATATATACACATATGTATATTAAAAAATTGTACAGCCTCACATGCCTGCATGACTGTGAGACATTTTTTCATTTAATTTAATATTTTTTAAAAGCCAGATTTCGTAGATTCTAATTTAAAGATCTTATGTTGCATAAAAGTAAATAGCTAAAGAAGTACTTATAGAATTGACCACTTTCTCTGGTAACCACCAAGGCAACAATACTTTCTGCATTACTCTGTTTTTACAAGATTAGTTTTACTGACCATCTCTAGATTGTTTTCAAGTGAAACTATTTCAAGTATTCATGGGTGTTAATTTTTTCCCTTAGGAAATCCAAATTATGTCTCATTTTCTATTTGCTTTGAGAGTCTCAAGTGAAGAGAAGGAACTCTGACTTTGTTATGATATTCTGTAACAGTTTTACAGAAAATATCCGTGAAGTGTGTTGGCCTAAGGCAAAGGAAGGCTATTAGTGAATGTAAAGAATCTAGCAGAAGGGCTAAAGAAACTGGAAGTAGTGAGGTCAGAGGGGTCTGAGCTCAGCTCCGCACAGCTGCTGAGAGAGCAGGGAGAGCTAACCTGACTTCCCTGCACCACAGTTTTTTCGTGTGTAAATGGTAATAAGGATGTCTCTCTCTTGAAGCTGTTATTCAAATTAAATTAGAGTATTTAAAGTACATGACACATAGTAAAGAATCAATAAACATTAGTTCCCTTCACATCCTCTCTCCTTCCCTTGTCCAGTTACAAATAACACATCTGGAACTTCGGAATATTGAAAAAAATAGACAAATGAAATCGCATCAAATTAAAAAGCTTCTGCATGGCAAAAGAAGTGGCCAACAGAAAAAAAGACAATCTACAGAATGTGACAAAATATTTGCAAATCATGCATCTGATAAGGAGCTAATATACAAAAAATATAACGAACTCAAATAACTCAATAGCAAGAAAACAAATAACCTGATTTTTAGAATGGGAAAAAAAAAACAAACCTGAGCAGCCCTTTCTCTAAAGACATCCAAACAGTCAACAAGTATATTAAAACATTCAACACATCACTAATCATCAGGGAAATGTGAATAAAAACTACAATGAGCTATCACCTTACACCAGGATGGATATTATAAAAAAGACAAAAGATAAGTGTTGACAAGTATGTAGAGAAAAGGGAATATTTGTACACTTTGTGGGAGTGTAAATTAGTATATCCATTATGGAAAACAGTATGGGGTTTCCATAAAAATAAAAAAAAATAGCATGTGATCAAAGAGTTCTACCTCTGGGTATTTATCCAAAAGAATTGAAATCAGGATCTGGAATAGATATTTGCACTCCTGGGCTCATTGCAGCATTATTCACAATAATCAAGATATAGAATCAACTTAATCAACAGATGAATGGATAACAAAAATGTGGTATATGTATACAACGGACTACTATTCAGCCTTAAAAAAGAAAAACCTGTCATTTGCAACAACATGGATGAACCTGGAGGCCATTAAGCTAAGTGAAATACGACAGACACAGAAAGAAAAATATCACATGATCTCACTTATATGTGGAATCTAAAAGAGTTGAACTCATAGCAGCAAATAGTAGGATGATGATCGCTAGGGGATGGGGGCTGTAGCAGGGAGACGTTGGTCAAAGGACACAAAATTTCAGTTAGAAAGGAGGAATAAGTTCAAGACATCTACTGTAAAACGTGGTGATACGTTAATAACAGTGAATTCTATTGCGCGAGATCTGAATATTAAGGCAACCATGTAGTGGTCTCCCTGATTCTCCTTCTGTCTATACTTTCCCTTCATGGCATTTACCACAACTGTAATTTATTACTCTTATAACTATCTGTTTAACACATGGTGCCTCCACTAAGCTGTGACTTCACAAGGACCATGACCATTTCTGTCTTCCATCATTGCATCCCCAGAACCTAGCACAGGAACTATTGCACAGGAAGTGCTTAAAGAATGCTCATTGAATAGATGTAGATGCAAGCCTTTTTGTCTAAAAGCTCTAAGATCAACTACCTTTTACTTGAATCATGGATAGTCATTACTGGTACATTTCACCATGAAATACACAATTAAACACAATAATTAAACTTCAAGAAAAAAACAACATGAGTTTTTACCAATACATAATCAAAATAAAGTTCAATATTTCCATGTGTTCCAGATAGAATGCCTTCAAATGGTTTATCGCATCAAATAACATTGTTGGTCACTTTCAAAAGGTATACTGATTCTACTGCAATTATTCTACAGCTACTCGTGTGTGTAGGTTTTGCTGAAAAGATCAATTGGTAACGATCTTTCTATGGAAGAACATAAACATCATTCTTTGATTTGTTGCTAGAGCTGTTATTTGCAGAGCCTAAGGCTGCTTAAGTCTTTACTTTAAACTCAAGGTTTACCTGAAATCTTTACGAAAGGAGAGGGAAAACATTTATGATTGTTCCATTCAGTGAGTTGTCTGTTACTGACATTACTTTTATTAAACCAATTTTAATCTATTAAAAATAGTTTCAAAAACTATGATTGGGATTTTCTCAAAAAAATCAAATAAGTAAAATATTGATTACCACAGAGACCATAGCAAATGTGCATTTTATGTTTAATGCAATTTAAGTGAAAACTCTAAAATTGTAAGGGAAACCTGTCCATTTTGCAGAGTTGGAAAAAGAATAAACTGCTTGAAAAACCTTGATACATGTAAAGAAATTACATGGTGACATGTTTGTTAGAATAGCAATGGTGAAAACTGCTAAGTAAAGGGAAATCACAGTAGTTAGACTTACCAGAACCAGAAAATTAATTTAATATTAATGTTCACTTACAGGTTTAATTTTAAACATTCTTTTAAAGCTCTTATATAGTAGGTCTTTACAATGCGTCAGACATTCTGCTAAGCATCTTAGATAACTTCTTAAAATTTAACTCCCAATTTCAAAAATGATCCTACAATGTAAAAATAATGATGTTTATTCTATAAAGAAATGAGGCCCTGTTAACAAGCAAAATCACTAGGATCTTAAATTTCTTTCTTTTCAAAATTCTAATTATTAATTGCTACACTATATTGGCTGCACAACTTTATTGGTTAGACAATTCCAAAGTGAGAAGCATTTCATCAACAATTTTGAAAGCCCAAATTCAAAAACTTCTCCTTATAAGTCAAGTAAATCTGTAATTTAAAATCTGAACACAGAAAATCTAAGTAGTGTCAGCAAATATCTTTGTCACACTTGCCTTCTACAGTCCCTCTGGAGTAATTCAACAACCACTGCAAGCATACTGGCAGAGACTAGGGGATGTCTCTGAGATCCCTACTTCTATCCACATCTCCAAGGAGACCATGATCAAAACTCCCTTCTAAAAGGCAGATGACAGTCAAGGGAAAAATTACAAAGAAAAGGAACAGCTTCTCCTCCAAGGCAGAGATCTCAAATTTGTTGGCTTTTCTACAGAGTACAGTTAGCAAAAGTCAACAGAATCCATTCATCCACTGAACAGTGAGAGAAAATTCCTCCTAGGCACATGCTATGTGGAGTCCTTGGGCCAGCAGCACAGTCCCACTGGCCCCAGTTGTCCTAGAAGACAGCTAGCTGCTTGACAAAACTAAATTGCTCCCAGTCTCTGTGATGAGAGGACTAACTTTGGACCCTAAAAAATCTCAGACCAGAGAATCTTCTTCCCAATAAGTGAGAGAAGAGTGACAGTTGGCCAAGTCTTTGTTTTTCCTGAGTTTATATATATGTATATACATATATATATGTGTATATATATATGTGTGTGTGTGTATATATATGTGTGTGTGTGTGTATATATATATATATATAATTATACTTTAATTTCTAGGGTACATGTGCACAACTTATTACTAGCCTGAGAGAGTAGAAAGCAGTCGTACAAACTGATAAATGAAAAAGAGCCAATACAAAAGTGGGCAATTTTAGGAAGCACATATTCCAACTATAAACAAACAAATGAAATGGTGTATAATCTCACTAATAGGGAAATTAAAATTTAAAAAACATGTGATGCCACCTGTCAAAATGGCAAAGTTAAAAATATTAATGCATGCTGCCAAGAATGTAGAAAAACTAGTACTTTCTATGCAATGGAGGCCATATAAAATGCTAAAAAGTTCTTAGAAAATAATCTAGTAATACCTATTAAAAGTGAAATTTCAAATATTCTTAAAAGCAGAAATTCCACTTTAGGAAACATATTGGACAACAATGCGAGCATCAGAACATAGGAATATAGGTACAAGGATACTTTTGTGTTAAAAGAAAACTGAAATCAGCTTGAATATCATCTATAGGAATATGATTAAACATACTGTAGTATGTCCATTCCATGCAATATAAACCAGCCACTAAAGGGAATGTTTTAACTTTATTAATCTGGAAGTCTATGAAAAAAGCAAAGTGATGACAATATGTAAAGTAAGATTTTCTTATTTAAAAACCTAAGTGTATACATGTTTGATACATTGGCATAGACATGAAGAAAGATGCAGAATATCACACATTGTACTATTAATGTAGTTGATTTCAGGGGAGATAGAAATAGACACATATGTGGAAATCATTATCTTTTCCTTTATATATCTCTAGATTTTTTATCTGGCACCAATGGGATACTATTTTGGAATTTTTTTAATTCAAAGAAAAAAGTATTAGATGAAATAACTATCAGTATAACAACGATCTGACTTTATATGAATTTAAGTAATATTTAATTTCCAATGTTTCATATCCAAAATAACTAGATTAAAATGTATTAAATGGATTGCTATATTTCTATGATAAAAATGAAATATATCAATCATGTCCATATATGTATAATTTCTAGCCACACACTTTTTTGAATAAATGCTAAGGTTTATGCTATATTCTTTCAGAGTCATTTTTATCATCTCCACTTTTAAAAAAAGTTAAATAGTTAAATGGCAATAAAACAAAATAAATCAATTCTGAATCTAGAACTTGTGTTTGTACTCTCTCAAATCTATTGCTTTAACTTAATTTTGATGACCTGTAGGAGAAATAGCATTAAACATTAAAATGAAGTATTACTTTCACTTTCTTTTGTCCCAAAGGGTTTATTTTTCTCCTGAACACTCTAAGAAAAAGTAGAGGGTTTCAATTGTTAGAAAGAATTGTTGGATCATTGTTAAGCTTTTAGAGATAATACTGTTTCTAGTTATTTTTAAGAAGGCTGAAATAGGAGAGAAGTCCTGGAGTATCAGGCCAGACACCAATTTGAACACCCTAATTAGAGAGAAACAATAAGCCCTGGATGAAATGCTTCCTCTGTGCTTTGAAGTGTTCAGGTTTCCTGGGTTAAGGAAACTTGCCATATCTGCAAACAAATGTATGGGAATCATATCCAGACACCTGTTGTACGTCTAGAAAAAAAAGAAAGAAATATTCAACATATCAGGGTCTTCATTCATTCTACCCTTCAACCATCTTCAATTTACTTGAAACCATTTTAAATGAAACCTACCTATCTCATTCCCAGGAAATTAGTTTCAAAAATTTGGTAGATGCTCTATAGAACAAATTATTTAATGTTTCATTTGTTTCTACTCCTGATTGTTTCTGATTACATATTAACTAAATGTCTGCTTCTTAAATTTTTGTTTTCTGATGATAACTTCCCCCATTCAATTGCCTCAGCACCTGTTTGGTCTGCTCTAACATTCTGATTCAAAAGCTGTACTCTTCAGTTAAAATACTCTCTACCCTATGCTCTCTATTTTAATTACCAGAATTTCTATATACTCTATGAGCTAGAAACCTTTGGATCATCATTGTCTTTCTTTCTTCCCCATCACCCACATTAAAACCCATTTATGCCTAGTATTCCATTATTGGAACGCTAAGCATGTGGGAGTTACTGCTCAAGGTCATCACCAAGGCCTGATTTCAAAATTCAAAAAATTGCAACCTCAGGCATAAATGGGTTAATGGATTACCATGTCCTGCGTATCATTTGAATTGGTCTCTTTTATTTCTGTGTCCACTAATATTGCCTTGGTTTAGGTTATTATCACCTCTCACCCAAGTTAATGATGACTTTACTATTCTCCCTATTTGAGTTGCTTTTTATTATTGTTTATTTTCACTTCTGCCAAGTTTTCCATCTAAAATATTAATCTGATTCCATCTAAGTGATATTTCAACACGTTTAAGACTCAATGGTCAGCCGGGCATAGTGGCTTACGCCTGTAATCCCAGCACTTTGGGAAGCCGAGGCGGGCAGATCACCTGAGGTCAGGAGTTCGAGACCAGCCTGACCAACATGGTAAAACCCCGTTTCTACTAAAAATACAAAAATTAGCCAGGTGTGCTGGTGGGCACCTGTAATCCCAGCTACTCGGGAGGCTGAGGCAGGAGAATTGCTTGAACCTGGTAGGTAGAGGTTGCAGTGAGTGGAGATCACACTATTCCACTCCAGCCTGGGCAACAAGAGAAAATCCCATCTCAGAAAAAAAAAGAAAACCTTCAGTTTTCATGTATATTCATTAGTTGATTCATTCATCAGTATTTTTAAGCATCAACTATTTGCCAACTACCTAAGTACAGAAAGGTAAGAAACCATCTCTTTGCTAATTCACATGGCTCCCTGGGTTTTTTCATTAGCATCTCAGGCATACAAAGCAATAATATTCTTCTTTCCCAAGGCAGAAACTTAAAAACATAATAATATTCTTCTTTCCCAAGGCTGAAACTTAAAAACATTAAATTCAGTTATCTGCTTTTCTATTTTAAACTAAATTTTACTATGCTCTTTCTTATCCCTGCAAAGTCATTTTAATATAGGACCTTCAGGTTAATGCCTAAGGAGCATATATTCTGTTTTAACTTAACTAACAATTATTACTAGAGATTGAAATGTGTGTTTGTGTGTGTGAGTTTTATATATTAGTATACAGACATATATATACACACATCTACATTATAATGTGTGAGATAGGGATACATATTTACATGTATGTCTGATATAAAATACTCCATTTGGCTGGGCGCAGTGGCTCATGCCTGTAACCCCAGCACTTTGGGAGGCCAAAGCAGGTGGATCACCTGAGCTCAGGAGTTCGAGACCAACCTAGGCAACATGGCAAAACCCCACCTCCACCAAAAATACAAAAAATTAGCCAGGTGTGGTGGCATGCGCCTGTGGTCCCAGCTACTTGGGAGGTTAAGATGGGAGTATCGCTTCAGCCTGGGAGGTGGAGGTTGCAGTGAGCTGAGATCTTCCCACTGCACTTCAGTGTGGGTGACAAAGTGACACTCTGTCTCAAAATAAACAAAAAATTAATAGAAATACTCGATTTGAATAGGAGAAAGGGACAGAGTTCATATTGTTTCTGAAATTAATGAGCCTGACTGGTGTTCTCAGCTGGGCAGAAGGGCATAAAGATTTTTATAAAGGTGGGCCTAAAGAATAACTATAGGCGGGCGCGGTGGCTCACGCCTGTAATCCCAGCACTTTGGGAGGCCCAGGCAGGCGGATCACAAGGTCAGGAGATCGAGACCATCCTGGCTAACACAGTGAAACCCTGTTTGTACTAAAACTACAAAAATTAGCCGGGCATGGTGGCAGGTGCCTGTAGTCCCAGCTACTCAGGAGGCTGAGGCAGGAGAATGGCGTGAACCCGGGAGGTGGAGCGTGCAGTGAGCCAAGACCACACCACTGCACTCCAGCCTGGGTGACAGAGTGAGACTCCATCTCGAAAAAAAAAAAAAAAAGAATAACTATAAGGGTCAAATAAGCGTCAAAGAAAATCTCCAAATGTCTTTAAATGCCACACTCTAAAGCACAGAAGAAAAAAAAATTGATCCAGAAAAAATACCTGTAAGTAGAATGACCTTCTTCCTTTGGTTCTACCAGAAAAAGTGCATTGACTTGCTGGATTGAGTTGTTTTATTGGATATGTAAGCACTGTAGAACATCTAGAACATAATGTTTGTTGCCTTAGTTTAATAGGTAGGGTACAATTTCTTAAGTAAGATGCCTTTGTCCACATCCAAGCCCCATCACTGTCCAGCAGTAAGACCTTGGCCAGTGAAACAGACCTCTTCATCCGGTGCTCTCTCATCGCAAAACAGGAATATTGATAGTACCTACTGCATAGAACCGTATTAGAATGTGTGGTAGGCAGAATAACAACCCCTCTGCCAAAGATGTCCACATCTTAATCTCTGGAACATGTGACTCTGTTACCCCATATGGCAAAGGGACTTTGCAGATGTGATTAAGTTAAGGACCTTGAGATGGAGAGGGTATTCTGAATGAGAAAGTAAATGCAAAATGCATAGTGCAATATCCCTGATACACTGAAGTACTCACTAACTGTTCACATGGTAATGATGGATGATGATGATGCATGTCTATTTTGGTTCTGATAATTTCCAAAAATTTTGACTGTTGAAATTAAATTGAACAAAAATTCCAATATTTAATCATTTTACCTATAAAAATGATCGTTTCATACAGCTCAACCTAATATTTCTAAGCCTACTACTGGTTCATAGGAATAAAAACATCAGAGGAAGATGTCTGTGCCCTCAAAGTTCATCTTAGCAGTCCCTCTTCAATTCTAACACCTCATGAAATTGTTGTAAGGATTAAATGAAATAACATACATAAAGTAGTAACAGGAGTATTTATAGCAGGCCTGAATACAAGTTAGCCATTATTATCCTCTTCAACCTGAGTTCCAGGAGAGCAGGAACTTCCTGTTTAATTCACTGCTGAAATTTTGCTCCCTCAACAGCACCTGGCACATTTTCAAATAAATTACTTACAAAAAGAATTTGGACCAAAAAAAAAGTCTTCAAAGTTTATTGTAGTACCTATCCAATATGCCTTTTTCTTAGAATTGTCATGTACTAAAAACAAAAATTTTTGTTGGATTAAAAACTATCACTTGGGTCTTCTTTTGTCAAATATTTGTTTCTCTTTTGTTGCATGATTTTTCTCCATCTGTAGCTTACTCGTTATTGGTATTTTTGTAGCACCTAACTTGTGGGCTTAAGAGAAACTTGTTTTCAGACTACCTGATACAAGCAACAATATCTTTTAACAAAGGTGTCTTCTTTCTGCCTCCCTCCTGGGCGAATGAAATACAGTAATCCACATCTGCTTTGTTTATAGCAAGCAGTGTGAGACTGAAGTAAAAATTCAAAGTTACCAAAAATACGGCAAGTGTTAACGGCCTACCAAATATACGTGTGCTTCCCCACATTTTCCTGCCTCCTTTTTATTAGGTAAAGACCCATGACCAATTAGTACGGTCTAAGAGAAAAAATGGTATGTGCTTCTTCCTGCCCAAAACATTTAAAAGCCTATGTGTGAGGCTCCATCCCTGCCCTAGTCAAAGAGGCCATGTGCTTCAGACAGTGCATTCATAGGAAGCAGAGTCTCCTATAGCCTATATTCCTTCAAGGCTATTTAAAACAAAGCCCCACACACCCATGTTAGACTTGTAGCACAAAGGAAAAATAAACTCTGTGTATATGTTAAGCCACTGAGATATTGGAATTGTTTGTTACTGAAGTTCAGCTTCTCACCTTGACCAATAAAAAGAAAAAAATATGTATCTAATAATTTAGTGATCCTGGCCTGATCATAGACAAAACATATTTACTTATCCTTACCCTTCTAAAAAACAATTATTTTCAAAATAAGTTTTAAAAATTAGTTTGGAGAGAAGATCAGGGACATAATAAAATAGCAGGAAGCAAAGGAACTAAAGCATTGAATATGATAAATGGAAGAACAGCCATCAGAAATACAGTAAGACAAAAATTGAGATTTATGCTACTAGTTCATAACACACATAGAAAGAAAAGCAATATTCTAGGTTTCATAATGCCAGGGAACAGACACCCTGTTCAACATTAATGGATATTGTATGTTATTATGCGCTATTATTGCTTGTATTAGAATTCTAGACAGATGTTCACCAGCTGACAACATAACTCTTCAAGAATTTCAAATAGAGACCATCTGAGATATGAGACTGTGAAATAACATTCTACATCCATGGGTCTCAAACGTTAGTGTGATTAAGAATCACCTAGGGATTTGGTGGGAAACGCAGATTCTTGAGACTTGCCTCTGGTCATTCTGGTACACTGTGCTTAGGGAGATGCCTCCAAACTGGCAGTTTTAGCAAGCACTCCTGCTGATTCTGACGCAAATGGTGCATGTATCCATACTTAAAAGTATCCTTTACTAGGAACAAATTAGTAACTGGCTCTAACATAAATGTAAAACACCCTCCCACACATACTCCAATGATTGCTTTTCCCTACACATTTGTTTTATCAGGGTTAATTTCAGTATCATATTAGAGGGTTTTCTCCCTCTTACTTAAATATGTGTGTGTGTGTGTGTGTGTGTGTGTGATAGAAAGGTGTTCTTACACTTATGCTGATATCTAAATAACTCAGTAGTTTAAATGTGTATTTGGTTGAAAATAATCAAAAATATTTTTGTATAAGTATGTGTTCTGTAAGAATGTGTTATTTTAATTTTTACCATCAGTGATGTCATATCTGAAACAGAGGTTTCTTATTACTGTTTTAATTAGAACAATCTACAAGGATTGTTATAAGAATTAAATGAGATATTAATGTAGTTAGAAGAGTGCTTAGAATATAGTGAGCCTCAATAATGTCAGATATTATTAACCACTAGAACATAAGTTTCATGAGAAAAGAAACTTCCTATGTTTTACTCTTTGCTGTAACTTTTGCTCCAACACATATATATATGATAAATATTTGCTGAATAATGGATGGATGGATGCACAGATGAGCAGAAAATGGTTTTATCACTGTCATCTTCTAAGGTTCACACCATTCAACAGCCCAAGTGTTTAACCTCACACCTGCTCGGATTAAGTTTCACTGTCTGTCTTCCCTTCCTTGCCCTCAACCCCATATCCTCAACACCCTTAGCTCAGGCATTTAGTCCTGCTCATCCGTAATTCTAAAAGGTCAATGTTTCAGAGTGGCCTCCATTCAGAGTTCCCTGAAGTGAACTCTGTTATTGCTTGACCCCAAGATGTTGCTCAGTGGTACAGGATCTGTGCACACGAGGCTGAGAACTAGTGAGTCCATCTCTATGCCAGGAATCCAGGAGGCCATATGATCATTGTATTCCAGCTACTGAGTGGAATTCAACAGTCTCCAGTGGAAAACATACAATTTGTAAACTTGTATTTGGGCAGCATACAAGATGCTCCTTAGACCATGAGAGAACAGCAACCTGGCCGAGTAAGAGGCTGCCACATCCCCATCTGACATCAGAGTGTATCAACAAATATCTCTGTGCTGATAAGGGAATAATAACGTTGCAAGGAAAAGAAAATATTAGCCTAAATCTCTTTCAGTCTCCTAAGATGCCAGGCAGATGGATTTTTAAAAAATGGTAAAAAAAATATGTAAAGCCTTCAAAAATCATATCAACTGCATACTATCAAATATTACACCACGTTGTTCTGACAAAGAAACTTTGACTTGCAATACAAGTTACAACACATCTGCTAGTAATTATTACGATGATTTTATTCCTTAATTTTGAATAATGGTTGTGTTCCTACCTCTTAAACCACACAGACATACATTGTACATGACATTAATGTTACATTTGTTTCTCATTATACACGTTTCTCATTAACAACTAATTAGTCTTGATTTTTCTCCTTAAACTATGTACTATTAAAAGAAATAGACCTTAAAAAATGTCAACAGCAGTCAAAGTCAATATTAAAGAAACAAACAGTTCTGGCCTATAGTTAACCTTACAAGCAAGAGGAAAAATTGACCACTCAAATTCCATGTTTAAATTAAACAAAAAAAGAGTGTGAAAAAAAGTATGCTTTATACGGCATATATTTTTGTGGAGGAATAAAAAGAGATTAGGTGCACGGCAACTGGAATAAAACTGGATTATATTAGATTTGTGCCACCAATATGTTTTATCCCTGCTTCCTCTCTTCATAGTTAGAGACCTGAATGATGTATGTTTCTTGAACAAAACGACCAAAACATGGTTTCAATAAATCACCCTGCATTTAAACGAAAAAAAAATGCTTAAAATGTTATTTTTAAAATCTGAAAAATCAACTGCCAAATTAAAACATCCTAATGATGTCAAACAATATGCTAGTATAATAAAACTGGAGGAAAATGTTTCATTTTCTTTTCTTTGTTATAAACTCAAAAATGTTTGACACCTGTTAGAAATAAAGGATATAAAATGTATCCAGTCTTTAACACCTATATTTGGCTGCACTGAATTTTAAAATATAAAAGAAACCTAATGATGCCATGTCTACTTCACTAATAATTTTAAATAAGTCTTAAAACTCCCCCCTCATTATTTGACTAGAAGCAGAATACTTCTAATTGCTTACACGGCCTGCAGCAATACTGCATCATGGGAAGAGATGCCTACAGTTGTAAGGCTTCCTGCAGTGTGAGAAGGTAGAAGTTCGACATGTCCCCAGCTTTACCCTGCCCATCAAGGGTTCAAAGTAAAACAGTACTGACATTGACCACTGAAAGACCCAACAGCTAAAATAGCCTTAACAAGGTATTAACACTGCAACATGCTTCATAAACTGTTGCCAGCTGGAACATGGGCCAGGGAGGTGAGGCATGGGAGACAGAGACTGATGAAAAGAAAAAAAGAAGTCATTTCATGGCTGAAAGAGACAGGGCGACAACAGAAAATTAAAGAATACAAAGTTAGTGGAGTTTTTCTGTATAATTGTTTCACTGGGGACAAAGTCTAATATAGAACAGAGATCAAGTAATATATTACTATTCAAACCATTGGAACTATTTTATACCCTCTCTTTCATTGCATTCACTGTGTTTCCATTTGGATTTGGAAAAATGTAAAGCAGGGTTCTTACTGTTTTCTGTTGGCTAAAAAAAATTGAGACTTATTGCTTTGAGAATATTTCCCAAATGTTTTAAGAGAGGGGGGAAGAGGAGAAGAAAAAAACCACCATTTGAACCCCTAAGAAAATAAAGTAGTCCTAATTCTAACAATCACCTAAATCTGTGTTTCTCAAGCTGTAATGTGCATAAAAATCACCTGGAGATCTTGCTAAACTGCAGTTCTGATTCAGTGGGTCTGAGATGGCACCTGAGATTCTATATTTCTAAAAAGGCCCCTGGTGATACTGACACTGCTGGTCCACAAAACGACACTTTGAGTAGCTATGACCTAAATTCCACTGCAAATCAGCAGAAGTTCCTAGCAGATGGAGCCTTTCAAAGAGAAATTGATAATTGGTCTGTTTTACTCTTAGGTGTTTAAGGTAGATCTAATACTTGGCTTAACTTTGTAATTTCTCAATTTCTCTTTTGCATACTCTGGGCCTTATTTTCTTCATGTTTCTTAGCCACATTCCATGGGAACCATGGAGTATTTCATAATTGGTATTTGATTATTGTTTCCCTTCTGTCCTATATATCATATATAGGTTATTTGATTATTGATGAAACATTAGAAACTTATCTCCTCCTAACAAACTGGAAGAAGACAATTTCAGGCTGACTGATCAGATCACTCCCCTACAGGTACCAGAAAATAATTGCATGAAATTGGGTAGTTACAGTAAAAAATTGAGGAACTGTAAGAAATGGGATGAGACAAAGGCTATGTCCATATGAATCCAAACATCCAGTCTTTTCACCAGGAATAAACACCAACCCAAATAAGTATTTGATAGGAAGTAGTAAAAACTAGTAACTGGTCAACCAAACTGGTTTCTCAACCAGTTACTTGGTGCCATGTGATCACAAACATTATGAGAAAGAGAGGTTGGGGGAAATAAGCCATTATTATTTTCACGTTCTTTATTGTTATCAAAGATAAAGAGCTTTATTGTCATCAAAGATAAAGAGCTAATAGAGGCCATTCTGGAAAAAAAAGCTGGTAAGAAAAGTATAGGACTTCATTAGAAACTAAATTTAGAAGAGCTAAAAAAGTAAGGAAAAGCAAAAAGCAAGGCATGCAAGCAATAGATAAAATGGAAAGGCTCCTTGCAATGGAAAGACTTTATCAGGGAGTCAGGGCTGTGGAGAGCGTAGAGGATCCGGGAAAAGGAAGGAGGCGAAGAAGTCACAGGTCAGGACAGAGACACAACATGACAAAACCATTGGAATGAAGGAAATAGTTGTAAAGTTACATTAACATTCTAAAATATCAAAAAGTGAAAACAGAATTCCAAAATTCAGAATATTTTATCCACAGTAAAATCTACATAATAATGTAAGGACTATAACAGGAAGGAAAAAGATTTTTTTCCTTTTGAGAAATCTTCATCACATAATTTAGGCAATAAAATTCTGTGGATTTTAACAAAGCAAGATATCTTTGAATAAAATGGCATTCATAAAGATAGCTGAGCTTCCTTCTATTACACTCAGTGAGACCATAAAATCAGAAGAATATCTCACCAACACCTTATCACCATGAAGATACACTGTTCTCATAAATGTAGACGGCAGTAGTCAGAGGACACTGTCTTATGTCTGCTTTCTTTTTATTAAAACTACAATTTAAAATACTATCACAAATGGACAACTAAAGTCTAGATCTAAAGCTGTGGCTACTTTTGAGTGAATTAGTACATTCTTAATCCAAAACTAAAAATATTAACTCTAAATAGATTTACTGGAAGTTACCTTATTTTTCTACAAGTGATATAATGTTCTGCAAAAGGAAACACAGTAGAATAAGAGATCTGTTTAGGATAAAAGCACTCCATTTTTTAACTCCCCCCAACCACCACTATCATCATGTATCTCTTCATCTCTTCTTCTTAATCCACTTTTTCACTGAAAAAAAAAAAAAAAAAAAATCTGAAAAGAGAGGGCTGGGAAGGAGGTGCAGCAATTTAACTTTAGTCTTACAATGACATCTAGTGGTGATAAACGGTTATACTAGCGAATGTGTTCTATGTAGTATAAAAGTAGAAATTGATCCATTAAAAATGATGTTATTTCAATGAGGATCTTCCATCTCTATGTAAGTGTGGGAAGACCTTCCCTGATTGCTTCTACCACTCTGTGTGTCCTTAAGTGATTTGCTTTTATACCGTTTAACACCCATTTGCTGGCTTTTCTGTCTTGCCTGCGTAAGGTGAAAAGATACAAGATCAAGTCTTGTATTTGCTGTACTCAGGTTCTTTACCCATTCCTTATGCTATAAGTTAATAACATAGGTGATTCAAAATAATCGTTCACGCTGGGTGCGGTGGCTTATGCCTGTAATCCCAACACTTTAGGAAGCTGAGGCGGGCAGATCACCTGGGGTCAGGAGCTGGAGATCAGCCTGGCCAACATGGCAAAACCCCATCTCTACTAAAAACACAAAAATTAGCCGGGTGTGGTGGGGTGCGCCTGTAGTCCCAGCTACTTGGGAGGCTGAGGCAGGACAATCTCTTGTACCCGGGAGGCAGAGTTTGCTGTGAGCCGAGGTCATGCCACTGAACTCCAGCCTGGGCGACGGAGCCAGACTCTGTCTCAAAAAACTAAAAAATGTTTTTTTAAAAAATGTTGTTCAGCATGTGAGCAAATATTTTACCACACACAAAACCAGCTTAATAGCAACCTCATTTTACTTTCTTCTTCCTCCAGAGCAACTGAACAAACCTGGGGACAGATCCCTAAGCCTCTTCATGCCCAGCCTTTCTTTCCTTGGCTTCACAATATTACAGATGCTAAGATCATGAAATTTGAATTTAAATAGACCTAGATTTTATTCTTATCTCCTAAATGTGATCTATGTGACCAGGAAACATTGTTTAACCTCTATAAATTTTAGCTATCTTACTGATGAAATGGAGCTAATCCTTACCTCATAGAGTTTTCGGGGGATTAAATTGGATGATGCATAAGAAGCACCACAGAGCTTGGTCCGGAGAGATTGTTTAATGTGTTTGGTAGTTTGCTTTGGTAATTTTCTTCCACTGAATTCACAAGCAGACAAATATCCTGCCAGTTCCCAAATATTCAACGTATATGCCAAGCTGTGTAACTTTACTCAGTTTGTAAATTTACACAGCCAAGCTGCTCCCTTTGGTTAGAATACCCTTTCTTCTGGGCCCAGCTGAAGTATATCCTCTCCCAGAAAGAAAGGCTGCCTTAATAATAATGTCTCTTACATTTCTCCTTTCTCCAGTTCCTAGAGCAGCTATTTGGTTCTTGACATGACCTGCCTTGTTTCACTAATACCCCTTCCAATTAGATTTTACACTGCTTTAGGGCAGGACCCAGGGTCCAGCACTGAGCAGTTTCATATAATAGGTACTCAGCAGACACCAGCTGTTTATAATTTTGAAGTTTGGACGTTGCGAAGTTCAGGTGTATGGCATTCCCTTAGGCAAGGGTATAAATGGCAGCTTCTCAGTCCACCTTCAACCCACAGATCAATTTTCTTTGATGAAACCATGGTTTTCAAACTTCTGACAGTAAATGAATAGACATTTTCCAGTCATTATTAGTGGAAAATCTTCTCCTTGACCCCTCGTTTCCATATAAAGATGCCTTCAGGTAGCATCCCTAGCCTCTTGCCTCATTTTATTTACATGAATTAGGAGTGATTAATCTGATTAGTGGGTGGTGTTCACTTATTAAAAACTATAAGGAATGAACATCAAGGGTTTTTCTTTCCTGTCTGCCCTGAACCAGTGCCAACCAGGGATCTGGGTAAACGGAACTCATGGGATCACCTGAGGCACTATCCCAAGTGATAGCTAGCGGCAGGGGAGACGTAGCAGGTATAGAGGAGGAAGGACAATGGACTATTACCAAACCACCTTCTCCAAAAACTTTCTCACGAAAAAAGTTTTTATCTGCCTAACCCTTGCATCTATCTCTCAACTCAGGCAGAAGAAGCGCATCCAGTTAGCCTTTCTAAACCCTGACAAGTCACATCAGCACCACCACTCTTCCATCTTATACTTTCTGCTTGCCTAAAGACTCTTGAACCAAATATCAAATTTTAAACAAAGACAGGATCTGACCCTACCTTGTATGACCCTGACTTACTCACCTCGGCCTCATCTCAGCTCTCATTTCACTAAAAACTATTTACCAAAACAGGCAGTCAATCCATAAGGCATAGGAGACCAACCTGACTTTTTAAAATATTGTGTTAAAATTTATCTTGATTTCTGAATTGTTCAATGTCTCCTTATATTTTGCATCTGAACACCTCACTCTCCTCCCCTAGTGCCAGCTCCTCTGAATTGTAACCTTCTTCTCAGGGACCTTTCCAGCAAGAGGTTAAGTAACAAGCTCGAGGAAAATGAAGCCAGCACTTTTAACTCGTAGTACCCCCATGGCAAGAGAAATTTTTTTCTCCAAGCATTTGGGCATAGGGTACGAGGAAGGCCAGAGTTCTTCCTTAGAACAGGACTGGTAGAAAGGAGTTCCCACTCCTCAGGGACTGCTGAGTCTGGAGCTAGGTCTCTGGCGCTACCAGCAGGCATCTTCTGCATCATTTGAAAAAAGCTTGTGTGCAGAACAAAGCCAATCAGAGACCAGCATGATAAAAGCTAGATAGAAAGAGAGAGTCCAGAGGTACTGAGACCCTTTCAGCATCCTAGTTTCCCCAACAATTCCTTCAGGCATGTGAACTAGTGGAGCTGCAAGAGCCACCATGTTTCCTTTCTGCTCAAGGTAATTTGAATTAGGTTTCTGTCACATGTTTCCAAAAGAGTGTTGATCAATTTCAGGATCCCATCTCTAAAAGTTCTTTGATGTCTATTATTATCACCCCCAAAAAAAAACTTTTTCCTGAATTCTGTTGGCTGGTCTAACCTGAAGACCTTAACCTTCAGGATGGTAAATATTCCTACACGGAGAGCTAAGTATTGTCCCATGACAAACGGAGGAATGTTTAATAACATGACACATTTTGTATGACCTGAGATGCCTGTGGAATTAGAGCCATGCGCTGCACAACGACACTTCAGTCAATGACAGACAAGATATGACAGTGGTCTCAAAAGATTATAATACTGTATTTTTACTGTACCTTTTCTATGTTTAGATCCACAAATATTTACCATTGTATTACAATTGCCTACAGCATTCAGTACAATAACATGCTGTACAGGTTTGTAGCCTAGGAGCAATAGGCTATCCCACATAGCCTAGGTGTGTAGTAGGCTATACCATCTAGGTTTGTGTAAGTACATTGTATAAAGTGCGTGTGATGAAATCATCTAATGACACATTTCTCAAAACATATTCCCATCACTAAGCAGTGCATGACTGTACTAGAAATCCATCACAACTTTTCATTCAAAAACAGCCCCAAAAAAGTTAGGAACTAGTTGAAGTTTGTAATTCGTGTCCTAAAACTTCTTTCTAAATTCCTCTATGTTTTTTCAAAACTCCCTCTTAGACATACTGTGCTTCCAACTGTTCCTTGATATGCTGGATTTCAGCAGAGCTTGCAGAATGAGAAAATGACCGCAAGACATCTAGAATTCCTTCCCCAAATATCTAGGAAACTTAATAAACCTAAGAGCAGGGAAGTTCTACTTGGAGTGAACCCTATTCCAGAAAATTTATCTCAATAAAATGTCAGACACCTCACCCTACTTTTTCCAGGGAAACTGGGACTCGAAGCTAATGGGGTCACAGAGAGACTGTTCTTCCAAGGGCTCCTGGCCATTTCTGGGTTCTCTGAGTAGCTAATTCCTTGAGCCTACACAGATGACAGGACATTCAGATTCTAACTGTGAGCAGAAATGTATAGAAGATGAATCCTGATTTTTTTAACTTATCATAAATAAGATTGCTTTTAATCACTCAATAAATCATCTAGTTTATAGCTAGAAATCTATAAACTATTATTTTTAAATGCCTAAATTTTGTCTAAAAAGAGGGTATGGTTTTGTATTGTCACTTGTAGATCACAGCAGGACAGGGTCCAGAGGGTTTACCCCGTCCTCAGCACTAAGATAAGCCGTAAAGGGACTTTATAAGACACAGGTTACCCTTTAGAAGCTTAGAGCAAATAAATGTTTAAGGCAGAGGCTGAAAACATGGGGCATAGTCTATAGAAACTCTAAGTGAGGTGGGAGGGCTGCTGTGTGTAGGTTGTACCCTGCTGGGGTGGTGCTGAAATCTATCCTTTATCTTCTCACCAAACCATGAGTCCTGGAACCACTTTCTAATTGCTCCACCCAGTGGGGGCTCCCTTTTGCAACTCCTCCAGGAAGAAGCAGAATGAATTACAGGACTCCCTAGAGGACAACAGATCCTGGATTTGAAGTTTCTGCTCTCAATAGTACAACCAAAGCAAGTGGGTAGAACCACGGGGCTTTATGTCCAAATGAGCACTACTCAGGATTCCAGTTTTGAATGAAGTAGCAAAGAATAGCAAATAACTTTGCTAACAAAATGAGTTAATTTCTGATAATAAAATGAAACTGATAACTAAGTCATTTGCGATTGGTGCAAAAATACCTTTCCACCACATCCTAATTCCTAGAACCTATGTTAAATTACATAGCAAAAAGTTTGTAAATCAACTGACCTTAAAATAGGGAGATCAGTCTGGGTTATCCAGGTGAATCCAATGCAATTACAAGGGTCCTTACAAGTGGAAAAGGTACACAAAAGAAGAGGGTGGAGTGAGAAGGACTCAGCCCACTCTTGCAGGCTTTGAAGATAGGAAGGAGGCCAGGGCATCCCCTAGCTGAAGATAGGACTCAGTATATCTTCCCTATCGTTTGAAAGGGGAGAAAGGCACACAGACATCCTCTAGAATCTGAAAAACAGAAAGTAAATGGATTATCCCATAAAATATTCTTCAGAAAAGAATGCAGATCTACTAACATTTTTATTTTAGCCCAGATTTCTGACCTACAGAACTATAAAGTAATAATCTTGTACTGTTTTAAGCAACTAAGTTTGTGGTTATTTGTTACAGCAGCAATATAAAACTAACGCATTATTTTTAACAAGTATGCACCACTAATATAATGCTAAATATAATTAAAATCACAAAAAAATGATAAATGATTTACTTAGGATCTTAGGAAGTGATACTGGAGGAATAATTTCAGGCATGGAGAAAGCCACAGAATACGAAATCCCTTTGAAATTCTCCGTGAATAGAGATTGACTATCCTACCTAAGATGAGATGCCACCCCTGCTGAGACAGCTCACAAACACAAACTGGCTTGTTGAGTCTCTAAGACTAAGTAAATCTGTAATATCAAGACTGGCTAAAATCTCAGAAAGAGAGCTTCCTGTTTCCTGAAAATAAATCATAATGTTTAAGATTAGTGAAGTTGAAACTTTTTTTAGCTGTGAAACCATTTTGTCAAGTGAATTGCTCCTCAGATGATTAGGCAAAAAAGCAGATTAAAGTAGGCCAATGCTGATTGAGTGGTGTTGGAGTCAAGCTTCCCCTCATGGTCTCCCTGACTTCCATCCTCACCAGTGGTCTCATGAAAACTTCACTGTATATAAACTGTAGCTCAAAAAATCAAATACTGAATTCTAGTGATCATTATGTTGAAGTGCTTTCAGGGGAAGTGTACTGATTGGCATCTGCAAGTTATATTGAAATATATAAAAAGATATAGGGTGGGATGATGGATGGATAGAAAGAATAGATATGTGATAACACAAATATAACAAATTAGGCTTCAAAGCAATCTCAATTTCAAAAAGCAATAATTAATGGATATCAAGCATTCACAATTAAGTAGGCAATTGCAAGACCAGTTTTAGTTAAAATTTCAATATTCACCAATCTTATTTGCCCTTGCCCTGTAGTTTAATGGACCTGTAGCATATCTACAATGTTATCCCACACCTTGTGTGGATACCAACACCCACTCAAGGAGCTTTATTTATTTGTATATTTATTTATTTTTGAAATAGGTCTTGATCTGTTGCCCAGGCTGGAGTACAGTGATGTGATCATAGCCTTGAACTCCTGGGCTCAAGCAATCATCCCACCTCAGCCTCTCAAGTAGCTAGGACTACAGGTGTGCACCACCATACCCTGCTAATTAAAAAAAAAAAAAAAAACTGTAGAGACAGGGTCTCACTATGCTACCCAGGCTGGTCTCGAAATCCTAACCTCAAGCTATCCTCCTACCTCGACCTTACAGGCATGAGCCACCGCACCATCAAGGAGTTTCATATAGCATTTTATTTGTTCTAAAGATTACCTTAGACTTCCTCTTCCAAGGTTCATGAGCAACCGTAGGTGAAACAGAGTGAAAACTTACTTAACTAATGCAGAATGAAAATTTATCAAGCTAGAAAGAACCATTTTTTAAATTTCAACTTCTATACAATTAAGATAGTCAAAGTCCCCCGAGTTCTTTAGAACTACTTTTAAAACAAAAGTGTGGCTCATAAACAATTATGAAGATGTTAAGATGATCTTATTTATCTTCTCAGCAGTGCGTAAACTTTCCTTACAAATGCTAGCAATCCTGAGCTGTTGGGAGTACAATTTTGAAAATCTCTTTAGCACAGAAATCTTGACAATTTGAAATGATTTTTTGCATTCAGCACATGATACTAAGTTTACCTGTTTATAAGGTTGACATCAAACCTTTATTAATTTTTCTTTCATTTCACATGAATAAGGACACCAAACTTTTCTGGACTGTCCCTTCTTTAAGACTTTTTTTCCCATAATTTATGGGGAAAAAAACTGTGTCATACAGAATGCAAACCACCCCATCTGACACAATAAGTAATTTTGTGAATGGTCAGAATTCACGTTGGCATGTGCCCCGACCTTAAATACTACTTCCACTTTTCCATGGGAGAACAATATGGAAGTTGCTAGCTTTTCTCTCTTTCCTAAGCCCTATCCCTTAGTAATGTCTAATAAATCATCACACTTCTCAGAAGACCTTTTTTAGGAAATTTAGACTAGGAAACTTTCTTAGCAAAAGGAAGCCAGGCCTCCAATATAGTTCATAATTCAGAATTAGTCCAAACTAAAGATTTGTCTTTATACCTCCTAAGACAAAATCTAGGGGAAGATTAGAACTAGCATTCTGTATTTGCTGTGTACTATCTAGGAGAATTATTTATTCTGGCTTTGAAGGACTTCTCTCAAGGGAAAATAAAACTGAAAGTTAAAACAAAATTGAATGGCAGATGTGACTTTGACAGCTCTTACTGTTTGTTCTTTTGCAGAGGTGGCTAAAATTGAAGAAATATCCCTAAATTCAACAAATTGTTCTCTTCTACGCAACAGTCTGCTGAACAGCATATATTATTTCTCAGAGACTTCTTTAAAGTTTTGACTTATTCAAAAAAACTCTGTAGCTTTTGATATTCAAGGAAATGAGATTGATGCTGAAAGCTTCATGTAAATTATTAGAGGGTCAGAGAACTTAGCTCCATACTAACCTTCCCTACACTTGAATCAGAAAATGTTCCAGAACACAACACTCTTTTCATTTTTAATCCATGAATCTAGGTAAGTCTGGAGACCTAACTGTAACTTAGTTGGATATTGTCATTGCCCCACTGCCCATGCAATTTGTGAACCCTAAATGCCAGCCTTGTGCAATGAATTTTCCAAGACCAATTTTGATGGACATAAAACCTCTTTAATCAGTTTATATTCCTAAGAGATTAATAACTCCTTTATTTGAGTATGTATATGAGTATGTGTATGTATTATGTGCAGAAGAGGAAGTGTTAACAAAACAGATTGGGGTTGGGGGGATAAATAAGAGTCATTTCGGCCCAGTGTGGTGGTTGGCACCTGTAATCCCAGCACTTTGGGAGGCTGAGGCAGATGGATTGCTCAAGCCCAGGCGTTTGAGACCAGCCCTGGCAAACATAGTGAGACCTCATCTCTACAAATTAAAAAAAAAAAAACAAACTTAGCTAGCCATGGTGGCACACACCTGTAGTCCCAGCTGTTCAGGAGGCTGAGGTGGGAAGATCACTTGAGCCTGAGAGGTCAAGGCTGTGGTCATGCCCCTGCACTCCAGCCTGAGCCACAGAGTGTGACCCAATCTCAAAAAAAAAAAAAGTCACTTCATTTTTTACCGTATATCTGCTTTTAACTATTTAGAACTAACCAGACCTGCAAACAAATCTAAACTGTCTAATGCCATAAGATTTTACTATGACTCACTATTCAAAAAGCATTTATTGAGCTCCTACTTTATACTGGGGTAGAAGAAACAGATACTGAAAACATGTTTGTAACCTTAAGAAGCTTATGATCACAGTACATGCTCAGCTAGTAGAGCAAAGTAAGGGCTTGACTCCGTTGTTTTTCCTCCCTGGCACTGAAATTCCCCATAATAAAAATAAGTAAGAAATGTTTCGGCAAGATGTCTCTAAGCGCTCTTGTAGAGTTGAAATTCTGTGATCTTATGAATTCATTATATTTTCTTAGATGTGTTAGACTTCTTGAAGTTGGAGGAAGAGTAAGAAGCCCAGTTTAAAGTAGTTAAAGCTAGTTTGCGGTAACGATACCCAGGGAATTGAGGAATAACAAAAAATAACCTCAACAGCTTTATGATTGCAACCTAGCCCACTTTTAGAGTGATGTTTCAGTTTTCTGATGGTTCAGCTAATTTCTATTTCAGTTTTTATAATATCTACTTCTCCTGCTGTTTCTTAGTGACTCTGACTTTCTACCTGCAACTTTTGGCTTTTGTATTTGGTGGCTTTGGCAACGTTATGGAGTCCACTAATTGCTTTCTTTCTGTGATTCTCTGTGCTTTGGAGTTGCTATACCATTTATATGTCTCACATTTGAATGCCTTAATAAAAAGATGTAGCTAGCTCCAGTCTCCTGTCTCCTATATAAAAAACACTGCTATGTCCCAGGGTTCTCACGCCGTAACCTGCCACCCCAGGATTAGTGGCCAGCACATAGTTGCCTTTCTTTACCTCACAGGCTGATCCCTGGTCCGATTGGCTATGCTACCAAGCAAAGACTGCATGCACCCATGGATAAAGAACTATTCCAAAAGTTTCACACTTAAAGTCAGAAGTTACAAGGAGTCAAATTTTAAAACTCATATATTATCCTTTCAAATTATGAATTCAGTGTTATTAACACAATAAAAATACAGATTTTGTTTCTGATGAAAAATCTAAATGTAAAAAAAAATTAGCCACAAAGATCCAAAACATTTATCAGAGGGGCTTATGTTTCTGATAAATATTTAAGTGTGTAAGGCAGAACCACTGAGAACAATAAATACTTTATAACTGGCACTTTGTCAAATCTATAAGTGGCTCTGCCTTAGAATTTTACATCATCACTGAATTTACAGTCATTTGATAAGTGGAACAGGACAAGAATTACTTATTTCTAAATCTAAACCCGGTAATAAATCTAACATCAGGATTCTTCTTATTGTCTGTTATCATCTGATGACAATGCCTTTTACCTTCATTGTCTTGGCAGAAATATGATATGTAAAATTATAATGTCATATTACTCACAGTGATTTAACACTATCCAGCCCATACCATTTTAATCAATCAAAATTGTCGCTTTTTAGTGTAATGATTTTGTGGTGAATTCCCCGTGTTTAATATGATATATGGTCCTATCCACCGGTTGATTTACTATTCTCTTCCAAAGTCTAACAGCTCAGGAGGCTGTTCTTGCTTTTGGACATATTTGGAATTAGCAAACGAGAATAATTTGTGGTAATAAAAATGCTAATTTCTATGACAAAAATGAAAGCTGAGAAATATCTTAAGTGCTAGTAGCTGAAGCTAATTTAAGAAAAAATAAAAGATGATTTTGTGAATTAAAACCACGGAAGTCCTAGAGCTTTTTCCTCTGTGTCCACATATTCTTCAATGCTATCAAGAAAAATCAGGAACACACAAACTATTCTCCTTCATTAAATTCGGATACACATTGTAGAAATTTCTTCTTTAAAAAAGTAATTTGAAAGGCAATTTAAAGTGATTATCAAATATTTATAAATCTTTTCTACTAGAAAAAAGCTAGTAAAAATCAACCTCAGATCTCATTCCTGAACTATGTTATACATTTAGAATTGACTATGGTGCAATAACAACCAACCACCAAATCTCAATGGCCAATGCCATAATTTCTCACTTATACTATGTACCCCAAAGAGGTCCACAGTCACTTAGGGATGCAGTGCCTGAGGGACCCATGCTACAGACTCCACATAGGCCACCAGGGAGTCACTTAGGGAACCCGGTTTGTGAAGACTCTGCTCTCCTATGTCTGCACATCTGGAATCTGCAGCCTCCTGAGACATCATAGAGAGCTGGGTAGTAATAATTTCCACATCACAGAAGGAGGAAAGAGAAGGCAGGGTCTCATGCTAGTGATTAAATGATGAAATTACACACCTGAGCACATGTCTCTTGTGCTCAGAGCCCATTGGCCAGAACTAGTTTTAAGGTTCCTCTCCAACTGGAAGTTGGGGAAGAAACATAATCCCCCCATTTGCCTGGAAGGAAAAAACAGGATATGGATGAACACTAAACATCTTAAACTTGCAGGTTTTCAAAGAAAAAAAAAAATGTACACGTTTATTCCAGGCAACTCTCTTTGTAGAATCTTGAAAACCATATATTAGCTCTGGAATCTGTCATCTTACACAGTGAGAGAGAAAATTACCTATATGACTCTAGATGAGATGACCAACTGATTCCATTATTTAAGTGACTGTGTATATTTAAGTGAGAAGAAGGCAAATATTCTGCCCATAGTTTAATAAAAGCACTGATCTTTAAAATTGAAACCTTTTACCAATTGGCAGAGTCATAAAAATAATTTAAAATAAAAATTGTTGTTTTGGCACAGTCATCCCAGTTCTGGCTTGTTGAAGCATAAAGACAGATTTTTCAGAACAAAAATATTAATAAGAAATTTAAGAATCTAATATTTCTTATTTAACCTTAACAGAATGGGTTGAGGTTCTTTCAAACTTATTAAAACCCACTGTTACTGGTGCCCCTGGCCCAAACCATTGAGAAGATGTCATTGTAGTTCCCAGAGTGCAGAATCAACTGCTCCTACCTTCAGCTGGTTTCCTAAGGCCCACCCTATGCTGGTGGCAAGAGGAATATGGGAGTTTGATCATTCATCTAATGAATATTTGCTGAATACCTACAATATGCCTAATAGTATGGCACTCTGCCATTCTTTTGAGAATGTGACAATAACTGAAATAACAACAAAAGTTATTTTTTTTTTTTCTTGAACTTCACATACTAGTGAGAGGACAAACAAGAGTAAGGGGAGCCAGGGAGTAAACAACCAGAAAATCCCAGTGGCCAAACACCAAAATTTCTCACTCATGCTATGTACCCCAAACAGGCCTATCTATAGTCAACAAAAAAAAAAAAAACATACTTACGTAGATCATTCCATGTAACTATGAATGTCATGAAAAAAATAAAGTCAAATAATAGGAGAGACAAGCATGGAATTTGGAGCTACTGTGGAGTAGATGGCCAGAAAAGGGCTTGAAGGATGTGACATTTCAGTTGAGAGCAGGAGGATATGAGAGAGCCTGGGCAAAGAATTTGGGGTTGAAGGAACCCAAAGGCAAAGGCTTAAAGCCAGAAATAATTTGGGCACACTGGAAAAAACTACCAGGGCCACAGGGCTGAGGTGTAATAGGCCAAGTCAAGGCAGCAACAGGGAAAAATAAGAAAACAGGTCAATAGCAACTCAAGATAACTAAACAGCCCACAGACTTTCAAACCATTAATGTGGTATAGAACAGAAAGTTTCACGTGGTGATCAATAGTTCATGTTAAACAAGTTCAGTATGGGGGCTAGACCATCAAAGAGTGTAAAACTTATCCTTCAAGTCCAAGAAGCACTCTAGAAGAGGTTTAGTTGGTTAAAATTTTGAAGTGATGAGTATGAACTTGGAGCTGTGGTTGGGGGTGGAGGGAGTATAAAAAATTTAATCTGTGTTAAAAATGTTACAACTATATGAAAAAAAGCAGAGCATATACCCTAGAGAATGAATCAAAAACTTTTGAAACACAGTGTCACTAAGTAAAAATTATCATGAGACAAATTAAATCCCACGTGTTGAGGGAAGAGTCGAATCTAAGGAAAGTTACTCAAGAGAGGGTGAATTCTATTTGGAATTTTGAAATAGAGGCCAGATGAAAGATTTGCTAGTGGAATGCTAGAAAAGTATCAAAGCAAGGTATTCCATGTGGAGAGAAAGAAGTGTGCAAAGTGGGAATAAATGGTTATTGTTTTGGTTATCTATGCATTACAAAACGTCACAAATTCTAGTAGCTTAAAGCAATGTATAGTCTCTCATGGCTCTATGGATTGACTGGGCTCTGCTGAGTAGCTCTTATTTGAAGTGTCTCATACAACGGAAGACAATGGCTGAGGCTTAACTGAGCCAGTCATCCAAGCAATTAATGCTGGCTCCTGGTGGGGAGCCCAGTTACAGCATTCAACTGGAATACCTACAAGTGGCCTCTCTTTGTGGCTGGAGCTTCTCACAGCAACAGCAACTTTCTGAATGGAAATGTCTCATAAGTAAGCATTGCAACAAACAAGACAGGATCTGTGTAGCTTCTTATCACCTATCCTCAGACATCCCATAACATAATTTTCACCACATTTTATTGGTCAAGAAAGTCACTGAGGTCAGCCCAGATTCAAGAAGAGGGAAATTAAAAATCCTCTTCTTGACATAAGTAGAAGCATGTCTATATAAAAAGGAACAGAATTCATAGGGACATTCTTTTACTATCAGTTTGCCTTTTGGCCACCAAAATTTGTGCCTGTACCACTCACTCTTTCAAGATTCTCAATATTCTCATCCCACTATGGCATCAGGCTCAGGTTTGAGGTTCAAGATCTTGTTATTTAAACTGGGTCCAAGTGCAGATGTGCCATGTTTCTTCAGGTTCAAATCTTGCAAGTACAGTTTCTGTAAATCTGAAGACTTGTTAACTTAAGAGACAAATTATCTGCCACATACACATAACACACAATAGTGAAAAGGCATAGGATGACTGAAATAGATTCTCTCTTTCACAAAGAGACAAAATGGTAGGTACATAGCAGGTCCACAGACGTTCTGAAATCTATCTGGGCATGTGTCACTGGTTCCCTAATTATGGCACAGTCCTATTTCCTGGGAGTGATTCTCTGTAGCTTTTGACTGCTCCTCCTGGGATCTTGATTCTGCCCTCTGAGTCATCCCTCTTTCTTCATGAGAATAGTCATCTTTGCAAATAAGCAGGGTTTTTTTTTAACTTGTCTCCTGCGAGTTAAGAATACAAAGAATTTCCTTTTCATTTTGTATCATCTCATCCCTTTAAGTCAAACTTTGTGTAACTCCTTTAGAAGCTTTGTGGGCCTCTTGTGTGTCAAATTATAATCCACTCCACTCAACAAAATTCACACCCCAATTTCTTTCTAAAAATACTTGGCCCAAGCATCAAAGTCCATGGACTTTAGGGTACTTAGAAGCCTTTTTTCTAGTTTAAAATATCTAAGAGTCACACTCTTAAGATCTTTAGGGGACCTATTTTCTATCAGAAAGGGCATGCATTAATATTTTTAGAAGCCCTAAGCACACCCTTAAACTTTTCTTAGGTCACAACAAACGTCTTACAGGCAAACCCTTGAGGTTTTAATCTGAGACTATGCCTTATTGATAGCATGCTGGATCTGATCATTGTTCATTTTTCTGGTGTCATCACTGATTTTGAAAATCTTTTGTTGGGAAAGGCTAAAGATGAGAAACATTTTTTTAACACAGAAAGTCCCAGCTTCTTCATGTTTCCTCTAATTTTGCTTAATAACTATTCCTTAAATTTATCTAAAGTCTTTTTAAACACAGTTTTTAAATTTCATTCTGAAAGGTCAAAATGCAAACATTTTCATTTGGAAAATTCTATAATCAAGAACTAATGCTAATCTTTTGGAAGACAGTACAAACAAGTAGGAGAACAGTGTATGAATTTCACTGCCTATTCTTTCTGGTAATTGGTCTGTAGCTACAACAATTGTGTCCTAATTTCAAGACACACCAAGGACACTGGCTAATAAATACTTTTCTCAAAAAAAACATTAATCTATCTATGTCTTTCTCTCTCTAGAAGAAACATCCCCATGACTTTCAGATCTGGCTGCACTGTCATGTTTGAAAGCTTCTCCCATTGCTGGTTATTCTCCCCTCTCACAAGGCCACATCCCTCGCTGATGAAGACAATATGCCACATTTGCCCCTACCAATATGAAGTACAGCAGCACTCTCACCTCTCTGTGATGTATTTTTAAATCAGTTAAAAATTATACCAGCATTTTTTGCAGCTGCCTCATTACCTAATTTCTGTGAGGAAGGCTGCTCCGATTGTGCTCTCCTAGTATGCCTCATCATGTTGACTTATTAGTTATCTTTCCGTAAACAATCTTTTAATATTACTTTATTACATTCAAAGTTTATGTCAAAATACTTAATTAGAAGAACAGACAGCTATTTGATGACTCTAAGAGGGAACCTGCCAAAGTCATTTTTCCTCAATCCCAAAATATATATATCAGAACATCCTGATGTGTAACATATTTATTCTAACTGCTTAAATTAAAAGTTGCTCAGAAGAAGTGTTTTTATACTTACCAATTTAATTAACATTTACATGACTGTGAGAAGCATCTTTTATACCAATGTTTAATTCACACATCAGTAAGCACTAATGACAAGTGTATTACCATATCATCTTCTAGCAGTTAGGTATATCAGTGACATGCATCATAAAATTAAATAGTTAACTAATATTCAAAAGTGCTGCAATAAGAAATTATTGTTGTAATTACCAATGTTGAAAGTAAAGAATTTTAATCAAATCACTTTCTTGGGTTCCCATATTTTCAATTAAAAATTACTTTGAGAAATCACAGAGAAGCCTGCTGTTTTCAATGTCGAATGCTTGTCTAATTAATCCATTTTTACTAACATTAATAACTATTACACTCAGCACTTAAAAAATCAGTATAAATATATTCTCTCTTGCTTTTTTACCTTCACCTCACTCTTTGCCAGCTATGTTTCTTACTGATGTTTGGCAACAGGGAAGAGTGTTTACTTTGCTTGGATAAAATAATTGTCATTCCTAGCGTCCAGGAAATAGCCTCATGACTAGACACAGTAGATATTTGAAGAGACTTCCAATTCCCTCTCCTTCTTATGTTTGTGGCTTTTAACCAATTCTGAAAGATGCCATCAGTTTTTTATGATGGTATCTCATAGTACAAGCTCATACAAATTCTGCTTTCTTCAGTCCCTTATTTATTTGATAATATAAATTTCCTCTTGGCCTCCTGTTGAAATTGGATTTTCAGAAGAAATTGTTTTCTTTCAATGATACTTTATAATTTTTGGGCTGCATTTATATTCTCTGGTATTTGCTAAAGGTGATTATTCAATTATTACATGAATGTTAAATCAATATGCACTTAACTAACCAAGATGATAAAGAACCTTACTCACTCAATGTTACCTCAAAATAGTATAATGGTAAAATAGAAAGAGAAAAAATAGAAAGAGAACTGGACTAGAAATCAGAAGAACTGAGATTGAATTCTGATGCTCCCACTTATTTTATTAGCTGCAGAATCTTGTACACATTACTTAAACTCTCAGCCTCAGCTTCTTTTTTTTTTTTTTTTTTTTTTTTTGAAACGGAGTCTTGCTCTGTCACCCAGGCTGGAGTGCAATGGCGCCATCTTGGCTCACTGCAACTACTGCCTCCCGGGCTCAAGCGATTCTCCTGCCTCAGCCTCCCGAGTAGCTAGGATTTTAGGCGCATGCCACCACACCCAGCTAATTTATATATTTTTAGTAGAGATGGGGTTTCACTATGTTGGCCAGGCTGGTCTTGAACTCCTGACCTCAGGTGAATCACGCGCCTTGGTCTCCCAAAGTGCTGGGATTACAGGCATGAGCCACTGCACCCAGTCCAGCCTCAGTTTCTTTATTTACAAAATGGCGGTATTTATAATAGAGTGATTTGAGGATTTGAAGAAATAATATATTTAAATGAACCTTTAAAATAGCTCACTCTAAGATCTTAATAATGTTATCTTGATGGTAAATGGTATAATTACTATGAAATCAAAAAATAACACATAGAGAATTCCACAATAAATACCTCTTTTAAAGTGTGCGATTAATTTTTTGCTTATACGCCTAAGTCTTTGCAAATACAATTGGTTTTTAAAAAGTCATATTATTTCTGAGGTTTTCTTTTATGAAAACTTATCTCCTTCTGATATATTTCAAACAAATGTATGCTATACTTACAAATTCTCTCATAATCTTTCTTACACAAATTTTTGGAATAAGGGAAAGAGTGGGAAGAGCTGATGGCCCCAGTATTATAAGGAGAGAAAAATGGATCGTTACAAGCTCTTTGTTTTATGGTACAAGAAGCTTCCTGCATGCAGAGGCAAGGTCTGACCTATATACAGACAAAATTTTAGTGATGTTGAATTTTTGCAATGTTCTCTGGTGACTGCAAAAACTCATAGTATCTAGCCCGCCAAAAAAGTATGACTAGGGAAAGGATTTTACAACATAAGGAAGGTATCCAACCAGTAAGAGAGCTCAGGAAAAGCAACAGACTGTAGGAACTGATATACAGTCTATGACTTGTTACATCGGCCAAGTAAACTCCACAATATAGTATTAAATGGTGTGTTATTAGTTGGAACTTGCCATCAAAGTAGACCATAAGTAGTCCAGGACTATGGTATTTCAAGACCTCTTTTGTAAAGTGGAAATCCCATGAAAATCCTGGCCTGGAACTATCTGGTCAGCCTAGCACAAAGGACTCTTTCTCTGACTTGTTTCAAAATGGACATATAGAAGTCCTTCAGAAAAGTTCTCCAACTTTGGGCTGCAAAGTGAGGGTGAATGAAGCTGCCACAGTTACCTCTAAGATGTTAAGACAGACCATTAAATCACTTATACAACAAATATATACTATGTGTCTGGTGCATTCTAGATCCTATAGTTGAATCAATGAACATAACAAAACCTGTTACCTAATACAGTGGCAGTTCTACTAGAAAGGACAGGTAGTAAGCAAGTAAAAATATAAATGCAAATTACATTATCAGGTAATGAGAAGTGCCATCACAAAAATTTAAGCAAGTGGGGTAAAGTAACAGTTTTGGAAAAGCAAGAGGGGTGACTCCCTTGAGGTAACATTTGCATAGCCAAGAAATGAAATGAAAAGATAAACAAAAATCTGGGGGAAGAGGGCTCAGGGCAAAAGGAAAAAGCAGAGAAACTCTTAGGCCAAATAAGCTTGGCATGTTCCTGAACACAGCAAAGTCAGGGTATCTAGAACAACATGAACAAAGGGTAAGGTTAGAGAAGACAAGCTCAATGAGAGACCTCATGGGCCACTGTGAGAGCTCTGGCTTTTACCATGAGTGAAGGAGGAACCACTGGGTTGTGTTGGGGTAGGAGTGGCATGGTTGACTCTGCCTGTCACTCAGGAAAGAGATAAAAGCAGCAGCTCAACTTTTTAATCTCACAGGCACTTTACACCTAAAACTTACTGAGGACTCCAAAGAGATTTTCTTTAACAGGGTTATATGTATAAATATTTACTGTATCTCAGTCTATTTAGTAAGAATGTTTTTAAATGTCTGTTAATTCATTTTAAAGTAATAATGACCCATTACAAAATAATATAAATAACATATTTTTTAAATAAGCATATTTTCAAGCCAAAAAAATACTTGATAGAAGAGTAGCACTGCTTTACACCTTTGCAAATTTCATGAATATCTGGCCTCATAGAAGACAGTTGGAGTTTCAAATCTTCTGCATTAAATTTATGGCTATATGATGTTTTGGTTAAAGTATATTAAGAAAATCCAACCTTACACAACAATGTAATCGAAAAAGGAATGAGTGTTTCAATTAATTTTTCAGATAATTTTGTATATTCTTCTTTGATATTATACCAAAACTTAACAAGTACTAGTTTCTTAAAGGTTATTTTCAAACCATGTTAATAAACCTCATCTACTCTGTTTCAGAAAGATCCATTGGTCTATTCTGTACTGTTTGTTTGTTTGTTTTGAGATGGGTTCTTGCTGTGTTGCCCAGGCTGGTCTCAAACTCCTGGGCTCAAGCCTCCCAAGTAGCTGGGACTATCCAGCTATTCTGCACTTTGAATGGATATTTTATCCATACATGATCTCTTAACATCATGCATTGGTCATTTGAAAAAATTCTTGATTCATTGAGTTATGCAGATTCTCCAAACTTGCAAACATTTCATTACATAATATCAAAAATCATATTCATTAATAGCACTTCTAATATCAATTAAAAAGTTCTTAGGTATTGAAAATTTCTCAAGCACATACAAGTTTTCCAAAATTTGAATTTTCACTTAAAAACTTTATCATCAGCAACAGATACTGTAAATTGCTTTCCATGAACTGTTAGGCTTATTTTATTTATTTTTAAGAAAATGTCTGCCAAATGTTCAAATCTGAATAACTATTGTTTTCTGTCAGTTTTTCATTCAAGTAAATAGATGTTTCATGAAAAAAAGTAGATAGTTTAGTTTTTGTCTAAAGCAACTGCACAATGTGTTCCTTCCAGACAGGCACCATATGTCAGTATGCAACAGAAATGCTTTCTGCATACTTCCCACATCATCATATAGAATATTAAAAAGTTGTATTCTCAAGAGAGAACAAATCTTAGTTTTTGCTACTTTATCAAGGACATCCTTAAGTGAAATTGCGGTTTTTTTGGTGGATTGTTAGTGAAGTACAGTTTGACTGCTAGTAGACTTTGGTGCCACTGGCTCGATTTGTGATACTGCACTAGCAATTTACTCACCATTGCCTTTGCACCAACAACACAAATGTCAGTAAGAGTGAAAAATAGCAGTAGATCCTCATATAATTAAGAAATTAGATTTGACCTCATGTACCCCAAGAAAGGGTCTTGGGGACCCTCAGGGATCTATGGGACACATTATGAGAGCCTGAACTATAAGGAACTTAGGTGGACTGTAGAGAGACAAGTTGGAAGTCCATTGCCATAATCCAGGCAAAGAATGTGGGTGGACACAGCCTGGGTGATAGCAGTGAAGTGAGTAAGAAGTGGTCAGGTTCTGGAACCAACAGGAATTTCAGCT
Source organism: Pan troglodytes (assembly GCF_028858775.2). Taxonomy (NCBI): domain Eukaryota; kingdom Metazoa; phylum Chordata; class Mammalia; order Primates; family Hominidae; genus Pan; species Pan troglodytes. Next base: position 24,668,165 of record NC_072402.2, read on the forward strand.
ACATTAGATATAGCCTGTGAGAGAAAACAAGGGTCAAGAATGATTAAGAGATTTAAGGCCTAAGCAAATTAAAGCATGATTCTGCTATTTACTGAGATAAGGGAAATATTTAAAGAAAAAATTGAAGATTTGTTTTTCAGACATGTTAAATTTGAAACATCTATAATATATCCAAGCTGAGATTTTTAAAAATGGGCAGTTAGATATGCAAGTCTAGAGTTAAAAAAAAAAGTCTGAACGAAGATATGAAGATATTAGTTGCGTAAGTTGACCACACAAAACATTCTAACCCAAAAATAACTACATAAACTGACCATAGAAAATCTTCTCTAGGCCTTTATGAAGATTGGTTCTGCAGCCTTAGTAGGCACTATAGTCATCAAACAGACTTCAAAAACTGTTATCCTGCCTAATGTGGCAAGGTAATCTATTGAGATGATTCATGCATTCTTGCTTTTTTATTTTATTTTATTTTATTTTTGAGACAGAGTCTCACTCTGTCACCCAGGCTAGAGTGCAGTGGCACGATCTCGGCTCACTGCAAGCTCCGCCTCCCAGGTTCACAGCATTCTCCTGCCTCAGCCTCCTGAGTAGCTGGGATTACAGGCGCCCGACACCAAGCCCAGCTAATTTTTTTGTATTTTTAGTAGAGATGGGGTTTCACCATGTTAGCCAGGATGGTCTCGATCTCCTGACCTCGTGATCCACCCGCCTTGGCCTCCCAAAGTGCTGGGATTACAGGTGTGAGCCACCACGCCCGGCATTTTGCTTCTTTAAAGACGCAAAAGAATGAACAATGTTGCCCTCTTCCTCCAACAAGAGAGCAAACTAACCTGAAAATCTTGGAGGCCTGAAGGCTGTCTTGCCAAAGTTAACAGGCCTTGATTTGGAAAAGCCTCTGCTTACAAAAGCAATAAAGTCTGGAGAGAGGTGTGGAGTTGATGGATGGGAAGTGGCCCTAACTGGGAGAAAGAGGATGGCTTCCCTGAGACTAAATGAAAGAGATGGTTTTGGAGTGAGCTTTGGGAGATGAGCTGGCAGGCTCTTCACTCGCCAGAATGCTCTTTTCCCAAATATTTACATGGCTGGTTCCATTCTTCATCTAATCCTCTGTTCACGCTCCTGGAGGCTTTTCCTGACCTCTGTCTAAAATAGCCACTTTTAACACCCCATCATCACCTTATATTCCCTGTGGTTTTTATTATTTTTTGTTTTTGTTTTGGTTTTGGTTTTGGTTTTGGTTTTTTGTTTGTTTGTTTGAGACAGAGTCTTGCTCTGTCACAAGGCTGGAGTTGCAGTGGTATGATCACAGGTCACTGCAACTTCCACCTCGCAGATTCAAGTGATTCTCCTACCTTAGCCTCCCGAGTAGCTGGGACTACAGGTGTGTGCCACCACGCCCAGCTAATTTTTGTATTTTTGGTAGAGATGGGATTTTGCCATGTTGGCCAGGCTGGTCTCAAACTCCTGACCTCAAGTTATCTGCCCACTTCAGTCTCCCAAAGTGCTGTGATTACAGGCATAAGCCACAGTGCCAGGGCTGGTTTTTATTATTTTCTAACGATAATCTCAAACTGAATTTTACCACAGATACATTGTACCCATTTACTTACATATTTATTTATATAGAGACTTATTGTTATTCTCCCTCACTAGAATTTATGCCTTTCAAGGGAGGAATTTTGTTTTTCATTTCTTTTTCAATCTTTCTGTACCTCGTGCACAGTAATGAATCAATAAATATTCGTTAAATGATTAGTTTTCCATTTCCTTTTGAAGGATATGAAAGATACAAACATTGACAGTGTCCCCCAAAAATTTAACTTTTGAGATTTAAAATTTTTTATTAAATATTGTAAACATATTAAACAATTTATAAAGCATGCATTAGGTGAAAAGAATAAAAAGAACAACCACATATCACTAGTTAGCTTAAAAATGGAACATTGCAAGAACTTTGAAGGCTTTTGTGAGCCCCTTCCTTTATCCCACAGGGAATCACCACCACAAATTTTTGTATTTATTATCTACTTGCTACTCTTCATAATTTTATATGTTTGTATCTCCTTAAAATATTACTTACTTTTGCCTGATTCTAACTTTACCCTCTGTATTTTTCAACTTGTTTATTTGGTTCAATATCATTTGTGAGATGAGTTCATGCTGGTCCCTTCAATGCTACTGCTTCATAGTATTCCATTGTATGAAAAGCACAATACAGTCATCTAATGTCTTGTTGCAGGATGTTTGTTTCCAACTTTTTTTGTTATTACATACAATGCCGCCATGACATTCTTGTACACATTTCCTAACACACATGCTCAAGAGTTGTTCTAATCTATATGCCACTGAGAGGAACTTGGGAGTCACAGAGCATATGTATATTGAAGTTCACAGAACGCCAAATGCCAAAATGTCTTCCAAAGTGCATGTATCCAGCTGCTACACACCAGCATGACTTGACCTGTTTGTAAAATATTGAAATAGTTCCACACTTGATAAACAGCTGCTGCCCTAAGTCCCTGGAGGATCCCCTTGCAACTGCTATGTCCACAGGGTAACCCAAACTATCCCAGCTTTCCTGGGACTGAGAGGGTTTCTAGGACAGGACATTTCAGTTTTAAGCCAGAAAAGTTAAAACAGGACAAGTTTGTCATTGTACCTAGCCAGCTTCTTAGCCAACAGAGACTTTCCCACAATTCAGTAACTAAAGCATTAATGCCTGACACCGTGGTTAAGTGTTGTGAGCATTGCCTGTGGTTGCACCTGCTTATATTCCCACTGACAGCTTATGTGTTTCATTACTCCCTTTCTTTATCATCACTTGTTATAGTGCTAATTTTTATTTTTTGCTATGTAGTGAGTATAAACTATTATCTCATTATCATATTAATTTTTTTATCTGACTATACTGAAATTTTTGAATAGTCTGGAATCACTTTCCTTACCTGGTCATATCACCCCCTTTTGAGTATGGCGAAGAACTTTCATGAAGCCACATGAGTAGCCAATTATCCTATGAAAATATGATCAACCACATTTTGACTATATTGACGATACTGATTGGTTACATTTTGAAGAAAACATACAATACAAAATACAAGAAAAAGTTGGTTCTGTCTCCTCCCACTATCCCCTTTACCCAGCCACCCCCAAATACTCATGATGATTTGGTCAGAACTGGGCTCAGAGCAAGAGGTCAGGGTGACCGAGGGTGGAGGGGTTGTAGGCTACGGGTTTGTGGCTGTCACAATAATGCTGTGGTTTCCCAGAGGGGAGTAGGGGGCAGGGAGAGGGCTGCAGCCTGATGACAGCCAGATGAAGAAAGAGCTGCCTCTTCCTTCCCTAGCCCCAAGGCCTGCCCCACCGCCCAAACCCAAGACCACTTCAAACAAGGTAAGAATATGGATGCTCTTGCTGGGTCCGCTATTCCACAAGAGGGAAAGAAGGTAGCTGCTTGGACCCCACTGTCCCCATATACAAGGTTCAGGAGACAGGAGCACGTGGCTAATACCAGCAAAAGAAAAGTGGGAAAGTAGTAGGAAGAGGAGGAAGTGGGAAGAGCGGAAGATCATATATATTTAAAAAGTGACTTAAGACTTAAAATCCAATTAGTGTTTGTACAGAAATGTACAGGTGAAATAACTCACTATGGCCTATGACCAAAATTATATGGAGAAATCATGGTGGACTCCTACTCCTACCCCCCTACCCAAGAGGTGGCCCGAGTCGTTAAGTACAATTGGTTAGAGTGGATTCCAGGTCACTAAGGTGGAAGACGTGGGGGCAGTGGGCAGGCAAGGGGGGCTCCATTGCTGCAACACTGGTTGGGGCTGGCCGGGTGGTTCTCCTGAAGGTCCACACCTTGGTTTCTGTCTGGAGCACCAGCTGCATTCTGGGGCTTGTTCTTGGGAAGTTTCTCAGCTATTGCCATGAAAATTTCATTCACATTCATTGCACCCTTTGCTGATGTCTCCATGAACAGCCAACTGTCGTCGTCTGCATAGGCTTGTGCTTCCTGGAATTCCAGGGGTCTCTTGCTGGCCAGGTCTGCCTTGTTACCCGTGAGCGCAAGGACCATGTTGGGGCTGGCCTGCTTGGTAGCTCCTTCACTCAGTCCTTGGCTCCGGCAAATGTATCTGTTTTGGTGATGTCATAGACCATGATGGCAGCCTGGGCCCCCCCAAGAGTACATGGGGGCCAGGCTGTGATACCACTGCTGTCCAACCGTGTCCCAGATCTCAAACCTAACTGTTGTGTTGTCCAAGCAGACATTCTGTGGGAGGAAGGCTGCTCTGAGTGTGCTCTCCTAGTATGCATGAAATTGTCCCTTCACAAGGCAGAGGACAGGTTAGATTTGCCCACTGCAGACCCAGCAGAACACGCTTAAATAGACAGATCTTATTGAGTCATGCTGTGCCTCCCCAACTCGCCACTGCCCATCCAGCTGCAGTGGTCCAGAGAGGTGGGAGCAGGGACCAATGCTGTGCAAAGAGGCATTTAGTGTGGAGGGGGACCTCCAAGGTGGCTCCAGGGCAGTGGCTTTACTTGGGGCCAGGGCTTGGACCAGCTCTGCTTCTCTCCCCAAAGGCAGTGTCCCAGACTTCAGCCTCCTATCATGTTAATTTTCATTTTTATGATGTAGCTGATCATATTTTCATAGAATAATTGGCTCCTCAGGTGGCTTCATGAAAATTCTTCATCACACCCTAGAAGAGGTGATATGACCAGGTAGGCAAAGTGATTCCAGGCTATTCAAAAATTTCATTTCCTAGAAGCCTTTAAGCTTTGGCAAAGTTTCCTATCCTGTCCTAGCTTGGCTTGGAGTTAAGTGGAGCACCTAAAATTGGACCATCAAGACTTAAAACTATGAGCATCTATCACAATGCACAAAAAAGTAAACTGAGGTCCAAAAGTCCTTCCCTGCCTTTTTCCTAGTGTGTAGGCCACATAAGCTTCCTGTATCATACCAAAAAAGAGGGGAGCAACAAACCAATTACAGCCACTACTGAATATCTAGCCAAACTAGGTTGGATAATGAATATATCAATTTTATTCGATTTAGAAATATAACAGTATGCTACCCTTGCACCTTCACATAGTGAGCCATATTTATATTCCCTACACTAGACTCATCTGACCACCAAACCAAACATGGTATAATCTGCTCTAAATATGTAATCCATGCAAATCGTCATATTATCCAAAACCTGGATGTTAGTACAGACTTGAGAGGTAAAGCAAATCCAGAGGCAGTTAGAGACTGAAAAATGAAGTGCCATAGCTGGCCGTCTCCTCTTGTGAAGATGTTTTAATGACATCTTGGAAAAAGGGTTGGGCTCAGTGAAGGTAACTGAGAAAGGCTCCATGAAATGGCCTCATCAGAAAACAAAGCTTTTACCTAATTTCTGTGGCTGACAGGAATAAGGCATAATTTTAACCTTGATTAACATTTCTTTGGCTTTTACATTCTATAAAATTGTTCATTCATGATCTTTCTATGGTGCTTTGTTTATAAGAAGAAGAATTTCTGTAGAAATGTTTACAGTGCATTATTCATAAATATTTTGATCAATAAGTAGTGATGGTGGAGGCAGTTGAGGGGATGGAGAATAACAGGAACTTGGCAATTAGATTTGTTATTTTTTAATCATAGAATCTCTCCATTCAATATTATTTAGAAAATGTGAATAATGATATTTAAGCTATTGGCAGAAACATAAAAACAGTTTTATAGCTATCTTTTTTTAGATTTGTTGAGCAACTAAATATAATAACTATAAATATGTTAAATATGCTGGGTCTAAATAGCTTAGTAACTAAGAGCACAGTAGCTAAGAGCAGTTCCTGAAACTAGAAACTTTGAAATGCAAGCCTGTCACAGGCTTATGTTTTACATGAACCTTTACAGTCGGAGGTTCTGGAGACATTTATGTCAAGATTTTCCAAGATGCTCTCAGCATTGACTACCATAAATAGGCTTCCGCAACACCACTCAGAAATAGCTTCCTCTTGGGTAATATAATTTAAGAGATTTGGGGAAGAACCATCCAATTCCAAAATATCTTCTCACTCATTGTTACATTGTGGAGAATTCTATCATTACACCCTACATAGAACTTGAAAGTATTCAACAAGAGGACCCTACATATTTATTTTTCAAAAGCAACTATTTTCAGAATACATGACTCAAAAATAATGTAACAGATGAGAAGGGAGTATGGGGTGAAAGCTGCATCATCTAACATAGGAGTAAGTTCTTTTAAGTGTTCCTTTATACCCCTATGAAATTGACTGAAGAATTATTAATGAATCAAAAGTAAAACTTACCTTCTTAGTAGCACATTCTGCTTATTCCTACTAATGAATCACTACTCCACCAGCCCTTCTTCCACTTGCCATAGCCAAGTGATTTCCTCCCTTTACTGCTGCATCTTAAGACTCCCAGTGGAGCCCAGCCAACATCTGACCATTCGTTCCCCAGACCACAGAGATGGACTATTTGGCCTGTGTGTTCTGTGCAGGAAATCTTAGGCTGCTTCGTTTACTAAAGGCAACAAAATTTTTTTGCCCAGTATTATTGCTGTTTTTAAAATGTAGATAATATATCAACAGTAAATGAAATCTGAACGACTAATTAAGAATTAGAAAACCACTTTTGTGATTAAAACCTGAATTACTATTAATGCTGAAAATCTTGGGAATTTTCATGAATAATGTGTAGATCATGTATTATTTTGTCATTTTTTATATAGCAGGAAACTTTTAATTTGAAGGCCAAATCCAAAGTCACATAGAGTGGCAGGAGAAAATCAGGAAGAGCAGCAAATCTCTGTGACTATAGAATCATAAAAATCTAGGCTTGGCAAGGAAACTCCTTTTCTCTTTAGATGTGCTTTATACAAATCAGTTCTCAATAATATTGTGGGGAAGAAATATTTGTGCTATACAAGGCAGGAGGATTGTGAAGCTATTGTTATCTGTGGTTATACACACAGAGAGATGTGTACACACAGACACATAGAAAAATAAATGTCCCCCTATGAAGGGAAGAAATAAATCACGAAATTCGTATTTTAAAAAACTGAACGAATCAACAAAATAACAAACATAGAATGAACACTGAGGAAAATAAAATATTTGGCAAGAATCTAATTAGCCATATCAACCGAGAGAGGTTTGGGTTAGTTTTAGTAAACACAGAGTGGTTTCTGGGTAGAAAGTAAATAACTGCACAGAGGTACTGTTCTAATCACATTTGTTCTAACATTGACCTTATAATAATTAAAAATTGATGCTTGCAACATAATACAGCTGTGCAATCATATTTAAACCTAATCATTTCATAGACAGAGGAAAGTTGTACAAAAAGGTCAAAAACACTTTAATTTCATGACAGTAAATTTACTCTTTATTCCCAAAGTGAAAATGTCTAATTTCTAAAAGAGCAAACCAATAATTACTTATTATAAAGCTATTTTAGTCAATACTTAATTTTGCTATATTGATTAGTGTTTAGACATTTAAAATGTACCCTACAGCAAGAATATGTGTTTACAATATGATTCTCTCTACTGATGTTTGTAAGTATTACAGATATCGATTTAAGACATGTCTCAAAAATGCCAAACTTAATAGTAATCATATAAAAAACTGACTCTTAAAATTGGAATTTAACTTTAAAAATTTGAATACCAGTGTCCTTAAAGATCTCTTTGTATCATGATCACCAATTCTGCCATTAAATACTTTAACCTTGAGTGCTCAATTAAACTACATTATAAACTCTACCTCATCCCCAAAGTAACAGAGAGAAAAAAATAAATGATCAATTTTACCATTCACAACTGGAACAAAATGTTTTCTCTCTATTTTATGTACTTCTGATTGTAAAATAAAGACTGGGATATTATTTCCCCCTTAACTTGTATTCTGTGTAACTTAGAGCTCCTTGCAATAAAACAAAATGATGCTTCATCAGGATGTTACTGGGAGTACCAAGGCAATTTACAAACATTAAGTCTGAGAACATCACTGTGAGGCAGGTATTAATATAACACTTCTCTCTTGAGGAGTTCAATGCACTTTACATAACGTAATTTTATTAACTCTTCCTTGAGCTGGGCAAAAAGACTAAGAATATATCTAACCACTTACCTCACTCACATGCATGTATAAAAAGAATAAAAGAGATGGTTCTACACAACCACATCTTTTAAATTCGCTTTCACTTCCAATCTGAAATTATGACTAAAGATAAGGCCAACTAAGTCACTCTATATATTTGGCTTCTACTAATATTGATTTTGAACAGGTATTAATTTTATAAATATGAATTCAGAATTAAACATTTAAAAGATAATTAATCCCAGTAATTCTTAAGCAATAATTGTTTTTGAAGGTAGAAAAAATTGACAGTAATAACTTTTCCCTCTATTATAATATACTAAAGACTCCAAAACCACATTATAATTCTGTGGACAAGCTTCACAACATCCTTAAGTAAATCTATGCATTTCTTAGCAAGAGTACAACTATGCACACATGAAGACAGCCAGAAGAGATATATAAAGTGAAAGATATAGAAATGCTAATGATATCTAATGACACTTACCAAGTGTCAGCCACTATTCTAAGGAATCTACATGTATTCGCTCATTTAATCCTCATAACTCTATGAGATGGGCAGCATTTTCATCATTTTATAGACAAGAAAATTGAGACTCAGGAAGTTGAGTTAGTCCTAGGTCACAGAGCTACAAAGTGGCAGAGCTGAGATGCAAACACAGAAAATATGAGTCCAGAGTCCATGTTCCCAACCCATGTTCTAGAAAAGAAGTTGTCCCCAGCCATCCCTGATCATGGAATTCTGAATCCATAATTATAATCTTTTCCACTCCAAATGTAACATTTCCCAACTCACAGTCTACCTCACAGTAATCACAGAACAACTGCTCAATTTTATGTATCTTACTTTCAAAATATGATACTTGTATTTAGAAAATGGTCACAGGAAGGCAGTATAATATAGTTTGGAGTACACACCTCAGGATCAGACAGACCTAACAGGCTATCCCTAAGCAAGTTATTTCTATCCAAGCTAAACAATATAGACGGTGGAACCTACCTCCTGATGCTGTAGTGAGAACTAAATAAGTTAATACAACACATTTAACATACGCCTTACTATGCCTTCTACATAGTAAGCATTCAACAATTGTTGCTACTGTAAGTTAGTATAAACTTATTCAAGCCATTCTCAGAACTCTGAAACTCAGAATTACCATTGAATTTAGCATATCTCAATGCTGGTGTCAATAGAACTGAATTGATTTTTTCATCAAATATATGTTCTAAGCACTGGCCATAATCTCATTTAATACTCAGAACAAACCTATAATTTGTGTTTTTATGCCCACTTGCAGGAAAATAAGCCTTGAGATTGTAAGTAACATCCATAACCATGCCAGTAATAATTAGATGATTAATCAATTAACTGCATGGATCCCACAAAGCAGGTTAAAAAGTAACCAATAAGCAAGGAAATTATTTGAAAAAGTCTTCTCTCTCATAAAATTATAGAACTAAAAATTCCTAGACTGAAGTTCACCTTGTTTAGCCTTTGCTATAATTAGAGCAAAGCTGTGCCCAGAGAAAACAGTTAGAATAGAGATGATAAAAAGGAAAAATACTCCCCAAAAATATACACGCCACCCCCCTACCCACCCTATTTCCAGTATACACCAGGCACTTCTGATTCTTCCATCATCAGAACCACTGAAGAAAATAGCAAGGGCCAAGGTCAGGGTAGGAGCCTTCAGAGTTGGACAGTGTTACACGGGAAACAGGCAAGAAGTCTGCACTTGGGGACTGGTGCTTCAGCCAGAGTGAGGTACAAGATTGTAGATCTGTAAAGCACATTTGCCTCAAATCAGCCTCACCTGCACCCAAACACACTGTAAAGGTCGGCTTCTGGTCTATTCACAGAAATCTGCAGAAAAAGAGAAAATGCATTACATTAGTCTTTTGCTGACCTCTTCCTTGACCCTTGACCTACCAGCATTCCCTAAATTGGAAATGTCTTAGTTACGCAGAACAAAAATAGTTCCGCCTGAATTAGGACATTATTTCCTCATTCCCTCTATTTAATGTGAAAGAAATATTTTTGTCATTTGCATAATGACCTGCTGCATATAGAAAGACAATTATTTATGATTTTCACTTTAAAAACATGATTCTGAATTGATTATGATACATAATAATCATGTGAAAACATGATTGAAAATAAGATTTAAGTGAAAGAATAGAATTTCCACTTTCATCAGCCAACATATAAACCAATATGGAGGAGGTGGCAGATACAAATAATCATATATAAAGAGAGACACAAGCTCAATGATAATGGTCTGCTTACACAGGCACAGAAAGTAGTGGGAAAAAATCTTCAGCCCATATGTCACAAGAAATAGAATTTTTAAAAATTCACGTTATCCCAAGAACATATAAGATCTTATGTTCCATTATCAACTAGCAGGTAGCACCCAACCTAGTCATTTCTTCTATACTTAGAATCGGTGGCCTCTCTCCATAACTCATTCCAACTTTTAGTAATTGTCATATAAAGGTAAGCTTTTCTTTTATCTAACTTCAGTCACTTATATAATATGATTGAAAAACCTGTAATGATGCTCCACACATGCAGGATACTTCATAAACCCTTGTGGATGGGATGTTGATTTCAGTCTATTTCCCTTTTTTCTGACCTCAGTGGAGACAGAAGTGCTTAGACAGAAACACTGGCAAAATGGTTAGAGATAAGAGGAAGTTGATTAGGAACAAGTGCAGAGTGGAACCAGGGAAGAAAACAACGTGGAATGACTCACTGTGCCCCAGAACAGTGTGATCTGTTTTAGAAGACACAGCCAGCCACCAACAAAATGTGAGTTGTACAGCAGAATACGCTCAAGCATGCGCTCAGAAGAATTACTGCTGCCTTCCAACTCACTTCCACATAGACAAATCAATCAATCCATCTCTCTCTCTAACCCTGACCTCTGTGCAGAGTTCCAGTTCTACTTACACGATTGTAAAACTGAACTGGGTGGATAGGATATTCTTTCCCGTGACTCACTCTAGCCTTCCTCCACAGCTTTACTGCTGGTATGAAGACATCTTTGGTAAGCTCTAGTGAAGAGAACTACGATAACCACTGACACTTTAATGTGAAAAATAATCCGTACTAACTAACAAAGGAAAAATGTTATCTTGTAGATTCACCAATATCTTAAACCCAAAAATATACAGAAAAGACCTCATACTGCCCGTCTGAAAACAAACAAACAAACAAACAAAAACAGAACCCGGGGGACACGGTCAGAAGCTCACTGGGAAAATTAAGATAGGCGATTGGTAAACAGCAGGACCCTTTCTGAAAGAACGGACTTGCCTCTTATCCCCTACAATAAAAGGCCCAAGAAAGGGGTTAAATTTGGATGTCCTGGCAGCACCTCAAACTTAACATTTCTAAAATTAAACTTCTCCAAGAACCAGTTTCTGCTGACTTCCTGTTCGTTAAGGGTACACTTGTTCTCTCCGGCTCCAAACATGAGTCATCTTGCTTTATTTCTCTCCCACCCCCACCATATCTAATTAAACACCAAGTTGCATCTATTTTTTTCTTCAGCACTTTTTTGCAACTCTCTGTTGCTCTCTTTTCCCATGCTTTATCTCTAATTTGGTTTTGACCCCATATTAGGCCCATTATTCTTCCAAACAATGCATCTGGCAGTAGTTTCCATTTTGAGTTTGAGCTCTGCCTTGTTTAGGTCTGCTGCTTATCAAAAAGATTCTGTGATACCCGCTTGTCTGCTGAACAAAGATGCTGCAAGCTATTTCCAAATGTACCCCCAACTGCCTTTCAGTCTTACCTTCTCCTATTTTCCTGGGCATCAGCCAAACTAGCTATCATCCTACTCCCCACGATACTCTATTGCCTTAATTCCTACCACTTCCTTTTTCTGAAATACAATCTCTGCACCCTCAGAAATTCCAAGCACGCTGCCCGCACAAACATTAATGCCACAAATTCACCTGTGAATGCTTGTTCAGATATTTTTATTCAAAAAGTCATGTCTAAGACCGAAAAATATGTATTTTAAGTGTTTTTTAAACTAAAACTCCATGAGTTTCCATGGAAAAAGTTGTTACCAACTCAACTCATAGTTTAAGATGTTGAGATAGAGCCCACACAAAATAATCTTCCTTAAAAAAAAAAAAAAAAACTCTTATTAAAACTGCATAATTCAACCTGGCAAAGCAATTAATATTCAATAATAATAATAGATTGATGTTAAATAATAAATTCATGTTTAATAATAAATTTATGTTCAATAATACTAATAAATTGATATCACTTGGAGTTTAATTTTATATTTTAGGTTAGGCACAGTGGTTCACACCTATAATCCCAGCACTTTAGGAGGCCGATGCAAGAGGATTGCTTGGAGCCAAGAGACTAGCCTGGGCAACATGGTGAGACCCCCATCTCTACAAAAGTAATTTTTTTTAATTAAAACAAAATTTTATCCTTGGGATGCCTTTTAGATCAAATAAATCAAGCAAAGTAATATTTTAGTTGACAGCTTCTGTTTAAAATTATTTGCATTCCTAGCAAAAAAGAATTCTACAATATTTACTATAATGCACTATCAAAAAATGCATAAAAATAAGTATTTTCTTACAGAAATGATTTTGGTTTGCTACACAACTTTTCTTATTGATCCTAAAAGTTCAAATAACTTATACTTTACTATTGTACAACAGCAAGTAATAGAAGGTTAAAAAAAAAAAGACTTTTCTTAACTTATGTTGGAATGGAGACTTTTCTTTGTCTATTTGCACTCTGGTCTCACCATGCTTTTTTGCAAGTATTTCCTATCTGTGTAAAGGTCACCTTTCCTTGGAAGTCCTACCACTGAATCAGTCTACATTAGTCTCTTTATTAGTTCTTAGGAAAGCCACTGTCCATACAAGGAACTTCGAATACAGATTAAGTAAACACAAATAAAATTGCAATTTTACCTCATTCTAATCCCAAATCTACACTTGACCTATTAGGTGGCACACATCGTGAAAGTTTAAAAGTGAAAAAGACAGTCTTTAAATAGAGAGTCAAGGGTAGAGCTAGATACCAAGTTCAGGTGGAAGAAAAGCAAGGTTATTTGCAGGAGAATGTAGGAAAGTCATTTAAAAGTCCCTCAGAAAAAAACAAAAAGAAAGAAAGAAAGAAAATATTAGCAGTGGTAATAAAATGCATCTCTATAATCATCTCTCGCTGCTTTGAAAAAAAATTGAGGAAAATTTTCCATGACCCTAATGGTGCACTCAGAACTATTTGTCATGGTCTATTGTGGACTATTTACTTGTATTTCTCACTCACTTAAATCTTATAGGCAATATAGAATGCTGGATTTGGCCAGGCGCATTGCCTCACGTCTGTAATCCCAGCACTTTTGGAGGCCGAGGCAGGCAGATCACCTGAAGTCAGGAGTTTAAGACCAGCCTGGCCAACATGGTGAAACCCCATGTCTTCTAAAAATACAAAAATTAGCCAGGCATGGTGGCAGGAGTCTGTAATCCCAGCTACTCGGGAGGCTGAAGCAGGAGAATTGCTGGAACCCAGGAGGCGGAGGTTGCAGTGAGCCAAGATCACACCATTGCACTCCAGCCTGGGTGACAAGAGCAAGATTCCATCTCAAAAAAAAATGCTGGATTCATAGGATGGCCTATAAGTATTAGAGGAATTCAAAAAGACCAATGCAGGTGAATTAGTCAAGTGTGGCTTCAGGAAGAAATCACCATCGGTTTTTTTCTTATCCAGACCCATCTTTTCTAAACAACTGGTTTTTGCATAGAGCCAGAATCTAATCAGGCTCTCTCTGTTTCCTTGTAAAGTCAACTTTGATATTTATCTAAACATTTTATAGCTCCTTCTGCTAATTTACATGCTGTTTGTATTACACAGGTGAAGTCAAACCTTTTTCAATGAATATCATAATAGTGAAGTGGTTCTGGCTTACACAGTTGTTTCTGTGTTCCACTTGACATTCATAGGTTCAAAATTTTAGTAACTTGGTTATAATAAACTAAACAATGGACTATCTAGTACACGGGAATCCTTTTCTGAAAGCCATCTACGTGGTCCCATTCCTTACAGAGAAAGACCATGATAATGTGTTGGTACATTGCAATGAAGGGAGAGAAGGAAGGGAAGGAGGAAGAAAGAAAGAGGAAATGAAAGAGGGAAAGAAGGGAAAAAGGGAGGAAGGAGAGAAGGAAGGAAAAAAGGGAGGGAGAATTGAATTGAACTAAGATGTTTACACTTCCTATTTTGTCATCTCATAGCATCTTTACCTCTCTTCACACTTTTCTACATCAAACAATACCTAAACAAAACTACCATGAGTTCCCAAATTGCCTTTAAAACAATATTCTAATAGTCTAATAGATACAGAGGCAAGAAATCCATAAATTCAAAGAGAATTAATTTTCTCTTCGGAATTTATACATGAACAACATGAATTGTAGAAATTTTAACAATTTATATTTTATTACAGAATTTCATTCCAACTAAGAGGAAAAAATAATTTTGCACCCTTAAAGAATTAACTCACCAGGCACGGTGGCTCACACCTATAATCCCAGCACTTTGGGAGGCCAAGGAGGGTGGATCACCTGAGGTCAGGAGTTCAAGGCCAGCCTGACCAACACGGTGAAACCCCGTCTCTACTAAAAATACAAAATTAGCTGGGCGTGGTGGCGCATGCCTGTAATCCCAGATACTTTGGAGGATGAGGCAGGAGAATCACTTAAACTAGGGAGGCAGAGGTTGTAGTGAGCTGAGATCGTGCCATTGCACTCCAGCCTGGGCAATGAGAGAAACTCCATCTCAAAAAAAAAAAAAAAAAGAATTAACTCTAGTTCAATAAACACAGCCAAAATAAATAGTCATGGCTATACAAAAGATTAATATATAAAGATCTAGTCACATAATTTTTTTTACTTTAAAAAATGTTTAACTTTTATTTTAGGTTTAGAGGTACATGTGAAGGTTTATTACATAGGTAAATGTGTCATGGGGGTTTGTTGTACAGATTATTTCATCACCCAGGTATTAACCCCAGTACCCAATAGTTATCTTTTCTGCTCCTCTCTCTCCTCCCACCCTCCTGGCTCAAGTAGGCCCAAGGGTCTGTTGTTTTCTTCTTTGTGTTCATAAGTTCTCATCATGTAGCTCCCACTTATAAGTGAGAACATGTGGTATTTGGTTTTCTGTTCCTGTGTTAATTTGCTAAGGATGATAGCATCCAGCTCCATCTATGTTCCTGCAAAAGACATGATTTCATTCTTTTTTATGGCTGCATAATATTCCATGGTGTATATGTACCATATTTTTTTTATCCTATCTGTCATTGATGGGCATTTAGGTTGATTCCATGTCTTCGTTATTGTGAATAGTGCTGCAGTGAAAATTCACATGCATGAGTCTTTATGGTAGAATGCTTTATATTCCTCTGGGTATATACTCAGTAAAGGGATTGTTGGGTCGAATGTAGTTCTGCTTTTAGCTCTTTGAGGAATCATCATACTGCTCTCCACAATGGTTGAACTAATTTACAGTCCCACCAATAGTATATAAGCATTCCCTTTTCACCACAGCCTTGCCAGCATCTGTTATTTTTTGACGTTTCAGTAGTAGCCATTCTGACTACTCGTTGGGATCTCATTGTGGTTTTGATTTGCCTTTCTCTAATGATTCATAGTATTGAGCTTTTTTCCTTTCTTTTTTTTTTTTTTGTTTTTTTGTTTTGTTTTTTTGACACCAAATCTCACTCTGTTGCCCAGGCTGGAGTATAGTGGCGTGATCTTGGCTCACTGCAACATCTGCCTCCTGGGTTCAAGAGATTCTCCTGCCTCAGCCTCCCAAGTACCTGGGACTACAGGTGTGTGCCACCATGCCTGGCTAATTTTTGTATTTTTAGTAGAGACAGGGTTTCGCCATGTTGGCCAGGCTGGTCTCAAACTCCTGACCTCAGGTGATCCACCTGCCTCAGCCTCCTAAAGTGCTGGGATTACAGGCGTGAGCCACCACGCCCAGCCGAGCTTTTTTTTCATATGCTTCGTAGCCACGTGTATGTCTTCTTTTGAGATGTGTCTGTTCGTGTACTCTGACCACTTTTTTTTTTTTTTTTTTGAGACGGAGTCTCGCTCTGTCACCCAGGCTGGAGTGCAGTGGTGCAATCTCAGCTCACTGCAAGCTCTGCCTCCCGGGTTCAAGCCATTTTCCTGCCTCAGCCTCCCGAGTAGCTGGGACTATAGGCACCCACCACCACGCCCACCTGATTTTTTGTATTTTTAGTAGAGACTGGGTTTCACCGTGTTAGCCAGGATGGTCTCGATCTCCTGACCTCGTGATCCGCCCACCTCGGCCTCCCAAAGTGCTGGGATTACAGGCGTGAGCCACCGCGCCCAGCCAACTCTGACCACTTTTTAATGGAGTTGTTTTTCTCTTGTAAATTTAAGTTCCTTATAGATTTTGAATATTAGACCTTTGTCAGATGCATAGATTGCAACCTACAGAATATCTCCGATTCTGTAGGTTGTCTGTTTACTCTGTTGTTAGTTTTGCTGTGCAGAAGCTCTTAAGTTTAATTAGATCCCAATTGTCAATTTTTGCTTTTGTTGTTATTGCTTTTGGTGTCTTTGTCACGAAATCTTTGCTCATTCCAATGTCCAGGATGGTACTGCCTAGGTTGTCTTCCAGGGTTTTTATAGTTTTGGATTTTATATTTATGTCTTTAATCCATCTTGAGTTGATATTTGTATATGGTGTAAGGAAAGGGTCCAGCTCAATCTTCTGCAGTTGGCTAGCCAGTTATCCCAGCATCATTTATTGAATAGGGAGTCTTTTCCCTATTGTTTATTTTTGTCAGCTTTGTCAAAGATCAGATGGTTGTAGATGTGAGGCCTTATTTCTGGGCTCTCTATTCTGTCCCATTGGTCTATGTACCTGTTTTCGTACCAGTACCATGCTGTTTTGGTTACTGTAACCTTGTAATTTTCAAGTTGGGTAATGTGATGCCTCCAGCTTTGTTCTTTTTGCTGAGGATTGCCTTGGCTATTCAGGCTCTTTTTTGGTTCCATATGAATTTTAAAATAGTTTTTCCTAGTTTTGTGAAGAATGTTGTCAGTAGTCTGATAGGAATAGCACTGAATTTGTAAACTGCTTTGGGAAGCATAGACATTTTAATTTTATTGATTCTTCCCATCCACGAGCATGGGATTTTTTTTTATTTGTTTGCGTCTTCTCCGATTTCTTTGAGAAGTGTTTTGTAATTCTCATTGTAGAGATCTTTCGCTTCCTAGTTAGCTGTATTCCTAGGTATTTTGTGTGTGTGTGTGACAATTGTGAATGGGATTGCCTTTCTGATTTGGCTCTCAGTTTGGCTGTTGGTGGTATATAGGAATGCTCATGATTTTTGTACATTGATTTTGTATCCTAAAACTTTGCTGAAGTTATTTATCAGCTGAAGGAGCTTTTGGGCCTAGGCTATGGGGTTTTCTAGATATAGAATTATATCATCTGCAAACAGAGATAGTTTGACTTCCTCTCTTCCTATTCAGATGCACTTTATTTCTTTCTCTTGCCTGATTGCTCTGGTTAGGACTTCCAATTCTATGTTGAACAGAAGTAGTAAGAGAGGGCATCCTTATCTTGTGCCAGTTTTTTGAGGGAATGCGTCCAGCGTTTGCCCATTTAATATAATGTTGGCTGTGGGTTTGTCATAGATGGCTTTTGTTATTTTGAGTTATGTTTGTTCAATACCTAATTTATTGAGAGTTTTTAACATGAAGTGGTGTTGAATTTTATCAAAAGCTTTTTCTGCATCTATTGAGATAATCATGTGGTTTTTGTCTTTAGTTCTGTTTATGTGATGAATCACATTTATTGATTTGCATATGTTGAACCAACCTTGCAGCCCAGGAGTGAAGCCTATTTGATCATGGGGGATGAGTTTTTTGATGTGCTGCTGGATTTGGTTTGCCAGTATTTTGTTGAAGGTTTTTGCATTGATGTTCATCAAGGATGTTGGCCTGAAGTTTTCTTTATTTGTTGTGTCTCTGCCAGGTTTTGGTATCAAAATGATGCTGGCCTCAGAGAATGATTTCAGGAGGAGGGATTTTTGGAATAGTTTCTGCAAGAATGGTACTAGCTCTTCTTTGTACATCCGGTAGAATTCAACTGTAAATCCATCAGGCTCTGTGCTTTTTTTGATTGGTAGACTATTTTTTACTGATTCAAATTTGGAGTTCATTATTGGCCTGTTCAGAGAATAAATTTCTTCCTGGCTCAGTCTTAAGAGAGTGTATGTGTCCAGAAATTTATTCGTCTCTTCTAGGTTTTCTAGTTTGTGTGCACAACTCTGTGTGCACAGAGGTGTTCACAGTAGTCTATGATGGTTGTTTTTATTTATGTGGGGGTTACTGGTAACATTTCCTTCATCATTTTTAATTGTGTTTATTTGTATATTCTGTCTAGCTAGACTTATTTATTAGTCTAGCTAGTGGCCTATATATTTTATTACTGTTTTCAAAAAAAAACAACTCTTGCATTCATTAATCTCTTGAATGGTTTTTTATGTCTCAATTTCCTGCAGTTCAGCTCTGATATTTGTTATTTTTCATCTTCTACTAGCTTTGGGGTTGATTTGTTCTTGTTTCTTTTTTTCTTCTTCGTCTTCTTCTTCTTTTTTTTAAAGATAGGGTCTTACTCTGTTGCCCAGGCTGTAGTGCAGTGGCACGATCTGGCCCACTGCAACCTCTGCCTCCTGGGTTTAAGCAATTCTCCTGCCTCAGTTTCCCGAGCAGCTGGGACTACAGGTACGCACCACCACACCTGGCTAATTTTTGTGTTTTGGTAGAAACAGTTTCATCGTGTTGGCCAGGCTGGTCTTGAACTCCTGACCTCAAATGATCCTCTTGCCTCGGCCTCCCAAAGTGCTGGGGCAGGCGTGACCCACCTCACTGACCTTGTTCTTGTTTCTCTCATTCTTTCTGTTGTGAAGTTAGGTTGTTAATTTGAGATCTTTCTTTTTGATGTGGCCATTTAGTGCTATGAATTTAACACTGCCTTAGTTGTGTCCCAGAGAATCTGGTATGTTATATCTTTGTTCTCATTATTTTCAAAGAACTTCTTGATTTCTGCCTTAATTTCATTATTTACCCAAAAGTCATTCAGGGGCATGTTGTTTAATTTCCATGTAATAGCATGGTTTTGAGAGATTTTCATTGGCTTGACTTCTGTTTTTATTGTGCTGTGGTCCAAGAGAATATTTGGTATGATTTCAGTTATTTTACATTTGTTGAGGATTGTTTTGTGTACAAATATGTGGTCAATTTTAGCGTATGTGCCATGTGGTGATGAGAAGACTGTATATTCTGTTGTTTGGGGGTGAAGATTTCTGTAAAGGCCTATCAGATCTATTTGGTCCAATGCTGAGGTTAGGTCCCAAATATCTTTGTTAATTTTCTGCCTCAATGATCTGTCTGATACTGTCAGTGGAGTATTGAAGTCTCCCACTATTATTGTGTGGGAATATATGTCTCTTTGTAGGTCTCTAAGAACTTGCTTTATAAATCTGGGTGTTCCTGTGTTGGGTGCACTTATATGTAGGATAGTCAGGTTTCTTGGATTGAACTTTTTACCATTATGTAATGCCCTTCTTTGTCTTTTTTGATCTTCGTTGGTTTGAAATCTGTTGTGTCTAAAATTAGTATTGTAACTCCTACTTTTTTTGTTTTCCATTTTCTTAGTAGATTTTTCTCCATCACTTTATTTTGAGCCTATGAGTGTCATTATGTGTTGTCACATAATTTTTAATAGCAAAGTAACTACAAATTAAATGTATAAACAATTGATTAAATATATTAATTTAATAAATCAGAATAGTGTATAATCACTAAAAGTGATGCTGTAGAAATATATTCACTAAAATAAAATTCAAATTTTTAAGAAGCAGATTGCAAAATACTATAAAGTCATATAACTGCTTAACTATGGGGATATGTTCTGAGAAATGTGAGGTTAGGTGATTTTGTTATGCAAACATCACAGTGTGTACTTACACAAACCTAGATAGTATAGCCTACTACACACCTAGCTGTATTGTATAGCCTATTGCTCCTAGGCTACAAACCTGTACAGCATGTTACTGTACTGAATAATGGAGGCAGTTGTAACACAATGGTAAGTATTTGTGTATCTAAACATAGAAAAGGTACAGTAAAAATACGGTATTACAATCTTATAGGACCACCGTTGCATATGCAGTCATTGACCCAAACATCATTAATGCGGTGCATGACTGTACATGGTATACTTGTAACATTTTGTGACACATATAATCGTGGAAAATAAACACTAGTAAAACAGTCACCAAAATATTAATTTTATTCATCTCTGACTTGGAGGTTATGGCTGATATTTTATTTTGTTTTTAATACTTTGTCTATTTTATACATTATCTATAATAAACATGTAATATTTTGATAACCAAAACAAAAAAAAAGAAAATACCTGGATTCTAATGATAGCTAGGTCACGTTGAGCAAGTTGCTTAAGCTCATTCAGCCAAAGATACTTCATCTAAAAATCTGGGGCTATAATTGTACCAACCTTTTAGTGTTGGGTAATAATTAAATTAAATAATATAATTCATGTAAAATTCTTAGCACTGGCACATGAGTAAATGGAAGTTTGAAAAGACAAGCTACAAGAGCTGTACAGGAATTTCAAGTTTCCCCTCCTCTTTTATTCTTAATCATTTTAACCATCAACAATTTAGTTAGTGTACCCTTGAGTTCAAACTCTCCTAAATCAAATCATTGTTTCACTAACTTGTGGAGGTTTGTTGAGCCAAAGAACATAACTATGGCTGTGGCCCAAGTTAATATTTCCCATCAGCTGCATTACACATTGGTAGTTTCAGTAAATGACCATCATGGCCAACAGAGGAAAGAAAAGAATTATCTTCCTAATTCATACTCTTTGGGAATTCTAAGAAGGAAACACATAATTACTAGAATTTGGCTGGCATATTGAATCTGGGGCGTGAAGAAAAGTCATGGGACTTTTAATGATAGAAAACAGTCCAGACCTCAGATTTTTATGTCATCAAATTAAAAAAAAGTCCTTAAAGTAAGATACTCTAATGAAGAAAGGTTTTCTTCTGGGTATACTTCAGTCATTTTAACTGGAAATATAAATTGTTATTCTGTATAATTATTATGTTTTTATTTTTTCTGGAATATATATGTCAGTATTAAACAGGTAATAATCTGATTGAAGATAGTCACGAGTTCAGAGATCCACTCATTCCTTCCTTCATTCATTCACCCAAGAAATATTTATTGATCACTCAGTATGTGACATTCACTGTGTAGATACTGAGGATACAAGGAACGTCTCTTCTTGTGAAGACACATAATGGGGAAAATATTCAAATAAGAACACAAATAATTATATAATTATAATTGAAGTTACAAAGGCGAGGTGGCATGGTTCTGAGTGAGGAGTGGAGGATGTGGAATTAGAAGCAGCAAGCTTTGGGCAGGTAAGGTGGCTCACATCTGTAATCCCAGCACTTTGAGAGTCTGAGGCAGTGAATCACCTGAGGTCAGGGGTTTGAGACCAGCCTGGCCAACATGGTGAAACCCTGTCTCTACTAAAAATACAAAAATTAGCTGGGTGTGGTGGCCTGTAATCCCAGCTACTCAGGAGACTGAGGCAGCAGAATTGCTTGAACCAAGGAGGCAGAGGTTGCAGTGAGCTGAGATAGCACCACTGCGCTCCAGCCGGGGTGACAGAGTGAGACTCTGTCTCAAAATAAATAAATTAATTAGTTAAATTAAAATAAATTTTAAAAAAGAAGCAGCAAGCTTTTACAACACTGAGAGTTCTCTCTCGTGGGATAGTGGCCTCTCTCTCCCTCTCTCTCTTTTGCTCTCTCTTCCCGACCTTCCCTTCCTCTGCCCCCACCACGTGTGTGTAAGTATGTATGTGTATGTGTGTGTAAGAGATAAATAGAGAGTATGTGTGTGTGTGTTTTCTCTTGTAAATGCTCATCATGGCATATCCACACCCATGCTTTAACCCAATCAGTTGAAACTGTTAGCGGTGTGTACTAGTTTGCTAAGGCTGCCATAACAAAATACCAAAGACTGGGTGGCTTAAACAATGGAAGTTTATTTCCTCACAGTTCCATATGCTGGAAATCCAAGATCAAGATGCCAGCTGGGTTGACTTCCTGGGAGGCCTCTCCTTGGCTTGCAGATGGCAGTCCCTGCTGTCACTTCACATGACACATGGTCATCCTTCTGTGAACATGCTCCCCTAGTGTCTCTCCCTTTTCTTAAAAGGGCACCAATCATATTGTTTTAGGGTCCCACTCTAATGGCCTCATTTTAACTTCATCACCTCTTTTAAAAATGTTATCTCAAAGCATGGTTACATTCTGAGGTACTGATGGTTGGGATTTTGAAATATAAATTTGTAGGGGACACAATTCAGCCCATGACAGGAAGTTAAAGGCTTAGGGCATTGGGAGGCATAGTTGCCACACATGGTTATGCCAGTTATGCATTGCACAGGCTATAGGATGTGTCGCTCACATAGCAGTTATCATAAATTTTTGTATTATTTAACAAAAATTTTCCTGCAGAAAGTGTCTGGAGAAAGATTTGCCTTTTTTCCCGCCACTATGAAGTAGAGGTTTGCCTTTTTCTGATTTTCGCAAAGGACCATTTGGACTAACAGTGTTGCTTTATGACAGGAAACACTTTTCCCTAATCTGATATTTCTTTCCATATGGAGAGGGCTCTCCTACAGTAACACTACAAGCCCCTCTTTGCCCCTCCTCACTCTCAATCAATCCTCCCTTGAAGAGTGATTTATCTTTGATGACTAATTCGGAAGCAGTTCCATAAAGGCCCTGTGTCCACACTCACACATTGACATAACAAAGGCCATGTGGGGTAGGATTAAACATGGAGCTTCTGGAATCAAATGACCTGGGCTTAACTCCAGTTCTGCCACTACATGACCATAAGGTCTTATTTAACACCTGTGTGCCTAAGACTCCTCACCTATAAAATAGAGATTATAAATATAGCCTCGTTTTAGGGTCATTGTAAGAATTCCATTTATAGTGAGATTAATAAATAAATATTCAAGTAAAAGTTGCTCTTATGACTTCTGCACAGATTTCAGGATTGCCTTTCTGACTCTCTTCCCTGAAGGCAGGGAAGAGCAGACAAGCTACACTGATAATTATGTGAATGCAGCTCCAAGAGGGCTATGACTCCACTACATATATACCAAACACTGGCAGAGCTCTGGGCGTAGAGAAGGTATTCTTGACTTGTTGTATGAATTCATTTACTAAAAGAATCAAGGTCAGACTGCAGAATTCCAGTCTATACTTGAGAGTAGGGTTTTTATCTCATGAGTCTGTATATCCTCTGAACTGCCTAGTATGATATCTTGTTTCTGGTAGGTACCAAAATATGTATTGAGTTGCTATTAGGTTAAATAAACATAAAATACTATAATGTAATTTTACCATTGTCCCTTCCTGTATGATTTTTCCTTGAAAGACAAAGGGCTTTTGAGAAGTGTTGCATTATTTTAAATGCCCCTGCAGAGTTCTGCAGAAGGCTAATGGTGATGGTTGCATAACAATGTGAGTGCACTCAATGCCACTAAACTGTACACTTAAAAATAGTCAAAATGGCTAATTTTATATTATGTATATTTTACCACAGTTTTTTAAATGTCTGCCAAGGATCTACAGTGAGAAGAAAGTAAAGTTGTGCTACTCAAATATTTTTTTGAAAATCAAGTAAGGTACCCAAGTGCCTGGCACATGGCAGAAGCTCAACAAAAGTTAGTTCCCTTTCCAATAGTTCTGAATCACAACTGCCCCTGATGGTGACAGTCATGAATTATGACCCCTGTAGTTTCTATTGCCAGATAAAAATGTTTTTCAGGGGATAGGGATGGGGGGAATCAACATTTGTAATGCTTCATGTCCTGACACTGTGGATGGTGGCAATAACCGCCCCCGCACCACCCCCCTCCACTCCACCAGAAGAAACATTAAAGCTTGGTCTCTATTATAATCAATTCTAATATCATGAATTACAAATTGCCAAAGGAAATGCTTGATATATTAAAAGAAGACATGCCGTCTACTTTCCATTTTGGATAGGCATCTGTAACATTGGTTTCAAAATAACATGGTTTTTTTTTTTTTTTTCAATTACAGCTCTACTGAATTTATGTGCTTCATTATAAAGTAATTCTGGAGGAGTTAAGGGATTAGAAAGTAGAGCCATTTACTCTCTTCAGAGGAAAACCACAATATAATACAAAGAAAGAACGAAGGATGCAAATAATCTTATATTTAATACACAGTCAATATTTTAGAGAAGATATGTTCCTATCCACCTACTCATCGGCCTCCTTGTATTTGACTATTTTTTACAAAAATCAACCTATTCTTGATTGTCTTAGTTTAAATAAATCATGACATGATCCTGAGAACTTGGCAAGAACATCAATGATTTTACATCTGGCATCACACACCAGCTGCATATTGAGGGAATGAAAAGCTTTTCTATTTCTTTACCTTGCTTCATTAGTGAGTATGTGGTGATGCATGCATTACCGCGTGTGTGCAGGCTCAGTTCCCCATATGGAGAGGCACTCGGCAATGTCACAAAACCCATGCATCATTTTCTGTGAAGCAAAACTTTCAAAAATAATAAGAATGATATTTTTACTAAATTTTTTTTCTAAAAATGGGTATATTGGTTTTTTTGTGAATAGAATTATATGCTTAGTGTATATAGGTGGAACCTGTTGCAAAAGTCTCTAATGGAGAAATAACTTTAGCTGTCACAGTTGAACATATGTATGGTATGGTACCCATCTTCAAGTCATCATACAGTAAAAAACAATAATTTCCATGCCAAATCTATGTCCAACACATTTTCTACTCAGTTCTTGACAACTACACTACTTACTGGGAAAATATCTGTGCTGTGAGCTTTATGGTTATCTAAAGAACTCTTTACAGTGTCCTCAGTCTCAGCATAGTTATTTGCCTTGTATTTGAATTTTGTAAATTTAGCAAACATCCTTTGTACTAGTTATCTATGCTGTGTAACAAATTACCCCAAAATTTAGTGGCTTAAAATAACAATTTATTATCTTATGGTTTCTGGGAATCAGGAAATCAGGAGTGGCTTAGCTGGGCAGTTATGGCTCTGGATTTCTCATGAGATCTCGCCAGGACCACAGTCATCTTAAGATTTTACTGTGGCTGCAAATCAGCTTCCGAGATGACTCACTCGTGTTATTAGTTTGCTGTTTATGGCTGTTTTTCCAAGAAGTCTCAGTACTTTTCATGTGGAACTCTCTAGACAGCTCCTTGAATATCCAGATGACATGGCTTCTGGATTCTCCCAGAGTGGCTGATCCAAGGGAGCAGAGTAGAAGAGGCACTGTGCTGCCTTTCATGACCTAGCCTTAGAAGACCCACGCCACCACTTGCATGGTCACTTGCAGACTAAACCTGGTTCAGCGTGGAAGGGGACTACAAGGAAAGTTGGAGATGAGGATCATTACAGCCATGTTGAAAGTTGAAAGTTGGAGATGAGGATCATTAGAGCCATCCTGAAGGCTGGCTACCACACTCTTAAATAAATTTTATTTTCAAATTTATAGGCTTCCATTGTATAAACACTTTTATTTGGTTGAAATCTGATTTTGCATATGTTCACTTTTCTGTCTTGGCTGAGAATTAAAATAGTAGCATAGAAGTAAAAACAGAGGTTCTCTACTGTAATAATTTAATCAATCTAAAAATTATAGACATATCCATACTCAGCAAAAGAAAAATGTATCTGATCTAAAAGCAACAGCTATTTGTAACCCGCTGGAAGCACTTACCCAATAATGAAAGCTAAAATCATTTTAAGTAGTTGGTTAAAATTACAGATCAGGAAACTAATTATTTAGAGAGATTTTATTGTTTCATTTCATTCAATATTCTGAGGTAATATCAATCATTAATCTGGAACTATTTTTCAATAAGCAAATAAAAGCTTTTTATTAATGACACATGAAGGGAAAAGAATGATCTTTATTGGATTTTAAAGAAATGAAAAGGAAATATTCATTCAGAATTTATCACTAAACTATTTGTAGAATCTCTAACTTGGTATTTATTCAACAAATATGTCTGAGCACCTGTTGCTTTGAGATACTCTAGGGAAATAAAACTAAGCCAAGGAACTTGCCTTCAAGGAACTTACACCTGGTTGGGTTGATAAGGCAGGTTAACACATACTTAAATACTAACCATTGTGCAATAAGTTTTAAAAGAGAAGGGAAAAGTGTAATATGAATAGTGGAGAAAGAAAGCAATTTTAACTGACAAAACCCACAAAGCATTAGAGAGTATTGGCATTTGGGCTGACTCGTTAAAGATGAATAGATTTTAACAGTGGGAGATGATAGAGTGCTTATTACAATAAAAGAAGCAGCAAAATCAAAGTGTAAATTCAGTAAAGCACAAGGTTACCAACACATATCAAGCCCTCTTCAGTGTATGTACATCCTCCCACCACCTCCATATTTTCAGGTAAGAAGTCAGATAGATTCTGTCTCACTGAAGATTACATCTTTCTCCTCGTCCATCCTCCAGCCAGTCCAACATTGTCTTTACCTTCTATTGGCTTTTTGGTTTGCATTTTCTGAGGCTGGTTTTCTGCCATTCCATCAGTTCTATAATTTAAACAATCTGATTCCAGTAAGTTCCCTCTTTTTGTTATTCCTGCTTCAATAAACCAGTGAAAGTCTCTATATAGGATCTAAAATTTATTTTTTATTTATTTTTAACTAATACATAATAGTTGTACATATTCATGAGGTACGTAGTGATGTTTTGATACATACAATGCACAGTGATCAGAGAGTGGTAATTAGCATATCCATCATCTCACACATTTATCATTCCTTTGTTTTGGGAACATTCAATATTCTCTCTTCTAGCTATTTGAAAATATATATTATTGTTAACTATAGTCATTCTACAGTGCTATAGTTTAAACGATTCTGATACAGCTATTGTGTCAGATTGTATTTCTAATATGGCCACAAAAAGATCTCCCATTCAACATTTTCTTTTTAAAATATGACCCTTCCTCCATCCAGACATGGCATCTACATTCCCTTTTCTTGAAGTGGGCCTGTGGCTAAGCCAAAACCAGCAGTATGTGACTTCAGAGGCTGGCTTCCTCCTAGGACCATTGGGATGCTCATTCTTGGAACCCAATAATCATGCCATGAGAAAGCAGGCCACACAGAGACAGGGAGGCCATGAATAGTAGGTGTTACCACAAATAGCTGGAGCTAAGGTCCCAGCCCCAGCCACCATCTGACTGCCACCGCAAGACCAGTCTCAAATGAGAACTGCCTAACTGGGCCTAATCAATGCCAGAACCATAAGACGTAATCATGAGCTGACTGTTGTTTTAAGTCATAATACCTTTGAATTATTTGTTTCATAACAGTAGATATTTAAGAAAGATTCTGGCACCTGGAAGTGGGGCACTGCCATGACAAAATCCTGAGACATGTAGTATTATCTTTAGGAACAGGTAGTGAGCAGAAAGTGGGAGAACATTGAAGAGACTGTTAGTAGAAACTTAGCCTCCAGCAAAGTGTTAGTGGAAGCCCAGAGGGCTGAAGGAGGCTGTCAATCAGGGCTCAAGCAAAGTACAGGAAATGCAATTGCCAACACTGTCACCCTTAGTAATGTGAAAAGTTGAAAATGTACTTAATGAATGTGAAGATCTAGTTAAGAAGATTTTAGGCAGAATATTGAAATTGCCACCTGGCTTCTCACTGCCTATGATAAAAGGCAGGAGGAAAAAGATGGGCTAAATAATATACTGTTAAATATAGAAGATCCAAGACTTGTTGGATTTGAAAATAAAACTATTTCTTGTTCTCAACCTCTTACAACAGCAAAGGATTCCAAAATTAAAAGTAGCTTCTGGGCATAGATGAAATCCAGTGCACTGTCGGGAAAACGTGGTCTACAAATGAAACGTAGGGCATGACGGTAAAACTCTTCAAGATTTTAAAAAGATTTAAAGTAATGGCTCATAGAAACTTTCAGTCAGACCAAAAGCCTTTTAAGGATCTTAAGAGTTTGCTTGGCAGATCTTCTCAGTTAAATGATTGGGCTTTAAGAGTCTCAAGGATGTTGTGTCCTGCAGTCTCATATGAGCCTGAGGGAGAAAGGGGTTTACCTGGAATAATAGGAGGGTGTGCCTCAGGATTATAAAGTGATATATTTAAACATACAATGCTTTCAAAAGAAATATTCTGGAGGAATCACTGTCAGCTTGGACTGAAAAGGACAGATAAATACTAAATATTTAATAACAAGATGACTTTAAACCTCTACCCTTCTACAGGCAGAAAGTAGACTAAGGAGACTACTAAATTGCAAACTTAGGTTTTCTTATTGAAAATAAAGGATGATTCTGAGGGCACCTAGAGCCCAGAGGGTAGAGCCAAGAGCCATGATGAACACCTCCCAGGCAAGTGGACTGAGCCCTCATCAAGGATATAGAAACATGCTAGCAATCAGTGGCTGCTCTGTGCCCTTGTCCTACCCTTTGGGAACTATTCTACCATTATATGTTGGGGATGTAGAAGAGAGATAGCCTGTTTCTTTAATTCACATGTCTTCACACTGAAAGCAATGGTCCTCAAGGAGATGTACCCAAGGAACCACAATGAAGGAGCCTCACCTGCACCTGGACCTGATTGCAATTCCTAGACCTCAAGCAAATGCCATAATGAAATGCGAATTGGCAGAAGATAAAAAGACAAACATATTTTGCCTAGAGGAGGGATGTAAATTATTATGGCCAAAGGGGGGACCATGACAGATACTGCTTTCCGACATGACCATAAGATCTTCCATTGCAGATTGGGATGTGATCTTGACACTTCTCCCACAGACAGGCCATATGCCTCCTCCTTGAGCCTGGGCAGGCCTATGATTATAGCAGAAATGGAGTGATCTCACTTCAGAGGATAGGTTGTAAAAGGGAATACAGTTTCTACCTGGGCCTCATGGGACACTCCTTCTTGAAACCAGTCACATGTTATGAAGAAGAGGAAAGACCTCATTGAGACTATAGAAAGTGTTCTTGCCAACTGTCCCAGATGAGGTGTCAACCAAAAGCCAGTATCAACCTCCAGACATGGGGGAAAGTGAGCCTGGAGATGATTCAGCCCCAGCCACCATCTGGCCACCACCACATGGAGATCCCAAGTAAAAACCGCCTAGTGGAGCCCAGTTTGTCCCCAGAGTCATGACTAAAAAAAAATAAAATGATTCTTCTTGTTTTAAGCCACTAAGTTTGGAGGTAATTTGTTACACAGCAATAGATAACTGGGACAGTTTTCTCCTAAAATAATTAATGGTTTTTAATCCTTAAAAATGCCAAGAGAATTAAGTAAATATTGGAAACTAGGGTTTTTTTTTCCTATAGCAGCTTTTATAAAGTTTTGTCTTTCTTTCATATAAAAGTTTCACTAAGGTGCTACCTTCATCTTCTTTTTAAACTGGGGGTATCTGCTTCAGAGCTTTTTTTAAATATAAAAATTTGTAAAATCTTTTGTAGTAGATATTTGTTGCTTTTTGTCTACCACCCTATCCCCCAGTTCAGGTTGGTCAATAGGAAGTTCTCATGATTTAAGAAATGCCATGTGACCCACCATGCTGAGACAGTCTATCTGTAGAATGAACTGCTACTTGTCAGGTATAAGTTAAGTTGCTGTGATGAAGAGGCTCCAAAATGTCGTTAGGGAAATAAAGCATAAGTTTAGTACACACTAGTAACCATCCAAAAAGTGAGCATTTCAGGGCTGGCAAAGTGGCTCTGCTATACAAAGTTATCCAGGGACACAGAGATGATTACTCATTAATCCCATGAGAACCCATTAACCCATTAATATATTAATCCACAAGGACAGGGCCCTCATAACCCAGTAACTTCTTAAAAACCCATCTGTCAATACTGCCACATTGAGGGTTAAATTTCTACATGAGTTTCGGAGGGGACACGTATTTAAAAAATAACAAAAACATTGGCACCAGAAGGCAAAATGAAGGCATTTAAATGAGACAGAATAAACACACAGAG
This sequence comes from Pan troglodytes, assembly GCF_028858775.2. Classification (NCBI taxonomy): domain Eukaryota; kingdom Metazoa; phylum Chordata; class Mammalia; order Primates; family Hominidae; genus Pan; species Pan troglodytes. The sequence goes on from NC_072402.2 coordinate 24,698,516, forward strand.
CAGGTAACTTAGCCTAGTCAGCTCAAGTCATGGCGGTCAAACTACAGCTAGCAGGTGAGTAAGCAGCCAATGTAAAGGAATTATAGCATGATTCAGATGCTAAGCAGAACCAGGGTAAGTTAGTATGATATGATCATCAAACTATGGGGACAGACAGACCTGTAAATCCAACTCTTCCAGAAGAATGACTGCATGGACAATGTTAACGTTTTCCCCAGGGATTCTCTTTCTTCTGTTTCCTAGGTAAGGTGACCAACTTTTTTGAATTGACATGTTCTTTTCAGGATATTCTTGCAATCCAAATTTGCCAGGTAAGGTCACCATGAACAGTAATACAGATTGTATGAAATGTACAATGTACAATGGCCACATATAAGGCAACGATATCTCCATTCACATGAATTCCATATATTTGTATATTTATTATGGCATTTATCTAACCAGATGGAAGTCAAATATCTTGAGGAACGGGTATGTTTTGTAGTAAATTATATAAAACTATATGGACTAGTGGCTGGCAGTACTCATTCTTCTTGCCCCTTAGGAGTGGATGGAAATTGAATTCCTCATTATTCTATGGGAAGAAGCCTGAGAAATAGCCTAAGTGCCTTCTACTTAAAAGTTCTCTGCTGGTCTAGATCCCACTCCAACTAGTAGTGTATGACAGAGCACCTATGTCCATTCTGCCTAGTCCCCTTCTTAAGTTCAGCCATGCTTGTCTCTTCCAGACTCATATGAACTCTGGGAGAGGTGTGATAGCTTAAGCAGTTCTTTTACTTATGAAAACTACTTCCAAATTTCATCCAAAATGTATGAAGTAAACATACGCTAACTAAAGAGTGCATTTATACTATAAAAGAAGGGGTGAAGAAGTGTATTTTTGAAAGGCATCCCACTCCAACACTGTCTTGTTTCCTCTCAACCACCATTATGCTTTCTAATCATCAAGCCTCAGGCCTTCTTTAGGTCCCTCCCTGGTCCAGAAGCTCCAATTCCCTTCTGAAGAATTTCTACTTCTCCTTGAATGAGATAAGTCCCACATCACTTCCTTTTTTGTGTGTCTTTTAAACATTGATGCCTCTGGTTTCAGTCTGATTTTTAATTTTTTTTTAATTTAGTCTTGATTTTAGTATTCATTTTTCTGCTCCAATTTCTGCCTTCCCCAAAAGAAAAGGAGTGGACTTTAATCCTGTGAACACAAGGAAGAAAGTATGTGCCAAGATTCCATATCAATCTTTCTACCAACAATAGTTGCAACACATTTCCTTTTAAATTATCTAAAAGCAAACATACCACCCCCAACACCAAGTGTACTAGTTTCCTACAGCTTTCATTTCAAACTACTACAAACTTGGGATGGTTTAAAACAACAGAAATTTATTATTTCACCATTCTAGAGGCTAACAGTCTGAAATTACGGCATTGGCAGTTCCATGCTTTCTGAAAGCTCTAAGGAAGAATATTTCTGTGCTTCTTCCTAGGTTCTGGTGGTTGCAATCTTTGGGGTTCCTTGGCTTGTAGATGAATCGCTCCAATTTCTGTTTCCATAGTTACATGGCATTCTCTTCTGTCTGTCCATGTTCTAATTTCCTTCTTATAAGGATACCCATCACTGGATTAGGCCCCACCCTAATCCAGTATGACCTCATTGTAACTTGATTAGATTTGCAAAGACCCTAGCTCCAAATAAGGTCACATGCATTTGTACTAAGGGTTAGGACTTGAACATATCTTTTGAGGGCACACAATTCAACCCACAACACCACCAAGTATTAATTTTCTGACATTGACAATATAATCTAGTTTATCTGAGGCAAGTATATTCCTACTATCAATATGACTTTGAACCAACACTCAACAAAATAACAACTCTGATTAATGGTGTTTAAGAAAAATTACACCTTTTACAGGCCTTGAAGTATTTATGTTTTTTTATTTTTTCATTTCCATAGGTTTTGGGGTAACAGGTGGTATTTGGCAACATGAGCCAGTTCCTTAGTGGTGATTTGTGAGCTTTTGGTGCACCCATCACCCCAGCAATATACACTGTTTATCCCTCATCCCCTTCCCTCCCTTTCCCTCTGAGTCCCCAAAGTCCATTGTATCATTCTTTTGCCTTTGCATCTTCATAGCTTAGCTCCCAATTATGAGTGAGAACATATGTTGTTTGGTTTTCCACTACTCAGTTACTTTACTTAGGATAATAGTCTCCAATCCCACCCAGGTTGCTGTGAATGCCATTAATTCATTCCTTTTTATGGCTGAGTAGTATTCCATCATATATACATACCACAGTTTATTTTAATCCACTCATTGATCGATGGGCATTTGGGCTGGTTCCACATTTTTGCAACTGCGAATTGTGCTGCTATATGCATATAGGCCTTGAAGTATTTCTCTATGTGTTTGTAACTATCTAGCTGTCTGGAGCATATGAGTTTGCAACCTCTTGATTAGAGTCCAATATTGTAGGCCTGGAACCACTTACAAGGTGAGTATGTACATATCTGCAATGTCATCTATTATACTATTTTTAAAATTTAACTCTCAGACAATAAATTTATTTCCAAGTTCTTAGAGGAAGTTACTTATAATAACTGTCACATCCTGACAATGTAAGCTGTCAAAGGGGACCAGAGCACTGGAGTTGGGGGAAGAGAGGATTAAGCCTATCTCCTACTTCTCCCTCCCCAAAACTCTCAAGCAACTAAGAGGATTTTGGGGTATTACATGATTCTGTAGGCTATGGATATCTGGGTATGGTGAAATAGCCCGTCTGTTATATAACTTCATAAAAGAAACACAGGGAGCTAAAACTCATCTTTTAACCTGGGAACCTGAAGCTCAAAAGGCCTTTAACCAGCTAAAGCAAGTCTTGCTCAAGGCACCAGCTCTCAGCCTTCCTGTAGGGAAGGTCTTCAATCTGTATGTATCAGAAAGGAAGGGAATAGCCCTGGAAGTTTTAACACAGGCTGGAGGACCAGCTCAACCAGTGGGTTATCTAAGTAAGGAACTTGATTTGGTGGCTAAAGGGTGGCCAGCATGCCTCCAAGCCATTGCCTCGGTGGCTCTGCTGGTCCCAGAAGCCTCCAAATTAACCCTGGGGAATGATTTAACTGTTTACACCCTACATAATGTGGCAGGACTACTGTACTCTAGAGGAAGCCTTTGGCTAACAGATAGCCAACTCCTTAAATATCAGGCCCTACTGTTAGAGGGTTCCAACATCCAATTAAAGACTTGTTCTAGCCTATGTCCAGCCACCTTCCTCCCTGAAGAAACTAGGGAACCTGAGCATAATTGTGAACAAGTCATAGTACAGACCTATGCAGCCAGGGAGGATTTCAAGGAAACTCCCCTAGAGAATCCAGACTGGACCCTCTTCACAGATGGGAGCTCTCTTGTAGAGCATGGATCCACAAGGCAGGATATGCAGTAGTCACTCTAAATGACGTCATTAAAAGTGTGTCTCTTCCTCCAGGCACAAGCGCTCAATTAGCTGAGCTAATAGCTCTTACAAGAGCAATTGAATTAAGCAAAGGAAAGGTAGCTAATATTTACACTGACTCCCAGTATGCTTTCCTAGTTCTCCATGCTTATGCAGCCATTTGGAAGGAAAGGCATTTTCTTACCACCAATGGATCTCCTATAAAATATCACCAGGAAATTAAAAGGTTACTTTCCTCAGTTTTCCTTCCACGAGAAATCACAGAAATGCATTGTAGGGTACATCAGAAAGGAACAGATGAGGTAGCCGAAGGAAATAGATTAGCCAGTCAGGTAGCTAGGTCAGCGGCAAGAAAGCCTCAAGACATCAACACACTTCAAACCCCTCTAATCTGGGAAGGCTCCATAAGAGAAATTAAACCTCAGTACTCCACTACAGAAGTAGAATGGGCCACTTCTCGAGGGTATACATTTCAGCCCTCAGGAGAGCTACAGTCAGAGGTTGGCAAGCTCCACTTGCCAGCCTCTAGCCAACGGAAAGTCACTTGGGAAAGGATAAGACGTATCAATGTGGCTAGAGATTGTTTTTAGGAGAGAACTTGCTAAGAACAATTAACGCAAGTTGTTAATGCTTGTGAAGTCTGTCTTTAAAATAATCCCCTGAACAGATGACTCCTTCCTCCTCAAACCCAAAGAATAGGAGGGTATCCAGGGGATAGACTTCACCCACATGCCAAAGACAAAGAGTATCCATACCTGCTGGTATGGGTAGACACCTTCACTAACTGGATAGAGGCATTCCCATGCCATACAGAAAAAGCCTCTGAGGTAATAAAAGTGTTAGTTAATGAAATAACTCTTCACTTTGGTCTTCGTAGGTATCTTCAAAGTGACAATGGACCCTCGTTTAAGGCAGCTGTCACACAAGGGGTCTCAAAAGGAGTAGGCATAGAATACCATCTCCACTGTGCTTGGAGACCCCAATCCTTAGGAAAGGTAGAGAAAACTAATGATATTATCAAGAGACACCTCAGAAAATTATCCCAAGAAACTCACCTTCCTTGGGTCACTCTTCTTCCTATGGCCTTACTATGAATAAGAAATACCCCTTTAAAACTAGGTCAAAAGCCAAGAGCAAAACCCATTGAGACTTCCGGTTACCATCTGAAAGGGAGTTCAGAAGTATGAACCAGAGATCTCTGCTGGAAGAATTTGCAAACCTTGGAATTTTCTTAAACGTATCTATCTTGTGTATCTTCTCCTTTTTCTAAAATGATTAGTTGAAACCCCATAAACAGAAAAGGGCCTGGGTGCTTTGGGCACAGTAAAGAAAAAGTAAGTTACTCTTGATAACAACCAGGCCTAATGAGGAGAATAAAGAGGACTTTTAATTGCAGTGATTAAGTGGCCAAGCCCTGCAGGGCGGTGGGGGCGGCAGGGAAGGAAAGAATGAACTTTGAGCACTGGGAGCTATGGGGGATCTTTCTCAATAAGCAGGAGACCGATTCACTGTCTCCCCTGGGACACAGAGATAATTGATTATTGTCCACAGGACAGGCACTCAGAGTTACACTAAAAGAGTGGTTCTTGTGAGCCCCAAATATCTGAGACAGGTCTCAGTCAATTTAGGAAGTTTATTTTGCCAAGGGTAAGAATGCGCCCATGATACAGCCTGAAGAGATCCCGACAACATGTGCCCAAGGTGGTCGGGGCACAGCCTGGTTTTATGCAATTTAGGGAGGCATGAGACATCAATCAATATATGTAAGATGTATATTGGTTCAGTCCGGAAATGTGGGACAACTCGAAGTGGGGAGGGGCTTCCATGTCATAGGTAGATGAGAGACAAAGAGTTGCAGTCTTTTGAGTTTCTGATTAGCCCTTCCAAACAAAGCAATTCTGCAAGGAAATTCCTCGTGTACAAATTGTGAGGGCAGTATGTACCTTTTTTATCTTTTGTAGGAATAGACTGGCAGGCTGGTTTGCCCTAAGCAGTTCCCAGCTTGACTTTTTCCTTTGGCTTAGTGATTTTGGGGTCTCAAGATTTATTTTCCTTTCACATACTTATAATAAAATGTGGTTTCCAGGCTGGGTGCAGTGGCTTATGCCTGTAATCCTAGGAATTTAGGAGGCCTAGGTGAGCAAGTCACTTAAGCCCAGGAGTTCAAGACCAGCATGGGCAACATGGTGAAACCTCATGCCTACAAAAAATCCAAAAAAATATTAGCCAGGTGTGATGGTGCATGCCTGTATGTACCTGTAGTCCCACTTACTCAGGAGGCTGAAATGGGAGGATCACCTGAGCCTGGGAGGTTGAGGCTGCAGTAAGCTGTTATTACCCACTGCACTCCAGCCTGGGCAACAGAGTGAGACCCTGTCCTTTTTTTAAATTAAAAAAAAAAAAAAAGGCCAGGCGTGGTGGCTCACACCTGTAATCCCAGCACTTTGGGAGGCTGAGGAGGGCAGATCACGAGGTCAGGAGATTGAGACCATCCTGGCTAACATGGTGAAACCCTGTCTCTACTAAAAACACAAAAAATTAGCCGGGCATGGTGGCAGGCACCTGTATTCTCAGCTACTCGGAAGGCTGAGGCAGGAGAATGGCTTGAGCCTGGGAGGCAGAGCTTGCAGTGAGCTGAGATCCCACCACTGCACTCCAGCCTGGGTGACAGAGCAAGATTCCATCTCAAAAAAAAAAAAAGATGTGGTTTCCAGGCCAGTAACATCATCATCACCTGACAACTCATTTGACATGCAAATTATCCAGCCCCATTCCTGACCTACTCAATCCAAAACTCTGGGGATGAGGGCTAGCAATCTGTATTTTAACAAGCTTCTAGGTGATTATGATTCACAGGAAAGTTTGCAAACCATTGCACTAGGGGATAGGATTTGGATCATTACAGCATTTCACTGCAGGAAGTACTATTCCCCTAGAAAAAAAGGTGAAAACAAAAGCAAGTTGATTAGAAGGTAACTGTGCTGGAAAAAGCTAGAGAAAATCATTCATTTATTCAATATATTTGCCAGCAGAAAACATCACAAGAAAGGCAAGGCAAATAATCCATTGAATAATCATGAGTCATCACTCTTAATAGTATCTACCTTCTATATATACTGCTGTACAATCCACATTTGTTTGCCGACAGTTGTACTTATTAACCAAAACCAAGAATACTCACTTTGACATAAAAATAGGACTTAAGATTAGTGCAACTTACCATATCAGATAGCAATGAAGCTGGCTGAAAACAACATATGCCTAAGATAAATATATATTATCCATTCCAGTCAGACACTTTAAAGAAAAATAAAGTAAAATCCAGACTATGGCTATCAATGAACTATAAGGCACTGATGTTATAAAATGAAAGGTTTATTATTCAAATATACTCATGAACTTATTTAAAATGTGAGAAGTCCTTAATACACTATTAAATGTGTATACATTCTAATTCATTGAATAAATGAAGAAAAAATTGTATAGAATATCATGACCAAACCTCTCTTTTCCCAGATTTCAATACATTAATTTTTAGATTTATATTTCTCATAACAAATAATCAGTCTTTATCATCATTCCACATAGAATCTACAAGTTTTTTCTTTTCCTCAAAGATTGAGTACATCAGAACAGGAAGAAATGTTGGAAACAAACTCTTTTATTGGAGAAGAATCTCAAGGCCCCTCACCATTAGTAGAAGACAATCCCATGGCGTGGCATGAAGCAAGGTGGCTAAGCCACATATGAAAGTAGACTCCTTGCTATGGAGCATTACACAAATGTCAACAGTGATTAATTGATAGCAAAAGTTCTCAGTGCCAGATTCTGGGAAAATGAGTCAAGTAGGCTTACACAGTCAAAGGAAAAGTAGTCCTGGAATTCTACCCACTATAGCTATGGTAGGTGACAACAGATGTTTCTAATCTTCAAGTGGTTAGATTTTCTTTATTAAAACAATAATAATCCAGAGATGATACTGATGTATGGACACGAGAGCAGCAAATAATTTCCATTTAGTTCAGATTGTCTCATTTCAACCTTGCTATATTCAGAGACACCTAATAATATCACCATATGCTTTGAAAAGAACATATTTATCACTGCATTTAAACGAGCATATGGTGAAATATTTTTCAGTGTTATCTTTTGAATGAAGTGAAGAAGAATGAATGTAGTATATAATACTTCTAATATATGAGGAGCTTGAAGACCTTTGAGATATAACATCGAAACAGGTGGATTAATAATTTTCTTGAAATATTTTTGCATGTTTGATTAATTAATCAGTGTCTTGAGACTATGTCATTTTATATCAAGATTTGAGTGTACATGGGTTAATTTAGTAATGGATATCATTTTAATTGGATTTGAAATTGGGGTATATGTCTCCAAGGATCTTTAACTGGTCAGGGTAGTCAAAAGTATTAATTAATGTGCTTCAGAATATTAACTTATTTTCTCAAAGCCTGTTGAGTTCATAGAGTTGTGAAAGTTTTCCTCTCAGCACTAACTTAATGCCCATACACTTAGATGTTATAAAAGATTAGTCAAATGTGAAATTATGAAAAAAAAGTTAAAAATATTTTATCGCAGGCCTCTGTTACTGATTTTTAAATTAGTTTACTGAAAATACATGTGTAGTATCTAGGAAAAATTCAATTTTGTGTTTCTTGGATGTCTAAAGTTTCTTTCTATCAAATAGCAATGCACTGGCTGGTGTTAATAAGTCATTTAAACAAAAAATTTTGTCAATCTGTTTTAGAAATATGTGTGTCAAAATATTCATCAAGTCGTTTGGGGGTCAGAAAATACAAGAATTAGTTGTATTCTTTCCATTAATTATTTGTGCAACCTTGGTCACATTAACCTGTACTTTTGTGTTTGGTGCCCTTACTTGTAAAATTATGCTGCACTTTTAAATTGCCATGGTTCGTTGATGTCTTGGCCTATGAAGCCTACAGAGAGGAAAGATGGTATCTATTTACTAATTTTATTGTGCTTATTGAGATACTTACCAATCACTCAAGGACACCAAATACAAGGTATTGCACTCCTTGCAGCTTACAGATGTGAAGTGTCGAAATTCTTAAACAACTTCACACCCCATAGTGCTCTGGTGCATATCACATGGATCCCGTTACATTCCCTGAAACCTCTTGAGGTATAGCATGTGGTCTAGGAATACCTTCCAGGAATCATCTATACAGAAGATCCTGCACTTATTCCCTTCCCATTATGAGTCCTGGCCCATGAGAAAACAAAACCAAGGACTATGCACATTGTCCTCTGTTTTATTTTCTTGCCTTGTGTAGGTGAGTAGAGCCAGAGAGAGGCAAAGCCTCATGAGTACTTGATGTGTCCTTTCAAGGCCCTGCATGAGTTGGTCACCTGCTTAACTCCCTAGCTTCATCTACTTCAGCTAGCAGTGGGGCCCCTCCTCATCATCCACACTTCAATTAGAGTGGGCATCTTGCCTCCTGTCTCAGGGTCCTGGCACCCATGGATTCCCCCGGAAGACTCCAATTGCATGTGCCATAGGTCTACAAACACTCTTGACCTAGTTCATTCATTCACATCACTGTCAAAGTATCACTTTCTCAGAAAAGCTTTCAATAACCCCTAGTCCAGGTCAGGTTCCTTTCTGATGAACACTAAAGATTATGATCCTTTCCTTCACTTACCTACATTTGTAATTATATTCACTGATAAAATTATTTGAATAATATCTGTCTCCTCAACTCAATCATACTCTCCGTTAGTGTGGACCTTGAGTCTTTTTGCTTACTAATCCTTTTTTGCTTACTTTTTGAGTCTTTTTGCTTACTGATCTTCTCATTCAACACTATCACTTTTTGCTTACTGATCTTCTCATTCAACACTATCATTTAATCCTATCACTCACAATTGCAAACAACAAAAACCAATTCAGCTGATTTATAAGCTGGTATAGATAGTGGTTAAAATCCTGCATCTGGCATCAAGCTGCCTGGGTCTTGACTGCCACTTACCAGCTTGTGACCTTGGATGGGTTCCTTAACCCTTCCTGTGCCATAGCATTCTCATATATAAGAAGTGAATAATTAGAGGATCCACCTATTAGAACTCTAGTGAGGGTAAAGTAAGTTTATTCATGTAAGGCACTTAGTAAGAACAGAATAGAGCAAATGTTAAAATATCCAATAAATCTTAGCTATTAAGCAGAAAACAAATGTATTAATATGTATTTAAAATGTTAATATTACAATAACATGTTATTAAGAAATTATTGGGTAATATTCTATGATTCTGGAAAATGTAAAAATATAGGGATAGAAAACAGATCAGGGATTGGGGTGGATGAGAGTTGACTACGAAGGTTCAGCATGAGAGAATTTGAGACATAATAGAACTGTTCTATATCATGACAGTGGTGGGTACACGACTTTATACAATGTTAAAGTTCTTAGAACTGCATTTCTCATAGAGTGAATTTATTGTATGTATATTTTTAAAATGAAAGGCTACTAAAGAGCTCACATAATCACTGTGATATTTGGAGAATTAGGCCTAGAAATTGAGCAGAAATAAAGAAGGCCAGGCTGTTGGACACTGGGTGCCAGGGATTGCACCATCACCACCACCAACCAGGGCATGGAATGTGAGAAGCTGCCCTTGGGGCTCATTACCCCCATTTCCCTATTTCCCCTGGAGACCAAATATTGATACTTTCATGGCAACCACCTGCCACCAGAGAGCTTTTCCACCCCTACTTCTTAGGCCACTAGCTACCAAGTCAAAGTCTAAGGTGAGTGCAAAAGATTAGCAGAGCCTAGATCATGTACACCCATCTTAGCTACAAGGGAGGCTGGAAAGATGAGTGTCTGTTTTGGCTTTATGATGACAAGCAAATGCTACCCCCAACAACATTAATAAGGAGGGAATTACCTCCAACATAGGAATAGGTTCAGATACTGGGAATCAAAATATGAAACTAAAAATGAATACAAAATAAACATGTCAATGGTAGTTTTCAATAAATACTTGAATCAGATTTACATTAGACAGCTGAAATCAGGACTTTCAGAAAAGCAGTTCTTATGAACTTTAACAGTAGCTAACTATTTCTATCTCATTTAAATATAAACTGCATTTAACAAAAAACAGTTATGTTATTATGGAAAGAAAACTGAACCAAGAATCCATAGATCTTGAATTCATAGACAAATCCCTTGTCCATGTAAAGGTTTTACTCCTACATCCATAAAACAAGACCTACTGCAGAGGTGCTGTGAGAGTGAAATGAAGGGAAAATTATGAAGGAGTCTGTAAAACTCAAATCCTACATAAATGTAAGTTATAAAATAATAAGATACTTTTAAATGATTTAGATCTCTATGTATTGAAATGGTAAAATCTCCAAGATATGTTTGCTGGAGAAGAAATTTCTATCCTCTGCCTTGTATTTCTATATCAGCCTCTGGGGGAGGACTTAATACCACCTATGCTTCCCAGCCATGTGTCCACCCATGTTCTAGCTACTCTTCTGCCTGCTATGGGAGGAAGAATTGCTAACATCAGCCTCATTCTTGAATGAAATCTTACTAGTGGCGGAGGTACTTTTTTTTTTTTTGAGACAAAATCTCGCTCTGTCAACAAGCTCACTGCAACCTCTGCCTCTCAGGTTCAATTGGTTCTCATGCCTCAGCCTCCTGAGTAACTAGACTTACAGGCATGCACTACCACACCCAGCTAATTTTTGTATATTTTTTTTTTTTAGTAGAGACAGGGTTTCGCCATGTTGGCTAGGCTGGTCTCAAACTCCTGGCCTCAAGCAATCCACCTGCCTCGGCCTCCCAAAATGCTGAGATTAAAGGTATAAGCCACTGTGCCTGACCACAGTTACTATTTCTTAAAGGCAAGAGTAGGTTTCATCTACTCTGTTGCTGTCTATTCCTACACTGTCAGTTCACAGAGCAAAGTCTAGCCTCTGAGGCAGGTTGCCATGCTCACCTATAGGTGGGGTAAGTACCTGGACTTAGACAGGAAGCAGGGAGCTGGAAGCCCTGCTTAGATTTCCAGGCCTCTTCCTCATGGACCATCACCACTTCATAGGGACCTCTTCCTTTTATACAGGTGTCTTCTGAGGTAAATCTGATTTAAAGATATGGGACAGCTGCTTAGCAATTCTGTTTTAGAAATTATTACTTGTACTTTGCCCTCTGTTGGGCTGTTGTTTCTTATTCAAGAGTCCTGGAGAAAAGGCGGGTCAGCAGTAGGATTTAGTATTAAAATTCCAACCAACAAAACTACAAATATATTTAAGGGAGGAAAGAAAAGTCTTAGAACAATGTTCTAAGAATTACATTAGAGAATTACATTATAATTCTATCTCTATCTAAATAAATATGTTCCCAAATTCTGGGTATATGCTTCAGTGATTTTGAAAACACACAAACCACACTCTTGAATTATGCCTGTCATTAGAGAGGAGAAGGGGACAAATGGAGTTAAAGAGAGAAAATATGAAGAGAAGTGTTGACTTTCTCCTCTGTGTTTCTTCCGTGACTTTTTGCTCTACATTGTTTGAATTTTTACAATAAGCATGTTTTCATGTATTATGTGCAAGTGTTTATAAAGATAAAGTTTGTTTCTTTGTTTCTTGGTGGAGATAGGGCTCTCACTATATTGTCCAGGCCGGTCTCACACTCTTAGCTTCAAATGATCCTTCTGCTCAGCCTCCCAAAGCCCCAGAATTAGAGGTATGAGCCACCACACCTGACTGGTAAAGATAAAGTTTTTAATACACAGAAAAATAACTTGCTGAATGTCAAAAATCTAAGAAACAAAATCCTATACACCAGAGGTTTCCCTAAGCAAATATGTGGCCTTATTTAAACCAAACTCTCCCTCTCCTAAAAAAAATTCAACAAGAAATATGACAATCTATGAAAAACATCCTTAAAAGAAGATAACAAAAGATAAAACACAGAATAATTCCTACTTTAAGTTTCACTCTTGGTTCGCTTGAGTTGCTGTCACCTCTGGGCCATTTGTAGAAATAGACTTAAACAGTAAGTATTGTGAAGGATAGATACAAGATTATAAATTCTCTGAGAACAAAAGAGAGGCCGCAGTTTGCCAAAGCAGGAACTGATGTTTGTCTTCTGAGGTTAGGTAATGTTATTATCAAGTGCTACAAATGTAAATATATACAGCTAGACATACGGCACACATACATACATATGTTTATGTTATATATTAGTACGCTTCCTAAAAAGGCAAACCATACATAGCCATCTTTGGATCAGAGTACTCTGTGAAGTATCACGTACCTAGTCCTCAACATAAATGCCTGAGCTATATAACAATATTTATTAACTGTCGTTGGCTAAAGACTTACTAGGCTAGCCACTTAAAGACATTGTAACTGAACCTACAACAACTTACTAGGTAGTTGTTATGACCTGAATTGTATCCCCACCCAAAATTTATTTTTTTAAATCCCAACCCCCACTACCTCAGAATGTGACTATTTGGATATAGAGTCTTTAAAGTGGTAATTAAGGTAAAATAAGGCCATATGGGTGAGCCTTCATCCAGTATGACTGGTGTTCTTATAAGGAGAGATTACGACACAGATACATAGAGGAAAGACATGAGAAGACACCAGAGAACCATGGCCATCTACAAGGTAAGGAGAGAGGCCTTAGAAGAAACCAACCCTACTCACACCTTGATCTTGGACTTCTAGCCTCCAGAATTGTAAAGAAAATAAATTTCAATTGTTTAAGCCACCAGTCTGTGGTACCTGTAATGGCAACACTAGAAAACTATCATCATAAAGTAGATAAATTATTTTATCCTACTTCCGGATTCTTTTGAGGTTTAAGAACTGGCAGTGTGCTCCAGTGGACTTGTAATGGATATCTGTTATTTGGCCCTACACCCTCTTCACTGTATTCTGGTAACAGTACCTTGCTCTTCCCATGAGCTTTTATTTAAGTCAGGATGGGTCTTCCAAACAAAAGGTGAGCACATTGGCCCTGGAGAAGACTCCCAGCCCAAGCTTGCAATCAGCCTCTGTCTTAGAATCTGAAATCTGAGTAGAGTCACATAGGACAGAAGGAACTTGAGCTGAGGCATTTGAAGGCTAGTGCCCTACAGAGATTTTCCATGACTGATCGCCGTACAGATCCCTTAGGACCCTGTTTGTTGACCTTCCCAAGGCCTTGAATTTTCAACTCTCCCTCTGCTTTTAAACCTGTGGAGCATACTTCTAATTCATTCCCTTTTTTGGCCTAAACTCACTAGAGACAGTGTCAGTTCTGCAGCCAAAAACACCTTAGTAATACACATATTATTTTGTACAGCCACGTTTCTCCCATGATAGTCTCCTAATAAATGAGTTAATATTATACTTTTCGACTCCATGAGAAAAAAATATTTGAAAATGCCTTGCAAAATAAAATTCTCCATTACATCTATCCAATGTAGGTATGTAACAACACTATTTCACAGATGAGGAAGGTCAAAGAACAGATGCTAATGTATGAACAAACTTTGGCAACACATCCACCAGAACCTACAAGGAAAATTAAGGGCAAGAGAAAACAGGATATGGAAAATTTGAAATGCAGGTCGGAGTTTGTACCTGCATGCACTATGGCACACAGCTAACGTGGAGGTGGAGAGTGACTGAGTACAGGAGTTTTGCAATGATACCTTTACCCTATTGAACTATCACAACCCAAAACCAGATGGTTGCTACAGAGAGAAGCTACCTCATCACCAATGTGACTTAACATCATAACTTGGTAAAAGAATTTTAAAATCGTTTTTAATAGTAATGTTTCTCTATCCCTGGGCAAGTAATATGGAAAGAAGTTCTGTCTGTGCCAAAACAGTGATTTCCCACTATGGAAATCTTATTCTGCATTTATTATTTATACCACTGTCACATTGTTAGCATCAAGTTTATAATAAATGTATTCTCTCATTCACCAATCATTCACAATTTTAAAAATCATCTAGAGCCAGATAATAGAATTAAATCACTGAGTTAACATAACCCTTTTTCTACTTAAATTTTAAAACATCAATACAGTTTTCATTTACTTTTCCATTCTCCTTCAATCTGAACAATTAAATTTCATTACTTTTTTCTCTAATATCTGGAAGATTTTTACTTGTGGTTTCTGCTTTTTTAATCGCATTGACGAACTGCTACAATAGTTTTCCAAAGCTTTATCAGCCACAATCCAAACTGATTTGATCATTCATAAAACTGGCATCATTCATGCTGCCAGGTTGCTGCCTTAATTAGCAAGTAGTAGGAATGACCTTTTACACTCCAATAAAGTAAATCACCTCCCAAAATAAGTTAACTAGTGGGGTCAGCAGGGAAGCCTTATTATAATGTCCTATACCTAAGGAAGTGTGCAGGTATCCCCACTACCAGCTACGGAACTAATACTTATTTCACCCAACTACATATCTACAAATCAAAATCTCCCTTTTTCATTCCCTTTTCCCCCTCCTTCATCTCTATTTATGAATATCTCCACTTCAGTGTTCTGGATCAATCAATTTTGGTTCAACCAATTAGTTCCCAAATAGAAAGGTACAGGAAAATAAAATAGCTGTAACTCAGGAGATGCTAAAAACCTCTATGGTGCTTTTTTCATTTATGTAACAGTTAACACTGCCCCCCAAACTCCCATCACTAATAACCATAAGAGAAGGTTAAGGGCTAGTCTCTCTACAACAACTCTTAAAATACGGCAGCTCTAGAAAATTAGAACATAAATAGCCATTCACATGTTAGGGACTCATATGCTAGGAATGAAAAACTCAGCAGCAAATAGCATAGACCTAGACATTTAGCTGTGATATGATCAGTTATCAGCAGAATCACAGATTTAAAGACAGAAATGAAGAAACGAGATGGCATAAGAAGTTATAATCTGGGAGGAGATTTTTAAAAGTCGGTGCAATAAGGTGAACTGCTTCCATGAGAATGGCAGGGGAAGGTCCACATTTGTGTGGAATGTAAAGTTATAAATAAAAAAAAATTGGGGATAAAAGTGAATGTTGATTTAGTGTGAAAAAAAGAAATAATGAATTGCTAATTTTTAAAAGCTGACATATATGACATACCTTTTTAATACATTTTTCCACCTTTTTATTTACATATTCTTTGATCACCTTTTCAAATGGCAATAATTTGGTCATATTGTCTAGAAAGAAAATAGAATAGTAATCCAATCTTCCTTTTAGTCTGGTTGACAGATTTTTCTTTTTTTATTACTGATAGATTCTAAAACTTTCTTTTAGTTTCATCTTTTAGTTTACTTGTAATATCAAGTAAACTTTTAGGGTTGTTTGCCAATTTGAGAAAACCTCTCATTAAGTTTCTTTTATACGTAACTAGTTTTGGGTTCTATACAATTCCAACCTATTTCTCTGTGGTGCCTACATATTTTCAGAGCCAAGGACAGGTTTACATCACAATATGTTCTCTGGTCTTACACCTTCAAAACAAGCTGGCTGGTGAGTGGGCACATTACAGGAAGCCATTCCTACACACCCTTTAGTTTTGAAACCACATTTTAAATGTAGAACATACATCAGTAACTATTTTCTTTTTATAACATTTCTCTGAACCAAGTCACAAAACACAGAAGCATTTAGAGTAACACACAAATCTACAACTACTTTTAATTATATTCTATATAGAGTAAATCACATGAATATGCCACTAATTTCCTCCTCACAAGAGCCATTGGATTTTGTGATTCTGCTTTCTTCCAGGCCTTTTTAGGTAACAGTGCTAACCAAATTACCCGATGATTCATAAAGCTCAATGAAACATTAGATCATATTTATTTTCAATAATTAAATTCATACCCAGGTGCCGAACAAGAAAAGCACTCCTTCTTACATAAACCAAAACCAGTTTTAAAAAGACATTGCTCAGAAAGAGTGAATGTAATTGTATTAGTC
Source organism: Pan troglodytes (assembly GCF_028858775.2). Lineage (NCBI taxonomy): Eukaryota > Metazoa > Chordata > Mammalia > Primates > Hominidae > Pan > Pan troglodytes. The sequence continues at coordinate 24,714,948 of NC_072402.2, forward strand.
CATTTTACACTGCTATAAAGAACTGCCCAAGACTGTGTAATATTCAGAGGTTTAATTGACTCATGGTTCAGCATGACTGGGATGGTCTCAAGAAACTTATAATCATGCCGGAAGGCCAAGGGGAAGCAAGACACCTTCTTCACAAGGCAGCAGGAAGAAGAAATAATGCAGGAGGAACTCCCAAACACCTACAAAACCATCAGATCTTGTGAGAACTCACTCACTATCACAAGAACAGCATGGGGGAAACTGCCCCCATGATTCAATTACCTCTACCTGGTATCTCCCTTGACACATGGGGATTTGGGGATTATGCAGATTACAATTCGAGATGAGATTTTGGGTGGGGGACACAGTAATGAATCAGAGTATCCTACATTTAAAGCTACATGTAGCAATGTAGGCAGTTGCACACGTGTTCATTTGCAGGCTATAGGGGAAGTTGTACCTTCATGTTATTTTATTCTTATAAAATTTTATGTTCTATCATAAACTACACAGTTTACTAAAGAACTGATAATAGTTCCCAAAGTGCATAATATTGAAGCTAGATTTTAAAACCACAAAATAGCAAGCTGCGGTGGCTCACCCCTATAATCCCAGCACTTCGGGAGGCCAAGGTGGGTGGATCACGAGGCCAGGAGTTCGAGACCAGCCTGACCAACATGGTGAAACCCCATCTCTACTAAAAATACAAAAATTAGCCAGGCCTGATGGTGTGCACCTGTAATCCCAGCTACTCGGGAGGCTGAGACAGGAGAATCGCTTGAACCCGGGAGGTGGAGGTTGCAGGAGCCAAGATCATGCCATTGCACTCCAGCCTGGGCAACCACAAAATAAATAAAATAAATAAAAACAATATTTCCATAGAACTAATTGAAAGCATCCATTCACACTATTGTTATGATGGCTATGAAGTTTCTGATTTTATCCTTTGATTTTATAAAATTAAAAAGCTCTATAGGCATTTCTTACTCTAAATTTTATAGTTTACTGAAATACAGAGACCTAAAAATACTTCTTTATCATGCATTTGGTCCTTTAAAAAATTCCTTTTGGAAAAAAAAATGTTTAGGAGTTCAAGACAAGATAAATGTTTTGAAACTCTCTTTGATTATAGACAATAGTAAAATGTTCCTTAAAGTCAGCTACTCGCAATCGTGGACGCATATTAAAATCACCTGGGGAGCTTTTAAAATTCCTACTCTCCAGATCACACCTCAAACAAATTAATAAGAATTTCTGTTTAAGATCCAGGCAGGCAGGCCCGGCGCAGTGGCTTAAGCCTGTAATCCCAGCACTTTGGGAGGCCAAGGCAGGCGGATCACGAGGTCAGGAGATCAAGACCATCCTGCCTAACACAGTGAAACCCCGTCTCTACTAAAAATACAAAAAAAAAAAAAAAATTAAGCCAGGTGTGGTGGTGGGCGCCTGTAGTCCAGATACTCGGGAGGCTGAGGCAGGAGAATGGAATGAACCCAGGAGGCGGAGCTTGCAGTGAGCCGAGATCGCGCCACTGCACTCCAGCCTGGGCGACAGAGCAAAACTCCATCTCAAAAAAAAAAAAAAAAAAAAAAGACGCAGGTATCAGTGCTTTTAAAGGTCCCAAGTAATTCCAAAGTGTGTTCAAAGCTAAGAATAGTTGTTTTACAGTGTGTTTATAATCAGCTGGCAGACACAAATACATTTTGGACAGGGCAAAAGAAAGCACTTTAATTTCCTATGATTGAATTCAAAGGGAAAAACTGTACAAAGTACCCAAGTTGAGAAAAGGAGTCATTCCAGAAATAATGAACCATCTGATTTGACTATAATAATGAAGCTCATAGGTAGGCTAGGCCCAAATGCTATGAGGAGTGTCCCAAAGTGGGATCCATCATATGCTGGTACGTGTGGGGCTAGTGAGAAAGAAATCCCTCTTCAATTCTCTTTCTCTTCTAGTCACAAGGAGATGACAGTGCCAGTGTCCCTGCAGAACGTCTTCACGACTTACTAATAGTGCTTTTGAATGAGCGAGCCAGCCTTGGGCTCAGAGTATCAAATGAGAATTTAATAATTGTCTCATTAGATATTTAGCAGGTATTTTACAATTATGGCAAGTGTTGCTTTTCCATTTATGGAAAGGAGATACGTTTTTCTTCCAAAATAAAGTTGTTTAAAGTCTTTTTAGCTGAGTCTTTTTAAACATTAGAAGTAAAAGTAGAATACTGATAGAATTTTTAAAGTCACAAAATGAGAAATAATTGTTTTAAAATTGAGGTCCAAGCTGACTGAAAGCTATGGCCATAAAGGCGTGTTTACTAATCTTTAGACTCAGCCCCAGCATCACTTATTTATGAATGGCCTTACATAAAGATGCAATGGATGCACGTAATCAACATTGAAAAACTCATTTACATAAATTTCTAACAAACTGCAATTATGACCTATTGGTCAGTTGGGAAAACAAGGTAGTATGGGTCTTACCAACATACATTTTTAAAATAGAATATATTAGAAAATATCAGAGTATATCATTATCATACTTAGCAAGCATAAGGGTTATTTTGTGATACTTCTGTTTCATTTAGCACACATATATATTGTAAAATATGTTTCTTACTGTGAGTCTCAGCTGAATATTAAAAACACTGCTTTGTGTATATTAACTGAAATGTTCAGGCAATCCTATAAGGGCTTTATTATTTTTATTGTTACTATTATTATCTGTAGACAAGAGTAAACTGAGGCTAAAAATTTTAAAAGTCATTCATTTGCTCCTGGTCACACAGAGAAAATGGAAGAGCCAGATAGGGACTTAGGCAGGGTGACTAACAGTTCATGCTCTTAAAACTGTTCTCTAATTCCATGAGTATCCTTCCTTCCCTTCCATAACTGCTAATTCATAGGTCCATGGGAGGAGGCCTGCCCTCAACCATCTATGGATGAATCTCCAAAAGAATTTGCTGTTTTGTTTGCCGACATGACACAAATTAATCTAGTTCTCTGTAAGAGGCTCAAGGATTTCTTAGCAATGTAATAATACCTGGAAAACATTGAAAAGTATGTCTGTGGTAGATTAAAGATGGCTATACATTCTTTGTTGCTCTGTCTGAGAGGAAGAGTTGATGTCCCTCCACTTGAATCTGAGACTACTATGACTGTTTAATCAATAGTGTATGGCATACGTGATGCTACATGGCATTGGAGGGTAGGTCACAAAAGACCATGCAGCTTCCTTAATAACTGAAACACTTGCTCTTCAAGCCCTGAACCTCCATGTAGTAAGTTCAGCTACCCTGGGGCTTCCACCCAGGACAGGTGAGGTACACTCACTTAGGTAGACTATACCAGCTATGTACTGCCTCCTAGCCAACCCAGCTAAGGCCTCAGACATGTTGTGAAGTAAATGTGGACCTCAGAGACCAGACCATTTATAGAGCAGCATTGAGAGACTTCTGCAATTTTTTTGTTTTGTTTTGTTTTGTTTTTTGAGACAGAGTCTCATTCTGTCACCCAGGCCGGAGTGCAGTGACATGATCTTGGCTCACTGCCAGCTCTGCCTCCCAGGTTCACGCCATTCTCCTGCCTCAGCCTCCCGAGTAGCTGGGACTACAGGCGCCCGCCACCGTGCCTGGCTAAGTTTTTGTATTTTTAGTAAAGATGGGGTTTAACCATGTTAGCCAGGATGGTCTCGATCTCCTGACCTCGTGATCTGCCCACCTCGGCCTCCCAAAGTGCTGGGATTACAGGCACGAGCCACCACACCCGGCCTGCAATGTTATATAAAACAGAATAATCATCCAGCTGAGCCCTGTCCAAGATATTGATCCTCAAAATGCAAGCTATAATATAAGGGTCATTGTTTCAAGCCACTGAGGTTTGGGTTAGTTTGTCAGGCAGCAGTAGCTAACTGGACCAGAACTTGGTACCTGGAAGTGGGGGTGCTTTCACAACAAAACTTAAAACATACGGCATGGACTTTAGGACCAGATGGGGTCAAAAACATATAGGCCCTTAAAGTGACCATTAGCAAAAGCTGGAAAGCCCTTAAGGAGAGCGTTAGTAAATTCTGGACAGGCCTCAAAGAGTTGGGCCAAGACTGGAAATGAAATTGTTATTGGAGGTTAGAAAAAGGTGACATGTTATGCAGAAGCAGCAAGTTTGCAACACTGTCACCTATGAAAACATGGAAAATAGAAAATATTCCTAATAAAGAGGTAGATTTGGCCAAGATTTGTTAGGCAAAATGTTAAAAAGTGCTAACTAGTTTCTTTTAGCCAAGTATGATAAGATATGAATACAGAAAGATGAACTGAGAAAGGAACTATTCTGTTTTTAAGCAAAATTCAGGGGAATGATAAAGGAACCAGCACATGCTAGGTTTGAAAATAAAACTCTTTCTCATTCCCAGCCTCTCCAGAGGACAAAAGGCTCTCAAAATAAGAAGCAGCTTCAGGATAAAGTTTACTTATTTTAAGGATAAAGATTACTTATTTTAAGGATGTGGCTATAAGACTTTCTGTTGACCCTCTCCATTAGACAAACAGACTTCTATGTCTAGTAGGGGCTTTGTCTCACAGTATCTTGACTGTCAGCCCAAGCTGAAGAGGAACTGCTCTTGAAGAGATTTGAGGGTGTGGCATTATCTAACAGAGTAAACCCCAACAAGATTTATAGAAAACCCACAAAGCTTTTAAGAAAATTGTACTAAAAAAAAGCACCATTGGCTTAGACTAAAGGAGACAAGAAAGTTAAAAAGAAGAGCCCATAGGCCACCCATGTTCTACAGAGGATAGAAAGCAAGTTGAGAAATCTATGCAACTACCTACATGGAGCATGGTAAACCAAAGGAAGGATGATCCAGGGGATAGAACTAAGGAGCCCAGAGGATAGAACCCAAAGCACAGAAACATACGCAGGGGCCAGAACTGGGACCTGATCATGGAATTGGCAACCTGTGCCCAGCTGGAGTTCAACTGCTGCCATACCAAATTACCACAAACTCAGGGGAGTAAGACATCATATGTTCTTTATCTTATCATTCTCTAAATTAGAAGTTATATACATTTTTTACCAGACTAAAATCAAGGTGTTGGCAGGGCTGCCTTTCTGGAGGCTCTAAGAGAGAAGTCATTTCCTGCTCATTCTGATTATTGGCAGAATTCAGTATCTTGAGATTATAGCATTGAGCTCCCCATTTTCTTGCTAACTGTAAAATGAGGGTAATTTTCAGCCTCTAGATGTCATGATATTCCTTAACTTACAGACTCCTTTTTCCATCTTCAAAGCCAGCAGCAGCCTCTGTCTGGCTCACCGTGCTGTCTTCCTCTTGCATTTTCACAGAGTCGGGTGATTAGATTTGGCCCACAGACAAACGAGAATACTCTTTCCATCTCAAGCCCTTAAACTGAATCATATCTGCAAAGCCCCTTTTGCCGTGTAAGGTAACATATTCACAGGTTCTGTGGGTTAGGACTGAACGTTTTTGAAGAGGCTTTTTCTTCCTGTCATAATAACTAACTGCTATAAGCCTTCTGTTGTCCTCCTTTTAAATGGAAATTCCTTTTTAAATTTTTTTAAGAGGAGGGAGCTCACTACAATGCTCAGGCTGGAGGGCAGTGGCTATTCACAAGTGCAATCATAGCACACACTATATCCTCAAATTCCTGGCTTCAAATGATCCTCCTACATCAGCCTCCTAAGAAACTGGAACTACAGATCCATGCCACCATGCCGGGCTTCAAATGGGAACATCTGTTGTGACTCTCCTATCTCTGTCCTAGCAGGCTATGTGTAGGGAGTGGGCATGGGGAGGAGTGCCAATGTGGGAGAGGGACAGATAATCTGCCTCTTTAATGTACACATGTTCAGAACAACTAGAACTGAATTTAGGAGCTGTATCCAAGGAACAACACATGAGAAGCCTCATCCACATCTGGATCTGATTCAAATGAGGAGGTCCTGGATTTCGAGCTGATGCTATAATAAATTGGTATTTCAAAGGACCTTAGAAGGGAGGTAAGTATATTTTGCATGTGGGAGAGATGTAAATAATTTGCAAACAGAAGGAAGGCTCTGGTAAATTAAAGATGAATGCCAATTTTTTGCTAGTCTCCTCAGTGAGAGGTGGAGGCTACTTCCCCTCCCCTTGAGTCTTGTGACTGTTTTGACCAACTATGTTATGGCAAAAGTGAAGCAGTGTGACTTCCTGGGCCAATTATTATGCCTATCAGTGACAGGATACTGGAAAACGTTTGTGGAACAGATCAACAAATGAAGAATCTACCCTCTGTAGAAGTCAGGGCAGAGGATTACTTTAAGTATTAATCATTTCATATGGTCACATAACCATTTACTGAAGACTTAACTATGTGCCAAGCACTATGCTAAGTGTTTTTACATATGTATACAATTTTATTTGATAACTATTATATGAAATAAATACAACTATCTCTACTTTATAGGTGAGAGCAGAGAGATTAAGTAATGTGACTATAATCATACAGTTAGTAAGTAGCATAACTGGTGTTCAACCCTGAGTCCCTCTAATGCCAGTCATCTTCTTTCTTGCTTACTTTCTTCCTTTCTTTACTTATTTTTAACTTCCTTCATATAGCCAGAAGAAAAATACAAATATTGTGAAAGAGTATACTCTGTGAAAAGGATAGCTCCTTCCTACCTCTGACCCTAGTCTCCCAGTTCCCATTCTCAAAGAAAAGCACTACTGCTAGTTTCCTGTGTATCATTCTAAATATATCCTATACATATACAAATATATGTGTGTATCCTTTTTTACACAAATGGTAGTATTTTAAATACAGTTATTCAATGTTTTTCATATTACAAGATGTCTCCAAAGTTTTTATTATTTTATTTTTGTGGGTACATAAAAAGTGTATATATGTATGGGGTACATGAGATACTTTGATATAGGTCATATGGTTTTGGTATGTCCCCACTCAAATCTCACCTTACATTGCAATAATTCTCACATGTCAAGCGTGGGGCCAGGTGGAGATAATTGAATCATGGGGGTGGTTTCCCCCATACTCTTCTCATGGTAGTAAATAAGTCTCATGGGATCTGATGGTTTTATAAAAGGGAGTTCCCCTGCACAAGCTCTCTTGCCTGCCACCATGTAAGACATGACTTTGCTCCTCATTCACCTCCTGCCATGATTATGAGGCATCCCCAGCCATATGGAACTGTGTGTCAATTAAACCTCTTTCCTTTATAAGTTACCCAGGCTTGGGTATGTCTTCATTAGCAATGCGAGAACAGACTAATAGGCATGCAAAAAGTAATAATCACATCATGGAAAATGGGGTATTCATCCCCTTAAGTATTTATCCTTTGTGTTACAATCCAACTATACTATTTTATTTTTTTGAGACAGAATCTCACTCTGTTGCCCTAGCTGGAGTGCAGTGGCATGATCAAGGCTCACTGAAGCCTCAACCTCCCAGGCTCAAGTGATCCTCTCACCCCAACCTCCTGAATAGCTGGGACTACAGGCATGCACCACTACACCTGGCTAAGGTTTTTTTCATTATTATTATTATTATTTGTAGAGATAGGAGTCTCACTATGTTTCTCAGGCTGGTCTCGAACTCCTGGGTTCAAGTGATCCTCCTACCTTGCCTCCCTTGGCCTCCCAAAGTGTTGGGATTACAAGTGTGAGGCACTGAACCTGTCCTCCAAAGTTTTTAAACAATATGCTACATCCCCATACACCAAAAGAAAAGGTAAAAACTTAGAAATCTGATAGTAATTTGAGGCAGTCTATTTATTTGTTTAAACAATAAAACATTAATGTGGCCAAAATAAATCAAATATTTTATTACTCAGGGTTTTTTTTTAATGAAATCTCTGAAATTATCTGTTCTACTCCTTGTAATGGTCAAGGGACATCAAGTATTAGGTTCACTGAGCAAATGGATAAAATATGTGATGTAACTTAAGTAGTAATATTAAAGTTATATTCAAGGTATAGACACCTATACCTTAAACAAAGGTCTTGAACAAAGGATAAATGGCAGAGGTGTAGTCTAACACTATTTAACTGATTTTAACCACTAGGCAGGGGAAATGAGGGATATAAAAAGAAAAAATATGAACATTTCCACAGATTCTGAAATACTTATTTTTAAACATCCTGAACCTATTGCTAATCATCATATGAAAAAAATTACCTTGGCTGTCTCTTAGATAGGTTTGCTTCCATCTATTATTGATGCAAAATAAAATTTGAACAGAAGTTTTCTGAGGAGGTAGCAGAAAACTTTATTAGTATAAAACAAGAAAATATAAATTTTACAAAAGATGAAAGAAAGACTTTGCAATATGAAAGATCAATTCAATACTTCAAGAATCACTCTCCTGAAATAGGCATTTATGTTCAAAATATCAGAAAATTATCAAACTGCACTTTTCAGGATAAATTTGGCCAATAAATGTCATACAAAATAAAACTATCAATTAATAAAATCTGTCTTTCCATTAGTAGTAATAAAAAAATGGCCCAAATGTTTGGTATTATAAATTTTTCATCACACCTGAGTAACTTATACATCAAAGTGACACCATAAATAATATATATGAGAATAATCCACATTTGTCTTAGTTTGGATTTCCCCTAGCAGCATATTCTGCAACCAAGATTCCCCTGCAAGTTGTTGATTTGGGAGATCTAAGGAGACACTGGCAGAGTGAGAAGTCAGTGAAGTGTGTTTTATCAAAGCAGTTACCACTGTGGGAGACTTGAAGTTGGTGTAGAACATGCCCAACCTAGGGGCAAGAGAGCTGGCGTATTTATCCATTGGCTCTCATGGTTTGAGGGCTGCTCCCTACAAGTGTTGATTCGTGGACCCTTCCCACCTGCTGGGAACACAGGCAGGGTGCTCAGCCCAGAAGAAAGCCCTAAGGCAGTAGCAAAACCACTGCACTACAGGGGTAGGACCTGAGGACATACAGACAGTCGCTGATATGAGATATTTCAGAGCACAGGTCAGCAAACATTTTCTATAAAGGACAAGAGAGTAAATACGTTAGGCTTTGCAGGCCATTACAGTCTCTGTCACAGCTATGCAACTGTGGAGTTACAGCACAAAAGCAGCCACAGACGATACATAAATGAGCACGGCTGTGTCTCAACAACACTGTATTTACAGACACAAATTTGAATTTCATAGAATTTTCATGTGTTATGAGATGTTATTCTTCTTTTGACTTTTTTTCAACCATTTAAAAATGCAAACACTATTCTTAGTTTGCAGCCATGCAAAAAACAGACTGTATTTAGCCTTCAGGCCACAGTTTGCCAATCCCTGTTTTAGACTATGAAGATATTTACCAAGCACTTATAAAATCTCAAGGGAGATGACATTCAATTTGCAAGAATATCACATGAGAACATTTAATAACCAATTGAACACAAAATAGCCCTAGTGTTTCAAAAAATAATTTATTTTCATGTTGGTTCACTGCTATATGCTGGAGTTACTGACGAATTATTAAATGCAATGAACATGTATACAAAAATCCAAGTGGTACAAATTATCTCAGACTTATTTAAAAGCTGATAGAGTTCATCTCATTAACTTGTTCTTTTAAGGTAGAGTAATCTTATATCTGATGACTACTAAAACAAAAATGAGGCCGGGCATGGTGGCTCACGCCTGTAATCCCAACACTTTGGGAGGCGGGTGGATCACTTGAGATCAGGAGTTCAAGACAAGCCTGGCCAACATGGTGAAACCCCATCTCTACTAAAAATACAAAAAGTTAGCTGGGCATGGTGGTATGTGCCTGTAATCCCAGCTACTCAGGAGGCTGAGGCATAAGAATCACTTGAACCCGCAAGGTGGAGGTTGCAGTGAGCCAAGATCACGTTATTGCACTCCAGCGTGGGCAATAGAGCGAGACTCAGTCTCAAAAAAAAAAAAAAAGAATGACTATATCACAAAGTTTTTCAAGTGCACTGGGTTAATTTGCATACTTAAATTAACTGTGAAGTTTAAGTAATGCAATCTTAAAAAGCAACTGCAGACTACACTGGGCACACTGCCCATAGGGTAGCCCTGCTCTGCAAGGAGCAGTGAAAAAAAAAGGCAACTATAGAATGTCATTGTATAAAGGGATATCAGTGAACTGGCTGGAAGCTGGGGCTTCTTTGTCTTGGGCTGTTTGCATAACAAACACACTTTTTTCCTTATTCTATTGATTTATTTATTTTTGAAATGGGGGTCTTGCTATGTTGCCCAGGCTGGTCCCTAACTCCTGGCTTCAAGCAATCCTCCTGTCTCAGCCTCCTAGACTACTGGGAGCCATTGCACCCAGACTACTTTTCTTTAAATTGTAAATTTACTTGGGTCAGGTGGGGTAGACCATGCCAGTAATCCCAACACTTTGAGAAGTCAAGGCAGGAAGATTACTTGAAGGCAGGTATTCGAGACCAGCGTGGGCAACATAGTGAGTCCCCATCTCTACGAAAAAACAAAACAAAACAAAAAATCAGCCAGGTATGAAGGCACATACCTGTAGTCCTAGCTACTCAGGAGGCTGAGGCAGGAGGATCACTTGCGCTCAGGAGTTTGAGGCTACAGTGAGCTATGGTCATGTCACTGCACCCCAGTCTAGAAAACAGAGTGGGACCCTGTCTCTAAAAAAAAAAAATGTATAGATTGTGATTGGAATTTACTTGGAATTGGTTTCCAGGATGAAAGGAAGAAATGCTATAGATTACAGAAGAATATAAAGTCTCCTCCTCAAAGCTTCCCTTTATGCCCACACTATAGCAGGTAAAAGGGTCAGAGTACCAAAGAACCTAAGCTCAATACTGTAGGGGACCAACCTAACCTCTCTGATCATCATTCATTTATAGAATAGTCACTGAACACCAACTACGCAAAAAGCTCCTGCTAGACGCTGGAGATAGACACAAAAACCTTCCTGTTTGTAAAATGGATATAATTATGTGCCTTAGAGCAAGCATTCTGAATACACAGATAGGCTTCAAGACATTCCGCTGAAAAATATTTGTTGATTAAACCAATATTTCTCAAATACCTTCTATGTACCAAGCCCAGTGCCAAGCCACAGGCTAACAGCAAAAAACAAACACTAGATAAATTTGATGAACTCATAGGACCTACAGTATATAAAGGATACAGACATTTAATGGTAAACAAAGAAGTAAAACAATTATAGACATTTCTAAGTACTAAGAAGAAAATGAGTACAATGCTATGATAAAGAGAATAACAAAGGTCTTAGAAATTTTTGATTTTTGAGTTATAATTTGTCAGGAACAAATTTTTCTGAGGAGGTTTCATTTCAGCTGAGACCTGAGAGGAAAGATAGACAAAGTATTAAAAAAGATGATAGCAAGTGCAAAATCCTTTTGTGAGAAAGAACTTGATCTGGCTTTCAAAACTGCCAGCATGACCAACAGATATAAGGCAGAACGGAAATGGGGTCAGAGACGGAAGCAGGTGCAGGTCATGTAAAGCTTTGAGAACATGAAGATAAAATTAGAGAGTTAAAAAAATTAGAGTTGAGGCTGACTCCCAATTTTCTGATTATAAAGGATTGATGGTTACATGTAATTTGCAGAGAAAATGGAGACTGAGGAAAAGACAAGTTTGGGTCTATAATCTAAAATTTTACTGGTATATATTAGCTTGAGATATGTACAAAAGCCCTAGTGGGAATGTCAAAAAGGCATGTAGGTATATGAATCTGGAGTTCAGAGGAGAGGTTTTGACTGAAGAAATACTTTGGGAGATTACTTAGCCTATAGGAATACTTTAGGGGAATCTTTAGCCTACAGGATTGCAGGTTCTGAGATTATCAGGGAAGAGTGCTACATTGTTCAATGAATATTTGCTGAACGAATAAATGAACAACTCATTTAAAATGTAAGTCATAAGTCAGAGAGACAAAATTTAAATCTTGACTGTGCCACTTGTAAGCTGTATGACCTTCTGTAAATCACTTAACAACAGTGAGCTCAATTTTCTCATCTGTGAAAAGGGAAACAATAATAACCAGCTCGCTTGGTTGGTTTTAGGATTAATGAAATTACAGTTATAAAGTGCTTAACAGTGAATGGCACACAACAGCCTCCAGTAGATGTTAACTTTCCTCCACTTGACTTCCACAATACCCAGTGCTGTAGGTGAAACTTACTGCACCTTTACCAAGCAGCTCCTCTCCCCTTCTGCCTTTCTCCCTCCTTTCCTTTGCTTCCTTCCGTTACTGTCTTGTGCGTGCTCTCTCTTTATCTTTCCCTGTGTGTGTGTGTGTGTGTGTGTGTATGTGTCTTTCTGTTAAAACCCATTGAGTGCCTGCTACCTATATGTATAATGCTTCTCTTGGACACTGAAGATACAGCAGTGAACAAAAGTGTAGTAGCACAGAACGCAAGCAATCTTGTGGTTTACATTACCCTAAAAATAGAATTAAACCAAAGACCCACTTAATCTAATTAACAATGATAAAAGTGAGTCACTACAAAAGAAAAAAAAATGACTTAAAAGCAGCCATAAAGAATGAAATCTTGTCCTTTGCAGCAACATGGATGGATCTGGAGGCCATTATCCTAAGAGAATGATCTCAGAAAACAGAAAACCAAATACCACATGTTCTGACTTATAAGTGAGAGCTAAACAATGGGTACACATGGACATAAAGATGGAAAGAATAGACACTGGGGACTCCAAAAGGAAGGAGGGTAGGATGGGAGCAAGGATTGAAAAAGTTACCTATCAGGTACAATGCTCGCTATTTGGATAATGGGTACACTAGAAGCCCAATCCCCACCACTACAAAACATGCGCATATAACAGACACATGTACCCCAGAATCTAAAATAAAATAATTTATTTTTTTAAATTGTCAGTAAAAAGAAGAGAAGCAAAGAAGTTTCCACTAGTTTCTAGAGAGGTAACTAAAAAATTCCACCAATATGAACTCTTCCCTCCCTCGGCATTTTGTTTACCCCATGCTGTGCCCCACCCAGTTGCTTCCTGGATTGTGAAAGGAAGCTCTAAGGAAAGAACGAGGAAGTATACAACTTAATGCAGAGCAAGAATCACAGAAGCACTTTAATCAGGAGATACAGGAAACTTTTATCTTGAAAAGCTGAAAAGAAAAAGACTAAAAAAAGTGTTAATCCAGTTTTTCTGTCATAGCTTAATATGAGCAATTGCAATCATTCTGTTAAAATAAACGGCTTTCTCACAAAACTTGAGCATTTATGTCCTTAACCTCTTAGACACTTGTCCAGCAGTAAAGCTGGGACAACACTTCCCATTGGAAAGATGGTTGCGGAAATTCATTGAGGCCATCCACTGAAAGCATCTAGAACAGCCCTGGGTACAAAGCAGACAATTTTTTTTATTATTATTATACTTTAAGTTCTAGGGTACATGTGTACAACGTGCAGGTTTGTTACATATGTATACATGTGTACACATGTACAACAGCACATGTTGGTGTGCTGCACCCATTAACTCATCATTTACATTAGGTATATCTCCTAATGCTATCCCTCCCACCTTCCCCCACCCCACGACAGGCCCCGGTGTGTGATGTTCCCCACCCTGTGTCCAAGTGTTCTCATTGTTCAATTCCCACCTATGAGTGAGAGCATGTAGTGTTTGGTTTTCTGTCCTTGCGATAGTTTTCTCAGAATGATGGTTTCCAGCTTCATCCATGTCCCTACAAAGGACATGAACTCATCCTTTTTTATGGCTGTATAGTATTCCATGGTGTATATGTGCCATATTTTCTTAATCCAGTCTATCATTGATGGACATTTGGGTTGGTTCCAAGTCTTTGCTATTGCAAAGCAGACAATTAACAATGTCACTACCAGCTCCTTCCCCTCTCTCTCTTGCATTTTTAAAATAAATTCTGATATTCACACACACACATGCACCCCTAGCTCAATCTTTTATAGAATTGTGAAAAAATAAATTTAGATTTTATTGAGCACGTCTGATTTCTTTTGGGGAAAGAGTCTTCTCTTGTATTAAGAAAAAGATAGCAGATTTATGTCTATAATGCTTTCATAAATAAATCAAATGCAATTATAAAAGAACCTACTCAAGACTGAAATTCTGTCATATAACAATAGGTAACATAACAGAAATCTGTCTTTGATTTGTCTTCTCAAGTTCTGGAAATCAACATTTTAAATAATTTTATTTATTAATAGTGTTTATTGGAAAGTGCAGAGTAATTCACTTCTTAGTCATAAAAGAGAAGCTGAAAAGTTGATATTTGGCCACCAGATGGCGCCAAACCCTCAAATATTTTTGTGCCAGGCATTCAAAGCGCTCAAAAGTTAATTTAGAGCTAAAGGTTAGGCACTTGTTTATTGACTTTTATGCTTATATGTACAGCCATCTTGGAGAATCATAAAAAAAAATTTCCCACAGATCACGACTCCTTTATGTGACCCTACCACATTCTTGCTTTGCTGTTGTCATTCTAATATATCTAGTTGAAAAAGTACTTTTCACCACCAGACCCTCACCACATAAGCTTAGTGAAGAATTTATTCATTAAACATTAAACCATGAATGATAAAAAAGTGTTAAATAAAATTTCTCCCAGCTCTCAAGTTTTAGTTATTTTAAATCCAAAACAACCCTGTAAAAACTGATTCAAACCAGCTTTCTAGGATCATTAAAGTTTGGGATAGAAAGTAAAACTGTTTCGGATGTATTAACGGGACATGGAAATTCCATTCTTAAGTACTGTGCATAGCTGCTTCTTTCCAAAGAAGTTACCCTTCATATGTGTCTTCTTCTCAACCTGCCAATCTCAGTACTGTGTATTTTTAAATCTGTTCTACATGTTTCTGGATGATACTATAAGATTTTGAGTTGTCATCTCATTGAAATGATTTCATTTTCAACATTCTATTTTTTATTTTTAAATGTAGGATACAGAATACACTGAAATTATAGATATTTGACATTTTAAGTTAATAAGTTAGAAATAATCAAAAAGAATATTAGAAATTTTCATTAAGAATTGAAACATATCAATATTGATAGGTTATGCAGTTATAATCTACAACTTCCAAAACCTCAGAAAATTAAAAAACAAAAGTTTATTTCTTGCTCACACTCCAACTTCACTGCAGGTCATTTTGGGCTCCTCCACATCAAACTCACTCTAAGAACCCAACTAAGGGGTCAGTCACCAACTGGAATATTCCTAGTTTCTATAACACAGAAGAAAAGAGCTAGAAAATACATACTTGCCCAAAAAGCTTCCATCTGGAAGTGACACATCACTTTCACTCACCTCTCTTTGGACAAATTAGTCACATGGGTACACCAAACACCAGTGGACCTGGAAAGTAGAAACCTGGAAATAGATGATGAAGAGTTGCTATAATTCATAAATATTAAATCATTATACCCATATATAACAATGTTTTGGGGCTACTATGATAAAAAAAATTTTATAAGAGTTTCTATGTCCTTACCAAATCTTCTTTGTATTTTCAATCTATGTAGGGTAAAAGATTAAAGAAAATGTAAAAAGTTCTTCTTTTTACAGATATTAAAACTGGAGAGAAAAGACATATTTGAAAAATAAAAATTCTTGCGACAACCAATGCCAGAAATTTTGACAAATATTCTCATAAGTGCTAAAGCAGATGAGTGAGGAAGCACAAGGTGTTAGTTAAAGAGTAACTGAAAGCAAGGAGATTTTATCTGGGTGTCACCAGAAGTGCAGCATTTGTATTGAAGTAGCTGGAGGACATTAGAAAAAACAGACAGACAGACAGGAATAAATGAGGATGTTAAGGAAGAATTTTACAAAATCTCTACTAAGTTTCCCAGATCAGCAAACATTTTCAGAGACAGAGAGAGAGAGAGAGAGAGAGAGAGAGAGAGTGTGTGTGTGTGTGTGTGTGTGTGTGTGTGTGTGTGTGTGTGTGTGTTGGAGAGAAGTGGGACGGGTGGGATAGTGGAAAGAAATCAATCCTCAAAGTTGCCAACTCACTTTTCCCAAGGAAAATTTTTTTAAAATTCTTCCATCAACTATCAACTCAATTTTATGAAGAATATTTTATCACAAAAAGCTAAAATAATATTGAAATTTTAATTTTGAATAATTTTAGCTTTATACAACCCTAACTTTATCATGTTACTGTGGACCAGTAAAAACTTTGTCACAAGCCAGTTTCTGTGAATAGCTGACCTGAAATGGAAAGTCCAAATTGAGATTAATAATTTCATCCAGTTGGCAATGAACAACTACTGTACATCTTTAAGTAGAGAGCTGCCTAGAATTGGGGGATGGAGCTGGAAGAAGGAATCTAGAAGTGAGAACTTCCAAAATGACCCTGATGTAACCCTGAAACTTATGGGGACCTAGATTAGGATGCAGACAGAGAAAAAGGAGAGGGGTATTTTAGAAGGAAAACCAAAAGGAAACCTTAAAAATAAGCCTGTTTTCCCACTGGAGGAAAGGTTTAGTTTGTTTTGGTTTGGTTTGGTTTTAATGGTTTGTATAACAAACAGAGTTCTTAAATGTCTAACACATCAAAATGGTCCATAGATCTTGAAAAAATGCTACATAAACAAAGATATAATCCAGTAATGAGAAAGAACAGTATTTCAACATCTTCCGCGGGTTGGGGGCTATTACTTAAACCTTCATCTGGTAGACTTGACCCCTGGGGAAGGCAGCAAACTGATCTTGTTTATGTAACTCTGATCTCACTTTTGTTTTTACTTTTATCATGACCCATTCAACCACGCAGCTACATGAAAACAATACTGAGGAACAGCCATGTACTAAAGTATGAGATGATTAATTATTTGTACCTGTGCAACTCTGAAGAAGGAAAGCATTACTTAGCTTAGACTACAAGTATTTATCAAGAATTATTGAAACCGGCCAGGCGCAGTGGCTCACGCCTGTAATCCCAGCACTTTGGGAGGCCGAGGTGGGTGAATCACCTGAGGTCAGGAGTTCGGGACCAGCCTGGCCAACATAGTGAAACCCCCGTCTCTACTAAAAATATGAAAATTAGTCGGGGTGGTGGCAGGAACCTGTAATCCCAGCTATTCGGGAGGCTGAGGCATGAGAATTGCTTGAACCCAGGAGGCGGGGTTGCAGTGAGCTGAGATCATGCCACTGCACTCCAGCCTGGGCCACAGTGTGAGACTCTGTCTCAAAAAAAAAAAAGAAGAAGAATTTATTAAACTAAGAGCATATTTTATCTGCAAGTAGTTTTAACCTAAGTAAATCACAGTACTTTTCTTTGTAGTAAAATAATACTTTATTTTTCTGGGGAAAAAAACCTTGTTTGCATTAATTAACTTTTAAAACATACTTCTTTATATAGGGCATTCTTCTCCACCGCAAATAAATCAACAGATGGCATCATTTTTTTAAGATGACTAAAAATCCAACATCCAATCAAATTCATTATATTGTTATGCATCATTTTGGAAAATGCCTACTGCCATATGTTTTTAAACAATAACAATAGTAAATTTCCCCTCTGTTTTAGATGTAAAATATTTCAAGCTCACCAAAACATTCAGGGAATAATAGAAATATCCAGGCCAGGAGCAGTGGCTCACGCCTGTAATCCCAGCACTTTGAGAGGCCGAGGCAGACAGATCACCTGAGGTCAGGAATTCGAGACCAGCCTGGCTAACATGGCAAAATTCTGTCTCTACTAAAAATACAAAAATTAGCTGGGCATGGTGGCAGGCGCCTGTAATCCCAGCTACTCGGGAGGCTGGGGCAGGAGAATCACTTGAACCCAGGAGGTGGAGGTTGCAGTGAGCCAAGTTTGCGCCATTGCATTCTAGCTTGGGTGACAAGAGCAAAACTCCTTCTCAAAAAAAAAAAAAAAAGAAAGAAAGAAAAAAAGAAAAAAAATCTAAGTACCTCCCATAAGTTTTAAACATAAAACAGAAAATAAAATAATCTGGGCACCTCCACATACACACTAATCAGATTTTTTTCCCCATCCCAGAGATAAATACTATCTCAATTTGATGTGTGTCATTATTATCACACATGCTGTTGTGACTTTGCTACATATGTAAGCATCCATAAGCAATATACAATACTGTCTGGAACATTTTAAAACTTTATATATAGCCTTTCCCATGTTCGTTTTTTCACTCAACATAACGTTGAGATTTAGCCACAGGTTGACACATATAACTATGGTTCATTCATATTTTCCATCACATAAAATTTACTTAATCATTCCCCTGTTTAACAATTAGATATTTTTCCATAGTTGTATTATGAACAATGCTGCCATCACTGTCTTGTCCCAATCTTCTTGTATGCACATGCAACACTTTCTCTAAATTCCACATCATCGCCCTGTACAGCCTCTCACCAGCAGTATAAGTTCTTTCTTCTCCTCCACACCAACACATCCTTTTATGAAATTTCCTGATTTCATGCAATCTGATGTGTATGAAATGATGTTGAATAAAGATTTTAATTTCCTTTTTCCTGATTACCAGGGAGGTTAAGCATCTTTGCCTCTTCATCTCTTTACCTGTTTCTCTATTGAGTTGATTAAGTTTTTTGTTTGTTTGTTTTTGGAGACAGGGTCTCACTCTGTTGTGCAGGCTGGAGCGCAGTGGCATAATCATAGCTCACTTCAGCCTTGATTTCCCGGGCTCAAGCAGTCCTCCCACCTAAGCCTTTCGAGTAGCTGGGACCACAGGCACAAGCCACTGCCCAGCTAATTTTTCAATTTTTTATAGAGGTGAAGTCTCACTGTGCTGCCCAGGCTGGTCTCAACCTCCTAGGCGCAAGCGATCCTCCAGTCGGCCTCCCAAAGTTCTGGGATTACAGGCATGAGCCACCACGCTGGGCCTTTTATTTCTAATTTTGTAGGTATCTCTATATATTTGCAATATCATTTCTTTGAAAGTCAATAATAAGCGCTATAAATATCTCTCTCAATCTATGGCACATATATTTACTTCTTAATGCTTGTCCTTAATGCACATGAAGTAATATTAAAGAATACCCATGTATGTACTCACTGTGCAGATTGCTTTCTTTTGCTTTATGGTGTTTTTTATATCTTGTGTCTTTTTTTTTTCTAAATCACTATTCTGAGGGCATAAAGAATTTTCTTCTAGAATTTTTAAAGCTGTTCTTTCACACTGAAGTCTTTTATACACCTAAAATATATTTTTTTAGTATGATGTTAGGTAAGAATTTAATTTTATTTGTTTCCATGTGGGTGAAGAATTGCCCTGGCATCATTTATAGAATAATGCTCTTTTCCTTGATTTTTATAACATCTCTTTCATATATCACATTTCTAATACGTGAGCATCTGTTTCCAAGCTCTCTGTTCTCTTCCAGCCAGCAGGGAACTTAAAAGGAGAAAAGCTTTATCTCACTCTTATCATTCATTATCTAAATTTTTCTGTAAGTTAAATATAAATTACAAGAAACGTTACATCTTCAAAAAGAATGAGAAATGAGCTTGATAAAATAGGTCTACGCTTTATTTTCATCAACTTTTCAGTATAAATTATAATAAAAAACTCTGATTTCCTAAGAAATGTTCCACATTCTTATGATCATTTGAGGTTAAAACAATCAATTTGAGATTTTTTTCCTTTTCCTTTTCCGCCTGGGGTGTCAGTCAATGAAATGAACACTTTTCCACAATGGTAAAATCTGCTGAGGAAGAGTAGGGGACAAGCAGGGAAAGAACACACACCACAGTTTGAGTTCATTGCTCACTTTATTTCTTCTGCCTTCTGGTTCTTCTGTTGTTTGTTAGACTTTTTTCCAAAGTGTCTTCCTCAAATGTGATACCCCATTTAAGAGGCTGAGTGATGATGTAGTATGGGATCTCCGGAGCCAGATCAGTTTCATCGAGTCCTGGCTCTGTCATTTTCTAGCTGTGAGACCTCGGACATTTACATAACATCTCTGTGCCTCAGTCTCCTCACTGGTCAAGTGTAGATAAAAATGAACCTACCTCACAGGGTTACTGTGAGGAACAAATAAATTGGTATAATTAATATATCTAAGGCACTGAAGAAGTAACGTAACTGTCAATAGATGCTACTCCACTGTCTTCTGGCTGCCTGGGTGGTACTAGAGAACCGATAACCAAATCTGAAATGTTTTCCTATCTAGGACTTGTTCTTTCCACCTGAAGTCTTACAACATTTTCTATTAATAATTGGCAACAGGAATTTTATCATTATATACTAAGTATGTTTTTCTTCGTGTCTCCAGTCTGGAACTTGGTGAGATATTACCATCTGCAAGCACTTTTTTTTTTTTTTTTTTTTTTTGAGACAAGGTCTCTCTCTGTCGCCCAGGCTGTAATGCAATGGCCAAATCTCAGCTCACTGCAACCTCCATCTCCAGGGCTCAAGCAATCCTCCTGCCTCAGCCTCCTGAATAGTTGGGACTACAGGTGTGCACCATGATGCCTGGTTAATTTTTGTATGTTTTGTAGAGACAGCTTCTCACTATGTTGCCTAGGCTGGTCTTGAACTCCTGGGCTCAAGCCATATGCCTGCGTTGGCCTCCCAATGTGCTGGGATTATAGGCATGAGCCACCACTCCCAGCCTTTTTCTTCGTCTTATGGAAACTGTCTTGCCTATTTATTATTGGCTTCCTTTTTTCTTCTTCTGGAACTACTATTACTCACATGTTAGGCCCCCTGGACATATTTCCTAAGTATCTCCCCCAGATTTCCATCTTTTTATATTTTTACTCTGTACTTCAAGAAATGTCTTGGTCCTGATTTCTAGACAACTATTTCAGATTTCAACAGTGAGCATAGCATCTCCTCCCCCAGTTCCTCTACTAAATTATTTATTTGGAATTTTTTCTTAGCTCCAGAGAGCCTCTTTTGTGCAACACTTTTATTTCTTTGGGTGCTCTTATTATTTTTGAATTCAAGATTTCCTTTTTCTTCTCCCAGAAGTTCTATTTCAGTGATTGTTCTGCTGGGTCAGCCCCTCTGGCTCCTGACCCTATTTAAATAGGATGTTATTTTTCCTTTTGGCTCAGTTGGTTCAGTTCTGGTTGCTAGAGAACTCTGTATGGCAGTGGTCTTGCAGGATGCAAGGCAAAGATCATGTCAAGGTGGCAAGTGGAGGAGCAGGCAGAAAGCCATTGCCCTTTTGCAGCAACTGAAGGAAGCCACCCTGTTATCTGGCCTCTCAAAGATCTCCCAGCCTCAACAGCAGGGAAGACTCAGCGAACCCATTAAACTCCTTCTTGACTTTTTGGAGGCCAAGGAGACTGAGTATACTTGTGCTGAGCCTGTACTTTCTCCCTGAGACGGCCAAAGTCTCCCCTGGATCCGTGGCTTTCTGGTTCTCCTCTGCCCTCCCAGCCCCAGGGCTTCACAGCTTACCTATACTCTTGTTTTCTGAACTGGGGTTTAAGAAAAGCACCTAGACTGGAACTGGGTGTGGAAGTATACCAAAAAATATTCCAGTCACCATCTTCCCAGTGTCCCCTTATGTAATTTATAAAAAATAAAAGGAAAAATGCTTTAAAAAAAACATTCACAGAAGTGTACAAGGTAGGATTCTTATGGGGAGGCCAGTTTTGTTATTTCTATCATTTCCAAATATTCTAAAACAAATACATATAATTTTAATAAATAAGAAAGTGTTGGGGCTGGGTGTGGTGGCTCATGCCTATAATGCCAGCACTTTGGGACGCCGAGATAGGTGGATGGCTTTGAGCCCAGGAGTTCGAGACCAGTCTAAGCAACATGGCGAAACCCCATCTCCACTAAAAATACAAAAATTAGCTGGGTGTGGTGGCAAGTGCCTGTAGTCTCAGCTTCTCAGGAGGCTGAGGTGGAAGGATCACCTGAGCCCAGGGAGGTCAAGGCTGCAGTGAGCCAAAATCGCACCACTGCACTCCAGCCTGGGTGACAGTCAGACCGTGTCTCAAAAAAAAAAAAAAAAAAAAAGAAAGAAAAGAAAGTTTTGTCCTACTATTCATGTTAAAGCCACCAGAAGCTGTTGGTGGCTTAGATCATTTTAAAAATCTAAGTTTATTATTGGCCAAAACATGTCACATGCTTCAAATTATAAATGTTACTATTATGATATATTTCAGTGAATCTGAATACATTTATAAACCAAATTACTGAATTAAACATTAGGATTAAAATGAGATCCAACAAATATTTCACCATAATATGATACCTTAAGTTGTTATATGTGATGATTGACTGCAGATAACTTTATCCAGATTTCATAGAATTGTTAAAGGTCATGCTGTTATCACCTCTACAAATGGCTAATGAAAATTTTCTATTTCAATAGGTGAAACACTATATTGGAAAAATGCCTAACTTGAGGGATAATAATTTCTATATATTACTAACTTTGAATTTGTTCTTGTCACTTAAAAAAAACATGTGCATGACTTAAAAATTCAACCAGTACAAAAAGGTACACAATGAGAAATAGGCTTATCTACTGCCCAGACTTCCCAGTCTCCTTCTCAGGTCATAACAGTTTCTTGAGTACCACTCCATATATGCATTTAAATATCCTTCTAAAAAATGCAAACATACAGTACACACTATTCTGCACCTTGGTTTTTTTTTAAGCAACAATATTTCTTGGATATCATTTCATATTTTTGAATGGCTATGTGTAGTGATCCATTTCTGTATAATCAGTAAATACGTTTCACATATCCCTGACCACCCAAAGAGGTCATTTTTTTTTTTAATAATGAAAGCTAACACTTGCATAGCACTTACTATGTACCAGGGACCTTCTATGAGGTAAGAATTATTATTATTATCTCCATTTTACTGATAAGGAACTGCGGTTCAAGGTTTTACAAATAGGGGAGCCAGAATTCAGAAAAGATTTGATATAATATTCTATTCAAGTTTTCATATTTTTATACTTTAGAGATGTGTTTAGTCATTATTATTCTCCTGTATTGAAAAAGATACCCCAAAGTGACTATTTGTCTTTTGCCAACTGCTGCTATTTCTGACATGATTTATTACAGTTTCCCTAAGCAGAATTCCTTTCCACATTCATATATCCTCTTTTGTGTGGTTTGTAACAGGCCAGCGCCTTCATTCTGCCCTGCAAAAGGCCCAACTCCTGAAGACCCTAGCAGTGCTTCTATTTCCCAGGCCATTTCCTTTTCTACAGCTTCAGAGACTCCAGCTCTTTCCTGTTGACATGATGTGTATATAACAGGTCCTCAACATCATTTTGTCCACGTCGTTTTGTTGTAATGTTGGTAGAGGGAAAAAAAAATCAATTCCCAGAAGGGCCACTGTCCATGCAGAGTTTGCACGTTCTCCCCATGTCTGCATAAGTTTTCTCTGGGTAGCTTGGTTTCCTTCCACATTCCAAAGATGTGCATGTTAGGTGAATTGGCATGTCTACATGGTCCCAGCTTGGGATGGCGGCCTGGCCAGGGCTAGTTTCCGCCATGAGCCCTGAGCTATCTGGATATGCTTGGGCCACCTGTGACCCTGAACTAGAATAAGTGGGCTGGAAAAGCAATGAATGAATAAATGAATGCAAATGATTATAAAATAAACATGCATAAAGTCTACTGTAATCACACAAATGCATGACAATAAATGATGCCATCTGAAGGTACTCACTGAGCCTGCCATATTGGTTGTTTTTGAATTGCCTGGTGGTAGGAGTTGCTCCTAACAATTTTCACTTTGCAAACTTTTATTCCTTGATTTAACTCCCCACCACTATATCAATATCACTCATTGATTCACCAAAAATTGGGTAAATAATTATCTTACTTGTTTTTATTGATCTTTCTTAAATATACATATAGCTCACATTTATTTCTGTGTTTAATATTAGAAATGTCTTGGGTCTTTATTTAGAAGTTTGGTGATATTTTCGTGACAAAAATGTGTTGTAGGAACTTAACTCTTGTTTATATCAATTAGCCTATGGTAAAATTGGGGTTTTTTGGTCGGTTTTTTGAGACAGAGTCTCACTCTGTCACCCAGCCTGGAGCGCACTGGCACAATCTCAACTCACTGCAACCTCCACCTCCCAGGTTCAAGCAATTCTCCTGCCTCAGCCTCCCAAGTAGCTGGGATTACAGGTGCACACCTCCATGCCAGGCTAATTTTTTATTTTTAGTACAGACAGGGTTTCACCGTGTTGGCTAGGTTGGTCTCAAACTCCTGACCTCTAGTGATCTGCCCACCTCAGCCTCCCAAAGTGTTGGGATTATGGGCGTAAGGCCACGGCGCCTAGCCTAAATTTGTTTTCTTATATGTTGTTTTGCTTAAAGTCGAAGTTTCCAGGAAGTTATCCACATCGAGGAGTTACTGTACCTAGAAGCTCTTCTCATAGGCTAGTGGACGTTAGACTAACTGTAAGTCAAAGTAAATTTGAATAGCCATTATCTCTCAGTCAGGGGCTTATTTTCATTGTGTTTTGCAGCTTCCTTGAGTGAAGAACAGCTGAGCTGGTTTCAGTGTCAAATGGAGCCTTGGTGGTGACTCCAGGGTTACAGTAAGATGAAAGTCATCACTCTTTCCTGCCCTGCTCCCAAGGCAGACATCGCTAATCAATCCCTGCACTCTATACTGCTGAGATCTGATTAGGTTTCACTGTATTCTCAATATAGTGTTCTAGGAAACCACTCCCAAGTGACCCTCTATATCTACATAGTCTAAGATTATGCTATACAAGCTTTAGGCCAAATCACAAATGAAGCAAATTGCATTCTTACATATTGGCATTTCCTTTTCATTATACATAAAATGATTCAAATATTTTGCTTTTGTTACCTCTCCTATTTTTCAAACTTTATTTTTGATGGGTGTAATATTATTACTTTATTTTATTTAGTCTCTAAACATGGACAATTTGTCTTTTCAATTATAGAAAGCTTTTAAGTGTATTAATAACAACTACTATTCAGAACAGGGATCTCTGAAGAACTAAAAATTAAGACAAAATAACCATTACTACAGTTTAGTCACTGAGTTCTCATATTTAATCCAAATACATCTATTTAAGTGACTAGTCTGTCTGTAATCAGGGCTTTGCTGAGTTCATTGATTGAATTCATCTGTGATATCTCAGATATGCACAGTTACAAGAATATCAGGTGGTAGCTGCACTTGCTGTGAAATCATATTGTGCAATTTTATATCTTGCAAGGATGTAATAACTTTTGTTTACTCTAAGTATATGACTAACCATCTAATATACCCCAGATTCTGGTCACTAGAAGATAATGTGTCAGCCTAAAAAGGTAAATAAAAATTAGTTTATATTTTATTGTGATTGAAATGGAAACAAGTCTATATTACAGGAGTATATTTATTTAAGTTTAACAAGAGGCCTATGGTCTAGCGAATGCTGGTTCATGAGGCCCTAGTTGGCCTTGCAGAGGTGCTTCCTCTAGAATGCACTTTGCCAAAATAAAAAGTTGAAGATTGACCATGGGCAACAGAGAAAGAGCTGGGCTTTGGAATCAATCACTGCTCAGTCTTTACAGGAGTATACTTATTTAAGTTTTAACAAGAGGCCCATGGTCTAGGGAATGCTGGCTCATGAGGCCCTACTCTGCCTTATAGTGGAACTTCCTCTGGAAGGCACTTTGCCAAAATAAAAAGTTGAAGATTGACCATGGGCAACAGTAGAAAGAGCTGGGCTTTGGAATCAGTCAATCACTGCTCACTGTCTTATTAGTTATATGATGCTAGGTAAGTTGTTATTATTCTAGAGCCTCCATTCCTTTATCTGTGAGATGGAACTAATATTCTCTAACTTAAAATGATGATGTATAAGGATTAAAAGTAGGTATCTTTTTTAAAAGACAGAGTTTTATTGGTTACTCATGAAGTTTTATTTCTGCTGTTTTTGTTAGAATTGAAGCTGAGAAGACAGTGCTGCACAGGCCTGGGTCTGAGAAGCGACCTCTAGAGTTAATTACCAAAAAGTCTACAAAGCTAGATTGAGTGATTGGCCTCCTATCCAGTTTGGATCTCTAACTCAGGATTTCAGACCCCCACATTGGCTTGTTCCTTCCAGGTAGCCATGATTCCCCAAATGCTGATACTTGGGATGCATGCACAAACATTTATTTCCATTCTGTCACCCAGGTGTCTACTGACACTTCTCTGCTACTCCAGCACCTGCAACTGCTCACACTGTCTCTGTGCTTTAGTCTCTTTGTAGCTTCTCCACTACCTGAAATTACATTCTAAGCTTACAGGTTAGCCTGTTCATTATTCAACTGTACCATTAAAAATATAAATTTCATGAGGGAAGGCAATTTGTGTCTGTTTTTTACCACTTGATCCTCAGTGCCTAGGAAGTGGCTGGAACATACAATGAATTCAATAAATATTTGTTAAATGAATAAATAGCTTAAATAATATATTCACTCCGTGCAGCTAAACATAAAACTCAGCTTTCATTCAAGAACTATTAAATAATTCACTCACACAAAAATATTTTTGGGCAATGTTGATTTTACTAAAGATTTTGTGTAGGAAATGGAGAAAGGATTTATACTGGCACTCTTCATTAAAAATTGCTCAACCTCATAGATAACAAAAAGAATGCAAATTAAAAGTGCACCAAGAAGCCTGAGGTATTAGAGGTTATGAGGAGTGAAGAGAACTTCTGCTACAGATTAGAGTGTGGAGGAGGGAGTTGCCAAGCACAAAACCCAAGTGCCTGACATAAAGTATCAAAGTGAGAAAGGTATTTATGTGGGAGGAGGCAACAGTGTGAGACTTGTTACCTACAGGGATGTTGATGAAATATGTAAGTACATTAAGAATAACATGAGCCAGGACTTCCACTGTGAGAGAAGAGTGTTAAAAATATGGAAAGGGAGAAAATTAGAATGGATCTGGTGATGTTGGATAGTAGTTGAAGGAATAGGTATCAACTAGTAGTTGTTTATATATGGAGATAAGTAATTACCAATGTCAGTATGTGTCTGTTTACTAAGAGGGCCTTGGAAAAGACACACCCCAATAGCCAGCAACACACATAGAACTCAGGCTTCTTTTTTTTCTTTTTCTTTTTCTTTTTTTTTTCTCACTCCATTGCCCAGGCTGGAGTGCCGTGGTGCGATCTCGGCTCACTGCACCCTCCATCTCCCAGGTTCAAGGGATCCTCCTACCTCAGCCTCCCAAGTAGCTGGGATTATTACAGGCACCCACCATCATGCCCGGCTAATTTTTGTATTTTTGTAGAAACAGGGTTTCACCATGTTGGTCAGGCTGGTTTCAAACTCCTGACTTCAGGTGATCTACTCTCCTCAGCCTCCCAAAGTGCTGGGATTACAAGTGTAAGCCACCGCACCCAGCCACACTCGGGCTTCTAAATATCATTCTCCATTAAAAGGTTCCTTGAAGAAATGGATGATTCCAGGTCCAGAGTAGGACAAGTATAAGATGAGCCTAGAATATCTCTTTAGACAAGAAAGCAAGGAAGTTCTGACAGAATGATAGCGATAAGTCAAAAGCTGTGCAGGAGCCAGCTTAAAGGAGCTCCCACCAAACAAATCTGGGACAGTTTGAACATCAAGACAAATAATGATAGGAATGGATTATGACTATTGATTATTATAGAAACCTATTAGTACATGGTGATGTAACCAAAAGAACCAATTTATCAACTGAATTTTTAATGCCAAAGTATGTATTACATAACTTCAAAGTACCCTACCACAAACACTTAATAATTACAAAGGAAAAAAAAGGCTAAGTTAGAGTGGAGAATCCTGGCACTCACCACCCTAGTCAAATGATCAGAGTGAACATCATCAGTAATGGGATAAAACAAAATCATGAACCACCTGATAGGTTGCAAGAAGAACAAGGCATCTCTTCTGTCATATTTTTGCCAAAGATGTGCAATCTGAATTGAGTTCAAGGAAATGTCAGGTAAACCCAAATTAAGGGACATTTTACAAATGTCTGGTTTATCATCTTTAAATGTAGCAAGGTCATAAAAATGAAGGAAAGCAGAAGGAACTGTTTCAGATTAAAGGAGACTGAAGAGGTAGGGCAGCAGCTAAGCACAACACATGATTCTGGACTGGATACTTTTGCTATAAAGGACATATTAGGGACAACAGGCAAACTGTGAATGGAGTCTAACTCCATTTGATGCCAGTAACATATCAAAGCTAATGTCCTGATACTGATGGTTTCACAGTTGACCCTCCATATCTACAAGTTCCACATCTGTAGAATTAACCAACTGTGGATTGAAAAATATTTGAATTAAAAAATGAAAATAATATAAAAACAATACAGTATAACAACTATTTACATAGCATTTACATTGTATTATATATCATAAGTAATCTAGAGATGGTTTAAAGCAAGCTTGTCCAACTCACAGCCTATGGGCCACATGTAGCCCAGGATGGCCTTGAATGCAGCCCAACACAAATTTGTAAACTTTCTTAAAATATTATGAGTTTTTTTTGCAATTATTTTTTAGCTCATCAGCTATCATTAGTGTTAGCGTATTTTTGTGTGGCCCAAGACAGTTCTTCTTCCAATGTGGCCCAGGGAAGCCAAAAGATTGGACACCTCTGATTTAAAGTATACAGGAGGATGTCCACAGGTTTTATGCAAACATGACACTATTTTATATAAGGGACTTGAGCATCTGAAGGGGGGATCCTGGAACCAATCCCCACAGATACCAAGGGAAGACTGTAGTTTGAATATGTAGGAGAATGTACTTGTTTATAACATATATAACCTAGGGTATTCTGGTGTACAAGGATATTATGTTGGCAACTTACTCTTAAACAGTTCCATGGGGGAAATATTCTTTATACTTGCAACTTTTGGATACGTTTGAGGTAGCTTCAACATTTTTTAAAATTAAACTTAAAAAACTGAAAATTAAGATATCATTTGTCAGCTATCAGATTTGTGGAAATGTAAAAGTTTGACAATGCACTCTATTGGCAAGGCTGTGGGCAAATAGACCCTTTTTTTTTTTTTTTTTTTTTTTTTTTTTAGATCTGGTAGCCCTCTGTCAACCAGGCTGGAGTGCAGTGGCACTCCAGTGATCATAGCTCATTGAAGCCTCAAATTCCTGGGTTTAAGGGCTCCTCCCACCTCAGCCTTCCAAAGAACTGGAATCCCAGGTCTGTACCCCCATGTCTAGCTAATTTTTTAAAATTATTTAAAAATTTGCTGTGTTGCCCAGTCTGGTCTCAAACTCCTGGGCTGAAGCAATCCTCCTGCCAAAGTACTGGGATCATAGACATGAGTTCCAGCACCCAGCCCAACACTCTTTTATTTATTTTGAGGCTATAAATCAGCAGAACTCCTTAGGAGGGAAATATTTATCAATATTACAATAGCATATGTCCTTGATCAACAATACCACTACTGGGAATTTACCCTGTGGGTATGCATGCACTAATGAAAAATAAGATCTGTATAACATTACCCATTTTAATATTGTTGTAAATGCAAATAATCAGGAAAAAAAGTTCATAAATAGGTTAAATTATGATACATTGATAAAATGGAATAGAGTGGGGTGATGAAAAAGAATTAGAAAGCTCTATGTAGTCATAGGAAAGGTGTCCAAAATATTTAGCATAGTGAAAAAAATTTAAGGTACAGAACAGTATATACAATGTGCTAAATTCAGTGTCAAAAAAAGCAGAGAAAAATAAAAAGCAATATGCATGCTTGCTTATATTTGCATAAAGAAATTCTAGAAAGGTACATAAGAAAACAATATCAGTGGTTACTTGGTGGATAGACAAGTGAGAGCAGTGAGGCCCCAGGACGGTAAGGAGACTTTCTGGCCCACGTTTTTATACTTCTGTTAACATGGGTCTCTATCATCTATTCACAATATTAATTTTGAAAATCTCTCATTAGACATTTTTGTTTCCCAAATTCTTTCCTTTAACCAAGCAGCTACTTCCCATTCCTCCCGACATAAATGATCCAGCAAGCTGGCCCTCATTTCTTTTCTCAGTATTCCCCAGAATCTCACATTCCATTCTCCTCATAAATATCTAGCAACATCGCCCTGTCCCAAATTCTACCTCCAAACCTATTTACCAATCTTTAGGGAAATGAACAAAACACAGGCTCCTAAATGAAAGGCAATTTGTCCTTATTGGTTGGGGATAGGTTGGGGGGTAAGGGAGAACTACCCACAAGCAGTTTATTAAAGTTTTTTTTCTAAATACAGTACATACAATCTTTGCCAAAGAGAAACTCTGATGAATGAGATGTGTTCCACCTCAATGAAGCACTCATTTACTCATGAGTGGTGCCCCTCTATCCACACACACAGTTTTATCCACCCTAGGACCCCCTCCTGCTTTTCATTTTGGTGGGTCCTGATCTGCATGTACCACCATCCCTCTTAACTAATGCTGAGCTAAGCTGCATCTGTCTTTAAATAGGCCAAAGGCTCTGCCCAAATTTGGAGAAACATTTAAGAACTAGTCAAAACTAAGGATTTTTGGCTCAAACTCAAGATGAGAAGGATAAACAAACCCTGCCCAAAAGGAATCTAGTTTGATATATTTTCCTGCCTTTCTAATTAAAGCCAAATGTTTTAATATTTCCCAAATTACCTCTGATGAAATCTACTGTATCATTTCACCTTATAAAAGCAAACAAGTTTATATTTACAGTTAATAATTTTATTTCAATGCATGCTATTTTTTCATTTTATTTGCCATGAGGTGTCATGAACCTCCACTATGGGCTAACTAATCTGCTCCATGGGCCACACATGTACCAAAGAATTGTGGGAACCAGAGATGGTCAGAATACAATCTCACACAATCTTATACCTTTATTTTTCTCATTGTCAAGAATACAGAAGAGGCCAAGCACAGTGGCTCACACCTGCAATCCTGGCACTTTGGGAAGCCAAGTAGGATCACTTCAGCCCAGGAGTTCGAGACCAGCATGGGCAACATAGTGAGACTTCATCTCTATTTTTTAATAATTTAATTTAATTTTAAAATAATACAAAAGAGCCAGGGGAAAGGTTCTCAGTATATTAGGGATCAGTTGACATTAACAGTAGAAAGTAAAGTCTTCTGACTTGATATTTCAAAACAATATTAATAATAATGATCCTAAACATTTTAGCAATGCATTTCAGAACCTACTATAGCTTTGTCCCATTTGATTTCCATAATTTGAGGTGGATATAATTATCCCCATTCTATCAGTCAAGAAATGAGGACTCAGAAGATAATGAATTTCTCCAAATCACACAATGAAGAAGCAGCAAGACTGCAAGGTGCCTAAATTAGGCTTATCTTCAATGATCTGAGTAAATCTCTATGATTATTAAGTTTAATGATTCTATTAGTAATGGGTATTTCCAAGTTCAAATGAGTTTAAAATTTTATAAGGCTATCTAATGCCTCGAGAACATTGTCTGTGGAGGCTGGGAATTCTACAAAATAGGAGCTAAAAAGGTTAATTTATTCTGACAGAAGGATGATTAACACTAGGTAAGATTACCTATCTCTAATTAACCTAGTCCATTATTGAGTTCTTAAGAAGGATATGGATAGCAAAAATGTCACTCAGAAAAAATTCAGCTGAGAAAGTTTGAAGACAGCACTGCACTGGGAATGATAATTGTTATATTTGTTAGCCATTGGGTATGCTTAAAATCATTTTCATATTTAAGCCAGAACCTAAAATACTTCTTTGCTCAAGCCTCTTTAAGGGAACTATGAGGCTTAAGATTAACAAATACATTTTAGCATTAACTTAAATTTAAAAATGCCTATCAAAAATTGTAAAAGGAAATCTGTTTTTTTAAAATTAATCTCAAACCTGCTTATATACAAAGGCCTTCTAATAAAGATCATTAAACATTTTACTGAGTTATGTTCTTGACCAGTGATTTCATGATAGGCTTAACCTCTCTCCCTCACTCTAACACCCATGTTTTACCTACTACGTTCTGACAGAATGTAAAACAAAACAACTCTAATATTATTCATTAATAGTACTTTTGGGGACCTTGAAAAGTTAATGCTACTTTAAAGTTTCCTAACTTAAAAATCTTAAGCATTGAAAGGATCTGGTTTACTATATCCTGTGGGTTAGAGTTCATGTTTTTTGCTTTTCATTATAGACCACAGTATCAAATAAGAATGGATATCATTTAGTTTAGTTTTATGCTACCAGGCTCAGTGGCTCACGCCTGTAATCCCAGCACTTTAGGCGGCCAAGGTGGGTGGATCATTTGAGGTCAGGAGTTCAAGACCAGCCTGGCCAACAAGGTGAAACCCCAGCTCTACTAAAAATACAAAAATTAGTCTGGTGTGGTGGCACGTGCCTGTAAGCCTAGCTACTGGGGAGGCTGAGGTACAAGAATCACTTGAACCTGGGAAGCAGAGGTTGCAGTGAGAAGAGATTGCACCACTGCACTCCAGCACGGGCAACACAGCAAAACTCCATCTCAAAAACTAACTAAACTAAACTAAAAAACTGTTAAAAGGGATTTTTTTCTGTTATCTTAGAATTGTTATTACGACTGAAAAAATGATGACAAAAATTCATAAAGATTCTAGGCTGTTAAAGGCCTCTCCAACCACTGGGCCGGAAACCTCTCTAAGGGCTTATTCAGATGCAAAGGAACCACATCTGCTACTCCCAATCAACATTTCAGCCCTGAGTGAGTGAGCAGGAAAATATTTTCCCTCAACCCACTAGAAGCCAAGTGAAGAGGGAGTTTCAAAGGAATACAGAGTGGGAGTGCTTGCACAGAGGAAAGACTGACAGCTACTACCTAGTTGAATACTTACAGAGTTGGGAACCTAGAGACTCACCCCAAGTCTGCCTTCAAAGTTCACTACGCTGAGTGAGAGAGTCTGTGGGAGAAATTGACATGTGTCTTTTGGAATTTGGAAGCATATCTGAACATCAAGAATTGCGCCTGATTCTTTCCTGAAGATTTTGAAGATGGAAGACTGGCAAGCACACCCCGGAAAAGTGGAATTTTTTAAAAAGACCATATTGTGGGGCGCTTTAAAAGAAGGTGAAGAAAACATCCATCCCATTCTAGGTTTCCTTATTTTTATGGACTGAATGTTTGTGTCCCCCCACCCCCAAAAATTGATATGCTGAAATCCTAATCCCCAATATGATGGTACTAGGAGGTAGAACTTTGGGGAGGTAATTAAGTCATGAGAGTGGAGTCCTCATGAATGGGATTAGTACCCTCATTAGAAGAGACATGAGCTTGCCCTCTCTGCTGTCCAACATCTAAAGACACAGCAAAAAGATGACCATCTGCAAACCACGAAAAGTACTCCCACCAGACACAGGACCTGCAGACACCCTCATCTTAGAATTCCAGCCTTCACAACTGTGAGAAATAAACATTTGTTGTTTAAGCCACTCAGTCAATGGTTTTCTGTTATAGCAGCCCAAACTGACTAAAACAACATTCATTTACCAACGGGTACAGAAGGAGGACTTTCAAGTTTGACTCAATTTGAAGGAATATAAAGAAGGGAAGAGAAGGCCGGGTGCAGAGGCTCACACCTGTAATCCCAGCATTTTGGGAGGCCAAGCTGTGCAGATCACGAGGTCAGGAGTTCGAGATCAGCCTGGCCAACATGATGAAACCCCATCTCTACTAAAAATACAAAAAAAAAAAAAAATTAGCTGGGCATGGTGGCGTGCGCCTGTAATCCCAGCTACTCCAGAGGCTGAGGCAGGAGAATCTTTTGAACCCAGGAGGTGGAGGTTGCAGCGAGCCGAGACTGTGCCATTGCACTCCAGCCTGGGCGACAGGGTGAGACTCCGTCTCAAAAAAAAAAAAAAAAACCGAAGGGAGGAGAAAAGCACAAGCCCTGGGGTTAACTAACAGCTGCTTCTTAATGGAGTTAGGATGCACACCAAAGGCAAAACTAAAGAGAGACATGGGCCCCTCTCTCTGCAGACATCCTCATTGATACAGTGAATCAAGATGAAGCTAAACAATCCTAAAAATTGCAACAAGTTATGAGACCACCAACAGCAATAAAATCATACAGAGTCTTGAGGGGAAAGACACTGCCTCATCTCCAATAAGCAACCCCACCATCTCTAATATTCCTCCTCCCTGACAAAGGAGTCAGATACTAATAAAGGGAGCTGAGGAGATTGTATTTGAATCAGACTTAAGATTGAATTTTTACACTGGAGTGAAATTAGTTTGGCTTTGTTTTGTGTTTTTAATAACTAAAAATGATGAGAAAGTTGTGGAATGTGACCAAGAAATTGTCTTGAGAGACTCTCTACAAAGCACTATTGAGAATTGTGATTGGAGGAAAAACAAACATTACTGTATTACTATCTACTAAGTAGAATGTACTCAATAATACTGGTTATACTAAAATGTTGACTTTCTAAAGCAGGCTGGAAGGGGTGTGTTTTTGGGGAAAAGTTATACATAGTCTTCATAATAGTAGACAATGGAAAAAAACAACAACAACAAAACCAAAGTGAAATATAGGGCTTATGGAAGCATATTTCAAAATAAGTTTAAAACTATATTCATATTTGATTGCATTATATAAGTTGAAGACACAAACTTATCTATATCTTTCTCAAAAGGAGACATTTTTAGTACTATAAAGCTTGGCTGTGTATATGATCTTAGTTTTCAAAGCACCATTTCATACTTTTACTTATGAGCAAGAGAACAAACTCTCATTTCATATCCACCGTGTACGCGACGGAATCTAGACCATAGAAAATGTTCAGACAGTGATTTCAAATTAATCTATCACTTCCTACCTGCTTCTGCCCTTTGCTATCATATATAGCAATATTTTGGTCATTAATCCATATTAATTAAAGATCAGAGAAGGTGGATAGTTTTAATTATTTTTACAATGTACATGTATTATTTTGTAATTCAGAAAAATTAAACTTTAAAAAGAATTAGTATTTTATTCAATGTCTCCCTCTTCATACCAACTCATGCTTTATTTGCATAAGCTCAGTACCCACACACAAAATCTACAAATGCTGAGCATCTGTTGGTTTTGCCAGTGTTGCTTCCATTCTCCTTCTTCTGTAAACGGCATCTCTGTTTTTCTTTGAGGAACTTCCCAAACTCCATTTCATATAGTCTTTTTGGGGGTTTTTTGTTTGTTTTTGTTTTTGTTTTTGTTTTTTGAGATGGAGTCTCACCCTGTCACCCAGACTGCAATGCAGTGGCATGAGCTCAGCTCACTGCAACCTCCACCTCCCAGGTTCAAGTGATTCTCATGCCTCAGCCTCTGAGTGGCTGGGATTACAGGTGTGCACCACTATGACCAGCTAATTTTTGTATTTTTTTAGTAGAGACCGGGTTTCACCATGTTGGCCAGGCTGGTCTCGCACTCCTGACCCCAAGTGATCCACCCGCCTTAGCCTCCCAAAGTGCTGAGATTACAGGTGTGAGCCACCGCACCCAGCCAATTTCATATAGTCTTGATAGAACAGTCAATCTCCTGCCCAAGGGGGTGGGCACAAAATCTAAGCAAGATCATTTAAATCTTAACCTTTCTTCTCAGTATTTGAACCCTAAAGAGTAACAAGAATGAACAAATAGTAGAACTAATTTTTCCCAGTAGTGATACTGAAGGTGTCCATTACTTTCTAAAACCCTGGACACTAAAGCTGCAATAGTTTCTATATCGCTGAAGCATGATTTTTTCTTCAGACTGAGTTTTAAATCTGTGAGCTACCTGATATATTTATAACAAACTCCACTTCCCAACCTCCACTTCACCCTTAAGTTAGAGTTGGTTTCTGATTGTTTAAGACCAAACCACACAAAAACCTTTGGGATAGGACATGACCCATCTACTGTCCTTCTTCCAGATTCCATCTCTCTTTACTTTCCTAATACTTTACAAAACTCTTCAATATTTCAACATCCATTTCCTTCAATTCAAGCTCTCCCTAGTCAATATCCTCAACTTACTTGTCCTAGGTATTTCTACTTAACTGTTTGCCTAATAAAAAACTGCCTTTTCCACTACCAGCCCTGGGGGCTGCTGGAGAAAACCTGACAGTCATTAGGGTTGGTGTCTGAATTCATTTTCAGTTTCTATTCTCAGTTAGGTTTTCCATAGTGATCAGAAGCCTTTCTGGTTTCCTGCTCATTTCACTTCTCATTCTCCACAGGATTTTCAGAATTCTCTTCAATCTCCTTAATCTCCAACTAGATCACTCCTTTTCAGCAATGTCTGCACAAATAAAGTAAAAGCCAAGGGATGGAAATTCACTCTTCTTCCAGCCAGAAGACTCTCAAACCAAGTTGTATTCAAGCCATTCTTCTCTCCCACTCTGAATTTAAGTGGGAATGCAGTCTTCTCTCGCACTTAAGACTAATCCTCAGAATTGTGCACCAGACCCTATCCCTTTCTTCCTTCTGAGAGAAGTGGCTTTATCGATTACTTCTATCTCTTCTGTATCTTTAACCTCACTCTCTAGATTGGCTCCAAGGCGATTACAGGTAAATATGATGAATGCCATACTTTTTCATCAAAAACTCCTGAAGGAGTCTCCTTTTAGCTACTGCTTTATTATTCTTTTCTCATTCTCTACTAAATTAAAGTAGTATCTGCCCAGCATGTAAAGGATGGTGATAGAGACAAGAAGCCAGCCAAGGGTCCCCTGGCAAAACCCCACTTTCAAGCCTAAAACAGCCTGAGGCTGAAAAACTGGACTGCCGGTCCCAGAGACTCTCTGACTGGCCTGTGCATTGGGAGGATGGAGTGGAGCCTTAGGACAAGGAGTCTGGCCTCTGCTGTTCCTGGGTGGTAACCTGGGATTCAATCAGTGAGGTGGAGAGCCTGTTGGCAGAACCCAACGAATTCCATTCCTCACCCTTCTGTGTATCTGTGAGCCTAATCTTTCCTGGTCATGTGACAAGAACCAATATTTTTCCTACAACAGTGGGGCACAGGAAAAGGGGGAGTGGGAGCAGTGTGTAAGCAAAGCCCACCTGATACAGGGTTCAGAAGGCACCACACAAAGGCCAGTCCAGCATGGAGAGGTCCAGCCTGGTTAGGGTGAGGATACATCCACTAGAGGGGCAGTCTGAAACAGGGTGGCAGAGCCTAGGTAGGGAAAGAGGGCATCCACATTCAAGGGAGGATGACAGTGGAAACAGGAGATTGATCACATGCAGGGGGGATTGATCAAATAAGTCAATATGACAAGTCCAATGGGAGCCTGGTTTCTCAGTGTCAAAAAGAAGGTTACCTATATGGAAAGGGAGAAAATTAGAACAAACCCTGAGGTGTTTGATTAGAATTTATGGTATCAGTGTACACTCATGGTTTTACAGATAGAGACAGACAGACAGAAATATAGATGCAATTTGCAACTGTGTGTCTATACATTCATATGTACATCTATATATATGATAGCTCTCTCCACTGGGGACAGCCTCAAAGTACACCACACTCTAAAAGCAAGGTGTATACCTAGTGCTCCTTCAAAGACTCAGGGCTAACTTGGAGAAATGGCTGATTCCAGGGCTAGGCAGCGGAATTGCAAGATGAGCTTGTTAAGTACAAGAAGTACAGGAGAAGTACAAGATGAGCTTGTTTCATATGCCAGAAAAAAAGAAGGTAGTCGAAATATGATGGAGACATGTCATAAGCCACTTTGAAGGGATTTCTACTAGCTAAATTGGGCACAATTTGAAGATCAAGATAAATAACAATAAATTAAGGCTCATATGAATCAATGGTCATATAAATAAACAAACAAATAGAAAGTTTGATAAGAAATAGGATACTTGCAAAGTTTCAAAAAACTTCCATACAAAATACTTACAAATTCCCTAGGGTCAGGGTGGGGAACCAAGTAGTTGAGAATTCAGACAGACACATCTTTATTCAAATGATCATTAGTAATGGGACAAAGCAAAATTGTACATTATCTGACAGGAATCAATGAGGAGAAAACAGCATCACTTTTGAAGTGTTCCTATCAAAATTGAATCATTCAGCCTTTTTCAGCTGAACCCTAACACATAGTGACTATTTGCTCAACTCTCTCAAGAATGGTACATAATTAATGCCATTCTAAATGTGTTTTTAAAACTTAATTATTTCATCCAATACATGCTGTGGTAGTTAATTGTATCTGTCAACTTGACTGGGCCCCAGGATGCCCAGATATCTAGCTAAAGGTTATCTGGTTGTGTCTGTGAGGGTGTTTCTGGAAGAGATTAGCATTTGGATTGGTGGACTGAGTAAAGCAGATGGGCCTCCCCAGTGTAGGTGGGCATTATGTAATCCCCTGAGGGCCTGAAGAGAACAAAAAGATGGAGGATGTTTCAATCTGCTTTCTGATTGTTTGCGCTGGTATGTGGATCTATTCCTCCCCTTACCACTCCTAAGTCTTAAGACTTATTCTGAATTCAGACTTGTATTAGGTTGGTGCAAAACTAATTGCGATTTTTGCTATTACTTTTAATTAAAAGTAAATTAGTTTTACTAATTAGTTTTGCACCAACATAATACTAAATTACACCACAAGCTTCCTGGATTTCCAGCTTGCAGACAGCAGATCATGGGACTTCTCAGCCTCCATAACGTCATGAGCCATTTATTTGTTATTTTTTAACAAATAAATTAATTAATTCCATTTTTTCTGGAGAACTCACTAATACAGATTTCTTAGGGTGTTAAGCCTTAATTCTCACCCAGAACCATGGTTGAAAAAAAAAACAGGTTGAACTGTACACAGAGGTACAATCTATAAAATATCTGGTCTTCAAAAGGGTCAAGATCATTAAAGACCAGGAAAAGTTACATTGCTGCTCCCAACAGAAGGAGACTAAAAAGGCCTGAAAACTATATGTAACAGGTGATTCTAAACTGGATCCTTTTGCCCTAAAGGAGAGTATTGAGACAACCGACAAAACTTGATTGGGACTTCAGTATTAGATGGTAGTAATGTCTAATGTTAATGACTTGATTTCCATGGTTGCACTATGGCTATGAAGGCATAGTCTTTACTGGCAGTGAGGCATCATACTGGCAACTTACTTTCAAATGGTCCAGGAAAAAAGTCTTCTGTACTGTACCTGCAAATTTTCTGTATATTTTGTATTGTTCCAAAATTTAAAAAATAAAAAATGAACAAATATAAAACTGAAATTCATCATCCTCCTCCTTCCCCATGTTCCACATCTCAGTGAGGAACTCCACCATTTAGCAAGTTGCCTAGGCCAGAAATCCAGTGTCATCCTTGATTACTCTTCCCTCTAACATTCAATTAACACCCTTCCTCTATACCCATATTCAATTACACACCAAGATCTGATGATTTTACCTAATTATTTCATTATTTTAATAAATAATTTTAGGCCAGGCGTGGTGGCTCACGCCTGTAATCCCAGCACTTTGGGAAGCCCAGGAGGACAGATGACGAGGTCAGGAGTTCGAGATCAGCCTGTCCAACATAGCGAAACCCTGTCTCTGCTAAAAATACAAAATTAGCTGGGCGCAGTGGTGCACACCTATAATCCCAGCTATTCGGGAGGCTGAGGCAGGAGAATCACCTAAACCCAGAAGGCAGAGGTTGCAGTGAGCCAAGAAAGTACCACTGCACTCCAGCCTGGGCAACAGAGCAAGACTCCATCTTGGAAAAAAAAATTAAAAAATTAAAATAATAATAATAATTTTAAAAATTAAAAAATGTATATAATATTGTTTTGAAATCATATATATTTTAGCGACCAGGGTTTTGCATACCTGACTACTGAATTTACCAAATTTATGAATAAAGAAGTGCCTCTACACAGAAATGTTTTTAGAGATTTTAATTTTTAAGAGGGACATCATGTATATATATATCTCAACATATATAACGAAATATTCAGTAATCAAGGCCTTTGAAATAAACCTTTCTATTATCTAGATGCAAATCTATTCAGAACACTTTAAATGTCAGCTATATAAGCTATATACTATGTTAAAAATACAGATAAACAATATTACAAGTTTCAGTTAGCTTCCTCTCAGGTATTTTGCTCTTTGCTGTGGTACACAATTGCACTTTTCCTTAGGTCCAATTAAAAGCAGGCTGAAAGATTCCTTGTTCATCAGTTTCAAATAATATATCAAGTGTAATATAAGCAGAAAAATGCTAAAAGATAATATATGTTTTTCGTTTGTTTGTTTGTTTTTTGAGACAGAGTTTCGTTCTTGTTGCCCAGGCTGGAGTGCAATGGCACAATCTTGGCTCACCACAACCTCTGAGTCCTGGGTTCAAGCGATTCTTCTGCCTCAGCCTCCTGAGTAGCTGGGATTACAGGCATGTGCCACCATGCCCAACTAATTTTGTATTTTTAGTAGAGACAGGGTTTCTCCATGTTGGTCAGGCTGGTCTCAAACTCCCGACCTCAGGTGATCTGCCCACCTCGGCCTCCCAAAATGCTGGGATTACAGGCATGAGCCACCGCACCTGGCCCAATATATGTATTTTTAATATTGCTTTTTAACCATAAAATTTTACTTTAGCCAAAGCTAGTAATCCTTATTTACTTTAACTGAAATCAGATACTTACTTCACAATAGTGACCCTGTGGCAATCAGCATACATTTATGAAAATGGTGGTTTGAACCTAAGTCTTATTTTTAATTCATCAGTGTCATGGTTTTCATGTGGTTATCCAGAAAAACTACTCATCAGTATCTACAATCATACAATGAAAAATTTCTTAAAGATAACATTCCACTATCAATCTATCCCATATTAATAAACATTTATTGAGTGCATATGTGACAGGCACTATGCTACGTGTTGGAGATATGAAAATGTTTGACATTTGGGCACTAGATAAGACAAGTAAAGTGCCCTTGAGAGGCTTGGAATATTATGGAAGAGATAATATGTACAAACTATGTATAAAATTGTTAAGGAATAGGATTTTAAAAGGTGCTGTGAACACAAAAGAAAAACATATCCAAACTAAGGGAGGGGAGGATGGTTACAGAAGCCTTCTCAGAAGAGGCCATATCTTATTGATAAATAGTTCTATAGTACTTGCTTGAACTATAGCCTAATGATCAAAAACAAAGGTTCAAAAACAAAGGTTCAAATCCTACCACTACCATTTACTAGCTATTTCAGCTTGGGGATGTTACTTAATCACCTTAAGCCTGTTTTCTCTATAAAATGGATTTACCTCATTGAACTCTTAAAAGGACCAAACAGGATAATGAGTGAAAAGCACAGTGCCTGCCATAAAATATGCCATTATTGCGGCTTTTAACAATATGATGTGATCTCTTTCTCTCTCGCACGCACACACCCCCCAGTCAACAAATAACCTCATGGATTTTGGACTTCTTAGCTAATGTATCCATGTCCTATACACCTAGAAAGGAAAAAAACTGCTTCACTCCACCACCACTTGCCGCTCCTCCCACTCCTCTCATCATCTGTTATCAGCCAAGCTTCCCAATCCCCTGAAAAGTTTTCTTGACTTCCTGTCATTACCAGACATGCCTGCCTCACGTTCGCTCTTTAATGCGAGCCTAACCACCTGAGGTGTCTCTGGACTATCTAATACGACTGTCTTCTCATCCCTCTCTGTCCCCACATCCACCAGGAGACATATCGTTGTCTGCCCTTCACTCTCATACTGCTCCCCTGATGGGACTTCCTTAATGATGTCTTCGTGATTTTTATGCAGTTCACTAAACCATCTTTGCAGTTATTCACCACCACTATCTCCTAGCTACTGGCCAATGTTTTATTTCATTTGGGGTGACCAGCAAATTTTAAATAACTCAAATTATGTGCAAATGAACATATGACAACAAAAACATTTACAAAGTAAAATAAAAAATCACTGCAGAGACAGACCAAAAAAAAAAAAAAAAAAAAGCAAAGTGCTTAGAACACAAAATCACTAGGGCTTCTGAAAATGAGAAAGGTTACTACTATACTATTATAAATAGAATTAACAGTATCACCTTCTGTTCTTTCCCATATTATCCTCTTAAGCATCAAGAATCTATGTTACAATCGGCCGAGCATGGTGGCTCACATCTGTAATCCCAGTACTTTGGGGAGGCCTAGGCAGGTGGATCACTTGAGGTCAGGAGTTCAAGGCCAGCTTGGTCAACATGGTGAAACCCATCTCTACTAAAAATACAAAAAATTAGCTGGGCGTGGTGGCAGGCACCTATAATCCTAGCTATTCGGGAGGCTGAGGCAGGAGAATCTCTTGACCCCGGGTAGCAGATGTTGTGGTGAGCCGAGATCACCACTGCACTCCAGCTTGGGCAACAGTGACAGAATGAGATGAGACTTTGTCTCAAAAAAAAGAATCTATGTTACAATCTTGCCCTGCAACAATCTCCCATTGGGCACTTGACCATGAAGGGACTCAGTCTTAAAGGTTCTTCTCTTCTTCTTCATTCACTGGCAGAAAGACCCAAAAGACGAGCAAGGCTCAGCCCAGTATTCTTATCCATTGACTTTTCTGAAGGCTTCTTCCAAGTTTTACCAAAACAGACCCAAATAATAGCAAAATAATAAATATAAAAGTAAATCTAAAGGACTTATTTCTAATCAAATGGACCACCAGTACAAATAAAGTATTCCTTATTTCTAACTGTAAAAGATGATTTGGACATTAGAACTATTAGATAAAATGATATCTACTCTAGCTTTCGAATTTTGTTTTTAACCCATACCTTACCAAAAAAAGTATTAGTTTATTATTATTTTAATGAGCCCTTCCTTTGGAACTTCCAAAAATATTTTGGCTTTACTAAACATTACTCCCACTTTCTAAAGACCAGGACTGAATAAATTATTTTCATCTGTAAATTATTCATGATTTAATTCTGTTCCTCACTTTGGATACTTTGTTATATGCATCTTTACAATAGCACGCATATCCCTCTGCTTGTAAATTCCTTCATATATGTTTCAAAGTCCAAATTAATAAAGCATTAAATTCCTTTCTATTGCATTCTCTTCAGCAAAATAATTTGAAATTTATACATAACTACAAAATATTATGTCAATTTTGAGCAAGAAATTTCAGTTGCCTCATGTTTTCACTAAAATGTATTGGTTTAAAAACGTACTTTATACTTGAACGAAAAAGACATTTGGGTTACAAAAACAATAAATGTAAAACCAATTGCTGGGCCAGGTGTGGTGGCTCAAGCCTGTAATCCCAGCTCTTTGAGAGGCTGAGGCAGGTGAATCACCTGAGGTCAGGAGTTCGAGACCAGCTTGGCCAACATGCCAAAACCCTGTCTCTACTAAAATACAAAAATTAGGCATGGTGGAGGGCGGGTGCCTGTAATCTCAGCTACTCGGGAGGCTGAGGCAGGAGAATCGCTTGGACCTGGGAGGTGGAGGTTGCAGTGAGCCAAGATTGCACCACTGCACTCCAGCCTGAGTGACACAGCGAGACTGTGTCTCAAAAAAAAAAAAAAAAAAAACAAAAAACAAAATTGCTGATTAACAAGGGAATTTGCTAGGTCATAGATTAAATGTGTGATTTTAAGGTTTAGCTGTCACCTAACCTGTTTCCTGAC
Organism: Pan troglodytes; assembly: GCF_028858775.2. NCBI lineage: Eukaryota > Metazoa > Chordata > Mammalia > Primates > Hominidae > Pan > Pan troglodytes. The sequence goes on from NC_072402.2 coordinate 24,758,536, forward strand.
CCTGAAACAAAATACTTAGAATTCTGAGGGTAGCGAGTTCTCAGCAAACAAACTAAAATTGCCCCTCCTCCTTACAGCTTTCCCTTGGCAAACAGTTCCTTTATCACACCTACTTTTTTTTTTTTTTTTTTTTTTTGATATGGAGTTTCACTCTGTCGCCCACGGTGGCATGTGGTAGCACGATCTCAGCTCACTGCAACCTCCTCCACCCACCAGGTTCAAGCAGTTCTCCTTGCCTTAGCCTCCCGAGTAACTGGGATTACAGGCACCTGCCACCATGTCCAGCTAATTTTGTATTTTAAGTAGAGACGGGGTTTCACCATATTGCCCAGGCTGGTCTCAAACTCCTGACCTCAAGTGATCTGCCCACCTCAGATTCCCAAAGTGCTGGGATTACAGTCATGAGCCACCTCACCCAGCCTTTTTTTAAGATTTTATTTTAAGTTTAGGGGTACAAGTACAGGTTTGTTACATAGGTAAACTTATGTCATGGGGGTTTGTTGTACAGACTATTTCATCAACTAAGTATTAAGCCTAGTATCCATTAGTTGTTCTTCTTGATCCTCTCCCTTCTTCCACCCTTTGAAAGGTCCAATGTGTGTTGTTCTCCTCTATGTGTCCATGTGTTCTCAAAATTTGGCTCCCACTTACAAGTGAGAATATGCAGTATTTTGTTTTCTGTTTCTGTGTTAGTTTGCTAAGGATAATGGCCTCCAGCATCATCCATGTCCCCACAAAGGACATGATCTCATTCTTTTTTTATGGCTGCATAGTATTCCATGGTATATTTGTACCACATTTGCTTTATCCAGTCTATCATTGATGGGCATTTGGGTTGATTCCATGTCTTTGTTATTGTGAATAGTGCTGCAATAGCTACTTCTTCAAGTAAAAGTCCCCAACACTAGGAAAGACAGTAACATAAAAACTGGGCTGATTAAGGATAGGCGAAAAGCAAAAATTCTCCCTTACAATTTCTAAATTATGATAACATAAAGATAATAATTAATAGTACATAAAACTAACTTTAGGTGGTGAACTGTTGGAAAAATATTCCATTAAACAGTACTGAGAAGTTAGTGGCAGTAAATGACAAGTTTTAGGGTTTAAAAAATCATTTATAATAGTGATCCCCTTCATCAACACAGAAATGTGGATACCTAGAAGGGCAATTATCTCCAGGTAAGGTATTGAATATGAAATTCCAGCTAGCTATATATAAGTTTGATATTTAAAAACTGGGAACTGGTTCTTTTCTGTTGTACTTTACCACAAAATTCAATATCCATCAAGAAAATATTTTATTATAAAAGTCAAAAAAGGTCGGGTGTGGTGGCTCACACCTGTAATCTCAGCACTTTGGGAGGCCAAGGTGGGCGGATCACCTGAGGTCCGGAGTTTGATACCAGCCTGACCAACATGGTGAAACCCTGTCTGTACTAAAAATACAAAAATTAGCCAGGTGTGGTGGCCTGTAGTCCCCGCTACTCGGGAGGCTGAGGCAGGAGAATTGCTTGAACACAGGAGGTGGAGGTTAGAGTGAACCAAGATCACGCCACTGCACTCCAGCCTGGGTGACAGAACCCGACTCTGTCTCGGAAAGAAAAAAAAAAAAAAAGGTAAGAAAATAACAGATGTTGGCAGGCTGTGGAGAAAAGGGAATGCTTATATACTGTTGGTGGGAATGTAAATTAGTTTGGCCACTGTGGAAAGCAGTTTGGAGATTTCTCAATTAACTAAAAATTGAACTACGATTCGACCTGGCAATCCCATTACTGGGTACATACCCAAAGGAAAAGAAATTGTTTTACTGAAAGACCCATGCACTTGTATATTCATTACAGCAGTACTCACAATAGCAAAGATACGGAATCAACCTAGATGTCCACCAATGGTGGATTGGATAAAGAAAATGTGGTACATATATACCACGGAATACTATGCAGCCATAAAAAAGAAGGAAATCATGTCCTCTGCGGCAACATGGGTGCAGCTGGAATCCATTATCTTAAGTGTATTAACACAGAAACGTAAAGCCAAATACTGCATATTCTCACTTACAAGTGGGAGCTAAACACCGGATACATATGGACATAAACATAGGAACAACAGACACTAGGGACTACTGGAGCAGGAGTAGGAAGGGTTGAAAAACTACCCATTGGGTATTGTGCTCACTACCCAGGTTATGAGATCAATCATACCCCAAACCACGGCATCACGCAGTATATGCATGTAACAATCCTGCACATGTACCTCTGAATCTAAAATGAAAGTTAAAATTTAAATAAATAAGAAAATAAAAACAAAAATAGAATGGGTTCTCAGGTTGCTTAAAGGCAGGGAGTTGACTTAATGACTTTAATGGGCCTCTTCAGCCCTTTCATCCCTGGGAGAGTAAAATGTTTCAAAGTAGATATGCTATGCTATATAAGCTACATATCCTATATAAAATTATCAAAATGTTGGCCAGGAACGGTGGCCCACACCTGTAATCCCAGCACCTTTTGAGGCCAAGGCAGGCAGATCACTTGAGGCCAGGAGTTCAAGACCAGCCTGGCCAACGTGGTGAAACCCTGCCTCTACTAAAAATACAAAAATCAGCAGAGTATGGTGATGACGGCCTGTAATCCCGGCTTGAATCCAGGAGGCAGAGGTTGCAGTGAGCTGAGATTGCGCCACTGCACTCCAGCTGCGCAACAGAGCTGTCTCAAAATAAAATAATCAAATGTTTGAAAAAAAATTTTTTTAATTTTTTTTGAGACAGGGTCTCACTCTGTCACCTAGACTGGAGTGCAATGGCACGAGCTCAGCTAACTGCAGACTCAACCTTCCAGGCTCAAGTGATCCTTCTACCTCAGCTTCCTGAATAGTTGGGACTACAGGCGCATGCCACCACACCTGGCTAATTTTTGTATTTTTTGTAGAGACAGGGTCTTGCTATGTTGCCCAGACTGGTCTCAAACCACTGGACTCAAGCAATCCTCCCACCTTAGCCTCTCAAGTTCTGGGATTACAGGCATGAGCTACCACATTCAGCCAGAAAATATTTTATTATAGCAAATAAAATTTAGCCTCATTATATAAAGTTGTGCATAGTCAAAAGTCAAAATTTATAAAGTAGTTCAGAAAAGAAATTTAGCATTCCTAATTCTTTCTGTAGACCAGATGCCATTTGAGCTTAGATGAATAAACTTTACCAACTCATCTTCTACATGATAATATGCACTGTCATAGCTTCACTGGCAATGCTCTTCTTTAGTTGTACATCTGGATGGAAATACACCAAAATGTTAACAGTGGTGTCTCTGAATGGACGGAGAGTAGAATTATGGGTGATTTTCTTTTAATCAAGAAATAAAATATAACAGATTAAATGGTGTTCACATAACACAAATTATACTATTTATTAATGAAGGATATCAGAATCCAAATTTGATAGTGAGTTTCATCACAAAATCCATAACATATTTAAAAGTCTATTAAGTATGAAGAACATAACAAACATAATATGCGTTATGTTTGTAATAGCTCTCAAAGCTAAAAAACAAATACTACTCATTTTGCTAATAATACAGCAAGTCTTCTGTCCAGTCTGCATGCCAAATTTGCTGCACTGTGAGGATATTAAAGAGTTAAGTCAGAGTTACAAAATCTTGAAATACAGAATTAAGACCAAAGGAAAAAAATCCCCCTTAGTCCCATAGCACTCGAGCCTATCAGCTGCTAGTTAAAATAGATTAAGCATAGATTTCATATTTTTCTTTATGAAACAGATTCTGACTACTGGTAGGTTTTTTTTTTTTCAACCAAACACCAAAACTTCCAGTTGAGATGGCTTCCTTTTTTTTTTAAATAAAAATATTAAGCATGTTGATATAATATGCAAAAAACTCCAAACTTGGCAGTAATCTTAACATATCTCCTCAATATCATACAACTTGATAGCAATGATCATTTATCAGTCTTTGATAGAGTTCTTGAGATTGAGTTCAAACTTTAATATATTAAGGTGAAAGAGCCATTTGACTCAAAAGCTAATATAAAAAGAGATTCCTACTTAAGCTCTGAAGAAGCAATGAAAGGCGAAGGGAAGCTAGTTATTCAGTCTAGTTGGAATTTTACTCAGTTGTGCCAACTGCATCTAGTGGAGGGATTAGAAAAAAGCAAAGGAGATAACATAGTAGTGGGATGTTATTCTGGGCACCAAAAGCACATGTAACTGCATACTGGCAACAGTGAGACAAGCTAACAAAGGGGACAGAAGATGTACTTGACAGGATTATAGGGAGTTAGCAGATGAGTAGGAGGAGATGGCATATGAGACGTAGGCTGGGGAGAAGTAGGAAAGAGCCTTGATGGTAAAGACGAATAGTTTAAATATAATACAAAATACAATAATGGCCCAGTGAAGCAAGCTGAGAAGCCCAAGATAATGTCTACAGTACAGCATTTCAAGCTAAGGAGTAGATATTTAGACAAAAAATCTGAAAGGGGGAAGTTATGAAAGCGACAAGAGAAAACATTCAAAATTTGGTCCAAGCGTTTTTGTTTTTGTTTTTAAGAACTGAAAAGATAAAGCGAGACCAGGCACAAGTGGCTCACATCTATAGTCCCAGCACTTTGGGAGGCCAAGGCGGGTGGATCTCTTGAGGCTAGGAGTTCAAGACCAGCCTGGCCAACATGGTGAAACCCTGTCTCTACTAAAAATACAAAAAGTAGCCAGGGGTGGTGGTGCGTGCCTGTAATCCCAGCTGCTCCGGAGGCTAAGGCAGGAGAATCGCCTGAACCCGGGAGGCAGAGGCCGCAGAGAGCCAAGATTGTGCCACTGCACTCCAGCCTGGGCGACAGAGTGAGACTCCATCTCAAAAAATAAAAATATAATGAAAATGACAGCTGGTAAGAATTTCTTGGAAATTTGCCAGTTACCTAAGTATTTAAGAAGACACAGTAAAAAGAAAATTTAAAAAATAGCAAAATAAATAATAAAGACAACTATTCAAAAGATCCTGAAAGCTTCAAACACAAAGAATAATGTACTACACAGTGACAGGAATGAAACATTTAATATTTTAAAACAATTTTCCAAACTACAAATAAATTTCTTAGACTTCTTTTTTATGAAATGCAATTCTGGTGTATTTATATAGCTAATTCTTATTTTTTCTGAAATAAGTTATATTCTAATTAAATAAATTTTACTAAAAAAATCTGAATTCAGCTGTTCACTAACCCTTAATAATTTTTAACATAAATGTAGACACAAATGTGCAATGAATTTATGTATTCATTATGGACTACACTTTTAAATCCATTCCTTGCTCAGTGGTTTTTGAATGCTTATTAAATATCATTGACCTTATGCTGAGGAAAAGCTGTCATTCTAGGAAATTCACCACTTCTACCACTAGGTGGAGAAAAAACACAAGTAGTATCTGTAACCAAAGCTAGTACAAGGCCCCAGGTACTTTACCTAGAATTTCCACCAGGTGTCAACCAAGAGGTAGGGAAAAGACTGTTTTTCCCACTTAAATATGCAAATTTATAATTTTATGCATAGCGATCTAAACTCTGAAATAAATGGCCTGCTCATTAATTGTCTAGTTGCATATTTATACTCTTTATATATTGCTGTTGAGTCCAAGATATTGCCTTGTCAACTAAAATCCAACCCCCAAAAGCTTAGTTTCTTTTGAAATAAAACAGCAAGACCAATAAGTTTAGTTTATTGTGACTCATAGGCTCAACCTATCCATATACACTACGCAAAAGAATCTAAAACGTTTAGACACGGACAGCCAAAAATCTTCCAAGGTATTTTTGGTCATACATATATAGAGAGAGAGAGCACCAGATTCATATTTTTTCTTTCTACATTTCTCTTGTAAGGCAGTTCTGTTGATTGCCAGTAATCTAGATGAGTTTATGCTGTTATGCTCTGAATCCCAGTGTGATGTGACGAAAGCACTGCTATTTTTTACCAAACATTCACAATAAAAAGAGAAATGTACCTATATTTAAGATGTATCATGAGAATTACTACGTTAAATGGTCCAAGGCTCTCGGCCGAAAATTAAAGCTTCACACAGTTAATCCCTATTTATATACCAAATCATGCTTTTTAAAAACAATTTTATGCGCTTCACTAATTTCTAACAAAGATTTTCCGATTCTGTTGCAAACAATATGTCAGCTAAACCACTATGTCATATGCCTTTTATAAGGTAGTACTTTTTTAGGCCGAACTCTATTCTTATTCCTCTGGACACGGGAGTTGTAATCATGTCTTACTCTGCAAATCTAGCCGTAGGTGGTGTCTTAAAAGGACTTTTACTTCCTTCGAGGAAGTGATCAAGCTTCCCCCAGCCCCCACCCGTGTCATCCTGGAAACAACTTGGTTGTTTTTCGGTGCTAATTAAGCAATGTAGGAGAAAGAAATTGAGGAGACAGCAAAGCCTATTGATTACATTGTACTTGCTTCTCTACCTCGCTCTTCAAAGGATTAAGGTTCCTTTGACCTCGACTGAGTTCATTTCCACCCTGCCTACAAAGTACTGGTTTAAAAAAAAAAATCCAAGCAAAGTATGCTCTTGTCTATGAACAATATTTCTTGTCCGGTTTTATTACGTTTTCTTTGGAAATTCGTTAGATTATGCTCAACAATCGGCCGCTTGCCCAACCGGTTTCTCCCTTCCCCCATCTCTCTTCACACATCACTTTTTCCTCCTCCCATCCTGGCAGTTGGTAAAACGCTGCAGTGCCGGTAACGCACGCTTCGGGCTGGTCACTGCAGTTTATCCTTACTTGGCTTTGCAAACTCCCCACCCAGCCCTTGTACCCTCGCGCCCTACTCTGCCATTATCTTTCTAGTAGAGTGCGCTCGGTAACGGGCTCCAGATAGCACGTCGAGGGTATACGGTAGCCTGCCTACCAATAGGAGCCCACAATGAAGAGAAGTCAGGTTCAGCCGGCCGGCAGCTCCAGTATCTCCTTCCCCTAGCTCTACACCTACTGTACCCGGGAGCGAGCGGGCAAGGGAGCGAGCGCGGCGCGGCGCGGCGCGGGAGGGGGCGCGCAGGGAGGGCGGACAGCAGCCGCGGCCTGCGCCTGCGCACTGGGGTTGTTTTTCACAAAGCTGCTCTTAAAGTGAGCTGGCAGCCTTTAGCCGCCCGTCTTTGTAAGGAGACCACTGAGACGAGCGGGAGCGCGGAGCAGCAGCCTCTGCTGCCCTGACTTTTTAAGAAATCTCAATGAACTATTTGTAGAGAATCACTGATCCGGCCTGCAAGCATTTTGCACGGCAAAAATATCGATCAGTGTTAAGTGAAGATCACATTTTATATGCGATCTTGACTTTTTTGTCTTACATTATATTTTTATAGATTTTGTTATAAACATGGTGCTGGGAAAGGTGAAGAGTTTGACAATAAGCTTTGACTGTCTTAATGACAGCAATGTCCCTGTGTATTCTAGTGGGGATACCGTCTCAGGAAGGGTAAATTTAGAAGTTACTGGGGAAATCAGAGTAAAATCTCTTAAAATTCATGCAAGAGGACATGCGAAAGTACGCTGGACTGAATCTAGAAACGCCGGCTCCAATACTGCCTATACACAGAATTACACTGAAGAAGTAGAGTATTTCAACCATAAAGACATCTTAATTGGGCACGAAAGAGGTAAGTTTTTGTTATTCAGAAGTCATTGGACTCATTTTCTTTGGAAACGTACCTTTTCAGTTTTCTGAATTAACGTGATTCTACTCCTAGCATAACTAAGCAGTTTGAGAAAGGTTAGCAAAGTTGGAAGGTTTGGATTCTCCTTGACGTTCATCGTGTGTTAAGCCGTAACGCATGCAGGCATCTGCAAAGTGACTGCAAACTACACTTATTCAGCTACCTCTGTACCCGGCTCGGTCTGTGCCACACGCACTTGTAGTCCATTTGCACCTTACTTATAAATTCTGTTTGAATCCAATTCAATCGTTTTACTAATATATTTTCAAATGAATTGGTAAAAGCTGCAGTCTTAGATTTTTGCCCCTTTTACTTGCAACCTAAGATGTAAAAACTGAACTTCGATCAAGAAATGTAATAACATTTTTAAGAGACTTAATGGGTGTGTTTCATTTTTAATATTGGAATGCAAAAGACTTTAAAGAATTGATGACTGTTCTTTCATAAAAGATTTCTGTGGCTTATTTTGACATATGGTATCAACACCCCACGTGTTTTTTTCTCTATTCTTTACCATTCCTTTAAAAATTTACACCCAGCATTCCTTATTTTAAAGGAATGACTATCTGTCATTATGATAGGTATCGAGTCAGGTTTAGAAGCCATTTAGGATCAGTAATTTTCTTTTCCGAGCATCATGTCTAACTTTGGAACGTGCATTCAATGAAACCCATGCCAGTCAAATGGAATTGAAAAGTATAGGGCACGCTGGATTTGATTTTTGTTTAGAAGAGAGAGATAAAGGGTTGTCAAAGGGAGAAGGAGTCCTGAGATTTCCAATCTATTGTTTAAATGGTTACATTGTGGAAATATAGGAGACTCTAGGCTTGTTTTTCTAAGTTTCCACCCTTTGTTAGAAGCGGTTCAATCCTGTTTCGGACCAGTTCTGGGGGGTGGTGAGGAGGGGCGCTTGTTCTGCTCTCAGCAGATTGGTTACACGCGTCAGGTGGTGGCGATGACTTAATTCCTAGCCCAAGAAGAATATAATGTTAAAACTGGTTATGTAATTTTTGTGCCTCTCCTTTTTAATGCAGTATTTGGTTCAGATGTTGGCGATTTTTCAGAAAAAAAATTAGAGACATATTTTACCTTACTTTTTATATGAAAAACGTACATCCTGGAGAAGTGCTGATGACTAAGGCAAGTGAGAAATGAAGGATGCTTTGAGGGACAGTATTAATGCATTATTTTTGAAACTATTAAGGTGAACTCAGTTCTTTAGCAGGATTTTCGTAGTTAGATACAGGTACTTTGCATCCTGAAATAAGTAATTAATCTCTCCAAGTGTTAACACTGATAGGAGATGCAAATGCCTAATGACAGCCTTGGTATTTGTTGAAAAGCAGATAGATGACTTTGTGTTTGTACCTTTCTGAATATTGCAGCCTTTTATGAAACGGGTGAAAGAAAACAGATTTTTCTTCAAGGGGTTAAGACTTGCAGTGGGGAAAAGTAGAACAACGAGATGTGAGGACAAATATAATTTCATTAGTTGCACCATGATTTCGTGGTAAAGAAAACTAAATGCCCTGCACCCCCAACAAAATGCCCCCCAAACCCTGCAACGCGTAGACGAGCTCAGTCTGGAATAGTTTCAATGACTTGAAACTGGGAGCTCTCAAACTAGCCTGGTAACTGAGACCCCGCCCCGGGCGCCCGGGATAGGCGGAGCCAGGTTTGTTAGCCTGTTGCTAAGGCGATGGCAGGCGCTGATTGGATTGGGCGCGGGCGGGTGGGGAGAGTGAGCTCGCGCCGCGGCTGGGGCGAGGCTAGGAAACCGGCGTGCGCCGGTAAACGGTTCCTCCAGAGCGACCCCCACCCAGCCCGTACTCACGTTTGTTCCCGGGCTTCTGGGGGCGCCCGGCCCGTGTCACATCATGTTCTGTCGCCCCTCTTTTGGGCCTCCTAAGCGCCATCGAAAGGAAACGACTTCAGGCTTTAACTGAGTAGAGGGCAGACGCTCCTGCCGGCCTTATAGGTGCTGGATGGCCATGGACCCAACTTTAGCAGAAAATCCTTTTCAGATGGAAGTTGGATGGGAAGGGTTGGCAGGACCCCCGTTAACTATCTCCCGAGTGGGAGGTGTCCGGGGACTACTGTGAACGCTTGTTTTCCCCTTAGCTGAAACAAAGCTTGTTCCCCGACCTCTCCAGTCGCCACACTGTCTACCTTGAGTTGACCTGAGGGGACAGAGCAAAGGCTGGCCCGAGGAAGAAGGAAAGTGATTCCAATATCGAAATTTGGGGGGGGGGGCTTCGACGGGTATCCTCTGCCCCCTCACCCATCGTTTTCCGAAGCCTTCGGGCCCCCGCCTCCCCTTCGCCGCCCCAATATCCCTTGCCGAAACTAAAGGTGTCAGAGTGGCCCGAGCCAGATCGAACCGGTCGCCGGCTGGGGCGTGTAAAGCGGAAGCGCCGCGGCTCGCTCGCCCCGCCCCCCGGCCAGCAGGCTAGGTTGCGCGGGCACGGGCGCGAGCGCCGCGCGACGTATGCCGTATGTATAGCGGGGCGCGCGGGCGGCGGCGGCGGCGGCGGCGCGCGGGCAGGCCGGCTGGGATCTGCTCGCGCCGGTTTAGGCCGGTCCTCTCCTGCTCCGGTCTAGTTCTTGATTGACAGCCCGGCACTTGTTTACCACGGCGCGGCCGCCGCCGCTCGCCTCAATGAGACTGCTGAGCTGGCACAAAAAGGGAGCGAAGAGGGAAGAAAGGGAAAGGAAGGCGAACTTCGGGCGCCTTCGAGGGGAGCGAATTTAAATGGCCCCCAGCTCATCAGCTAGTTTTTGGTTCTGAAATCCGTTCAGGGGAATTTGCACAGGGGACGAGGAAAATTGTATGGAGACATAAGCGAATCACCATGATTTTTAAATGAAAGTATCGACGTATACATGCTTTTTTCCCCCTTTTTCTCGTTTAATATCAGGGAGGCATCACGTTTTTTGTGTATATTCAATACTTTGCTGAAGGAAAGTTAAATAATGTGCCAGTTTTTTCTACTCTGGGGGCTAATCGTAAAGGTTTCTACACCAAGAAAACTAAAAGATATTTCTGTAATTTAAAACGCTAAATAGGCACTTTAATGATCTAGAACCCCCTCCCATATTTTCGATTATATTTATTTTCATGCCACTTGAAAAAAAATAATTTCACCAAAAAAATTGGTTGTAAAATGAAAGGTCATCCCTTTTTTATAGAAACTGGAAACTATTAATAGTTAGACTTCATTTTTTTGAAGGATGTTGGACAATATTGTTTCCTTATAAGCCGACACCACCTAAATGCGGTTCTTTGTAATTATCTAAGGTATAGTTTTTGCAAGTTTTAGTCGTTGCTAGGACTAACTGAGTGTTGTGATCATTTTAGATCAGTAAGTAATTATTTTTAGTTATAAAACTGACATTAAAATCAATGTGTGGCTTTTTTTTTTTTTTTTTTTTTTTACTCCGTCTATTTGACAAGGTTTTCTAGTGGTTTTGGAGTATCTATTCTATTCACATCTGGTATTATTATTCCCTATAAACTGACATATTTTAAGAGGGTTGCATGAACAGTTTTTCTTTGATACATTATAGTCTTAATGCGATAAATTTAAGCAAACCGTTGGAGACAAAGGATAGCATTGTCTTACCATGATGTGAGACCCGAGCCTTTTGAGTATATATACTATTTTATAAACAGATGCTTTGCAGTTTGGGTCATTTTCCATTAGAAAAAATAAAAAGCCTGTGGGGTGTGAGTATTCATTATCCCCATTTTACAGATAAGGCAGCTGAAGACAGGATTTTTATTTTGTCCAGAGGAAATGATGAAGTTAGAATTAGAACTCAGATCTCTCAGACTCCAAAGCTTGTTTTGTGGTCTTAATTGTTATGTAAGCATCTTTAAAGTTATGCCACCCTGCGGAGTATGTAAATGTTGAATAATAAATTCTTTGTTTTCTTTTTATGTTTGTTTTAGATGATGATAATTCCGAAGAAGGCTTCCACACTATTCATTCAGGAAGGCATGAATATGCATTCAGCTTCGAGCTTCCACAGACGTAAGTATTATAAATAATAGGCATTTTTATAGATACTCATGATCAGAGCATTATTTTAAAATTAAGTATTCTAAATTTAAACATTTTTAGTTGGAAAAAAAAACCCTTTTCATTACTGAAACTTGCTAGAGGAAAACAATATATTAAACATAAGAAGCTATTTTTTAATCTAGCGTGGCAAAATTCTAGAAAGCATACTCAATTTTCAGTATTCTATCCTAAAGTTTATGAGGTTTTTAAAATAGGAATAGGGTTTCCTTTAACATGAGTGAATTGGAAGTTGCTAGTCAAATAATAACCACTTTATACTTAGTTTATTATCAATTATCATTATGAGAAAAGATAGACCCTATCAAGTCTTAGTAGCTTCAATTTATAAAAAATTCTATATTCTACTTTTTCTGCTAATACTAACCAATAGCAGTAAGTTTCGAAAATAAAAATAATTAGGAATATCCTAACTTTAGAAATGTTTTTCTTCTGATATGAACTTAATAGCTTCTGTACAAAGAACTATTGGGAAGGTCACACAAGAGATATGACCCAGGCTTAAAAGGAAACATGCATCAAGGATACATTAATATAAAACTTGGAATCTAGTAAGAAAGGAAAAAGGAAAGTGGTATATTCTTAAAGTAATGACAGATTGTTGGAAGAGATGATACAAACTTTTTTTAAAAAAAAAAATGCCTTTTACCAAATATTAAAACCTGCAAAATGGCACTTGTGGTGATTATTCTGGAGAATAAACAGATTACATAAGATTTTGTCAGGTGACAAATGTACATTAATTCTGCATTTGTTAATTCTAGTGCTTGAGATGTTATATATAGAGAGAGAAGTCATAAATGGTATTTTTTAGAAAATTCTATTTACTGTATTATTTGAGAATTTTATTTAGAATATAATGCCCTCATCTAATTTCTGAGAAAAATATTAAAGTCTGTTGATAGAATAAGGCCAATATGGGGCCTGAGTATTTTCAGCGTCATTTAATGTTAAAGTTCTATCTGTAAACCAAAGTCATTTAACATAAATTTTGGATACCTATTAGCATACAGTTTAAGATTTTATTTCTCTGCTATACAAGTTAATGTGGGAGTCTAAAATGCAAAAAAAAAAAATATATATGAAAACACCAGTGTTTCTTATGCTAATCTAAGCTAGCACTCTTGTAAATAACTGAACATTGAGTATTTTACTAATGAAATTATGAAAAAGATACTGAACTTGCTAAAATAAAACCTTCCACAAGTAAAATCTGACAGAGTTAAAAAAAATTTTTTTTTATTCTCTTGACATAGATCAAGAGGACTATATCTTTTTCTTTTGAAGCCCGTACAGTTAGAGAACAGCCAAACAAGAATTAGAACATGAGTAAACTGAGAGATAGAAAAGTAGTTTTTCAGTAAACTTATGAAATGTGAAATTTTTGAAACTATAATGACTATTCCAGGCCTTTTCTAGACCTTAATTAGTTGCTATTAAAAGATGATAATTCCCGGCTAATGAGAAGTGGAGTACTATAGGGAATTTGGTCTGAATGTTTAACCAGTGTCTAGAATTTATCAGTAGAAATAGTTAAACCATTCTCAACTTTGTGTTTGAATTCTTGGCCTTTTCAAAAAATGTCCATTAAACTTTCATGATTTTGCCACCATCATTAAAAGTAGCCTCCTCTTAGTTTAAATGGATTGTATTCTTCTGGCTTTTTAAAGCAAAATTTTAAAGATATTTATCGTTTATTCTTAGTTGGAAATAGGAAGTTTTTTCCCCAATGACTTATCCCTTTGGAAATTTTTTAAATTATATGTTTGATACCTCATTGGAACATAAACAATACAATATATTAACACGTCTATTCTGACCTACTGTGTAATTGTTAGAAAGAGGTATAAAATTAATATATTGACCTTTATATTCTGCACAGACCACTCGCTACCTCATTCGAAGGCCGACATGGCAGTGTGCGCTATTGGGTGAAAGCCGAATTGCACAGGCCTTGGCTACTACCAGTAAAATTAAAGAAGGAATTTACAGTCTTTGAGCATATAGATATCAACACTCCTTCATTACTGGTAAGAATTGACTGAATTATTTATTCTTTGTTTTTGGCATATAAATATTAAAGAATAATCAATCACCTAAACTATGCAGTTGTCATAATTTAAAAATACTGGTTTTCTTTTAAAATTTCATAAATACACATTTTCTTAAATACAGTCAAGAACACTGAAATTAATGAAAAATATGCTCATATTTTTGACATTGTAGTACCTTTAAGTAAATATAAAACTAAGACCAGTATATGATATGAAGTATCTCTTACTCAGAGTATGACAGCCATAACAAAAAACAGATCTGGTCCTTGGATGATTTGAGTGGAAGAAGAGCAGTAGTATCTTTTATTATAATACAATATCACTTACTTGACAATATCATAATCTAAAATTTGTACTATACTTTGTTATTCCAATAGAGGGATAGTTGTCAAATAATGGGGAATCATTAGTTTCATTTAAAAACTTAACTCCTTTTTTAAAGAAATCTATTTTTAATTGCATTTGTCTGAAAATAATTCAAATTTGACTTAAAACTTTATTTGATTTAAACAAATGATAACATCTTTAAAGCACATAAGAAATGGGCATTTTCCTTTTTTACATATTGATTTTTTTATATTCTCAGAGAAAGATGTTAACATTTGGAATTATAATCAGATTGCTTTCTTTGCTGCCTTTTTAAGGCAGTTTAAATGGAATGTGGAAAGGGTTTTTTTTATTTGGTTGGTTTTTGATTACTATATTTGTAAATAGTGTGAGCTAAAAAACTATGTTTATGGGATAGGCTGTAAACCCTTTACCTTTTTTTTCTAATTGAATGGAAATTTATATAAAAATAAAAGTAATGGTATAATTCAAAACCATCGGTTAGTTAAAAAATAAGAAGTATGTCTGGATACAAAAAAAAGCAAAACCAGTTTTAATTTTTAATTTTCCACAAATTTAGGGTTATATTTTAAAATATTCTGGTATTGATTGTACCAATCCGTACACTGACCTTTTTCTCTTAATTTTTTTCTTACAGTCACCCCAAGCAGGCACAAAAGAAAAGACACTCTGTTGCTGGTTCTGTACCTCAGGCCCAATATCCTTAAGTGCCAAAATTGAAAGGAAGGGCTATACCCCAGGTATGTAAGAGGTAGATTCCCACAAAAAACTTTTCTTCACTTAGCTTTTGTGTATAAATTTATAATATGACTACTAAATATAAACATAATATAGTATTCTTTTGTGAAATAACAAATTGTGCTTATCCATTTGTTTTTTTCACAAAGTAGAATGTAGTTTCCTTTTTCAAATAGCTACTGATTAGTTCATTTCTATGACTCAAGTTATTTGCAGTTCCTGGGACATCTTTTCATGTATGTTAGTTGCACTTTCTTACTTTAGCTTTAAGAACCTTGACTTCTTTTGTTGTTTTTTTCTAACAGTAGATATGTATATATTTTTCCCTCTCTAGGTGAATCAATTCAGATATTTGCTGAGATTGAGAACTGCTCTTCCCGAATGGTGGTGCCAAAGGCAGCCATTTACCAAACACAGGCCTTCTATGCCAAAGGGAAAATGAAGGAAGTAAAACAGCTTGTGGCTAACTTGCGTGGGGAATCCTTATCATCTGGAAAGACAGAGACGTGGAATGGCAAGTTGCTGAAAATTCCACCAGTTTCTCCCTCTATCCTCGACTGTAGTATAATCCGCGTGGAATATTCACTAATGGTATGTACACATTTAAGAGGTTTTTTCCTTTCTTTTTTCTTTTTTGAAACACCTGTCACCCAGGCTGGAATGCAGTGGCACAGTCTCAGCTCCGCTACAGCCTCTGCTTTCTGGGCTCCAGTGATCCTCCCACCTCAGCTCCCAAGTAGTTGGGACTACAGGTGTGCCTGTAGCCATGCCTGGATAATTTTTATATTTTTTGTAGTGATGGAGTTTGACCATGTCGCCCAGGTTGGTCTTGAACTCCTGGGCTCAAGTGATCCATCCACCATGGCCTCCCAAAATGTTGGAATTATAGGCATGAGCCACAGTGCCTGGCCCAAGAGGTTTCTGGTGTTTTGTTTTGTTTTGTTTTTAAGTCTTAAAGTTATGACATAGTTTTGTCTTACATCCAGAATTTGATTTTTTTAAATTCCATATATAGTGACATATAAAATACATAACTCTTTATATAGTTTGACTTACAATTATACCTTATATGTAAATGTACTATACAGAATTATACATAAAAGAGAAACTTTTCATGTATGTAAGTTTAAAAGTGAAGTAAATGGGGGTTTCAAATAACATTAAAATTGGTTATGAGTTTTTGAAAAGGAAATCATACTTGGCATTCTAAACTTAATATTTCTTTGCAATGTTTAGGTATATGTGGATATTCCTGGAGCTATGGATTTATTTCTTAATTTGCCACTTGTCATCGGTACCATTCCTCTACATCCATTTGGTAGCAGAACCTCAAGTGTAAGCAGTCAGTGTAGCATGAATATGAACTGGCTCAGTTTATCACTTCCTGAAAGACCTGAAGGTAATTTGATAATACACATCTAAGCTTAATCTCTTACTATTATTATCAAGAAAATTATTTTGCCTCTGATATTTTATGACCCTAGATGAACGTAATCTTTCCCTAAAGAAAGTAGATGTGCCCCTAATATTCAGTTTTGATTATATGTCTTCATAGTTTTGATCACCAAACAATAATTATTTTACCTTGACGTTGCTTTTTAATACCTACTATTCTGTGTATTTTGACATGCATAAGAACATGCTGTTCGAATTGCGTGTATCTTTTTCCTTCAGCACCACCCAGCTATGCAGAAGTGGTAACAGAGGAACAAAGGCGGAACAATCTTGTACCAGTGAGTGCTTGTGATGACTTTGAGAGAGCCCTTCAAGGACCACTGTTTGCATATATCCAGGAGTTTCGATTCTTGCCTCCACCTCTTTATTCAGAGGTAAGTACCTACTCCTTAAGTATGAAATGAACTGGCTATCTTGGGAAATAGCATTGCAGGCATTTTTTTTTCTTAATGTTATTAGATCTTGATTATCATGATAACAGAACAAATAATTTAAAACAACAGATTAAAAGTTAATATTAGGGTCGTCAATATTTACTAAGTTTGATGCAGAGGTAGGACTGTTCACTTATTAGGGAATTAAGATAATGATCTAACCTTATGTTGAATTACTAATTTTTTTTCTCTTAAACTTGTATCTTGAGACACATTTTTTTGAAGGAAGAATTTTGTATATCCAAGCATCGATAGGAAGAACTAGCATTTTGCAAACACTGATTAAATAGTAGAATTTATCTTATTCATGATGCTTTTGCAATTGCATATTTTGACATTCTCAGTCATAAGAAATAATGTATTTGTGATAACATCTTAAAACGACATTCCCACATGGTTAGACTATTTTCATTCATCTAATATTGATGGCAGCTAAGCACTTAAATGTAAATAAAACGTGGCCCTTAGGAGAAACCCACAGATTACTGAGGAAAACAAGCTAAGAAGCAAAATATTATATAATAATGTGATAAAATGCACAGCTCATTTGAGAAGCAGCTTATTAGGTCTTGGGCATCAGGTGGGGCTTCTTGAAAAGGTGACTATTAAGCTGAATTTTGAAGAATGAGTAGTCCTCAAAAGGCAAGAAGAACAGTGTATGTAAAGACAAGGAGTGAGTAGGTGGGGTGTCCAGTAATTTCAGGATATTTCAGAGTGACTTTAGCCACTAGTACACATTTTTAAGGGGTTTTGGAGTTGGTTTTGATACCAAAATAATTCTGTAAATTACTAGAATCAGCTTTTTCTTTTGGTTACTGTAATTTACATAGGTGTTTTACTCTGAAATATTACTCCCAAATTAAACATTAGGGGATTGTTCATCATATTTCTCTTTTTTTTTTATTAACACCATAACTGGAAGGGTCAGTTTTCCTTTGGTTGTGATGATATGAGATCTTCTTCATTCATTGATTATAGAATATTCAGAATTATTGATGAGACATAATTTTTTCTATTTATTTTCTAATACATACACTTTCTATTAGATGCTAAAAGTGTTCTGCCACTTGTTACAGATTTTGTCATTACATTTTTACTTGGACATTTCTGTCTTGCTTATTAAGTCAGTCATTTCTGGCTTGATTTGAGGCTTCCTGGCTGTCCAAGGAGGCATTTTAAAAAGAATGACAATCTAAGTATAGTTCACTTTTAAGCAATTTGTGGGAAAATTCTGCCTCCTTTTAAAAAGCACTAAAGATAATTTACAACTTTTAAAACCCTAAAATATGTTCAGGGTGTGATTTAACTAAAAGTTATTTGGCTTTTTTCCTTCAAAAATGTGTTTTACCTAAAGCTTCTGAGGCAATTTGGGTTGTTCCACATTTAGATGCAAGTGGATGGGGTCTCGTCCAAAAGCTCTTTCAGTAAAAAATATATTAAACCCAACAATTTGCTTTTCTATGACCATTCTCTTTGTACTTGAGAAGCAACTTTTCATTAAAAATATGTGCATATAAAAGTCACTCTGAAGATAAAGAAGGTGGGAGGAAACCTCTTGAGTGTTTTGGGTTCAGCAGTTTTATTTCCTGATACACTGCGTTTTTGGCCTTCTGTGGGATTTTACACCCATGAGTTATTACCTCACATAAGCACATTGTTCATGTGAGTAAACAAATTGTTTGCACATTGTATAAACAAAGAGCATTGTTTATACGATTTCATTTTTCCAAAGTCAGAGGAAGCGATGAGTTAACTTTTTTGTAGAAGGATGAAAGGGGTGCTTTACAAAAGGAGATGATTGCTATGAAGATATTCTACGTTGTGTATTTAGGTCTTAATTAAGTACTACTAAAGTACTGAGTAAAAGTCTTCATTCACTGATAAAATTTTACTGTTAATTTTTGTGAAATAGGGGACTATTCAGACATGCCTTTATAAAGCTTGTTAATCTAGTAATTAAATATCAGGTACTATAGGTACCAACACCCTTTCCTCCCCACATAGCATTTCAGGTATGAAAAGAGAATAATTGGATATAATATGCTAACAAGCTGTGTTTGCTCTCTGATTACATTTCTTGACTAGTATTCAGAATTGTAGTCATTTGCTACATTCTTCCTAGACCTCATGAAATAACTCTGTAAACTTTTTTTCTCATTTCTTTCTAGATTGATCCAAATCCTGATCAGTCAGCAGATGATAGACCATCCTGCCCCTCTCGTTGAAGGAACACTTGGTTGAATCAAGTTGATGTGGGTTCCGAACTGTATCTCTTCCGGCTGAGGACAGAGAAGTATCTTGGAGACACGTTTCAGAGGAAGTGGAATTGCTTTTGCCCAGAAAAATGGCAAATGCATGAAACAACCAGTGATCATGCTTTAGAAGCCTACAGCAACATTCTGGGACTGCTCCAACATGCTTGAAGATCTAAGCTTTTCTCTTTTAAAACTGGCACATACTCAGAGCAGTCTTCTTAGCCTATGGTCGTACGTGTCAAGACATCACGTTGTAAAGAGGGATGATTTCCTTCTTTTGATTTGAAAATTTGCACATGCTCAATGCTTACATTGTGCGGTTCGATGTCACTACAGCTTCTTTTTTTTTTTTTTTTTTTTTCTATTTTTGCCAGACTCTTGATACTCTTAAAACTTGTTTGTGGTCAGCACAACAAGGAACAAAACAAAGCTTTGAAAAAACTTTAACATGAAAAAACGCACTGACATTTTTTTTTTATTTAATATAGCCTGGACTTTACCTGCGTATGCACATGCTCAGAATTGTCTACTAGGCTGACCATGTATCACCTCTTCAGCTTGGATCCAATTGTGGATTTATTTACAAACATCAAATGCCTTCAAGCCAATCCTTTTTGCTGTATGTTTTGCAGCCTACTGTAGTAGATACGCAACAGATAATGTGGGGAAAAAAGAGATAAGAGGAGGAAGCTAATAAGAGACTGTCAAGATTGTATACCTTCTTGGTTTCTTTTAAGAATTTGTTGCCTTTCTACTATTACAGCAAAGCAGCATTTTGTTACTGACTGCCTAAAATCACTTAATCTCAGGTGAACGCATCACTTGCCAAACTGTTGGAATGCTATTTGTGTTTTGTTGCACTGTTTTTTTCGTTTGTTTGTTTGTTTATTTGGTTGGCTTTTTGGAGAGGGAAATTTGGAAACGGGACATACACAAAAGTTACACACCCACATTCCCTTTTTATCATGACATACAAGAAGAAACTAGCAGAGCTAAGAATGGAGTGAAGAAAGGCAGTATGGCAGGCACCAGCAAAGAGTTGAGGGCTGTTGCTCTTAAAAATTATTTTTTTTATTATTATTTTAAAAGTATGGAAGTTTTCCATTCACTGGGGAAAGGAGGGAAAAGTGCATTTATTTTTATACAGAGTTACTTAATTACCTCCAAAACACATATGTTGGAAATCGTTTTTGCTGGTGCAAAGTATATTAATGAGCAGGAATACATACATTGAGGTTATGAATAGAGAGCTCAATTTGTACCTTTGCTATCTTGCTCAAGCTTGGTATGGCATGAAAACTCGACTTTATTCCAAAAGTAACTTCAAAATTTAAAATACTAGAACGTTTGCTGTGATAAATCTTTTGGATTTTTGTGTTTTTCTAATGAGAATACTGTTTTTCATTACCTAAAGAACAATTTGCTAAACATGAGAAATCACTCACTTTGATTATGTATAGATT
Source organism: Pan troglodytes (assembly GCF_028858775.2). Taxonomy (NCBI): domain Eukaryota; kingdom Metazoa; phylum Chordata; class Mammalia; order Primates; family Hominidae; genus Pan; species Pan troglodytes. The sequence continues at coordinate 24,779,098 of NC_072402.2, forward strand.
ACATAGGAAGAACAATCACATCAGTAAGTTATAGTTTATATTAAAGGTAATTTTCTGTTGGCTCATAACAAATATACCAGCATTCATGATAGCATTTCAGCATTTTCCAAGGTACCAAGTGTACTTATTTTGTTGTTGTTGTTGTTGTTGTATTTTAGAAGGAATTCAGCTCTGATGTTTTTAAAGAAAACCAGCATCTCTGATGTTACAACATACGTGTAAAATGGGTGTTACATCTATCCTGCCATTTAACCCCACAGTTAATAAAGTGGCTGAAAATAATAGTAGCTCTGGCTTGGTGCTTGACCTGGTTAAATACTGTCTTAAAGCTCATACAAAACAAATAGGCTTTTCCATAAGTGGCCTTTAAGAAAACATGGAAGACAATTCATGTTTGACAAATGCTGACAGGGTGAAGAAAGCCCAGTGTAAAAATGAATCGCGTTTTAAGTGATTCGGTTAAAGGGTTTGGGCTCCCGTAGCAAACTAATACTAGATAATAAGGAAATGGGGGTGAAATATTTTTTTATTGTTGAATCATTTTGTGAATGTCCCCCTCAAAAAAAGCTAATGGAATATTTGGCATAAAGGGCATTTGGTGGTTTTATTTTTGTTTGAGGGGGATTGTCAGAAAATCCCTTTTCTCTCTTACGTCTAACTGACTAGGGAACAATTGTTGATATGCATAGCATTGGAATACTTGTCATTATATACTCTTACAAATAACACATGAAGCAAGAATGACCAATATTCTGATAATTGGCACTGGATCACAAAATGTGATAAAACTTTATCAAATAAAGTTTTATTTTCCCCTTTAAAATGTATTTCTTTAGAGGCATTACTTTTTTAAAAATATTGGTCAATTCCTGACATAAGATGTGAGGTTCACAGTTGTATTCCAGTATTCAAGATAGATTCCTGATTTTTCAATTAGGAAAAGTAAAATCCAAAATGTTAGCAAAACAAAGTGCAATATTAAATGTTTGCTTTATAGATTATATTCTATGGCTGTTTGTAATTTCTCTTTTTTTCCTTTTTTATTTGGTGCTGAATATGTCCTTGTAGGCTCTGTTTTAAGAAAACAATATGTGGGAAATGATTTAATTTTTCCTATTGCTCTTCCTTGTGGAAAATAAAGTGTTTTGTTTTTTTCTGTTTTGTATAATTGTTTGGAGATTTATTTGAATCTTGATCATATTAGTAACTCACCATACATGCAAACACATTAAATTAAACTATTAAACTCTATTTTAAGCCATTCTGGGTAAGAATTGTATCTAGGTCTGTACTAAAGAAAATTACTGACCAACTCATAGGCTAAAGTAGTCCTCCTGTCTCAACCTCCGAAGTAGCTAGGACTACAGGTGCACACCACCACACCCAGCTAATTTTCTAATTTTTTTGTAGTCATGGTCTCACTATGTTACCCAAGCTGATCTCAAACTCGGGCCTCCAGCGATCCTCCCAACTTGGCTTCACAAAGCACTGGGATTACAGGCGTGAGACACCATGTCCAGACTCTAAATTTCAATCTTAAATATGAAGCAAACTTAACCAGGTAAAATAATTCACTTTCAGGCACCAATTCCTTCTCACTGTGTTGTGTTCAAATTACCAGTATTTCAAGAGTACATAAACATAACATAGTTTGTTTTTTTTTTAAAGAGAGTGTCTCACTTTGTCACCCAGGCTGCAGTGTAGTGGCAGGATCTCGGCCCACTTCAGCCTTGACTTCCCAGGTTCAAGCAATCCTCCTGCCTCAGACCCCCAAGTAGCTGAGACTACAGGCATGCCCCACCATGCCCAGCTTATTTTTGTGTTTTTTGTGGAGATGAGATTTTGCCATGTTGCCCAGGCTGGTCTCAAACTCCTGGACTCAAGTGATCCACCCTACTTGGCCTCCAAAGTGCTAGGATTACAGGCACAAACCACCACGCCCGGCCTAGAAGTTAACATTAATTTCTAATTTTTGAAGAATATTTCTAAATTTCTTTAAATTTTAAAAACAGTGAACATTCTTTGTCTTAAAAGAATCTTAATTTTATAGTGTCTGATAACCTTAGAAGTACTTTTGGAATCGCATTTAGAATTTTTCTTCAGTGTTTATACATTAATGCATGAGTTATCAAGTTGTATATGGGCCTTACTATATGATTCTCCAATATTTCTTCCCAAACATATATTCACATGCAAGGTATGTTACAAAGAGGCATCTAGACATACATTTTGGGTTTTTTGTTTTGTTTTTTGAGACAGGGTCTTGCTCTTTTGCCCAGTCTGGAGTACAGTGATACGATCACAGCTCACTACAGCCTTGACCTCCCAGGCTCAAGAGATCCTCCCACTTCAGCCTCCCCAGTAGCTGGTACTACAAGCATGTGCCACTATGCCTGCTAATTTTTTTTAAATGTTTGTAGAGCTGGTGTCTCTCTATGTTGCCCAGGCTGGTCTCAAATTCCTGGTCTCAAGCAATCCTGCTGGCCTCCCAAAGTGTTGGGATTACAGGCAAGAGCCACAGAGCCTGGCATAGACATACAAATATATACATTTTGTATACATTTATAGCTAATTAATTTTAGGAAGTACTGGCATCCTTTTCACTCAACCAGAAGCCAGTGATAACATAGTAACGTCTTAATACATTAAGGAATAACAAGCCAGGCGCATAATCCCAGCACCTCTGGTAGGCGAATCTCCTGAGGTCAGGAGTTCGAGATCAGCCTGGCCAACATGGGAAAATCCCGTCTCTACTAAAAATACAAAAATTAGCTGGTCGTCGTGGCATGTGCCTGTAATCCCAGCTACTCAGAAGGCTGAGGCACAAGAATCACTTGAACCCGGGAGGCAGAGGCTGCAGTGAGCCAAGATCATGCCACTGTACTCCAGCCTGGGTGACAGAGTTAAGACTGTCTCAAAAAAAAAAAAAAAAAAAAATTAAGGAATAGCAATGACAGTGTGGAAGAGGGGAGCTGTAGAATGAGAAGGGTAGACCTAGGTTCTGGGTTCAGTAAGTTTAGATGGAGCATTGAACAAAATGCAAGTTGATTTCCTTATCTACAAAGTGGAAAAGTAGCTACCCAAGGTCATTTTCACCACTGGAGGTATGAGCTTATACATCTTTTTTTTTTTTCAAGACTGGGTCTCTATCCTCCTGCCTCAGCCTCCAGATTAGCTAGCACCACAGGCATGTGCCACCATGCCCAGCTAGTGTTTTATAGAGACAAGAGTCTTGCTTTGTTGCCCACGTTGGCCTCAAACTCCTGGCCTCAGGTGATCCTCCCCCTTCAGCCTCCCAAAGCGTTGTTACACATCTTTTAAGTAAGAAGATAATGCTGTAAATAAGTTATATTGGACAGTCACCACATTGCTTCTAGGACTGTATTAGAATACTTATAGACGTTGAGTTCAACGTCCCTCAGGTTACATAAGAGCATTAATTATATTCTGTTTTTGCATTAACTCAACTACACTTTGATCAAAGTCCTATTGCCATTAGTTATAATTTGTTGAATGGCTGAACTTGGTATATTTATCAGGACTTCTGGTTGTAGGATAGCGAGAAATTCAGACTAGCTTAAGAAAAAACTGAATATATTAACTTGTAATTCCAGGAATAAAATATATTAAACACATCTGAATCCAGGAATCCAAATAATGCCCCGAGGACATACTCTTTTAGTGCTTCATCTTACCCTTTTTTATATTGGCCTTATTCTTTCATATTAGCCTTACTTTTTCATGTTAGATGGACCAGGAAAGACGACCCCTTTTATAGTTGAAGGATGACATACCACCTAGAGTCCCAAATCACCTTTTTTTTTTTTTTGGAGTCAAGGTCTGGCTCTGTCACCCAGGCTGGAGGAAAATGGTGCGATCTCTGCTCATTGCAACCTCCACCATCTCACAGGCTCAAACCACCCTCCCACCTCAGCCTCCCAAGTAGCTGGGACTACAGGCATGTGCCACCGCACCAGCTAATTTTTGTATTTTTGGTAGAGATGGGGTTTTGCCATGTTGCTCAGGCTGGTCCTGAACCCCTGGCCTCAAGCAATCTTCCCTCCTGGCCTCCCAAAGTGTTAAGATTACAGGCATGAGCCACTGCACCTGGTGCCAAAATCACTTCTTAAGAGAGATTGTGATTGGCCAATACCTGGGTCATATTTTATACCACTTAAAATGGGTTTCTCAATAGAAAGAGTTCTGTTTCCAGAAAGGACAAAGTGATTACTACAGTCTTGCTATTTCAAGTGATGTCTAAACCAGCAGCAATGGCATCCCGCAGAAGCTCATTAGAAAAATCGACTATCAAGATCTACCCTAGAACACTGACCCACATGACCCAGGTAACGTTTTTGAGATAGAACTTCGTAACTACTGAAATAGTAGGCAGTTATACCTTCAGAACTTTTTTTTTTTTTTTTTTTTGAGACAGAGTCTCACTCTGTTGACCAGGCTGGAGTGCAGTGGCACGATCTCGGCTCACCGCAACCTCTGCCTCCTGGGTTCAAGTGATTCTCCTGCCTCAGCCTCCCGAGTAGCTGAGATTAGAAGTGCACACCACCACGCCTGGCTAATTTTTGTATTTTTAGTAGACACAGGGTTTCGCCATGTTGGCCAGGCTGGTTTCAAATTCCTGACCTCAGGTGATCTGCCCACCTCGGCCTCCCAAAGTGCTGGGATTAAAAGCGTGAGCCACCGCGCCCAGCCTTACCTTTGGAATTTTTATGTCAGTAATCAACATTTCTCAAAACTTCCATTACAAAATAATGACATAATTCTACCTCTTCATTTTTTGATATCAAAGTCAATACAGAAGGGAGACAAATGTTTCCAACTAGACAAAAACTTTATTAATATAGTTTATTTTGACTTTTGAGAAATATAATCTGCAATATTTTAACAAAAAATAACAGAAAAAATAATAGGGAAATGAAATAAATGAATGAATATGGAAGGATCACTGCAAATCCAAGACAACTAGTGGTTTGAAAATCCAAAGGTATGTCTACCTGGAAATGGAACCAGTATCACTCTATTTGACTGTCGGACAGCATAAAGTTAAACATATAAGGAAAAAAAAATTTTTGAACCACCTTCGCAATACCAACTTAAATATATGATGTCAAGATAGTATATCTTGACAAGGCAAAAAAGCAATAAAGTTGCTTTGGAATAGTTTCTAGCATTTACATGTCAAAAATATATATCCTAAGGTAATTCAAGAAAACAAATGTTTACGACGTTTATATTACGAGTCTGTAATACAGCATAGCTAATTCTAACTAGAAATGATTTGTTGCTACTTCTGAATTCAAGACCTAGATAAGTTCTCACATCAATTTCCTGTCCAAATAATAATTACTACTTCTGGCATTGGTAGGTCTCTGGGGAAGTTAATAAGACAGTAAGTTAGAACATAACTGTATAATTTAGAAGTCTGTTTACTAGTTACATAAGACAGTCTTACCAGTGAATAGAAGGAAATGAGAGATTAAAATGTACTCTCTTAATTTTTTTTTTTTTTTTGACAGAGTCTCGCTCTATCACCCACGCTGGAGTGCAGTGGCACAATCTTGGCTCACTGCAACCTCTGCCTCCCAGGTTCAAGCAATTCTCCTGCCTCAGCCTCCTGTTAGCTGGGACTACAGGTGCCAGCCACCATGCATGGCTAATTTTTGTATTTTCAGTAGAGACAGGGTTTCACCATGTTGGTCAGGCTGGTCTTGAACTCCTGACCTCAGGTGATCCGTCCACCTCGGCCTCCCAAAGTGCTGGGATTACAGGCATGAGCCACTGTGCCCAGTTTTCTCTTAATTTTTAACCTTATAAAATGATGTTAATTTCACCAACTCATGGCTGCAGTGGGTCACACCTGTAATCCCAACATTTTAAGAGGCTGAGGAGAAAGGATTGCTTGAGCCCAGGAGTTCAAGACCACCCTGGGCAACACCCAGAAACTCTGTCTCTACCAAAAATACAAAAATTACCCGGGAACTGTGGCGTGTACTTGTGGTCCCAGCTACCTGGGATTCTGAGGTGGGAGAATCACCTGAGCCCCAGGAGGTGGAGGCTGCAGTGAGCAATGATCATGCCACTGCACTCCAGCCTGGGCAACAAACAAAGTTCACCAACTCATAGATCTAACAGTGATGATAAAACTAATGATAGTCAAAGTATTATGCAGTAATTATTTTAGATAATGTGAATTTTTGCCAAAGGAAAAGCTGTTTGATTCTTATAGAATATAGGAATTTATACTTATTAGGTAATTTTTGTCAAATTAATTTACAACTTAGTAAGAGAAAGGCAAATTGTTAGAATAAGCAGTCAGGATCTGGTTTATTTGCTTTTTTTTTTTTTTTTTTTTTTGCTTTTTTTTAGGGAAATTCCACATTTCCACCTTCTAGTGCAAGGCACACTTTTATAATCCAGACAGCTTGACAGGTCTGAATCCCAAAGAATAGTATTAAGATGGTTAGAATAAAAGGAAAATAGCAGGAAACTAAGATAACAGCACATGCATCATGCAAACTAATAGTATGCTGGTAGCCTATAAAAGCATATACAGAACCTACGGCAATAAAATCATACATGCTTTCTTCTCCAGTTGTCAATTCCAAATACAAAAGCAGAGGAGAAAATGTTATGTTCCCTCTCTTTCACCATTCTTTCTCCCATTTGGAAAGCCAATTCTAGAAAATCTTTTGTGAGGAAAAGCCATAGGAATCCATGCTGTGTAAGGGAAGTCACGGACAAATGCCCCAGGCTGGCGAGCTTTCATGAGTCTTGAGCAAAGTGATCAGCAGACTGATCGGGAAAATCCTGATAAATTCTCTCATTGACTTGCTCCCTAGGTTAGTTTCCTGTGGCTGCTATAACAAATAACCACAAAGCTTAGAAAAATAGAAATTTATTCTCCCACAGTTCAGGAGACTAGAAGTAGCAAAAACAAGGTATTGGCAGGACCATAATTCCTCTGAATCCTGTAGGGAAAAAATATTTGTTTGTTTCCCCTAGCTTCTGGTGATGGCTGATGTTATAGTTTGGATGTTCGTCCCCTGCAAATATCATGCTGAAATGTGTTAGTGTTAGAAGCGGAACCTGACGGGAGGTGTTTGGGTCATGGAGGCAGATCCCTCATCCCTCAAGAATGGCTTGGTGCCTTTCCCAGGGTAATAAGTGAGTTTTCACTCTATTAGTCCATGGGAGATCTGGTTGATAAAAAGAGTCTAGCACCTCCCTCTCCCATCACTTTCTTACTCCTTCTCTCACCATGCTTGCCATTTGCCTTCCACTATGATTGAAAGCTTCCTGAGGCCCTAATCAGAAACAGATGCTGGTTCCATGCCTTTTGTAAGCAAGCCTGCAGAACCATGAGCCAAATAAACCTCTTTTCTTTGTAAATTACCCAGCCTTGGGTATTCCTTTTTTATTTTTTTTCTTTCTTTACTTTATTTCTTTTTTAAAAATACAGAGTCTGGCTCTGTCGCCCAGGCTGGAGTGCACTGGCACAATCAAAACTCACTCACTGCAGCACTGCAGACTCAATCTCCTGAGCTCAACTGATCCTCCTGCCTCAGCCTTCCAAGTAGCTGAAACTCCAGGTGTGTGCCACCATACCCAGCTATTTTTTTTTTTTTTTTTTTTTTTAGGAAGGGGGTCTCACTATGCTGTTCAGGCTGGCCTCGAACTCCTGCCCTCAAGCAATCCTCTCACCTCGGCCTCCCATAGTGCTGCGATTACAGTCATGAGCTTCCATTCCCAGCCAACATTCCTTTATAGCAACACAAAGTGGATGGACTAACAGCTGGCAATCCTTGGCATCTCTTGGTTTGTAGATGCATCACTCCAAAGTCTGCCTCCACTGTTTTAGGGCCATCTTCTCCCTGTGTATCTCCTTCTCTCCATGTGGCATTCTTCTCCCTGTGTCTCTTTCTTTTTTTAGAATATCAGTCATATTGGATTAAGGGCCTACCCTACTCTAGCATGACTTCGTATCAACTAATCACACCTACAATGACTTTATTTCCAAATATGGCCACATTCTGAGGTATTAGGGGTTAGGGCTTCAATATTTCTTTTTGGAGGATATAATTCAACCCATAACATTCTCCTTCTCTCCCCAAAATAAAACATGATAACAGTGTAGTACCCATAGGGAAGAGCTTCCTGTTTAGAGTAAATATAGTTAGCTATTCCTAACTTTATAGAGCAGATTCAATCCTGAACTGTAAAATCAATAGAGATTAAAGGAAACTATTTTTTTTCTAGACGCTGGTACTGTGGTGGGTGAGTACTCAAAATGGGAGATAAATAACCTGAGTTCTGTGTCATTAATCATCAGAGAAATGAAAAACAAAACCACAATGAGATTGAATGTGGCTTTTGTTGTGGAAAGAAAAAAAAAACCACAGTGAGATATCATCTCACGTCAGGCAGAAAGGCTATTATTAGAAAGTCAAAAAATAACAGATGCTGGCGAGGTTGCAGAGCCAAGGAAACACTTATACACTGTTGGTGGGAATGTAAATTAGTTCAGCCACTATGGAAAGCAGATTGGAGATTTCTCAAAGAACTGAAAATAGAATTGCCATTCAACCCAACAATCCTATTGCTGCATATATACCCAAAGGGAAAGAAATCACTCTACCAAAAAGACACCTGCACTCACATGTTTATTACAGCACTATTCACAATAGCAAAGACATGGTACCAACTTAGGTGCCCATCAATGGCAAATTGGATAAAGAAAATCTGGTACATCTACACCATGGAATACTGTGCAGCCGTAAAAAAGAATTAAATTGTGTCCTTTGTAGCAACATGAACGCAGTTGGAGGCCTTTATACTAACTGAATTAACACAGAAAGAGAAAAGCAAACACTGCATGTTCTCACTTATAGGTGGGAGTTAAACACTGGGTACAAAGGACATAAAGATAGCAATAACAGACTCTGGGGACTCCAAAAGGTGAGTGCAGGAAGGGTTGAAAAACCACCTATTGGGTGCTATGTTTTCTTTTGGGTAATGAGATCAATAGAAGCCCAGACCTCAGTAACATGCAATGTACTCCTGTAACGAACCTGCACATGTACCCCCTGGGTCTAAAATTTAAGAAAGAAAGAAATAAAGAAATGTAAATTCTGGTCCACATCCCCTAAGCGGCCCAATGAACTTGAACAAGTGATTTAAGTTCTCTGGGGGCCCCATTTCCTGTTTCCTAATCTATAAAACAAAAATCTTTTGAGACCCTTCCAGCAATATCTTTCTACTTAGACTGCCTGATACAATGGAGTTAAAATACGATAGCCTTGTATCCAGGCTTTAAGATTTCATATTATTGTAACATTTATAATTTCCCTAGATTTTAACCAATATTGCAGTTTAAAACTTGCACAATTTAACTCCAGTCACCTAATGGACAAGGCACTGGCTTAAAAATAATAATTAATTAATTAAATTTAATTTTAAAATAAAAAATAATGAATAGAATAAAAAATTAAAATTTAAAAATTAAAACATGTTAAGACAAAAAATAATAATAAATTTTAATAAAATAAGTAATAAAAAAGTAAAAAAAGAAACATAAAAATAAATTAAAAATTAAAACAAGAACTTACACAATTTCATTTTACTCTAGGAAATAATTTGTGCTACTATGTAGGCCACTACCAAATTTCAAAACAGTTGAAGCTCACCACATTCTTTCAAGGCTAGCCACAAAATTATCCAGTGACCACAGTGTTCTGGGAAGTATACTGAACTAAGAATTAATAATCCTTAGCCAGGTTTGGTGGTTCACGCCTGTAACCCCAGCACTCTGGGAGGCTGAGGTGGTAGGATCGCTTGAGCTCAGGAGTCCGAGACCTGCCTGGGAAACATAGCAAGACCCCAGCTCTATTTTTTTTTTTAATAATTTGTTTAATAATTTTTTTTTTATTCTAACTCCCAGTCTTCCTATAGCCAGCCAATCACAATGCAAGGCACCCATCAGTAAACTCCCTGGATGTTAGTTTCTTCATTCCTCTCAAGACAAGTGAAAGTTTTCCATGACTTCTGAAATTTCTTCTAGCCAAATATTCTATGTCTTTTCAATGGAAATGAAATTCAGGAGAGATCTTTCTTTTATAATGCCACATACTATGTAATTTGGGGTTGGTTTGGTTATCTCATTATAATTCCACTTAAGGTAACTAAAATATTCCTAATTCCAGCATGAAGATATGTATTTTTGCCTAGTGTTAAGTAATTTTAATGTATAAGCCAAGATATAAATTTAAAAATCTCCAGGAAATTATTAGTAAATAATTATGTATTTACTACTACATAATTATGTATTAGGAAATGTATTTGATTTTTCTTTTTTCTGTTTTTTTTTTTTTTTTTTTTTTGAGACAGCATCTTACTCTGTCACCCAGACTGTAGTGCAGTGTCAGGATTTCAGCTCACTGCAACCTCAGCCTCCTATGTTCATGCAATTCTCCTGCCTCAGCCTCCCAAGTAGCTGGAACTACAGGCATGGCCCACCACACCGGGCTAGTTTTCTGGGATTTTTTTTGTTTTGTTTTTGTTTTTTTTTTTTTGAGATGGAGTCTCATTCTGTCACCCAGTGAGGAGTGCAGTGGCACGATCTTGGCTCACTGCCACCTCCGCCTCCCGAATTCAAGCGATTCTCCTGCCTCAGCCTCCCGAGTAGCTGGGATTACAGGCACCTACCACCATGCCTGGCTAATTTTTGTGTTTTTAGTAGAGACAGGGTTTCACCACGTTGGCCCGACTGGTCTCGAACTCCTGACCTCAGGTGATCCACCTGCCTCTGCCTCCTGAAGTGCTGGGATTACAGGCGTGAGCCACTGCACCAGGCCAATTTTCTGTATTTTTAGTAGAGAGGATTTCGCCATGTTGGCCAGGCTGGTCTTGAATTCCTGGCCTCAAGTGATTTGCCTGCCTCTGCCTCCCAAAGTGCTGGGATTATAGGTATGAGCCACCACACCTGGCCAGAAATATATTTGATTATACATTATAACTTATGTATGTGTGTGTGTGTGTGTGTGTGTGTGTGTGTGTGTGTATACACAAAGCTTAGGAAACTAATTTGTAGAAAGAGCATTTGAGTCTTAGTTGGTATAAGAGTTGGCTGGTACTCAGGAGCCACTGCAAAGCCACTTGCCTGCATATTTATGGTAAAGGTACTGCTGACTCTGGCTTACATAATGAAGGGAGGGAAACAGGAAGACCATAAGGTAAGCAGAAACATTCCTTCTAAGGGAGGTTGAATATTTGTCTGTTCACCTTAATGTCATTTACTTCCATGGTAATCTCCAATTTAGTCTTAATGTTAGAGTCTTTCAAGAGGAAAAAGGGACCCTGGGATATTTCTATTTGGGACAATGCTACTCAAGTACAGAATGGAAAAGCTTGGAGAAAATGGTAGCAAAAAGTCTCTGCTAACAATCCCTCTTATTAGACAGCACGATTTCTTTCCAAAATGCCCTTGGTTCAGCTCTAATGAAATACAACGTAATAGAGTTTTCTTACCTTAGAGTATAATCTACATGCCTCTTTGACACTTAACTTTCTTGATTCAATAAAGGAGAAAAAAAAGTTCCAACTTAAGGAAAATCGATTAATTCATTAAGTTCTCTAAGGTACTATTCTTTAGCACTGTGAAGCACTAGCTTACAAAATAACATCATAGGAATCAAAAAGCTCTAACCAGGTAGTACTTGGAGCATATATTCTGAAATTAGGGAAAAGTTTGTATGTTTGTCTTTCTTAATCTCCTTTGTAAACCCATGTAAAGTGATTTGGGAAGTGGAAAATGGCACACATATTTTCTTGGTCTGTCATATAAATATTGTCCTATCAAGCTCTTACAATATGCCAGGTATTGTGCAAGGTCTCCTTATGTACATTATCTTATTAATCCTTACAACAACTTTCAAAGATTAGTATTTTGTCTATTTTTTTTAGTTGGGGAAACAACGTTCACAAAAAGATTGAGCAACTGTCTCAAATCACACACCTGTCAAATTAAAACTAATCCACATCCAGGATTGTCGGAATTTAAAGTCCTTGCATTTTACTGTCACACTACACATATCAATTAACCTTTTATCTGACCCAAGGCTTTGTCTTCAGAAACACCCCATTAGCATAAAATTCATGCATCCCACAACAAGACTCCACAAGAACTAGACATCAGAGTGGTAAATATTGCCAGTTGGAGAGAAGAGATTAGAAGACCTGGAATTTCAGGTTCAATTGTGAGCAGCGTTGAGCTCCTAAGGAGGTCCAGATGGGAATAGGAAATTTAAAGGCAGACCACTATACACTGTTTTCACAGAAGTAACTAAGGCTGGACTGTCAGCAGCAGCTGCTGGTACAGAGAGAAAGGTCAATGGGAGTGGACCTGCCAAGGGGTGGGAGAGGCCAATGTAAACGCAGGAGAGAGGACCTGATTCCAAAGGGAAAACTAGGTCGCAGCGCAGTGCTCTCCCAGGCTCCTTGCCCACTGGAAATGCCTCAGTGAATGTACCTGGACTGTCTGACAGTCAGATGACGCCTCTGAAAACTGAACTAATTAATCCTTTCGTGTGATGGGAGAATCTCTTCAGCTTTTCATTTCTTCAGTGTTATGAATAATAAATAATGCTCAAAACACTTAATTAAACGGAAGTGGAAAAACTGGTTTGACTTCAAAACATCCCTGAAAAAAAAAACACAAACAAACAAATGAAAAAGCAACCCAGCAGTTCACAGCCTGGGCAACATGGCAAAATCCCATCTCTAAATTTAAAATATATGCAGACACACACTTATATATAACATATATGTATATATTTTTTTCTTTAAATCCCTAATGCACATTAGGCTTTTTGAATTTTAAACTTCTAACATTATTTCAATTATCAAGTCAATCAACAAACATTTATTTTACTTAGCACTAAATGCTATGTATAAACTGAGAAAATTAGAACTGGATCCATTATATTTTCAATAGTTTCCTGCTATTACGCCATTAACTATTGCTAGATCCTTCTTGGTGATGGTGATGGTTTCTAAGGTCTTTTCTTACATACATCACTCTTCATATTTTCTCAAAAAGATCATTCATTCCCTTAGCTTAAATTATCAACCCTGTGATGATTTAAACATCTATTGTCATCAGTCCGACTTTCACTCATCTCTTTACCCTTATTATTAACATCATTACAGTTATTTTACTTGGTAAATTCTCCAGTTTCTCAAAATAAATATTTCTAAAATGAACTCCTCATCCTTCCTCATATATCTAACCACATCCCTATACTTTCCCTCCTGGAATTTCTGATTTTTGTTAAAGGAACCACTCTCTTCACCCGTTCACTCCACTGCCTCAATTAGAAAGTCCGTTTTCTGTGAGAACAAGATGGTATTTGGCCCATTTCCCTCCATTACCATTGCTACTCTCTTGGTCTAGGTTTCTGTCCTGTCACACACTCCTTACTCCCTTCCAACCATTCTAAAAACCCAGAATAAGTGTCAAACTCCTCCATGAAGTTTTTTTGATCAGCCGGCCACTGGTGACTCATGCCTATAATCTCAGCACTTTGGGAGGTAGAGGCAGGAGGATCACTTAAGCCTGGTTCAAAACCAGCCTGGGGCCGGGCGCAGTGGCTCATGCCCGAAATCCCAGTACTTTGGGGGGCCAAGGCCAGCAGATCACTTGAGGTCAGGAGTTCGAGACCAGACTGGCCAACATGGTGAAACCCCGCCTCTACTAAAAATACAAATATTAGCTGGGCATGGTGGCATGCACCTGTAATCCCAGCTACTCAGGAGGCTGAGGCAGGAGAATTACTTGAACCCAGGAGGCAGAGGTTGCAGTGAGCCAAGATCATGCCACTGCACTCCAGTCTGGGTGATGGAGCGAGACACTGTGTTAAAAAACAAAACAAAATGAAAAAATACAGCCTGGGTAACAAAGCAAGACCCCATCTCAATAAATAAATACATAAAAGGTTCCTGGCCCCTTCCAACCCTTATTGATTCCTGTCACTCTGGAGTGCCCTCAGCATTCACTCTACCTCACAGCATTTGTTCTTATTTACAACCTATTGGTCTTAGCTCCCCAAAAAGACAATAAGCTCCTGAAAACAGGAACCATATTCGTTACTTCTTTTGTACTTCTTCCCACCCCATCCTTCAGCTCTCACAATGCATGGATCAAGCTGAGTACAAAGCAGATGCTCAAAAAATACTTGGGCAATGATTAAGACAGATGCTCAAAAAATACTTGGGCAGTAACTTCGGTTATTGATATCGACTGAATTATGTCCCCCCGAAATTTATATATTGAAGCCTTAACCCACAATGTGATTGTATCTGGAGAGAGAATCTTTAGGAGATAATTACAGTTAAATGAGTTCATAGGGTAAGGCCCTAATCTGATAGGACTATGGCTTTATTAAAAAGAGGAAGAGAGGCTGGGCACAGTGGCTCACGCCTGTAATCCCAGCACTTTAGGCAGGCCAAGGTAGGTGGATCACCTGATGTCAGGAGTTTGAGACCAGCTTGGCCAACATGGTGAAACCCTGTCTCTACTAAAAATACAAAAATATTAGCCGGATGTGGTGGCACATGCCTGTAATCCCTGCTACTCAGGAGGCTGGGGCAGGAGAATTGCTTGAACCCAGGAGGCAGAGGTTGCAGTGAGCTGAGATCGTGCCACTGCACTCTAGCCTGGGTGACAGAGTGAGACTCAATCTCAAAAAAAAAAAAAAAAAGAGGAAGAAAGAGAAGGAAATCTGGCCTCTCTGTCATGTGAGAACACACCAAGAAAGTGGCAGTCTGCAAGGCAGGAAGAGGGCCCTCACTGGGGAACTGAGTCAGCCTGCACCATTTTTTTGTTTTGTTTTGTTTGTTTGTTTTAAGGTATATAAACTATTAACAGACAAGGCCTACAGACTTATTTCTTCTTGGACACACCCACAGTACAGCCACGGTAACCAGTGGTCTTAGTGTACTGGCCTCGGACATGAAGGCCCCAGAAGTGGCACAGCCCTCTTTGGGCCCAAATCTTCTTGGGTCACTCCAGGTCTTCATGGAGCTTGTTGTCCAGACCATTGGCTAGGGCCTGGCTATATTTTCCATCCTTTACATCCTTCTGTCTGTTCAAGAACCAGCCTGGGATCTTGTACTGGTGTGGATTCTGCGTCATGGTGATCACACATTCTACCTCATCCTCAGTGAGTTCTCCCACCCTGCTGGTGAGGTCGATGTCTGCTTTCCTCAACACCACATGAGCATATATTTGACCCACACCCTTAATGGCAGTGATGGCAAAGGTTATTTTACACCACTCATCAATGTTGGTGTTGAATACTCTCAAAATATGCTGGAACTTTTCAGGGATCACTAGAGACATGGCAGCAGCACAGTGGCAGCACGTAGGCCTCCTGTGGAAACAGCCTGCACCTTGATCTAGAACTTCCCAGCCTCCAGAACTGGAAGAAAATAAATTCATGTTGCTTAAGCCAACTAGTCTATGGTGTTTTGTAATGACAGCCCAAGCTGATAAAGACAAGAAAGTGGGGATGCTGGTGTTACCAGTGCTGCTTATCTTCTCCTTTTACTATTAAAATTTCATCTTTGGCCAGGCGTGGTGGCTCACACCTGTCATCCCAGCACTTTGGGAGGCTGAGGCAAGTGGATCACTTGAGGTCAGGAGTTCGAGACCAGCCTGACCAACATGGTGAAACCCCATCTCTACTAAAAATAAATGATGGTGCACACCTGTAATCCCAGCTACTCGGGAGGTTGAGGCAGGAGAATCACTTGAACTCAGGAGGCAGAGGTTGTGATGAACCAAGATTGCACCATCGCACTCCAGCCTGCACAGCAAGAACAAAACTCCATCTCAAAAAAAAAAAAAATCATCCTTGTGAAGAAAAGGGAAGGGCAACCCTAAAAGTATTTGTTTCTGTACGTGAAATAGCAACTGAGAGGATTATCAAAATTAATGAAGGTTCTTCCTGATTGCATAAGTTCTAACATAGGTGTCTCTGTCCAACTTTGTACCCCTCCTTCATGGTAATAGTGTTCCCTACTCCACAACTTTTAGCCTTGAGGTATGTATGAGCTAATAAACAGTGAGCCTTGGTTAGCTTAATCTTATCACCTTGGCCACCATGAATAGTTTGAGGATGGGCAAATGACCCAATACTCGCCAGAAGGATACAAGAATAATTTGGGGAGGATTTCTGGGAAATTTTCTTGCTCTTGCCAAACAGTTGTCAGGACAGATGTTCTCTCTTCCTCTGGAAATCGTTGTATGTCAAGTTACCTCAGCTGTTATTTACTGTGAAAAAAGCCAGGATATAAATGAAGCAGACACAGACAGGAGCAGAGTTGAGAGACTCAAAATAGAAGTCAAGCTGGAGCCCTGATCTGATTATACCTGAAACCTGACTGCCTCTTGCACTTTTTAGCTTGGTGAGCTAATAAATTTCCTTCATTGTGGAAGCCACTTTGAGTCTGGCCTTTAATTACTTGCAGCCAGAAACATCCTTCTGATAGAAGGGAAGGCTAAGCCCATCGCAACGAGATAATTATTATTCACAGGAGAACACTCAGACCTTGTCACTCTTTGTATCTGCACCTGACCCAATTTGACCCCAAATGCCTTCTTTGTAAAGACATTTGTACGTCCTCTCAAGTATTATGTCTCTGCTAATTGCTAGTCCATCTCATAGCCTGAGGCACTTTACTCTGGAGCACATTAAACTGGAACGTACGTTAATTTATCCTCTCGGATCAACAAACTAAGGTCTCTGATAGACTAAATGGAACAACAGGATGAACATTTGAGGAGACACTGCAAGGGAGTATATGTAAGAAGATCAAAACTCCACTAAAAGGAGTTGAGAAATGATTGTAAGATCACTGAAAAAAAAGGCCTTAGAAGCAGAATGGGAGCTCACGATGTAATAAATGGAAGCCAATTATAAATGACAGGAGGCCGAGGGGGATATATTTTTGTTATAGTTGGAATAATACATTTTAGCTAAACGCTTGTTGACCCAAGGGTCAGAAGGTGTTTGTTTGTTTTCTTCTGTGTGTATGTATGGTTTTTTGTTTGTTTGTTTGTTTGTTTGAGACAGAGTCTTGCTCTCTCACCAAGGCTGGAGGACAGTGGCACTATCTCGGCTCACTGCTACCTCCACCTCCTGGGTTCAAGCAATTCTCCTGTCTCAGCTTCCTGAGTAGCTGGGACTACAGGTGCCTGCCACCATGCCCGGCTAATTTTTGTATTTTTAGTGGAGACAGGGTTTCAACATATTGGTCAGGCTGGTCTCAAACTCCTGACCTCAGGTGATCTGCCCACCTTGGCCTGCCAAAGTGCTGGGATTACAGGTGTGAGCCACCGCGCCTGGCCATATGTGTGTGTTTTTAAATAAATTTTGAACACAAACAGAGAAGAGAGAATGGGTGGTGCAGGTTTTTGGGAAAGAGCGGATTTTAGTTGAAAAAGCAGAGGAAGCCCCAGACATTGCACAGTTTAGGCTTTAACCCTGTCCAAGAGGGCCATTAGTGCCTCAGATCTACTCAGTGCAGACCCTAAAGTCCTTCCCACCCCCATGAGCCACCTGTCAGGGTGTGCTGAGAAATCAGCCAGGGGGAGCAGAGTCACTTAAGGCCAAGAGGAATTGTCCTGGGGATTGGTTAGTAGGCAGAAGAGAGAGAGAGAAAAAGAAGAAAATCCGCGCATGGGGGTCGGATGCCTCCAGGTGAAGAAGGCGAGGCATAGAGATCTCTTAACCACTTTTTATATAAGGAGGATGTTTCTGGCTGCAAGCAACTGAAGGCAAGACTCAAAGTGGCTTAGGCAAGAAGGAAATGTACTAGATCACAACGCTAAAATGTGCCAGAGTCACGTGGCATCAAATATGTTACCAGTGGTAGTTATCCATATGGATCTGCAGCAACCTCAATTCTTGCCTCCTCAGAAGAAAGAATTTGACTAAGGAGCATAAGGCAGAAGGTGAGACCAAGGTAAGTTTCGGAGCAGGAATGAAAGTTTATTAAAATCTTTAGAGCAGTAATGAAAGGAAGGAAAGTACACTTGGAAGAAGGCCAAGCAGACGACTTGCAAGACCAAGTGCACCTGTTTGTTGTGTTTTGTTTTGTTTTGTTTTGTTACAGATAAGATCTTCCTATGTTGCCCAGGTTAGAGTGCAGTGGCTATTCACAGGCATGATCATAGTGCACTACAGCCTCGCATTCCTAGGTTAGAGCAATCCTCCCGCCTCAGCCTCCTGAGTAGCTGGGGGGACTACAGAGAAGTTTAATTTAAAAAACAAATCATTTTGAGTAGGAAAATCCAAAGAGGATCTAATTACTGCAGATTAATGAAGATCTATGAGGAAAAAGTTTAAAACTGGGATGATGTAGCCCAGAGGTCACCAACTTAAGTGCCTTCAATGACGAGATAGGTTCTGTCTAAGTGAATTGTGTGCAGGGGGTAGAACAGGGGATTTGGGCTCTGTCCAATGTACACAGGGGCTACTCAGCTCCAGCTGATTGGTGCCCTCTGGAAACATCAGCTTGTGTTACTGGATTTTCCAACTTTTTTCAAAAGCTGGAAATGTGTGTGTGTGTGTGTGTGTGTGTGTGTGTGTGTGTGTGTGTGTTGAGAAAGAGAGAGATCAGAAAAAAAAAATCATTTTCAGGACAGAAAAGGAAAGAAGAAAAAAGGAAGTCAGTGAGCCAATGAGCCATGTTCTCAGAATTTTCCTTTAGTGAAGTCATCCTAAAGGAGCCTGAGGATCAGACGGATCACCAGGGCATCATTTCCCACCTATGGTCACTTCTCCTCTTCACCCAACACCTGGAGAACACCCCATGGGGGCACGTGGAATTAACAGACAATGACCAGCCCTACCTTCAGTATGCAAAGGAAAATCATCTGAGGATTTTGTCAAATGCAGTTTCTTACTCAAGCCGGTCTGGGTGAAGCCTGAGATTAGCATTGTCCAAGCAGCTCCCAGACATGATGCTGCTGGTTCACAATTTGAGCAGCAAGATTTTAGAGCAGATTTTTCAAACTTTTTTGACCACCACTGCATTTTACTTGGCAAGCTAGAATACATATACAAATGTACACATATAATTGAAACAAAAATTTCAAAAGATGAAACTTATTTCATTACATGGGTGTACCCTGATGTTTTTTATTCAGTCCCACTGTTGTACCCTATTCTATGATGTTATATTTTATTTTGTAAATGTTGGTCATGACTCACTAAATAGATGTTATGGCCCATTAATAGCTTATGATATAGACAAGCCTGGACAACATGGCAAAATCCTGTTTCTACCAAAAATGCAAAAATTAGCTGGGTGTGGCGGCCTGCACCTGTAATCCCAGCTACTCGGGAGGCTGAGGCATGAGAATCACTTAAACCAGGGAGACAGAGGTTGCGGTGAGTCAAGATCGCATCACTGCACTCCAGTCTGCGCAACAAAGTGAGACTCTGTCTCCAAAAAAAAAAAAAAATAGCTTATGATATAGAGTTTGCAAAACACTTCTATTAAATTTATATTCAAACCCTTTCTATTACTTTTTATCATTTAATTATTTAATTTAATTTAATTTTTTCTTTAGAGATAGGGTCTCTCTCTGTTCCCTAAGACTGGAGTGCAATAGTGTGATCATGGCTCACTACAGCTTCAACCTCCTGGGCTCCAGCAGATTAATTAAGATCTGTGAGAAAAAATTTAAAACTGGGATGATATAGCCCAGAGGTCATCAACTTAAGTGCTTCAGTGACAAGGCAGGTTCTGTCTAAGTGAATTGTGATGATTCTCCCATCTCAGACTCCTGAGTAGCTCAGACCACAGGCACATACCCCCATGCCTGGCTAATTTTTTTTATTTTTTGTAGAGAGGGATCTCCCTATGTTGCCCAGGCTGGTCTTGACTTTGGCGTCAATCAGTCCTCCTACCTCAGCTTCTCAAATTCTGCAATTACATATGTGAGCCACGAACCCAGCCCACTTTTTTTTTTTTAATGTGAATGTCTTTCCATGTCTTCAGAGGACAGAGAGAAAAATAAGAAAGATCTTGTAAACATTGCCTGAGAAACATAGACCAGCAGAGATTATAATAACAGCTAACAGGGGCCGAGTACTTACTAACTGCCAGGTGTCTTAGTTCATTTGTGCTGCTATAACAGAACACCACAGAATGGGTAATTTTTGAAGAACAAAAGTTTAATTTTGAAGTTCAGGAAGTTCAAGATCAAGGTGTTGGCAGGTGCAGTTGTCTGGTGAGGGCTGCTTTCTGTTTCCAAGATGGCACCTTGTTGTCATATCCTCCAGAGGAGCACCATGTCCTCACATAGTATGAGGTGAAAGGACAAGCAAACTTCAAAAGACAAGAAAACACTGTGTGAAGCCTCCCTTAAAAGAGCCTAATTGCATTCAGGAGGGAGAAGCCCTTGTGACATAATCACCCTTTAAAGGCCCTACCTCTTAATACAATGACATTGTTCATTAAGTTTCAACACCTGAAATTTTCAGGGGACAAATTCAAATTATAACACCAGGAGTATGGTTAAGCACATTTGCTCCAGGACCAGAACATGGGTTAAGTGTGTAGCTTCCAGAGGCAGATTGTCAGGGTTGTAACCACAGTTTAGCCAGTTACAAACTTGAAACCTTGGACAAGTTACTAAACCTGTCTATGCCACAGCTTTTTTATCTGTAAAACTAAGATAATAACATAGACTGGTGTGGCAGCGCACATCTGTAGTCCAATTACTGGGGGGACTGAGGCAGGAGGATCATTTGAGCCAAGCAGTTTGATATGGTTTGACTGTGTCCCCACTCAAATCTCATCTTGAATTCCCATGTGCTGTGGGAGGAACCAGTGGGAGTTGATTGAATCATGGGAGCAGGTCTTTTCTGTGCTGTTCTCCTGATAGTGAATAAGTCTCATGAAATGTGATGCTTTTAAAAATGAGTTTCCCTGCACAAGCTCTCTCTCCGCCTGCCACCATCCAGGTAAGATGGGACTTGCTCCTCCTTGCCTTCTGCCATGATTGTGACGGCTCCCCAGCCATGTGGAACTGTAAGTCCGTTAAACCTTTTTTGCTGTATAAATTACCCAGTCTTTGGTATGTCTTTATCAGCAGTGTGAAAATGAACTAATACAGTAAATTGGTACGAGTAGAGTGGTGTGCTGCTGAAAAGATACCCAAAAATGTGGAAGCTATTTTGGAACTGGGTAACAGGCAGAGGTTGAAACAGTTTGGAGGGCTCAGAAGACAGGAAAACATGGGAAAGTTTGGAACTTCTTAGAGACTAGTTGAATGGCTTTGTCCAAAATGCTGATAGAATATGGACAATAAAGTTCAGGCTGAGGTAGTCTCAGATGGAGATGAGGAACTTGTTGGGAACTGGAGCAAAAGTGACTCGTTATGTTTTAGCAAAAAGACTGGTGGCATTTTGCCCCTGCCCTAGAGATTTGTGGAACTTTTAACTTGAAAGAAATGATTTAGGGTATCTGGCAGAAGAAATTTCTAAGCAGCAAAGCATTCCAGAGGTGACTTGGGTGCTGTTAAAGGTATTCAGTTTTATAAGGGAAGCAGAGCATAAAAGTCTGGAAAATTTGCAGTCCGACAATGTGATAGAAAAGAAAATTCCATTTTCTGAGGAGAAATTCAAGCTGGCTGCAGAAATGTGCATAAGTAACAAGGAGCTGAATGTTAATCCCCAAGACAATGGGGAAAACATCTCCAAGGCATGTCAGAGGTCTTCACGGCAGCCCCTCCCATCATAAACCCAAAGGCCTAGGAGGAAAAAGTGGTTTTGTGGGCCAGGCCCAGGGTCCTTGTGCTGTGTGCAGCTTAGGGACTTGGTGCCCTGCATCCCAGCCGCTCCAGCCATGGCTGAAAGGGGCCAGCATAGAGCTCGGGCTGTGGCTTCAGAAGGTGCAAGCCCCAAGCCTTGGCAGCTTCCATGTGGTGTTGAGCCTGCAAGTGCACAGAAGTCACAAATTGGGGTTTGGGAACCTCCACCTAGATTTCAGATGATGTGTGGAAATGCCCGGATGACCAGGCAGAAGTTTGCTGCAGGGGCAGGGCCTTCATGGAGAACCTCTGCTAGGGCAGTGCAGAAGAAAACTGTAGGGTCAGAGCCCACACACAGAGTACCCACTAGAGCACTGCCTAGTGGAGCTGTGAGAAGAAGGCCACCATCCTCCAGACTCCAGAATGGTAGGTCCACCAACAGCTTGCACTTTGTACCTGGAAAAGCCACAGGCACTCATTGCCAGCCTGTGAAAGCAGACAGGAGGGAGGCTATCCCCTGCAAAGTCACAGGGGAGAAGATGTCCAAGACCTTGGGAACCTACCTCTTGCCTCAGCGTGACCCGGATGTGAGACGTGGAGTCAAAGGAGATCATTTTGGAGCTTTAAGATTTGACTGCCCTGCTGGATTTCAGACTGCATGGGGCCTGTAGCCCCTTTGCTTTGGCCAATTTCTCCCATTTGGAACAGCTGTATTTACCCCATGCCTGTACCCCGATTGTACCTAGGAAGTAACTAACTTGCTTTTGATTTTACAGGCTTATAGGCAGAAGAGACTTGCTTTGTCTCAGATGAGACTTTGAACTCTGGACTTTTGAGTTAATACTGAAATGACTTAAGACTTTGGGGGACTATTGGGAAGACATGATTGGTTTTGAAATATGAGGAAAAGAGATTTGGGAAGGGCCAGGGGTGGAATGATCTGGTTTAGCTGTGTTCCCACCTAAATCTCATCTTGAATTCCCATGTGTTGTGGGAGGAACCCAGTGGGAGGTGATTGAATCATAGGGGCAGGTCTTTCTGGTGCTGTTCTTATGATAGTGAATAAATCTCATGAGATCCAATGGTTTTAAACATGGGAGTTTCCCTGCAAAAGCTCTCTCTTTGCCTGCTGCCAGCCACGAAAGCTGTGATTTGCTCCTTCTTGCCTTCTACCGTGATTGGGAGGCCTCCTCAGCCATGTGGAACTGTCAGTTCATTAAACCCTTTTTCCTGGCTGGGCACAGTGGCTCACGCCTGTAACCCCAGCACTTTGGGAGGCTGAGGTGGGCGAATCACAAGGTCAGGAGATCAAGATCATCCTGGCCAACATGGTGAAACCCCGTCTCTACTAAAAATACAAAAAAATCAAGTGGGTGTGGTGGCGCGTGCCTGTAATCCCGGCTACTGGGGAGGCTGAGGCAGGAGAATCACTTGAACCCAGGAGGTGGAGATTGCAGTGAGCCGAGATCGCACCACTGCACTCCAGCCTGGTGACAGAGCAAGACTCCCTCTCAAAACAAACAAACAAATAAACCAAACTTTTTCTTGTATAAATTACTCAGTCTCGGTTATATCTTCATCAGCAGCATGAAAACGGACTGATACAGAGTTCAAAGCTTCAATGCCCTATGATTGTGCCTGTGAGTAACCACTGCACTGCAGCCTGGGCAACATAGTGAGACCTCATCTCTAAAAAAGAAAAACAACAACAATAATACACACACAGTCAATGGGGCTTTTGTAAGGATTTCAGTACATGTAAAGCTGTATGTGTAAAGGACAATGTATTGCACACAGCAAGTGCCATGATCATCGTTACTAAGTATTTCACAGGAGTTATAGCATTTAGTTTTCTAATAATCCTATAAGATAGTATAGCAACATGATTGCGTGGCCCAGTTTACAATTATCACTTATATGCTGACAGAATTTCTATTTTATTCAATGCATCCATCCCTCAAAGGTGACTTGAATCCTGGTTAAACAGGCAACCAAGGCCGGGCACAGTGGCTTCCGCCTGAAATCCCAGCACTTTGGGAGGCTGATGCGGGTGGATGACGAGGTCAAGAGATCAAGACCATCCTGGCCGACACGGTGAAACCCCCCCATCTCTACTAAAAATACAAAAATTAGCTGGGCACTGTGGCGTGTGCCTGTAGTTCCAGCTACTTGGGAGGCTGAGGCAGGAGAACTGCTTGAACCTAGGAGGCGGAGGTTGCAGTGAGCCGAGATTGTGCCACTGCACCACTCCACCCTGGTGACAGAGTGAGACTCTGTCTCAAAAACAAAAACAAAAAAGAAAAAGAAAAAGGAAAAAAAGGACAATCAAATAAACCCTCTCCCCTTGCCAGTGACTGCTTAAGGAAGAGGACATGAATCGGTTCTGGCCAGCGAACCATGAGACATCTGGGAAATGTTCCCTCTCGCTTAAAGTAAAATGAAAGAAACAGCATATCTTCTTGCACTGGATGTTGTTCTGTCTGCATGTGATGCCAGAAATGGTAGCACACATTTGAAAACCATGAGGGAGGCCAGTAGAGAACAAAGTGAAAGGCATGCTCATGGATGCGGGTAAGTATGGTTATCATCTTCACTTCAGATGGGAAGGTAAGGCCTAAACAAGCATAGGAAATTTTCAAAAGTCACACTCAGGGAGTTGCCTATTCTTTATCCACTATACTGTGATAACTACATTTTTATTTATTTATTATTTATTTATTTGAAATGGAGTCTCGCTCTGTCACCCAGGCTGGAGTGCAGCAGTGCGATCTTGGTTCTTTGCAACCTCTGCCTCCTGGGTTCAAGTGATTCTCCTTCCTCAGCCTCCTGAGTAAGGGGGATTACAGGTGCCTGCCACCACACCTGGCTAATTTTCTTTTTTTTTTTTTTGTATCTTTAATAGAGATGGGATTTCACCATGTTGGCCAGGCTGGTCTCAAACTCCTGATCTCAAGTGGTCCACCTGCCTTAGCCTCCCAAAGTGTAGGGATTACAGGCATGAGCCACCATGCCCGACTAATAGCCACATTTTTAAAGAACACATAGTCACCTTCTAAAATGCCCTGAGGATATGAAGTAATGGATATGGAAAACATTCCAGGATCAGTTGTCCATCTCAAGACCTTTAAGGCCAGTAAAAACAGTTATTTATTGGAGGTAGACAGGTTGTGGACCTGTTAGCACGTACAGCATTTATGTATTTAATTTGTGCTGACTGGGCACGGTGTCTCACACTTGTAATCCCAGCACTTTGGGAGGCCGAGGTGGGTGGATCCCCTGAGGTTGGGAGTTTGAGACCAGCCTGGCCAACATAGCAAAACCCCATCTGTACTAAAAATACAAAAATTAGCTGGGCATGGTGGTGGGTACCTGTAATCCCAGCTACTCAGAGGCTTAGGCAGGGAGAATTGCTTGAACCAGGGAGGCCGAAGTTGCAGTGAGCTGAGATCCCACTACTGCCCTCTAGCCTGGGCGACAGAGCAAGATTCCATCTCAAAAAAAAGAAAAAAAAGGTCCTACAAGAAAAGTCTGAAACAATATAGAAAATCCTGTGTTCCCACGCTGAAGTGCTTAGAGTCGAAGAAAGAAGCCTATCAAAGATTATACTTATACATTCAGAATGCAGTGCATTCTCACCAGGTGCAGTGGCTCACACCTGTAATCCCAATACTTTAGGATGTCGAGGTGGGAGGATCGCTTGAGGCCAGGAGCTCAAAGCTGCAGTCAGCTATGATGGCACCACTGCACTCCAGCCTGGGCAACAAAGCAAGACTCTGTCTCCACATCTACAAAAA
Source organism: Pan troglodytes (assembly GCF_028858775.2). Taxonomy (NCBI): domain Eukaryota; kingdom Metazoa; phylum Chordata; class Mammalia; order Primates; family Hominidae; genus Pan; species Pan troglodytes. The sequence goes on from NC_072402.2 coordinate 24,804,730, forward strand.
TTTTTTTGGACTACAGTGCTTTAAATTGAAAACAATAAATATTTTAAACTCCACTGATCTGCAAATAATGACTTGGAAACTAAATCACAGATCGTTCAGATGAACATGTCTATAGAAGGGAAAGGATAAAATCCAAGAGAACTTTTCCTGCCATGAGGCCTTTGAGAATGGCTGCCAGACTGACAGTTTATGGGTTGTACTGACTGTTGGTTGGGAAGAGAGCTGGGGCTTAGGGATGAAAGCAGAGGGGCAAGGACAAGAAAAAGTTTTACATTCTATAACAATACTAGCAGATCTGCTTCCAGTAAGACCAAAGATACTAAAATCCTTACACTGATTTAATTTTCCCCTTTTTAAAACAAGTTATGACTATTTAAAAAAACTAATTTAGGGTCAGATTTCTTTCCCAATGTGATCTCAGCAGCTAGTCAAATTTAGAGATTTCCAGATGGTAATTTATTCAACACAATTTTTTGCCAGTTTTAAGTAATGAAGTCTTAAATGGAGCCTCTAATACCCTTAAACCTAAATTATTTTTTGTGTGATTCTGAAATATTCAGACCCTATGATCAAGAAGAGGAAAAAACAACCATCAGCCAAAACTCTTCTAAGTTACTCTCTGCATCTGCTTTTGCAATGTGCCTGATTTCTCTTAAGGAAATATTATGTAAATAATCAGGAGTATATCTCGGTCATTCTGGGATATCATGCCAGAGTTGAAAGAAGAAGACCTTGAGAAATATCTTCTTATAAATGTTGAGGCTAAAAAAGGGGTTTATTTTGGTATTTTTTTTCCTGTAATAAAGTAAGGCTTGTAGAACACCTAGTTTGACGTAATGAAACATAAGATTAAATAAACGGCACTCAGTGCTCAATGTTGCCCAGGCTGGAATGCAGTGGCGTGATCTCGGATCGCTACAACCTCCACCTCCCAGCCGCCTGCCTTGGCCTCCCAAAGTGCCCAGATTGCAGCCTCTGCCCGGCCGCCACCGCATATAGGAAGTGAGGAGCGTCTCTGCCTGGCCGCCCATCATCTGGGATGTGGGGAGCGCCTCTGCCCCGCCGCCCCGTCTGAGATGTGAAGAGTGCCTCTGCCTGGCTGCGACCCCGTCTGGGAACTGAGGAGTGTCTCTGCCCCACCGCCACCCTGTCCGGGAGGTGAGGAGCGTCTCTGACCGGCCGCCCCGTCTGGGAAGTGAGGAGCGTCTCCGCCCGGCAGCCGCCCCGTCCGGGAGGTGGGGGGCGCCTCTGCCCGGCCACCGCCCGGTCTGGGAGGTGTACCCAACAGCTCATTGAGAAGGGGCCATGATGACAATGGCGGTTTTGTCGAATAGAAAAGGGGAAAATGTAGGGAAAAGAAAGAGAGAAAATAAATAAATAAATAAATAAATAAATGGACAAAACTCCCTTTTCAATTCAGCTTCTTTTTTCCTTATTACCCATATAAACCTTAATTTTATTATAGAATGCTTCCAAAAACATTCCTGTTGTCTTAATTTTCATCTCAATTATTTTCAGAGAAGCCATTCTAGAAATTTTAATTGTTAACATTTATCTGATTTTTTTTTTTTAAGAGGAAAAAAAATCTCTCTCGGCCGGACATGGTGGCTCACACCTATAATCTCAGCACTTTGGGAGGCCAAGGCGGGTGGATCACTTGAGGTCAGGAGTTCAAGACCAGCTTGGGCAACATGGTGAAACCCCGTTTCTACGAAAAAATACAAATATTAGCCAGGTATGGTGGCATATGCCTGTATTCCCAGCTACCTGGGAGGCTGAGGCAGGAGAATCCAGTAGTTAGATGTTGCAGGAAGCCGAGATCATGCCACTGCACTCCAGCCTGGGTGACAGAGTGAGACCTTGTCTCAAATAAATAAATAAATACATATTAGCCAGGCATGGTGGTAAGCATCTGTAATCCCAGCTACTTGTGGTGGGAGAATCACTTGAGCCCGGGAGGTGGAGGCTGTAGTGAGCTGAGAAAAGGCCACTGCACTCCAGCCTGGGTGACAGTGAGACCCTGTCTTAAATAAATAAATAAATAAATATTAGCTGGGCATGGTGGCATATACCTGTAATACCAGCTACTTGGGAGACCATGGCGGGAGAATCGCTTGAACCCAGGAAGTGGAGGCTGGTAGTGAGCTGAGATCAGGCCACTGCACTCCAGCCTGGGTGACAGAGCGAGACTCTGTCTTAGAAAGAGAGAGGGAGAGAGAGAGAGAGATAGATCGTTTCTCGCTCTGTCATCCAGGTTGAAGTTCAGTGGTGTGTTCATAGCTCATTGCAACTTGGCAGTCCTGGCTGAAGCTATCTTCCTGCCTAAGCCTCCCTATTAGCTGAGACCATAGGCACATGCCACCATGCCTGGCTAATTTTTTTAACATATTTTGTAGAGACGGCATCTCACCCTGGTGCCCAGGCTGGTTTCTAACTCCCAGGCAAGTGATCCTCTCACCCCAGCCTCCTAAAGTGCTAGGATAACAGGCGTGAGCCACCACACCCAGCTGTCTCAGATAATTTCGAACAAATGAATATCTATGTTCCTATAGAATGGTGATTCTCAAAAGGGGCAATTTTGCCCTCCTCACTGTCTACTCCCAGGCCCAGGGAACATTTTGTAATGTCTGGAACACATTTTTGGTTGTCATATTGTGGGTGGGAGCTGCTATGGACACCCGAGGGTAGAGATCAGGGAAGCTGCTAAACATCCTACAATGCACAGCACAGCAAAGATATATCCCGTCCAAAATGTCAATAGTGCCAAGGCTGAGAAACCTTGATGTAGAAATAGTTTTGTTTCTTTTTTTTTGAAATATGCAATGTGCCCCAGGGACCTTGGGACATAATGTAGTGCACAGGGAGAGAAAATAATTCAGCACAAACCCTTTCTGCCATGTGCACTGCCGGAACCCTCAACTGTGCTGCCATAAATTCTTACCTGGACTTCTCCAATAGCCTCTCCACTGGCCTCCCTGTTTCTACTTCTGCCTTCTCTAGTCCCTTCTCTCCTGGAGCAGCCAGAGTGGGGGTTTCCCATTGCTAGCCTAGATCATGATAAGCTTCCTATCTTATGAGACTCTGCAGGATTGCACGCCTGCCTCTCTCTGCAGCCTCACACCAAGTACCCTGGAGCCATACTGGCTTTCTTTTAAGTTACTCAATAGCTTTGTCTGACTCCTCTTTATCTTCTTTGTTTGTTTTGTTTTTGTTTTTGAGACCGAGTTTGGCTCTTGTCACCCAGGCTAGAGTGCAGTGGCGTGATCGCAGCTCACTGCAACCTCCACCTCCCAGGTTTAGGTAATTCTGGTGCCTCAGCTTCCCCAGTAGCTGGGATTACAGGCACCCACCATCATGTCCGGCCAATTTTTGTATTTTTAGTAGAGACTGGTTTTCACCATATTGGCCAGGCTGGTCTCAAACTCCTGACCTCAAGTGATCCACTCGCCTCAGCCTCCCAAAGTTCTGAGATTACAGGCATGAGCCACCATGCCCAGCCTCCTCTTTATTTTCTTATCATTCACATCTATCTTAATTCCAGTAAGCCTTCCTTAACCCATCATCACTAGATGAGGCCAGTCTGCTCTAAGCTCTCTTATCTCTGTGCTTTTCTTTTTAAAAAATTTATTTTATTTATGTTTTTAGAGATGGGGTCTTGCTACATTGCCCAGGCTGGAGTGCAGTTGCTATTCACGGTGACATTTATTGGAGTAAATGTCACTTACATTTATCAATATACCTTAATGAATCGTTTGCTATTAAAGACGAGAAACTGAAAAGCATAGGTAGGAAAAGTTTAAACTGTTAAACTGCTTTGAATAATAAAATAAGAATTAGAAGGCTTGGGAATGGGAGGTGGCTGGGGAGGAGAGACCTGCAGCAAAAATATAACTGGAAGTGATCTGTTAAGGAGATATAGAAATTCTCTATGACGGGGACTAATTAGTAGACTTTAGTAGAGTCACAGTAATGATTTTGAACTTTTTTCCAGTACTGTGTAGCTCTGCAACCCTTTACAGTTAATACAAATTCCAGTAAAACTTACACCCTTGACCTTGTATTAGTGGTGCTTTGTGAAATGGGAGTAATTTAGGTTGTGTCCAATGTTGGGTACAGGAGGCCTGGTGCGGTGGCTCATGCTGTCTCTACTAAAAATAAAAAAAGTAGCCAGGCATGGTGGTGCATGCCTGTGGTTCCAGCTACTTGGGAGGCTGAGGCATAAGAATCTCTTGAACCTGGGAGGCGGAGATTGCAGTGAGCTGAGGTAGCGCCACTACACTCCAGCCTGGGTGACAGAGCGAGATTCTGTCTCTAAATAAATAAATAAATGTTGGGAACAGGATGGAAAAAAGGCATCAGAGAGGGCAGAGCCAGAGATGCCAACAAATAACAGCAAATTGGAGTAGAATGACTAAAATGTTAGCCACTCGAGGATTACTGGGATAGACTCTGAGTTTTCACTGTATTGTAAAAAGGGCATGAGTTATTTAAATATTAGAAGTCTAATTGCCTCCAAACAGGTGACAGGCACTGGTATCCAGATTACATAACAATGTAAAATGAATAAAGAAAGGATTGAGTCACATGATATCTAAGTTCTCTTTTTTTTTTAAATTTGCTTTCTTTATTCATTCTAACATCATTAACACCATTAAGCATAAATCTGAGAATAATTGCTTTTAATTTTTAATGTTGAATGTGTATACATTTCCTCTCATATGTCCAAGTGTTTTTCTTCTTTTGTTTTCATTTTATTTTATTTATTTAATTATTTTTTTGAGACAGTTTTGCTCTGTCGCCTGGGCTGAGTGCAGTGGCACCATCTTGGCTATCTTTAACATTCATCTGACAGACAAAAGAAAATAATACTTACCTTTTATCTAAAGTTCCCAGAAATGTTTGCAACTCCCTAATTAAAAGTCACCAAGTGACTCATTCTGGAAAGAAAAGGGGAAAACCAACTCTAATGGAATACGGGAAAAAAATTAGCAATCTCTTCTCATCTACTATTTTAATCGTACTGTTAGCTGAAATATATTCCAGGTTCTGTTTTTAAGTGCTTTCATATATCAATTCCCTGAACATTATCAGCTCCACAAGGTAGTACTGTTATTATCCCCATTTCACAGGGAAGGAATCTGAGGCTCAGAGAAGTTAAGTAACTTGCTCAAATTTAAGAGGTTAAGTAACACAGCTAGCAGGCAGTGAGCCAGGATTAGAAAACAGGCAATTTGCCTATGAAAGCTACCCATTCCAAAGACTAAGCAATGTGCATTCATGCCTCAGTGTAATTAAGTTCATACTGACTGGTTGGCTTTTGAATACAGTACAGTGTTAGGTAAAACAAAGGATGACAATCTCAGTGAATGCCACATCTGTACTTGGTTTGCTCAGTCCAAAGAAGCATCTTTGAATTCTATCATTCTCTTACATCCCATATCCAACTTGTCAGGAAACTTAAATTGCTCTGCTTTCAAGATATACCCAGGCTCCAACCATTTCTCACCATCTTCACAACTACCATCCTGGTCTTTGTCACTGTCACCTTGACATTGCATTATTGCACTGACCTCCAGACATTATCTCTGCTTTCACCCTTGCCCCCTTTTTTTTTTTTTTTTTTTTTTTGAGACAGAGTTTCACTCTTGTTGCCCAGGCTGGAGTGCAATGGTGTGATCTCGGCTCACCGCAACCTCTGCCTCCCGGGTTCAAGCAATTCTCCTGCCTCAGCCTCCCGAGCAGCTGGGATTACAGGCATGTGCCACCACACCCAGCTAATTTTTGTATTTTTAGTAGAGATGGGGTTTCACCATGTTGGTCAGGCTGGTCTCGAACTCCTGACCTGGTGATCCGCCCGCCTCGGCCTCCCAAAGTGCTGGGATTACAGGCATGAGCCACCATGCCCAGCCCCTTGCCCCTTTAACAATTTATTCTCGGCCGGGCGCGGTGGCTCACGCCTGTAATCTCAGCACTTTGGGAGGCTGAGGTGGGCGGATCACAAGGTCAGGAGATCGAGACCATCCTGGCTAACACGGTGAAACCCCATCTCTACTAAAAATACAAAAAATTAGCCGGGCCTGGTGGCGGGTGCCTGTAGTCCCAGCTACTCGGGAGGCTGAGGCAGGAGAATGGTGTGAACCCGGGAGGCGGAGCTGGCAGTGAGCCGAGATGGTGCCACTGCACTCCAGCCTGGGTGACAGAGCAAGACTCCATCTCAAAAACAACAACAACAACAACAAAAAACAATTTATTCTCAACACAGTAGTCAGAGATATCCCTTAAAATGAAAAGCCAGGGCCAGGTGCAGTGGCTCACATCTGTAATCCCAGCACTTTGGAAGGCCAAGGCGGGAGGATCACTTGAGGTCAGGAGTTCGAGACCAGCCTGGCCAACATGGTGAAACCCCATCTCTACTAAAAATATAAAAATCAGCCGGGCGTGGTGGTGCATGCCTATAGTCCCAGTTACTCAGGAGGCTAAGGCAGGAGAATCGCATGAACCCAGGAGACGGAGGTTGCAGTGAGCCAAGATCGCGCCACTGTACTCAGCCTAGGCGACAGAGCAAAACTCTGTCTAAAAAAAATAAGTAAATAAATAAATAAAATAAAATGAAAAGCCGCATCAAGTCATGTGTCTTCTGACAATAGTGGCTCCCTATTTTTTTCAGAGTGAAAGCCAAATTTGTTACAATGGTGTATGAGGCCCTCTGCTCTCTGCACTTCCTCCCTCATCACCACCACTGTGGTGACCTCCTCCCTGCACACAGCATTCTAACTACACCTGACTACTGGCAGTTTTTCAAATATTCCTTGCAGGTTTGCTGCCTTAGAGCTTTTGCACTGGCCATTTCCTCTGCTTGGAATTTTGCATACCCAGTCTCCTCACTCTCTACGAGTCTTTATTCAAATGATAGGCCTACCCTAAAAACTCTACTTTAAATTTTGGGCTGCACGAGGTGGCTCACACCTGTAATCCCAGCACTTTGGGAGGCCAAGGCGGGCAGATCACTTGAGGTCAGGAGTTTGAGTCCAGTCTGGCCAACATGGTGAAACCCCGTCTCTACTAAAAATACAAAAATTAGCTGGCATGGTGGCAAGTGCCTGTAATCCCAGCTATTAGGGAGGCTGAGTCAGGAGAATCACTTGAACCTGGGAAGCGGAGGATGCAGTGAGCCGAGATCATGTCACTGCACTCCAGCCTGGGTGACAGAGTGAGATATTGTCTCAAAAAAATTATATATATATATATATATATATATATAAACTGGTACTGCACCAGTCTTTACTGAACCTCGTTTCTTTCTTCTTTCTCTCTACTTGAATATTTTCCCATAGCATTAACACTTTATAGCAAGTAATTTATTCTACTTCTCATTCATTATATTTATTTTCTGTCTTCTCTATTAGTATTCAAGTTTGTGAACACTAAGTTATCTCAAGTGCCATATATATTTGTGTTGTTTTTTTAATTTTATTTATTTATGTATTTATTTTTATTTTTGAGACGGAGTCTCGCTCTGTTGCCTAGGCTGGAGTGCCGTGGCTCCATCTTGGCTCACTGCAACCCCTGCCTCCCAGGTTTAAGCGATTCTCCTGCCTCAGCCTCCCAAGTAGCTGAGATTACAGGTGTGTGCCACCACACCCAGCTAATTTTTGTATTTTTAGTAGAGACAGGGTTTCGCCACGTTGACCAGGGTGGTCTTGAACTCCTGACTACTCAGGTGATCTGCCCGCCTCAGCCTCCCGAAGTTCTGGGATTATAGGCATGAGCCACCACACTGGGCTGATACATATTTGTTGAAGGAATGAATGAAAAAGTGGTCACAGTGACCCTGAAAAATGAATGCAGCTGGCTTTTAAAGTCAGAAAATCCTCCACAAAAGCATATGAAATGTATTGCTATTGGGCAAATTTATTCTTTGGCATGCAGATATTTGGAATGCTAATGAATCACTAACATTAAAATATAAATTTAGAAACAATGATTATCACCACTTTAATTGTGAAAGGCCCCATTCCAACACAATACCAACATACCCTCTTTTTATTTTCTTCAGAAAATAGTGGCTCTAGGCTCCCAACAGGACAGGAACAGTTATGGGAAAATGTATACACGGACAAATTTTGTTTTCAGGACCTGTCATACTTCCAGATTGCTCAGCACATCCTTGCAAGTTTTCTTCTCCCAGAGTCACTCCATCTATGCATTATGTCCTCAGAACACAGCATAGACCTGCATCACAGTGAGTGGCAGGAAGGACTATCAGCAGGTGTCCCAGCTCCTGGAAGCTGGCTGCCCACCCCATCAGCGCCTCAAAGTGTGGTCTAGGACAATCTACATCAGGGTTTCTGGGGCACTTGTGAAAAATACATATTTCTGGGACTCCAGCTATTCTTACTGAGTGAGAATCTCTGGAGGTGGGACTGGGCATTTGCATTTTAGTTCGATTCTAGCATGAATTTTTTTTTTTTTAAAGAGTCTCACTCTGTTGCCAGGCTAGAGTGCAGTGGCGCAATCTCAGCTCACTGCAATCTCAGCCTCCCAGGTTCAAGAGATTCTCCTGCCTCAGCCTCCTGAGTAGCTGGGATTACAGGCACGCACCATCACACCCAGCTAACTTTTTTTTTTTTAGTAGAGACGGGGTTTCACCATGTTGGCCAGGATGGTCTCGATCTCCTAACCTCATGATCCACCCACCTCGGCCTCCCGAAGTGCTGGGATTACAGGTGTGAGCCACCTCGCCAGGCCTATGATTCTTAAACGTCTTCCACATTTAAGAACTACTGCTCTGGTCTAGATTTTTTCCTGACCTTTCTCCCAAATCAAAATTCACCTAATTCTTAGGTAAGAAAACACACACACACACACACACACACACACACACACACTATATATATATATATATATACACACACATACACATATATATATATGAAAAAAAAAATTCACCTAATTGTGTAGAGATGAAGTTTCACCACGTTTGCCCAAGCTGGTCTTGAACTCCTGAGCTCAAGCAATCCACCTGCCTCGGCCTCTCAAAGTGCTGGGATTATAGGCATGAGCCACCACACAAAGCCAAGTATCACATGCTCGTACCCAATTCTCTGCCAAAGTTAATCATATGAGAGATGTTCAGGCAATAATTATTGATGTTTTTACCTGTTTGCTCCCAAGATCTCCTCTCCGTAATTGCATTCAACACTTTTACACAAACTAGTAACCAGTGGCAAGGACTATCCATATACCTGCAGGTTCATGGGGAGAGCATTTGTGACAACCTCTCTCCCTTTAAGGCAATTCTTCTTTAATGTCTTGTCCTGGATGTGAGTTCGACTGAGAGAAAGAATGCTTCTCTCTTTAAAGAAAAAAAAATCTTTTTTCCAAAATATCTTCTAAGTCATGTATTTGGAAATAAATCTATGCTTTTGTATAGTATGTTTACATTTGATTTCACCACATACCCGGTTGACCTAAACAAAACCAGAAAAACCCTAGTTAGAGTGGCATAAATTAGATTTGTCCTTGGATCTATATTAGCATTTGCTGGCTTACAGGTCAAATATAGACATAGGTAGGTACTTCTGGTATTAATAAGAATAAAGTAACTAACCTGCACAATGTGCACATGTACCCTAAAACTTAAAGTATAATAAAACAAACAAACAAACAAACAAAAAAAGAATAAAGTGAGTCTGAGTATCCCAATGTTCTTGTTTGTATGGAATTACACTAAAGAAGCCAGCCATGGTGGTGTATGCCTGTAGTCCTAACTATTTGGGAGGTTGAGGTGGGAGGATCACTTGAGCCCGGGAGCTGGAGAACACAGCCTAGGCAACATAGTGAGACCCTGGCTCAAAAAAAGAAAAAAAAAAAAAAACGCTGGGTTTTGGTGGCTCAGGCCTGTAATCCCAGCACTTTGGGAGGCTGAGGCAGGCGGATCACATGAGGCCAGGAGTTTGAGACCAGCCTGGCCAACATGGTGAAACCCCATCTCTACTAAAAATACAAAAATTAGCTGGCATGGTGGTGCACATCTGTAATCCCAGCTACTCAGGAGGCTGAAGCAGGAGAATCACTGGAACCCAAGAGGCGGAGATTGCAGCGAGCCTAGATCATGTCACTGCACTCCAGCCTGGGTGACAGAGTGAGACTCCATCTCAAAAAAAAAATCAACTAAAGCGCAAGTGGGTTGGTTTTGTTTTTCTGTGTTTTTTGAGACAGGGTCTCACTCTGTCACCCAGGCTGGAGTGCAGTGGTGTAATTACTGCTCACTGTAACCTCCTCCTCCCAGACTCAAGCCATCTGATTCTCCCACCTCAGCGTCCCAAGTACCTGGGACTATAGGTGTGCACCACCATACCCAGCTAAATTTTGTATTTTTTGTAGAGACCAGGTTCCACCATGTTGCCCAGATTGGTTTTGAACTCCTGAGCTCAAGCGATTTACCTGCCTCGGCCTCCCAAAGCGCTAGGATTGCAGGTGTGAGCCACCATGCCTGGCCTCTTGCAAGTGTTTTTAAAGCAAGTCTCCGGTGAGTTGATTCTCATTATTTGTGGCAGTTATGTTCTGTAAAGTCTCCACAAACACTGAATTAGTGAATACTGACGCATTGCTCCTAGGGAAAATACAGGATTAGGTTCCGACAGCCCTTGGTGACAATGTTTTTGTCAACTGATCAATACATAACCTTGTTTTATGTGTTTTTCTGTTTAAAGATCTGAACCCAAAAGCATCTGAGCCAGGTCTCAATCAATTTGGAAAGTTTATGTTGCCAAGGTTAAGGATGCATTCATCACACAGCCTCAGGAGGTTCTGACATGTGCCCAGGGTTATTGGGGTACGGCTTGCTTTTATACATGTTAGGGACACATAAAACATCAATCAATAAATGTAAGATTTACATTAGTTGGGTCTGTAAGGGCGGGAAAACTCAAAGGGAGGAGGGGCTTCCAGGTCATAGGAAGATTATAAAATGTTCTGATTGGCAATTGATTGAAAGAGTTATTATCACTAGAAAGGAATGTCTGGGTCAAGATAAGGGGTTGTGGAGACTAATGTTTTATCATGCAGATGAAGCCTCCATGTAGCAGGCTTCAGAGAGAATAGATTGTAAATGTATCTTATCAAACTGAAGGACTGTATTGATGTTGATGCTGGAGGAGTAAAATGAGATATATCTAACCCTGCTTCCATCATGGCCTGAACTGTATCTTCAGGTTAATTCTGGAATGCCCTCGGCTGAGAGGAGAGGTCCGTTCAGATGCTTGGGGGGCCTTAGAATTTTATTTTTGGTTTACAATTACTTGGCCAGGCACGGTAGCTCACGCCTGCAATCCCAGCTCTTTGGGAAGCCAAGGTGGGCAGATTGCCTGAGCTCAGGAGTTCGAAGCCAGCCTGGACAACACGGTGAAACCCTGTCTTTACTAAAATAGAAAAAATTAGCCAGGTTTAGTGGCACGCGCCTGTAGTCCCAGATTCTTGGGAGGCTCAGGCTCAAGAATTGCTTGAACCCAGGAGATGGAGGTTGCAGTGAGCTGGATTGTACCACTGCACTGCAGCCTGGGCAACAGAGCAAGACTCTGTCTCCAAAGAAAAGGAAAGAGAAAAAAGAAAGACAATTACTTAATATACTTATGGCCACAGCACTGTAATTTATGCTTGAATGAAGCTTATCTAATACAAGGATTTATCTGTAAGACACATCACACATGTCTTGTGCTTAGGAACACTAAACAGCACCTTGCCACTACACTGGGAACCATTTTGTTTCATTTTATTTTCCAGACGGAGTTTCGCTCTTATTGCCCACATACTACATGGCATCATAATTATATGCTCACATGTCTTACTGTCCAAACACAATTATGAGCACCTCAAGGGCTAAGATCTTACTTTATCTACTTTTGCATTGTCTAGCACAGTACCTGACTCATAATGGGGATTCAGTAAAAGTTGTTGAATGAATTTGTAAACGGATGCATAGATGGATGATAAATAGATGCATGGATGTTTCTAATTTCCACTTTGTTTGTGAATTTAACACATTTCTTGAGCACTTGCTATGTGCGAGGCACTGTACTAGACACAGGAGATAAAGCAGTGCAAGCAATTTTTAAAAGGGTCCTTGTTCTATGAAATATGTGAGCAGTGACTGGGTTGGAGGTGAGAGGGATCCTTGAGTGGCATTTGAACCAAGACCTGAATGATAATGGGAAATGAGTCATGAAAATACCAAAGGGGCCACAACCTCAGCTCAGAAGTGACATCTCTTACTTAGGCTCACATTTCATTGTTTAGCACTGACCACGTGGCCTTAACTGACCACATGGTCGGTTAAGAAGTAGAGTCTCCTGTATGCCTAAGAAGGAAGGGAAAACAGAGCATGATCAACCAGCCAACAGCTCCCCAATGGCTCAGAGAAAAAGGGAATGACAAAAACAATAACTTGGCTGTTTGAAAATGCTATCTGTATTAGAAATCAATACATTTAGTGTGGATGAAAAGATAAAGACCAGAGGCAATTGTTCCCGGCAGAAGGAGAAGCAAGTGTTTGGCACATCAAAGAAACAGGAAAAAGACCAATGTATAGCTTGTGAATGAGAAACAGTGAGGGGTTGGGCACAGTGGCTCACACCTGTACTCTTAGCACTTTGGGAGGTGGGACAGGAGGATCTCTTGAGGCCAGGAGTTGGAGACCAGCCTGGGCAAAATAGTAAGACCCTATCTCTACAAAACAAAGTTTTTTTTTTTAATTAGCTGGATGAAGTGGCATGTGCCTGTAGTCCTAGCTACTAGGGAAGCTGAGGCAGGAGGATTGCTTGAGCTCAGGAATTCAAGGTTATGGTGAGCTGTGATCATGCCACTGCACTTCAGCCTGGGCAGCAGAGTGTGACCCTGTCTCAGAAAACAAAAACAAAACAAAACAAAAGAACTAGGGTGGAAGAACAAGAGGAGCCAGGGTATGTAGTGCAATGTGGTCCATGCCAAGGGGTATGAATTTTACTCTCAGTGCAAAGAGGCGCCTTTGTGAGAAAGCAGTCAGATAATTTAGTTTACATTTTTAAATACCTCTTTGGCTGTTGCATGCAGAATAAATTAACAGGGGCAACAGTAAAGGTGAGAAGACAGTCAGGAAGTTCTGCACTAGTCCAGGTGAGCGAGAATGATAACGAGGTCTGGCGGATGGTAACAAGAAAAGTGAGAATTAGATCTTTAATGTAGAATAGGCAGGACTTCATGGTATATTGTGAGGGGGTGAAAATAGAGAATTCATTCACCCATAAATTTTTTGGTACACTTGTTTTTCTTTCTGGTCCTCATTTTCACCTATAAACTTGAGGATACCAGAACATATGTTAAACTGTGTTCTTCACAGCAAAATTTTTATGAACTGGATTCATAAAGTCAATGAGATATAATGAAGGCAGTAGCAACCCTCTTAAACTCTAAAAACTCTAAAAGTGAAATAGGCTGTAATCTGGGAGGCTGAGGTGGGAGGATGGCTTGTGTCCAGGAGTTCAAGACCCGCCTGGGCAGAATAGCAAGACCTCAGTCTCTAAAAAAATAAAAAATAAGCCGGTGCTATGGCGTGCACCTGTAGTCCCAGCTACTCAGGAGGCTGAGGTGGGAGGATGGTTCGAGCCCAGGAGGTCGAGGCTGCAGTAAGCAACAGAGTGAGACCCTGTCTCATAAATAAATAAATAAATAAATAAATAAATAAATAAATAAATGTGAAATAGACTTAGTGGTTCTGGCCAACCTCATTTTCATCATTAAAAAATTGATGGCTGGCCTCAGTGGCTCAGGCCTGTAATCCCAGCACTTTGGTAGGCTGTAGTGGGTTGATCATCTGAGGTCAGGAGTTCGACACCAGCCTGGCCAACATGGTGAAACCCTATCCCTACTAAAAATACAAAAGTTAGCAGGGCATGGTGGTGGGTGCCTGTAATCTCCGCTACTCAGGCAGCTGAGGCAGGAGAATTGTTTGAACCTGGGAGCCAGAGGTTGCAGTGAGCTCAGATCCTGCCACTGCACTGCAGCTGGGTGACAAAGCAAGACTCCGTCTCAAAATAAATAAAGAAATAAACAAACAAATAAATAAATTGAGACTATTCCTGAGTTTATTTAAAATATACCTTATGATTGAGATTCAGGGTGCACAAGTGCAGAACATGAGTGTGTATTGGAAGTTTTCTAGAGGTTGGCTTATGACTGGCTGATGAGGTCCAAGTATAAGAATAGCAATTGAATTTTATAAACCTTTGCATTTATTGTCAATACCAATTACATGCTGCAAGTGCAATTTCCTAACTTACTACAATTATTTGTAGCTTTTAATTACATGGTAAACTAAATATTTCAACTTTAGTTTTAAAAGTGCAATCTTCTGGCCAGGTGCAGTGGCTCGCGCCTATAATCCCAGCACTTTGGGAGGCTGAGGCGGGAGGATCACCTGAGGTCAGGAGTTCGGGACCAGCCCGACCAACATGGAGAAACCTTGTCTCTACTAAAATTACAAAATTAGCCAGGCGTGGTGGCGCATGCTTGTAATCCCAGCTACTTGGGAGGCTGAGGCAGGAGAATTACTTGAACCCGGGAGGTGGAGGTTGCAGTGAGCTGAGATGGTGCCACTGCACTCCAGCCGGGGCGACAAGAGCAAAACTCCATCTCAAAAGAAAAAAAAAAGGAAATGCAATCTTTAATTCTTTTACGTTCTGTGTAGAAACATAAAGATTATTTTTACATAATTATAGAAAACATTATAGGTTATAACGAATGGAGATATAGGAAAAAATGAAATATAAGCATTAGTTCTTCAGATACATTGAGGTTTACATCTGTGTTACATTCTAGGCAAAGTTGAAGCACCACAAAGTGGGCTAGTTGATGTATGAACCACAAATATACAAGACAACTGAAATAGAGATATGGAAATTATTTATTTTACTGTGTAACGTGACCAGATGTGTTTAAAATGCAGCAGAATAGTCATTCTACTGGGAATACAAAACAACAAATATTTTAAAAAATAAAATGCAACAGAAGCTTAGTTGTGTCTTTCATGAGGCTGGGCACCTGTGAGGAGCAGCTGTATCTTGTGATCACAATACATGGTTCCTTGCGATTTTTTTCTGTGTTAATCCACATTTTAAAGAGGGAGTCCTCCAGCTCCAGCTCTATATACATTTTTCTGAAGCATATTATGCACTTCTTATCACATGTGGAAACTGTTCTAGGAAGATAGAGCAGGTCTCAGACTGATCCATAGACCTGATAACATTTTTTTGTGGCTTGCTTGTGAAAACCAGGCTGATTCTTTGAGCTAGAGAGACTCATTCTGTTACAGGAAGAAGTTACTCCCATGGCTGCCTAGATCTTACAGGTGAGACTAGACTGGTTTCAGTAACATAGCCTAAGGAAGAAACTTTTTTTTTTTTTTTAAATCTAAGGGGATGTACCAACATGAAAGATACAATGGAAAGGAGATGAAATTCCAACACTGAAGAGGAAAGGAAAACTAGTGAACGAGGACATTCCGAGTTTGGGGGGTTTTGTTTATTTGTTTGCTTTTTGGTTTTTTTTGAAAAGTGATTTTTGAGGAAAATTTTTTATCTTTCCCTTTTTTAGATTTGGGATGTATCACCTTTCTGTAAAGTAAGAAGGAGTTATTATAAATGTATATGTGTATTTCTCCCTTTTCTGCTAAGAAAATTACCATTAAACATGCTGCTGCTGCTGCTGCTGCTCCTCTATCTTGCACCAAGTGAATGTTTAAATAGTTTAAATAAACATGTTTCAGCTGACTGCTAGGGGAGATTCATTACAGCCAGGAGGAACTCAGTGAAACTGTTCAAGGAGATCTGGTTAATATCCCCATGATTTTTGCTTGTGGTAGAAATTGCACTAATATTTACACGAAGGGCATGGTTTGGGGGCAATAGCAAAGCTCTATTGAAGTGGGAATTTGCAGTCAGTGCCCACTAATGAAAATAGCTACAGTTCAGTGCCCTTTCCAAAAGTATAATTAGGCCCTTCAAATGACATGTGATTTTCACATTTTTACTCTCAAGGTGCAAATTTTTCTTGCCATCCAGTGCCTGGATTGAAACTATCACTGTGCAAAAATAATTAAGCAAGATAACACTAGGCTCCTGAGTAACTTCTGAAAAATGTATGTTGGTTTTTCTTTTATAAATGTTATAAATTAAAAACAAAAATTATAATTTTTTGATAGTTATACTTAAAAAATCAATTATCTATGTGAGTTATCTTTACAGTCTTTGAATAACATTATAGAACTAGGCCGGGTGTGGTGGCTTATGCCTGTAATCCCAGCACTTTGGGAGGCCGAGGCGGGCAGATCATGGGGTCAGGAATTGGAGACCAGCCTGGACAACATGGTGAAACCCCCGTCTCTATTAAAAATACAAAAATTAGCTGGGTGTGGTGGCATGTGCCTGTAATCCCAGTTACTGGGGAGGCTGAGGCAGGAGAACCGCTTGAACCCAGGAGGTGGAGGTAGCTGTGAGCTGAGATCATGTCACTGCACTCCAGCCTGGACAACAGAGCGAGACTCCATCTCAAAAAATAAAATAAAATAAAATTATAGAACTATACTTCTTGGCAATCCACATATTTGATTGAGTTCCATTTGGGTGGAGAAGAAACTTCAGACCAAAGTTACACTGCAAATACAGTTCTGCTAAAATTCTCGTGGGCTTCCTCATTGAAGTGGAGAGGGAGCCGGTGGGAAATCTCTAACACTGAGTTTGCCAGGTTTTTACTTTTTATTTTTGCTTTCCTAGTTCAATGGCTATTTAACTTGTTCAGGAAGCAGAATATCCTGAAATTAAAGGTGCTCCTTGTGTTATGATAAAATATGGATGTATTTACTTCAATCCCAAAAACTCTGATTTAGTACCAAATAATTGTATCTACATATCTAAATCTAAATGGAGATACCTAGACAGATAAACAAATATTTATGCATTTATTTAATTTCTTTTTCAAGAATATTCAGTGTTGGTGTTGTAAATCACATTCCCTTGATCTTATATTTATAAATAAACCATGGCTGCTTTCTGATTTCCAACTAGGGCTCTTTCCATCCTTTCCTGTTAGTATTTGCTACTTATTCACTCATTCTTGTACCCAGCAGATAAGATGTAGTAGTTGATGTTTTAAGAAAAATACATGGGAGAAACACCTAAAATTTAGAAAATCATATTCACTTGTTTGATGTTTTCTGAGAGTTGAGAAAAATCCCATTATTTGATTTTAGAACTGAAGACATTAGTCCAGTTCAGAGTCTGGCAATTATACATTTGATAGATCTGAGCATAGCTTGAGAACTGTTCTTCAAATTTTAAGTTGAGAACCCATTACAATATCAAATTACTGTTCAGAACATAAAGAGAGAGGCTATTGATACAGCCCAAAGTTAACCAGAAGTTCTGTTTTTTCTTAATCTGTATTGAGCTCTGACTATGTGCCATGGACTGGTTTAAGCCCTTTACATGACTATTTTTAATCTTCAAAATAATTCTAAGAAACGGATAACATTCTTTCATTTATTCATTCATTTATGCTAAGTGCTAGGCATTATTCCATGCCCTGAGGGTAGAACATGAACAAAACCATGTCTTTGCTCTGTTCCTGTTTGTAATTCTCATCAAGGATACAATCTGACTATGTTTAAATATCTGCTCCACCCCTTACTAGCTCTGTGACCTTGGGCAGATTTTGTAATCTCTCTGTGCCTCAGTTTCTTTATCTAGAAAGTACAGACGATAACAGTTCTTATCTTAGAAGGTTGATATGAGGTGATATGATATAATATTAAATGAGGTAATCATTGTAAAACATTTAGAACTTTGGCTAACAAATAAGCATGATACAAGTATATGTGCATCTTCACAGTCATTGTCAACAGAGCAAGCAGATCAAGTGTTTCCCCTGTGCTAGACAAGGAGGAACATGGAACACATATATGTCTATGTGGTGGTGATAAGTGATATGAAGAAAAATGAAACTGGGGGCCAAGCGTGGTGGCTCACGCCTGTAATCCCAGCACTTTGGGAGGCTGAGGCGGGCGGATCATGAGGTCAGGAGATCGAGACCATCCTGGCTAACACGGTGAAGCCCCATCTCTACTAAAAATAAAATAATAATAAAAATAAAAAGATTAGCCGGGCGTGGTGGCAGGCACCTGTAGTCCCAGCTACTCGGGAGGCTGAGGCAGGAGAATCGCTTGAACCAGGGAGGCGGAGGTTGAAGTGAGCTGAGATCGCACCACTGTATTCCAGCCTGGGCGAAAGAGTGAGACTCTGCCCTAAAAAAAAAAGAAAGAAAGAAAGAAAAGAAAAAAGAAATTGGGGAAGGGAAATAGACAAAGACAGAGATGGGTTCATTTTCTGTAGGTGGACGGGAAAATCCTCTCTGTGAAGGTAAACCTGACAGAAGCGAGGGACCAGATCATGTGGCTATGTAGAGGAAGAGCCATCCAGGCAGACGGAACAGCATGTGCAAAGGACAGGGGAGAGAGTATGCCTGGTGTGACCAAAGAACAGCATGAAGGCCAACACTACCAGAAAGGGAGTGGGAGCGAGGCCAGAGATGAGGACAGAAGGCGCAGGGATCATACCAGGAAGAGCTTTGTAGGCTATGAGAAGTACTTTTTATTTTATTTTATTATTTTCTTTGTTTCTTTACTTATTTTTGAGACAGGGTCTGGCTCTGTCGCCCAGGCTGGAGTGCAGTGGTGGGATCTCCGCTCACTGCAAACTTCCAGCTCCCGGGTTCAAGCGATTCTCGTGGCTCAGCCTCCTGAGTAGCTGGGACCAAAGGGTAGCGCCACCACGCCCGGCCAGAACTTTGTATTTTAATGAGCACATTGCTCTGAATAAAGTTGAAGGCAGCCAAGGCGCGGTGGCTCACGCCTGTAATCCCAGCACTTTGGGAAGGCTGAGGCGGACGGATCGCTTGAGCTAAGGGGTTTGAGACCAGCCTGGGCAACATGGTGAAACCCCGTCACTACCAGAAACACAAAAAATTAGCCAGGCTTGGTGGCGGGCGCCTGTTGTCACAGTTTCTCTGGCAGCTGAGGCACGAGGGTCGCTTGAACCTGGGAGGCGGAGGTTGCAGTAAGCCGAGATCGCGTCATTACACTCCGTCCTGGCGACAGAGCGAGACTCCATCTCAAAAATAAATGAGAAAAAAGTTGAAGGTCTCATAAGAGATCCCGCAATAAATTGTGTCCTTGTTCTCCACCCAGGTTTTAAATAAGTAGTACAACAAAGCAAGAGATTTTTGTCTGTTTTTCTTTTTCTCCCCTAGCAGCAGAATAGTATCTGGCACAAAGCAGGCTCTCAAAAAAGCACTTGGTGAGTGAGTGAATGAAGTTCCTTTTCAAAGTAAAGATGGAAACCAGCAGATCAACTTTATTACAGATAAAGGTCCAGTTGCTAGATGCTGCTTTAGGCTGTTAAGTAAGGGGACTTCCTAATCCTAAACCCCCAATATTAGACGGAAAGAACCTGAGGAAGGCTTACCTGACAACAGAGCAAAACAGAATGTTTGCTTTCTGCTAGCTGACTCCTTCCCAAGGGGGTCAAGAGCCAGGCCTGGTGTTCCATTCCACATGTATCAATCAGTAAGTCAGTCATCTTTCCGGAAGCGGAGTCTTTCTGCAGACAGAAAGAACAGGAGGTGCTTAGGAATAATCTCTCTTTAAGAAAACCAGGCCGGGAGCGGTGACTCACGCCTGTAATCCCAGCACTTTGGGAGGCCGAGGCGGGCGGATCACCTGAGGGCGGGAGTTCGAGACCAGACTGACCAACATGGAGAGAAACCCTGTCTCCACTAAAAATACAAAAATTAGCCGGGCGTGGTGGCACATGCCTGTAGTCCCAGCTACTCGGGGGGCTGAGGCAGGAGAATCGCTTGAACCCGGGAGGCGGAGGTTGCTGTGAGCCGAGATTGTGCCACTGCGCTCCAGCCTGGGCAACAAGAGCAAGACTCCGTCTCAAAAGAAAAAAGAAAACCATGGGAAGAAAAAAGGTATATCCCTCTAAACACTGAGATGGGCATACATTAGGGGATTCAGAAAAGGGAATAAAAATCTCTGATTTACATCTTAAAAGAGTTTCTTCTATTTGCCCCTCCAGATCCACTCTTTTTTCTCCTCCCCTTGCCCTGTGCCAGGGGTGAGGGGAAGAGAGGTTGGACTGTCAGAAGGAAATCAAAGAGCTCTGATCCAAGGCCTGGCTATTTCTCTGTCCACATTCCCTGTAACCACTTCCTGCGCTCTGGGATACTGCTCTATTCCTCTTTTTTTTCCCTCAAACCTGTCCTTACCTTTGTAAATTGTTCCTTTATTAAACTGTCTTGAAATTAGCCAGTTTGCGTGAGCATCTCTTTCCTGTCTATACCCTAACTGATACATAGATATAGTTGCTCTTGATGTTTTGTGAGGACAAGATTACTGAGGGGAGAAGGACGTGTGGGGCCTGGGGTGAGGGGTGGAGAGAGGAGGCAAGTACAAAAGCAGGCCAATTAGAATCTGGCTGTGGTGCGGCCAGATTCTCAAAAAAAAAAAAAAAAAAATTCATTGCAATAATCTTCAGAATGTGTGGGAAAGGGCAATAAAAATAGAAATAAATTATTTAAAAAAATCTAAAAATAAACAAAATGGGCCGGGCGCAGTGGCTCACGCCTGTAATCCCAGCACTTTGGGAGGTTGAGATGGGCAGATCACAAGATCAGGAGTTCAAGACCAGCCTGGCCAAAATGGTGAAACCCCCGTCTCTACTAAAAATACAAAAATTAGCCGGGCATGGTGGCGGGCACCTGTAGTCCCAGCTAATTGGGAGGCTGAGGCAGGAGAATGGCAGGAACCTGGGAGGTGGAGCTTGCAGTGAGCCAAGATCGCACCACTGCACTCCAGCCTGGGTGACAGAGGCAGACGCCATCTCGGGAAAAAAAAGAAAGAAAGAAAAAAATAAACAAAATGTTAATCTATTAATAAAAAAAATTTTTTTAAAGAAGCTATTGCAGTAATCAGGTGACAAAGGTGCTGGGCACCCTGGTGGTAACCACGGAAGTGGTGAGAGGTAGTTGGAGTTGGGCTTTAAATTGAAGGTAGAGCCAGCAGGACTTGCTGATGCATTGGGATAAGGACTACACAAGAGAAAAAGCTCAGAAAAGACTCCTAGTTTTGCAAATCTGCGGAACAGAAAGGCGCTATTTAGAGGTCTGACAGAGACAGAATTGACTGTGGCTTTTTTTTTCCCCTTTTTTCCAGAGGTGGCAGGATATCCTCCAAGAATTTGCAAGACTGCTTTGACAAGTTTTTTTTTTTTTTTTTTTTTTTTGCTACTGTAGTGTTCATCTCAACACTATTAATGCCTAGTCCCTATCCTGTGGTCTTCTGTGGTTTCTCCAGTGATATCTAAAATGTTGCAGATATTTTCACCCAAGGGAATACATTTTAACCCACTTATTAAAAAAAACAAATCTGGCCTGGCCTGGTGGCTCATGCCTGTAACCCCAACACTTTGGGAGGCAGAGGTAGGCGGATCACCTGAGGTCAGGCATTTGAGACCAGCCTGGCCAACGCGGTGAAACGCCCTTCTCTACCAAAAATACAAAAATTAGCCAGGCGTGGTTGCATGTGCCTGTAGTCCCAGCTCCTTGGGAGGCTGAGGGAGAATTGCTTGGACCCGGGAGGTGGAGGTTGCAGTGAGCACTAAGATTGTGCCACTGCACTCCAGCCTGGGTGACAGAGCAAGACTACATAACAAAAAACAAAAAACAAAAAAGCCATATATATCCCACTCTGCCTCTTTAGGAGAAGGAGGAAAGTGAATATTTTAAACCGAATTACAGGGGACTATTGCAATTGTAACAATTTCAGCCCACATATTAGCCCATAAAACAAAACCTTAAGTTTCCAAGCACAGAGCCTCCTCACTAGATCCACTGGTCGGAAAAATTGATGATGGCTACTATGGTGTGCCTATGCTGAGCATATGCACAGTATGTTCAATAGTATCTTTTTTTTTTTTTTTTGAGATGGGGTCTCACTCTGTCACCCAGACTGGAGTGCAGTGCCATGATCTCAGCTCACTAAAGCACCTGCCTTCTGGGATCAAGCTATCCTGCCACCTCAGCTTCACAAGAAGGTGGGACCACAGGCGCCTGCCACCAAGCCAGGTTAATTTTTTGTGTTTTCAGTAGAGATGGGGTCTTGGCCAGGCACAGTGGCTCACACCTGTAATCCCATCACTTTGGGGAGCCAAGATGGGCAGATCACCTGAGGTCAGGCATTCAAGACCATGGCCAGGTCAGGCCTGGCCACCATGGCAAAACCTGATCTCTACTAAATATTACAAAAATTAGCTGGGCGTGGTGGCACATGCCTGTAGTCTCAGCTACCTGGGAGGCTGAGGCAGGAGAATCACTTGAACTTGGGAGGTGGAGGTTGCAGTGAGCCGAGATTGAGCCACTGCACTCCAGCATGGGCAACAGAGCAAGACTCCATCTAAAAAAAAAAAAAAAAAGAGAGAGAGATAGGGTCTCACTATGTTGCCCAGGCTGGTCTCAAACTCCTGGGGTCAAGCGATATACCCACCTCAGCCTCCCTTTCAAAGTGCTGGGATTACAGGTATGAGCCATTGCACCTGGCCCAGTAGTATTCTAAGAATATATCGATATGTGTATAGGAAAACAAAAACTGAACACATTAAAAGATAAAAGAAACCAAATTGCTAGGGTTAAATATAAGTTAATTAGGTAACTTTTATTTCCTCTATACACTTGTCCACATTCAAACGTTTCTGAAATAAAAAGGTCTTAGTTTTAGAAACAGTTTCTATTCTGATACTGCATCCTTATACTGGGCTTCCCTGACCATCTGTCTAAAATACTGATACCCTAAAAATAGGCATGTAGACCAATGGAATGGAATAGAGAACCCAGAAATAAAGCCAAGTACTTATAGCCAACTTATCTTCAACAAAGCAAACAAAAACAAAGCGGGCAAAGGACATCCCATTCAACATGTGATGCTGAGATAATTGTCATGCCCCATGTAGAAGAATGAAACTGAATCCTCATCTCTCACCTTATACAAAAATTAAGATGGATTGAAGACTTTAAGATCTGAAACCATACAAATTCTAGAAAATAACATCAGAAAAACTTTTCTAGACATTGGCTTAGGCAAAGAGTTCATGACCAAGAACCCAAAAGCAAATGCAACAATAAAAACAAAGATAAATAGATGAGAACTAATTAAACTAAAATGCTTCTGCACAGCAAAAGAAATAGCAGAGTAAACAGACAATCCAGAGTGGGAGAAAATCTTCACAAACTAAGCATTCCAACAAGGACTAATATCCAGACTCTATAAAGAACTCAAACTAACCAGCAAGAAAAAAACAAATAAAGTGGGCACAGGACATGAATAGACAATTCTCAAAAGAAGATATGTAAATGGCCGGCCAGACATGGTGGCTCACGCCTGTAATCCCAGCACTTTGGGAGGCCAAGGCAGGCAGGTCACCTGAGATCAGGAGTTCGAGACCAGCCTGACCAACATGGAAAAACCCTGTCTCTACTAAAAACACAAAATTAGCCAGGCGTGTTGGTGCCTGCCTGTAGTCCCAGCTACTCGGGAGGCTGAGGCAGGAGAATTACTTGAACCCGGGAGGTGGAGGTTGTGGTGAGCTGACATCACACCATTGCACTCCAGCCTGGGCAACAAGAGCAAAACTCCGTCTCAAAAAAAAAAAAAAAGAAGATATATAAATGGCCAAAAAACATGAAAAAAAATGCTCAACCTCACTAATTACAGAGAAATGCAAATTAAAACCACAATAGTATACCACCTTAGTCCTGTAAAAATAGCCATAATTTAAAAATTAAAAAATAAGAGGTCGGACGTGGTGGCTCATGCCTGTAATCCCAGCACTTTGGGAGGCTGAGGGGGATGGATTACCTGAGGTCAAGAGTTTGAGACTAGACTGACCAACATGGAGAAATTCCATCTCTACTGAAAACACAAAATTAGCCGGGCGTGGTGGCTCATACTTGTAATCCCAGCTACTCGGGAGGCTGAGGCAGGAGAATCGCTTGAACCTGGGAGGCAGAAGTTGCGGTGAGCCATGATGGCGCCATTGCGTGCCAGCCTGGGCAACAAGAGCAAAACTCTGTCTCAAATAAAATAAAATAAAATAAAATAAAATAAATAAAAATTTAAAAAAAATAGATGTTGAGCCAGGTGTGGTGGCTCATGCCCCTAATCCCAGCACTTTGGGAGGCTAAGGTGAGCAGATCACTTGAGCTCAGGAGTTCGAGGCCAGCACGGCCAACAAAGTGAGACCCTATCTCTAAAAAAACAAACAAACAAACAAACAAAAAAAAAGTTGACCTGGATGGGATGTGGTGAAAAGGGGACACTTTTACACTGCTGAAGGGGATGTAAACTAGTACAACCACTATGGAAAGCAGTACAGAGATTCCTTAAAGAACTAAAAATAGAACTACCATTTGATCCAGCAATCCCACTACTAGGTATCTACCCAAAGGAAAATAAGTCATTATATAAAAAAGACACTTGCGTACATGTGTTTATAGCAGCATAATTCACAATTGCAAAGATATGGAACCAACCAAAATGCCTATAAACCAAAGACTGGATAAAGAAAATGTGGTATATATACACCATGAAATACTGCTCAACCATAAAAAGGAATAAAATAATGGCATACAGCAACCTGGATGGAATTGGAGATGATTATTCTAAGTGAAATAACTCAGGAATGGAAAACTAAACATTGTATGTTCTCACCCATAAGTGGGAGGTAAGCTATGAGTATGCAAAGGCATAAGGATGATATAATGAGCTTTGAGGACTTGAGGGGAAGGGTGGGAGGGAGGTGAGAAATAAAGACTACATATTGGGTACAGAGTACAGCACTCGGGTGATAGGTACACCAAAATCTCAGAAATCAGCACTAAAGAACTTATCCATGTAACCAAAAACCACTTGTTTCTCAAAAACTGTTGAAATAAAATAAAATAAAAATAGGACGTTATTTTAAAATTAAAAAAAAAATAATTATACCCCACTTCACAATCCAGTTTCACACAAATGCATACACATACTGCTTTACTCTTCTTTATAGCATATAACTCAGCCTGAAATTATATAATTCGTTCATTGCACAATTCCATCAATAAGATTCAAGTTCTCTGTTCTACTTTTCCCCACTTCTCACTAGTGCACTTGAAATAAAGTGCACTCACTTTACTCACCAGTCTTAAAATAAAAAAATAAAAATAGGCCGGGCACGGTGGCTCACGCCTGTAATCCCAGCACTTTGGGAGGCCAAGGCGTGCTGATTACTTGTGGTCAGGAGTTTGAGACCAGCCTAGACAACATGGTGAAACTCCATTTCTACTAAAAATACAAATATTAGCTGGGCGTGGTGGCGGGCGCCTGTAATTTCAGCTACTTGGGAGACCGAGGCCCAAGAATTGATTGAACTTGGCAGGCAGAGGTTGTACTCCAGCCTGGGTGACAGAACCAGAACTTGTCTCAAAAACAAGTAATTAATTAAAAAGTTAAAAATTAAAGTAAGTTCTCTACCTTGTTCACCCTTCCTGTGCCTAGAACTTAGGAGGTGCACAATAAATATTTGCTAATTCACACACACACACACACACACACAGACACACACACACACACACACACACATACAGTATTTGGCAGCAGAAAGAGATTATCACGGTGATTCTAAAAATCCGTAGCACTCATAGGAGTATCTGTTGACCCAAATTTTCTTTTCTTTTCTTTTCTTTTCTTTTCTTTTTTTTTTTGAGAAGGAGTTTCGCTCTTGTTGCCCAGGCTGGAGTACAATAGCACGATCTGGGCTCACCACAATCTCCACCTCCCCACAATCTCCGCCTCCCCAGTTCAAGCGATTTTTCTGCCTCAGCTTCCCAAGCAGCTGGGCTTACAGGCATGTGACACCATGCCTAGCTAATTTTTGTATTTTTAGTAGAGACAGGGTTTCTCTATATTGGTCAGGCTGGTCTTGAATTCCCGACCTCATGTGATCCACCTGCCTCGGCCTCCCAAAGTGCTGGGATTACAAGAATGGGCCACTGTGCTTGGCCAAGTTGATACAAATTTTCTAGAGATAAATGTTAACCATCTTTTTCTTTTTTCCATATTGTTAGTAGAGATAGGGTTTTGTCATGTTGGCCAGGCTGGTCTCAAACTGCTGACCTCAAGGGATCTGCCCCCCTTGGCCTCCTAAAGTGCTGGGATTATATGTGGGAACCACAGTGCCCGCCACCATCTATTTAAAAAAAAACAGCTTCAGAAATATCATGACATTCAATTCCGGAAGTCTACATGTAGGGCTGAATAGGAGATTCAAATAAATATTAATTTACAAAACTGTCTTTGTAGCATTATATAGTAATGGGAAATATAAGGTTTGGTTAAATATATTATGAAGCCATAAAAGAATAAATTGTTATAGCCAAAGAAATTGTTAGAACAATTAAATTGCTATAGAAAAGGGTGTGTCATCTATTATTAAATTTGAAAAGTAGTTAACAAACAAGCATGATCAGTATTCCTTATAAAAGGTTAAACTCTGATGGCCGGGCACAGTGACACACTCCTATAATGCCAGCACTTTGGGAGGCTGAGGCAGGCAGATCGCTTGAGCTCAGGAATTCGAGACCAGCCTAGGCAACATGGTGAAACCCCATCTCTACAAAATAAAAACAAAACAAAACAATTCAGCTGG
The DNA here is from genome assembly GCF_028858775.2 of Pan troglodytes. Lineage (NCBI taxonomy): Eukaryota > Metazoa > Chordata > Mammalia > Primates > Hominidae > Pan > Pan troglodytes. The sequence continues at coordinate 24,831,555 of NC_072402.2, forward strand.
GCGTGGTGGCACACACCTGTAGTCCCAGCTACTCAGCTACTCAGGAGGCTGAAATGGGAGGATCACTTGAGCCCAGGGAGATCAAGACCGCAGTGAGCCCAGATCACGGCCTGCACTCCAGCCTGGGTGACAGAGTGAGACCCTGCTTCAAACAACAACAACAAAGACCTCGCCTCCAACTTCACCTTCCCACCTACCCTCACCTCCAACTCCAAAAACAAACAAACAAACAACTTTGTAAAGTGTGTACTCCAGAATACCTACCATTGTTATTCCTTGGTTGTGAGAGTATATGTTTCAGAGTTTCTTCTGTGTGTGTGTGTGTGTGTGTGTGTGTGTGTGTGTGTGTGTGTGTGTTTTGAGACAGAGTCTCACTCTATTGCCCAAACTGGAGTGCAATGGCGTGAGCCACCGTGCCCCGCCTTACATATGTATTTTTAAATGTTTACAGTAACCTAATGAAACAACATGTTGTTTTACTTTGTTTCATTTTAAAATACTGCTTAAAATTATTATAAGTAAACCAAAGTGGATTTCCTAAAGATTCATAGCTATAGAATATCTCAAAGCAGAAAAAGTAAAACTTGCAAGTGAATTAGAATCACAGAAAGTCTGAATATTTTCTGTCTTCATTGTTGTTACCCAAACATTTATCTCAAGTGGAAACATTTCTCTCTGGGCTCCAAAAGACATTTGTAAAATTACTACTGCCTGCCAAAAGAAATTAATATTGCAAATAGTAATTAAACTCTGGGGGGTAAATAAAAAACCACAATTCACAATTATCCTTGAGTGGAATCTGCAAAGGTTGGAGGTAAGTGGAGAGCTCCTCTTTCAAAGTCAAATCAAGTCAATAGTGTTAAGCACCACAGTGTGGACAGGACCCACTGGACTAAACTCTGAGGAAACACAAAATGTGTGACCCAAAGTCCTTGTTCGCCAGAGACAATACTTATGTAGCCAAGGAAATTCCTGTTAGAAAACGGTTTGCAGTGAGTAGGAAGGATGGTGTAGAGGTGAATAGTGGGGTTATGGAGAGTGTGGATTGTCATTCCTTTGATCTGAACCCGGGGTTGCAAAAACATAATCTGAAATTTGAATCAGCCCTTGCAGACAAGTTAAGGCATTTATAATGCTTAAAAGTGTGTTAGAAACCAGCTGGGTGTGGTGGCTCATACCTGTAATCCCAGCACTTTGGGCGGGTGGATCACTTGAGGTCAGGAGTTCGAGACCAGCCTGGCCAACATGGTAAAACCCCATCGCTACCAAAAAGAATAAAAAATTAGCCAGGTGCGGCAGTGTGCACCTGTAATCCCAGCCACTCAGGAGGCTGAGGCAGGAGAATCGCTTCAACCTGGGAGGCAGTGAGCCGAGACCATGCCACTGCACTCCAGCCTGAGTGACAGAGCGAGACTCCATCTCAAACAAAGAAACAAAAAAGTTAGAAACCTATTTAGCTTATTTCGGGCATAGCACAGAGCAGCTAGTCCAAATCACAAATTTAAGTTTTCTGTTCCTATAGGTATAGTTTTTGAGTCTTGTATCTAAGCTATCCTTGAATCCCTACTTGAAAGTTGACCAACATTTGTCAAACAAAAAAATCCAGAGAATACTGCTCTTTAATGACCAACATGAAAGTACTGTGCTACTAAATTTTATATTTATTTGTTTATTTATTTACTTATATTGAGACAGGGTCTCTTTCTGTCACCCAGGCTGGAGTGCAGTGGTATGATCATGGCTCACCACAGCCTCCATCTCCTGGGCTTAGGTCATCTTCCAGCCTCAGCCTCCCATGTAGCTGGGAACACAGGTGCATGCCACCATGTCCAGCTAATTTTTTGATATTTTTGTAAGGACAGGGGTGTCACTCTTGCCTGAGCTGGTCTTAAACTCCTGAGCTCAAGAGATCCTCCCACCTTGGCCTCCCAAAGTGCTAGGATTATAGGTGTGAGCCACCGTACCCAGCCTACTCAATTTTAATAATGGTAACTTCTGCAATTTTCAGGAAATAGCTACTAGGTAGGATTTCCTCCTAGGCCACTTTTCTCTTTTCTTTTTTTCCCCCTTCCCTTTCCCCTTCTTCTCCTTCCCCTTTTTCCCCTTCCCCTTCCCCTTCTTCTCCTTTCAGAAGGAGTCTTGCTCCATCACCCAGACTAGAGTGCAGTGGGGTGATCTGGGCTCTCTGCAACCTCCATCTCCCAGGTTCAAGCGATTCTACTGCCTCAGCCTCCGAGTAGCTGGGATTACAGGAGTGCACCAACACATCTGAATTTTTTGGATTTTTTGTAGAGACGGGGTGTCACCATATTAGGTCAGACTGGTCTCCAACTCCTGACCTCAAGTGATCTGCATGCTCCGGCCTCCCAAAGTACCGGGATTATAGGAGTGAGCCACCACACCTGGCCTCTAGGCCACGTTCTTAAAGCTTTGTCCTGTCACCGTTTATCTGCCAGGGACAAAAACAAAGAAACAAACAGAAGTAAGCCAATATCAACTAGAAAAAAAAGCAAAACAAGTTAAGATTCTATTATGCTAGGAAGGTAGGTATAGATAAGTTCCTATAGGACCCTAATGGCCAGGATATTGAATTTCGACTTTATCCTGAAGACAATAGGGAGTCTTTGATATGGAGACAGACTAGAAATGTAAAATCAGTCTCTACATTTCAGAAACAAGGCTGAGTGCCGTGGCGCATGCCTAGAATCCCAGCACTTTGGAAGGCCGAGGCGAGCGGATCACTTGAGGTCAGCAGTTTGAGATCAGCCTGGCCAACATGGCGAAACTTCGTTTCTACTAAAAATACAAATAGCCAGGTGTGGTGGCAGGCGTCTGTATTCCCCGGTACTCAGGAAGCTGAAGCAAGAGAATTGCTTGAACCCAGGAGGCAGAGGTTGCACTGAGCCAAGATCACACCATTGCACTCCAGCCTGGGCAACAGAGTGAGACTCAGTCTCAGTAACAAAATCTAGGCTGGGCGTGGTAGCTCACGCCTGTAATCCCAGCACTTTGGGAGGCTGAGGTGGGCGGATCACCTAAGGTCAGGAGTTCCGGAGCAGCCTGGGCAACATGGTGAAACCCCGTCTCTACTAAAAATGCAAAAATTAGCTGGGTGTGGTGGCATGCGCCTGTAGTCCCAGCTACTAGGGAGGCTGAGGCAGGAGCATCACTTGAACCCGGGAGGTGGAGGTTGCAGTGAGCCGAGATCACACCACTGTACTCCAGCCTGGCTACAGAGCGAGACTCCGTCTCAAAAAAGAAAAAAAAAAAAAGAAAATCTATTGACAAGATTGACAAGAGTTCATTTTAAAGATGATTCTCCACACTTGGAGCATGGGATCTTGCCTGTCAGCAATTTTGATCAGTCTCCAGATTAGTAACTGCGACTTGCCACCCTGGTTGATGGGCTGGCAGGAAGGAGTGTGTCATATCAGAGATTGCCACAGACACCCAGGGCAATGTGATTTGTCACTTAACGAGGGAGGCAGATCAAGAGCATCTCATCCTCCGGCTGCTGAGTCATCCTGCTCTGGCAGTTATTTAAACAGAAGCCTCCAGGAGACATACAATCAACACTCCACTCAGACAATGCCCAGACCTCCAGAAACCATGTGTCAAGCTCGGATTGCCTTAGACAGGTGCAATTTAAGAACAGCTTTCATCCTCTTTTCTCTCATATTGTCACACTATGGGTTCTGACTTCTGGCTCCTTTCCTCACGAGAAGCTCACCCAGCTGGAACTCTTATGGGACCTTGGCACCAGAGACCACAAATTCCTCTTTGAAGTTTTCTAACAGCAACAATGGTATTTCTGACTTGGCTTTCTTGTATTTCTCTCACGTTAACAAAATCGGTTCAGCATCTACCATGGGCTACATGCTGAGCTACAGGTAAGGTTTGGCTAAAGGATGAATAAGACCCACTCCTTGTCTTCAGGAGTTTGTCTAGCAGAAGAGTCTGTCATGTAATCAGGAAACTCCAGTACACAACGTGATAGCTCTAAGACAGGTATATACAAGATGATGTTCTGGACCTTAACTGTTTGGGGAGTACTACTGCCTTTGTCTAAAAGCCATCACCCTTTTTATATGCCATTTGGGAGGAACTGGGGGGACGTGGGAGGCTTCAAAGGGTTATGGGAGGATGGACATTTTAAAAGGGCTTTTCTTTTCTTTTTTTTTTTGAGACAGAGTTTCGCTCTGTCGCCCAGGCTGGAGTGCAGTGGCGCGCGATCTCGGTTCACTGCAAGCTCCACCTCCCGGGTTCACACCATTCTCCTGCCTCAGCCTCCTGAGTAGCTGGGACTACAGGCACCTGCCACCACACCCAGGTAATTTTTTGCATTTTTAGTAGAGACGGTGTTTCACCGTGTTAGCCAGGATGGTCTCGATCTCCTGACCTCATGATCCACCCGCCTTGGCCTCCCAAAATGCTGGGATTACAGGCGTAAGCCACTGTGCCCTGCCAAAGGCCTTTTCAAATCTAATGATGTATTCGCATTTCCACCTGTCTGCCAGCCCTTGTCCAGTTTGACCTGGGCACTCACTGCTGCTCTGGTGGTGAGTACTGCTGATGGTTCTTTTCCCTGCCCATCCTTGAGGTGCTCCCTTCAATATGTCAAATGAGGACTCTCATTACATTTGGCTGTCATACATCAGCCACAACTGTCCTGCCCAGAAGAGCTGGCCTTGGCTTTAAAGCCTACATCCTGGCTGACCTTCTTTACTGCTTTATTAAGGAATCCAACTTGCTGTTTGCTATCACATGTGCTATACGTGCTGTTGATGAAACTGCTAAAGGGGCTGAATGTGACTGACGTCTTTGGAAGGATGAGACTTAGCGTGCCTGTACAGTTGTGTCCAAATGCTGTCCTCATCTCCCAATGAAAAGGTATTGTAAATAAAGAGAAAGATCAGAGGCTTATTTTAAACACTAAATATGAGCTAGGAGCTGTCCTAGACACTATGTAAAAGTTTTATTTAGTTCTCACTGTAATGTTGGCCTTATGTTAGCATCCCATTTTTCAGACTGAGGAAATTATGGCTCAGAGAGGTTAAGAGACTTATTGAAGGTCACACAGCTCCACAAACTTTGGTGTAGATTAAACGTGTACATGGGTCTATGTGACTTTGAATCTTGCATTCTTTACATTATTGGAATATTTCACAGAAGGAAAATGACATATTAACATGGCAATAAGATTTCTGGTTCCAGTCTGGTTACTGGTCTTCCAAGAGTGTTATAGGATTTATAGCCTGAGCTCTGAAGCTTTGTTCTGAAGCATGCTATCAATATGAACAAATTGGTATGGAAGGAAGCCACAAATTATATACTAAAATCTAGTTCATCAGAGGAAAATATAGTTAAATACATTTACATTCCCAGAACTGTTAATATTGAAGAATAAAACACACAGTGGGAAAGAGACGAGGAGAAAATACGCCTGTTTTTATGACTTGTTGATATCTACAGGGTTTTTCCTTAAGCCTCACAACAATTTACAGCATTGCCAGCAGCATTCAGTACATTCAGAACAGGATCATTTCACCCACAGCTGAACTAGGGCCATGCCTGGGACAGACAGAGAATGGCCTTCCAGCAGACATGCCAAGAAGCAAGCCAGGGTCAGTGAGTGAAGAGGAGGGCAGGCCCATTTGAAGCAACACAGTTTATGTAAGTGTGATCTAACCGCTTTCACTGGAAATGGGTCAGACTCCAGTTGAGAGAACCAGGGGCCTGAATGACCCCAGCAAAATCACTGTGGCAATTCTTTCAATCACCTCTGAGAATATGGCCCTGTGACGACATAATGACGTTTGGATTAATTTCAGTCGGCTGTGTTTTCCCCTCCTTTCTTGCTTCCCCATAGTTGATTTGCCAAATTTTTTTTGTTTGCTTAAATACGCTAAACTAAACAGGATACATTATATCACAGTCTGTGATAAATTTACCACTGGGAATAGGGAAAAAAGTATGGGATAAAGAAATAGGTCTTTTTCGCCTCTCACAGCTGTGATTCAGTTCTGACTCAAAAGGAAGTGTGCCACCTACTGAATCACAGAAACCACTTCCTGTGGCTGTTTGGTTTATTCTGGAGGAGCATCAGGCCAAGTGCTGCCCTGCCCTGACCCTGACTGGCTCTTCAGAGCCAAGGCATTCACAGCTTGAGGTGGTTTGGCCTCAGACTCTTGAGAACATTGCATATTAAATTACAAGTGTTTCGTTTCCTAGCAAGGAGTCTTTAGCAACATGAAAACGAACGTGTGTTATTTGCAAACCAAGTATATCATTACTGAACCTGAATATCCTTACTTTTTCATAAGGTACGTATTCCGGATGACCACTCTTAAGATCTGAATGTACACTGGTTCTGTTTTTCCTGAGGGGAACTTGGGCAGTCTGCAGGGTGGCATTTACCAGCTGAGGGACTTCAAGAGCACCCTTTAATCAGTGCGGCAGCACTCAACTTGTATTCACTCACTCAAAGTATTTTTGAGCATGTACTTATTGCCATGTGCTGTGCTAGGTAGGGGTAGAGGGTACAGTGGTGAACAAGACCCCACAGCTCCTGACCTCATGGCTCATGTGTTCTACACCATAAGGGAATTATGCTGTGTCTCCCGGGGCAGGGGCCTTCCTCTGTTCATCATGCAGCCCCAGCATCTAGCACCTGGCCTTGCATAAAGGAGGCTCTAAATCAAGCTTGTCCAACCCAAGGCCCATGGGCCACATGTGGCCCAGGATGGCTTCGAATGCAGCCAAACACAAATTTGTAAACTTTCTTAAAACATTATAAGATTTGTGTGTATGTGTTTTAGTCCATCAGCTATTGTTAGTGTTCGTGTATTTTATGTGTGGCCCAAGACAATTCTTCTATGTGGCTCAAGGAAACCAAAGATTGAACACTCCTGCTCTAAATACTTGTTTGTTGAATAGATTCATGAAAAGAAAGAAGGAGAGAAGGAGGAAAGGAGGGCGGAAGGAAAGGAAGAAGGGAGGGAAGAAGAGAAGAAAGAAGCAGAGAAAGGAAGAGAAAAGAAATTACGGCCAGTGCGGTGGCTCACGCCTGTAATCCTAGCACTTTGGGAGGCCTAAGCGGGCTGATCACCTGAGGTCAGGAGTTCGTAAGCCAGCCTGGCCAACATGGTGAAACCCCATCTCTACTAAAAATACAAAAATCAGCAGGGCATGGTGGTGCATGTCTGTAATCCTAGCTACCTGGGAGGCTGAGGTAGGAGAATCGTTGGAACCCGAGAGGCGGAGGCTGCAGTGAGTTGAGATCATGTCACTGCACTCCAGGCTGGGCAACAGAGTGAGATTCTGTCTCAAAAAAAAAAAAAGAAAGAAAGAAAGAAAGAAAGTTACCATTAGTTTTCTGTTGTATTTGCAAGCAAAGACAAAAGCACCAAGGTACTTGTTTCCTTCTGTAATTAGAGTTTCAAATAGACTAAAAGTTTCTGCTCTTAGGTGGGTCTAGAGACTCTCTAGTACCTCAGGACCTCAGGACACATGGGGTCTCTTGGTTTTCTTTTCATTGTTGTTGTTTATTTTATTTTTGTTTTTATTTTTTAACTTTAAAACAATTTTTTGTAGATGAATATGCTTACATATGTTTGGGGGTTTTTTTGAGACAGGGTCTTGCTCTGTTGCCCAGGCTGGAGAGCGGTGGTTTAACCACAGCTCACTGCGCCTCGACCTCCCAAGGTAGGGACTGCAGGTGTGTACAGTGGGGTGCACCACCACACCCAGCTAATTTTTAAATTTTTTTTTGTAGATATTGTCTCACTCTGTTGGCCAGACTGGTCTTGAAATCCTGGGCTCGAGCAATTCTCCTGCCTCGGCCTCGTAATGCGTTAGGATTACAAGCGTGAACACCGCACCCGGGCAGCATGTGGTCTCTTAACCAGAGGAGGCCTCTTCTGAACTAGGTAGAGGTCCTGAGAATTGATTCTGAGAGTAAAAGGCTCTTTGTTCTCCTCAGAGTAGATTAGAATCCCTAATGATAGAGCATCTATTATTCCTCTAGTGGTCCATGCCCAACAGATTCATCCAAGAATAGATGAAGATCTTTGTAATGTTGTGCAAGTAATCTAATCACCCCACAGAAGAGCTGTGACTTAAATTATCCCAGAGTCGGCCCACCTGTTTTCATAAAGATCAATGTAACTTGTAAATTTCTTCAGTTCTCCTCACCTATCATCATTTGACTGACAAAATCCAGAAAACTAGGCTAGTTATGGTGGCCTATGCATATAATCCAAGCTCTTTGAGAGGCCAGGGTGGGTGGATTGCTTGAGTCCAGGAATTCGAGACCAGCCTGGGCAACAAAGGGAGACCCTGCCTATATCCCAGCTATGCAGGAGGCGAGGCCAGAGGATTGCCTGAGCCTAGGAGGTTGAGGCTGCAGTGAGCCATGATTGCCCCACTACACTCCAGCCTGGATGACAGAGTGAGACCCTGCCTTAAAAATAATAATAATAGTAATAATATTTCATAAAGATACAGGAAACTAGATTATAATTGACATTTTCAAAGTGAAATACTGTCTAGAATGGTGCTTGGCCAACAGTAAGCTTTTTGTAAGTAGAAGTCATTACTACTACTATTTCTTTCATTATTATTACCATTACTACTTTTTTTTACAAAAGAAAAAAACCCTGGACAACACACTGAAACCATTACTACTTCTACTACTATAACTTAGGTTGCACCTGATAGAGCCAGCAATTTTTCCAAGGTATGACAATGGCCATATGTTTAATGATATAATTCTATGGCTCAGTGTATCTCAGCCTTTTTAAACCCTGCTCTTCTTTTGACAATTGTAAAAATCTTAAACTGACCTCCAGTTGAAATCCTCTGTCAAGAAGATATTGTCGGCCAGGGGCGGTGGCTCACACCTGTAATCCCAGCACTTTTGGAGGCCGAGGTGGGAGGATCACTTGAGGTTAGGAGTTCGAGACCAGCCTGGCCAACATAGTGAAACCCCATCTCTACTAAAAATACAAAAATTAGGCAGGCATGGTGGTGTGTGCCTGTAATCCCAGCTACTCAGGAGGCTGAGGTAGGAGAATTGCTTGAATCTGGCAGGGCAGAGGTTGCAGCAAGCCGAGATCACGCCACTGCTCTCCAGCCTGGGTGAGACTGTCTCAAAAAAAAAAAAAAAAAAAGAAAGAAAGAAAGTAAGAAAAAGAAGAAATCCCAATCTCTTCTTTTATGTGGATTCTTCCTCACTTGAATAATACTTTTCTTCCCCAGTATCCTCCATATTATCCCAGAGTCAGCCCCTCTGTTTTTGTAAAGATCTACGTAACCTCCTCTAAGTTTCCCAGTTCTCACCTATCATATCATCTGGCTCAACAAAGGGCAGGAAGCTAGATTCTAATTGATATTTTGAGGCCAGGAGCAGTGGCTCATGCCTGTAATCACAGCACTTTGGGAGGCTGAGGCGGGCAGATCACTGGAGGTCAGGAGTTCGAGACCAGCCTGGCCAATATGGTGAAACCTCGCCTCTACTAAAAATACAAAAAATTAGCCAGGCTTGGTGGCTTGTACCTGTAATCCCAGCTACTCAGGAGGCTGAGGCAGGAGAATAGCTTAAACCTGGGAGGAGGAGGTTGCAGTGAGCCGAGATTGCGCAATTGCACCCCAGCCTGGGTGACAGAGCAAAACTCCATCTCAAAAACAAACAAACAAACAAACAAACCTGATATTTTCAAAATTGAGGCAATTATAACAGCTGTTTAGCCAAGAATTACGATAGCAATAATAGCAAGAAAATAAATTAGTTCACAAATGAGTCTCAGAAGCCCAGTGATTTTTATTTTATTTTTATTTTTTGAACTTTTATTTTAGAATCAGGGGATACATGTGCAGGTTTGTTACCCGGGTATTTTGCATGATGCTGAGGTTTGGAGTATGCATGAATCCAACCTGTCATCCAGGTAGTGAGTATAGTACCCAACAGACAGTTTTTTTAACACTTACTTCACTCCCTTCCCCAATCTTGTATTTCCCTGTGTCTACTGTTCCCATTTTTATGACTGTGCCAACAATAATTTTTTTTCTTTTTTCTTTAAATAGAGATGGGGGTCTCTATTTAAAGAGCCTCCCAAAGTGCTAGGATTACAGGTGTGATCCATTGCACCTGGCCCATGCCAACAATATTTGAAACCCTTATCTGCATGTACAAGTTTGCTACTGGTTTTGTTTTGCTCATTAATACATCCCAAGCATCTATACCTAGCTTGTAGTACCAGCATGTAGTAGGTGCTTAATAAATATTTATTGAATAAATAAATTAGTTTGACATTAGTTTAACATTTCAAGTAAAACAAAATACCATTCAGTTAATTCTCTTCTTCTACTTTTTTCTTTTAAGAGAGACAAATAGTCACACATACATCAGCAGGAGAGGATATAGTTTCCTGTGTTTAAGTTTTTATGAGTTACTTTAGTTCAAATGTCACAGAAAATTATATTGAACTCTTGACCAATCTATCTATTTTTTCCATTGGAGTATTGACCCAAATAAGAAATAGCATAAAGGAAAAATTATTTTTTGGCAGAAAAATATTCTCTCTAAATTCTTGTGTGTTTTGTTTTGATTTTTTCCTTAGTGACTGGAGGCCAGTTTCAATCAACTGAAGCACAGATTCCAAATTTTCAATCTGGTTTTCTTGAGTAGTGACTGAGTGCCAAAAATGAAGCAATGACACAACATCACCATCAAGACACTCCCCAGCACGCACACACATGCCAGAGTCCAACACCAAGACACTCCCCAGCACGCACACACACGCCAGAGTCCAGGCCATATTCGGGTGGCTTGCAAGCTTCTTCCCCCCAAAGTATTTACTCTCAAAATAATGGTTTTTGTTTTGTTTTGGTTTGGTTTGGTTTGTTTTTTTCCAAATACATTTCTTCCCTATATCTTTAACCAATTCTCATAAAATTTTGTCTAATACACTGGTCAGTGTATTCCAGACCCTAAAAGATAACATAATGAAACTATCTATGACTAAAAGGTAATCAGGATCTTCTACTTATCCTTTTTTCCTCCCTTTTAAACTTTAATTTTGATACATTTGAGAATGAAATGATGACAATAAATGCAAAGTAATTATTGAAGAAACAATAATTTTGTATTAGCTTACTGAAAAAAAAAAAGATAACCAAATATATTTTGGCAGCCCCAAACGAGTCACATGTGTAATGCAGTGGGAGAGCAGTGTCCTGAAGGAAAAGGTGGCCTGCGGGACAGCCAAGAGAACAAACATCCACTGCAAGTAATATGAGCTCTAAGTTTGGACTAGGCCTATGTCTGCTCTGAGACTTGGGGCAATTCACTTAATCAGAGCCTTAATCAGCTACAGACTAACAATATCCATATCTGCTACTTATTTTGTAAATCTCCTTTCTAAAGTTAACTCTATTCCATGTTCCATAATCCCATAAATTCTAGAATCTTTTCCTCTTATAGCCAAGTTGTTTATCATTGACAGAGATATTCACCTGGTCGTTTTGGCTTCTCTAATCCTCCTGGTGAGAACACCTCCAAGGGAGCTTTCAGTGGCATTTAAGGTCACTTGTGCTCTTGGGCCTAGAAACTGCCTTGATCGTGGTTTTAGCTCACATGAGGTAAGTCTTTATTATATGCCCAACCTCTTTATGCATTACTTCATTTAATTGTATACTAATCCTTTGTCATAGGTTATCAGAGTGTTTGATTATAAGTTACAGGAAGAAAAAAAAAACAAACTCCAATTGACTAAAACAATGGGGCATTTTTTTGACTCACATAACTGAGAGTCTAGAGAGAAGGCACTTTCAGGTTTGGCTGATGAATCCTGTATCACTGCCTTGTCTCCAGGCCCCCAGGTTCTGCCTCTGTCCTGACATCCAGTGTTGGATTCCTCTTCACATCAACTCCTCTCTGTAGGTTGGGCCATCAGACCCTACCTCCTTATTTATGTTGAGCAAAGGAGAGAGAATGCCTCTACAAACAATGAAAAAAGTGAAAAAAAAATCTTTCTCCTCCTTATAACTTTAGTTAGCTTAACTTTAGTCAGTTGCTTAGCTACTAAACAGTAGCTATTGGGAGGTGGGAAGGAATACTATTGTGTAATCAACTAAGGCTCATACAGAGGATTAGGGTTATCTGAATTGATTTGAATTAATTAGAATTTACTCTCAGAGCTGTGGCAATTCCTTGAACCACACTGATTGCTATAAAGTGGAAGAGGAATAGATTGAATTTTGGGGAGTCAACTACAATGTGTACTACAGGTAAATACTATGAATTTCCAATTCACAGATGAGAAAATTGAGGCATGTGGTGGGAGGGAGGTTATGTAATTTGCCCAATGTCACAGTTGAACCTAGGCAAAGGCCTATCTCCAGGTCTAAACAATTCAGTGACCTCCTGTGTACATTTCTGTCTCTCCTTTTTTTAGAGTGTGCAATCCACTGTGTCACCCAGGCTGGATTGCAGTGGCTCGATCATGGAGATCATGGCTTTCTGTAGCTTTGAACTCCTGGGCTCAAGTGATCCTCCTGCCTCAGCTTCCTGAGTGGCTGGGACTACAGGCTTGACAACACGCCCGGCTATCCCGTGTATATTTCTTGAGAGCTTATGATATATAAGAGAAACTCCAAAATAAGGGGAGGGTGTGCTAAGGGGAAGACCAAAGCACTATCAAGAGGTGGATTCAATCGTACCCCTTCTATTTACTAGTTGTGTGACTCTTTTGAAAATGAGAATAATAGGCCAGGCTCGGTGGCTCCTGCCTGTAATCCCAGCACTTTGGGAGGCTGAGGCAGGTAGATCACCTGAGGTTAGAAGTTCAAGACCAGCCTAGCCAACATGGCGAAACCCCATCTCTATTAAAAATACAAAAATTAGCCAGGAATGGCAACATGTGCCTGTAGTTCCAGTGACTCAGGAGGCTGAGGCAGGAGAATCACTTGAACCCAGGAGGCAGAGGTTGCAGTGAGCCGAGATTGTGCTACTGCACTTCAGCCTGGGTGACAGTGAGACTCCATCTCAAAAAAAAAAAAAAAAAAAGGAAGAAAAGAAAAGAAAATGGGAATAATAAAACTTACTTACTGGAGCAGTAGCAAAGATTAAAATTTAGACCATGCAGAAGAATGTTTTTCAAAATGACATGACCTGGTAATAGGATAGAAATGCAAATTCCTGTTACTGCACCAGACCCACCAAATAAGAAACTCTGGGGATGGGACCCAGGACTAAGTACTTTAACAAGCACTCCAGGTGATTCTAATGATTGTTAAAGTTTGAGAACCACTGGTCTAACACATTGCCTGGTACATAAGCTTTTATTTTGTTGTTATTGTTCTAAGGACAATGTGTGTATTGACTTCTGTTTCCAGGAGTTCATGACTTGGAGAACTAGGGAAAGGAAGACAAAAATTCTTTAATGCAGAACGATACTGATTGATAAACACCTGAATATAATACAGGTTAAATGTGCTTTGAAGATTTATAAAAGGTTGAATTTATTTCCAGCAAGATGACTCTCAGAAGCCTTTATAGATTAGAGAAGAAATGGAAAGGGGTAAAAATAGTTAGGAACTATAAAGCAGGGCAGACAAGTTTTCAATGGTTACTGCCAATGTGTATACAGAAAGTTAGCTTGGCCGGGCAAAGTGGCTCATGCTTGTAATCCCAGCACTTTGGGAGGCCAAGGCGGGCAGATCACCTGAGATCAGGAGTTTGAGACCAGCCTGACCAACATGGTGAAACCCTATCTCTACTAAAAATACACAATTAGCCCAGCATGGTAGAGCATGCCTGTAATCCCAGCTACTCAGGAGGCTGAGGCAGGAGAATCGCTTGAACTTGGGAGGCAAAGGCTGCAGTGAGCTGAGATCGTGCCATTGCACTCCATCCTGGGAAACAAGGGTGAAACTCCGTCTCCAGAAAAAAAAAAAAGTTACCTTGAAATATATCAATACAAACAAATAAATTAGATATTTCATATTGTACAGGAACAAAACCCATCAGAAGATGTCAGAAGATAAGGATTTTTGTCCTGATGCTACACTTACCAGCTGTCCCTCAGTGTTCTACTTCTTAAAAAAAGAGAGGTTGGTCCTGATCCCTGGTTCTTAACCAGGGGAAAATAAAGTGGGGCCAGGGCATGTGCAGACTTAAAAATTACACAGGGGAATGTAGGCACGATCTGTTTAAGAAATACTGGACTAAATGGTCTCTAATCTGTGATTGTAGATTAAAGAATAATCTACAATCTACACCGTGTTGGCCGGGCACGGTGGCTCACACCTGTAATTCCAGCACTTTGGGAGGCTGAGGTGTGTGGATCACATGAGGTCAGGAGTTCGAGACTAGCCTCACCAATGTGGCAAAACCCCATCTCTACTAAAAATATGGAAAATTAGCTCGGTGTGGTGGTGCATGTCTGTAGTCCCAGCTACTTGGGAGGCTAAGGCATGAGAATTGCTCGAACCTGGGAGGCAGAGGTTGCAGTGAGCCAAAATCATGCCACTGCACTCCAGCCTGGGTGACAGAGTGAGACTCTGTCTCAAAAAAAAAAGAAAAAATAAATAATCAAATGTAAAGTTAACACATAAAGGAGGCATGTACATATTATTAAAATCTATATGACTATCTCTCCTTTTTTATTTTTGGCTCAATATCTGTATCTGAACACCTAATTAATTAAAGGAAAACATTTGTAATATGTAGCAACTAAAATGTCACCTTCTCTGTGGGGATCACAAAGTCCTTGGCAATCACTTCCATACCAGACAAGTGAGTATTGTCCTTCTCCTTTTCCAGATGGATAAACAGAGGCAACCCGAGGATAAAGGCCTTGCTCAGTGTCACACATTTCAGTCACTAAATAAGACACAATGGATGCCAGTATTCTCATCCCCTCACAAATAAAGAGCCTTCAAGCTCTTGCAGTCAACAAGAACTTTTGGAATGATTTCACTGCCTGAAAAGGCAGATACATAGGTGACATCCACAAATAGGAAGAAAATCAACCTGAACCTGAGTGTGTGGGCTCACTGACTCTAAGCAGTAGAGACAGAAGAGAAATAAAGTTTTAGCAAAGAAGAGTTCTGAAAGAAAATAAATATAGCTCGTTATCAAGTGCTGTTTTTACACAGTAAAACATGGGCAAAATTACTCTTCTTTAAGTAGTGATTCTTATCTCTTGATTAAGTCACCTACTCATTCATTTAATAAATACATACTGATTGTTTTCTATGTGTTGAGCACTCATCTCTGTATTGGAAATATAATAATGACCAAAGTTGACAATAGTAATAACAATAATAGCTAATATAGCAGGCACTAATAATTATTTGTTGAGTAATATGTCAAAATTCAGTGTGAACAGCATTCTATTTGGGGCTGCATCCACTGACTATAACACAGCTAATCTATCTGAAATGTTCCAGCTTTGGGCCTCTCTAACAGAAGAAGCTGTTGTTGGGCCTGCCTCTAGTTGGCGATGCATCCACCAATGAGAATGAATTTATGATCGACCACTCTTCCTGTAAAGGCCGCTGGAACTGACAGCATTGTGATTTTCTTTTACTGTTAGTTTTAAATTACTAGAACCAACTCAATTACTAGAACGAACTTTACTTCTTTGTTTCCTACTTATCAAAACAGTAAAAACAACAAGTAAAAGAAATGCCATCTTAATATTGTTTTGATGACAAAACAGTATTCCTTTTAGTTGTGCTTCAAATGGAATAAGATGCAAACAGGCTTGGTATGGTGGCTCACCCCTGTAATCCCAGCCCTTTGGGAGGCCAAGGTGGAAGGATTGCTTGAGGCCATGAGTTTGAGACCAGCCTGCGCAACATAGCAAGACCGTGTCTCTACAAAAAATAAAAAATTAGCTGAGTGTAGTGGTGTGTGCTTGTGGTCCCAGCTACTTTTGAGGCTGAGGAGGGAGAATCTCTTGAGCCCAGAAGGTCGAAGTTGCAGTGAGCCGTGATCGTGCCATTGCTCTCCAGCTTGGACAACAAAGCAAGACCCTATGTCAAAAAATAAATAAATAAAAGACATAAACATATCTGAGATTAACTTTCAGTGGTAAATTTGTTCCATCTATGATTTTTAAGGTTAAATGCTTTGGAAGCTTTAAAAACCATTTCAGCCCTTTTAAATGCCAACTTACACTGATGATGCTCTCAGATGTTAGGAAATCTTTTGAGCAGAAAATGGAAGTGGGGGTGTTGAGGCAGGGAGGAGAGTGATGCAATATTCCTTAGTGTCATCCTGTGATTTCACAATTTGTTTTTCAATCTGTTTGGACTTTCAAAAGGGAAGACTCTCATATGTCAACAAGCCCATGAACTGAAGCTTAAAACACTGGAAACAACAACTGTAGAGTTTCAAGTATATGTACATTTATGTATTCATGTTCCTTGATGGGAATGCTGGCTGGTGTGAATGTTCAATCTCCTGAGAAATGTAAATTTTTCTCTGACAGATTTATTAGCTTGCTGTATCTGAGCACATGAGCAAAAACAATGCCTAATAAGAAAACTTTCTCCTTCAAAGTCAAACTTGGGAGAAATGAAGGGAAATTGAGTTTTCTTTGCTTGACAGTGTTCAACATTCTTGTAGTCAGTGTGCTCATGAAGATTGCAAACTTTTTTTTTTTTTAGACAGAGCAGCTAGGACTACAGGCGCGCACCACCACACCCAGCTAATTTGTGTATTTTTAGTAGAGATGGGGTTTTAACTATGTTGGCCAAGCTTGTCTCAAACTCCTGACCTCAAGTGATCCATTCGGCAGCTCTTTCTTTTTTTTTTTTTTTTTTTTTTTGAGACAAAGTCTCGCTCTGTCACCCAGGCTGGAGTGCAGTGGTATGATCTCAGCTCACTGCAACCTCCGCCTCCTGGGTTCAAGCAATTCTCATGCCTTAGCCTCTCGAATAGCTGGGACTACAGGTGTGTGCCACCACGCCCAGCTAATTTTTGTATTTTTAGTAGAGACAGGGTTTCATCATGTTGTCCAGGCTGGTCTCAAACTCCTGACCTCAAGTGGTCCGCCCGCCTCGGCCTCCCAAAGTGCTGGGATTACAGGTGTGAGCCACCATGCCTGGCCATCTGGCAGTTCTTTATAGCAGTATGAAAATGGACTAATACACCCCATCTCTCCCAAAATAAAAAAAGTAGATAGGTGTGGTGGCACGCACCTGTAGTTTCAGCTGCTCAGGAGGCTGAGGTGGGGGGATAGCTTGATCCGGGCAGGCAGAAGTTGCAGTGAGCTGAGATTGGACCACTGCACTCCAACCTGGGTAACAGAACAACAACCCATCTCAAAAAAAAAAAAATTAACTGGGGATTAGATTGAAAAGATATAAAAATAAAGCTATTAATCTCTTACAGTCCCAGATATAAAGTATATGCTCTCATGTTATGAAAAGGTCAATATAATTATGAATAAGAAAAAAGATTATTGTTCTTTTATGTTCACCAGTCTGAGCACCTATGATGAGCACCTATGAGAATCTCTGCTGGTACTTACCAGTTAGCCCACTCACTGTCTCCAAGATTCTGTATGTTTTCCACCCTCTGTTGAGAGCATTTCTGGTACAGTGTACATAGTTAAGTAATAATAGTCAAGGAGAAAAGAAAATAAAGTTCTGACGTGGCATTAAGAATAGCAGCAATAAGACTAGGCATGGTGGCTCATGCCTGTAATCCCAGCATTTTGGGAGGTCGAGGTGGGTGGATCGCCTGAGGTCAGGAGTTCAAGATCAGCCTGGTCAACATTGTAAAACCCCATCTCTACTAAAAATACAAAAATTAGCTGGGTATGGTGGCGCATGCCTGTAGTCCCAGCTACTCAGGAGGCTGAGGCAGGAGAATTGCTTGAACCTGGGAGGCCGAAGTTGCAGTGAGCCAAGATTTTGCCACTGCATTCCAGCCTGGGCAACAGAGTGAGACTCCTTCTCAAAAAAAAAAAAAGAAAAGAAAAGAAGAAGAATAGCAGCAATAAAATAGAGGAAATGACTGGCTCTGAGGCAGATTGTTTAAATAAAATATGTGTGGTGGCTCACTCCTGAATCCCAGCACTTTGGGAGGCCAAGGTGGGTGGATCACTTGAGGCCAGGAGTTCAAGACCAGCCTGGCCAACATGGCAAAACCCTGTCTCTGCTAAAAATACAAAAATTATCTGGGCGTAGTGGCATGTGCCTATAATCCCAGTTACTCGGGAGGCTGAGGCAGGAGAATCACTTGAACCAGAAAGGTGGAGGTTGCAGTGAGCCGAGATTGTGGCACTACACTCCAGCCTGGGCAACAGAGCAAGACTCTTTCCCAAAAATAAATAAATAGGCTGGGCGTGGTGGTTCACGCCTGTATTGCCAGTACTTTGGGAGGCCAAGGAGGGCAGATCACTTGAGGTCAGGAGTTCAAGAGCAGCCTGAGCAACATGGTGAAACCCTGTCTCTACTAAAAATACAAACTTAGCCAGGCGTGGTGGCGCATGCCTGTAGTCCCCCCTACTTGGGAGGCTGAGTCAAGAGAATCACTTGAACTCGGGAGATGGAAGTTACAGTGAGCTGAGATGGCACCACTGCACTCCAGCCTGGGTGACAGAGTAAGACCCTGTCTCTGTTTTTTAAAAAAAAGAAGAAAAGAAAAAAAAATGTACTGTATATTTCAAAATAGCTAAAAGAGAGGATTTTAAATATTTTTACCACAAAGAAAATGATAAATATTTGAGGTGATGTATATGCTAATTAACCTGATTTGATCATTCATATATGTGTGTGCGCATATATATATACATATATATATGTATATATATATGGAAACATCACACTTTACTCCATAAATATATACCTGTACAATTATTATTTGGCAATTAAAAATTAAAAAACTGGCCGGGTGTGGTGGCTCAGGCCTCTAATCCCAGCACTTTGGGAGGCCAAGGCAGGCAGATCACGAAGTCAGGAGATCGAGACCATCCTGGCTAACACGGTGAAACACCCTCTCTATTAAAAAATACAAAAAATTAGCTGGGCGTGGTGGTGGGTGCCTGTAGTCCCAGCTACTCGGGAGGCTGAGGCTGGAGAATGGTGTGAACCCGGGAGGCAGAGCTTGCAGTGAGCCGAGATTGTGCCACTACACTCCAGCCTGGGCAACAGAGCGAGATCCGTCTCAAAAAAATTAATTAATTAATTAAATAAAATAAAAATAAAAAACTATTTAAATAAGTAAATTAGCCAACTAAATACAAAGTAATATAAATAGATTATATGGAAATAAAAGCCAAATTAAGTGTTTTATTGCCAGTTCCAGAAGCAAGCCTTTAAGACAATCTTTATTATTGTAGGACCCACAACACTATGCATTCTCTCAATATTCTGAGATTTTTCTCATCTTTACCATACTACCTTGTATTAATGGGTGGAACAAATATGTTTATTTACTTCAAGTCATAGTCAACTTTTCCATATAGATTAAGAATTATCCTTTTTTTTTTTTTTTCTGGGACCAGGTCTTGCTCTGTCCCCAAGGCTGCTAGCTCACTGCAGCCTGGAACTCCTGGGCTCAAGTGATCCTCCTGCCTCAGCCTCTAGAGTAGCTAGAACTATGCCCAATCCTCCTGCCTTGGTCTCCCTAAGTGCTGCAATTACAGGTATGAACCACAACACCGGACCTAGATTGTGAATTATTCTTGTATACAGCTATGGCCTTGTCAGAGAAGTTTGAACCAAAGCAACTCCATCTTGAATAGGAGCTGCGTAAAATGAGGCTAAACCTACTGGGCTGCATTCCCAGATGGTTAGGCATTCTAAGTCACAGCATGAGATAGGAGTTTGGCTCAAGATACAGGTCATAAAGACCTTGCTGATAAAACAGCTTGCAGTAAAGAAGCCGGCTAAATCCCACCAACATCAAGGTGGTGATGAGAGTGACCTCTGCTCATCCTCACTGCTACACTCCCACCAGAGCCATGACAGTTTACGAATACCATGGCAACATCAGGAAGTTACCCTATATGGTGTAAAAAGGGGAGGCATGAATAATCCACCCCTTGTTTAGCATATCATCAAAAAATAACTATAAAAATGGGCAACCAGCAGCCATCAGGGCTGCTCTATGGAGTAGCCATTCTTTTATTCCTTTACTTTTTTTTATTTTTATTTTTTTGAGATGCAGTCGCACTCTGTCACCCAGGCTGGAGTGCAGTGGCACAATCTTGGCTCACCGCAACCTCCACCTCCTAGGTTCAGGCAATTCTCCTGCCTCAGCCTCCCGAGTAGCTGGGATTACAGGCATGCACCACCACGCCCACCTAATTTTTTTTATTTTTAGTAGAGATGGGGTTTCGCTGTGTTGGCCAGGCCAGTCTCGAACTCCTGACATCAGGTAATCCACCCGCCTCAGCGTCCCAAATTGCTGGGATTACAGGCATGAGTCACCGCACCCAGCCATTTACTTTCTTAATAAGCTGACTTTCACTTTATAGATTTGCCTCAAATTCTTCTTGTGTGAGATCCAAGAACCCTCTCTTGGGGTCTGAATCATACCCCTTTCGGGTTACAGCCTATCACAGCATTTTTAATCCTATGCACTTAACACTTCTGTATAGAAAAAGAACATCACACTAGAATTTTGATGACAATAGATGACAATATGATGAATCTTATTATATGAAGTGTTAAACTTATTAGAGCAGATATGGTACTAAAAATAAATTCCCACCTCCTCTAAAGTTCTTCTAGTCTCCAAGGCCATCATTTTTCATAAATACTGCAATATTTCTTCTACATCTTGCTAGTCTAAAAGTATTAATACTCTTTGCAAAGTGCACAGCTCATTACTAGGTAGTAACTTAAGCAAAGGAAGAAAGCTGGCTGGATCAATGATTTGTCACCAAGGTCTGAATCACAGGAGTTTGGTCTCTGGTGTATCCTCTTGGTCCAGAAAGTAGGAGGTGGTGGTCCAGTGAGCCAGGAATTGCCTGGCAGCATCAACATCCTGGCTGTTACTTGGGATAGGTTG
Organism: Pan troglodytes; assembly: GCF_028858775.2. Classification (NCBI taxonomy): domain Eukaryota; kingdom Metazoa; phylum Chordata; class Mammalia; order Primates; family Hominidae; genus Pan; species Pan troglodytes. The sequence continues at coordinate 24,852,589 of NC_072402.2, forward strand.
CATTTTTTGGCTTTTGCTCTTGAACCAAAAGTTCAAGTGTGAAAACCAGGACTGACGCTTCTCCTCTGCTGAAGCCAGGTTACCCCCAGTTCAGCCAGAAGTTAGGTTGAGGGTGGAGTGGCCCAGCATTCCAGGAGTGGCACATGTCAGCAGGAGCTGTGCCAGGGCTGTGTCCCAACCGCAGAGCTGGGCTTGCCACACATCCTTCACTTCATTAGTATAGTGGATTTCTGGGTGACTGGGCAGAGACACTATTGAGACAGAATCGAGATGTGATTTACATGCTGGGTCTATTATCTCAGCTTTGGGAGGCACATATTAGATGAAAGTCAGGCTGTGGCCTGCAGAAATTAGGCCCCCGTCTCCACTGTACCTGGAAATGAACGCTTTTGTTTCATATTTCTTAAGAGTAAAGAGCTCATGTTTCTCTCTTTGCTTCTTTTTTCTTTTCTTTTCTTTTTGTTTTTGAAATGGAGTCTTGCTCTGTCGCCCAGGCTGGAATGCAATGGTGCAATCTCGGCTCAGTGCAATCTCCACCTCCCGAGTTCAAGTGATTCTCCTGCCTCAGCCTCCGGAGTAGCTGGGATTACAGGCACGCGCCACCAGGCCCCGCTAATTTTTGTATTTTTAGTAGAGATAGGGTTTCACCATGTTGGCCAGGCTGGTCTCCACCTCCTGACCTCAAGTGATCCACCCGCCTCGGCCTCCGCAAGTGCTGGGATTACAGGCATGAGCCACTGTGCCCAGCCTCTCCCTTTGCTTCTTTTGCATAACCAAATACTTTCAGAGCAGTGGTTCCCACACTGCATCAGAAAGAGGCAAACACATCCCAATCTCCCCTTCTGACATAACCTATCCCCTTATAATGCAGGCATTTGATATTCTCTTTAATACAAATAAGTTTTTAGAAAACTACAATGATAGATATAAATGGAAAAGAAAAGCATTTTTTTTCTCTCTACTCTCACACTCAACACAGAACACTTAAGCGAGGTGCAGTGGCTCACGCCTGTAATCCCAATACTTTGGGAGGCCGAGACAGGCGGATCACCTGAGGTCAGGAGTTTGAGACCAGCCTCGCCAACATGGTGAAAACCTGTCTCTACTAAAAATATGAAAATTAGCCAGGTATGTTGGTGAGTGCCTGGAATCTCAGCTACTTGGGAGGCTGAGGTGGGAAAATTGCTTGAACCCAGGAGGCGGAGGTTGCAGGGAGCTGAGATTACACCACTGCACTCCAGCCTGGGCAACAGAGCTAGACTCCATCTCAAAATAAATAATAATGAAAAAAGAATACTTATTTGACTAGACATGTAGGATTTTTGCCACACACCAAGTAATTTTCCAGCACATACCAACTGGGTGTCTTCTAATTCAATTAGGACACTGTCTACTTGGAGATAGTGTCAGATCTCACAGATTTGGGTCTCCATTTCATGAGACTGGTGCCTATTTCAAATGTCAATCACAAGTCCTAGGTTGTGACCTGTGCTTCTGGCCAACCTGCTATAAATCAGGGTCCCCACAGTCCCCCTAACCCCCCACTTTGAGTTCAATAATTTAGACAACACAGGGAAACACTTTACTTGTGTTTACTGGTTAATTATAAAGGATGTTACAAAGGATATAGGTGACTAGCCCAATGAAGTTATGGATAGGACAAGATATGGAGGAGGCAAGGTATCGGGGGACATGGAGCTTCCATGCCTTTTCTGGGCACACTGATCCCAGCACCTTCACATCTTCAGCAACCCAGAAGATCACCAAATCTTTTTATTCAATAATTTTTATAGAACTTGGCCGGGCGCGGTGGCACACACCTGTAATCCCAGCACTTTGGGAGGCCAAGACGTGCAAATTACTGAGCTCAGGAATTCCAGACCAGCCTGGGCAACATGGCAAAACTCCCTCTCTACAAAAAATACAAAAAGTAGCCAGTGGCATATGCTGGTAGTCCCAGCTACTTGTGGGGCTGAGGCCAGAGGATTGCTTGAGCCCAGGAGGTTGAGGTGCCAATGCAAACACCTGGGTAACAGAGCATCCTTTTTAAAAAAAAAAAAAAATGGAGTCTCACTCTGTTGCCCAGGCTGGAGTGCAGTGGTGCGATCTCAGCTCACTGCAAACTCTGCCTCTAGGGTTCACGCCATTCTCCTGCCTCAGCCTCCCGAGTAGCTGGGACTACAGGGGCCCGCCATCACGCCCGGCTAATTTTTTGTTTCTAGTAGAGACAGGGTTTCAACGTGTTAGCCAGGATGGTCTTGATCTCCTGACCTCGTGATCCACCTACCTCGGCCTCCCAAAGTGCTGGGATTACAGGCGCGAGTCAGCACGCCTGGCCTCCGAGCATCTCTTAAGAAAAAGAAAAGAATTTTTATATTAATAGATCTTTATCTCCAGCCTCTCCCCAACTTTCCTGGAGGTTGGAGGTTCCAAACCTCTAATCACTAGGTCTTTCTGCTGACCACTCCCATCCTGAGACTGCCCGAGGGGCCCCACCCTAATTCACCTCACTAGCATGAACTCAGGTGTTATCAAAGCTGCATATTGCAAATAACAAAAAAGCACTCCTGTCACTCCAGAAATTCCAAGTGTTTCAGGAGCTCTGTGACAGGAATCAGAGACATAGACCATGTATATTTCTTTTTTTTTGTTTGTTTTTGATATGGCATCTCACTTTGTCACCCAGGCTGGAGTGCAGTGGTGTGATCTTGGTGCACTGCAACCTGTACCTCCCTGGTTCAAGCAATTCTCCTGCCTCAGCCTCCCAAGCAGCTGGGATTACAAGCATGCGCAACCACACCCAGCTAATTTTTGTATTTTTAGTACAGATGGGGTTTTGCCATGTTGGCCAGGCTGGTCTCGAACTCCTGACCTCAGGTGATCCGCCCACCTGGGCCTCCCAAAGTGCTGGGATTACAGGCGCGAGCTACTGCATCCGGCTGACCATATATATTTTATATTATACCATAGACTATACTTATGGGGGAAAAAACTGAGTTGTAAAAATGAAGACAAAGTTCACCTCACCAATCGTTTTCACCTTCACTCTCTGGAGGTAATATTACACTGAATTTTTTTGCTTTTTAAGAGACCAGGTCTTGCTCTGTCGCCCAGGCTGGAGTGCAGTGGCATGGTCATGGCTCACTGCAGCCTTAACCTCCTTGGCTAAGTGATCCTCCCACCTCAGCTTCCCAAGTAGCTGGGACAGGAGTGTGCTGCTGCGCCCAGCAAATTTTTTAAATTTTTGTAGAGACGGGGTCTTACTATGTTGCCTAGGCTGGTCTCAAACTTCTGGGCTCAAGTAATCCACCAGCCTCTGCCTCCCAAAGTGCGGGGATTATAGGCGTGAGCCACCATATCTGGTCTACTGTGAACATTTTAATGTGTTTTTTTGGACTTTTTCTAAATACATGCAAATATTATGTATGTAGGTATGTCTGAGTTTTTTGGGTTTTGTTTTGTTTTTACAAAAATGAGATTTCAATGTTCTCTTTACTTGTCAAAATGTGTGTGCAGATGACAGTTGGAAGAGATGCCAGATGTAAATTTACCTCCCTCCCCTCCCTCTGAGGCTTGCTTGCCCCATGCTGTGGTTTTGTGTGACCTCATGACAGGAGAGATTTCTGTGGCATTCAGGCAATGCAGCAGGGGTCTGGCCACTGACACAACAAACTTGTGGTTTTCAAATACAAGTCATACAGCCAAGACACAGGTGCTTGGGTTTCAGGGCCTGGCATAGTCCAATGTCTGATTGATTTTTAACCAGCTAGTGAATAAATTTGTAATAAATGATCCAGCTGAAGATCTCAATGATTTAACTGCAATGAAATTGCAATGAAACTTCCCAGTGGCTAAAATTTTGTGGTTCACATTTGCACTGCTGTTAGCACAAAAGGTAATTATGATGTGTGTGAAAAATGGTAGTCTGATTAGTTGTTCACACACACAAAGGAGTGCTTTTCACACATCTTAATTGCTTTTCTGCTAAAGAAAGTGTAACTGCAAGTCATAAAATTATAACAGCCTCTAACACGTTAATTCCATTTCATCAGCGGATGATGTATCTTGAATTTTGGTGAAAAGTGACTTTAGAACTCATATTGATGAGGAAAGTTGAGGTTAAGATACTGCTCTCATAGAAGACAATTATAAAAAATTATAGTTCATACTCATAAATACACACGTCTCTGTACAGAAGTATTGTGAATTACTATTTTGGGATAGTGTCTTAGGTTTTACTTTCCTGCATTTCGTTACCCACATGGACCAGTAGATTAACAGAAAATATGGCCCCAGAAAGAAAGAGGATACAGGCTAAAGAAGTAAATCAAAGAACTCAATAGCTTTTCTGAAGGCTAAGGTAGAGAAAATCATCTTGAAATTCAACACTTAGAAGAGAAGAAAGGGTTTTAAAGCTGCATAAAACTAAGAAGAACCTGAAACAGGCAGAACACCAGAGTTTCTATCAGAGAGTAGGTAAAATGGCTAGTTTTTTCACCACTAAGAAAGGAGATAAAAGTTTCTCCAGCTTAAAGGAGGGAGGGATTAAAAGAGACCTGATTAGTGTCTACATGCTGCTTGCATCCCAGAGATGGGCAGCAGGAACCCCAAAAAGCTTTAAGAAGATGGAGAATATGGGGAGTTTTGTTTCTATTCTCATTGTATAGCCAGAGGAAACTGCAAGTCTTTCAGAGAAATGCCTTGTCCAGCACAGCGGATGAGGAAATATCTGAGTGGGTGGAACTGAGAGGAGCCTCACCCCTATGTCAGAGGCAGAGGCGTTTAAACCATAGCAACTCCATCTTGAATAGGGGCTGGGTAAAATAAGGCTGAGAGCTGCTGGGCTGCATTCCCAGTAAGTTAGGCATTTTAAGACACAGGATGAGATAGGAGGTCATAAAGACCTTGTTGATAAAACAGCATGCGGTAAAGAAGCTGGCTAAATCCCACCAAAACCAAGATGGCAACAAAAGAGACCTCTGGTAGTCCTCACTGCTCATTATACATTAATTATAATATATTAGCATGCTAAAAGACACTCCCACCAGCACCATGACAGTTTACAAATGCCATGGCATTTACCATATATGGTCTAAAATGGGGAGGAGCCCACAGTTCCAGGAATTGCTCACCAGGTACCCAGAAAATTCATGAATAATCTACCCCTTGTTTAGCATATAATCAAGAAGTTACAGGAAGTATAAGCAGCTGAGCAGCCCATGTCTGGCTATGGAGTAGCTATTCTTTAATTTTTTTACTTTCTTAATGAACTTCCTTTCACTTTACTCTATGGACTTGCCCCCAGTTCTTTCTTGCACAAGGTCCAAGAACCCTCTCTTGAGGTCTTGATGTGGACCTCTTTCCAGTAACACCTACGTAGGGCAGGAGGGCATCCATCAGATCCCACAGTTCTTAAGAGGAGCACCAGGGTAGCTGGGAGTAGCTAAGGGACCCAAAGGAGTTTGGGGTAGACTAAGGAGGTTACATCTACCTCTGCAGTGTATGGACTGTGACATGAGCAGTGGAGGCCAGTAGGGCCGAGTGGATTTGGTTCTACTTCAACAGGGACCGGCAAGGATAGGGAAGGATAGAAGGCTAAGGGCCCCTTCCCACCTGATATCAGAATGATATACATATCCTCACTCTACTCTTCCCTCTGCTATCCCATCCCCCAAAAAGGGGATGGAAGAAGGCAGAGAAAAGGTAATCTCGAGCTAAGTGAGAATTACCCAAAAGAGAATGAATTTTCAATCAGTAAAATGCAGTTTTCCACTGGCAGTGGAAACTACTGGACTCTAGAGTTAGGTTAAGGTCGGTGATAGAGGTACAGAGCTACATGCTAGGATACCTGAGTCTATGTCTGGACTATCCATGCCTGCTGTGTAGACACACACAGGTACCTGCACGACTAAATGTGTCTGTGTCCTTTTTTTTTTTTTTTTTTGAGACAGAGTCTTGCTCTGTCGCCCAGGCTGGAGTACAGTGGTGCAATCTGGGCTCACTGCAATCTTCACCTCCCGGGTTCAAACAATTCTCCTGCCTCAGCCTCCTGAGTAGCTAGGATTACAGGTGCATGCCACCACGCCTGGCTACTTTATGTATATTTAGTAGAGATGGGATTTCACCACATTGGTCAGGCTGGTCTTCAACTCCTGACCTTGTGATCTGCCCGCCTCGGCCTCCCAAAATGCTGGGATTATAGGCGTGAGCCACTGTGCCCAGCCATCTGTGTCTTTTTAAAATGTAAGCCTTGGAGGCAAACAGACCTAGCTTGAATCTTGGCTTATCCACTTAATAGCTGGATGGCTTTGGGCAAATTTCTTAATCCAAAATTCTGCTTTTGTAAACTGGTAATAAGAATAGTGCCTCAGAGGATTGTTATAAAGATTAAATGAGATACATAGTTCACCCAACAACCTGGCACATAGTAAGCCATTAATATATGTTATTTATCATGATCATGATGATTATTATTATAATTATAGAATAGTAAATAATTATTATTATAATTTTATGTTTGCTCATTCTGACAGTGAGGCTGAACTGTTGACTGGCAGGATATAATTACCTGTTGTGCTTACGGCATGTCACATTCAGCTACCAAAATTGTACATGCACAGAGGCTAAGAAAACATTCATGACAGGTCTTTATTGTCAGTGTATAAGATGTATCCCCTTTTATATTTTTGTTTATATGTTTAATTCTTTATTTTTGAGAATTTGCCCTTAGGGAGGGATATGCACCTCTAGATTTGGGGAAATTTGAAGTAAAATTTCTTTTGAGCCAGAATAGAAACTTAAATTTTAAATGAGGAAAGTCTGTTCCCCAGCCCCACTTCTCATTACTTAGGTGGAACCAGGATGGGTGGGCTCAAGGATGTTTCTTTCCTCTTTGCCAAGGTCTTCAGAGGCACTGCACACTTGGTCCTTAACCTATCATCCGTTGAAGAGCACTGCTTCATGCTGGGCTTTCGTCCAAGGCTCCTGTAGGATGTCTGGTCCTGAGGTGGGTTTATTAATGCAACAGCACTTATATAGTAACCAAGCAGTTGTTATATTTGAACATGTCTGATAAGAGAGCAGTATCTACAGCAAAATCTCTGGGGCTTCCTTTTGATTCTCCAAGGTGCTTCTGGCCTAAGCATCTTAATGGTGGTTTGGCAATCCTGGTTCCACCCTCTATGCTAACAAGGTGCAAAGCCTGCAGTAGTCCCCATCCCCAGGTAATAAAAAACTCAGTCACAGTCTCCAGTGGTCTATGCTGTATTTGGAAGAAGGGCATAAAGTCTTTTCCTGATTTCTGGGTGGCCTCAAAAAAGCATCCAAAAAAAAAAGCATCTATCTGTATAAGGGAGATAATCATTCTGTGATAGTTCGCCTCAAGAGGTATTATATAAAGCTAAAGATTATAGGCTGAGGCCAGACATAGTTGCTCACACCTGTAATCCCAGCGCTTGGGAGGCCAAGATGGGAGGATGGCTTGAGGCCAGGAGTTGAAGGCCAGCCTGGGCAACATAGAAAGACCTTGACTTCACACAAATCAAACAAACAAAAACAAAAACAATACAGGTTGAAGGGCAAACTATGCAATGCTATGATTATCATTATTCAGATAATGGTTAACTGAATGTAAATGATTCGTCATATGAATAAAACCATTAACTAACTGCTTTGTGTGTTGTTTACTACAGCCATTCCCTATATCAATGTAAAGTCTGGATAGCAGCATCTTAACAGTGGACTTCTGAATTTTTATTTTTATTTTTATGTTTTATTTTGTAGAGATGGTCTCCCTATGTTGCTTAGGCTAGAGTGCAGTGGTTACTCACAGGCATGATCCCACTTCTAATCAGCGTGGGACTTTTTACCTGCTGTTTCCAATCTGGATGGGTTCATTTCTCCTTAGGCCACTTGGTAGGCCCAGCTCCAGTATCGACACTGATGGGCATACATAAGGCATTACAGGCCAGAACTGGACCCAAGTGATCCTCCAACCTCAGTCTCTCAAGTAGATGAGACTACAGGTGCTTTCCACCATTGCTGGTAACTCCTAGATTTTATTCCAGATAGGTCTTTAATTCATTTGGGTCTCTGAGTCTTTCATTCCTGGGTCCTGAAACAAAGATCCTCCTTTTCCATTAGAAAGGAGGTTCTCTCCTACAAGGCATGCAGTTTAGAGGCAGGCGCAGGCTCAGCCAGATGAAAAAGGACAGATGCACATGGCCAAATGTCAGCTGAATTAGGCCTGCCCTGGTTCACACAGATCTTTTACGTAATCTAATTATCTTGTTGAAAAGAAAAGCTGTATGTACATCAACATTTGGCAAGTATTAATAAGCATACTGTGTTTTCTTACAGTTATTAATATAATAAGAAGAAATGTTCCTTGGCAAGTACATATGGCATTAAGAGTACCCAAAATTCCTGTATTCTTCAAAACTTATCTAGAAATGTTAGTGAATCATTCTCCCCATCACATTTAACAAAAGCATATATTATGCACACTCATGGAATAAACACATACATGGTTGTAAATAATCACTTTAAGGCAACTCTGATATTTGAAGCCATGGGAAAGAGTCTGGCCTTTTTTTTTCCTATTACTTGTTTCCTCAGGGTCCATGGAAATGCTGAGGAATTGCTTAAGTTTTCATCTGCTGGGATGAATGCCAGCTTTATGCTCTGGTCTGGCTGTAGAAAATCCCAGAGTAGATCTAAGAATATCTTGGTTGGGGGCAAATAATTAGGTCATCACTGTCATCATCCTTCCCGTGCAGATCCTGGCCTTCCATATTTTTTCTTTCCCACAGAGGGCTCTCAGGTAGGCTCTCATCACCTAATGGGTCAAGGCCTGCCTGGCTCCACAAGGTACCCCGCAAGGACATTTCTGGGGCTTATTCAAGGCAAGAACATAGGCAAAGATTGCCTCAAGTGCCCTAGAATTTCTCTCTTGACTTTGTTCCTTAAAGTAGAAAACAAACTTCTGTAGGCAGGAGGCTGTGGCAATTATTTTACGTAGTTCACGGGCTATACCTTCAGAGATTCTTCCCTGAGGAAAACTGGGTACTGTGAAGATTCAAATTGTAATCTGAACTCAAGATAGGGAGCTATGTTTATTCTTCCTTGGAGATAGCGATGATGTGAATTGTGTCATTATTTCTTTTGGATTTGATTAAAAGAGAATATATTTTATATTCTTCTACTTTTCTCAATAACATCCCTATAAAGGCTGGTTCATATATTATCGTGATTGCCACCCCTCACACCCTGGTGTGTTCCTACATTTACGTTATTGAAATCCCTAACCACCTTCTCACCCACTTTTGCTTAGAACTGGTGAAGCACAGAGGTACGTCAGAAAATTTTTCTTTTTTTTCTTTTTCTTTTTCTTTCTTCTTCTTTTTTTTAATACAGGGTCTCACTCTGTTGCCCAGGCTGGAGTGCTCTGTTGCCCAGGTACATTTATGGCTCACTGCAGCCTCGACCTACTGAGCTCAAGCTATCCTTGCTCCTCAGCTTCCTGAGTAGCTGGAACTACTGTAGGCATGCACCACCATACCTGGCTAATTTTTGTATTTTTTGTAGAGATGGGGTTTTGCCATATTGCCCAGGCTGGCCTCCAACTCCTGGTCTTAAGCAATTCTTCCACCTCAGCCTCCCATAGTGCTGGTATTGCAGGCATGAGCCACTGTGCCCAGATAGAAAAGTTTTCTAAACTAGAAAATAAACTCATTTATTTATTCGACAAACACAATCAACTACATTCACTGTTGAATTATATTCAATACGAATTAACTCACTGAAATCAACTAAAACAATCCCCTTCTGAATTTTTATTGATAAAATAGATACCTGAAGCATATGATAAGGGAAAGAGAGCTAGTCTTGGAATCCAGTCCTACCTCTACCAATTCCTAGATGTGAAATTCTTGGTGAAATATTTAACTTTTCTCAGTTATAGTCTCTCTATAAAAATGAAGAGTGCAGAAATGAAGCAGAATAGTATAAGATCTCAAGCTTTGCAGTTGGACAGGCCTGGATTCCAATCCAGTTCTTTTCTGCTGCTTATTAGTTGAGTGTCCTTGGGAAAGTTACTTAAACTTCTTATTTCTCAGTTACCTTATCTGTGAAAATAGGAATGATACCACCTCACCTCACAAAGCTGTATTTACAAGGATCAAATTTTAAAATGTTGACAAAGTGTTTAGTATCTATCTGGCTCATAACAATATTCATTAAGCTGTGTTTTTAAAAAAAATCTGGGAAGAACTTTTGGGATCACAAAGTATAAACTCTTTTACTTTTCTTTGTGTGTGTGTGTGTGTGTGTCCCTACCCCTCCCTGCACCGACTCCTGTTACTTTTCAAAAGGAAAAACGGAGCCCGAGCAGCTAAGGATCTTGCCCACGGTCACTGAATTAGCAATGCTTGTGATGAACATTCCCAAAGCTTTTATGAGCTCTACGATCTGGAATAGGTCTCTTTGTGATCTGTTCTCCTACTTGCTAAATATATGAAATATTAAACTTCATAATCACAAAGTTTCTGTATCCATCTAAAAATGCCAAAGATTGCATTGCTATTTATTGAGCGCCAATGTTCAGAGAATGTTGCTACCTATTGTGGATGCTATAACATGCATGTAAGAATTTGGAATTTGTCTCTTGTCACAAGAGTGCTTACAGTTTAGTTGGAGAGACATTTATATAGACACTTATGAGACATGTAAACCACTGACATAGCCACTTGACATGGCTGAAGTTCAAATGTCAAAAGGATAAGACATGAACAGCAATTTATGCCACAAGGTCCTGCAGAGGGTGAGATCCATTTGGCTTGAGGTGTTAGTGATCAGTCTTCAAAGAGAAAATAGGAGTTTTATGTGTGCATTAAGGCTGGGTTGGATTTGAATACAGAGACAGGAGAAGGGAAGTCATCATGTGCCTTGAACTAGTACAAAAGTACAGAGGTAAAGATAGTCACTGTTAAGCGTCCCACGATTTAGTACTGAAAATTGCAGAGATTACTGAATGAATTTATGAAAGGAAATAATTCTGAGTCTGTCAATACAGTCATGCATTGCTTAATGATGGAGATACATTCTGAGAAACAAATCCATAGGTGATTTCATCATTGTGTGAACACCACAGAGTACACAGACCTAGATGGTATAGCCTACTACACACCTAGGCTATATAGTATAGCTGTGAAAGGAAAATAAAATCTTGGAACACTAAACTCACTATGCCAAAGGGAGAAGTTAAGCTTGGGAAATAAGTCATGCAAAAACTGCCTTCCTTTTGCTCCTAAACAGCTGCAGCACAGAGGGCCACATAGCTCCCCATGTGGCCTCCCTCACAAACTGCTCACAATGAAATTCTTTGTGGGCCCAAGTCTTTATCCTAAAACAGAGTTCTGTGGAATCACATCCTGATAACGTAAATTAACAGTTTACCTTCACAGGTACTGGACAAAGACAAGATTAGAAATCATCCCTCTGCCCACCCTGAGACAAATGCATGTTTGACTTCTGATATGGTCTGTGTCCCCACCCAAATTTCATCATGAATTCCTACCTGTTCTGGGAAGGGCCCTGTAGGAGGTAATTGAATCATGAAGGCAGGTCTTTCCCATGCTGTTCTCATGATAGTGAATAAGTCTCATGAGATCTGACAGTTTTAGAAGAGGGAATTTCCCTGCAAAAGCTCCTTTTTATGCCTGCTGCCATCCATGTAAGACATGACTTGCTCCTCCTTTCCTTCCGCTATGATTGTGAGGCTTCTCCAGCCATTGTGGAACTGTAAGTCCATTAAACTCTTTTTCCTGTATAAATTACCCAGTCTCAGGTATGTCTTTATCAGCAGCGTGAAAACGGACTAATACAATTTCTTTCTCTACTCTATGTTTATACTACATAAAATGCAGATTTACTTTGTGAGAGGAATGTATAATTGACTGTTGCTCTTTCCCCACCTGCCTGCTCTTTTCCCTTTAAAAACTGAGGTCCTAAAGACTCTTTGGAAAAAACACAGTCCACAGATTCTAGTGTAACTTGTGTCTCTTTTTCCTGGTGTGTCCTCAATCTGAGCAAAATAAGCCTCTAAATTGAGGAGATTTGTCTCACTTTTTGGTTTACATAGCCTATTGCTCCCAGGCTGCAAAGCTATACAGCATGTTACTGTACTGAATACTATAGGCAATTGTAACACAGTTGTGTTTGCATTTCTAAACATATCTAAACATAGAAAAGGTAACACATTGTGCTACAACCTTACAGTGACTATGATGTCACTAGAAAATTTTCAGCTGCATCATAATCTTATGGAACCATCATCATGTATGGAGTCTGTTGTTTCATTTACAAAGGAGTTGCGTTCTTTTGGTGGGGGGTAATTTTGAAACAAATATCTTTCTCTGTTTTTTGGGGTTTTTGGTATTGTTTTGTTTTGTTTTGTCTTGTTTTGAGTCAGGGTCTTACTCTGTCATCCAGGCTGGTGTGCTGTGGTGCTATCATAGCTCACTACAGCCTCAACCTCCTGGCCCCAGGAGATTCTCGTGCCCTGGCCTTCCAAAGTGTTAGGATTACAGGCATGAGCCACCGTGGTAGCTGAAATCCCTTTCTTTGAAGCACATTAGAGAATGAAAAAGAAAAGAGAGAAAAAAATAAGAGAAAGAATAAAAAGAAATTGCTGTGTCCTGAGTCATGTCCCTCCTGGTAAATAAAATTTATGGGAAGCCATTATTTTGGACTGAGGTCCCATAGTAGGGCCCAATAGACCAAACCACATAATCAAGCTAAAACCTTAAGGAAGCAGATAAATCCCCAAACACACCAGTTTTTCTTGAAAACAAGAGGTTCACTCACAGCCATCACTTGGAAAAGACCCAGTCAACTTGAGTCACCCTAATAAGGAAGTCCTTCTGCTTTAAACCTTATAAGAAAAGTAACCTGAAGTAACCTGATGTTAACCATTCTGCTTTTTTCTATATTTGTTTCCTTGTTCTCATATAAAAACTAACTGTTGCAGTGAGTGCTGATCATGCCACTGTACTCCAGCCTGGACAACAGAGTGAGACCCTGTCTCAAAAAAAGCAAAAAACAGAAAAGTAACTGTTTTGCTAAACCCAGTAGAGCACTCACTATTTTATAGAATAAAATGCTGCCTGATTCTAGAATCCCAAATAAAAGCCAGTTTGATCTTTAAATTTGTTTTAATTTTGTCTTTTAACACCATCAAAAGTCATATATTGAAGCCTAAAACCCGCCCCTTCTCTCTCTCCTCGCCACCCTGTGTGTACACAAAGAAGAGATCATTTGAGCATCCACCTGCAAGCGAAGAGAAGAGGCTTTAGAATGAAACCTTCCTTGCTGACACCCTGATCTTTCCAGTCTCCAGAACTGTGAGAAGTATATTTCTATTGCTTAAGCCACACAGTCTGTGGTACTTTGTTATGGCAGCCCAAGCTGAGTAAGACAAATACTATTTCAAGAAAGTGACTTATTACTGGGTGCGGTGGCTCACACCTGTAATCCTAGCACTTTGGGAGTTGGAGACAGGCAGATACTTGAGATCAGGAGTTCGAGACCAGCCTGGCCAACACGGTGAAACCCCACCTCTACTAAAAATACAAAAAATTAGCTGGGGGTGGTGGTGTGTGCCTGTCCTAGCTACTTGGGAGGCTGAGGCAGGAGAATTACTTGAACCCAGGAGGCAGAGGTTGCAGTGAGCTGAGATCATGTCACTGCACTCCAGCCTGAACAACAGAGCAAGACCCCATCAAAAAAAAGAAAAAGAAAAAAAGAAAATGACTTAGTGACTTATCTCTTATGAGCTGCTTGGGGAAGTTGATGGGAGATTGGTCACTAACTTCTATCAACAGCTAAGCTCATCAGCCTTATATCTGGACAGAACCAAATTTCTGTCTCAGCTAAATAATGCATTCCTGTATGGCAAAGGGATTGATCTATAATTTAAAGGGCAATAGTACAATAGTATATCCTCTGCCCAGTGACTGCTATGGTACTTTGTCAAGGAGCTCTCTCTGAGGATGGGAGAAAAGGGTTCTTGCCTGGTTGTTTTGCATCACCTACCACTTTTCTGGCCAACTGATGATTGTAGGGCATTCCTTTTATTTAGATTTCCTTTATTTCTTTCATCTCTCCACTCATAATCAAAGAACATTAAGTACTTGCTCAGGTGTTTTAGACTCTTGTCTAAGGATCTTGCCCAAGGTCACTGTATTAGTCTGTTTTCACACTCTATATATAAAGAAATACTTGAGACTGAGTAATTTATAAGGAAAAAAAGAGGTTTAATTGACTAACAGTTTCACATGGCTGGGTGGGGGGCCACAGGAAACTTACAATCATGGCAGAAAGTGAAGGGGAAGCAAGGACCTTTTTCAAAAAGTGGAACGAAAGAGAAGAATGAAGGAGGAGCTACCAAACACTTATAAAACCATCAGATCTCATGAGAAATCACTATCACGAGAACAGCGTGGGGGAAACTGACTCCATGGTCCAATCACCTCCCTCCCTCGATACATGGGAATTACAGGTCCCTCCCTTGACACGTGGGGATTACAAATCGAGATGAGATTTGGGTGGGGACACAGAGCCAAACCATATCAGTCACTGAACCACTACGTTTGTGATGTACATTCCCAAAGCTTTTATTAGTTCTAGGATCTGGACAAAGTACCTGTACTACCTCTTTGTGACCTGATCAATAGTTTAGTCAAGTTCAATAATACTGATAACACAATACAAGCTTCGTTTACTGAGAAATTTTTTGCATGGAAATGTGCTAAACCTTTTATAGGCATCATCTCATTTAATCCTGCCTGCTTTGCAAACAGGTGAAATGGTGATTATAATCTCCATTATAGGCTTAGAGAAGCTAAGTATCAAGTCCAAGTTCACACCGTCATAAGATGAACTTGGGTTTTGAACTGAAGTCTGACTTAGTAAATGCCAAGGCAATATCCATATGGATATGCTAAGAATAATGAATCAGGATCAGGCACAGTTTTTAAAACATCAAATGATGTATGTAATTACTTAAAATCTTAAATTTTTATGCAATAATTTGACTTTTTTTTTTTAAGGCTAGTGCATTAAGTATACCTCCCATTACAACTAGTTCAAGTATATGAGATTCCATTTCTGGTCCATATTACTCATTTTGCTTTCTTGGGCTCTGATCCTCTCTCGTATTTTCATGTTTCCTATTTGTATTTGTTTGGGGCTTTTCTCTCCTTTACAAAATTGGGTAGTCATGCTTCTCCAGTAACCTTGGTGAGTCAGTTCAACCTCTAATTACTTCAGTCTCCTTGCCTGCAAGAAAAGCAGTCAAACTACACGAACACTCTATTGTTTTGCATCATTTCACACGTACACAGGGATAAGGAGGGAAATAATTCTCCCAATGAAGCAGAACCACCGGTAACAGCTGGCACAACTTCTAAAGACCCAGTCTGCCTTGAAAAACAGCCGCAAATTGTCCCTAAATAATAATTACCCCACCTGTATCAGGACTATCTCACTGACTAGCTGCACTTCATGACACAATACCTGCTATTAACTCTCAGCATGGATATAAACATTGCCATAATATTTTTTAAAACCAACAATGTATCATGTGCACATTAGGACAACAGAATGTTAGTTAAGGCACAGAAAACACAAAGGCATGGCTACCCTGTTCTTTGGTGACTCCATATCTAATTATTACCAAACATGTCTCCAGTCTTTAGACAAATTTAGTTATTATAAGGGTGGTTGGACAAATAGCAAAGATTTGCTTTTCATTAACAAAGGGCACATCAGAACCGAGTTAATCCTTCCCAGTTACCCAACATTCAAAGCTTCTAGCGCAGTCACTTTCTAGTCATTTTAGAACCCAGAGCAGTGTGACGATTTGATGCTTAAGTTTCAACACGTTTTATTAATCCATTCTTCTGGTGCTTCATTTAAAATATTGGAAACTATAAAAAGATCAGCGTGTTAATCCTCTGCCAGGAAACAGGGGAAAAAAAGTTAAAAACCTAACAACAACACGAAAAAAAGCAAGAGCGCTGGAATCTCAGCTTTGAGGAAACACATGGGATGAAAGCATCCGCCCAAGCTCTAACCATTTGTCACATGGGACTCTTCCCCTCGGGGGTGAATCCTGGATGTCCCCAGGATGGAGCGAGGAGGTCGTGCGTGCGGGCGAGTGTGTGACTGCAGGGGGCCTTGGCGGCGCGAGGAGGCGACGCCGCCCCCTCCCTCAGGCGCAGGGAGGGTCTTCCAGGAAGCGGCGGATCTCTGCTGACTCCGCGGCTGCGGGCCCCGGGCTGCGGCCGCCCAGGCCGGCACGTAGCGCCGAGCGTGACTCAGCGCTGACTCATCGGACTCGCTGCCAGTGGATTTCCCCCGTCAGCTGCTCGCGCTACTCCTGTCGCCGGGAGCTCGCAGGACTTCGCAGATACCGCTGCCTCCTTAGTCTTTCCTGCACAGCAGAGCAGTCCTGTCGCTTTAAACAGAGCAAGCCAGCTTTCACTGCTTTTGAATCCCGACCGAGCGGGGCACTGCCGTGCTTTGTTTTCTTTGCCTTTAAGAGTGCAATAGTCCACTAATCAAATTCTTTCATCAAAAGCGTGTTGGGACAATTCCTGACATCGTCCTTCCACTGTGATTTGGAGGTGACCTCCACCCAGGTTTCACTTCCGTTGTACCCAGCTCTCGTCTTATTTTTGTCCCTCATTTTGTGAATTTATCCTCTCACTACGCTTGATAACTAACCTTGGCGCAAACCCACAATTGTGGTGACGCAAATCAGGTTGGAACTTGGCATCGTTGTGTGCGGGCAGTGAGGGACTTACTGTAAAAACTGGGGCCTTCATAAAGGCGTTCTTATTTGCCATCCTACTTGCTGATTAGATACCGTGCTCATTTTCTGTCTGCCACTCCCCTTTGAAAGTTCCTGAGACAGGCCGGGCGCGGTGGCTCACGCCTGTAATCCCATCACTCTGGGAGGCCGAGGCGGGCGGATCACGAGGTCAGGAGATCGAGACCATCCTGGCTAACACGGTGAAACACCGTCTCTACTAAAAAATACAAAAAATTAGCCGGGCGTAGTTGTGGGCGCTTGTAGTCCCAGCTACTCGGGAGGCTGAGGCAGGAGAATGGCGTGAACCTGGGAGGCGGAGCTTGCAGTGAGCCGAGATCGCGCCACTGCACTCCAGCCTGGGCGACAGAGCGAGACTCCGTCTCAAAAAAAAAAAAAAAAAAAGAAAAGAAAAGAAAAGAAAAGAAAGAAAGCTCCTGAGACAGATTTAGATGGACTGCTAAAACCTGTCCATCTAAATGGACCGGTTTAGATGGACCTCAGGAGCGGTCGTGCTCATTTCTTCTTCCCCAGAGTTCAATCTGCAGCGCGGCAGCAGGGCAGCATTTCTCTAACTTTACCGTGGACCGCCTGCATCAAAAGCGCCGCGGTAAAAATGCAGATTCTTGAAGCTCACTTCAAATTACAGACTCGGAATGTCCTGGCTGGGTGGGGGCATGGAGGCACCTGTCTGAGGTCGGGGCCTAGAAATAATCCATCGTATTAACCAACTACCTATCAGTGATTCTTAGGTACATTTAGGTTTGACAACTATAGCAAGAGGGCGAGGATGTGAGACATTATACTGGGTAGACTCTAGGACTCCTTACGATATAGAACACTGTGTTCTAAAATTGATGTTTAAGTTTTGATGGAAGGAAAAAATATTTCCAAATTTGGTTTTATATATTATATTGTTTGCTTTAACTGTATATTTATATAGACAAATTTCTTTTCTTTTTTTTTTTTTTTTTCTTTAAAGAGAGAGTCTTTCTGTGTTGCCCAGGCTGGCCTCGAACTCCTGGGCTCAAGGAACCCTTCCGCCTCAGTTTCTCCAGTAGTTAGGACTACAGGCGTGCACCACCACTCGGCTCTTTTTCTTTCTTCCTTTTTATTTTTATTTACTTATTTTGAGACATGGTCTCACTCTCTCGCCTAGGCTAAAGTGAAGTGGTAGGATCTTGGCTCACTTCAGCCTCACCCTCCCCAGGATCAGGTGATAGTCCCACCTCAGCCTCCCCAGGGGCTGGGGCTACAGGTGTGTGCCACCATGCCTGAATAATTTTTGTATTTTTTTAAGAGACAGGGTTTCACCATGTTGCCCAGGCTGGTCTCGAACTCCTGGGCTCAAGGGATCCGCCTGCCTCGGCCTCCCAAGGTGCTGGGATTACAAGGGTGTACCACCATACCTGGCCGGCTCTTTTTTTTTTTTTTTTAATTAGAACTTTGTTTATAAAATAAAATCAAGTTTCTATAAATTTTCTTTATTTCAGAGTAATATTTTTCCAATCTGACTTTGTGTCAGAATTACCCAAAGAGTTATAGAAAAACTCTTAATTCCTTGACCAGCCCTCAGGCTTAAAGACACTATCTCTGAAAGTGAAGCCCCCCAAATAGGCATTTTTTTCTTTTTTGACATGGTCTTACCCTGCTGCCCAGGCTGAAGTGCAGTGGCATGATCACTGCTTGCTGCAGCCTCAGCCTCCCAAGGGTCAGGTGATCCTCCCACCTCAGCCTCCCAAGTAGCTGGGGCTACAGGCGCGTGCCACACCTGGCTAATTTTTGTATTTCTTGTAGAGATGGGGTTTTTCCATGCTCCCCAGGCTGGTCTCAAATTTCTGAGCTCAAGTGATCCGCCCACCTAGACCTCTTAAAGTACTGGAATTACAGGCATGAGCCACGACACCCAGCCAAAAATAGGCATTTTGAAATGCTTTCAAAGTTAGTCTTTGAACTTTTTCAAAGTCACCACTATTCCCAAGTAGTAACATCAGTAACTCCAGGGTAGTTGGCCTATATTGTTCCATTATGGTGCTCATTCATCTCTCAGTCTGCAGTGTTTCATTTGGAAATCACCATTTTAAAAATAAAATTATGCTAAAAAGGAATTTGATGAGATAAAAGGAAAAAGAGAAAAAAGTGACCACATAAAATATCAGCTCACTATTATATTCATAAATTCACTTATTTAGAAAACAAGGTTGAAATATTTGTATTCTAAATCTTTTGTGCAGGTGGGGAGAGGGGGTTGATTGGACAATAATCTTCAAGTGTATTTTGAAATTTTTAGGTCAGGTGTGGTGGCTCATGCCTGCAATCCCAACACTTTGGAAGGCCAAGGCAGGAGAGAGGATTGCTTGAGCCCAGGTGTTCAAGACCAGCCTGGGCAACATAGCAAGACACTGTCTCTAAAAGAAAGAAAGAAAAGTAATTGTTTTCCCCTTGGATATTTTGTTTACTTCTTTTCCTTCCCTCCCCCTCCCCCTCCCCCTTCTCCTCCTCCTCCTCCTCCTCCTCATTCTTCTTTCTTCTTTAGGGGAGAGGCACAAGACACAAGTTCCATGAATACTTCTTTTCGTTCCACTGGGTTTTTCCATTTAATCTCTGCTAGCATTGTGGCAAAAAGCCAAAAATCCTAGATCTGAAACATGCCTGACAAAGACATCTCGGCTCACTGCAACCTCCACCTCCCAGGTTCAAGTGATTCTCTTGTCTCAGTCTCTAGAGTAGCTGGGATTGCAGGCGCACACCACCACGCCCGGCTAATTTATTTTTATTTTTTGAGACGGAGTCTCGCTCTGTTGCCCAGGCTGGAGGGCAGTGGTGTGATCTTGGCTCACCACAACCTCCGCCTCCTGGATTAAGAGATTCTCTTCCCTCAGCCCCCCGAGTAGCCAGGACTACAGGCACCATGCCCTGCTAAGTTTTGTACTTTTAGTAGAGACGGGGTTTCACTATGTTGGCCAGGCAGGTCTTGAACTCCTGACCTCATGATCTGCCTGCCTCGGCTTCCCAAAGTTCTGGGATTACAGGCATGAGCCACTGTGCCTGGCCAATGCCCAGCTAATTTTTAAATTTTAATTTAGTTTTATTTATTTATTTATTTTTTGAGATGGAGTCTCGCTCTGTCGCCCAGGCTGGAGTGCAGTGGCATGATCTTGGCTCACTGCAACTTCCGCCTCCCTTCCCAGATTCAAGTGATTCTCCTGCCTCAGCCTCTCAAGTAGCTGGGACGCGCAGCTAATTTTTGTATTTTTAGTAGAGTCGGGGTTTCATCATGTTCGCCAGGCTTGTCTCAAACTCTTGACCTCAAGTGATCCACCCGCCTCAGCCTCCCAAAGTGCTGGGATTGCAGGTGTGAGCTCCCGCACTGGGCCTGGTTGACTTTTTTATAGCCTTGCTTCTCCAAGCCCGGTCCTTGGTCCAGCATCACCTGGGAACAGACTCTCAGACCCCGTCCATAACTACCAAATCAGAATGTGCTTGTTAGCAAGATCCCCAGGTGATGTGTGTGTATTAAAATTCAGGAACCACTCTTACAGTAATTGTAAGAGTTACAATCTAAGGCTGGTGGAGGAAGAAGAAGAAACGAGTCTGGTTGTGGAGGGGACATGTATTAGTTTCCTAGGGTTGCAATAACAAAATACCACAAACTGGGTGATTAAAACAATAGAAATTTATTCTCTCACAGTTCTGGAAACCAGAGTCCAAAGTGAAGAAGTCGGCAGAGCCATGTTCCTTCTGAAACTCTGGGTAGAATCCTTCCTTGTATCTTCCTAGCTTCCAGGGGTGACCATGGGTACTTGCAGCTCCTGGGTTTGTAGCTGTATTACTTCAGCCTTTGCTCCTGTGGTCACATGGCATTCTCCCTGAGTGCCTGTCTTTTACGTCGTCTTCTTATAAGGACACCAGTTATGTTGGATTAGGGCCCAGTGAATACATTGTAAATTGATTATATCTGCAAAGGTCCTATTTTCAGATAAGGTCACATGGACAGGTACTTGGGTATAGGATGTCAATAAATTACTTTGGGGGAACACAAGTTATCCCATAATAGGGAGATGTGGAGATTTTATTACCAATAAGTTGAAATGCATTATGTGAAAAATAACTTAAAAAATAAGCATTATTTTAAAATAAGCTGATCACATTTTATTTTTAAATTTTATTTATTTATTATTTATTTTTGAGACAGAGTCTCTGTTGCCCAGGCTGGAGTGCAGTGGCATGATCTCGGCTCACTGCAACCTCTGCTTCCTGAGTTCAAGTGATTCTCCTGCTTCAGCCTCCCAAGTAGCTGGGATTACAGGTGCATGCCACCATGCCTGGCTAATTTTTTGTTTGTTTGTTTGTTTGTATTTTTAGTAGAGACAGGGTTTCACCATGTTGGCCAGGCTAATCTCGAACTCCTGACCTCAAGTGATCCATCTGCTTTGGCCTCCCAAAGTGCTGGGATTACAGGTGTGATCCACTGCGCCCAGCCTCAAGGGCAACTTAGCATCTCTTATAACATCATGCCAAGTTGAAAGTAAGAACTCAGTAGTTATTAATAATAATAGTCAAAGCTATGGCATACCTCTAGACAAGCATACAAAATCTCACATGTTTAAATCTACCTATGGTACAAGGCAAGACAAATTTCTACCACAAAAGGTTAGTTTGACCATAGAAAGTCAGCTCTAAAAAAAAGGGAAAAATCAGGGCTTGGTGGCTCACGCCTGTAATCCCAGCTACTTGAGAGGCTAAGTAAGGCAGGGGGAATTGCTCGAACCCAGGAGGTGGAGGTTGCAGTGAGCTGAGATCGTGCCACTGCACTCCAGCCTGAGTAACAGAGCAAGACTCTGTCTCAAGGAAAAAAAAAAAAGTGAAAAAAAAAATTATAGCTAAAAGTATAATCACATTGACAGATAAACCAAAAATATCATAGGACCAGGGCAAAAAAGAGAAGGGAATCCTTATAATCCCAGGAAAGGACAAGAGTAGGACCAGAGGGGCAGCTTCAAGGTAGTAATGTCATTTTAAAAGCCCTTGACAGTTTGTAGTAGGAATCTCTTTTTGTCTGCCCAGCATTAATTCTCCCTCTTTCCTTTGAGAAGCCTCAGGTCATCCTGGCCAACATTTCTGTGTAGAACTCTCAGCCACAGTGTTTGCCTTCCCCTCGTCCCTTCCCCCAAGGTTGAAACACAGGGCTATTTTTGTCCTAGCCATCTGAATATGGAGTATAGTCTCAAAAATGAAGAAGGTGGTTGAAGCTGAGTCATTTTAGTGGTAGTGATCAGCGACGCCAACCAGATATTTTGTTTGTTTTACCACTGAGAATCCCAGAGCAACCCTAGTTGCTATCCTCCACAAGTCCCCATTGGTTTTTTGTTTGTTTTGTTTCTTTTTTTTTTTTTGAGACAGAGTCTTACTCTGTCACCCAGGGTAGAGTGACAACCTCTGCCTCCAGGGTTCAAGCAATTCTCCTGCCTCAGCCTCCCAAGTAGCTGAGATTACAGGTGCCCACCACCATGCCTGGTAAAGTTTTGTATTTTTAGAAGAAATGGGGTTTCACCATGTTGGCCAGGCTGGTCTCGAACTCCTGAGCTCAGGTGATCCGCCCACCTAGTCCTCATTGTTTAGTTATTTCTTTTGTTTGAAATGCTACCTAGTATCTTTCCAAATGTTATTTTATTAAAAAAATTTAGGTGTCAATGTTTAACTTGTATATTGTTATTTTTAGTTAATTATAATTTATTTTAAATTATTTTTAATGGGCCCAGAGCTAGCCTCAGTTGATTTCTATTGCTTACAAAGAAACCTAAGCAACAAAGATACTGATGGAGAGAACACATACTGCTCACCCACTAAGACACCTGAAATAGTAGTCTGCATTCATGATAAATAAAATATGCACTCTTGAAATATAATGAAGCTTTTTTCAGTTTGTTTCAATGATTTTACCATTATTGTCCTATATATTTTTTACATTTTTATTTACTTATTTATTTATTTTAGAGATGGAGGGTCTCACTGTGTTGCCCAGGCTGGAGTACAGTGGCTATTCACAGGTGCAATTATGGCACATTACAGCCTTGAACTTCTGCACTCAAGCTAGCCACCTGCCTCAGCCTCCTTAGTAGCTGGGACTACAGACATGCACCACTGCATCCAGCTAGCCCTATATTTCAAGCTGAGTCATTTTTCCTTTCTAACTACCCAAATTGCCAGTGGGTGAAAATGAGAAAATCTCTAGTATTATGCTACTTGAAGACACCAATAATCTTTTAAACCTTTTTTTTTTTTGAGACAGGGTCTTGCTCTGTTGCCCAGGCTGAAGTGCAGTGGTACAAACATGGCTCACCACAGCCTTGACCTCCTGGGCTCAAGCAATCCTCCTGCCTTAGCCTCCCAAATAGCTGGAAGCACAGGCACACACCACCATGCCGAGCTAATTTTATTTACTTATTTATTTATTTATTTAAGATGGAGTCTCGTTCTGTCTCCCAGGCTGGAGTGCAGTGGCTCAGTCTTGGCTCAATGCAACCTCCGCCTCCTGGGTTCAAGTGATTCTCCCACCTCAGCCTCCTGAGTAGCTGGGATTTCAGGTGCGTGCCATCACACCCAGGTAATTTTTGTATTTTTAGTAGAGACAGGGTTTTGCCATGTTGGCTGGGCTGGTCTCGAACTCCTGACCACAGGTGATCCACCCGCCTTGGCCTTACCCAAAGTGCTGGAATTACAGGTGTGAGCCACTTCACCTGGCCTATTTACTTATTCTTTTGTAGAGATGGGGTCTTACCATGTTGCCCAGGCTGGTCTTGAACTCCTGGGCTCAAGCGATCCCCTCATCTAGGCCTCCTCAAATGCTGGGATTACAGGCATGAGCTACTGCACCTGGCCCCAATAATCTTTATGTTGTCTCCAAATGATTTTCATGATAATTGTGATATTAAGATTAATAAAAAGTGCTCCAAGGTTCCTCATTAGAGCTAGTTTACCAAGGGTCTAATTGGCATAATAGAAACAGAGTCATTGTTATGCCAGGCTAAATGTGATCTTTTTTCTGCAAGCAAAGAAATAATATTAGCCTAAAGCTTTCATATTGACTAACACTAATTGTGTGTGCTTTGAGTTCTCCTGATAAAATTTAGCATTTATTTATTTATTATTCAGTCTCTGTAGAGATGGTCAAAATTTGCTAATGCTGGAGTCTGGGCTCAGTGGCTCACACCTGTAATCCTAGCACTTCGGGAGGCCAAAGTGGGAGGATCGCTTGAGCCCAGGATTTCGAGACCAGCTTGGGCCGCATGGTAAACCCTATCTCTACAAAAAATATGAAAATTATTCGGGCATGGTGTTAGGTGTTTGTAGTCCCAGCTACTTGGGAGGCTGAAGTGGGAGGATCACCTGAGCCTGGGAGGTTGAGGTTGTGGTGAGCTGTGACTATACCACTGCACTCCAGCCTGGGTGACAGAGTCAGACCATTTCTTAAACAAACAAACAAAAAATTGCCAATACTGACTATATCGCAAGTCATTACAGTGAAGTATTGGGAACAGTTTTCAATTAATAATAATTGCACCTTGGATAAACTGCATTGGCTACCATACTGCCACTGCTCAAAGCTTCCTGATAAAATTTAATTTGACCAAGGTATATCAGCTTCTCAGAATCCTTACTGCTTACTCTTGTAAGTCTCCCTTTCTTGACATGCTTGCATCAATGGCTGCATGGTGGATATGGTTTCATTTCACTGGAGTGTAGGGGGCATATAAGGAAAGTAAATCCAAAATGGTAACTGATTTTGAGATTACAGTGAATCATGAATGCCATGATAAGGACTCCACACTTATACAGAATGCGTTAATGGATTTTGACCAAAGTAAGGGAAATGACATTTTTTAGTGCATATTATCTGCCTGCGACTACATTCAACCAAATTCGTTGGTTTCCTGCATACGATAGGTGAGGATTTAGCTCTCTTATACCACCTATGACTTTAAGTAAAATATTTAAGACTCAACCAATTAAAAAAAAATCAATGACAATGTGAATACCTACTTCGTTGGAAGAGGGTATGCACACCTGTCTTTCTCTTTACCTGTCTTTTCTCTTTGTACCTGTTAAATTCTGTCATCTGTATGTCCCTTGACCTTATTGAGGTTGATGACATTTATATAATTAACTGTTTTGAGATTTGTCTATAGGTTGACAATGAAAGTAAAAAAAGTCTTACCATTTGCATTATTAAGACTGGGCTGAGAGCAGTGGCTTATGCCTGTAATCCCAGCATTTTGGGAGGCCGAGGTGGGCGGATCACTTGAGGCCGGGGGTTCAAGACCAGCCTGGCCAACATGATGAAATCCCATCTCTACTAAAAAATGCAAAAATTAGCTGGGCATGGTGACGCACACTTGTAATCCCAGCTACTTGAGAAACTGAGGTGGGAGGATTGTTTGAACCTGGGAGGCAGAGGTTGCAGTGAGCCCAGATTGCGCTACTGCACTCCAGCCTGGGTGACAGAGCAAGACTCTGTCTAAAAAGGTAAAAAAAAAAAAAAAGACTGTATGGGCTGGGCTTGGTGGCTCACGCCTGTAATCCTAGCACTTTGGGAGGCCGAGATGGGTGGACTGCTTGAGCTCAGGAGTTCGAGACCAGCCCAGGCAACCTGGCAAAACCCCAGCTCTACAAAAAATTAGCACATCTGTAGAACTGGCTACTTTAGGGACTGAGGTGGGAGGATTGTTTGAGCCCAGGAGGTGGATGCTGCAGTGAGCTGAGATCACACCAGTGCACTCCAGCGTGGGAGACAAAGTGGATCCTGTCTCAAAAAAAAAAAAAAAGAAAGAAAGAAAAGAAAAAGACTGTATGAATACTCTTCATGGCAGAGAAAATAATGTAGTATTGTGTGGAGAAACCACAAACTGTTTCTCCTCTGCCACAACAATCAACACTTCTGACTGAGTGTGGGGGAGGGGTTTCCCCACACAACAAGCAAGCAATCATTTCTGCAGTGGATACCAGCTGCGTGTCCTCTAATTCAATTCTGACGCTATCTACCTGGAGATAGTGTCAGATCCCATAGGCTGAGGCCTACGTCCCCAAAACTGCCCCTCTTCCCCACTTCCGATGCCAGTCACAAGCCCCAGCTTGTTCTACCTGTGTTTCTGATCAGCCAGCTATAAACTGGGGATCCCACAACCTCCTCCTGGGTTTAGCTACTTGCTAGAGCAGCTTAGAGAACTTGGGGAAACATTTATGTTG
Source organism: Pan troglodytes (assembly GCF_028858775.2). Taxonomy (NCBI): domain Eukaryota; kingdom Metazoa; phylum Chordata; class Mammalia; order Primates; family Hominidae; genus Pan; species Pan troglodytes. The sequence continues at coordinate 24,878,705 of NC_072402.2, forward strand.
TTTACTGGTTTATTATGAGGGATATTACAAAGGATACAGATGAAGAGATGCATAGGGTAAGGCCTGGGGGAATGGGAGCAGAGCTTCCATGCCCACCCTGAGGTCACCGCCCTGTAGAACATCCACGTGTTCAGCTATCCAGAAGCTCTGTGAATCCTGCTCTCTTGGGTCTTTTGTGGAGACTACATTGGACTGGCATGATTGCTAGCTATGTAGAAATGTGATTGGACACAAAAGCATGATCTCATGGTAATGAGCTGAGTGGGAAAACTCGGCGAGGCCTGTCTGCTTAGATTTTTCTTGGCCTTTCTGTGCAGCATTTTTTCCTCCAGGGTATGGGGCATGACTTCTTCTGAAAAGCAGGGGAAGATTAGGGTCCTTCCTTGGTGACAAAAAGGAACAGGTGAAAGAAGGGCAGGAGAAGGCCAGGAGCAGTAGCTCACGCCTGGAATCCCAGCACTTTGGGAGGCCAAGCGAGTGGAGTTTAGCCCAGGAGTTTGAGACCAGCCTGGCCAACATGGTGAAACCCTGTCTCTATTAAAAATACAAAACAATTAGCCAGACATGGTGGTGCATGCCTGTAGTCCCATCTACTCGGGAGGCTGAGGCAGGAGAATCGCTTGAACCTGGGAGGCGGAGGTTGCGGTGAGCAGAGATCGCGCCACTGCACTCCAGCCTGGATGATACAGCAAGACTCTTTCTCAAAAAAAAAAAAAAAAAAAAAAAAAAAAAAAGAAGGGCAGGAGAAGATGAAAGAAAAAGATTCTGTTTTCTGAGGCTTGCTTCTGAGGCCTTAAGTGCCCCAACATTATAACAAAATATTAAAACAAAAGCTATGGGAATTATGAGCCAGGAACTGTGGATTAAAATCAATATATGTATATATTATATCACAAGTATAATTGCATGTCCTTTTCTGAAATCTATTATTTTTCCTAGAGTTTCTAATTTAAAAAATTTTTTATTATTGCCCATAATTTCTTCCAAAATTCTCAAACGTACTACTTGGTCTATGGAAACTTTTCTTTCTAGGAGACCTCCAGCCTCTGGTGTACCTCTGGCCTCTTTGAACTGATTGCTTTCTAGCCCTGTTGAACAGCTATTACTTTGAGACTTCTGTACATTGCAATATTAGGTTGGAGCCACTGTCTTGTAGATCCCATATCTTCATTCCTTGACTTATTCCCTCTACTCTCAAGTATCTTTAAAGAGAAAATGCCTGAAAGATAAACTTACTAATTCTTGCGTATCTAAATTTTTTTTGTTTTTACATTTAACTGATTTTTATTTCTTTATATTTATTTATTATTTATTTATTTTGAGACAGAGTTTTGCTCTTGTTGCCCAGACTGGAGTGCAATGGCGCGATGTTGGCTCACCACAACCTCCGCCTCCTGGGTTCAAGCGATTCTCCTGCCTCTGCCTCCCGAGTAGCTGGGATTACAGACATGTGCCACCACGCCTGGCTAATTTTGTATTTTTAGTAGAGATGGAGTTTCTCCATGTCTGTCAGGCTGGTCTCGAACTCCTGACCTTAGGTGATCCACCAGCCTCAGCCTCCCAAAGTGCTGGGATTAACAGGCATGATCCACCACACCTGGCCCATTTCATTGATATTTAAGCTGTCTAGAACTCTTGATTGAAATCATTTTCCTTCAAAAACCAACAGCATTGCTTCATTGTCTTAACAGTACTGCAGATGAGAAGTCAGGTGAAAGCCTGAATTTTAATTATTTTTTCCACTCTAACCTTTGAATTTCTTCTCTTTTTTCTTCTTCTTTTTTTTTTTTTTTTCAAAGAGGAGGTCTTGCTGTGCTGCCTAATCTGGTCTTGAACTCCTGGGCTCAAATGATCCTCTTATCCTGGCCTCCCAAAATGTTGAGATTATAGGCATGAGCCACTGCACCCAGACTTCTTTATTCTATTTTTTTTTTTTAAGTGAAAGCAAGTTTATTAGGAAAGTAAAGGAATAAAAGAATGGCTACTCTACAGGCAGAGCAGCCTATTCTTTATTTTTAGTTTAGCTATTCCTAGCTTTCTGTAATTTTAGGGTATTGTTTTTACTTATGGGTATTCCATTTATTCTGCTCATCATTTAGCAGAAACTTTCAGTTGGAAAATTCATGGCTCTTCAATAGAATTTCTCTGATAAACTTATTAGAGCTTTATCAGAGAAAAAGATGAAGAAATAGGTGTGTAAATACATTTTCAGGCTGTAAAGCTAGGATTTATAGGCACAAGCTAAACAATCTATCCACTTTTAACAATTTATGAAGATAATTAAAAGACACATATAGAGCATTCCAAAACTAAATGTAGCAATCTACTGGTGAAAAATTCCTAGTTTTCTTTCAATCAAATGTCCTAATTCCTTAAATGTAAAAGAGCAAATTTCAAATATACAATACATCTCATTCTTACTCACTACTTCTAAACACAGGTGAAAACAAAACAAAACAAAACAAAAAAAAGCAAACTCCCCGCAACAATGGTATCTACAACTCTTCATAAGGCTTATATCCTTACTAAAATATTGTGGTTCATGCAGTTCACTTTCTATTAATAGAACAGCCTGATGACTCATTTTGCACATTTAGAGTGTAATGAGGATTTCCAGATCTGCAGTACCTGTGATGACCATAAATACCTCCTTCAAATTAAAACACATTTTTTAAAAAATAGTTCTTTGAAATATTATTTTGAAAAAGATAAAGTATGATTTAGGTACAGTAATTTTTATGCATTTTAGTGCATAGTTTTGTAAGCTTTGACAAACGCATGCAGTCATGTAACCACCACCACAATCAAAATACCAAGTAGTTCCTTCACTCCTCAAAGTACCTCCTACCTCCCTCCAACCTCGTATCCTTTTGAAGTCAAACACACCCCTGCCCTGCAGCCCCTGGAAATCACTCATCTGTTTTTTTTTTTCTATATAATTTTGCCTCTTCCAGAATTCCATGTAACTGTTATCAGAGAGTATGTAGGCTTTTTTTTTTTCATTTAGCGTAATGAATTTGAGATTTATCAGTTTTCCTGAGTACATCAGTAGTCTGTTCCTTTTTATTGCTGATAGTATTCCATCATATAGATATGCCAGAATCAGCTTATCCAAATATTGATATTTAACCATTTATCAAGACCTTATTTTATAGACAAGGGTAGTTTCATGACTTTTGAAATTACACATTTTTTTTTTCTTGAGATGGAGTCTCATTCTGCTGCCCAGGCCGGAATGCAGTGGCACCATCTCGGCTCACTGCAACCTCCGCTTTCCGGGTTCAAGTGATTATCCTGCTTCGGCCTCCTGAGTAGCTGGGATTATAGGTGTGCGCCACCATGCCTGGCTAATTTTTGTATTTTCAGTAGAGATGGGGTTTCACCATGTTGGCCAGGCTGGTCTCCAACTTCTGACCTCAAGTGATCCACATGCCTGGGCCTCCCCAAGTGCTGGGATTACAGGCATGAGCCACCACCCCTGGCCTAAGCATTTATTAAGAAGGAAAAAAGGGGCCAGGTGTGGCGGCTCATGCCTGTAATCCCAGCACTTTGGGAGGCCAACGTGGGTGGATCACGAGGTTAGGAGTTCAAGACCAGCCTGGCCAACAAGGTGAAACCTCGTTTCTACTAAAAATACAAAAAAAAGCCGGGCGTGGTGGCGGGCGCCTGTAATCCCAGCTACTCAGGAGGCTGAGGCAGGAGAATCGCTTGAACCCAGGAGGCGGAGGTTGCAGTGAATACAATAAAATGCACCCATAGAATGGCCGATATCGCGCCATTGCACTCCAGCCTGGGTGACAGAGCGAGACTTCATCTCAAAAAAAAGAAGGAAGAAAGGTACATTCTCATAATGCCTTAAATTAGTTACTTGGGATTTATTTGACAATGATTAGGAATAACTGTTTCAAAAGATATATTTTTTCATATACCTTAGAAAACAATAGATATTTGTTCAACTCTCTAATCGTGGGTTTGCATTTGAAATGTGTATTGTGATTCAAAAGTTTTCTCTACCTAGAAGGGGAATACAACACATGGAAATTATTATTGCTGGTGACACCAGATAATATTTTGCCTAAACTCCTGAGGTGAGTGCTCTATGAAGACCCCATTCAACCCAGACCTTTGAAATGGCTCACTTCCCATTTAAACTCTATTAATCTTCTACCTCATGGAGGCAACAGGTGGTTTAGAAAAGAGCCAATAGAAAGATAATTTTTGTCCTTCAGGATCAGTGCCAATGGAAAAAAGTGACCTGAAATACAGATCTCAGGCCTGACATGATGAAAATCTAGTGCCACAGCTGTTGTCTCTCAGAACTGTCACTCATCATGTTTTAATTTCACAGTTTTGATTTAATCTTTTCTAAATACAGCACTGGATAAATACAGAACAAGATAACAAGAGTTCCCAGCAAAGGATCCAGGTTGGTATTCACACTATCCTCTTTTCACCTCTTCCCCAGCCCTTTGGGTTTTATTTTCTGTGGTGGTTGCATCTCCAGCACCACTATATTCCTGAGGGACAGGGCTTCTTTACCAGCTCTTGAGCCTAACAAGAATCCTAGTGGTTTGATTTCAGTGTGATTTATTTATCTTTCTTATCAGGCTAACCAGAATGCTTTTATCAGCCATGTTAATTTGTAACACACAGTGGAATTGGGTTTGCAGTTGAAAAAAAAAAAGTTTTTCAATGATGTACCCCTAAGAGCCCCTCTTTTCTAAGCTCTATAATGAAAAATACTATTGTCAGCCATGGATTAGTTCTTTTTCTTATGAAGCTACCTTTAAAGAACTACAGTGAGTTATAATTTACATACGATAAAATGCACCCATTCTAAGCATACAATCTTGATGAACGTATATGCTTGAGTAAACCACTACTACAAGATATGGAGCATTCTCCCCGTCACCCACAGGCCTCCCTAATACCTCTTTTCAGTCAGTTCTGCCTCCAACCTGAGTCCCAAGCAACTGATCTGCTTTCTATCATGATAGATTGCTTTTGCCTTTTTCAGATTATTCTGTAAACAGTGTGTACTCTTTTTGGCCTGGCTTTCTTACTTAGCATAAACTTTTTGAGATTCATCGATGTTGTTGCATGCATGTGTAACTTGTGTTTTCTGTTTTTCCCCAACTGAGTTTTATTTCATTTTATGAATACACCACAATTAGTTTATCCATTTTCTTGCTGATGAACATTCGGATTGTATCCACTTTAGGGCTATTTTGAGTAAAGCTGCTATGGACATTTGTATGTAAATCTTTATGTAGTATTCATTTCTCTTGGGCAAATATCTAGGAGAAAATGGCTGGGTTGTATGATTAAGTATATAATTTTAGTCATTTTAGTGGGTTTGCAGAGGTATATCATTGTGATTTTAACTTGCAGTTTCCTGAAGACTAAGGACAAGACTAAGGACATTGAACAGTTTAATTTATCCCTATTTCATATTTTTTGGTGCTGTTGTGAATGTAATTGTTTCTTTAATTTCATATCCAAGGGATCTTGGCTAGTATCTAGAAATACAATTGATTCTTTAATATTGACCTTATTTTCTATAATTTTGCTAAATTCACTTATTTGTCTCAGTAGTTTATTTGGGATTCCTTAAACTTTTCTATATGCACAATCATGTTGATGGGTAAATACAGTTTTACTTCCTCCTTTCCAATCTTGCTTTGTATTTTTTTTCTTGCCTTATTGTAATGACTAGGATTTCCGGTACTTTGTTGAATATATGTGATAAATGCAGACCATCCCTTTGTCTTTGGAGGGGAAATACTCAATATTTCAATATGATGTGTGATGTTAGCTCTAGGTTTTCCACGGGTGTCCTTTATCCGATTGAGGATTCTCTTTTCCATCCTATTTGTTGAGAGTTTTACCATGAAAGGGTGTTGAAATTTGCCAAATACCTTTTCTGTATCTATTAAAATGATTATATATTTTTTCTTATTTATTCTATTAATATGGTGAATTACATCGACTGATTGTTTTTTTTTTTTTTTTTTTTTTTTTTTTTTTGAGAGAGTCTCGCTTTGTTGCCCAGGCTGGAGTGCAATGGCATAATCTTGGCTCACTTCAACCTCTGCCTCCCAGGTTAGAGTGATTCTCCTGTCCTAGCCTCCCAAGTAACTGGGATTATAGGCGCATGCCACCACACCCGGCTAATTTTTGTATTTTTAATAGAGACAGGGTTTCACCATGTTGACCAGGCTGGTCTCAAACTCCTGACCTCAGGTGATCCACCCACCTTGGCCTCCCAAAGTGCTGGGATTACAAACATGAGCCACCATGCCTGGCCATATCAACTGATTTTGAATGTCAAATCAAGTTTGAAATCCCGCAATTACAAATACATGGTCAGGGTCATGACATATTAATCCTCTTTATATATTGCAGGATTGATTTTCTAATAGTTTAATGATTTTTTTCCTTTTGTCTATGTTCAGGAGAGATTAATCTATAGTTTTCTTTCTCATGATGTCTTTAACTGGTTTTGGTACTGATATAACGGTGGTCTTGTAAAATAAGTCAAAAATGGTTCACACCTTCTGTTTTTCTTATGCAGTTTCTATGGAATTGGTATTACTCTTTTATTGATTGTCTAATACAGTTCACTAGTAAAGCTATCTAGACCCGGAGTTGTGTGTGTATATGTGTGTGAAAGCTTTTAATTTGAATTTAATTTGACTATTCATATTTTCTGTTTTCTATTAACAAAATTAGTAATTTGGGTCTCTCAAGGAATTTGTTTATCTAACCATTGAATTTATTGGCATAAGGATGTTTAAATATTTTTAGTAGAGACTGGGTTTCACTGTGTTAGCCAGGATCGAGACCATCCTGGCTAACACAGTGAAACCCCGTCTCTACTAAAAAATACAAAAAATTAGCTGGGCGTGGTAGCAGTCACCTATAGTCCCAGCTACTCGGGAGGCTGAGGCAGGTGAATGGCATGAACCTGGGAGGCGGAGCTTGCAGTGAGCCGAGATCGTGCCACTGCACTCCAGCCTGGGTGACAGAGCAAGACTCCATCTCAAAAAAAAAAAAAAAAAATTCCCTTATTTTACGTTTAAATATTCCCATTTTAATGTTTGTAGGATCTGTAGTGTCACTCCTGCTTTCTTCTTCATATTAGTAACAAAGTGCTATAATATTTGCTTTCAGCAGTTATGTATCTTTTAAATAAAGTGAGGAAATATATGTGTGTACAATATACTACATATCTATTTACCCACACAGTTACCATTTCCAGCATTCTTCCTTCCTACCTATAGATTCCAGTTATGATCTATGTAGTTTAGTTGTTAGCCAAGGATTGGGGAACTTTTTAAAATCCAATTTGGAGCTTGCACTCTCTGTAGTTCCCTTAATTTCAGAGCTACCCCTTCTCACTCTCCACAAATTTCCACCTATTCCTCTGGCACCTCAGGCCATTAAGGCTTCAGCTTTCCGCTGCCTCAGCTGCATTCAGGTTGGGAATACACTCTGTCAAAAGACCAATGAAGTCACAAATCTTGCCTGAGATAGTTCTGATACAATGTGCAGATACATTATTCTCTCTTTTCTACCTGTCTTTTGCTATTCCCATGTGGTCTTTTCTACTTATCCATAATTTAGCAGTCAGCTAGGGATTTGGGTAGAGTTTATACTCAGAATTTGGGCCTTATCCCTTCTGTGGTTTTCTTGCTTCTAAGATTTCCTCCTAAAGCTCCAGCTACTCTGAAAGCTGTGTACTCTGTCTTTATCCACCAGCAATACTGCAGTTTTCTGTCCCAGGAGCTTTGGACATTGCAAACTCTCCTCGGGCAAAAAAAAAAAAAAAAAAAAAACCCTCAAATTGCAATTCTTACCTGCTGCTGTTACAGTCTTTCAAGAATAAACTGTTTGCAACTTCTGGTTTTCTCCAGAGTCTTTAAACCATTGTTTTAAATAAATGTTTTATCCAGTTTTTATCATTGTTATCTGCATAAAAGTTCACCTGACCACTTTATAATGCCATTAGTAGAAACTTAACCCTTGATTTTTAGCCTTTGGCTTTACAATCATATATTGCAATTGTTTCTTATATGTGTTCTCTCCACAGATTGGTCAGGCCATTCTCTCTATAGGGATTGGGAATGATATTTTTATTTGTATGTGCCTCAAATGCCCAATTTTATTGCACATACATTTATTTAATATTTGCTTGACTTGAATACAAAGGTAAATATTTGCTTGACTTGAATACAAAGGTAAATAAAACTTGGCATTAAGGACTTGTCTAATGTGGGAAAATGATAAACAATGGAGTATGTATAATGAATTATTGTTGTTATGCCAGAAGTGGTTAGAGGGTACCATGGATCACAATGAATATAAGGGTCAAGACTCTCAGAGAGGTCAGACAAAGTCTTTACAGAATTAGCAATCCAGTACTCAGGAGGCTGAGAGGAGAGGATCACTTAAGCCCAGGAGTTCAGGTCCAGCCTGGGCAACATAGTGAGAACCCCGTCAATTAAAAAAACAAAAGTAGGTTAAATAAACCAACAAATAAAAGGAATGAGTAATACTTGAGAGTTGAGTCTTGAAAGATGATTAGCTGTTGGCCCACCTTTATGAGGTTTCGGTGAAATTCCTTCATACATTTTTCTATAAATTAAGTAGCCATTCTCAAAGTTTGTATTGCAGAATAAATCATAGTGAATTGAAAGGAAATAATTATGTATTAAAAACTATAATATGGCAAACATTATGCTATAGAGATTTTACATATTTCATTTTAGTTATCATCTCAATAACTGTGAAATATTAATTATTAGCCCTATTGTAGAGATAAGAAAAAAATAATTTTCAATTTGCCCAGTGTCAAGCAATTAACAAGTTATGTACATTCCTTCACCAAGTATTTTTTAAGCACTTGTTACATGCCAGACAGACATTATTGTTGGTGTCGGGTATACAAAAATAAACAACATAAAGTCCTTGGCCTTATGGAATTTACATTCTAATGCGGAAAGTCAATTTACAAACTAATAAACACATAAATATATGATGCTTTCCTTGGGAATAAGTGCTACAGAGAAAAATAAAAAAAGGCAAGGAGGTGATATGTTACTAGATATAGAGGATGATCAGAAAAGTCTTCTTAAAGAGACATTTGAGCCAAGATCTGGAAGAAGTAAAGAAGGATGCCATGAAAATACCTGGGGGAACAGCATTCAGAAGGCAAAGTGCATTCGTTGGTGTGTTTGAGGAATATGAAGGCAGCCAGTGGGGCTGCTGTGGAATGCGAGATGGGGAAATGGTAGGGGACGAAGTGAAATAAGTAGGTGGGCCCAGCTCATGCAGGGCTTTGTAGGCCAATGAACTTTTGAATGGATGAAATGAATGAAGCAGGAAATCACTGGAGGCTTTTGAGCATTAGAGAGGCATATTATGTCCTATATTTTAGAAGGATCACTCTGGTATGGAAAATAAACTATGGGGGCAAGAGTGGAAGCACACAGACCAGCTAGGAGATTATTAAAATTGTTCAAGTAGGAGATTGGACCAGCATTGCAGCCAGTGAAGCTGGAGAGAAGAATTTGGATTCTGGACTTATTCTGTGTGTAGAGTTGACAATATTCCCAATGAATTGGAACTATCTTTTGAAAGAGGAGCCAAACTCAGGTCAATCTAATTCTGAACTCACACTTCCTCTAAGTGCAGGAAAAAAAAAAATCTATTTAAAGAAGAAAAGCAGTGGAAAAAACTCATGGTCACTGGCAAATCCAAATTATTTTAATCACCCAAAATGTCTTCAAACTAAGTTGCTCAGTGTGTCAACCTGAAGCACATTCAGTGTTATGAAAATGGATAATATACAGAGTGTATGCAATTTGTGAATACTTTAGAATTCTGTGCATATAAAAATACTTTACTCAAGTTTGAAAAATAAAAGTAAAATGAGAATCATGACAATCCTGTGAAGTATGAGATGAACAACTATTAGTCCTACCATTCCATGAGTTATAAAGTCACAATAAATATATGGCCCCTTTGGTCAAATCCAATTAATCAAGCACTAGGATCAGGGTATATGGATTCTAATTCTAGAGCAGAGATACTCTTTGATCAATTGCTGACTCATGCTCAAGGTTGCCTGCCTTTTTAGCCTATTTTTAATTAAAGGTATCAAATATTTGATACCATACGCATGACAAGCATTTTGAAACAGCAATAGATGGTATAAGAAGATCCTACACAATGTTAGATTTAGAAGTGTCCACCAAAGGATAGCTCACTGAAGTACAAAGAGCTTGGAAGAACCAATTTCTAAGTCTTTATGTTCTATATCAGTTACCCTAAGTATTTTGAAATATCTATAATTTTTTTTTTTTTTTTGAGATGGAGTCTTGCTCTGATGCCCAGGCTGGAGTGCAGTGGTGTGACCTTGGCTCACTGCACCCTCCACCTCCCGGGCTCAAGTGAGTCTCCTGCCTCAACCTCCTGAGTAGCTGGGACTACAGGCATGTGCCACCATGCCTGACTAATTTTTTGTAGTTTTAGTAGAGATGAGGTTTCACCATGTTGGCCAGGCTGGTATTGACCTCAGGTGATCTGCCTGGCTTGGCCTCCTAAAGTGCTGGGATTACAGGCATGTGCCACCATGCCTGGCCATCGAAACATCTATAATTGTGTAGATTTCCTTACTGCTTACTCTGCAATGGCAAAATCTGTTTAAATATTTCTTTGGTGGGGGGTTTCTTTGGTGGGGGGTGTTTAGAAATGCACACAGAAAGAACATTTGCAAACACATTTGAACAAAGCTTGTTTGGAGACTATAATTTTTACTTCTATGATGTTGAGCACATAAAATGACAATTATATTATTTCCTCTAAAAAAAAAAAAAAAGTTTAGGCATGAGGTGGCCATAGAATTTATCTGTACTGAAGCAATTGGGTTGTATGGATTCTTATATTCCATGGTAAATATTTTGCATTTGTCCAGAGTAAGCCTCAGTAATTAGGCCATAATCGTAATTTGTCACTCTTAAAGACTACAACTGTGTGTATTTGCAAAGGTTAATGACAATTCGATTTTTCAATAATTCTGGGAGCATTGTTTACCAAACTAAGATGGCTAGCAAGACTCTTATCGTTTACTTGATATAAATATATTTTATTAAATACTTAAGACTACATAACTACATAACTTTGTAAAGAAAGCTTTTAACCAAATTTTGGAAATTAAAGGTGAATTTTTTCTTTCTAAAGCTGTGATTTTAACCTTCATGGTGCCCAGTCATGTGCCATATATTATTTAATATTTAATAAATAGATGTCATGACATCTATACACACATATATTTTAGTATTAAAATCTATATTATTTGTTTTTCCTTAAAACTATTCAGAAGGTAATAAGCAATTCTATTTCTATTTTACAGACAAAGGTATGAATATTTAAATGTGTAATAGGCTAAATCACATGAGTAGCAGAATGAGTACCAGAACATGATTCATTAATTTTGTGTTTACAGATCAGTGAGCCCCAGAATATTTTTGTTTCTGGACTGTTCTTTAGTCAGGGTGGATTAAACTACATCTGTATTTGCTGTTGGAGAGATCCCAAATGCACATTTTATATGGTATAAGTTGAAAGTGGAATAAAATGTTACTGGAAAAGATCACCTTTTCCACATAAAATCCAGGCTTTCAAAAGAAGCATAGTCTAGATTCATATAATTCTGGAACATCAGAATAAATAAACCAATCAATAAACTAATAAGGGAAGGAAGGTTTCTTAGTTACTCTTCCAGATTTTACGGCTGGTTGCAGTATCATGTTCATGTTAGTAAATGGCTTTGGGAAGCCTATTAGCCAGCAGAAATGTGAACTAAAGATTATACTCAGTGGAATAACAGTAGTTAACATTAACCAGATAGCAAATTTCAATAAAATCATTTCAAATTGGAGAAAATAATCCCATTTGGAAACTTCTGTTACCTGTTCAAACAACAATGGTATTGAACATGTATTTTTTTTTTTTTTTTGAGATGGAGTCTTGCACTAGAGTTAGGCCAGGCGCAGTGGCTCACACCTGTAATCTCAGCACTTTGGGAGGCTGAGGGGGTGGAGCCCGGGCTGGAGTGCAGTGGCGTGATCTCAGCTCACTGCAACCTTTGCCTCCTGGGTTCAAGCGATTCTCCTGCCTCAGACTCCCAAGTAGCTGGGATTACAAGCACCCGCCACCAGGCCTGGCTAATTTTTTGTGATTTTAGTAGAAATGGGGCTTCACTATGCTGTCCAGGCTGGTCTTGAACCCCTGACCTCGTGATTCTCCTGCCTTGGACTCCCAAAGTGCTGGGATTACAGGCGTGAGCCACCACGCCCGGCCTGAATATCTATTTTATGTCCACCAGTGGTATAGGGTGATGAGATATGAGAGAGAAAATTAAGAGTTTTTTGCCTTCAAAGAATTTATAATCTAGTTCTTCCTGACTGTTTCATTTCAGGGTGGCCAATACAAGCTTTAGATGCTTCTTGATACCTTTATTTAAAGAACCAAATTTTGTCAGAATCACTCAACTCATCAGGCACCGTGGCTGACACCTATAATCCCAACACTTTGGAAGGCTGAAGTCGGAGGATCAATTGAACCCAGGAGTTCAAGACCAGCCTGGACAATATAGCAAGACCCTGTCTCCACAAAAGAATTTAAAAACTAGCTGGGCTTGGTGGCATGCACCTGTAGTCCCAGCTACATGGGAAGCCAAGGTGGGAGGATTGCTTGAGCCCGAGAGGTTAAGGCTGCAGTGGGCCACGATTGTGCCACTACGCTTCAGCCTGGGCAACAGAGTGAGACCCCACCCCCACCCTGCCCCCCTAAATAAAGAGAAAAAAAATCGCTCATCTCTTTTGGAGGGTACCAAGAAGCAAATGAATGATAGTGAAAATATATAGTGCAAACAGTCCTTATTTTCTTCAGTTGGTGATGATTCAATGACCTGTTAGAAAGATCTCAGTGTAGAAAAGCCCTTGACTAGTCAGGTGATCTTTGTGAACTCCTTCACCCTCAGAAAGGAAAAATAATATTGGTTCTGCCTCCTGGCACTGGCAAGAAACACATGAATGCCTGTGCAAGTGCATATCAAGGACTGCAATGTCATTTATCAACAGATTTCCAAAGCAGCAAAGAGCAAGCATTTAAACCATGCAATTGAATTTTAGGAAAAACGCTCAAAAATAAAATTTGACTAATTATTCAACCTTATTAGGCATTCTGCCCGATCATCTTTCTTTTTTCCTACACAGCGCAAAACACTTATTTGTGGTATTCATTAGAAGGAAAAAATAATAATCATTGTTATTGTGCCAAATTTTTGGTAAAAATTAGTTAAAAGCTTATCAACCTACTAGATTTTTTTATCTAGTCTTGCCTTATGGTAATTATGCTGAAATATCAATTGCACAATCATTTATTGTGCAAGGTCAAGGTACAATTCACTGTATTAGACACGGAAAGAAATACATGAATATAAATATTAACCTATTTTTGATGTCCAGATACTTATAACCTAGCAGAGATAACTCTTTTTTTTTTTTTTTTTTTTTTTTCTGAGACAGAGTTTTGCTCTTGTCGCCCAGGCTGGAGTGCAGTGACACCATCTTGGCTCACTGCAACCTCCGCCTCCTGAGTTCAAGCAATTCTCCTGCTTCAGCCTCCTGAGTAGCTAGGATTACAGGCACCTGCCACACGCCCAGCTGATTTTTGTATTTTTAGTAGAGACAGGGTTTCGCCGTATTGGCCAGGCTGGTCTTGAACTCCCATCCTCAGGTGATCCACCCACCTTGGCCTCCCAAAGTGCTGGGATTACAGGCGTGAGCCTATAAATAGGAGATTGTGCTGAAAGTGTTTATAAGATGCAGTTGGACACCTCTCACCCCAGAGCTCTTCCTCTACTCTGTATAGTGGATCAAGTGTAGGCCCAACAAGGACAAAATATTGCAGGTTTATTCAAAAGAGGGTATTGGAAATGGAAGACACTAGGCAACATCAAAGCTAGGGGCTACTCTGAAAAGAACAGTGGAATTAAGTGATTTTTAACATATATTCTAAGAGCAGTCAGCTTGTCTTCCTATCCTTAGTTCCCAGAATGTTTGCTTCCAGCTTCTACTCTCTCTAGGCTGAAGAGTGGAAAAGTCATCTCTGGGGAACCTGATGAGACAAGACCTAAAGATCCTGATATCAGAGTTCCTTCAAAGAAATGGGCCACGCATATCACCCACCAAGAGCAAAGGACCATCTAAATGTAGTGCATCCAGAAGATGCTCAGAGCTCTCTATTTGCTTTCTAGTCACCTGCTCTTAGGGAATCCAAGGTCATTCAACATCTGAGAGGATCCACTTATGTGAAAGACAGAGAGGGCAACAAGTAGATTAAAACAACATTGAAGGGATGGATACAGGCAGGAGGAGAAAAGGGAAATACTTTCATATCTCTGATAGAGAAGAGAGAATGCTGTATCCATAAAAGTGAACAGTTTGATGATCTATCTATCATCTATCTATCTATCTATCATCATCTATCTCTCTCTCTATCTATCATCTATTTATCTGTCTCTAAAAAGAGTAAGAAAGACATCTTTAATATTCAAATCACGAGAATATATATTAAAAAAATACCCAATAGAAGAGTTGAAGGCCGGGCGTAGTGGCTCACGCTTGTAATTCCAGCACTTCGGGAGGCCGAGGAGGGTGGATCACTTGAGGCCAGGAGTTCGAGACCAGCCTGGCCAACATGGTAAACCCCCATCTCTACAAAAAAAAAAATACAAAAGTCAGCTGGGCATGGTAGCACATGTGTGTGCAATCCCAGCTACTTGGGAGGCTAAGGTGAGAGGATCACCTGAGCCTGGGAGGTCAAGATTACTAAATTATGCTTGTGCCACTACACTCCAGCTTGGGTAACAGAGTGAAACTTTGTCTCAAAAAAAAAAAAAAAAGAGAGAGAGAAAGATAATTATATAAATTGAGGACATCTCTCACAAGGTAGAGTGAAAAGACAATGAGAAGGATAATTACATAGAGAAAAGATTTAGAGGACTAAAGGACCAGTGCAAGAAGTTCAATATCTGCGTAACAGGTATTTCAGATGGTAAAAGGAATCTGAGGATTTTTTTTAAGAAGAAGAAAAAAATTCATAAAAGGAGATAAGAGAAAATGGATAGAAGAAAATAATCAAATAAGTAAATCAAGAACATTTGTCGGAACTGAAGGATATGAATTTCTACATTAAAAGGGGACTACCAAGGGCCCCAAGCAGTAATTCTAATTGTTTCAGTGGAATTTTAAAAATTGCTTTTATAGAGACAGGGTCTCACTATGTTGTCCAGGCTGGTCTTGAACTTATGGGCTGAAATGATCCTCCCACCCTGTCCTCCCAAAGTGCTGGGATTATAGGCACGAGTCACCATGTCTGGCCTCAGTGGGATTTTTTTTTTTTTTGAGGTTGGGAGAGAGTTTTTTGGTCATATTTTCTTTTCTTGTTTGAGACAGGGTCTCACTTTGTTGCCCAGGCTGGAGTGCAGTGGTGCAATCACGGTTCACTGCAGCCTTGACCTCCCAGGCTCAAGCAATCCTTCTGCTTCAGCCTCCCAAGTAGCTGGGACTACAGGCATGCACCACCACACCTGGCTAATTAAAAAAAATTTTTTTTTTTTTGTAGAGACGGATTTCACTATGCTGCCCAGGCTACTTTTGACCTCTTGGGCTCAAGTGATCCTCCTGCATTAGCCCCCTAAAGTGTTGGGATTACAGGCATGAGCCACCATGACCTGCCATGTCTTAACTTCTAAATAATATGCTTATATAGCTGCTTCGTGAGTTTTCAGCTTTAGATGTCATCTATTGTGTTAGTCCATTTTCACATTGCTATAAAGAACTCCCCTGAGACTGGGTAATTTACAAAGGAAAAGTTTCAATTGACTCACAGTTCCACATGGCTGGAGAGACCTCAGGAAACACAATCATGGTGGAAGGGAAAGCAGGCATCTTCTCCACAAGTTGGCAGGAAAGAGAAGAGTGAGGAGGAACTTCCAAACACTTAAAAACCATAGATATTGTGAGAATTCACTCACTATCACTGGAACAGCATGGGGGAAACCGCCCCCAGGATCTAATCACCTCCCTCCCTCAACACGTGGGGATTACAATTGGAAATGAGATTGGATGGGGACACAGAGCCAAACCATATCATCTATTGACTTCCTATTTTAGGATGAGCATTATTTACTCATTACTTTCTTCCTATGTATCTATTCTTCTCATCTTACCATTCACCTCGTATAATTATGTTTTAATTTTGGCTAAACCAGTATTCACAATTTACATTATTATGACTACATAAAAGCTGTTCACAGCTGAGACATGTAGCATTTTATAATTTCTCTTTTTGCTTCCGATATAATCTTTTGCTTTCCTCTAAGTTAATCTTTGTCTTGTTTCTTCATTTGTGAAATTTGAAAGTTTAAGAATCGACCTATTTTCACTCACAATTCAAATACTGTCATTAAGAAATGATCTCCTTCCTTTGATCTGCTCTCCTGTCTTCTGAGCCACTTCATTCTCAGGCAGGCATTCCTAGCAAGCAGGCAAGAAGCAACTTCAAGCTTACATGCTAGCAGTTTAGAAACCTCAGCAGATAAAGGGAGACTTTTCTCAATAGCTCCAGGAAGAAAACCAATCAGGATGTGCTACTCTTTTCGCTTTTCAGAGTCCCACTCTAGCCAGAGGATGGTGTAGGTTTTATGTCAGCCTTTAGGACTGAGAATGATGGAAGGAGTCTGAGCAAACAAAAAAAGACTGGAAGAATATTATGTATTTTACGTCAGTATCTGTAACTATATTATAGCTCAAACTCAAAAAGGTGTTAGAACTGTACAGGCTAGAAGGGAATAAGAGTTCATTTAGTCCATTCTTCTGATTTAATCAGGGTCATAACCAAAGTATTCCAGATTTAACATTCAAAATTTATTGATGTTGACCTCTATAAATGATGCATTTTGGTGGAAGAAACTCTATATAATTCAATTTTTCAAGTTTAAAATGGCCCAGTGGGCTGGGCATGGTGGCTCACACCTGTAATCCCAGCACTTTGGGAGGCAGAGGCAGGAGAATTGCTTGAGCTCCGGAGTTTGAGACCAGCCTGGGCAACATAACAAGACTCTGTCTTTACCAAAAAAAAAAAAAAAAAAAAGGCCTAGAGGATAATGGCCTAGTATTATGATTTTAGGGCTAATTCAAAAAATTTGTATGGGTGCTCAAAGGGCAGAAATTTATACATAAATCAAAATTAAGATGATACGAATTTATGGTTTCTATTCTTTTATGGCTGTACTATCTTATGTACTCTATGAAGACACTAGCAACTTTAAAAAAGCATCTTTTGGCCTGGCGAGGTGGCTCATGCCTGTGATCCCAGCACTTTGGGAGGCCGAGGCGGGCGGATCACTTGAGGTCAGGAGTTCGAGATTAGCCTAGCCAACATGGTAAAACCCTGTCTCTACTAAAAATAAAAAAAGTAGCCAGCATGGTGGTGCGCACCTGTAGTCCCAGCTACTTGGGAAGCTGTGGTGGGAGGATCACTTGAGCCAAGGAGTTTGAAGTTACAGTGAGCCATGATCATGCCTTGCACTTTAGGCTAGGTGATAGAGTGAGACCCTGTCTCAAAAAAACAATATTACAGTATATATTAAGTATAATAAAAGTACAGAGAATAACATAAGAAACATTCATGTACCCATCATTTAACCTTTTGACATATTTGGTAACTTTTTTAAAAATTACTTTTAAATTATGTTATAGACTTTTTTTTCCTCTTTTTTTTTTTTTTTTTTTTTTTGAAAAGGAGTCTCACTCTGTTTCTCTGTCTCCTAGGCTGGAGTGCAGTGGCGCAATCTCCACTCACTGCATCACTACAACCTCCACCTCCCAGGTTCAAGCGATTCTCCCACCTCAACCTCACCAGTAGCTGGGATTACGGGTGCTGACCACCATGCCCAGCTAATTTTTGTATTTTTAGTAGAGACAGGTTTCACCATGTTGGCCAGGCAGGTCTCGAACTCCTGACCTCAAGTGATCCACCTGCCTCGGCCTCCCAGAGTGCTGGGATTACAAGCGTGAGCCACCACGCCCAGCCTATAGACAGTTTTAATAGTGTATAGAACATACCTATAATAGCTTAAGGAATAAGATGAATGTGCATGTACTCTTTAGCAAACTTTAAAAAATAGAACATTCCTTCTATCTTAGGAGGCTTCTGTGTTTCCCTCTCTAATGGTTGACAGTTTGACTGAATATAGAATTCTAAGTTGGAAATAATTTTACCTCAGAAGTTTTAAAGACATTGTTCCGGTCAGGCGTGGTGGCTCACACCTGTAATCCCAGCACTTTGGGAGCCCGAGGCAGGAGGATTGCTTAAGCTCAGGAGCTCAAAAATCGGCCTGGGCACACAACAAGACTGTCTCTATTAAAAAAAAAAAAAAAAAGAAGAAGAAGAAGAGACATTGTTCCATTATCTTCTGGCTTCCCATTTTGCTGTTCAAGCACCTGATGCCATTTTGATTCCTTTTCCTTTGTATATAACCTACTTTTCCCTTCTATGGAAACTTTTGCCTCCAGGGTTCTGACATTTCACAACGATGTACCTTGGCATGAATTTATTTTTATCAATGTGCCAAGCACACTCTATGAGTCCTTTCAATGTGGAAATTCATGAGCTTCTGCCCTGCGCAATGTTATTAGATTACTTTTTTGATGATTTTTCTCCAGAACATTTTCTATGTTCTCTACTATTATTTCAGGGTAGACATGATGGGTTGATGTCCTAACTTTCTTTCATTTTTCTCTCTTATCTCTTTGCCTTTTTGCTCTACTTTCTGGGAGATTTTCTCAACTTTATCTTCATGCCCTTCCAACTTCTCATTTCTATCATATTTATATATTTATTCTTTCTTTTGTTTTTTGAGACAGGGTCTTGCACTGTTGCCCAGGCTGGAGTGCCATAGTGTGATCTTGGCTCACTGCAGCCTTCTCCTTCCAGGTCAAAAGTGATCCTCCCATCTCAGCCTCCCAAGTAGCTGGGACCACAGGCATGAGCCACCACTCCTGGCTAATTTTTGTATTTTTGGTAGAGATGAGGTTTTACCATGTTGCCCAGGCTGGTCTTGAACTCCTGACCTCAAGTGATCTACCCACTTCCACCTCCCAAAGTACTGCGATTACAGGTGTGAGCCATCATGCCCTGCCCATATTTATAATTTCTAATAGCTCCTTTATTCCTGTCTTTTTAACAAAGTATCCTATTCTTTTATGGCTGCTCTATATTATCTCTCTGAAGATATAAGAAACTTAAAAATTATTTTTCTTCTCTTTGCACGGTCTCCGTTTCCTTGAGAACATTTTTTTTTCTCGTTTCTTTGTTTTGGTTTCTCTTTCACATATTCCTCAGTATTTCATAGTGATCCTTGGCCGCCTGCTCTCACTAAAAATGGGGCATTAAAGAGATCATTTGGGTTGGGCATGGTGGCTCATGCCAACACTTTGGGAGGCTGAGGTGGGTGGATCACTTGAGGCCAGGAGTTCAAGACCAGCCTGGGCAACAAGGTAAAACCCCATCTCTACCAAAAATACAAAAATTAGCCAGGTGTAGTGGCTCGTGCCTATTGTCCCAGCTACGAGGGAGGCTGAGGTGGGAGGATCACTTTAGCCCCAAAGGGAGGAGACTGCAGTGGACTGTGATTGTGCCACTGCACTCCAGCCTGTGTGACAGAGTGAAACCCTGTCTCAAAAAAAAAAAAAAGATAATTTAGAGTTCCACGTCCATGTATGGGACTTACTGACCAGGAGATTTATTATGAGATGTTTTGGCTGCAACATTTTATTGGGGAAGCCCTGACTATAGTATATCTTATATTATATATAACGTACATGTTATATATAACATATATAACATATCTAATATAAGATCTATGTATATATATCTTATAGTGCCCATAAGTATTTTTATGAGACCTGGAAGAGAGTCTTCCATTTTCCTGCCTTGCAGGTAAAAACTGGTGGCTAATGTTTCAGTCAGAAGGCTGGTGGAGAAATGGTAGTGTCTCAATCTTTAGTATGTACCCATTTTATTTAATCTGTTTTCAATATGGTAGCCTGCTCTCACAGTGCCCTGTGCCCTCTGGTCAAGAAATACTGTTCTATTCTTTCTAGGTGATGAATCTTCAGTGTTGTGCTGGAGTAAGAAAATGGCAATCCGTTGACTACAAGGAGTTGCCAGACTCTGGGTATATAACTGCTTCTTAAACATTAACTCAATCTTCCTTCTTAAGGCCCAACTTTATTCCCACTTCCAAAATTACCAGACACGATTACTGGGAGCTGTTTGTGGGTTTGGAGGCATACATTGCATTGCTTTTTTAATTCCTCTACAGTCATTGTAGAGTATGAAGCTTCCTGAATTATGTTGAACCCATTTGGTTTCAGATTCCTATTCAAATTTCTCATCCTTTTTGTCCTTGTAGACAAATCTTCCTTTTTGTTTGTCTTGGTGTTCTGCAGTTTAGCTAGGATGGGTTTAAGTGTAGTTTTTGTTTACCTTGCATTGGGTTTCTTATGTTCCTGAATGTGATGATTTGTGTCTTTTATCAATTCCAGAATATTATCAGCCACTTTTTTTTTTTAATTTTTTTAGAGGAAGTCTAGCTCTGTCACCCAGGCTGGAGTGCAGTGGCTCAATCTCATCTCACTGCAACCTCTGCCTCCTGGGTTCAAGCGATTCTTCTGCCTCAGCCTCCTAAGTAGCTGGAACTAGAGGTGTGCACCACCACACCTGGCTAATTTTGCGTATTTTTAGTAGAGACGGGGTTTCACCATGTTCGGGGACTGGTCTCGAACTCCTGACCTTGTGATCTGCCCGCCTCGGCTTTTCAAAGTGCTAGGATTACAGGCATAAGCCACCGTGCCTGGCCAAAAATAACCTCTTTAAACACATTCGACATGCTTATTATCATTTCAGAATCTATGTCTTTGCAGATTTGCTTCTGTTACCATTCTGCTTTCTTTTTGTTTTTGTTTCTCTTGCTCTCCGTGGCTTCTTTTGTTGTTGTTTTGAGATTTTTCCAATCTGTACTCCCGTTCCTTGGAAGTTTATCTGTGAAAGCTCTTTGCGACCTAAATTTAAAACATCTACAAGTTCTTCTATCAGTACCACTTGGAAACACTGCCAACCTAGAACCATTTTAATGTAAATTTTTAGTTTGGGCACTTTGAGCCATAGAGAGAGTGTAAATTCTGACCCTAAGTTCAGGTTGAGGGCCACTTGAGGTTACATATTACCGAGAGAGACCTCTCACCCTCATCCATAGTTAAGACCAAGGAAAGCAAGTTTCTTTACTATTTTCCTTTTTCTTAGTTGCCTCATTAAAGAGAACAAAATTGTTTCCGGTTGGAGGAGGGTCTCAAATAAGAACTGCAATAGTTAATAGGCCCTCATGTTTATCTTTTTTTTTTTTTTTTTTTGAGACAGAGTCCCACTCTGTTGCCCAGGCTGGAGTGCAGTAGGGCGATCTCAGCTCACTGTAACCTGTGTCTCCCAGGTTCAAGCAATTCTCCTGCCTCAACCTCCCAAGTAGCTGGGATTACAGGTGCCCACCACCACACCCTGGCTGTTTTTTGTATTTTTAGTAGAGACGGGGTTTCACCATGTTGGCTAGGCTGGTCTTGAACTCCTGATCTCCCCACCTCGGCCTCCCAAAATGCTGGGATTACAGATGTGAGCCACCACACCTGGCGTATCTTTTATCATTTCTACTAAACCATTAAGTCTGAAGCTTTAGACCCCCTAGAATTTGTAGATTTCAATCCGCTGCATCCCACCTCCACTCCAGGCAGTGGGGATATGGTAAGCTATCTCAGTGGCGTACACAGCAACGTTTAGTTCTTGTTCACATCACAGTTCTTTATGGAATGGTCAGGTCTTCCCAGAGATTCTCTTCCAAGTGGTGGTCGTGTATTTTGGGCGCTTACGTTGCAGAGCTCCAGTACCTGGAACATTTGGCTTTCAAAGGCATTACAGAAGTATCTGTAGGAAGAATTGTAGGACTAAGAAGGATGTTTTCAAGGCAACACTTCTGTTTATGTTTTATTGCCAGATTTTTGCCCCAAACTAAATTTATATGAGGCCAAGAGGCCGTGCATGGTGGTTCATGCCTGTAATCTCAGCACTTTGGGAGATGGAGGCTGGCAGATCACTTGAGGCCAGGAATCCGAGACCAGCCTGGGCAACATGGTGAAACCTCGTCTCTACTAAAATTACAAAAATTAGCAGGGTGTGATGGTGCACACCTGTAGTCTCAGCTACTCAGGAGGCTGAGGCATGAGAATAGCTTGAACCTGGGAGGCGGAGGTTGGAGTGAGCCAAGATTGTGCCACTGCACTGCAGCCTGGGTGACAGAGCAAGACTCCGTCTCAAAAAAAAAAAATAAATAAATAAATAAAATAAAATAAAAATGAATTTATAGGAGGTCAAGAAATATAGTCTTCTTGTGTGCTGAGGAAAAGGAATTGGTGAATACATAGCATTATCTCTGTCACCAAGGAGGGCTCTAGGGACTCTAATGAATTTAGAAAATGTAAATTTGCGAAATGAAATGAAAAAATGAGTAAGAAATCAGTGAAACAGTTTATAACCCATCTATTGCATTTGAATTTATAATATGTCAAATCTGATTCAAACCAGGAGAATTGATTCCCAGATTCCTTGAGCATCCTTGCTCCAAGGCTGTTTTATGTTAATGACATGCTGTGAGCTAGTTTGGGCACCAGTATGGTGATGCTTCGAGAATTATCAGGACAGAAATAAGATGAATTTTCTGGACTTACATTTCTGGGACATATCCACAGATTTTGTTAAGCATTAAAACTCTGACCCCTACTGTTCTTCTATGCTTTTTTCATGAAACCCATTAGCCTAACCCCCAAACATATAGTCCTCTGTCTCACCTTTTAATCTGTACATGTCTTGTTCTCTGTGCTTGGAGTTCTTTATTACTGTTTGCCCTCATGTTAGGCTTGTAATCACCAAAAGTTTATATGTAATCTTTTCTCAGAAGTCTTTTTGGAGTCCCCCAAAAAGAATTGCTTGTGTTTTCTATGTGTTTTCAAATATCATTGTTGGTTTTACTTATTTATATGGTTGTGGTCTTCATCACACTGCCTTATTCCCTAAAACACAGTTATACTCATAATTAGGGTGTGATCACATTGGAAGTAAAGATTGAGTCTTTTTGTGTTTTTTCTCCATAATCTAGGATAGTTCTAGACACATAGAAGGTGCTCAATAAATGTCTGCGGCTCAGTGATAACTCTAGCTTAACAGAGTTCTCCATGCACATGGTGAAATTATTCAGTTCAGTCTAGCTGAGGGGATTAACTAACTGCATCGTAGCCCCGCTCCATAATCCACATGATTGTGGTCAGATCACTTTAATTATAAGGGAAGAAGACACAATCTCTACCCTTAATAAACTTTATCTCTAGAAAAGAGATATAAAACACACCCAAGTGTACACACAGATATACAAAGAAGTTACAATTAAATTTAAATGTATGAGTGCTTGTTAAGCAGAAAGGAGGGAAAGACGGAGTGCACTGGGGGAAAAGAAAACCTATGATGTGAGGTGAACATGCACAGGCAACTGTGGCAGTGTACCCAGCCTGGCTGTCCTCATTCACCCCTCAGCTGCATGCTGACGAAACAGTCACTCTGTCTGTTTGGAAGCTAAAACATTTTTAGCAGGCTTGGAGTGCAGACATGACCACATTTAGCTCCTCAATGCTGCTCCTGATTGACAGTCCCTAAAATGGAAAGCTGGAAATTTGGTCATATATGAGTTTAATATCTCATCAGAAAGAATTTAAAAAGCAAAGTGTATTGACCTTTTTTTGTTTTGTTTTGTTTTTGTTTAGTGAATATCATTCTTCTATCATGCAGCTTGAAATAACATGGTGCTAAGCATGGATTTTTCCACCGAATGAGGAAATTCTAATTCTAATTGTTAGTCTCTTTATCAATGATGCCAAGTGGCAAGGAACATCACCATCTTTGGAGACCTAGTGGTGGAGTTAAACTACTACAGGGAAACAACTTTACGTATAGAGGAGTTGAGCTTCCTAGAGGAAAAGGTACATCTGTTTTTTGTTTCTCTTCCTTTTTCCTGATACAACTTAGCAGAGCAGCACAAGTTTGTAGGTGTGGAACCACCACTTTACCCAGCACATGCCCCAGAAAATTACCCAATTTCTGTCTATTCTGCTTCCCTTGGCACCCCTTTTCACCTCCCATTCCAATCCTGTCAGTCTCAATCAACTTTTACTGCTGACTATGGGCCCGGCTGCTGAATGCCTTGACTAGAATCCTGAAGAGTAATCACATCTGTTGTTACAGTTGTAGTGGTGGTGGTGATAGTGGTGGTATGTGTATGTGGCTTAGGTGGGGGACAAGGAATGTTACATGACAGCTTGTTTCCACTCCATGTTCTTCAACAGTAACTATACATCAGAATTTAGTATCTGGAGATTAAAAACAACAACAGCAACAACAGCAACAAAAACTAAGTAATAGAGATGTTCATTTCCAGTAGTGACAAACTAGTAATTCAGACCAAACCTCCTACTGAGTTTTAATAGAAAAGATGGGGGAAAATCCATTTGAAGGTATCTGAAAGCTAAAGAAGTAGGGCATAATTAGTTCACGATTTGGAAAAAATAAAAATCAAGAGACCTTGTGCCTTATGATTGAGGCTGCTTTTCTCCTAGAGACATTTGAAAATTCCAGAAAAGGTATCTGGGGTATAAAAGTCCTTCCCAAGTGGAAGCTTATCAAACTCTTTGCACATAAGGTTGTAACTCCAAAGAACTATAGCCAGGAATAAGGGTGAAGTAGAAGCCAACTGGCTCTCTCAAAGACTGTAGCCCAGTTCCAAATTACTTTTATCACTGAAATTATCTTAAGTGTTTCCAGATTGCTAGAGGTCCCAAATGTCCCAAATGCAAACTTTTTCCTGGGTAAAGTTGACATTATGCTAGACCTCAAATTATGTCAACATATAATTTTTAAAACACAAGTTCTGATGCACAATAGAAAATAACCAAGACTCTAAGAAGACAGAACTTGATGAAAAATAACTAAAAACAGTCTTGCAAACACTCCAAAAATTAGGGTCCTCAAACATTGATTTTAAAAGCTATGCTTTCTTACATTCATAGAGATAAAAGACAAGATTTGGAATTATAGCTGAGAGCTAAAAATATTAAACCATGGTAAACTGAAAAGGGATCAAATAGAAAAGCTAGAATTTGCAAATGCAGTAACTAAAATTAAGAACAAAATATATGGATTTAACAGCAGACTAAACACAATTGAAGACAGAATCTGTGATCTGAATGGTAGGACAGAAGAAAATATGCAGAAAATCATAAATCACAATTAATGGCAGACAAAAAAAAGAGAGAACTGATGAGATTACAGTGAGAAAATATGATATACATGTGGAATCCAAGAAGTAGAGAGAGTGAAATAGGGCAGAAACAATATTTGAGAAAATAATGGCTAAGAATCTTCCAAAGTTGATAAAGAACAATAAGCCTATATTCAATAATTCCTAAGGATAAATAAAAAGAAATTCATACCTAGGCTCATCATTGTAAAACTGATGTAAATAACAATAATAAGGTAAATTTTAAAAGCAGCCAGAAGAGAAAAGACAGATTACTTTCAAGGAAAACAATTTGACATAGTGCTTTTCAAAAGAAATAATGAAAACCAGAAAACAATGGGATGATATTTCCAAAGAACCCAAAGAAGATAACCTATAGTTTATACACAGGGAAAATATCCTCCAAGAATGAAGATGAAATAATGACATTTGTTATTTAAGCAAAAACTGATATAATTGATCTCTAGCAGACCTACAATAAAGAAAATACTTCTTTTGGCAGAAGGAAAATCATTCCTAATGGAAGATCAACTATTCAAGAAAGAAAGAAGAGCAATGAGAAAGGTAAATATGCGGGCATACCTAAATGGAAGTTGACTAAATATACTAATCATCGTATCTTGTGTAATTTAAATATTATTGGAAGACAATTCTTTATAGGCCTCCCTGCATGATTTGTGAGCAAAGGCACTGAAAATTTTGTTTCAGACTATTTTTAATGAATGTTTGTACAGCAAGGAGCTTTGGGGTAGAGATAGTGTCTCCCTCCAAAGCACAGTAAGTTTGTCTGCTCAGGATTTCTCAGTTATTATGCAAATGCACTATGTGCCTGGTATCTACCTGGACCACTCCATGTCACCCCAATGGGCTTTTGGGGGGGTGAGGAGAATTGACACAAACACAAAGCTCACACTTCTTCCTGTGCCATGAGTAATAATGTCCTTTATCTTTGACTCAGGAATGTTGTAGCTTCTGCCTGCATCCCTGAAATTATGGCAGGCTAACTTGCTAGCTTCCAAGTAGAGTAAAATCTCATATCTTTCATAGTTCTTGACAAATATGCATGTAGAATTAAAATAAACAACACTACCATGTAAGCATATATATTTCATTCAAGTGGGGTTTATTAAAGAAATGTAAATTGACTTAACTTTTGAAAATTAACCAATGTAATTCATCACACTTGCAGAATAAAAGAGAAAAATGATTTGATCATCTTAAAAGATGCAGAAATATCTTTTAATAATTTCAATACTCATACATGATTTAAATTCAACTTCTAGCAAATTAGAAATAGATAGACACCAGGTGTGCTATCTATCTAATCCCAGCACTTTGGGAGGCTGAGGCAGGTGGGTTGCTTGAGCTCAAGAGTTCAAGATCAGCCTGGGTAACATGGTGAAACCCCATCTCTACCAAAAATACAAAAAATTAGCTGAGCGTGGCGGCATGCACCTATGGTCCCAGCTACTTAGGAGGCTGAGGTAGGAGGATCACTTGAGCCTAGGAGGTGGAGGTTACAGTGAGCTGAGATCGCACCACTGTACTCCAACCTGGGTGACAGAGATGACGCCATCTCAAAAAAAAGAAAGAAAAAGAAATGGATAAGAACTTTCCTAATCTGCAAAAGGCATCTAAAATGACCCAGAGCAAGCATCAGTTGTATTTACACATCAGCAGCATTTATAAAATACAAGTTTGAAAATATAAAATTCACAACATCATAAAAATTTAAAATGCCTAGAGCCAATCAAGATGTGCAAGGTCTTTTTATTTATTTATTTATTTTTGAGATGGAGTCTTGCTCTGTTGTCCAGGCTGGAGTGCTGTGACGTGATCTCGGCTTACTGCAGCCTCTGCCTCCTGGGTTCAAGTGATTCTCCTGTCTCAGCTTCCCGAGTAGCTGGGACTACAGGCACACACCACCATACCTGGCTAACATTTGTATTTTTAGTGGAGACAGTGTTTCACCATGTTGGTCAGGCTGGTCTTGAATTCCTGACCTCAAGTGATTCATCCACCTCAGCCTCCCAAAGTGCTGGGATTACAGGCCTGAACCACTGCACCTGGTCATGTGCAAGATCCTTATGCATAAATATATAAAATATTATTGAGAGAAGTTTTTATAGGCCTAAATCAACAGAGAGATATGTCATGTTCATGAACTGGAAGACTCAACACTATAAAAATATCATTTTCTCCAAGCTGATTTCTAGACTTCATAAAATCCTAATCAAAATCCCAAAACAGCTTGCATGCATGTGTGTGTGTGCATGTATAACTAAACAAGTTATATGTCGTTGAAGGCCACTATCCACTATCTACTCTCTCTCTGGCTTATACAGGGACTATGATAGGAAAGTCACAGCGTATCTGTGTAATGGCAAAAAAATTGTTTGTTCATATAATTTCATGTGTAATTGATAAGTATGAGATGGACTTAATGTATTGTATAATATTTTGGAGGTTTAAAACGTTGCTATTTCTAAACCTAGTTTACCAGGATTGTTAAAACTCTTATTGTTGGGGATTTTGTGTAAAATTTAAAAATAGTTTATTTTGTGTTATAGTCAAGAAAAACACAATTTTCTCCTTTGACCAAAAAAAAAAAAAAAAACCCAAAGTCATTATAGTTACATATTGCTATGTCTATAAAACTTTTATATTAATCACATGCTGGCCAGCTGATAGAAAACTAGCCTGTATTTCTGTACAGGAATGCCAAGAATAAAATTTCATAAGGCCTTTACTTCTCAATGAAAAATAATAGTCAATTTAGAATATATATTGGGGAATTTACATATTCGGACTTTTTAATTCAAATAAAATTTTAGTTTTTTCCTTTGAGGTAGAAAATTATCATCATTATTAACACTATTAACTGTACCTTGGCAGTTGTCTTGTTTATCAATTAGATTCCAGATCTAAATATCTTATGTCCAATCTCCTCAACTACAACCCCAAAAGCTGCCTTAAACAGTTAAATAAAAATTTTTCACAGACCAAATTCTGTATGACTTGTAGTGGGATGTAAAGAGTTATGTTATATCAATGGTGTGCTGGAGCTTCTGTAAACTGATTAATGAGAACCAGTCATGAGTGTGTCTTTCCAACTCCACATTTAGTGACATCATATTGATAGTTTGAAATCAGGCATGGTAGACAGGAGTAGTTATACCACAGAAATGGGTGAACACAATAAATCGGGGTTTGTTGTTGTTGTTGTTTTACCCTGGAGAGCTGTCTGTTAAACATTACCAGCACACCATTATGTTAGGTGAAGAAAAAAAGAAAAGGAAACATGGAAGTGGTTTTAGTTATAGAAAGGCCATGGAATTTGAAAATGGAGTTCAGAATGACTTGTCAGATTCAGAATTGGAAAATATTAGTCAAAGTTTCATTTATTTATATATGTATTTCTTTAGAGACAGTCTCGCTCTGTCCCCCAGGCTGCAGTGCAGTGGCGCCATCTCAGCTCACTGAAACCTCTGCCTCCCGGGCTTAAGTGATTCTCCTGCCTCAGTCTCCTAAATAGCTGGGACCATAGGTGTGTGTCAACATGCCCAGCTAATTTTTGTATTTTTTGTAGAGATGGGGTTTCGCCATGTTGGTCAGGTTGGTCTGGAACTCCTGACCTCGAGTGATCTGCCCACCTCGGCCTCCTAAAATGCTGGGATTACAGGAGTGAGCCACCATGCCTGGCCGTGTGATCCTATTTTTGATCAAACATTTGAAACCTTTATTTTTACAGACTTCCCCAAATCAAATTCTCAATTTAAGTCTTTTTAACCTTGAACTAACTTTGAGATGTTCCACAGGGTTCCAGAACTTCTCAAATGATCTATTAAAGAAGTATTAAACTGAAGTAGGCTTATTTGATATGTTAAATTATATAAGAAATATTGTCAAATAAGAAATGTTTAACCTTCTTTGAGTTATATTTGTATGGACATCTTATTAATATGTGCTCCAAAATTGTATGAGATTTCAAAAATTATGATGTTATCAGTAATAAGTTTGGTTATTATGTTCCAGTGTTGTACACCACAGAAAAAACCAAATTTCCTTATCAAGTGGGTCACTATGGACGCTCATCAGATTTTGAACCACGGCCATTTTATGTCTTGTTGCCTGCAGTTAATTGCTTTATTCTGATGCTTTTCTGAAAGCCTTTTGCAATCTTAAAGCATTGTATCTTCAAGGAGGTTCATGAAGAGAATGGAACGAATTCTGACAAGTACAGGTTTCTGATAACTGAGATATTATTAAACTGGGTAGGAATTTCTAAAACACAAGTGAAAAAACTGATGGGGTTGGGTGAGGTGGCTCACACCTGTAATCCCAGCACTTTGGGAGGCTAAGGTGGGCCGATCACTTGAGGTCAGGAGTTCATGACCAGCTTGGATGGACAATATGGCGAAACCCCGTCTCCACTGAAAAAATACAAAAATTAGGCTGGTGTGGTAGCGCTGTAATCCCAGCTACTTGGGGAGTTGAGGCACAAGAATTGCTTGAACTCAGGAGGCAGAGGTTGCAGTAAGCCGAGATAGCACCACTGCACTCCAACCTGGGCAACAGAGAGACACTCTGTCTCAAAACAACAAAAACAACAATAACAACAAAACTGATGGGTTTGTGAAGCTGCTAACTAAGATTAAACAGAGCAAAAATTAATTACATTAGACTGAATGAACTGATGAAGAAAACGTATGAGGTTTCATGGCTTTTAAAAATTTGAGCCAATGCTGATTCTTTTCATGTTTTGTTTTTCAAATTTAAGGGATTTCTTTTTCTTTTCAGCTATGTACAGCTTACAGCAATTTGATAAAGTATTCTCTTGTACATAAAAATGGAAACATTTGCTTTTCTTCCCTACTTGATCTCTCCAAAATTCAGAAACTATTAGTGAGTATTCTTATTTTTATGTTAAATATGAGTATTTACATAAGTTCAATAAGAATTTAACTGTATCCTTTAACAAGGTACAGTTGAAATATTGAATATATGACTGAGGCTTTGACTGGAATGTCATATTTGAAAATGAGCATAGAATGCCTGGCTTCAGGAGTTCCCAACCCTTCAGAGAGTGAATAAACAGTTATCACTTCTTGGCAGGCCAGAGAACTTCAAGATATTACATACTGTAGGCAAAGTCTGATATCTGCCTTGGTTTGACTTCCTAGCATAAAGAGGTTTTTAAAAGTCCAATTTGAGTTTCCTTGTGAAAATTTACAGTAAAGCAAATTTAAAAGGAGTGAGCTTATGTGGCTATTCTTGCTGCACTTATGTAAATATCAGGCCAAGTTTGAGGCTAAACTTATTTTACAATCATATTGGTCTTACCATGATTATCTTTAATAAAAATGGGGGTAACTGTAGAGAGAAAAATTATGTTTCAGAAGAAAAGTACAGTACATCTGTTATTTGCTTGTAGCCCTGTTTATTGCCTTTGAATTTTTATGATCTATCTGTAAACTGGATTCCAAATTCTTTCTAGTTTTCTCTAATATCTGGGTACAACTCTTCAACAAAGAATGAGAACTGCTCTGTTCCTGAAACCCTATAGCCAAAGTTTGACAATTCAATATACATTCCAAGGGACAAGTCTCATGCCTGATGTTTGAGCCACACAGATAGTTTGTGAGAATGTCTGATGCCACAACTGAAGATATTCAAACTGCAAATTAGGATAACTCTCTGACTTCATGCTGTGGATAGCTTTTCACAAAACCAGAGGAACAAGACTCCATATCATAGTAAGACTCTTACCCTTCTTATTTTTCTTTAACAATTTTTTTCTTTTATATTTTGTAAAGATGGGGCCTCACCATGTTGCCCAGGCTGGTCTGAAATGCCTGAGCTCAGACAACTCTTACCCTTCTTAATTTTTGGTTATTTATGCTTATCTCTTTCACTTGACAGGATAATGCTGTAGTTAGAATTTCAGTCAGTAGTTTTTGTGAGTAACTTAACAAAGCATTGGATCTGTCACGTCAAATCCATTTTTTTAAAAGAAATGGGGTTTTGCTATGTTGCCCAGGCTGGAGTGCAGTGGCTATTCACAAGCATAATCATGGCACATTACAACCTTGAACTGGGCGCAAGCAATCCTTCCACCTCAGCCTCCTGAGTAGCTGGGAATTTAGGAATGTACCACCATGCCTGGCTCAAACCTAAACCTTTACAGGACTTAAGAGATCTTTGAATGTACCTAACGGGTAACATTAGCAACATTCCTAAAACGATGTTTGTTCACATTGTATTAGTGGTCTCTTTTATAGAGTTAGTATTCTCTGCTTTAATTTGACATTTTCCTGTGTTGCTAGATGATAGAATTGCTGCCTACTATTTACTGAACAAGGAGGAATCTGTGCAGTTGACACTTCCTGTTGCACATAGATAAATACATAGGGTATTGTGGAGACAGTTGCAAAAACTTAATGATCAGCCTACTTGGTTAAAATGGGTAGATCCTCATCTGATTCATTCTTTGATCTATTCAATTTTAGGTGGTTCAATTCATCAAGACCCTGGCTTAGGAGCATACTCCAAACTCTTGGTAATATCTTCCTAATAGTCATACAAATAGTCTGCCTGGTGCATTATTTTTCCTGAAAAGTTTTAACTTTTTGCACACAGCTGTCTGTCAAATATCAAATGGTTTTCCTTCAGTGCAAAGAAATGCATTTTCATGAGAACACTGTAACCTACCAATGACATGTTGAGACTGGAAACCCAGAATGATGGTAACTAAGAGTAGTGTTAATACCTTTCGTTTTGATTTAAAATTTTTTTTTTTAATTTTTTTTTTTTTTTGAGACGGAATCTCGCTCTTGTTGCCCAGGCTGGAGTGCAGTGGCATGATCTCAGCTCACTGCAGCCTCAGCCTCCCAGGTTCAAGTGTTCCTCCTGCCTCAGCCTCCCAAGTAGCTGAGATTACAGGCACCCGCCACCGTGCCTGGCTACTTTCTTGTATTTTTAGCAGAGATGGAGTTTCACCATGTTGGCCAGTCTGGTCTCTAACTCCTGACATCAGGTGATCTGCCTGTCTTGGCCTCCCAAAGTGCTGGGATTACAGGCATGAGCCACCGCACTTGGCCGATGCCTTTAGTTTTGATCACACTCTCACCTGGGTGAGAACCTCACCAAAAGAGGGAAGTTGTTGAACAAGCATTATAGGAGGCCATTAACTCCTGCACTAGGCCCCAGCAAATTAGACTAAAAACCACAAATGGAGTCACCCACACTCACCAAAATAAAACTGAGTTATTATCCGGTCTTCCAAGAAATCAAGAGGGACAAATAGCTTAATTTTTCTAACAGGCCTGTTGCAATCTTCAGTTGGCATGATAATGAAGTTCCTCTTGTTTTAATCCTAACATTAAGGAGTGATCTGAAGTAAACTGGTGTTAACCAATCAGTTATCTCTTTATTATTCCGTCTCCCTGTCCCTGTCTTACAAGGAAAGTAACTTTGAAATGATCAGTCTCTTTTTGTTCTTTATGTCAGCCTTCTTCAGCTCATTTTCTGTCTATAAAGCCAACCTCCTCAGTCCAACTCATTGGAACACTTATTCTATTTTATGGGATGGAGTGTTGCCTGATTCTAGAATCACAACTAAGCCATTTGAAATCTTTAAACTTAATTTTTTATAATTTTATCTTCTGACACTACCTACTACTCTGTTCCTAGGCACACAGATCTCATGAAAGTTGTCTGTATGTGATTATCGATTTTTTTATTGCTCTGTCTGGCATATAGATATTATTTCTACCTAGTAGTTTTAGTGGCATTTGTTTCCCATGTAGTTTCTTCAGGAAGTTTATTTCCAGTATGTCCTTCATTTCTCTTCTTCATTGATCTTCCTTTAGCCTTCGTTTGCTCTATGAGAGGAATGTAGACTCTGGAACTAACAAAGGAAATACAAATGTACAAATAGTATTTCCAATACAAGAGTCCATGTAACCTTTAAGAAGAGTCCAAGCTCAATTGGCTGAAAAGTTTTCTATGAGAAAAGCATTTTCCCAAGGTCAAGAGAGTTCAAAGAACACAGCAAACTTTGTGGAGCATGCCAATTAATTCTGTAGAAGTTGTTTTTGTGCGTGTACAAAGACATAGGGGCTTGGCTGGTCATTCTGGTCTCCAGATGGTCACAGGATGCAGCCAGTAATGACCATGGAACATCCTGAAACTGATTATTAGTTTAATCAAGCAACACAGTCTCATTTGTTTGCTTGTACAAGAAAGTTTGACAAAAATTTTGACTATGTTCTCTGTCATCCCTACTACTACTCCACGCTAAGTGACTATCTTTTTCTGGCTGGATTATTGTAATGACTTCCTAACTAGTCACCTCTTTAACAATCTTGCTTCTCTGAAATCTATTCACACTGCAGCTGGAGAGGTCATTTTAAAATCTACATTGGATTTTGTCACTCCCAGCTTTAGAAATGTCCTTGGCTTCCCATGGTAGTTAGAATAGCATGGAAAAAGCTATACCATGGCCTGCAAGGTCCTGAATGACTGGGACCCCACCTCCCTTCTCCATTCTTCCACCATCCCTCAAGTTTCCAACAATCTTAGCTGGTTTCATGCCACTGTCCCTTTGGCCTAGTGCTCCACCCAGCCACAGAGCTTCTTGTGGTCCCTCAAAAGCCCAAACTCCTTCTTATCGTAGGGCTTTTCCATGTGCTCTTCTTTCTCCCTAAAACATGCTCCTCCTTCATAATTCAGTGCTACACATACTGTTTGGGGTATCTCTTTAAGGATGGTAGCAGGCAGCTAGCAGTGGTCACTTTTACCTGGCCAGGCTGGGAGTGCTCCATGAAGGAGGTGATTCTCAAGCTTGAAGTTGAGGAAGCATTCATAGGCAGACAAGTGAGACAAAAGTGTAATCTTAGCAGAGGGAACAGACTAGATTAAAATATGGAAGGCAAGAAACCATTGGGATAAAAGTAGTGATGACATTTGTTAAAATAAGGACAACAGACTGAGGAGGAAATTTTGAGAGAAAGATGGACTCTGCTTAGAATCTGTTGAGTTTAATTTATCTGGGACTTCAAGATGGAGAGAAGAATAGGCAATTGGATATGTGGGGAAGGATATGGACTAGTTATTTAAAAGGTAGAGAAGGACATGTAGATCTAAAAGTTACCAGCACAATTTCCCAGGGAAAAATTTTAGAGTAATAAAAAAAGAAACACCAACATTTAAAAAGCAGGCACCGGTAATGAAGACAAGAAATAGTCAGAAAAGTTGATGTCTCTGAAAGCGAGGAGGGGGAGAGTTTCAAGTTGTCCATAGCAAAAACATGGATAATTTAATGTAAGAACTAAAAGGACCTTAAGGGATTTGGCAATAGGAAAGTCGTGGATGAGCTTTGCCAGGGAAGTGTGGGAAACTGAGATATAAGGAAAATAGGTGGAGATTGGGGAGAAACTGGAATATCAAGAAATGTAGCTGGAGATTGAAGACCATTCTTCTGCGGAGTTTGGCTGTGAAAGAGGAGAGAGGGGGCAGAGGAACAGAGTAGTTCTTGTGAACCCCCATGAAGTGGGTACACAACTATGAAGTGGATACAGAGTTGAGTTAGAGTGTTTTATTTGTATTTTTTAGATTAGATGAGGCTAATGGTTTTATAGACAGAAGGAAGGTAAGATTGAAATATAATATTTGAGAAAACAATTTATGAAACAAAATATTGCAAGAGAGGGTACGGACTCTGCTTTTGAAACCAAGAAGAATTTAGTAGAGGAACAAACTCTGAGATGGGTAGAGAAGAGAAAAGAGTCATGGCCTGGTTATACAGCTGTTGACTGCAATTTTCTTCTGTGAGGTAGGAGCTGTGGCCACTGCTAAGAGGCTAGACAATGTGGTAAGTGGCTACCTCATCTCAGCAACTTAGCTGAGATACCTGTTGGTACAAAATCATAGCGGTTTTACATGTCAAGGGTTCATGGCTATGAGGACTGGCCCTACATATAAAGTAAAATATTCGAGGCTGTGACATTTCTGCAGATGTGTGCACACGGTCTGATCTGGTCTCTCCTGGCCCAGCAATAGGGATGCAAGGTCAGAGGAGAAGATTTGAAGGTCAAGGATGTGAAAGTAGCTGCAATAGCAGGTCAGATCCTCTCTGAATGTAAATGTCAGACCCTCACAGTGACTGACTCTCAGGCCTGGATACCACATTTTTCTTTTCAGTAGAGGGATTTAGGAATCAGTCACAGTTCTAGGGACTGTCTGATAATGCTTGCCTGTACCTCATATTTGAGCTAATAAACATTGTCAAATAACTGTTTGAGTGGAGTGAGAACTTTTAGGGTAGGATAATGCATATAATTGTCTATTATCATTATAAAAGGCCATGCTGCACCTGTACTTCTCACTGGGGAATAACAACTAAAACATGTGTTTTAAAAATATGTATCCAATGCATTTAGCATATGTTTATCAGGTATATTTGATTTAAATCAAGAGTTTAGGTGGAGGTAATTCTTCACTTCTTGTATCTGTAAACATTAAACTATCTCTTTCTCCTTGCAGCGGTACTAACACTGTCTTCAGTGTTTTGTAATCTCGGTTTTTGTTATTTTGGCTTTTTTTCTCTTGCCTCTAACTTTTTTGTCTTTGCTTATGTTTTTTCTGCTGAGTTAACAGCGTCCCAGGCACAAAGTAAGCACCAGATAAATACCTGCTGATTGACTGACCCAAATCCCAAAGCAGGACGCTTTAGTCACAGGGTCGAATCAGGAAAATGATGTTGCCAATTTAAACCTGTCTTCCTGGTGGCTTCAAGCCACCCATTCATGGCTAAGTAGTGTGTGTGTGAGCAACTGCCTTGCAGCACTGCTCAAAGTGGCCATGCTATTGCTATTAGGACCATAGAGGGTAGAATTTACTAAAGTACAGAAACATTTAGCTTGGGTTTTCTTTCTCTCTAGTTGCTAATCTTAATTAGACTGTCATCCTAAAAGATCACAGGTACATACCATTTTCATTTTTAAAAAAATACAGCTTCATTATCAGTAGCAAAAATTCTTAGGATGAGGCCCTGGGTTAAAGCTATAAACACATAAAGAAATTGTTCAAGGCAGCTATATTTGAACATCTATTTTTATAGCCCATTAAAAAGAATTTTGTAGGTGTTTCCATTGTAAGTAGTAAGGCGAGGTCTTTCTCTTTTTCACAAAGCCATGCCATCTATTACTCTGCAGTGTTGTATTTTAAGCAGTGTCCAACTTAAAATGTTATTGATTTTCCTGGAAAGTTTGTATTGTTCTGATTAATTTGTACTTTTAAAACCTTTGCCTGCTGTTTCATGTGCAAAGGTTTTTTGAATTATGGATGAATAATGTCTGAAAGATCATAATTTCCCACAGGAATATGTCTATAATAGAGTGGCACACAAAAGAGAGAAGGTTCTTGTCCTCAGGGAGTTTATCTTCCAGTCGGGAAAGATATAAAAAATAAGTAAAATGATAAATAAATAATTTTAAGTTGGGATAGCATTTGTAGAGTAGTCCCCCCTTATCCATAGGGGATAAGTTCCAAGACCCCAGTGGATGCCTGAAACTGCACAGTAATGGATCCTATATACACTGATATGGAATGGCTGTATCCCCAACCAAATGTCTTCCTGAATTGTAGCTCCCATAATCCCCATGGGTTGTGGGAGGGACCTGGTGGAGATAATTGAATCACGGAAGTTCAACACCATCCTGTTCTAGTGATAGTAAGTTAGTTCTCATGAGATCTGATGGTTTTATCTTTTATTTATTTGTTTATTTATTTATTTTTAGATGGAGTCTCACTCTGTTGCCCAGGCTGGAGGGCAGTGGCATGATCTCAGCTCACTGCAACCTCTGCCTCTCGGGTTCAAGCGAGTCTCCTGCCTCAGCCTCCTGAGTAGCTGGGATTACAGGCACCTGTCACCATGCTCTTCTAATTCTTGCATTTTTAGTAGAGATGTGGTTTCACCATGTTGGCCAGGCTGGTCTCGAACTCCTGACCTCAGGTAATCTGCCTGCTGCCTCAGCCTCCCAAAGTGTTGGGATTACAGGCATGAGTCATTGTGCGCAGCCATGAGATCTGATGGTTTTATAAGGGTGATGCCCCCTTTGCTGGGCACTCATTCTTCTCCTTCTTGTTGCCATGTGAGAAAGCAAATGTTTGCTTCCCTTTCTGCCATGATTGTAAGTTTCTGGAGGCCTCCCCAGTCCTGTGGAACTGTGAGTCAATCAATTTTCCTTATAAATTACCCAGTCTTGTGTATGTCCTTATAGCAGCATGAGAACAAACTAATACGTAAATTTGTACTGCAGAGTAGGGTGCTGCTACAAAGACACCCGAAAATGTGGAAGCAACTTTGGAACTGGGTAACAGGCAGAGGTTGGAATAGTTTGGAGGGCTCAGAAGAAGACTGGAAGATGTAGGAAAGCTTGGAAATTCCTAGAGACTTGTTGAATGTCTTTGACTAAAATGCTGATAGTGATATGGACAATGAAGTCCAGGATAAGGTGGTCTCAGATGCAGATGCGGAACTTGTTGGGAACTGGAGTAAAGTTACTCTTGCTATGCAAAGAGACTGAGGTATTTTGCCTCTGCCCTAGAGATCTGTGGAACCGTGAACTTGAGAAAGATGATTTAGGATATCTGGCAGAAGAAATTTCTAAGTGGCAAAGCATTCAAGAGGAAGCAGAGCATAAAAGTTTGGAAAATTTGCAGCCTGACAATGCAACAGAAAAGAAAAACTTATTTTCTAGGGAGAAATTCAAGCCCAGGGCAGAAATTTGCATAAGTAATTAGGAGCTGAATGTTAATGGTCAACACGCTGGGAAAGTGACTCCAGGGCATGTCAGAGAACTTCACCGCAGCCCCTCCTATCATAGGCCCGCAGGCTTAGGAGGAAAAATGGCTCTGTGGGCCTGGCCCAGTGCCCCCCTGCTGTGTACAGACTAGGGACTTGGTGCCCTGTGCCCTAGCCACTCCAGTCATGGCTAAAAGAGGCCAGGGAACAGCTCAGGTCATGGCTTCAGAGGGTGCAAGCCCCAAGCCTTGGCAGCTTCCACATGATGTTGAGTGTGCAGGTGCACAGAAGTCAAGAACCAAGGTTTGGGAACCTCCACTTAGATTTCAGAGGATGTATGGAAACACCTGGATGTCCAGGCAGAAGTTTGCTGCAGGGACAGGGCCCTCATAGAGAACCTCTGCTAGGGCAGTGTGAAAGTGGAATTGTGGGGATGGAGTCCTCACACAGAGTCCCCACTGGGGCACTGCCTAGTGGAGCTGTGAGAAGAGGGCCACTGTCCTCTAGATCCCAGAATGGTAGATCCGCCAACAGGACAGCTTGCAGAGTGCACCTGGAAAAGCTGCAGGCACTCAACACCAGCCCATGAAAGCAGCTGGGAGGAGGGCTGTACCCTCCAGGGCCACAGGGGCAGAGCTGCGCAAGGTCATGGGAGTCTACTTCTTGCATCAGTGTGACCTGGATGTGAGACATGGAGTCAAAGGAGATCATTTTGGAACTTTAAGGTTTAATGATTGCCCTGTTGGATTTTGGACTTGGATGGGGCCTGTAGCCCCTTTGTTTTGGCCAATTTCTCCCATTTGGAATGGGTGTATTTACCCAATGCCTGTACCCTCATTGTATCTAGGAAGTAACTAGCTTACTTTTGAATGTACAGGCTCATAGGTGGAAGGGACTTGTCTCACATGAGACTTGGGACTTGGACTTTTGGGCTAATGCTGGAATGAGTTAAGACTTTGAGGGACTGTTGGAAGTGCATGATTGTGTTTTGAATTGTGAAGACATGAGATTTCAGAGGGGCAAGGGGCAGAATAATATGGTTTGGCTGTGTCCAAACTCAAATCTCATCTTGAATGTAGTTCCCATAATCCCTGTGTGTTGTAGGAGGGACCAGGTGGAGATAGTTAAATCATGGGGGTGGTTTCCCCCATCTTGTTCCCATGACAGCGTATTCGTTCTCACAAGATCTGATGGTTTTATAAGGGGTTTCCCCCTTTGCTAGGCACTCATTCTTCTCCTTCCTGCTGCCATGTGAAGAAAGACATGTTTGCTTTCCCTTCTGACATGACTGTAAATTTCCTGAGCCCTCCCAAGCCCTGTGGAACTGTGAGTCAATTAAACCTCTTTTCTTTATAAAATATATGTCCTTATAGCAGCATGAGAAAGGACTACTACATACACTATGTTTTTTTCCTATACAGTATCAAGCAGGTAGCATGTATAGTGTGAATATATCAGACAAAGGGATGATTCATGTCCAGATTCATGTCCAGGGCAGGACAGAGTAGGATGGTGCAAGATTTCATCATGCTACTCAGAATGGTGTGTAATTTAAAACTGATTAGTTGTCTATTTTTAGAATTTCCACTTAATATTTTTGGACCACTATTGACTGCAGATAAGTGAAACTGGAAAGCAAAACAATGGATAAGGGGGGACTACTGTATTTGCTTTTTGTTCCCCATATGTTTCTGTCAGCCTTACCATTTATAGACTTATTAAATGTATTCTCCATCAAGAAGTACCATACAGTATAACTTCTAATTGAGAAAGTTAAAAATAAGAAAATGGATTAATGTTGATGGGATTACTGACTTCACCATGTATCTCATGATACATGGTAGCAGTCTGCCTTATAAAACTATGAGATGGGATACCAAATATTCAACTATGATGCCAGCCAGAAGTTAACACGTTGTGCAGTTGGGGTGCTAGCATATGAAATATGGTATGTGGTCTGAAGCTGTGACAATTTTATGGTACCAATGCTTCCATGGCCTGAATGCATGAATTTAGCAATTAAGGGGCAGAACTGGAATGACACCTCTCATAAAATCACATAGTGGCTGAATCACAAAAGCTTGCATCACACTCCAGTCCCCCTGGGCTCTGCTGGTTTAGGGGGTCTTAGAGGCCAAAGGAGGGTTGCTTCCACAGGGTACCAAGTAAACACTGGCTTAATTGCATTGGAAACTGAGTTTGCCACTTTTTCATTTCCAATTCTAAAACCACAGGATGAAAAGTCAAAAAGAAGATTATGATATGACAGAAATGATGATTCTAGCTATAATGGGGAAACAGTGTTGCTATTACACAATAGGATCAAGAAGGGTGTTGGTAGAAATCCAGCAATCCTCTGGGGTGCTTCTTGATACTGCCATGTCCAGCATCAAAAGTTAAAGGAAATCCACAGCAACCCAATATGGGAAGAACGATCAAGGGGCAGCTTTCTCAGGATCAAGGTATAGGTAAATCCTTGGTTGAGGGGAAAAGAAACTTGAAATTGATAATAGAGGAGTTGAGTCATCAGTGCAAATACAGCACCAAGACGAATTATAGAAGTAAGACTGTAACACCTACCCATATTTTCTTTCATGTATATATGTATAAATCTTAACTGTTTTTCCTACATTTTATCTCCGTTCTATTATTTCTTTATTAATAGTGGCTTTTACAAATTAGTCCATAGTTTACAGAATATTGAGACAATACCATGGCACAATTCCAGAAGAACTGGACATCTTCCAGAACTCCTGAATTTTGATCTGGATGAAACTTCAACTGGTCCCTTTTATATGAGGAAGAATAGTTACTTTAAGTTAAGTAGGAACATTTTTTTTTCCTGGAAATTTAAGCATGGGGAGAAGCTTGTAAGTTGGTGTTGAGCTGCCAGAAGTTTGGCTTATAGTGGACATTAGTGATTCATTTTGGCTGTATGGCAACCAAGTCCCATTCTATACTCTATTTGAGAATTCCTACTCATGAATCTTGGTGTGGGGCAAAAATAGTCTATCGCTAATGAGGCTAACAATGCCAGACATTTAACAGCTTCTTTTGAAGACAGTTTATTGTCATGAGACTTAGTTAGGTTCAGAACTGGACTTTAAGGGTTAGTGATGGAAGAAATCAAGAACAGGGGTCTTTTTTCTTGTGACTATGGCAAAGACACCTATTAATATTACTTCCTTATAAACAATAAAGCTAAACTTAGTGTGAAACTTTCAGATTTTATCCTGAAATTGGGCTCTCCAGCCCTGCCAATGTGTTTAGAAATTATTCACTATCCTTTTAATAAATTCCTTTCCTGCTTAACTCCAGCTAGAGTTGCTAGAAACCATGATATCAACTACCATAGCATTTGTTGAGGCATTTCCCAATATTTTACTACTGTTACGAATTCCTTTTTAAAAATTCTTTTTAAACAACCCCTTTACAAATATTTATTTTTTAAAGTCAGCCATGGACCTTGTACTTTTAAATATTTTAATATTAAGTAAAATGCATTCATTAACATTACCACTTCTAGGAGCCCCAGGTTGAGGATCACCAGCATAAGATAAACCAGGCATATATTGTGCAGCAACATCTCATTAATTCAAATGAAATGGGAAAGGTTGTCTATATCAATGTGAAATACTCACTTTTAAAACAATGAGGTTTTATTATTTCCAATTACTTACAGCAAGTAACTGCATCTAACTACCATCAAAGCATTACTAGAAATGTTAGAAATCTACTAGAAATAACTAGAAATCTGCCAAGCTAGATATATAGAGTACATGTTAGTATAATCAAGTTTTATTTTGTTGGAAGGGACCTGTATTATTCAGGATTCTTTCTGTTTCAAATAATTTTTAAAAACTGAACTCAAACTGGCTTAAAAATGAAAGGGAATGTCTTGACACACAGAACTTAAAAATCCAGAGGTTAATCTGGCTTCAGACATTATTAGATGTATGGGCTAAAATAAGAGCCAGGACTCAGTCTCCCTCACTCCACTGCTTGGCTATAGTTTCCTCTGTAGTGGTGTCATTCTCAGGCAAGCCCTCCCCCACTTGCTAGCAAGATAGTTGCCAGAAGTTCTGGGCCTACCTCTTACCCTTTCAGCAACCTGTAAAGGAAAAGATTTCTTTTTCCCAATAGTTTCCTTAAAAGTCTTAGGACTGCTTCAAATTTTCCGAGCATGGACCATGTGCCCTTTCTTGGCCAAGGAGATAAAAGTCACTGAATGTCTATACAAGGATCAGATGCCCATTTCTGGAAGCTGAGGATGATTTTAGCTCTACCATACCTTGTAGAAATGGGGGAGAGGTGGTTCAACAAAGAACAATGGGATGCTGTTACCAGAAGAAGGAATAAGATGCTGGCCAGGTGAAAAGACCAATTTCACGAGAGAACCTTAAATTACCAGCGCCACCTGGTGCATCAAAACTCCTCTGAAGCCGGGCGCAGTGGTTCACACCTGTAATCTCAGCACTTTGGGTGGTTGAGGCAGGAGCATTGCTTGAGCCCAGGGGTTCGAGACCAGCCTGGGGAACATAGGGAGACCAACCCCTCACCCTACCCCAACACACCTCTACAAAAGATTTAAAAATTAGCCAGGCATGGTGGTGCACGCCTGTCATCCCAGCTAACTGCAAGGCTGAGATTGGAGGATTGGTTG
The DNA here is from genome assembly GCF_028858775.2 of Pan troglodytes. Classification (NCBI taxonomy): domain Eukaryota; kingdom Metazoa; phylum Chordata; class Mammalia; order Primates; family Hominidae; genus Pan; species Pan troglodytes. Next base: position 24,921,701 of record NC_072402.2, read on the forward strand.
GGCCTGGGAGGCTGAGGCTGCAGTGAGCTGTGATTGTGCCACTGCACTCCATCCTGGGTGACAGAGTGAGACCCTGTCTCAAAAACAAACAAACAAACAAACAAACAAAATTCCTCTGTAACACTACTGATGGCTACTGAGCTTCTACTTATATACTTCCCATGCTGATATATTTTCTATTCTATTCAGCAACTTATTCTGTTGCCAGTAAGTGTTAAAGTTCTTCCTTATGTGGAATTAAAATTTGCTTCCTTGGATTTTAAAAACATCTATCTGTTTATGCTCTGCTCCGTGGAGTTCAGCACGTGCCCATTCCTACTTAAAAATGGCACTCCTTACAGTGTTTGAGGTCAGATTTCATACAAATAATGCACCCCATTTCTCAAATGACTCTTTTTCTCCAGAACCTTTATTATCTTGGACACTTTTCCCCAAGACATTTTCTTGCTCATTGATGTTGCCATAAAATATACTTCTATAAAAGAACATACTTGGAAGATAAATAAAACAAGGAAATGAGAGTACACCATGAAATACAGAAATCATTCTGCTAACTGTGACCCATCTCTCTAAATGCAGCCTGATTTGGTTAGAAGAGCAATCCTTGGATTTGGAAGTAAATAAAATGCAATGTCCTGCTTTCTTTTTCTTTTTTCTTTTTTGTCTTGACTAGAGTGACTGTAGTCTGGCTTACCCAAGACAGTCTCAAATTATCCATTTTGGGCTAGTGTAATTATTATGGTGCCCCCCTTCTCTTTCAAAACCTTATTTTGGTCACGCTAGTCTTGAACCACTATCTGCATATATTGTCCATAGTTTGAGATAAATCATACCACAAGTTTTGGCTATGTGCCAGAGGTAGCAAAACCTACAACCTTACAGTTCATTTATGCTGGAATAAATGTAATTACCGATATATTTAGGATTATGTCTATCAGTTCATTATTTGTTTCCTATTTGTTCAAGCAGTTCTATGTTTCTTTAAAAATGTAAAGAAGACATGTTGATTCACTGATTAATGTTTCAATGGCCTTATTTTCTTGAATAGCTATTGGAGTGTTCAAAATAGAAATAGACCACATTCCAAACATGATGTATCACTATAGTGGTTTCAGAGCAAGGGCAGATTGAGTGAGCTATGTGTAAGGGTACCTGGAAAATTTATCACCAAAAATGAAACAATTTTGAGAGTGAGAGAGGGTGCTATTAATAATTATTCTGGAATGACAGGTGTAAACCAGGACAATTCCAGGCACACAAAGATGTATAGTGACCCTAAACAAATATGTATTTATTGTATAATTAATTGTTTCCTATTAGGGAGCTGTGCACAAGAATTCTGATCATGGAAGCTGGTGATAGGAAACTTGTTGTATTTGCTGTATTAAGTGTGTACCTGAAATAATAAACAAGTTCTATGATTAGGATTTGGTCCAAGCAAATTAAATGTCTAGAATTTACACATCCAGAAATTATACATGTACTGTATCATTTGTAGGCATCAAGATTAGTAAGTATTACATGAATCAGGTCTTAAATAGTTTGGGAAAAGTACAAGTTGTTTTGAGATACCTCAGTCCTTCTTCATTCCCATTACTAATCATGAAAACAACACAAATGTTTTTGTTTTCTTCTTGACTTGGGTCACATTCCATTGTGGGGTGATGTAAGAGTTTTAGCCAAGCATAGAATAGTAATGAGCAATTTGGGAGATTCAGTTCTAAAACCTTGCCTAGGGTCACACACAACTAGCACTTAGAATCTAAGAACATGGAACCATTTGACTTGTAAGGTTAATTGTATACCTGTTGACTTTGGGCATATTTTCTAAGGTTAAACTGGAAAAACAAAGAGTCGGTTATGGTCCACTTGTTCAAGAAAAAAAAAAATGCAAGCCCATGAGTCTTCTAGTATTTTTCCTATCCCATTGAAATATACAAGCGACCATGGGTTTCCTCTGCAAACAGCTGAGGCCTCTTGACTTCTGCTTCTAAGCCAGTAGTTTCCAGCTTGGATGCACATTAGAATCATCTAGGGGGACCCTAAGAAATCCCGATGTGGCCAGGCACAGTAGCACACACCTGTAAATCCCAGCACTTTGAAAGGTCAAAGTGGGCAGATCACGAGGTCAAGAGATTGAGACCATCCTGGCCAACATCGTGAAACGCCTTCTTTACTAAAAATACAAAAATTAGCTGGGTGTGGTGGCGCATGCCTGTAGGCTCAGCTACTCGGGAGGCTGAGGCAGGATAATCTCTTGAACCCGGGAGGCGGAGGTTGCAGTGAGCTGATATTGAGCCACTGCACTCCAGCCTGGCGACCGAGCGAGATTCCGTCTCAAAAAAAAAAAAGTCCTGATGCATGAGCCATACCTCAGATCAATTAAATTATCATCTCTGGTGGTGGAACCTAGGCATCTGCATTTTTTAAACACTGGAGATAATTCCAATGTGCAGGCAAGGTTGAGAACAATTGCTGTAGTTTCAGCTCCATTCCCAGCTCTGCAACCATTAAGAGCTAATTTGAGGAGTTCTAGTCCAGTGCTGCAAGATGTCTGAAAGATTCAAAATCGAGTTACAAAGCTAGTCTGACTTACCAGTTCCAGTAACTAAATTTTTAAGAGTTACAGGCTAAAGTAAGAAAAAGAGGAATAATTGGATTTGGATTTAGCTAGGCTTTATTTATTTATTTATTTATTTATTTTGGACATCTTTTTTTGAGACAGAGTCTCACTCTATTGCCCAGGCTGGAGTGCAGTGGCATGAGCTCAGCTTACTGCAACCTCTGCCTCCCGGGTTCAAGCGGTTCTCCTGCCTCAGCCTCCTGAGTAGCTGGGATTACAGGTGTGTGCCACCACACCTGGCTAATTTTTGTATTTTTAGTAGATATGGGGTTTCACCATGTTGGCCAGGCTGGTCTTGAACTCCTGATCTCAAGTGATCCACTCACCTCTGTCTCCCAAAGTGTTGAAATTACAGGTGTGAGCCACCACACCCGACATAGGTAGGCTTTATTTTTAAACCAGAATCACGAATTTAAATTAGCTGTATGGCCTTCGACAAGTTTACATATTCTCACTGAGCCTCAGCTTTCTGATCTGTAAAATGGACCAATAACATCTGTTGCCAGACTGCTACTATTGCTTTCCTTCTTAATGAAACCGAACCACTGCTTCCGTTTAACCTGGTTTTGGAAGCTCCCACTTCTAAAAACATCTGTATTTCTATCTTGATAACTTTATATTCTAGAACCTGGCCTCTGCCCTATTGATGTGGATGCCTTCTCAATGACTGTAATCTCCTCTGACACCAATCCAATGGTGGGATTTGGCTATTGGCTGACAGATTTTCCTAATCTTATCTCTCCATGTACATGTACTTTTGCGTGCTGCCACTTCTGGATTTCCCATATTTGGGCTTCTGCCATTTGACCAATGGCTTGGTCGAGAACTTCTTTTTTGGATATCACTGATACCTGTTGCCAGTAAGCCCACATACTGTGCACCAAGTTCCATCAGCCTTACTAGATTTCCTCCTATCACCTCCAATTGTGCTATCACTCAAGTTCTACCTCAGCCCTAAGTAAAGTATTGTGTTTATTCATTCAATCAATGTTTACTGAGCATTTACCAAACCCAAGCACTTTGTCTCTGCACACAGAAAATGTATACAGTACAGTGGAGCAAGACAAACAACAAAAGGTATAATAAATACAGTGACAGGGACAATTCTAGCCCTTGACCTTCCCTATATCCTCTTCTCTCATCAAAAGTTAACACTTTTATATTGGTTTAGGTCAGAAGATAGGATCACTGTTAAAGACAAATTATTATTTTTATTATTATTATTGTTACTTTGGAGATGGGGGTCTCACCTTGTTCCCCAGGCTGGCCTCAAACTCCTAGGCTCAAGCGATCCTCCCACTTCAGCCTCCTGAGTAGCTGGGATTATAGGTGCAACTGGCTTTTTTTTTTTTTTTTTCTTGAGATGGAGTCTCACTCTGTCACCCAGGCTGGAGTGCAGTGGTGCAATCTCAGCTCACTGCAACCTCCGCCTCGTGGGTTCACGTGATTCTCCTGCCTCAGCCTTCCCAGTAGCTGGGATTACAGGCACCCGCCAGCACGCCCAGCTAATTTTTGTATTTTTAGTAGAGACAGGGTTTCACCATGTTGGCCAGGCTGGTCTCGAACTCCTGACCTCAAGCGATCCACCCGCCTCGGCCTCCCAAAGTGCTGGGATTACAGGCATGAGCCACTGCGCCTGGCCTTGCTGTATTACTTTTAAAACGGTAAAACCTGCAATTCCTTTTGCATTAACCTAATGTGTTGGATACCTGTGTTTTGCTCTACATGATCACTGATTATTAATTTTTTTGATAATTTTTCAAAACTCATTTTTACAGCAAGCACACTGTCAAGTCTATGTTGGGATTATCTTTGTGTACCTAAAGTGAACTCCCTGCTTTTCCTCAGGAACAATTTAATTTGCTGTGTGGAGAAAGTGTCCTCTGGCTCTCTAAGAGTTAACTGATCTGGCTCTATCTGATCTATCTGTGAATTTCTATAAATACTTTACAGGTATGTGAACAAACCAGTGTCAGATAGTAAAAGAATTTTGTAGCCATTCCAGCAATCTACTTTACGTGGCAATCAGTGAGGATGTTATCTTAGCTGTCTTTTTTTTTTTGACAGGGTCTCGCTCTGTCACCCTGGCTGAAGTGCAGTGGTGTAATTTCGGCTCACTGCAGCCTTGACCTCCTGGGCTCAAGCAGTCCTCCCACTTCAGCCTTCCTAGTAGCTGGGACTACAGGTGTGCACCACCACACTTGGCTAATTTTTGTATTTTTTGTACAGATGGGGTGTCGCTATGTTGTCCAGGCTGGTCTTTTTTTCTTTCTTTCTTTCTTTTTTTTTTTTTTTTTTTGGAGACAGAGTCTTACTCTGTCACCCAGGCTGGAGTGCAGTGGCGTAATCTCGGCTCACTACAACCTCTGCCTCCCAGGTTCAAGCGATTCTCCTGCCTCAGCATCCCACGTAGCTGGGATTACAGCCACGCACCACCATGCCCGGCTAATTTTTGTATTTTTCGTAGAGACAGGGTTTTACCACGTTGTCCAGGCTGCTCTCAAACTCCTGACCTCAGGTGATCCACCCAACTTGGCCTCCCTAAGTGCTGGGATTACAGGTGTGAGTCACCGCGCCTGGCTCCAGGATGGTCTTGAACTCCCAAGCTCAAGTGATCCTCCTGCCTTGGCCTCTCAAAGTGCTAGGATTATAGGCATGAACCTCTGTGTTCAGCCTCAGCTGTCTTTTTACTACCAACCCCAGCTTCTGCTTATCAGTTGTGAGTTTCCTCTGGCCTTTCTAATTCTCTTTCTGCATGTTTTCTGCCAGCTCCTTTATATTACCCACCAGACGGATGAAAGCGATTGATTCTACCAGAAGCTATTGAGAATTGTATATGGCTTTTAGTAGTGGTGATGATGATGATGATGACGATTGTTTTGGCACTTTCAGAATTCAGAAGCAATTTGCTGCCTCCTGGGCACTCTACTCATGACCAGTTAACTTTAAAGTGGTCCTGTTTGCTTTGTGGTGGTCGGGGCTGGCTTAGCAAAAATTACAAAGGAATAAAAAGCTAAATTTAGTAAGTCTATCTCTACTATGTTGTGTCTAATCTTCTTGTGCTGGTTTCCTAGAGTGCCCTCTGCTGGGCCCAACCAGGTCTTCTGATTCCCATGAAACCCATGCCTCAATTGTCATCAAAAGCTTACTATTTTATGTCACATGCCACCAGAATCCTAGCATTTGCTTTCCAGATTGACAATTAACCAAGGTAAACTAATCCATGTTAATGTGTGAATGTGTTTTATTGTATAAATGGGAAAAAAACCCAATGCCCCTCTCAGGTCATTTAAGTGTACATTTCCACAATGACTTTATGGACGTACTGCTTCTACTTAGTATCTAACTCTGGTGACTAATGGTGAGAATGGAAGCCAGGAATCTGGGGAAGGCTATGCTCTGAGAAATCAAAGGGGAATATGTTTTCCAACAGACAGAACCTTGTGGCTCCCCTCAAATTACACTGTGTGGGCAGCTGTCTACTCAAGCTATCTGTATGGCCAAGCCCCATGGAGGTAATTTTCACCCTGTCAGCCAGAAAAGAATGAACATCATTGTTTACTTTTAAGTTTTTATGAAGAATGCCTTGAGCTCTTTAGATTGTGTTATCTAAGTCTTAATACTAAGTAAGTATGTGCCATTGTTTTGGGGATTAATTTATCCATAAAGATGTGTATAGGCTGTACAGTCATTGGCTTGACCTCTGCTGCCCTGTGTACTTTCTTGTCTACTGAAATCAGTTGGGCAATTCTTGTCTGTAAGCACGTTTCCCAAGAACTGGTTAGAGCCAGTCTTCATAGGAGGAACCTATTATGAAAACAGCTCCGAGGATGTTTACTTTGCTCAAGATCTACTGAATGCTACACTTACTTGAAAATGAAATTGCTTTCTTTTGGCTCTGACCCAACCCCTTGAAAACCAGCGACCCTTGGGATTCAGTTAGAATGAGATAGAAAGGGGAGATGATATGCTGGGCCTGACTGACATTTTTCTGCAAGCTTTTCTTATCGTTTAAACTAGTACTTGCATAGTTGTTGAATGTGTGTGTTTCAAGAAGATCAGCTAAACTGATAACATATTATCAAGTAAATAAGGCGCCCAAGATTGGGAACTTGGAGGACATAGCACATATTTTTTGAAGGCCCACCTTTTTTCTTAAAATTTAACGTGAAATTTGTATCTTTCTATTTAACATATCCAGGTCTTATTTAAGACAAAAATAACTCATATAGTTGCTTTCCAGTTAAGTTATTTAATCATCCAAATCCTCAGTTAAATAAATGCTCCAGTGAGAAACATTGTCTTACGGCTCCTGATCTAAAATTATACCTCCCTGGGAATGTACGTATCCAAATTTGAGAAGCACAAGCTCGGAGAAATAGTGAAGGAGAGAATTTAGTCAGAGAAAATGAGTGTGTACTGATGATCAATCCGTAGGTAAGGAGGACTAGCGTAAGTTTTGTTGTAGATGACTTTCATAGGAGAGTGGCAGTGGCATTTGATGTTGAGACCTAGTACATAGTTGTATTGAGATAAACATGTTAGGATTATCTAGATAGAGCTAGAAATGAAGAGAAAATAAACTCAGAATAGGGACTCATCAAGATGGCTGTGAAAAAGCCAGAAATGTGATAAACACTAATGCAGATTTCTTGGGCTCCTTACAGACTTATAGGAATTGTGGATGCACAAAGTAAATGGTATGGCATGTAAATAAAGAAGAAAATTCTGCATATTACTTTTGGCATAATAGCAACTTCTCTCTACTTTCTGAAATTCAAAAATAAATATCCTTTTAATCTAGAGAGTGCTATATACTTTTTATAACTAGTGTTTTACATTTATTATCTATAATAAATATCTGTAATAACAATTATTTATAATAAATATTATCTATAATAGTTATTTATAAAATAATATATTATCTATAATTATATAACATAATTATTTATAGGATTATTATAATAATATTTAATAAATATTATCTATTAATATCATAATTATATCTATAATTATTATTTCAAAAGTTTATTCAAAACTCAGAGTGAGTTTTCCAATACAGTCTTCTTAGCACTGAGATTTTCAAACCAGTCCCCAAAGTGTATTTAACACACAAGGCTTCTGGAATAGGTCTGGAGTAAGGGGCTTAGGTATCCACATTTTTAATGAACACACTTTGATGCAAGTGACCTGGACAACATCATGAGAAACAGTGTTGTAAGAGGTTGAAAACTCTTGGGATAGGGGCTGGAGACTAAGGACACCACGCAAGAGCCTGGGACAAGGTTGCAAAGGGTTGTAGAACTAAATGAAGCTGCTTGTTTAGTCCGTAATTCCCCTTTCTGCTGCTTGGTGTCTCTCCCAACTCCCCAACAAAAGTAGATACCTTGGCAGTTAGATGGAACTAACTGACCAGATCTCATGGAACCATGGTGGACACCTGATCTAGGCTAGGCCAACTAAATATTTCAACTTGAGAGTTTGGACCTGGGACAAGAACACCAGTTAACTACTGGTTGTTTGAAATGAAGAGATTCCCTGGAGCTACAGGAAGCCAGGCCTATCTCGCGAATGGACCGGCAGAGAACAGCACACATAGAGGAAGAAGGAAAAACACACAGGGAGAAGAGATGAGGAACCATGGGTTGGAGATGGGGAGGGAGAGGGAGAAGGAATAGATGAGGAAGGGAGAAATAGAGAAAACCAGCAAGAAAGCCAGAGGGAAAGAATTTTCCCTACAGCTTATCAATTTGCTGTTGTAGATACTAATCCCTCCTGTGGTCTGAGTGTGCTTTCTATAAGATATTTTTGTATCTGTCCAATAAACTCTTCTGTCTCACTCAAGCTAATTGAAATGTGTTCTTGGGTGAGAGGACAACCAGGAGTTAAGGAGAACCACAGCTATAATGAGCTGTGTCTTATTATTGTGACTGCTTCCTCCCTCCAATCTTTCTCCATTCTCTCTTCCCCCTTCCACCTTTCCTTCCACCTGGATTTCCTCAACCAAGATTGCTAGGGGAATGAAAAAATGATTTTTCATCTCTCCAAATCCTTGATCCTTTTCCTTTTCTGTGTTTAACTCCTTCCTTTTCTTCTTTGCAAAGAGGAAGAGAGCCTCCTTTTCTTTTATTATTTTTAAATTATTCTTATTAATTAATTAGTCAACTTTTTAAAAAATAGAGATGAGGTCTTGCTATGTTGACTAGGCTGATCTCGAACTCGTGGCCTCAAGCAATCCTCCCATCTCGGCCTCCCAAAGCCCTAGGATTACAGGCATGAGCCACTGCGCCTGGCCCCTCCTTTCCTTTTGCCATCCCTGCTCCTCTCTAAGTGTTATTCATCTCTACCCTAAATAAGAATGAGTGGCTGCCATGTGGAGGGAAGAGGAGGGAATTTCCAGGACCACTTGGGCACATGTAAGAAAGAGATTGCTCATATTAAAATGTAACACAGGGAGTATATTTATTAAAATAGCCCATTTAACAAATGCCCAGTGAACTTAACCTTATGTAATGTTTTACCTGATGGAACACTTCTCTGGTTGGATCAGTTTCAGTTGTGCTAATTGGGCCTTTTTTTGAAAGAGAGAGTCTTACTCTGTCACCCAGGCGGGAGTGCAGTGGCATGATCTTTGCTCACCCCATTACCACTTCCTGGGTTCAAACCATTCTCATGCCTCAGCCTCCCAAATAGCTGGGATTACAGGGGTGCACCACCACGCCTGGCTAATTTTTGTATTTTTAGTAGAGACGGAGTCTTCCCATGTTGGCCAGGCTAGTCTCAAACTCCTGGCCTCAAGTGATCCACCCATTTTAACCTCCCAAAGTGCTGGGATTACAGACGTGAGCCTCCACGCCTGGCCCTAACTGGGCCTTTAAAAATTAGATGCTCTTCATTGAGCTGAAAGAAAAGAATTGCAGGTGAAGAATAAAGGTCTAGATCTGTGATTAACTTGAAATATAATAGTCATTACATAAAAGTTACATCTTTATATCATAAAAATATTTTATGTTGAAAGGGCTAAGCTAAAAATGCCCCGATTTAGGCTTAGGTTATTATTATTATTATTATTATTATTAGAGACGAAGTCTTGCTCTATCACCCAGGCTTCCAGGCTGGAGGGCAATGGCGTGATCTCTGCTCACTGCCCCCTCCGTCCCCCGCAGTTCAAGCAGTTCTCCTGCCTGAGCCTCCTGAGTGGCTGGGATTACAGGCACCTGCCACCACACCTAGCTAATTTTTGTATTTTTAGTAGAGATGGGGTTTCATCATGTTGGCCAGGCTGGTCTTGAACTCCTAACCTCATGATCCGCCCACCTTGGCCTCCCAAAGTGCTGGGATTACAGGCATGAGCCACACTGCACCTAGCCAGCTTGGCTTATTTTTATGAAGACATGGATTGAGTTGTCATAAATCACCAGATCAAGGCAGACAGCATATTTGCCTTAAATGAACCTGTAGTGAGTTTTCCTTCTTGCATTTGTATGAAGTTGGGAGAGATGTAGCTTAGTATGTATGGATGGACAGAAGAAAACTTTGATTCTCATTCAGCTCTGCTGCTCACTTGGCTAGCTACAGGAATTTCAATAAATCACAATTTCTCTGGGTCTAAATTTTCTTACTTTTATAAAATGTGAAATACTTTCTTCAAACATAGCTACAATATGTACATTAGATGAAAGGAGAGTGCCCTGATCAGGTGGGCTGCAGGTGGGCCAACTGGTCAGAATCTCTTTCCTCCCAGTCTCCTCCCCATTGCCCCACTACTCTACCCACCCACCCCACCTGCCTCTACCCTTCTGGACTTGAATGAACTCTCAGGGCTTTCCTGAGCACCCCTCGAAATCCCTACACTGAACAATTCCCACAATTGTTTCAAGCTCATTAATTTGATGCTTCTATGAAATTTTTGAGGAAAACTCTAAAGAAAATGAGAAAATACATCATTTGCTCCAATTAATGTTTTTGAAGGCTCTCTCATGACTATGATATTTATGATTCAAGGGGCAGATGATGTGAGAGATCAGATGATTATTGAAGCTGTCATTTTAATTGCTAGAAATCACTTTGTATATGTGTTTGTTAAAGCAAGAAGATCCCTCATGTCCCACATGTCTATATTTGCATTTTGATGGAACTTCAGGGAAAAGGAATGTGCTCATAATGAACAGTTGAAATTGACTTTTCAGTCAAAGCAAAGTACTGTAACTGGGGTTACAAATACGCCTCTTTTTCTAAGAGCTATCAGTTACGAAAGTAAATTCTTAGTATTACTGTTGTTTCACGTGGGGCCCGTGCCTTGGATGCCATGGCTGCCTTCCATCCCAACCTTCCTCTTCAGTCAGAATGCTGCCCTTTGGCAGAAAAGAGTCTAATTTGGATGACAAGATTCTTTTTAAGCTTTATCTCAAAGTAAGGACAAACAGGGAGGCTAACACATCTGAGCTTCATAACCCCCCCACTGTAGGTGGAGTTCTGTCCCTCAAAAATTCACATGCTGGAGTCCTAATCCCTAGCATCTCAGAATGTGACCTTATTTGGAAGTAGGGTTGTTGCAGATGTAGTTGGCTAAGATGAGGACCTACTGGAGTAGAGTGGGCCCGGATCCAATATGACTGGTGTCCTTACAAAGGGGGAAATTTGGATACAGATATGCACATGGGGGAATGCCATATGAACATGAAGGCAGAGATTGGGGTGATATTGCAGAAGCCAAGGAACACCAAAGATTGCCAGAAAACCATCAGAAGCTAGGGGAGAGGCATGGGACAGATTCTCCCTCACAGCCCTCTGAAGGAACCAATCCTGCTGACACCTTGATCTTGGACTTCTAGCTTCTGGAACTGTGGGACAATGAATTTCTCCTACTTAAGCCACCTACTTTGCGGAACTTTGTTACAGTAGCCCTAGGAAACAAATACAACTACCATCATTATTAAATTTCTAGAGGGATGTGTTTTAATATGTTCTCACACTACTATAAAGATACTACCCTCAGACTGCATAATTTATAAACAAAAGATGTTTAATTGACTTACCGTTCTGCATGGCTGGGGAGGCCTCAGGAAACTTACAATCATGGCAGAAGGTGAAGGGGAAGCAAAGCATATCTTACATGGTGGCAGGAGGAGAGGGAGCGAAGGGAAGTGCCACACTTTTAAACCATCAGATCTCATGAGAACTCACTCATTATCATGAGAATAGCAAGGGAGAAATCCACCCCCATGATCCGATCATCCCCCACCAGGCCCCTCCTCCAACATGTGGGGATTACAATTCGAAATGAAATTTGAGGGGACACAGAGCCAAACCACATCAGGGTGATTTTTCCGTGTCAGTCACTTGAGTAAGGACTTTTGCTATGGTAGTACATGCCACCAATTACAACTTGTTTTATATTTCTTCCTTTAAAAACCTATTTTTATTTCATTGGGTATAGAAAAAAGAGAAGACTTCTTTTTAAGTGGATTTGGGAGTCTAAGTGCTCTTTAAAAGTTACTGGAGCCAGGCACGGTGGCTCACGCCTGTAATCCCAGCACTTTGGGAGGCCGAGGCGGGCGGATCACGAGGTCAGGAGATCGAGATCATCCTGGCTAACATGGTGAAACCTGTCTCTACTAAAAATACAAAAAATTAGCCGGGCTTGGTGGCGGGCACCTGTAGTCCCAGCTACTCGGGAGGCTGAGGCAGGAGAATGGCATGAACCCGGGAGGCGAAGCTTGCAGTGAGCCGATTGTGCCACTGCACTCCAGCCTGGGTGACAGAGCAGGACTCTGTCTCAAAAAAACAAACAAACAAACAAAAACAAAACAAAACAACAACAACCAAAAAAACTACTGGAAGTGCTAAGTTAAAATATAAGATCTTTTATGAATCTTTTATGCTTTTCATTCACTCATTTGTTCAACAAATATGGGTCAGGTCCATGACAGGTACTGGCGATAGAGAGAGAAAAAGCAGAGCCTAGCTCCAGCAAAGACTAGATGTCTGTACATCACAGCATTTCCTCTTCTTCCTAGGTGGACAGCTTAACTACTTTTTCCAGTCCCTCTTATAATTGGGTGTGGCCATGTGACTTATGGGCAGTGGTCATGTGAGGCACCAGCAGGCTTGGCCCATAAAACTTCTTTTTCAAAGTGAACATGTATTGAAACTGGCCGAGCCACAGGATGGAATTTAGGACCCTGACTCATGCTTGGAGTAGAGCCACCTGACAATTAGGAACATCTGTTTGGACTTTCTATGGGAAAGAAAGAAACCTCCATTATATTAAGCTACTCAGATGTAGGAGTTTGTCTCCTGCAATAAGTAGCATTGCCCTAATTAACATGCCACACTCAAAATCAAATAGGAAAATAGAGTTAGAAAAACCACCATACAGTACAGTGCTTTGAAAGTGATCAAGCATACTCTGGTCCCAGTACATAGGACAGCTTGAGGAGTCAGAGACAGAGGAAATGACATTTGAAGTGAATTTTGAAGATTAGGTAAGTGTCAGGCAAGCTAAGCAGGAGGGAGTGTTCAAGACAGAGAGAAATGTGTGTACAAAGGCTCGGCAGGCAAGAAAGAGCAATTTCAAAAGATTAAAAGAAGTTTAGGAGGGAGTTCAAGGCGGACTTAGTTTGAGTGAGTCAGCATTGAGGAGAAGGGTGAGATACTGAGTCTTGAGAGGTAAAAAGGAACTGGATAATGAAGGATGAATAGAGAGCTGACAGGATGGGAAGTGGGCATTCTGGGCAGAAAAAACTGAAGGTCCCAAGCCCCGAGTTATTACAGAGCATAGATATGTCTGGAAATTCAACACAAATTAGCATAGATGGAGTAATGTAGGAGTGGAAAATCAGACCCTTTTTCTTCCTATCTTGATTCTGAAGACAGCGAAGTGCTATTCTGGAGTTTTTAGCAGGGGAGTAATGGAACATATTTTTACTTCAGAAATATTCCTCCGGTGAAAAATCATGCAGAATACATATTAGGGTTTATGTAGTCTCTTAACATAGCAGTGTTTGGTTTTTTCTACCAAAAGTGTTTTGTGATGTTTTCCAAGGAATTCTATCTTATCATTGCTAAGAGATAAAAGTCTCATTGTGTATGGATCAGGATGTGCTGTATTAGGAAAGATTGGAAGTGAGGGGACATGTTCGGAGCTACCAGTATTGTCCAGAACATTGATGATGATAGTCTGAGCAAGGGCAGAGTCAGAGGAAAGGGAGAAGACAGGATGAATTCACAAACAGACTAAGCAATTTAAAGAGGGGGCTTAGGTGGGAACAAACATCAGAGCTTACTTCAGTTCTTTATTTTGTGTGAGTAGGGAGATGATGATGTTACTCACCCAAAAAGGGCCCAAGACATAGGCAGAAGAAAAATTTGCAGAAGAAAGAAAAGGTTGCTAGCTGAGCATGGTGATGTACACCTATGGTCCTAGCTGCTCTGGAGGCTGGGGCGGAAGGATTGCTTGAGCCCAGGAGTTTAAAGGCTGCCAGGAGCTATGATCATGCCACTGCACTCTAGCCTGGGTGAAGACAGAGCAAGACCCTGTCTCTAAAATAAAAAGAAAGAAGAAAAGTTTGATTTTTGAAATGCTGATTCTGAGGTGACTGAGGCACATCTGAGTGGAAATGTTGAGCTTTCATTTGGAAAAAATAAAATGCTCAGACTCTTACAGACCAAAAAAAGGGAGGATAAATTGTGGAGTGCTATCAGTGTATAGCAGTCTCAGTACAGGTCTGAACGAAAGCAAGAGAGATTAGCCGGGGTAAAAGGAGTGCTAAGTGAGGAAGCTTAGAGGCCTCTTACATTTCGGCAGCCAATCAAATGAAAGGAGAGACAAAAGTAGGAGGAAAACAACACCAAAGCAAGGCTTGGCGTCCAGAACAGCACAGTCACAGCAGGCACTTGAAACACTGCCATGGAGCACTTTTTTTTTTTTTTTTGACATGGAGTCTCACTCTGTCACCCAGGCTGGAGTGCAGTGGTGTGATCTTGGCTCACCGCAACCTCTGCCTCCTGGGTTCAAGTGATTCTCCTGCCTCAGCCTCCTAAGTAGCTAGGATTACAGGTGTGCACCACCATAGCCAGCTAATTTTTGTGTTTTTAGTAGAGACAGGGTTTCACCATCTTGGCCAGGCTGGCCTCAAACTCCTGACCTCAGGTGATCCACCTGCCTCGGCCTCCCAGAGTGTTGAGATTACAGATGTGAGCCACTGCGCCTGGCCCAGAAGAGGCTTCTATACTTGCTCCTATAGAAGTCCTTGGAGACCTTTTGGAAAAGTCTAGTAGAAGAGTGGGAGTGGAGGCCAGATTATGGTGAATGAGAAGAAGGCACAGATGTGGAACTGTCTTCTTTCAAGAAATTTTCCAAAATGGCTAGAGACTGCAAAAAAATGCAGGATGGAGGAAAGAGTCTCTCGAGAAGAAGAAACATTTGAAAATGTGCATCAAGATTAGAAATGGGTGCAATTAAGGGGAAGACATTGAAGATGGAAAAGCCTGGGGATAATAGTGGGGCAAACTCTTTAATGAGCTGTGAGGGATACATGAGGACTCTTTTTCCATTGCTCAGAATCATTTTGGCAGCTTATACTACTTTGGCTCTGAAATGCACCCATTTCTAAGCCAGGGTCCCGTGGAGGAAGTCTCTTCTGTGCTAACCATTCTGTGAGAGGAGAAATACCAGCAAGAGAGATGTAGATGCAACAAATGCATTGCAAATTGATTTACTGAATATACTCCACTCAACTGAAAATAAACACAATTTCAAAAATTATTAAGTGAGCTTAATTTGGGAAAATTAATGTTAAAATGATGGCTTTTGAGGCCTCATTTTTTTTTGATTCTATGAAAATCACCAAAGATATGTATCTGAAGTATAAACCAACCATATTTTTATTTCTTTCTTTGTTTTATAGATTAATGGTGATGGAAACAAGCCACTTCTTATTTTCTTTAAAATAATTGGGTTATTATGAGAAAATGTCTGTGAAAAAGTCCTGTAGAAATATTAATTTAGATTTCTACAGTTCTAAAAAACATAATGGTATAGTAGCCTTAATTGACTCCAAATAATCTCATTTCTACAGATAATATATAGTCATGCACTGCATCATGACATCTTGGTCAACAATGGAACACATATACTTCCATAAGATTAAAATGGAGCTGAAACGTTACTCTTGCCTAGTGCCATGCCATCATAGCCGTCATAATGTCATAGTACACTGCATTCATTACTCATGTGTTTGTGGTGATGCTTGTGTAAACAAACCTGTGCGGCCAGTTATATAAAAGTATAGCACATACGATTTTGTATAGTACATAATACTTGATAATGGTAATGAATGATTATGCTACCGGTTGATGCATTTACTATAATATATGTTAAATCATTATTTTAGAGTGTAATCTTACTTACAAAAAAATAATCTACAAAACAGCCTTAGGTAGGTCCTTCAGATGGTACGTGCACATCTTGTTTTATTGCACTTTGGTTTATTGCGCTTTGAAGATAATGCATTTTTTCCAAATTGAAGATTTGTATCAACCCTGCATTGAGCAAGTCTATTGGTGCCATTTTTTCAGTAGCATGTGTTCACTTTATGTCTCTGTTACATTTTGGTAGTTCTTGCAATATTTCAAACTTTTTCATTATTATTATAATATTCTTTATTTTTGATGTTAGTGTCATAATTGTTCTGGGTGCCACAAACTGCACCCACAGAAGACAGCAAACAATTAATAAATGTTGTATGTGTTCTGACTGCTCCACTCACTGGCTGTTCTATCTCTCTCCCTCTCCTCAGGCCTCCCTCTTCCCTGAGACACAATAATATTAAAATTAGGCCAATTAGTAACCCTACAATGGCTTCCAAATGTTCAAGTGAAGGGAAGACTCTCATTATCTCTTACTCTAAATCAAAGCTATAGTTGATTAAGCTTAGTGAGGAAGGCATGTCAGAAGCTGAGATGGTCTGAAAGCTGGGTGGCCTAAGCCAAACAAACTGTGACTACAAAGGAAAATTCCACCAGGCGCGGTGGCTCACGCCTGTAATCGCAGCACTTTGGGAGGCCGAGGCAGGTGGATCGCGAGGTCAGGAGATCGACACCATCCTGGCTAACATGGTGAAACCCTGACTCTACTAAAAATACAAAAAAATTAGCCGGGTGTGGTGGCGGGCGCCTGTAGTCCCAGCTACTCAGGAGGCTGAGGCAGGAGAATGGCGTGAACCCGGGAGGTGGAGCTTGCAGTGAGCCGAGATTGTGCCACTGCACTCTAGCCTGGGTGACTGATCAAGACTCCGTCTCAAAAACAGAAAAAAAAAAAAAAAAAAGGAAAATTCCTTGCAGGAAATTAAAAGTGCCACTCCAGTGAACATGAATGATAAGAAAATGAAACAGCCCTCTTGCCGATATAAAGAAAGCTTCAGTGGTCTGGATAGAAGATCAGACCAGCCACAGTATTCCCTTAATCCAAAGCCTAATCTAGAGCCAAGACCTAACTCTCTTCAATTTGTGAAGCTGAGAGAGGTGAAGAAGCTGCAAAAGAAAAGTGTGAAGCTAGCAGAAGTTGATTCATGAAGTTTAAGGAAAGTAGCCATCTCCAGAACATAAAAGTGCAAGGTGAAGCAGCAAGTGCTGATGGAGAAGCTGTAGCAAGTTATCCAGAAGATCTAGCTAAGATAATTGATAAAGGTGGCTACACTCAACAATAGATTTTCAATTTAGATGAAATAGCTTTCTATTGGAAGAAGGTGCCATCTAGGGCTTTCATGGCTAGAGAGAAGTCAATGCTATTAAGAGCATTTGTGATTCATGAGAAGAGGTCAAAATATCAACATTAACAGGAGTTTGGAAGAAGTTGATTCTAACCCTCATAGATGACTTCAAGGGGTTCAAGACTTCAGTGGAGGAAATAGTTGCATATGTGATGAAAACAGGATGAGAACTAGAATACCTAAAGATGTCACTGAATTGCTGCAATCTCACGATAAAACTTGAACACCTGAGAAGTTACTTCTTGTTGACAAGCAAAGAAAGTGGGTTTCTTGAAATGGAATCTACTCCTGACTGTGAACATTGTTGAAATCACCATGAAGGATATTATGTAAATTTAGTTGATAAAGCAATAGCTTTGAGAGGATTGAGTCAAATTTAGAATGAAGTCCTATTGTGGGTAAAATGCTGTCAAACAGCATTACGTGCTACGGAGAACTCTTTTGTGAAAGGAAGAGTCAATTGATACAGCAAACCCTATTGTCTTATTTTAGGAAACTGCCACAGCCACCTCAACCTTCAGCAAACACCACCCTGACCAGTGAGCGGCAGTCAACATTGAGGCAAGACCTTTCAGCAGAAAGATTATAATTCTCTGAAGACTCAGATGATCATTAGCATTTCTAGCAACAATGTATTTTAAATTAAGGTATGTACTTTTTTTTAGAAATAATGCTATCGCACACTTAATAGACTACAATATAGTGTGAGGATAACTTTCATATGCACTGGGAAACCAAAAAAAGTGTGTGACTCACTTTATTTTGATATTGGCACTGTAGTATCTCTGAAGTGTGCCTGCATTCCAGAATAAGACATTGTTATCACAGGACATGACAGCTCCATGAGTGTTACTGCCCCTGAAGACATTCCAATGTCTTCACTGGACAAGATGTGGAGGTAGAGGACAGTGATACTGTTATTCCTGACTCTGTGTACATCTAGACCAATGTGTGTGTTTGCGTCTTCGTTTTTAACAAAAAAGTTTAAAAAGTAAAAAAAAAAAGAAATTACCAGAAAGTAGCCACAGATAAGGATATAAAGATAAAAACAATTTTTTTAATTTAAAATTTTTAAATTAAAAATTTTTTTTTAAATTTAAGCTGAATGTTCTCATTTTAAGCTAAATGTTATTACAAAAGAGTCAAAAAGTTTAAAAAACTAAAAAGTTTATGATGTAAAAAAGTTACAGTAAGCTTATTACTAAAGAAAGAAAAACTTTTAAAATAAATTTAGTGTAGTGTAAGTGTACAGTGGTTATAATCTGCAATAGTGTACAGTAATGTCCTAGGCCTTCACATTCACTCACCACTCACTCAATGACTCACCCAAGAGCGACTTCCAGAACTGCAAGCTCCATTCATGGTGAGTGCCCTATATAAGTGTTCCTTTAAAAAAAAAAAAAGAATCTTTTATTCCATGTTTCATTATACATTTTCTGTGTTTACATATGTTTAGATACACAAATACCATTGTGTTATGATTGCCTATAGCAGTGGTCCCCAGCCTTTTCGGCACCAGGGACCCTTTTGAGGAAGACAATTTTACCATGGATGAGGGCGACAGGGGAGGGCTGGGACGGGGAGGACAGTTTCAGGATGGAACTGTTCTATCTCAGATCATCGGGCTTTAGACTCTTCTAAGGAGCTCACAACCTAGATCCCTCATATGCACAATTCACAACTGTATTCGCGCTGCTATGAGAATCTAATGCAGCAGCTGATCTGACAGGAGGCAGAACTCAGGCGGTAATGCTTTCTGGTCCCTCACTCACCTCCTGCTGTGCGGCCTGGTTCCTAACAGACCACAAACTCTACCGGTCCACAACCCAGGGACTGGGGACCCCTGGCCTACAGTATTCAACATGGTAACATGATGTACAGGTTTCTAGCCTGGGAGCAACAGAATATATCACACCACACAGCTTTGGTGTGTAATAGGCTGTATCATCTAGGTCTAAGTACACTCTACGATGTTCACACAGTGATGAAATTACCTAATGAAGCATTTCTCTGAATGTATCCCTGTCATAAAGCCATACATGACTGTACTTCACTAGGTAAACAACAAAAATCAACCAGCAAAGTTAAGTGAGTTTCAAGAAAGCTTCTTTTGAAATTCTCAGTGGGGACTGCTGATATTTGAGCCTTGTAAGAAAAGTGTGACGTGGGCAAACAAGCTCTGTCCTTCAGGATGAAACATTGACCGCACTAAGTATTTAAAACATAAACATAAAAAAAGGACACATCGATCTGAAGAAATCAAGCATCTTTGTGGATTGGCTTTTTATGTTTTTATACAATTTTTTGTTTGTTTGTTTGTTAGTTTGTTTTTGGAGATGGAGTTTCACTCCTGTTGCCCAGGCTGAAGTGCAATGGTGTGATATTGGCTCACCGCAACCTCCGCCTCCCGGGTTCAAGTGATACTCCTGCCTCAGCCTCCTGAGTAGCTGGGATTAAAGGTACATGCCACCAGGCCTGGCTAATTTTGTATTTTTGGTAGAGATGGGGTTGCATCATGTTGGCCAGGCTGGTCTCAAACTCCTGACCTCAGGAGTGATCCGGCCACCTCGGCCTCCCATAGTACTGGGATTACAAGCATGAGCTACCACACCTGGCCTATATAAATATTTTTTATATAAGTGATCACTTAACTTTCAGCCTGCTTTTGTTTATTTTATCACAGTATAAACCCAACTATAATTCACTGGCTGCCACAGAGTTCACTTAAACTTTGATCTTTAAACAATGTATATGCCCAATCTCACCTCTTTATTACCTACTTAATTTCTATTTATTCTTTCACTGCCTGTAGTCTGTGTTTTTATTTTCTCAGAGGGCAAGGCAACATCTGTGTCTTAAGCAATTTGATACGTATTATACAGCCTTAATAAACACCTTGCAATCAATTTTATTTGCTCTGTTAGAAAAGTTTACATTTACTCCTCAGTTAAACAATGATTCTAATGATTATTGTAACATGAAATTAGAACAGTCTATAGGAGATCTCTTTAGTTTTCTATGTTTGGGGACAATCTATTCTTGAATTAAAAATGAGCTCATACTGACACATATTTCTGATACAGGGCTTTTCTACACTTTTGATGTACTTTATTTATTTATTTTTTAAACAGACTTTTATGTATTCCAAAATCTTGCTTAAGTTTCCGAGGAAAATGCTGGACTTGTATTGGAGTAATAATTAGTGTAATTCACCTTTTCCAATCCATATGGCATGTCATAGTTATATTTATCTTCCTGAACTGGTCTACTTGTCTTTTTGAAAGCGGTCTCTTACACAGTGTTTGTGTTTCTTCTGATTTATTGTTAACGTTATGCTCTTTGTGAGTTAAAATCATGTGCTGTTTGTATATTTTTATCTTTGAGAAGTTGCATTATGAAGTAAGGCTGTTTGGTGGGATGATAGGCTCTTGATTTTTAGAAGAACTGTAAGTCACTCTGAGGCCTGAAAGCCAAATGGGAAGACAGTGAGCCCTGTTTATCAGCTTTGAAAGTGTTTGTGCCCAGCATAAATTGATCCAAACAGAAATAGCTTCTTTTGAATCACTTAGCTATTTACTGTTTTTGTTTGCCTTTGTTTTGTTTGGAGCTATGCTTTTGATTACTCACTTGGACCGAATTTGAAATACGAAATATTTATTGTCTGGACTAGTTTTAATTTTTCTTTTTTTAAACTGTGGTAAAATGTATATAATGTAAAACCATTTCAATCCTTCTAAATGTACAGTTCTGTGACATTCAGTCCACGTACATTCACATCTTTGTACAATCATCACCATCCTTCATCTCCAGAACTTTTTCATCTTTCCCAACTGAAACTCCATAACCATTAAACAGTAACTCCCCATTTTCCCCTCCCTCTGGCCCCAACAACCACCGTTATTGTTTTCTGTTTCCATGAATTTCACTATTCTAGGTTTCTCATATAAGCGAAATCATAGTAATTGCCCTTTTGTGATTGACTTATTTCACTTGGTGCATCTTCAAAGTTCATCCATGTTGTTGCATAAGTCAGAATTTCCATACTTTTTAAGGTTGAATAGTATGCCATGATATGTATAGACCACATTTTGTTTATTCGTTCACCTGGCCATGAACACTTGAGTTGCTTCCACCTTTTGCCTACTGTGAATATACCTTTACTTTAAAAGTTACAATGTATCCTATATTTCAAAGATTTGTACATTTTGTACATTTGAAACACTTTAATGTCCCTAAAATCAAGATGCTTTGAAATCATTGGAGTATCATATTTTTAAAATTAAGGCATAATTTACATATAATAGTTCAATGAACTTTGATAAATGAATATTTTCATGTAACTCACACCTTAATCAAGATACAGAAACAGATATTAGAGACAAACTATTTTCATCACCTTAGAAAGTCTCTCCTGCCTGGCACCCACACACGGGCCGCCTACACAGAAGCCATCATAGTTAGGCTTTCTATCAGCATAGATTACTTTGTCTAGTTTTGTACGTCACTTAAATGGAATTACGCAGTGTTTACTTTTGTGTCTGGATTATTTCATTCAACATATTTTTGAGATTCTTCCATCTTGTGTGCATCACTAGTTTATTCTTTTTATTGCTGGATACTATTCCACTGTATGGTTATACCATGATTTATTTATCTACTCTACCACTCTACTGTTAATAGCCTGTTAGGCTGTTTCTACTTTTCAGCTATTATTAATGAAGTTGCCACGCATATTCTTTTTTTTTTTTTTTTAAGACAGAGTCTAGCTCTGTCGCCCAGGCTGGAGTGCAGTGGCGCAATCTTGGCTCACTGCAAGCTCCACCTCCTGGGTTCACACCATTCTCCTGCCTCAGCCTCCTGAGTAGCTGGGACTACAGGCGCCCACCACCACACCTGGCTAATTTTTTGTATTTTTTGTAGAGACAGGGTTTCACCATGTTGGCCAGGCTGGTCTTGAATTCCTGACCTCAGGTGATCCACCCGCCTCGGCCTCCCAAAATTCTGGGATTACAGGCATGAGCCACTGCTCCTGGCCGCCACGCATATTCTTTTACAAGTATTTCTATGGATGCATGTTTTCATTTATCTTGAGTAACTGCCTAGGAGTGAAATTGCTGGGTAATGAATTAGGTGTATATTTAATTTACAAGAAAGTGTCAAAGAGTTTTCCAAAGTGATTGTGCCATTCACTCTCTCACCAACAATGTTGAAGAGTTCCTGTTGCTTTTTATCTTTGCTGAATTGAGTATTATCCATATTGAACTTAGTAGTTATGGTTTTTTTGGTGTGTGAAGTGTTGAAATCATTTGCTCACTTGAAATTGGGTTATTGTCTTTTTATTATTGATTTGTAGTTCTTTGAATATTCTAAATACAAGTCCTGTGCCATCATATGGCAGATTTTTTTTCCAAATCTGTGACTTGTCTTTTCATCTATTTAATGATATCTCTTAATGAGCAGACAGAGATATTTAATTTTGATGAAGTCCTATCCATCATATTTGCTTTCTTTTATTCTTAAGCTCTCCCTCTATTTTCTGAAAGAGGTGATTCAAGATTGGTATTATTTCTTCCTTAGATATTCGATGTGATTCACCAGTACAGCCATATGAACATGATATTTTGATTTTAGGAATGTTTCATTACAAATGCAATTCCTTCAACAGAGGTAAAGTTATTCAAATTTTCTATTTCTCCTTGAGTCAATTTTGATACACTGTGTTTTTCAAAGAATTTGTTAACTTCATATAGATTCTTTAACTTATTGGCATAAAATTATTCATGATGCCTTCCTATTATCATTTTAATTTTTATAGCTCTGTAGTGATATTGTGTCTTGTTTCTGATATTAGTAGTTTAATTTCCCCCTTCTTCCTATCCTGTTTTCTTTTTTTGATCAGTTTTATTGGGAGTTAATCAAGTTTACACATTTTTTTCTTCAAGGAAATAACTTTTGAGTTGGTTGATTTTTAAGATTTATTTTTTATTTTATTGATTTTTACTCCTTATTTCCTTAGTTCTACTTACTTTGAACTTAATTTTTAGCAATTTTTGTATCTTAGCAGTTTTTTTCTTTTTGTACTATAAAAATATGAGTGCATTTTAAAAATCATGAAAGTTTTTAGATTTGATGAAACATTGCTACTTTTTGTAACTGCAGTTGACCCTTGAATAAGATGGGGGTTAGGGCCACTGACCACCTATACAGTCAAAAAAACCAGTGTATAACTTTTGACTCCCCACAAACCACAAACTTTACTAATAGCCTATTGTCGAACAGCAGCCTTACCAATAAATGAACAGTTGATTAACACACATTTCGTACATGTATGTATTATATTCACAGGTGCACCACCATGCCTGGCTAATATTTTTAGTTTTTGTAGAGATACGGTCCCATTATATTGCCCAGGCTAGTTTCAAACTTCTGGGCTCAAGCTATCCTACTACCTTGGCCTCCAAAGCAGGTGCACGTCACCACACCTGGCTAATTTTTAAAAATTGTTTTGTAGAGACAGGCTTTCCCTATGTTGCCCAGGCTGGTATTGAACTCCTGGGCTCAAGTGATTCTCCCACCTTGTCCTCCCATGTTGGGATTATAATCATAAGCCACTGTGCCTGGCCTCAGGTGTATTTTTTAAAAGCATGTATTCATCTGTAAAATGAAATTGCCTGGAGTATTAATTAATCCATTAATAATTAATTATTAATCAATTAATAATTATTATTAATAATTATTAATCATCTTAATGGGTACATATTTCAGAATTTGCCATTAGGATAATAACTGCAGAGGGTGAATAGATGTGAGGATGTCTTTTTTTTTAATCTTCACCTTTTATTTTAAGCTCAGGGATACATGTGCAGAATGTGGAGGTTTGTTACATAGGTGAATGTGTGCCATGGTAGTTTGCTGCACAGATCATCCCATCACCTCGGTATTAAGCCCAGCATCCATTAGCAATTCAATGGGATTGCTGGGTTAAATGGTATTTCTGCCGCTAGAACTTTGAGGAATCACCACACTGTCTTCCACAGTGGTTAAATTTACACTCTCATCAACAGTGTAAAAGTGTTTTCTCTGTAACCTTGCCAGCATCTGTTGTTTTTTGACTTTTTTTTTTTTTGAGATGCAGTATCACTCTTGTCACCCATTGCACGCTGGAGTGCAATGGCGTGATCTTTGATCACTGCACCCTCTGCCCCTGGGTTCAAGTGATTCTCCTGCCTCCCCCTCCTGAATAGCTGGGATTACAGGCATTGGCCACCACGCCCAGCTAATTTTTGTATTATTAGTAGAGACAGGGTTTCACTATGTTGGCCAGTCTGGTCTCGAACTCTTCACCTTAGGTGATCTGCCCACCTTGGCCTCCCAAAGTGCTGGGATTACAGTCGTGAGCCACTGCGCACAGCCAGTTTTTTGACTTTTTAGTAATAGCCATTCTGACTGGTGTGAGACGGTATCCCATTGTGGTTTTGATTTGCATTTCTCTAATGATCAGTGATGTTCAGCTTTTTTCATAAGTTTGTGGCCACATGTATGTCTTCTTTTGAGAAGTGTCCATTCATGTCCTTTGCCCACTTTTTAATGGGGTTTTTTGTATTTTGTTTTTGTAAATTTGTTTAAGTTCCCTGTAGACTCTGGATATTAGACCTTTGTCAGATGGGTAGATTGCAAAAATTTTCTCGCATTCTGTAGGTTGTCTGTTCACTCTCATGACAGTTTCTTTTGCTTTGCAGGAGCTCTTTAATTTAATTAGATATCATTTCTCAATTTTGGCTTTCATTGCAATTGCTTTTGGCATCTTCATAACGAAACCTTTGCCCATGCCTATGTCCTGAATAGTATTGCTTAGATTTTCTTCTAGGGTTTTTATAGTTTTGGGTTTTACTTTTAAGACTTTAATTCACTTTGAGTAAATTTTTGTATAAGGTGTAAGGAACAGGTCCAGTTTCAGTTTTCTACATATGGCAGCCAGTTCTCCCAACACCATTTATTAAACAGGGAATCCTTTCCCCATTGCTTGTTTTTGTCAGGTTTGTTGAAGATCAGATGGTTGTAGGTATGTGGTCTTATTTCTGAGTTCTCTATTCTGTTCCATTGGTCTATGTGTCTGTTCTTGTACCAATACCATGAAGTTTTGATTACTGTAGGCTTGTAGTGTAGTTTGAAGTCAGGTAGCATGATGCTTTCAGCTTTGTTCTTTTTGCTTCGAATTGTCTTGGATATTTGGGCTCTCTTTCCATTCCATATGAATTTTAAAGTAGTTTTTTCCAATTCTGTGAAGAATGTCAATGGTACTTTAATGGGAATAGCATTGAATCTATAAATGACTTTGGGCAGTATGGCCATTTTCATGATATTGATTCTTTCTGTCCATAAGTATGGGATATTTTTCCATTTGTTGGTGTCCTCTCTGATTTCTTTGAGGAGTGGTTTATAGTTCTCCTTGAAGAGGTCCTTCACTTCTCCTGTTAGCTGTATTCCTAGGTATTTTATCCTTTTTGTAGCAATTGTGAACAGCAGTTAATTCATGATTTGGCTCTCTGCTTGCCTGTTGGTGTATAGGAGTGCTAGCAGTTTTTTGCACATTGATTTTGAATCCTGGGGCTTGGCTGAAGTTGCTTATCAGCTTAAGAAGCATTTGGGATGAGACAATGGGGTTTTCTATATATAGGATCATGTCATCTGCAAATAAAGATAATTTGACTTCCTTTCTTTTTATTTGAATACGCTTTATTTCTTTCTCTTGCCTGATTGCTCTGTCCAGAACTTCCAATACTATGTTGAATAGGAGTGGTGAGAGAGGGCAAGGGATGTCTTTTTTATAAACAGCTTTATTGAGATATAGTTCACATGCCATACAGTTTACCCATACCAAGTATATAATTCAGTGGTTTGTAGTATATTCACAGATATGTGCAACCATCACCATAGTCAGTTTTAGAACATTTCACCACCTCAAAAAGAAACCCTGTACATGTTAGCTATCACTCTTCTCCCCTGTGACCCCCAGTCAGTGTTGTTTTTAAGGGTCAAAAATGCAGAGTGATTTATGTGTTTATTAGTTGAGGTCTGGCTAAATAATTAGAAAACATCTAAACAATGGAATATTTTGATGAAGATATAAAATAAAGATTTGGAGGTATTTTTGCAATCTACTTTTGAGTGCAGAAGTGGGTTATAGATTAAGAGAGCACAATTAGCATCGTAACATTTATGTGAACTGTATGCTTATACAATACAAGTAGATGCACAGATAGATCACAGAAGGAATGTTCAACAAAATGCTTATGACAAGATAGTGATAATTCTAGTATTATTTATTTATTTTGGGGTACTTTTTGTATATGCATTTAAAAACTATAAAACAATTTAGAAAGAAAAACAAGCTTGCTATTTGAAATAAGAATGAATGTTAACTAAGTGGAGGTGAACTTTTACATGCCAGGAGGCAATGGATTTAATATTTTGAGTCCCATTAGTTGCAGGCTTCCATTATTCTGGGTAGGACTAGATCAGAGGTAAAGGAGTGCTCTGCTGTGGAATATCTGCATGCCCCCTACCTCTTTATCTATCACCCATACAGCAAAATGCCTATGCAATCCTTTTAGGAATTCCCAACTGCTTATACCCATTGTTCTCAAATTTACTGATGGTCTCTCAGAATCACCTGGAAGCTTGTTAAAAATACTAATGTTTGGACCCCACCCTGGAGATTTTGAAGTAATATTCTTAAACTGTTATGTACTGCAGTCTTCAAATCACTTGTAGAATAGTATCAAAATTTCTCAATCAGGGAATAAAGACCCTCGCAAATATTACTCCAAGTTATCCATCCAATTATAATTCTCAATGTCTTCGGGGAAGATATTCTCCCTACTTTCTTCCAAATTTATGATGTTTATTCTCCCCACTGTGCTTTAGTTCAGTGAAATAATACTGCGTAAACTACTGTCTCATTCTTTCTCTGGAGAAACTTGTGCCTGCGTGAGTTTGCGAGTGCTACCACACAGCAGAGTATCACAGGCTGGGGGGTCGTAAACAACAGGA
The DNA here is from genome assembly GCF_028858775.2 of Pan troglodytes. Lineage (NCBI taxonomy): Eukaryota > Metazoa > Chordata > Mammalia > Primates > Hominidae > Pan > Pan troglodytes. Next base: position 24,949,151 of record NC_072402.2, read on the forward strand.
ATTTATTTTCTCACAGTTCTGAATACTAAAAGTTTGAGGTTGAGGTATTAGCAGGGTAGGTTTCTTTTTCTTTCTTTCTTTCTTTTTGAAACAGGGTCTTACTCTGTTGCCCATGCCGGAGTGCAGTGATGTGATCTCTGCTTACTGCAATCTTTGCCTCTTGGCCTCAAGCGATCCTTCCTCCTCAGCCTCCTGAGTAGCTAGGACAACAGGCGCAAGCCACCATGGCCGGCTAATTTTGTTTTGTATTTTTAGTAGAGATCGGGTTTTGCCAGTTGACCAGTCTGGTCTTGAACTCCTGGGCTCAAGCGGTCCGCCCACCTCAGCCTCCCAAAGTGCTGGGATTACAGGCGTGAGCCACCAGGCCCAGCCTCTTTGGCTTGCTGGTGGCCATCTTTTCCCTGTGTTTTTGTATGATCTTCCCTTGTGTGTGTTTATGTCCTAATTTCCTCTTTTTATTAGGACGCTAGTCATATCAATTAGAGCTCACCCTAATGACCTCATTTTAACTAACTACCCCTTTAAATTCCCTATCTCCAAATTCAGTCACAGTCTGAGATGCCAAAGGTTAGGGCTTCAACAGATGAATTTGGGGGAGGAGAGCACAATTCAGCCCATCACACCTGACCTCCAAGGCCCTCTACACCTGAAGAATCATTAGGTACATCCAACCCACACTGGTCTTCCCATATTCTGCATTTCTTTATGAGAACCATTGTTATTTAACTGCTTTATCTGGAAATGCTCCTTGCCTCTCAGGTCACTTCCTTGAATATGATTTGTACTTTTCTGGTGTTTACCCCAATTTTCAGCTCACTGCTTTGGACATATAGTCAGTAATGCATAATGCATTTAACTAAGCATTTAATGGAGTTTTCTCTCCCATTAATACCAACTTTGAGAATACTACTTCTTGGATATAGTAAAGATGGTTGCTTCCAGGACTTCAAAATCATGGACCAGATTGGCCAAACCGCAAGGTACAGTACCTGAATACGAATTCAGTGAGGTAGCCAGAAGACAGTCTATATTCAGGATTATCAGTGCAGGCAGCAACAAAACACAGACTCCTGAAGACTCAGTGGTTTCATACAACAAAGATATCTATATTTCTTCCTCACATTCTGGTCTGATACAGATCTGACAGCTTCCACCATTTTGTAGTTATACAGTTGGGCCAGTTGTCTCCAGGTGGGAAGGCAGGGGAAGGTTTGGAGGATGGGGTGTCTTGAGAGGTCAGATCTGGAAGTGTCTCTGCTCCTTCTGTCCGTATCCTATTTGCAGAACTAGTCACATGGCCCAGATCTCACCCTCAGGGAGGCTGGGGAATGTGAAGGGTACATGGATATTTGTTGAACATTCTGACATTCTGTCCTCTAATCCAAACCTCATCTTTTTCTTTTCTTTTTTTTTTTAACTAGTATTTGGGAAAACCTCAGCAACTTTCTCATTGTAGCTCCTTTAGAACCGAGCAGCATTAGGAAAGGGCACATTCCCTCTCAGTGGGTTCCCTAGCAGATGGTATTGGAGAGAATAGAAACAGAGTGGCATGAGGGTAGAATCACAGATTTAGGACTGTAGCGATCCCATTTGGGGTTCTGGGGCTCTGGATTTTAGGACTCCTTCAGGTTTTATGGACATTGTGCCAGGACTACAAATGTTGGGGTAGAATCCGAGACCTGGGGGCTACTTGTTGGCTTCTGAGCTATCCCAGCGCTAGGATCAGTTGGCCAGTGAGTCTGGGCTGCAGGTTTGACTCAGCTGGGAAAGTTATTTGAAATCAGTGTAATTCACTTAATATGGTGGGGGGAAGATGCCTTTCTTCAGTGATCTGGATTGAGAAATAAGACTGGATGGGTACAAGCATCCAGAAAACAAATGGAATATTTTTTTTTCCAGGCTTTTTCACTCCTCAGAAGAAAAAGTGGACACTATATGCCTCAATGCAGCCGCATTCCTGCTGGTCCCCAAAAGTATAGTCACAAAATTAAACAGGGTAAGTCACCCTACTTGCAATTTTGCTTGGTTGGGAAACTTAAACAATTTAAAGTTAACTGATTTCATTTTCAGTTTAATTTAGATCCACTCTGTTACATAGTCCAGCACTGGCACAGGCAGTTGGCACATGTCTGTGCAATTGCTCTCCAAGCAGTAATAATCGTCACAATATTACCTTTCACTCACAGCAGGTGCCTCCAAGGAGCTCCTGCACCAGAATTGTTTGGCGGGTGGAATACAGCCCTTTAATGTGCTCAGTGCATTGAGGAACAATTGAAACATAGCTGTGATGAGGGGTAACCATTTTATGACATGGCTATTGCATTATCTCTATTGTTGTAATGGCATATCATTGGCTACCACTCATCAATAGGTTTTTATGGCACAGAGTGATCTAATAAATAGCGGCAGATGGAGTTTGAGTCTCCTTGGAGAATTGACTAATCCTACAACCTGTGGAATTGCTCTCTTTACATTTTTCCTCGGCCTTTTTCAGAGACCATAAATGAATAAGACAGAGAAACTGACAGGAGGAAAGCAAGCTGCCAGAGCTTAGAGCTGTTCTTTTGTCTGTACTGTTCAGGAACTGAATCTTATTCAAATTCATAGTAATTTTTTTTCAAGCCAAGCCAACTCACATTGGGAATTGGAACTCTGCATAATGCTAGACGAGCTAACACAGTAAGTGGGTATTTCTGGTCTCTACCACCCTCCAGAGAATTTTTTTCTTTCTAATTGTATTAGTCTGTTCAGGCTGCCATCACAAACTATCACTGAGTGGCATAAACAATAGAAATTTATTTTTTCTCAGTTTTGGAGGCTGGAAGTCTTAGATCAGGGTGCCAACATAGTCAAGTTCTGGTGAGGACGTTCTACTTGTCTTGCAGATGGCTGTCCTCTTGCTGTGTCCTCACAAGAGGGATAGGGGGGAGAGAGAAAGAGAGCTCGCTCTCTGATGCCTCTGTTTCTAAGGGCACTAATCTCATCATGAGGCCTTACTCTGAACACCTCATTGAAACCTAATTATCTTCCAAAGGGCCCATGTGCAAATATCATTAGATGAGGGGAGTGAGGCCTTCAACATATGAATGTTGGGAGCATAACTCAGCGCATAGCCCTAACATAATTTATGAATAGGAGCGCTTGAGGAACTTCTTAGTGGATCTCGCTGCTCCTCACTAGGCCCGTACAATCTACTGTCAGTGGAGAAAGAATTTTAAAGATACATAAGCTAGATTACATCACTTCCTTGTTCAAATCCTCCAGTAACTGCCATCACATCTAGAAAAATATACCACGGACTACAAGGGTCTGCATGATTCAGACCCTTCCTTCTTCTAGTTTCTCCTTTGCTTACTTCACTGCTAACATACCGGTCTCTAGGAATTCCTTAGGCATATCAAATGCACTTCACCTTGAGAGCCTTTGCAGTTGCTGTCCCCTTTATCTGGAGCACACTTTTTCAGATATTGATTGATTGATTGATTGGGGCAGGGTCTAGCCCTGTTGCTCAGGCTGGAGTGTAGTGGCATGAACATGGCTCACTGCAACCTCGACCTCCTGGGCTCATGTAATCCTCTGTTATCAGCCTCCTGAGTAGCTGGGACTACAGGTGCTGCACCCCCATGGTTGGTTAATTTTTTTTCTTTTTGGTGTAGATGGAGTCTCACCATGTACCCAAGATGGTCTTAAACTCCTGGCCTCAAGTGATCCTCCTGCTTTGGCCTCCCAAAGCACTGGGATTACAGATGTGAGCCACCATGCCCAGCCTGTCAACTTCTTAAAATGCTCCTTTTTCCCCAATTGTCTCTAACTATATGTTCTGGTCAACGTGACTACTCTATCTTCAAAAGACTTCATATGAAATTTGTTGTTTTTTCTTTCTCTATATATTCCTAATAGCTAGAACAGTGCCTGATACATAGTAGGTACTGAATTAGCACTCTTTACAAAAAATAAAGAAAATACTATGCACAGCCAAGTGACTCCCGCATTTGTACTTCTATCCTAGTCCTCTCTTTGATTTCCAGGTCTGTGTATTCCACTGACTACTTGGTTGTCCCCAACTGATTACTTCATAAACATCTCAAATGCAAAGTTTTCAAAACTGGTTAATCCATCTCATGAAACCTGAGTCTTTTTTCATGTTTCTCTTCACACAGTCTGGGAATGACTTTTAATTTCCGCCTTCCTCATCTCCCTATAATAACAAAATGCTAATTCTATCTCTAAAATACATCATGACTCTCTTCTTTGCCCCATCTCTACCAGTGGCACTCTTGTCCAAAATACCACCGTTTATTGCAGCATCCTTCAACAGGTCTTTCCACTTTCATTTTTTACACACCCCTCCTTATCTGTTTTTGAAACAATAGCGAAAGTAATTCTGAGTATTTAACAGCAAGAGTGAAAGCTTATTGAGTTCTACCACATGCCCGTACTCTGTTGGTACTTGAAGATGACCAAACATGAATTTTGACCTTCTCAGAGATTAAAATGGAAATCTATTCATGTACCAACCCTATATAAAAGTTATATTTTTTACAAAAAGCTGTATAAAAGCTAAAATGTTACGCCTCAAAAATGCTTCCCATGAAACACCTAGTTAAAAACGGAGTCGCATCTAACACACTCGTCCCAGCATTTACATTTGGTTTTATTATAGTTGGTAATTACGGATTTATCTGTAACTGCCTAAGAGTGGCCTCTGCCATCATCTGCTTACAATCTTTTAAGCTCTGTGTGCTCACAAGCCATGGTTTGTTTGTTTGTTTGTTTGTTTGTTTTTGAGACAGGGTCTCGCTTTGTCTCCGACTGAAGTGCAGTGGTGCCATCATAGCTCAGTGTAACCTCCGACTCCTGGGCTCAAGTGATCCTTCTGCCTCTGCCTACCAAGTAGCTGGGACTACAGGTATACAGGCATGCACCACCACACCTGGCTAATTTTTGTTGTTCTTGTTGTTGGCTTTCTTTCTTGTAGAGATGGCGGGTTGGCGGGGTGGTCTCAATATTTTGCCCAGGCTGGTCTCGAGCTCCTGCCCTCAAGCAATCCTCCTGCCTCAGCCTCTCAAAGTGCTGGGATTACAGGGGAAGTTTGCATTTTTAACTGCCACATCTTCAAGGGGTAAGCTAACAACCAAGTACACAGTGGAAATGCAATAAATACTTACAATTATAGCCAAAAATGAGTGGGACACTCTCTGCCACCCCAAAAAGTTACCCAAGGTCTAAGCTTTTAACTCTGGTACCTTGAAAATCTTAAAATAGAATGCTCCAACAAGTTACTACAAAATGTATAATACGCCCAGTAACTGAGAAAAGGGAAGCATGTTTCCCTTTTGAAATCTCAATGAAACCATGGCTTTCATTGAAATTGTTTAGTTTTCTGTTCAATAGGAAAAAAGAATCATATTTTCCTGTAAGGAACTTACTTGCATTTGATCATTATATGTCATCAATTGTTCATTTGCAAAGCACACCTTTTAAAACATCTATTCTTTAGGATAAACTGCCAATTTATTAATGGAAGTGTTGAGATTTTATTATCAAAGTGAAATGCTGCTACATAAAGTGGTGGGAAGTCACAAATTTTATCCAGTTACTCAGTTATTCTTAGCCAAAACTACTTTGCATATTTAAAACAGGATTTTGACATGGATTTTTAAAGCCCAAAGTATCATACTGTCTTGTTTTAACAGCAACAATTGTTGTTATTACTAACAACCACAAAAGGTCTGGCCTCTAAATACAGGTGTTTTTAATCAAAATACAAAGGATGCAGTAGAATCAGAATAGGAGACTAATTTGGGACCAAGCCTGAGGCAATTTGTTATAACTGAACTGATCAAATCAAGTTTAGGGTCCAAACAAAGAATATATCTCAATCTAGGTAAGAGGCCAACAACCTATACAAGCCCCAAGTGCCAAGCTGGCCAATTTGCTCTTTTGCTGTAGAGCCCACGAGCTAAGAATGGTTTTACATTTTTAAACTGTTGAAAAGCAATCAATACAAAATACTTTGTGACATGTAAAAATTATATGAAATGCAAATTTCACACAGCCATGTCCATTCATTTACATGTTGTCTATGCCTAATTTTGTACTACAATGACAGAGTTAAGTAGTTGCAACAGACTTTCAAAGTTTTTTGACTCTAATTCTTAGTAATATACATTGAGAGCTGTATAGTCGCATAGGTACATAGCTAAAAAGTTTCATGAAACAATACTTACACTATTCTAATGTGCTGTGCTGTGTTCTGCTCCATTCTGTTTCATTTAAATAATATTTTAAATGTTATTTCTGATTCTGATCCACTAATGATTGCTACTCACAGTTTGAAAAACATTCATTTGGATTTGTTTTCTCAATCCTGGTTGCATAATCATAAATAACCAAGGAAGTTCTTAAGGAATATGAAGCCCCACTCCAAACCAGTCTCTGGATACCTGAATGTTAGTCTTAAAAACCAGCAACCAGCAATCAGCCTCTCAGAGTGATCTTATTGGGCAGCCAAAGTTGAAAACTCATCCCCTTGCTACTCAAAGCCTGGTCCTCAGAGCAGCAGTCTCTATATCACCTGGGAGTTTGTTAGAAAGGCAGAATTTCAGGCCCCATTGTAGACCTACAGAATTAGCCCATGCTTCTTAGAAAGATCCCCAGGTTATTCATATCTACATACATTAAAGTGTGAGAAGCGCTGATCTGAACTAGGTAAAATTTTGATTAAGCACTGCAGCATGAAGGATTCTTCTTTGTGGGGGAAAGGAAAATGGACATACTTGCTTCTGGTTAGAATTGGATTCAGACCTGCAAGGGCAAAATGTGAAATGGCTAAAGATAAAATGTATCCAGAACCAAAAGCCATTTCATCTGTGTGTCATTTTCTACCTATAGGAGGTGATTCAGCTCTCAAAAAAGGGGATTCACGCAGAACTGGGTTTCAGGAACATAGCAGGAGTGACCTTGAAGTGTCAAGCCACCCGACATCTGAGCCGGGTCTAAGGGTGTGTGAGTCCTTCCTCCCTCTCTCCTGCACCTCCAGGGGGATCCATTACTTGGTTTTCTCTAATCTCAACCTTTCCACCTGGGTCATAATCAGGCCAAATTCTAGGAATCGTAGTCTAGGCTCTGCTACTGTCTGTATGATCAGAAACATCCATGTTTTAGAAACCAAAGCTCTCTGGGGCATTTCATCCTAGTGAGATCAAAGGCAGAGTTTCTGAGTTTTCGCTGGTTGCTGAGTCCAAGGCTTCCCAGGGACACAGTGAGTCACAGAGGAGCCACGGAGGGGTGAGGTCTCCAGCAACCTACACAAACTCCTTGGCAACTGGAACCTTGGACGGAAAGTTTTCCTCTGTTATTTCCTCAGGCCTCTTCCACAGTTTAAACTATCTGTGTTCTCACAGCATTTCCAAATGCTGGTTTAACCTTCACTGCCTTGAGCAATTCTATTCGGTGCTGTTGTTAACTTTTTAAGTGCTGGTAAGAGACCACAGCATTTTGTTTAGATACTTGCTTTGTTTTGTTTTACTTTTGGTTTTGGTTGAGGGAGAGGATGTGAGAGTAGAGGTACTGGATTCAGACGCAGACACCGACAGAAATTTAATCAAGTAACTCTAGATCAAGACAAGAGTATTAGGAGCAATCTCTGTTTTTTAGTTCACAACTTTCTTCCAAACAAATAAACAATAAGAAAACCAGATCTAATTTTAAATGACCACATCTTAATCTGTCTAGAGAAGTTTCTACAATTTCTCTTTGATATTATTGCTCTTGCAGTCCCACTGCTAAGAGAGTGCCTTCCTAGGCAGTGGTTCATAAAGTGTGATGCCCTGGCCAGGAGAAACCCTTCCACCTGGAAATGTGTTAGAATACCTGTTCTCAGGCTCCATCCAAACCTACTGAATCAGAAACTCTAGGGATGGAGTCCAGGTCTCCAGGTGATTCTGAGTCATGCTAAAATTTGAAGACCTCTGTTCTAGTAACATGAGCTATAATTTAAACTGATCTTAAGGACATGTTAACTTGATTTGGAAAACAGCTGGTTACTACTCCTCAATATCTTTGGAAAAAAGTTGGGTTTATGAAAGCAGATTCTTAGCTTGAGCATAGGTAGATGAAGACCAACTTTTTAGGGCCACCGTAGCGCTTTTCTAATGAGAGCTTTGAAAATTGTATAAACATGACCAAGCCCTATTATTAATCCTCACACTTACCTAGTGGGTTGGTCACCTGTCGTTGAAGACGATGTACTCCGATGGAAATGAATCTGTCAGAAGGAAAAGAACATGTTGCTCTCATTTCGCAACTCAATTATAACTTCCAGTCAATAAACTAGATAAATTAATGTATATCTGGAAGGAATTAAAATGCCTTCAAACAATGTAAAGTTCACCTCTCAAGATTCATTTAGCAGAAAGAAATCTCTGTTCCTGCAACTAGTGCCTTAAAAGCTGAAGGATAAGTCAATATTCACACAAATACAAAGACTCATGCAGTGTATAAGATATGTTTGCCCAGTGAATCATAAAACATGGCCTAACAGCGACTTCCAAATAAACTGAAGGTCTAAAGTTGCTGCCCACTTCTCTGGGATAGCTGTAGTTCCTGAAAGAGATTATACCCAACCCCTGTATAGGTGCTTAGTAGAAATATCTTGAGATCACATCAATGTGTTTTAAGGGTCGCTTTAAAAAAAAAAACAAAAACAAAACCCAAAACACCTAAATCCAAAGGAACTAGAGATCAATGATTTTCCATTTAGAAAGCTGTTGTTTTTTTTTTAATAAAGGGTAAGTTTTGAGTAATGCTATGAACAAAAGAACCTACATGGTTTAATGGAAAAGTAGGAAAAGAGAATTTCAGGTGGAGATTTTTTTATTCTTAAAACTTACATATTATCCATTCATAGATCTATTCGTTTGTTTATTCATTCCTTCTCTCCACATTTCTTCACACTCTGAGCTCTCCTTGCCTAAGGGATTGAAAATCATCATTAGTGATGAATATTCTGATGTATAACTATTGATTATCAAGGAAACAGAAAAGATTTGGCTATTCACAAGGTGTGTGACCTTGAACAAATTAAGTTTTCAGGAGTCTGTTCTTTTCATTTCTGCCACAATATTAGACTTTTTTTTTTTTAATGATTCTTGTGAGGAGACATCCTATACATTCCACCAATGTGATTTCCTCTCAGTGAAGTGGAACATAATGGAGAAACAGCTAACATTTATTTGGGTGTTTCATTTTGCTTTGTAAACAAGATTAATACACCAACTTTCTTTGTTCATTCTAGATTTTTCTAAAATTTCAAATACCCAGAAAGAAGTTATTCCCTCACTCAACAGTCTCACTTTTTTTTTTTTTTTAGATTGAATCTTGCTCCGTCGTCCAGGTTGGAGTGCAGTGGTGCGATCTCGGCTCACTGCAACCTCCACCTCTAGGGTTCAAGCAATTCTCCTGCCTCAGCCTCCAAGTAGCTGGGACTACAGGCATGCACCACCGCACCAGGCTAATTTTTGTAGGTTTTTGGGGTTTTTTTTGGTTTTTTTGTTTTTCGTGTTTTTAGTAGAGACAGGGTTTCACCTTGTTGGTCAGGCTGGTCTTGAACTCCTGACCTCAGGTGGTCCACCCATCTCAGCCTCCCAAAGTGCTGGGATTACAGGCGTGAGCCACTGTGCCTGGCAACAGTCTCACTTTTTGCAGTGTTTTTTACCAGCCACATTACTCCTATTAATCAAGCTAAATATGTCTTTGTTCTCTTTACAACCTGACAACTTCAAAGAATTTCACGATCCTACTGTCTCTTCCTTTGCAGCACCACCCTTGCCTTTTCTTTCCCCTTGCTTCATCCTCTTATGTCTGAATTATGCAATAATCTGTTACACAGTTTTCCTGCTTTCAGTATCTCCTTCTAGTCAATCTAGTCCTGACCGTGTAGCAGATAATTAGACAAGCTTTAGAACTTTACTGCATGGGTTTGACTGTTAGCTCTACCTCTTTATAGTAATATGAACTTGGCAAGTTATTTCAACAGAAATAGCTCCCATTTCTTTGTCTGGAAAATGGAGATAATAAAAGTATCTATTTCACATATGGTTCTTTCGAAGATTCAGTGATGGAGTAGATATAAAATAGTATCCAGTAAAAGCAAGCATGATATAAAATGTTAGCTGTTATTGTTTTACTCACTGATGAGTTAATCTTACTAAGGCATATTGTATCATGTCATTACCCACTCAAAAATCCAGAATGACTTTCCAATGCCAACAAGTTAGAGCAGAATGTTCATAAATGGCTGATGACTTTATTAAAGAACAGGTATTCCAGAAATTCCTTAGTGCCCTTACCTTAAGCAACCATGTACACTAGAGCAGAAAGGGAAGCTAATATTCGCACCCAAATACAGGGGAAAAATAGATAAATCAAGAAGACCTTATAATTCAGACTGGAGGATCACATGCTAGCCATCCTCTCCATTTCTTGTGAATGTGGTGTCATCTTCGCCCCCAGGGGACCATTGCTTAAACCTCTGAATTTCCCAGTTCTAAACCCCCTTGTTCCTTCCCCCTATCACAACCTTGTATATGGTCATTTTTTTTGTACTTCTCCTACTCCCAAAGAATTTCAGACATCTTACAAATATATGTATAGCTGGAGAAAAATAAATATATAACACCATGTTAAATATAATTAAATTTAAAACTGGAGCAAAATGAGCCCTCTTAAAATCTGGAGTGTTCAAACCAATTTGTCCCTTGTGTGTTTGAATTAGACCCATAAAATGCATCCATCATCTATCTATGAAATTGGGGACAACAAGGTCCTTCTTCCTCACCCATTCCAAGGTCGATACCCAACACCCTGTAACAAAAGTCAAGTTAACAAGAGAAAAGCATAACACATTTATTTAAAGGATTAATAACAAATGAGTATGCCCAAACCAAATTTACACACAAATTACAATTCAAACAAATATTTTCTTCTGCTAACCTGAAGTTGGAAAGGAAAGGATAAAGATAAATTTTTACCTTCCACTTTCTCTTCACGGGCACTATAGGCAGAGATCCCGAAATACTGACCTTGGTAAAAACTTTTTTTTTTAACCTTTTTTTCAGCTTTTTGTCAGTTGTCCCAGGATCTCAACTGCAGGCTCCGGAGTGAGTCAAGTGCCTCAGCCACTCCCTGTTGGGTGCCAGAAACTGTAGAGGTAGAAAGTGAGAAGGTAATACCTTTTAAGGTCATGGCTGACACTTCAATACAGAAGACAAGTTAGCAAAAGAAAAGCATAACAAATGTATTCAATTAAAGTTTTATGTGATAAGGAGCCTTCAGAAATCAAGACCTAAAGACACAGGGAAAACTGTGTACTTTTATGTTTAGGTTCAATGAAGAATGGACAACCATGTAGAAATGTAATTGGACAAAAAGGTTATGATCTAATGGTCATAAACTAGGGGAACTTATGAAGTCCTGTTTAATCAGATTCTTTTTGGCCCCTCTGTTTGGCATTCTTTCCTCTGGGTATAGGGCAGGATACTTGTCACACGAGGGTCTTCAGGAGAAAAGGGAAAAGGGCAAAGAGTGACACTTACAGGTATTATGAATTGCTTTGGGATGAGGAGTTCTAGTTTCTATGATCTGCTCAGAGGGGAAGTGGGAAAGCAGAAAGGAGGGTTGGAGAAGGTCAGGGAGGACTTCTTGCTTCTGAAGCCTTTCCAGTCTCCTTCAGTTCCAACTACTCAGCATACCAAAGTGCCATATTTTGGGGTATTGTGTTCTAAGCCCCAGCACTATCTATCTATCACTGATCTCTCTCTATCTATGTTTCTACATCTCTATCTGTCTATACATAAATTAGGCAGGCAACTGACTCATGGGTGGGAGACGGAGATTGTCAGTTTTGACACCTGATAATCAACAGTAAAGTGTTGTTATATTCAGATACTCAATGTTCTTCTAAAAGGTAAATCCATTGTTCTACTAAAACTTGGAGAATTTGGGGGAAAAACTGACACTTTTATTCCAAAATAAACTTCGAAGTTTTTCAAAATAAAACTAAATGTCTTTGAATAAATGTTGAAATAGTGGGAAAAACTGTAGGTATTTTTAAATAATCTTCTGGAGGATTCACAAAAATATAGCTATGTGGAAAGCCTACATCTCAGTTTCATAGAAATAAATACATGAAGAGCTTCGAAACAGATTAGTGGAGACTTAGAATGTAAGATTATTTTTCAAGAAACTTGAATAAATTTACTTCTCAGTATAAAAAAGAAAGTGAACAATATCCTTGCCACATTCCAATATAATAAAAAATATGAGGACTAGAGAAGAACTGTTTCAAATATTGATGTATATGCGGGTTGGCCACACGTCCTGTTTTACCCTGGATAGTCCATGTTTGCATGTGTGGTCCTGTTGTGATTGTTTTTAATGCCTCCTTTCATTCTTCACAATAATATTCATCCTATGTACGTAAAATTTGATGAAGGATGTTTTATATGTTGACTAACTAAAATTGTCTGATTTGCAAAAGTAGAACTCTAACTGAAACTACCTGTTTGTTTGGAAACAAACCAAACAACCTTCTAAATGAGTGTTGCTTCTAGGAGGTGTGAGGACTTCCCAAATTTTTTTTACATATAATGATAAAAATTCTGCCTGGATTTAGAAATTTCAGTGTTTGATAGGGATTACCATTTCATTCTTTCCATCTGATAAACCACCTCTAACTGACCTCTGGGAAGGGCTAGGATTTCTGGCAGGGGCACAGGGCAGCTGAGAACATGAGGCTAAACAAAACTCTCTTAAAAGTAGGGATTAAGGGAAGGATATTAATCTCATGCAAGTTCTCTTGACAAATCCTAAAGAGACTAATATAATCATAGGTCACAAACCAACTGTGAAGATTAATTAAACCCTTAGGTTAATTCTCCCGATTCACTTTCCCGATTTTCTATAAAAAGTATTTCCAAGTCCTTATAACTTTAAGCTCTTTCCCATTCATGAGCTCTTTAGAAAAGCAGTAGAGACTTCTGGGGTGTTCCAGGGAGAGATCTTACAGGCAGCCAACAGAGTCCAAGACTTCAGTGGAATATTGCCAACTTGCAAATATTAAGAAGAAACTACCCATGACTCTTTAGACAGGTGTCTCCAGAGATAGCTTTAGTTTGTACCATCAGGTCATCTCTGTGATTTTTTCCCCATGAAACTGCATTAGAAAACTATCAAAATAGACAAGAAAGTTATGATTTTTTTTAAAAAATCAAGGTCTCGAGCTCATTTAGGGGAACACTATCATCACTTTCAGGTTAGACCTTCCATATACTTTAATGAATGACATAAGTGAGTATATGAGATGACACATGAAAACGTTCTTTGTAAAGGGGTTATACAAATGGAAGGCATTATTATGGTTATCACTTCACCAGTCTGAATCCTTCAGATTCCTTGGGGCGCTTGGCCACAGGATAGTACAATGTTTAGAGCTGAATTGCAGCTAGGCCGTTTGGAATCCCAAAGGTGAAGTTTACCAACTTCCTCTTCAAGTAAGTGGGCGGGCAGTGGGGCAAGTGTTGTTGCAAAGCTAATGTGTTCATTTCTTCCTCCTTCCCAAACTTGTTTTGACAGTCAGGTGAGCCAGCCAACTTATGAAGACAGTAGTTTGGGTCAGGAATAAATCCTTGTTCTGGATTTTTTTTTTCCCCTCTTTGAACAGCAGCTTCAAGTTGACTCAGGTTTTACTTGTCTTTTCTTGAGTTCAACATTTATGCTTCTAAGAATGCATTTCTTATTCCTGAAACTCAAAGAGGCAAATGAAAGGGAAAGAATAATCAAGAAAAAAAAATAGAAAAAAAAATGAAGGTGGAACAGAAAGACAGCTAGAAAAGAAACAAAAGGAAAAGATTGAAGTGGAAATCACTTTTGGGCAATGGTCTTATTTTTTTCTTGGTTTCAGTTTCCTCTTCTGTAACACAGAGATAATATTGATTTTTTTTATAGTAAATAGCTTTTAGGAAAGTTAGTGGAGCCAGGTGTGGTGGCTCATGCCAACAATCCCAGCACTTTGGGAGGCTGAGGCAGGCAGATGATCACTTGAGGCCAGGAGTTCGAGACCAGCCTGGCCAACATGGTGAAACCTTGTCTCTACTAAAATACAAAAAAATTAGCTGGCTGTTTTGGCGCCTGCGTGTAATCCCAGCTTCTCAGGAGGCTGAGGCAGGAGAATCCCTTGAACCCCGGAGGCAGAGGTTTTTCCAAGAAAATGACGTGATTCAACAAATAATTCAGTATCTTTTGCAATGGAAATAATTTGAAAGTAGCCAGAGATGCCTCTTAGGTTACGACTAATCTCACTGAAGAGTCATGCCCTGAGTCCCAAGGGTTGTTTGATGCCAAGCCTGAACAGCTGTTACCTGGATTGTGGACTCAGCTGGTTTGATTTTGGATAGTGTGAGAGGCAATAACTAGAAAAGACAGATCATAAAAGACCTTAAGAAATACTCTTCAATTATAGGTGTGGTGTTTTCAAGTCACCCTGTTTTTCACTGAACTCAGCTCCACCCAGAGGCGAGAGGAGTCAGTAGCCAGTCAGAGAGAAACCACTTTGTAAAGCTCTACAAATAGAGAAATAAGGAAGGAGGAAGCTGGAAGAGGAAGCTTTACCCTGAGGTACATTGTTTGTATGAAACAGGCAACCATCGTCTTAAGCTCAGCGAGCGAACTCCAAGAAAGTTTGTAACCTAGGTCCCCCCTTTCGGCGAATCTCTGAGGAGGCCTCTCTGGTCTCTTGAATGCCTGTTCCTACCCAAGCTGACAGAAATTCTATGCCCCATTTAGTTACAATCGTAATTCTAAGATACAAGTGTCATCCAGGGCATCCTCTGTCAGTCTAGGAAAAGAACGAGCAATAGGAAATATAATTTTCATATACCCAAACACATGCACCATGTGCCAAAGGATCAAGAAACACACATTTTTTTCCCTCCCTGGACTGTCACCTGGACCTCTTGGCCTTGCATACGGAACTGCTGTAATGTCAGAAGACTCTTTGGGAAGAGAACAAGTTATGGAAAAGACCACCAAAATTATCTAGTTCAGTAGAGCTTGTCCCTTGCTGTATATTAGAACCATCTGGAGAACTGTACAAAATACCAGTACCAAGCTCTACTCCAAAATATTCTGATTTAATCTTCTGGGTGGGGGTCAGGCAAAATTATTTTTTAAATTTCTCCAGGGTGATTCTAAAGTACAGTAAGAGCAGAGACACAAAGATTTATTTGTGTCCCTTTACTATATAACAGTGTCTAACATGTAATAAGGCCCCCTAAATAATGGTTATAACAGGAAAGGATAGATGTGTTAATTAATTGATAAACATGTAAGTTAAACCTTTTTCTAGAAAGCTGGAAATATAAGCAAATATTCTGAGATATGAGCTTGATTTGCTCCTATACTTCACTTGGGTGAATTTTCTCAGTATTGTACAATGTGATCAATCACAATAAAAATAAAAATTGAGTACTGGCTCAAATGTAGACTCTGAAGATGCCATCAAAAAGGTGCGGTACTTCTAAAACTGCATGCACAAACTTTTTTATATTCCTCCCTTTAAGAGGTGGAGTCTAATTTCCTGCCCCTTGAGTGAGGGTTGGATTTAATGACTTCCTTCTAATCAATAGAATAAAGTGGAAGTTGTGGTGTGTAACTTCAGAGACTAAGTCACAAAAAGGTGCTGTGATTATTGTTCACTTTCTCTCTCTCTGTCTCTCTCTCTCTTTCTCTGTCTGTCTCTCTCTCTCTCTCTCTGTTTCTCTGTGTATGATCACTGACTCTGGGGAAAAGAGCTGACATACTGTGAGGTTGTTCAGGTAGCCCTGTGGAGAATCCCACATTGGGATGAACTGAGACCTTCTGCCAACAGCAATCTGAGTGAGCCATCTTGGAAGCGGATCCTGTAGGCATGGTCAAGCCATCAGATGATTTCTCATGCGTTTGCAACCTTGGCTGACAGTTTGATCCAGCTAAGCCATTCCCAGATTCCTGACCCTCAGAAATTATGTGAATAATAAATGTTTGTTGTTTGAGGCTGCTACATCTTGGTGGAATTTGTTATGCAGCAGTAGGTAACTAACACAGGAAGGCATGATCCCTGGCCTCCACAAATTTACAATGTAGTTGGAAAAGTAGGTTATAGGCACAAAAAAATTAACAAACTACGAAAGAATTTAAACATTCTATCAGATGAACAGGACTGCTGTGGAGTAGAACTCCAGGGGATGACATCCACATGATGGTCTTTATGAACTGCGGGTCCTGAAGCACTGTGGACTTGACAACAAGTAATAATTTAAAGGAAGAAATCAAAGTTATAAAAGTTTGAGTTGAAAAGATTTGGGTAAACAGTGAGAAGGCTATACAAGTCTCAAGATATGTCTGGGAATCTCTCATAGTTATGAGATGTCTGTTGAAGCCAATGATGTAGTTCCATTACATCATATTATATATATATCTATATAAAAATTAAGATCCATTAATCTGGATCTATAATTAGCTCACTGAGATTGCATTCAGCATGCTACCAAAACAGACAATCAGTCAGATCAATAAAAAATTGCGGTTGGAGTAGCTAATTAATCATTGTGCAAGTTAAGTTTTCTTGGCTTTAATGTTAACATTGTTCTTGGCATTTGTTTGCTTGTTTTTGAGATGCAGTTTCATTCTGTCACCCAGGCTGGTGTGCAGTGGCACAGTCTTGGCTCACTGCCCCCAACCTTCGCCTCCTGGGTTCGATCAATCCCCGTGACTCAGCCTCCTGAGTAGCTGGGATTAGAGGTGTGCGCCACCATGCCTGGTTAATTTTTGTATCATTAGTAGAGACGGGGCTTCGCCATGTTGGCCAGGCTGGTCTCAAGCTCCTGACCTCAAGTGACCCTCCCATTTTGGCCACCCAAAGTGCTGGGATTACAGGTGTGAGCCACCGCGCCTGGTTTGTTCTTGGCATTTTTTTATTGCTGTATGTTGTGTTTTCTTTGAACTGTACCAGCAGTGGGCCTCTGACCACCATTTGTACAAAACGACTTAGCACTGTCAAAGGTGATTAGAGATTGAAATTTGGATTTAAACTGGAACAATCTGAGATCCATTTGCAGGAATTTAGAATTAGGATTTAGGCCTGGTACAGTGGCTCACACCTGTAATCCCAGCACTTTGGGAGGCCAAGGTGAGCAGATGGCTTGAGTCCAGGAGTTAGAGAACAGCCTGGGCAACATAGCAAAACCCCACCTTTACATTAAAAAAAAAAAATTAGCTGGGCGTAGTGGTACACACCTGTAGTCCCAGCTACTCAGGAGGCTGAGGTGGGAGTATCATATGAGCCCAGGAGGTCGAGGCTGCAGTGAGCTGAGATTACACCACTGCACTTCAGCCTGGGTGACAGAGAGAAACCCTATCTCAAAGAAAAAGATAGAATTGGGACTTAGTTGTCCCTTCCTTCCCTCCTTCCTTCCTTCCTTCCTTCCTTCTATTCAGGGTCTCGCTCTGTCACCCAGGCTGGAGTGCAATGGTGCAGTCTCGGCTCACTGCAACCTCCCCCTCCCGGATTCAAGCAACCTTGTGCCTCAGCCTCCTGAGTAGCTGGGATTACAGGAGAGTGCCACCACACCTGGCTAATTTTGTATGTTGCCTAAACTGGTCTTGAACTCCTGGACTCAAGTGATCTGCCCACCTGGCCCTCTCAAAGTGCTGGGATTGCAGGCATGAGCCACAATGCCTAGCCTGGGGTACTTTCTTAAGTGGCGGATACATTGGTATATGTTGTCAGTCATTTTCTTCCATATTAACCGGGAAGCATAGAGATCTAGTTGAGAGACATAAAGAGGAGAGACAGAGAGGGGAGAGAGTTCTATAGCTTCCATGAAATATCCCTGTAACTTTATTTTGTTAATTGCCCTTTATCACTGCAGCTGGTTACAAGTAGATCTTTCTGCAACCAAAATAACCCAATTACAGTACCATTCATGATTTTACAGTTTAGACTATTAATATTAAAAACCACTTGAACTTTGTCTATTTCATATTATAATAGGGCCCCAATGGCAAAGCATCTATTATTTTATACTTTAAGTGATTTTCTTTTTCCTAACTTCCCAAAGAAATGGCGCAAGTAAAAGAATTTATAAACAACATCTGTCTAGCTCATGTTATTGGTTATTTGTGTGAAAATTTGTCTTATTACTCACACAAGATTTTTTTTTTACCTTCCGGAAAGGAATAATCTACAATTTCCTGTAAGTAAAAAAGCCAGGGAAAATTTTTTTATTCTGATCTAAGTTATTCCTTCACTTTTAATTATTACAACTACTATTACCCTATCCAGCCAGAAAAAAAGTCTGACCTCATATAAATAAAGCTTTAGAATAATATTGATTTAAAAAGTTTCAATAGTAATGGTAGGAGAATTTAAATAAAAGGGACTGTCATACTCCCACATGAAATATAGATAAAAGAGTTAATAAGATAAACCTAAAAATAAGTTTGAAAAACTATAAGATTAATTGAATGGGTACAAGCAAAGACTGAGAAATCCAGCAATATTTCCCTCTATTTTCTTCTCCAGCAGTGTTTCAGATGATTCTGAATTCCACAGGAAGTGGTAAGATCTTTTCATGATCAGTTTTTCCTTTTGTTTCTGGGGAAGGATCATATCTGGCTTAGTGACGTCTATTGTAAGAGATTGTTTTTCAGAATATTTTAACTCATCTTTTGGGTCACTGATCTCAGGTCTGAAAATTGCAAAATGTTTCCAAATGCAGCTTGTTCCTTTGAGCATTCCTCTTTCATAATTCTAGTTATGAAACTAGTAACTCAGGCTATCTGTCCTGGTGCAGAGGATTTACCTTTTCATCTCAGGAAATTTTGAAGATTTTTATACGTGTATCAGAGTATCCAAAATTATTGTATTAGTCTTTTATGAAAAATTTAAGTTCTTATTTCTGCTTCTATCTCCTCTGGGATTTTCTTTATTGTGTCGTTTGTATTGTTTCTTGCACTTGGTGTGAATTTTTTTTTTTTTTTTTTTTTTTTTTGAGAAGGGGTCGTACTCTGTCAACCAGGTTGGAGCGCAGTGGCATGATCTCAGCTCACCGCAACCTCTGCCTCCCAGGCTCAAGCTATCCTCCCACCTCAGCCTCGCGAATAGTTGGGACAGGTGTGGGCCTCCATGCCTAGTTAATTTTTGTATTTTTAGTAGAGATAGGATTTCACCATGTTGCCCAGGCTGGTCCCGAACTCCTGAGCCCAGGCGATCCACCCACCTGGGCCTCCCAAAGTGCTAAGATTACAGGCATGAGCCACCGAGCTCTGCCTTGCACTTGATATGAATGCTTTATTATGGTAGCCAGTGGTGATTCTATCAGCTTATTTCACCCTCAGTTTTTATTCCTTGCAAAGACTGAAGAAATTAACAGAATCTAAGGCAAGTATTTAACTTTAGAAACATTTGACTTTTTTTGGAACTCAAGATAGAGTGGTGAGTCAGCAGGGAGTAATACACTTGGCTCGTGGGAAGAATAGCTTTGGGTGGGCTGAAATGATAATGCCAGAGCCAGGTGTGGTGGCTCACACCTGTAATCTCAGCACTTTGAGAAGCTGCAGTGGGAGGATCGCTTGAGCTCAGGAGTTTGAGACGAGTCTTCAACTTAGTGAGACCTTGTCTCTATAAAAAAATTCTAAAAAGTTAGCCGGGCATGTGGTGCATGCCTGTAGTCCCAGCTACTTGGGAGGCTGAGGCAGGAGGATTGCTTGTGCCTGAGAGGTCAAGGCTGCAGTGAGCCATCATTGTGCCACTGCACTCCAGCCTGTCCAGCAGAGTGAGACCCTATCTCTTAAAAAAAAAAAAAAAAAAAAGATAATGCCAGAGATAAAAGGCAGAGAGGGAAGCAGGGTGGCTGGAGTGGTAAGGGAAGTGCATGCCTAAAGATGCACACTGGATTAGGGTGGTCCACCTGAGATGATGTGATTGTGGAAAGAATTGAGAGAGGCTCTGTATGTGGCCAAGATAGTTGGTATTTACCTACATCTGCTCTTTCCTGACACACATGTCCTAGCCTGTCCAGCATCTAGACAGAACCACGTGACTGAGTGCTGGCCAATGCACTTCTAGTGACGATGACCACATATTCCACAAAAGCTTCCATTCTCTCATTCTTTCTCCAACCACCTTGATAGAAATGAAGGATTCTGAGGGCCTAAAGGACAGTGACACCACAGAATGAAAGGAGAAGGGATTCCAAGTCATCGCTTTGAAAAGAGGGATACTGGACTTTGCATAAGCAAGAAATAACTTGATATTATGATAAGTCACTGAAAACTAGGTTTTGTTTATTATGGTAGCTAGTATCAATTATTTTGATTAATACAATATCTCTTTGATTCTGCTATTGTCTTTGACATTGTCACAGAAAGAGAATAAAAAAGGAATACAGAAGCAGAAAAATATTACTCAGGGAGAGTGTATTAGTGGACGGGGGAGGGAGCAGGAGAAAACAGATGGCATTGGGCATGGAGGGCCTCACGAGAGAGGAAACACTGTGTGGGTGAACTGACCTAATTTTAGAACTGAGCAGGATGCGTCTAAATGTACCTTGATTTGCATGAAAGTAGAGTGACATATTTTTGACAACTGCAATTAAAAGGATATACCACCTTCTAGTTTATGCAAGTGTAAATGAGGCACAATAAATTAAGTTTATTAAAAATACGAAATAGGAAAAATCAGATATCAAATATCAAGTTCATATGTATATACCGAGACTTTTTAAAAATGCTGAAGTACACTATATGTATTTCAGAATACCATGTGGAGGAATAGGAGAGGCCTTAGGCCCTGAGCTTGCTGAGTTGGGGAGTGCTGTGAGGCTGTGCACTGTATGTGGAGAATGTTTGGATTGTGTATGATTAACTAGGAAGCATGCAGGGCCTGGGAGCCCAGAGAAAGTGGCAGGAGAGGACTGGTTTTTCTCTTTGCTTTTAGTATTTAAATAAAGTGACTTAGAAGTCAATCTTCATTCAATGAAAAAAAATGTCATTATCAGGTTTGGAACAGTTATTTGAAATTACAGAACGTGTGAATGGTAAGGCTCTAGTTTCCTTTGAAATTTAGCATAGTTTTTTTTTTTCTGAAACATGGAACAAATCCAAAAGTCTGAAATAATACTGCAAATGCTCATTTTTCCATAAATGATTCCTCTGTGACCATCAAGTATATGTCATTATCTTTTAAATATGCTAACATTGTGGCACCCATTGATTAGAATAAAAGCACTCGTGTGTTCCTTTCACAAACTGTCAGTGACAGACAATTCCTTTGGCTTGGGGCTTCTCCTTTCTTTTTCCCCACGCCTATATTAGAGATTTGCTTGGACTGAGAAGTTAAATCTATCAGTTTATGAATAGAGGTCCCACAGGGTTTGGCACCCACAGCTCCAGTGGTTCTGAGGTTCATGGTACACTAATCGTTGTGGTCACCTAATGTCATCTATGAAGCAGATTTCACAGGGGTGTCGTTTCTACCAGGAACGGGAAGCCTGTGGCCTTTAGACTCTAAAAATCTTATCTGTTATAATTGCTACTCTAGAGATTGACTGAACAAAAAGAATAGATGTCTTAAACACCACTTGTGCTAAACCCAGGGCTTAAATAATTTCCAGCAAACTATATGTATATTTTTTCTGAATTCAAATTTAACACACACTCTATGTAGAAAACTTGAAAAATACGGAAAAGCCAAAGAAGAAATTGAAAATCACTGTAATTACACTATTAACAACATGTTATATGTATGTATGTGTATATTTGTGTGTGAAGATTTGTGAATATGTTTACATTATAAACATAACATGTAAAGGTATGTTATATATTTCTATAAATGTATAGTTTTTGTATTCATATTATATATTTATATGTAAATATATATGTACATATTTAGAATTTTATTATACATATTTTTATTAGTGATAAACTTTGGATTGTATTATAAAAGCTATCTCACTTTAATTGTTAATATTCTTAAGAACTTCTAAAATATTCTTTCAAGTGACTATGCAAGAACTTTCTTCTGTCATTTATTTCATTCTCCAAAAAATTTGTATGATGGAAGAGCATGTATACTGTATAATCTTATTTTACCACTATTACATTTTTCTTTAAAACACATGGTATTCTCTTTGAAATGAAGCTTTATAATTATTAGAGAGAACTGTGAACTGTAACTCATGAACATCCCCAAAAGGAGGCTTATTAAATCACGTATCATGTGTACTTCTTTACATACCATAAGTGTATTGTACTGCCATTGGGGGTGACTGTACAAGCCATATTTTATAAAAGTCTCCCTAATTTGGCCATGAATTTAATAGTTTTGGCCATTGTCTATGATGCTTTTAGAGTCCGTGAAGGGTCACTTACTGCTGGAGGTGAATCAGTAGTCTCTCCATTTTTCCCAAAATGATAAATGATAAGCCATTTTAATGGTTTCCTATTTCATTGGAAACCTTGGCACTCTCAAAATCTGTTATAAGGAATGTTCACCTAAGTCACTTGTAAGTATGCGATGGCATGCTGAGCTTAATTTTTACTTTGCCTTGAAGCAGGCAGAATGTAAGCAATTCCTCTCTGCTTCATGTTCACAGTTTAGACCTAAAACAGAAAGCAACTATTGCTTACTCCAAGAGTCATTCAGGGCCTTGGGTTCTATATATTTTACTACATGACATCTGGAACCAAGTGGAAATGTATTATACTTCCAGCTGGTCTTTGTCTATTCTGAAGGTCTAACTATTCAGCAACCATGCTTAGGAGAAGGGGTGGAGGCTAAGGGAAGTACAAATCACTGAAGTTAAAAGGCTTGTCATCTTTTAGGGAGTTTTAAAATTGTGGTCACAGTTTTATTTATCACAATCTAAATCCTGTGAAGAATGGTTGTTCTCTAAGGAGAAGAACCTTGGAGTTCTTCTCTATTTGGAAATGGTCAAATAGTTTCTTTCTTTCTTTTTTTCAAAGAGACAGGGTCTCACTCTGTCACCCAGGCTAGAGTGCAGTGGTGCAATTATAGCTCACTACAACCTTGGACTCTGGGACTCAAGCAATTCTCCTGTCTCAGCCTCTCAAATAGCTAGGACTACAGGTGCATGCCACCACGTCCAGTTTAGTCAAATAGTTTAAATTCTGCAAAACAAACGAATATCACAATTCCAACTGGACAACCTTGTATTCTAGGTGGTAATGGGCAAAATACAAAATCCACTCAACTTTACCTGTAGACTTCTATAGGTTTGATGAGATAGAACAATATAATCATGAGTACAGTACCCAGAAAACAAGAAAAGTATATAATAGTATGTATTTTGTTAGTAGAAAGTATAACAAAATATACTAATAATAATAGAAATGAAGCAGTATCTGAGTTTGCTTACATAAAATCATGGTATACTAAATTTAATAATTTTTTTTAAAAAAAATATTGGGTGTGTTTGCAAAGGAAGCCTTCCTGAGCAACCATTTAGTGGATAATTCTGTCTCTTGGTAAAAATCTCCTTTCAGCAAACCAGGCAGACATTAATCTAGAATTGTACTACAATTTTCCAATCTTGCAGTAACTCTTCTGTGTTTGAAATTTGTTAAGTATTTTATAATGCTTGTGTCCTTGACTCCTTGACTTAAATATTTGCATTGCCAAAGAATTCCAATTTACCTTTTGTTTTTAAGGCATGCTCAATTTCTACTTCCTTTCTAATAAGTACATGAACCTGTAACGCTTTAAAAAATAATTTCTTAACCTGAATGAAATTTATTTCTCTTATTATTTGCTCT
The DNA here is from genome assembly GCF_028858775.2 of Pan troglodytes. Classification (NCBI taxonomy): domain Eukaryota; kingdom Metazoa; phylum Chordata; class Mammalia; order Primates; family Hominidae; genus Pan; species Pan troglodytes. The sequence continues at coordinate 24,973,025 of NC_072402.2, forward strand.
TAATATTAGACCTATTATAAAAATCTATAATATAGTCTATATATTTTTCCTTAGTTGTGTAGTACATAATTGGTCATATTTACTTGTATAAGTTTCTTTGTTTCATATCCAGGAAAGTAATTTCCTTTATAAAATTTTCTATTATACTATCAGCAGGAAGAGTCCACGAGTCTGAATTTCAAAGGAAACTGAGCATTCGTGTAAATAAAATGAATTATTATTGAACCTATCATGGATAATTATTTGAACTTGTTAACCCCTAAGAACTACTTCAGACTATTTACAGTTTTAAGGTGCTTTTATGAGAGAGACAAAGATTGTGCACGTGTGCAAAAGAGAAATCACACAGTCTTCCTGTGCTGTGGGGAGAGCAAAATGGTTCATTCCATTCTGCTTCTGCCTCCATCTTACATCAAAATAATTCATCTATGTACAGAAAAAAAATTTTCCCTGCCTTTGCCACAATGCAAATTGTTTTGAGAACACTTACATTGAGTGTTTTTCTATCTCATCTAGGATGAAATGTATGTACTTTGTTGGTGAAACTCCTACAAGGCAGAAAATGCCAATTGCTCATAATCTCTCTTAAGGCAGAAACGTGGCTGGTATTGATTGATAGAGAAGATAGAAAGGATATAGGAGGGAGCTGTGTGAGGAAAAATTAATCTGGTATTTCCGGCTCAAAATGGAAGGAATGTGTATTAAAAACTACCTCTGTGTGGCCATGAGCAATGGCTCACACCTGTAATCCCAGCACTTTGGGAGGCTGAGGCAGGCGGATCATTTGAGGTCAGGAGTTCGAAACCAGCCTAGCCAACATGGTGAAACCCCATCTCTACTAAAAATACAAAAATTAGCTGGGTGTGGTGGCGAGGGCCTGTAATCCCAGTTACTCGGGAGGCTGAGGCAGGAGACTTACTTGAACCCGGGAGGCAGGGGTTTCAGTGAGCTGAGATCACACCAATGCACTCCAGCCTGGGCAACAGAGCAAGATTCTGTCTCAAAAAAAAAAAAAAAAGAAGAAACGTCTGTGAGTAGAGGTAGCGGTGGGAGGTAGTGGTGAGAAGAATATGCCAATTATTTTGATTCTTTACTAATATTCTGATCAGAATCAGGAATTGAAATGGAACTTCTTCCACTCCCTAATATCCCAAGCACCTAATGTACAAATGCAGGTGCTGGCATTGGGGCGGGGCTGGAGCAGGAAGGAAGGGGATTCTTATTCTGCAATCTCGGCCTGGTCTCTGGGGGACAGAGGCCCATACCCTCCCTAAATATTTTAGTGGACTGAATACTGAAACAGTGCCTCTACTCCAGCAGCTTATCCAATCTCACTTTCAACATCTCTGGGTTAAAAAATAACTAAAACCTTTAAGAACTGCTATCAGTCTTAAACTCTGGGTAATAAGGTAGAAACGGAAAGAGATATTTTTTTTCATTGCTTCGCTTGATCCCCTGTCCTGCCTCAGTTAGTCTGTGCCTTGGCACTTGAATTTTTGTATCATCTCCAGCTGCTTAATCATCACTGGCAGTGACTTAGGTCCTGCAGAGAACTGGCTAAACATCACCCATCTTAATATTTTTGAATTTATTCTTTTCCCTCTAATGAGCTGATGGCTGCACTTCATCTTATTATTTATTTCTTAAAAATTCTTGATTTCCAATTCCAAAGCATTTATTATTTATTTTAAAATTATTTCTTGATTTCATCTTAATATAAAGTAAACTTTTATTGGTATTCTGATTTATAATGGTAAATACAATTTAAGGGTAGCCATTATTTTGAACTGAGCTTCTGCACGAGGCCCCAGCAGAACAAACCGAAATGGAGTCACTTGTGTTAAGTGCCACATAATCAAACTGAAATTAAAATGAACAGGAAAATCTCTAAGTAGGCCAGTTTTTCCAAAAAACAAAAGATTCACAGCAACCAATCCAAAAGGACCCAGCTGACCTGAGCCGGCATGATAAGGAAGTCCTTTCTGCTTTAACCCTTATGAGGAAAGAACTCTGAAGTAACCTGAGGTTAAACAATTTGCTTTTTTGTATTAAGCAGTTTCCTTGTTCCTGCTCAAGTTTCCTTACAAAAATCAATTGTCCTGCCATACCCAATGGGGCTCCCTCTGTTTTATAGATGAGATGCTGCCCAATTCATGAATCACTAATAAAAACCAATCAATCATTAAACTGAATTTGTTGACATTTTTCTTTTTTAACAATAATCAGACAGGCCCACATAGTGTGAAAAATATACTTTATTTAAAAATAATTTCAATATAAATTTTCAAAAACTCTCTCCCCTATAAAATATGAAGTGTGAGGAAGAGGGAAGGATAAATAAGAAGACAAAGAGCAAAGATTCCAAATTTTCTATGTGACCAGTCTTCCAAGAGAAATTTGGTAGGGTTAAGAAAATGCTTTTTCTCTCTTTCAAAATTGCCTATACTGTTCTAGTTTATAGAGTTTTTGAATAACTGGACCTAAGACAAAATAAAATCTGTTCATCTTTTTGTTCATCCTTCAAATTTGTCAATTCTGTTGTATTTGCTCTATAATCTACACTGGCAAATTGCAATTCTGTGCATTTTATCAAAACTTTGTTGTGCTGACTTTAAAGATTTTTCTTTAAAAAATTATTTTCCTTTTCAAACTTTTTTTATCTTTTGCCAGGAAAAAGGGTCCACTTTCCACAGGTTAGTCTTTATCTTGGTGACTGACAAGAAGCAACAACTTTTGACTCAGAATCCTTTGGGTTGTCTTGAGAAATCATGATGTAGTTGGATATGGAAAGGTCTTGATTCTTATCAATATGTAGTTACTAAAATTGTGGAATAGAGTCATTGCTCGGTTGTGAAGATGATAGTGTGTTCTTCTGAACCTTGGACACAAACAGTTAAACTGATTACATTGCTTTACCTTCAGAGTACAGTGAGTCTTATTTCCCTGGTTTACTACAATGAGAAATTACATGTTATCTAGAGTTGGGTATTACGGAGCAGACTTATTTCAAACATACTTAGTACAGGCATAATGAATCAACCATGAAATGACAAATACACAGTTTTTTGACTTCCTACTGTGGAACCAGATGAGTAGAAGAGATTACAACCATTTGGTTATGAAATACTCATGCATATGTAATTTTCCACACAAAGCCCTATGACTAACAGGTCTTGAAACAAGAATGAGATGAGAGAAGTAAATATCATCTTTTGTTGTTCATTTATTCCTTTTGTCCTCCCCTAACCCCAGTAATCCTTTAAAATCTATTCTAGTTTGAAACCTGTTATACAGACTACTGCCAAAATGAAAATAACAAGTTTTTCACAGATCTTTAGTGGTTTTCAAGACTCCTTGGATAACTATGAAGCAGAGTGAATTACAGATACAATTCAACAAACTATAGCCTTGAAAATGAAAGCTGTTTGGTAACATGAAGATGATATGGCATCTTATTTGCTCAATAATTGCTATCCATTTGGATTTTTAAAGGCATAACTTCTGTAACCAAATCAATTTTAAAAAATCAAGAAAAAAGATGCTGTAATTTAGCTGCTAGGGTAAAGATGACTTTTTTTCAGCTCAACAAATTTATTGGGCATCATTTTGTTTCAGGCACTGTGTTAGTTGCTTAGGATAACAAAACAAATGAGACAGAGACAAGTAAAAGTGGGAACACTCTTGAGCATATAGTCTAGCACAGGTTGTTTAATTAGGGTTTTGCAGATGTAATTAGGGATTCTGTGAGAAGTTACTATTAGGGGTTCCAGAAGAGACTGGGAAAGTTTTCAAAAAATTTTTTTGAACTTATTTTTCCATGCAGTGCCAGCACTTACAGTGAAAAATAGTGATCAAGTTGCCCTGTAAGCAATTTTTTAAAAATTTATTTTATTGTGGTAAGAATACCCAACATGAGATTTACCCTCTTAACAAAATTTTAAGTGCACATTACATTATTGTTGACTATAAGTACAATGTTGTACTGTTGTATGCCAAATTTCCAGAGCTTATTCTAGAGCTTATTCAACTTGCTTAACTGAAACTTTATGCCCATTGATTTAAATCCCCATTTCCCCTCCCCCATCCCCTGGCAACCACTATTCCACTCTTTAATTCTGTGAAGTTGACTATTTTAGATACCTCATATAAGTGGAATAATGTAGTATTTGTCTTTCTGTGATTGTCTTATTCCACTTATCAACAGAGTAAAATGGCAACCTATAGAATGGAGAAAATATTTGCAAACCACGTTTCTGATAAAGGGTTAATTTCCAAAATATATAAGGAACTCTAACAATTCAATAGCCAAAAACACCTTATAACCCAATTAGAAATGGACTAAGGACTAGAACAGACATTTCTTCAAAGAAGACATACAAATGGCTAACAGATGTATTAAAAAATGCACAATGTCACTACTCATCAGAGAAATGAAAATCAAAACCACAATGAGATTTCACCTCACAACTGCCAGGATGGCTATTATGAGAAAACAAAAAGACAACAAGTATTGGTGAGGGTGTGTAGAAACCAGAACCCTTGTACACTGTTGGTGAGAATACAAAATGGTGTGGCTGCTATGGAAAACAGCATGGGACTTTCTAAAAAAATTTAAAATAGAACTAACAAATGAACCAGCAATCCCACTTCTGAATATTTGTCCAAAAGAAATGAAATCAGAATCTTGAAGAGATACTAGCACTTCTATATTCATTGCAGCACTATTCACAATAGCCAAGATGTGCAAACAACCCAAATGTCCATTGACAGATGAATAGATAAACAGAGTATGGTATAGACATACAGTGGAATACTGCTCAGCCTTTAAAAAGGAAATTCTGCAAAATGTGACAGCACAGATGAACCTTCAGGATAAAGGTGATCTTTTAAAAGGGGAAACAACCCCTTTACTATATAATACGTGTATTATTTGATAGAACATTCAGGAAAGAAACCATAGTACCCCTGATAGTTCTTGAGTATCTTTCTAGTTTGTGTGAGTGTTCTTACCCACTCTTTCAAGTCTTTCATTAAATGACCACTACTCCCCTCCTGTAATGTACAAAAGTCTTCAAAATGATTTTGATGAATGCGCAGAATAAGGATATATAATGTGGTGCAGGATGATGGACTGTTTCACACACTTCACAAGTCAGCTTTTGAAAACATCTTTTAATCATGGAAACTATTATTATTGTAATTTTCCTGTTTTTCTTTTTTTCTTGCTCTGAATTCCCAGGACCTTTTTTTTTTTTTTTTTTTTTTTTTTTTTTTTTTTTTTTTTTTTGAGGCAGAGCCTATCTTTGTAGCCCAGGCTGGAGGTGTAGTGGCACGATCTAGGCTCACTGAAACCTCTGCCTCTTGGGTTCAAGCAATTCTCTTGCCTCAGCCTTACAGGAACCTGACACCATGCCTGGCTAATTTTTGTATTTTTTGTAGAGATTGGGTTTCACCATTTTGGCCAGGCTGGTCTCAAACTCCTGGCCTCAAGTGATCTGCCTGCCTTGGCCTCCCAAAGTGCTGGGATTACAGGTGTGAGCCACTGCACCCGGCCCCCAGAACTTTTCAGCGTCTCTCTCTCACACACACACACACACACACACACACACACACACACACCCCATTACCTCTGAAATAAATGTAACCATACCAAAACTCAAAATAGTGATGTTGAAATGGTTTGCATTGTCTCTTTCCTTCATTAGTGTTACAAAACAAATGCTAGGAGTACAATCCTAAATTTAAAAAAAATCAAATTTGTGACTTGTTTACAAACTCATAAAGGTTTATCACAGGCAAAAAGTAAAGTTTGATCTTGCTAAAATTTGAATTATTGTATCTATTAGAAAGCAGTGATTACTTACGTTTTTTCACAGTCCTAAAATACTATTTCATATACTGAAAGTGCTCATAAATTTCTAGAGCTATGTCAGTTTTAGAAACTTTGGCTCCAACCTTGGTTCTAATAGGTAGATCCAGTTGCTGAGTCCACTGCAGGGGCCAGGCTGGGAACTGAAATGAGACATCCATAGTATTCCCAAGGACCATGACAGTAGTATTTGATAACAGTATCCCATTGTCACAGATGACAGGAGGCATGGTTATTCGCCATTTGCATTTCTTCTTGAAACCATGTAATTTAGTTTATAAAAGATGTTTGTTAACCATAGATCAATGATACTGAAGCATCAATAAGTATCCGGGTTGTTTTGAATAAATTCTTTGTTAAACACTTTTATCTCCAGTGTAGTCAATTCCTAATTAAAGTAGTTGCCTAACTTGTCAAGGTGGTTTGAATAGTTATAGATTACCATGAAAATAATGTGTTTTCCTTAGGAATATTGTGCATGTATTAATGCATGTGCTAGCTAGTATGCACTATAGTTTAATAAAGCATCTGGGTGTTTCTAAATGTTTATAAAGGTGAATTTGCTTTTCTACTACAGTGTTGACATTTTTATGGAATAAAAGTTTGGGTAGGTGCGAATAATTGAGTAAGAATAAAATCAGAATGTATGAACTACGTTTTCTCAATATCACTCAGCTGAGTTGTATTTTATTTCACTAGTCAGTCAAAAAGACTAGAAGTAGCTGGGCATGGTGGCTCACGCCTGTAATCCCAGCAGTTTGGGAGGCTAAGGCGGGCAGATCATCTGAGGTCAGAAGTTTGAGATCAGCCTGGACAACATGGTGAAACCCTGTCTCTACTGAAAATACAAAAACTTAGCTGGGCGCGCTGGCGTGCACTTGTAATCCAAGCTACTCGGGAGGCTGAGGCAGGAGAATCACATAAACCCAGGAGGTGAGGTTGCAGTGAGCCAAGATTGAGCTACTGCACCCCAGCCTGGGAGGCAGAGTGAGACTCCATCTCAAAAAAGAAAAAAAAAAAGAGTAGAAGAGATGCAAGATGATGAAAGAGTTTCCCAGCCTCAGTCATTTGGTCCATTCTGTAAATATTACTCATTGAATATGTGGTCCTTTGACTTGGATCCTGCTAGAGAAGCATTGGAAGGACTGGGTCTATGACATTAACAATTAGAAGGCCATATGGAACATAGGCATGGCCTTGGTGCTTTCTTTGTTTCTGCCAAAGTCAGGGTGTCCAAGGGAGATCTACTCTGGCATCCAGACACTTTGAGGTCAACATCACTTACTTATCTGATTGACACTTAACCTCAAACAAATCTACCCAGAGGCCTTAGGATCTTAAGTGCTGGTAAACACAAGGTGAAATTGTTTGGGAGTTCAGTTCCCAAATGGCATTTTTTTTTCATACCTCCATTATGTTTAAACTTCCGTGATCAGATTTGGGAGGCATGGAAAATGTTGATTAAACCTTAAAGTATCTCAAGAGATTGAAAATCAACACAAAACTCAAGTTCCAGAATGAAATGCTTTCTGTGTTTTGTTTACTAAGATTTTCATTCAACTGGTATTTCCTGTCTTGAAATTCCACCAGTTCTATCACCATCCTGTAACCCATTTGCATACCTCTCTGTACTTGTATCCAAATTATGAAAAATCCTTTTTTATTTTAATGTTCTAAAATACTAAAAACGTAAAACAAAAACAAATGCAATAAAGTAATCACAAAAATGCAGAAAAGTGAAGACATTGCCAAGGAAATGTCAGGTATCTCCTACAGAGGAAAGAAAATGTGATGGAGAAGGGGTATACAGAGTTTCTGTTTGGAGTGATGAAAACATTCTGGAAATAGATAAAGGTGATGGTTGCAAAACATCGTGAATGTAATTAAACCACTGAATTATACCCTTAAAATGGTTAAAATAATACATTTTATACATATTTTACTACAATTTTTAAAAACTCCAATAACGTAATATACCAAATACCATTGAAGTGTATACTTTAAATAGGTTTTATGGAATGTGAATGATATCTCAGTAAAGGTGTTAAGGAAATGTCATGGAGAAAAAGAGGATCAAGCCTACTTAAAGAGAAAGATCACAGGTGAAGTGTTAGAGTCCTAGCCTTTCCGTTTTCATTTTTGAGAATTTGATTTTATTTGCTTCTCCGTACATAGTACTATATGGCAGGTGTCCCACTTTAATGCACATTTGGAGGAAACAGAATGGCAAACTATTGTTGCTATTGGCATATGAATCTTATTTGTTTTTAGCACTGTGGCTTGTAAAACCTTGGGTTTTCCTTCCAATATTTAAAAGAATCAAGCTGAACAGTGGCAGGTAGCCCTTTTGATTTTTTATCATGATGGCAATTTGAATAGCAATAGAAACCCAGCAACCTTTTTTGGTCAGGTTTTCTCAAATTTTGGCAACACGTAGAAAAGAAAAGAGCTACCAACAATTGCCTTTGTTAGATAATTAGATGTCTAATGTATTTTTTTGTAGAGACAGAGTTTTGCCATGTCACCCAGGCTAGTTTTGAACTCCTGGACTCAAGGGATCCTCCCGCCTTGGCCTCCCAAAGTGCTGGGATTACAGGCATGAGCCACTGCTCCTGACCCTTTGTTTTCTACTTACAGTGACAGTCTACTTATCGAAACTCAATATAAGACGAAGGGGGTAGGGGAAGGGGAGGACTCACAGGAAAAGGAGACATTTTATAATTTATCAAGATAAATAATGCCACCTCAGGCTTTATAACAAATAAAGCCACCCTTAATAGCGATGATAAAGCACTTGGATCTTTTAATTATGGCTCTAAGGAAAATTATTAACAGAACAAAATTTTCTCTTAGCTAATCTTTTTAACCTTTCTTGAGATGATACTGATTTTCTCAAACATACTTAAGAATTCCAAAATAAAAAGTCAAAATGCCTTCCTCAGGACAAACTTGTTCTGTTCCTGATGATTCTTCTGGAACTATAGTCAATGAAATCATCACGAACACAACAGCGTTTGTTCTGGGATAGACTTTCTGATGTCTCATTCCAAGACAAAGAAAGACTGAAAAATCCAAACTGAGAAATGTTTCTCTAAAACAAACTCTGCATTGTTTGAAAGATCCTCTTCTAACTGCGTGAAAAAAATGCTTGATGGAGTTATTTTTAACTGGGGACAGAACATTCATTCTGAGAAGTGTTCAGATCCCTAATTTTATAATGAGCAGAAATACATACTGTTGAAAGACTAGGCCAACTTCAGTACTCCAATCAACATTTATGTGCAGGATCATCAACAGACAGACCATTTTACAGTTTTCAGAATTAAAGTCTTCTAGTTGCAGTGAAGTCTTGAATCTGCATCACCTGGATTCATGCAAGATGGCACAGGGTGCTTGTCATCATCTACATATAGAGTTAGCTTTTTTTGCCCATGCACAATGTTTCTTTATCAATAATGAAGCTGGATGATACCAAATAGATTCTATTGCTTTATTGATTATTACTTTCATTAAACAATGTTAGCCATATAGGATGATTAAAAAAAACAACTAATATCCTTGGAATATGAACATCCTATTAACTGATACAAACTGACTCCACCTTTCTTATAGCAGTGAATTTTCAGGTCACATACAATCAGTAATTTATACTCCAAATACAACAATCACGTTTGTGTTAATCATCCAGTACAGTTCACAGGTTCCTATTACACAGGTGGATGTACTTAGAGAGTTTTAGCACAAAAGCTGATACAAATATGAAAGTGTGCTCAGTCGAATGGTTAGTGAGGTGCTACAGGTGAGTGTCGGCGATGGGTATCCTCCTGAGCTCCACGATCTGGGAGTCAGTCAAGGTGCCCCCCTCCTGGCTGCCTTGACCAGATTCATTATCACTGACACTGAGACCAGCACCTGCCACAGAAATAGAATGAACACAAAAATCCAAACTATTAGTGCAGTGAATTCTTAAGAATCAATTTACATTAGGTCCAAGCCTGTTTATTTCTATTATATTAGTAAAAAATAAGCTATACATTTAGAATAGATATTATTAATACCTAACAATTATGAAACTATCTTTTACATTTCCTTTGGCAGTTTTTTAAATTATACGGATTAATTTCTAAAGACACACATTTGGGTTCTCAATCTTTACTGTTTGTTTTTCACATGGTGGGCAGGTGTAACCTACTACCACAATATAATCTCTCAATTGAGGGCTCATCAAAATAGAAAATCAGTCAGGTTATTAGACTTTTTCACCAGTGGGGTAGGATTTGCTGTTACAAAACATATAGGCCCCGAATTCATATGCACTGAGGTCCATCACTTGAGATTCAGTGTTGGGCAGTGATCTGAGAAGAAAGACAGGCATGTCAGAACACCTGGAGTCACACCAGTGCCCTGAAGACATTGGCTCTGAATGATTCAGATCTGATCCTAAGATAAAAATAATTACGTAACACAGCGCCAAAATAGATCCACACAGGAATTCCACCACAGTAGTTACTGTTAACTACTGACAGCGCTCAGAATCTGTTTTGAGGAAGCTCCACTATTCATTACTTCTTTTTTTACAACTCAGATAATTGAGAAAAAACTATGCTAGAGTAACACCTTGTTCTTTTCTTTTTCTTTCATATTTCTAGAGAACAATGTTCTTTTCTTTTGTAATAACGTTCAGAGGAACACATAAACTCTCATCCTCTCTACACACACACAATGGGGATGTGGTCATAGGGTGTGCTGGATGAATCACCAGAGGTTACCAGGGCCAGCCCCACTAGACTCTGCAAACAAGGAGGAAAGTGAAAAACCGGTTGCTCAGGCAGCTGGGATTTCCCTTTCTGTCTGAGAGGAAGAAAAGGCAATTCTGCAGAGTTGACAGCTGTGGGAAAATGGTGAATTGGCTTAATCTTAGCCTATTTGGAGATGGAAGCCAGAGCCTACTAGTGACCTTCTAGCCAAGCCCTCCTTCTTCTGGGTCTCTGACCTTCACACTCTCTCTGTTAAAGGCCGCTGTTGAAACTCCACTTCCTCTCTTTGCTTCTGTGACATGGTACTTGCCCATCTTATCCTCTGATCTGCTGGCTCTTTCTAGATCTATCCTGCTTTCTCATACATTTCCTCCTGCTGCCTCATTTCTGGAGGCCTTGTCTTCTGCCCTGTCTCAAGGCCTGCAGGATCCTCTTGCCTGCACTCTCTCCTAATGTCTCACTAGGGTGTCCAAGCTCAGGACACGGAGCAGCAGGCCACTGCCTTTTCACACCACGTTCTTATGCTGGCACCTCTGCCTGGGGTGCTCTTCTCACTTCCCACCTCCTTCATCTGGCTGCCTCCACTCTTCCTACCAATATCAACTCTGCTATCCCTTGAAACATGATGATTCTCTTTTAAAATTTCTGACCCCCCCCACTGGATTATGTCCTTCCTATCTTTCTGTCTCCTAGCTCATAGGACAGTGCTCAGTACACTGCAGGTGTTCAGTAAATGTGTGCTGAATGTAGTATTAAACTGTGCTCTGCATCCTAAGTCGTGAACCTGCCTGCTCCATCTCATCTCCTGTTCTGTTCCTCTGGTCTGTTCTGTATTCCACTGCCCTCTCCTTCTCAAGAACGAGTGTTAGTTCCTATTGCCAGTTACACTGAGTTGGGAACCCTCTGCTTTGGCTTTCATATCAGTCCTTAATCTGTCTCTAGCCTATCAAATAGATGTATCCCAACCATTGCCTTTTGGAGCGCTTTCTCTGAAACTGATCAGGTCTCCTGATGCCCTGAATGCACCAGGTTAATTCCAGCCTGAATGTCTTCCTGCCTGCCCATCAGGGCCCATCTCTATACCTTTTTACAGATACTTATTTTTCCATCTCCTCAAAATAGGGAGCTGGAGGACATAAAATGTGAAAAGTTCTCATCCCTGACAAAATCATTAATCACCTCCCCTTTATTCTCTCACACTGCCCAGGTTTTGATGATAAATTTAATAATACTCCTATCTACAATGTATACATAAGCCATAAAGCAAAATGCTTAACAAACACTCATAAACTCTTTTCTTCAAGAACCAGAATATTGCCAATGACAATGTATTTTTAAAAATTTACTAAGTTGCTAAAATTTACCAATTAATACATTTCACATCAAAAAAATCAGATTTCTGGTTTCTCGTGAAAAAAAAAAAAAAACCAACAAAAACAACAACCAGAAGATCAGGCAACACTGGGCCTGCATTTCCGCATTACAAAACAAAACAAAAAACAACAACAAAAAACCCATGGACCAGGCAGTCCTTCAGTTTGTCTCTGTTTTCACCCAGCCCTCTTCAATCATTTATGGACTACCATAAATAATGCTTGGCCCCCGAAGGTAACATTTGTGTCTACTTCCAGGCCTTCGAAGGACAAATGGCCCATGCTTCTCTGCTGGGAACAGGAGAACCATGTTATTTGGAAGAACCTCAGTGAATTGGCAAGATAGTGGCCATTCTATAAGGAGGCGACTAAGGCCCTGGGGCCTGTAGCAAGGAAGAGCTAAATATGGAAGCACTAGGGAGGAACAGAGAGGACCCCATGATTAGCCTCAGGGAAGACTGAGGCCGAATGACTTAGCTAGTACCAACTCCCAGTGATTTCAGTGTCTGCCTACTCTAAATCCCACTAGGAATATCATCATAAAGCATGTGATGACAACTGGGACAAGGCACACTAGAAAGACAAGCTCTGCCTTATTGAAAGCATGCTGAGCTTGTTTAGCAACTCAAGATATGTAAGCAAGTTCTAGACTCGTCTTGAGTCACCACATCTACTGACCCACCTCATCATCCTCCTTTGCAATTTCTTCCAAGTTCAAAGAAATGCACAAATATCCAGATACTCATCCCTCACTGAGACTCAGAAAAGGCATATATTACACACAAGTATAACATGCCGAGACCTGGGAGCACAAACCAGGTCTCCCATCCCTTTGCAATTCATTAAATGGTATAGGTGGGTAGTTTGCAGTAAGTATCCTGATTTTCTGAAAGGTGTTTCCATGCTTAAATTTCAAACCAAAAGTTTAAGAAAAATCCAGCGACTGTGATAACAGGGACACTTTCCTTTGGTCAATAGAACAGGCAATTATAAAGAAACTAAAAGTAATAATTTACATTAATCGTGAGCTTCATCTTTTCTTAACATTTTAATATACTTTGGTTAGGATAGGGTGAGTATCAGTCCTGTTTTACAGATGCAGGGACTGAGTGAGGATGAGAGGTGCTAGTTGAGTGGCCCACATCAATGTGACAATGATCCAAAGACCATACCCCTTCCATCTTTTTCTGAGGAAAAAATTCAATATCTTTCAAAATTCCACCTTTCCATTTTGATTCTTACCTAACTTTGTTTACTACACTGGGCTGCAGAAGTTCTTGAAGTTAAATAAGTCATTGTGGTTTGATGTGATATCTTGCAAAGAGAAATTTATTGATGAGTTCTTGGAGAAGTTTGAGTATTTTGGGCCTTGATTCTGAATGTTTTCATTTGTGTTCAAGGACTTGTCATCTGTTTTCTTCTAACTGAAAAATAAATCATTTCTAGGTTTCCGATAGGGAAATGTTTACCATGACATTGATGTCATTGGCCTGGGATAACACCAGGAAGCTAGGGGGCTGGGGATGGTGGGGAATCAGGTTAGTCATTCTGGGAGAAGCCCTCGCTGAAGAAAGACTCCTTTCTAAGCCCAATATGTTCCAAGCTTGACATTTTCAGGAATCTTGTCAACTTGGGATCAACATAGAAATGCCAGTACTCAAGGCACACCTTGTTAAGAATGTAAATGGAGACATTCCTTTCCATCCTACCCTCATCCTGAGTCTTTGTTCTAGTTTGCTCTGAACTTTCTCCTCTTCCCTAAAATGGAGGCTGTCCCAGGGTGACTGTTCCCATTCTCCTAAAGTCCTGGTTGGGGACACTGATGATACATTAGACAGCTCTATTTAAAATAAAAAAAAAAACAACTAATAATAATCAGGATACCACTAGTCTAGAACTCAGTGTTTCATTTGCCTGTGGAAGTGCCGATGTACTTCAAGAACAAATAATTGAAGGACATTATGTCATCTTTTTTGAGAGTGAAATGTGGATTTCTCATAGAAAGTCGAATATTTTAACTTAAAAATTTAAAATGTCAATAGTGTTTTCTTTTTCTAAATTTTTAAAAATGTAATATGGTTAAAATTAGATTGAAAAAGCAGCCCATGACTGGTTTATGGGCCAGGGCTTCTATTTTAGATCAAACAATTTTAATATACTTGCCTTTAATATAAGTTTGAAGTATGCAACAAAGTATGCACTAACACAGTGGCTTCAAAAACACTGTCTTGCTCACATCAGAATTCATTTGTAGCTGTTAAACATGAATTTGCAGCCTGCTGACAAGCATTTGTAAATGCTTGTAAAGAAGTGATGATGTTTTTTAATCTGGAAACTGACTACTTAAGCTTTCTGTCTTAGAGATATAGTCTTTCTCATGGTTAATCTTAACATAATTAAAAAGAGAATGTCTTAGCTAAAGAGTGTTAGGTCTCCTGCTTGCCCCTTAGAGCAATGGCATTCTGACATTAAATTCTCTCTATTGCACTCAGTAAAGACATTCTACCTACTGAATTAATGCAAGCATTTTAGTATGTGCTTGAATATCTGAACATTATTCCTAACTGAAAGATGATGAATTGTAAGGGAGATTAAAAGGGCACAGGAAATAGTATCAGTGGCTATTGAAAGGCCTAGTCACTCTTCCTGAATCCCATGCATCTATCCATCCGTCCATCCATCCATCCATCCATCCATCCATCCATCCATTCACCCATCCATGTATCCATCCAATATGGAGCATCAACTGAGATACTCAGCACTGCTACATTTCCAGGGATACTGAGATGAATCCTGGTTTTTCAGAACATAAACTCTGGCCCAGGACTAGGCCAGATTCTTATTTCTACGTGTTCACCTAGCCACCCTTCCTGCTTCTATGTGGAATTTGCATTGGATGGACCATGCTTCCTATTCTTGTGACCTACTTGCTCATTTGAGACTTATTAACCTCTGTCTTGATTATTACATACTCTCTGACACATATTTTAGTGCAGGATCTTAGGGGAAGGGAAGTACATAGAACAAACCTGATCAACAGGTGCTACAATTTGAGAAGGATTTTCAAATTTGATCTTTCATCTGATGCTACCACAGTCCCTGAAGTCCCACAATTAAAAACGAACTTTTTTCCACCTTGTAGGTTTTGGTTTTTAAGGGTTTTCTATTAAGATGTAAAAACCACAGAAAAAGCTTTTATCTTCTACCTGTTTATAGAAAACTTTATTATGAATGATGCTATAGCTAAGAAAGGAGGAGGTTAAAAAGAATGGCTGTTGAATGCCAAAGGCCCATTTTTGCCTTAAATTTCCAGTGTTCTCTAAGGTTGGCTGCAGATGTAAGGAGAGATTGGAGGCCTGCCAGAAAGCCTAGGACATGGGCAGAAATTGGTGGCCCATTGTCACATAATCTCAAGTAGAAAATTATCAGATACATGGTAGAAACTGTTATTTGAGAATAAGGAAATCTTTGCAATGTAGGATTTTTGAAGTAGAAGGGAAAATAGGAGTGTGCTAGCCCAGTTATTATAGGTGAGAAGAGGTGGTTAACGATTTGGCTAAAGTCAGTGGTCAGTGTGGGAGCTGGCTGCCCTTCTTCATAATCTAATGTTGCACATCGCTCCAGGTCAGTGCCTCTGCAGGATGTAAAGCACCTGAAGTAGAAGTCTTCAGGCTGGGATTCCTTTAACTTGTGGTACATGTACTCCTTTTCAAGGAGTACAAGATAGTATGGGAAGGACAGATTTAAGGGAATACATTCCCAGATCTTGAATTTCCATATCTATTATTCTGATGAGTCTTTTTCATTTTTGACAATCATTTATCAAAACAGATGTTTTTGTTACTCATGTTGATTTGTTGAACTGTACACTAGGAATAATTGTAATGGTAACAGTATAAAAGAAATGTTGAACACCTTAGAGTCTTATGGCCACAGAAAAAAATTAAGTTCTAATTTAAAAACATGTTCTGTTGGAAAGAAATATGAGTAAAATGAATTTTAAGTATAAAATATATTATAGTAGGATAAAATTCTGTGGAGAAAGTAGAATGGAAATATAAGTTCAAGGAGAAAAGAAAGTGATGTCAAATTTCCAATTATAAAAAAAAGCCTGTTCACATATTTAAAAAATGAATAACTAGGTATTGCATTGCTAAGGTAGTTAGCAAAGAGCCTTTGGGTTAGTTTAAAACAATAATGTAAAAGTTTTATTTTCAAACACCAAAATGTATGATATAGTGGAAATTACATTATTTGATACCATTTAAACTGATTATGAAAAACTTTTTAAACACATGCAAAAGGCTACATAGCTTTGACAAGTTGTTTAGGGGTTCAAATGAAAGAGACATGGAAGACCCACTGTTTTAGTACTTGACTTGGAATGGGCCATAGTGAAGGTGGACCTGAGAGGGACCAACGTTTGCAAACTCAAATGTCCTAGTGGCCAAGGAGGTTTGCATAAACCAGTGACATGGGCCTAGTAGGCACTAGACAGTGGAAGAGCTCATGTCCAAAGGGGCTGCTATTACTCAGTTCCAAGCAAGCAGCGCTGTGCTCGACTTCAAAGACTCTGTTTCTAGATTTTTCTAGAAATTCTATATTTTTAGAAAATAGCTCTATATTTTTCATATTGGCTCAAAAAATGTTAAGATGTTATATGGATCAAACAAAGCACTTTGTTGGGCTGAATCTGGCCTTATGGGTCAGTTATAACTGCTGTAGACAAAATGGCATGTAGACTGACCTTTATTTGACCATATTCTAGGAGGGAAAGTGCCCAGTGGCTGATACATGATTACTACATTACTTTTTTCTAAAAATATAGGGAACCAAGTATTAGAGATTGTTATTTTGGTCTTTTAAAGTATTTATTTCCTAGTGAGTTCAGGGAACTCTACAAATCTATAAGTAAGGAAGACATTCCTTACATTCTAGAACCAAATGCACTTCATAGTCACATAAATATAAGATGTAATGTAATATAGATCTAATTTAATTATGTTCCAAGAATTCACTTTATGTTTCCGGTGTCATAACTTCAACAACTGATGACACTGTAGCACTGAGGACATAATCTGCCCTGAGAATTACTTGTAGTCTGATAGCCCCTTTTCAGCCCTGACTTTAAGGAAAGTTTTATGCAGCTAATCATTTCTTCCTTCCTGAAACTCCTTCCTCTTTGTTTTTCTTTCTGAACTTGCTACAGTTTCTTGGTGAGACTGTCTTCTAATTCACTCTTTAAATGTTGGTATTATCTGTAACATTCCTGTTTCCCTTCCTTCTTCTCCCCTGACTTCCTCATCTCTTTTCCTTTCTTCTCTCTCCTTCCAGTCTCCCAGATCAACCTTTTTTCATCTCCATAGCTTCAAATATCGTCTCTGTGCTGATGCATTTCAAATCATTACCTTTTATCCTGGTCCCTCACCTAAGATCCAAACCTGAATATTTAGGAGCCACCAGGCCTACATCTGAACTCATCAGTTTCCTCCTGCAAACAAATAAACAAACAAATGCTCTATATACTTTTCTTTTAGTCAGCCATTGTGGTGAGAAGCATGAGCTTTGGAAGATTGTCCCTCAGTCTTTCCTCGGCATTCCTCTTGTTGGGAAGCTCATTTCTCATTTTTATTTCCACTCTCCAGATTTGAGGCCTTAACCTCATTCTTTTGGAACACTGTAATAACCTCCCAGCCTTTCTGATATTGCTTCTAAATTTATTTCTTCATACTTTCATAAGAGTTATTTTGCCTCAAGACCAATAGGAACATGCCATTTCTTTCCTCCAAAACCTACATGGCTTACTATGTTCTATAAAAATCTCACTCCTTACCATGGCATCCGAATAGCATTTTAATATTACGCAAAGTATCAGTGAGTGTTCTGCTCCCCCACAATGAATGCATTGCTAGTGTTCTGGAAAGACCAGGTTAAATTAAGCAAAATGGGTTTCCTTGGTCTAGAACATTTTAGAGCTGCTAAAATGCTAATGTGAATTGTGAATCTCTGCAATTGCCCAAATATACTGGGTCAGGGATCCTCCCATTGCGGAATGACTATGAATAGCTAAGGGAGGGTGTTTGCTGAAACCCAGCTGGGGAACTCTAGTAGATTATTGATGGTGCCGGCAAGCTACCTGTCAGGCCTGCCTTCTGCTGCCCGGCTTCTCTCACTCTCTGCCCCTGCCACACTGCAGCACTGGTTCTAAAACAGGCCACACACCATTATAAGCCTCTGGGCTCCTGCTAATTCTATTCCCTCAGTCCCTAATGCCCTTTCCTCCATTCTTTACTTGTTCAAAACCTATACATCCTTCAAGAATTAATAGAGAATTTTTTGTTACCTTTTCATCTCCTCTGTCATTTTTTAACTCTCTCCATTACTTTATTCTTTCTTAAGTCATGTTTATGTGAATGTCTATTTTTCCTAGCAAACTCTAAGCTTCATTGTTTAAATTCATCCCCTCACTCAGGATTCAACAATATCTAGCAAAGGTTATTCTAAGCACTAATCTGAGTATAGGGTTGAGTTCTTATTCCTTTCCATAGTGATATGATTTGGCTGTGTCCCCACCCAAAATCTCATCTTGAATTGTAAGAGTCAATTGTAATTGTATAATTCAATTATAATTGTAATTCTAGCCCCACATTCTCCACGTGTGGTGGGCAGGACCACGTGGAGGCAACTGGATCATGGAGGCAGTTTACCCTATGCTATTCTTATGATAGTGAGTGAGTCTCAAGAGATCTGATGGTTTTACAAGTGTCTGGCATTTCCCCTGCTTGCCCTCACTCTGTCCTGCCACCCTGTGAAGAAGGTGCCTGCTTCTCCTTTGCCTTCCGCCATGATTGTACATTTCCTGAAGCTTCCCCAGCCATGTGGTACTGTGAGTCAATTAAACCTCTTTCCTTTATAAATTACCCAGTTTCCAGTATTTCTTCATAGCAGTGTGAGAATGGACTAATACAGATAGGATTTGCCATTCTTAACAAAGCACTCGAGAGGCGGTTGTGCCACAGCGGCTGAGAGCACGGTCTCAAGGCCAGGCGGCCTGCATCTGCTTTGCGCCGCTGCTTAACTATGTAACCTTGGGAAGGTTGTAAAATATGATACATGAAAATATGCTGTTATTCTTAGGAATTTTGGAGTATTTTTCAAGATATAATAAAATTTTAACTTCAAAATAATAAAGAAAAATGTTTTAGCAAAGCAATATACTTTATAGCCAAACAATAAAACTATAAGAAAGTAAAATGCACTTCTGAAAAAATATTTCAATAACTTCAACTGAGCATGGACATATTTTCTTGCTTATGTGGTTATCTAGAAATTAAAATTCACTGGAATTTTTATAAGTGTCAGTTCAACATTTTTCTGAGGAAAAAAATTTTAAACTGCATATTTGATTTGAAAACTCAAATTAGTTTACGGTTTTCTTTTAATGTTCAAAATAGAATTTCTGACCAATAAAATATCCACTATATTTATATTATGAATGCAGATATCATTTAGACACACTGGAAAGAATGATATCCACTAACTGTTTCACCCAGGAGCGTGTGACCCTTAATCAGGTGGTTTCATGGTCTTTTATTGCCTTAGCATGTTTCTAGCATCATATGCTGATGAGTTGGGACCTCTTGGACTGTTTTCCTCTCATTCTGTAAGAACTATCCACTGGGGTCAAAGTTGAGTGGGACTGAATAAATAGGAGGGTCAAAGAATTATTGTATGTGATAGCACTTGGAAATTATAGAACTATACCATGCTCATTATGTTGCCTTGGAAAGTTTCTGCTTCAAAGGCACTGCATAAGAAGGTCTCTTTGGCAGGCCAGAGGCAAAACTCCCTCAGTGAGATCCCTATCGACTGTCTATAGCAAACTTAATAGTATCTTGGTGTTCTAGCAAGATTCCAGGACAGGGATATTTACATTTAGTTAGAGTATGTCTTTTTTGAAAACAAGTTGTAAATTATTTTTAGGTTGTCTTACATTTGGTGCCAAGAACAAAATATCCTAGAGTTTTCCTGGGATTAGGAATGGGTCATGAGAATCAGGATGTGCTAAGGGTGACTGATAGTACTTTGCAACTTCATGGAAAGAAAATATAAATTGTAACATAGCAAGAGTGCCTACTTCTAATGTCATTCATGGGTTCATACATACCAGTTTTTAATGCAAATATTAAATCATCAAACTCCTGGGACTCCTCATCGGCTATCAGTGACCCCTGGCCATATCCTCCAGAGGACGGGAACGTGGCTCCATTTTGTGGACTTGGCTTTAAATCAGGGCTGGCCTGACTGCCCTGTTGGAAGGATGCTCTCTCCCAGTCAGGTGGCACCTTTTTGGATTGGGATGGGGGGAAAAAGAAACCATAATATGAATGCATACACATTCACTATGAAACCCAAATGAACAATTGATCTCTGCCTCTCCGTACAAAGACCTTGCTAAATGGCAGTGGCATTGTTTTGAAACTAGACCTTTACTTATTTATAAATTTATTTTTTGTAGAGATGGAGTCTCACTACATTGCTCAGGCTGGTCTCAAACACCTGGGCTCAAGAGACCCTGCCTCAGCCTCTCAAAGTGCCATGATTATGGGTGTGAACCACCATGCCTGGCCTTAAATTTCGGTGGGAGGATTGCTTGAGCCCAGGAGTTAGAGACCCACCTGGACAAGACTGTAAGACCCCCATCTCTACGAAAATTTTTACAATGTAAAAAATTAGCTGTGTATGGTGGTGTGCACCTGTATTCCCAGCTACTCAGGAGGCTGAGGTGGGAGACTCACTTGAGCTCAGAAGTTTGAGGCTGCAGTGGGCTATGATCATGCCACTGTGCTCCAGCCTGGGTGACAGAGAGACATCCTGTCTCTACTGAAAAAACAAAAACAAAAACAAAACAAAACAAAATAAAACAACTTTAATTTTATCTTTATTCTTTAGAAAATTATGTCTCTCCCTGAGACAATTTAATCTGTGATTCTAAACCATGTCTCTATTTGAATTACTTGTAGATTTCTATGTTGTCATGTGTGGGGAACGAAAACTAATTTTTAACCCAATAAATACATTTTTTTGGTAAGATGTATGCAAAGAAAATTCTGTTAAAAAAATATAAGAAATGGAGAAGAATCCTCCTAATCCTTTATCTAAAATGCCACATAGGATTTTAAATATAGTAGGTATCTATAAGGATATACTAAATTGAGAAAAATACTTTCATAGCATTCCTCCTTGTTTTTGATTGAATGATTAAAAAGATAGCTCTATCCTGGAATGATTAAATGTATTTACATCCCTCTAGGTTACTGGTAAACAACCCCTTAATCATTCCTTCCTTTACTTTCCCTTCTCTGCATGGTTTTTTAGAATGTCTCTGACAGCACTTCACTGACAGCTGAATCAAGGCCAATTCTATGCCTCTGAGGAATGCAGAGCATACTTCAGGCTCTGCTGTTGCACAACACCCAAGTGAGCACCCAAGTGGTGGCTCTGGACCAAGAATTGGACTGTTACAGCTACTGCCTACCAACATAGGGTGTTCTGAGAGACAGGTTACAGCTACTGCCTATCAACACAGGGTGTTCTGGGAAACAGCAAAGACACTTCGTTTCTGAAAATGGCGATCTGAGAACTTTAGAAATGAACTTGAGAGGAAAAGATGAACCTTAAAAAATTTCACTAGGAAGTTGAACATCTAGACCAGCAGTGTCCAATAAAACTTTCTGCAGTGATACAAATGTGTTATATCTGTGTTCTCCAATATGGCAGCTACCAAACACATGTGGCTGTTGAGCACTTAAAATGTGGCGAGGGTGAATGATAAACTGACTCTTTAATGTTGCCTAACTTCAGTTTAAATTTAAATAGCCACATGCAGCTAATGGTTATTGTACTGGACAGTTCAGATGTAAACAAATGCTGGACTGAGCAACCATTCAAAAAAAATTTTAAGATTCATTTCTGAATTCTTGATCCTAAAAAAATCCCAGTTTCCATTGGACCTGCTGTGATGAAATAAGTCTATTTTAAGAACTTTGGGGATAGAGAAATCGTACTAGATTTCCAAAAATTTAAGGATACTAAAGATATAGGTTGATTTTTAAAGACTGTACTTGAACTTATTCATTTTATAACTCAAATTTTGTACCCTTTGATCAAAATCCTTCATTTCTTTCACCCCCAGCACCTGACAACCACCTTTCTACTCTGTTTCTGTTACTAGTTAATAATTCTGTATATTAAAATTTCTCAAACTAAAAATATATATAGTACTTGAATTGTGAATATTTACCTTAATTTTAACCTAACATAAATAAAATTCCTTTCCATATTGCTATGAAGGACAAAAGTTATCTCTGGACAGGTAAGTTATCAGTCTATTGATTTATCTATCTACCTATCTCTCCATCCATCTATTAATATAAACTGTTTCCTTTTCAGACAGATGTACCTTGATTTCCTGCCATTTTTCAGGAAGTAAACACAAATACTGTTTTCCTTGGCTCCTTAATATAAAGAGGGCAATATGAGCTTATAAAAAAATGGTAACCAAGCACATCTTGGACACTGCAGAAATTTTTAGAGGCCTTTGTTACTATCTCCTCCTGGCCAAAGGAATTCAGGGATGTTTTAAAATGTGAGCAGTCGCCCCACTGCTAGGGGCAGCATTACTGACAAGCTGGTGGCAATGGGATTCACGCACAGGAAATAAAAATGATGTGGACAGAATGCAGAGAGCAATGGGAGGTGGATTTGTACAGAGGAAATCCTGGCTAGATTTTCCAATAGTGCTGCAGAAGCACTCTTCTGAGCTTTTTTTCTAAAATATTTTCTGGTATATAAATTGAAAAGAGGTTTGGCTTAATTTCTTTTCTCTGTTTGCTGGGATTGAAGTAGTGAGTTGGAATGGGTAGAGGAAGAGAGCTATGAAAGTATTTTTAGGAAAAATAGCATCTTAAGAACCATTTCCTTGGCAGACCCAGTCACTGACATGTCAAATTAGAAAGATTCTGAAGAAAGAAATGTCAAATTATACTCCATCCGATTTCCCAATACAAACTGCTGGTCAGTCTAGCTCACAGGGTGAGGAAGAAAAAGAATTAGATAATGAGTGTGACGCTATAGTAAGGAAACCAAGTACCATAGGTCAGAAGTTGTCACCTAGTGTGATTCATCTTGATTTAAAAGTCACCTAGTGTGATTCATCTTGTACTCTTTATGAGGTGGAGAGCCTGTCAATGAGACAGACAGACACAGAGAGAGAGAGACAGACAGACAGAGAGAGAGAGAGACAGAGACAGAGAATGAAAGGGCAAGGGCAGACACCTCCTCCATAGCACTGATGAGATTCTGGGTGGACTTGCTGATTTCCCCTCCAGCAGGAGGCATTCCACTCCCGGGCGTGAAAAAGGCTGTGCTGGGTCCAGGATGCCCATTCATTTCCACAGTGTAACTGGCCTTCATAGGGCAACACATTTGGTTGTGTAAAATGAAATAAACCACGAAAACATAAAGTCCCTGCAAAAAAAAAAAAAAGAAAAGAAAAGAAAAAGAAAAGAACATCAGCACGTCAAAGTCAGTCCTGCTACCGTAGCTGAAGAATAAACATGGTTGTATTGGTCCATTCTCATGCTGCTATGAAGAAATACCCAAGACTGGGTAATTTGTTTTTCCTTCTTTCTTTTTTTCTTTCTCTTTTTTTTTGAGCTGGAGTTTTATTCTGTCACCGAGGCTGGAGTGCAGTGGCATGATCTTGGCTCACTGCACCTCTGCCTCTCAGATTCAAGTGATTCTCCTGCCTCAGTCTCCCAAGTAGCTGGGACTATGGGTGTGTGCCACCACACCTGGCTAATTTTTATATTTTTAGTAGAGACGGGGGTTTCATCATGTTGGCCAGGCTGGTCTCGAACTCCTGACCTCAAGTGAGCCACCCACCTCAGCCTCACAAAGTGCTGGGATTACAGGTGTGAGCCACCGTGCCCAGCCAAGACTGGGTAATTTATAAAGAAAAGAGGTTTAATTGACTCATAGTTCCACATGGCTGGGGAGGCCTCAAGAAACTTAACATCATGGTGAAAGGCACCTCTTCACAGGGTGGCAAGAGAAACAATTGAGTGCAAGGAGGGGAAATGCCAGACGCTTATAAAACCATCAGATCTCATGAGACTCACTAATTATCATAACAGCACACAGAAAACTGCCTCCATGATCCAATTATTTCCACCTGGTCCTGCCCTTGACACATGGGGATTATTATAATTCAAGGTGAGTTGTGGAGAACACAGAGCCAAACCATATCATTCCGCCCCTGGGCACTCCCAAATCTCATGTCCTCACATTTCAAAACACAATCATGTCCTTCCAACAGTCCCCCAAAGTCTTAACTCATTCCAGCATTAACCCAAAAGTCCAACTCCAAAGTCTCATCTGGGACAAGGCAAGTCCCTTCCACCTCTGAGCCTGTAAAATCAAAAGCAAGTTAGTTGCTTCCTAGATATGATGGGGATACAGACATTGGGTAAATACACCCATTCCAAATGTGAGTAATTGGTCAAAACAGAGGGGCAACAGACTCCATGCAAGTCCAAAATCCAATAGGGCAGTCATTAATCCTTAAAGTTAAAAAATGATCTTTGACTCTATATCTTACATCCAGGTTCATGCTGATGCAAGAGGTGGGTTCCCGCGGCCTTGGACAGCTCCACCCCTGTGGCTTTGCACATTACAGACCCCCTCCCAGCTGCTTTCACAAGCTGGCTTTGAGTGTCTGTGGCTTTTCCAGGCACACAGTGCATGCTGTTTGTGGATAAACCATTCTGGGGTCTAGAAGATGGTGGGCCTCTTCTCACTGAGGCAGTGCCCCAGTGGGGACTCTGTGTGGGGGCTCCAACCCCAATTTCCCTTCTGCATTGCCCTACCAGAGGTTCTTTATGAGGGCTCCACCCCTGCAGAAAACTTCTGCCTGGGTGTCCAGGCATTTCCATATACCCTCTGAAATATAGGCAGAGGTCCCCAAACTCAATTCTTGTCTTCTGTGTACCCACAGGACCAGCACCATGTGGAAGCTGCCAAGGCTGGGTGGGGGCTTGCACCCTCTGGTGCAATGGCCTGAGCTGTACCTTAGCCCCTTATAGTCATGACTGGACACATGGCACACAGCAGCGGGGCCCTGGACCAGGTCTAGGATACCATCTTTCTCTCATAGGCCTCCAGGCCTGTGATGGGAGGGGCTGCGGTGAAGGTCTCTAGCATGGCCTGGAGATATTTTCCCCATTGTCTTGGCGATTAACATTTGGCTCCTCATTACTTATGCAAATTTCTGCAGCCAGCTCAAATTTCTCCCCAGAAAATGGGTTTTTCTTTTCTACTGCATCGTCAGGCTGCAAATTTTCCAAACGTTTATGCTTTGTCACCTCTTGAATGCTTTGCTGCTTAGAAATTTCTTCCGCCAGATAACCTAAATTATCTCTCTCAAGTTCAAAAGTTCCACAGATTTCTAGGGAGGGTGTAAAATGACACCAGTCTTTTTGTTAAAGCATAGCAAGGGTCACCTTTACTCCAGTTCCCAACAAGTTCCTTGTCTCTATCTGAGACCACTTCTGCCTGGATTTCATTGTCCACATCACTATCAGCATTTTGGTTAAAGCTATTCAACAAATCTCTAGGAAGTTCCACACTTTTCCACATTTTCCTGTCTTCTTCTGAGCCCTCCAAACTGTTCCAACCTCTGCCTGTTACCCAGTTCCAAGGGCGCTTCCACATTTTTGGATAGCTTTATAGCAGCACCCCACTGTCTGAGGTACCAATTTACTGTATTAGTCTGTTCTCACACTGCTATAAAGAAATACCCGAGACTGGGTAATTTATAAAGAAAAGAGGTTTAATTGACTCAGTTCCACACAGCTGGGGAGGCCTCAGAAAACTTACAATTATGGCAGAAGGCACCTCTTCACAGGGAGGCAGGAGAGAGAATGCGTGCAAGCAGGAGAAATGCTAGATGCTTATGAAACCATCAGATCTAATGAGATGCACTCATTATCATGAGAACAGCATGGGATAAACTGCCCCCATGATCCAACTGCTTCCATCTGGTCCTGCCCTTGACACATGGGGATTATTACAATCCAAGGCAAGATTTGGGTGGGGACATAGAACCAAACCATACCAATGGTTGAAAGCATTGTTGATTTTCCACAAGCATTCTTCAAATTCTACTAAAAGCTGAGAATTTACAGAACATGTTAGGAGTCTAGCAAGAGACCATGGCAAATTTTGAATGTCACAAAAAATTTAGTCAATGTAATTTAGGAAAACTCTCACTAACAAATCTTTTTTTTTTTTTTTTTTTTAAGACAAGGTCTTGCTGTGTCACCCAGACTGGAGTTCAGATGGAGTGCAGTGGTGCAATCACAGCAGTGGTGCAACCTGCCTCCCAGGCTCAAGCGATACTCCCACCTTAGCCTGCTCAGTAGCTGGTACCACAGGCGTGTTTCACCATGCTTGGCTAGTTTTTTATTTTTATTTTTTGTACAGATGGGGTTTTGCCATGTTGCCCAGGCTGGTCTTGAATCCCTGAGCTCAAGAGATATGCCCACCTTGGCCTCCCATAGGGCTGGGATTACAGGTGCAAGCCACCATGCCCAGCTTCAAATTCTTTTCTCGGTAAAAACTTAAGTGATGCTGAAATCTAGCTTTATTAATACATGAAAACAGAATTGCAGAAGTATATCTGATTAGCTATGTACATTTTGTTTTAGAAAGCAAACTTCTTAACTTCCAAAAAAGTACCATATTTTCCCATCTATTTCACTTATTTCCATTTTTTTCTTAGGAAAATGCTGAAACTGGGGTACTAATAGTGATCCATTCACATTGTAGATTTCTGGATGGGCAGCATTAATCAAGCCTCTGATTTCATTTGTATATCTCACCTACTTATCTCATTTGAAAATAGAATCACTGGGTAGGGACTCAGCAGAATTCAGTAGATTGCTTAATATTTGGCATGCCTTGCCTCACAGTAAATGTTACATAAGGATAAAGCTAACGCATGCATTCTTAAAGAGCTGCTGGCCCTTTAAATTCTTTTGCGACCCAGTCAAACTCTTGACAATTGCTCGGCTTTCGTCACAGACAGCAACTCAAAATTTGTATTGCTGTTCCTGACATCGCCTACACTGGCTCTCATTCATGGTCTCTACAAAGGATCTACTGTATACTTCTAATGGTGTGTCTATAAAGCTTGGTAATTGTGACCTTTATGTTCAGCCAATAAAATATGTTATATTGTGCCTCTTGTATCTATTTATCCTGATGTTTCAGAAGCAAGTAAGAATCTCAATTAAATAGTTACTAAAATTATTAAATACATAAAAATAAAAGCAAGGCATTCAGCTCATTAAAGAAGAAAAGGAATTAACATCAAGATTTTTCAGAAAACATGAATAAGTATCTTCATTTTGCGAAAAATGGCATTCTCCCGTGGTTCTTAACATTTCTGGGAGTGTAGAAGCAATAATTTTCTTGTGGGCCTGAAACTTACCTCTGTTGGTATAATCATAAAAAGTCTATTAGAAAATACCCAGGACCTAAGAATTACAAACAACTTTTATACAAGTGAAATTAGAGGGCAATGCTCTAGGTATGTAGGCTAGTGTTTGATTTCTGCTGCCACTTCTGGAATACTATTATAATTTAGTCCTTTCTCCCCTTTCTACTCAAATGATCCCTTCTTGGGTTGGCATCTAATCTGTATTGATAAAAAAATATGTTTTAAAATCAGTGGTTTATCTGCTAAAAATACTTTAAAGTGTAATTGCTCTAACCATGATCTAAAAGTAAACAAACATGTATTTCCCTTTGAGTTAGAGTTGTTTGTTTTTTTGGAAACAATAATAATATTCTAAATTGTGTATGATAATAAGTGAATTAGTTTCATGTGAAAAGGACATCATGGACATTAGCAGAAACAAATCTTCCTGAAAATACTCACACACATCCAAAATTTTTCTTGTACAACAAACTTTTCACATGGGTATGACCTAATTAAATTGGCTACAGCAATAGACAAAACAGGAAAAAAATAAAACTGTCAGCCTTAAAAATTGTGCAAACGTTACTGATTTATTTCAGGATTTCTCTCAGTGTTGTGAAGTGATAGGGTAAAAGCTAGATTGGGAAACAAAATCCATGCTTTAAAATCCATCTCTGAGGACCCATTTGTTAAAACAGTGTATTCTCCCTCTTGTTTGTTTTTATATCTAGCCTTTTGTGTTTCAGGAAAGAACTGCCTGCTGAAAATAACTTGCATGTGAAAGCTGCATGTTTTTTTTTCTTAAAAGCATAGAAATATACAGTAAATATTGTGAATCTTTTAGATGTGCTGCAGGAAACACAAATGCTTAAAATGGAAAGAAAAGAATGTTTAAATGCAGATTGTATGACATTTGCCTGTGTCCAGCCCAAGCTGGGCAAATATAGAAAATGGACTTTCATTATCCAAAGTACTCAGCTGTGGAGGTTTCTGACCTCAGGATAAAAACAAGTCCCCGTTCCAAACACTGCATGTTAAATCTCAGGCTCCCTTTTGTATGCCAGTCTGTGAAAGAATTATAAGAGAGAATCTGGATTCTCAATTATTTAATCCAATATTGCTGATCACCCACTATGTGCATTGGCAAGCACTGAGACGTAAGGATAAAATATTTGGCTCCTAATCTCAAGTTACTCACAAATACAACAATACCTCACAATATAACAGCTTAACTGTTTTAGAAGCTGGACCTATATAATCCATCTGTTCTTCCTATTCTTTACCTAGTGAAAGCTTACAGGGAAGGGAATTCTTTCTATGCATTACCATTTTGATTATTTTGTTGGCTCTCCTACTATAATCATAAAAAATGCTTTCAAAAGTCTTTCGTTAGACTGGGCGTGGTGGCTCATGCCTGTAATCCCAGTGGCTTGGGAGACCAAGGTGGGAAGATCACTTGAGACCAGGAGTTTGAGACTAGCCTGGGCAACCTAGAGACCCCAATTCTACAAAAAATAAAAAAGAAATTAGCCAGGCATGGTAGCACACACCTGCCATCCCAGCTACTCAGGATGCTAAGCAGGAGGATTGCTTGAGCCCAAGAGGTTGAGGCTGCAGTGAGCCATGTTTGCATCACTGCACTGCAGCCTGGGTAACAGAGCCAGACCCTGCCTCTAAAAACAAACAAGAAAGTGTCCTCAGTAATATTTGGATTGACCATACCCACTACTGATGGTAGCGATGGCCCATCTGGAGTGGCTACTGCGGAGATGCTGGCTGCAGAAGGGGAGGTATGGCTGGGCTTTGAACTCCATAGAGCTGGTGGGGGGCTGGCAGCAGGCAGGAGCCACTGCAGCCACCCAAGCTGCAGCTGCAGACCTGGGCATCTCTGCCCTCTCAAGGGCCCAGGAAGCCCCCCACTGCCCCTGCAGGCTCAGAAATGCCCGCTCCCACTGCCTGGCCTCTCCACACTCCCAGTGCCTGCTCCAATCTCACAGCAAAGTTGAGGCCAAGCCTGGGCACTGTTGCAACCCAGCCAGGCATGCACACACTCAGGGAAGCACTGACATACTAGCCCTCTGCTGCCTTGACCCCCTCCAGACTTAGAATGCCAATGAACATGGGAGGGAGGCTGAGGGGGGCTGAGGGCAGCTCAGCACTGGCCTGCAGGCACCCCTCCGTATGAATGGCCTGGGCATCATGAACAGTGGCATGAGGCAGACTGGCTCTGGAGTAGAGGGGGAAGGCCCCTGTTGAGGCCCCACCTTCAAGCTGGGGAAGGCCTGAAGCCTGGGGGCCAGGCTGTCAGTCCTGCAAACTGGAGTGGGAACTTATGGTGCTTTTTCTAGACCCACCTATGGCCACCCATGAACCAATCAGCATGCACTTCCTCCCTCTGAAGCCCATAAAAACTCCAGATTCAGCCAGCCTTGAGCACTTGATGGGACGACCTGCCTGTGGAGACAAGCTACCTACTCTGGTGTCTCCTCTCTGCTGAGAGCTGAGCAGACGTAGGGACGACCAGCTGCGGAGAGGAGCACTGCGAGTCTCCTCTGAGCTCTATCACTCAATAAAGCTCCTCTTCACCTTTCTCATCTCCCACTTGTCTGCATACCTCCTTCTACCTGGGCATGGGACAAGAACTTGGAACGTGCCTAATGGCAGGGCTGAAAGAGCTGTAACACAAACAGGGCTGAAACACACCCCTTCCTTGCCATATTGCAGGCAACAAGGAGAGAAGAGCTGTGGCTCCTTGGGGAGCCCAGACCTAGGAGTGCCCCAAGCCAGGGCAGTGACACCCTCTTTGGGGCTCTGCAGGTCCTGGCATTTCCAAGCTTCTGGGCATGACTGTGTTCCCTGGTGCCAGCCATGGAAGCTACTTGCGGGATGCCTAGTCCAGCCACAGCCTCACAGACAGCCAGTGCCTGTGGCGGTGTCTGGAGCTGCCAGCTCCACCACTGTGTGCAGTGGCCGGACCCCATACTTGCTCATTCACACACCCCTCGCCACTCCACTCGCCCTTGGCAGTCATGGGATCCAGGCCAGTAGCATGAGCCAAGTGCAGTCTGCCAGGCTGAGCAGGCCCAGTGGGCCTGAGCAAAACTCGGGCAAAGGCATCACTGGCCACAGAGGTTTCCAGCTGGCAAAGCGAAACCCCAAGGATCCCGTAACACTATGACCAATTCTGTATTTCTTTTGATTCAAGAATTTAAACTTATTAGCAAACATTCAGTGAGACACAAATGAAATCGTAATAGTCTAAAGGAGTTAATAAATGTTCTTGACGTCATCAAGGAGTAAAACAAGTACAGGAGATTCTGGACAATTATCTCAAAAATTTTTATCAGTTCCGTATGAGATAGGAAAGAATCAATATTACCATTGCACAAATTTAACCAGGAAGTGGGGTGGGGTGGGAAGAAGTGGTTAAAACAGGAAAGTGATTAAGCTGGGCTTTACACTCTTTTGAGACCTTTTTACAAGTTCTCCAAGGTTCAACAACTCCTAGTTGAGGGACATCTTCAGGTTTCAGATGAGTTCTCCAAATCAGTGTGGATTCCTGAGACAATGTGGAATAAGGGACTCAGAGGAATGAAATCTTCATTCAAATTATGCTCTCTTCATCTCAAAAATTACAAATTTGGAATTAAAAAAGGAAGACCTTCCTTTAAGCTGTAACCTCCTAGAAAGTAAGAGACCATGTCCAGTTCACTGTTTTATTTATTTATTTTTGTTTATAGTATGGTCCCTGGCATGCAGGAGGAGCTTAGGAAATATTTGTTAAATAAGGAATTATGGCATTTAATTTCATCAGAGGGACAGAGTAGGAAGGGGTAGAGACAGTCATGGGTCTGAGGGATGTGTTGGTTTCAGTCCTCTAATTCTATCACCACTATAGCTAGGTATTTCAGTAGTTGTTCAATACTACTTTTGTTTCAGCTTAGTCTTTCTGTTGCAACATGTAACATGTGCCACGGCTTCATGGCAGAATGAAGCATCCCTTCCTGGCCGGGTCAATGCTTTTCTGGGTTGGTATCTTCCTGGCGGTATGGTCACTTTGTGCTGAGCCCTCAGGTGACATCCTGGCTGTCTCTGGCTTTTCTGCTGAAGCCGGGTTTGCATACTGCCATGCTCCTTCCTGTGGCTACATCTCCTTAGAGGGCTTGTTGCTTTTGCTGTCCCCTTGGCAGACACCCCTGGGAAGTCTTTGTGATCTCTTGTTTCTGGCTTCAAACAGCTCTTGGGCTGCTGACATACTGCTGTTTTGCATCACCAATGACTTAGCAGCAAAGATAACGGATATTGTGCCAGTGACAGAATTGAAAAAACAAATATATACAGTATTTCTGCATTTGTATATTTTTCAGGTATGTGAAGAGTAGGCATTTAATCTCTAATTGCTTCATCTTTAAAAACTACTCTTAGTTTTTTTCATTTAAAATTGCTTTTATTGATGGTCTTATTTACAATATTGCTTTTGTTGATGGTCTTATTTATAATAAGAATCCACAATCTAACTGTGTATTAAATATATGGAAAAAGGAAACAAGTGAGTTCATCTTGATAGCTATAGGTTAGTACAACTGAAATACTTGGAAATCTATGCAAGCAATTATTGCTCAAATGCTTTTTAAAATATTTGCATGGTTTAAGTAATTAACTAGTATTCACCATGGGTTTGTCAAATTCTTCTATAATTACTTAATAATTTAGGGGACACTATTCAAAACTAGTAGAGATAATAAAAGAAGTCTGCTGGATTCAGACATGTCTATCATTAAATATCTAGGCAGCAGGCCTTCACTTTTAAGGTTTGGACAGATGTCTATTCTAAATTTTGCAATTCCTAGGAACAACAATTTTGTAGTTTTTAAATTATAAATATCCAGTATACATCAAGGTATTCTTCTTTTTATACACCAAGGTTTCTATCTGGAATTTAAGAACATATTTCTCTGTGTGTCACTTATGGACATAAGAAACATTAGGTTAGAGTCTCTTAGTGGTAAATATCCATAAGTGAAAAGGTAAGTATTAGGACATGCTTCAGTAATCTCATTTCCAGATAATATGATCCCTGTTCTTCAGCCTTTCCTTTTGAGCCTGTTTTACAGTGCTTTGTCTCTGAGACTCTCAGTGTTCTTCATGATTCTGTTAAGTTCCAGAGCATGGAACGCTAATCAGTCATGACAGGACTTATCAGGAGCCAGACTATTTCTGACAAGATAGAAGGAACTGAAAAGTAAGTTTTTAAAAGATTACAAGAATCCAAACTCCCTCACCCCACTAACCCTGCTTGGACAGTTTCCTAGATTTAAAAACTTTCCGAAGTACAAATCTGGGTGGTTGGATTGAGGGGTACAGAAGATTGGAGGTGGTCAAATGGTATTGAGGTGGGACTTAATAATATAGAAAAGGTTTGGCATCCAAGGATAATTTTTTTAAAAGTTTTAATAAAAACTGGAGAAAAGAATTGAGTTGGTATTGTCTTTCAATAGGAATTTTTTTAAAAAATTACAAAAATACCAAATTGTGCTGTAATAAATAAGATTATTTATTTAAATCTTGTTATAAGTAGTCTTAAACATAGTTTTGGTCAGTGTCCTTTAATTACCTTTTTGAAAACAAGGCCTTAAGAGTTTAGCATTCAGATATCTTTCTCATTGTATGGATAAGTTTAATTGGCCAGTGATAGGTGACCAAAGAACAGTATTGATGATGATGAAAGGGGAAAATTTGATGACCCCATTCCAATAAAAATAAGGGAGGAGAAGGGATCACTTTGCTGTAGAAGCTAAATTAAATTTCATACATGTTTGAGGTGAAAATATGTGAGATATTTTAAGTACCCCACTGAAGATGAAGAGAGAAGGCAAGGTTAGAATGTGAGTGTAGAAAATAGCTGTGTAGTGGTGAAAGCTGAAGCCACATGGGTGTACGACTTTTTAAAGAAGACACTTTATAGAGAAAAAAAGCTGAGTGCTCAGGATTAAACACAGCTGGAGGACATGAACAGGAAGAAGAACCAGTGAAGTAAACAAGGAACAACTGACTGGTCAGGCAAGTCAGATTAAGGACAGCCACAACTATATCAGGGAAGCCAAGGGAAGATTTTGTTCCCAGAGAATGAGGTGGTCCACATTGTCAAAACAGACATCAAGGAGAAAGAGAAAGAGGCATTTGCTCATTTCAGAAGTAACTGATGTCTCTGGAAAAAAACCACAATTACAATAGAGAGAGTGGTGAGAACAGGCTGAACTATGTAACATGTACTAGTGTCAAAAAAAGGTGTCAGGTTAGGGGAATAATCTGACTCGGTCCATTAAATCAGCCAGTTTGATAACTACATGATAACTACATGTTACTCCTTCTAACCCATCCACTTCAATCATTATTTTCCTTATTCAGAGCAAAAGACTATATAGCACACAATTAAATCTCTTTAGACTACAAACTGAATCAGGTGTTCCATTTGAAGAGAAATACTGAATGCACACTGCAAACTTCACATTCTCTGCAATGCAAGACTAGGGTGGTGTGCTTTCCTGCAAATGAGACGCCTTATCTCACACCAATGTCCCTTCTAGAGATACCCGATTTTTGTATTCCTGACTTATTCTTGTCCCACAAGTGGCTGAAGGGAGTCAGTTTGCCAAAGATACATATATACTGGGCTTCTAAATCTTTTATGCTGCAAATAACAGGAAAAAAACTCAAAAACTTTAAATATATTATTGACTTCATTATAATGGAACTTCGTATCAAAGGTGACCTAAATGGTCTTGTTTTAGAAACATTCTCATGTGACTCCATTCTAAGACAATGATATAGTCCATGTAGACTCTTACAGAAATGTGCAACTTCTCATGCTATGCTTTGCGGTACCGAAAGACATAGGTGTAAACTATGCCCTGAAGAGATAAGAAGTTTACCAATACAGTGGGCGCGGTGGCTCACGCCTGTAATCCCAGCACTTTGGGAGGCCAAGGGGGGTGGATCACTTGAGGTCAGGAGTTCGTGGCCAGCCTGGCCAACATGGTGAAACCCTGTCTCTACTAAAAACACAAAATTAGCTGGGTGTGGTGGCACACACCTGTAATCCCAGTTACTCGGGAAGCTGAGGCACAAGAATTGCTTGAACCCAGGAGGTGGAGGTTGCAGTGAGCCGAGATGGTGCCACTGCATTCCAGCCCAGGTAACAGAGTGAGTCTCCATTTAAAAAAAAAAAAAAGTTTACCAATAAAATTGGCAAAATGACAAATTCTGGGAAGTCTCACTAGCAGATAAATATTCCTTGAGGTATCATACTTCTTGGAATTTTTGCATTTATGGCTTTGAGATAATATAGCATCTAAACAGAAATAAATATTGTAATAATTCCAGCATATATACTGTCAAAAGATTATGTTATTATTTTCGAATACTCTTTTCTGATGACGGTTTAGTAGAGACAAATCATTCAATATCTTTTTGTTGCTATTTTCTTATCAGTGAAACAAGGGACCTAGGAGTTCTCTAAAGATGTTCTATAGAATCATTGATTTATTAGCAAAATGCTAAGACTCAATAGATGTTTTAATTTAAAAAAATAAAAATTTAAAAGGAAACCAAGTTCGTATTTATTGCAGAAGGAGAAACAAGAAAGAAAGAAAATACAGAGAAGCCCCCCAAAATTGATATCAAATTTTAGCAGTCAGAAATAACCACTCCAGCTTGGATATAAACTTTTGTAAAATTACAGTTTCTACAGAAGGTTTTTTTTTTTTCTCCAACCCATTAATTATGTCATGAGATGCTTTCACATGTAAGCACTTTTTTGGAATAAGAGCTGAAGTTGGATTTATGGTTGGGCAATCACTAGGGTAACCTCAGATCCTGGTTTGCTTGTGACAGTCCTGGTTTGAGTGGGATTCTTGGGTTAGCCTGTTGTCTCAGCATTTTTATTAGCATCACCCCATTTCACTCAACCGGCAATGACAGTGAATTATATGGCAAACTAGTAATTGCTTGCCAAGGGACCAGCATTGTAGAAGCCATCCTATTTGATACAGCAGGACTAGCAACTTTATCCTTACATAAATCCAGATTCTAACCAGCCAGCAATTTAAGTTCTCTCTTAATCATCTTTGGTTCATTCACTGAGTAAATACTAATAGCTAAGTGTCCACCTGGTAATGCACTGTAGGCTCCATGCAGGCAGTGAACAGAACAGGCTTGGTCTTGCCTCCAAAGTGTTTCATGGCCACTCATGTAGTCTAATGATTGGAATTCTACCAGGAGTTCCTCTGATCCCTGAATCTCAGACCACTGCTCGAACAGGAAAACAGTAAAGTGGAAGATGGGTCCAAGTGAAGGCTTTGCCTAAATTTAGGGAAGTCCTTCCAAATATTTTAATCTTTCCTCAACAAAATAATGTTGTATACTATTCTTTAAAAGTTTTTGAGTGTCTACTATATTGGAAACTCTGTGAACACATAAAAGGATGTAAAATACATGGTACCTGCTTCAAAGAGCTACGCTCAGTTAAAATATGAGGCATATGAAGCCTAACTCAGTTATAATATGAGGCAGTTAAAAATATGAGGCATATGAATACAGTTAAGTCCTGTGGCCTAGAATGCCTGCCATGATGTGGGTCCACACTCCCGAATTACTTTCCCAACAGAAAATTTTCAACTTTATCAAGAGCAAGTAAGTTTTAGGTGAGGTCCTGTGTCACCCATCTTGTGATGAAAGTCGAATGGAAAACAAAGGGCTGGGTACAGTGGCTCAAGCTTGTATTCTCAGTACTTTGGGAGGCTGAGGCAGGAGGATCGTTTGAGCCCAGGAGTTCAAGGTCACAGTGAAAAAAAAAGAAAAGAAAAAAGGATAAAAGAAAAGGGAAAACAAGAATTTCATATACATATTTATTGCATAGCCAATTTTTCATAGCTCAGTTTCTGGTAGTGCCACTTTTAATTGCCATGACCTCAAATCAATCTTGTTTTAAAAAGTACATTTTTAAACAGAGCATTTCTTTTTCTTAGACTATAATAAAGAAAATCAGCAAAATGACTATTATTTCTACTTCTAAAGGAAATGGAGTGATCAATTCTTGTAATCGGTAATTTGA
Organism: Pan troglodytes; assembly: GCF_028858775.2. Classification (NCBI taxonomy): domain Eukaryota; kingdom Metazoa; phylum Chordata; class Mammalia; order Primates; family Hominidae; genus Pan; species Pan troglodytes. The sequence continues at coordinate 25,009,680 of NC_072402.2, forward strand.
CAAAAAAATCCAAATAAAGATTTTAGTCCAGCCCCAAGCTTAATTTTCTTCATTGAAAATAGCCAGTCTCTTGTAAAGAACAGGGTGGTTTAAAGTTTGATATCTTGGAATGAATCTCAGCTCTGCTGCTTGCTAATTATCATTATGTGTAACTACATTTTATTTATATGAACCTCAGTTTTTTAAATCTGGGAAATAGGAATTTCAATACCAATTACTTCCATGGATTTTTATGCATCTCAAATAAAATGTACTATATATATTTGTAAGCTGTAGATCAAATTTATAAAGAAAGGTGATATTGTTGTTTTTACTACTAAAAGAATTTGCACAAAGTTGATCTCATCCTTAACCTGGTTGATTGATTTCCTTGTACAGCACATTCCTACCAGTTGAGGTGGCCTGCCACAAGGCTGTCTTCTGAGAAATAACATAACATTACAAGGCCAAGCAGGATCTTCGTGGTTGAATATTTTACCTGGCTAAGAACCACTTCTTTCCCAGAACTGGTAGAGAATGTGAACCAAGGTGCTGTTCTGCCTTAAGTGTAGGTCTAAATACAATTCTTGACCACCTTCCTTAAGGCATTGGCACCTCTTTTGATTCACCAATAAGGTTTATTCTTTGTTGAGTCATTTCAGAAAATGGTAGGGGGCAATGGGGGAGGTGTTAATGTTTCAGTGGTTCCCTAATACCTTCAGAATAGAGAACAGAATTTTGTAATTTGGCTAATAAAGCCTCTGTAGTTTGGGCTTCATCTGCCACCACTCCCTGCCTCAGATTCTCCACTACAGGCATACTGAACAAGGCCACCCGCTGCCTCAGATTCCCCACTCCAAGCATACTGAACCAGCCATACTTTCAATTCCTCAAGATGTGCTGTGCTTCTCCTCAGGTTTGCCCGGTGGACTTGTGGTTCCCTCTGCTGCTCTTCCCTGACTACCTGCTAATCCTACTTATCAGTTAAGTATCAACTTCCTCCACGGTGTGGAGATGCTTCTCTGGCCTCCCCACCACCCCATACTGGGTTAGGTAACCCAATACTATACCCTGCACAATCCCTGTTCACAGCCCTTATTATGCTCTACCCTAATGTCACATCATCATCCATTAACTTCTTCAAGCAAGAAAACTGGATTTCTGCAATGTTGTAGCCCAGCATGGTGCCCTGCAAATAGCAAGTTTTTCATAAATAGTTGTTGGGTAGATGAGTGAATATATGAACTCCAGAAAAGCCTGTATTGCCTGGGGCCTAGAAAACAAGGGCAGGAAAAACCAGATTCCCTACAGGAACAGCTTCCATGAATTAAAAGCTCACTCTTAACTAAGAAATGGGTCGAATTGTATCATCTATGCCATTAATACGTCTTTCCAGAAATTTTGAAATACTTAAATTGGGATGCTTTCTTTGCAAGCTGCTCCTATGACTCAGATCCCAAGTAAGTGAGGGTATGAAGGTATGTAATCAGATTTTATAGGCTGGGCCTAAAAACATCTATAGTTGGAAGGGATGAAAGGCATGTTATAGGAAAGGCAACAAAAGCTGAATTCTGTGTGTATGTATGTATGCGTGTGCATGTTTAAAGCCCCTGGGAATGTATGTAAAAGCATGCCAAATTTTACTACTTTACTGGGTTAAAATAATTTTAATTTTAGTACACAAGGAAATGTCTATGTAGAAAAATTAAATTTTCCTTTTTTTTTTTTTTTTGAGATGGAGTCTCACTCTGTCTCCCAGGCTGGAGTGCAGTGGCACGATCTTGGTTCACTGCAACCTCTCCTTCTGGTTCAAGCGATTCTCCTGCCTCAGCCTCCCAAGTAGCTGGAATTACAGGTGTGTGCCAAATGCCCAGCTAATTTTTGTTTTTCTTGTAGAGACAGGGTTTCACCATGTTGGCCAGGCTAGTCTCAAACTCCTGACCTCAAGTGATCTGCCCACCTTGGCCTCCCAAGAAAAAGAAAATTTTCTAAAATTAAAAAATTAAATCCCAAATTTCCAATTTTGGTTTTCTTTAGGTAGTTTTGCATGTCTTTCATGCAGACAGTTATTTATATCTTGACTTTAAATTTCACCACTCTTATAAGAGAACATATTTTTATAAAATTAGTCTAATATAGATTGTAATTTTTAGAACAAATAAAACTTTGGGATTTATAAGACAAAGAAATAAAATCTTCATATTCTCTGAAAAAGTAATCTTAACATAAGGAAACATTCTAGGTTTGTATGAGGAAATGTTTGTACAATTAATAAAAATAATTCATTAATATTTATTTACAGATCTTTAGTGAAAAATAGTGAATCTATATATTCCTCCCCATGGCAAAAGGATGATTGTGATCCTTTATATGATTTGTCAATAATAGCAAAGTCTGAGCACAAAGAAGCAGTAGGCAGTTGGGCGCAGTGGCTCACATCTATAATCTGAGCACTTTGGGAGCTCCAGGCCGGCAGGGTGGGGATCACTTCAGCCTTGTAGTGAGGCCAGCATGGGCAACATGGTGAAACCCTGTCTTTACAAAACATACAAAAAGTTAGCCAGGCGTAGTGGTGCATGCCTATAATCCCAGCTACCTGGGATGCTGAGGTGGGATGATTGCTTGAGCGTGGGAGGTTGAGGCTGCAGTGAGCGATGATCAGGCCACTGCACTCCAGCCGAGGTGACAGAATGTGACTCTGTCTTTAAAAAAAAAAAAAGAAACAGCAGGTCATTCCTTTAAAACATATGACCCAGAAGAAACAGAGTTCTCTGTGCTTGCCTACTTTTCTTCCCTTGAAGAATCAAGACACTTATCTTTCCAGTTTACATGCTATTTCCTCTTCCTTACAGATTTTACACATGTGTGAAATTAATAGGCTTGATATAGTAGTAGTTGGGTCATTTTCATTTTATTAAATTATTAGTTTATGGAACTGAAGTCAGTGGCATACTGAGGATTTACCTTTTTTTTTTAAAGCATAGCTACACTTTTTGAAAAGGGCACCCTCTTGGTACTAAAAGCACAGTTATTGCCTAATTAATGATAAATACATTTCTTTAATACACTGTGTGATGGGGCAACTTCTGTATAAAATCCTGACAAATTAAGTCCTGAATTAAAAACATACTTATGGCAGTAGCAAATCAAAGTTAGTGGGATTCGCAAAAGTTTAAGATATAAGAACCAGCACATGAAAGAGGAAAGGTGATTTCTATCTCATTGCGTTTGTGTATGTGCCACACACTATATCAGAGTCTTTGTAACATTGTCGTCCACATCTTCCAACAGTCTAATAAGGTAGGAATTACCATCCTTCATCCTAGGAGCCTTCAGAGAGGGTCAGTAACTTCTTCAAGTACATGGTTCTCCTTAGCAAGCTCAGAAACCTGGATGTGAGGTGGCTGGAAGCACAAGGATATTTGTAGTTCCCTTCTATTTCAGCAGTGAGTAGCTTAGGATAGTGGCAAAGTCCAGGGTGGGACCAGAGATGTGAGTACTAGAGGTGGCATTACTGGAGCAGGAGAGCGCCAGATGAATCATCTATAGATACTGAGTCACCAGGATGGCCCAGGCCACCTAGGGTGACCCCTTCTCTCTCCTCCCCTGGCCCCAAGTCCAATCTATCACCAAGTCTAGTCAATATCACCTCAGAATTATCTCTTGAACCTCCAACTTCTCTTCAAGTACATTGCTAATATGTTAGTTGAAAACACAATAATCATTTAAGTCTTTGCTACCTATATAACAAACCTGCACACATACCCCTAAACCTAAAATAAAAGTTAAGAAAAAGAAAACACCATGATATCACACCTTCACTTGGACAAAAATCTCACTATCAGCTCACTCCCTAGTCTCTTCCCCTCCTCTCCTATAATAATTCTCCATAATAGAAGATGCAACTTCACTACCTATAACACTTTAATGATTACCACTACTTTCAAGATAAAGACCTAAATCTTAGCTTGTCTTATAGGCCTCTGCATGACCTGAATTCTGCCCACTTTTTCAAGGTCATCGTTACCCCTCCTTCACTGTCCACATCTAGCTCCACTCATCTGATTTCCAGTCTCCACCTCAGTGCGTTTGCACGTTCATTAACTCCGTCATTCCATGAATATTTATATTGCAGGTGCTGCCCTCTCCCCCTTACATGCTGCTCCCTTTGGCTGGAACACTATTCTTGAATGGAGAGTCCCTCCTGGGCCTGGTGCCACCTCATCAGCCATCTGATTTCACTTCCTCAGGAATTCCCCCAATTAGATGGCATTCTTCTGATTATGCATTCACAACACCCCATACTGTTCTCTTGTAGAACTTATCACAGTTTATAACAATATTTGTGTGATTGTTTTATTCAAATCTTCCTCCCACAGTATGCAACCTCTGTGATTTTATGCATTCTGTTTGGGACCATTCCTGTTTGGTTCTCCATTGTACCCTCAGAACTTAATGCAGTCATCTATGTAATGAATACCTTCGAATGAATAAATGATGAGAGAAGATACTTGTTGAAATCTTTTCAGAAATACCTAAAATGTGATTTGTAAATGTATTAGTGATGAGGATAACAATAAAAATCAAATTTATAAAAAAATTCCAAGGACCTTCTAATTAAAGCCACATTGATTTTTGATTTTTAATATAAATAGTTAAAATAAATTCAACAATTTGTTCTATACAGAAAAAAATCCAGTAAACTAATGACAAATGATCATTTAGGTAGCCAGTGAGAGTCAAGAATCTGTCATGCCAATGGAACAGAACAGAGACCCCCAAAATAAAGTTGCACACCTACAGTCAACTGACCTTTGACAAAGTTGACAAAAATAAACAATGGGGAAGCATATCTATTCAATAAATGGTGCTAGGAAAATTGGATAGCCATATCCAGGAGAATGAAACTGGACTCCTAACTCTCACCATATACAAAAGTTAACTCAAAGTGGATTAAAGATTTACATGTAAAACTCCCAAACTACAAAAATCCTAGAAGAAAACTTAGGAAATACCCTTCTTAGACATTGGGCTACTCAAGGAATTTATGACTAAGTCCTCAAAAACAAACGTAACAAAAACAAAATTGACAATTGGGACCTAATTAAACTAAAGGGCTTTTATATAGCAAAAGAATCTATCAACAGAGGAAACAGACAACCTACAGAATGGGAGAAAATATTTGCAAACTATCCATCTGACAAAGGACTAATGTCCAGAATCTATAAGTAACTTAAACAAATCAACAGAAAAACAAACAGACAACCCCATTAAAAATTGGACAAAGGCCGGGCATGGTGGCTCATGCCTGTAATCCCAGCTACTGGCAAGGCTGTGGAGGGAGAATCCCTTGAACCCAGAAGGCAGAGGTTACAGTGAGCCGAGATCATGCCACTGTACTCCAGCCTGGGCAACAGAGTGAGACTCCATCTCAAAACAGCAACAACAACAAAAAGAAAAACCAAAAAAAAAAAAAAAACAAAACCCAAACAGACACTTCAAAAGAAGACATACAAGCAGTCAACAAACATATGAAACAATGCTCAACATCATTACTCATCAGAGACACAAATAAAAACCATAATGAGATATCATCTCATACCAATCTTAAAATGTCAGAAAATAACAGCTGTTGGTAAGGTTGTAGAGAAAAGGGAATTTTTATATACGTTGGCGAGAATGCAAATTAGTTCAGTCCCTGTGGAAAGCAGTTTGGAGATTTCTCAAATAACCAAAAATAGAATTATTATTCTATCCAGCCATCCCATTACTGGGTATAAGCCCAAAGGAAAATAAATTGTTCTACCAAAAAGACATCTGCATTCATATTATTATCACAGCACTATTCACAACGCCAAAGACATGGAATCAACACAGGTTCCCATCAATGGTGGATTGGATAAGAAAAATGTGGTACATATATACCACGGAATACTATGCAGCCATAAAAAATGGAAATCACATCCTTTGTGGCAACACAGGTGCAGCTGGAGGCCACTATCTTAACCAAATTAATAGAGAAACAGAATCAAATACCACATGTCCTCGCTTATAAGTGGAACTAACTTTGACTACACATGGACACAAGGATGGGGATAAACACTGGTGATCCCAAAAGGGGGAAGGATGAAGGGGTAAAGTTGAAAAACTACTTATAGGGCACTATGTTCACTACTTGAGGGACAGGATAATTAGAAGCCCAAACCCCAGCATCATGCAATAAATCCATGCAACAAACCTGCACATGTACCCACTGAATCTAAAATTTAAAAAATGAAAAGAGTCTGTCATTCAGATTCCTTTTCAGTAACCAGTAACCCAGATACTTTATGTTTTGATGTCTCCTATTCACGACATCAAGACTTTTTTTTTTTTTTTTTTTGAGATGGAGTTTCACTCTTGTCACCCAGGCTGGAGTGCAATGGCACAATCTCGGCTCACTGCAACCTCTGCCTCCCGGGCTCAAGCAATTCTCCTGCCTCAGCCTCCCAAGTAGAGCTGCCCACCACCACGCCCGGCTAATTTTTATATTTTTAGTAGAGACAGGGTTTCACCAAGTTGGCCAGGCTAGTCTTGAACTCCTGACCTCAAGTGATCCACCCACCTCAGTTTCCCAAAGTGCTGGGATTACAGGCATGAGCCACCATGCCTGGCCTCTTTTTTTTTTTTTCAATTTAGAAATATACCAGTTTCTCTCCCAAAGTGGAGAGAAAGGGGTGTTATCAGATGACTTTAGCTTAATGGAAATATCCCTTTTTTCCTATTTAATTTTTCTCTAATTTTACAGAGCATTTTTTTCATATTTTGTTTTACAGTCACTAAAAAATTTGGATTATCTGTAGTTCCAACTTCTGACCACCAAACCCACTCCAAAATCAGGGAGGCAGCAAGGGTTATGAGAAGTACACAGATCTCTCAAACAGGCCAATGTCTACGAAGAGTATTTCTTAAAAATTTTTTTCTTTTCTTATTACAATTATGACTACATAAGAAGGGTATTTCTTGAATGGAGATCTGTGTTCTCTCGGACTCTAGTCTCAGTTGAACTCCAGTCTCAGCTCTGACACTAAATAGTGTTAAAAACTCAGGGTTCCAATTTCCTCTTCTGCAGAATCAAGGTGTGCCGTAGACCGGATCATGTCAAAGAAAGTATTTCTAGCATTAAAATTTGATTTTTTTTAATAGTTGAAAAGAACAACATAGTTGCAGAACTTATATTCTGTCTCCTCTTGGAGTATATCACAAAGAAGCTTCAACCTTTGAATTTTACTTTCTATAGACAACTAATCCATTTCTTCAGCCAAGCATAAATCCCATCGTAAATTAATACATCATGAATACTTGAATAGTGGTCAGTTTTCTGCACAGTATTGTTGAAATGAAGCTGTTTTTGAGCCTGTAAAACTAAGGATCAAACTTTGATCTATGATGTCACCCAAAATAAAGGCAGACTTTAAAATATACTTGAGAGAAAACCAACAAACAGTACTATACCCTACCCATCATTAAACTAGTGGTGAATACAATAAGGGCAAGTAATTATAGAACTCATAGGCAGGGGAGAACTCTTCCTTTTCCAAAATGCTTTCTAATTTAGCCTGCTCATGGCCTGCATGACAGATAATCACAGTGGGGAGAAAATTTAAAAGTAGATGTTTAATAATGATTTTTGCTGTTCTCGCAACATACATCAAAATCATATGTGTTAGAGAAGAATGAACACCTCTAGTAAATGTTAACCATATTTGTTTACAAAGAAAGGAAATGAATTTCAGAGATAGTTCTAACTCTCTGTTCTAACTCATAAATGCCACAGGAAAACATTCTAAATCATTTTGATCTTAAAACACCCACAAGTATGCATTGATTTCTTAGTACAGAGAAAATTAAGTATTTTGAACTGAGGTTTTTCCTAGCTTAGGCTGATTGCCATTTTTCCTCATTTACGCTACGGCTTTTGGCTTTAATTAGAAAGGTACTGTTTCATTTTTCCAACATTAAAGAATCTTTGCCTCACTGTATTCTATAATAATCCTCCAGGAACTTAAAAAGAGCATTTATTTCCCAGTGAATCCTGTCCTGCCTGATTTGCCTGAGAGTGAACAATGATGACGATTCAAGTGCTAAGTATTGGGAATACAGGATAGACCATTCTGGAATTAATGTGGCCATTATTAGCTTGCTGCAAGGACAGTAGAATTACCTGCCACCCTCCCCCTGCCACCCATGCTATTACTATTTTTTCCAGGGTGTGTATGGGGATGGTGGTGGTAGAGAAGTCATTTGAATTTAGGATGTGCCAACATAAGTCAACATGTTGGAAAGGTACAATAAGCCTTTCATTTTTCTTAGCATTCATCCAAGTATTTATTCATCCAGGGATCCATTCAATCATTAAACATTTACTGAGAACAAGCATTGTTAGGGTTGGAACACAGAGGTTAAACACATAGCACCTGTCTTCAAGTGGCTAGTTCAGTGAGGGAAAGACAAAAATAATTACATTACAGATGTATCTAGACTTACGATGGGGCTACATCTCAATAAACCCATTTTTAGTTGAAAATATTGTAAATCCAAATGCATTTGCTACTCTGATAAACCCATCATAAAGTTGAAAAATCTTAAGTCATTCTAAGTCAGGGACTGTCTATACATAAATGCTGTGATAAGGGGAAAATATTATATTGCAGGAGTTCAGAGACAATAAATCTAGGGGTAGTTGGGGCCCAAGAGAGAAGCTCCCTTGAAAGATTTGACTTTGGAGAGTTTAAAAAGACAAGCAGAAAGCTAGGCAGGAGGCAGAGAGAGGGAGGGGAGGGCATTGGGAGAAAGGTTGCAAGCAGATCAGACAACATGTCCAAAGGCTTGCTTTCTTTCATTTTGCTTTTGAGGACAAGGCTGTTGATTGTTTAAAATTAAAATACTAACCAGAGCGATTAGATTTAACACAAAGAGGCACACTTCCAGGGAACATAATAAACTCTGAAGACTTGTAAAACTAGCACACCTCTAGTGAGTTCGAGAAGCAGAGTGACTTTATTTTGGAAAGGGTTAACAAGCTTGTTTAGGTTATGAATCAACAGCACTGTTGGTCTGTTGAATTTGAAAACATCCCAAATTTGTATTATGAAAACAGAGGAGAATTAAAATGGTTCAGGGCAAGTACTGGTGTCTCTATAAAGGCAGCTTCTTATCCTGGATTTAAGCTGTCACTAAGATCTTCCTTTTGCTTTGTCTACTGTATGATTATATGGACTGTTTATCCAGCTGAAGAAATATGTCTCTAAGACATAAAGTCTTTAAATGATCCCTTTTGTAATAACCCGAATCTCTAGTAAGATTTTTTTTTTTTTTTTTTTTTGGTGAGACTGGGTTTAGCTCCTTTACCAAGACAGGAGTGCAGTGGCAGGATCAGAGCTAACTGTAGCCTTGAATTACTGGGCTCAAGCGATCTTCCTGCCTCAGCCTCTGGAGTAGCTGGGACTATAGGCACACTACCATGCCTAGTTAATTTTTAAATTTTTTTGTAGAGACAACATGTCACTGTGTTGCCCAGGCTGGTCTCAAACTCCTGGCCTCAAGCAATCTGCCCACATCAGCCTCCCAAAGTGTTAGGATTACAGGCATGAGCCACTAGGCCAGCCAGATTTCTATTATTTAACAAATATGAAGTCTCAAATGTCTGGTGGGATGCCTGCAGAGTATTCAAGGGATAATAGCAACTAGCCCTGACTAGGGATGGACTCCCATACTGGTAATGGCTTGTTCTTCTCTGACCTAAGGCAGATTACAAAGAGTCTGGTACAGCACCTACCAGCAAGCGCAAAGGTGCTCTTTGTTCAGGTTGTTGGGAAGTGCAATCAGGTGACCTTGTGTATTATTTGGTTACCGTAATTCTGGAAACAAGGAACTGTAGTCTATAGAACAGACACCTGGCTGTTCTGCAAGGCTGGATGCCTGTCTTCAGATGTTAGAAAATCAAAAACTTTATAATATGGGTATGCTGCTTGCTGCCTCCAAGAGAGGCATATCCATTCAAACACCAGGCATATCTGCTGTTGCTTCTGCCCTTCCTAAACCCACAATCTCCCTACAGAAGTGGTCCACAAATGACAGAGCCATTTCACAGACAAATCCTGTTTCCAGTGCAATGCTGCAAACATAGATTAAGTCATAACTTGGAACCCTTCCACTGAGAAAACTTACAAGAAGCAAAGCAACTTTTTAAAGCATAGCAAAATAAACATTTGCTCCATGACTTACTGAATTTGGCACATGAAAAATATGCACTTCCAGTAAACTTGGTGATTTAACTGAGGTACCGGCTTTACCTTCCTGGTTGCTCAAGGCCACCAGACTGCTCTGGGGGGCTGACCTCATTTCTACTTCTACCCTCTTCACTAAGTCTATTATTTGAGGCAAAGCATGTAACCTTTAGCTATGTTAGCTCCTCTAAGTGGGACAATGCTGCTGGCTTTTATCATAGTCTTAGGAAAAATGTTGGATAATTATATTCTTTTCATGTAAACATTGTTTTGGTAGAACACACTGGAAAATTATGAAGCATCTAAATAATTTGAAAATGTCAGTTTGGGTTGAGGTGTTAACACCGGTTAGTCATCTAAAGAGATTTCCCTACATTGAGAGAATTTGTGGAAGGGGAGTGGAGGCATTGGAAATTTCAATTAAGAGATTTAATTCAACAAGAATTTACTGGGAACTCTGTGCCAGCTCTGTAATTAAGCTTTACAGGCAGTACAAAAGAACCAAGACAGTGGGTCTTCAGGGAACTGGTTAGGGAACTGCCCCAGGCAATGTATGATGAGGTGCCAAATGAGTGAAAATATGGAATGCAATGAGGTGGGGGTTGCATCAGAAGATGTTACTATAAACTAGAGCGGGCATGGAAAGCTTCAAGGAAGTAGTCCATTTAAAGCTGGATTCCAAAGAAAGGTAAGGTTTGAAACATTTTAAAAAGGAAAACAGAACTACAGATGGATATAGCATGGTAGAAGGAAGATGACAATGAAATAAGATCCCTCTGTATCAAATATGAACATAATCACTGCATGTGTTCATTTCATCTGATATACCTCAAAATAGTGCTTTCTAAGCTTTGTTGATCTGGTTACCAATGAAAAGCTCTAGCACAAAATGCATTCACTCAAAATAAATTTGGAGAATTATTTAAGGCCGTGCAACTCTTCTCTTCTTTATTCCTTTGAAAAAAATAATAAAGCTACCCTTTACTGAGTGTTTACTGCGTGGCAAGCACTGGGCTAAGCATATTATGTGTTATTTCATTTACTGGGATTTAGGGATGGCACTCTAACTGGAATTCAAACTTAGGCCTGTCTGATTCCAAGTCTAACTCTATGCTGTGATTTGCCCAAGACTAGTGTCGCCTGGATTCTCTATGGACCTTAGGGATTGTCAATGTACTTTCAGGGATCAGGTAACAGCTCTGTGCTGTGATGCTCCAGACTGTAGCTCTCACTGTATCTTCCAAGTATATTCCTGGCCCTTTCAAGGAAGTAATAGTAATAGCTACTTTTTGGGGGAAATGATATTATAATGCATGACCTACCCAAAGTGAATGAAATGTACTTTTAGAGACCACTGTTTGTACACCATGTCAGCAGCAGAGTTTAGAAGACTCTCATACAAGTTTAGGGGATGTCAACCTCTGTGCTTCTCCACTCTCATCCATTCAGGGGAGGCAAGTCCTGAGTGTTGAGAATACATGCAATAGGAAGAAGAAAGAAAGGCAGTGTGTGACTTCCCCTCTGTCCACTCTGCTGGCTTTACTGCAGATAGTCTTGAAGATCCTGGACTGAAAACCTGGTCACTCGGAGGTCTGCACTGCCCCGTGGCACAGCTGCTGAAACCCCAAGTCTCCAAGGGACTGTCTTTGGCTCTCTCTCTTATCCCTTCTCCTCTGTCTTATAAATACAAACAGTATAGTTCTAGAGATTCTTAAATCTCACTTTTGAAGTGATAGTTCATTTTAGTATTCAATAGTTAAAATGTCTTTAGAAATTAATTAGAAAAAATCATACAAGCTCAAATAAAAGAGAGCATTATAGAAAAGTTTACAGTTTTATATTTTCATATAATTTCTCTGAACTAAATAAATCAATCTAAAATTTTTCTTTCTGACCCCGTAACTAAAATACCCAAGTTTATTATGAACAGCCTTTTTTGAGGAATACTTCCACATTTTACCATGAAGGTTGCTTTTGTCCCATCTGTCATTTTTTTCTATCCTTCATTATGTTAACTTCAGGGGTCTTCACTAGAGGGTTATGAGTTTTTTGCAGTCATGCTAAAGTCAATACTGGGAATTTTCAATCTCCAGATAAACTATTTTTGTTCTATTTTTGCTCACAGTACAACTACATTGGTAAGTGATGTTAGGCAAGCAAATTTTAACTTCCTTTTGATGTAGCAATACCAGATGGCCACAATTTAAAATGAAACCTTACCTAATGAACCTAATATTAACCCCACTTAATGGTGAGAGAAAAACAAGACAAACATTTAAAAATTTTATTTTGTGGTGATTTTGGAGAGATAAATTCAAATATACCAGATAATAAACACAATAGAAAATTTTAGGATAAAGGACAAAAAATAGCCCAAAAGGTTTAGTCTCAAAGATATTATCTTTGTGGTACTAGTAATGTGATGGAACTCACTGTAATGAATAATGGTACTCAGAATTAATACACACAAAAAAATTCTACTCAGTAAAAAAGTTTAAAAATAACTATGTGAATCATGAAAGGAAGTAAAAGCAACTGAAGACGGACACTGAGACTCTCCCTGGCTTCCTTCTACCCGTGCTCATTAATGGCCTTCTCAAACGTTTCAAGGCCTTCTCCTTGGCCACCTATTTAAAATGCATCCCACTGGCCTGCCCTTCACTCTCCTGGACTTGGAATTTATCATCTTCTAACATGCTACATAATCTAGTCATGTTTATTTGAATTATCTATCTATTGTCTCTACCTCACCCACCCTCCACTCCCTGCTAGGATATACGTTTCTCAAGGGCAGGCATTTTTGCATGTTTTGCTAACAGACAGATATTTTGTCTATTTTGTGATTTAGCCAAAGCACATACAACAGTTCCTGCAACAGAATAGATAAATTAATTAATTGATTTAAATGAAGCATCTTCTGGCTCTAATACAATAAATACTTAGCTCAGGGAATGGAGAAGTAATTATAAGTCAATTCAGAAAACGAGATTTATAAAACAAGGATGGTAATGTTGGGAATTGCCATGGTTTGGCAATTGCCTCCAAAATTCATGTTGAAACCTAATCCCCATTGTGGTGGTATTAAAAGGTGGGGCCTTAGGAGGTGATTAGGTCATGAGGGCTCTACCCTCATCAATGGGATTAGTGCTGATATAAAATGGCCTGAGGGAGCTTGTTAGCCCCCTTTTCCCTTTGCTCTTCTGCCACGTGAGGACACAGAGAAGGCACCATCTACGAGAAACAGGCCCTCACTAGATACCAAATCTGCTGGCACTTTGATCTTGGACATCCCAGCCTCCAGAACTATGAGCTATAAGTTTCTGTTGTTTATAAATTACCCTTATATTTGCTAGAGCAACCTGAATGGACTAAGACAGAATAATAGTAATAACATAATAATGAACAGTTATTGGGTATTTATTATGTATAGCCACTCTTTTACATGTTTTACATATATTATCTCATTCAGTCTCCAACAACCCTGTGAGATAACCATCTTTTTCACTTTACAGATAAGGAAACTGAGACACAAGGATGTTAAGTAACTGGCCCATGATCATAGGACTAGCAAGTAGCAGAGCCAGGATTTGAATCCAGGAGCATGGTGGAGAGGCTGTGCTTCCTAATGCCATGGAAAAAGGATGACCAGGGGAAATTGATTTTTGTATGTTCACTTTCGCTCCAGAAGTAGGAGAAACAGGCAGGAAGTCTAGGAGTCCCTCTTTAAAATGCCAGTATCCTGGCAGGAAGCATATCTGACACTAGCACTGTGAAATCTTTAGCAGGGATTAACTGAGAGTAAGCCAAGCTCAGCAAAAGAACACAAGCTAGAGAGTAGCGGAGAGGGGGCAAGAGAAAGAGAAAAACATTGGCAGTTGGGTGCAGAGCTACTAAAGATAAACTTTTGCATATTCTATTTTGAAAATGTCACTAGTATGTGTTCTGTCAGTGACAACAATAATCATTTCCTGGCCTACATTTTGCCAGCCTACCCTCTGCCTTTGAAATAAGATTATAAGATACAATCCAATAAAAACTTATGGTTTCACACTGTTAAGTAATGCTATTTTATTTTTTCCCCCAAAATAATTTTCCCAAAAAGAGGTATGAAGTAGTAATGTGCTATGACTAGAGCAGAGAGTGCTAATAAATAACAATGGCTATTAGAAAATAAACTTGAACAAATAGGACTTTCTGCTTTTCTTTATGTGTGTTTGTGTGTATACAAGTACATCATCAGTTATAAAAAGGAGATGACTTTTCTGCTGAAGGAGTAAGTCCCTTGTTACCATTTGGGAAATGCTACTGTGAAATGTATTCGTTAAAAGAATTATATTTCCACAGCTATATTCTTGTTCAAGAACATCAAAGGGCAGAAAAGCATGAGGGGAAAATTATGACACCCCACTCACCTAGTGCGGTAACTCATATTCCACAAATAAGCAACATATAGAGTATTTATAAACAACTTTTGCTGTTGAATTAGTTTTCTCCTTGTTGTTTTTCACGGAAAGACCCAGAAAGAAGAGGAAAGTACCAGAAATTCACTAATTGGATTACAATCTAGTCTTTCTTGTTTCAGAGCCACCAAAACATTTTTAGATTTATTTTTACTGGTAAATACAACACTTTTGAAGTTCAATAACAAGTTAATGGTCCAAGTTTGTTTTTTTTTTTTCTTCTCTTTAAACCATACTGACCTTTATAGAAGCAAAAGAACAACATTTGACATTTCACGGAAAAAAAAGAAACATAATTTAGCAATTTTTCACCAATTGCTGCATGCTATGGCTTTAGAGTTGCTCAACTCTTTCCAGACACAAATGTCTCCCAAGCATGCTTCATATTCTTTTAAAATCACAAGTAAATAAACCAAAAAATATTTAATTACTTGAGCCTGTATCTCATATTTGGCTGATGTCATCTTCTCTCTGGGAAAAAAAAAATCCATTATAAAAAGGAAGAAAGGAAAAAACCACAAGGCCCAGATGACACTGGACATGCAGGACTTGCTTTTGTCTCCAATGCTGTGGTTCTGAACCACAGCTCGAATCTTGCCCAAACTGCAGGTCCTGACTTGGTTACCCAGACTTCTGGCCTGACTCTTACACCATAAAGAAGAAACACACCCATCAGCTCCGGGGGTTGACATCCCTTTTGAGTTGCCCCATGTATTTACCTGTTCACTTGGCCTATTGTTTCACTTGGAACAAAAATAGCCTGTTGTCTCCATCCTAGCCACTGCACCCCTGGCACGGCTTCTGGTTGTGGTGAAGATTTCCAATAGTCTGGTACAAGGACGGGTGCATTCATGGAACAAGTTAGAAAGGAGCAATGAGCATCTCCCATGGTCTCATGATTTAGCACCTCTACTTTTGATTTATTTTTCTTACTTACAGTTGAGGACTAGAAATAAATAGTGTCCCCCTATACTCCCCATTCTACTCTGTACTTTCCTTTTTTATTTATTTTTTGAGCCAGAGTCTTATTCTGTTGCCCAGGCTAGAGTGCAATGGCATGATCTTGGCTCACTGCAGCCTCCTCTTCCAGGGTTGAAGCGATTCTCCTACCTCAGCCTCCCGAGTAGCTGGGATTACAGGTGTCTGCTAACATGCCAGGCTAATTTTTGTATTTTTAGTAGAAATGGGGTTTTACCATGTTGGCCAGGCTGGTCTCGAACTCCTAACCTCAAGTGACCCGCCCACCTTGGCCTCCCAAAGTGCTGGGATTACAGGCGTGAGCCATAGTGCCTGGCCCCATTCTATACTTTCATATCTCTTCTGTCTCCCACAGCATCTCATTCCCTTCTGTACAGCTATACTCCACATTGCCAAGCACAGCTAAAGAGGTTCTGGCCTGACTTAGAATGAGTGACTTTTTGCCTCCCCTGCATCTGTAGTACTGAGCCAGGTGGAGCCCAGTGTTTTGTACTAGTCTAGAACAGGCCCTGAATGTCCAGACTCTCCCTCCTCTCTTCTCAGATCAGCTATGGACTTGAGGTCACTCGAGGGGATGGATCATCCTGAGGCCACCCTGGGAGCTGGGGTTTGTTCCAGACTATGTTCAGAAAAGGGGTCCAAAAGCTCTGAAAACAACTCTGATTAGAAAAAAAAATGTTCAGTGTAGAAAATTTGTAAAAGATAGACAAAGCTGGAAAAACTTCTTTTTCCTGATCCACATGGACTATGAGGGAATGCCTATTAGGTAAGCCAGAGGCCACAAACTGGCAGCTTGAATACTGCCTGCTGACAGGTTGTGACTGGCCCACATAGTGTTTAAAAGTTGTCTTAAATACTTGCCACCATTCACAAATTAGGAGGTTTCACATAAAAAATCTGGTTTCTGGCTTCTCTAGAAAAATCAGAAGATCTGGCTGACACTGGATCTGCTTCCTGTCCAGCAAATGTTTAACTGAAGCCACATAGCTGTTGCCCCTTTATCTCCCTTCATCCCTCTTTACAAGACACAGTCCCACTTGACCATGGGCTCCAGGCGAGTCTGCTTCCAGCCTTTGTAGACAAAGGAGTTTGCAGCGTCTGGTGTAATCACCCTGAGTATCCAAATGATCACCTGGTGTAAGTGCTATGTTCTTGTCAGTAGCTCTCTAGCAAGATTTCGTTCTTACTAGTCTCACCTTTTCTACACTTTTTCTACTTGCCTGTGAGCTGCCTAAGGCTGGATAGGCACTCACTAGTAAGAACCATTTTCCTTTGCCAAAAGGGTCCGAAAGGCCAAGCAAAGCCAAAGTGCTGCAGTCTCTGCTGTCCTTCTGTCTGCAAATCCAATAGCTGTTTGGGCTGGAAAAGACTTGTGCTAGTGAGGAAGATCTATAACTTCTATAATTGAGCCAAGTATTTGCCAATATAAAGATACAAAGTCATGCCAATGGAGAGACTTTTGAGGGCCAAAGGAGAAGTGGATGTGTGTGGTTTTTTATTTCTTAATGTTTGCCCTAAAGTTAGCTACAAAGTTGATAAATATGAGGTATGATGCCTGAAGTCAAGATAAGAAAAGTTTTAAAACATTTACTTTGCTTCTACCTGCAACTATGGAGATTACATTTAGATTTCATCTTTGGAACAGCTGCCAGTTCCTTCCTTAGAAAATAGCAGAGGCTAGCTTTTGCTGACACACAGCATGAAAGCCACCATGGGGGTAGGCGATAAGTTGGTAACACAGAGGCAAAAGACAATTAGGGACGATTTTCAAAGTGCTTCAGGGCCTGCAGCTGTAAGACTCCCGTGGACTGCACAGCAGTGGTGTGCCTACATTTTTCTTCTTCACACAGCTCTAAAAACATAAGCAATCAACTCTTGGCTGACTTCAGGAACCCAGTTGCCTATGTATGATTCCTCACAGCACCTGCCAGTATTAACTGCCACTAGGAATGTGCACTGGCATTCTGAAATGGCACAAATCTGGGTGTTTTATTATTTCTTTTTGCTCTTACTGAATTGGAAAATTCACCATGTCTTCTAAAAATAAAAAAAATTCCCTGCTGAACACTATTAGGTGGATTTAAAAACTTTGTTTGCTTTTTCAAAGCAGAGTTGAGTCCTTGTATGCTAAAGGCTTGCTCTCTCAGAGAACAAGTCATACATAGTTATCTGTGGGATTACTAACAGAGCTGTGAATGTATGAGAATGATCAAGATAGATGAAAAATGAAAACAATGGGATGCAATAGAAAACAGATGTTGAAAGGAGAAGAAAATGATAAGTTCTAGTTGATGAAACAGAGATGGAGACAGGAAAAGAAAAAAGAGAATCCCCTATGAGTTCACAGAGATACAAGCAGTGCCAAGTTCAGAGGGCCCCTGACTGGTGCCATTCTCCATGCCTTAAGGATTAGATAAAGTTCTTTCACTTCAGTGCTCATTTGTTCAGTGTCTTAAAAAAAAAGTGCTCGAGGAATTCAATTCAGTAGGTTCTTAGCACTGTAAGAGGTGTTACAACCATGAGAGGCATGGGAGATTTTTAAATCATGGCCCCTGATCTCAAGAAGATCACACTCTGGATTACAGTTTGTGTTTTATGCATTTATGTATTATTTAGTTATGGTAAATTCCTTTCATGCTGCTCTGAGCTCATTCTCAGAGTCAGTATCAGTGGAAGGAGCAAAAGCATCCGTGATAATGGTTCTGTCCTCCAGCGGAATAAACTCCCTGGTGGCTGTCTTTGGACTTGTCTTTATAGATAGAATGCAAAAGGCCAGAATTCAATCATTGCAGTGGTTATGGTATTTACAAAAAATAATTTTTTAGAAGTTTTTTTTTTGCCAATTACTTTAAACTGTTTAAATAGATCCCGTAATAACGTGGCACAAAGACTTTGCTCATGTGACCATCCCCCTCCCCCAAGGCCTTTTCAACAGTATTTCCCTTTATTCTCCTACATAAGCTTCATTCCAGCCAGACAAGGATAACTATGCTCTCCCCACCTTGTACATTTTCCCATTCATGACTTCTATCTGAAGAACCTGAAGAGACTTCCTTTGCCTCTAGACTCATCCAAATTTGGTAACATTTACAGCCTGGCTAAGGACCACATCTTTCCTAAAGCCATCTCTGACTTTTCTAGATATTCCTGTGAACTTATCAAATTATTATTATTGCTAAGGATAATTACAAATAACACTAGATAGCAACCACCACCCTGACAATAAGAGTAGCTAATATTTTCTGAGCACTGTTCCTGCTTTGCACACACGGCCATGCTTCACATGTATTATTTATACTACTCAGTCCTCTCAACAGTCCTAGTCCTAAGGTGGGTTCTATTATTATTCTCACTTTTTGAAGAGGGAACCTGAGGCTTACAGAAACTGAGTAACTTTCCCAATGATACCCAGAGTAAGTGATAGGGAATTATTGTCAGTATCATCAGTTTAGCATTTAACTATGAAGTGATCATTTGTGTCTCTTGAGTTGCTATTTATTGTACAGTTATTCAATTATTTTCAGTGTAGTATTTGAGTAAATGGTTTTAGTAAAAGGCAAAACTGAGGTTTCCAATATAATACAAAAGGTACTCTTCTTTCAGCGTTGCAGTGCGTGATGAGGAAACTGATTATAGAATCCCTGCTCATATGTTATTGGGTATGTGACCTTGCCTAAAAGTCTCTAAGACTTTGTTTCTCCATGTGTAAAATGGCAGGAATAAAAGTCCCTACCATTCAGGTTGTTGCAAAGATTTAATGAAATAAGTACAATTCCACATAATAAACACTTAATCAATATTATTGTTCTTGTTCTGATTTTTATTATAATATATATTGAGGGCATAGAATAACCAGTCTACAAATACATACATGAACATAGTCTGGATAGATTAATGTTTCTGAATGAATGAATAAATAAATATAAGATTTCCAGTGTTATGATATTGGTTCAAACAATAAACTATGTATAATTTACTGTATATTTTTGACATTACAAATTTTCCAAATAAAAATTTTACTATAAAATTTGATAATCAATTGTGCTATGAGGAATACTCTGATGAATTCAAATTCTTCTGTTTTCCTCAAATGCTTACATATTAGATTTTTCTTGCAAACCTTTTTAAATGACCATCTTAACATTCCACTTCACCTACTTCTTACCTACTATTATTTAGTCTTAGCTAATAATTGTATTCCTGATAGGTGACGCTGCATAGTACTCCTCTGCGTACTCCCTATTCTAGCAATCAACATGCAAACAAAACTTCCTGAAAATTCTTTATGAAGGTAATGAGCCAATCCTGATTTTACCAATTTTCTTCCTAAGTATCACATGCCAAATTAAATATTATCCACCTAGGGGAGTGGCCCCCTTTTTGCAATGCTTGACTATATTACCACTTTATAACTGAGAGTTTCCAAGACTGACAGTATGGTACTGGCCCAACATGTCCCAAAACATTAATTATGGAACAAAGGACAAATATAACAGGCAGATTTTATGTCTACCTCATGTTTATATAGCACCCATACATTGAGGTCTTATTTACAAATAAGATCACTGAGTTGGTAGCTTAGTAAATGCAGCCTGTGACATCATCGGGCTTCTGAAGAGACTGAATAATCAGACTAACTGAAGGGAATTAGAGAAAACACTGCTAACTGATTTCAATGATACACTATGTGAAGTAATCTTACATGAAACACATATGCATGTATGGTATCATATTAGGGACAAGAGAAAGGCAGTTAATGTTAATACACACCAGTTAAGTGCTGGAAATTTCACATTCTTTGGTTGATTTCCATAGGTGCCTTGTAAAGTAAGTAGTGCTATCCTCATTTCAGAGAAATTACATAATTTGCCTACAATCACAAAACTAAAAATTAATAAGACAGGATTTGTATTTCAAGGTATTTTCAATTTGCTAGTTCATGCCATTTCTCAAAGTAAAGAGAACATTATTTAAAATATTTGCAGAGGAAAATGGTGACATGGAATTGGTTTATTCTGCAGGACTGAAAATAAAACTTCCCAGACCTATCTATCTAAAGAGTTTAAAAAGAAAGTTCAGTTGATATTTGAATTCATGCTCTTTATATTTTTTTTCAGTAGAAGTGTAGTTGACATTTTTCTATCCATATTCTGAGAAGGCAGATCTGTTTCCTGGAGTGCTATCCATTTGGCGCATGTACCTTTAGTTGTAGTTGCCCTTTGTGTTATTAGTCTGTTGTTGTTGTTGTTCTTGTTGTTGTTTTAGATGGAAGCTCACTCTGTCACCCAGGCTGGAGTACAATGGCATGATCTCAGCTCACTGCCACCTCCGCCTCCAGTGTTCAAGCGATCCTTCTGCCTCAGCCTCCCAAGTAGCTGGGATTACAGGTGCCCACCACCACGCCCAGCTAATTTTTGTATTTTTAGTAGCCATGGGGTTTCACCATGTTAGCCAGACTTGCCTCGAGCTCCTGACCTCAAGTGATGTGCCCACCTTGGCCTCCCAAAGTGCTGGGATTATGGGCATAAGCCACTGCACCCGGCCAGTCTGTTTTTCCTATTGTTTTATTTCAGTTTTGTGAAATAGGTGTGGTCATTCTGAAGCTGAAATATTATTTCTGAATCTCAATCTTCAATTGATGGATTACAGATTCTGAGATCTTACTCAACTTCCATATTTATTGTTTTAGTTTTGGTGATATATGGAAAAAGTACAGTTCATCAGCTGACCATAAGATGTTGCATGCACAGGCTTCCTCATCATGATGTTCTTAGGATGCCGGCCCAGGAGTATATGCCTTAAAAGGTATCCACTAAATATCTGATGAATTTCAGCACCTCTAAGTATCTTCATTTATTAGTAGGCAATCAGTATATGTTAACAATTATTAGATATAATTTGTTGAAATAAATGTATTGAGATTTTTGTTGCTGGCTCTGGTGGAGTAGTGTATATCAGATTAACCTCATTGAGTACAACTATGTAAACTGGAGAAAAATGTTTTTACACACACTTACACAATAACAAAAATAGGAGCATGAACAAAACCAATAACACAAGAACAAGAACAATAACAAAATGAGTTGAAAGGCATCAGAGAGTATTCAAAACAGCCAGTAGTTGAGGGGCCAAGATCCTGGAGAGAAGCAAAACCCATTTATTGGGGAGCCCTATATTCAGCGTTGTTTTTTCTTCTGAGGGACTTTCTAGTTCACAGTGAGATGCCTAGAAGCTGAACAGAAAATTGCAGCCTGGGATTTGCAGGAATCTGACAGGGTTGGGGAGACAAACAACAGAGTTCAAGTCCTCCAAGGCAGCCAAGACTTGAGGGGCCACGATTCCAAAGAAAAAGGAAATGACAGCATGTTCCACTTCTGAAGCTGCCTGTGCATGAGAGGAAAGGCTATGGGGACTAAGCAGAAAGCAGCTGCTCAGAAGCTAAGAAGCTCAGTAATGAATTCAAGAGTCTCATAGTATTGGGGAATGAAAAAATGCAGTTCAGAGACAAGGAGGGGAGGTTTCTACAAAACACAATAGGCTTTCACTGGAGTCCTGGGTCCCCTCAACAAATTTCCACTTTGTCTCAAGAGAGAGAAAACTATAAATAGATTGGTTAACCTTTACATGGCCTGAAACCCATTTCCTTCCCTTCCTCCCTCCCTCCCTCCTTCCCTTTCTTTCTTTTGACGGAGTTGCTCTGTTGCCGAGGCTGGAGTGCAGTGGTGTGATCTTGGCTCACTGCAACCTCCGCTTCCTGGGTTCAAGCAATTCTCCTGCCTCAGCCTTCTGAGTAGCTGCAATTACAGGCGTGTGCCACCACACCCAGCTAATTTTTGTATTTTTGGTAGAGATGGGGTTTCACCATGTTGGCCAAGCTGGTCTCGAACTCCTGACCTCAGGTGATCCACCCACCTCAGCTTCCCAAAGTGCTGGGATTACAGGCTTGACCCACTGCACCCAGCCATCTTTCTGTGTGGTTGTGTGTTTTTGAGACGAAGTCTCTCACTGTTGCCCAGGCTGGAGTGCAGTGGTGCAATCTCAGCTCACTGCAACCTCTGCCTCCCAAGTTCAAGTGATTCTCCTGCCTCAGCCTCTCAAGTAGCTGGGATTACAGCCTCCTGCCACCATGCTCAGCTAATTTTTTTGTATTTTTAGTAGAGATGGGGTTTCACTATGTCGGCCAGGCTGGTCTCAAACTCCTGACCACATGATCTGCCTGCCTTGGCTTCCCAAAGTGCTGGGATTACAGGCGTGAGCCACTGCGCCTGGCATTTTTTTTTTCTTTTTTTGAGATGCAGTCTCGCTCTGTTGCCCAGGCTGGAGTAAAGTGACGTGATCTCAGCTCAATGCAACCTCTGCCTCCCAGGTTCAAGCAATTCTCCTGCCTCAGCCTCCTGAGTAGCTGGGACTAAAGGCACATGCCAGCATGCCTAGTTAATTTTTATATTTTTAGTAGAGATGGGGTTTCATCATGTTGGCCAGGTTGGTCTCGAGTTCCTGACCTCAGGGAATCCACCCACCTCGGCCTCCCAAAGTGCTGGGATTATAGGCATGAGCCACTGCGCCCAGCCTATTTCTTTTTCTAATGATACAATATGCTAGGATTTATTAGGAATATATACAGAATATACTGAGGGACTATAATTATGGAACAACTGACTCTCTTAGAGGAGGTAAAGGAAGGCCTCAATGGGAAGGTAATCTTTGAGCTGTGGAAACCCATTTTCTACTGGATCAAGGTGGTCTGCCTATATTCAATTTGCCTTCCAAAAGAAATTAAATTCTCTTAAGAGGGAAAAATTTGAACTTATCCTGAGATTGCACACTGACTGCCATCCATGGAAATTTAGCCTGCAACAGCTTTTGCTTGGCCTGCACAGTGTTTGCTTTTTTCATTTGCATTTGAGTGCTTTTAGGAGAAGTGTGAGTTCTCCAGTTCTTTTGCAGTCCCCACTGATCCCTATAGTCTCACAATAAGCATATTTCAGCCATATAAGTTACCTGCTTGAGCCTAAAGGCATTTGGTACATATCTGAAAGCAGGTGAATGACATACAACAGATCTATACTGCAAACCAAGGAATGTGATGGTAGTTACAGAGGAGCTACAGGATCTGCACGAAGGAAATACCTGTGGGTGAATGTGAACATTCATGGGGAGAGCCTATGCCATAGGAGAAGAGTCAAAGACTAGGTTTACAGTCTCAGCTCTTTGGCCTCTCAGTTTTCTTTATATATATCCTGAGATAAACACTTCTTTTTGCTCATTTATTCATCTATAATGATTTGCATTTGTAAAATATTGCATAGTTTACAGACTTTATTTATACACATATATATTTACACAATCCTTAGGACAAAACTTAGAGGCAAAATCAGCACCTCTGAAAAGAGGATAACTCACGTTGCTTGGTAAAATAGAGGTTGCTTGACACTTAACTGCATGCACCTTCTACTAAATCTGATGGCTGAACATTACAAAATGTTGGTGTAAAATATTCATATAAAGTTTTTTAAAAAAAATGTATTCTCCCCACCCCAATATTTGAGTAATATGAGAGAGAAGAATAAAGTTTTAGATCCTGGAAAAAATTATCAGTTAACACGAAGACAAAGAATCTGAATGACCAGGTAAAAACGAGTCCCAAATGTCATTTGCTTTGCTCTCCCAAACTCTTTTAAAGAGGACGTATGCATCTTGTTTAGTTTAAATCTTGTAGGTTTGCTCTTTCAAGTATTGGAGTGTGCTAGATCTTTTTGCAGGCAAAGTAAAGGCTCACAGAGCCCAGGAAAAGCATGTTATTAACACATTGTTTAAGATGCAATAAATGTGATCATAGAATGCTCAGAAAATGGAAAAATCACAGGAAAAAAACCTAAAAGATTAAAAGATAGCACGAATTAGAGCAGAAGAAATGGAGGCACCTGTTTGGAAGGAGGGAGCCAGGTATGAAAAGGTATAGTCTGTTCAAGCCCCTCATTACTAAAACTGTATTTGTGGAAGATGTTTACTGGCAGATCAGACCTTGACACTTTTATTTAGAGAACCCAGATGAAACAAAAGTGAAAATCCTGCAGTCTATCTAAAGAACTATGCCTGGTCAATCAACAGGCTAATGAGCAGGCAATGTCAGACACTGTCACTCATTGTGAAATGGAGTTAGCTTGTTGCTCAAAAACACAGAGGTGTTTCACCAGCCCAGATGCTACTGAACACGGGGCAGAGAGGCACAACCTGATTAAGAAAATTTAAGTACACCTCCTTGTCTCAGCTTCTATATATTTATTTGTGAAGTTATAGAAACCTTTGGGGATGTTTTGAAAGGCGCATGAGGCATTCATTAGTCTCTCTGAATTCTCACTCTACAAAACAAATGTAATGATTTTTTTTTCACTGAATTTGACATGGCTCTGGGACAAATCAATGATAGAGTCCCAGCCTCCCTTGGCTTCTACATGTTTATTCCAGGGTTTTCTGGGAAGACTGCTTTTCCGCTCTTCATGAATAGTTCATGTGCTAGTCTCCAATGGAAACAAAGTGACATTTCTTATTACTGTTGGCTGTTGGAAAGCAACTGCAAAGGGAGTGCCTTGAAACAATTAGTCCTCTGTAACTGATTATTTAACAATGTGTATTTCCCAAGAGCTGTTTATCCTCAAAAGGAAGCAGGCAAGACTAAATATGTACTGTATCTAAGCAGACACCTGCACTGAACCCTTCTGGATACTAAGTGGGAATTGAAGGGGGATTATTAATTTGATCCAATATTCCATTTGGGATGGAATCTATATTTTCTATGAGCAAAGAAATACATTCCATTTCTTACGATACCTCAAAAACTATTTTCATTTGGGAAAATCTCTTCATAAAAGATGGCTTTAATTTTAAAACTGAAATTCAACATATAGCAACGAGAGACACATAGAAAGCAAGAAAAGAAAGGGTAAAAGGCAGGGCGGGGTGGAGAGTAAGAGAGCGAGCGAGAGAAAGAGAACTGTTTGTTTTTTTAAATAAGAGAAATGTTTTATGTGTTTAAGACACTCTAGTGACCACCAAAGAACAATTTTTAAAAAACAGGTGGAAGAAACTGTTGCTATCTTTCAATCACTTATTTCCCAACCATTTAGCAGCTTAAGACATGGGGATAGGAATGAAAATGATTTTAACCAACTGGCTCTTTAAGTCTGAATATGGACTATATATTTTTAGCTACAAATTCCATGTTGTAACTCCCCTCTCTGAAATAGGGAATGATTCAAAACGTGCCAGGGAACATCTCGAGACCAGATGCTTGTACAAACGAACATGTACAAGTCAGTCACAGAGAAACAGTCAAACAGTACTCTGGAGAATGCAGTCTCATAACTGACATACTGA
Source organism: Pan troglodytes (assembly GCF_028858775.2). Classification (NCBI taxonomy): domain Eukaryota; kingdom Metazoa; phylum Chordata; class Mammalia; order Primates; family Hominidae; genus Pan; species Pan troglodytes. The sequence continues at coordinate 25,035,742 of NC_072402.2, forward strand.
GAAGTGTCATATCCCAACACTGTGCAAAGCTCTGCTCACTTGCCAGCTTATGCATTCCAAGAAGAATGCGTTTCAGATTTTGGAAAGCTTCTATGCATATGAACCTTCTCCACAAACGTATTTTCTAGCATCTCCAAGCAGCTCATGTCTATTACTGCTGGCTACTCTCATTATCTTACATGGGATTCTCTCTACATGTGAGAAAATTGTCAGTAAAATTCTAACATAGTAAGTGTGAGAGACCTCCTAGAAGAAAACCTGAAATAAATGCTGTATTTCAGCCTGAATCTGACTGGTTCAGGTTAAAAATAGAATATTTCAGCACATAATTAGAGCTAGGAGTGATATGCAAAATATTTAATAATGAGTGTGGCATAAGCATTGCCCAATCAGAATGGCTGCAGGTCTAGCGCTGCACTAGCATCCTGGAGGATCCCTGTCAGGAAGCCTAGAGATGCTTCTAACCTCAGTGGATGGAAGCCTGGAACACCTGCAAGGTTTGGACAGTAGCTATTTTCAATATTTTAACTGATAGGGTTCTGCCAGGGCCTACCAGCTGAGTATAAACCAGGTGATTATTACCAATAAATGATGATATAAATTTGGATATACCTTGGCCTGAATAGTTTAAGAAACTTATGACCTATAAGTATTAGCATGAATCCCCTTAGAAATGACAAACTCAACTCAGTTTTTTTAAAATAGAGGTTACTGGATTAATGGAACGGGAAAATAAAAAATATTAAACATAGTTTCCTATGAATTTCTTGTGGACAATATAGAGACATTTGGTTATATGATAGATCACAAGTACTATTCTAATAAACTGAGATCACACTGATAAAGTTTCCTAGTTTTGTGACAGAAGCTGTCATTGGCCTTGTCCAAACTTATATCAATGAACAAGCAAATTTAGAAAGTAAGTATAGTGGACGTCTGTTACTTTGGCCTGCCAAGCACTGTTGCCCCCTTCTGTTGGTCAGAGAATCCTTTCTTCTGGCAGGAATTCTATTCCATGTGGTTTTTTATGAAACCAACTTGACTCTTTCCATTATTGGACTCTGTTCATGACCCAGGCCCGGCCAGAGTATCTGTTACCCTGTGATTTGTTCCTGCATGGGATGTGACCCAGGATGATACCATCCGGTCTTCCATAGGATTTTGTTATCTAGGAATAAGCTCTTTCCTGCTGGGGCTGGAAAGCTGGCAGGAGGTGAGTCTTGCACCGTGGCAGCCACCATGATCAATGCACTTGGAAAGCCCATTCAGTGTTAAGGAAACATAGAACCCCAAGGCCTTTGGAATCTGGGCTCAGTAGGCATGTAAGTATAAAAGTACTTTTCTTCTCTCTTGAAGTCAGAGTCCCTCTTTTGACATAAAATAAAGCACAGTGAAAATCAGGATTTGTTAACCTCACATCATGGGGAAGTGGCAAAAATACAATTATCATGATCATGCTCACACGTTATATAGTAGCTACTGGAATTTGGAAACCATTCTGATTGAATAAACTGAAAGGGCATTTTCACCTTCATTCTCTATGTTCTGCTCACTCTTGATATCCAACAGTTTAATTTTTTAAACTATCAAGAAAATGTAAATAATAAGGATAGACCAATAAGAATTTGAGTAAAAGTTCAGTTCTTGGGCGAGAAGTCCTTATCGTTTAAAGAAGAGTATTCAATAATAAAAATTAACAGTAAACGTTTAGAATGATGATTTTTAAACCTTACATTTGCATTTGTATCCATAATGCTTCGCAAAATACTTCACATACATTTTCCTAAATGTGCAAATGTATTGTAAGTTTGGTAGTTCACCTTTGAAATTTTAGGAAGTGATAAATTTTAGGTAAATATTTTAGATAATATTTTAAGTGATCAAGATTTTCTTACTTAAAGTGCATCAGACACTAAATATCAAAAAATCAGGCTAGACATAGTGGCTCATGCCTATAATCCCAGCATTTTGGGAGGCTGAGGTGGGAGGATCACTCAAGGCCAGGAGTTCAAGACCAGTCCAGGCAACATAGTGAAACCTTGTCTCTACAAAAAAATAAAAATAAAAAAATAGCCAGGCATGGTGGTATGTGCCTGTAGTTCAGCTACTTGTGGGGATGAGGCAGGAGGATTGCTTGAGCCCAGGAGCTCAAGGCTGCAATGAGCTACGATCACGTCATTGCCCTCCAGCTTGGGAGAAACAGCGAGACCCTGTCTCAAAGGAAAAAAAAAAGACTGTAGAGAAAGAGGACAGAGGTGGCTAGAGATCCTGAGATCTCAGATTCTAGAATGTGTGTTGAAAAATATTTTTTAAAAAACTTAAAATGATCAGAATACTATACAAATACCATCCCTTTCAATCATCAGTTTTAGAGCACCTATGACATCATAATAATCTAGATAAAAAGTAAGTCAGTAATCTCTGAGCAAAATGTAGTAAGCAAGTATAAGATACATAATATGCTTTTATAGTCACAGGTGTTGATAAAAGTCAGTAGAGAAATACGAAAGCCATTCAGGGGGTAAAAAAACAAACAAGTATTTATGGAACATACTTAAAAAATCTTACTGTTAATACTATGTAGCCATATTCCATGGAAATGCCTAAACTGAATACCTCAAGCGATTTTTAAGTTAAATGAACCAAAATAAACTCCAGAGAAAGGATATTTTCCAAGTGTTTCTTAATAGGCATTACTTTTAGGACTGATTCACTGAGCACCTGGTACCAGGAATGTGCCAGTGCACCAGGTAACAACCAACAGTAGTACAAATAATCATTGCTGCTTCAGTAATGTCACCTGGATTGAATTAAGCTCATTAAACATGAGTTTAAAATATTTTTAGTTTTTACTTATTCTTAGCTTCTAATAAGTTCTTCAAAGAAAGAGACCAAAATTTTTTCTTATATGTACCAGTGACATATACTATTATGTTCCACAGTCCTCCTTTCTTTACAAACCTCCATAAGAGCTCAATAAACTTTTCCTGTTTATGTGATTTGATAGGTTACCCAGGCTATCATTATAATCCTAAGGCTTATATTTATTTAATTACTGCTGACTGGCTCAATTACAGATTTAAGTTGTCTAATCTCCATTGGATCCCACTGATTTCTCTCTAAGCAATCCATTTCTTGATGATCTTTCAACATAGTTTAAGTTATTTCTGTTCTGTCTAGAAACTGCTCCATACCTTTTTAAAATTTTTATCTCATGCTTTGAACCCATTCCTCTCAACAAATGACCTTGCCTCTTGCCTTTAAGAGAAAAGAGAGGGCATTACATGCAAATGCCAACACTCCACACTTTCAGCTCCAGAGTAGTTTTTCATGTTCACCAATCATTTTTTCTTTCCCCAGCCTCAGAGAAAAACAAAAACAAAAACAAAAACAAAACAAAACAAAATATTCCTACTCCTCCCTCAGAGAAGCCCTCTATCTCTTCTGTTCTTCCTGCCTCGTCCATGATCTTGCCATGACAACAAATCTTTCCTCCAGATGTCAATTTCTCCTTTGTTGGTTCTTGTCACGAGAAAACAAACCAAAAAATCTCCTTTGAACCAACCAACCTCCCTTCCTAAGCTATTTCTTTCTCTCTTTGCAGTCTCTATTTCACTTTTTTTTCTCAAACTGTAGTTCCCAGACCAGCCGAATCAGTACCACCTGGAAACTTATTAGAAATGCAAATGATCAGACTCCACCCAGACCTACTGTATCAGAAACTCTGGGTGTGGGGCCTATCATCTGTGTTTTAACAAGCTCCCCATGGAATTCTGCTACGCATAACGGTTTGGGAACCACAGCTGTAGACCGCATTGCTCCTCAGTTCTCATCCTATTTAACTTCTCTGCTAAACTAGCCAGAGTTAGGCATTGCGTCCTCTTGAGCTTTCTTTTCTACCAGCAACTGCAAACCCTATCCAGGTTCTCTTCCTAGCTCTCTGATCACTCATTAACAATTTCTTTCATTAGCCTTATCTCTGTACCCAGTTGCTAAAACATTGGTATACAGTATTTAGCAATGTCTCCTAAATCTCACCAACTTCACTGCTTATTCCCTAGACCTTGCTATTTATGTGATCTCCATTTGGACTAAAGATGTCAGTGCCCAGCCATTCATTCAAACCAGGAATTTCTAAGTGATGTTCCTCTGTCACACTTTACCTTCCTATATTTAATTGGTTAACCAAATTTCATTAACAGTTATCTCATGCTCCTCATGGGTCAGAAGAATTAATATTGTTAAAAGAACCATACTAGCCAAAGCAATCTACAGAGTTGATGCAATTCCTATCAAAATACCAATGACATTCTTCTCAGGAATAGAAATATAAAATAAAACCTTAAAATTTGTGTGGAATCACAAAAGACCTCAAATAACTAAAGCAATCCTAAGCAAAAGAACAAAGCTGAAGGCATTGTACTATCAGAATTCAAAATATACTACAAAGCTATAGTAACCAAAACAGCATGGTATTGGCATAAACAAAGACACGTGGACCAATGCAACAAAATAGAGAAGCACAAAATTAATCCACATTATCTACAGCCAACTGATTTTTGACAGAAGGCAGCTAGAACATTAATTGGGGAAAGGAAAGTCTCTTCAATAAAGGTTGCTAGGAAACCTGGATGTCCACATGCAAAAGAAAAAATCTAGACCCCCAACTCTCACCCTATACAAAAACCAACTCAAAATGGATCAAAGACCTAAATGTAAGACCCAAAACTATAAAATTACTGGAAGAAAACAAGGTGAAATTCTTCACTTTATAATTTTATAAATAGATTCTTATTTATAAAAGGTTTATAAATATAAAAGGATATTAAATATAAATAAAATATTTTACAGGCTATTAAATATAAATAAAAGGTTTATAAATATAATAAGAATCTATTTATAAAATTATAAAAATCTAAAGATTCTTATTTATAAAATCTTTCCCTAGACCAATGTTCTGAAGCATTTATAAAATGCTTATTTCATAAACAAATGGGATTATGTCAAACTAAAAAGCCTCTGCACAGCAGGAAACAATTAACAAAGTAAAAAACACAACCTAGAAGATGAGAGAAAATATCTGTAAACTATTCATCTGACAGATAATTAATATGCAGAACATACAAGGAACTCAAACATTTCAACAGCAAAAGCAATCTGAATAAAACAGGCCAATGATCTGAACAGTTATACAAATGGCCAACAAATATATGAACAAATGCTCAGCATCACTAATCATCAGGGAAACGCAAAACAAAACCACAGTGAATTATCATCTCACCCCTGTTAGGATGACTATCATCAAAAAGACAAAAAATAAATGCTAGTGATGATGCGGAGAAAACAGAACTCTTCTACACCGCTGGTGGGAATATAAACTAGTACAACCACTATGGAGAACAGTATGGAGGTTCCTAAAAAAAATTGCCAATAGAACTACATATGATCCAGCCATCCCACTACTGAGCATTTATCCCAAGGAAAGAAAATCAGTGTATTGAAGAGACGTCTGCACACCCATGTTTGTTGCTGCACTATTTGCAATAGCCAAGATGTGGAATCAACCTAGGTGTCCAACAACCAATGAATGGACAGGAAAAATGGTAAATTCACACAATGGAATACTATTCAGCCATAAAAAAGAACGATAGCTGGGTGCGGTGGCTCATGCCTATAATCCCAGCACTTTGGGAGGCCAAGGTGAGTGGATTGCTTGAGTTCAGGAGTTCAAGAGCAGCCTGAGAAACACGGCGAAACCCTGTCTCTACAAAACAAACAAACAAACAAACAAAATTAGCCAGGCATGGTGGCATGTGCCTGTAGTCCCAGCTACTTGGGAGGCTAAGGTGGGCGGATCACTTGAGCCTGAAGTGGAGGTTGCAGTGAGCTGAGTTCGTGCCACTGCATTCCAGCCTGGGTGACAGAGTGAGACTCTGTCTCAAAAAAAAAAAAGAAGAAAAGAAAAGGTTGGTGCAAATGTAACTGCAGTTTTTGCCATTACTTTTAATGACAAAAATCACAATTATTTTTGCATCAACCCAATATTATTTATGGCAACATAGATGGAACTGGAGGACATTATGGTAAGTGAAATAACCCAAGAACAGAAAGTTAGACATTGCATGTTCTCACTCATGTGTGGAAGCTAAAAAATGTTGATCTCATAGAAGTAAAAAGTAGAACAGAGGGTACTAGAAGCTGGGAAGGGTAGGGGGAAAGAGGGGATAGGGAGAGATTTGTTAAAAGATATAAAATTACAGCTAGATAGAAGAAGTAAGTTCTTGTGTTCTATAGCACTACAGGATGACTATAGTTAACAATATTTTATAGTTTCAAAGTGCTAGAAGGAGGATATTGAATCTTCCCAACACAAAGTAATGATGAATGTTTGAGGTGATAGATATGCTAATTCTTTTAATCTGATCACTACATGTTATATGTATCAATACGTCACTATGTACCCATGAATATACAATTATTATGTGTCAATTAAACAATAAAATGAAAAGTGTTTATCTCTGTAACAACTGTCAAACCTGTCACCTACTTTTTATTCCCAGGCACACTGCCAGAACATCTACAGTCTGAAATATAACAATAACCTACCTACTTAGAGCTGCTCTTTTTTTCAATATCCTCTCCTAAACATTTCCAGTTATCCTTCCAGTACAAACATGTCATCCCATTCAAAATGAAAAAAAAATTAATTGACAAAATTAAAAAAATTAGAACAAAACAAAGAAAAATCACAACTTCGATGGCTTCCCCTTGCTTAAAGACTGAAGCTCAGCATCCCGAGCATGGAAAGCTGGCATTTAAACCAATCTACCCTTTCTGTCTCCTCTCCCACAACTTCTTCTCTAATTGCAAGACCTTTCTTTTTCCTTCTCAACATGTTGCTTAATCTAGGCGAGATTAGTCATTTTCCCTTCTTGCGGCCTTGGCTAACAGTTTTCTCTGCCTCAAATTCCCATCTCTAACCATACACTCATTTATTATTTAATAAGCATTAAATGTGTCATAATCTCAGGGGCAAGTAAAATGAATGAAGTATATCAGGTCTGCTCAGGGCTTGGAAATTGCTGCCATGCAAATACTGCCTTCAAGAAAAGCCAGCAATTCAGGTTTTTAATGTGAAAATTCTCAATTTTAAAAGTTTGAAGCAACTACTTGAAAATCTAAAACAATCTTTTGTATAACATTGTGTGTCTGCCAAGCAAAACACACCTGCAGGCTGTCAGTTTGGACCTTGTTCTTAGTTCCACTAGGCCTTAGGGATCCAAAGGTGACCAAGACTGAGCCTCTGCCCTGATGGCTCTGCCCTGATGGTCAACAGGCCCCTACTCACTCTCAAAATGCTCTGTTTACATGGCACCTGCCATACTAGATTCTTAGAGCTAATTGTTTAGTCTTTGAATCATCAGATCCCAGAGAGGCCGGACTGTCTTCTTTACCACCTGGCAATAGTAAGTGCTCACCTGTAACTATAACCACAGACAGTTGTCTATATAGAAACTTGTAGAAACTTGGTTCTAAACTTTTAATTATTTTGTATTTTCCCCTTCCTAAGTTGATAATATCCTTGATTAGGCACCATCATGTAAGCTATGATCTAACTGAAGAGTTTGTCTGCTCAGGTGCAAACCTAAAAAATGACTGGAGTCACATTTCAATTGTATGCTACAATTCTGAAAGTGTGTATATGTCTGTGTGTTTGCCACACATGATCCTTGCAAGATGGTAGCCAAAGGAAGGACTATTTAGAGATAATTTAATAAATTTAAGAAATTCTTTTAGTCTAGGACAGATCTTTTCACTTTGGAAAACAAGGAAAATGTGTTCATTTGTTCCATTTGTTAATATCAGGGTGCAACATTTTTCCATTTAACAAAAGTACTAAAAATCTCAGCTTTCATTTTTGCTGCAGTTATATAATTTCTAGTTATCCAAGCACGCTTATAAAACTAATTTAAGCTGGGCACTGCTGGACTTAGGGGATGTCAGTCATGTTTTAGTGAACCAAACACTCTCATTTCACTAAGCATCACACTTAAGAGGAGACTGCTTGAACATCACTATTTCACTCCTCAATTGATCTAATTTCTAGACCCAGCCACAATCCAAATATGTGCATTGATCTTACATGACTACCATTTGCAAAGTTGATAAACATCAATCCTACTGAAAAAGAAATACGTTTGTGTAGTTACTTCGATGTTCAAAATGAAGGAGAATAAATATTTTGTCTTCCCTAATTGTATAATGAGCAAGTTAGAATCCCAGTCATATTTCAAATGTTAAAGATTTAGGCTCCTATCATTTTATTTTACAACTCTATATGATGTTATTGTGTACACAAATTCACCTGTGTGTGGATGCTTGACTCTTTAATATTCAAATTCTATGCCTTGTGTTCATTAAGATAAATGTATGTTGTCACTTACCAAATTGTAAGGCTTACCTGCAGACTGTTGAAAATGACAAAGAGAACCAACATCCAGAAGTGTCTGTAGGCCATGTGTAGTCCTCCCCAAAGCCATGTCACGGAAATCAGAGCAAAGAGATATAAAATCAGTGGAATTTCTAGAAATAAAAAAAAAAGAATTTTTGAGCTTCAGAATACTGCACAGTCACATGTATACACAGTTATTTTTGGCTTCTTTCTGTGGTATTCTAGTGCCCATTTTGAGAGAACAACCTTGGAAATCCCATTCTTATGCCAGAGGGGAGAAGGCACATTGCTGAGTCCACATTCTGTTTTGCAAATGGGGCTGCTGGTAGGCCCAGGGATGGCTGGGGGAGGATGAGAACTGTTCCTCTCCTAGACTACCACCTGCTGGACTGTTCAGAAAGTACCACAAAGCAACAATGGATTTGTAGAAATCTCCTTAAAAGACTGTTCCACCAGAAAATGGCAGGCAGTAGTGTGCTCGCGAAATTAGCATATTCCAACCAGGCACTTAAGAACAGAAATTATGTAACATTGTGCGTGTGTGCGTGTGTGTGTGTGTGCATGCGCACGCGTGTGTGTGTTGGAAAAACCTGTACTCACATCTTTTTTCTGACTGAGAAGACACCAAAATTTATTGGTAAGTTTAAGAGCAAAGATGAAGTGACTGATTCATAATGATCAACTAAACTTATTCTACACATGTTCTAATGCAGTTTGTTTCAGACGTTTTCAGAACAGATTTTCTCAGGGCCAAGGGACTTTATTACCCTTTCCACTTGTCTATTTTGAGTTTTCTTTGCTATCTGAGTTTTAGAATAATAACCATATAGAGGTGATCTTAATATTTAAATGACAAGTTATATAAGATTTAGAAAGTGAATCGGATCTTTGCAGCCACAAATAAACACATTTTCAAGCTGTTGAAAGACATCAGGGTAGACCACACCACTGACAACTTTCATGACAGACCTCAAAGCCCTTCTTTACCCACTATCATCAATTAACACCTAAAATCCTCGTCCACTATGGAAATTTAAACAGTTGCTTACAACTTTAGCAATTTTCAAATTTAATTTTATTTGGAAACAATCTCAAACATACAGAAGACGTGCAAGTAGAGTACAATGAGAAAGATTTTTTTTTCCTGAATTAATTGAAAATTGTCAATCTGATCCCCCATTACCCTCTGAATAATGTGTATTTTCTACAAAGACATTTTCCTACATAAACATGATGCCATCAAATTAGGAAATTAACACTGATATAGTACTATCATTCTCAGATTCCATTTTATTATACCAGTAATTTCCTTTTTAGCAGAGAGATCCAGAGATCCAGTCGTGTATAGTTGACATGTCTCCGTAGATTCTTAATCCCAAATGGGTCTTCTGCGTGTCCTTGACTTTTGTAACCCTGACACTTTTGATGATTACCAGCCAGTTTTTCTTGCAGTGTCCTTAAATTTGAGTTTATTTGATTTTTCTCGTAATTAGATTTAGATTATAAGCCGTTAGAAATCACAGAAGGGATGCTGAGTTCATCTTACAGCATTCTATAAGGTGACGCAAGAACTCAATTTTTCCCGTTACTGAAGATGTTCATTTTGGCCACTTGATTAAGATGATGGCTGCACAAATTCTTCACTGTAAAGTTAGCATTTTCCCCTGTGTAATTAAGAAGTTTTATATGTGGCATTTATTTGAAACTATGTAAATATCTTTTTCCTTACCAAATGTTTGATTTATCCACTTATTTATCTTCTAATGTAGACTAATATGTTCCTGCTTATTTAGCATATTATCCATTATTCTTTCTTTTTCCCTTCCTTCCTTCCATCCTTCCTTCCTCCCTCCCTGCTTCCTTCTTTCCTTTTTTGTTTTCTTTCTCTTTTCTTTTTCCTCTCCTTTTCTTTCACATAGGGTCATACAAAGTCTTTCTCCATTGCCCAGACTGGAGTGCGGTGGTGTTGTCACAGCTCACTGCAGGCTTGACCTCCTGGGCTCAAGCCATCCTGCCACCTCTCAGCCTCCCAAGTAGCTGAAACTATAGGCGCATGCCACCACGCCCACTTAATTTTTGTACTTTTTGTATAGATGGGGTTTCGCCATGTTGCCCCGGCTGGTCTTGAACTTCCGGGCTCAAGCGATCCGCATGCCTTGGCCTCCCAAAGTGCTGGGATTACTGGTATAAGCCATGGTACCCGGCCACTATCATTGTTTATTTCGATGCCAAGTTGTCCCTAGCGGGAGCCCTTTGAGATGGTTTCTGTGCCTTTGGTTATATCCTCATCATTCTACTAGCAGTTGTTTGCTTTTTGGCCCAAGATGTTTCAAATATTCTCTGCCCCAGTCCTGGTTTCTTTTAGGGGAGAATGGTATTTAGAAACTGTGATCTGGGGCTAGGTATGGTCACTGCCGTTGCTGCTCCTAAGCTCTCTCAGTAGATAGAGGATACACATGCATATGCACACACAAACACATTTAGATCTGTTTTACTCCATCTATCTCTATATATTGAAATTCATTAGTTCATTTCAATGCTTCTAATTCCAACCCAACATCACGGGGTTAATTCCAGTTTTCTCCCTTTCCATATTTGTAACTTTTCTGTGTTGGTAAGAGATCTGCTTCTCATTATTCTTGAACTCCTGGACTCAGGCGATCTGCCCACCTCGGCCTCTCGAAATGCTGGGATTACAGGTGTGAGCCACCGCACCCCGCTATTGCTTATTATTCTTAATATATCTACTGATTCGATCCACTCTCCTGCATGTAACCAACTTCCTATTGCTGTTACCCATTCCCTCGCTCAGGTGGCCTCCCAAACTCACTCAGCGTCCCACAATTCCAGCTGGGCAGCACTGCACCCCTCACATGGATTCCTTCCTCACAACGATTGGCTTCTGACACCGAGGCTTGGGCTCCTTCCTGCAGATGCACACCTTGCTCTGTACTAACTGGTGGCTGTAGATGGAATTGTTCGGGAAAGGGAGGAAAAAGAAAGAACAAGGAGAGGAGGCAAAGAGGGAGAAGGGAAGTGGTGAGGAGAAAGGGAACCCGAACACTTTTTTTTTTTTTTTGAGAGAGAGAGAAATAAGGCTTTAGAAGGGACCGTGCTGATATATGCCCTTCATCACAATATATACAAATTGTCAAAATTATTATTATAACTGTACAGGGAAAGTAAGACTAATACAAGAAGATTTACATAGATGAATAATTTCTTTGTCATAATGCTTTGCAGCAGGACAAGAAAATATACATTAAGATTTATTTAATTTTTAGAAAAATTCATTTTTATTTAATGAAATAATATAATTTGATAAAGGGCCAGAAGGCTCATTTTTACTTCTGACAAGATACCCTAATATTTAGAAAACCCCTAAGCTGTGCTCACAAAATTTTCAAAGATTAGGTATCAAGTCTGGCAACTGCATTCTTTTCTTCCACTGTGTAAGAACAAAATTCTATTTATGGCTCCGGGCGGACATGCACATTTTGTATGAACAACTAGGAACCAATTTTCAAAGTTTGGCCTGCATGTTCATCTAAGTGCTTAGAGCAAAGCAAGTGGTATGTGCTTACAGAGCTTAGTGGAGAAGCTAAGGGAGCATACTGGGGCTCATGAGAATGTCCATGGCTTATATTTTCCTGGAATTCTGCAGAAAAGTATAGTAGTTTGGCACCCCAGACTAGAAACTCCGTAAGGAAAAAGCTAGTCATAAATAACTCAGCATACTTAATAGATCCCCGGCTTGCCTTCCAGAAGTACAACAATGATTAGGATGATGATTTCAGATAGAAGAAACATATCCAGAGGCACATCCCGATTTTGTGGGCCTGAAGCTTGTATTAGGGAGGCTTCTTTAAAAAACAAAAGTTACAAAACCGTAATTAGGTGCAGGATCTTGGAAGGGGCCAAGGCTGGTGAAAGGACCTGAAACTTAAGCTACGTTAGCTTTATGGTTAATCTGCCTCTGAGGAGGCACCTTTAACCCTCTTTAGGGCCTAAGTCAAAAGGAAAGAGGTATTGGGAGGGGGTGATGGTGATGAAAGTTGGTTGGGGGGCATGTTGTTGTTAAACAGTGACTATAAATTCCATTTGGCAAACTGAAAAACAGTGCTCCATTCAATTGAAAATCACTTTGGTTTTGTATTTCCTAAGCTGTTATTTCGCATTTGATGAACTACTAATAACTTCTCTGCTGTCTATAATTCAATATTTACCAAAGAAAGCATTTGTAATTGGTAATATTGGAAACAAGTTGCGTTTAGGAGTGAATTAGTGAAGATAAAACAGAATCATTTCAATGTTCTCAATAAAAGGAGGCCCTAAAAACACATTGTTGCACCCAAGAAACGAGTATCTATATAAGACTGTGCTATATAGAATAAAGGACTCCTACAACTTAACAACAAAATACCCATTCAATCCATTTGAAACATGGACAAAGGACATTTCTTTTGAGAAGATATACAAATGGCCAATAATCACATGAAAAGATGCTCAGGATCACTAGTCATTAGGGAAACGAAGATCAAAACCACAGTGATACCACTTCATACCCACTAGAATGATTATTATCAAAAAAACAAGAAATAGTAAGTGTTGGTGAGGATATTTAGCAATTGGAACCCTTGTGCATGCCTGATAGAGAAGTAAAATGGCACAACTGCTGTGGAAAACAGTTTGGTAGAACCTCAAGATGTTAAACACAGAGTTACCATACGATCCAACAATTCCATTTGTAGGTATATATTCAAAAAAGTGAAGGCACAGGTACTCAAATGGATATTTGCACACCAATATTCATGGCAGTATCACAATAGCCAAAAGGTGGAAACAACCCAAATGTCCATCAACAGATGAACAGATAAATAAAATATACTATTTGCATATAATGTGATATTACTCAGTGCCATGTTCTGAATGTTTGTGTCCCCCCAATCTTTATATGTTGAAACCTAATCACCAATGATAAAATTAGAAGGTTGGACTGCTTGGAGGTGATTAGGTTGTGAGAGTAGAGCCCTCATGAATGGGATTAGTGCACCTATAAAAGAGGCCCCAGGGTGCTGTCCTGCCCCTTCCACCATGTGAGGACACACCAAGAAGGCATCATCTATGGACCAGAAATCTGGGCCCTTGCCAGACACTGAATCTGCTGGCACCTTGATCTTGGACTTTTCTGCCTCCAGAACTGTAAGAAATACATTTTTGCTGTTTGTAAGCTACCTGGTCTAGGGTATTCTGTAATAGCCTAAACATACTGAGATACTGAAGCTTAAAAAGGAATAAAATTATAATATATGCTACACCATGGATGACCCTTGAAAATGTTATGTGAAACAAGCCAGACATGAAAGGACAAATAACAATTCCATTCACACGAGGTGCCTAGAATAGGCAAATTCAGAGGCAGAAAGTAGAACAGAAGTTACCAGGGGCTGGGAGGAGTGCAGAATAGTGAGTTATTGTTTAATGGATATAGAGTTTCTGTTTGGAGTGATGAAAAAGTTCTGGAAACATGGATAGTGGTGACAGTTGCACAACATTGTCAGTGTACTTATGTGACACTGAAGTGTACACTTAAAATGGTTTAAGATGCTAAATTTTGTTATGTATATTTTACTACAATTAAGAAAAAAGAAAAAAGACTATGCCAAGTAACTCAGGCTGTGTCAAGATGAAGTTCCACTGCAGGGAGGAAAAAAAAAATCAAATCATCACAGTACTTAATTTACATACTTAAATTAACAAGGAGTCACGAATGTGAAAACCAAAATAGTTTGAAAAGGTTTTAGTGAAAGAAATTACTTCTGGAAAGGCAAAGAAAACAAAACAAACAACAACAACAAACAACAAACCAGCAAGTGGATACGTCAATTAGTGCTACTATCATTAAGAAAGTCTACTCATGGGAGTTAGTAGATTCCATTGAGATTACATCACATCTCTTTATTTTTAGTGAAAAATATTATTTCCATGAATTTAACTGCCATTTTTAAAGAAAGTATGGTGTTGTATTATCTGTTTTCTTTGTAATTGCAGCCTTGGCTTTATTGCTATGCACCACTGACAATAATAACGGCTTTGTTATGGAAATCACACTCCATTTACATGAAGCTGAAATTTATTCTATGTTTACAATCTTCCAAAGTACTTGTTTTAATTTTACCTCACTGACCTTCTGATACTAACAATTTGGAATGTGCTACTAAAACAAACCCATCAATGTAAAACATAGAACACAACTGTGAAAAAATGTGGATTTAAGATATCAGCCAAGTGCAGTGGCTCACGCCTGTAATTCCAGCACTTTGGGAGGCTGAGGTGGGGGGAATCACCTGAGGTCAGGAGTTTCAGATGAGCCTGGTCAATGTGGTGAAACCCTATCTCTATTAAAATACAAAAATTAGCCAGGCATGGTGGCTACTCGGGAGGCTGAGGCAGGAGCATGACACGAACCTGGGAGGTGGAGGTTGTGGTGGGCCAAGATCGCACCATTGCATTCCAGCCTGGGCAACAAGAGTGAAACTATTTTAAAAAAAAATTTAAATAAAAAGATATTAATGGATCTATTTCCAACAGTAGACACACATTATTTTTAAATTAGAAAGATAGATTGAAACAAAAGGGTATGAAAGAGCTTTATTTCTAAAACATAGGTCTTTATTCTGAAATTCACAGATACTTAGAGACAAGGATGTTTCCGTGATCTGAATATTTTCTTGGTGAGAAAATATTGGTGTCCTTGAGGTTTCCTGACAAGGATTAACACCAGTTCCGCAGCAGTCAGCCACCACTGTTCTCAGCAAATAAACTGAGGGTCATACAGGAAGGCAATAAGGCACATATTTCACAGAACTGCCAAATCACCATGAGGATACTGTGCATGGGAGAGTGAACAACAAAGTTAAAGACTGGGGTCAGCCTGGGCAACATGGCAAAACCCTGTCTTTACAAAAACTACAAAAATTAGCCAAGTGTGGAAGTGCATGCCTGTAGTCTCAGCTACTCAGGAGGCTAAGGTAGGAGGCTCTCTTGAGCCTGGGAGGTGGAGGTTTCAGTGAGCTGACTGTGCCACTGCACTCCAGCCTGGGTGACAGAGTGAGACCCCGTGTAAAAAAAAAAAAAATACTGGGTTTGCAAATTGTTCAAAGAAACACCCTCCACCTCATTTGGGTAGCTGGCATTCCTAACCCTTAGTCATTAGTTCTATATTCGGATCTAATTTTAGAATTTCCTTGTCTTTTCAGCAGTTCTCCAACTCACTTCCAAAAGAGCTCTTGAAAACCCATTCAGATAATAAGAAACTCACTCTAGGTCCTTTGGCCTCTGTCTGCAGATACGGTTGCAAATATTTGTTGCAGCAGGCTAGACTCTATCAACACTTATGATGTGCCAGGTTCTTCATTTTATCAAGATATCCTTCCTAAATTAATAATCTCCAATGTTACCTTCCTCCAAGCACATTAGGGCCAACTCTTTCTGAATCTGCATCTTCACTTCTCTTAAGCTCCAGGCCTGGAGATCCCCAAACCACTTCAAACAGAGTTCCTCCACAGCTGAATTTAGTATCCCCCTTCTCATCACGCTTTTTCCTCCTCCTGAGTACTGGTATCACCATTCGCACCGATTTACCCCGATGCCCCATTTTCCTTCATACGCTGCATCAAATTAGTCAACATATTTTGTCTATTTCATCTTCTAAGTTGCTCTGAAATTTGTCCTCTACAATCCTTCCTAGAACATTGTCTTTCCTGAGGACTTCATCTCTTTTAGTGAGCCTATTTTGACAGCTTCGTAGGTAGAGCTGTCTGTTCCAATTCATCCCTCCTACTCCTATTATGGCCAGAGAAACATCTTTCTTTTTTTTTTTTTACATAGAAGGACTCTCACTCTGTTGCCTAGGCTGGAGTGCAGTGGCCTGATCTTTGCTCACTGCAACATCTGCCTCCTGGGTTCAAGCAATTCTCCTGCCTCAGTCTCCCGAGTAGCTGGGATTACACGTGCCCACCACCACGCCCAGCTAATTTTTGTGTTTTTAGTAGAGATGGGGTTTTATCATGTTGGCCAGGCTGGTCTGAAACTACTGACTTCGGTGATCCGCCTGCCTCAGCCTCCCAAAGTGCTGGGTTTACAGGCGTGAGCCACTGTGCCCAGCCCAGAGAAACATCTTTTAAAAAATTATGGCTGGGTGCAGTGGCTCATGCCTATAATCCCAGCACTTTGGGAGGCTGAGGCTGGCAGATCACTGGAGGCCAGGAGCTTGAGACCGTCCTGGCGAACATGGCGAAACCCCATCTCTACTAAAAATACAAAAATTAGCTGGGTGTGGTGGCGCATGCCTGTAATCCCAGCTACTCGGGAGGCTGAGGCAGGAGAATTGCTTGAACCCCAGAGGCTGAGGTTGCAGTGAGCAGAGATCGCACCACTGCACTCCAGCCTGGGTGACACAGTGAGACTCTGTCTAAAAAAAAAACAAAAAACTTACGTATGTATACACGTGATACACACGTATGTATATATAAAAGTTCATGTTTATATGTATTTTCATATATGATCATGCCATTTAAAGGCTAAAAGCCCTTTAACTGCCTCCCATATCATAAAAGATAAACCTCACCACCAGTCCCTGCCTACTTCCCAGTGAATGCTCTCTAGTCTTCCAGCCACCCTGAGCACACTGTATTTCTTCATGCCTGTAGCTCTTTGTCATTACTTGTTACGTGTCTATCTCTTTCACTAAGGTTATTAAGTGCACTAACTCAGTCTATCTTATTTATCTTTATATTCCCAGTGCCTAGCACATGGTCTGGCATAAGTAAGTCACTTAATGTTTGTTCAATAAAAGAATTGTTGATGTGACTTGTCGATATGACCCTGCTTTTTACTGCTGCTCTTTTCATCTGAAAGCTTGAATTTCTTTTTAGAGAAGCCCTGGACTTCGAAAGTACAAGAATGAAGAGAATGCATTTCAGGGAAAAGTTAATTTGCTTTGCAGCAGTGGGTCTAAGGTACACTAGTCCTTTAAGATATGATCCATGGAGGAAAATAAATGCTCTGTGGCAATATTCTGAATGAGGATGAACTCGAGGGATAGATAGATCTGCATCTGGCTTCCAATTCTATCACTTTTGAGCCTGTTGGGTGGGCCTCAGCCAAACTCCTTAACTTCTCTGTGCCGTAAGTCCTGATAAAAAATAAAGGATAATTGTAGAAATTTTAATAATTCATGCATCAATTTGGTAAGTATTAGTTAATGCTGATAAGACAAATTCCATGTTCCTATTGAACACCTACTGTGCTAAGCGCTGGAAGTAAAGAGATGAGCCAAGGCAGAGGCAGCCTCTACCTGTGTGGATCTGCACTCCAGAGAGGGAAACCATGCACACAAAGCACTCAGCACAAGGCCGGGCATCAGGCACATGTTCAATAAGCACTAGCTACTATCATCCTAATTCTCACCACCATCAGTTTAGTCACGTTAGGAAAAGAGCACATGGCTATAGATACCCTGCAATTGTTGCTTGTATTGTTCTCATATGGGTAGTATTTTTCAAAGAGCAACCATGGCCCTATTTAATTGACTTCATCTCTCATCTTCTATAGTTTTCCAACTTTATTTTTCTTACTCTGCCCCTAAGTTTCCCTCCATTCCCATTACCTTGCTGCTTCTCATCTTGTCTCATTCTATTTCTTCCTTTGTAGGTTTGAAGTTCTAAAGTATCACATAGTAAAGAAACATGTTTAAGTTTTTTATATATATACCAGAATCTCCCATATTTGTTTGGCTATAGAACCCTTTTGTTTATCCTGATGTAATCAGGTGCAAGCCTAGACTCTGAGGAGGATTGTTTTCAGCATGCAGACCTGAAGTTCTATCACATTCAAACTGTCACCAAAAACTTCCTGACTAACCAACTTAAAATGGACCTCTTGGGCCAGGCGTGGTGGCTCACACCTGTGATCCCAGCACTTTAGGAGGCTGAGGCGGGTGGATCACCTGAGGTCAGGAGTTCGAGACCAGCTTGGCCAACATGGTGAAACCCCATCTCTACAAAAATTAGAAAAATTAGCCAGCCTGGTGGCAGGCACCTGTAATCCCAGCTATTCGGGAGGTTGAGGCAGGAAATTGCTTGAACCTGGGAGGCAGAGGTTGCAGTGAGCCGAGATTGCACCATTGCACTCCAGCCTGGGTGACAGAGCAAGACTTTATCTCAAAAAAAAAAAAAAAAAAAAAAAAAGGACATCTCAGCATCTTCTATTTCCCCTGCCACTCTCTCTTTTCTAACTCAGTTTCTTCATAGCACTTACTGACATCTAACTTACTATATGATTTATGTGATGGTTAGTTTTATGGGTCAACTTGACTGGGTTAAAGGAAGCCCAGATATCTGATTAGACATTATTTCTGAGTGTGTCTGTGAGAGTGTTTCCAAAAGAGATTTGCATTTTAATTCGCAGACTGGGTAAGCAGATGGCCCTCCCTGATGTAAGTGGGCATGACCCAACACCTTAAGGGCCTCAATAGAACCAAAAAGGTGGAGGAAGGTTAGCTTTACTTTTCTTCTGCTTGACTGCTTGAGCTGGAACATTCCTTCTTCTGCCCTTAGCATTCCCGGTTTTCAGGCTTTCGAACTAAAACTGAAATCTACACCATTCACCTCTGCCTCTCAGGCTTTTGAAATACACCACCAGCTTCTTCAGTCTCCAATCTGCAGGTGATCTCTTGTTGGTTCTGTTTCTATGGAGAATCCTAACACAATTTACATAGTTGTTTATTGTTTAATACTCTCCTAGAATGTGAGCTCACAAAAGCATTGAGATAATTCTCAAGCACTAGTTTAATGAATTAAAAAAGACAGTTTCTGATTCTAGTTTAATGAATTAAAAAAAGGCCTATGGGACTGGCTAAGAAGACATGCTACAGTTAAAAGTAAAATTGACAAGACATGCTACAGTTAAAAGTAAAATTGACAAGAAATTGTACCCCCACTATCTCCTTCACTCTTTAAAGAGTAGGGAAGGTGCACAGAGAAATGTGGATGTCACAGCAGGGAGAGAATTGCTTTTGGGCTGCAGGAGCTTGATTAAAATTTGAGTTTGTGGCTTGTAAACAAAGCTGCCTATGAGTAACATTCCCATAGAGACACTTCAATGGGATTGTTTTTTAATGGGAGGGAAAAAGAGAGGGAGGGAGAAAAAGTGTGCTGCAAGCATTGAATGCTTCCCAGAAACAATCCACCTTATCTAAGATTTCCACAGACATATGTCAATTCCAGGGCCATTGAGAAGGCAAATTTACTGTATAATACTGACTTTCAAACTCTGACCACAAACCACAGTGAGAAATGCATTTTACATGTGAACTACACAATCTTGAAAGAAAACTTTTATGAAACCCAAGTTAATGTATGACACACTTTGATCTATTCTGTTCTACTCTATTCTATCCTATTCTATCCTATCCTATTCTATTCTATCCTATCCTATCCTATTCTATCCTATCCTATCCTATCCTATCCCATCCACTCTACTCTCTCCCATGCCATCCTATTCCATGTAAAATAGGTTGGCAGTGGGACTCATCAATGTACTGTGTGACCCACAGTTTTTAAATTTTTGCTTTAGAAGTTAATTTAAGCAGCTTGTTCTTTAGAGGTAAAGGTAGGAACGGTAAACATAACCACAGTGGAGGCTTCCACCGACTACCTTCTGACATGGATTTACCCTGACCCTTACTGATATGTGAAGGATACAAGCATGATTTGGACAGATCTGTGCAGGTGACACACTAGATCTGCGGGCAGAGAAGTCAATCAGTATTGGCCTAGAGTATATTTTCCAGGGTTAAAGAGGAGAATGTGAGCAAATTCTCAGTGGAGTCTCAAGGTTTTCTGGGAACTTAAAACGCAGTACTTTGTCAAGAGCTGACTTAGGGCTCTCCTGGATGCTAAAAGACAGTCCAGTGTCAGGTCTACTTTGAATGTGATTTATTGGGGTTGAAAAAAAAATGGTACAAGCCTAGAATTATGGTCTTGCCTTGCAAAAGCTATATATAATTTTCAATTTGCAGGATATAATTTTGAATCTAAGGAGAATAACCAAGTTAGATGAGACATACCCACACAGACCTCGCAAAAACTATTATTAGAGTAATTCTATTTGAACCATGTACTTCAAAAGTGCCAGATAATATTTTGCTGAGGGGGGATCAAATAGATCTGGGATTCTTAAGGAAAAGGTTAAGTGCTCTGTTTTCTTCTAGTGAAGAAAAAAATTATTGAAACTATGGGAAAGGGAATTATCATTTGGGTTTACAGCTGTCATAGTAATTTTCTACACATTTCATAAATGTTTCATAAGGTGGAATTATGAAAACAAGTTCTTAGAAGATTAGAGTTCTAAAACAAATATGAAGTCAGCCAACTAATGACTGAAGACTGGCTTAACCTAGTTTTCTAACTACATTACCAGTTACTCAGCTATTAAGGAGCTCAAAACTCAGCTACAGGCATGCTCAGGCAGCTAACAGCAATTTTCCAACACACTTAACTTTTGTAATACAATGAAAATGTATAATGCATCTTTAAACTTGCCTATGTCTGTATTTTGAATCTGGCTAAATGGTCTCATAATTTTTGGACATTAGATGACTATGTATTTGGCCATGAATAGCCAGTTATCTTTTATAGATAGTTTGATAAGACATCAGTTAGCACTCATTAAGAGTTAATAGGCTCAAATTCAATGCTGAAATCTTGAGTCAAATATGGCATGATGTCTCAGGAAAATTAACCCTAAAGATAACCCTAATTGTGCAAGAAAATATTTGAATGAGTTATCATAAATGTCAGTTCCCAGAACTATTTTCTGGTAGACCCTCAATCTGGATAAATGCCAACATACTTCAAAGCTGCCTTTGTTTCTTTAATTTGGTTCTCTAACCATCACACACAAAACTGTAATACAAATTTAAAATTTGATTTGATTTTTTTTTTACTTCCCTTGCCATATCACTGTTCTAAAAGGTCTACTTGAGTTAAATCCTTTGACTCTCTATTAATGTGATTAACTGCATCTCTTTTCCCAACAGCTATCAGATTATCAAAGTATTGTCTGGTCTTAGAAATAATGGTATTTCCCAACAGCTGTATGTATATTACTTACTCTCTGTTGTTAAATAATTATATTTTTAATTAAGCAAATGGATACAAAACTCACGCAGAGCTGTTTTTAGGCATGTACAACAACGACTGACCACAAAGCTCTTTGATATCTGTGTTATATAAAGGCTTATTATTATTACCCATTTAAACAATGGCACAATACCCACAGGTGTGGCAGGGATTTTAATGCATAAGGGAGTGAACTAATATCTTATTGCTCATTCTTACTAGCAACATTGGACTAAGCCCTTACAGAGAAAAAAAAGGGAAACAATGGTGTTCAGAAAAAAAAGGCAATTCCTGGATTGAATGCTATGTATATACTCTAGGGAGAAAGAGGCTGTCTAATACTTGTATATTAGTGATCAAAGTAATTTGATCAAAGTGATTTGTGCCCAATGATAGACTATCAAATTTGATTTCTGTATTTGCTTGTCAATATTACATGTAGACCTTAATTTTTGTGATATTTTAATTCTAGGATTTTTTTTCTCTTTTTTAAATGTATAGTTTAAATTGTTAATGGTTAAACTGGTTCACAGGTGTGTCTGATATTATTAGCAAACGTATGGTAGATATTAGAGCTTCTTTTTGCCCCAGGCTCATAACTACATGCTTCCATTTTTCTTTTTAAGAGTAGGAGCATCAGAATCTTATTTAACTCTGGGTACTATGAGTTTGACATTAATAGTTTAAGACTAATGAAAGAGCAGCCATACAGTTTTTTGGTCACTATGCTTCCTAAGCTTCCCAAATGGAGCTATTTCCACTGTACAATTTCATGTTTAATAAACTAGGCAGATCTTGCTACATTCTTGTTTTGTTTCCATGCACTTATTTTTTTACCGGGTGGAGTTTGTCCAGTTACAAAGTCTGTGAAAGATGTTTGTAAAAAAAATTTTTTTTCATGGTAGCAAAGCAGCTTTAATATAACCATGGATTAAATATTTATTTGCAAATACTCTGGCATTGGGGGAAAAAGATGGGGAGAAGGAAATCACATGTCTTGGAGATTGTATAATTCAATGAGTATAAGAATCAAATGATGTTTATTTCAATTACTTATTAATTTATAAGTATTCTGATTTACAGTCTTTATAAAATTGTACAACAGAGCTTTATGTAACTATGCAACACATTTAAATTTTTCCTATAAGCAAATTTCCACTTCTTCCTTGAAGTTGATGAATCCTAATTGTAAATCACATTATTTGCCTTCTTGAAGGCTATTTATGATAAAATTTAAAGCTTGCCTCTGTCAAATTCAATTAAAAGAAAAAGATCTCTTTTGAATATGAGCCCTCAGCCAATTAAATGTTAAAAAATGCACTGAGGTTAAAAAATATGACCGGGTGGAATTTATTCACAAAAAAAGGCAGAATGATTAAAAGCATGGACTCTGGAACCAGGCTACTTGAGGGCCTTCACTAGCTGTGTGACCTTGTATTAGTTACTTAACTGCTCTGAGGCTCAATTTCCTCATCTGTAAATTGAATATACTATTAGTGCCTCCCAAATAAGGTTTTGTGGATTGTGAGGATTTAGTGGTTGAAAAGTGGAACACTTCGAACAGTTCCAGATAAACTTTGGCTGCTGTTTGTTATTCAAGAAATATATTTCTTCAGCACCAAAATGTATTAGATAAAATGTGATAGATAAAATGTTGAATTACATCTGGATCTGCTCTCAATGATTATATACATTCACTTCGGGAGGCCGAGGCAGGTGGATCACCTCAGGTCAGGAGTGCAAGACCAGCCTGGTCAACATGGTGAAAGCCCATCTCTACCATAAAAAAAAAAAAAAATTAGCCGGACACAGTGGTGCATGCCTGCAGTCCCAGCTACTTGGGAGCCTGAGGCAGGAGAATCGCTTGAACTCGGGAGGCGGAGGTTGCAGTGAGCCAAGATCAAGTCGAGTGCACTGTACTCCAGCCTGGGCGACAGAGTGAGACTCCGTCTCAAAAAACAAAAAACAACAACAAAAAGATTATATAGTTGTGCATATTACATATATATTTGTATATACCCTATAAGAAAAGGTAGGAGATAAGTATTATAAGAGAGATTTATAAAAGTTACATAAAAATTCAGGGAAAACAAGAGGTTCTTCCTATTGATGATTATCAGGGAACTTTGGAGAAAGAAGAAAGAATTTTGGCTGGGCCATGAAGATGGGCCATATTTGAACATACAAATATTGAGGCAAAGGCAGTGAGAGTAGCATAAAGAGAGGCAAAAAGCAAATGCATAAATTACTGTAAGTTGTTCCTTTTGGCTGGTGTTAAAGGTCCCCATGAAGGTGAGTAACGAGATGTTTGTAGCACTAGGTCATGAAGGAATATTGAGGGCCAGGTTAAACAATACATAATTACTTTACAGAAAAATGGAGTGCCATTTTAAATTTCGGAGAAGAGGTGTGGCATATTCACATAGCTTAAACTCATAGGAAAGAAAATAGGTTGGTGGAGAGAATGCTAGAGGCAGGGACACCAGTTAGGGAAGGATTGCTGTGGTCTCAGTAATGAAGGTCTGAGGTAGGGGAATGGCATAGGAGTGGCCCCTGCAATGTAATGAAGGGGTAGGCACAGAAATGTAGAGACAGAATCTCTAGTAGTACCCTCAAATCAGAAAAGAGTAAGAGAGCTTAAAAATATACACACTGTGGGACTTCATCACCAGAGATTCTAATTTAGTAAGTCTATAGTGAGACTCATCAAACCATAATTTCTGAAAGCATAAGCAATTTTGATGATCAGTTAGTTTTGACAGCCACTCATCTGAGAGTATGACTATGAAATGAAAGAAATTACCCTAGCTTTTAGGTTAGGAAAACCAGAAAAAGTATCAAGAGGAAGAAGAAAAGAAAGGAGAGGAAGAAGAAAAGAAAGGAGAGAAAGAATAACACTGAGATCAGAGCAATTAGGATAAGGCAGAGGAGCAAAGTTGATGACAATATCTGTACATCTTGAGGACAAGCGATCAGAGAGAAACCCAAGTGAATGTATCCAAAAGACATTTGAAAATGTGAGCTTATATGTGGAGAGAGAAGTTAGGCTCAAGTTGATAGATCTGAAAATTATCACTATGATATAAAAAATGCAAAGGCAATCCCTGGAAAATACATATACTTCAGAGTTTTCAGGCATAAGAAGAAAGGGCTATGACCTGGGAGTTAGCAGGAAAATACTTGTAAAAGAATAGGGTGTTGTGAAAACCAAGAGAGATGGACTTTTCAAGGAAGGCTGGTTATCAGTACTGATTTCTACAGAAGAATTGAAGGATACGCAGATGAGAAGAGTGGTCAGTGGATTTGGTGTCCAACGTTATGAGTGATGAAAGAAAGAGAATAAGCAAGGTACTCTGAAGGCTTAACTGTGAACACAAGGTGATGAGAACAGGCAACTTGTATGAACTACTCTTCAAGAGTAGTTGTTGGTTAAAGAAAGAAGAGAGGCAGGGCAGTAATTTGATAAAGCAGCAGCATTACGAGTAAGCTCTTCTAGGCAGTGTAAAGTGATACATATTTCTAGATGGACAAGAAAGACCTACAGGAGAGAGAAATATTTAAGATGTGAGGCAGTTTTGGAAAATTCAATGAAACAAGTTCCAAGAGTAGGAAAAACAGATGAAAGGCACAATTGGGAGAGCTGGCTTTGGTGAGAATGAGCTACTTACTTTCTCATCTAAGATGAAACGAAAAATGGCAAAGAAGAGAGACGGCAAAGAGAAATGATCAGAGAACATAAGGAAAGTCGTGTGAGATAACACCATGTTGTTTTAATGTCTTGACTAGACAGTGAGGATAGAATGTATAAAACACAGACTTCAGGGCAGTAGAATCTGTTTCAAAGATCGCTTAAGACTTATCAATTAAAAATAATCCAAAGGATGTCTCAGAAGCAGAAATGGCTTAGTTAAGAGTACTTATAATAAATAAGTATCCATTACAGAGTAGCACTAATTGGCTGATAAAAGAGAACTGTGTGGCATAGAGTGGGTTGGTGATTGGCAAAATTTCTTTTTTTTCTATATATATGTGTGTATACATATATAATATTTTTAAACTGTACTTAAAGTTCTAGGGTACATGTGCACAACGTGCAGGTTTGTTACATAGGTATACATGTGCCATGTTGGTTTGCTGCACCCATCAACTCATCATTTACATTAGGTATTTCTCCTAATGCTATCCTTCCTGCAGCCCCCCACTTCATGACAGGCCCCGGTGTGTGATGTTCCCCACCCTGTGTCCAAGTGTTCTCGTTGTTCAACTCCCACCTATAAGTGAGAACATGCGGTGTTTGCTTTTCTGTCCTTGTGATAGTTTGCTGAGAATGATGGTTTCCAGCTTCATCCATGTCCCTGCAAAGGACATGAACTCATCCTTTTTTATGTCTGCATAGTATTCCATGGTGTATATGTGCCACATTTTCTTAATCCAGTCTATCATTGATGGACATTTGGGTTGGTTCCAAGTCTTTGCTATTGTGAATAGTGCCTCAATAAACATATGTGTGCATGTGTCTTCATAGTAGCATGATTTATAATCCTTCGGGTATATACCCAGTAATGGGATCGCTGGGTCAAATGGTATTTCTAGTTTTAGATCCTTGAGGAATCACCACACTGTCTTCCACAATGGTTGAACTAATTTACACTCCCACCAGCAGTGTAAAAGCGTCCCTATTTCTCCACATCCTCTCCAGCACCTGTTGTTTCCTGACTTTTTAATGATTGCCATTCTAACTGGCGTGAGATGGTATTTCACTGTGGTTTTGATTTGCATTTCTCTAACGACCAGTGATGATGAGCATTTTTTCATGTGCCTGTTGGCCACATAAATGTCTTCTTTTGAGAAATGTCTGTTCATATCCTTTGCCCACTTTTTGATGGGGTTGTTTGTTTTTTTCTTATAAATTTGTTTAAGTTCTTTGTAGATTCTGGATATTAACTCTTTGTCAGATGGGTGGATTGCAAAATTTTTCTCCTATTCTGTAGGTTGGGCGATTGGCAAAATTTCTTAAGGAGGAAGCCAAGCTAATGAGGAAATCAGGGGGGCTGGTGAAAATATCCTTAACAGTTCCAATCTGAGGTTCCAGATTGTATTTTTCAAGAACAACTAAGGGTGGAAGGAAGGGAGGTTACAATGAGGATGAAGAACAAGTAGGAGTAAGAAACCAGCAGAAGGGGACAGAAAGATGGTGTCTTCAGAGAGATGTGGAGAGGAAAATGGTGGCCTGGGAAGAGAGAAGATCATAAGAAATGGTAACCACAGTAACATGAATAGGAAAATGATGCTATAAGCAAAAAACACAGATTCGAAAATAGGAAAAATTATTTTGTAAAACAATATTTATTTCTCTCATGTTGCCCAAGCCAGAATGCAGTGGCTATTCACAAGCACACTCACAGTGCACTACAGTCTTGAACTCCTGGGCTCCAGTGATCATCTCACCTCAGCCACCTGAGTAGCTGGGACTATATGTGCATGCCACTGTACCCAGCAAAAGAAATTATTAAGCAGGGACATAGTGGCCTTGAAGTACAAAATATGTGAAGAACAAAAATATTTCTGACATCTTATTAGAGGAGTGATCTTTAGCAACTGACTGCAAGGAAAGTGATACTTAATGAGGCAGGCTATTTCAGTTATGCTAAAGCAACTGAGAGAGTACTTCTGTGAGGATCAAAGTTTGTTACCGCCTCTGGCCCAGTGATATTCACACTTCACCTTTAATATGGTATACTTTTCTCTGAAAACAAAAAACAAAAAACAACATATTGTAAAAACGTCACTTTCTTCTATTCACTTGAGTTTTATAATATGTAAACTGTTGAGTACAGCATTAGATCATGGGTATTGTGCTAACCATTAAATTTTTTTCTTTTTATTATTATACTTTAAGTTCTAGGGTACATGTGCACAACATACAGGTTTGTTACATATGTATACATGTGCCATGTTGGTGTGCTGCACCCATTAACTCATCATTTACATTAGGTATATCTCCTAATGCTATCCCTCCCCCATCCCCCCTACCCCATGACAGGCCCCAGTGTGTGATGTCCCCCTTCCTGTGTCCAAGTGTTCTCATTGTTCAATTCCCATCTATGAGTGAGAACATGCGGTGTTTGGTTTTCTGTCCTTGCGACACTTTGCTGAGAATGATGGCTAACCGTTCATTTTTAAAGAAATTTATGATTCAATTGCTAATTCCCCAAATTACCTTTCCCTACTTCCTGTTTCTCTAGTACTAGTAAACCCATTTTCCTTTATTTCCAGATCTCCTCTTTAATAATGTACCAGTTGATTCATGTAATTAAAGTATGATCATACAAAGGACTGTAGACTATATATTTCCTTAAAGAACTATGTAGGCACTGAATCATAAATTGGAGGTAACTTTAAGTAATGAAAATAACAACAAATAATACATGGAAAAAGTTGCAAACCAAGAATGGAAATACAGGTAAGAACCTGGGAGAGAGAGCCATAGTGTGTTACAGTATCACCATGTTGATACCAACTGAGGTGGCTCATAGACAAGGTCAAGAGAGAAACACAGTGCTTTCGTTGCCATACTTATTCCAAGATAAAACAGCCTCAAAAATTTTTTCTACTCTCTAGTCAAGTTTTATACATACTCTTTCTGAATACAAATCTTAGAGAGATACATTTTAAAAAATCGGTAACTGTATTTTCATTACCCAAGAGTAGAATGGAAGACTTCGGTCATCCATTTTTTAAAAAGTGCTCTTTTAAAAATGCTCTGTAAAAAAATTTTTAAAAATTAGCTGGTCATGGTAGCACGTGTTTATAGTCCTGGCTACTCGGGAGCCCAAAGTGGGAGTATCTCTTGAGCCCAGGAGATTGAAGCTGCAGGGAGCTATGATTGTGCCACAGCACTCCATCCTGGGCAATACAGTAAGACTCTGTCTCAGAAAAAAAATAGAATATGCCAGGAAAATTAAAATTTATTATTAATTTGGAGAACAATGGCAAGGAAATAGGAAACTTACTTAGCCTGAATACAAAACTGATAAACAATGGGAATGTTTCATTAATTCTCTGGGTCAAACATGGTATGGCATGTCAGTGATATGCACACATCAACAAGAGATGCCAGCCACATTAAGGGTCAAAGAGTGTGCAACGCACCTAAACAACAACATCTTTGTTACCCTCAGATATTAGCTTTAAGTGTGTATCACATTAGCATATCTTCCACTAACACCTTACTGAAGCCTATTTATCATGGGTATCCAGATGGAAATTAGTTTCAATTCTATTCCGTCTCCTCCCTCATCACCATAAGTGATGAACTCAGCAAGCAACAGTGAATTTAGTTGTGTTATTTAAGTCAAGTTTTATCAGAAGTCATATCACTTTCAGGTGGCAGCACTAGTTAAGTATGGTGAGGACATTAAAGACTATGTGGAGAAGTAGTGAATATTTACTTTATTTTTTAAATTTTTATTTATTTATTCACTTTTGAGACAGAGTTTCACTCTTGTTGCTCAGGCTGAAGTACAATGGCATGATCATGGCTCACTGCAACCTCTGCCTCCCGGGTTCAAGACATTTTCCTGCCTCAGCCTCCCAAGTAGCTGGGATTACAGGCGTCTGCCACCATGCCCGGCTAATTTTTGTATTTTTAGTAGAGACGGGGTTTCACACTATGTTGGCCAGGCTGGTCTCGAACTCCTGATCTCAGATGATCCACCTTCCTCGGCCTCTCAAAGTGCTGGGATTACAGGCGTAAGTCACCATGCCCAGCTCCTGATTTTTTCCTTTTATTCTATAGTCTAATGATTGTCATTAGATGATTTTATGACATGGCCAATTTTGCTTTTTAGAATGCTTCAGTGTGGAATGGGGATAGACAAGAATTGAACAATATTGGTCTCAAGACAGCTGTAATAGTCTAAGGATGAGATGATGGGAGACATCACCAAGGTGCTATGGACTGAATTGTTTCCTCCATCCCCCAAATTTGTATGTCGAAGCCCTAACTCCCAATGCAATGGTATTTGGAGATGAGGCCTTCAGGAGGTAATAATCTCATGAAGGTGGAGCCCCCATGATGGAATTAGTGTCCTTATAAGAAGAGACATGAGAGGGCTCTCTCTCATCCATGAGAGGAGACAGCAAAATGTCCATGCAAGCCTCGCCAGGACCTGAATCAGCTGACGCCTTGATCTTGGACTTCCAGTCTCTGGAACTGTGACAAATAAGTGTCTGTTGTTTAGGACACCCAGTCTATGGTATTTTTTATGGCAGCCTGAGCTAATACACCAGGCAAAATCATGAAGAAAGGGAGGGGAACATTTGAGAGATATTGATGAAGTGTAGAGAAGAAAGGAGTTACATATCTGACTGCATTCTGCACCAATTACATATTGAAAGGGTTCTTATACTAATAAAAATACTAACACATATTGAGGGCTTAGTATGTTTCAGGAACTATACTAAATACTTATATGAATTAAAATTTTATCTTTCACACAACTGTACAAAATTAAATAGTGTTATAATACCTGCATTACATATGAGAATAGTGAGGAAAACTAGGGATGTTTTGGTACCATAAAGAGGGGCAATCTTTCTTGGAAATCAGAAGATTAAGTAGAAGATGAAGGAGTAATTTTCCAACCCTGATCGCTTCAAGTTTTTCTTTTTTTTTGGCAGGGTGTGCGGAGCTAGGTGTAAAGTCTAATACTACTTTTATGAAATTAGAGTTCTCTAAGTTTAATATTTAATGTTCACATGTCACTATTACCAAGAAGAGTTTTGAAAACAAAATGGTAAGGGCAGAAGTATTGATGTTAACAACAATGGCAGCTCTGGAGAGCTTGTGAATCAACCTCTGATTCTAATCCCACAATTGAACAGCCTTGTAAATGTGAAAACGTTTCTAAGCCTCTCATTTCCTTGATTTTCTTGTCTGACTAGAGGAAATCATACCTGCTTCATAGGCTTCATGTAAAAATTGAGATAAAATGTTTGATAGCAAACTAGTTGACTATAGTTAACAACATGTATTGTATATTTCAAAATAGCTAGAAGAGATAACTTGAAATGACCCCAGCACATTGAAATGATAAATATTCAAGGTGATGGACATCCCAAATACCCTGACATGATCATTACACATTCTATGTATGTTACAAAATGTCACATGTACCCCATAAATATGTACAGATATTATGTACATATATATATATTAAATTGAGATAACATACGTGAAATTCTTAACACAGTGCCTGATGAATGGTGAATCGTAATGGGTGGCAGTGATGATGACAATAACCATGATGTGGACCACCAAGGTGCAAAGGGAGATGCACACCTGCACTTACATGCAGTGCCAGCCCTTTACTCTTTCTCTCACCCCCGTCTCATATCCATGCTCTATGCCCTCTGTCCAACTAGAAAAAAGATGTCAATTAAACATAATAGTTTAGTACTGAAATAGCCAGAGTTGGGGATTACCTTTGTCCTCATCCATCTCCAATTGAGACTGGTAAAAGGCAGCTCACTAAAGTAAGAAATCCAGGAAACCTGAGTTCTAGAAAGGCCCGGTCTGCCACAAGTGGTCAGCCCCTTTTCCTTCTTGGCTACATTGTAAATCAGGGGTGTTTCAACAGAAATTTAAACCTTCTCTCAAAAATATGATTTTCCTTTTTACTTTTCATGTTGATGTGCAAAGCCTTAGGAAACTCCTGATGTTATTGTTCTAGGAGTTTTTCATGAGCAGTATCAAATCCTAAGTGTTTTCAGAAACAATAATGAAGAAAACAAACACTGAATGACTACACATCATCTTCCAGGCAGAGAGATTTCTGATATGAATCTTTGAGGATTGAGATCAAAAACCTAAGCAGAGAATGGGCATCCATATGTATGTGTTTTTAACATGTGGGATTTCCCCCACCACTATTGGCAAAATGTGGGAAGAGTGAACTGTGCTTCACAAAGATTTTTTCAAGCTTGAGTGGGAGTGTCTGTTCACGGTTGAGTGAGAAGCTGGGGTTTTCCTTAGGCCCCAAGGCATTGTTTTTTTAAAATGTTATTTTCAGAAATGGAGCTTGGAGTAGACTGCAAACAGGCATCTAACTGCCAAGGACATGTGAAACCTGTAATGTTGGTCATTCTGGATCCTATTCAAGTACATACTGTTACTGGGTAAGATCACTTTTACTTTACTTTAGCAGAAGCCCCAATTCTGCTTTAGGAAAAAAAATCATATCATGTTTTTCCATTTTTATTTATAAATTCTGAAGGTTTCTGCAAGCAGTAACATTTAAAAGGACAATGACATACTTACAAGTTTGATGTGAGAATAATGAGGATATTGAAACACCAGAATGTTTCAGCTATTGACTGCTTCAAATAAGCTAGCACCAAACTTAGTGACTTAAAATAATGTACTATTTCTCCCAATTCTGCAATCTGGGCTAGGCAGGTTTTCAACTCTGTGTGGTGTCCATTGGGGATGGAACCTACAAGAAGCCTTCTTCACTCACATGTCCATGTCTGGAATCAGAGCTGGTTTGCCTGACACAACTGGAGGCTGGCTGAGCCTGCCTTTGCACATGTCTGCTGCACATGGCCAGCGTGGGGTTTCTACCACCGTGGTGGTCTCTGGGTAATTGAACTTAGATGGTGGCTGGCTTCCAAGAGGAAGGAATCTAAAACTGCCATTCATCTTAAAGTCTAGGCCCATTATGAAAAAGCATCACTTCCATCACATTACATTGGTCTAAGCAAGTCCAAAGACAGTCCAGATGTAAAAGGATGAGAACTAGTCTCCACCCTTTGATGTGAGGAGTAGCACCTACATAAAAGGAGAAAAGTAACTGATGGCAGCCATCTTTGGAGACTGAAACACAGTTTATTTTATTTACCAGGAGCTCTTTCCTTTCCCTCTTTTTCCTTTGGATTTCATCTCCTTTGCTCTATTTGAAATTTTAAAAATGACAAGAGTAAAAAAGGCACTCAACTTTAGGATGTAAGGGATGAGCATTTACAATATTCACTATAAAAAGTTTTCAATAATTTTTATAATAATAATAAAATATTGATTTATATTACTATTGTTGTTCACTCTAAGGTTGAAGAAATGGAAGCATTCATCCTCAAATAATGCTCCCATGTAAGAGATGTGGCCATTACAGTACCAGGAGATTCTAAATACCTCAGGTTCACATTACATGACTAGCTGGATCCAGCCACATGTCCATTTTCATATATCATATTGAAACCTATGTGTGGGATTTTTAGAAGAAGGGGATTTGTAATCATCTACTTTCTTTCTTGATTGAAATGAATTTTCCTCTCCTGATCCATGAATCATTCCTCATATAAGAACTGGATCATGAATCAGAAAGGAGTCAGTAAATTCTAATGAGCCTAAAAAGAGAGACATGCTTATCGTTGCCAGAGATCAAAACCAAGCCCGAAAATTACAGGCTTTGTTTAAAATGCTGCTGGAGATATTGAAATTTAGTTCAGGGACACACCTTTATCATAACTCATTCTCACTGCACATCCACCCACTGAAGGGAAGAGGAGGCAAGTGATTCTCATTAGGAGCCACTGACCTTCAACAATTTGGTTCATGGCAATCAAAGGGCCACAAAAAGCCAAGTTGTCCTGTTCCAGGCCATGCTCAGGGAGGGAAGGGGTTGACAGTGGGCATCTATAGCACTGAGTGTATTCCATTTATGAGGTGCTTATTCGTTGTTCTCCCCATTCCTTTGGGTTTCACTGAGTTTATTTGAACTCTGTTTGAAATTAAGGGATGTTGAGAACAAAAAAGTCACTCAAAATACACGGTGTAAGGGATGGTTACTTGTATTCATTATAACCAGTGGACAAATGTGATGCAAAGTTGCTTCTGTTGTCAGGCACATTTAATCCACAAAAAGAGTGATTAGCTTGGAGCTCAGTTCTACAGAAATCATGGAAGATTTTGAGCCTAACAAAATGTCTTGCATCTACCTGCTTCTGGACCCCAGGAGATATCAGGTCTATGGTTTTGGCCTAGTCTACCAGTACATTTGGTGTTTCTGCTTGATTTCTGTTCTATAGAGATTCTCATGGTATTTTTAACATTCTTTTGTTATATGTTATTCTTTGGCTATTCTGTATATACAGTAAGGCAGAGGGCAAAATGTGAATTTACAGTACCACCTTAACTGGATATTTTACAAGTCAGCACAAGAGAATTTTAGCAAAAAGTTTCAAAGAGAGTGTCAAGTGCTCCGTGGTAGAGTAAATAGAAGAAATACCTAATGTAAATGACGAGTTGATGGGTGCAGCAAACCAACATGGCACACATATACCTATGCAACAAACCTGCACGTTGTACACATGTACCCTAGAACTTACAGTATAATTAAAAAAAAAAAAGAATTATCTGGAAAAGAAAAAAAAAGAAATTTTGAATTTGAGTTAAGTGGAGCATATTCAAGTAGAGGTGAGTTATAGTATGTTGAAAATAAAAACACAAAAGATCAGGTTGAGGGCAAAGCTGAACATGTAGTTTTGGGAATTACAGAGGTAAAGCTTTAAAAAATATTTCTTATAAAAATAGTCCTAATAATAATAACTTTCGAGGAATATTTACAAACAGATCAGAGAATTAAATCATTTAATTTCTACTTTGATAATATTACAGTTTCTCTTCTTAATGCTATCTTTAGCTTGGGTATCCATTTTTACAGTTATATAATTTTGTGGTACATTGATGATTATTAATTTATTCATTTAATTAATAAATATTAATTATGCTCCTGCTATCCACTAAGCACTCTGCAAGGCCCTGGGGATACAGAGATGAATACTAAATGGTTCCTGCCCTCAAGGAATTAATAATTTATTAAGGAAATCCACCAACCACACACACCAAAACAAGTGACCACTCCATTCTAAGATAAGTGCTACAATGACTAAAGGGACAAATACTTTAAAGGCATAAAGAAGGGAATGAGTAATTCTTATTTGGTGTGATTCCATAAAGAGGCAATTCCTAAGCCTTCACAAAAGGGGGAGAATATTGAAAGTTTCTAGAATTTCTGTAAAGAAGTAAAGTGATGTCCAGGAGAATTAACTTGTGATTGTCAAGCACATCACTGTTGTTTAGATTCTGAAGTTATTTTGGAAAGCTTTGTAGAGCTAATAAAGAATATGGGAGGGTGATAAGCCCCTTGCATCTGTCTCTCATTCATCTACATTTTCCCATATCACTTATTGAGCACGTGGGTTTTACTAACTAATGAGGAGGAGCTCAAAGTAAAGATTTCTTTACATGAGCAAAGATGGCAATATCAGGAAAATTTAGGAAAAAGTAAATAGATTGGCATGTCAGAATGTAGGATAATAGTAACTAACTTGGGAATGGAAAGATGGTCCTGGGTCGGACCGTGGAAACTCTTGTAAGCTAAAGGGACTGGACTTTTTTTGGGGGCAATGAGAGAAACCTTGACTGAAATGCTGGAGAATGAGGAAATCCACTTTATATTTTTAAAATGTAGACATCTGAGATAATGAAATGGAGAAGAAAAAGAGTAGAACCAGAGATACCAATCAGAAAACTGCTGTGGAAGTCCAAGTATAATGACTATTAGAATGAATTGCCATGGGAATAGGGGAATTAGAAATATCACACTTTTTAAATTTGTAACACAACAATAGGGTAATGCTTCTATTCACATTTTATTGCAAGAGAGGGTTCCCTCATTAAGATACAACTGTGCTGGAACTTTTGCCTTATATTCAATGCTTGAGGGCTATCTTTTTCTGATAATCAGGGTACTGTTTTATCTACTATATCAGTAATGAAGCATATTCAAGAGGTGCAGGGGTGATTTAGGCATTCAAAGAATTAAGTCACTATGTTAGGCCCCTATGTTAGCATTATTGAAAACATGCAAACATTGGCACTTTTACATTATATATAAAACAACAAATCTTGTCACTTAGAGGAAAAAACAAACCACCATTCTCCCCCCAAAAGAATGTACATTTTAATAAGATGAATCCCAAGTTGATTAAAAGCATAGCTTCTGAAATGGGACCTAATTAAACTAAAGAGCTCCTGCACAGCAAAAGAAATTATCAACACAGTAAAAAGGCAACCTACAGAATGGGAGAAATTTTTTGCAAACTATGTGCTCACAATGGTCTAATATCCAGAACCTATGAGGAACCTAAACAAATGTACAGGCAAAAACAAACAAGCCCATTAAAAAGTGGGCAAAATACATGAACAGATACTTTTCAAAAGAAGACATATGTGCCATGAAGAAGCCAACAAGCATATGAAAATGCCCAACATTGCTAATCATTAGAGAAATGCACATCAAAACCACAATGAGATACCACTTCACACCAGTCAGAATGGCTATCATTAAAAAGTTAAAAAATAACAGATGCTGGCAAGGCTGTAGCGAAAAGGGAATGCTTGCTTATACACTACTGGTAGGAATGTAAATTAGTTCAGCCATTGTGAAATGCAGTTTGGCTGTTTCTCAAAGAACTCAAAGCAGAATTACTACTTGACTCAGGAATCCCATTGCTGGGTATGTACCCAAAGGAATAGAAATTGTTCTACCATGAAGACACATGCACACATATGTTAATCACAGCACTATTCACAATAGCAAAGACATGAAATCAACCTAAATACCCATCAGTGGTAGACTGGATAAAGAAAACGTGGTACATATACACCATGGAATATTATGCAGTCATAAAAAACCGAGATCATCTCCTTTGCAGCAACACAGATGGAGCTGGAGGCTGTTATCCTAAGTGAACTAACAGAGGAAGAGAAAACCAAATACCACATGTTCTCACTTATAAGTGGGAGTAAATATTGAGTACATATAGACACAAAGACGGGAATAAGAGACACTGGGGCCTACTTGAGGGTAGAGGGAAAGAGGAGGGTGAGGACTGAAAAACTACCTATTGGATACTGTGCTTATTACCTGGGTGGTGAAATAATCTGTACACCAAACCCCCATGAGGTGACATGCAATTTATCTACATAATAAACATGCACATATACCTCTCAACCTAAAATAAATGTAAAAAGCAAGAAGTTACATTTTTAAAAAGTAATTTAAAAAATAAAGAGTATTAAAACTGAAAAAACAAGCATAGCTTCTAGATAACTTCTGTGTCCCGTGAAAAAGTAGAATTTATACATTGAATATTTTTTATTAAAGGAGTTAAGATTAATTAATTAACCTTAAACAATATTCCTCGGCTGGGCGTGGTGGCTCACGCCTGTCATCCTAGCACTTTGGGAGGCTGAAGCAGGTGGATCGCCTGAGCTCAGGAGTTCAAGACCAGCCTGGGCAATGTGGTGAAACCCCATCTCCACTGAAAATACAAAAGTTGGCCAGGCATGGTGGCGCATGAATGCAGTCCCAGCTACTCAAGAGGCTGAGGAAGGAGAATTGCTTGAATCTTACAGGCAGAGGCTGCCGTGAGCCAAGATCATGCCACTGCACTCCAAGCTGGGTGACAGAGTAAGACCCTGTCTCAGAAAAAAAAGAAAATTCTGCCAACACAATGATTGCATGCTAAATGAGAAAGAATTAGAAAAGAGATGGCTAGATACTGCTATGCTACAAACTATCCCACAAAGTAATACAAACGAGTGTCTTTTCTTTATACTACAAGGAAAATCCTTTTGCATATTAACTGATCAAGTTCAGGAACTAGAACTGCATTACATTAGAGTGACGCCCTGTAGCTACTGAGCCTCTAAAAATGTATTAGACACTATTCTAGAGACCTTATATATGCTACTTGCTTAAACTTTGACAAGCACTTAAAACGTGAGGAATTCCTCTAAGACTGTCATTCATCTGGCTTTAGACTTGTAAAACTTTAGAAAAAAGAAGACTTCTGTTCCTCATTGGCCCAAGAGGCATCCTCTACTCCCAGCTCTTAAGCTGCTCCCTAATATCCCAGTCACTCACATAACATTTTACAGAGCGTTTTCTGTATGTAGGTGTGTGGCTATTGCTTCTAGTTAAGAAAATTCCTGAGGGACTCTAGTCTAAAAACAATAATAAAAAGAATCAGATCATAAAAACCTCTGTTAGGTATGATTCAAAGGGAAAAAATGAGCTGTAGTGAAAGCCAATTTGAACTAGAAAGACTTGCACTCTTAAGTAACCAGACATGTGTAGCCACTCATGTAGCTGTCTGATTACATGTTTTTAAACATCTGTCAGCACAACCAGAGCTCTGCATGCACACTCATGAGCACTGCGGAGGTTTGTTAGACTGTGCAGAAGTCTCAGAATCGGAGAGAAATGAACAGATTTCACAGGTAGAACACAAGTTATTATTGCTTCACTTAATGAAAGCTTGGGAAGTGGCTCCCAAGGCTGCGACTCATTTACTTGGATATCAATATCTTAAGGACAAAATTGGAATGAACAATAAAACCTACAGAGCCCTGAAGAAAGAGAGACATCAGAGGTACCAAGAAGCAGGAGAAACTGGAGAGCTATAGCTTAACTTGTGGCTTCAGAGGTGAAAGATGAGCCGAACCTCCCTCTTTTTGATAAAAAAAATTCAGTGACATTTTCCCACCATTAAAGCGTTTCCATCTCCAAAGTACAAATATAGTTCCTTTCAAACCTGCAGCATTTGTCCTTCCTCTGAAGATATCATCATATGCTTTCCACTGTGGCTTCACCTGGTAGGCATGGATGAACACCACGAACACCACCACGAGGCACATCAAAGGAACAAGAGCTGCAGTGAACAAAGCAGCATAGACGTTTGGAATAAAACACCTGGAAGAGAAATGAGAAGAAGTAACTCAGACACTTTCAGCGTAAATATTTCTAAATGCAGAATGTATCACATCACTACTTTATACTAGCTCTTTGTATCTGGATGCTGGCAACATCAGATTTTTGGTTTGCCAAACTGAAGTTTTGTTTGAGTACAACATCGGATTAAATCTAGCCCACTGCTTCACACAGTAGGTTCCCTGGAACATTCGCCTCGTGTAAAGTTCAGAAAACTTCAAAAAAGGTTATGGCCAAATAAATTTGAGAGATGCACACTATATACATCTCATAGAAGTTAAGGGTACATATCTGTTCATTTTAAAAAGGCCACAGAAAGTCATGGAGTCAAGAGATCTGGGCTCTGAAATCAGGCTATTAAATCCAGCACCACATCTTAAAAAAAAGAGTCACTTTAGATATACTTTTAAACTTCTCTGAACTGTCTCCCATCTTTAAAATAAGGATTATAGGCGGGGTGCAGTGGCTCATGCCTGTAATCCCAGCACTTTGGGAGGCCGAGGCAGGCAGATCCCCTGAGATCAGGAGTTCGAGACTAGCCTGGCCAACATGGTGAAACCCCGTCTCTACTAAAAATACAAAAAAATTAGCTGAGTGTGGTGGCAGGTGCCTGTAGTCCCAGCTACTTGGGAGGCTGAGGAGGGAGAATTGCTTGAACCCGGGAGGCGGAGGTTGCAATGATCCAAGATCATGCCACTGCACTCCAGCCCGGGTGACAGAGGGAGACTCTATCTAAAAAAAAATTAATAAAATAAAAATAAATAAATAAATAAAATAAGGATTATAATAGCATCTGCAACAAAAGTTAGTTGTCAAGATTAACCGAAATAATTCACATACAGCATTTAGTAAATTTTGTTTAACCCATCATTTCTAGACTTCAACGAAAATTAAACCCTTCTCCTTTTTCACACACACATGCACACACAGATACGCAGACATATGGTCATGCTATAGGACTAATGTGCCCTGGAACACACTTTGGGAATCACTGATCTAGTCATGCCCAGCTTATGTTTCAAATTAGTTGGTGGATTCCAGGGAGAGTACCAGGTTCCTTTCTATTTCCTTCCTCTATTTAACCTCAAAAGAAGAAGAATGCCATCAGGATTTATGGCCATGGGGCTGATGACAAAGTCACTGTGTCCTATCAATGACTGATCATGTCTGCAGGGACCTCTCTTGACCTCTCTGGCCCCTCAGGGTAAAAGGTCACAGAGACCATTGTTGCTCCTGCATAGGAGGAGGCCAAGCCACCTGCTCTCTCCCCTCCACCCCCTCTCCCTTCTCTCCCTTTCTATTTCCTTCCCTCTCTCTCCATTTGGAGTTTTCTTCCTGGGAGGAGTTTTCTTCCTAACAGAGGAAATAAAGGATGAGGGATCATATCACAATTAGGGAGCTAATAAGAAAGCATGAGTTTGCCTTGCTTTTCCAGCTCCAGCATCCTTTGGGAACCACAAGAGAGAAGGTATTGTTTAAAGGCAAATCTGAGGATTCCCAGGGCTCCACTCTTGTCATCTCCACAATCTTGTTTTTTGAATGACTGACAGTTTTCTTATTCCTGAACTATACATTTCCCCAAGAGCCATCTATTCTCTCTTGAAAATGAAGATAAATTTTCCATTTAGAAGCTATACTGCACAATTATATTTATTATTACCAGAGTTTAGGTAGGATAGTGGGGTCCAAGGCAAACTTAGATTATTTATTTATTTTGGTAATACTGAAATTATCAGCAAAATGGTTTTAGAGATATAACTAGAAATTTTTACTTATGGAACATAACATCCACTTGCGCTTTACATAAAACCTTGCATGAAAATCTCAAAATGGAGGAACGTTAAACAGGTTCTCAATATCTAAAACTGCTTCTGAAGTATTCTTATAAGGGATATACCTCCAAGTTACAAGACTATACTTTCAATTACAAGAAACCTTAATAGTAAGAAGTGTCTCTTTTAAAGTATTTTCCCCACTTCCTCTATTTTTCCAAAATATAATATCTACAAACCTAGATTATGATACAGCCATAAACACTAGACTTTGAAGACAACTCAGGGGGAATCATGCATAGCCTGTTTAGAAGGAATCCAAAATATAAGTAACCAGGGAAACACTCATTCTTCTGATTTGGGAAAATAGTGCTTTAACTTTTTTTTAATAACTTCAACCTTTATTTTAGATTCTGGGAGTGCATGTACAAGTTTGTTACATGAGTATATTGCATGATGCTAAGGTTTGGGACATGAATGACCCCATCACCCAGATAGTGAACGAAATATCCAAGTTAGTTTTGTTATCCTTGCCCCCCTCCATCCCTTTTCCATCTATCAGTTTCCAGTGACTGTTGCCATCTTTACATCCAAGAGTACCCAATGCTTAGCTTCCACTTATAAGTGAAAACACATGGTGTTTGGTTTTTTGTTCCTATGTTAATTTGCCTAGAATAATGGCCTCCATCCATGCTGTCGCAAAGGACATGATTTCATTTTTTTTTTTTTTTGTGGCTACATTGTATTCTATGGTTTATATGTACCACATTTTCTTTATCCAACTCAGCCTTGTTGGGCACCTGGGTTGATTTCATGTCTTTGCTATTGTGAATAGTGCTGTGATGAACATACAAGTACTTGTGTCTTTTTTGATAGAACGATTTATTTTCATTTGGGTACATATCCAGTAATGGGATTGCTGGGACAAAGAGTTATGTTCTAAGTTCGTTGAGAAATCTCCAAACTGCTTTTGACAGGGTCTGAAGTAATTTATATTCACACCAATAGTGTACATGCATTCACTTTTCTCCACCACCTTGCCAATATCTGTTGTTTTTTGGCTTTTTAATAATGACCATTCTGACAGGTGTGAAATGGTGTTTCATTGTGGTTTTGATTTGCATTTCCCTGATGATTGATGATGTAGAGCATTTTATCATATGTTTGTTGGCTGCTTGTAATTCTTCTTTTGAGAAGTATCTGTTCATGTTTTTTGTCTACATTTTGGTGGAGTTATTTGTTTTTTGCTTGTTCAATTGTATACGTTCCTCATACATTCTGGATATTAGACCTTTGTCAGATGTATGGTTTGTGAATATTTTCTCCCATTTTGAAAGTTGTCTGTTTACTCTGTTGATACTTGTCAATTTTTGTTTTTGTTGCAATTGCTTTTGGGGTCATAGTTATGAAATCTCCA
The DNA here is from genome assembly GCF_028858775.2 of Pan troglodytes. Classification (NCBI taxonomy): domain Eukaryota; kingdom Metazoa; phylum Chordata; class Mammalia; order Primates; family Hominidae; genus Pan; species Pan troglodytes. The sequence goes on from NC_072402.2 coordinate 25,077,405, forward strand.
TGGACACTGTGCCAGGGCCTATGTCCAGAATGGTATTTCCAAGGTTTTCTTTGGGAAGTTTTATAGTTGTAGGTTATACAGTTAAGTCTTTAATCCATCCTGAGTTAATTTTTGTATGTGGTGTAAGGAAGGGTCCAATTTCAATCTTTTCCATATGGCTAGCCAGTTATCCCAGCACCATTTATTGAATAGAGAGTCCTTTCCCTGTCATTTGTTCTTGTCAGCTTTGCAGAAGATCAGATGTTTGTAGGTGTGTAGCCTTTTTTTTTTTCGGTTTTCTAACTTATTCTATTGGTCTATGTGTCTGTTTTTGTATCAGTACCATACCATAAAAGGTTACTATAGCCTTTTAGTATATTTTAAAGCCAGGTAATGTGATGCCTCTGGCATCGTTCTTTTTGCTCAGGATTTCTTTGGCTATTCAGGCTATTTTTTTTTGTTTGTTTCATATGAATTTTAGAATAGCTTTTTTCTAATTCTATGAAGAATGATGTTGGTAGTTTGATAGGAATAGCATTGAATCTGTAGATTGCTTTGGGTAGTATGGCCATTTGAACAATATTGATTCCTCTAATCCACTAGCTGGAATGCTTTTCCATTTGTTTGTGTCATGTATTATTTCTTTCAGCAGTGTTTTGTAGTTCTCCTTGTAGAGATGTTTCTTGTCCTTGGCCAGAGGTATTCTTAGGTATTTTTTTTTTTTTGTGAGTGCCTCAATTTTATATTAAAAAGAAATATATTATTAAAGCCCTAACTCAGATACTAGTTCTTTTTTTTTTTTGAGATGGAGTCTCGCTCTGTCATCCAGGCTCAAGTGCAGTGGTGCGATCTCGGCTCACTGCAAGTTCCGCCTCCTGGGTTCACACCATTCTCCTGCCTCAGCCTCCTGAGTAGCTGGGACTACAGATGCCCACCACCATGCCCGGCTAATTTTTTTGTTTTTTGTTTTTTTTTTTAAGTAGAGACGGGGTTTCACCATGTTAGCCAGGATGGTCTTGATCTCCTGATCTTGTGATCCACCTGCCCTGGCCTCCCAAAGTGCTGGGATTATAGGCATGAGCCACCGCACCTGGCCACTCAGATACTATTTCTAATTAACATAATCTGCTTATTTTATTTCTCATGTAAACAAGGCATATTTCAAGAGATATTTCTACACATACTCTGTATCTGCAAAGGGATATAAAAATGATACATTTCTTGGCTTTTAGAATTTAATTTTGATAGCATGAAGCCTGAATCATTACCTGAACACTCATCTGTAGGCAATAGGACCTGATTCTTCCACATGAAGGGCACATGATTAAATAAAATGGGCAAACATTAATGGTCTTAATATTGAACACACTCCTGCACTAAAAACAGTGGTCATGCTGGTTACTCATTCTTATGCATATTGGCTTCAAATGGTCACTTATTTTTTTCATGTGAATTATGAATTCCATTGACAGCAAGTAGCCTAAAGATGCTTTTACAAATTCAGATACTGATGAAGAAACACAGGTAGGTTTCACTGCCTTATTTGTGTCTTGAAAAATGTCATCACAATTCAATTTGGGACAGCAAAATAGGGAAAATTACTGACTCAATTATTGAATTACTCTAGGAATATAAAGATTTTGTACAGAGTGCTATAAGAGCAGACTTTGAAAGGTGACCTCCAGCTGATGACACATCATTTTGACTAAAAAATTAAACAAGCAATGTGAACCTTTGGGAGGTTGGAAGTAACCAGACATATCCACTGCTCCACTCAGGAAGAGAAGGGAACTCTCTAAGCGCTAATGATCTTAAAAATCTCCTTTGCAGCCAGGCGCGGTGGCTCATGCCTGTAATCCCAGCACTTTGGGAGGCTGAGGTGGGCAGATCACCTGAGGTCGGGAGTTCAAAACCAGCCTGAACAACATGGAGAAACCCCTTCTCTACTAAAAATACAAAATTAGCTGGGTGTGGTGGCACATGCTTGTAATCCCAGCTACTCGGAAGGCTGAGGCAGGAGAATCACATGAACCCAGGAGGCAGAGGTTGTGGTGAGCTGAGATCGCGCCATTGCACTCCAGCCTGGGCAACAAGAGCGAGACTCCGTCTCAAAAAAAAAAAAAAAAAAATCTCCTTTGCAATTCTCCCTACTTATAGGATGACTTGACATTGATGGCTCATCCTTTCAGAAAAGGGGCAGGAAAATGACCCAATCCTGAAGCCATCCCCTTTTCTCCTTTTATTCAGAGCTCCACAAGTCATGACTTCTCAGAAGTACTAGGCCCCTGAGAGTACCTACTCCATGTTCATCCTCCACTTGGTCAATGTCAGGCCAGAATGTTAAGGAGGAGGGCTTGCTCCCACAGCATGCCTGTTCTCGTTGGCAGCTCCTCTTGCCTTCTTCTCTATCTACAGCATTGCAGAACTGCAGGGCCCATCCCCTTGCTCACTGCTGTCCAGCCAGGACTCCATCCCAATCTCCTTCAAACAAAAACTGCCTGCCTTGTGTACTACCTCTTAGGGATCAGGGAGTCAGACACTGTTGTGAAACACTTAACATTTGCAAAGGAGGCAGGGATATCAGGGTAACCCATGGTGCAGATAACAAATGGGCTGCCACTCCCTGATAGTCCATGGAGAGGAGCTGGGACCAGCTATGATTCCACATCCCCAAATTATGTCTCATATACTTAACACCTTCTTGTTTTAAATTATCTTTTAACTCTTCTTTTAAAGCTGATAGGTATTATTCTTATTTTCTGAGCAATACTGTCTGAATAAAATTTCTACTGCTGTATAATAAAATTTCTCCCAAATACTTAAAAATGTTCAAGATAAATGAACTATATTCTACCCTTGAGAGAAAAAAAAAAGTAGCCTCGCCAACCAGAATTTCCTCCAGTCCACCCAAATTAGAGGTACAGTATATTCAGGTAGTTAGTTTGAGGATTAGAGCACATAAAGTGATCAGGGGTGTTAGGAAACTGTGAATATCATGTTAGAGTAGCTTTTGAAATAAGGCTGGGAATGAGTTCTTGGAAAAACTGAATGTAACATAAGAAATAAGCAGAAAGAAGGCAATGCCTGCACCAGGGCTGTGGAAGTAGCTGATTAACGTGCAGCTATTGCTTCAAGAACACATCTGGCAGATATGAGAAGAGAAAATGAGACAACGGCCATGTGGATTTCCTTCCTTAAAAAGGTGAGGAGAATGTGTTCTCTGTAATTGCAGCTCAACCAGCTTCAAAGAACTTCAGGAATCGCTCTCTCTTCGGGTGTTGAATAGTCTTTTGGGGTCTTACAACCACATAACTTTTACTGTTCCTTTTTAAACTTTCATGGATAGATTTTCTTATTAGAACCTACAGACAATTCTAATTCACTTCAAAGTCTTGTCAGGACTTCATCCTTTTCCCTATATTTAGCCAGATGAAACAAGTAGATGCTGTTTCATTACCTTCAGTTTTTCCTCCTCTGAGTCTACCCTCGGAGCATTCCCAATGCTTTAACTCACTTTCTAATTTAGTAAGATTATTATCTCTCCTCGGTAATGCTTTATACTTACTGAAATGTTTTCACTTGAGTTACCCAATTTGATTTAAAAAAATTTTATGTGGGCGGCATGGAGTATTTCAACTTCTTTATTCCTGTCTGAAATATTCGTAAGAAGGAACTCAGAGGCAGAGGGGTCCAGGAAAGACATGAACTCCGCTTACAACCACTAAAAATACTGGAATGGATGCTGGGAACTCCCTGTGCATGAGATTGTGATTTGAGTCCATTTACATTATATTTTAAAGAACAAGTTGACCCTGGCAAACTGGAAAATCTGAAGAAATCCAGGCAGCTGGACAGCCAGGTTATATCTGGGTTACATAGGTAATGAAAAGGACCCAGGTAGTGAAAGGACAATAAATGTTTCCAAGGTCTTCTTTGTGAGTACTTCTAAGACAAGGATAATAGTCATGATTCACAGGCTCATGTGCCAGCCTCCCTCAGAGGTCTCCTGAGTATTTCTTCAATGATAGCCTCTACATTAAAAGATACATTTGTCACTTCAACTTTTTCTTCTCTGCATGGAAATTCATAGTGATGACCTACTTTATATGGGGAGTACATGGGATGGTCTAGCAATCAAGAATTGTTCACCATTTATCACAAACTGGTTTCTAATTTGTATAGAGAGTACAGTATATCTGCTTATTGGTTTTATTAGTTGAAGAATACAGATGTTATTAATTCTGTAGATGCTTATCCTTTATAAAGTCTAAGACACTATTTATGATTTCAATATTCCTTTCCTTGTATACTCAATTTACTTTCTTTCCAAAGATAACGCTCTTATTTAACATGCATTTTTATTCGCCTGTGAATTTATGCATGCATGCATTGTGTGTGTATATATTTCCTGGTCAATCCAAAATGGCTGGAAAGACTTAGAGAAACACTTTAAGCACATTAATTTTTTTAAAGGAATAAATTTATGAAAACATCAGAGAAAAGGAGAAATACAGCTTGGGTTTAAACAGTTGTAAGGTAGGAAAATATATTCCTCTTCCTGTCTTTCTGTTGTAGAGCATACGGCAATTTTCATATCCAGGGGAATCAACTACATTCTAAAATGCATTTTTGTTTAAGTTTATACTTTGAACAACATCAAGATTAAACTACAGATAATCTCTACAAAGTGAAATGGAACATTAAGAAAGCAAAGAGAGGGAGAGGGGAACAGTTTTTCCTAAACTGGACTGGCTGGATAATTAAGACTAATTAAGTATTACTACTACCACTACTACTACCGCTAGCAATCATTTACTGTGTGCAGGGTATGAAACCCAATCCTCACATGCATTATCCCACTGAAACATAACTAGAACCCATTATTGTTATGTATATATGGGGAAAATAACACCAAATTATAAAACGTCAAATTGCTAGGACTATAAACAGGCTCACTGGCCTTCACTGTACCTCTACAATTTGACAATTATTTCCACAATTCCAGTATAGACATATTCAAGTTAGTGGTAAATATGCCAGTGTTCTTTTGAGGACAGGGACTGTAACATTTTCTTTACATTTCTCCCAGGGCTTTGCACAATCAGATCCTTAAGAAATGCTTATTGATTTAACTGGTTCTTAGCAGTTTTTGAAAATCTCTCACTTAAAAATATGGCATAGAAAATCCTGTATTTCAAGTGTCCTCAGCTCAATCATAATCCAATCAACATTTAAATATCAATCACATACCAGCTACAGTGCTGGGCATGGAAGGGCATATAAAGATGCCTAAGGCATGGTCGCTCCTATCAGGTAGAATATATATACAATAAATGCACAGCACTTCTGAATCTAGTCTTCTACTGGAATTTGTGTTGTTCTTCCATCAGCATCACCACCATCACCACCACCACCACCACCAGCTCCCCTATGGAGCTCCTGAATCTCATCTGCAGTTTCACAAGTTTCCCAGGTGTTTCCTATGTGTATTAATCCTGTTTAGAAAACAAAGTGCACCTCACTGCCAGCCTCATTTAATTTTACATAAACATGTTCTTTGAGGCTGAAGCAAATTTGACTGATTTTCAATGTGAAATGAAAACATAAAAACTGTTCTTGGAGTTATTTCTAAACAGAACTAACATCAGAATCGTCTGAATCATCAGAATCTTCTATTTTGGAAAAATCTGATTCATCAAATGAATCTTCCGCCAACTGTTCCAAAATGATGTTAACATCATGCGTAGGAATGCTTCATGTTCTAGGATTTGACAATTTAAACGATAGGGAATTACTATATATTGTAAATGAAAATACCACTACTAAAAATAGAATGCTATGAATAGAATTATGTCTTTTGTTTCCAAAATCCATATACTAGACAGATATGAAAATAATAAAAGCGAGATATTTTGTGGCGAAGTTATCTTGGGGTAAACACTGTAGCCACGAGCACCGCTGCCAGGCATTCTTGGAGCAAACAGGAAAAGGGTTTAAAGTTTGAGAAAAACAGTTGGTGCAGTGGCTCATGCCTATAATCTCAGCACTTTGGGAGGCCGAGGTGGGCAGATCGCTTGAGCTCAGGAGTTCAAGACCAGCCTGAGCAACATGGAGAAACTCCATCTCTACAAAAAATACAAAAATTAGCCGGGTGTGGTGGCACCATGCCTGCGTTCCCAGTTTCTCGGAGGGTGAAGTGGGAGGATCGCTTGAGCCCAGGAGGTGGAGGTTGCAGTGAGCCAAGATCGTGCCACTGCACTCCAGCCTGGGTAACAGAGTGAAACTCTGCCTCAAAAAAAAAAAAAAAAAAAAAAAAAAAGTTTGAGAAACACTCTTCTAGCACACTCTTTAGACATAAAGTAGCTTAACCTAATTAACTAGTTAATCTTTACATCTCTTTGGTAGGGAGCCAAGGGGCTATGGAACTCCAAAAAGAATCAGACAGAGATTTCACAGCACATGGTGGTCACAACAGCCTGAAGAACCAGCAAGAAAGAAAAACAGCTGAAAGCAAAAGGGATAGAAAAACAGGGATCTGTGATATTTAGAAGCCTGGGCTGTTCAGATGCAATGTTCAGAAGCAATCTGAATGTTGCAGAAAAGGAGAGCTAGCAGTAAAGTGACAGAGGATACCGCAGATCTGCAGACTGGCCGAACGAGATGGGAAGGAAAGTGCTGGGGCGCAGTGGGTGTGCTACGACGTTAATATTCAGTTCTGCTGCATCTAAACAGCTGTTGAAGGAATAAGGTTTCTGTGTGAGTGCAACAGACATATTCCACAGTGACCTGCGCTACTCAAAGTTTCTGGAAAGGGGGATCCCTGTGCTACATCCTCCACCCCCACTCTCCCAGCCCCAGATGACTAGTTCTGAGATGAGCACCTGCCTCAGAGACAACGATTCTTGCTTGCCCCTGACTTATAATTTGGTGACTCTGCTCTAAAAGCTGAGCTGAGCCAATCTGTCTTTTGCCCTTGAGAATTTGACAGGGACAGTTGCACATTATTGGTGGACACTAGAGTTGATGTCAGGGCAAATGGCCATATTGGAGCAAACAAACAAATCTTCAGAATAAATGAACAGAGAAAGGGGAAGAGGAAGCAAGAGAGAAGGGGAGAGAAGAAGAAGAGGGTTCAGATGCAAGTAACAACACACAAGTGAGAGACTCTGTGGTCCCTAAAAGAAGAACAATGTGGCTCTGGTTTCTAGCATGCTAGTTCTAGGTCTCCTGAGGTCCAACTGTACCACTTTTGAATATCCACGGGAATGCCTGTGGTATACTGCTATACTCCCACCCCCCTTCAACTTGAAATAACTCTTGTGGATTTACCTGCAACTACAATGACCATAGTTAAAACATAGCTAGTGAGCAAGTGATAGAGAGAAAAAGGGAGTGAACACACAACTATTCTTTAAACAACATTGCTCTTGAAGATGCACAGGATCACTATCATGTCTACCTGTTTTAGAGCACACTCCACACCATGGTGAGAATTGCTAACTAACTCTACATATTGACAAATCCCTCAAAAAATGCCAAAGGACCAAGGAACAAGAACTGGGCTCATTTTTAAGTACTTAAAATGTACTTATATGCTTATATTGCTTGAAAAGATTGAGGAAAGAAAAATGGACACATTACAGCAATATTATTTCATCTAATTCGAAAAGAGCAGGTATTTGATTTCATTTGATATTAAACTAAGATTTTGAAGTAGTCAGATATACTGGCTACATTAAAATGCCACCTTATATTGTAAATAATTAGCTCTTGGTGAATAAGGAAGAATTGCCCACATCCCTGGCTCATTAAGGAGTTAAATATATTTACATATAATTCCAAAGGCAAATAATGGACTCCAACTATTAGTAGGTTAAAGTCTTTTTCCAAGAAACTCAAGTCTGAGCAGCCTGTTCCCTAAGCAACTTGATAAAACTGCTGAAATAAATCCACTGGACACCGCTTGCCAACTTCATTCCAGGTAGGTTCCAGTGAATCAAGCCCCATCAGCATTTCATCAGAAAAGGTCAGGCTGACTTGTTATTTTTTGTATGTATGAATGCTCTATGTTCTCTCATAAAACAAAATTGTTTGGTACTGGAAAATATCATTGTCCTAGAGTATTCAAGGTGTCCTGTTCTTACCTCTTGCTCCAAAAAGAGGGCAAAAGGTGCCTGGAAAGAAAAGGCTGGTTACCTAATGATTTTCTAGAAAAGGGAGAGTTTCTAGCCTTTCAGAGCCTGCATTCTGGATGGGTCTATGCCCAATGAGTGTCACTCTTGGCCACTATTCATGTTGTAGATGTCTGACTGGCAAAAAAATCCTCACAGCAATGGTTTGATTCCTCAAAAGGGCAAAAATCATTTTGTAGAAGGATAATTCAACTTTTAATTATTCACCACATTTTAGAGAACAGTAGCCACATTACACTGACCTGGAAATTAGCCCCATATGTGGCTTTATGTGATAGTTACAAATGCTCCAAGAAAAAACTTCTAGAGCATCCCCTGCAGGGGTGAACATTCAGTCACACCCATATTTGCCATCTTTAGTCACATTAACATTTGCAGCACATTGCAATAACTGCTGATCCTAAATAACTTAAAACCATTAAGAAATCATTGGTTAAAGTTAGTCATACTCTGTTTAAAATACACTATACATTTCTTTGCACTATTATTAAAATTTTAATCATGAAATTCTGGAAATAGTAAGGTAACTTTCAATTATTAAGAAAACAGTGGCTTGGTGTGGTGGCTCATGCTTGTAACCTCAGCACTTCGGGAGGCTGAGGTTGGGGGATTTCTTGAGGCTAGGAGTTTGAAACCAGCCTTGACAACATGGTGAAACCTCGTCTCTATTAAAAAAAAAAAAAAAAAAATATATATATATATATATATATATATATACACACACACACACATATAAAATTGCCAGGCATGGTGGAGTGTGCCTGTAGTTCCAGCTACTTGGGAGGCTGAGGTGGGAGGATGGCTGGAGCCATGATCATGCCACTGCACTCCAGCCTGGGCAACAGAGTGTCTCAAAAAACCAAACAAACAAACAAGCAAAAGAACCAAAACTGCTGCCCCGCCCCCCAGCAACAAACAAACAAACAGCAAGAAAACAGTGACAGTGTGAGTAGATGAGGTTATATGTCCATCATTTTAAGGTTATTATCTTAAGTTGTAGATGACTTATGTCTCAAATCCAATACTCAGCTCTGTTGCAGAGCCCATTTCAATCCTGGTATCCTAATTTTTTAATTGAATAAATATGTAAGGACGTTGGTGTTTGCTGTGTAATGGGTTAGTACATAAAAATGTACTAAGATATCTAAACCCTAAATATGCTCATATTGGATTGTTGCTAGTCTATGATGTTACTATTAATTAGTATTTATTTATCATTTTTATGTGTACTGCAATGTTACAGTTAAAACTGGAAACTTAAGAAATGTAAAAGGCCAATATGCAAGGGATATTTGATAAATGTTAAAAAGAAATATGGGCCAAAAATCTGGAGAAAACTTGAGATAGAGGTCATGAATTAATTTCAGAAGAGGAAAATAAAACTAAAAGTAAAGGAAATACAGGCTAAAATTTTATCCACTTTATGGGGAATTCCCAATATTGAGGGGGAAATGACACATTTCACTTTCCCTGAAGCTTTGAAGTGGTAAGAATTAGATCATACATATGTAGAGGCAACATTTTAAAAGTCCCAATTTGAACTGCCCTAAACTAGACACGTCTAATGAGCTAGATAGACAGATGTCAAGAGAGCTCCTTTATGATTTTTGTAAAGAAGCTTCTCAAAAGAAAATGATCTTGCTGTTGAGGGTATAATGTAGGGGGAAGGACAGAGTGAGGAGAAGCCTTTTACTGATGGGTTAGAATAATTCTGCTTGCAAAAAAAATACTGGTAATAATGAAGGCTCTGAGGCCAGATATTTGGAAGGATCCCAGGTACACCTCTTATTGACTTCGCAACTGTGTAGCTTCTCCACATACTCAGTATGTAGCTTCTCCACAGCTCAGTTTTCCAAAAAATAAAATAGGGAAAACAATGGCATCTACCTTACAAGAGTGCAGTGAGAACCAAATGAGTGAATACATGTAAAGGTCTTGGATCAGAGGCTGGCATGCCATAGGTACCCAATAAAAGATAACCATGATCACTGTCATCTATTGCTAAGCCCAAATCCTCCTATGTATACAGTATACAAGATTTAATTTGCATTAAAAAAGAGAAGATACCAAATAGTAGAGAGGAAAGTGTGAACATTCATCACATTTATTTATGTGTCAGAGAAAAGTGCTGTGCAGTATGAGTTCAGTGAAAGAAAACAGGGCCTCAGTTGGGGTAGTCAGGAGACTTTGTGGAAGAGGCAGGTGAAATCAGCTCTTTCTCTCGAGTTCTTTACCGATCAGCAGGTGTGTAAGGTGACTCAGTCATGCAATTATGATTGTCTGCCTGTGTCCACAGCACGTCCGCATGAGGGGAAGGAGGAAAACTTTCCCTTTGCTACTTTTCCTCATGACTCATGTGTGTTTCTGCAAAATCAGTGTTGAAACTTGGTCCAATTTGAAAAGTCAAGGTAATTATGGGTCATTCAAAAAGAGGCACGTAATACTCAAGGAAGCCCAACATGACACCATCACACCACCAATGACTGACAAACCAGTCTGGCCAGTGGTGTTAGCAGCAGTAAATTGACTGTTGGTTCAGGGGCTTTTCTAGGGATTTAAACTTAGGGTTTCTTATCTTCCATACTCCTGTCCCACTCCCAGAAAGCTTCCAAAAAGAGGGCAAAAGATGCCAAAAAAAAAAAAAAAGGTCAATTACCTAATGATTTTATGGAAGAGGGAGGGTTTCTAGCCTTTCAAAGCCTGCATTCTGGATGGGGTGACTGCTGGAAGATCTCAGTGTTGACTATTGGAATGCAGGCCACTATTAATATCCCTGTCATTCTGAGCTGCCCATTAGAAAGATAACAGCACTTCCTTCTTTAAGAAATAAGTTCCTTCATTGAATCTGAGCACTAGAAGGGACAGTAGAGGTCATGCCATCCTCCCTCCAGCATGATGGGTGAAGAAACCAAGTGCAAGGACTTCTGAGGCCTGCCCAGCACCTGACTGTTTAAACTCCTGGTCAGTGCTATAATGAGGCTCCTCAGCGTAAGTCAGACTCCATGGAAAAATAACTTAAAATGTTTTCAGGGACCATATTCTGCAAATAATCTAAAATCCCTTGTTAAGCGAATGTCTGAAACATTTTATTCTTTGCATATGCATTCCCAGGGGTTAGGGGACTATTGAATAAATCAAGTGTTTAGTGAACATCACACTAAACATGCTCATTCCTAAGTATAATACTCACTAGTAATACCTGGGCAGCACAGACACACGTATTCCTTCCATAAAACAGTTTTCAAAGACACCACACATCAACATTTTTGCATAATACAAAAATTCATGTAAAATAATACAACTAATTCCGTTAGAAGGAGAGAGAGCAAAGCTAGGAGGAAAGAGCAATGAACCCAAACCAACATTCTGTCACTCACAATCCCCTCTCCCACCAAGGCCCTTTCCCCATCCAAAAAAAATTGGCTTCAGTTGAAAAATATTTTATCATAAGGAATTTATTTTTGTCAACAGGATGTTCCTGTTATTTTTAAGTCTTGTAGTTTCAACAACAGGATTTCAGGGCAGTGAAATAAAATAGGAACAGTAGAGTAATTAGAATTTCTGAGCATACTCATGCATGTATAAGAAAAGTCCAAATAGTCTAAAACTGGCTTTAAACAATGTAAGGCTGTCTCCTTATGCACTTTCTAAATTTCTTCTCATTAAAAAAATGATGATCTAATAGAGAGTAAATATTTTTGACTGATATTCTTAAGTTTTTAATTGTAGCCAAACTTCTTAATTGTGGAGCTGGGCCAGCTAATATCTTCAAACACTTCCCTTTATGATGGTACAATAGTTTATTTGTTCTTTTCTTTATTTTTTTCTTTCTTCAAATAAATCTTGCATGTGCTACAAAATGGAAATAATTTAAAAACACACTGAAAATTCAAAAGTGTGATATCCATCCCATTTGGGAAGGTATCATGTGCTTTTAAACAACACAATTTTTGTAAAGGTCAGGGCTGTTCTTCCTTACTCATATAGTGGCCTATTACCTAGGTGTGTGGAGAGGAGTCAGGAGAAAATATTAGGTTGGTACAAAAGGAATTTCCATTGTTGGAATTTGCCATTTGATAATGGAATACATTCTTAAATAAATGTGGTTATACATCATTTTAGTGGGCATTTCTCGATTTATAGTTTTTTTGCTAATGACTTATTACTTGCTGTTTGTTTTATGTTTATTTTAGACTATGGAGATTATGTTAGACAAAAAGCAAATTCGAGTGATTTTCTTATTCTAGTTCAAAATATCTCATAAAGCAGTGGAGACAACCTGCAACATCAATAATGCATTTTGGCCCAGGAGTGGCTAACATATGTACAGAGCAGCGGTGGTTCAAGAAGTTTTGCAAAGGAGATGAGAGCCTTGAAGATAAGAAGCCTAGTGGGCAGCCATCGGAAGTTGACAATGACCAATTGAGAGCAATCATCAAAGCTGATCCTCTTACAACAACACAAGAAGTTGCCAAAGAACCCAATGACGACCACTCTACTGTCATTGGGCATTTGAAGCAAATTGGAAAGGTGAAAAAGCTGGATAAGTGGGTGCCTCATGAGCTGACTGAAAGAAAATTCAAAAAAAAAATTGTCGTTTTGAAGTGTCATCTTCTCATATTCTATGCAACAACAATGAACCATTTCTCAATCGGATTGTGATGTGCGATGAAAAGTGGATTTTATAGGACAACTGGCGATGACCAGCTCAGTGGCTGGACCGAGCTCCAAAGCACTTCCCAAAGCCAAACTTCCACCAAAAAAAAGGTCATGGTCACTGTTTGGTGGTTTGCTGCTGGTCTGATCCACTACAGCTTTCTGAATCCTGGCGAAACCATTACCTCTGAGAAGTATGCTCAGCAAATCGATGAGATGCACTGAAAACTGCAACGCTGCAGCTGGCATTGGGCAACAGAAAGGGCCCAATTCTTCTCCACAACAACGCCCAACCACACGTCGCACAACCAACGCTTCAAAAGTTGAATGAATTGGGCTCTGAAGTTTTGCCTCATCTGCCATATTCACCTAACCTCTCGCCAACCGACTACCGCTTCTTCAAGCATCTTGACAACTTTTTGCAGGGAAAATGCTTCCACAACCAGCAGGATGCAGAAAATGCTTTGCAACAGTTCATCAAATCCCGAAGCACAGATTTTTACACTACAGGAATAAACAAACTTATTTCTTGTTGGCAAAAATGTGTTCATTGTAATGGATTCTATTTTGTTTAATAAAGATGTGTTTAGTTATAAAATGATTTAAAATTCATACTTTTGCACCAACCTCTAAATTAAAGACTTGCTTAAAGATTCTGTTGCCTGTTGTCACATAGAACAGAGACTAATCTCACTGGGTTGGATTACGTGTGGAAATACACCAAAACTCACCACTGTCTGGGTCATTCTGAAGTGAAGAAAAGAACATGATAATTTCACAAAACAGTGAGAAAGTGAAGTGCTTACCGATGTGAACTCTGAATCAGATAGCCCTGGCTTTGAGCACCAGCACTGCTTTTTAATAGCTTCGTGACTATGGGTGAAAGAAATTACCTCTCTGAGCCTCATTAGCCTTATTTGTAAAATATAAATAAAATCTATTTTTTTCCCCCATAAATTTGTTGTGAGGGATAAATGAGGTAATCAAAGTGCTTAGCATATACCTAGCATGTGATAAGGAGTCAGTAAAGGACAGCCATTATTATCATTAACTTTAGTATGCAAATTGGTTTAATTTCTTTGCTGTAACACTGTAATGTCTACTCATGTATAGAAATCATATATGACACTTAACTGTATTCATATTTCATTTTACATGCTATTCAAATGTTTGGTTAATATATATATATTTTTTTGCAACAGCAAGCTTATCAGAGGTCTTAATCCACAAAGTTGTCATCACCTCTAATCCAGTGTCTAATACCATTTCTCAGAAGAGCAAACATTTCCTTTAGAGCACTCATAGCAGTGAGTTAAATGTGAAGGCTCTGGGTTGGTGCTCAGTCATTTGAAAGCAAGAAAAACTTACAACCTTTTTATAATACGTGTTTAAATGTTTATTCAGTTCTGTCAAGGTAACTCAAAATTGTCTACAGTAAATCCTACGTTTAAAATCACAGAAAGGGGAAATGGTAATTAAGCCTTCATGTTGGGATGTAGATTACTTACCTATTCAGGGATGTGTTCTTTATGGTTGCTGTTTTGATGGGTGGGGAAGCACACTCAATCTCAGTGGCCTCCTCTACTGTGACTTTGAAGATGAGGCAGTTCTATTAAAGGTTCTGCAGTGGTTTGAATGTTTGTATCTTCCCAAAATTTACATGTTGAAATCCTAACCCCCAATGTGATGGTATTAGGAGGAAGGGCTTTGGGGGAGTGATTAGGTCATGAGAGCAGAGCCCTCATGAATGGGATTAGCACTCTTATAAAAGAAGCCCAAGACAGGCCCTTGCCTTCCTGCCAAGGGAGGTTATAGCAAAAAGATGGCTGTCTATAAACCAACATGGGATCCTTCTGCCAGTGCCTTGATATTGAACTTCCCAGCCTCCAGAACCAAGAGAAATAAGTGTCTATTATTTACATGCTACCTGGTCTATGGTATTTTGTTATAGTATCCCAAATGGACTAAGACAGGCTCCTAACATGTTACTTCAATATCCAGGCAGCAGTAAATAGCATCCTCATGATTTTTTTCCCCATACTTTCCTCTTCAGCAAAGAGGGACTAGATCTTTTTTATGCTTCTTTATTATTTCTACAAAATACAAAAGATTAACTGATGTTCCTAAAAAAGGTTTTAAGTTGCTTATAAAGTTGCTCAACATAAAAAAATTAAAAATGAGAGAAATGAAGCAAAAAAAAATAAACTAGGATTGAACTAGGAGTGGGGTATCAAAATGCTATCTGCTAATAATGGGTTATACATTCATCCCAGTTTGCTCTCTTTAGCAGCTGTTTCAGAGTCTTTGTCTCTCTCTCTCTCTCTCTCTCACACACACACACACACACAAACACACACAGAGTAGTTGAAATGAAGCACAACTTTCAGTATGAAAGCAGCAGGGCTATTGTGCCATATAATGGACAAAATTCTTGATCTTATATTAACGGAAAACCCACTACTGACTTCTACATGACTGCTATTCATTATTCATTGATTGTATATGCATTTATTAAGCAGTAACTATGTGCATTCTATTTGCTATGCTCTGGACATACAGTGATGAATAAGACATGCTTCCTGAGCTGGAGATCAGAGTTTGGTATGGAAAAGAGGCTCACACTATGCAGTAGTTTAGACAGTGTTTTAAATGTGATAGCAAAACCACCTGGAGTGTGGCTGGAGCGCAAGGAAAGGAGTGAATTATTATGTACAGGGAAGTTAAGACAGTGAAATCTTATTTGCCAAGAACGAGATGAGATTAGAATCAAGAAGGACATTTGTTACTTTAACAATATGAAAATGAATTGGATAGTCTTGGGAGAACTATATTCTCTTTCTGGACAATGGCAAAGAAAAGAAACGCTCAAAAATTTCTCAACTTTGTTTCCTGTTGGTTCAGGAATCATCTGTGCACTTAAAAAGGGAAGCAGGGCTTGAGATTTTCAGGAAGATAACAATTATGATTAATCTTTGTTTCTCTGGGGCCATAAAACTTTCAAGGTCAAGGATTTGTATATGTGCTCTGATTCTGAGGGGTAGGGACCACAATTAATAAACACATAGAATTAAAATAAAGGCTTGAGGGTCCAAAGATACAAGGACTGTGCATTTTACTAATTTTAGAAAAAGGGCCTAGAGAGACTGAGTGACATATATCATTTTGTAACCCCTCCAATAAAGACTGTGTGAAGGGTGATTGCAGAGGAAAGCCCAAGAGAGCTGTAATATAAGGATTTCAAAAGAACCCCAGACAGTTTAGCAATCAGAGCTACATTAGGAAGGAAGCAGTGATTAAACCAATGTTCCCTTTGGAGGTCCCTTCAACCCAATGAAAATGACAAGGAATGAACCATAAGATCAAAGCTGAGTGGAGGGGCCTTAGGAAGTGTAGTAGAGGTAAAATAATTCACCATGCCCTGAAAAATTCCACTTTCCTTTATTAGCCTGTAATGAATCAAAACTTAACAGCTGAAGAAAGCATTAATATTGAGTAGATCAGCAAACTGAAGAATACTAAAGAAGCATGTTTCTGGGGGGAGGAGAGGCCTTTGATACTGTTTATTCCCTGTCTTTTTAAATCTAAATTTGCCCTTTATTGATACAGAAAAGTTTCTCTTAAACTACAACTGGACTGTGACATAGACATCTTTAACAAGCCTCAGGATACTTAAAATGCTAGGTCTAGGCTGGGCGTGGTGGCTCACACTTGTAATCCCAGCACTTTGGGAGGCCAAGGCGGGTGGATCACCTGAGGTCAGGAATTCGAGACCAGCCTGACCAAGGTGGTGAGACCTGTCTCTACTAAAAATCCAAAAATTAGCCAGGCGTGGTGGTGGGGGCCTGTAATACCAGCTACTCGGGAGGCTGAGGCACGATAATCATTTGAGCCCGGGAGGTGGAGGCTGCAGTGAGCTGAGATCACTGTGCCACTGCACTCCAGCCTGGGTGACAGAGCAAAATTCTGTCAAAAAAAAAAAAAAGAAATATGCAGAGGTTTTCATTTTTTTCAGTGCTATCAACAAAACAGTGCTATTAACAAAACACTACAATCCATTCAGTAAATGCTACTACAAAGCAATTTTGGAAAGTTAGATTCTAAAATACACTTTTTTTTTTTTTAGAAGAAATGTTCAAGAAAACATGGAAGGTATCAGGCTATCACACAACCTAAGATTTGATGTCTTATTTCTTATAGCTCCCTTTCTTCAATCCTTATAAAAACTCACTGCAGAGACCCTAATGTTAAGGCTTATATTTGCTTAAAGTTCAAAGTGGAGCACTGCCTCTAGATTAACTATTGAAAAGAAAAAGAAAAGGAGATTAATTTTAAAAAAGAAAAACCAATAAGTTTGTTCTCTAGTTTTGGCTGTAATAATTATTTTTTTTAATTTTTATTTATTATTATTTTTTTTTTTTTTGAGACGGAGTCTCGCTCTGTCGCCCAGGCTGGAGTGCAGTGGCGCGATCTCGGCTCACTGCAAGCTCCGCCTCCCGGGTTCACGCCATTCTCCTGCCTCAGCCTCCCGAGTAGCTGGGACTACAGGCGCCCGCTACCACGCCCGGCTAATTTTTTGTATTTTTAGTAGAGACGGGGTTTCACCGTGTTAGCCAGGATGGTCTCGATCTCCTGACCTCGTGATCCGCCCGCCTCGGCCTCCCAAAGTGCTGGGATTACAGGCGTGAGCCACCGCGCCCGGCCAATAATTATTAAATAAATAGTGCCAAAATACAGATCAAATAAAGTCACAAGTGGTCTTCAGTCTATGGTTAGCTAAAATGAATATCGTAAACAGGATATTCTTCCACCTTTTATATGAAAGAAGTTTTTATATAGCAAACATAAGGTGAATTGTTAATGATATCAGAGTGAGGTTCTCATCATTGTAAAAAAGTCCACTTACATAAACAAGGATGCCAAATATAGATGCTCATTGGGATGTAACCCCATTTTAAGTCAAAAATATCCTAAGTAGATCAAGACCATCCTGGCTAACGTCGTGAAACCCCATCTCTACTAAAAATACAAAAAAATTAGCTAGGCATGGTGGCGGGCACCTGTGGTTCCAGCTACTCGGGAGGCTGAGGCAGGAGAATGGCATGAACCCGGTAGGCGGTGCTTGCAGTGAGCCAAGATCGCGCCACTGCACTCCAGCCTGGGCGACAGAGTGAGACTCTTCCTCAAAAAAAAAAAAAAATCCTAAGTCAAAATGCATTTAATACCCCTAACCTACTGAACATTATAGCTTAGCCTAGCCTACGTTAAATATGCTCAGAAAACTTACGTTAGCCTACAGTTGAACAAAGTAATCTAACACAAGCGTATTTAATAATAAAGTGTTTTATATCTCATGTAATTTATTAAATACTATACTGAAAGTGAAAGAATGATTGTATGGGTACTCAAAGTACAGTTTCTACTGAATATATATTGCTTTTGTATCATTCTAAAGTTGGAAAACTGTTTAGTTGAATTATTGTGAATCAGGGACTTCCTGTATAATATTTAGAAGTTGAATATATTTAAAACATGCATATAATCAGTATCTTCAGTTTATGGGATGAAATTCATACATTTAAAAGTCTGGGTGCCATAAGGAGCCTTTTAGGGTTTTTGGATTCTGTATCTCATGTTGTGCTAAGTTTATATGCAATCTTTAGTTTAATCTTCACAAGAAATCCATAAGACAAGCATTAATTTTAATCTCCATTCCTTCCTGACTATTGAGCATTGTCTATAGGTCAGAAAATGTTCGAGGCTCCAGGGTTAGAGCAGTGAACAACCGCAGCTGCAAAAAGCCCTTGCCCTCCTGGAGCTTACATTCTAGTGGATATCACTTTGTCTGGATCCTTTTGAAATATTTAATTTTATTTTTCAAGACAGGGTCTCACTCCATCACCCAGGCTGGAATGCAGCAGTACAATTGCGTCTCACTGCAGCCTCAACCTTCTGGGCTCAAGCAATCCTCCCACCTCAGCTCCTGAGTACCTGGGACCACAGGCACACACCACCATGCCTGGCTAATTTTTAATTTATTTTGTAGAGCCAGGGTCTCTCTATGTTGCCAAGGGTGGTCTTGAACTCCTGGGTTCAAGCAATCCTCCTACCTCAGCCTCCCAAATTCTTTTTAGTCTAACCTTGTTCAGAGCTAAGTTATTAGAAAGACTTTTTTAAAAAACAAAAAACTGTCTTTTAAACCCAAGCCAGAATCCAACACAGATACCTGAAATACAGAAAATATGAAAATGCATACAAATAAATACATACTATACCTGATATTGATAATGATATCAACAATGCCATGATGGAAAAATAAAATAGGATAAGGACATTGTGAAGTGCTGAGAATTGTTAATTTTATATGAAAGGGTCAGAGGCACAAAGTACACTATTTAGAAGCCAAACTGAGATTTGAGATTTCCTACTACCAAATCAGGGAGCTAGACCGCTGATGTCTCTTTCAGAACAACGGGAAAAGATATACTGAATTAATATTGCAGTGTTCTTATTAACATGCTGTTGTTTCAAGCAAATTAATGCTAGTCCTCAAATGTCAAGATACCACCAAGGAATACCTTATCCAACTGGAAAAGAGTCCTAATGCTTTATTTCCAAAAAATGTACACCCTTAGTGTCAGCACAAGTACCCAGATTGGTATAGCTAATTATTTTTCTAATTCTTTACCAGCAGGATCTGGAGGAGGGCATCTGGAATTCTCCCTGGCAGGCCCGCACATGACTCATGTCAGAGGAACAGTTGCATTAGATAACTGATAAGTCTGTAAATTTTTATGAGGTGTTTCCAAACCTCACATACAGTTGTCCCTCAGTATTTGTGGTGCATTGATTCCAGGGCCTCCTGCAGATACCAAAATCTAAGGATGCTCAAGCCCTAAAGTTGGCCCTGTGGAACCCGTAGCACTGTATTGTCATTCTCGCTTACAACCAGTTTGTTTCTTTCATCTAAAGCACTCCCCCTTCAAAAATAATCAAGATACACTGGTTATCTGAGCTTTATATTTGTCTGAGATTGCCATTTTTCTTATGAAAATTCATTTCATTTGGTTATAGTCATCCCTTAAATCCCAGTGTTTGCCTAAACACAAGCTATCCAGAATTACATTGAGTGATAATATTTGTCTTGATTTTGAATTAATATAAAGGGCAACAAGTGTCCAGGTATGGCCATTTAGTGTAAAATTCGTGTATTTAGTTAAGTATTTAATCATTTATTCCAAATGGGCTAACTTGTTCCAAGTAGATCACCATATGGAAAGTTTTAAGACTTTTTTTTAAAATGCTGAAATAATCTGCTGTTATCCTAACTGTAAGGTCCACTGAGCCTAGACTTAACTATTTCAAAAGAATGAAGTAGACATCCTGGATCATCAGACAATGCATTTAAACAGAGAGTTGGCCTGACAAATCCATAAACAAACATGTGAATTTATGGGGATAAACCAGTGACAAATCCATAAACAAACACAAGCTTTATGAGAATAAACCAGTGCTGTGTCACATAAACTCTAGGGTAAAGGAGAAAGGTTTACTAGTTTACCTAGAAATTATTCTTAAATCTTTAAACCATATCACTTTTTAAGATACATTTTGTTAACATGGATAATTATCAATTGGTTCAGTTCAGTGGTCTTGTTTTTTTTTTTTTTTAAGGAAAAGCAGAATGCACGATAAATATAGGCTGCAATATGAAAGTCACACCAATAGGCCTGGGTTTTTAGATAAATTGGTTATAATCTGGTCACCATCACCCATCTACAGGTGGCTTAATGGAATTGTAGGCAAAGTAACTAGAGTCAAATAAACTTCTGTTAGTGTTGCCTAACTACTGAAGATGCAAAAAAGCTGTATCTTTTTTGCGACTTTCATTTATTTAAGTCACTTTACAAAAATTGATAGATCTTGCTGTTAAACTGGAAGTTTTGATCAAGAACCTAAGGCATCAGGTATCGAAGTAAGCTGGAAGACAGAAAGCATCACAGCAACTTGTGAAACTACGTGGCTGAGAACAGGCTAGATATCGTTACATGTCAAAGGCATTAAACAGTCAGAAAGAGAGAAAGAAAGTTTAGAAAAGGAAAGGATTAGTTTTATTTATTTATTTTTTTGGCATGCACTTGTATAGCAAAAAGAGAGAACAAGATACCTACAATTGTGCTATGTAGAAGTAACTGTGTGTCCCCTGGAGCTGAGGGGAAGGGATGAAGAGTTCTGGTTTTGACCCTCTTTGGAAAATCTCCAGTGTGAGAGAGAGGCTGGCTTGCTACTCTAGCAGCAGGCTAGAAAAAGAGGTGGTTAGGTTGGGTAAACTTGCACTTCTAAAGTTTATTGGGCCAAAGTGTTGCACAGATTTATCTGGTACATTGCACAAGAGAGAGCTAGAATAATATGATCCTAGTTCTTGTCTGATAGAACCTTCCGGAAGGGCCATTAGGCCTCAGTAGAGACAGGCAGAAGGTACTGAGTTGCTAGAGATTGTGCAAATCATAAGCAACTGTCCAGAGGATGGCAGCCAACTTATGACAGTACCAATCAAATAAATGTGCCAGTATTTTCCTGCCTCTCTTCCATATTCTTCCTCCCCATGTTCCAACCCAGAAGAGACAGAAATAAAGATTAATTAGCAGAAGTGTAAAGAGGCAGGGAAAAAGAGGTTAAACCACACGCTCTTCCCTATCCATAAACTTTATGCCTTAGTAAGTCCTTGCTGTTGGAAGGATAGTAGTTTTAACTAAATAAAGTTAGCTACTTTGACAATCCCATGGGACTAGATTTTTAAATAATTGCGTCAAGACTATCTTTGTGATTTACAGTAATCACAAGGCTTTCTATTTCCAAAGAATTATTAGAGGTTTCAAGAAGTTTTCTAAGGTTTTATTCAGTGGCAGAAGACTTCTTTCATTGAATAAATTACAAAGAAACAACCAGTGACAAAATAGTATCACTTTATGATTAGACCTCATGAATCCTAACACATTAGTCACACTGTGATGGTTAATACTGAGTGTCAACTTGTTTGAAGGATCAAAGTATTGTTCTTGGGTGTGTCTGTGAGGGTGTTGCCAAAGGAGATCAACATTTGAGTCAGTGGACTGGGAAAGGCAGACCCTAACCTTCATCTGGGTGGGCACAATCTAATCAGCTGCCAGCATAGCCAGAATAAAAGCAGGCAGAAGAACATGGAAAGATGAGACTGGCTTAGCCTCCGAGCCTACATCTTTCTCCCATGCTGGATGCTTCCTATCTTCGAACATCAGACTCCAAGTTCTTCAGCTTTGGGACTTGGACTGGCTTCGTTGCTCCTCAGCTTGCATACAGCCTATTGTGGGACCTCATCTTGTGAACATGTGAGTTAATACTCCTTAACAAACTTCTCTTTATACACACATCTATCCTCACAGTTCTGTCCCTCCCTCTAGAGAACTCTGACTAAAACATACATGTAAAGAGGAAAATTATGGAAAAATAAAGGATATTATCTTTTTTATAACAATAAGGGAACTGTTTGACTAAGAAATTTGTTCACAGTTACTAGGCGTGGCAACTAGAGCTCAAATTCAGATCTTTGAACTCCCAGATCAGTACTATTTTATTCTACAATAGTCACCACATTGTTTTTTATAGTGGTTGTACTAGTTTACATTCCCACCAGTAGTTTAGAAGTGTTCCTGTTCACTGCATCCACGCCAGTATCTATTATTTTTTGACTTTTTGATCATGGCCATTCTTCTAGGAGTAAGGTGGTATTGCATTGTGGTTTTGGTTTGCATTTCCCAGATCATTAGTGATGCTGAGCATTTTTTCGTATGTTTGTTGGCCACTTGTATATCTTCTTTTGAGAATTGTCTATTCATGTCCTTAGCCCACTTTTGGATGGGATTGTTTGTCTTTTCTTGCTAATTTGTTTGAATTTGTTGTAGATTTTGGATATTAGTCCTTGGTGAGATGTATAGATGGTGAAGATTTTCTCCCACTCTGTGGGATGTCTGTTTACTCCACTGATTGTTCCTTCTGCCATGCAAAAGCTCTTTAGTTTAATTAAGTCCCAGCTGTTCATCTTTGTTCTTACTGCATTTGCTTTTGGTTCTTGGTCATGAAATCCTTGCCTGAGCCAATGTGTAGAAGGGGTTTTCCAACGTTAGTTATCTTCTAGAATTTTTATAGTTTCAAATCTTACATTTAAGTCCTTAACCCATCTTGAGTTTATTTCTATATAAGGTGAGAGATGAGGATCCTGTTTCATCCTCCTACATGTGACTTGCCAATTATCCCAGCACCATTTGTTGAATAGGGTATATTTCCTCACTTTATGTTTTTGCTTGCTTTGTCACAGATCAGTTGGCTGTATTTGACTTTATTTCTAGGTTCTCTATTCTGTTCCATTGGTCTATGTGCCTATTTTTATACCAGTATCATGCTGTTTTGGTGACAATGGCCTTATATCATAGCTTGAAATCAGGTAATGTGATGCCTCCAGATTTGTTCTTTTTGCTTAGTCTTGCTTTGGCTCTGCAGTCTCTTTTTTGATTCCATATGAATTTTAGGATTGTTTTTTCTAGTTCTGTGAAGAATGATGATGATATTTTGTTGGGAATTGTGGTGAATTTATAGATTGCTTTTGGCAGTATGGTCATTTTCACAATATTTATTCTACCCATCCATGAGCATGGGATGCGTTTCCATTTGTTTGTGTTGTCTATAATTTCTTTCAGCAGTGTTTTGTAGTTTTCCTTCTAGAGGTCTTTCACCTACTTAGTGTATTCCTAAGTTTTTATTTTATTTTTTTGCAGCTATTATAAGAGGTGTTGAGTTCTTGACTTGATTCTCAGCTTGGTCGCTGTTGGTGTATAGAAGAGCTACTGATTTGTGTACATTAATTTTGTATCCAGAAACTTTGCTGAATTCTTTTATCGGTTCTAGAAACTTTCTGGAGGAGTCTTTAGGGTTTTCTAGGTAAACAATCATATAATCAGTAAACAGCAACAGTTTGACCTCCTCTTTACTGATTTGGATGCCCTTATTTCTTTCTCTTGTCTGATTGCTCTGGCTAGGACTTCCAGTACTAAGTTGAAGAAAAGTAGTGAGAGTGGGCGTCCTTGTCTTATTCCAGTTCTCAACTTTTCCCCATTCAGTGTTATGTTGGCTGTGGGTTTGTCATAGATGGCTTTTATTACCTTGAGGTATGTCCCTTGTATGCCAATTTTGCTGAGAGTTTTAATCATAAAGGAATGCTGGATTTTGTCAAATGCTTTTTCTGCATCTGTTGAGGGGATCATGTGATTTTTGTTTTTAATTCTGCTTATGTGGCATATCACATTTATTGACTTGCATATGTTAAACCATCCCTGCATCCCTGGTATGAAACCTACTTGATCATGGTGGATTATATTTTTGATATGTTGTTGGATTCCGTTAGCCAGTATTTTGTTGAGGATTTTTGCATGTATGTTCATCAGGGATATTGGTCCGTAGTTTTCTTTTTTGGTTATGTCCTTTCCTGGTCTTGGTATCAGGGTGACACTGGCTTCATAGAATGATTTAGGGAGGATTCCCTCTTTCTCTGTCTTGTGGAATAGTGTCAACAGTAATGGTGCCAATTCTTCTTTTTGAATGTCTGGTATAATTTGCTCATTTTTATCTTTGCTCAGGCTGTGTTTCATGATGGAATGTTCTCTTCTCCTTCCAAATTACCTAATAAAATGCTTTTCATCCTTTAATGCTTGGCAAAGCATCACTCTCTTCTTGTGTTCTCAACCACCCACAATAATCTTCCTACATCTGAATTTCTTTAGAAACTAATGATTTACTGATATATACTGATTTCTTACAGGTTTTTTGTCTTGTTGCTCTAAACAGACTATAAACTTTTCAAGAACAGAACTTTATGCATTTTTGTATCCAACTCAATGCTAAGCATACTGGTACATAACAAGGGTTCAAGAAAGAAGAAACATTTATTCTTTTATCTTTAAAGTACTGACAGCGTGTACCTAAATAAAACTTCAAAAGGCAAAGTCAATTCATTTTTGTTTGACATTATTGAAATAACAGTATCAAAGCAAGTGCAATTCTGGTGTGGGTTAGGAGGTCTTCCATTTTACTGACATTCTCCATTTTTACTTAACCCACTTAAACAACCTTTGGCTATTTTACCCTGTGGTATGTGGTAAAGTAAGGCAACAGCTCTAACAACTCATTGTTGAATGATTCAAAATTGAAAATGAGAAAGTTCTTTTAATAGCAATACTGAAAAAAATGCACACAAGTGATTACTACTTTAAAAAGTGACTTTTTCTTGACCAGTGATAGAAAGTATTATCATTTTTGTGTGTAGAGAACTGTCTTAAATCTTTAAACTTGTACTATTTTTTTCAGTTTCAAGTGTATGTTTTACTTCATTTATACTGAAAATATAACTGACTTTGAGAAGTCAAACTAAAATATCAGGCTTATGTTGTGAATCACTGCAGACAATCTTAAGTGTTTCATATGAGCTTAGTGTTCAATTCAGTGCAAGCACAGACTAAACCAAGATCTAATTTATCTTGTAGTAATTGTGATTATTTTGTGCTCTGGAGAGTTCTGATAGAGAAATTCATGCATCTACAGAAATGCATTCTAATATAAATATCTTTCTATAATAATTTCTTCATTCATTCTCCAAATATTTGTTGAGTATCTCCTATATACATTCCAGACACTGTTCTAGACTCCAAGTATACAGTCTTATACAAAAGACCTCACTCAGATTACTTTCTTTTTGAAGAAACAGGGAGTTCAAAATATAAAATAAATATAAAATATAATATTGGATGGTGGTCAAGGTTTTAAAAAAAATAAAGCAGCAAATAGGAACAGTGAAAAAGATGACCAGGAAAGGCCTATTTGAGGAGTGACATTTGGAGAGGGCATACCATGTGGAGTCTGAAAGAACATCCTAGATAGAAGAGACAGCAAATGCAAAGCCTTGAGATAAGAGCAGCTATACAAATATCTAACCTTTAAGTATTGCCCACTAAGTGCTAAGCACTCTTTTCAGTAATCACTTAGAATAACTTATTTAATCCTCACAATAATCCTAAGAGGTAATTACTAGAATTATAATCCCCATTTTATAAATGGAGGAACTGAGGCACAGAGAGCTTATTTAACTTCTCAAGGTTAAATTCTAGGGGGAGGCAGAACCAGAGTTTGAACCCAAGCATTGGTCTGGCTCCCGAGTCTGTGCTCTAACCACTGTGCACACTGCTTCTCTGAACAAAAAGGCTGCTGGGGCTGGGCACTGAGCAATGTCTCCTTACAAAAGTGGTAGCAAGAACCTCTAGAGCCCCGAAGAGTATCACCATCAAGATATAAGAATATTAGGTTTTTTTAAAGTAGGGTTTATCAGCTTGAACCTGACAAACCTTAAGCATTAAGTATTGATATAGTATTTAACAGAACTGTATCTGGAAAAGAGTTTCCTTTAGAAGATGAACACAAATGGATTTGTATCCAGACAATGGACAACTCCACTGTATTACAGCCAAGAACACACTGTAGATTTACTCCTTTGATTACATCTGAAATAATGAAGTACAGAGGAAACGTTGGTGCCTCTCCTCATAAGAGTTACATCTGACTTTCCCAGATGGTGAACAGGAAATTGCTGATACACAGTGAACTGGGGATAAAGCAACCATACAAAGCTCAGACTGTTGCTGAGCAAACATTAATAAAAATGCTTGGGGTTACTACTGGCTCGAACTATAGCTTGTTTGTTCTCTTGTGAAGGAGAAAAAAAACACCCAGAAAGTAAGTTTTAAGGATCTCAATAAAGAGTTGAAGCCAAACAGTGAACCCTTTCAGCACTCTGAATCACATGTGAAACTGTCATGGAGGCTGCTTTCTAGGGTGCCTCCCATTTATGGGTCTACAAGCACAAGTTTGTTAAAACCCTGACATCCATAATTTTATAACTGCATAAAGGAAACAGGACAGAGGTTGTTTGCTAATGTGGAGGGCATTATTTTTAAAAGGCTGCTCTATTTTCTAATACTGAAATTCAATTCAGATTAAATTATACTGATGGTTAATTTGATGGGTGCAGCAAACCACCACGGCACGTGTACACCTATGTAACAAACCTGCAGGTTGTGCACATGTATCCCAGAACTTAAAGTATAATAAAAAAAAAAGAGAGAGACTTGTGCAATTTGAAATAACCTTTAATATTTAAAGATAGCTGTCTGCAATGTGATTGGCTAAAACCCTGAACATATCCCGCTTAGGCAATATAACATTTGTTTGAACATCCAAGGTAGGCATGTCTCCTTATGTCCAAGGGACAACTCTGGCCTAGCTGTAAATGATATAAAACAGTTTACTTGGTGGCTGTAAGAAAGCTGTTGTTTTTAATATATCAACTGTACTGGATATTTATTTTAATTCATTACCATTGCTGGTGACTCCCACCATTATGACACCTTGATTGCTTTTATTATTTAAGATAAAGATAATTTTCTGTAGCAAACCACAATCTTTTCATCATGTATTAACTACTCTACTGATTTCAGAGAAGTTCAGGCAGGGCTTGGGGAGATCTTTGAACTGAATCACTATGACTTCCTTGGTCAGTGGTGAATGGATTAGAGTAATTAGATCACAGTAAATCAATAAAACTAAGAGCCTCAAGTTTAAAACATCTGTAAAACAGTTAAATAACTTCCACATTTCTTCACACTCAAAAATACTTCCTAGTGGAGGGCTAATTTTAGCCACATCCCCTAAGTTCTCCTCAAATATAATACTTTCCTTAAATATAGATAAGGAAAAACTAACATCATATGCATGTGTTTAATGTCTGTGTTGAGTTTGTTCTTAAAGCATCATGAAAATGGCCAACCAATTGAGTCTCAAGATGATATGAAGGTAGAGATTATATTGACCAATTGAAATTAATATTGATGTTAAGCTAGGCCTTGGAAAACTCTCATCTAGCTTCAGGAAATTGAAATTCTTTCAAGTAGGTTTTGGTTCAGTTTCTGCCATAAAGAGGTTATTTCAAATTGCGCAAGTCTCTCTCTCCTCTTTTTTTTTTTTTTAATTATACTTTAGGTTCTGGGGTACATGTGCAGAACCTGCAGTTTTGTTACATAGGTATACAGGTGCCATGGTGGTTTGCTGCACCCATCAACCCGTCATTTACATTAGGTATTTCTCCTAATGCTATCCCTCCCCTAGCTCCCCACCCCTCGATGGGCCCCAGTGTGTGATGTTCCCCTCCCTGTGTCCATGTGTTCTCATTGTTCAACTCCCACTTATGAGTGAGAACATGTGGTGTTTGGTTTTCTGTTCCTGTATTAGTTTGCTGAGAATGATAGTTTCCAGCTTCATCCATGTCCCTGCAAAGGACATGAACTCATCCTTTTTTATGGCTGCATAGTATTCCATGGTGTATATGTGCCACATTTCTTTATCCAGTCTATCACTGATGGACATTTGGGTTGGTTCCAAGTCTTTGCTATTGTGAATAGTGCTGCAATAAACATATGTGTGCATGTGTCTTTATAGTAGAATGATTTATAATCCTTTAGGTATATACCCAATAATGGGATTGCTGGGTCAAATGGTATTTCTAGTTCTAGATCCTTGAGGAATTGCCACACTGTCTTCCACAATGGTTGAACTAATT
This sequence comes from Pan troglodytes, assembly GCF_028858775.2. Taxonomy (NCBI): domain Eukaryota; kingdom Metazoa; phylum Chordata; class Mammalia; order Primates; family Hominidae; genus Pan; species Pan troglodytes. The sequence goes on from NC_072402.2 coordinate 25,105,923, forward strand.
TACACTCCCACCAACAGTGTAATTGGGCAAGTCTCTTAACATAGTTAGGTTTCAATCACATCATCACTTAAATAATGAGATAACTAGAGAAGAAGAGAAGATTGGGTAGAAGATGGTCCTTAAGTTTCTTTACTGAACCTAAATTCTATTGCTCAATTCCATAATGACCTGGATGCAATATTGAGTCTATTCATAAAGGTGTTATGACCGTTGTCCTTTGTATTCAGTATAACTTATAATATTAACAAACCTCATCTTCCATAATTACTCTTGAAATGAATGCTTAGTTGATAATAGATGGAGATAATGGATCAGATGATCCAAAATTGCAGATAACTGGAAATTCTATCAGTATCTTGTTGTCATCATCTTTTACTTAGCACATCTAGCTTCTATTCACTGAAAACACAGCAGCTAGAAAGTTGGCAGTCTATGTATGATGCCATGTATGTATGATGATACCACCTAATATAAACGTAATATTTGTTAAGCAGATCCATAAAGCAGATTCCAAACATAGATAATTAACAACTAAGCGAAATGCAAATTAACATCAACACATACTTAGCAAATATTTTAGAGACCATTATGCTCCAGCCTATCAGATGTGAATTCACCCAACACAGGATTCCTGTCCTCATGAAGCATATAGTCGTCTAACTGGTCACTTTACCTTTGAGCAGTACAGTGCCCCACAGCCCAAACATATGAGAAGGAACTCTATTTTAAAAGATCTCAGAGAAGGCTTGAAATTCATTCTAACAGTTATTAATTCCAAGTTAAAAATATTTATCTCTAATATAAATATTTCGTGCACCTGCTTGAACTTCTTTTATTCTGTTTTATTTTGAGTATGGATGCAAAGAGAAAAATAGCTGCATTTTTTTCTGAATTGAAACCATATATGTAAAAGCATTATATTTCTCTTTTGCTATTACAATAATTTTCTATATTTTATCCTCCTCAAAGGGCTTTATTTTGCATGGACAAAACACTACATATATATTTATTGATTTTTAAATTTTATTTTCTACCCATTACTCATCTTCATAGGTCTCTTCTGGCTCTTTCCAATTGTTTTCATTTTTCTTTAGCTGAGGAGTTCCACCTCAGATACAAAGATCTAATTTAAGAGTAGTAAAATAGCCAAATTAAACCACCACTCCCATATTCTAGACATACTTTTTATTCATCCTTGCACATCTTTGTTTTCAAAACTTGACACCTGCTGATTCACAGGAAACATACTACAGTCCTTCCATCTTTTAATGTGTATTACTGCATCATTATCTTTTCTTCATCTTATATCAATGTACCTTGTTTTAACCTTCCACGTCTGCAATTCTACACTGGCCTGTACTGAAATCATTCTGTGATGTTTCAGCTCTTTCCCAATTTACTTATCGGAAGTGGACATTTATTATTTGTTTGTTTGCATGCCCATCCATCTTTATTTCCCCATGTTCTGGGATAAAATCCCCTCTTCTTGTGGAGAACAGATTAGAACCAGAACCAAATATGATTCCAGTTAGCCTGGCCAAGGCAAGCAAGTGACCCAACTTGGACAATCAGAGCTTTGGTTCAGAGGTGAATACATGACTCAAACAGTCTTCCCTGTTTTCATGGTCAGGAAGCAAGACACTTTTCCACTGGGAAATCAGATGGACCGTGTAGGCCTGGAGCTACCAGTGACTTCCTTTTGTACTTCATGAAGAAAGCCTAACCGATAACGAAGGTAACAAAGGACTCCAGAAAGGAAGTCATGGAGCAGGACAACAGTGTGAAAACATCTTGGGTATCTATGGCTGCCTGAGTCCTACCCTGATCTGAAAGTTTTTACTTATATGAGCTACACATTTTCTTATGCTAGCTTGAGTTGGATTTTTGTCAGCTGCATTTTAAATACTCCAAGGAAATGCTTTCAGTAGTTTCTTAATCCTAAGGAATAACTTACATATTGGAAGCACCAGGTTCAATATTTGATATGGTTGAATATCAACTATATATTCAGAATATCTGTGGGTAGTAAGAGCATACTTTTCTCAGAATGAGAAAAGGACATACTCCTCATTAGAATCAACATGGGGAGCATTAATGATGGCATCACACCCCAGTGTAAATTATACAGCTTAAAAGGGATCATACTGGTAGGAAAATCTGAGGTGCAATTTTTAACCAACTGATAGCACAATGGTATTCTTTCTTCAATGAATTCAAGTAAAAACTACCTGTATATTGAGGTGAGTGTGACATCTCAATTCCCTACAGCTCATCTTTTATCTGTACCAAAGTTAGTTCTTAGGGCTCTGGAGAGAATCAGGTTCCCTGTGTGTATATATTTAAGATGCTTGCTGTCACTGAAATAGAAGTGAATTTATGAGATAAATCCCCAAGAGGCTAGTTAATTCTTTCTAGGCACTCTGCCTGCACAGTTGCCCATGCCAGAAATCTGAGAATCATCCACGACCTTCTTTTTCTCCCTCTAGATGAAATCAATCACCCAGGTCTGACAACTACACTTTATAAACATATTTTTTGAATCCATTCATTTCTCTTCATCTACACTGCCACTGTCTGTAGCCAGAGCACTATCACCTCTTGCTGGGCTTGTAGCAACAAGCTCTTAACTCTAAGGTCTGCACTCACCCTTCCCCTACAACAAATCCCTCATACAACAATGGAGGGGCATTTTAAAATGCTAATATAATGAGGTGATTCTCTTTCTTAACCCTTCACTGCCTTTGCATTGCCATCAGAATCAAGTCCAAAACCCAGTCTGGCTCCTGCTTATCTTACACTGCTCTAGTAATCCTCGCTTTCTTGTAGTTTCTCTAATAATACAGGGTTCCTTCATTCAATAGGGTCTTCCTTCTACCCAGAATATTGTCTTCCCTACTCTTCACCTGACAATTCCTACCACAGGTGAAGTATCTGAAATGCTTGGGACCCAAAATGTTTTAGATCTTGGATTTTTTTCAGATTTTGGAATATCTGCATACATATAATGAGATATCATAGGGATGGAACCTAAGTCTAAGCACAAAATTCATTTATGTTTCATGTATACCTTATACACATACAATAATTTTTGGACAATAATTTTAATAATTGTGTGCATGAAACAAAGTTTGACTGCATTTTGACTGTGGCCTATCACATGAGGTCAAGTGTGGAATTTTCCACTTGTGATGTCATGTTGGAGGTCAAAAAGCTTTGGATTTTGTAGTGTTTGGGTTTTAGGATTAGAGATGCTCAACTTTACTCTGTCTGTTAGGCCTTGTTTTCAAATGTTACTTCCTCAGGGACACTTTTTTGATATCATAAACTAGATCAAGTCCCTTGAATATATAATTTCATAAATCTTCATTTCTTCTGGTGAAACTTATCTAAATTGCAAATAATCTTTTTATGGCTTATCTGTTTAAAGCCTGTCACTATCACCAGACTGTTAGCTCCTTGAAGGCAAACATTACATATATCTTGTTCTTTTCTTATTCCTGATTACAGTGAAGAGATTATTAGTTATCTTTCCATCCACATAACTAACTTTATCCCCCCTCTCCTAACTAATATATGATAATATTTTCCCTTCCTGACTTGATGGGACAAACATTGGAAGACAACTCTTTTTCTTTGTTTCTACATGGCTTGCAAGCAAAGGCACTGACAGCTTTCATTCTGGACTATTTTTTTTAAGAATATATGATCCACTTTGGAGGATAGACACAGTTGCTTTCCTCTACAGCAGAGAGCAGATTTGCTTACTGTCTAGTACAAAAAAGACGTGTCCTTCTACTGAAAAGATAAGGCATGTTTGCTTGTACCTGTTATAAAAGATTGGGCTTTCCTAAACTTGGATATCCTCAGCTGTGATGCAAGTCCACTGCATGCACAGCAATCACCTGGGCTCCTTTGTGTTGCCTGCCTGGGTCTTTGGGGCAAGGAGAACTGATACGAACATGGAGCAGTGCTGCTTGCTATGCCATGAATGATAAAATTGCTTTGTCTCTGACCCAGAATGTTCATATCTGTCAGTATCCATGAAACTGTGGCAGGCTAACTTATTAGCTAGCAAGTAGGGTAGCATTTCAGATCCATCAGAGTCCCTGGCAACAAAAAGGTCATCTAAGTTGTATAATCTTTAACATTTAAAAATATTTTATTTTTATTTTCTTGCATTTAATTTCCTGCCAGAAACTCTTAAGCCAGGGATTCTTAATCTGAGGTATAAGAATGTGCTTCACGGGCATTGTGAATCCCCTGGGTAATCACTACTTTAACATAGTTCCTTTTAAAAACAATTAATAATATATATATTTTTTGAGACAGGGTCTCGCTCTGTCGTCCATGTTTGAGTGCAGTTGAACAATCATAGGTCACTTCAGACTCCAACTCCTGGGCTCAAGTGATCCTGCCTCAGCCTCTCTAGCAACTAGGACTACAGGCGCTCACCCGCAGGCCTGGCCGTTTTTTTTTTTTTTTTTTTTTTTTTTTTTTTTTAAGACGGAGTCTCGCTTTGTCGCCCAGGCTAGAGTGCAGTGGCGCGATCTCAGCTCACTGCAAGCTCCGCCTCCCGGGTTCACGCCATTCTCCTGCCTCAGCCTCCCGAGTAGCTGGGACTACAGGTGCCCGCCACCAGGCCCGGCTAATTTTTTTTTGTATTTTTAGTAGAGACGGGGTTTCACCGTGTTAGCCAGGATGGTCTTGATCTCCTGACCTAGTGATCCGCCCACCAGGCTCTTGCTTTGTTGCCCAGGTTGGTCTAGAACTTCTGGCTTCAAGCAATCCTCCTGCCTCAACCTTCCAAAGTGTTGGGATTACAGGTGTGAACCACCATACCCAGCTTTAACATAGCTCTTGAAATGAGTTAAGTTACTGTTACCAGATTTTCTAAGGAGCCAGAAAAACATACCAAGAGCTGTTTAAGGATACATGCCTTACCTCCTTATGTGAAGTATATTGTGAATTCATTTAGTGTATATTAGAATACATTTAAACATAATGATTTCTTCATTAAGTATATTTTTAACATCACATATCTACAATACTTAATCTAAAACCCTCATCTGTCAAGCTTCCTTTATCTCATATTTTTGTTCTTGAGATTCTGTGTGTAAGTAAGGAAATCTTAGCTGACACATGTATATAGTGCCTACCAGGTGCTAGGCATTGTTGTAAGATATATATATATATATATATATATATATATATATATATATATACACACACACACACTCATTTATTACTTACAGCATCCATATGAGGTAGAGATTATTATTGTTATTATTATTATTCGATGTTATAGATGAGGAAACCAAAGAACAGAGGGGTTAAATAACTTGTCTAAGGTCACAGCAGCTAGTAAGTGATAGAGGAAGATTTGAAACTAGGCAGGCAGATACATGATTTCATCTATATCATTCATATCCAAGCTACATTGGTTTCTCAATTCAAGATATTTTTAGATTCCTTTTGCTCTAACTAAATTAGCCTAGTAAATACTATAAATATAAACTAATAGTTTGCCATTCACAAGAATTACATTCTTGAAATTTTCATTATCTAATAAAACCTAAGTTAGTAATATCAAAGCATTTCAGAAAATTGGGGTTAAGCAAAGAGTTGTAAAATCATTCTAAAAAATATATTGGGGAAGAGGAAAATATTATCTTAAAATCTTATAAACAGAATTCTTCTTGGGGAAATAATTTGTTCAGCAAAACTCCTTAATAGTCCATTGGGAAGTAAGTGAATGGGCCTCAAGACAAAGACAAGGTGACACCAAGGGAAGATGGATTTGCTTTTCAACAGAAAGTGAGGAAAATTTGGTTTCTTTCCAGAGGCAGCTCAAGAGGGAAGCAGTGAGAATTAAGGACATAAAAAAGGGTTGATGGCATACAACATATGGTGGCAGGCTGGATGGTGGAAGAAGGATAGGGCTGGAAGGAGAAACAGAGCCATTGCAAAAGTCCCTGTGTTACAGATGACAGAGGAAGCTTTAAAAATAAGGATGTTAGTCTGGATGCAGCGGCTCACATCTGAAATCCCAGTACTTTGGGAGGATTGCTTGAGGCCAGGAGTTGGAGAATAGCCTGGTCAAAAGAGTGAGACCCTGTCTCTACAAAAAAATAACAAAATTAGCATGCCTGTAGTCCTATCTACTGGGAAGGCTGAAGGGGGAGGACCGCTTGCACCTGGGAGTTTGAGGCTGCAGTGCGCTATGATCATGCTGCTGCACTCCAGCCTTGGCAACATAACAGGGGGATAAAAAGGATGTCCACCAAAACACCCATTATGCTGTTTTGTCTGCTTGTCACTCTGACTTGTACTTTTAGAATTTGGCAGGATGCAAAAAAACAAAAGGAGTCTGTCCTTCATGTCTGTGTGGATAAGAGACAGAGAGAAGAAAACACCTGAAAGAAGCTAGAATCAAGAGTGGAGAGAGATAATACAGGGAAAGCAGAAATTCGAAGCACAAGTTTCCATGGAGATACTGGTGAGGACACTGTACGCCCTGACTTTCTTGTGATAAGGAATTAGGCCAAGCTCTCAAAACATTTATATGGAAGGATGACTTTAGGAGGATGTAGTACTTAAGAATAAAACTTCTAAAAACACATTCTTTTCTAAAATAAAACAGAATTATTAATGTTAATAATCTACCATGACACATTACCCTTCTTGAATCTCTCTTCAAATTTTAAGGAAACTTTGTTCAGTCTAACCAGTGAGGCAGATTTTTCCATGAGTTCTGTGTTATGTAGACTTTAACCTGCTTAAAGTTTGTAAACCAAACCTTATTAAAATTAAATGTAATGCATTTGTACTTAGACTAACCATAGCTGGTTTTCACAAGCCTCAGCAAAATGCTTAGGTAACCTCCCCGCCTATACTAGATTTGGTCTTCCAGCTATATTTTGGAAGATTTGGAGGACAGAAAGCAATCACATTAAATACAAACTTTAAATTTTTTAAAATTTAGTATCTATAGAAAAAATCAGGTTATCACAAAACTGTAGTTGGTTAGGAATTTCTGCATGCTTCATTTCTCTTACATAAAGAAATCAAAATATTTGGTGACTTTAAATAAGAGAAAAAGAAAAGTTAAATGAACAATGTCTCTGAATAATGCAGTATTCAGAATATAAAAAATCCCTAAGATTTGAATATCTGTTAAATGTAAAAATGTGAAAGATGAACTTCAAGTCAATATGGTTGACAGTACTGATGTGTAAGAATCCCCCATCCCTGCTCAAAACAAATAAACTGCTTAAAAAATAAATAAGAATAATACAATTTGGAATTTATAGTGTAACTCAAAATTTGGAATCATAAATCCTCATGTGCCAAAAATAAAGCCACAACAAAATGTCACACTGGGTAATAGGACTGAAGTCCTGCGGCTCACAGAGAATCAGAACTGGGAAGGGCAAGGTTTAATGCCTGTGAGGAGGTGTCAGGGCCCTGTTTGCACATTGCCAGGACTGAATTACATGCAGAGACCTAGGAGCCATGAATGGCTTCCAAAATCATGAACAGGGAATCAGAAAAATCTTTGCTCACTGCCCTGGGAGACTGGCAAATAGTTACCAGTCAGAAACTTGAACTGCAAACCTTGTCCCATGTACATGTGACATCCAAATTCACACTATTCACAGAGATCAGGAACATGAAGCTGAGAAAGTAACATAAAACTGGTCTGGAATCTTTAAATCATGTAGGACCCCGTCAAAGGGCACAAGGAATTCCTATAGAAAACTCTAGCCATGCTTATAATAAAAAAATTATAAGCCACACAAGGAAATAAAGGTCCTTGTATCATTCAAGAACAAGTTAAAGACATTATTAACTTAAAATGTTTTTAAGTATATGTATTTTAAAAACCATACAAATTAGTAAACAAAAAGTGGAGTGTTTAATCACATCAATGGAAGGAAAGTAAAAAAGGAAGTTAACAAAAAGCTCAGTTCATAGAAAACACAAAGATAGTAGAAATAACTCAAAGTTTATTAGCAATCAAAATAACTGTAAATGTATAAAACCCACTAACTAACAGGGCTCTAGATTTGATATAAACAAATCCAGATCTGTGCTATATAAGATTTACCTAAAATAACGAATGACGCTTGAAGTCTGAAGTAAATGGCCAGGAAATGCCACAGCAGAACAGAAAGCTGGGGTACTAATACTAATAGGAAATCATATACAAAGTAAGTCTTTAAAACATTCATAGAGATTTAAAAAGGTTCAAAAAATGATTTCCCCTGGAAGATATAACAATGTGGATCTATATGCAACTAAGAGAAAACAGCCTCAAAATATATAATTCAAACACTAATATAAAGTAACATTTACAAATCCAAAACCATAATGGGAGATTTTGTTTCTTTCAGAAACTGACAGATTAAGTTGAGAAAAACAAAAACTTAGTAAGGCAAAGAAAGAATAAATTATATAATTAAGAGACTTAGTAAAATATATATATAATTATAATTAGCAGAACAAAACAGAGAAGACAAGGTGGTTAATGACTCAACTATAGAAAGTAGGAAGACAATACTAATGATATAAGCCAATATTGGTGAAATAAAGACAAATGAAGGTAGCAGAGATAGACGACTCTAAATTCACCATTACATGTCAGTTGTTACCACCTTAATCCAAACGCCTATCATTTTTTGCCTTTACATCACAATAGCATCATAACTTTTCTACTCTGCTTCCGTTTATATTTAAAACTATAAATCAGATTATGTCATTCCTCCCACAGCCTTCTTAAACTCAGACTCATTATCCTTATCTATTTTGACTTCTCTCTTCTCCCTCTCATTCACTCTATTGGAGCCACACTGGCCTCTTTGCAATCCCCAGACATGCCCAGCTTGCTCCCGCCTTAGGGCCTTTGCACTGGCTGTTCCCTCCACCAGGAATATTACTTCCGGGATGCTCACATGGCTAACTTTCCTGCCTCCCTTAAATCTTTGCTCAAATCTCATCTTCTCAATAATATTTCTGCCCACCTTCTTTAAAATTGCAGCCCGCATGCTGCTCCCAACATGTGGCACTTCTGATTCTCCTCACTCTGCTTTATTTTTTCATAGCATTTATTATCTTGTTAATATATCACATAATTAATTATTTTTTCTTTTTTGAACAACTTATCTCTGCCTCATAAAATCCGCAAGCGCAGAGATCTAGGATTAGTTTACTCTTTACTTTTTAAAAAGAAACCCAATTAGTTAGAACAGTCTGGTATATAGCAGTTAATAAAATTTATTGATCACATAAATGAAATATAAGTGTTTAAAGAGCTAATTCTTTGAAAAGATACTAACAATCTTTGGCATTATTGATCATGAGAAGAAGGAAGGCACAAAAACAATGAGACATAACCTCAGGTATCAGAAAATAATATGACTCATCTTATGCTAACATATTTGAATACTTAGATTATAAACTATTTTCTAAAAAGAACTCTCAGGAGTGGGGTGTGACCTGCCACAGTCACAAGGTTCTTAATCACTAGTAGCTGGTGCTCCAGACCTTTCTCCCAGCCTGGTGACCCAGGGGATTTACTTTATGGTGGCTTTCTCTGAAATGCCAAAGCCACCAGATTATTCAGAGTTGAGTGACTCTTTAATGCTGGCCATGGGAACAGGAAGGTTTTCAGGACCATTGCACAGAGCATGGAGAATGATGAACTTCCGTCAGCGGATGAGATAGATTGGAGTGGGATTGTATCTGTTAGCAAGTGCAGCAGCATTTTACTATGTTTGAAATCAATGAGACTTACAACAGGCTGGCCTTGGAACACATTCAACAGCAACCTGAGGAGCCCCTTGAAGGAACCACATGGACACACTCCTGGAAATCTCGATTACTCTTCTTGCCTTTTTGGTTGTGGACAATTATTTTTCTAATACCTTACTTACAGATGTTTCTGTTCTTTTACTTGTGTACAAGAGCTGATCCCAAAACACTGAGCTACTGTATCATCCCTATATGATTGGCAGTTATTTGCAATCGCCACCAGGCATTTGTCAAGGTTTCTAATCAGATCAGCAGACTACAACTGATTAACATATAAAATCAGTCGACGTTTTTTCCTTTGATTACAAAACTGCCAGTACTATATGGACTCTGATCACAAGACTGCAGTTTCTTCACAGATCTCAGGAAATTGTGGTGGGGCAGAGGCTTTTCAAAAACATGTGATTAGGGGGTATCTTTATCTGAATAATAATGAATTTTTAGGTAAAGCCTGAGACAGAGTACTACAAAATCATGTTGATGACTTCAGACTTTGGAAGTTAATCTTGTCTGTTATTTGCATTCTTAACTTGACTAAGTACCTGAATTCCTATTCTACTGTGCAACATAGTGATGATTCAGAAATTTTTCCTTTGGGGAAAAAATAAATATGAACATTTCCATTGTGTTAAGTATAAAAAGGTCTACACATGATCATAAAATTTAAATTTTATACAAGATGAAACATAAAAATAAAAAGAACTCTCAAAAGTGACTCAATAAAAATAGAAAACATGGCTAGACCAAAAATTATTGAAGAAATTAGAGTCAAAATTCACCCTACACCTCTAAAATCAATAAAGTTTTACGAGCAAAAGTTAAACAAATCTTTACACACAAAGAACTCCATCTTAAAAAAACTGTACCATTTCTCTCCACTTCATTTTTTATGTTATCATAATTTAGATACTAAAATACCAAAAACATATGAGAAAGAATCATTATAAACCTGCTTTACTTAGAATATACATGCAAAAACTGAATTAAGTATAATAATTTGAATCCAAGAGTGGACTAAAATAAAGGGTTTATCTAAGCATTTCAAAGACTTTAATATTTGAATATCTATCAATATAATCTCATCATTAGCAGATTAAAGGAGAAATATCATACAACAATTAAGAGTATGGTGTTGGTGCAGGGATAAGCAACTGGAACAGAAGAGAGAGCTTACCCACATGTGAATAGTAATTTTAGTATATGACAAGTAAATGGGGAAAGATATTACTTAATAAATGCTCTTGAGACAATTGGTTATTATTTTTAAAAAGTAGATCCCTCTTTGACACCATTCACAAAATACATTCCAGATGAATAGAATATCTAAGTGTAAAAAATAAAACTTTAAGTAGTTTAGAAAACACTGTAAGAGAGTATGATATTGAAATACTGTAGGTGATTTTTTTTAAATCAAGAGTTAAGGAAAATATTGGTTAATATGACTGTATCAAACTTGAATACTTCATTTGATATACGGAATTTAAAAGACAAGGAAAACTAGAAGCAGATATTTGCAATGTATTTAATTGACAAATGATTATATTCATGAAATAAATAAAATTTCTACAAATCAATAAGAAAAAATAAACAACCTATTACAAAAAATTGTTGGACAACTATTTGAAAGAGCAAGACACCATGTGTTGGTGAAGCTGTGGGGATATGTTTCAACATGGCTGGTTATGTTTAAATTGTTGCAACCATTTTTCAGAGTAATTTGTCAATGTCTACTAATATTTAAGATATATCTACATGAGGTCAAGCAATTTCATTTCTAGTTACATGTTCCAGAGAAACTTTGCACATATGTATATGGAAATGTGTTCATTGAACTACTGTTTATAACAATGAAAAATTCAGGAAAATCTAAATTTCTATCTATTAATAACTGATAGAGAAATAAATTGTATCATATTCATACCTTGACATAAAAGTAATAGTTTAAGTGAGTCAACTAAAGTTATGCATATCATTTGGAATCACATCTAAAACATTATATTGATTAAACAGGCAAATTGCTGAAGGATAGGTACATCTGCATAAATTAATTTTTTTTTGAGACGGAGTCTCGCTCCATCAATTAATTTTTTATGTAGTTCATGAAGAATATAAAAAGATAGATGGAAAAAATATACACCAACTTTCATAATATGAAGGAGTAGAATGTGGAGTGGAATTGTACATTTGATACATTTCTTTTTAAAAACCCTAAAGAAAAAAGTTTTAATGTTTTGGCCAGGTGTAGTGACTCATGCCTGTAATTCTACCACTTTTGGAAGCCCAGGTGGAAGAACCACTTAACTTGGGAGTTCAAGACTAGCCTGGTCAACATAGCAAAATCTGTCTCCATGTAAAATAAAAAAAACTTAGCCAAATGGTGATGTGCACCTGTAGTCCTAGCTATGCAAGAGGCTGATGCAAGAGGACTCCCTGACCTCAGGAGTTCAAGGCTGCACTGAGACATGATTGCACTACTGCACTCCAGCCTTGGCGACAGAACAAAGCAAGACTCCTAAAAAAAAAAAAAAAAAAAAAAAAAACAGAGTCTAGTGTTTTCACTTGGACTTTGGCTCAGACATGTTGGGTGTCATGATAAATCTGCCTGGAACAGATTGTGTTTAAAGAGGCTGGTCCTTGATGGTAGAGATGTCTTAAACTGGAGGAGGGCAAGATAGTGCAGCATGACTAGGATAGATCTAGTAAATTACATAAGTCTGGTCATGTGTAAATGGGCGTCATTACTGAGAAAATATGCTTAGGGCAGGGTGTGGACTGGGCCGGACAAAAAAGAGCAAAATGAAAAGATATCAAGACCAATTTTAAGGATATCAAAGTCGGCCTGAAGTGTGTTGTAAATATAGCCAGGAGTAAATAAGCAATCAGTCAAGAAAGAACTGTGAGGCAGATATTGGTAAATGCAATTTTCTTTCACAAACCAGGACCATAATCCAGGGCACCTTTGCTCCTACGGGGTCAGGTCCTCTCTCTGGGTTTATGGGGATAGCTGGATATGAGGGAGAAGAGGGAATAGTGGAATTGGTCCATTGTTTCAGGGATTTTGGTAGGAATTCTTTCCTAAACCATGACTCAGACGACCCCAAAGGAGGATTCAGAAGCAGAAGCTCTATTCTTTGCTCATAAATCTATCTTATCTACTTCTTTTATAAGAAACAACAGCAGAGAAAAGTTGAAGTTCAGCCATTCATTGATTTAAAGAATTAAAAAAAAAAAAGAAAGAAAAAAAAAGCTGGACCTGAGTAGTGAGTGGGTCACTTGTGTCTTCCAGCATACAAAGCCTGCTATTTAAGAAATCCTGATTTGGAAAAAAATTCCCTTAGCAACAAAAGAAAGTCTGCTGGCTTGGTAAAGCTTAAAAACCAGCAGGCTCTTTGCAAAGTTCATCTCAGATTCAGTATTTATACTACCAACAATTATTGTCAATAAATTAGACTTAACTATTGTACAACACAGGAAAAAGCAATGCTCCTTGTTTATCTTTGGCCGCTGTTTACTTTTAGCTCTGCTGTGTGAAAGAGAACTCAAACAATGCTAAGCTTTCCCTTAATGAGATCCTGATTAGATAGTCTGGACCAATGTATAAAGCACAGTACACTAAAGCAGGAGAACAAAACTGAACTCTTCATCACCCCCTCCCCTGAAAGCAAAATTGTCAGTTCATTCCAGTTTGCCTTCAGCACAGAGCAGAGCCATCTCCTCAGTGACTGCCCTCCTTCCAGAGTGCCTGTCCTAACTAGCCCAGTAGCCTTTTTGACTTTCCTTCTTACGCTGTTTCCATATCTTTCAATGTTCTGGGCTGGCCTTGCCATCTTGCCAACCAAGGAAATACACTCACTGTATCTCACCTTCTCAGTATTGCAAATGAACAGAAATCACCACTGTAGGCATTGTAAAGAGTTTGAGGGATTTAATCTACAAGTTTTTAACCTGTAGGATGAGGAGTCCAGGGACTCCTTCTGTTAGATTATCAAAGAGGTTAGCAACCATTGTTTAGTCCATTATTTGTTTTATAGATTAGAAGATGAAGAACTGAGAGATTGCTCCTCTCCTCTAGTTAGACAGTGTGTGTGTGTATGTGTGTGTGTGTGTGTTTTGAGACTGTGTTTTGCTCTGTTGCCCAGGCTAGAGTGCAGTGGCACAATCTTGGTTCACTGCAACCTCTGCCTCCTGGGTTCAAGAGATTCTCCTGCCTCAGCCTCCTGAGTAGCTGGGACTACAGGCATGCACCACCACACCTGGCTAATTTTTGTATTTTTGGTAGAGATGGAGTTTTTCCATGTTAGCCCGATTGGTCTTGAACTCCTGGCCTCAAGTGATCCGCCTGCCTCGGCTTCCCAAAGTGCTGGGATTACAGGTATGAGCCACTGCACCAACCTAGTTAGACAGCAAGGACTAATTTCTGGTTCTGTGGGTCTCGGATCCTATTCTCGTTGCAGTATAAAAGCTGAGGTTAGCTTATCTTTATGAAGACATTAATTCTTACTTATTTCTTACACATTTTAACTGAGGCCCTCAGTGTTACCAACTTTTGTTACCTGCCAGGTCTTTTTGGCACTCCTCCAAAATCCACTCACAGCACAAATGGCTCTGTCGCCTCTGAGTTCAGGAATGCTCATGTTCAAAGTGTCATGAAGCCTCCCTAAGAGCTTCCACTTTCCCTCCATAACTGAAATCCAAGGAGGTACCAATCCAAAGTCATGTCTACTTAATAGTGTGTACTTAATTCAATATCAAGAATAGAGGTTTAATCTTGAAATTGTTCACTTTTCAGGACTGTGTTGGAATGTAGGGAAAGAGAATTGTACTGAGATAGGAGAAAAATATTATTTCATAATTAAATCACAGGATTTTTGAATGGAGGCTTAATTAATATTTACAAAGCAATAAAGCAGTGAAATGATCTTTGGCTTATTTTTTTGAAAGGCATTGTTTTATGCCTTGCTCAAATGAAATATTTCATATTTCCTTTCTTGGCATCATGCTATTCAGCTTTAGAGCATTTGCAAATATTTAATCTTGTTTGTAAGGCACAGAAGTTTCATAAAGCTTAACAGAACCATGGCCTAATGGTTCAAAGCACTGACCTTGGAGCAGGTTCAATACCAGCTAAGCTGTGTATTGCTGGCTGTGGGACTTTGTATTAATTGCATGTAATTTTTTTGTACCTCAGTTTTCTCATTTTTAAAATGGGGATGGTGATGTTAAGAGTACTATCAATTTCACTGTAGCACTGAGTAGTAAGCACTTAAGTATTACCGTCATTATTAGACGGCATTTTCTTGGTTATTATCTCAGCAATAAACTGTGCCTAACTCTTCAAGTCTGTCACTCTTGCCTTGTTGAGAACTGAGATGCTTTCACGTGTTGAAGCTCACCTGCCAAGCTTATTCTTAACAGTATATTCATAGTTTCTGGATTGATCACAGTGAAACAATAGTAAAACAGCTTTGTTTCACCTCCCTGTTTATCAGTGAAGGTAACTAGAATAAATGCAATGGAAATGAAAATGTGTGGGTTTTGCGGCCCTTTTCACTGTTGCTGATTGGTGATGCCCCTGGTTCCCAGGCTGCCATTCTGAATGTGCAGCAGAAGGGTGGGGAGACGGGTACTCTACCGGCTATGTCTTTTGCCTGTGGCAGTCTCTTGGGAGATCAGCTAAAACAAATTGTTTTATCTGACAGCATGCCCTTCCTTTATGTCTCACAAACAGAAAAAATGATCTTTTCTATTAAAAAGTAATTATATCTGTTATTTAACTTCTATGCCCACAAAGGTCATTGATTTTTATACTAAATCCCATATGCTTTTTGGGTAGTAGTTATGCATCTATTTTGATAATTTGTATTAAAATGCTCAACTATCTGGCTTAGATAAGACATGGCCTAAAAAAAAAAAAAAAACTTCCTTTTGCCTTTAGGCAATATTATTGCTTCTGTAACATGTTAGCTCCTGACTTTGCCCCTTGACTACTTGTGTGATTTTTATGCGAGTTATATTCTGCATGGGGGAGGAGGTGGGAAACTGTGAATAAGAGAAAGAGTAAGCGGAAAACAGAACAGAAAAGCACGGAAATGTTAGAGAGAAGGAGAATTATGCAGAAGAGGAGTTATACTGTAATTAATATGTGGCAGGTCTTTTGTGATGATGGATTCAGAGTGGTCTCAAGGTTGCCAGTGTTGGTCAGAGAAGCTTGCTATAGGTAATCAACTTTCCTAGTCTAAAGAGAGCTCAAAAAGCTGCAGTTTATAACCAATGGAAACTCTAAAGCCTTTTACCTTGGCACAATTCCCAGGGAAGTCGATGGGGAGACCCACTGGCTATGAACACCATTCTGCGCAATTTGATGCTTTTCATTTGGTAGAATTTTGTTGCCAAGGCTATTGCATCAAGTTACCGAAATCTTAGTGGATATAAATTGTCTCATGTGTCACTTAGCCTGGCAAGAAATTTAAAGGGCATGCCTTCTACTGAAAAGAAAGATTTAACTTTAACCCATTAAAGCAATAAGCCGCATTCTAAACCCTATGGAGAACGCTCATGCTGTAGTTTGTATTCTGAGAGAACAAAGTAACTTTTTTTTAATAACAAAAAAAAATTTTATGGAACCCTGGATCGTTCATTATGAAGTATGCCTACGATCAGGGGCATTTTTGAGGGATTAGGAATTTTACTTTGTATTTTTAAATCATTTTGTGTAGTTCAGTTTTGTAAAATGTGTGTGCAACTAAGCACTGCTTTTAACTGAATCCCAGAAGACAAACAAATCAATGCTGACTTACAGAGGATGTAAACAAGGGTTTAATGTTTTCAAATCCTAAATGTTGGCAGAGTAAAGACAGTAGTTAATAGAGCAATACTTTAGGGTTTATTAACCTACTAAAATGATTCAGGCATACAGAGGCTGCTTGTGTTTCTAAAACAGGATATTATTAACATGCTTCCTTTCTTCCCTTAGGCAGAAAATGCCCAAACCTTCAATTTCATTGTCATTCTCCTCTGCCTCAAAGTCATCCAACACTAGACAGGGTGGCCATACAATGGAAGAAATGGCTAAGATCACCAAGAATCAACTGAGATAAACAGATGTTACAGGTGTGAGTGTTTAGAGAGGAGGAACTCAATCCTGCCGCACATTAGAATCAGCTGGGGAGATTTCAGAACCTACTCATGCTTGGCCCCGAGGCCCTAGGTGCAGAAATTGGTTTAGGATTGGGTCTATGAATTAGTACTACTTTTTAAAAGTTTTCCAAGTGATTCCACTGTGTACTCAAGTTTGAGACATAGTGGTTATTTAAGATGAAAAACACGAAAAGATGAACTTGAGAGAACTGAGGTTCAGTTACACGTAGGTGACAAGTTACTATATATTAGTTATTACATTTAGGTCCTAAAAATAAACAAAAATAATATTTTAGAAGCGTTTTAGTGATACTCCCTGTTTTTCTCTATCTCTTGTCAGTATAGCCACTCGAATTTTCGAAAAAAGAAATGTAACTCCAACAGCCTTGCTCATGGCTTCAGGAGAAAGCACTGCTAGGACCCTGAGTTCCCTGCCCATCAAGACAGCCCTGGAGCTTGGGTGGCCCAGGATCTTTTTGCCATTCTGAAATAGAAACCATGGATGGGGATATGGTGTATTTCCAAACCTGATACTAGAGAGCATTTCCAAATCTCTTTCACCCAGTATTCTGGCAACTAAACAATTCAGGAAAAGAAACCCTAACTCAAAAACCAAACAAAAGAAAAAGAGAGCACATATATACCTTTTCATTTGAATATACAGCAACAACTTTATCTCCAGTATCAGGTATTTGCTTTCCTTTCCATTCCCACTTCCTCACTTCCTTATACTATAACAAGGACCTCCTTGCTTTTCACCTGGGCTCTGGTATCTTACCCCTAACTCACCTTGTGAACAGCTGCAGATTAATCTTCTTACTCCAAGTACATAGCACTTGTATAAAACTCATTGTTTAGCTACACATTATGGTGTTTTGAATCACAAGAGTGTTTTTAATATATAAGCACTAGCTTTATTAACTGTAAAAATTCAATATACACTTGTTTATAAAGAAAGGTTTCTGTTTAAGCATCAATTTTCCATTAAGATAATTAGTTTTTATCTGTGGTATCTTCAATGGGGAAAAATCAATCATTTCTGTTTTAACCCGCACACAAAAATAAGTAAGTCCTGAGACAACTGTGGGCTTCATAGTTATCGAAAGATCCATAGGATCCCAAATGTCCTACCCCAAGGCCCTAGGACTTCACACCTAAATTTACTTATTTTTAGCTCTTGTGTCTCCTTTAAATATGACATTTTAAAATAGCAACACAGAAAGCTGCAGGCTAAAACTGTAACTTGTAAACCTGTTGGAACAAATTCATCCCTCACATTAAGGGAAACTAAATTACATATTCATCTCCCCCAAATTGTTTCCCCACAAGTAATCAAGCTTATCTGTGACCCAATTTTAGTTGTTCATGAATGGGGGTGGGGTTCCACAAACGCACGCAGTGGTAACACTTGAAAGATTTATGAGCCTGTAAATGGGTGTTAGCCATTTCAAGTAAATACAGGCCAAACCGAACTCTTAGCTGTCTGCATTTAGCCTTGATTACAGGAGTTACACAAATAAGACTACAAATGTATCTAGAACTTAGAAAATTGCCTAGATGCTTTTCTTTCCATAAACCTTAAAGCACAGGGAGTAGGTAACCTACTGAGCCTCTGAATCAAATGTTTTACTGAAATATTTTTTCCTGCCTATTTTTATGGCAGCAAAAAGCCATAGAGAATTTTTGGAGTTCATACTAAACTCTCCCTGATGATAAATTTAGTGGTCTCACCATTTGGGCTCCACTGACACTATGAGCAGTTGGATGGACCTAAGCCTAAGTCCGGATTTAGCACAAATACTAGGTTTACTCAGTTATAAATTCTACTCATGAAGATCTGTCATCATAGATTCTAGATTACATTGATAAATACACTGGATAGAATCTGCTACAATTGAATCCGGCAGATAAAGCTAGAAAAAAGATAATGATTATGCTATTTTAACTAGTTCAAAATGAAATTGTTTGGAGGACTGTGATTAGTAACTATATCAGGTATTCCACTGTGTTTTTTCAATTTCAAAAAGTTTTCAAGTTGCATGCGCTATCATTTGTATGATTTTAGAATCTGTGTCACTATATTGATACTCTCAATTGCCGCTTTTCTTGACTGAAGACTATGCTAATATGGTGCTGACCCATGCTTACAGGTAGGCAATCAGTTACAAGCTGACAGTCATTGGCTGTTTCTCGGATGTATATCTGCTCACAGGAAGCAGCTAGATCTGAATTCCAAATGTTACAGCTGTTCTAGATGCAGACATTATGATACCTCCTATCTAGGCACTACTCTTCTTTTGAAATAAAATTCATATCTTCCTGGGTATTTCCTCAAAAGCCAGGACAAGGATCACTGTGTGTCTGTGCCACACCAGAAACAATAATTTAGGGGTGCAATCACACTGTATCTACCTGCTGCTATCCTTTCAGGACAGCCAGATACCTCTATTTGCACTTCCTTGGTAAAGATTCACATGAAAGCTGATGAGATGGGACAGGACTATTTCACACAGGAAATGTGGAAGATAAGCAGTCTCTAACCTGGTTCACTGTGTGGGCTTAATTAGGTCTCTTATTCTTTTATGGGCACAGAAATTATTAGTCTCAGCTTTGATTTCCCCACCTAATATAAATAAAACTGAGCTCATTAAACCATTTGATCTGCTTCCAGCCTCTCAAATTGGATTTTCTGTACTTAACTTTGTAAATACAACATCGTGAGGAAATTGGGAGAAAAATAATACCACCAAGGGAAAGACAGTAGGCTAGGCCTCGTATAGAATTCAAGTCATATCTTACTTGCTGGTAAGTGAAACTGACAACCTAATGCCATTTTACATTATAGCTCTTCAAAAATATCATTTGTGACAGTTGTTATTGACATTCTAGAAATAATACAAAAATGAGGTTAGATAAAATATTTTCCTTTAGCAATTCAAAGTTCCAACAATAAGTTAACTGACTTTAAATAACTGCTCTTAGGATCCAAAGCATTGATTTGTGTCTGTTTCTGATATGGAAAGATTTGCTTTAAATTCCTACTGAAATTTGAAAACATATAAAAAGGCCTTAAGAGAAAAAGTAAACTCTCATTTACATATTAGCAAACTGGGAATGAATAAGCTTGAAAGTATTCAAACTTAAATATATTTCAAATGAAATGACATTCAACGAAAATACTTCTTTTATTTGAATTGTGTACAGGTAGCACAAGAACTAACTTGTACTCAAAGTCAGTACCCCTTAAATAATATTTCAAAGATTTAGATGTCAAAGCAGTGGTGTTCAGTAGGCTTAATATCCTTTAAAACGTCTTCTGCTGGTTCATTCCTCTTCCAGTGTCTTCCTAGTGTCTCAATTTCTATCAAGCTCGCATGCCTTCCAACTGAGATGCCTGCACATTCTTCAGCCTTAAAGCCATCTTGATGGATGTGAACAATGGCAGTGGGTCTTTCACACATGCTTAGCTCTGTCTCACAGTCTGCAAATGCTGGAACGGATTCCAGGCAATGGCGTGATTGAAAGAACACAGACAGTCCAGAGTCAAAGACCTGACTCTGTCATTTCCTAGTGATGTAACCTGGTGCAAGTCATTAAGGTCCCTAAGTTCTACTCTTGACCTGCAAATTTAAGATAATAGGACCTCATCTGTTATGAGATTCAAGTGAGATAATATACGTGAAAGTACTTTCTAAAATGAAAAGTCATATGTAATGGAAGCTATCTGGCAAATTCTTTTTTCTGTGATCAGCTGATTAAATAATATAGGCCAGTGAGTGTGTCAGCACTAAGAAAGTTACATAGTTTAGAGGGTTGAGAAATGGAACCGGACACATGTTAGATTCCTAGCCCTACTCTTTAGGATCAAGGCCAGCTTACAAAAGCATACACCAGTGGTAGCCTGACAAGAACAATTGCTGGGACTTACTCAGAAATAATGTAAACCAGTTAACTTTATACGGATAGGAGCATCACTTGCCATCCATGGGGAAGAAATCATAGCCAATATGCCGTAACTATAAGCCTTAAAAATTAAAGTTAGAAACACTATATTTCTTCTAAAACTTTCTTAAACATGACATACTTTAATCACTAAGGCTTTGACAGGCCCAATTATTGGGTGAAAATTTTAACATTCTAGCTGCTCAAACAATTATACAGGGAGAAAGCATGAGACCTGGGGGTGGAAGACAGAGAGTAGGAAATAGTTAAACAAATGAATGAAAAATGTTCTGCACCAGAATAATTAGATTTCGCTCTACATATATTTAAATAATCATAGTGAATCTGAAGAGCTAACGATGTGGAGAAATAGAAAATAATCATTTTTTAAGGGTCATGTGCTCAGATAGCAGTATTTTCACTAACAACCAGTTTGTTTGAATGACATCTCTCACCAAAATCCCAGGAATTTAAGGATTAAAAAATAATTACAAAACAGTTTCCAAATCATCAGACTTTTATGAAAAAAGAGGGATCAAGTGGCATCATATCCAATTTTTTTCCCACAGAAGAGAAATAACCAAGTAAATTAATGTACAGCAATATTCAAAGCTATTACATCTGTTGCTGTTAGCCAAGGGCAAAAAGAGCTGTCTTAATGTTGGTCTCACTTTGCTCTAAAGTATAACAGACTCATCAAATAGTATAAGTCTTAAGGTAAGAAAAAGTGGTTAAAGGTGTTCTGGCTAAAATGATCATCCATACCAGATTAAAGGAGACAACAATCACAAAGGTGAATGCACAAAAAGCCCACTGCTACTTTCCTTACTACTTACTAATTATGGTGTACCTGTGTAACAGACATAGATGCTAGTTGCCAGTACATTTATTCCCTGTTCTTCTGGTAACAGCAGTTTAGAATTTCCTTTGAAATCCATGTGATTTCATCATAACTGACCTCATCTTCCCTGCTTTTGCTCTAGCCATGGGCATATGACCTGGATAATCAATGTTATTTGCTCTCCTATCCACAATGATAAGTTCAGGGGTGGATATTGAATCCATGCAGCCAACAGGACTCCTATTTAGAACTTCTGTTGTAACTGTTGAAAAGAGAAACTATCTTTCTTCTGGACTGGTAGGCTGAAAGGATGAGAACCTGAAGCCACCAGCCATTATGTTGCCACCCTGAGGGAGGCATCTTACAGTGATGAAATGACCGATTTCTATAACACCAGCTCAACACCTAGATGGTGAAAGTCAGAATGCTGTGACATCTTGAACCTCTGAATTCAGCAATGATTGAAGCCAGTCATTCGCCAACTTACTTAAGCTTTAAGGCTTAAGCCATGGCAGTTTACACTGGATTTCTGTCATTTGTATTAGCATGAATCCTAAGTTTGCTTCATCAAATATAGGGATATTTATTTATTGAATCAGTATAACTCTGCTTTAGAAGACAGCTTCATAAAGGAATCCAAATGTGACTATTTAACAAAAGGATTTAAGATTAATTTCTTAATTTATTTGTATGAATGTCCAGTTGCATTTTCCCCTTTAGCTGACTTAGGGCAAACATGGTATGCAAGACTTACAAGTTTCTTCTTTTTAGAAATGCAAAAGTTGCCTTTCACACCTAAGAACCCAAAGCAAACACTACTTGAGGTCAAGATACTGTGTAACATAAATCTCAGCTTTTCTTTCAACACTTCTCTTGAAGAGGCTCTGCCAAAACCTCTCTCCCACTATGCTGCTATGTAAATCTCCCATATCCAGTTTACCAAAGGCATCTCCCATGGAATCTCTGGCCAGGTCCCGGGACAGCAGAAGGAACTGTTTGAGAAATTCATCTGGAGCTGAGCTGTCTGGAGCTTCAGTTAACTCCACATATTTAAGGGCAGGGAGAATTGCAGTCTAGGAAGACCCCCTGGGATTGCCTGTAGGACATTCATCTTTCAGAACAGACAAGGTCAGAAGAGAGAAAAGATGCTCAGAGACTTTCAGAAAAGGTATTTCCTTCCCTTTCAGAACCAGGTTCTTTATTAGGTCTCTGTATATCATTTTCTTTTTCTAAGTGAATATAGAAGATCCAGCATGTACTTGTTAAAAACATAGTAGGGTAGATTATGAATACTCTCAATATAATATATTTGTTTTACATTCTTTCAGAATATCATATATACTTTATACTGCTGAATATATAAAATTATAGTTTTCTGTTAACAATTTAGTTATGTTGACTGATTGGAAGTGATTCCTTTTCTTCTAGGTCCATAGCTTTCAAACCTCAATCTGCATTAGAATCCTCTGAGCACTTGTTCAAAGTGCTGACACCCAGGGCCCACACTAGACCTGAGAAATAAGAATCTCTGTAGGAGACTAGAAATCGAAATTTTCTAGTGATACAAGTCACCTGGAAACCACACACTGGAAAACATTGTCCTGGGGGTAAATTCACATCCAAGGGCATACATACATTTGTACCTTATAACTCTACTTAACAACAATTCACATCACATCCAAGGGCATACATACATTTGTACCTTATAACTCTACTTAACAACAATTCACATCACTGGTGACATGTCTATATCTTGATGCTTTTATCATAAAATCCTATTTACCAAGGGGCACAGCACAGAGTTCCAAAGAGCATGTAATAATTGCTCTGACTGG
This sequence comes from Pan troglodytes, assembly GCF_028858775.2. Lineage (NCBI taxonomy): Eukaryota > Metazoa > Chordata > Mammalia > Primates > Hominidae > Pan > Pan troglodytes. The sequence continues at coordinate 25,129,488 of NC_072402.2, forward strand.
TTGTTTTGCCTGCAATCACCCCCTGTATTCATGCCACGGGAGGATAAAGTGTTCCTGACTCACTGCTGAAGTAACAGCACAATATAAACAACTTCAGCTCTCCTTCAGATGGGAAAGCAAAAGACATTTCATAGACCCCCACGGATCCACTGGTACATTTTAAATGGAAAATTTATCATTTTTTTTTTGGTGCTTATTTTATACTTTCATTTTGAACATGGAATTACAAAGAAGTACTTGCTGTATTATCTTTCACATTAGAATACATTCTGCCAATTGTGGTCCAAATGTAGTTCATGTGGTTTGGCAGCTGGTCAATCAGTATTGCAAGACAGAACAGCACCTCTTAATGAAAAATATGTCAAAATTGAAAGTTTAGCAATAGTAGATTGAACAAGGCTCTTCATGAGTCACGTATATCCATTTTGAAAGCCATGCTTGTAGTAAGTCATGTTTGAAATGTGTATCAATTCTTGTGGACTGCTTGGTACTACTGAGTGCAATGGAACAATGATTTCATAAACGGTTCTCCCATTGGAACTCTTCAGTTTATATCCTGAATATCCCTAGGTCTTCCAATCATATTACAGTCTAGATCAATGTTAAAGTTCTCTTCTCTGTTTCTCTGTTCCCTCATTAGCTTCCCTTTTCATCCCTGTACTTTCTCTTTTTACTAACACCAAGGATTAATATCAGGGACTACTTTTATTACTGTATCTCTAGTGTCTACTAGAGCAATTGGCACATAGAAGGTGCTTAAAAAATATTTATTGAATTGATGAACAACAAAAAAATGAACTAAATGACTTTCTTTTCTTTGGTCACATTATCTTTTATTCCATTTTAACTTAGTCTATATCCTCAAGCTGGAGCAGGTGAGCGTCATCTCTGATTTTCACCATTTGCCACAGGATACCTAAAATTCATCAATCTGACCTTTGGTAGGCTTATAGGATTGCATGTCTGTTTCTTCTACTAATGATGCAGAGGACAGTGAATGGTTTTCATGAAATATTGGCCAGCATTTCCCCTACCTCCAAAGTCCAGAGGTTTTCTTTGTAATCAATAATCAGCTTAAGGAAATTAAGACAGAAAAAGAGACCAGGTAAATGACCTGGGTCACAAGTAATTTTTCTCTGCATTTGTTCACATGTGTGTGAAGCTTGCAGGGACTGAGAACTAGGATGGGGGCTAGAGTGTGTAAGAACAAGGACCCTCCAGGGTCTGGTAATTTCTAAAGAACTTCCTACCACACAATACCTGAAACCAGATAATGAATAAATCCTTAAAAAACACAAGATATTGTTTGTCATTGTTAAGGCATGGCATGGTCCAAATTAGCCAATTAAAGGCTGATTAATAATTTAAAAAATATAAAAATCTTCAACTAAAATTTCACATCCAGCCAAATTAAGCTTCCTACATAAAGGAGAAATAAGATCTTTTTCAAATAAGCAAATGTTGAGGGAGTTCATTACCATCAGACCTGCCTTACAAGAGATCTTGAAAGGAGCACTAAATAGAGAAAGACTGTTACCAGCTAATACAAAACACACTTAAATACACAGATCAGTGACACTATAAAGCAACTTCACAAACAAGCCAGCATAATAACCAGCTAACACCACAATGACAGGACCAAATCCAAACATATCAATAATAACCTTGAATGTAAACAAGCTAAATGCCCCATTTAAAAGGCACAGAGTGGCAAACCAGACAAAAAAGCAAGCCCCAATTGTACGCTGTCATCTCACACATAATGACACCCATTGGCTCAAAATAGAGAGATGGAAGAAAATCTACCAAGCAAATGGAAAACAGAAAAAAGCAAAAGTTGCGATTCTAATTTCAGACAAAACAGACTTTAAACCAACAAAGACTAAAAAACACAAATAAGGGCATTAAATATTGGTAAAGGGTTTAATTCACCTAAAGGACCTAACTATCCTAAATATATATGCACCCAACACAGGAGCACCTAGGTTCATAAGACAAGTTCTTAGACTTTAAACCAACAAAGACTAAAAAACACAAATAAGGGCATTAAATATTGGTAAAGGGTTTAATTCACCTAAAGGACCTAACTATCCTAAATATATATGCACCCAACACAGGAGCACCTAGGTTCATAAGACAAGTTCTTAGAAACCTACAAAGAGACATAGACTCCCGCACAACAATAATGGGAGACTTCAACATTCCACTGACAGTATTAGATAGACCATTGAGGCAGAAAATTAACAAAGATATTCGGGACCTGAACTCAAAGTTGGACCAAATGGATTTGCTAGACCTCTACAGAACTCTCCACCCAAAAACAACAAAATATACATTCTTCTCATCGCCACATGGCACATACTTTAAAATCTACCACATAATTGGACATAAAACAATCCTCAGTAAATGCAAAAGAACCACAATCATACCAAACACACTCTCAAACCACAGTGCAGTAAAAACAGAAGTCAAGACTAAGACAATTGCTCAAAACCATGCAATTACATGCAGATTAAACAATATGCTCCTAAATGATTTTTGGGTAAAAAAAATGAAATTAACAGAGAAATCAAGAAGTTCTTTAAAACTAACGAGAACAAAGATACAAAATGCCAGAAACTCTGAGACACAGGTAAGGTAGTGTTAAGAGGGAAATTCATAGCACTAAATGCCCACATCAAAAAGTTAGATAGATCTCAAATTAATAGTCAAACATCACGACTCAAATATTAGAGAAGCAAGAACAAAGGAACCCCAAAGCTAGCAGAAGACAAGAAATAACCAAAATCCCAGCTGAACTGAAAGATATCAAGACACAAAAAACCATTCGAAAGATGGAGTTGGTTTTTTGAAAAAATTAATAAGATATATAGGCCGCTAGTTAGATTAATAAAGAAGAAAAAAGATCCAAATAAACACAATTAGAAATGACAAAGGGGATGTTACCACTGCCCCTCACAGAAATAAAAATTACCATCAGAAACTACTACAAACACACCTTTGCATACAAACTGGAAAACCTAGAAGAGATGGATAAATTCCTGGACACATATACTTTCCCAAGACTGAATCAGGATGAAATAAATTCCCTGAACAGACCAATAACAAGCTCCAAAATTGACTCAGTAATAAGTAGCCTACCAACCAAAAAAAAAAAAAAAAAAAAAACGCCCAGGACCTGATGGATTTACAGCCAAATTCTACCAGATGTACAAAGAAGAGCTGGTACTATTTCTATTGAAACTATTCAAAAAAATTGAGGAGGAAGGACTCCTCTCCAACTCATTCTATGAGGCCAGCATCATCCTGATACCAAAACCTGGCAGAGAAACAACAAAAGAAAAACTTCAGCACAGTATCCTTGATAAACATCGATGCAAAAATCCTCAACAAAATACTTACAAACCATATTCAACAGCACATCAAAAAGCCAATCCACCATGATCAAGTAGGCTTCAGCCCCGGGAGTTCTTTCACCTCCCTGGTTAGCTGTATGTCTAGGGGTGTGTGTGTGTGTGTGTGTGTGTGGCAATTGTGAATGGGATTGCCTATGAGGCTACAGTAAGCAAAACAGCATGGTACTGGTATAAAAACAGACACATAGACCAATAGAACAAAATAGAGAGCCCAGAAATAAGGCCACATACCTAGGATCATCTGATCTTTAACTAAGCTGACCAAAACATACCATTGGGAAAAGACTCCCTATTCAATAAATGGTGCTGGGATAAATGTCTAGCCATACGTAGAAGATTGAAGCTGGACTGCTTCCTTACACCATACACAAAAATCAATTCAAGATGAATTAAAAACTTAATGTAAAACCCAAAACTATAAAATCCCTGGAAAACCACCTAGGCAATACCACCCTAGACATAGAAATGAGCAAAGATTACATGACAAAGACAACAACAGCAATCTCAACAAAAGCAAAAATTGACAAATGCGATCTAATTAAACTTAAGAGCTTCTGCAAAGCAAAAGAAACTATCAACAGAGAAAACAGACAACCTATAGAATGGGAGAAAAAAATTCAAATTATGCATCTGACAAAGGTCTAATACTCAGTATCTATGAGGAACTTAAATTTACAAGAGGAAAGCAAACAACCCCACTAAAAAATGGGCAAAGGACATGAACATATACTTTTCAAAAGAAGACATACATGCGGCCAACGGGCATATGAAAAAAGCTCAGTATCACTGATCATTAGAGAAATGCAAATCAAAACCACAATGAGATACCATCTTACACCAGTCAGAACGGGTATTATTAAAAAGGCAAAAAATAACAGATACTGTCAGGGTTGCCAAGAAAAGGGGACAATTATACACTGTTGGTGCTAATGTAAATTAGTCCAACCATTGTGGAAAGCAGTATGGTGATTCCTCAAAGAGCTAAAAGCAGATCTATCATTCAACTAGGTATGATATCCATAGGAATAGAAATCATTCTATCATAAAGACACATGCATGTGAATGTTCATTGCAGCACTGTTCACAATGGCAAAGACATGGAATCAACCTAAATGCCATCAATGACAGATTGGATAAAGAAAATGTGATACATATACACCATGGAATACTATATAGCCATAAAAAAGAACAAGATCATGTGTTTTTCTTGTGGGAACAAGGATGGAGCTGGAAGCTATCATCCTTAGCAAACTAACGCAAGAAGAGAAAACCAAATACTGCATATTCTCACCTATAAATTGGAGCTAAATGATGAGAACTCATGAGCACAAAGAAGGGAACAACAGACATTGGTGTCTACTTGAAGGTGGAGGTGGGAGGAGGGAGAGGAACAGAAAAAAATAACTATCAAGTAATAGGCTTAATACTTGAAATAATATGTAAAACAACCCCTCATGACACAAATTTACTTGTATAACAAACCTTCACATGTACCCCTGAACCTAAAATAAAAGTTTAAAAAGGAATTAAAAACATATATATAATTATGTATTTTAAACATTTATGAATATACATTACCATGGACCCTGTCTCAAGAGGGAGAAAACTGCTTTTTGTTTTCCACTTTTCCCTCAGCATTGAGCACATTACTTGACACATAGGAAATAAAGAAAGTAATGGGAGGAGAGCTACATAAATGATGATACAAGAAAATATGTAGTAAGTGTCATAAGATGGTTCAAATAAATAGCTATTCATAGGGGAAAGAACCCAGCTATAATGGAAATAAAGCAAGGCTTCTAGAAGGTCATAGAACCCTACATAATTTAAAGGTCTAAAGAATATGATTTTAATAGATTATAAAGGAGAACTGAAGGCAACTTATTAATATAAATGGTATAAGAAAATGGGCGGAGAAAGGAAAGCGTAAGTTGTTCAATGGGGAATAATAACAAGTATTCCAACCAGACTGGAATAAACGGAATGTCTAACAGTTGTAGACCAAGCTGAAAGGTATCCAGGGACCTTGAACACTGGTTTAAGGGAAATCAAATTTTGTTTAGAAGTAAGTAGGAAACCAGCTACCAGGTGAATTGGCAATAGAGGAAGGTAGAACAACTTAGCCCCAGCGTAAAGAAAAACTGAACACGGTTAGCAAGCTATTGAAGTCATTTGTATTTCAGGTCCTGGATTTAAGCAGTAATAGTGGGAATGAAAAGGAAAGGTTAAATGTGAGATACACTATAATGGTTAATCAAAAAGAAAGGGTAATTTTATTAGCCGTGAAGAGAGGGGTGGGGAATGAAGTGCTCAGATACCTGGGGGAATTTTCAGTATTGAAGGAGATTGTAGCTCATTTCCCAGGGAGAAAAGTGTTTTGGTGTAAATGGATAAATTGGTTAACTGCTACTACTATCCATGAAATGCAATTCCAAGCTAATAAAGTAGCTTTATTAACCACGAAACCATTTCTGTTAGCATTGCTTTTTTTTCCCCCCTGGCCTTATCAAATCTAAATGGGAAAAGCCTTTGTGAATGGAAAATACCGGCAATGTCGTAAACATCTAACTTGATAATGATGATACTAGTTAGAGAAAGAACACAGAAATTTAAATTCACCATTTTCTAGTTTTATAGATTAGAGATGTTGGATATATACACAATGTATTAATATGTTAATACATATAGAGTGTCTACAAAAGTATTCTGAACATCATAATGTTCTAAATAGATGAGGTAAAATGTGGAGTGAAATTCCCTAGAATCTAGGCAGTAGTGCTTGTTTGCCACTTATTAGGGTGAAGATGACTAAATAAGGAAACTGATAACTCTGGAAGAAAGAGAAACAGACACACAACTGTGAAGAGAAGACAAATCCAAAACATCAGAAAAGAACTAGAAATAACATGTTCTTAACTATAAAAGTATTCAAATCCAATTTTTCTTCCTCAGAAAATAAAATAACTGGTAATACAATTTAGTGAAGACTTTACCATAAACATTAACAAAAAGTTGGATAGTTGCCAAGTTTTTCATCTACTAACTTTAAGGTGCTACTTTTTTATGTCCTCAACATTTCTATTATGAAAGTAGTAAAGCAAGGTTGTGATGAAGACAATCATACAAATCTAAAGCAGAAAGTAAAATACTCCTGATACCCCTTCCCAATCCCATTTCCTAGAGAAAACTACTGCTAGTAGATTGACGTATATTGTTCCATATTTTTTATGCATATTAACAATTGTAACATAAATTGAATTCAATATCTTTCTCTAAGAAATCATTCACTCATCAAATAGTGAGTTTAAGTGCACTATGCTGAAAATCCAAAGTCAAATGATATTGAAATTCTATTTTCAGGGAACTTATAGTTTAGTGGGAAAGAAAGGTAAATCAATTATTACAATACAGCACACAGCACTAAGAAAATATTACTTTGTCTAATAATTATTAAATAAATTTCAAAAATTTCAGAATATTTTCAGAGATTAAGATCAATACAGTTTAAATGAATGAAAAGTGATTCTTAGGATGCAAATTTGATTAACTTATAGAAAATTTACAGAAGGTTTCCACTGTAAGTAGTACATGATTTAGCATTTCAGATAAATCAGATAAAATTTCTTTGTATTATGGGGTGACTGTCATTTAAAGTACTCATTTCCTGGTGGGTGTAATATATGAAAATATCTTTGGCCTAAAACCTTTCATTTCATTTTTGGTCCACTAAAAATTCATCTAAATAAATGAGAACTTGATATCTCTATTTCAAATATTTCAGGACTCAGAGAAAAGCTAAGCTTCTCTTACAATTCATAAATATGCCTGCACAGGCCAAACAAAAGTCAATGAAAAGTCCCTCCAAGATCATCTGATTTCTGAGAACAAGCCTGGTGTTTTAACATAGCCTTTGTGTATAGTTGAGCATTTCCTTTTCTTTTAGAAGATGGATATATGTGTGCTCATATTTAGGTGATTCTTTTGATCCACCACAGGAACTGCGTATGAAACTACTGCTTCTCAGAAATGGTGAATTAGCTCATTATTTATTTCTAAGGAAGCCTGTGTGTCATGTTGTAGTTAGCTTTTATGCATCCCCATTCATTTTGTTCCCCTATTAACATAGACTTCCTAACCTGGCCAGTTTTTAGTTATTCATGTTTAAAGACTATTATGTTTGTAATCTACCATAGGCCAATTCTTATGAATGAAATGCTAAGATGATAAGAGTAATTACCAGAGTAACCCTGATCAAGTCAACATTTTTTTTTTGCTCTGTAATGCCTTCATGGAACTCAAAAATTAAAGCAACTTGTGATGTTTTAAGAAACACATGAAATTTGTACTTATAATTTATACAACTATCCTTAATTTATTGAAACATATTTAATTGTATGTCTTTAATTTTCCGATGCTTTTAGTCTCTCTTTCTCCTTGACTCTAAATACCTGAAGGGCTGTGATAGAATGTTTTGAAATCCAGTCAATTTAGTGTGGTGGATTAGTACTATTTTATAAACACATATTATATAACTTTGGTTCATGACATGACTAATTAATTTCTCTTTAGCTACTGCAAAATAGAAAAAAAACTTACATGGAATTCTTTTATTAAAATCATATTCAAAAGTTATAGCTTTTAGAAAAGAAAATTTCCAATTATTTTTCATTATCTGGTTCTAAATGTCTGTTATAGACAGATATTTACTATATGATAGAGCAAAGATTACAGGTATGAACATTTAGAATAAAAAATAAAATTTATTCTGAAATCTCTCAGAAATATCTAATTTCATCTCATGGGACGGATAACAGTAAGTCATTCTGTTATTCTCGGAACACACTAGAGCTGTATTATTTGCCTTGTCTTGTTTCAATCGTCTCCAACAGGACCAGTAAGTGCAATCTGAGACCTGTGGCAGAATTGCAATAATGAGTCTATAAGAGTTTTTATCCGAGGAAATCCCAACAATTCTTGATGTCACATCTATTCTCTTTATCATCTGCCTTGATGAAAGATCATTTTGCCCAGATTCTGTGAGTGGAAAGTCATAGTTGCTCCCTTTGACCTCATATCTATACAAAGGAAAATGTCAAGCTTGAAAGAACTCAGGGAATGATCAACAGTTTTTGTGTTACTCTGTGATTTACTTCTATGAACAACACATTTTGAGAATTTTTATGAATTGAAGAGATAGCAAGCTGCATATAAATGCAACAGATTATCTGAGGATAACATCAGTATCAATTTAAGGGTCAGAATTAGTGTTCCTCCTCCACTACAAATATGAATTTTTTCTAGAATCCTCTGAAAATGTCTGTTGTGATTTGTCAATATTCACTTTCAAGGAGCCATGTAAAATACTGTGCTGGGGCTGGTTTGTACTAGCTCTATGAGAACCGATGGTTAAATTTTCAAGAATTTGGTGAACCAGTTATTAAACACAGCCATTATGTAAAATTATACAGGCCAGACATGGTGGCTAACACTTGTAATCCCAGCACTTTCAGTGACCGAGACGGAAGGATATCTTGAGGTCAGGAGTTTGTGACCCGCCTCAACAACATGGTTAGACCCCCTCTCTACTAAAAACACAAAAATTAGCCGGGCATGGTGGTACCTGCCTGTAACCTCAGCTACTTGGGAGGCTGAGGCACAAGAATCACTTGAACCTGGGAGGCGGAGGTTGCAGTGAGTTGATATCACGCCACTGCACTCCAGCCTGGGTGACAGAGCGAGACTCTGTCTCAAATAAATAAAAAAATAAATAAAATTATATAGACTTACAATTAAGTAGATTAAAAGCAAAGGTAATAAATACTCAAAACTCATGACTTCTTAATTATTTTGCTACATTTTATTATTATTCACGCATCTACTATATCTATCTGGTAGAAATGCCCCAGAATAGTGTGTCGTATGCATCTCTTTCCAATTCTGTGGTCAGTGATTCTCCATTGGTAGTTTGGAAGCTACCACGTTGGGAGAATTTAAAACACAGAAATTAACTGATGCTCCAAGTCAGTTGTCTCCTGACCACGGAAGTCAGCTGTTAAACATTTACCAGCACAACACTGTCAGGATAGGTTCCTGGATTACGAAAAAGAATGAGACATCGCCTTTATAAATATTATGACCTAATATTTATTTATGAGAGATAAATATTTGTAAGATATCTTCTAAATGATAAAATAGGGGTTAAAGGCATTAGAAAAGAAGAAAGAGACACAATTAATTTTGCTTTAAGTGTCCTGAGGATGTGTCATAGAATAACATAGAATAATAACCTTTGAACTAGACCTTGAAAGTTGAGTAAAAAATCATTTGGCAGAGATGGGAAATGCTCTTCTAAAAAAAAGCAAAGGGCGAAATAGGAAATAATACTATTAGTAGTATAATTGAATAAGTACACAGCAGTGTTTCTCAGATTTTTCCACTTAGAAAAGTGGCAAAGAACGAATGGGTAATTCTGGTGGTCTGAAGTTGCAGCTTTAAAAGGCCCACTGCTAAGATGGAGTTTCTTTGATTTCTTCTGTTTCATCCTAAAAATGCACTGGAGTTTCCCATTATCTTTCTTATGTATTTTCACTTGCAATACGGCTCTGTTCTCTTTTCCATCCCAACCTCTCTGCAAGGTAGGGGGAAGTCTTTCAGTACATCAAAATACTAATACTTAAAGCTATGAGAGAAAAATCAATATTATCAATAAAAACATTTGTATTTCTTATATATGCTCTGTTCTGAGGATATAAGGATTCACCAGTAACCTTTCAAAACGGAGACAGAAATGGGCATCTTTGTCCGTGACCACAAGAGGCAGTAGCAGGATGGAGTAGGACCCAGGGGAGAGAAAAGGAAGTAGGTAGGGAGATCAAAGGAGGAAAAGAATGGAATGAGTCTAAGCACTGAAGGCTACACTATGAGTATATGTTAAAAAACATTTTGTATTAATTATCAGGAGCCAGTAAAGTGTGGTCTTTCTTGTAATGAACCAGAGGTAGACGTACCATGAAGCTAATGAAGCTTAAGTGTCAGGGCCACTCACTTGCATGGCCCCTTCCAGGGTCAGGAGTGGCCCCAGCAATATGTTCAACTGGTCAAGACGTTTTGTTAAGTTTGTAAAACTAAGATATTTTAATTACGATTAGTTAAGGCCACTGTCTTTTCAATCCCAACTTTCCTTCTGGCATAACCGCTCTTGCATTGGGTATATTGGAATGACTGGTAATTTGGGATGTGGTTAAGGGGAAGTTCAGATGAGATTTAATTTTGCTGGAGTGTGTGGGAAATATTCATGTGGCTTGCTGGCACTTCCACTTATCATGAAGTCATTATTGGCAATCACCCACTGTACCACCTCCTGTGGCAACAGTGACAAGGACATGCAGGGTCAGAGGTTATACAACGATATGAAAACGTCCAACTGGGTCCAGATACAGAAGAACACAGAGGAAAAACAAAGTTTAAAATGTACATAGTCAGAAGCTGATCTATGAAAAATGCTTCCAATTATCATACCCGTATTTCTCTTTTTATCAGAAAGATATCTAGTATATTAAATTATAAATGCTTAATATACTTATTTTTAATTTAAAAAATCACATGAAGTAGAATTTATGAGGATTCTGTCTTTGTTGTGAAAAATCTGTAGCAATACTATGAACAGTGAGAACATCTATGAGTATAAGAACAGATTTCAATTGACCGTGTTAGAGGAAGTACTTATCTATCATTCAGGTTTCTCCATAGAACATCTTACTAATTGATACCATGCAAAGAGGTGATCAAAAAGTATACAAAAATTTTGTGAAAAAAATTAGGTATGTCTGACAACTAATAATAAAGTTACGTTATTTCTGGATTTTGTATGTTTGTGGTGTTTGTCAAAATTTTAAGTGCACAATATGTTGTGACTTTTTTCTCTTTACAAATATTCATTTTTGTATCTAATTTTGGATTTGCAATTTTGTACATGTTTCTTATGGTTGGCTCTCCAAATCACAGACATGTCAGTCTCCTTGAAACCTGCATCTGCCCCTGTAAGGCTCTGTACCTGTATTCCCCTTCAGACGTCACAGGGTATAACTTGTGTAGTATAAAAATGACATTTTAACTTATTTACCAGCTGAGCTACTTTAAAAAATCCTAGATATTTAAATAAAATTAAACTTCCAGGAACATGGGCGATGTCTATCCTGTGGCTCTGTGACTCTGGCCACTCTACAAGTATTCTAGTTTGAAAAATATAGACTCAGGGCTTAGCAGGCATGAGTGGCTATGAAAGGCTGGGAAAATGTAGGTTGGGCCAATGAATTAAGGACATTGCATACTGTGTAGAAGAGTTTGGATTTTTTTCCCCCAGGGATTTAAAAATTCCTGAAGGGTTTTAAGCAGATCTGTGTTTTGGAATGAACTTTAGCAATGGTAGAGGCAAAGCATTGGAATGGGGGTAAATGATATAACTGGTTTTGAGGCTATTGCAATAGACTTTGCTCAAGATCATGAGGACTTGAATTAGGCCTGTGAAATAAGAATGGACAGGAGAGAACAGGTTTTAAGTGTTATCGAAAGGATCAATATCCCTGTGACTAACAGGATACAGAAATGGGTGAGAGAGGGCTGCCAAAGATGACTCCAAGTGATCTAGCTTGAGCACCTAGAGGAACAAGACTGTGGATAATAAAGTAGGAGAGTGCAGCATAAGCAGATTTTTCACAACATAAATAGCAGTAGACCAGCCTGGGCAACACAGTGAAACCCTGTCTCTACTAAAATACAAAAAAGAAATTAGCCAGGCATGGTGGCGTGTGCCTGTAGTCCCAGTTACTCGGGAGGCAGAGGCAGAAGAATTGCTTGAATCCAGGAGGCGAGGTTGCAGTGAGCCAAGATTGCGCCACTGCACTTCAAAAAAAATATATATATATACATAGCAATAGCAAACAAATTGGATTTGGTGCCTTACAAAGTTATGATACAATTTTAAGATATAATTTTAAAATTCTGTTAAATTTCTTTACATAAGTATCTTACATTGTCTTTTTCTGTTAAAAGAAGGTAATTTTGGTTTACAAGCCATATCTTAGGTGATATTTTAGCAACAAGAAACTTAAATCAGCCAACCAAATAGTTTTTTGAGCATTTACTCCGAAACCAGCATAAAGAAGCTATACAGTTTAACATGAATTCTGAGAAAATATACAAAATATCCACTTAAATTTAGTGTAGGGTTGAATGTGGTGTATTCAACAACAATTTAAAAAATATGTCTGTACTTTAGGTTTATAAAAGAGAACAAAATTATAAAACATTGAGGGAAGAACTTCAGAGTTCATTCAGTTAACTTCCATTCAATGCTTGCCTCTCCCAGTCGATTCTCCAGGCCTCCTTTTTGGGTATGTCAGTTATTCATTTGAAGAAAGCCATGCTGTCTCCCCTAGGACTTCTCACACTTGAGCCCTCCCCCTCGCTTCTATCTGTGACCCTCTCCATGATGGCATATGACATCCTCCTAACCATCATGGCCATTCTCCCCCTGAAGCCCCAGTGTTTTCCAGCATTTCTCTTTAGCTTTAGAATTCACAACAAACGATTAAATCAATACTTAGGTACATTTATTAAAGCAATCACAAAACAACTCAGCTATATCCAGTCTGTATTTCACCATTTCATCCTTAAGAAAGTCAGGAGAGTCAAAGTGAAAGATTACAATGTCTATAGCATTCTCCTATGTTGGTATACACCTTGCAAAGGAAATTGGTCTAATAGCATACATAATCTTCTAGTTTATCACCACTTTCTTTCCCTAAGCGTTCCCCAAAAATCAGATGAATAGATATTTTACGAAATTTTTTTTTTTAGGACTGGGAGGATTCAGAATCTAATTTATAAAACCGATAAATTAGATTTTGAGGATTCATAAGATGGTTGAGATTTATAAATTAGATTTATAAAAATATTTGCTTTTCATTTGTTTTCCATTACCAAACTGTCCTGCATGCTACATTCCTCAAAGTCAGTTCATCAGGTTCTCTCATATTTGAATATTATCATTCATGCAGGAAGAAAATATAATGTTACTTAGAACACCTAGATGCTTTTTCATCAGTTCCCTTATCTGATAGTTGGAAGTCTTTTACAGGTAGCCTTCCCCCGTCCCCAAATATTCTATTTGACAGAGAAGACTGAAGCAAAATAAGACTTAAGCTTCTTTCCTTTTTCTAATACTGTAACATCTCCTTATAGTCGACATTTTCTCCAGTGTTGAGTGCATGTTTAATCTGAATGTATACTTTAAATGGCCTCTCTTTTCCTACAGTTACCATTTCATCATTTTTTAGCAAGCCTCACTTCATTTTAGATTTAAGCTTCCCTTTTTCTTACACTGGCTATTCTTTTCCCATTAATGATACTTTCCTACTTTCTTTCATTATACATGTCCTTCTTACATCTGAGTCCACCGGGAAGAATACATGTACCCATACTGATTTTGATGACTGTAAATATTTTTCTTTAAAATTATTCCCAACCATTCCATTTGAACTTAACTTTTGAAACTTTTATTCCTCTGGCACTCTTTCCTTTCAGTACCTCTGTTCATGAAATATCCAATTTTTGTCTGAGTGTTTAAAAATGGATCTTCCTAAATTTTAGTGCGTACACACATTTAATTACGTTCAGGATTTCCCTCCCTGTTTATCAAGGGCTCCACAAGGCAAGATGTTTTCTCCTGGGATCTCGTCATTTCTATTTCTAGAACTGAACAGAATTATGTCAAGTATTTTGCCTCACTGTTTCCTCTACCTTCAGAGAAACTGTCAGATAGTCATATAAAATATCACCAGTGACTGTGTTTTAAGCAGAATAGGATTTCTAGCCTATGTTTGAGAGCAGCTATGGATCTGTGGATAAGTCAGATACACGTGGTTTAATTCTAGCTGTGCTACCTATAATTATTCTGTCCCTGTACCTCATTACACCTTAATTTCCCAAGAAGAAACAAGTTACCTAATGGTTTACCTGGTATTCACTCAATTAAAAGGCGCAGGATTTCTATCCACTAAAAAGCTGGGAAGCTCAAATAATTTCTTTTTGGGACTGAGTACCACCTTTTCTTATGCTAGCAGTCCATCCTTTCAACCAGTCCTAATTACCTTTATATATTGTTTAGAGGCTGCAGCTCACCAATTCCACAGGAGTAGCTGAAGTAAAGGGGACTGTGTTAGAGTGTGGTACCCTGGGAGGTAAGGAAAGATCTATTACACAGGTACAGAGACAAGAAAAACCCCAGGAGTAGAGTCTACTGGGGGGCTGACATTTTCCATATATTTCATTGGTTTTTAAAGTATCAGATAACTAGGCTATGTAGGTAACAGTAGGTAACTACCACATCCATCTTACAGATCTGTAGTAAATGAATACTTACTAGTCACTGTTAATTGGGCTATTAAAATGTACATACATTTAAAATTAGGCTCTATATTTGAAAATGGAGATTCTAAGAAGAAAGTGAACAGAACCAAAGTCATAACTTCATGTATTGGACAACATGAGGCCCCACGGGGATCTCATTCTAGAATGAGTAAATAAATTTAACAGAAAATATCAACTTGGGTACATGAGAAGAAAAAGTGAAAGCCCTCAAATTCAGAAAAAAAAGATAATAATTTTGAAAATTATTAAAGGGGCCAGAAAAAATTTAGAAAATGGCTTGGAAGTCTAAATAGGATCCAAGAAGACAAACCCAAAGGAAAAGAAGCAAAATAAAGCCCAAATAAAGGTTGTCTGAGGGATTTAACAAAAGAGGAAAAGAAATGGGGGAAAATGAAATAACACCTGACATTTGCATTGGAAGCAGTAATAAGCAAAATGACACTGCAGAATCCAAAATCACTTTCATAGCAGACAAGCTGGAGAAGCTGTGACAGATGCATGGGATAAAGTCAAAGAGCTGAAAACTGTTTTTTAAAAACACGATAATTATGAACATGAAAGACAAAGTACTCACAATACTTTGACGTCTCTGATTCCAGAACAATGAAAAAATAGCAAATAGACTGTGTAAGATTGAAAAATTTCATTGAGCAGAACACACCACGTCTGTGGACTTAGGAGCCCACCCAAGATCAGACAAGTTTAAGAAAAAATAGCTACAATTATATATACTCAGCTCAAAGTTTTACATTATAGAAATAAAAATATTAAGATCTATAAGCATTCATGAAGGTGAAGAAAAAATTTACCTAAATGGAAAAATATCAGGCTAATCTCTTTAACACAAAATGCTAGAAAAAAAAATATCATATTTTCTGAGTTCTGACGTGAATAATATCAAGCAAAAATAATGTTACAATATTTAGTGTCATAGGAAATAAACACAGCTTGCAACTGAATTAGCAACAACTGAGAGAAAAAGACACAAAGAGAAAAGAATTAGAGAAAATATAATGCAAATGTGTGAGATAGAAAGACCAAATAAGTTAATTGATATTCAGGAAAAAAAGAACCCTCCAAAATGAAATGGAATAAAATGGTATTGAAAGATGTAATTGAAGAAAAATGTTCTGAAACATGCAATAAAAGTATACAAAAAGTTGGATAGATTTTACTGCAATTTAAAAACATAAATCACAAAGCGTGGCAAATATTTTCATCGAATACTACAAAGTAATATCTTTCATAGGAACAAAGTTCTCACAAATCAATAACAAAACAAGAAAATGGACAAAAAATACAAACAGTTTATAAGTACAAAATGGCAAATGAATAAATAAGAGTATGCCTAAACTCCCTGGTCTCATTAAAAAAATAGCAACAAAAACAATAACATATTATGACATGTGATGGTTAATTTCATGTGTCAACTTGAAATATGACATAATACTTTTACTGCAGACTTCTTAAAAAATGAAAAATGGCCAGGTGCAGTGTCTCATGCCTATAATCTCAGCACTTTGGGAAGTCATGGTGGGAGGATTCCTCCAGGTCAGCAGTACAAGACCAGCCTGGGTAACACAGTGAGACCTGGTCTCTACAAAAGATAAAAATATTAGCCAGGTATGGTGGTACATGCCTGTAGTCCCAGCTACTAGGGAAGCTGAGGCAGGAGGATCACTTGAGTCCAGGAAGTTGAGGCTGTAGTGAGCCATTACTGCACCACTGCACTCCAGCCTGGGCAACATGAGACCCTGTCTCAAAAATAAAAGAAAAATGGAAACACAAAGGAGAACCTAACTTGACAGATATTTGGTCAAACATTATTCTGGGTGTTTTTTGTAAGAATGGTTTTAGATGAGATTAACATTAAAATTGGTGGACTGAGTGAAGCAGATTGCTCTCCCTACTGTGGGTGGGCCTTATCCAATTAGTTGAAGGCCTGAGGAAAAAAGGCTGATCCTTCCCTGAGTAACAGAGAATTCTTCCTGCCCAATAGCCTTCAAACTGGGCCATCATTTTTTTTTTCCTGCCCTTGTACTCAAATTGAAACATCAGCCCTCCTGGTTTTCCAGCTTGCCAACTCACCCTACAGATCTTGAGCTGGCCTCCATGACAGTGTGAGCCATTCCTTATAATAAATGTCTATAAACACACACACACACACACACACACACACACACACACACACACACACACACACACACAGATCCTGTAAGCTCTGTTTCTCTGGAGAGTCACCAAAAGTAATGGCAAAAACCACAATTACTTTTGCATCAACCTAATATACAATATTTACTATCAAAATCATACTGCTAATAAAACAATTAAGACTAACTAGCTCTTGCGTTGGGAGACTGGTACCTTCAAAAAATGTTACGATTGTAAATTTTCAACCTTTCTGGAAGACAGTTTGATAATTCCAATATTTCTAAAAATCTTATATCCTTAATCTAGTAATTTCATTTCAAGGGATCTGTGAAGTAGAAATACAACATAGCACACTCACTGCAGATTTTTAAATATTAAAAATGGGGATGGAGAGAATTTTAACATTCAATGCTGAGGAAAGGTAAACATGTTTGATAAATCTATCATGAGACAGACATTGTGAATCCATTAAAAAATGTTGAGGTATACTCAATGCATGGGAAATTCTAATAATATAACATTGAGTGAAATAAGCAGGAGATAAAATTGAGAGATCTCAATTTTCTATTATAAAACAAAAATGTATAAATCTAGACATAAACAGAAACACATCAAGTGTTTATATCTGAATGATGAGGATACCTGATTTTTATTTTTATTGTATATTTTTGCTTTCCATAATTTCTAAAACAAATATTGATTAATTTTATAAGAAAAATATAACATTATTTTCAGAAAAAGAAAGAGTAGGCAGATCCTTGCTTCTGAGAATCTACAAAGTAAATAATACAAACCTCAAATCAATTGTCAGAAAATCCTTTTGAGCCAGGAATGGTTTTTCTTAAATTGTATGAAGTATCCTGTTTGACAAGATGCTTACATTTGCAGGTATTCCCTTTTTCATTAGAGACATCTACAACAGAACTTCCTCTATAAAGAACTGTTTTCTTTCCTGAATAATACACACTTGACCATCTGTGGTTGTACGAGCTTTTTCAGTTTTCCAACTGGAAATCTTTGAAATACTGAAAAAAACTTTGCATTATAGAGCTTCTGACAATAAAAGGTGCCCAATTTTCCATTTTATCACTAAAATTTGTAAAGGGAATAAAAAAGATGAAATGTGATCTCATGAATATCTCTATCATTACAACTCTGCCACCCGCAATTTTACAATTACCTATTTCCTAATGCTCTATTCCGCTTGATATTTCAAATGCCTAAATTCTTAGCACTTTGCATTAAAAAGTAATCATTAATCTTCCTGATTCTGCATCTAGTTAATAAATTAGGATGAATATAGACTGAGACTCTTATGGCAACATATGTTTTCACCGTTTTAACCCTGAGTTAAAGTTAAACATAACTTTAAATGTTCTCAACATGTTAACTGTACTATTATTGTAGATGGAAAATTGAATTAGCATACAAAATATTTAAAATAATTATCTGAAACAATTTGATATCATACAAAAACTCATCTCATATTAAGATGTAAATTTCCTTAAAAATAGATAGGAGAAAGATGTGTTAATAGAGAAATAAAAATTCAGGAGAGACAAAAGCTAATAGCTATAATATAGCCCACCTCACCTCCAAAAGAAAAGAAGGAAACAAGAAAAGAGCAAGAACAAAGCACACTCTCTAAATCATTGAAAAACATGAGCAAGCAATCAGAAAAATTAATGTAGGGAGATGAACAAGTAATCCAAAAAAGAAACAAATGCTGTATAAATCTATGCAAAGATATTCAAACTCACAGGGTTGTATAAGAATTAATGAGAGTATGCACTTAGTAGAGTGTCTGGTACATGATAAATGAAGCTATTAAAACATAACTAATAATTAAATAAATACAAGTTTAAGGTACTATATATGTGTATATTTAGGTGTGTGCAAATCACACTGGCAAACATTAAAAACTTATAATTCCCAGAGTTGGCAAGAATGTTGGGAAACAGGCACTGCCATTATTTGTTGCTTTAGTGTAAACACGTGCATCTTTTTAAGAAAACACTTTGACAATATCTTTTAAAGTAAAAAATTATACATATATCATTGAGTCATTCCACTGCTTGAAATTTTCCCTATAAAAATATTAACATAAATGTACAAAGATACCTATATATGGATATTCATCACAACAATGATATAAAGAAGAACTAGAAATAGTTCAGAAGTCTGTCAAAAAGGTTGATTAAATCAACACAATAGAATATTACAAATTATAATGTAATGGGTATTACATACTGACACAGAAAATGAGTATTACATACCGATACAGGGTATTACATACTGATAAAAAGCAAACTTTTTATTTACTTTTCAGTAAATAAAAAGTAAATTGGAAAGTGCACATGATATTCCATTTTTGTTGTGATTGTGTGTAAAAAAAAATAATGCTTACTTTTTAAGTCACCCAGTCTATGGTATTCTAGTACAGCAGCACTCACCGACCAAGACAGTCTCATAGAAGACTGTAAGCTTTAGAGACATTTTTCTTTCTCATTTATGATGAAAATAAAACAAGCTCCTAACTCAGGTTGGTAGAAGCTTCTGAGTTTCAGAAATATTAAAGAATTTAGTGCTTGCAATCTTTATGTCAAACATGAGTGCAGAAGAAAAGGATGGAAATGATGTAAATAATACTTTCAAAATAGCTGGAGATAGCAAAATGGTAAGCAACTCTTCAGGACTTACAGGGTCAACAATGTTTAACTGGGCTTGTCTGATTGCTTACATGTAATTACTACTTCATATGAGACACACATTCATAGACTTATACATATGGCTCTCACTTATTGTCCCCTCCTCTGTGCCAGGTACTGTACATGCATTTTCCCTAGACGCATCATCTCGCTTAATCCACATCACAATCCTAGGACACAGGTTTTATGATGCCCATTGCACAGATGGAAAACTTCAAGCTCACAGAGGGTAAGTAATTTGCTCAGTGTCACACAACTAGAACATGCCTGAGTCGGTATTTGACTCATCGTCTATCTACCTCCAAAGCCCCTGCTCTTTCCACTGTACTCCAATCAAAGATAATTTTAGAGGCATATCTTAAGATATATTTAGTACAATGAGTTTGTGAAAGTGTAATTTTAGGTCTTTGTATTTCAGTACCTGGGTATTCTAGATATGAAGTTGTGTTAGTCTATTCTCACACTGCTATAAAGAACAACCTGAGACTAGGTAATTTATGAAGAAAAGAGGTTTAATTGACTTATAGTTCTACAGGCTGTAAAGGAAACATGGCTGGGGAGGCCTCAGGAAACTTACAATCATGGCAGAAGGTGAAGAGGAAGGAGACATGTCTTCAATGGCAGGAACAGGAAAAAGAGAGAGCAAAGGGGAAGAAGCTACATACTTGCAAACAACCAGATCTCATGAGAACTCTATCACAAAACAGCACTCTGGGGATGGTGCTAAACCATTAGAAACCACTCCCATAATCCAATCACCTCCCACTAGGCCCCACCTCCAACACTCAGGATCACAATTCAACGTGAGATTTGAGTGGGGATACATAACCAAACTATATCATACTACCACTGTCCCCTCCCAAATCTCATGTCCTCACATTTCAAAACACAATCATATCTTCTCAACAGCCCCCAAATATTAACTCATTTCAGCATTAACTCAAAAGTTCAAGTCCAAAATCTTATCTGAGTCAAGCCAAGTCCCTTCTGCCTATAAGCCTGCAAAATAAAAAACAAGTTAGTTACTTCCAAGATACAATGGGTGTACAGGCATTGGGTAAATGCTCCCATTCCAAAAGGAAGAAATTGGCCAAAACAAAGGGACTACAGGTTCCATGGAAATCCAAAACCCAGCAGGGCAGTCATTAAATCTTAAAGCTCCAAAATAATCTCTTTTGATTCTATGTCTCACATCCAGGCCACACTGACACTAGGCGTGGGCTCCCAAGGCCTTGGTCAGCTCTGACCCTGTGCTCTGCAGGGTACAGCCTCCACAGCTGCTTTCATGGGCTGGCATTGAGTGCCTGCTGCTTTTCCAGGCACATGGTGCAAACTGTCAGTGGATCTACCATTCTGGGGTCTGCAGAACTGTGGCCCTCTCCTCACAGCTCCACTAGGCAGTGTCCCAGTAGGGACTCTGTCGGGACTCCAACCCCACATTTCCCCTCTGTACTGCCCTAGTAAAGGTTCTCCATGAGGGTCCTACCCCTGCAGTAGACTTCTGTCTGGACATCCAGGCATTTCCATACATCCTCTGAAATCTAGTTGGAATCTCCCAGGCTTCAACTCTTGTACTCTGTGCACCCACAGGCTTAATACTACGTGGAAGTTGCCAAGGATTCTTATGGCTTGCACCCCCTGGAGCAGTGGCCTGAGACATATCTGCGGCCCTTTTTGCCACAGCTGGAGCTGGAAGGGCTGGGATGCAGGGTATCATGTCCTGAGGTTGCACAGAGCAGTGGGGCTCTGAGCCTGGCCCACAAAACTATTTTTCCCTCCCAGGCCTCTGGGCTTGTAATGGGATAGGCTGCTGTGAAGTTTTCTGAAATGGCTGGGAGGCATTTTCCCCATTGTCTTAGCTATTAAGACTCAGCTCCTCTTTACTTATGCAATTTTCTGCAATTGGCTTGAATTTCTACCCTGAAAATGGGTTTTTCTTTTCTACCTCATAGCCAGGCTGCAAATTTTCCAAACTTTTATGCTTTGCTTCCCTTTTAAATATTTCAGGTCATTTCTTTAGGCAAATGAGCATAGGCTTTTAGAAGCAGCCAGGTCATATCTTGAACATTTTGCTGCTTAAAAATTTCTCTTCTGCAAGGTACCCTAAATCATCTCTCTCAATTTCAAAGTTCCAGAGAGCCCTAGAGCGGGGGCACAATGCCACCAGTCTCTTTGCTAAAGCTTAGCAAGAGTGACCTTTACTCCAGTTCTCAGTAAGTTCCTCATCTCCATCTGAGGCCACCTCAGCCTGGACTTCATTGTCTATATCACTATCAGCACTTTGGTCACAATAATTTAACAAGTCTCTAGAAAGTTACAAACTTTCCCTCATCTTCATGTCTTCTGAGCCCTCCAAACTGTTCCAATCTCTGCCTGTTACCCCATTTCAAAGTTGCTTCCACCTTTTCAGGTATCTTCATAACAATGCCCCACTCCAGGTACCAATTTTCTATATTAGTCCATTCTCGCACTCCTATAAAAAACTACCTGAGGCTGGGTAATTTATGAAGAAAATAGATTTAATTAACTCTCAGTTCCACAGGCTGTACAGAAGGCATGGCTGGGGAGACTCTCTAGACTCATATAGCCTTGAAAAATAGCCCGCATTCTGGGTACACTCTGGCACCCATGGGGGAGGAGGTTTGGGGAGCAAAATGAAGCTGGAGCTCTTTCAAAGCTTCAGTCCCAAAGAAAATCCCAACTTGCAAGGCTTTCTGTATTTCACGTATCTCAGAGTTCAGCCAATGCAAAAAATCTATTCCTTGGGTATAGGGTAAGGAGACAGGGAGTTACTTGTTAAAAACAACTAAAAGCAAGTGATTTAACATCATGGCTATCTGAGCCAGTGGATAACAACAATGGAGCAAAAAACCTCAAAAGCTTAAAAGAAAAGCTGGAGCATGAGATATACACATAAGCTTTGGAAAGCTCCAATACATTCCTGGGAATTTAAAATGCCATGTGCATGCTTGAGGCTTTGCTCACGTTCAGGAAAGACCTGAGAAGGCCCTAGACTCTCTCACCACTGGTTGACTTTGAGGGTATATATAATGTGAAGGCTAAGGCAGTTACTAACTTCCTGGTAGAGTGTTGAAGTCATGCCCCAACATGCACATAGAGCCTTCCGGCAAAGACTAGGAGACTTCTTCATTACAGGCATTTAAGGAAATCTCTGTTCAATCATTAGCTGACCACTAAATTAATGAAACAGAGATGTCAGTGGCCACGTGTGACAAAGAATATAGATATACAAAATTAAATCTGTAAATTCAGAAAAGTCAATAAACAGCAACTATTACTGTGAACAGAAACAACAAATCCTGAGAGAAAAATTTATGATTTCTAAAATTTCCACATAGAATGTCCAATTTTCAACAAAAATTTACAAAATATGCAAAAAACCAAGAAGGTATGATGTACACACAAGAAAATAATGAATAGAAACTATCCCTCAGGCAACCCAGATCTTAGATTTACTGAACAAATACTTTAAATTAGCTATTTTAATTATGTTCAAAACATAAAAGAAACTATGTCTATATAACTAAATGAGCATATGAGAATGACATCAAATAGAAAATATCAATAAAGAGATAGAAATCATAAAAAAGAACCACATAGAAATTCTTGAATTGAAAAGTACAATAACTAGGCCGGGCATGGCAGCTCATGCCTGTAATCCCAGCACTTTGGGAGGCAGAGGTGGGCAGATCACCTGAGGTCAGGAGTTCGAGATCAGCCTGGCCAACATGGTGAAACCCCATCTCTACTAAAAATATAAAAATTAGCTGGGTGTGGTGGCGGGTGCCTGTAATCCCAGCTACTTGGGAGGCGGAGGCAGGAGAATTGCTCAAACCTGGGAGGCAGAGGTTGTAGTGAGCCAAGACCATGTCATTGCACTCCAGCCCAGCCTGGACGACAAGAGCGAAACTCTGTCTCCAAAAAAAAAAAAAAAAAAAGAAAAGAAAAGTACAATACCCAAAATGAAGATTTCACTAATGATGCCGAACAATAGATATAACCAGGAAGAAGAAAAAAAAATTGGTAAATGTGAAGACAGGTCAATTGTGGTTACCATGTCTGAGGAACAGAAAAAAAAAATAGAACCAAAAAAATTAACATAGCCTTAGATTTTTGTGGAACAGCATCAAATGTACCAATATATGCATAATAAAAGACTCAGAGGAGAGGAGGAGAAAGGATATTTGATAAAACAATGGCTGAAAACTCCCCAAACTGATTAAAAACATTAATCCACACATCCAAGAAGTTTAACAGACTCCACTCCGAGAGACCCACACCT
The DNA here is from genome assembly GCF_028858775.2 of Pan troglodytes. Lineage (NCBI taxonomy): Eukaryota > Metazoa > Chordata > Mammalia > Primates > Hominidae > Pan > Pan troglodytes. Next base: position 25,153,496 of record NC_072402.2, read on the forward strand.
AGATATATAAACTGTTGAAAGCCAAAGACAACGAGATACTTGAAACCAGCAAGTTAAATCATATGACCCAACAAATTCTACTCCTAGACATATACTCAAGAGAATTGAAAACATATGTTCATATGAAAAAACTTGTACTTTTACACTCTGTGTCATTCTAGCCAAAAATGTGTAAATTCCATCTAATCTTGAAAAAAACATTAGACAAGTTTGGACTTATTCTATAAAATAATTGACCAGTACTCTTCAAAAGTGAAAACCGGCAGAGCATGGTGGCTCACGCCTGTAATGCCAGCACTTTGGGAGGCTGAGGTGGGTGGATCACAAGATCCGGAGTTCGAGACCAGCCTGGCCAATATGGTGAAACCCCGTCTCTACTAATAACACAAGAACTAGCTGTGCATGGTGGTGCGTACCTATAGTCCAAGCTACTCGGGAGGCTGAGGCAGGAGAATCACTTGAACCCGGGAGGGGGAGGTTGCAGTGAACCAGGATCACGCCACTGCACTCCAGCCTGGGCGACAGAGCAAGCCTCCGTCAAAAAAAAAAAAAAAAAAAAAAAAAGTGAAAACCAAGGAAAGACAGAGAAATTGTCAGATTGAAGACCAAGGACACACAAGCACTAAAGATAATGGGACATAGTGCATTGGATTTCAGAGTAGAAAAAAGACATTGGGGGAAAACTGGTGAAATTTGAACAAGGTTTGCAGTTTAAAGGGTTTTATCATTGTTAATTTCCTAGTTATGATCATTGTGCTATAATTATGTAAGTATGTATGCACACTGGATAAAAGGTATATGTAAATTCTATAATTTTTGCAATTTTTCTATAAGTTTAAAATTCTTAAAAGTAAAAAGAATTGACATAAAACAAGTTTAGAAGAGATCTATCAAAATAGTGAAGAGATGTTGCATGAAAAACTATATAAACCAATCAGAAATGTTTAGCTTGGAAAAAAGAACTTGGAGAAATATTTAAAGGAGTATCATGTGGAAAATATCACATTATTTTGCTTGCTTGCAACGAACCCAGCAATTAGAAATTAAACCAGAATCTAAAAGAGATAGTTTCCTATTCTACACAAAGAAGTCTTGGGAGAAAGTGTGTTCTTTCTCACGGAAGAATTCGAACATAAAGTCAAAGAATGTTTGTCAGCAATGCTGTGAAGGTTACTCAAGAACTACACGGAGATTGGATTAAAAGCTTGATAAAGTTCTTTTTACACCTAGGTTCCACCTTGTGTGCAAAGCGGATCCAGGAACTAAGGGAAGCCAAGAGAGATATAACTCAAAACATTAGTTGGATTTTTCTCAGAGAGACAAAGCAGTAATCAGAAAAGCTAAGGTTGTGGTTTGGAGTGATAATAATGTAAAAATCAAACTAAGAGAACAAGGTATTAGCAGAATAAATTGTATAATTAATCGCCATAAAAAGTCAGATATACTGAGCATGTTTAGAATAAAAATTTGAAGGAGTTAACAAGCCTTTGAATAAGAATCTGAATCATGTTTTAAGGATGTGTGGGAAACTTTATTAAAGCAAGCTAGACATCTTCTAACCCTTAGATTCCATTATCCTAAGAAGACTTCGTGGGGAAGCGTACTTTCAAGATTTTTTAATTTTAAGGTCTGAATAGATAGAAAATGCTAGTCTAAGGTTGCTATTTTTATGTGGATGTACTTGTGTTTCTGTATGCGTGTGCATGTGCACCCACAGGCAGTAATATATCCCTACCTGAGCAAATGCATGAAGAGATCCTGACAACATTCCTTTTCAAAGATGTATGGTGACTTTGTTCACTCCTCAGACAATAAGTAAATGTGCTCTCTAACAAACTTTTTTTTCATGATTCTCTTTTGAAGTAATTTAATGAAAATAAAGACTCTCATATGATATCATATTTCCCATACAGTACAATTACTTCTACTTAGTTCTAATTTAGAATAGAGATTTGTCCTCTATATTAATAACATTTCTTCTAATATAGCTTGCAAAATTAGGTTATTTTCAGAGGATTTAGCAAAACTGGTAATTCAGTTCAGAAGCAGGATAATCAGAGTAGGTTATAATAAAGATTTGTTTAGTGTATCTAAAGTAAAACATAATGCTGAAATACTAAAAAACTAGGCTGGACATGATGGCTCATGCCTGTAATCCTAGCACTTTGGGAGGTGGGAAAATTGCATGAGCTCAGGAGTTTGAGACTAGCCTGGCCAACGCAGCAAGACCTTGTCTCTACAAATTAAAGACAAAAAACAAGAAAACTAAAAAACAGTAATCGATTTTAAAATTAAGTTATAAAGTTATGCAATTTTTTCATTACAATCAAATTCTAAGCTTAGGCATAAGAGAATTCACTTAAGCCTTTGTATATAGTCATTATTCAATAAATTATTTGCTGATTTTTCTTAAGCTTGAATTCATATGAATTAGTAAGGATGAAACAAAGCAGGCATTTTAGAAGTACAAAACAACCTATCATCTTTATTGTGTCATTTTTACTGTTATTGACATTTATTAATGTGTTGGGGTTGCTTAGAAGTTAGAATATTGAGATCAAAGTAATGTCTTCATTGTCCTCTCACCTCTGTATGGCATGTCTTTGACACTCACTCCAATCACTCTATCAATATTCACATAACTGGGGTTCCAGATAAAAGGCATATTCTCTATGTATGAACATTCCTCAGGACCACATTCCCTTTACTTCCACCCTGGGTCTTGACTCTTTTTATATTCTCTTTTCCCCTCCCTACACTTTGCATGATAAGGTCTCCTTTAGCTTGTTTTCTTTACCTAAAGTAGCCAAGAATCTGTCCCAAGAAAACTAGGTGACTACTTCCAAAGACATTTAATATAAAACTACTCAATAGAGACTACTTCCAGGTACTCTCAATAGAGTTACTTCTGGTAACCAATAGCAATCACTCAGGGGCAGATTTCATTTACTTTTGCCTTTGTTTTAGTTTAAGCACCGTTCAATTATAAGATAGGAAGTTGGAAGCATTTCTAGCACTAATTTCAAAAGCGATGAATATATCCTTTAGGGGTCTCCAAACCCAGGGCCGTGGACTGGTACCTGCCCATGGCCTATTAGGAATAGGGCCGCACAGCAGGAGGTGAGCGGTGGGAGAGCCAGCATTACCGCTTAAGGTCTGTCTCCTGTCAGATCAGTGGAGGCATCAGATTATAATAGGAGTGTGAACCCTATTGTGAACGGTGCATGTGAGGGATCCCAGTTGAGTGCTCCTTATGAGAATCTAACTAATGCCTGATGATCTGAGGTGGAACACTTTCATCCCGAAACCACTTCCCACCCCCAGGCCCCATCCGTGAAAAAACTGTCCTCCACAAAACCGGTCCCTGGTGCCAAAAAGGTTGGGGAATGCTGCTTTAGAAAACTCTGAAAGTGTAGGCACCTCCTCCTATTAACTTTGAGTAGAGTATGATTCCTCATAGATCCATAGCATCATCTAGTTCAGTGACAAAGCAGCAATATTAAGTCTTTATTGGGTTTTCTACTTTATAGAAAAAAGTACAATTTTAAATTTTATAGGTAATTTTGGCTTTTCTCCAAATCAGGTTGTGCAATTTAAATCTAGGTTGAAAAATACATTTGTCCTGGTAAATTAGAATTTGATCTCTTATGTACATATAAGAAAATTTCTTTCTTACAAGATTTGACATGCCTCATGTGGTGTTTAAAATATTGAGACACATCATTTGGTGACCTCTAAATATATTAGATATCTTTACTAATCATATTGTTGTATGAAATCTTCATTGAGCATGTGTATGTTATTGTGTAGAGGAAACATGAAAGTTTTTTCTAAACTCTCATTTGTATAAATTTACATTGGATTGTTAAGGCCTTCCTTCTTCTAGTTTAGATATTTCCACTAAGGGATAAACTTACCGACCCTTTCCATAGAGTCTGTAAGTAATCACTGTTCTCCAGGCTGAATTTCAAGTTACATGGCTGGCATAAACAAATATTTTCAATATAGTATAATTAGTACAATCCTAGGATTTATGAAGGGTTGTGAGTCTACCAAGGCTATATATAAGAGGTAGGGTTTTAATCTGAAAACAGATACTTTACTAAGTTGATATTTAAGTTGATGCTTTGAGGAAAAATAGGGACTTTGTAGGTAGACAAATGAAAGAAAGGGATTTGAGATATAAAAGATATATTCAAAGGTATACAAATAAGCGATCATGGCTGGGCGCAGTGGCTCACGCCTGTAATCCCAGCGCTTTGGGAGGCCGAGGTGGGCGGATCACCAGAGGTCAGGAGTTCGAGACCAGCCTGACCAATATGGAGAAACCCCATCCCTACTAAAAATGCAAAAAATTGGCCAGGTGTGGTGGCATATGCCTGTAATCCCAGCTACTCAGGAGGCTGAGGCAGGAGAATCACTTGAACCTGGGAGGCGGAGGTTGCAGTGAGCTGAGATCACGCCATTGCACTCCAGCCCGGGCAACAAGAGTGAAATTCCATCTCAAAAAAATAAAAAAGAAATAAGAGATCATGGGAAACATCAAGCAATTCAGTTACAAAGGAAAACAAGGGAGGAGAGTGGGAAGAATGATTTTTAAAAAACTGGTTCAGCAGTTTAGTGTCAAACCATGGATGACCTATCAAGCTACAACCTTGAAGGTAACAAAAGGCAACCATTGGGTTTTAAGCATCAGAGTAATACAATCATTTCCATATTTCAGAATTTAATGGATAGATTGTAAAATGAAGAAATTATAGATAGGGGCACAAGTTAGGAGGCAATGCAACATACCAAAGAAGACAGAAGCTGAACCGAAGAGATGGTGATGAAATAAGAGATGATGGTTGAAATGAGAAACTGGATTAGGAAAACAAACATTTAGGAATTAGATTAGAAAATAATTCATGATTATAGAATATTGAGTGTAAGGTGAAAGAAGTAGAAAGTAACTTGGGTTCACAACCTGTGTATGTGGGTGGATAGTGGACATTTCATAGAGAATGTGGGTCAAAGCATTTTAGTATATCAATTTTAAACATACTAAATATGAAATAGTGTGGAGAAATAGGAACACTTTTACACTGTTGGTGGGACTGTAAACTAGTTCAACCATTGTGGAAGTCAGTGTGGCGATTCCTCAGGGATCTAGAACTAGAAATACCATTTGACCCAGCCATCCCATTACTGGGTATATACCCAAACGATTATAAATCATGCTGCTATAAAGACACATGCACACATATGTTTACTGTGGCACTATTCACAATAGCAAAGACTTGGAACCAACCCAAATGTCCAACAATGATAGACTGGATTAAGAAAATGTGGTACATATACACCATGGAATACTATGCAGCCATAAAAAATGATGAGTTCATGTCCTTTGTAGGGACATGGATGAAGCTGGAAACCATCATTCTCAGCAAACTATCCCAAGGACAAAAAACTAAACACCACATGTTCTTACTCATAGGTGGGAACTGAACAATGAGAACACATGGACATAGGAAGGGGAACATCACACACCGGGGCCTGTTGTGGGGTGGGGGGAGGGGGGAGGGATAGCATTAGGAGATATACCTAATTTAAATGACAAGTTAATGGGTGCAGCACGCCAACATGGCACACGTATACATATGTAACAAACCTGCACGTTGTGCACATGTACCCTAAAACTTAAAGTATAATAATAAAAAAAAAGAAATAGCTGTGTGTCACTCTGGTAAAGATATTTATAAGACATTTGAATATATAATATGGGTATGGAGCTCAGAAAAGTGTTTTATAGGCTAGAGACACAACTTCAGGGGTTATCATATAGAAAATGTCAAGCCATAAGAATAGATAACAATGTACAGGGGGAAAAGTAGACCAAAGTCAGCACTTAGGAAACACCAGTATTTAAAGTATTTTCACTGCTTTCCATAAGAAATTTAACCCTAGATTATATAAATTTGGTAAAATTTTGGACTTTGGCTATATTTAATCAGTAACACTTAACCAGGGTATTACTATTTAAAATGCAGACATGCACACTATCTATAAAATCCATCTTAAAATACTGAACTATGTTTAATGAAATAGCTTGTACATGATTTATAATTCCATCTAGAATAATCAGACAAAATAAAATTAAAGCAAAATCAACCAAACAAAACCATTTGTTTGAAGGCACTGTAAAGCTGTTGAGGCAGCCAACATTGACAGGCCAATCTTGTAAAGAAGAGAAGCTTATTGAAATCAGCGCTACATTCAGCATACCACTTTTCCCTCCAGGGTATCTGCCTATTAATACTTGGAGAAGAAAGGGAGACTGAAAATCCAGGACGAGGAAAGATGCTGAGAGTCAGGAAAGCCAGCGAATTATCTGGCAATCTCAAAGAGCTAAGGAGACAAAAATTAGACTTCAGGGCTGGCAGGAAAGAGAACTTGAGAAAACACGTTCCAGAAAGAAGTGAACAAGACACTTGGAGATTTTCCCCTTGAGGCATTTTTAAAAATTCTTAGCTCTTCCATAATGAGCTAAGAATTTTAAAATTCTTCTAGGGAAGAGCCTAGAAGACAAGCAAAATACTATGAAGTAACCACTGCCCAACAGATGGGCCATTAGTTCATACAACCATAAATCTATTATGACCTCTAGAGAAATGGCATGCTTTAAAATGATGATATAAGTATACAATATTTTAGTATAAATAATATATCAGTTTATAACCTTATATTAAAATTGAAGTAAGATATAGAATTTTTACAAGCTAGAATAAATTCGTATGGGAATGACTTAGGAATATTCTTTGTGAATTAAGGAGAAAAGTAACCTGTAATGCAAAGGTTAGACACGCTGATCTAATAATTTTTTTTTTTTTTTTTTTTTTTGAGTCAGAGTCTTGTTCTGTAACCCAGGCTGAAATGCAGTGGCGTGATCTTGGCTCACTGCAACTTCCGCCTCCTGGGTTCAAGTGATTCTCCTGCCGCAGCCTCCCGGGTAGCTGAGACTACAGGCATGCGCCACCACGCCTGGCTAATTCTTGTATTTTTAGTAGAGATGGGGTTTCACCAGAATGGTCTCAATCTCCTGACCTTGTGATCAGCCTGTCTCCGCCTCCCAAAGTGCTGGGATTACAGGTGTGAGCTACCACGCCCGGCCTCTGGTCTAACAATTCTTTAAGATTAAAACCAGGTAGAAGTAACTATATTTTACATTTCACTTATTATAATTTAGTTGGTCATAGAGAACATTTACCAAAAGCTTAAGAAGGCAAATACTTTGAGTAAGCTCATTTGGACATTCTTTGATCATAGTTTATTTCTCCCTTTAAAAATCCTTTTAAAAGGATCAAGATAGTTTTTTCTAATTAATATTACATTCATTGGGCCCATTTAGCAAGGCTGGATGGGTATACATGTAATGCTAAAATTAAATAAGTCCTGTCTTGCCAGGGAGCTCATGAAAAGAATGATCTGCTAGCCACCACGGCTTGCTTCGTGGTTACTTTGCATATCACAAAGAATGACGTAGAATTTTCTGAAATTAATCCTGGCAGTCCATGATTTAAATTAATGCAAGGGATAGTAAAATGTAAAAAATCATAATATAATTCTGAAAGATGCCATCGTTCCTTTTTAGAAGATTACAGGAATATAGACTTGTATATGCATAAAATACATTATAATATTATAAAATAATCAGTATTAGGGAGTCTTTTGAATTTCAATAAAAAGACAGAATTATAAAAATACATAGTATATTAGTGTGTGTATTGTGTTTGCATGTTTGTGTACGTTTGTGTGTTTAGGTGTGTTTTACATAGCTAGCCTCCTTTATCTGAATGTGGTATGGGGTATGTGTCTGTGATTGCCTATGTGTGAAATACATTTGTATACATCAATAACAAGTATTTATTAAGTATATAATTGATCATAGGCAATAATTCTATTAAAATGACTGCTGATATAGTACTTTAACTTTCAATATTTTTCATGTCTACTAGCTAATTTTATCTTCATAATAACCTGTGAGATAATTAAGTAATACTGTCTTCAAAAGACTGTGAATAGGCTATTTTTTCTTATTTAGAATTTTACTTTTTCTCTTCCTTATACCAAGAGTTGGTTGAGCTTTATTATTGCAAAGTGTTTTTCCACCCCCTACATGTGGAGCTATTAAGAGGGGCTCAGTGGTCCTCAAAGCTACAAGATACCAGATTTAGGATTAAGTCACATATATATATATGCATAATATACATATATTATGCATATATATATGCATATGTACATAAAAAAGTGTTAAGATTTCAAGATTAAAAGGGTATTTTAACAAGAATATCTAAGACCAAGGTGATCTTGTCTTGTTCCTATGCACTTCTTCAGACACTCTCCATTCACTGTGATGCAGTCATTCAGTATTCGGGGATCTTATGGGTGATGGTGGCTGCCATCCCCCGCCCTCACCAAAAACACACTGCTTAGAGAATGTGCCACACTCCAACTGTTTTCACAAATTCTTTATCAAAAATTTCATAGTGCCCTGATTTTGCTAAATATTAGTTTGCTTCAATCTAATAAACTAAATGCTAAGGTACAAATTACCATGAACTGTTTGATACACCAACTCACTTGAGAAAACTGCATCTACCAAAGAAACTTGTGAGGCCACAGTTTCCTATTTAAAAGAGTAATTAGAGTAAGCAGAGCTTCAGACACTGTGGCAGAAAAGCAAAGATCTTCCTGGTACTTATTCAATCACAGCTCTTATGGCAACGAAATCTGCTTAGGTACATGAAAGCTAGGGCAATGTGTTGCCTGGGTGTACTTACAGGTCACCATGAATGAGTCCATAGATCTGTGACATGCTCTGATGATAGATTCCTTTCAAAATAACTATGAGGAGAATCACCACAAAAGCTGGTAGTCCCCAACTCAGAAGGAAAAACAGCAGATATCGCCTCTCTGTGTGCTCATCATTCATCACCAGCACGTACCAGAAATTCACAGACTAAGGAAGAAAACAACATAAAATGAACAGGCTCTTCTTTAATGGCACAGAACACAAACTCAACTGGCTTAGGCAATGTTACCGACCAACAAAAGGCCAGGATCTACTTAATAATTAGTTTTGATTTTTTTAAGTTACTTCATACATTCATTCTTTCATAAGAATTTCATTCTTATCCAAGAAATTCAGGATACCTCAAAATTCTGGAAACACAGGGAAATATTTAGTTGATTTGCTGTATTTTTATTTGCCTTAATTTGCTCTGATTTACTCTCAGTTACAATCTTCTATGACTGTTTTGTAAATGTGTCTTTGAAGAAACATACTCTGATATGCAAACCTACTTCCCACATTAACTTCCAGGTGATAATGAAATAAAAAGCCCTATATTTTCAAGCTTTTTGACAATTTTTATTTATTGAGGGCCTATCATATGGCAGGGCCAGATACTGTTCCAGTGGGGAAATAACGTTGAAGACAACCTTGATCTCAGTGTCCAGTGGAAGTTGCAGACAAATAAACAGAAAATGATCGCACAGAGAGAAAGTACTATAGTGGGGTTCATTTTGTGGTCCATGTTTCCCAATTTATACTCTCTCCCTTTTGTTCATTCACATGACAAATATTTATTGCTTACTAAATTTCACAGACCAGTGTAGGTGCTGGGGATACAGCAGTGAAAGAGATGGGGTGGTATTTACTTTCTTGAACCTTAGTTTCCAAATAAGTGGGACACAAATAATTAAGGGCAATATTTCTTTTATATTATATTTACATCACATCTTATATCTGTTATTTCCTACTGAGATAAAACATATAAATGGGACAAGTGTGTAGAGTGAAGGGGGATGAGGGGACACATTAAATAAATAAGAGTAAGAAAACTGAGGCCTATAAATGTTATGTTGGCTCCAAATCCCACACCTAACTTGGATCTAAGTCTTCTAGTGTCTTCTTTCCATAAGGAATGCTCATATTTAATTATCATTTAGTACAGTAACAATATTGAATGCCATGCCATACATATTTCAAACAGTAATACCTATTGCCTGGATAAATCCTCCTTCTCAATTTTGTATGGTAGAAAGAGTGTGAGTATGAATGAATTATATATTATGTCTATATTATTATATGTCTATATAATTCATTCATACTCATTAATGTTATACTTTAAGTGGATAATCTTGGGCAAGTCACAACATTTTCAGAGCCTCAGTTGCATGTATACAACAAGGTTATTATAAAGATTAAATGAGATATTACATGTAAAGTGCTGAGCACATACATAGTCAATGCTGGAAAATGTGACTGTCTCTTCTTAAATCTCTTATTAGGAGGTCAGACAGTGTGAAAGACAAAAGATAAACACTTTTCTATTTGAAAAATAAGCATTCCTAATGTTTGTGGGAAGGCTTTCAGATGTTTTATTTACTGAGGCTTCTGAGTAAGATTGTATCTGTACCAAATTAGCCTTGAGGGATTAGTATTAGGCTAAACCAGGGAAGGATAAAAATGTTTGGTTACTTAGAGATTTGTGTCTCTGAATTTTATTTCCTGCCAGCACTCCATATCTCTATGTACATCTGCTTATATCTGTAATTATGAAGCATGTTTTGAGTTGTTGCTTATGTAACTTTGTTCTAATTCATTTTTAAAAATTACTAGATCCAACTTTTTTTTCTTTCTATAATTAATATAGGGATGTGGACTCAAATAAGCGGGGTTGTGTAAAGTGTTGTTGCTGGGGTAATCAATACTGCCTGTTAAAGAATGAAAATTCATACAAAGCAAGAATCATTGATTAATCCATCTTCTAAACAAAAGTACTAATTATTTATGTTGGATAGATGCTTGTGTGCATCCATGTAACATCGTAACTCGGTGGTGCAGTAGGTGGAAGAGTCAAGGAGGAGGGTACAGATTGCTAAATGACTCTAAGCTGATTCATCATGATAAAGATTGAGACATTTTCAAAATGTCTGCTTTTACGCAGAAGGACATTAGTTCCATCAGTTAGAATTACTCAACCTGTCAGCAGCTGTCTGGCCTTGACCACAGGATCAGATAAGACTGAGACAAGTGTAATTGTTAGATTTATACATGCAGTGCTTCTGTCCCAAAGAGCTCAAGGCCCAGAGTGGCTGAATTACTGAATACCTGATTAAGTAAAACAAGCTTCAAATGTCATAAGCTTTTGCCAATTATAAAGAAAAAATAATTTAAATTTCTTCTTAAAAGAATATGATCACTGAAATATACTCTAGAGAAGTATTTCCCATAATATATCATTTTTAAAGCTATGGACTAGAAATACTAGAATGTAATGGAACAACATTTAATTATTCTAGAAACATTACATAGGCCAAACGTAAGATTTGTGTTGACTAGCTCATTTCAAGTTTTACTTGAATTTTATTTTAATGTAGTGTGGTAGGCACATTTTTGGACAAATGCCTAGCTCATGAGCAGCCCTTTTTCAAACCCTGCCTCTCTAACCCTCCTCCCACCACATGCAGAGTGTGCTCAGTGTGCTCTGTGTACTCCCTGACGTTGCTCCCCTGGCCACAGCTGATTTAATCAGGGGAGAAGCCTGGCCCAGGCTGAGCCAATCATCTACACTGAATTCCTTGATGTTCCATGAGTGTCTAAGCTGGTCGACTGAAGTAAGTGGACATAGAAAGGGGGTAGCCATGAGGGCAGTGAAGCAGAGGTGTGTTAGTAGAGAAGAATGCTCACAGTCCCTGTGAGGTCTAACTGTAGTTACAGTTCTTAGGTTCAATGAGTTATCCAAAATGCCTTTACAATTTCAATGTTTGTTTACATTAGCTCAACTTAGTTAACTTAGTTTTTCTTTCTTCTTCCACCCAAAACTTGAATGAGATGTATTAATGTATTGCTTTCCCAAAGCAGTGGTGTTAAAATCTCTAGTTACTGCCATTTTTTTTTTAAAACCAAAAGAAGATGGTGGAGCATTTGACTATACAATATGTCCTCACTTAATATCGTCAATAGGTTCTTGGAAACTGCAAAATTAAGCAAAACAAAGTATCATGAAACCAACGTTACCATAGATTAACTGATACAGAAAAGAGTTAAGTTCCTATGGCATGTTTCTGGTCACAAAACAATGACCAAGCTTCTAAATAAAGACCTAAATACTTCTCATATTAAACAATGAATTAAGTGTGACCTATACATACCTTTAAGAAAGATGGATAAGAACAAGTGAGATGATTATTTTTACAAAATTTTTTTTTAGAGACAAGGTCTTGCTCTGTCACCCAGGCTGGAGTGCAGTCGCATGATCATAGCTCACTGCAGCCTTGAAGTCCTGGGCTCAAGCAATCCTGACACCTCAGCCTCTCGAGTAAGTAATTATTTATCCAGGTTTTGGTGAATCAATGAGTGCCACTGGTTGTCATGATGGTGGGTTAAATCAAGGAATCAATGTTGGCACAGTGAAAATTGTCAGGAGCACCTTCTACCACTATGCATGTCAAAAACAATCACAAACATGGCAGGCTCCCTGTGCACTTCTGTACAGCATTGTTTATTGTCCTGCATTTACATGATTTACTTTCTTCATATACTTTATACATTTTTATTTTACAATAATTTGTATTCACTTATTCATTCATTTTATAACCTGCTTATTCCAGTTCAGGGTCAAGGATGACCAGAGCCCATTCTGGCAGCTCAGGGCACAAGGCAGGAACCAGCCCTGGACAGGATGTCATCCCATCACAGGGTGCACTCACACATACACACCCATGCACATGCAGAGCGGGAACATCTAGACATACCAATTAAGCCAACGTGCACAGCTTTAGGATGTGGGAGGAAACCCAAGTACTAGAGAAAACCCATGCAAACATGGGGAGAACATGCAAACTCCACTGTGAAAAGAAAATAAATCTTGGGGCCCCCAAATCACTAAGCTAAAGGGAAAAGTCAAGCTGGGACTGCTTAGGGCCAACCTGCCTCCCATTCTATTCAAAGTTACCCCTCTGCTCACTGAGATAAATGCGTATCTGATTGCTTCGTTTGGAGAAGCTAATCAGAAACTCAAAATAATGCCTCAAAAAATGTATCTTATCTACCTATGACCTGGAAGCCCCCTCCCCACTTCGAGTCTTCCCACTTCTGCTTTGGGTTGTCCTGCCTTTCCAGACTGAACCAATGTTCACCTTCCATATGTTGATTGATGTCTCATGTCTCCCTAAAATGTATAAAACCAAACTGTGCTCTGACCACTTTGGGTACATGTTATCAGGACCTCCTGAGGCTGTATCATGGGCGTGTGTCCTAAACCTTGGCAAAATAAACTTTCTAAATTAACTGAGACCTGTCTCAAATCTTCAGGGTTCACATCTCACAGAGAGTAGCCAAGGCTAGCAATTTATTTATTTTCTCATCAATGTTACAATAAAACGATATTGAATGAAATGATATTACTTGAGGACCTGTTGTATTCCTTTCCTTGAAATCACTGTTCCTCCTTCATAATCTAACTTAAGAGTATTAACAGATCATTATATTTGCACAATAATTTAATGTTAACAGATATATAGCAAATGTGATCTGTGTGCCTGATTGACTATGCGTTTATCCAATGTGGAACTAACAGAACGCAAGTCAAAGGGTGTCGCTCACCTAAATATGCTTCATGCTAACTAAACATAGCTTACTGTTCACTGTTTATCTTACACGTTTTCTGCTAAAGACTGTACTAAAATATTCAATATGTAGGTCTCTATTTACACTTCTGTTTCTAAGCTTTTAAAATGTTGTTAGAAGGATCTTATAAACTATCTTAAGACCACCCATCCTCACAATGTAGTCATGTCATTTTTAGCCAAAATGTTATTATGCCCAAAGTTAACCAACTACATTCATCCTACTTGACTGTTTCTACATTTCATACACACTCCGAATACAAAGTTTCCTAGCATTAAGGTCATTTAAACAGATATGATATAGTCTCTGAAGACAAGTCCAAAAAAATTCCAAAATATTTTCAGCATTATAAACCACCAAATTTGTCAGTTGGAAAGAGACAGTTAAATGAAAATTTTTTTCGCTTAAAAATCAGTGATGTTACTAAATAGTCTCATCTTTAATAACTCTAAACATTAGTATATTCGAGCTACCATCTTCTTATTTTCATTGTTGCTTATCAGGAAAGACGATGTACTCTTGAATTCTCACACTTCTCACAATTACTAGCATATCATGATCACCTAGGTAACTGTACTTGGGAGTACTTAATTAAAAGCCCATTTTAATAAATGTAAAGAAAACTATGTAATGCTATTTTTGAAAATTTCCTATTACAAACATAATCTATACAAATATGGAAAAGGAAGATTTGCAAAGGACTCATCCAGAAGTAAAGGTCCAGGTGAATAATAAGTTATATAGATGTTATATATTTTTTAAAAATCTACAAAATTCAAAAGGACATGATTATTAGTAACTTGATTTGGGTCTTTGACATGGTTCTGCAATGGATAAACTGCTTTTTGGCCAATTTCACTTGGCTTCTCTGGGTTTTAATTTCCTTCTGTGGTAAAAGGAGAGGTTACATTTTTAGTTATTCATAATTTCCTAACACTGTGATTGATTATTGCAGAAATGACAATTCTTTAAGTAAAAACACTAATGGCATGGATGCATGCAGACCATGTTTTTTAGCAGCAACACAGATCTTACAGGTCATCTTACCATGCCCTCTTATAAGGAAACTGAGGCAATGAAAGAACAGCATAGCTTTTTCATCTTCTGGTTAGCTATAGAACTGGGAGTGCAACATACTCCAAACTGCCTTGTAAAGGCTGATTATATTTAAGATTTATTTCCATATAAATTGACACAAATAGGCTGGGCATGGTAGCTCACACCTGCAATCCCAGTACTTTGGGAGGCCAAGGTGGGAAGACTGCTTAATCCCAGGAGTTCCAGATCAGCCTGGGCAACATAGGGAAACCCCGTCTTTACAAAAAATACAAACAATTAGCCAGGCATGATGATTACATGCCTGTAGTCCCAGCTACTCAGGAGGATAAGGCGGAGGATTGCTTGAGCCAGGGAGGCGGAGGTTGCAGTGAGCCGAGACTGCGCCACTGCACTCCAGCTGCAGTGACAGAACAAGACCCCATCTCAAAAAGAAAAAAAAAAAAAGAAATTGACACAAATATTGACAATATTATTATTTACATGAGAACTTCCTGTTCTCATTTTTTTTCACCACTCACTTTATATGCCAGTGGAGATATGCTTTACTTGTAGAAGTAAAAAGATAATTTGTTCTGTATCTTCATTTTTTTCCTAAGTCTTAAGGAAAACTTACAAAGGCTTATCAGAATATAATACCCAAAACAATTGTGAACTGTGGATTAATTTTTCTTTACCTTGTAGTACCTGTTAAAATGCTTTGCATATAATTTTAATTGAGAAATATGAAATAAATGAAGATGTACACAATTTGTTTTGAGCATTTAAAACATTTTATTGACTTTAACAATAATTTTACAATTTATTTGGTTTAGTTTTGAGTTTGTTTATATACATATATATGCCACCTTGTTAAAAATAATTTTATTTAAATGTGTTTAAATTTTTAATTAAAATGGGTACACAATAGGTATATATTTATGGGGTAAGTGTGATGTTTTGATACAGGTATACAATCTGTAATAATCAAATCAGGGTAATTGGGGTATCTATCACCTCAAGCAGTTATTATTTCTTTGCATTAGGAACATTCTATTCCACTCTTTTCATTATTTAAAAATATACAGTAAATTTTTGTTGAGCACAATCACCCTGTTGTGCTATCAAATACTAGATCTTATTCATCCTAACTATATTTTTGCGCCCATTAACCATCTCCTCCAGAAAGAATTTTAGAAGACTCCATAATTTTAATCGATTTGGCTGAACTCCCAATGAAGGACAAAAGTTAACTGGTGAAAAGTGAAAAACGTTGAAGGTAATAGTTTAAGAGGGGAAGAATGAAACAAATATTTATTTATTTATTTATTTATTTTGAGATGAAGTCTCGCTCTGTCCCCCAGTCTGGAGTGTAGTGGCGCGATCTCGGCTCACTGCAAGCTCCGCCTCCCGGGTTCACGCCATTCTCCTGCCTCAGCCTCCCTAGTAGCTGGGACTACAGGCGCCTGCCACCATGCCTGGCTAATTTTTTGTGTTTTAGTAGAGACGGGGTTTCACTGTGTTAGCCAGGATGGTCTCGATCTCCTGACCTCATGATCCGCCCACCTCGGCCTCCCAAAGTGCTGGGATTACAGGCGTGAGCTACCGTGCCCAGTCGAAACAAATATTTATTCATTGATTAATAAACATAGGCCAAACATAAAGTTATATATCATTTAATCAAGACTTTTCCCCTAGGTTTTACTATGTTCTGTTTACACCGGAGGAAACGGAGGATGGGAGAAGTATACTTTTCAGAATTAGTAATTCAGGCTATTGGAATTTAAACTGATTCTGTGTTAAATGCAAGCAACCAACTGAAATACCCAGATATAATTTAGGTCAAATATAGATAGCAGTAAACTAAAAGACTGTGTCTATAAGCATATTTACTTACATTCCTACACAAACCTATTTATTTATTTTTACAATAACATTTTCCCTACTATTTTTCCCAATATCCAGATAGAAAAATTGAAGACATACCTTGTTAAGTTTTGATTGTCATAGGCCATAGTTATGATTTCATATGTTCCATAAACACACATTCATTCGCTTATTCATATATCTTCATATAATGCATATTAGCATATGAGTAAAATATAAAGGAGAAATGCCTTTTAAAGTTAAAAATAGGCTATTTGAACTCCATAATTTTCATGGTATATGAAATAAAGATTGGTATCCTGACTGTTGTTTAATAGTTGATTATTAACTGTGTCACCAGAATCCTCAAACTGACTATAGCAACAAGTTTAGTTAGAGATCATAGATGCTATTAATTCTGTCTATTCCATATGCCCTTAATCATTCATTTCAGATGGGAGTCTAAGAAATGTTATCCCTCGTCCTTGCCCCAGTTCTCCTCCCTCTTTCTTAACATTTATTGCATGAAATAAATTGCAAGACTTTTTGAGGACTGGAGAATTCAGTATTTTCTGGGTATGTCATTTTTATCTTGATAATTCCCAGTCTGTTGTCCTTAATACCTTTGATGGCCCCCAAAATTAAATCAATGATGAAACAGAAACAAGCCTAATTTTAGCATTTTCCTTCCTGTTTTGCTATGCTCTGGCACTAAGTAGCCTTTCTACCAAGGAATAAATAACATGCACATTTGCTTGTTCATAGCCTGGTTATATTGAGAAAATAACGCACAAGATGTGAATGCTCAAGTACAACTGTAAAATGATTTCTAACCTTATTCTACCATTTTAAAAATGTGTTCTTCAATTAAGCTGTAGTTTCAAAAGAAAAGATTATATTTCAAATTAAGCTGTGACTCTAGGCATGAGATGAGCAGACTGCAAAAACAATGCAAGGTTTGTATATCTTTCATAACTGATGCAGACTGCTATACAATCATTTAACTTGGTGACAAGAAGTGATCATAAAATTGGGCCAAACGAATATACAGGCAAAAATCATTTGTCTGCTTACCTATATCATATATGAATATCTCAAATAATTTACTTGCAATTTATTTACCTCATGATTTGGAAATCCAACTGAGAGCATGTTTCATGTAGACATGAATAGCAAAGGCATAATTCCTAGGAATTTATTCTATGGATATGGCTCAAGTAAACAAATATTCAGAGTGCAAGGGTGTTCAAGGACACATTGTTTACTATAGCAAAAAGTAACACAATGCCCAAAAAATAATGTAATTTCATCAACTGGAAGCCAGAAAAATAACTTATGTAATAACCATATTATAGCATAGGAAAAAGGTATACCCATGCATGGTAAACTTAAAGATGTCCATATATACATATATATATATATATACACACACACATATATACACACACATACAGATACAAATAAACATATATACACTATATATAAATATATGTACATTGTGTATATATATATACTCACACACAAGAACACATGTGTGCTTATTTAAATATTTATAAATATTTGTCTATGCATGGAATATTGATGGAGAGATACACAGGAAAACAGTAGTGTTTACTTTCAGGAATTGGCATTGAGGGTAGAGAAGAGAATGGAGAATGCAAGAAATAGTGAGAAAAAGATGTACTTTTTATTTAGTATTCGATTATGTTTTGTACCATTAGTATATGCTATCTCTAAAATGAAACCAAATCAGAACAGAAGAAGGAAAAACAGAACTAGCAAAACAGAGTAAAGATACTGCAAGATTTTAAATTCTCACTGTCAATTTTTCTTAAAGTAGATATAACCCTGCCTTATTTTTGTTTTTTTTTTTAATTATACTTTTAAGTTCTAGGGTACATGTGCACAATGTGCAGGTTTGTTACATATGTATACATGTGCCATCTTGGTGTGCTGCACCCATTAACTCGTCATTTACATTAGGTATATCTCCTAATGCTTTCCCTAACCCCTCCCTCGACCCCAGGACAGGCCCCGGTGTGTGATGTTCCCCTTGCTGTGTCCAAGTGTTCTCATTGTTCAATTCCCACCTATGAGTGAGAACATGCGGTGTTTGGTTTTTCATCCTTGTGACAGTTTGCTGAGAATGATGGTTCCTCCAGCTTCATCCATGTCCCTACAAAGGACATGAACTCATCCTTTTTTATGGCTGCATGGTATTCCATGGTGTATATGTGCCACATTTTCTTAATCCAGTCTATCATTGATGGACATTTGGGTGAGTTCCAAGTCTTTGCTATTGTGAATAGTGCCACAATAAACATACATGTGCATGTGTCTTTATAGCAGCATGATTTATAATCCTTTGGGTATATACCCAGTAATGGGATGGCTGGGTCAAATGGTATTTCTAGTTCTAGATCCTTGAGGAACCGCCACCCTGTCTTCCACAATGGTTGAACTAATTTACAGTCCCACCAACAGTGTAAAAGTGTTCCTATTTCTCCACATCCTCTCCAGCACCTGTTGTTTCCTGACTTCTTAATGATCACCATTCTAACTGGTGTGAGATGGTATCTCATTGTGGTTTTGATTTCCATTTCTCTGATGGCCAGTGATGATGAGCATTTTTTCATGTGTCTGTTGGCTGCATAAATGTCTTCTTTTGAGAAGTGTCTGTTCATATCCTTCGCCCACTTTGTGATGGGGTTGTTTTTTTCTTGTAAATTTGTTTGAGTGCTTTGTAGATTCTGGATATTAGCCCTTTGTCAGATGAGTAGATTGCAAAACTTTTCTACCATTCTGTAGGTTGCCTGTTCACTCTGATGGTAGTTTCTTTTGCTGTGCAGAAGCTCTTTAGTTTAATTAGATCCCATTTGTCAATTTCGGCTTTGGTTGCCATTCCTTTTGGTGTTTTAGACATGAAGTCCTTGCCCATACTTATGTCCTGAATGGTATTGCCTAGGTTTTCTTCTAGGGTTTTTAAGGTTTTAGGTCTAACATTTAAGTCTTTAATCCATCTTGAATTACTTTTTGTATAAGGTGTAAGGAAGGGATCCAGTTTCAGCTTTCTACATCTGGCTAGCCAGTTTTCCCAGCACCATTTATTAAATAGGGAATCCTTTCCCCATTGCTTGTTTTTCTCAGGTTTGTCAAAGATCAGATGGTTGCAGACGTGTGGTATTATTTCTGAGGGCTCTGTTCTGTTCCATTGGTCTATATCTCTGTTTTGGTACCAGTACCATGCTGTTTTGGTTACTGTAGCCTTGTAGTATAGTTTGAAGTCAGGTAGTGTGATGCCTCTAGCTTTGTTCTTTTGGCTTAAGATTGTCTTGGCAGTGCAGGCTCTTTCGTGGTTCCATATGAACTTTAAAGTAGTTTTTTCCAATTCTGTGAAGAAAGTCATTGGTAGCTTGATGGGGATGGCATTGAATCTATAAATTACCTTGGGCAGTAGGCCATTTTCATGGTATTGATTCTTCCTATCCATGAGCATGGAATGTTCTTCCATTTCTTTGTGTCCTCTTTTATTTCATTGAGCAGTGGTTTGTAGTTCTCCTTGAAGAGGTCCTTCACGTCCCTTGTAAGTTGGATTCCTAGGTATTTTATTCTCTTTGAAGCAATTGTGAATGGGAGTTCACTCATGATTTGGCTCTCTGTTTGTCTGTTATTGGTGTATAAGAATGCTTGTGATTTTTGCACATTGATTTTGTATCCTGAGACTTTGCTGAAGTTGCTTATCAGCTTAAGGAGATTTTGGGCTGAGACAATGCGGTTTTCTAAATAGACAATCATGTCATCTGCAAACAGGGACAATTTGACTTCCTCTTTTCCTAATTGAATACCCTTTCTTTCTTTCTTCTGCCTGACTGCCCTGGCCAGAACTTCCAACACTATGTTGAATAGGAGTGGTGAGAGAGGGCATCCCTGTCTTGTGCCACTTTTCAAAGGGAATGCTTCCAGTTTTTGCCCATTCAGTATGATAATGGTTGTAGGTTTGTCATAAAGAGCTCTTATTATTTTGAGATACGTCCCATCAATACGTAACTTATTGAGAGTTTTTAGCATGAAGGGTTGTTGAATTTTGTCAAAGGCCTTTTCTGCATCTGTTGAGATAATCATGTGGTTTTTGTCTTTGGTTCTGTTTATATGCTGGATTACGTTTATTGATTTGCATATGTTGAACCAGCCTTGCATCCCAGGGATGAAGCCCACTTGATCATGGTGGATAAGCTTTTAATGTGCTGCTGGATTCAGTTTGTCAGTATTTTATTGAGGATTTTTGCATCAATGTTCATCAGGGATATTGGTCTAAAATTGTCTTTTTTTGCTGTGTCTCTGCCAGGCTTTGGTATCAGGATGATGCTGGCCTCATAAAATGAGTTAGGGAGGATTCCCTCTTTTTCTGTTGATTGGAATAGTTTCAGAAGGAATGGTACCAGCTCCTCCTTGTACCTCTGGTAGAATTCGACTGTGAATCCGTCTGGTCCTGGACTTTTTTTGGTTGGTAGGCTATTAATTATTGCCTCAATTTCAGAGCCTGTTATTGGTCTATTCAGGGATTCAACTTCTTCCTGGTTTAGTCTTGGGAGGGGGTATGTGTCCAGGAATTTATCCATTTCTTCCAGATTTTCTAGTTTATTTGCATAGAGGTGTTTATATTCTCTGATGGTAGTCTGTATTTCTGTGGGATCAGTGGTGATATCCCCTTTATTAATTTTTATTGCATCTATTTGATTCTTCTCTCTTTTCTTCTTTATTAGTCTTGCTAGCGGTCTATCAGTTTTGTTGATCTTTTCAAAAAACCAGCTCTTGGATTCATTGATTTTTTTGTAGGGTTTTTTGTGTCTCTATCTCCTTCATTTCTGCTCTGATCTTAGTTATTTCTTGTCTTCTGCTAGCTTTTGAATGTGTTTGCTCTTGCTTCTCTAGTTCTTTAATTGTGATGTTACGGTGTCAATTTTAGATCGTTCCTGCTTTCTCTTGTGGGCATTTAGTGCTATAAATTTCCCTCTACACACTGCTTTGAATGTGTCCCAGAGATTCTGGTATGTTGTGTCTTTGTTCTCGTTGGTTTCAAAGAACATCTTTATTTCTGCCTTCACTTCGTTATGTACCCAGTAGTCATTCAGGAGCAAGTTGTTCAGTTTCCATGTAGTTGAGCGCTTTTGAGTGAGTTTCTTAATCCTGAGTTCTAGCTTGATTGCACTGTGGTCTGAGAGACAGTTTATTATAATTTCTGTTCTTTTACATTTGCTGAGGAGAGCTTTACTTCCAACTATGTGGTCAATTTTGGAATAAGTGCGATGTGATGCTGAGAAGAATGTATAATCTGTTGATTTGGGGTGGAGAGTTCTGTAGATGTCTATTAGCTCCGCTTGGTGCAGAGCTGAGTTCAATTCCTTGATATCCTTGTTAACTTTCTGTCTCATTGATCTGTCTAATGTTGACAGTGGGGTGTTAAAGTCTCCCATTATTATTGTGTGGCAGTCTAAGTCTCTTTGTAGGTCTCTAAGGACTTGCTTTATGAATCTGGGTGCTCCTGTATTTGGTGCATATATATTTAGGATAGTCAGCTCTTCTTGTTGAATTGATCCCTTTACCATTATGTAATGGCCTTCTTTGTCTCTTTTGAGCTTTGTTGGTTTAAAATCTGTTTTATCAGAGACTAGGATGGCAACCTCTGCCTTTTTTTGTTTTCCATTT
This sequence comes from Pan troglodytes, assembly GCF_028858775.2. NCBI lineage: Eukaryota > Metazoa > Chordata > Mammalia > Primates > Hominidae > Pan > Pan troglodytes. Next base: position 25,175,778 of record NC_072402.2, read on the forward strand.
GCTTGGTAGATTTTCCTCCATCCCTCTATTTTTAGCCTATGTGTGTCTCTGCCCATGAGATGGGTCTCCTGAATACAGCACACTGATGGGTCTTGAGTCTTTATCCAATTTGCCAGTCTGTGTATTTTAATTGGAGCATTTAGCCCATTTACATTTAAGGTTAATATTGTTATGTGTGAATCTGATCCTGTCATTATGATGTTAGCTGATTATTTTTCTTGTTAGTTGATGCAGTTTCTTCCTAGCATCGATGGTCTTTACAATTTGTCATGTTTTTGCAGTGGCTGGTACCAGTTGTTCCTTTCCATGTTTAGTGCTTCCTTCAGGACCCCTTGTAGGGCAGGCCTGGTGGTGACGAAATCTCTCAGCATTTGCTTGTCTGTAAAGGATTTTATTTCTCCTTCACTTATGAAGCTTAGTTTGGCTGGATATGAAATTCTGGGTTGAAAATTGTTTTCTTTAAGAATGTTGAATATTGGTCCCCACTCTCTTCTGGCTTGTAGAGTTTCTGCGGAGAGATCTGCTGTTAGTCTGATGGGCTTCCCTTTGTGGGTAACCCAACCTTTCTCTCTGGCTGCCCCTTAACATTTTTTCCTTCATCTCAACTTTGGTGAATCTGACAATTATGTGCCTTCGAGCTGCTTTTCTCGAGGAATATCTTTGTGGCATTCTCTGTATTTCCTGAATTTGAATGTTGGCCTGCCTTGCTAAGTTGGGGAAGTTCTCCTGGATAATATCCTGCAAAGTGTTTTCCAACTTGGTTCCATTCTCCCCATCACTTTCAGGTACACCAATTAGACGTAGATTTGGTCTTTTCACATAGTCCCATGTTTCTTGGAGTCTTTGTTTCTTTTTACTCTTTTTCTCTAAACTTCTCTTCTTGCTTCATTTCATTCATTTCATCTTCCATCACTGATACCCTTTCTTCCAGTTGATCAAATCGGCTACGGAGGCTTGTGCATTCATCACGTAGTTCTTGTGCCATGGTTTTCAGCTCCATCAGGTCATTTAAGGACTTCTCTACACCGGTTATTGTAGCTAGCCATTTGTCTAATCTTTTTTCAAGGTTTTTAGCTTCTTTGCGATGGGTTCAAACTTCCTCCTTTAGCTCAGAGAAGTTTGATCATCTCATGCCTTCTTCTCTCAACTTGTCAAAGTCATTCTCCGTCTAGCTTTGTTCTGTTGCTGGTGAGGAGCTGTGTTCCTTTGGAGGGGGAGAGGTGCTCTGACTTTTAGAATTTTCAGCTTTTCTGCTGTGTTTTTTCCCCATCTTTGTGGTTTTATCTACCTTTGGTCTTTGATGATGGTGACGTACAGATGGGGTTTTGATGTGGATGTCCTTTCTATTTGTCAGTTTTCCTTCTAACAGTCAGGACCCTCAGCTGCAGGTCTGCTGGAGTTTGCTGGACGTCCACTCCAGACCCTGTTTGCCTGGGTATCAGCAGCAGAGGCTGCAGAACAGCGAATATTGCTGAACAGCAAATGTTGCTGCCTGATCGTTCCTCTGGAAGCTTTGTCTCAGGGGTACCCGGCCATGTGAGGTGTCAGTCTGCCCCTACTGGGGGATGCCTCCCAGTTAGGCTACTTGGGGGTCAGAGACCCACTTGAGGAGGCAGTCTGTCCATTCTCAGATCTCAAACTCCGTGCTGGGAGAACCACTACTCTCTTCAAAACTGTCAGACAGGGACACTTAAGTCTGCAGAGGTTTCTGCTGCCTTTTGCTTGGCTATGCCCTGCCCCCAGAGGTGGAGTCTGCAGAGGCAGGCAGGCCTCCTTGAGCTGCGGTGGGCTCCACCCAGTATGAGCTTCCCTGCTGCTTTGTTTACCTACTCAAACCTCAGCCATGGCGGGCACCCCTCCCCCAGCCTCGCTGCTGCCTTGCACTTCGATCTCAGACTGCTGTGCTAGCAATGAGTGAGGCTCCGTGGGCGTGGGACCCTCCGAGCCAGGCACGGGATATAATCTCCTGTTGTGCCATTTGCTAAGACCATTGGAAAAGCGCAGTATTAGGGTGGGAGTGATCCGATTTTCCAGGTGCTGTCTGTCACCCCTTCCCTTGGCTAGGAAAGGGAATTCCCTGATCGCTTGCACTTCCCTGGTGAGGTGATGCCTCGCCCTGCTTCGGCTCACGCTCGGTGGGTTGCACCCACTGTCCTGCCTCCACTGTCCGATCAGCCCCCATGAGATGAACCCGGTACCTCAGTTGGAAATGCAGAAATCACCCGTCTTCTGCGTCACTCACACTAGGAGTTGTAGACTGGAGCTATTCCTATTTGGCCATCTTGGAACTGCCCCAACCCTGCCTTCTTAAGGGAGAAATGATTTCAATAGTTTCAAGGAGTGATCTTACATGAAGAGCAAACAGATGGATAATTCAATATCTATGGCCAAGAAAGGAATTTATGAATTGTTTCCTTTTAAAAAATAAGCAAAATAATCTGTTAATACATCCTTGCTTTGCACTGTGTGACTTCTCGGTCAAAGAAAAGGGAAGCCTGAAGAAACAGAGGCAAGGCTGCTATTTATGGAGCCTGTTATGAGCCATGCATCTACTTTAATAAGGAGTTAAAGGTTCTCCAGCTTGCTAAGGCTTTGCAGCTAGTTAGTGTCCACCTCACTCAAAGTCAGACCTCTTTCCACTACATGAAGATGATCTTCTTTGGTTAAAAAGAAGGTATAAATTTATATTGGAATAGCAGAGTATTCAAGATGTTTTCAAATCTATGAAATTTTAGCCACAACATATTATCTTAACAAATAATATGGGTAAATATGTACAGAGTATGCATTCTGTCCCAGACACCATTTCAAGTTCATTCTATACATTAATTCATTTTGTCTTTTCACAGTCTGTAAAGAGAGGTACTGTTATTACAACTTGAGTTTTCAAATAAGAAAATCAAGGCTCAGAGAGGTTATGTAACTTGTTTACCAATAAAATTTTCCCTAAGCTACTCTAAAATATAATCTAACTTTATTATATGGCACTAAAAGTGTAGGATATAAAAGTAAAATAATTTTCAAGATAAAGTCATTTCAATGTATTTATTCTAAGACTGAAGATATGCAGATAAAAATAAACGTTAACAATTCTGACATGCTTAACTCAGTAATTACAAATTAATGATTAATTTATTGTCATTATAAGCTATGCACAGACATATGTAGTATCATATTCGCTCCTATACTACTAAAAAAATGAAGTAGAATCATTAAAGTAAAAACTTCTCTCAATTTTATTCAACCTAATTCAACTAATAGGATTGAACTAATAATAGTCTAACCTTCTACATAATGTTTTTAAAACAGATTTTAGAAAAAAAAAAGATTTCAGCAGTCACTATTTTATAAATGGGAATATGTAGGTTGGTTAAGTGCAACCTCTGATCATAAAATAATTCATTAAAAGTAACCTAACTAGAATTCAGAACTGACTGACTTTTTCCCTTGTGGTCAAACCACAAACCATGAAAAATGTGTGGTGTACCATCTGAAATACATTAAACTTCACTGGTACTTTAAATAGCTTTCCTAAGCCATTAGCCATCCAGAATCTAATTGGTCTACTAAATGTGAATCAGGCACAATCATATTTACCTAACTCGAAGAAGAGATGTAGAATATACCAATCTTCATTAACTTGGGTGAAATCTTATATATGATTTTGTCTAATGCCCCTGAAAGCAGAAAATCCATCTAAAACATGTTTGAAAGTTGGTCATTTCCCTCTCCATATATTTCAGTGATTGAATTTACTCTACTTTTAGAAAAGCCTCTTCAACTTTGACAGTTTTATTGCTATGAAAACTCTTAACCTGAATCAAAAATTTCCTTCCCTAATTTTTGACCCATTTGCTCTGAGTTGTGCCAAATGGAGCTACATAGTCCACCCTTTCCTGCAGTAGCCCTTCCGGTATTTGTAGACAGCCATCACATCTACCTAAATTCTTTCCAGGTTAGTTATGTCCAGCTGCCTCAAAGTTTCTTAGAGGGTTGTTTTCCAACTTCTCATTGGATAATTAATGTTCCTGCTGAAACACGACCCATGAGAGTGGTTGCTATGTCCCAAAATAGTCTGAATTTTGTAAATTACAACGTAAACATGTCTGCTTCCATACTGCTATCAACGCAACCTAGGTGTGTGTTGTTTTGTAGTTACAGTAGTTGTTATTGTTAAGCATTCTGGTCACATATTCAATTGCTGCTGAGTTTATGTTAAATTATAATTTTGAGTAATTTACATTAACTTCCATCAGATGATGTCTCTTTCACTCTAGTTTTTAATTTATCACAGTACAGTTTCTCTTCATTGGCTCTACCTGTAATCTTAATGCAGGCAGCTCTCTGTTGCAGCTGTCCTTTCAGTTCTGTACCACGTACATATCTGATAAGCAATTTCCTGTGTTTTCATCCAAGTAATGAATCAAAAATTCTGAATAGGTCAGGGGCATGGACAAAGACCTTTAGCATAGCACTGGGGACCTCAATACAGGCAGACAGATAACAACATAAATAGGGCACATTTTAAAAAGTTTAACTCAGATAAACTCTTACAGAATTTTGCAATCAGAAAATCTCGCAAATGTTATTCTAATTTCAGCAGATATGTAAGTTTTATGTTATATGGTTTAAATTCACTTTTATTTGCAAATTTTTTTGAGAGGGGAGCTTGAAAACACCATAAATTTTCCATGATTAAAACTGTTCAAAGAGCTATAAAATATTAATAATAATTCTATGAGTTAGGAATTATTATCTCTATATGCAGATTTAGAAACAAATCTTGGAGAGAGTCAATAGCTTGATTAAGCTTACACAGATAGTGGCAGAGCCAGAATTCAAATCCAGATCCAGGGTGCCACTTGTTTCAACTAGTTCTATTAGCTAAATAGTTCAGTTCTCTTCTTCAGCCCCCACTACTATCATATCATACTGGGGAAAACAACCCTTCCTTGAGCCTGTGTGGTATGTGGTGTTCTCTCATAATATCACCACCTCACTTTCTTTCTCCTTTTACCATTAATTCACTGTTGCTACATCATCAAGTCCCACAACCTTCCTCTTCAACAAGAAAAAAGAATATGCAAGGGCCTGAATGCATCTGTTTCATTAAAATAGTTTACATCCATACTCAGAAATGCATATGAAACAGTATCACATGAAAACCTTAAAAATACCATTACACAGAATACATTACCAAAGGCAGCATTTTAGTTGAGCCACTTAAATACTATGCACCGTCCTCCTCTCTTAGCCTCTTTATCGACCAAATCAGCATAGAATAATGGAGAGAATTTGGGATTTTATTTAGAAAAGGAAAATTGAAATTTCTCCCCCAACATTTACTAGTTCCTCAGGGGAGTATGCTAGGACTCTGCTGGTCTCACTCTGTACCTTCTCACCAAGTAATCTCTTCCAAACCAATGGCTCCATTTTCCAACTCTAAGCCAATAGCTTCCCAGTGCATTTCTTTCTTTCTTTCTATTTTTTTTTTTTTTTTTGGGCAGAGTTTCGCTTTTCTTGCCCAGGTTGGAGTGCAATGGTGCCATTTCGGCTTACTGCAACCTCCGCCTCCTGGGTTCAAGTGATTCTCCTGCCTCAGCCTCCCTAGTAGCTGGGATTATAGGTGCCCACCACCACGCCCAGCCAATTTTTTATATTTTTAGTAGAGATGGGGTTTCACCATGTTGGACAGGCTGGTCTTGAACTCCTGACCTCAGGTGATCCGCCTGCCTTGGCCTCCCAAAGCACTGGGATTCCCAGTGCATTTCTAAATGTATCGCCCTCTCCTCAAAGTTCCCACTGGAAGTCTCATAGGCACTTCACATTCAGCATGTCCCAAACGAAACTCACCAGCTCTTCCCCATTGTTCAGTGATCGTAATTTCTGTTACCACTATCCACCAGATACCCGGCCAGAAATTTGGGAAGCATCCTGGGTTCCAACTTCTGCATTCCCCACAACAAGTCTTCACATCCTATAGTTCTAGCTTAAAAAAATCTCCAAAACAGTCCACTTCCCTTTGCTTCTACTGCCACCTCCTTAGTTCACGCTACCATGATTTCCCCATGAATACAGCTAAATCTACTTAATTGGCTTGCCTATCCACTCTTTCCAGTCTCATATTCACTACAAACAGGGAGATCTTTCTAAAATCTAAATCTTATCATGTCACTCCTTTGCTTAAAATCATTCTATTACTTTTCCTAGAAAAATGTTCAAATTTCCAACTGTGCTTTAAAGGGCCCACATTGCAGACTTCATCTCTAACCACTCCCTTGTTTCCAATCCTACTAGATTTCCATCATTTCTTCAAACTCACAATGCTCTCTACTGTTGTACAGCTTATAGGGTGTTTTTATTTGTCATTTATATCCTGAGAATGCAGTGATGGATATACGGAATTACTTCTACTTCAGTACAGAGTATCAGACATTAAGACCACTCCACCCAGATTCATTAAAAGATTAAAGGGGCGGGGAGAGGGAATGAGGTACCAACCTGAATGAGCATCCAGCTAAACTGGCAAAGATATAGGTAATGTGTGACAGCAGCCATAGCTGAACAGCTCTCCTCAGCCAGTTGGGGACTTGCGTATGCAGACGCCAGAAACAGAATCTGTAAGAAACAGATACTTCTATTTTTAAAATATGCTAAAATCGATGAAGAATATTAAGAAAGTAAACTGCTTTCTTATCTAAATCTATGACTCAGTGATTCCATGTGAAAGTAAGTTGACTTCTTGCCCAAACTGATATGACTAAGAGTCATTCTAAAAATGGCAATATATGGATTTTTATATTTCTAAGAAACAGTGCATGATATGAAATTATGCTACATGTTGCTCTAGGCTCTCAAGAGAAAATTCTCAAAGTAAACCTTGTTCTTATCATTGATGAACAAAAATCCCATGAAATACATTTATTTTAGCAAAGTAGAAAATAGTGGAAATGCCACTCCTTGTGAAAATCAAAGCTAATGGGAGAGAAAAGAAAGAAAAATAAAATCCTTGACTTTACCATCACCTGCAGCCTCTTGCCAGGAAGTAACATAGATAACAAAATAGACTTAAAATGAGTTTAAAAATTCAAATTATATGGTTATCCTAATTTTTGGATTTTTATTTCAAGTGCCTTTAAGCCTTTGTTCAAAAGTCACAATGAGGCCTCTCTTGACCACACTAAGTTTCCTTCTTACACACATAATTCCCCTAACTCTACTTCTCTCTCACTCTCTCTCTCTCTGTTTTTAACCAGCACACATCACCTTCTAACATGCTTTGTAATTTGCATTTTTTTTTTTTTTGGCTATTAGTCTCACCTCCTAGAATATAATCCCTGCAAAGACAGGATCGTTGACTGTTTTACTCAGTAATGGAACCCAAGCACCTAGCTCAGTGACTGGCACACGGTAGGTACTCAATAAATACTTGCTGAGTAATGAGCAAGTGAAGTGAAAGACTCTTTGTGATTTCTATCTTTTTGTATTTTCTCCAATAAATGACTACTGTGTCAAATATTGCAATGATGAGTGTAGATGGCAGGGGGAAACTTGGAGCAATAATATTCTGCTATAAATTCTCAATGAATAAACTCTGGCTCCCCCTTATAGACAGGAATCAATTTTTTGACTGTATTTTCAGAGGGTACCACTGTGCCTGGAATATAGAGATGATCAATAAGCGTTTATTAAAAGAATGAATGATTTATTCCAAAAGGACAGAGGAAAAAACTAGTTGACTTATGCCTTAAAACCTCTTAACTTTTAAAAAGAAAACATGAATGCTTTTAATGCTATTTGAATTCATTAAAAAAAAATAATGTGCCCAAAAATAAATAAGACCATGGAACAAAATGTTGTTTAAATTTCAAGTGAAATATACCCTTCCCCAATCCTCTTGTTACCAAGGACATGTCCCTCAACTCCCCTTGAAAATTTCTACTCAAGTGTATTGGTAGGGCAGCATCCCTGTGGTAAATTCATTAGGATCTGCAGTGAGGCTTTGCATGTTCCCAAAACCTCAATTTCACAATGAAAGATGCACCTTAACCTGATTCCTCAGTCAATTACATAAGACCCAACATGCTAATTTAAAATTAATAATTATTAATAATCACCAATAATTTATTACTATAATTGATATTGCCTGTAAATTAATCTACAATATGTATCTCTTATGCCGAAGTGACTCTTCTTGGAAACTATTCATTAAGTACCTTCCTGTGCCTGCCTGATCAAGTATAGATTTTTTAAAAAATCTTTTTTTTCAAGCTACAGACAGTGAACGAGTCATTTTCCCTTTCTACTTCCCTCATCAATAATAGAAGGAAGTTGGGAAAAATCAACTCCAAAGTCCCTTTCTACTCCAAGACTCCAGAACAATTTTTAAAATGAGAAGTACCTTGATTCAAGTTTCTGTTTACTTAGCCCTAGATTTGGTGCATTTGTAATACACACTATTAAAAAGAACGCATGCCAGCATTTAAAGCAGAAAATAGAAATTTATGTAACATTATTTCCTGACAATCTGATACAAATGAGTTCCCTTAAAAAAAAAGTCCACAAATTCACCTTTCTAGAATGCACCACAACATAGCTTTTGAATTATTAGAGATTATGCTTATATTTTCCTTGACTTTTTTGCCTAATTTTACCATTTATTCTGACCTTTATTATAGGTCAGAAATTAAACCTTCCTAAATTCCACAATTATTCCTTGAACACCTTCTATGCACTAAGCACTGGAACTATGACTTAAGAGTATGGTATGGTTTAGCAAAAATAAATAAATAAAGGATAAAAAAGCAATCATTTTAACATTTCATGTTCTGTCTTTTTACAAAGGTGCATCTATTTCCATAAAGTCTTCATAAATTTACATGCAATAAATTCAAGCCTTTCTAATTCAGATTCTATTATATGGATTGTGTTGAAGTTTACTTCGTAGTTTTGTTCTAATCAACTTATATAGGTTGTTATGTAATAGAATAGTGTAATCCAAATTATAATTGAATATGTTTAGCTTTAAGCATTCTATGAAACTATTTATAAGTATATGCTAACTTAAATAATTCTTTTCTTTTTCAATATGTTTTCTTTGAAGCAATTAAATCAGTACAGGTTCTTGTTTAAAACTGTATTTACTTTCAGAATAGTTTTAACATCCAAAATTCTATTCCTAAGCTATGATTTGATATTTTATTACACTCTAATCTCCTTTTCTAAATTATAAGAAGATCAGTTATAAATCTACTTTTGTAAACCATGAAAGTTGTTCCAGGTTATTATCTGAATTATGGGAATTGCTTCTGTCTGTACAGGAGATTAGTCAGCAAGAGGAGGCTGAGCTGTCACATTGCACACTGCTATAAAAGGGATGCACAAAAAATACTTGGAGAACTAGGTATTACATGTGACCAGGCCTACCCAAAATTTCATTAACTTAATTTAAGATAGAAATAAAATGAGACCAAGAAAACAAAATAAATAAAATCTCCCAGCATATTTAGCTTTCTCATTTTTAAGGCTACATAACCTAAAAATAGATGGAGCTTCACCATTGTTCTTTTATTCAAACACATAGAGATCACCAGAAAAAAGGTTATTTTCACAGTCAGTTCTCTGAAAGCATTAAGTTGAACATGAACAGAAAAAAGGAATTTTTCAAAGGTTCTCAGTTGTTCATACATTGATTTATTCAGTATGAATGAGTGCTTAAGTACCCTCTATCTACAAAGTATTGTGCTGGGCAAGATGAAGTACATGATTGCAGAAAACTGCTGTATACCAGCATGGCGCTACATGTTTTCCCTCGTTCTTTTGTGTATAACTCACATATTAATGATGTGAAACTATTATTGTTTGTATCTCAATTTAGTAAATAACGAAGGAAGAACTATAGGATAATTAACATGTTTAAAGGTCCTTAAACAAGTTTTAAATTTAAATTGGGATTCAAATTCTGGTATCCTGATTTGCAGGAGCAGCATTCTTTCTTGAGCACCATGCTACTGCCTACAAAGCTAAATCGAGCACAGTCCCCTCTCGAAGTGCTAACATTCTAGGTCACTGTTTCTCAATTCGTTTTACTCCATGGCCCACCACAGGCTCATAATGACAATCAAATATAATGCCAAGAGCAAATATAATACTATTCTCAATTCCATTTTTATATAACATATACACAACTTGAGAAAAGAAAAATAAATATAGTTCCCCCAAAAAGTATTTGAGATATTCTTTTTAAAATGACTTATAAAATTCTCTGCTTATTCTGATTGCTTAGAGCTCTACTGTGCCAGCCAACGAAGGAAATGAAGAGTAAATACTTTTTAGAAAACTTAAATATACAGCATGTGTCCCCACTTGCTTGGGCTAAATAACAACTAATGATAAATATTAGTTTTCCTATAAACCTCAATTCTCAGTGCTCCTTAATATATACACCCTCCTCCCTCAGTTTACTACGGATACTCTCACTCCTTTCCCTATAAAATTATTCTTGAAATGACCCCCCCCTTTTTTTTTTTTTTTTTTTTTTTTTGAGACGGAGTCTCCCTCTGTCACCCAGGCTGGAGTGCAGTAGCATGATCTTGGCTCACTGCAACCTCCGCCTCCCGGGTTCAAGCGAATCTCCTGCCTCAGCCTCCGGAGTAGCTGGAACTACAGGGCGTGCCACCATTTTTTGTATTTTTAGTAGAGACGGGTTTTCATCGTGTTAGCCAGGATGGTCTCGCTCTCCTGACCTCATGATCCGCCCGCTTCGGCCTCCCAAAGTGCTGGGATTACAGGCGTGAACCGCTGCGCGCGGCCAAAACTAGTCAGTTTTTACAGGACCAGCTCAAATTCTACCTGCTTACTCTGATCATGGCAGATTCCTAGACTATCCTATTTTTTAAAGTGGGAGCATTTTGTTATCGAGCATTTATAATGAGCCAAATGTAGTTCTTTCTAATAGAAGGGTGCCTAAGGGTGAAGCTAGACACATGATACAATAAAATGTGACAAGTATTGTAGCAGGGTATGGAGTAAAATATTAGGAGAATGCAGAGTATTAGGAGAATGAGAGTATTAGCGCTGCTTGTGGGGATTCAAAGAAATTTTCAGAGACAAAACCCAAGTCCCATCTGCCCCACTTTCTCTTCCTAAGTTTATCTTCCATAAGACTCTTCGTACACCATTCTATCCAAATGCATTTACTGCTATTCCCTAAACATACTTCTTCATGTCTTGACTCTTGCCTTTGTTCTTCCTCTTCCTCTTATCTAGAATTTCTTTTTCTCATCTTCCCAGGTTGAACTCATGTTTACCTTTCACAAAACGTGGTAGAACTCTGTCATGAATAACTGGAAATTCTACCTGCTTACTCTGATCACGGCAGATTCCTAGACTTTCCTACTTTTTAATACCTGGTTATTCCTTTCAATCATAAACAAACTTTTCCTCCTCTGAATTTTCAGAATAAGATTTTATTGTAATAATTTTTCTTATAAATCTCGTTTTAAATAAAATTAATTTTAATGTCTTCGAAAACTGTCAACTTCTTAAAAACAATTTGATCCTAGCCATTCTTATAATTATTTTAAAGTACATTTTTGTAAAAAAGAGAACACGGCAAGCATCCTGTACGGAATTCTATCGAGTTTGAACATAGTAGGTGTTTGTTTAAAAAACAGCTTTATTGATGTATGATTGACAGACAATAAAAGGTGCACATTTAGAATATTTGACTTAATAGGTTTTTGCACCTGTGAAGCCATCATCACAATGAAAATAATGAACCCATGCATCAGCCCCAAAAGTTTTCTCCTGCCTTTTGTAGTACCTCTCTGCACCACCACCACCCCTACAACCCTAGGCATACACTGATCTGTGTTTTGTTTTTTGTTTTTTTGAGATGAGTCTCGGTCTGTCACCCAGGCTGGAGTGCAGTGGCGCGATCTCGGCTCACTGCAAGCTCCGCCTCCTGGGTTCACGCCATTCTCCTGCCTCAGCCTCCCGAGTAGCTGGGACTACAGGTGACCGCCACCATGCCCAGCTAATTTTTTGTATTTTTAGTAGAGACAGGGTTTCACCGTGTTAGCCAGGACGGTCTTGATCTCCTGACCTCGTGATCTGCCCACCTCAGCCTCCCAAAGTGCTGGGATTACAGGCGTGAGCCACCGCGCCCAGACACTGATCTGTTTCTAATACATTAGTTTTCATCTATTAAATTTTATATAAATATAGGCATATGTGCTCTTTTGTGTCTAGTTTGTTTCACTCAGCATAATTATTTTGATTTTTTTTCCAAAATAATGTACCAATTTTTTTTCAGCACCATTTGTTGAAAGACTGTCATCTTTCCTCCAGTAAATTGCCTTTGGATACTTGCCTATATATGTGGGAGTCTATTTCTGGACTCTCTAATCTGTTCCCTTGATCTATTTGTCTATGTTTACACCAATACTACATCATCTAGATTACTGTAGCTATATTTCTTGAAAAGGGTAGTGTTAGGTTCTAATTTATTCTTTTCCAAAGTTGTTTTGGTTACTGTTAGTCATTTGCATTTCCATATGACTTTTATGATGAGGTAGTCAATTTCTACAAAAGAAAGCTGAATTTCAATCTGGGGAGAACTGACATATTAACAATATCCACTCTTGCATCTCATGAATACAGTGTCTTTCTCCATTTATTTAGGTCTTCTCTAGCTTCTCTCAGCAGTGTTTTGTAGTTGTCCACATATACCTCCTTCACACATTAAAAAAAAAAAGATTTACCCATAATTCTTTTATATGTTTGATATTATTGTAATTGATATTTTTATGAAATTTTAGTTTCTGATCATTCCTTCCTCACACATAGAAATACAATTTATTTTTATATATTGATCTTGTACCCTGTAAAGTTACAGAATCACATTAGTTTGAGGAGCTGTTTTGTAGATAACATTGTATTTTAAATATAGGATCATGTCATCTCTATATAAATAGGGTTTTACTTATTTGCTAATTAGAAAGCTCTAATTGTCTTATCTTGCCTATTGTACTTGCTGGGAAAAATATATGCACACACACATACACACACACTATTAAATAGAGGTGGCAAAAATGAACATCTTTGTTTTGTTTCTAATTTTAGGGGGAAAGCATTCAGTTTTTCAGCATTAAGTATAGTTATGGGCTAAATTGTTTCCTCTCCAAATTCACATGTTGAAGTCCCAAACCCCAGTACTTCAGTATGTAACTGTATTTGAAGATAAGGTTTTTAAAGAGGTAATTAAGTTAAGAAGAGGTCTTTAGAATGGGTCCTAATCCATTATGATTGGTATCCTTACAAGAGGTGAAAATTTTGGACACAGACACACACATGCACAGAAGAAAGACCACGTGAAGACAAAGGGAGATGATGGCCACCTAAAAGCCAAGGAGAGAGGTCTCAGAATGAAGTCAACCCTGAAGACACCTTCAACTCAGACTCTAGCCTCCAAACTGTGAGAAAATTAGTGTTGTTAAAGCCATCCAGTCTGTGTTACTTTGTTATGGCAGCCCTAGCAAACTAATAGAAGTATGATGTTAGTTACATAGTTTCATAGATACCTTTATTAGGTTAAGAACATTCCTTCTATTCTTACTTTGCTGTTTGCTGGGAGTTTTATTGAGAATTGATATTAAATTTTGTTAATTATATTTCCCTATTGAAATTATCCAAAATATTTCTTTTTCTTTTTCCCTTTTTCTTTTCTTTTTCTTTTTTTTTTTTTTTTTTTTTGAGACAAGGTCTGGCTCTGTCACCCAGGACAGAGTACAGTGGCACAATTTTGGCTCATTGCAGCCTCATCCTCCTGGACTCAAGCAATCCTCCCACCTCAGCTTCAGAAGTAGCTGGGGACTACAGGCATGCACCACTGGCCTGTCTAATTTTTTTATTTTTTCTTTTTTTGTAGAGTCAGGGCTTTGGCATGTTGCCTAGGCTGGTCTTGCAATCCTGAGCTCAGGTGATCCACCTGCTTCAGCCTCCCAAATAAAAAATATTTTTATTTTAGTTTGTTATTAATTACATTGATTAATTTTTGAATTTTAAGTCATCCTTGCATTATTGGGATAGCTATCATTCTGTTGTGATATATTATCCTTTTGACTTGCTAACATTGTATTAAGAATATTTGCGTCTATGTTTATGAAAGACATTGGTTGGTAGTATACTACTTCATATATAGCATGAAAACCTCACAATAACATACTTTACTATTTTCTCTCCTGATCTCCTGGCATATATTCTACTTTTATATATGTTGCAAACCTCACACTACTTTGCTATTATTTTTTCTTCAATAGTTAATTATCTTTAAAATAGATTGATACTAGGAAAAACTTCATATAGTAATATATATACACATATATTTATATACACATATATGTAAAATATATAACATATATAGTTAAAATATATACATATGTTATATATATACTATATGTAATATATATATATATATATAAAAACAGTTGAAATTAGAAAAAGGAAGCAAAATTAGCCCTCACTACAGAATTTTTATAGAGGTATTTTAATATGCTTTTATTTTTTCTCTTTTCTTTAAAAAGCCATCTTCTGAGAAACAGATCTTTATGAGTCATTAACACCAAGACTAGTCTTTTTCATCTGGTATACAGCCAAAGAAGTACTAATTTATTTTTATAAGAAATACAGCAACAATAATAATAGTTACCATTTAATGAATGGTTTTCATGTGCCAGGTACTGTGCTAAAGGCCCTAGAGATATTATTTCATCATATTTAAATAATCTATGCAATTTAGAGATCACTGTTTTTTTTATTGCACAGAGAAGGAAACTGAGGCTTAATAAAAGTAAATACATTTGCCAAGGGCACAGACCTAAGGAAAGACTTTTTTCCTGCTTAATTATGCTTAGTAGAGATTGCCTGGATCATGTGCCACTTGGAATAATGCCATACTTAGTTTCCTGCATTTTCTGTATCTTTTCTTCATTACCTTGTGCCCACATAGCATGTTTACTTTTTTTTTTCTGGGCTAGCATCTTTTTCACTAGTGTTTCTACTCAGTCCCTTAAGAGAATATTTAATTGTCAGGAATATTCTGTCAATACTAAATCTTAACATTTGCTGTTATTGATAGCATCTTAACATTACAGCTCTTTCCACAGATGTCACACAGTTATGCCTAAGATACAACAGATTCAGGACTTGAGCCAAGTCTGTTGACTCCAAAGCCTGTGCTTCTAACCACTTTTAATACTTAAAATAACCACTTAAAATCACCGACGCTAGCATGTACTCCAAAAATCACTAAAGCCACATACTCATACTTCCTGTTTGTATAGGAGATTCTCTAGAAGTACATAAAGTCCCTTCATTTGAAGGAAGAACAACAAGTGCAAAGGCTGGCTGAAATATCAAGCTGAAACATCAAGATCATTTGAATATTACAAAGGTTGAACTAAATTTTACATATAGATTTGGATTTTCAAAGTCACATTTCTCAGTTCTGTAATGACAGTTTATGAATTCTGTGGAAACAAAACAGTCTCTATATCTGGAGTGAACATAATTAAATTCTTTACATAGATAGCACACTAAGGTTTGTATTCTACTACTTTGCTGATGGTACTGAGTCGTTACTTAGAAAATTCAGATTTTAGATAATTTTGTTGTCATTATTGTTGTTGAACAATTAACTTGTGACAAAACCATGTTCATTTTTTCATTTTATTTTGGTAGTGGATACATGGCCAGAATCTGAATACAACTGATACGTGGTCTGAATACAATTCAGACTCTACAGTCACTTCAAAATTGTACAGTAAATTTATTTGAAATATATAATGGGAAATTGCTGTTTTTGCTTCATAAGTTATCAATTGAAAATATTTTGATTCAACTTTCTTATGGAATTCCTTGGACTTAGATAAGCATACATATAAGCTGGAAAGGAAACCTTGTTAGATGGAATTGAAGAGAAACTGAGCAAGACTAATAAAATTCTATATAAATCTAACAATAGTGTTTATTAACTCACAGGCCATTGCCTAACCTTACTGTGCAACCTCCAAAGTTTATACTTTCTCTGCCTGACAACATAAAAGAAATTAATGTGTTTTCTCTAAGTGCAGTGACACTAGCTGTTTCTTATAAATTAAAAAAAATTGTTATTCCTCCCATTTTACATCAAGGATATGATTGCTTGTCCTTAATTATTTAGAGAGTTATCATTTCCCTGCTACATACACGTATATTTTTAACTACAGAGCAGAATTCCCAAATATTTTATCCAACATAAAGTTGACAGAGAAGCCAACATCAAAGACTACTTTTATTGCATAATTGCTTTAGTTAGAACACTTTCCCAAGTACAAAAGTGTTGCATGACCTATAAAAAGATAAAAAAAGAGGGGGAAAGTATTTCAATATGAGAGCATTTTACAAATCAGATCATCTTTTCATTCCTTTATCTAATCATTCATTCATTCCATCAACAAATGTATTCTGTGTGCTTGCCACATGCCTGATTCCAGAGCCAAGGTTCTGTTATTTTAAATCACATTCTATTTCAGGTTGGGGGTTATTTTGAGAAGGCCTGGGATGTTTGAATAAACAAACATATAAAGGACTCTCTGCTTTGGGGCAGCAGGCAAGAAGTATAGACAATAAAATATACAGGTCTTTGGAATATAAAATTGGGAAATGCATTATTTTCAGATAGAAAGCAAGAAAAATATTATGATTTTGGTTTATTTGCTCATCAATGAGGAAGAAATGTGTCTGAGTCAGTTCGGGCTGTTATGACAAATGTTATTACAGAGACTGGGTAGCTTAAACAACAAATGTTTATTTATCATGGTTCTAGAGGATGGAAAGTCCAAGATCAAAGTGCCAGAAGATCTGGTGTCTGGTGAGGACCCGCTTCCTGGTTTGCAGACGGTCATCGTCTCATTATGTCCTTACATGGCAGAGAACAGAGACAGAAAAAGCGAGCTCTCTCTGGTCTTTTCTTCTAAGTGCACAAATCTCGGTCATGAGGGCTTCACTGTCATTACCTAATTACCTCCCAAATAAAGGCCCCATCTCCAAATACCATCACTCTGTTAGGCAACTGCTAAATGGCAGAAACAATGTTTGAGGAACATAAAGATTCAGTCCAAAGCAAATCAGAAACATAGCAACCAGTGTGTGCCATTAATTCACTCTAATTAATTACTCTGCTTCCTAAGCCACAAAACTACTATTAAGTAAATATCCTAGTAGGTAGAGGATTATATAGCACATAAATAACTTACTTGTTTACATGTCTCAAGTTAACCTATGGAAATATAAAATCATGACTAAACTCAACATTTTGGCCTAAATTGAATTATACTAGGAATAGAAATAATAAAAGAAAATGCAACATATGCACAAATATATCAAATGTTTATACTTTTTAGACTTTATGTTTATAGATAATGCATCATAGTCGTAATTTGGGCAAGTACGAGCAAAGGTAAAGATGTTGAAAGGCAGTTATATTTTTCATAAAGTGACTTCTTTTATATGTCTTTAGGATTTTGTTCAAATGTTTTTACTTAAAATGTTCTATCTTGGTTTGATAGTACGGCATGCCTAAAAAGCAGCAGCTACTAACTCACTAGTTCTGCCTTTTCATATCTCATTCAACTATTTAAAAAAGTGAATTAGTATTTTCTAACGTATAATAGAAAATATGCTAACCCATACAGATCCAACATTTAGTGAGCACATATACACAAATCAAAGCATTAGCAAAGTGCTTTAAGGGATACTAAATTTCATCCCCCAATCTCACCCACAGGCTTTTTAATCTTTATAAATAGGATGTTAAAAAAAAAAAAAAAAGCAAGGCTGGGAAAAGCAGCCCAATATTTTACACAAGGTTTTACATGACATGTGGATATCTAATATATTTTGTTATCATTAAAAAGCCACGTTAGCTGAGTTACCCCTTAGTTACCTTAATATTTGTTTAAATATAGAAAGTACTTTTTAATCACTATTGGTAATTATTTGATAAGTCCATTGGCATAGTTAAAGGAGTATAGCATAAATTTGATTAACATTTAAAAATAAAACACATGCCTACAGGTTTTTAAAGAAAACAGTTCTTATCTTTTATCTAGATTTTTAAGGAATGAAAAATGAAATAAAATTTCTACAACCATTACCATACTCTTATGCTGTTCTTTGCACCATTTCCCCTTTAAGAATTATGCAAGAAAATTATAACAATTATTACAAAGAAATGGCACGTATTAGTTTTATAATTATTTTCAATTCAAACTTTTACTTCAAATTACATTAAATACCTAAATTTTTATATGTTTTAAACTTTGAATTGTTTTTCTTCAAGAGCTGTTTTTATTTTGTGTGACTGTTAGAGAAGAAATATCAAGACATTTATAAATTGTTAAGAGTCTTCATTATCTGAGTAGGTCAGTTAAAAAACAAAACAAAACAAAAAACTCACAAACTGATAAAAATAAACTAGATCCTTCAAAAAAATCCAGTATTACCAGAATTGGAGAAAGAAGCATATAAATTCCAGAACTGTCCTAAAATATTGAACGCTGTGGGAACACTGAGTAATATTTTGACTCAACTAAATGAGGAGGGAAGTAATCAACATTTATTGTATTCTTACAGCGTGGTAGGCTTTCTGTGATTTCTACAGATAGGTTATTTCATTTTAATCCCCATAATAGTCTTATAATGTTATTATCCCTGTGTGATAGCAAAGGTAACAAAGGTCTCACAGCTAACCAATGACAAAACTTGCACTGGGCTTACCCGACCTCAGCTCAGTTCTCTTTTTGCTATTCTCTGCTGCCATTATGCTGCTTTACGAAAACTTCTGAAACTCAAACAAGGGCTATCATGAGTTCTTTGAATTAATGGAGATGCAATTGAGATTTTTTCACATGGCTTTCAAAAATATTTCTGTTAATACCAGTGTTCCCGTACACTTGGTCCAAGCTAACCAATGAACCTCACTGGTGAGTAAAATTGTGGTCTTTTCAATGAATAATCACTAAACTGGTTTTCCTTTTATGTGAACACTAAAATTTATATTCTCGCACTGACAAAATAGGTGACAAAACAATTATCAACAGAAAATTCAAGTGGTTATCTTAAAAAAACATGTCCTGATACAGACAATCCAGTAGCAAATAGGAAATAAAATAAAGGAGTACTGTGTGGAAGAAAACAAGGCAAATCAAGAGAGACAAGTCAAGATCTACATAAAAGTTCACTTCCGAATCTAATGGCAGAAATTTTAGAGGAGATTTGAATACTTTTCACTTATTACTATCTATACAGACAGCTCACCTGAGTTCAAGTCCCAAACAGAAAATTTGGTTCTCCTAAGTCATAAAATAATATTTGGAGTAAGACAAGGACTTCTGGAAGCTCAACTGTACTTTAATCATATTACATGTCCTGGATATCTATAGATCAGCCTTTCAGCAACTTCAAGTATCCAGAATGCTCCAGACGTCAAGATAGCCCATCCTTCCACAGACTCCAGTGTTTATCATGACCCCCTCCCTCCATCATAAATGAATTTTAACACAAAGGTAGTACTCTTGAACAGCAAGTAGAAATAAAGATGAAAAGGGCACAAAGATAACTAATGGTATTCCACAATTGGCTGATCAGAAAGAAAAGAGCATGCCAACTGCCTAAGAACACCCATAGACAATCAGTTGTTTTGAATGAAGGTGAATTTTCTCTGGAGAAGTGGCAGAAATCAAAAGAAAGTCAGAGAGAAAACAGAGGGAGGTGGAGGTGGTAGCAGCAGGTCATAGAAATTAGCAGTGGAGGCACTATCTTGGCAGTGGTGACAACCAGTACTAAAAAGAGAGAAAGAATTTTAAAAGTACAATGCAGACTATGGGCAAATATAAATAGTATAATGAAGTTTTGGACAGCCACATACAACTTTTATTTATTTTACATCTGTGTAGAAATTCCAGTCTTCAGTCTTTAGAGAAAATTCTTACTTCAATAATTACAAATAACTGAGCTTTATCAGTATTCCCATTGATTTGCATGACAGTATTATGGCAATTTAGCTATTGTCTGGAAAAATTAATATAGCTTTATATACAGTATAATTTATATCTTAAAAATAGCGTCAACTCTTTATAACTTGAATTTCATGAATCAAAGTTCAGATTTTAAGCACTTTGAGGGCAGGGATCTTATTTATTGACATATCTCTAGTACTGAGCATATTGGCTAAGATCTGATAATTACTATATAGTTGTTGAATAAACATTTGTTATATGCAGTATTCTAACTTATTTAGAAATATTTACAAACCTATGATTTAAAATTTAAGTTTGAATTGGAGACATTCACTTATTGGTAGCCCCATTAAAAGTTATTTACTTTAACAAATACATTATTAACTATAGTACATGTCAATTACTGATAGCCCTGGCACCTAATAAAACAGAAATTGCATTAATGTAAGTAAAATGCTAGTTTTTAGGAGTAAACAGTGACAAAAATAAAATAAAATTTTAGTTACTAGGCTCTATTTAAGTCATGGTCATACGGTATTAGGTTTAAAACTTAAAAATGTCAGGAAATCATTAAAATCCTATTGTCTATTTTCAAGAATCCACAATAATTACAGAAATGTAATTCACTCTTTCCTCAATAAATGACCACAGGTAACTTCAAAACATGTATTACTTAAAAAATCATCCAGAATGCTGACTTGTCCCCAATTCAGTTTTGGAAAACAAGCATTCTTATTGCCTCTCTACAATCCAATTAAACTAGTTCTTCCCTACCAGGCAGAAACTACCTAGCACTGAGGTGGGCTATACGGACGACATTACAGAGCAATGAAATGTTTCCTACTTGGAAAGAGAGGACCATCTAGATGCAAAAATTAGCAAATGCCATTATCAAGGCATGAGTTACATACCAGCTTCCCTTTTGCCTATTGTTTTTATGTTTTCACCACAGATTTTATAACACAATTGCTTGCTCTGCAAAATGAGAATGAGGATATAAAAGAAGAGCGAGGCTTATCTTTGTTGTGACCTATAATATGAAATATTCATCATTTTTTTTTAATTAGCCATATCATCCATAGGAAGAAAGAGAGATACAGGTAACAGAAAAACATTATTTATAATTCATTTACTATTATGCAAGTTGATCAGAGATACATACTCAAGCCTAAGCTCTCACTACAAGGTGCCAAGTTGAAATTTTGTTCCCCTTCAACTAAAGTACTCCCGCTACTCCAGCATCTGTGTATCACTCAATGGTTTAAGTTACTCAAAATTTTGACTCCCTTTTTTTCTTTATCCTGTATAATTGGTTCTCAAATTCTATCAGTTATATTTTTAAAATAGTTCTTAAAGCCTGGGCGCAGTGGCTCATGCCTGTAATCCCAGCACTTTGGGAGGCCAAGGTGGGTGGATCACCTGAGGTCATGAGTTCGAGACCAGCCTGACCAACAGGGCAAAATCCTGTCTCTACTCAAAATACAAAAATTAGCTGGGCATGGTGACGGGCACCTGTAATCCCAGCTACTCGGGAGGCTGAGGCACAAGAATCTCTTGAATTGGGGAGGCAGAGGTTGCAGTGAACTGAGATCACCCCACTGCACTCCAGCATGGATGACAGAGCGAGACTCCATCTCAAAAATAAATAAATAAAATAGTTCTTAGATATGTCCATCCTTACCCCTTTCCACTATTATTTCTCACCTGGAATACTTCCCTCTCCACAGTGAACAGTGTAATTGCATTGATATATAGCAATATACATACACTAAGAGAGATATACTAATATATCTTAAAGTGGGAATAAGACATTCCTTTTCATCCAGGAGATAAATGCAGTTTAAGATGTGGCATGGTACTTTAAAATCTGTTCATTACTACATTTTTCATTGAAATGGGTACCACATTTTAATGAATGTATCTCCAGTTCTCCGACATTCAGAAACATTCAATTGTTAAGATGCTGATAGGGATCATGGACAAACCATTGTACAAAGTTCATGTTTAACAATGCATTATTCTGGAAATGATTAACGAAACTTCAGTAAAGGCATCCTTCCTTGTCAAAGAAACACCACATCAGAGCACTCTGTACTGTACTGAGTCACTTCCAAAGAGTCAATGCACACAGTCCATTTTAAAATAAGAGGGTTGGGCTGGATGAAATGTAATATACCTTGTCTTACAGCTCTAACATTCTATAATTTTATTTTTTTTGCTTCTTTCTGGTTTATCATTCAAAAGCATTTCAGAATACTTGCATTAGACTCTAACCAAATCTAGCCATTATGTGCAAGGGCACTCTGTTATGCAAAAAGCCCCTAGAGAATTTCCCTGTAGTGGGAAGGTGATGTCCTCTTTCTATTTTTCCCACCACCTGTCCTTTCAGTAACTTATTCTGGAACTTGCTCTTCCATTTATTACCTCTAACATCTATATCTATAATGTTTCTTACTAATTCCCCATTCATTTTTAATTTTATAGTCATTAAGAGGAATACATGTACTACATGATTTGCAAGATCGAATAGTTTTATAAGGTCATAACAGAAAGGTTGTTAAAACAATTTCTACCTGGGATTTCCCTTTATCATCACCTTAAAATTTTTTTAGATGGAAGTTTAACATACATACAGTAGGGTGCACTCACCTTAAATTATAGTTAAAGTTTACACATAGACCCATATAAAGTATAGACCCACAAACCAGATCATGGTATAGAACTTTTCTAACACCTTGCAAGGCTCTGTCATTACCCTGAAACCTAAAGTATTCATGTATACTTGCATCATCATCATTAATTTTGCCTATTCATGAACTTCATATAAATGGAACCATGTAGTATGTGCTATTTCGTGCCCAGTTTCTCTTAACAAGTATCTGTGAGATTAACCCATACTGTTGCATGTAGCAATATTTCACTTTTTTAATTGTCATATAGTATTCCATTGAATGAATACAGGAAAATGTATCCATTCTACTTCTGATGGACACCTGAGTTGTTTACTATTTCATGCTAGTGTTAAAAAAGCTGCAATAAATATTTTATACCCAGATGGCCCCGACTTATGATGTTTGACTTACAATTTTCTGACTTCATGATGGTGCAAAAGTGATACATATTCAGTAGAAACTGTGCTTGGAGTACTCACACAACCATTCTGTTTTCCACTTTTAGTACAATACTTAATCAATTATTTGAGATGTTAAACACTTTATTATAAAATAGACTTTGCGTTAGATGATTTTGTGCAACTGTAGGCTAATGTAAGTGTCAGAGCTTGTTTAAGGTAGGCTAGGTTAGGCTATGATGTTTGACAGGTAAGGTATATTTAATGCATTTTAAACTTACAGGTTTATTGGGATGTAACCCCATTGTAAGTCAAGGACCATCCCTACTTGTTTTCTATGGGACATTTCTCTTGGGTATTTACCTAGGAATAAAGTTGAAGGGTCATAGGATACCATGTGTTTATACGTTTAGCAGATATTCCTACTGGTAACACTTATGTTATCCACTGTTTGTTCTTCTTAATCTTAGCCATTCTAGTTGGTGAACAGTTGTATGTCATTGTGGTATACAACATACTTCAATGTTCTTTAACTTAGGTTCCGTGGTCACCTAAGGCCAAGATAACCTTTTAGTCCTCATCCTACTTGCACTGCTTGGTATTTTATATTACTGACCATGTCCTCTTTCTTTATACTTGCTTGCTCCTAGCTCACCTCCTTATAAAACATAAAAATTTCAGACTTTGGAACCAGACTCCTGGATTCAAATTCTAATATCACCTAGTAACTAACAGAATAATGTCAGGGAAGTTACTTAACTTTCTGAACTTCATTAGTGATAGCTTTAAAATCAAGTTAATTATATCTGCCTTGTGGAGTAGCTGCGTAGAATAAGTCATAATTCATTTAGTATATCTCAAACATTTCTGCTCAAGCACCTTTGTAAGGAAAGGATATGAATGTCTGAGTTCTCCTGGGAAGTCTGGGGCTACATCTTTGCCAAAGACTTCTTTTGTGTTTACATGTGAGTGTGTCTGTCACATTGAATCTTTTAAAACTCATCTGCATTTTATAATACTTGTTGCTCAATATCATGTTTATTTAAACTACATATTAATGTCATTATGCCATAAAATAACATCAATGATTGATGATATAGGGAGATAGGACATGTGGATTCTCATTTCACTCTGAAAAATTATTCTCTGTGCCTGGAGGATAAACATACCTTTGTTTGATAAGACTTTTAGGTAGAGTGCCTGTACTGACCTTCCTCACCCTATTTCAGGACCTGCTTTCTCTTCCTCCTACCTCCCTTAAATACTGGTGTTCTGGGCCTTCTTTCATATGTCTTTTATATCCCCACTTTCATCCATCAATACTCTAATGCCGTCTACACCTGTATTTTCGTTTCAACTTCTTCCTGAGAATCACATCAACATTTAAAATAATCCACTCATCAAAGATTTCATGATGAAAACATAAAAAAATTAGAACAAAAGCAAAAATTGAAAAATGGGATCTAATTAAACTAAACCCTACAGAATGGGAGAAAATTTTTGCAATCTATCTGTCTGACAAAGACGTAATATCCAGAATATACAAGGAATTTGAACAAATTTACGAGAAAAAAAAAACCCCATTAAAAAGTGAGCAAAGGACACGAACAGACACTTCTCAAAAGAAGACATTTATGTGGCCAACAAACATATGAAGAAAAAGCTCGATATCACTGATTGTTAGAGAAATGCAAATCAAAATCACAATGAGATACCGTCTCATGCCAGTCAGAATGGCAATTATTAAAAAGTCAAGAAACAACCAATGCTGGCAAGGCTATGGAGAAATACGAACACTTTTGCACCGTTAGTGGGAATGTAATAATTTACATTTAGTGGGAATGTAATAATTCAACAATTGTGGAAGACAGTGTGGTGATTCCTCAAAGACCTAGAACCAGAAATACCATCTGAAGCAGCAATCCCATTTTTGGGTATATATCCATAGGAATATAAATCATTCTATTATAAAGATACATGCACGCATATGTTCACTGCAGCACTATTCACAATTGCGAAGACACGGAATCAACCCAAATGTCCATCAATGATAGACTGGATAAAGAAAATGTGGTACATATATACCATGAAATACTATGCAGCCATAAAAAGGAATGAGATCATGTCCTTTTCGGGGACATGGATGTAGCTAGAAGCCATTATCCTCAGCAAACTAACACAGGGACAGAAAACCAAACACCGCATGTTCTCACTTATAAATGGGAACTGAACAATGAGAACACATGGACACAGGGAGGGGAACAACACACACTGGGGCCTGTTGTGTGTGGGGAGTGGGGGGAGGGAGAGCATCAGGATAAATAGCTAATGCATGTGGGGCTTAATACCTAGATGATGGGTTGATAAGTGTAGCAAACCACCATAGCACACGTTTACCTACGTAACAAACCTACGTGTCCTGCACATGTATCCTAATACTTAAAATTAAATTTTAAAAAAATCCAACCAATAAGTATAGCCACACAGATATTGCAAAATGATTATGTTCAAATCTCAATTCATTATGTTATCTTTTGCCAAAGTTCTACCTGTCCATCTCCACTAATGGAGTGATTCTTACAATGTAATTAAAAAGCCTTACCATGATCTTGCAATGCCCTATATGATCTTGCCCTATCTACTCTGTCACCTAATCATCTATACCACTGTGCCCATTACTCACTCAGCTGCGGCATTGCAGTCCCTTCATTTTCTTGAACAAACCAAGCCCTTTCTTGTTTTAGATTCTTTGCACGTGCTCTTCCCTTTGCCTGGGATATTCTCCTTCTAGGTGGTTCTTGTCCATCTTATTTGTCTCAGTTCAAACGTCATTTCCTTCGGAAGATAATCTTTGATCATATTCCTTGTATTACTTCTTATTGTATAAGTCTGCTAATTGTCCCTCCCTCCCTCCCTCCCTTCTTTTTTTTGAGAAAGGGTCTCACTCTGTCACCCAAGCTAGATAGAGTACAGTGGCAAGATCTTGTCTCACTGCAACCTCTACCTCCTGGGGTCAAGTGCTCCTCCCATCTCAGCCTCCAGAGTAGCTGGGACTACAGGCACACACCACCATGTCCCGCCCAATTTTTGTATTTTTTGTAGAGACAGGGTTTCGCCAGGCACTTCTCAATCTCCTGGGCTCAAGTGATCTATCTGCCTCAGCCTTGCAGGGTTCTGGGATTACAGGAGTGAGCCACTATGTCTGGCTGAAACTATTATATTTCTTTATGATAACTTCAGCACCCAGCACAAGCTCTGCATCAGAGTAGGTGTTCAATAAATATCTGTGGGATGAAGGCATTAGGTATCATCCACTGCTCCCTTTCTCATCTAGTACCCTCCCTCAGTGGAGTTTGATTTTAGTCTTTTGGCCCCAAGATAGTAATCTGCTGTGTTGAAAACAAGCCCTGGATTGGCCAATGCCCTCCTATGGAAGTCTCTCACCAATGCCCTCAGTGTTGGTCAAGTCCATGTGACTGAGCATCCCTTAGAGGCCCAGGAGCCCTGCTACCCTCTGAAGCCCTGCTTGAACCACAGCTTACTTGATTGGGAAGGTGGGAAATAAGTGGTCCTGCCTCCTCCTAGTTTTGGTGGGCTCAGTCTTCCTCTCTCGTTATTGAAGTAACCAGTTTAGAATATTAAAGAGAACAGAGAAGAACAAAAAAAAAATCTGTTTTTGGAATAGGAAGAAATTCAGTTCATTAGCCATGAAGTGCCCTGTGGTTTTGCTTTTTTAACCTCAGCATTTAAAGAGGGCCTGGATTTATAAACATATGTTGAATTGAACTGAAGGCATCTGTAATCAACACTATAACCATGATTGTGTTGGTGATATTTCTAGTAAGATAAAATATGTTTACAGACAAGCTTTTTGTTTAGTCATGGCCTAAAAATATTAATATAGTCAATTATTTTCGATTTAACCACAGAGTCATCTTTTAAGTGCTTAGAAATTTTGGAATTTAATTTTAAAAAGTAAATATTCCTGAATTAAATACAAACAAAATCATGTTTAATCAAAAGGACTTCCCATTTTCTCAGCAATAAAATTAAATGGATTTTTCTTCTTGACAGCATTTAAAGGTCCCAAAGAGGAGTTTCAGCAACACTGTACTGTGAAAAGTGTCAAAATTGATGACATGTTTCCAACAGTTTGTCAATTAAATAATTCAAACTAATAAATTAACTTCCATGAGAAATAATCATCCTACATCTTCTTAAATTAAAATGAGTTATATTATACTCCTATAGGAGAAAAAATATTTGAGGTATAAAGGTCTTTTGGGTACCAGCCAGTCTGAGCATAAAAGTGAATACTGCTTGACATACATTTAGATTTGGGGTCCAGTTTATATAATCTCTAGTGTATTTACTACATAACACAGAATGAGTGTTTACTATACTTAATCAGAATATACAACCCTGGTTATCTCTTTTATAATTCTCTCTTCAAAACCAGGCAAACCAATTGGTATTTCAATGTCATGTGTTTATTTTTTCCTCTTTTTCTTCAAGTAGGACCTAAAGGGAAGGTACAGTACAATCATCATAATAAAAAAATGTATACATGTAAATGCCTGCTGCCCTGATTCACAGAGCAACTTGGGGTCACTGGGCATCTGTAAAAAACAGAGTCACATACTACTGGAACTGCAAAATACCTTAAAGACCGGCAATTCCAACCCCATTATTTCATCAATGAAGACAATTAGCCAGAGGGAAAAAAGATTACTTAATGTACTAAATAAATACTTTTTGGTTAGCTTTTAGGTATCAAAAATTATCCAGGCATTGAGTATATAGAAATGAATAAAACGGACTTAAAGCTTGCCTTCATAGAATTCCCATGTTAGAAAGATAAACCAACAAATTAATATATAACTACAAATATAGTAAATACAATAAAGATAGTTTAAAAAGGGGGTTGGTACTGGGTTGAATAGTGCCCCCCCTACACCTCAATTCATGTATACCTGGAACCTTAGAAGTTGACTTTATTTGGAAATAGCATCTTTGCAGACGTCATTAGATAAAATGAGGTCTTGCAGAAGTGAGGTGGGTTCTAAATCCAATGACTGATGTTCTTATAAGAAGGCCATGTGAAGAGACCCAGACACACCCAGGGAAGAAGGCCATGTGACCACAAAGGAAGGGGTAGGAATGTTGCAGCTGCAAGCCAAGGCACACTAAGGATTGCTGGGAACCACCAGCAGCTAGAAGGAGGCCAGGAAGGATTCTTCCCTACTTCTTAGATGGAGGATGCTGCTGGAAACATCTTGAATTTGGACATGTAACCACCCAGTTTATGGTAATTTGTTACATTAGCCCAAGGAAACTGATAGAAGCTCCACTTTAGATGGGAAGGTCATGGAAGGCCTCTCTGAGGAAGTGACATTTTAGCTGTGATCTTAAGGACAAGAAGGTGAGGGTCAGGTAAAGGTGAAGGGAGAGATTATGCAGGTCAGGGAACACAGCTTGTGCCACAGCCCCAAGATAAGGAAGAATGTGCCAGGTTCAAGAAGGTGTGTGATCT
The DNA here is from genome assembly GCF_028858775.2 of Pan troglodytes. NCBI lineage: Eukaryota > Metazoa > Chordata > Mammalia > Primates > Hominidae > Pan > Pan troglodytes. Next base: position 25,204,441 of record NC_072402.2, read on the forward strand.
GTCCAAGGTCATAAGGCCAGGAAGTAGCAAAATTGGGACTTGGTTCCAAGTCTTCTGATTGTAAGATGAGTGGTTAAAGCTTTTCTCACTACATCCCATATCTCAGAAGAACCTTAAGAACTAACCAACCCACCCACCCACCCCTTACTGTTCAATTTTCTGAGCAATTACAAGTGAAGTTGTAGAGGCACCACCACTGGCTAGAGGCAGGTGGTGCAGATATTGTGGACAAAAAATACTTTTATGAGAGACAGGGAAAGGCCAGCTTTAAAGAACTACAATCTGTCCCCCTAGCCAAAGCACCCTAAAGAACACATGTGACAGCCAGTTTAGTCAGTCATCAAATCTTGCTGATTACTTATTTAAATGTCTTCCTGACTCTTCATTGCAGAAGGGGCAGAAAAGGCTTCCTGGAGTCTATGACTTGGGTCCACAGGTCTTTTCCATTCAAAATCACCAATAGGTAACCACTGTGATAACCTTCCTAAAGTATTCACCATTATCTCTGGCCTGACTAAAAAGCTCCAAGACTCCCTTTTCCTACATAGTTATGGGTGTAGTTTAAAATCTGCCTCAAAATGGGCTTTGTTTGATTTGCCTAGTGTTTTAAAAATCCAGGTACTTCACACAATCGTTCAGATTATCAATTTCTCTTGAAAAATAAGAAGTCCTTGCCATAAGGAATGATTAGGTGGAGGTAAATAATGGCTTCCTCTTAGGGCACATATTCACCTGTTACCACCCCTTTTGCCAGTCCCTAGAGCCTCGCTGAAGTAGCTTCTCTGGCCCCAGAAGGCATTTGGGTTTTTAATCCCTGATCTATAAAAAGATTAACTTTACAATCTTTAACCTGACCCCACTGTATCTGTAAACTTAAGCTTCTCACTAGTCTCAAACTCAGAACCCACTATTAACCCTGAGAAACTCTCCAATCTTCCATAACTATTTCATACTATTCCCTCTCCTCTCTCCTTTCAGCCAATGGGACCCCTCTTCCAGGGAATAACTCAAGTTATAGCCTTTTCCAAATACACCTAGTCCACTGTTTTTCCAGAATTAACTCCTTATTGTGTCTGCCTCTTAAGAGTTTTCTTAATTGATTACTACCTGGCATTGTTAGTTTATTGTCCAGTACATAAGTTTCTTCAAAGATTATGGGATCATCATAAACTCACTTGCTATCATCTTAGCACTCTGAAGCTACAGTACAGATTAGCTTTCATAAAATATTTGGCCAATGTACGGTATCAATGAGTCGACAACTAAGAAAAAGTGGCTAGTTAACAATGCAAATTATTCACTTTTGGTTTAGATAAGATAGGCTTCTTGTACAACCTCTTATTTCTGGACAATTCCTTACCCCATGGGTATCTACCAAAGAGTGAGGAGGAATAAAGAACATGGTTTTCTTGCAAATTGCTCCAATATAAGGCTTTGTGAGAAGAAAAATTGAAACCAATGTCTAAAATAAGATTATTAGATTATTCAGGTTTTTCATGACTACAATTACCACGGAAAATTTAAAATCAATTGTATCATCACATATTGACTTCCAAAGTCATTACAATATTATGAGTTAACTCTGGATAGCATCTACTAAATGAAACATCAACATACACTCCTAACTTAGCTGTGGGTTTCATTTCATATGCACCTGAACTCAACTGGTGAGAATCTACCCTAAAGTTGCTGAATCTTCAAATTCCTAAGGATGTCTGCATGGCAGAGTGTTTGTGTTAAACATTTCTCCCAGTTTTGTCTCCAGTCCCTGTATTTTTGGTTGGGGGATGGGGTTGGCAGTGACTCCTAGAGTGAAAACCATCCAGCAGGTTTTAAATAGTTTTGGATTGCTGCCTAGTAGTAGTAAACCCTGAAATTAATGAGACAGAACTGATTTGAGAATGATGAGCTTGAAAGATACCAGAAGACCTATAATCACCTTCTTGCCCACTCAATTTAACTCATTCTTAAAAGTCATTCTCATTTTAAAAAATGGCTATTTGTATTTTAAATATTCACATGACTGATCATATAATGTTAATCAATTTGACTGCCTTTACTTAAGAAAGTCTTTTGTAACTTTAATTTTCACCAGGTGTTATAAAAGATATCCTGTCTCTATTTATTTAGAGCAAATGGAGTTTCTTTATGCACATTCTACAATATTGTAACTAGATATCGTTTTGAAGGAGTTTTATTTGCTTTGGATGGTGTTATCTGCTTAGACTTTTTTTTTTAAGTACTTTTCCTTGCCATGATCTTAGAAATTCTCTAGAAGCTGGTTTTGTTTTCATTTTTTTCTCAGGAAATGTCCAAAAGTAAGGATGCTATTTTACCAGTATCCACATTCAATTCTAAATGGGAGGGGGGAAAAAAGCAAATCTCAGGAGGGGAAATGCAAAAAGCACTGCTGTAGCACAAACAGCTACTTCTGTGTCTCCTTCATAGAAGAGTAAGAAGTTTGTGAAAACATTAGGCCTATAACCACACAGTTAAATTACATCCTCTAAATGGCCTTTACAGTGAACCTGAGAAATGAGGCAGTGGCTGAATGTAATTCCCCTCTGAGTGTGAATGCTCCTCCTTCCTGTGCTGGTCCCACCTCTTTTCTCTGTGTCATTACTAACTAGTGCCGGTTCAAACTGGCTGGCTCCAGCCTTTGCAGCATCCTTTCTCTCCTTCTGTGGGCTTTTGTTTGAGTTATAACAGAGCAAGGCTTTTTGCTTCCATGCAGTTTGTGAAATTAATCCACAAACTGAAAAACATCACAGTATATCACTCAATAATTTATTATTGACCTGGTTACCTGAAAAAAATACCTGGTACAAAATACCACCCTATTTATACCCAGTGCACATATATTTACAATTAAACAGAGCATTGTACTGAAACTCAGCCAACTCACCTGTATAAAGTCCCATTGCTGGCAATGGCCAAGTTTGGAATAAGAAGCAGCAGCAACAAAATCATGGATGATTCATAAATTCACAGTAAATGCCAACCATACCTGGCCTTTTGACTTAGCTTGGATTCTTAGTGAACACTAGACAGTAACACAGATAATATATTTTCTCTTTGTGGAATAGTTTGAACACTGAGTGTGCTCTTGTATTTCACAAAATCAAAGCAACTCATATTTTGGTTACAAGACAGAATCAGATTTATATCCAAGTCCTCAAAAGACAGTCAGTGAGGGGAGGTAGATTCTTAGCCTGAAATAACTGCAGTTCTTTTACTGCTCTGCTAGTCTGCAATAAATGCTAGGAGCTGTTTACAGGAACAGTTCTTCAGAAGAAAACAAGTCGACAATGCATTTTGAAGGCCTAAGGAAAATAAGAAGACCAAGTTATATGCTTGAGAAAACACGTTATTTCTGAACTATGTGAAGATATGAGGCTAGGTAAGAATGACAGGATCTTCTTACAGGGAGAGCTCTAAAATGGCATCAGGTTTGAAGGACAACATATATATGTCTAATCTCTCTTAATCTCTCCAGGAAATCAGATTATTGTCTATTTTCCACATGAGGCCACAGAGAATAATGGTCTAACTTATAGGGCTTTTCTAAGGTTCACATAACAGTAGGACAAGAAAGTGTTTAAAAACCTGGAAATCACTATTCAAGTATCACGTATTATTATTTTAAAGTCAAGTAAAAAAAGCAATTCTGCCACCTGTACAGCATCTAAATTTTCCCCTAAAAGGTTGTTTATGAATTCTAAATATTATTCCCAGATGAACAAGAGAGACTCTTTATCCTAAGTTATCATTTTTTCCACATTTGCTTTCATAGTACTTTATATCCTTGTCATTTAGAGCATTTTATTCACAGTAACATTAATCCACAAATATCTTCACAAAGCAGAAGAAATTCAAATTGCATGGAAAGTCAGCTGTGAGCCTAGAGTGGAATTCACATTTCCTGACCTTCAGTTTAGTGTTCCATCTGTTAGGCGCTGGTATTTGAATAATGAACTCAAATTAACCTAATCGTCATTGCTCAAAAATTCATTAATCACAGCAGCAGATCAGAACAAAATGTGTAAGTCAGTGAAAACTAATACCCTAAAACTGCTTTTAAGAGTGATTTCTCACACAGCTACCTAATTAATGAGAGAAACTCTAATCTGTATCTTGTATCTAATTAAATATGTACCCCTTCTTTGATTATGTTTTAAAATGTAACTTTGAGGTTTAAACTGACAATGTGCTTCCCTTTCATTGCTTTAGTTTAACTTTGTTTTCAAAGCTGGAAGAAGTGAACATGTTTTCTGAAACTGGCACCTTTGATTGATAGACAAATAAAACAGATTATCAATCTTCTCCTGTGCTTATTTTATCTTAAATCCATAACAATAACATTAGAATAACTGATAGTCTTCCACCAGCATAGATTTACTATAGAAAATAGAGAAACACAAGTATATATGTATGCGGTTAGGATTTCTTGTGGCAGGTTTCTAGAAATGTAATAAGAATAAAAGTGGCTTCCCCTGGATATACTTCCTGGGTTGAAAGACAACAAAAGCAGATCCTAGAATCATCACTTTACTTTTCCTACCAATACTTTGTAAAATAAACAATCCTAGAATTATACTTTCTTCAGTGTTTCAGTGATTAATAAAAACCCTCTCTGAGCAAAGCTATTATTAACAATAAGCTGGAATGTAGGTTCCAAGAGGGTAGAGATTTTATATGATCTGTCTGCTGTCATATATCCAGTGCATAGAGCAGTGCCTGGCATATAATAGGTGCTCAATAAAATATGTGTTGAGTGAAAGGGAGAGGGGAATTAAGCAGAGGTTCTGGCTGAGGGAGCACCATCATATCCAGACTAGATCACAGAAAGCTTTCATACAAGTATTCACTGGGGAAGTCTTTAAGTAATATCTTTTGGCACTCAAACATCGCCAGTCTCACTGTTATCTTTTCCCTCCAAAAAACCATACTTTTCAATGTTTATGGTAGTATATTGCATTACGAAGTAAATTATAAGTAACAGCCAAACAGTTCTAAGATTAAGCCAATCTAAATAAGAATAGCTTCAAGTTAATTCAAAGTAAACTTTTCAGAGCCATGAGTACCAACATGGATGTAAGGAAAGAAAAAGTTGCTTTTGTCCTAATTGACATTAAAAACTATTGAATGACAGACAACTCCAATAAATTTTTTTTTTTATTTTCCCCTCTTACTCAACCAGGCTGTTTGGGACTCTCAGTTCAAGATGCACAATGAGTTCAAGCAGGAAAGTCCACTCTAAATACATACCAATGATGGATTAAAAAAAAAATAAGGTTGGGGAGTAAAAATGATGCCAAGGACAAATACAAGCAAACATTTTTTGTGAACCAGAAACGGAACAAAAATCAAGACACTGGGCAGGTACAAATAAAAGGCAATTAATAAAATCAACAATTTGAACATAAATGCACTTTAGATAAAATTAACTTTATGAAACAATCTGACAAAGGTATTAAAAGAATATGCTAACAATGACCAGAAATTAATAAAGACAAAACCGTCAATAAAAAGAATTAATTCATAAAATATACACAGTCAGAAGTGAAATAAGAATAGGTAAAGATGAAAAACACAAAGCTTAAAACTGAAAAAAATACAGTCACTGGCCGGGTGCTGTGGCTCACGCCTGTAATCCCGGCACTTTGGGAGGCCAAGGCGGGCGGATCATGGGGTCAGAAGATCGAGACCAACCTGGCTAACACGGTGAAACACCGTCTCTACTAAAAATACAAAAAATTAGCTGGGCATGGTGGTGGGCGCCTGTAGTCCCAGCTACTTGGGAGGCTGAGGCAGGAGAACGGCGTGAACCCGGGAGGCGGAGCTTGCAGTGAGCCGCGATCACGCCACTGCACTCCAGCCTGGGCGACAGAGCTAGACTCCGTCTCAAAAAAAAAAAAAAAAAAAATACAGTTACTGCAATTAAAAGATACAATAAATGGGATAACTTTAAACTGAGATCAAAGGATGAATTAATGAAGGGGTAACAAAAACTAAGGAACTTACCCAGAATGCAGCACAGAAAGATAAGGCTTAAAATTATGATGTAATATTCATGCTACAGAAAAGACCTCCAACAAATCTTCCAGAAAAAGTGAATGAAGGAAATAGTAAAAGTATATGAAAAGTATTGCTGAGAATTTTCCAGAATTAAAGAAATACATAAGTCATTAGGTTGAAAGTACAAAGTACTAAGTAGAAAAAATAAGGATCAAATATATAAGGTTAAACCTAGATCAATATATATTGTAATGAAACTGGAGAATCTTAAAGTCTAGTAGAAGGAGAAAATACAAATTATCTACATTAGAATAATAGACTGACAATAAACTTCTTACTGGTTACAACAGATGGTAAGAAACAATGAAATGATATTTTCAAGGTGTTAAGGAAGTATAAGTATTAACCTAGAATTTTATACCCTGTCAACCTATTATATTATGCAAGATTGCAGGCAAAATAAAGACATTTTAGACATATTACATTTTTTATCCAATATTATTAAATTAGAAATCAATAATTAAAAAGTAGCAAAAAAACCATATGTTTAAGAAATTTTAAATGCACTTCTAAATTAATTCAAGGAATTAAAATAGAAATTACTAACTGTTTAGGACTAAATGACAGTGAAAAGCACTATATGCTAAAATTTGTTGGAAAGCAGCTACAGTGATACTTAAAGGTAAATTTAGACTTAATTGTATCTACAAAACAAAACTAAAATAAGATAATTTAATTTAAAAGCCAAGTAAAGATAAAAATATAAACATATTAGGTAGAAGAAAATAAATAATAAGAAGATAAAATATTAATTAGAATAAAAGTAGAGATAGTCAACAAAACCATAAGCTTGGTTTTTGAAAATATCAATAAAATAGATAAAACTTGAACAAAGCTTAAGAAAAAAGGCACACATTTTAAAAAGTGGAAGATTTTTATAGATTCAATTGATGTCATTTTTTAAAAACCCTAAAGAGATGCAAAAATATATTTACAAATTTGAAAGTAATAGATATATAGATATATTTTTAGATACACCTAGAATGTGTGTGTGTGCATGTATGTGTGTGTGAGAGAGAGAGAACACCATAATTAATGTTAGAAATATACAGAAAATAAAAAAACAGAATGATCCAGTAATAACTAAATTGGATCCATAATCCAAAATGTCTTGGCCCAGAAGAAATCAAGAAGATTGGAAGAATACTGCAGAACATGGCTACTGTCTTTCTGCACCACATAGAGCAATGATTCATAAAGTCTAGGGTACATAAAAAGCATCCTGGTAATTTATTACAAATGCAGATTTTCAGGCCTCATCATGGAAGAGTCTTATTCTAAAACTCTTGGAAAGCTTTTTTTGTTGTTTTGTTTAGAGATGGGGTGGTCGCTATGTTGCTCAGGCTGCAGTGCAGTGATTATTCACAAGCACCATCACAACACACTACAGCCTTCAACTCCCAGGCTCAGGTAATCCTCCTGCCTTAGCCTCCTGGGTAGCTGGGACAACAGGTGTGTGTCACTGCCTGGGCTGGAAAAACTTCATTTGTAACAAGCAATCCAGGTTACCACAATCAAGGTGGCCTTCAAACCACATTCTAAGAAACACTGCCTCGAGTCATATGACATTCGGACACACATGTGTCCTTCCTAATTGTGCTGAACACATACCAGAGTTATGTGTATAGGTGTAAGGGCATAAATTTTGTGGGGCCCACAGACTTTAAAACTAAATAGCAACAACAACAAAAGCAGTATTAGAAAGTCACATGCCACATTTTTTACAGGTTTTTTTCTGTTGAATAACTATGATTTTCCATAATTTTTAAAAGCATAATCAATCTCTATTCTCTATATTAGAAAGCAAGACATGATCAAATAGGTTACAACTATTCCCCTCTGCCAGCTGATACCAGTCAGGGTCTAGGAGGTGCGGAAGCTGGGACTGAATGTAGCAGAGAGATGCAAAGCTCTAGTACTCACCCCTGGCCATTAGCAGCCTCATTGTCAACAAATATAATTTTCTATATTTCTTATGACATCAAAAAGGCTTAAAAGCAAAACTATGGAGTATGTGAAAGTATTAACTTCTGTTTTGACAAACATTAGAGCTGAACAATCTAATTTCTCATTGGAGAGCCTTGAACCTTATTGACAGGAATAGGAAGGATTTCTTGTCTAGGTGAATATGCTTAATACTTTCACTGATTAAGCATTTACTGTTCTCCATTATAACTGGCACCATCATAAATGCCAGAGATGAAAACAAAGGAAAACAAAACAAAACTGTTATGGATTGAACATTTGTGTCATTCCAAAATTCATATGTGAAACCTTGACCCCCATTGTGATGGTAACTAGAGATGGGGCTTCTAGGCAGTAATTAGGGTTAGATGAGGTTGGATGAAGTTATGAAGGTGGGGCCCTCATCATGGGATTAGTGCCCTTGTAAGACACACCAGAGAATTTGCTCTCTTTCCTTCTCCAAGTACACAGACAGAAGAGGTCATGTGAGCACACAGTGAGCTAGAGGCCACCTAAAAGCCAAGAGAAGAGGACTCAGAATAAAATCTACTTTGTAAGTGCCCTGCTCTTACTTGCCAGCCTCTGGAACTGCGAGAAATAAATTTCTGTTGTTTAAGTTACACAGTCTGTTGTATTTTGTTATGGCAGCCCTAGCTGAGACAAAAACAAAACACCTCTGAAGAAGCAGTGGTCCCTGTGATCTCAAGGACCCAACAATTGAAAGTCTGGAACAACAATTCAAAAGGTGACATGATACCCATGGACAAGGTTCAGGATGGAGGACACAAACAAAATGCCCAGGGAGCACACGAGAGGAAGTGCTTATCTCCTACCATGAGAGAGATCAGTAGCTGTGGGCAGGTTGCTAAGAGGAGCTGATAAACAAGATGGGCCTGAAAAGCAGGATTTTATTAGACTTAGAAGGGTAAGTGGCAGAATAATGTTCCGAAATAACCAAGGTTTTTTTCCCTCTGGTTTTCCTTTTCATCTGTTGTAGTCTCCACCCCTTCAAGCAATAGCAAGATTGAGCAACATTCACCGCCCAGGGAAGACATCAATTATAAGCAGAATGAAGATAAGGAAGAGATCAAAGGCCTGGAAGAATACTGAGCAAGGGCAAAACTTCCCATGCTAGGTCAGAACAGATCTAGAGACCTGTAGGGTCGGAAGGGGAGAGATGAAGAGGAAGCGAAGAGAGTGAAAAAATGAGGTGAGACTATGCCAACTTCCAGCAAGAAGAACAGACAAAACCCCTGCAGAGGTTTAGGGATCTGAGGTCAGTAAGAACCCATGGCTACTTTTCTGAAATAGTTTCTGGAGTAGAAAGGCTACAATCTGTGTCTAGGCAGCTGTGCCTGAGACAGGCCCCTTGCCTACCTCCCTAGATGGCTCAATGTTACAAGAGTCCCCAAAGGCCTACGTGCAGCCACAGAATAAGGCCAAAGGAGACCAGAATTGACAGATTGTTCATAGCACCTAGCAGAATAGGGCTCAATTCAGCTGCGAACAAATAGTTATATTCCTCACATATCTCTGTGTGTGGAGATTCACACCTGCTACAAGAAAATGGGCATTCCAGGCAGAAGGAACCTAAACAAAAAACAGAAGGATTGGAGGGCAGAGAACTTCCCGGGAGAACCAAGTAGAGGCCTAATAGTGAAGGCTTTTGAGTACCAAATCAACTCAAAAGTTAGAGAGATTCTCTGAAAAGTTAGTCTCATCAACCCACTCTTCTGCACAAACCCTGCCAGTGACTTTCTATCTCATTTGGAGAAAAATTCTACTAGGTCCTGGCACATCTCACTAACTTCATCTCCCACCACTCCCCCTCACATTCCAGAACCAGACTCACTTACTGCCCTTAAAATAAACCTCAGGACTATATTTACTTTCCCCTTTTATCTGGAATGTATCCCCCAGCTACATGCATAGCTTTCTTCCTCATTTCCCTCAGATATCTGCTCAAATAGTATCTTCTCAGATACATTTTCCTTGGCATCCCTATATAAAATAGTTCTGCTTCTAACACTCTTAATCCTTTTACAACATTACCCTTTGTCATTGCAATTAATCCTACTCTGGTGTGCACCCCTGCCTTGCCACCACTACCACCAAACATAAACACCATGAGTAAATTTTGTCTGTATGTTCATTGCCGTAAACAAAATATAGAACAAGGCCCGACACAGAGCAGACACTCAATAAGTGAATGAATTGATGGGACCAGGTCTCAAGCTCTGAGATTAAAAAATTTGAAAAATCATGCTTTTTAAGTAAACCAACCAATTTCAATTTGAAGTTCATTAAAAGTCTTCAGAGAGTGATTATTCCGGGATCACTAATAACTCTAATTTTATATGTATAATTATATACGTGGGGCCTGCATATCAATATGTGACCAGCACAATGTGTGATGAGAGTGACTTTCACATGCCACTGAGCAAGTGTCCTTTTTATACAGTCTTGTTGCTGTGTGTTTTTACATGTATACATATATGTATGTGTATACTATGTGTATGTATACATACACACACACACACACAGCTCACGACAAGCCTATATTCTCTGATTTTTTTAATCTGAAAGCTTTTTCTGACACAAATCACTGTTTGTCTTTTGCAGCGATGCATTCTATGGTGACTTAATGTTTTCAATTGTTCACAACTGAGCTATACTTAGAGATCTATATGTTTTTACATTTGAAAATAAATATCAGGGAGAAAATTACTATTTTTAAGGTAATAGTAGAACTTTTAGTGAACACTTTATATCAAACACATTGTGTTTTTCTAGTAAGTTAAGCATCTCTCCACAAACTAGTACCTTGAAAAACAAGTACCAACCAAAATATTTGGAAGTTGTTTTTGTTGGTTTGTTTTAAACAACAACAAAAAAGGCCATTTCCACTAGCAAACAGAAGCAAGGTACAAAACTTAGCTTAGTAACAAAAACACAAAAGATGAGTAAATACCCACAGGTTTTTATTGGGGAAAGTCAGCGGGACACCCTGGGAAATAAAGCTTGGAAAGAGTGCCTCCTAGTGGGCAAACTAACTCAATGTAGACGTGATGAGATGGAAAAGTACCTTTTACACGAAAATGAAATGGGATATTTGGGAAATCATACCACTAATGAAAAAACATTCACAGCTCTGAGAACTCATTTCCTGGCAAGTTACCACTTCCTTGAATTCTCTCACCTGCTAAAATGATTACATACAGATTTACCCACGAAGAAAATAAACTAAGCTGCCCTGCAATGCTTGAGAAATCCCTTCTAGCAAGTGGAAAATTTATAACAATTTATGTGGAGAAGGAAAATAAAACAAAGTGAGTAAAGTAAAAATCTAAAGCTAGAGTCCCTCATGCTTATCTTTGCTGTTTCAACTTTGTGCCTCTGCTCTTATGGACCATTCATTTTATGTCCACTAAATATTCAATTAAGTTTTCAGATTTTAGGGGCTTAAATTTATTTAAGCAGCAAATTGACATCAATTTTTCTCTAAGCCAATATACGGTAAAGGATTTTCAGTATATGCCTGTCCAGAGAGAGTGATTTCATTTCTTTTCATCAATTAGGAAACATGCCTAATTATAGACTAACAAGTAGGAATTAACAATTATTAAAATATTTCTTTTAAGAAATCGTGTTGTCAATTTTAATAAAATGTTTGTTGAATCATGCTGTTTTCCATACTTCAATATAATCACATATATAATTCGGCACATAAGCAAAATGATTTTTTTCTTACAATTTGTGATTTTTAAAAATATGCTAACTTCCAGGAGAATTATATTACTTCAAGAAAAGCAAACATTTTACCTAGTGAAATTTATCAATTTGGGCATCACTAGGAGAACTGAACTAAGAAAAGGAATTTGATTTATACAAACTATTTGAATGTATCTAGCTCCATAAGTGAGCTAGCTCCATTAAGTGAGCTGGATACATTCTTGGATAAGTGACTAACTTTTTGGAAAACTCATCCCTTCCACATCACCCCTTTGCCCTAAATCTTCACTGTATAAACTTGTTTGATATCTGGTCCTTGATGACTTAGCTCTTATTTACCAGTCCAGCCTCATCCCCCGTGAAATTTGCATTACCCACCAGTCATCTTAAACTGCTGTTTCATTCTCTTTTTCCATCCATACACGACATTCTGTCGGATCTGCCTGCTTTTACCAGTGCTGCTTGCTTTGCCAGGACACACTTCCAGTAAGTACCTCCTTCTCCCTCCTCTCTCTCTTCACCTATAAAAAAATCTACAAATCCTTCAGCTTTGGTGTCATCTATTCCGAGTCACCTTGGGATGAACAAAGTGGCCCCTTCTGTGAGCTCTCATGGCACAAGTTCAGAAGTTTTCTTATCACTGATGCAACATACTAAAATATTCTGGTTAGGTTTCTCCTTCAAAGTTAGGCAGTAGTCATCCCAGATGGCCCAGAGGGGGCCCTCTGCAAGTGTTTAATGAATTGGATATTCTATATTATGCAGGCTCTCATATTGTGAGAGATATTTCATTAAAACCTAGGTAAAATTATTTTTACCAAACATGAAACCACAATATTTCCTCATGTAAGTTATTTACAGTAGTGCAAGACCAAGTTGATTAGGGCAGTAAAAATTATCAGGTAAGCAAAGGAGGATTATAGTTTCTGCTTGAAAACTTGGACTCATGTAAATTTAGAAATAACTCTCTAGTATTTAAAAATTAAAATTTTGGCTAACACTAATATTTGGTCCTTTTTTCTTTGGTTAAAAAAGACACATAAATATCAGACACAAAATGATACTGTTTCATTGACAAGAATTCATACATCGAATACCAAGTTATAAAAGTCCATGTACAAAACCACCCGGGCAATAAAAGTATTACCATTTGGTCATTATGAATTTTAGATTATGTAGGAATGTTCTTGGCCAATTAAGTCTACAATAAAAATATGTATTTTTTTTAAGTTGGCATTCTCATTCACTATTTCTGTTTGTTTCTTATTTGGAGTTTGCCAGAAGGACTCATGATATGCCTCTGGCAACATATTCATTTTGTTAGACCAGGACTGAAAGTAAATATTGGCATCGATGTTTCTAATAAGAAAGTAGAACATCTGACTCTATCACTCAGGAGGCTGTTGCAGCAAAATCACAGCATAATCTGTCCTTAAAATAGTACTGTTAAGAAATGTATTTTTTTACCAAAGATTTGCTAGACAAATCATATATTTTTTAAAAAGAAACAACAAAAAGAAGATGTTTACTGGTCAGGCCATTAAAATGGAAAGCCAACACCCATGGCTAAAATTAGTGCCTATTTTAAATATAGACTGGCCTTTTAAAATTCATCTGCTATAAAACAGAATATGGATAAAAAACTAAACTAAAATACAAGCAGAAATGGAAACTTTTCTTAAAAATGATTTCTTAATGTTTCTGTAGGATACAGTAATTTACTTTCCTTAACATTGTACAGAAAAAAAGAAACATATCTAACATATTAGTCAACAACTTGAAGGTAGTCAATGCAGTATAATCCATACTGTACCAACTAATATGATCAAAAGCTATTTAAAGAAAATGTGCCTAATCATTAATAGTAACATAAAAAGAATAGCACTGACAACAACTTTTAACCTGAGATGTTGTCAGCACTTAGAACAAATAACCTGGGGGGAGGAGCCAAGATGGCCGAATAGGAACAGCTCCGGTCTACAGCTCCCAGCGTGAGCGACGCAGAAGACGGGTGATTACTGCGTTTCCATCTGAGGTACCAGGTTCATCTCACTAGGGAGTGCCAGACAGTGGGTGCAGGTCAGTGGGTGCGCGCACCATGCGCCAGCTGAAGCAGGGCGAGGCATTGCCTCACTTGGGAAGCGCAAGGGGTCAGGGAGTTCCCTTTCCTAGTCAACGAAAGGGGTGACGGACGCACCTGGAAAATCGGGTCACTCCCACCCAAATATTGCGCTTTTCGGACCGGCTTAAAAAACGGCGTACAACGAGATTATATCCCGCACCTGGCTCGGAGGGTCCTACGCCCACGGAGTCTCGCTGCTTGCTAGCACAGCAGTCTGAGATCAAACTGCAAGGCGGCAGCGAGGCTGGGGGAGGGGCGCCCGCCATTGCCCCGGCTTGCTGAGGTAAACAAAGCAGCCAGGAAGCTCCAACTGGGTGGAGCCCACCACAGCTCAAGGAGCCCTGCCTGCCTCTATAGGCTCCACCTCTGGGGGCAGGGCACAGACAAACAAAAAGACAGCAGTAACCTCTGCAGACTTAAATGTCCCTGTCTGACAGCTTTGAAGACAGCAGTGGTTTTCCCAGCACGCAGCTGGAGATCTGAGAACGGGCAGACTGCCTCCTCAAGTGGGTCCCTGACCCCTGACCCCCGAGCAGCCTAACTGGGAGGCACCCCCCAGCAGGGGCACACTCACACCTCACACGACAGGGTATTCCAACAGACCTGCAGCTGAGGGTCCTGTCTGTTAGAAGGAAAACTAACAAACAGAAAGGACATCCACACCAAAAACCCATCTGTACATCACCATCATCAAAGACCAAAAGTAGATAAAACCACAAAGATGGGGAAAAAACAGGACAGAAAAACCGGAAACTCTAAAACGCAGAGTGCCTCTCCTCCTCCAAAGGAACGCAGTTCCTCACCAGCAACAGAACAAAGCTGGATGGAGAATGACTTTGACGAGCTGAGAGAAGAAGGCTTCAGACGATCAAATTACTCTGAGCTACGGGAGGACATTCAAACCAAAGGCAAAGAAGTTGAAAACTTTGAAAAAAATTTAGAAGAATGTATAACTACAATAAGCAATACAGAGAAGTGCTTAAAGGAGCTGATGGAGCTGAAAACCAAGGCTCAAGAACTACGTGAAGAATGCAGAAGCCCCAGGAGCCGATGCGATCAACTGGAAGAAAGGGTATCAGCAATGGAAGATGAAATGAATGAAATGAAGCAAGAAGGGAAGTTTAGAGAAAACAGGATAAAAAGAAATGAGCAAAGCCTCCAAGAAATATGGGACCATGTGAAAAGACCAAATCTACGTCTGATTGGTGTACCTGAAAGTGATGGGGAGAATGGAACCAAGTTGGAAAACACTCTGCAGGATATTATCCAGGAGAACTTCCCCAATCTAGCAAGGCAGGCCAACGTGCAGATTCAGGAAATACAGAGAACGCCACAAAGATACTCCTCGAGAAGAGCAACTCCAAGACACATAATTGTCAGATTCACCAAAGTTGAAATGAAGGAAAAAATGTTAAGGGCAGCCAGAGAGAAAGTTTGGGTTACCCTCAAAGGGAAGCCCATCAGACTAACAGCGGATCTCTCGGCAGAAACCCTACAAGCCAGAAGAGAGTGGGGGCCAATATTCAACATTCTTAAAGAAAAGAATTTTCAACCCAGAATTTCATATCCAGCCAAACTAAGCTTCATAAGTGAAGGAGAAATAAAATACTTTACAGACAAGCAAATGCTGAGAGATTTTGTCACCACCAGGCCTGCCCTAAAAGAGCTCCTGAAGGAAGCGCTAAACATGGAAAGGAACAACCGGTACCAGCCGCTGCAAAATCAAGCCAAAATGTAAAGACCATCGAGACTAGGAAGAAACTGCATCAACTAACGAGCAAAATCACCGGCTAACATCATAATGACAGGATCAAATTCTCACATAACAATATTAACTTTAAATGTAAATGGACTAAATGCTCCAATTAAAAGACACAGACTGGCAAATTGGATAAAGGGTCAAGACCCATCAGTGTGCTGTATTCAGGAAACCCATCTCATGTGCAGAGACACACATAGGCTCAAAATAAAAGGATGGAGGAAGATCTACCAAGCAAATGGAAAACAAAAAAAGGCAGGGGTTGCCATCATAGTCTCTGATAAAACAGACTTTAAACCAACAAAGCTCAAAAGAGACAAAGAAGGCCATTACATAATGGTAAAGGGATCAATTCAACAACAAGAGCTAACTATCCTAAATATATATGCACCCAATACAGGAGCACCCAGATTCATAAAGCAAGTCCTGAGTGACCTGCAAAGAGACTTAGACTCCCACACATTAATAATGGGAGACTCTAACACCCCACTGTCAACATTAGACAGATCAACGAGACAGAAAGTCAACAAGGATACCCAGGAATTGAACTCAGCTCTGCACCAAGCGGACCTAATAGACATCTACAGAACTCTCCACCCCAAATCAACAGAATATACATTTTTTTCAGCACCACACCACACCTATTCCAAAATTGACCACTTACTTGGAAGTAAAGCTCTCCTCAGCAAATGTAAAAGAACAGAGATTATAACAAACTATCTCTCAGACCACAGTGCAATCAAACTAGAACTCAGGATTAAGAATCTCACTCAAAACCGCTCAACTACATGGAAACTGAACAACCTGCTCCTGAATGACTACTGGGTACATAACGAAATGAAGGCAGAAATAAAGATGTTCTTTGAAACCAATGAGAACAAAGACACAACATACCAGAATCTCTGGGATGCATTCAAAGCAGTGTGTAGAGGGAAATTTATAGCACTAAATGCTCACAAGAGAAAGCAGGAAAGATCCAAAATTGACAACCTAACATCACAATTAAAAGAACTAGAAAAGCAAGAGCAAACACATTCAAAAGCTAGCAGAAGGCAAGAAATAACTAAAATCAGAGCAGAACTGAAGGAAATAGAGACACAAAAAACCCTTCAAAAAATTAATGAATCCAGGAGCTGGTTTTTTGAAAGGATCAACAAAATTGATAGACCGCTAGCAAGACTAATAAAGAAAAAAAGAGAGAAGAATCAAATAGACACAATAAAAAATGATAAAGGGGATATCACCACCGATCCCACAGAAATACAAACTACCATCAGAGAATACTACAAACACCTCTACGCAAATAAACTAGAAAATCTAGAAGAAAGGGATAAATTCCTCGACACATACACTCTCCCAAGACTAAACCAGGAAGAAGTTGAATCTCTGAATAGACCAATAACAGGAGCTGAAATTGTGGCAATAATCAATAGTTTACCAACCAAGAAGAGTCCAGGACCAGATGGATTCACAGCTGAACTGGTACCATTCCTTCTGAAACTATTCCAATCAATAGAAAAAGAGGGAATCCTCCCTAACTCATTTTATGAGGCCAGCATCATTCTGATACCAAAGCTGGGCAGAGACACAACCAAAAAAGAGAATTTTAGACCAATATCCTTGATGAACATTGATGCAAAAATCCTCAATAAAATACTGGCAAAACGAAACCAGCAGCATATCAAAAAGCTTATCCACCATGATCAAGTGGGCTTCATCCCTGGGATGCAAGGCTGGTTCAATATACACAAATCAATAAATGTAATCCAGCATATAAACAGAGCCAAAGACAAAAACCACATGATTATCTCAATAGATGCAGAAAAAGCCTTTGACAAAATTCAACAACCCTTCATGCTAAAAACTCTCAATAAATTAGGTATTGATGGGACATATTTCAAAATAATAAGAGCTATCTATGACAAACCCACAGCCAATATCATACTGAATGGGCAAAAACTGGAAGCATTCCCTTTGAAAACTGGCACAAGACAGGGATGCCCTCTCTCACCACTCCTATTCAACATAGTGTTGGAAGTTCTGGCCAGGGCAATTAGGCAGGAGAAGGAAATAAAGGGTATTCAATTAGGAAAAGAGGAAGTCAAATTGCCCCTGTTTGCAGATGACATGATTGTATATCTAGAAAACCACATCGTCTCAGCCCAAAATCTCCTTAAGCTGATAAGCAACTTCAGCAAAGTCTCAGAATACAAAATCAATGTACAAAAATCACAAGCATTCTTATACACCAATAACAGACAAACAGAGAGCCAAATCATGAGTGAACTCCCATTCACAATTGCTTCAAAGAGAATAAAATACCTAGGAATCCAACTTACAAGGGATGTGAAGGACCTCTTCAAGGAGAACTACAAACCACTGCTCAAGGAAATAAAAGAGGATACAAACAAATGGAAGAACATTCCATGCTCATGGGTAGGAAGAATCAATATCGTGAAAATGGCCATACTGCCCAAGGTAATTTACAGATTCAATGCCATCCCATCAAGCTACCAATGACTTTCTTCACAGAATTGGAAAAAACTACTTTAAAGTTCGTATGGAACCAAAAAAGAGCCCGCATCGCCAAGGCAATCCTAAGCCAAAAGAACAAAGCTGGAGGCATCACACTACCTGACTTCAAACTATACTACAAGGCTACAGTAACCAAAACAGCATGGTACTGGTACCAAAACAGAGATACAGACCAATGGAACAGAACAGAGCCCTCAGAAATAATACCACACATCTACAACCATCTGATCTTTGACAAACCTGACAAAAACAAGCAATGGGGAAAGGATTCCCTATTTAATAGATGGTGCTGGGAAAACTGGCTAGCCATATGTAGAAAGCTGAAACTGGATCCCTTCCTTACACCTTATACAAAAAGTAATTCAAGATGGATTAAAGACTTAAATGTTAGACCTAAAACCATAAAAACCCTAGAAGAAAACCTAGGCAATACCATTCAGGACACAAGCATGGGCAAGGACTTCATGTCTAAAACACCAAAAGCAATGGCAACCAAAGCCGGAATTGACAAATGGGATCTAATTAAGCTAAAGAGCTTCTGCACAGCAAAAGAAACTACCATCAGAGTGAACAGGCAACCTACAGAATGGTAGAAAAGTTTTGCAATCTACTCATCTGACAAAGGGCTAATATCCAGAATCTACAAAGCACCCAAACAAATTTACAAGAAAAAAACAAACAACCCCATCACAAAGTGGGCGAAGGATATGAACAGACACTTCTCAAAAGAAGACATTTATGCAGCCAACAGACACATGAAAAAATGCTCGTCATCACTGGCCATCAGAGAAATGCAAATCAAAACCACAATGAGATACCATCTCACACCAGTTAGAATGGCAATCATTAAAAAGTCAGGAAACAACAGGTGCTGGAGAGGATGTGGAGAAATAGGAACACTTTTACACTGTTGGTGGGACTGTAAACTAGTTCAACCATTGTGGAAGTCAGTGTGGCAATTCCTCAGGGATCTAGAACTAGAAATACCATTTGACCCAGCCATCCCATTACTGGGTATATACCCAAACAATTATAAATCATGCTGCTATAAAGACACATGCACACGTGTGTTTACTGCGGCATTATTCACAATAGCAAAGACTTGGAACCAACCCAAATGTCCAACAATGATAGACTGGATTAAGAAAATGTGGCACATATACACCATGGAATACTATGCAGCCATAAAAAATGATGAGTTCATGTCCTTTGTAGGGACATGGATGAAATTGGAAATCATCATTCTTAGTAAACTATCGCAAGAACAAAAAACCAAACACCGCATATTCTCACTCATAAGTGGGAATTGAACAATGAGATCACATGGACACAGGAAGGGGAATATCACCCTCTGGGGACTGTGGTGGGGTGGGGGGAGGGGGGAGGGATAGCACTGGGAGATATACCTAATGCTAGATGATGATTTAGTGGGTGCAGCGCACCAGCATGGCACATGTATACATATGTAACTAACCTGCACAATGTGCACATGTACCCTAAAACTTAAAGTGTAATAAAAAAAAAAAGAAAAAAAAAAAGAACAAATAACCTAAGGCAAGGTTGGGACTGTTCTATATTGCAGCTTGCAACACTGACTGTATTGTTTTGTTTGATTTTTTTCTTCTACAAGAGTCTGAGGTGTGTGAGCCCCAGGTTAATGCAGCAAGCTGTTTTGTGTATATATCCTAGTAAATATTTAAATTTCAGAGTTATATTTTAGTATATATTTAAATTTTATATATTTAAACATTTACATACTTTTAAAAAAACAATTTCTTTTAAATTGATTTCAAAGAAAATTTCTAAATTGTGTGGATTTTATAGTACATATTAAAAATTAGAGGCAATTTCTAACTTTAAAAATATATATTATCCTTTATATACATTAGGCTAGCCCTTACTATAATATTTGTTTATGAAAATATCCTTTTAGCTAATGGTTCCTTTAGCGGCATAATGAAAAATTATAATCATAAACTGCAATAAATCCTATCCAAATTATGTGATGCATGCACATTCATGTAATGCTCACAAGTTTCAAAGGATATGGTTTAGAAGGTGCAAAAATGCTTCTATTTCTCATAGAAATAAATAATTTGGTGGGTTTAGTGATGAAAACACCCAAATTCTAAGCATAACTTCTTATAGGACCATTAGATAAGACAAAATACAAATCAAGTCCCTCAGTATAAATTTAGCAGGAGCCACTATGTAGCAGATACTCTGTGGAAGGTTTTGAGAGCTCCACATTGAACAAGATACAGTTCCTGCATGAGAAACTAAAGGCCTACAGGAGACCATGCATCAAGAACCAACTGTCATTAATATGATGAATGCTATTTCTAAAGCCTGAGGACCAGCCGTACCAGATTGCATGGGAACTAGTTACAAATGCAGATGCTAATTCAGTAGGTCAGGTTGGGTCCAGCATTCTGCATTTCTAACAAACTTCCAAGTGAGGCCGGTGCCACTGGTCTGCAGACCACATTCTGAGTAGCATGGTTTATATAGATGATAACACCGGGAAAGCAGCAATGAGCCATTCTGAGTAGCAAGGTTTATATAGATGATAACACCGGTAAAGCAGCAATGAGCTCTGCTTTGGTTAGTTGTAAGGTTATCTAGGAAAGCTACTGATAGGAGGTGACCACTGTAGAGGAAGAAGGGAAAAATAGCTTTCCAGACACAGGAGACTCCAAAAATAAAGACATAAAGCTATGAAAATACACAACATAGTAAGTGACAGTGAGCCGGCAAATGTGTTCAAAGTATAGAATATAGGGAATGAGTGAAAAGCCAGAGAAACAACCTAAGGCCACGTTGTAACTATTCTATATACGTGTCACATGTCATATAGTTTATCCCATAAAAATTTCAGAGGCCACAGAGAGATACTGGACTTCTTAAAATTTTCCTGAAGGGCAACAACAAAACACCAATATTTTAGAAAGATAACTGACATTAGCATAGGAGATGGATTGGAAGAAGAAAATATAATCAGTCAAAAGACTATTTGAAATAGTTTAAGCAAGCGATGTTGACACCATACAGTGTGGCAGTGAAATGAGGTAAAGAAGGAAAGGCCCTGGAAGACATTTATGAACCTATGTGTGGCACAGATACGGGACTGTCCACCAAAGTCTATCCTCCTATACTGATAGAGTTAGGGCGAGGGGGTGGCTACCCACTTAGGGGCTGTTTTTCTTAGACCCCTTGCAACCAGTAGAGTGTGAATAGAAGTGATTGAACAACTTAGGCCCTGCTTATGAGTCAGTTTTTGACCCCGGACTTGCACTGTCCTCTCTCCCACAGGCTGGAAGGATGACCTTGGAAGTCATATGCTGAAGATGGAAGACATGTTGTCGTGCTGCATTGACCTGGGGCTCAGACATCTCAGACTCTTGCAGAAGAAAAAAAAAAAAAAACAAGACACAACTTTATTGGGTTTGGTCTTACTTATTATATATATATGTATTACTACATTAATATATCTTGTTCCAGCAGCTTAGTTTTTACTTTTAGCCTCTAGAGGATTTAGTGATTTAAGTAGCCATGAAGGGTAAAGAACACCAGGGATTTCACAATGACTAAATTTAACAGCACAGATCGCAGGGTTGATAGTGTGCCATTATTTAAGTTAAAGAAAAAGCAAAAGAAATTGCAGGTCTGGGGAGATTATACTAAACTCACATTTTGAAGGATGAAGTTTATGTTACTTGTGGGATATCCTGTTGGAGATATTCAGTAGGTTTTTAGACAAACAGTCCTGGATCTGAGAAAAATATGAAAGGTTTATAGAAGCCACATGCGGCAGGGAATACATAGGGAGAGGTTGTGCAGCTAGAAGAGAAGGCAGTCAATTACAAGACCCCCAGAAACCAAAAGCAATAAATAAATAAATAAGGAAGACTGTCATAAAAACAATGTTGAATGATGAAACAAAAAACAAAAAATAGGTGCTAAAAAACACACCCATTCACACAGTGTGATATTATTTAAAGAAAAGTTAAAATATACCAAAATATGACATGACACATTATGTACAGGTACATACTATGTAGCAAAAGAATATTTAAAATGCATGTGATTGTAAACATGCAAGTTTGGATAATGGTTACACTTTCATTTGGGCATGAAGGAACATACAATCTGGGAGGAACACATAGGGAACTTGAAATTTGTTGATAGTGTTTTATTTATTAAAATGGAAGCAGGTACAGAAGTGCTCACTTTTTACATAGTTCACATGATTTGATAACAAAATTTAAAACTAAAATGCAGAAAAGAAAGAGAGTTTTACAAAGTAGGATGCAGTTAACAATAACAAAGGAAGATGAGAAATAGAAAATGACAATTGAATTTGACAGCCAGTAGTTAATTAATGACATTTAGAAGAGGAATTTTAGTAAGTACAGGGGAACTGAGTTAGATTTTCAAAAAATGGAATGTGTAAAATTCCACATTTACATTCTAAACATTACACTATTTTTGTTGTGCTATTCACTCTAGGAAATTGCCTTATAATGAGGAGAAATAAATAAATTTTACATTCTGTAGTAATTAGAGGAAAAGATACTAATGAGATGATAACTGCTCTAATTCATCTAATAAAATATTTTTGATTGGGTTAGTTTATTATAGGAATCAGCTATAAAATATTAATCATTTCTCACTAGTATATTAGAAATGACTCTTAAATCTGTTAAATGTACATAAATTCTAGTGGGCACCTGAATGTAAAATAATGAAAAGTAAAAAGACTCTGAAGAGAAATTTTTTTTTAAATTTAGGAAGCCAGTAAACCATTTTCAAAAGAGTATTTGTTATGTTCTAATATTTGCGTCTCCCCGAATTCATATGTTGAAACTCTAACCCGTAAGGCGATGGCATTAGGAGCTGGAGCCTTTGGGAGGTTATTAGGTCATGAGGGTTCCTCTTGCATGAATAGGATTCCTGCCCTTATAAAAATGGCCTAAGAGAGCTCGCTGCCCCTTTCAGCCACATAAGGACACAGTGAAAAAAATGTTTATAAACCAGGAAGTGGGCCCTCACCAGACACTGAACCTGTTGGCACTTTGATTTAGAACTTCCCAGTCTCCAGAGCTGTGAGAAATAAATGTTGGTTGTTTATAAGCCACACAGCCCATGGTAATTTGTTATAGCAGCCTGAACAGGCTAAGACAGTTATGTAAATATTACTCTTCCAAAATATTTTTCTTTTTTTTTTTTTTTTGAGATGGAGTTTCACTCTTGTTGCCCAGGTTGGAGTGCAATGGCACGATCTTGGCTCACCACAACCTCCACCTCCTGGGTCCAAGCGATTCTCCTGCCTCAGCCTCCCGAGTAGCTGGGATTACAGCCATGTGCCACCATGCCCAGCTAATTTTGCATTTTTAGTAGAGATGGGGTTTCTCCATACTGGTCAGGCTGGTCTCGAACTCCTGACCTCAGGTGATCCGCCCACCTCGGCCTCCCAAAGTGCTGGGATTACAGGTGTGAGCCACCACGCCCAGCCCAAAATATTTTTCCTTTCTATTCTAGTAGTACATACATTTAATGAGTTCTCAAGCAATTATCTGTATTTCCATTAAAGAAACGACACTCAAAGCTTAAACTAAAACTTACCTGAATCACAAATACATTTAATAATTATAGTACATTTTAGCAAGAAAAGAGATCACTTTGAGGAACAACTTTAATTTCTCAAAGTCCAGTTGTTATTTTTTATCTCATTTATAGTCATAATCACTATAAGACCCAGAAAAATAAAGTGAACAAATTAGAAGGTGTAATAACAGAATTTTATATGTATCAACTACACCTCCCAATATTATTTTCTCTTATCAACATCATTTTGAAGTCTCCAATCCTATCTAAATACCATCTCTCTAGTAATCAGAAAACATTGCTTTTATGATTGGGCAAGGCTTTCTCTTTCTTCCGTTGTTTGGGAATATATAGATGCTGCTGAGAAGTATATATGAGATAGGAACAGCAGATTTGGGCTAAAAGGAAATAATTACATGAGTTCTATGCTCCTTTACGATTCTGTGGTTCTTGATCTGGGTGACAGGAAGGAAGCTAATAGCAGCTGGAAAATATTAAAAACTAGAAAAAGAGGTTTGGATTTGATATCTGAGGATGCACGTAATTTGAAACGTTTTATGTATTGCCAGAAAACCAGAGGATGATCTTTAGCAGGCAAATTAAAACAAAGCTTTTAGAGAAATGTAACTCAAAATGTATGAGATGCATCAGGCAGGGTAGGGCAGGGTTATGTTCTATGGCCAGATTGATTAGGTCTCTGGGTTATGCACACTGTGAATTCCTAAACCAAGGACAGACACAATTAAAGGAGGAATTGAGAAAGACCCCTATGGCTGGTGTAAATTTCTTCCACTAAGAGGTAAAGAGAGGGAGGCCTTGGTTGTAGTAACATAAGAAGTGGAAATATAAAATAATGGTTTAAATAATCATTGTGGAGTAAATATACATGGGAGGAAGAAAGCCTATCATATGCAAGACATTGCATAACATGTTTATATATAGATATCTCATTTAATCTCCATAAACCCTGGAAACTTATTATTATTTACAGTGTAAAGAAAAGAAAGCTGAGGCACACAGACATTAAGAAACTTAGTATCCAAAGTTATAAAAATACTAACTAATGGGGCTGGAATTCAAGTTCAGATATATGTACATTCAAATTCTATAATTGTTCCACTAATCTTTGCTATCTACCTCTCACACCGAACTTGGTGACTCATGGATGTAGAAGATGCAAGAGATAAAATCGCTGAAAATAGCCTGAACATTGAAACCTAATAATGTGATTCTTAATAAAACACATCTGGCCACTGGGAAATAGATGTTTGGATCATTTCTCTCCAGATCTGGGCTTTCACTTAGTCTAGTAGATGTGGTCTGTCATAAAACCATTGCAGGCTTCCTGAAAGTCAAATTAGGCTTTCTGTGGGGTCACTAAAACCAGAGCTGGTCCCAAACATTGGGACTACTTCCTACAAGATTTAGCACCTGCCACAGCCACCAGGTTGGACTGATCCAGCACTCTAAACTGATCTGAACTGTGAAAGCCAAACAGCCTTAGCAAGTCTATTCAGATCGTAGGATCTAATATGCCTCAGTCAAATTCCAATTTCTGCTCTTGCTGGTTGTGTAACCTTGAATTAGGTATTCATCCTTTTGCAGCTCATTCTCATTTGAAAAATGAAATACTGAAATATATCTGCCTAAGAGCTACTACCAATAAAGACTAAAATAAGACAGATAAAGTACCCAGCATAATGAGCACTTTACAAATGCTTCTTTAAAAAAATGATAGTGGTGATGATGATGAAGATGATGATGGTACAAATGACAGAGGAAGAGGGAGAGGAAGAGGAGAAAGAGAAAAATAAAAACTCAGAGAGATTCTCTAAGCATCTGGATTTCTTGGTATTTGTGACAAAGCCTGCTTTCTGCTTGGTAGCACGCTTTCTGTAGTCAAGGGATAATAAACAATACAAAATGAGACTCTAGCTGGTTTATTCTTTTAAGGAAAGAAGTTGGTTCTCTCAATAATAGAGCTTATCTCTCAATTATACAGGAAACTGACTTCCTCAGTTTAGCAGATTCAGAGCTTGATATAAACTTGAAGAATGTGAAGCAGGTTACACCTGTTGATTTTGTTTTGATTCACTGAAGTTTTGTTTGCTTATTTTGAGTATTCCCACTGCTAGCACATGGTTGGCACAAGCTGTAGTAGTTAATTTTTATCCATTCTTGATTGTTGTAGGTAATTTATATCTTTAAAGTTTTTATTGGTAATGACTTAAAAAGTCACTTAAATTAGAATAACCTACTTGGATCTAGTTGTAGGCACATCACTGTATACATCTCTCTATTTCCAGGGAACTACCAATGGCTCCATTTATAAACATAGCTATTTGTGGCATTTTCCCCTTCTTTTCATTTTTGGAGTCCTGAAAACAATGAAGATTTAAAATGAGTTTAGTAATCGATAATTCCTAATTCCAGGAAAGTTGTGGTGAAACAAGCACTCATTGCTGATAGTATTGTGATTGCTACATCCCTTATGAAAGCAACGTGGCAACTACAAACAGCAAGGTTTGTTCATTCTTTTTGATATCGTCTGGAAATGATTCAACAGAGAAATCAAATGATACTGCACCATTGTTTTCTACTAACTTACAATGAAATATTCAATATTATATGAATAATTTAATAAATTGAGATACACAAATATACATTCTAATTAAAAATTTGTGAACGCTGAACAAGGAAAATATTCCCTATAAAATTAAGTGAGATAGAATATATAAATTGAATATCGAATAATATGTACACTGTGGATGAAACTATATAAAACATTGCTTCTTTACCTGGGGTGCACATGAAATCACCAGCAGAGCTCCTAAAAATTCAATGCCTGGGCCTCATCAAAAAAGAGGCCTAATCAATTGATCTAGAATTGTCCCCCAGTATTAGTGGTGAATTTGTTGAAAATTTAAATTTATTTTAGATTTATAAAACATTGTAATGATGTTACCAATTAAAAAATATCTTCATATATTTAAATAAGTCAGTTATTAAATTGTCATTTAAAATGAAATGAAAAATTATTATATTAAATCCATGTTTTAAAAAATTGCCATTGCCTTATTAAATATAATCCTGCTTCTAAACAACTCACTGGGATGGGATTCTTGAAAAAAAAATCCATAAAAACATAATTAAGGCTAGGTTGCCCCTAGACTGAATACTCAGTGAGAGGCCAATGACATCTTGCATCCAAATATCCCCTCCTTCCTATCTCTCCAATTCCCTAAGCCCTGGTGCTAGTTCACACTCAAAAACCTCTTAGAAATGCTACAGAAAGGCCAACATTCTCTGCCCATACCCTTCTAAACCAAAACCTGCCACCTTAAATATAAGGGGATCAAAAACTTTCAAGGGCTTGAAAGTATGAACAAATAAATTATGTTAGGTATGGCCAAAGGCCTTACCATTAGAGTCTCAGTGTTTATACACATAAATCATGAAATGCTAAACTGTTAAATATGTGCATTTTTACAGTTAAAATCAACTAATCTACCCCTTTGAAGTAATTAATCTTAGTACTTTGTTTAATGATGAAGCGTGCCAACTTAGCATGATTAGCACCCCCGGGGGCTGGGGGAGGGTCTTCCCATCATAGGTCAGCCAGCAGCACCCCCTTGGTAGCATGCATTGATCACAGTGGCTAATTTTAGAACTTGATGTGTATTTTTTACTTTGTTCCCACCCTCTTTCCACCAATCTCACAATCAACGTTAATTTTTGCAGACTCTTTTTGCCTTTCTAAAAGAGTTTAGCCTTCAGTCACAACGGAAAAACAAATAAACAAGCTTGTGGACCTAGTCATGCTCAGTTCATGTGGCTCTTCCCCAAATTACTGACCAAAGGACACAGAGATTAATAAGTAATACTAAAGTCAGGGGGATTAAACAGCCACTGAATTCTTCAGTCAAAATCCATAGTCATTCTACACAACAAATCTCAAAATAATTATTTTAGCATCAGAGTCCTTTAAACCAGATTACTGATCATTTTAAATTTTTTACTTGCTGTTTTAAAATGATAAATAATGCCCCATACAAACGATAATTAAGAATATATTATCCTAAAGTACACTAGAATACCTTTTCTACGATTACTTTTAGAACGCTGTCTGGATAAGTGAGCATTTTCTAGGTAATAAATAATTCCCACAAATTAATAATACTGAACATTTTTAAAAGTTTATGTTTGCAATATTTCTTAACAAAATAATTGAAGGAAAATATAACAGTAGTAATATTTTATTATGGAGATATTTGGTATATTCTTTGAATTTTCTGTAACTGTTAAATTTCTTAGAAGAAAAAAAGTTACATCACAACTCATCCAGTTTTTAGGGGAGCATGTAGGCAGGGACAATAAAATCTCTTTGCTCATAAATGCTCCAGTGGTTACTTAGAGAATTTGTCTTTTAAAAGATCTTGAAGGCAATTAACATATATTCCATTGTGGTCCTATAACAACTGCTTATTAGAAAAGGAATGTTGAAAAACAGGTTGTTTTTGTTTCTGTTGTTGTTAATAAATAAACTTAGCTGGTAGGTTTAAACTGCTGTTTAAAGATTATTAACAACTTGACCTATAAACTTAATGGAAAGGATCTAGCAGCTGCTGGCAAGTAAAAATCAATCAGAAATGGGGAAATCATCTCTTTTATTAATTAAAGATTAGATAAAATAATCACATTTACAAAACCTTGACTTACATATTAATGGTACATTTGCTGTAAAGGTATGTTTTACTCAACATAAAATTAAAACTCTTCATCTAGCCTTAAGGTTTATCTCCACTTAATAGTTGTGTGATCTTAGAAGAGTTAAATACATTCACAGTTTTATTTAAACTCAGTTTCATCATTTTAAAAATAGGGACAAGAAGAGTATCTCATTCAAAGATTTGTTGTGAGGTTTAAATGAGACGAGTCTCTATGAAAGGTTTAGCACAGCGTCTGGAATAAGGTAAAGCTTCAATTAAGGTTAGTGTTACAGGTTGAGTATCCCTAACCTGAAAATCTGAAATCTGAACTGCTCAATAATCTAAAACTTTTTGAGCACCTACATGATGCTCAAAGGACATGTTCATTGGAGCATTTTGGGCTCCTGGATTAGGGATGTTCAACTGATAAGTACAATGCAAGTATTCCAAAATGTGCAAAAACCCCACATCCAAAATATTTCTGGTCCCAAGCATTTTGGATAAGGGATATTCAAACTGTATTATTCAGCTAAATCTGGATCCATTACTACAGCCCCACTCACTACTTCATATGTTAAACCAAGGATTCAATTTTCCCTGTTAAAGTAACCATGCTAAGAGGGGCTTATTAAGTCTTTAAAATTCATACCATGGTGAAAAAACATTATAGCACAATATTCACCTGCAAAGATTTATGATGTTGAGGCAGGACAAAAGTATCATTTATCTATGAGCAACTAATTATAGATATTTTTAAATAAAGCAAACACATGAATCTTGAAAGTGCCTTTTGGTTGGCTTGGTTTTCCCTGTAAACTCTCACATGGAACTCATTTCAGAATAAGGTTTTATGAAAGAAACTTCATACTTTGTTATTATATTTAGAAAACCACTCTAAAATGGGAAGAGAAGCATGAGTTATGATAAACTAGGCCTATGACTTTAAATGGAAGATATTTAGTTTCCTCATCAAATGTAAACTTCCTGCAACGAGGAAAAAAAATAAAACTCAGACATTTAAAACATTTTATTATTTAACTTTACTGCAAAAGACATTTTATAATGTGATGTGTATATGAATCATTAAATCTAAACCTATTTTTATGCTACCACTTTTTAATGTTAAACTTTTATTAGAACTAATTGGTTAGATAACTTCTACCAAATTATAAAAATAAGACTTCCCACTAAGAAAATGATAAATATTGATATAACAGGATAATTATAGTAAAAAGTCTAGAAACTCAGGCTTGTACTTTGGGCCAGATGTGAAATTCACAAAAGTGTTGATTCTCTAATTGCTAGTGTAATTGCTGCTATGGGAAGAGGTGACACTTTCACTCCAAAGCTGTAATGGGATAAATGCAGAGCACTGATTCCACCCTGCCCTCAGTAATATCTAATCACTGAGAAGGCCCTGGCTATATTTCCACAGTCTATAATGCTCAGTTTTCCTGGGGCCCCAAATTAGCCAGTGGAAAAATGAACCCCTGGCTAAGTGTGGCACATGATTTATACATTGAATATTTTAATAATGAGAAACTTACTACTTACAAGTTAAAATGTTTGCCTAGTCTTGTTTCTCATGCAGTATTTCATGAAGGAAAATAAAAATATGTTTCGAACCCCAACATCAAAGTCCCAAATTTCTACTACAGAGAAATAAATGTGGAAAATATAGGATTGAGAAGTGGACTTAATTAACTTTGAGCAAAAGATGATGCTGGACTATTTACAATAGCAAAGACAAGGAATCAACCTACGTGCCCGTCAACAGTCCACTGGATAGAGAAAATGTGGTACTTCTACCCCATGGGATACTTTGCAGCCATAAAAAAGAACAAAGTCATGTCCTTTCCAGGAACACGGATGCTGCTGGAGGCTATTATCCTAAGCAAATTAACACAGGAACAGAAAACCAAATGACCCCTGTTCTCCATGTTATGGAGAACTAATATCACTTATACCACATTGTAAGGGAGTGCTAAACATTAGGTACTCATGGACATAAAGATGGCAACAATAGACAGTGGGGACTACTAGAATGTGGAAGGAGGGAGGGGAGAAAGTGTTGAAAAGCTAACTACTCGGTGCTATGCTTACTACCTGGGTGACAAGATCATTTGTATCCCAAACCTCAGCATCATGCAATATACCCTGTAACTAACAAATCTGCATATGCAACCACTGAATCTAAAATAAAAGTTGAAATTATTTTTTAAGAAAGATGATGCTGGCAGAAGGTCAGGAGAAATGTTTGGTACTGTCATTTAAGCTGACACAGGTGCTTCTGTCCAGCTGCTTCTCCTTTCCCTTTCCCTCCTGCTTGCTTCCTTAGAAGGGGCATTGGCATCCACACTGCAATAGCCTTTCTGCTTTCACCACTGGTCTTTTTGAGAAGTTACTTTCTCCTTAAATACCCCTGCTAACAAGGTTCTCTCTTCCACGTAATCATACTGATAATAAAAACAGCTCATATTCATGAAGTACTTACCGCTTACCAAGCACCTTGTTAGGAAACTTACATGTTTCATAACAACTCCATGAGATTGACTCATGGAGTCAATTTCCCACTCCATAAAGCTTAGAATTAGCAGAGCCAAGATTTGAACCCAGTACTGCAGACGTGACATGCTGCTTTTATGCTGCTGCTCAACAGGAGACTTAGCAGCTGTTTCCTTATGTCCTATGTATAATCTGTCCTCAACCTGAGCTACTGGAGGAAACTGTGGGACCATGACAGTGTCTACTTTAATCAACTTCCTGGGAAGACAAAAAAAAGAAAAGTCTATGACATTGTTTCTGATTCCAAAAGCTTATAATCTTCTAAAGATGCAGAAAGATAAGATAACAGAGGCGGAATAAATATATAAAGAAAAGGAGGGATACAATTTAACCCAATTTTATTAAAAGTTAAAAATTTCAAATGCAATAGTATTAAAACCACTAACATGAAAAATGAGAAGTTTCAAGGTCAACTTTTGTGTGACTCACTTTATATGTTTTATATTAATAAAAATTGCCAAAAGCTAAAATAAACTTTATTTTCCTTTCAGGTAAACCTGTATGTAAAACAATATTGTAGATTAGCTTTTTAGTTTCTACAGAAATATTAAGAAAACAAATCTAAATCACATCTTTTAATGACCTTTGAATAAACAAAGTAAATGATCATGAATATACCTCATGAGGTCTGGATCAGTGTGTTTACATTAGGAGACACACTGGTGCTTCCTAATGTTTACAGAATACGAAAGAGTTCAAAAGCTAGATGGCTCATTGTCTGTCTGAAAATGTCACAGCATTGTCAGTCCATGAAAAAAGTGACCTAAGTTAAAAATAGAATTCTCATTATGCTGTCTACCCCCTTTTCCTGAAGATCTTCACTTAAAAATAGTCACACAGATTTTACAGCCATAATTACTTTCCTTGGTAAACCCATCGAATGTGTTTCAGATGTTATGGTTCTCTGAAAAAACTCCATTACCAGGTTTATTTGTAGAATGGACAGAAAACACACGAATTACTCGCTGTTTTTTAATATTAAATAAGACATAGCTACTACTTAGCTAATACAAGAACCATATCATACTAGGTTAACATCATCCTCCTTTTGCTCTGGTGTTGCAAGGTTCAAATAAACAACCAAAACTGTAACAGGAATACATAGGAAAACTGATTTAAAAAGCTTGTCATCACCACTGTCAAACGAGATTAGTTTTATGTATCACATTGGTAAGAAGCAACATTTCTGAAAGCATCTAAGAAGTAATTTTCATAAAAGATTAGATTTTCAGTCAGTTTTCAGTTTCTTATTATCAAAGAAACCACCCCTCACTGGGAGTACCTGTATTCTCTAAAAATTTCCAATCAGATGACCACAGAATAATCCCCTGAAAACTGTTTGATCATGTACCCAAAATATAAATATTTATCCATAATATATATGTTTATTCTCAAAATTAAATACATACAGGTGTGTGCGGGTGTATAGATAGATAGATAGATAGATAATATATATATATAAAACTAAACATAGACATTAAAAGTGTCCATTAAAAGTGGGCATTTTAAAGGTTGAGTATAAAAATGAAATAAACACGATTTTTAAATGACTGGCTAATCATAATACTATATTCACAATGTGCATTATCTCAAAGTGGAATATACACTTAGGGTGAGGTTCTTTGTCAAAGGTATTTGGATACATTCACTTTTCTAATAGTCTTCTTGGAAATTATCAACTTTTGGTGGTAGAAGTTCGGTTATATCTGATTAAAATACCACTGATTTTTGCTCTAAGTGTGGCTAAAGCTAGTATTAGGAGCACAAGTATCAGCTCCTCCATGTGACTGCGTCACAAGTAGTAGCTTCAACCTGCAGGCTCTTGGCAGGAATCTTTTAAAGGCACTTGACCACTTTACAAATGTTATTTTGCTTAAGGCTAAAAACACAATCTGCAAATCTAGGCACGCATAAACAGCAATACCTCAAACAAACTGAAAGTGAATAAATGAGTAAGGTCCTGCTGTCAGTGCCTCCAGGACGCGGAGTTCATACTCTTTCCTCCAGAAGCCTGTTAACCAAAGTTGATATGTGACCAACTGACACATGGGGTGACTTGGGTCAATCCACAATGTAAACATTTGTATTTTTAATTTATTTTATATTTTAAATGTTTGGTTTTTTTGTTTCTTCTGTATTTTAAATAACTGTATTTCTTAGAAAAAAAACTTTTTAAAGATAGAAACACACTGAACCAGTCATTATAATATAATAATTTCTGTCCATACCCCATGGATCATCTTGCCTACTTTTGAGGTGCAAACTTGAGCTTTGAAGGTCACTGGCCTAGAGAACGAAATATAAACTTCAACCTTTCTTGCAAATCTTTCCACAGCCTAGCTTTATCTCTCTCTCTGTCTCTCTCTCTCTCTTTTTTCTTTTTGCGTATTCTCACAAAGTTTTTAGTATTCCCACAAATGAACCCTTCATACCAAGCAAGTTGGTTGTTATGACAGAACAAGAAGCTGGGCAAGAGACCAGGACTCCAATTTGTCTGGTTGGGAATATCACCTATGGAGTGGGTCAGCTGGACAGTAAGCCAGCTATACTAACCAGCCAAGAGTCTGAGTCTTCAGACTTCAGCCAGGCAAACGTTACAACATACAGGTCACAGGAGGGCAGACACGAAAGGTAGAAGAGAAATCAAACAGGCAGAGAGCACCAAGGCATAATAGCAACATTTTGGAATGGTCAAAAGATCAAGGACTCAGGAATCAGGAGATCCACTTTAGTAGCACAGGGGTTGGTGAAAGGGCAAGGAAACAGATGTGAGGCCCAAGCAACAAAGCAATTTGATACTACAGCAATTTTCTGCTATGGCCAGGAAGTTTCTTACACGTTTCCTACTGGATGCTTTCCCAGAACTAAGCTAATGTGACCCTGAGCAACAACGCAGCAGGCAAGAACACTGTCCAGAGAAAAGATGGCATAAGAAGGGACCAAGGAAAGGAAAGATTTCTTACTCTCTTCAGAGGTTGTGCCTCTGCTCTAATGCTCCCAATCTCCCGCAATATACTCCTCTCCTACTCATCCTTAAAATCACTCTAAAATCCTACTTCCTCCCTTACTCTTTAACAATCTCAACACACCATTCTCTGAATTCCTATAGTGATTATTCCTCTGAGCATTTTAACTCAACTGTGTTTACATTTTTGTTTGTTTGTTTCATGTATGAGTTTCCTCCAAAGAGATTCCAAACACCTGGAGAGCTATGGATTCATGTTACACTTTGTTTTTTAATAGGCAATGCTTCTTAAATGCTTCCGAGAGTCCCTTTAATAATATATCACTCTTCACTCAGGCAAATGCACAGAAGGTCATATACACAATATTTAGTATATACTTACATAAGATTAGGTAATTTATCTTAGGTTATTATAATAAAATTCTACCACTGAATTCAAAGTAAAGGCAAGCAAAAAGTCTGTATCAAAATACAATAGGCACAGATTTCTTCACATATGTGAAATGTGAAGAATCAGAATAGGAAATATTGGCAAGTAGTCATTAAAACATAATCTATGGGTATAGAAATAGAAAGAATGTGTATGTACTAGTATTTGCTAGCATAACAGGCTGACTATCATAAAAAATTATACATTTAAAAATAACTAAGCGTACAATTGAATTGTCTGAAACACAAAGGATAAATGCTTGAGGTGATGGATACCCCATTTACCCCGATGTGATTATTATGCATTGCATGCCTATGTCAAATAGTTCATGTAACACATAAATATATATACCTACTATGCACCCACAAAAATTAAAAATTAAAATTAAATTAAATAATATAAAAAAGTATAATCTATCCATGTATGGATTATCGTAACATTAATTTACTGGCAAATTCCGGCCTGAAAGGGTGGCTCACGCCTTTAATCTCAGCACTTTGGGAGGCGGAGGTGGGCAGATCACCTGAGGTCGGGAGTTCGAGACCAGCCAGAGAGACATGGTGAAAGCCCGTCTCTACTAAAAATTGAAAACTTAACCTGGCATGGCAGTGCACCTCTGTAGTCCCAGCTACTCAGGAGGCTAAGGCAGGATAATTACTTGAACCCGGGAGATGGAGGTTGCAGTAAGCCGAGACTGCACCACTGCACTCCAGCCTGGGTGACACAGTAAGACTCTATTTCAAAAACAAAAAATAATTTGGCAAATTCCATAAGCTCCTACAATATGCCTACCATCGAACACCTAGCAGATACTGTGGTAGGTACTAGATGAAGAAAGGAATACAGAGATGAAGAAAGTTTCATCTCTGCCTTAGAAAACCCTAGAGAATATAAAATATTTCAGGTCCACCTAATCAAGTCCAGAAAGTCTTCAAATGCCCAGCCATTTGAGGTTGGGTATGAAGGATGAATAGCAATTCACCAGGTAAAGATGGGAGAAATCACAGTTGGCAGAAGGGCAAAATTTGGATTGCGGAATCCACAAGGAAAAAGATATGAGACAAACTAACATATGAGGGGTGGGGCAGGAAGAAGGTGTGAGAAAGGGAAGGATGGAAGGTAGGACTAAAATGTGGCCTGGTACTAAAGCATACACTATGTTAGGGAGGTTAGACTTCGTTTTCGAGGCACTGAAGAGCCACTGCCAATTTTTAAGTAGCAAATTAGCAGATTTTTATCTGGTTTGCTGGACAAAAAATAATATTTATTAATTTAAATGATTATTTAATTATAGACTGCTTCAGGACAATTTGTGAATCCAACCAAAGTGATACATAACATTAGGGCTCATTCTTTTGTTTCCAAAGTTAACTATTTTGTTTTTTATAAGTCATTTGATTTCCAAACTATATTTGGGAATATAAAATATGTACACCATGAGGTTAAAAAGAGAAATGTCAACAGTGCCACCATGTAATGTATTCATAATGCCCATAATAACAAATATGTGGATTAATTTAAACTATTCCTGAGTTATATTTCATATATGTATCTTAACTTGGAAAAGATGGGCAATTAAGTGCTGGTGTACTATCCTCTGGAAATCATGGACCGTAAACAGAAGCCACCTACAGAGAGGCTTAGCAGGTTTAGATGTGCATCTCCAAATTGCTTCAGAATATTAATTATGTATATTATTACTCAAGTTATTCATGTCCGGATCATGAGTCTAGCAATTCTGCCTTTTCCTACATTAAAACAATGGAAAGCAAAAAAATTCAAATAAACAACCTAATGATGCACCTTAAAGAACTAGAAAAGCAGAGCAAACCAAATCCAAAATTAGTAGAAGAAATAATAAAGAAGAGAGCAGCAATAAATACAATTGAAATGAAGAAAATAATACAAAACATCAGTGAAACAAAGAGTTGGTATTTGAAAAGTTAAACATAATTGACAGACCTTCAGCCAGACTAAGAAAAAAGAGAGAAGATCCAAATATATAAAATCAGAGTTGAAAATGGAGACATTACAACTGATAACTGATACCACTGAAATGCAAAGGATCTTTAGAGACTACTATGAGAAACTGTATGCCAATAAATTGGAAAATCTAGAAGAAATGGACAAATTCCTAGACACATACAACCTACCAAGACTGAACCAAGAAGAAGTCCAAAACCTGAACTGACCAATAACAAGTAATGAGATCAAAGCTGTAATAAAATTTCTCCCAGTAAAAAACAGCCCAGGACCTGATGGCTTCACTGAATTCTACCAACCATTTAAAGAAGAACTAATACCAATCCTACCCAAATTGTTCTGAAAAAACAGAGGAAGAGGGAATACTTCCAAACTCATTCTATCAGGCCAATATTACCCTGATACCAAAACCAGACAAAAACATGTCAAAAAATATATATACAGGCCAATATCTTCAACAAATATTAATGAAAAAACCCTCAATAAGATACTGGCAAACTGAATGCAACAATACATTAAAAACATTATTCATCATGGTCAAGTGGGATTTATCTTGGGGATGCAAGAATGGTTCAATATAGGTAAATCAATCAATGTGATATATCAAGAGAAGAATGGAGGACTAAAACCAAATGATCATTTTAATCGATGCTGAAAAATCACTTGATAAAAATCAACATTCCTTCATAATAAAAACTCTCAAAAAACTGGATGTAGAATTAAAACATCTCAATGCAATAAAGCCACATATAGCAGGCCCACAGCTAGCACCATATTGAATGGGGAAAAACCAAGGCCTTTCCTCTGAGATCTGGAACACAACAAAAATGCCTACTTTCACTACCATTATTCAACATAGTACTCAAAGTCCCAGCTAGAGCAATCAGACAAGGGAAAGATATAAAGGGCATCCAAATTGGAAAAAAAGAAGTCAAATTATCCTTGTTTGCAAATTATGTGATCTTATATTTGGAAAAACCTAGAGACTCCATAATAAAATCTTAGAACTGATAAACAAATTCAGTGAAGTTGAAGGGTACAAAATCATCATACAAAAATCAGTAGCATTTGTTTATGCCAACAGTTACAAGTTTGAAAAAGAAACACAAAAGTAATCCCATTTACAGTAGCCACAAATAAAATTAAATACTTAGGAATTAATTTAACCAAAGAAGTGAGAGAACTTTATAATGAAAACTATAAAATAGTGATGAAAAAATGGAAGGGGGTACCAAAAATGAGAGATATTCCATGTTCATGGATTGGAAGAATCAACATTACTAAAATGTCCATACTACCCAAAGCAATCTAAAAACTGAATGCAATTCCTACGAAAATACCAATGACATTCTTCACAGAAATGGAAAAAAATCCTAAAATTTATATGGAGCCAGAAAAGACCCAGATTAGTCAAAGCTGTCTTAAGCAAAAAGAACAAAACTAGGGGAATTACATTACCTGATTTGAAATTATACCACACAGTTGTAGTAATCAAAACAGTATGGTACAGTGTAAACTGAGACACATAGACCAATGGAACAGAATAGAGAGGCCAGAAACAAATCCACACACCTACAGTGAGCTTGTTTTCAACAAAGGGGCCAAGAACATACACTGAGAAAAAATGCAGTCTTTTTAATAAATGGTGCTGAGAAAACTGGATATCCATATGCCAAAGAGTGAAACTAGACTCCTATCTCCTACCATATAAAAAAATCAAATCAAAATGGATTAAAGACTTAAACCTAAGACCTCAAACTATGAAGTTCTGACAAGATAACATTGGGGAAACTCTCCAGGACATTGGTCTAGGCAAAATTTTCTAGAGTAATACCCTACAAGCATATTCAACCAAAGCAAAAATGGACAAACAGGATCACATCAAATTAAAAAGCTTCTGCCTACAGAATGGAAGAAAATTGCCCATCTGACAAGGGATTAATAACCAGAACATATAAGGAGCTCACATAACTCTCTAGAAAAAAATCTAATAATCCTATTAAAATATTGGCAAAAAATCTGAATAGGCATATCTCGAAGAAGACAAACGAATGGTGAACAGGCATATGAAAAGGTGCTCAATATCACTGATCACCAGAGAAATGCAAATCAAAACTACAGTGAGATATCAGCTCACCCCAGTTAAACTGGCTTATATCCGAAAGACAAGCAGTAACAAATGCTGGTGATGATGTGGAGAAAAGGAAACCTTCAGACATTGTTGCTGGGAATGTAAATTAGTACAACCACTACAGAGAACAGTTTGGAGGTTCCTCAAAAAACTAAAAATAGAGCTACCAAATGATCCAGCAATCCCCCTGCTGGGTATATACCCAAAAGAAAGGAAATCAGGATACTGAAGAGATATCTGCACTCCCATGGTTGTTGCAGCACTGCTCACAATAGCCAAGATTTGGAAGTAACCTAAGTGTGCATCAATAGATGAATGGATAAAGAAAATGTGGTACACATACACAATGGAGTACTATTCTACTATAAAAAGAATGAGATCCTATCATCTGCAACAAAATAGAACTGGAGATCACTATGTTAAGTGAAATAAGCCAGGTACAGAAAGGCAAAGATCACATGTTCTCCCTATTTGTGGGATCTAAAAATCAAAACAATTGAACTCATGGACATAGAGAGTAGAAGGATGGTTACCAGAGGCTGAGGAGGGTAGTTGGGGGTTGGACAGAAAGGAAAGGATGGTTAATGGGTACAAAAAAATAGAATGAATAAGACCTAGTATTTGACAGCACAACAGGGTGACTATAGTCAATAATAATTTAATTGTATACTTTAAAATAACTAAAAGAATATAATTGGTTTATTTGTAACATGAAGGATAAACACTTGAGGGAATGAATACCCCATTTTCCATGATGTGATTATTATACATTGCATGCCTGTATGAAAACATGTCATGTACTGTATAGATACATACACCTACTAGGTACCCACAAAAATTAAAAATAAAAAAAAGTTTAAAAGAAAACAAACCCTGATCTGCTTGCCTGTTGGCTTGAGGTCCATGCTAATTTCTTTCTAAAGTATATCTGAGAAATAATCTGCAGTCCATAGTATGTTCCAAGCAAAATATCACTAATCCAAAAATAATAAAGTTAGTAAAGTAAAAGAAAATATTGCTATTATTTAAACTGGTAGGAGACTAGTATAAGTGTCCCATTTTAAAGAGATAAATATTGCTTAATATTTTTAAAAAATAAACTTTGGTGGATATTATAAAACAAACATCAGAAATTTATCTCCATCTAAAACCAGGCATGATATTATAATTTCATGGAAATATTTTGGAGTAATGACTTTCAAATGAATACCGGAAGAATGTTATTAAAAAGAACAAAGATTAGGAAATACACTGTAGCACATAATCCTGCAGTGGGGAAGGGAACAGTCTCTTATGATCTAATAGGATTTTTCCATCCTTAAGTTGGTAAATCTTAGACACTAAGTAAATAAATCATTCTTGGTTCCTAAAAGTCTGTGTGGTGATACTCAAAGAAAATTAATTCCTTTTGCTACACATGGTTCATAAAAACATATTACTGAAGCCAACTCAATGAAAATTTTAGCTTACTACCATAAGATGTCAATTTTTCTTAAAATAAGGGATTTTTCCATCCCTTTCGAAATAGTTTCAAACACAAAAGTGGCTTTCCAG
This sequence comes from Pan troglodytes, assembly GCF_028858775.2. Classification (NCBI taxonomy): domain Eukaryota; kingdom Metazoa; phylum Chordata; class Mammalia; order Primates; family Hominidae; genus Pan; species Pan troglodytes. The sequence continues at coordinate 25,244,576 of NC_072402.2, forward strand.
TAACAAGAATTATGTGATGCATGTGGCAGAATGGCAAAGGCATGATGCCGTCATAAATGGAGAACTTGTGAACTCAGCGTGGTAAAGAGGCCAACACTTGAAAACTAAAAGCAGAAGCTGCCTTCTGAAAAATCCAGATGTTCTAAAGATACCATTCCATCACTTTAAATGTCAGCCAAAAAGAGCCTAATTACTGGAGAAAATGTGATGAAAGTTCTTATCAAATACAGCCACTACGTTGGAATCAAAATGTTATCATCGCTTAAAAATGATTTATTTAGAACCTAATTGCACAAGTAAGGCAACAATTGCCCTCTAGGTGCTAACAATCAAAGATGGGCACTTATATTGATGCGCATATATTGAAACACGGAATTAAGACTTGCAGAGCAAATATATGAATGGAAACAGGTATTGTCCAAATAAAAGGTAAGTGCACCACAGCAAGGAGGCAACATATGTAACTTGGTTGAGAACGGAATAGCTAATGGAAACCCTTCCTTCCAACTGAACAAACTATGTGGAAATAGTCTGGTCTTTGGTTCCTTAATCAGGAGAGTTTGATGAAAGAACAGGGATTTCAAAATCTGTTAGAAAGTTCACAAAACAGGTATAATCTGTAACCTTCCACAGGTAGGTGGTGACAGAAAAGGAGGAATGAGAAGCCACTTAATAACAGAAAATGGTTCAAAGGTGATTTCTTAAAGGTAGAAATAACGTGGATAATTGGTGTCTTAAGGGAAAGAAATCAATAAAGCTTGAATGATTCAACCCAGGGCTCTTCCTTGACTCCTTTCTTTTCCTTACACATAACATCCAATCTAGCAGTAAGGCCTGTTAGCTTTACCTTCAAAATACAGGGCAACCTTGAAACCTCGTCTCCCCACTACTAATCTCCTAGTTAAAATCAGCACCATCTTTCACCTGGACTTCTGCAAAGGCCTCTAAACTGTCCTCTCTGCTTCCACTATCCCCAGAGGCCACTATTCACACTACAGTCTACCCTCTACCCAGGAACCAAAACTTTACAATGACCTATCACACTTAGAACACTTAGAATAAAACACAAACTGAAGCTATCAGAATCCCATTTAATCCATGATATTGCTAGAATAGTACATATTTTTAAAAAGGAAGTTGACGTCAGTTGAACACCAACTATATACCAAACTGTTGAGTTCTATATTTCACCTTACTGAAAAAATATTTTATACTTTAATAAATACATATGTCACAGTCATACTATGTATTAAATTCTCCTTTGGGAGCAAGCAAAGGAGGCCAAGTACTAATTTTTAAAAAATTATTTGCATCCTAAACACCTGAGATAGAATTGCTAACATGCACAGGAATTACAAATCAGAGGTTGATCATTATGTAAGTAGCTGGAGCAAAAGTCAAATGGATTCACATTCATTCTTAATGGGAGAGCTCTTGGGTACAAAGGTTTAGGGGCAATAGAGGTGACCTGGGACTGTGGATATGATACCACACATGAAGGGCAGCTGAATTTCTCAACTTTGGTCTGGATGCTTACTTGATTATACTCATATCTCACTTCCATTGGCTTGAAGTTGGCCTGACAACTCTCTAACCAAGTAAGGTCAGGACTAAGATGAATCTGGCTTGAAATGCTCCACATTTATGAATACTTACAAACTAACCTACTAAAGAATTTAGAGCTGTATCTTTATCCTATTTAAATCCCTATGAAATTAACTGATAACCATGTTTTTGACTTGGGCCTAATGGTCTGACTAGGAACCATGAGAGTCTCTGATCTGAGGAAAGTCTAATGCCTTAGGCACAAAACTAATGGACTTTACAAAACCAAGATTATTATATCTCTTGAGGAAAAAGGTAGTAAATTTTTAAGAATGAGGGAGACTTCTTTAGAAGAAATTCACCCCTGCATATAGAAATAAAATTCTACAGGACAAAAATGGGATTAGTCAGGGGAAAAAAAATCTGAAAACAAATATGCCAAAATATTAATAATGATTTATTCTAGGTAGTGGTACTATGAAAGACTGTTATTTTATTCTTTGTATTTTGGGGTAGGGGACATATTTTATTTTCTTTTAAAAGAAAAGCATTGCTGGGTGGAAGTCTATGCCTTTACCTCTTTGATTCCAACTATGCTTCTCCTTTAAGACAAGAAGCACAAACTCATATGTCTATAAAGCCCAGGCAAGTAATGTAAGTGAGTGATGAATTGTGTCAAAGCAGCAAGCACATTCCCATGTCAAGAGGCAGATGCTCCTTAGCACAAGCATATAGTTGCGGCAAAGAAATGCAGGTAGCATTGTTGAGAGATCTCGAAATTTTTTTTTGCACTTGAAATCTGTTTTTGTTGAAACTTTCTGATTTTTAAATTGTGGCAATTTATTTAAATTTAAAAAACCTAAGCAAATAAAAAAGCAAAACAAAACCAACTCTGAGGTATCAAGCAAAGTGTAAAGGATTTTCAAGGGTGATTTTGCTCATACAAGTACAAGTAGATATTTATTTGTTTTGATATACAAACCTATATTCATGGTTACACACCAGAAGCACAGATCTAGATTTTTTTTTTTTAAAAAAAAGAATGGCAATGGTCTATAAGCAGAAGTTTGGGCATACAAATAATGCCTTTAAGAGAACTATTAAATCTCTATCTAAATGGATGGACAGAAAATTCTCAAATACTACTTTCTGCTCATAAAATTTATTCCCTTCTATTTATTATTGTCTTTATTGCATGTTAACAGATTAAACAAGACAATGGGAGTGACACCTAAAATGGGGTGTCATAATAAAACTTTACTAAAACTGTAAATGAAATAAGTATGTTCTGCTTTGTTAGTTTGTATATCCAACATGAAATTCGCTGAGAAAAAGTAACGACTAAATGAGTCAGAAAAAGGAAACCTGACGGATCGGTTAAGATCCGTCACATGTATTGCTTCTGAAATAGCTATTTCTTATTGGCTCCTTATTGTTTGTTGTTTGCACATGTATAATAATCACATCATGGAAAATGGGGTATTCATTCCCTCAAGGGTTTCTCTCAAAGAACTGGATGCAAGGGGTGTCATCTCAGGTGGACAGGACACAAGGCAGCTAAGACCATTAGGTGATGGAGGAATGTCAGCTGGCCAAAACCCCATCAGGCTCAGGTGGAAGACCTTGCTCTCGTTATCAGAGTCTTCAGGTGAGGTAGAACAGATTGAGGTGGAAAGAGTGGAAGGAATGGAGCATGAGAGTCTGGAAGGTATGACAGGTTGGTAAGCAAGGCCTAGAGAAAACTAAAAATATATTCAAACAAGGGAGAAAAATAAAAAGTGTCTGAAGGATAAAAATTAGAGGTAGGATACAAAGAACGAGGGTGGGATGAGGCAGAGGGAGAAAAGCATAAAGTCATTTATAAGACAAGTACTGAGGTCAAGGCCAGCAAAGAACAGTGGCCTGAAGTCAGACCCTGGGAAACAATCTGGAATGCGGTTCTGGTACAGGAAGAGGCAGACTAACAAGTTCCCAGATTTGGCCAAGTTTTTTCAGCTTTGTTACTTTTGGCCAGGTAGGGGATGTTTACCTATCAAGGGCCAGATGAGGTGGAGAACATAATCCCAGAGAGGTATGCAGAATGATCAGTTCCCTAAGTGGACTGGAGGCCAGAAATACCATCCTGAAAGTCTGGGACCAACCTGGGATCCAGCAGTGTATCCTCATTACAGGTGGGCAAAGCTGTGATTCATCTGTCAGCAAGTTTGCTATCTGATATATTTCTGCTAAAAGTAAGCATCCAGGAAGTTAACCTGTTTCATTTACTTTGCAAACAATGTATAATCATGAAACATTTAAAGAAAGAATTTTTAAAAAGTTTTACAGAAGCTAAGTGATATTTTTTCTATGTCATGTGTGGCCCTTGGACTTTATATTTACATAAGAAAGACAGCAGCAGAGACTGTTTTAATCTTTAACCAGAACTGATATCCAAGAATGAGTGCCACATCCTCAGTTCCTCCTGTTCAGTTACTTTCAACCAGTTTCTAGCATTTATTTTATTTTATTTTATTTTTTAGAGACAGGGTCTCACTCTGTTTCCCAGGCTGGAGTGTAGTGGTGTGATCATGGCTCACTGCAGCCTCGAGCCCCTGAACACACGAGATCCTCCGGCTTCAGCCTCCTGAATAGATGGGATTACAGGTGTGCACCACCACACCTGGCTAATTTTTTAAATCTTTTGTAGAGACAGGGTCTCACTATGTTTCATAGGCTTGGTCTCAAACTGCTGGCATCAAGCGATCCTCCCTCCTTGGCCTCCCAAATTGCTGGGATTACAGGTGTGAGTCCCCGTACCCAGCCAGTTTCTAGCATGTAAACTTATTCAAGCATGCTTGAAAATCAAGCATGTTGAAAATACTAACCTATATTAAGCTGTGAAACTGTTCATTCAGAAGGAAAACATTGTGGTGTAAGTCCCAATGATGATATTTGCTACGAAAGTGAGGATAGAGCAATGACTCAAGACTGACTAAGTGAATTAAGCCTGAAACTTGGCTGCTTATCAAGCATTAAAAATGAATCTCTACTATCTATTTAAAATGTAAGAGCTAAACTAAAATATGATAACCACCTAAGGAAATGGTATGAGCACTGAAGACCAAACAATGGTGATTGAAATTGCCAGGATCCTCTACTTTTTGGCCCAAGCATAAAAATTAAGGTCATTGGAGACTCATGTTCTGGTTCTGAACAGAAAGTGTTATCCATTATTTTCTCTTTGCAAAAGATCATCAGCACCAAATAGTCAAACATGACAGAAGAAAATGAACTTGCAATTCATATTACACTTCATAGTGCCTTCAGGGATTAATACATATAAATGTGCCATGGGAATGAAACAAACACTTTCCAAAGTAATACTACACATGCCTAGCCAAAAGAAGAGTGCTTCTTAGGGGACACATCAAGCAATCTTGTTCATTAGAAAACCTCTATCTTACTTTTAAGATCCTCCTGGGCCTGGAGGGAACTGGATAAAGGCAAAGACTCTGAAATCTTGAAAAGCCAGGCTAAAGTCAGCAGGGTCTGGTGACAGGGCACAACACCCTCTAAACCTCATCCATCTGCTACTGTTATGGGGTTTGGCAAGTTCACAAAATCTGCAATTCCCTCTCCTATGCTGTTAGGTTACATGAGCACATTGTTCCCACCCACACATACTCTAAAGGCACGGCAGAAGGGAAACATTTTCTTGCCCTCTTAATCATAGCTAACCCAAGCCAAAGAAGGCCTCCTAGGCAAAACGATAGCCCTCAAAAAGGAAGATCTAGGTTTCCAAATAGATGTAAAAACTTATTTTAGAGTTGATTTAGTCCTGAATGATATTACAATAGTAGAATGCAAAATGTCCAAGAGTACTTTGTCCAAAGAGTACCTTGGGGGCACAAAAAGGAGAAAATATGATTATCAATGATATTCGTATTTGTTGAGTGCTGATGTTTTGCTAAGCACTGTGCTAATGCTTGCAGTACTTCAAGGACCCCTTATATAATAAATTTAATTCTACAATATATGTGTATTACACACATATATCTACATCCACACATTACTCTTCTAAATAATTAACACTATATTATTCAAATTTTATAGCTGGTGAAACAAGGACAAAATTAACAAGCAGCAGGTAAGGGTAAAAAATCTAGACCTGTTGAATTCAATGTTGAATCATTTAAATATTAACTATGAATCATTATCCTGCCTTTCTGTCAACAGTTTATTTTTATTTGAACTAAATCTATAAAACTAAAACTTTACATAATATTTATATTTATATGTAAGTATATATTCAATGTGCTAAACTTTGTGCTAGCTCAGTGATGTTTTGTATTCAATTCTGTTTCTCTAAGGTGAGACATTTTCCTCTTTAAAATGTGTGCAAACAACAAACAATAAGGAGCCAATAAGAAATAGCTATTTCAGAAGCAAATACATGTGAAAGAATCACTTCACTCCCTAAAGCAAGGATTCAAATTTCCTAACTTGTCCATACAGGTCATTGCTTTGTGGGACTTCATGGTCTACACTCTGTGGGTCAGCCCCCCAACAAGAACCTGCCATAAGGGGAATGTCATCCAGCCTGATAGGCCCCTTCTTGCCCAATTAATGCTGTCTTGTGCTGGTGCAGGCACAAGGAGTTCATGATAAGGCTACATTTTTATAGTCTTTTTCATGAGAGATCATAGTATTTACTTTTTCATTTACATGAGATATTTATTTTCTTACAGTAGTTTCACTTCTAATGCAAATCTATTTAAACCATATAATAAAGCATAGCTGTCAGGGGCCAAACCAGATGAATGGGTGTCAACTTGCCTGATACATTACCTATTAAAGTGCAAATTGTTATCTACTTATTTCTCAAGAAATAACTTCAATTCTTACATAATACATAACAAATCAGCCAGGTGCAGTGGCTCACACCTATAGTTCCAGCACTTTGGGAGGCTGAGGGGGGTCAATCCCTTGAGCCCAGGATTTCGAGACCAGCCTGGGCAACATGGCAAAACCCTATCTCTACAAATAATACAAAAATAAATTAGCTGGGCATGGTGGAAAATGCCTGTAGTCCCACCTACTTGGGAGGCTGAGGTGGGAGGAGTCTCTCGAGCCGGGAGGTTGAGGCCACAGTAAGCTGCAATCACGCCACTGCACTCCAGCCCCAGAGACAGAGCAAGACACTGTCTCAAAAAAAAAAAAAAAAAAACCACTGGTCACCATAATATCAGATTTATTTATTTTAAAATCTGATTATTTCAGAATAAATTTGTAAGACCAATAAACATAAAGAGATAAATTTCCTTAAACTGAAATTTCTGAGGAAGAAACTTCAGATCTATTGCATTTAAATTAATTTATCACAGTTTAACAATGACACAATCCAACAATTTATATTTTCAACTACAGTGAAATCCAGTTAGCTTGATCATTTTGATAGTCAATGACCTCCGAGAATGGAATTCAAGCACTTATCTGCACCCCCATTGGCCCTCCTAAACAGAATAGAGCACATCTTATTCTAATAAATGACACAAATTTATAAATAAACAACTTTCAGGTCAACTGTTCATAAAAAATTAACAGAAGCAGTTCACAATTAAAGCAAAGTTATGAAGACTATACTTTTGGATGTATAGTCAAGCTACTCCTGACTGCTTGCTTACAGATGTCTCAGATTTTGGCTGTATGCTCCCTGTTACACTGTATCTCCCAAACTGGAGGACAGCAAGTTAAAACTATTACCAGCAAATTAGAAGCTATTTCAACTCTTAAGTAGCCAAAATAATGGCATTCTCCTCAGTTAGTGTTCTATCTTGAAATTTGCTGAAAAGGCGACAGATATTCTATGTAGTTATTTAACTGAGAAAAAGAGAAAAGAAAGGTGAAGTTTTAAAGATGTGCTATGTGAAGACCCTACCCACCTCTTGACACCATTTTCTAAGACTCCCCATCTTGTTAAAATTCCAGCTACAATGTCCGCTTTGTTGCTCAAGCATGCCAAGCTTTTTCAGGCCTCTGGGCCTTTGCACCTGTTGTTTTCTCTGCCAAGATTGTTATTGTCTTAGATATTTTCCTTTCTTCTCAATTCACATGTCAGCCCCACAGTGATGCTTTTTCTGACCCCACATCCCTTCAATTACTCTCTGATTTTCACTGTTACACTTACCACTAGCTAAAGTGTGTTTATGTACCCCTTCATTCTGTCTCAAATGCCAAGGTATTTACTTTCAGAGAGCAGAGACTGTGTCCTTTTTTGTTTACCACTGTGAACATGGTTACCTGGCCCATATTAGAAACTCAGCAAGGCATGAGGATCACTTGAGCCCAGAAGACCAACCTGGGCATTACAGCAAGACCTCATCTCTACAAAAATAAAAAATAAAAAAAATTAGCCAGACATGGTGGTGCATGCTTGTGGTCACAGCTGCTCAGTAGGCTGAGGTGGGAGGACTGCTTGAGCTCAGAAAGTCGAGGCTACAATGAGCCGTGATCAAGCCACTGCACTCTGGCCTAGGTGACAGAGCAAGACCCTGTCTGAAAAAAACAAAAAAGAAAGAAAAGAGAAACTTAATAAATACTGATTAATGTAATGAATGGCTAAAATTGATCTAATTAGAGCACTTTGACTTAAGGACCAGACTTAGGAAACAAGACATTGCTTCTTAATATGGACATTCCTCATTTAATCAAAAATTACCTTGAAGAAGTTGAAGGTGAAAAATGAACCAGGTTCCATATTCATTCTTAGAAATAGATACCCATTGTCTTGCGCTCCGCGATTTCTTGTGTTCGTGCTTGAGTGAATCTGTGTCTGTCAAACTCAGGGAACTCACTGGAGTCTGGGAAGTCACTGTGCTGCCTTGCAGAGTCGGTGACTGCTGTGCTTTTAACAAGGTACTGAAATATCGCTAAATAAAGTGTTGTCATGGGAGCAGAATAGTCAAAATTTGTTAATCTGCTCAGTTTTGTCAGCTAGCAGACATACACAGTCCTTCCCACCCCACAGCCGGCCATCCCCACAACTCACTAAGCAAAGGCAAGCTATTTCACCTACTCATTTTATATGCTGCTCTGGTTTTGGGTGCAGTTAAAATTACATCCAATTCTGCAGGTAATCCTAATGTCATAAAGTGATAAGTAACAGCAGAGAATGAGGCAGTGGGATATGGGCATAAAAATAATAATGAAAATGAACACAGATCTTGGAGCTGGAAAAAGGTTTGAGAATGATGAAAACCTTTGCCAAAACTTAAGCTTTGGAGCTTGCTGCTCTGCCTTGGGAATAGCATGTGCCATAGGGTGGGGCACAATGATTTTACTGACAGATTTTTTGATGCTGTGTTCAATTTAGTTTTTATTGTTTGCATTTGGGGGCTTATTTTGAGTCACATACTCTCTTACCATTAATATATGAGAACATCCATTAATATTTTGAGTCTTTATTAGGGTTTAGCCACAAGCTATAATTCAGCTTTAGATGACCTTCTGAAAGTATGCTAATGTGAAATTTAATGATATCCTCTTTATGTTTCCCAATACCAGTTTTTAAAGCAACATTAATTGTTAAAATATATTTACACCTAAAATATTGGAAATACATTGAACATTGTGAACAACATATTAATAATCTCCAAAATGAACAACCTTTTGTCACTGCAGGGCATGGAAAAAATAAATATTGAATTAGCTAATCTTTAATGTTTATTATTAGTCCTTACAAGTAATCCTTATGAGTAAATAAGATTCAGATTCTTTTACAACACACTGAAGGTTTAACCTATAAAGATGGTTCTCTTTTGTTCCAAAATTATTAAATACATACGTGCTTTAAAAGTTATTATTCGATAAAACTGTAAAACTATTGTGTAGTCAGCTCATAAATTATAAGCAAATGGATACTGCTAAAATAGATTTTATGGGCTGATTACACAAGAGTCTTAAAACTTGTCGAATAGTTTGACTTTATATAGCCAAACATATCACGGCAGCCAGCCTTCACAACGGCCCCAGTGATCCCCACCTCCTGATATACTCTTGCGTAGTCCCCTCCCACAGTAGACTAGGGTAGTTGTGTGCGACCAGTAAAATATGGGAGAAGAGATGGCACGTGACTTGTAAGAGTAGACTGTCAAATAAAATGTGGCTTTTACCTTGGTCATGCTCATTCTCTCTCTCATAGTATTCAATTTGGGGGAAGCTGATACTATCATTAACAGTCTTATAAAAAGCCCAAAAGGTGAGAATCCGAAGCCTTCCTAAAGCAAGGAACTGGAGCCTCTAGCCAATCGTCACACTAGTCAGTCATCTTGGAAACAGACTATCTACCCTCAGTCAAGCATTTAACTTCATTCCTCACTGATAGTGAGAGCAACCTCATGAACAGCAGAAGCCAAAACTACCTAGCAAAGCCACTCCTAGATACCCAACCCTCAGAAATTTTGTGACATAATAAATGATTGTTGTTTAAGCTGCCAAGTTTTGGTATAATTTGTCATACAGCAATAGATAACTAATAGACAAATCCGCTTGCAACTCATCTACCCCTGTTACTCCATCTTGGCCAGAGCCAAAGTCAATTGGGTAAGTTTTGATTAAAGATTATGGATAGAAACAAGCTGTGTTTTGGACACTTCCCAAGGACATGAATGAATATAGAAAAATCATTTAGAATTAGTATATCACTCTATTACAAACTGGATTGGAATTCTCTTTTGCAGTATAATGAATATGCTTCATTAACAAAAATATATAATTCAAGAATATACAAACTCATATTTTGTAACAGAAAACAGACCACTGGCTAACTGGAGATAGAAGAGTGGGGGTGAAGGATTAAAAGGGGTAAGAGAAAACTTTTGGGGTATGCTCATTACCTTGATTGTGCTGATGATTTTTAATGGTATGTATATATACATATATGTCAAAACTTATCAAATTGTACACTTTAAATGAGTATCTTTGTTTTTCCAATTTACTTCACTAAAGTTTTTTTAAATGTATTTGATTAATGGATCCATAACTGACCTAATTTTCAAATGGTTATGATTTTCAAATTGCCAGGCCTGAATGACATAAGACTTTGTTCTTTGGGATCTGGGAAATTAAGAAAACCATACTTTTATCACATATTATTCTATCTTTATATCAATGAAACAGTCTCATTAATTATTATAACACTGTGTTGGACAATTTGAATCAGAAAGTACTAGAACAGAACAAATTTGAAAATTTCTCAAGATAATAAAAGTTTATTATATGAAACATGTTAAGAAATATGATGGAAAGGTGACCTCACATTCACATGAAATTTTGCAACATTGAGAGAGGTGAGCACTTCAAAGCAAAAGAAGTGGATAAATCTACACTAATGATTTTTTAGTTCCATGAAAGATTCTATGACACTTCCCCTTGAAACTAGAATCAAGAGTTCTAGTCAATTTTTTCAAAAGAATCCATCCTTTAGTCTTTACATTCTAAAGGATGAAACTTAAAGTGCACTTTCTACTCTGAACTCATAACTTTTCAATAGAGACTAAAGAAAAATTACCTAGATGAGGTTATACCATATATAATTTGTCCATGTTAGAACCAAAGTTTCCATATTAACTACATTAATAATTACAAATATATTACTGCTTCCCCAAATTAAATATTACATATTTACATGGATAAGCAATGATAGCAGGCGGGTTTATGATATTTGCTTCCCTTCATTGTCAATAACATTTCACCTATTTTAATGATATTATCTAAAACAGAAATTCTTCTAAAAGTGAAAAGAAAGGAACTTTTTATGCTATAGCCAAGTAAAATTTTATTGGTCTAATTAATTTTGTAGTAAAACATTTTAAATATGATATTCTATAGGATATTTTATTGTTTTATCATCACACCATAATTGATGAGATGATTATCAGTACCTGAAAAAATTTCTCCTTTTTGCTCCTATTATGCTCCAAATATATTTTTCATGTTAGATATTATTTTCATTTTCCCATTTATACTTTTATAATTAAAGTTTTATCATAAGTAATTTGCTTCCCTGCACATACTAATTTTCTTAATTATATTTAGAATATAGCTATCACTTATCAGTCATCTATAGGAAGGTGATATTTTATTAAAAGCTATTTCGATATTACCTTTCAGTTTGTGTTGTCTAACACCCCTATAACATCTTTACCCCAATACACACATCTATTGCTAACTCCAACACACACACAAAGAGTGAGAAATACAAAAGTATGTCTAATCAAAAGGAAGTCTAAATGCTGGCTTTTATATAATATATATAAATAATATATATTATAATATAAAATATAAACAGCTACTCATCATCCAAATTAAAACAATAAAAATTTTCCATATTTTTTCAAACTTTTTTGTTTAAAGAAAAAAAATGTTACAGATGCATATAAACCCGCTCTCCCATTCCATTCCTGCTCCTTCTTCCTAGAGGTAAAAAGTGAATTTCCTTTTAATTTCATATGCTCATATCCACTGTCACACATTTTGTTTTGTACAAAGTATATTAATTGAAAACTCCAAGAAATGCCACTTTAAAAAGATTTTCAACTTTACTCTTTATCAGGGAATGCTAATTAAAATCAGCAGATAAAAAATAGTAAAAAATCTGATGACACGAAGTGTTGGAGAAGATGAGGATAAACAGTAATTTACATGGCACTGATAGAAATATAAGTTGTTACAATGTCTTTAGAGAACAATTTAACAATTTGGGAGCAAAACTGAATATATCCTTATGCTGTGGCCCAGAAATTACCCTTCTAGGCATTTACACATGAAAATGTGTCACATTTATATGTAAGGAGGCATGTAAAAGGGTCATGTTAATCAATGGAACACTTGTATAGTGTTTCTTATGTGACAGGTACTGTTTAAGTCTTTCATGTGTTTTTACTCTGCTATCTTCATAATATGCCTACCTCATAGGAAATATGCTTCATTTAACAGGTAGGTGAACTGAGCACTGGGTTTTATGACTTGTCAAGGTCCTGTAACTAGCAGTGGTAGAACTACAAACCCAAGCAATCCAGCTCTGGAGTCAATGTTGTTAACCGCTGTGCTGTATTGCTCACTGAAACACCATGTGTAAGAGCAAAAGGGTGGAAACCATTCAGAGTTCATCCAGACAGGAAGGAATGAACACACAATAGGACCTTTATACAGGGCAGAATAGCCTTTCAAATGCATAAAACAGACCTACACACAGCTAGTGTACATTTCAGAAACCTAACATGGTATGAAAAGGTGAGTTGCAAAAAGATTCATACTGTGTAATAACTAAAGTCCCCCTTATGATTTATTTTCAATAGCTAAAATAGCTAAAGCAATCTTAGGCTATATTTAAAAATACGGAATCAAACAAAGAAAGGGATTCCTTTTTTCCCTCCTTGGGGTTAAGGATTGATCACACCTAAAATAGTGTATCAATATAATGAGCTACAAGACTGATCAACCAGACTGGGTTTAGGAGTGGGCAGCTGGAATGGGCAAAGGTTTTGCAGCTGTATAGAACAAGTGTGCAAAGTCTCTCAAGTAAGAGAATAACTGTTTATGTGCAAGAAAGAAACTCAGTCTCCATCAGCCCTCTCTTTCTCCACAGGCTTCCTATCAAATGTGTCAGTACACACTTTTGATAGGGCTTATCTGTTTGACTTAGGACAATTATCCTCATATGAAACATTAACAAATGGTATTATAACATCATTTAACTTGATATACATTAAATATGGTATTCTCAAGTACATGGAAGAGTATTAATAACAAATTATGCACAAAAAAATTTAATGGAAAATTATATAATAATTTAAAACTCTGGCTATTTTTATCTGACCAAAAAAGGTGAAAACATGAGGAAAAAATAAAATTGCATAGTTTTTATATTGTTGTAGATGAAAGATTCACCAGAAGTTTCCCTCTTACTGTAACAGACTATCAAGAAAAATGTATTAATACCCTGTTTAAGAATATATACTTAAGGGGATATTCTAGTAGTGAAAACAATGGTCTGTACAAGGAAGAGCCCTGAGCTCTTCCTCATTCCCTGAATAAGTCTTCTCTATAATGAGGAGAGGCCTGTTAAGAGACCACAATGCTGATGTTAATTCAACTAAACCATCAACCTCCAGAGTAGGTTCACTTTGTATGAAAAGCAATTAATATTTAAAAAGGTCTCTTTTCAGAGAAGACAAACCTAATAAAGACAAACATTTAAAAGATCAAGGGGCTAAACTGAGCACCGACGCACATGGCTAAAATGTTAGTTTTCAAGAATACTTAATGGACAAACAAGTGGGGGTATATTAAATGTTAATTACTCTTAATGTTAGCTCTTGAAAAAATGCTTGTTTGGGTGTGGTAACTCTTTTTGAAAAACTTGTTGGCACTCCAGTGTAGACCTTGCTATGATTTCTTTCCAACATTGTACACACCTTATTCAACAGACAAATGACTCATAGAAGGCCACAATCCAAGATTTGATAGTCAGCATTTAGCTTGCTAATGATATCCCAGATGTAGCCACAGTTTCTACTATGAGAAAAATAGTAGACAGAGGATTACACTATGGCTCCTATATTTCACTAGAGTCTGTTTTGCAGGAATAGTAAAAATACAGTGAAAGGAGTGTCAGATAAGGTAATGAGGAGAAAGGCCACAGAGGGGTTGTGAAAAGTATGCCAACATCAACAGTTGTTACTCAATATTTGTACCACTGAACCTGAATAAGCCAAGCATAGAAGGTGAAAATGGCTAGATAAGAAAGGAGAAAACAAAGGCAACTAATATAAAGTTGACTAAGCAAATCTGCAGTACAATGATAAAAACACCAAATGATATATGATATCCAACATCAAATACATTATCCATTTGTAAAGTATGAAGGCCCATTAGTCATTTTTTCCTGCAAAGTCCACAAGCACATTTATATGTTTGAATGTATCATTCCAACTTTTGCCAAGAATGTATTATTTTGTTTTTAAGCACTTTTGCCAGCCAGAAGATATTGCTATTTTATATTTTAGTTACCAATTTTTAATACAATTGTATGAACACCTATGATTTTATGTCCTAATGATGCAAATGCAAAAACAAAAAAAAACTTCTTCTCTTTAAGAGCTCACAGTGCAGTAATGAGGCAGAAATCTACATAAATATTTCTGCTTAAAAATGAAATTATGCTATCACAGAGTTATATGGTAGTCAGTTTTCACTTTAGCTCACTCTTCCTTCTAGAGGGAAAACATTATTTAATGCTACTCTGTTCCACTAGTCAACATAAATGTGACATGACAGATCTCATACACATTGTAGTTTGATACTGTAATGACATTTTCAAGCATATATGATTTTAACAGAACAGGACAATATTCAAAATGGTGAAATTTGGGACACACAACAAAAACAGGAATTAAAGAATACTTTTCATTTTATTTGCTTTTATAATCTCCCTCGAGTTAGACTCTGTAGGGAAATGCCTACTTTATCTGTGTATCTGAGATCAACCCTGTGTTCTTTTTCCACATAAAAGAAAAAAAATTAGTTACTGTGTCTAGAATCCTGACTTAAAAAAACTGTGGTACAAAAATGCTATTGTGAATTATACAGCTAAAGGAAGCATTGGCTAGTAAATGTTATCAAAGATTGACATATAATCTGCATAACAGCATGAGAGAGGAGGGACAAGGTAGAGCTGAACTATTACAACTCCATGTTAGGTTTTAGTTTTTAGGTTTACACTTTCGCTATCAAATTTGTTATTTTTTATTATAAAATCTCACCCAAATTGTTTCCCATATAAACACTTCTTGGCCCTACACTGAAGACATTCTTGGCCTTGTATTAAAGACAAACAAATAAAACTTTAATAAGTAATAACAAATATGCATTCAGTGCTTATCATTCATCAGGCACTGCAGCAGAAAATGAGTGCACAGCAGTGATGAAAACAGCCATGGTTTTTGCCCTCATGGAGTGTATCATCCATGAGAAAACAGAAATGAATAAGTCAAGAACCACAACATGCTGAGTACTATAGAGAACAGGAAAATGAACTGAGAGAATACAGTCTGTTGGAGAGATGGGAGGATTAAATAGAGTGAAATAGAGTGATGAAGCCCTCCATAAAAGGCGACATTTAACCTGATCCTTGAAGTGAGAGAAGGAACCTCTGATACAAACAGCCAAGGATCAGTGAAAAGAGCATGCCAGGCAGAGACCACGGCACCCACAAAGGTTCCAAGGCATGACAGCTTCAGGGAACGAAGGCAAGATCCGTGTGGTGTGGGTGGTAGACTGGTGATATGGACCGGAGCTGGTGATGCAGTCTTAACAGCCATATTATGATGTGGAATTGATCTTGAAGAGCAGTGGAAAGCTGTAAAAGGGTATCAATAGAGGACACGCATGACATCTTTAAAAGATGACACTGGCTCCTAACTAGAGAGCAAACTGGTTGAGAGAAGAGGTGAAGCAGGCAGATCAGTTAAAAGACTATTTCAGTTGTCACATAAGACATGTGGTACATTTGGCAAAAGGTAGTAGATGGATTCGGAAAAAAGGAGATGAACTCATGGCATCATTTAAAGGTAGAATTAAAAGAATTTGCTGGTACACAAAAGTCTTGCTGGTAGGCTGAATACACTTATAGGAAGGAAAGAATAATGCTTGAGAAACTCTGTGAATGATGGCCCCAATTATTAAGATATGGGAAACTGGGAAGAATGGTTTTCAAAGGGATGTTAAACTTGTCATCTGGACATGTTAAATTTGAGATACCTGTGAGACATCCAAGAAGAGCTATCAAGGAGCAACAGAGTATATAAGACCAGAGCTTAAAAGAGTGGTTTACGGTGGAGATAAAAGTTTGTGAGTCACGAAGTATACAAAAATGGTTAAAGCTTAATGCTATGGCTAATGATGAGATCATTTACAGAGAGAGTATGGAGTAATATTTCTATAATTTTAGTATACAATTCCTGAGGAGATTCTGATTCAGTATGTTTGGGGTGGAGGCTTTGAATCTGCATTTTTATTAAACTCTCCAGGCATGTCTCATCCCAGTACTTTGTTAAATACTGCCATAGAGACAGAAAATAAGTGAGCCCACTAGTGAGCTGACAACCTCTAGCAGTTGGTAGTTGGCCAGGAGAGGAAGAGTCTGAGAAGCTGAAGCCAAAGACCAACCAGGAGTGGGTGATCTATATAATTTTTTGAACCATCTTCAGAAGGAAAATAAAGGTTCCCGACTATTAGGTAATACTAGTGAGAATATGATCAGAGTTCCTTTGAGCAATTTCCTATAAAATAGTGCCAATAGCCAGCCTCCAGAACGATAGGTTGCTGCAAGCTCTTGATGCTGCTAAAAAAATATGGATTATGTCAGCAACAGGATCATTGGTGCCTTCTAAGTACAACTATTAATCCTGCTACACTAAAATCAGGGGAGGACATCACGGGATTAGTATTTGATATTTTAGAGTTAATGAGATCTTGATCAAGCCACTTCCATATACTGGGAGTGGGTAATGAGCAACACCACCACCCTCCTTCCCTCCCTTCCTTTCTTCCTCCCTCCCTCTCTCCCTCCTTCCCTTTCTTCTTCATGTTACATGCAGTAGCCTCAAGACCCGAGTATTAAGCAACTCCTTAAAACAATAGGCTAAGAATAAAAGGGCCAGACAAATTATGGGGCAGATTCATTTCTATCTCTTCCTCTAACCAATATCCTGTTTCCAACCCCTCTCCTGGCACTCCTTATCTCCACAGTATTTTAACTGCTTAGAACTGTCACCTTTCAGTCCTCACCTTGTGCCAGACAAATTAAGCTTCAGAATGCTTCCTTCCATCTCCTCTCAAAGCTTATCACATTTCACCTAGGGTTGTGTAATAACCATTTGATCCATAAACTTACTATATGCTGATGGGTTTGTTATTTCCCACAGATTTTCACTTTAACAGGAGGTTTTGTAGAGACAAACTTTAATTTGAAGGAGTTAAGCTAAAGTTGGAATATTTCTATATCATTATGGAGAAGATGTAAGTATGGAGAAGATAATTTAACAATCCTTAGTCATCATCCAACAGATTGCTATCTGTTTCATCTGTAAAGTCCTGAGACTTTAAGAAGTCTTTGAGTTAATCACCTGGGAACAAGAAAACCTTTAGAAAGACTGCCAAGAGATAATTAATTGCTTCAGAAAGCTGATTTCTTGTTATGTGGTAGCAGAAAAACATCTTGAACAACAAGTACATCTATGAGTCTGTCTTGTGAAAAATCTACAGAGAGCTAAAGATTTTCTTCACCAAATAAAACTGGAAGTGGTCCTTAAATGAAGGGTTGCAAAGCAAAGGTTATCAGGCACAAAACTATTAACATACATGTGTAGAGGAGCTAGATATAAAACAATGTGGGGCTGCAAGGTCCATGGGAAGCATACTGTAAGAACATACATACCACGATTGTGGGCCAAACTCAACCCACAGGACCTCAGTGCTCCTGTACTAAACTCCCCAGGCCATTGTACAGGAATGAGAGTAGGATTCATTACTTTGATTGCCAAAGAAATAAAAGGAAATTATCAGTTAGGGTATTCAACTGTCCTGGATTGCTTGGGACTGAAGGATTTACTGAGATGTAGAACTTTCAGTGCTAAACCCAGGACAGTCCTAGGCAGGTGGAGATAACTGGTCACCTTAAATCAAGACGATTATTGTGCTATGCTTTGGGCTGGAGAAACAAAACATAACAACAATGTGGGGTCTAGTTTTTACAAAAAGTTGAAACTAGTAGTTTGGTTCGAGTCACAAAGCACATAAGGAAGAGGGCAGAGTAATCACCAAGACAGTCTCCAAAGAATAGTTAGAGTGATCAGGCAATTAATTGTCATAGGCACATGATACATACCACTAACATTGTCTTTTCAATATCTCACACAAAAACAATACTGTAAAAATGTAGCAGCTCTTGAAGAGACCATAATATGAAACAAGTCAGAAGCAATTTAATGACCCAGTTGTGTTAAAACCAACATCCTAAAGTCAAAGGAGGTAACTGTTCTGTAATTTAAAAACAAGATACATTTCATAAAATGTGCAGAAAAAAATGATGAAAAGAATAGATTGGTTGTTTAGAGTAGTGGTTCTCATTTGGAGGTGATTTTGGCTTCCAGGGGACATTTGGTAATGTCTAGAGACATTTTTAGTTTTTGCAAAATGTTTTAGGGGAAGTGTGCTACTGGCATTTGAATGGTAGAGAGCAGGGATGCTGCTAAACATCCTACAATACACAGGACAGTGCCCCACAACAAATTATCTGGTCCCAAATGTCAATAGTGCCTGAGTTGAGAAATCCTAGTCTAAGGCCATAAATCCTTTATAAAAACCATTTGGTTAATGCCAGTAATGTTAATGTGCATGATAGTAATTTAGTTCTATGAATGTGATTCCTAACTTGACACAGGGCGATAGAGAGAGACAAGGAGGGAAGTAATGAGGAATAAGGAATGCTATGGATGATGCACAAACTAAGGGCTACATGCAAGGAGGAGAAGAGGACTCGACTGTCAAACTACAACCTTCCAGCTCACTGGGGCCCCCTCCCCATCAACTCCTGCAGAGGCCCTGTAACATTCCACTCAGGAATGCAGAGGTCTAGTTACTGCAACTCACTTCTCCATGCCACAGTCCCGTGAGTGAAAGGATGATATGCACATGGACATATCTGCTAGCTACAAAACGCAGGGTGAGAATGATGGCCTTGGGGAGTTAGGAAATGGGGGTGTGAGAAGGTGAAAGGCCGAAGAAGCAAAAAACAGAGAAGTAGCAGTTGGAAGGAGGAATAGTCTGCACATATGCAAATACATTTGGAAGGTGGGAGAGAAAGGCAGCATTGTACCAGTATCACTCCAAGTTATATTCAGAAGCTGTGAAAGGGAAATATGTATCACAGGAATGACCAGTTTGCAAGAGAATCATTATTTAAAATGAAAATGTTCAAAGTACTAACCAGGAGTCTAAAGACCACCCCATTTTCGGCATACCTCACTACTGGATTTTATACCTACTAAAGTAATCGGAAGAAAGAAGAAATTAGATTGTTATTTAAGGATCAATACATATTTGCTGCCTCTCCAGCATAAAAATCCTCTTCGATGGCCTGAAATACCATGCAGCTATTCTAGGAGGTAGAAGCAAGATATGACCTTCCTTCTGGTTCCCACAGATGAACCTGTAATTTTTAGTATTATCTGTCATGAAAGATCTGTCAGGGTTCATCTGAAAACACAGTAGAAAGAATAATGATTCTTCACAGTTGTGTCTTTGAACAAACAAAATCAATTCAGAGATAACTGAGGCTAACAGTTTTATAGATATACTCACTAAGATTATGTTCAAAGCCTAAACTTTCAAGGTAGAGACTGAATTTTTTTTCTTACTGCACTGCAATTTTGATGAAAATATTACTACCCAAAAAAGCTATCTTTACTTAAAAATCTCTGGTTACTAACAGCATAATAGATAATATGGTCACAGACATTTTGTAAAGTGAAGGTTTTAAATTCAACACTATTTTAAGGACATTGCTATAATTTTGAAATTTTGAAATCACAATTACGTTCATGTTAAAAATAATTTATTACTTTTATTTTTATAAAACATGAACTTATTAGTTGACTATTTTTTTAAAAATGTGTATTTTTGGATGTTGTTTCTCATCTTCCTTTACCTTAATCCATATGCCCTAGTTCCTTTAGAAAAAGAAAAGGTATTTATTTTCTAGATTTGAAATGCAAACTCAGCACTTTACTCTGGTTAAGCAGGAAGGGGGTGAGTGTACCCAAAGGCCCTGCAGGGCACAAAGGGAGTTTCCCCATCCAGAACAATAGCTTTCTCGAAATTTTAAAGTGGGAATTATCACAGAGAAAAGTATTTAAAAGGCTGTAATGAAGAAATATATAGGCATCTGTGTAGTGAGAAAAAATAAGCTTTGAAATGATCTGGATGTACGTTAGATTTACAGCTCCATCAGTACAGGAGACTGTGAGCAAGTTTCTCTCCACATCAGGAAATAGGAATTAAAAAGGTAAAAGACATGGGTCTTAAGACGATATTCAATATTTCCTTTCTCAACAGAATATTCAATATTTCCTTTCTTCTCTTTCAAAATTAATGAGAAAGATACAAAAAGAAGTACTGAAAAGGTTTGTGAAAACTACTTTCAGAAAGGCAAAAAGTCTGTCTTTTAAAATAATTATAGTATAGCAAAATATCAACTTCAATCTAAAATCTATAGATAACTTTCTGTTTGAAGGAGAGTATATTAATATGAAAGGTAATCTCTTTACATCTGTGAGGAAATCTGCAATTTTCTACCATATATGAAATTTAGAAGTTTTTCTTCTGGCTCAGTCCTTGGTATAAATGTTGGTTTGTTTTCAAAAGTTGAAAAGCAGGCTGGGTGCAGTGGCTTACACCTGTAATCCCCAACACTTTGGGAGGCTGAAGCCGGCAGTTTGCTTGAAGCCAGGAGGTGGAGACCAGCTTGAGCAACAAAGCAAGACGTATCTCCACAAAAAAAGAAAAAAGTTGAGCCTATAGTCCCAACTACTCAGGAAGCTGAGGCAGGAGGATCGCTTGACTGCCCAGGAATTTGAGGCTGCAATAATCTATGATCATACCACTGCACTCCAGCCTGACCAATAGAGCAAGATCTTGTATTTTTTTTTAAAGTCCCACATTGCATACTTGATGTCTCTTCTTTCGAATCTCTAATCATTTTTCCATATTTATTTTCTAATACTTTCATTAATACTGCTGAGACAGCTGGAAACTATTACAAATTCCGACCATCCCTGATATACATCACCCAATCTTTATCCTTTGCTGTGACCCACTGGCCAAAGTTCACCTCCCTTGAGTTATTCAATGGGATGAATTTATGGAAAAATACAAGATTAAAAAAAAACTTTCTAAGACTCTAATGAAGATTTGTGATCAGAAAATCCTATTAAATGGTAGCACATTTAATGAGGGCTTAAATAATATTATTAACAGTCCAATAATTAGACCCCTTCACCACACAATGTCAAGCTAACAGGGTCATAATTTCCGGCAACACTGGTTACAGGTGCTCTGGAGTTAGCTGTTTTTCATTCTTCTCCTTTAATTTGATTAAGCCAGAAATAATGAGCAAATGCAAACCCTTCCTGGAACGCATCATTCAATTTCTTTTCAAAAATTGCACAGGTGGAGTCCAGCAGTTTCTTGGCCATGTACTGAGGTAGGATCCATGAAATACAAAATATTCCATCAATTATCAACTAAAGATGAGATGCACAATGAAGCTTCTCACATTGGTGTTTACCCTCATGATCTGGTTTTATTAAAATGTACTCCAAAACATTATCCAGGTATGAAGAAAAGAATACATCATTGAGCAGACAGAGGTTAAGCTTCCCCAAAGAGTGAAAGCAGAGGATGTTGCAATACTAAGTATACCAGACAGAACCATGAATCCTGTAATGCAGTCTTTGATTAGGAATGGACTACATAGGAAAACTCACTGCTAAAATCTGGCCACTATTCACTGTAAGCTTATTTATATGGGTGGGAGACTACTAAGGATGAGAAATTTGAAATTATTTACATATCCTGACATATGGACAATATTCTCCAGCAAGCTGACATATTGGAATGGTTGCTGCTATTGTTACAAGTTTGTGCAAGTTAGTATAATAATTCCATAATGTTCAGAGAAGCTGAGCTGACAGGTGGCTCCAGGATAAATCTTCTTATATCATTTCTTGATAAAAATCATCTAAAACCTGGAAAGTAAAGTCCCAACTACTAAACTAAGCTTTCATGACCTCCCATAGGCTGATCTGAATCTGCTTTTCAAGCTAACCCACAACACTCTCATTCAAAGATATAATACCTGTCAGTCAATGTCCTACTTTGGTGTATTTTAAAACATGTCCTGTACCTTCTTAAACCCAATGTGTGTCACTGATGTTTTCTTTGCTCAAAATGCTTTCTCCCCACTGAGAGGCAAGCTCCACCTCTGACTGTTCAAATTCCATCTATCTGATTAAAGCCTTTAGCAATTTTCAGGAAAAGGAAACAGCAGATACTGTACATGACATACATTCATGTATGTATGATATACATATTTATACACACATTTTTTATACATCTGTGTTTGTAATTTAGTGGTTAAAAGAGAATCAGACACACATAGGTTCAAATCTTAGCCCTGCTTCATAGCTATGGGATCATGAGCAGATTTAAGTTTATTTAGTATAAAATGAGGATGGCAATGTCTACTGATAGCACTATTGTGAGAATAAAATAAAGTAGCATACCTGAAGTCTCTGGAATATAACAGGAGCTCAAGAAGAATATTATTAACAATACCATTACTTCTCTGGAATTAAGTAAATAAAAGGAAAAAAATAGAAATCTAAAAATTGCTTCTTAAAATAATTATTAATTATTATTATTATTATTTTGAGACAGAGTTTCGCTCTGTCACCCAGACTGGAGTGCAGTGGCACAATCTTGGCTCACAGCAACCTCTGCCTCCTAGGTTCAAGCGATTGATTCTCCTGCCTCAGCCTCCCAAGTAGCTGGGATTACAGGCGTGCACCACCATACCCAGCTAATTTTGTATTTTCAGTAGACACAGGGGTTTCACCATGTTGGCCAGGCTGGTCACAAATTCCTGACCTCAAGCGATTTGCCTGCCTTGACCTCCCAAAGTGTTGGGATTACAGGCACAAGCCATTGTGCCTGGCCAAAATAATTTAAATTAAAATTTTAAATTAAACATATGCCTTACCATTTGGAGAAAAAAAAGCATAAAATAGTATAATTAAGGAGACAATTGAAATTTTAAGAAACTCAAAAGGAAATGGGAAAAGGTCATTCTTCCTTTGATAACAGGAATCTATGATTCCCATAATCAAAATTATATCACAAATTTTAAAAGTTAAAAAAATTTAAACCTAAACAAAATAACTGTTTTACTTCCATAACATCCTACCTTCTGTTTTTTTGAATGAATACTGCTTGTTCTTTTCTTTACAAATCTCCTTTCAAGTTTATTTCACCCTGTGTACTGATACTTCTTTTGTTTCCAAAATGTGCATATGGATTGCTTTTCAAATGAATATGATTGCCGGGTTTTCTTGTGAATATAAGGGCCTTTCTCTCCTATGTATCTCAAAACAATTTCTGGAAAGATGGTGTTAGGTGGGAACCTTGGCTGGGCTCTGCTCCTGTGTGGGGAACCATGGAGGTGAGGTTGAAGTCCTCATTCAGCTTTTGCTAGTAGATGTTCTCCTTCCTTCCTTTTGCATGCAGACTGGAAGAACTGGAACAAAAGCCTTGCTTCAAACATGTCTCAAACCCTGTGACCTTACTTCCACAACAGCTTCCCCAAGCCACTCTCCACTTAAAGCTGAAGTAGCCTTATCCCAGGAAAGAATGACTCACATGTAGCTGGGCAATCATTTCTCTTGCCATTTGTTCCAGTCTATCCACAGAAGGAGAATTAACAACCAAATATGGTTCGAGTTTTTAATCTTCAAGCAAATTGTAACCTGTAAGTGGGGAAAGTGTAAAGTGCAACAACAAATAATGTGTGACACCTACACTACACCATGTAGCTGACTTCATACTTCCTTGATTTGCCCTCCTTTCATATCTGTATAAATCTCCCCAGCACTCCTGAGATTATAATCTGCTTAAGGACACCATCATGACTATGTTGGAGTTTGTTAGTCAGCTGGTTATCTGTTTAATCTCATAAATGACTGTGAACATAGAGGCATTTTTTAGAAGTATATCTTTGACTTTTCATAATTACCTTCAAAGAAGTGATAAGAAGGTGTTCTTCGGAGTGAGATCTTAATTCATATTTAGGACTAGATGCTGGGTGACTGTTTCGGGAATCACAAACATACAAAACAGCATTCCAGTGGTGTTCTAAACCACTTAACGTTAGCCTTCGAATTCCATGTTAAATTTAAGTGGTAAACAATCTTTTCTTCAAGTTGCTTCCTCTCTCATGGCCACCACTGACGCAGACATCAGCTGGAAGAGAGGCCTCCAAGGATTAGGCAGTGTGCGTTAGACATAACTTGGCAGCCACTTG
The DNA here is from genome assembly GCF_028858775.2 of Pan troglodytes. NCBI lineage: Eukaryota > Metazoa > Chordata > Mammalia > Primates > Hominidae > Pan > Pan troglodytes. Next base: position 25,269,297 of record NC_072402.2, read on the forward strand.
TAAACTCCAAAGAAAGTAAATCAAATATCAGTGACCGATTGTGAAGCTCAATTGCTTCCTCTTTTCCAGTTTCTCACAAAACTGTTTGAATTCAGCTTCCCTTCTCCCTAACAGTAGCCAATTCTGACGGAAGTCTATTCTCTCAAACTTGCTTCTATTTAGGAGAAATTGCTTATATTGTTTTTCCCAAGCCTATTAATAACCTAGAAAAGAGTTACACACGCTGAATCTTAAACAACACCACAAATATTTTCCTGTGGCATTATCACTGTATTTTTCTAAGGTCTGAACTCTATCTTTACCTCAAGAATATGAATTCAATAGCAAATTCACAAAGGGTAATATCACAGAAACTATACACACGATTTATTTTCCATAGTCATGCAGCTGCAGTTTTAATAGTTTCATTTTTTTTCTGAATTTCACGAAGGGGCATGTAAGAGGTAATGTTAATATTTTTATATAAATTTAAATATTTCAAAAGGTAAAGTTGTATTGATTTATGTCTTGTGAGTCTTTAATATGTGATAGCAGTAAATTGTGTTTGAAATAACATTAAAAAAAAGAAAAAGCATTGAAAAAATATACCTTATACCTGACTATTTTTTCCTATCTCTTCACTTAAACTAATCACAAAGGGTTCATTGGAGGATGTTATGAGGAATTATTCTTTAAAATATGAAATTTGTAAGAGACTTTAAATGAAAAAAAAAAAACCACACACTGAAACCCTACTGATGCCTAACAGACAGAAACTTTCCATTTCTCCATAAGCAGTAGTACAGAACTAGATACTTCAGCCTTTTCAGATTAGACAAGTTAACACATTTCCAAAAAAATGCTTGTGAGACACTAAAAGGTATCTGTGGAACCCAAATTCTTTCCAAAAAAATTCTCATTTTCTGTTGCTCCTCCATACATCAGTTCTGCTCAGGTCTGGCGACTATTCTACTTTTCCAACAGGTCTGCCCAGGAGTAGCTCTCCTTTCCTCACCATCAGCTCTTAACCAGTTGAACCAACCCAGATTCCTTGCAAACTAAACAGAACATAATCCAAGGTAGAGCAATCCTTTTTGCGTCACTAATCCTGCCAGATACTGCCCATTCCTCTGCCTTTACTAATGTCTGTCTTTTAATTATATGTAGATTCTTCCTGGTGAAGACATCTCATCTTTCAAGACAGCTAAGCATTTTTATTGCTATAAGATTTTCCTGACTCCACTCCTCAACCTGGATAGAATTAATAACTCTTTTTTGGTTCCCACTATATGCTGTACAGACTGCTATTATATGCTTACACCATTCTACTGTATTCATCTATTTACTTCTTTATTACCCTCCTGGTAGAGAGTAAATTACTGGAGGGTCTAAACTATGTCTTTTACTATGTCGTTACTACATTTTACATAACATGACATTACTGCGTCATAGTACATATGACACTAAATAGTTGGAGAACGGGAACAATGAATGAATAACTGCAAACATGAGATAAATTTAAATTGTGCTTCAACAAAATTTTCAGAAAAGGTCTTCTTTTCATTACCTGGAGAATAGATTTTTCTGCTACTTTAAGACTCAAACAGGAGGTGGTAGGCAGACTTGCTTGACCTCATCTGACTTTCCTATATTCACACAAAAGTCTTCAATAATTAACCCTGACAAAGGTTGTCAAAGAGCAATTCCTAATCTTAGAGTGAAAGGTTGCTGAAGTGTGGATTGTTTGTATAATACAAGGGCATTTTTTAATGGAGTCTCACGAGTATCTAGTGAGTTAACAATAAATGATAAAACACTGGCAATTCAGCTACTCTGGCTTCCTGGGGTTAATCTCTTAGATGCCTGCAGCCTTTGTACTCCTGTGAAGTGAAGAAACTGTGTTAGCAGTGCCTACATGGATATTTTTATATAATTGTAAATGCTTATATTGCCCTTCTAAAATAAATATTTAATTGAACACTTTAAAAGTGTTCCAAAAGTTAAACCAACAATTTAATTTAAAGATTTCCAAGGTACAAAACCATGCTCCTTAAATGCAAAGATTTTAGTTTTTTTAAATATTTCTGAGAGGAGGATTAGGATTTGTGATTGTTATATCTTATTAATCCATTTATTTACAAAATACCAGGCATTGTAATGACTGCTTTCAACTACTCATAGGTTAAAAGGCTTTTGGAGTGTGGTATCAGATACAATAAACTCAGAAACTAAGAGTAGATTAATCACAATTATAAACATGACCTAAACATGACAGGATTGCTCATTATGTCTAGACATCCTGCAGTATGTTGGGGTATTTCATTTCTCAATTTCAACATACTAACAATGTAATAACCTTGATATTTATAGCCATATTTTAATGGCCCATTTTAATTATTTTGGCACTACAGACATTTACTAGTTAACACTATTAAAATTAGCTTTTACAATTAGTTATTATCTATCTTGGAGTATCTAAATTTTAACACAAAATTTCATTCCTTTGGAACACAGACATTACTTAGGAAAACTTTTTCTGTACTCCAATAATTGTTCTCTCATCTCCAAACCTGCTTCTTAATAAGTTACTAAAGCTGCTTGAAGAGCCAATTCTCTTTGCACACTCTGTGACCACAAGTTTCAGAAAACTTACCATTTGCTATCCAACTTATTTGCAGAGCACCTACCTGACCCAGGAGGCTAGTTTCCAGAAGTCTCCCTCTTCCCCTCCATCTCACCTTTCCTGACCCCACCACCACCTGGTTTCCTTGTAGTCTGCTTCTATGGACTTTTGAAGGAAGAAGAGCCATATAACAGAGGCTGTGGGAGCAGTATGGGCTTTCTTGAAGTTCCCAGTTAGAAATCAGAATGTTTTAACACGAAGAGAAGTTACAAATTCAATTAGGATCCAGAACAGTCAGACAGATTAAGAGTCAAATAAGCTTTGGTGGCTGGCTTGAGATCTTGACTTCTCTTTATAAGCATTTCTTTTCTGGGAAAACTAATTCTGCATTGAACATATCTAAATTATAAACCAAGAATTATAATACAATTTGTTTATAAAAGATGTAGATCACTACAGATTACATTTAAGAATATGAATAATTTCTTCTTTAAAATTCTGGCTTTAAATTCAGGGTCTTGCTCTGTTTCCCAGGCTAGAGTGCAGTGGTGCAATCATAATTCACAATCATAGCTCACTGCAGGCTCAAACTCCTGGACTCAAGGGATCCTCTAGCCTCAGCCTTCCCAGTAGCTGGGGTTACAGGCATGTGCCCCATACCCAGTTCTGGTTTTGTTTTGCTTTAAGGAATTGAGAATATAGGAAGTGCTTATTTTCATGAGAAAATGGTGATAGGTTAGTTTTAGATTGCCAAGAATGCTCTTTATAAGAAAGCCTAAGATTTCTTTTAACTTCATTGTTTTTCTTATTTAACCAGGTTGTTTTTTGTTTTTTGTTTTTTTTTGAGACAGAGTCTTGCTGTCGCCCGGGCTGGAGTGCAGTGGTGCGATCTCCACTCACTGCAAGCTCCGCCTCCCGGGTTCACGCCATTCGCCTGCCTCAGCCTCCCGAGAAGCTGAGACTACAGGTGCATGCCACCACGCCCAGCTAATTTGTATTTTTAGTAGAGACGGGGTTTCACCATGTTAGCCAGGATGGTCTCGATCTCCTGACCTCGTGATCCACCCATCTCAGCCTCCCAAAGTGCTGGGATTACAGGTGTGAGCCACCGCACGTGGCCTTAACCAGTTTTTTAAATTGAAAATCTAGTATGAGCCAAAAAGCTTTTTATGAGTGCTAGAAAGAGCAATGAACAAGACAGGCAATTCCTGATCTAATGGAGTTGACATTCCATTAGAAAGGGGAAAAGGTGACAGAATACAATACATGAACAAGAAAATTTAGATATGGATATATGATATGAATAAACATAACAGTGATGAGACCCCGTAGGGGTGGGTCTTCTTGCGGAGGCCACTCTGAGGTGGTAACGTAAGAGTTGAGTGAGTCAATGCTGTATAAATGGAAATACGGATGAGCAAAACACTGGGGCAGAACTTTCCAGGCTTAGGTATTAACTAGAACACAGGATGTAGGACAAGAAGAAGCTGGGCATATTTAAAGAACTGTGCCCACTGTGGCTGTGCTGGGTGAACAGGGAGGTGGTAGAAGATGAGATCAGAGAATGGGCAGAGACTGATCCTGAGGGAGATGGAGGTCAGAGTCCCTCTGTTATGTGCAATAGGAAGACACCAAAAAGTTTTAGGGAAAATGATTAGAGTCAATTTAGTCTTTAAAAGGACCACTCCTGCTGCTGAGAGGAGAACAGACTATGGAGAAAGGGGTCAGGTTAAGACCATAGGGAAGAGTTTGGAGTCCATAAAAGAAGAAAGGTGGCTTAGGTGAGCAAGATAATGGTGACAATTGAGAGAAGGGATCACAAATGGGATAAACCCAAAAAACAGAGAGTAGAAAAGCATTTAATTCCCAAATATGGTTAACTAAGGTTTTGTTTTGTTTTGTTTTTCCTTTCTTTTTTTAAGAGACAAGGTCTTTATTGCCCAGGCTGGAGTGCAGTGGCATGATCACAGCTCACTGCAGCCTCCAACTCCTGGGCTCAAGCAATTCTCCTTTCTCAACCTCCAGAGCAGCTGGGACTACAGCATGCACCACCACGCCTGGCTTTTTAATTTTTTTCTCTGAGCATTTTTTGTAAAGAAATCTATACTTTAAAAGTTTTTAAAAATGCAAAAATTGAGAATTTGTACTCAAGATTTTCATTCAACCTTGATCTCTGTCTTGCAGAAGAGCGAGAATAAACGGGGGGTTGGGGCTTAGAGGTGCGCTCTGGAGTTATGGAATTTCTCATAGTTTCCACATCAAACCCCATAAAATCACTTGCACATGCCATCATCTACAGATGAAATGTGACCACAAAACCCACTTGGTTGTTGATATTTGACATGTTTCAGTTTGGCAATAACATTCGCCCTTACAACCAAAACATAGTGCCTGAAACCAAGCTCCTCCCCCATCCTGGCAGAACACAGAGTGTATGTTCCCAAAAGATGGTATCTGAATAGGGCTCTGCCAGAAAGGCAGTTCTAGACTGCACACAACTAGCCTATAGGAAAGGCTGCTCTGTCTTTGTGACTGATGTTATTTTGGTCTTTTACCTTTTGGCATTGGATGTGATATATGAAAAAGAACAGTTTCTTCCCTTGGGAGCTTAAAGTTCAGCCAGGCAGGTAGGCAACTACATAAAAGGCACTCTGTTGTACAGCAAGCAGATAAAGCTCAGGAGACACAACTTCCTGGGGTTTAGGTCAATGTAAATCTAAAAACCAATTTTGTAAGGACCACTCATTAAAAAGTTTCACAGAAGGAAGCAAGATTTCACAGAGTTACAGAGGAAACTAAAGAGAAGTCTTTAGTTCTAGCATGCTTACTACAGTAACAGAGTAAATGTTAAAACTGTCTGCAAGAAGACCATGCTATTAGGCTCCAAGGAAGTGGAGGGAAGAAGCACTACCGAGGTCTCTGAGGGCTCCTCTGTAAAGGGGTGGAGAAGGGGTTATGGAAACACCCTTCGGAGATAGACTTACTTGATCTGAGACCTGGGGCAAGTCACAGAATTGTTTAGTGTCTCAGATTTCTTACACACAATGCAGAGGCAATAATACATATACTGACTATGCCATAGAGTGCTGGAATTAACTTATCAAGTGTTTATCATCGTCCTTAGCAGTACTGTTTCATTAAATAAGTGTCTCTGTATTTTCACAAGACCAGTGCTCTAGCCCTTCAGCTATGGAGCCAAGTATCTCTGTATTTCAAAATATAAGTCTATTTCAAATTTCAAATGTATACACACACACACACACACACACAAGCTCACACCATATATATAATTTTCTAGATAGGCAAGCATATTATATATATCCAATTTTTAAGGTTATAACAATTCAACACAAGCAATGAGGACACAAACACTTAGAAAATACTCAGATCAGGGAAAAAAAACTCTTAAAAACTATAAACAAAATTACTGATGATGTCCACTACAGATAATGCAGACCAACGGAAACAAATTTCATGGTCTACATTACCTATAGTACAATGAAAGGCACAGTTACAGGCTTGACAGAGCCAATTATTGAAAAAGGGTGGGGCCCCAAATTCTCCCCTCCCTTGCAGCTGATTTAAGAAAGCCTGAAGCACAGAAAAGCAGGCTCAGGGGCTCAGGTTCTCTGGAAGGATTCAGTGTTCAACTCAGGGCAGAACCTGAAGGGCCTCTGCATGTCGTGAGGTAGCAGGAATCCTCCTTGCCCTCCTCTTCTGAAATCTCCTTCCTCGGATCTTGTGTCTTGGGCATTTGAACATGATCCACTATGTATCTTCTCAACAATGCTGCAAATCAGGCATTCTTATTATTTTCCTAGTGATTTTTTTCCCACTGTAGTTGACAGATGTTACCCCATCAGTCTCTCTAATTCCAAAACTGAGACACTTCCCCCTACGCTCCATATCTGTTACAGTTCTTTAGAGCTCTCATTAAATATTCATAAAAACAACTTTTTTCATATGTTGCTTTTGCCTAGTCAGGGACATCAAGGAAGGAAGGCTTTTAAAGGTCAAGGATAGTTTATGTTACTTAAGCTGTAATAAAAGGTTCCAAACTGGTATTTTTTGGTAAAGTCTGGATTTGCCTCACAAATTTTCCTAGTAACAAAAGCTATGTTGCAAACATGATAATGTCACTGTAGCCTCATTCAGAATATTACTCACTCTTTCTGTTGCTTTGCTACTTCAGCACTTGGGAAAGTCTGAATTACCCAGTATTGTGACCATGATACTATTTTTGTATCTTTAGTGTCCACTTATTTTCAATGTAGTGAGAACAGTCTATTTGAGCTGAATTTTGAAAGCTTGTTGAGGAAAAGGAATTCGATTTTATTATTAAGAGACTTTAAGAAAGACAAATTTGATACATAAAGGAAAATGTAGCCTTAAATAAAAAGAAAGCAAAAATAAAATAATATTTTTTGGGGGAATTCAATACCTTAATATGCAAATTTCACTCTATTTTGAGTACCAAAATCATTGTAATCCTCCAAAGCACACACTTGTGAATAGCATAATATTAATATTTTTGGTTGTAGAATGACTTATATAATTATTTGATAATTGCTAATTATAAATTTGTTTCATGATTGATTGCAAGTTTACATAAAGTTCAATAGTAACAATACCAAAAATATAAGGCCATCACAGAAATTTGGATTCAAGAAATGGAAAAAGAAAGCTCAAACTAGAGCTCTAATTTTCTCCTAGATATAAGGTGATTAAGTTAGGTGCATTAGCAGGGAGTCACTTGCCTAGACCTAAAAAATTCAAATTAATCACAACATATAAATAAACACATGGATCAAAGAGAAACTTACTAATTCCTATTACCCTTTCAACAAACTTCAACAGGAAGTTCTCTTTCAAGGAAAGAAAATACTAGTGGAGGAGATGGGGGAGACCTGCCCCTTGTGTGGCAGCCCCAGGGGCCAGATTCCCTGCAGCAAACCTATGATCAGAGCCACCAGAATTGTTCCCCACTTCCTGTGCTTTGATTGCCTTCTTCTTTCATTGACAAACTTCACAGGTGTGGTGTGATAGCCTCATCCATTTTCTTCCTATCCATTTACTCTTTAACCTTTTCTAATTTTCATCATTTCTCTCCAAGTTTCCAGGGACCTTGTTCTTGCAAAATTTGAGGACTAATCTCCTCATGACGCTCAAATCTTTCCATTTGAAACCTTTTTCCTTCTTTGGCTTCAAAAACTTTAACATTTTCCAATCCTCTTGTAGTGATCCTTCTCATTCCACATAGCGTGGTCTCTAAATACGTGAGTTTTGGAGCCAGACACATCTGGCTTCAAATTCTTCTTCCTTCAATGTTCTACCTATGTAGGTTAGGGTAGGTAACTGAATATCTCTTAGTCTCTTTAAGGATGATAACAGTACCCATCTCATCTGGTTGTTATAAGAGTAAATAATGCAATATGTGTAAATCACTAAATTCAGTGCCACAAAGCCCAGCCCTTAATGACATTAGTTATATGTATTCTATATACACAGGTTCTCTACCCAACCTGTCTCAGAGAACCTATTTTAAAGTGTCAAGAAGCTCTACATTTATGTAGATAACATCTAAATCTCCATGCTATGGAAACCTTAAACCCCTCATGTTCAAAATTGCACATATCGTTCTCCAATTATTAAACCTTTCCACTTTCGTATTTAAGTCAAATGAAACCACTAGTTTCACAGTCACCTTAAAAATCTTCTCTCTCATTTGGTGACAGAGTAAATTTCATTAATTCCTCATTTATGAAGCAACTTAGTATAGCAGTTTTAAAAATGACTGGAGGCTGGCTGCTGTGTTCAAATACTAGTTCTGTTACTTACCACTATGTGACCTATGGCAAGTAATTAAACTCTTTATGTCACAATTTCCTAATCTGTAAAATGAGAATAATATTAGTACCTACCTCATAATCCCTACCTCCTGTAATATGTAATAAATATTACATTAATGTTTAGTAAATAAAATTTGCAATGTGGCTTTTTTATTGATTTAAAGACAGACAAGAAAAGTGCAGAAATTTAATAAGGCAAAATAAGATATTTTTATTAGTCCTTATTCCTTCCTTTGAATTCTCATTGCCATTACCACTGTCTAAGCTCAGAACCCATCCTAATCGGATGATGGTAAAAGCAGTCCACCCAACATCTCTACTCTCCCTAATTAGAGCCTCTTACCTTCTTTAGTCCATTTTTCCTTTAATCCTTCATTGCCAGATTAATCCTTAAAAATACTCCTTTCATATTGTGACTTTTTGGACTAACTCCATTGGTGACTCTGTAACTCCTCATGGTTCTCAGACAATGGGAAGCTGCCTCACCTGCAGTCAAAACTTACCTATTTCTCTGTGGGATCTGCAAGCCTTACTCAAGTGAAAGCAACCAGGATCACTATAACTTAGATGTCTTTGTTCTTGTTCTTTTCCTTGCCTAGAATGTGTCACATTCCAAGTCTTCAAATCTTATACATTCTTCAACAACCAGGTCAGATTCCATTTCCTCCACAGAGACTTTGCAAACTGGGGTCCCTTATTCTCAGCCTATGCAGTACTACAGAGGAAGAGATTTTTTTCTCTGTATATACTTGGTTCTTACTATGAGGTTAGTGTTTTAGGTTATTATTTACACGCTTTGTGTGCGTGTATGCATCTTGCTTGGTATTTCTCATTGCACAATCTTAATATTGTATATATGATAGATGAGATGGAAGTGGTCGAACTGCTGGATGAATAATGGTCTTGACCTGAGATGCGGGTTTGGCTCAGTTTTTTGGTTTAATTTCACAATTGAATGTTGAATGGTCACTCAGTCATGAATGTAATAATATTTTCACCATGCCATTGAGCATACCTAAATTGAGTCAAATAGTTTAATAAATTCAACTTAAATGTATATTCATATCTGTGTGCAGAATGTCTTTATTCATATTCACCCAACTAATCTCTACATGAAGAAAAGATACAGTTAAATACCCCAATCTCTACATAAAGACACATTTAAATACAGTTAATTGTACAAAAAAAGGCTTACATACTCAATATCATTCTAGTGGGGGGAGGGCACCTACAGGATCTTGGTAGAAAAGAATGAACTTGGGGCAGGGGAACTAGTTATATCTTCTTTCTAGTAGTTTATTTTATGTCCAAAACAACACTGAGAAGTTTTACAAATTGTCAAATGCTATGAGAATGACCAGAATAAAGGCCTTGTTCATACTCTAAATTATCTCTTAGTCCACTTGCCTAAGGACCTTTCCCTTTCTTAGAAAAAAGAAATAAAAAAAATCAGAAGGACACAGCAGCAGCCTTTCATTAATGAGGGAAAGATACAAGTGTGCAGTCATTTTAAAGGCAATAATATTTGAAATGAAACTAAAAAAATTAATTAATGGGATTTCTTAAATAAAATTTCATACTAAGAAAAATAGCTTGATTATATGGATTTAGTAATAATAATAACAGCAACAGTAGCAGCAACAACAACAACAACCAGAGATGTTTTGGGGTCATAATATAGCTAATCTAATACCTTACTTAACAAGTAGGATCTGGAAACCCACCATAGACTCACTGATGCACTACCTGAATTTTAACAAGATGCCTGCATTGAAGTTTAGGAAACACTTTCCTTGCTACTTTCTTGATCCATTTATATCTCCACTAACATATAATCATAAATGTTCTACTGAAAAATGACCCTCTACTTCTCAATTTCCTAATCTTCAAAGCAAGATTTAATTTTGATCCTTGTACTTAAACGCTTACATACTTTTTTATTCAGCAAAAAAGTAGAAATAACAAAGGATATTCTGGTTAATAAGTGATTAACAAAAACTTCCAACTAAGGAAAATTCTTTTCTGACTGATGAACATTTTACCATCTCTATCTTACTCTGCTTCAGTTGATTAAAATATGCTTGTTACATATGTGTCTTCAAGCCTTACTCACACAATGACTTTCTTGAGTTGGCAATCTCAACAAAACAGCGCAAGCTGCTGGAACAGAAACCAGGATTCATAGTATCCAGAAGGAGCCAGCATTTGGGAAGTCACACAGGACTTCTGCCTTTAGTCATGCACAAAGATTCCCAAAGATGCTAGATACTCAAAGCGAGAATGACATAATTCCAGATTAAAGCAGAATCTTTTCGCAAGGGTGTCTGAGTAGGATCCTCCCTGGGAAACAGGACATTGCAAAATGACATCCCAAAATGTTGCAGAATGAGAAAGTGATCAAAAGACAGTAACGGTCCAACTTTTTTAAATTCCAGAGAATAGGCCCCTAAGCTATAGTCTTGCTGGTTAATATACGGACTTATACACATTCCTAGATGAATTTGCTATTTAGTTTCAGAAAATGTGTTTATGCTGTACAAATAACAAACCATAGAGAAGAAAAACAAATATTTTCCCTTGTTAAGTATTATTAATCAGAGTAAATACAGTTCTATCTTTTCATCATGTTTTCTATGAGGAAACTTCTGTTCTTTTTTTAGATTTGGAGGATTGCTTTTCCTGACAGAACCTCCAGAACTGAGAACCCTGAACTGCAAACTTGCTCTTTGTCACTAGTTGTTTACCAGCCTTATCAGGGCACACATGGGTTGGCAATGTGATTCAAAGATAAAAATCCCAAAGATATAATTAGATGTTTTTCTCAGAAATATCACCCAATACCATGAAAATTTGTTTGCTGTTTCTTCACATCATACTTGAAGAGCCCCACAATTTCTTGTCATTTAATCATTTTCATTTATATAAGTGAGAAAAAATAACTTGGTATTGAAGAAATATGTACATTTTTTGATAAACTGAAAATAGAGACCTTTATCTCAAAGCTTCTATGACATAATAAAAACATTTTTCTGTATCAATAACACACTTAATGCTCATAAATATAATGATGAAGCTAATTTTATGTCCCTGAATTTAAACATATATAAGCAGTAGAAAGATATATTCAAAGCCAGTGGAGTACAATCTTTCTTATGGTACATTTGCATTTAATTAAATTCTGAATAAAGAGGATAAAAAGAGAAAGGTAGGACACCACAAATGTGTATTTGCTATGCTGCAAATACCCTCTTGCCCAGTTAAAGAAGTACTATGAAAGCATCTCTCAAGTTTTTTACTGAACGCCATCATGGCTAAAGAGAGACCGATAAATTTAAGGGAGAAAAATAAATCTTCTACTGCCACCTACTGGTATTTTATAGTCAATGATTCTCAAGGGTGCTATAATGACAAACTCCAGATTCAAGCAGAATCTTGATTTTTAAAGCAGGAATAATCTTTGGATTTGTATCCATATTCCTCCAATCAAGAAAAAAAATATACACACACACACACACACACATATATACACACACACAATAAATTATAGTTATAATAGTCTACATATTTCTAGAAGTAGAAAGTAGAGCTGGACGAGCATATTTTCCTGACTTTCTGATTCACGGACCCATTATACCACACTGCTCCAAAAGGAAGTCCAGGACTATCACATTTCCATTCTTTCCTTCTCCACAAAAGCCATTCTACTTAGTCCTAGTTCATTAATAAAGATTTGAAAATGAATGGTCTTGGCAGACTTGTCTGCAAAGTATTCACAACTCAAACACTCTAGGTCAGCTATAGAATTTTCCCTCTTAGTTAAAGAACCACAGGCCAAGCCTGCATTTTTTTAAGACTTCTCTAGAGTTGATTTAACCTCCAAAAATGACAATATAACATTGACAGAGGATCCCAAATGAAAGATCCAAGGCTGGAACTGTAATAACTCCTGCTGGCAAGATTCTGTAACTGGAGCTATAAACATGACTTTAAAATTTAGATAGCATGGGAGCCCAACTTACTGTAGTCAGCTTCTTGTTTTGGGGGGTCTAGGAATTTTTTAAAGCCTTAGCTAAAAGGTTTTAAGGGAGATAACTATTCTTAACTCAGAGGGTATTGTTAAATCTAAGTAGATAAAGCATTTTGAAATAAACTATTTTCTATCAATAACATACCAATTCTTCCTGCCAAAAAAGAGCTATGAAAATACTTTTTTAGTTATTTCATGTCACAAGTCATACACTACATGATTTTTCATGCCACATTGTTTCATTTATTCTAAAAATATACTGAAAAACATGGATATGACTAACCGTTTTGTCCAAAATTAATGTTAAGTACAATATGAATCAAAAGTCAATGCTCCAACATAGAAATCCTGGTTTTGTCTTTCACATCCCTAGACATGAGCAAATTTGTCTGCTAGGACACTGAGGAGTTGTCTGTAATTCTATAGTGCTATAATTAAGTCTTGTACAAATTCTGCTGCCAAAAAATCACCAGAGTGGGTGGTGAATAAAGCCAAGTAAACTCTAATTATGGAAGGCGGGTTTTCTAAGATCTTAGATTCAAGAAGCAAAGGCGAGATCAGACAGCTAAGGCAGGTTACAAAGGCAATATAAATAGCCTTGTGAAATTCAAAGCAAGCCCCTTTGGTAACCACTGCTACTTCTCATAGCTCATAGGGCCTTTAAAAAACCAATCAGAGACCTCTGCTTAGAATCAAGCACTTAATTATTCCCTGAAAAACAGAGTTATGCAATTTACAGTCATTTTCACTCCTAGAACAAAAAAGGGTGACAGAATCCCAATGTTTAAGATAATTTTCCATTTTATATTTCAGCTCCACCACAAATGCTATTTTTTTCAAGTTCTATCCAGAGTTCAATAAATGCACTTTAGCATTCTAAAAAACTGTGCAAATCATGTCTACAGCACAATAAATACACACATATGACCAGCACCCAATCAATAGAGTATTGTCTGCATTGCAGAAGTGTCTCCCCATCCAGAAAAGTGGGATTTTTTAATTTTATAAAACAATATTAAAAATTATCTCAATAAGAGCATTATATAGAATATTCTTTCTGCCTGGATCTATAATTTCAGCCTTAAAGTAGAAGTGATTATGCTTTTTTTCCTTTGCCTATATAAATGTCTAGGCCCTTTTTAGTCCTTATCAACAAACTGAATTTTCACTCATTTGAGTCCCAGCTCAATATCATCTCCTCTATGAAGACTTTCTTGACCTTCAGAGAAAAATGAAAAAAATGAATTAAGCCTTCATCTATTTTCACAGAGTAGTTTGCAAATGGTCTATGTTCACACATCACACTGAATTAGTTATTTATATGTACATCTACTTTTCTAGACTATAAACACCGTATGGATAGAAAAAGCATCTAATTTCATCTTTTGTTCTGGTTTCTGTGCTTTACACGGTGCTTTAAACTAGATACTTTAAATTGTGTGCTAATAAGTCATTGTTTTTCACACAGTTTCTTCTACCATAGAAAACTGATTTTTCAAAAGAAAATGTTCTATCAAACTATTATAAGAAACAATACATAGTGTCCAGATGCTTTAAAAGTTTATATCATCTTAATGCCCTAAACATAATTTATAACACAGCATATTTCAAATAGATTAATAAAATATGTTAATTTTAATGTATATATAAATTACAAATACATTCAGCATATATTAGCTGACAATAAGATGCTTTGTGATAAGAAGTTTTTTTTTTGTAAGCGATAATATTAAGGTGCTTCTCTGTAGAAAGAAGCATTTTAGGCCTGATTCTCCTTATATGACTCTCCTGTCCCCATTCTCTTCCACTGCAAAACTAAACAAGTTTATTTCAACTAAGTTGAGATTAAACTTTACTTTTACACTCAGTTCAAGAACCAAAGAAGAAGAAACACAAACATCTCACGATAAATCATAAATGCCAGTGCTCTCCTACCTGTGTACCTAAGCTGGCTGCCATCATGTGAGTCAGAAGTTTAGCTGCAAACATGGAGTACCTGGCACAGAAGATATGGGAAAGAACAGCCAAGCAAAGACCTGTAGGAACAAAAAAGTCCACATATGGTTTAATAATCCATGAAGATTCTAACAGCATCATAGCAAGAATCTTTGGGGGCAGCTAGGCATGTCAGGTCTGCCACCTGCCTCTGCCCAGTACCTCTGGAAAAGATGACATGGCAATTGTAATCTACTCCATTTTCCATGACAAGTAAGATCTTTACACTTACCAGTTAAGCCCAATATTCAGGCATGTGAATAGGATTTTTCAGTCATAAAATTTTGACTGGTCCTACCAAAACTCAGGTTTGGTAATTACCCCTTTTTTATCTACTAGAAATAGTTCTGTAATTACAATAGTGTTAGTTATGAATTTTAAAGGCAACTTTGCAATACCGGATGCCCAAACCAGGAAGAAAGTGTGCTATTTTCTCCACAATGACTTTTAACTTAAACTTCTACATTTCTAAGTTGTATGAAGAAAATTATTCTTATTATCTTTGAGTTTGTTTGAATTCACCTGTTTACACTACTTCAAAGGGATAGTTAGAACCTTAGCACTAATCCAACAAATCTTTTATCTTGCAATTCATATAAATTTCTTTTAATGTTAGATTTTTAAAGGCAGGGTATACATGTGTTTTAAAAATATTTTCTGCCTTTTAAGACTTAAATGTGCTGCATATGATAACCTATTTGCTTTTTCACTTAAGCTTTTACCCCACTCTTATTCTCAGTAGGGTTATTTTGTCTAAGGATTACTGAAACATAACAGCAATTGACATATGTATACTGCTTTGCCATGTGCTTTGCATTTTTACCTCGTTTAGTTATATCAATGCCTCGTTAATAAACAGGAGGCACTGCACTCATTTAACATTTTGTTTTCTTTTGAAGCTGTGGAACAAACTTTCAGAATACACTGCATGTTGGCATAAGTGGACTGGGCATCTGCAAAAGGTCCACATGGGGTCTTGTTACTCATTTTCTCATAACTTCTTTTTGAGAAACCATTTGAGTTATATTTTTAAATTTTAACAAGGTAGACAAGGCTCTCCACAACAAGGGAAGCTTTGCATTAGTCAAGGCTTTTGGCCTAGAAATTTGGCCAAGAAATCTAGAGCAATCTGTTTTTTGGGAAGGCTTCCATGGGGTGTTCTGGAACAGGTGTGTAGGTCCTGGGTCTGGCTGCAAAATCCACCCACACAAGTACAGAGTGTATCTTCAGGAACTGCAGAGTCATGCTAGATATTGTGCATCTTGACTTAGGTAGTCTATATACTATTGGAGTTGATGCTCAGAACTCAAGTAATGCATACTTTGAATTCCCTAGGATGATAAAAGCCAGCTTAAATTCAAGTCTTAAGTTGAGTGTGCGAATGTGCATGCCTGTGCATGTATGTGTGCATGTGTGTGTCTGTGTGTGTGTGTGTGTGAGTAATATACTGACTTTAAAGCAAGCCTTGCAAGGTTTTCTTTTTCATTTTAAGGCACATGATCACAAATATGTGCTCTGCTGTAAGTTGACTGTGGTAGAGGATAACAATGCGAGGCAAGGAATTAGTGCTCAGCAAGGAAACATACACAAGTCAACTTTTTTCTAGTGCACAAGAAGAGCTTACTTATAGCCTTTTCCTTTAACTTAGTAATGCTCTATTATACTCCTGTTTCATGATATACATTTAGTATACTAAATTTGACCAGCTCAGAAATATTTAATTAAGTATATTAGGCTTCAATTAAAATGCTAGCATGACACCTGGTGGCAGTTCAGGATTCAAAGCCAGTGGCAGGAAGATAGGTGAGATTCTACCAGCCTGTAACTATAACGCATCATAGTTATCTAGATGCGTTTTTTACGTAGGGGAGAATAATATTGATAAAACCTCAAACAGGCTGGGTCCTAGTCTAGGGAAACTCATCTGGCTTGGGTGAGGATATTGAATACCTAAAATTTAAAGAAACAATTATTTCAATTATCAGGTTTCTAAGACACTATATACTAAATACTTATCTTTTATTTTTTCATCTGAAATTAAATAGCTATATTTAACATCTATTTAAACTTAGAAATCATTTTTTTAATTGCAGAAACTTTTTGGTTGAAATTCCTTAATATAAATATGCAAATTACAAAGCATAAAGTGTTATAACTATAAATAGAATGATTTTTAAAAAAATAAAGTATAGCCGGGCGTGGTGGCTCAGGCCTGTAATCCCAGCACTTTGGGAGGCCAAGGTGGGCAGATCACGAGGTCAGGAGATCAAGTCCATCCTGGCTAACACGGTGAAACCCTGTCTCTACTAAAAATACAAAAAAATCAGCCGGGCATGGTGGCACGCACCTGTAGTCCCAGCTACCCGGGAGGCTGAGGCAGGAGAATCACTTGAATCCTGGAGGTGGAGGTTGCAGTGAGCCAAGATCACACCACTGCAATCCAGCCTGGGCGACAGAGCAAGATTCTGTCTCCAAAAACAAAAACAAAAACAAAAACAAAATAGATAAATAAATAAAAATTTTAAAAAATAAAGTATCACAATTCCAGGTATTACTTAAAGGTATACTCTGAACAGTTTTTTTTAAAAACAGATTTCTTGGCAATGATGTAGATAAAACAAGCAGCTAATCGAGTAATTTGCCTTTTCTTTTTTTTCCTACCACTATGTAGATTAGAGATTCGGTTCTAAAAGAACATCTAATTGGTAAAGAACAGCTAAAGTCTTTTATTATCACACTTGACTACAGATTCTCTTATCTATCTCTACAATATTTGAAAGTTTGTATACATATAAACATATGAAATGTTTGTACATAAATTACATATATACATTACATATGTTTATAAACATCTTTATTATTTGGCATCACTTAAGAATGAGAGATACTTTCCAAATAAGTTTACTCTTTCACAAGACAAGTATTAGTATGTTTTCTCATGAAATTTTCCTTAAAATATTTACAAATTGTCTGTTTATCTGTCTGCCTTCTCTACAGATAAATCCAAATAAAACCAAATTATCATTATTTCATTATTAAATCCACTATTAGCTTTTTAGCTTAGGCTTTTTTTTTATTATATAACCTAATGTATTAGATTGGTGCAAAAATAATGATGGTTTTGGCAACAATTTTAATTAATTTTAATTTCAAAAACTGCAATTACTTTTGCATCAACCTAACTGCTGTGCTTGTCACTTTTTGTACTTTTTGTTGCTTATCACTATTGATTCCCATGTTTCTGCAACTCTCTTCTCAGCATAATGCCTTTTGGTTACTGCTACTAATAAGCTAAAGGCACAAAACCCCGTCTCTACCAAAAATACAATATTAGCCGGGCATGGTGGCGGGCACCTGTAATCCCAGCTACTCAAGAGGCTGAGGCAGGAGAAGTGCTTGAACCCTGGAGGTGGAGGTTACAATGAACTGAGATCGTGCCATTGCACTCCAGCCTGGGCAACAAGAGCGAAACTCCATCTCAAAAAAAAAAGATTTCTAGTATGAACAAAAGTCAGTACCAAGCATTTTACAGTATAAAAGTTGGGGAAAGGAGTTATTCTAGAGTGGTGAGGTTGCCAGGAGACTAGCCTCCAGATAAACAGGGTGGTTGAACTTAACGCTGTTCAATACAATAGCCACTAGTCACATGTGGGTATTTAAGTTTAAATTTTCATTATTATTATTATTATTTTTTAAGAGACAGGGTCTTGCTCAGTCTCCCAGGCTGGAGTGCAATGGCATGGTCATAGCTCACTGCAGCCTTGAACTCCTGAGCTCAAGCAATCCTCCTGTCTCAGCCACCTGAGTAGCTGGGACTACAGCATGTGCCATCATGTTTGGCTAATTTTTTTTTTTTTTTTTTTTTTTACTTTTTGTACAGACAGGGTCTCGCTATGTTGCCCAGGCTGGTCTCGAACTCCTGGCCTCCCAAAGTGCTGAGATTAAAGGCATGAGCCACAGCACCCAGCCTTAAATTTAAATTTTCATTAATTAAAATGAAATAGACTTAAAAATTCATCTTTGCACTTGTATAAGCCATATTTCAAGGGCTCAGGCACCACTGGTGACTAGTGGCTACCACACTAGACAGTGTAAAATATCCCCGTCGACCTGGAAAACTCTATTGGAGAGTGTTGTGTTAAACTATCCTAAGTGAAGGCAAGAAAGAATATGCCATATTTTAAAATAATTTTTTAAATTATCCCGGCACGGTGCCTGTAATCCCAGCTACCCAGGAGGCTGAGGCAGGAGACTCGCTTGAGCCCAGAAGGCGGAAGTTGCAATGAGCCGAGATCACATCACTGCACTCCAGCCTGGGCGACAGAGAGAGACACCATCTCAAAATAAATAAATAAAATAATTTTTATTAAAAATGGCTAGAAAAATATGGTATGGCACTTGAAAGTATGAACTTGACACATAGCAAAAATACATCTCATTATTGGAGGATATCATCAGATCAATACTGTGTATTTATTTACTTAACCAATATCTATTAAAACCTCCTGTATGTCAGGCTGGTGTGGTGACTCACAGCTGTAACTCAAGCACTTTAGGAGATTCAGGCAGGAGGATCGCTTGAGGCCAGAAGTTTTAGAGACCAGCCTAAGCAATATAGTAGGAACTCCTGCGCCCACTTGCCTCACTCCCACCATCTCTACAAAACAACCAATGAACTAGTATATGTCAGGGACTGCTGGGCAATGTTCGGAAAGATAAATCCTTGCTGCTCTTTCAGTGCTTGTCTCTCTGCATTTCTATCTGGATCTTCTCCAAGACACAGACTAATTATGAAAGCACACAGAATATAATTCTGATCAAAAAGACACAAGGGAAAACATTTTGGGTGGCTTTTTAGAAAGTTCTCACTGCTGTTAAAACTGGACTCAAATAAGAGCTTTTCCCCTGGCAAGCCTGGACATTGCTAGTGTGATGCTTAGAGTTGCTAGAGCCAACTTAAGACCATGTACAAACAAAGCTGAGGGAAAAAAATCCTTGAGGATAAAAAGAGAAGAGCCTGGGCTGCTGACAACACCATTAAGGCACTGAATTAGTTAATCTGGGAACTAAATCTATTTGTTTAAGATATCTTTGAGTCATCATCTGTTACTTGTAGCCAAATTCATCCCAAATAATATGTCCATATTGGCCAGGCATGGTGGTTCACACTTGTAATCCCAGCACTTTGGGAGGGTGAGGTGGAAAGATCGCTTGAGTCCAGGAGTTTGAGACCAGCCTGGGCAGCATGGCAAAACCCTATCTCTATAAAAAATACAAAAATTTGCCAAGTGTGGTGGTGCTCTGTCTCAAAAAAAAAAGATTACAAGACTATAAGACTTGTATTCAGAGTCAAACTCAATGCAGTAGCATAACCAATAGCCTTATCTTTGATAGTACAATATCAAAAGAGTTATGGGAAGGCAGAGTAGGCTTCCTTGACATCCTCAAAATAGCAATGTGTATCTCAAACCATGCTGAAGTTTCTTAATAATTATACTACAAAATTATGGCTTTATTATGTAATTATTTTGTTATATTTCTCCCAAGCCATCTTTGTGTTGAGTTCCATAATGCTGCACTCTAATGCCCACAGCAATGGATGATTTGTCCCTTCATTTTAACCTCAAGGAATGATCTTTGTTTAATTTTCTGATAGTTGGCAAACTAGTTTACAATTTTAAGTCACAGGTATATGCCCTTTTCTTTCATCTTTCTAAGCTGAGAAGTGGTAAGCTTTTTGGCCTCTACAACTATTTGACACACTTTGATCATTTGGGTAGTTCTGCTCTAGTATAGTAAATAGAACTGCAAACTAGAATTGGTACCGATACATTGTGATCTACTCTGTTTTTTTAAAAAAAGGTTAAATTCCTGTCTAATTGTATACTGCCGTATTTCAGGAAAAGTACTAGCCAAGTTCTATCAAGTTCAGAGTGATATTCAATGTGTCTTGACCTAAATTATAGAACATGTATATAAGATATATAAAGAATATGTATGTAAGATATATAAAATTCTCTTTTCTGGTTCCTGGGGATCCATCAGAGGGATGGGAATTCATCCAGCCCTGAGGGATGAGCTGAAACTGAGGTACAAAGACAAGACTTTGTGTCTCCTTATCGACAGAACATGCAATTACATAACAATATGACATGGACAGAGAGAATAAAATAATTTCAAATATGACTCCAAGTCAAAAGTGATAAAAGCAGATACTAACATTTAGGTGTTGATTCTCAAATACATGAGCAAATCCATGTAGCCTTTTCTAGAGTAAGTTGCAGAGAAGATATACAGGTATTTATTAATGATTCTCCAGGAAACTCATTATATTCAGTCCTACTAGTTTTCTATAAAATCAGGATAACATTCTCTCTTTAGTTTTTAAAACTCCTTTTTTTTTTTGATATTCAGTCTTTGGGAACAAGCAAGGGATTTTGTGGGTCATAGCAGCACATAAACCTATGCCTCTATGGAAACATGTAAAATGACATCTAGATTGTATTTCAACATTATATCTTTTGATTTTATTTCATCATTCTATAAAATTTCTTTGCTCTTTAAATACATTAGCATAAAAGTAAAATAGGATGTCTCCATCTGATTTTGGAACTATGTGGACCTAGAAGATTCTATTACATAAGAAATGTCATCCTTTATGAAAGATATTAAGAATAAGAAGTTATTATCTTGCTATTGAATTGAAGTTAGGTTCAGAATTAAAATACATTAAAGAAAATTTATAACTATATAAAATAAAGTTATATTGGAAAGACTGGCAACCAGAACAAAGAATAGTAATTAATTACTTGATTCTATCTCCAGAAAAACTTCCTAAAAGATAATGACTATTAGAGAGACTGTTTGCATACCAAATACAAGAGATATGCATTCAATAATAATCACATTTACAGACAAAATATCACTAAAGCAGAATGTTAGAAATGTCTGACTTCATATATTTATCACCCTGTTACATAGACACAATTTATAATCAAATATCATGGGTGGGAAAAATGAAGTACAGAGAAACTAAGTAATTTGATCCAGGTCCCACAACTAGCTAACAGCATAATTAGGATTTGAACCCAAGCAGTCTGGCTCCAAAGTTTGCATTTTTTAACCATTACCCTATGCCCAGCTCTTAATTTAATTCACTGTATAGCACCTTGTTCATAGAAAAAGTTGTGGGGCTGAAAGAAGAGAATCAGGGCACAGAATGGGTGAGGGTGGGGTATAGAATTATAGTTTAAGGAATTCTCAGATGCCCGACCATATAATTAATACAGCAAATAATAATACTTCTATTGTTAAGTTGTTGGGTAAATAGTTTGACAGACATTAATACAATTTAATTTCTTCTTACTGCCAAATATGAGGCCTAGATGTGGAATGTGAAAGATGATTTATTTTTTAACACAGTGGTTGGCATATTCACAACTCTTAAGTTGTAGAATACAAAATCTACCCATGAGGTAGCTTTAAAAACAATAAAAGCACAAAATTCTTTGCATGTATTTTTTTGAAAATTCTTTGTATGTATTATTTAATATCTCACATAGTCCTCACATTGTAACTGCAGTACCTGCCCTCTAAACCATGGTACTGTAAACTATAGCCTTTCCTTACCTATTATCTAGCTTCTATCCTACACTGTATTACATATTCTTTATGGGGTGAAACTGTCTCATTCTTTACTGTATCCTCAGTACAGAGATGGCCCTCCATAAATATTTGTTGAATGAATTAATGACTAAGACAACGAAAAAGTTTGTATTCTTCTAGTGCTGATGAATTACGGTATGTTTGCATCTTGCATACGTAAAAGGATTATGGGAAAACAGACTTTCATTTTCATAAATATTTATAACCATTGATTCAAAAATACTGTCACTGACCTGAGATACATATAAATCCAGAAGTGAAGAAGGCTTCATTGTATGAAGACAAGTTGTCAGTCTGAGCATAGACAGCATACACAGACATGTGTGAACAGGCACATTCCACATAGTCTGCAGTTTCCTCAACCACTTTGCAAAACTGACTGTCAGACAACCAGCTAGGGCAAAAACACAATAGTCATTTTTCCTCTTTCATCAATACTGAAGGTGTTGAGATGGCTTTTAAAGAAAAAAAAGCTTACTGAAATTAAGTGTTCTTTGCTCAAGACTTAAGTAGACCACATTTTCAAGAAGAAACAGTGAAGGGAACATCTTGTCCAGGACATGACACAACGGATTCCACAGGATGTCTTAAGAAGCAGCCTAAATACCAACCAAAGCTTTGAAGGCATTCCTGGTACCAAAGGAGCTTGTCCTCTCAACAGGGCAGTACAAATTCCTACCTAATCTAGCAAACCTACCCGACATGCTCAATAGAAGGCACTCTTCTCTACCATTCAAAACTCACACAAGAACAACATGGCTGTGATATGTGTTTACTCTTCCTTGTTTTTTTTCTTCCACAAGTCCTTGTATTTTGAACCACATAAATTACTTGTATGGTTATCTAAGATTTCTTCCTCAATTTTTTTCTACTTTGGAGTGACTTATGTGTATGTTTTCTAAGGTTCTTAAAAGTGTTTCCTTTATGAATTCTGGCTAATTTAGCAGAAAAACCATGTCATAATTTTAGCAAACATTGCATCTGATGCCAAGCCTTCTGAGCCTTCCTCAGTGACTATCGCTTGAGCCTCTTCCCTTAAAATGCCTCTTAATTTCTTTACTTTTTTAAGGACCTAAAACTTCCTTACCCAAACTCCAGATGCAGCTTGAAACATTCATTATTAATTATATATTGAAGATTTCAGAGTATTTCTATTTATTAGGTTTAAGATTTGTTTTAAACCTAGGAAGAAATTTCAAGTGGAATTTTTTTAAGAGAAAGAAAGCAGAAATTTCAGTGTTTTTGAGGAAAGTTGGTTACCAAACTAAGCTATTGTATTAAACCTATTTAGAATTTTAGTTTGCGTGGCTGAAATTCAGTAATAAACAAAATCAAGTGGCTGACAGGAACCCTAGACCCTTCTAGGCCAGCACTGCCTGATCCTGCAGCACTGACTGAGCTCCTAGTGACTGTAACTGCTCAGAAATTTGAGGCCTGAGGCCGAGGAGATTCAAAAAAAGAATCATTCTTTCCTTCCCATTTGTGTCCATGGATTTAATCTCAAAATGTACTTCAAGCCATGTGGACTAGAATTATAAATTCCTGCTGATTCTTCTTAAACACAAGGCATCAGTTTCCAGAACCACAAGCCCAGATGGAAAGGGTAAAAGAAGGAATTTCTTTCCTGCCCAATAAATTTACTAGTAACTTCAAGGTTATCAGAATTGAGCAGAACTCACGCCACATCCCATGAAAGTAGTAAAAATGAAGAAGTAAATAATGTGCTACACACATATTGAAATGCTGGGCTGCATTTGCCATCAGAACAATACTAGACCATTTCCTATGCTGCTTCCTCTTATTTATTGTGGAGGTTATTTTCCAGTCTAATGTCATCTGGGGCCACCATCTATGCTCAGTACAAAACATTAGGCTCAGTGGTACCGAAATGGGGAAGGACCAAATTCTGATTTTTTTATTTTATTAATAAGTACCTTGCAGCAGCCTGATTCCAAAGGAGACACAGAGATGTCTGAGGAATAATTCTAGGCTCAGCAGCATAAATCCTGTAGAGAACCTCATTGTCATTAGTCAGGAGTTGTGAACTCTGACCTTTCACACTCAAAGATAATACCTAGAATGTCAAAAACAACAGAACATATAATGATGTTTTACAATTGGTGTAATGACTGAGTCTCTTACCCTGAACTTGACTTCATTTTTCTAGTAGCTACAGTCATTTGTTTTCTCTCACTGTTAGTATTTAGCTCACTTATGCATGCAGGACGTCCGATTGGTTTTCCATTGTGCCCTTTCTACCCCGCCTTAGCCATTCAGCAGTCTTCAGCTGACAACACTCACTTTGACTCTAACTGGATGACTTCATTAAAAGTTAAGTACGTAATAGTATATTAGTTAAAGCTATATATTTTTTACTTTCCCCACATATATAATATGTATTTTACTCAAAACATGAAGGATATATTTCCAACTCATTTAGAAACTAAACTTTCTACAAATAGTTCATAAAGATGGAACACATTTCATAGTAGTTCACCATGTGTAGCACTTACCAAAACTGTGATCAAACAAATGCATTCCAAGTGTGCCTGCTAAAGAAATAAATCAGATTCCAACCACATAAGTGTTTTGAATGAAAGATTACCTTATTTTTTAGGGTAGGAAGATTGTTTCCACTTATAAACCACTGTTGGCTGCTATACTCTGTAAACTGGACTAATTTACATGTACTTTTCCCAGCCATTATTTCTGCATCCTGGACATCCAGTAGCTTCTCTGGAATTTGAATGTAATCTCCTTCCTTTCCTTCAAACTTGTGTCCATTGATTTGCTGAGGATACCAGTGAAGAGCCAATATTGACAAATATGGGCAACTATCAAGGATGGTTTTGCTTCTACAACAGAAAAGCAAAGGGTCTGTAAAAATGGCATGTATTTGAATACATATATCCACTTATATTTGTTAAAGTGCATTACACTTGGATTCTATTCTTCATGTATAACAATAACACAACAAACCCAGAAGCAGTAGATAGAATGTGCCTTCAGTTCTTTTGTGGATAATTGTCATGATTTTTTGCACAGAATTTTCTGCATCCTCTTGCTTGATCCTCCTAGTAACCTAAAACACGGGTTTTTGAAAACTGTTTTATGGATATCAAGATGAAATCTGTGGCCATAAAGATGAAATCTGTGGCTTTAAAAGTGTGCTTTTCTATGTTAGTCACATCAGCATTGCTGGAATAGGTTGAGAAAAGCATGTCCCCCCACTGAGCTAAAGCCCTTCACTTTATTTAAGAACATCATAAACCTTATATATCCAGGCCCATGTTTTCAACAAGAGTTTACCTCATGCCTTTCTAATCCACCAGAGCCTGCCTAATATAATCTTATTTGACTGATAAGAGAAACAGCACTGAACAGTGATCTTTTTTCACTTAACAAGTCTGTTTTGAAGATCTACTAGGCATAATAAGAGCCTGGACTCAGTGAAATTGCTTCTAAACCTCAGTGTGCATTGAAATTACTTGGAAGTTTGCTTTAAAGTACAGATTTCTAGATTACATCACAGATTTACTAAATCAGAATCCCTACTGAAGGAGGGGATTAGGGGTTCTAGGAATTTATATTTGTAACCAGTCCCCCAGAGAATCAGATGCATCCTGTTGGCTGACCCATCATGTTTGCAAACAATCAGGAGACACACAGATAAATCAGATCTTAAACCTGCCAGGAAAAGTTGAGAGAATATTAGAATGTTGGGATAAGATTTATGCATTAAATGTTAAAAGTTATATATGTCACAACAGATGTAGAGTATGTACAACTACATCGTAGATTTACATGATATCTTGTCAAGACCCCAGATGTAGGAAATGGAGCAGAGAATTTTAAACTGAGTCAGGAAAAGAAAGAGTAAGGGCCAACTTTTTCATGTAGTGATACATCCTCTCTACAAAAAATCTCCTCTGTAACCTCAGCTACCCTATTTGAATTGGTGCCTTCAAATACCTGAATTGAATCCACTTATTCACCTGGGGCTCTAGGTCCTTTGTCCACGTCTCCTATTGAAACACCTCAATTTGTATGGACCTCACATACCTCCACCTCCACCATAACTTGTCAAAATCTCATCTTTTAATCTGAAGTCACCACATCTTCAATGGTGACTCTCAGCCTAAAAGGTGTCACTGCAGACTCCCTGACCAGATACAATGTGGAAGAGACCAGTGAACCTCAAACACATGACTCCACATCCCTTTTCCCCTCCCACCCTTTGTCATCTACTGAGACTCAGTCCAGTCAGGGACTCTGTTATCTTGGCAAACTAAGAACATCACCACATGCAGTGACTCTTCCTAAGCTTGATGCAAGCATAACAAATTCCTGACACCTTCTATTTGCTGATAACCATAATTTCCCTGACACTTTATCCTATGACACCTATGTCCCTCAAATGCATTCACCTTGATCAATCCCACAGTCTGCTTTATACCTAAGTTGATATGAGGGGGAAAACTCCCACATTGACATGTAGATTGGCACCACTGCAAATTCACAGTGACCAACCTCAGTTGGACCCTCAGTGCCACCTGGCATTATTTTTACTTGGCTTCCAAGTGATTGTTCTAGATTCCGTCATTCTCCTCAATATCCTTGCTCACTCCCCAAATGCTTAACTCTCAGCAGACTCCCTTAATATTGCTCAAGACAATGTATAAATAATGCATATCAGAATGTTCAGCATCTTTAGGGCTTCCTGAGTAAACAAACTAGTCTTGATCTCTCTCTTATTTTCTGTGTTCAATTTGTCATCTTCATATTAATTCTACCACCTAATTGTTTTCAAGGTACCACCCTCCCATGTCCCTGCCTTAATTTCAGTCCTCATTTTCTTTTACCTGAACAGTAATCCCCTTTGTGGTTTTCCTATTTCTTTATTTGCCCTATTCTCTAACCTTTAACACTCTTCTCAACATAATGTCTCTAAAATCCAAAGTCAGATTCATTCTCTCTCTCTCTCTCTCTCTCTCACACACACACACACACACACACACACACACCCTACCTAGCTTACTCCATGTTCAATCTTTAACAAACTGATGAGCTCCCCAAACATACCATGCTAATTCTTGCCTGACTGCCATTGTACATGCTGTTTCCTCTTCCTGGACAACTCAAAAGAAAAGGTAAGTCTATTTAGTGGAAGCGTATGGCAGAAAACATGTTGATTCATTTACTCATTCTACTCCCTCATTTTATTGTAACCATTGAAAATCCACCACATACCAGACATTGTTCTAGGCCCGGTGAATACAGCATTCAACAAAACAGAAAAGGCCACTCTTTCTGTGCATCTTATAAGCTCTTGAGTTTTCACTGGGCCCTTGAAGGCATAGATATGGGACTCAACATGCACAGCAAGGTAGATGGTTCACATCTAAGACAACCTTGTGATTTTAACATGCTGGTGATCTTATAGAGATACAGGGAAAAGGGAAAAGAAGAATGAGATTGTGGGGATTGCAAAGCTATGAACTGCTTGATTTCATTGAACAAAATAGTTGAACATAGTTCAACAGGGGAAAACAATAACAGGTATTCTTGACTACACACACACACAAATGCATACTGTGGCCTGACTTAGTGCAAACTTACTTGAAGCAAATAAATGATCCATTTCAGAGGTTTCTGAAGACAGCATTAGAGACATTTATAAGAGGCACTAAGGAGCTGAACTGTTAATCATTGGTCTCAGATGGACATTTAGGAGCAGTGGTGAGGATTGGAGAATCCTTTCAAAAGCCCCATGTGAGGCTTTTCTGATTTTGCACATTAAGAAAACCTCAATTTCCAGGACTCACTCATCAAAATTAAAGGAAGAGTAGAGTATAGGGATATGTTGATTCTATACCTTTACCTCAAGTCACACCCTAGCACTGATGTGGGATGAAAGTATAGGGCACTTCAGAGCCATGGGGCTGGAGGGGGCAGATTTTGCTATGAAGTAGGTGGTTACAATCTGTTCTGACCACAGGTGTCCAGCAGGGGCTGTAGACTCAAGTAAGTCTGGGGTTGAGTCCAGGCCTCTCCATGAACTAATTGTGTGACCCTTGGCAAGCTGTGTAAGATTTCTAGCCTTAGTGTCTACATCTGTAAATAGGGGTATTAAAAGCCCTCACTCAAATCCTGAATAGCTACTTAAAATGATCTCTGTAAGGACAAAATAATATGCACAACTTTTAGCAAGGATTAGGTTGAACCACATGGAAATTTCATTATACTGTTTTTACCTATTAACAAAGGCAATCGATATTGTTCAA
Source organism: Pan troglodytes (assembly GCF_028858775.2). Classification (NCBI taxonomy): domain Eukaryota; kingdom Metazoa; phylum Chordata; class Mammalia; order Primates; family Hominidae; genus Pan; species Pan troglodytes. The sequence continues at coordinate 25,297,719 of NC_072402.2, forward strand.
TTTAAATCAATGTCAGGACTATAGCAGAGGTATAATTAATATCATTTGTATCATTATTATTTTATTCCTTGTTCTTATAACTTTTTTCTATCTGGATTGACTATCTCTTTGAACTTCGTATGTCTTGTGACCTAGGAACTAACATTGGGCTGGGCACAGTGGCTCACGCTTGTAATCCCAGCATTTTGGGAAGCCAAGACAGGTGGATCGCTTGAGCCCAGGAGTTCAAGACCAGCCTGAGCAACATGGTGAAATTCTGTCTCTACAAAAAATACAAAAATAAGCCAGGTGTGGTGGTGCACGCCTCTGGTCCCAGCTATTAGGGAGGTTGAGGTGAGAGAATCACCCAAGCCTAGGAGGCGGAGGTTGAAGTGAGCCAAGACCCCGCCATTGCACTCCAGCCTGGGCGACAAGAGCGAAACTCCATCTAAAAAAATATATATATAGTTAATATAGAGGTAATTAGTATAGTACCTATAGCATAGAGGTATGTTAACATACAGTTATAAAATTAATTATGTAGTTAATAATGAACATGAGCCACATTTTATTTTTTCCTTTTCCTCTTGCTAGCTTTCCGACAACTAGTCTGAAGTTCAACAACAGTCTGAGAGTTGTCTCCAGATGGACAAAACAATCACAGTTGTTTGTGATTGGGGAAAGCACAATTAATAACACATCAAAACACTCCTAAAGGCTGTAATCTCTCTTTTTTTTTCTATTCAGAATGTATCTTTCACTCATTAAATAAATAAGAGTAAACAGTAAGGCTTTTGTTATTTTCAAAAAACACTTCAAAATAAGTGGAATATATTGTTGACAGTATACATTTATTTTTTTGATGTACCTGCTATGTTTCCTTCAAATAATTAACTTCAACTTTCCAAGTGGTACAATGCATTGACTGTATCATTCTTAGTTACATCATCTAAATGTCATTTTGCATTACATATTGCTTTGTAAACAGTGAAAAAAATGCATAAAAGGTACTGCTAATATATTAAAAGATACTTACTTTTCACCAGGAGAGCCGCAAGTAACATTAGTCAGCAGAGAAAAGGCAAAATTCTCAGTCACTTCAGCAAAGTGACTGAATCCCCTAGTGTCCTTGCGCTTTGGGTTAATAAGAGAACAAAGAATCTCATAGAAAAGAGTTCGGCTGGCAACACTGAAAGCTTGAATTTTTCCTTCAGTAGTTATCTGGAAAAAGAATCTAAGTATAAAAATATATCTATAAAAATAAATTTCTTAAATTATATGCTATACATATATGTGTGTGTGTTCCTTATTAATAGTTATTAACATTAGTAAGGATAAACCTATGAAAACTTAAGAGAAATTGGTATCAAAATTATATTTCAAATATATATATTTGCAGTTGAAAAGGCATAAGTAATCATCTATAAAGAAAAGGCATAATCACCAAAATATTTTCTACTTAATCATTAGATAAAGTCCTAAATGCCTGCACAGATTATTTAATTTTAACTACAATAATTAACATCATGAGTTAAAATTAGTCTCACTTTTACATCTACCCCAGGGATTCTTATTCTTTTGACCAACAAATAAGGAAATAAATACCTCAAGAATATTTGTTTATAATAGTGGCAAAATTATTTTTTTCCAGTAAACAGAAGCTACCATAATCACTAAATATTTAAAGCACCAAATGAGAAAATCCTTTTCAAGATTAGTCAAAAACTTTTGCCTTTTTCAATAAGTATGACCCTTCCTACTAAAAAAAACTGGGTTATTTGTTTTTTTGAGAAACAGGGGAAAAAAGGAGGAAAAATCCAAAATGACGGGGGACTGAGAGGTGACAGCGTGCTGGCAGCCCTCACAGCCCTCGCTCACTCTCGGTGCCTCCTCGGCCTTGGTGCCCACTCTGGCCGCGCTTGAGGAGCCCTTCAGCCCACCGCTGCACTGTGGGAGCCCCTTTCTGGGCTGGCCGAGGCTGGAACCGGCTCCCTCAGCTTGCAGGGAGGTGTGGAGGGAGAGGCGGGAACCAGGGCAGGAACCAGGGCCAGCGTGAGTTCCGGGTGGGCATGGGCTCAGCGGGCCCCGCACTCAGCGGCCAGCCAGCCCTGCCAGCCCTGGGCAGTGAGGGGCTTAGCACCTTGGCCAGCAGCTGCTGTGCTCGACTTCTCGCCGGGCCTTAGCTGCCTCCCTGCGGGGCAGGGCTCGGGACCTGCAGCCCACCATGCCTGAGCCTCCCCCCACCACCGTGGGCTCCTGAGCAGCCCAAGCCTCCCCGACAAGCACCTCCCCCTGCTCCAGGGCACCCAGTCCCATCAACCGCCCAAGGGCTGAGGAGTGTGGGCACATGGCGCAGGACTGGCAGGCAGCTCCACCTGCAGCCCTGGTGCAGGATCCACTGGGTGAAGCCAGCTGGGCTCCTGAGTCTGGTGGGGACTTGGAGAATATGTCTAGCTAAGGGATTGTAAATACACCAATCGGCACTCTGTATCTAGCTTAAGGTTTATAAACACACCAATCAGCACCCTGTGTCTAGCTCAGGGTTTGTGAATGCACCAATAAGCACTCTGTATCTAGTTAATCTGGTGGGGACTTGGAGACCTTTATGTCTAGCTAAGGGATTGTAAATACACCAATCAGCACTCTGTATCTAGCTCAAGGTTTGTAAACACACCAATCAGCACCCTGTGTCTAGCTCAGTTGACACTCTGTATCTAGCTAATCTAGTGGGGACATGGAGAACTTTTGTGTCTAGCTCAGGGATTATAAACGCACCAGTCAGCACCCTGTCAAAATGGACCAATCAGCGCTCTGTAAAACAGACCAATCGGCTCTCTGTAAAATGGACCAATCAGCAGGATGTCGGTGGGGCCAGATAAGAGAATAAAAGCAGGCTGCCTGAGCCAGCAGCGGCAACCTGCTCGGGTCCCCTTCCGCACTGTGGAAGCTTTGTTCTTCCGCTCTTTGCAATAAATCTTGCTACTGCTCACTCTTTGGGTCCACGCTGCCTTTACGAGCTGTAACACTCACCGCGAAGGTCTGCAGCTTCACTCCTGAGCCAGCGAGACCACAAACTCACCAGAAGGAAGAAACTCTGAACACATCCGAACCTCAGAAGGAACAAACTCCAGACACGCCGCCTTTAAGAACTGTAACACTCACCGCGAGGGTCCACGGCTTCATTCTTGAAGTCAGTGAGACCAAGAACCCACCAATTCCGGACACAGGACCACATCTTTATCATTTAAGCATTGGTGTGAAGCCACTTACTCCATTACCTTCTGATAAGTCCCTATTACTTCCTCAAACTCTAAAAGTCATCACTTTCTCTATGATTCTTACACTATGCCCCATCTACCAACCTACATTATCACTCTCTTTGTAACTTGCATGTAACTTTATCAGTGAACTTATGACAACCTTGAAATGATTTATCTGTTTCAAGCTCTATGATTCTTAGACTATGCCCCATCTACCAACCTACATTATCACTCTCTTTGTAACTTACATGTAACTTTATCAGTGAACTTATGACAACCTTGAAATGATTTATCTGTTTCAAGCTCATCGTGAAAGTGGATCATGTTCCTCATTTTTATGACTTTGTAATCTAGTACAGTTCCAAGCTCATGGTAGAGCTCAAGATTGGCATTTATAAGAACAGTCATCTCCCAGATAGTAAGGCAGAGTGGAGAATAACCCACAGGGAAATGTAAAAGACACAGAATAAAAATTTAGCAATGCAAAAATTACAAATGGAGACAGAACACAACCACTGGATACTGAAACAAGCAAACTGAATATGATAAATGGAAACAAGCTCAAGAAAATCTCCCAGAACTCAGAGAAAAGATAACAGGCTAGTAGGACAAATCTTGACAAATCCCTAAGATATAATTGTATATATAAAAGAGCAGGCAGAGAGGCAAAAAATAACACAGCTCCTTAAAATGCTGAAGAAATATTCATGTCTAAAAATGTAGAGATTGCTTTTATACTAGGGAAAATTAGAAAAAGAGACAACACCAGATATATTTGGGTGATTTTAAAAAATATTATTTCAAGAGTAAAAAAAAAAATCATACCAGAAACCAGACAGGAAAAAAATTACCAACAGAAAAACAAAAATTTAGTTTAACTTCCGACTTTTCTAAAAATGAAATGTCAGAAGCCAGCCAAGCAATATGTTCAGAATTGTAAGAATTAAAGGCTGTGATCCAGGGATTCTATGGCTACCCACACTTTCATTCATATTAAAAAAAAACAAAGTTTCTTTTAGTAAAGCACACAAAACTGAAACAAAAAGGCCATTTCTATAATACTCAGTTAGAACAGGGACCTTGTAGTTTTCAGCACTTTCTAGCAACTACTCTTCACAACAACCTGTGAGGAAGGTCCTATTGTCTTTGTTTTGTTTCCAGTTAGGGAAACTAAGGCAGAAGGAGGATGACTAACTTGTTCTTTTTGTTTGCGCACAATTGTGTTCGCACACAATTGGTGACCACGAAGCCTAGGAGGTGCTCCTGACAGCCGCCCTACACTGCCTGGCAACACTCCCCACTTGCTTGTGCCAAAGCAACCACCTGGACTGACTCAGTTCACAGACAAGTCAGTCAAAATTACCTCGAGCATGAAATACAAAACCAGCCAGTAAAATACAGAGTTAACTCAAAATCCTTGTTAGTATGATTACAAAATAAATCAAGTGTAAAAACTAATTCTTGAAATATAAGGTATCTGTTATTAAAAAGTATATGATGAAAAGAAACAGGCTGGCTCCACAAGGCCAGTTTACACAAACAACAAAAGAACTCCCAACATTATTAAAATTGCCTTACGAACAAGTAGAAGACCTGAATCAACCATGGAAAAAACTTAAGAAGTTGTCAGGATAGAAGACAAAGACGGAGGCCTTTGGAGGTAGGGGATAGTCTATCAAACTTTTACAGAACTAATTATTCCTGTGCTCTTTCAAGTGTTTCAGAACAAAAAATTAGAGTCAACACCTCCTGATGGGCTTTGCCAAGCTTTGATAACCACAAAATCAAAACCTGACGAAATTGAAAGTTAGCATATCAGATTCAGGGGGGTTTTAGACTGCTCTTGCTATTAAGACGACTAAGAGCTTTTAAAATATTTTTTATTTCACTATGCCTGGGAAAATCAGGGGATAGAATATTCTGTCATAGCAAAAATTTGCCTGAACCCACAGCTGGATTTCATACAGAAAGTCTTTATAGTGAGGCATTTAAAGCTGATGCTCTTTTTTAGTATAATACTTGTGGCACTTCTAGCATGTGTAATAATATTACTTAAGATTTATTGAGATCTTTTAAAAGAAATACATTGTATATAATAGATTTTGTTTCAAAGAACTTAGAATGTGGGGGAAAATAAAATTTAAAAATGTAAAACAATTTCACTTAAAATATAATATCTTATAGAATGAAGTACCTTCCAGTACTTGGAAGTTCTATTCTGTCCTTTTTAATATGAGGTTATTTTAGAGTGTATATAATTTCATATGGCATATATAAATGGTTTGCCAGGTAAAGTACAAATGACCTTATTTGAATTTTAGACAGGCAACAATAACTTTTTGGTATAAATATGTCCCAAATAAGTATCTGCAATATGCTTATACTAAAAAATGTATTTGTGGTTTATCTGAAATTCAAACTTAACTGAGCATTCCTTCTTTTTATTTGGTAAATTTTGCCACCTTATCTTTATGTGATAATCCAAATTTTCAGTTCTTGTTTTATTATTCTCATTATTATTGCTATGCTTAAAATATAAAATATGTATTTCTTGCATTTTTAAATACATTTCATGCATTCATTTAGTCAGGCCCCTCATAATGGCTATCGTTTTTCCCAGTGTTTATCGTTATAAGAAGTAATGCTGAAATAAACATTCTCATCACACGTGTATTTGCAAAAATGTTCCCCACACTCATTAGTTGTGTTTTCACTTTGCTTTGGTGTATGCTAAGAGAAATTTTATTTAAATTGTATGTGGTCAAGTTATCAGTCATTTCCTTTGTGGCTTCTGGGTTTTGTCTGAGGCTTTGGAAAGATCTTCCCCATTCTAAACTAAAAAAATGAAATGACTGATCCACGTCTTCTGCTACTTTCATGGTTTCAGTTTTTCACTGAAATATTTGATCTGTCTAGAATTTATTGGGGGTAGAATTTAGGATAAGGTTCAGCTCTATTTTGCTTTCAAATGGTTACATCAGCCATCTCAACACTATTTGCTGAATAATATTTTCGACCCATTGATTTTTAAATAGCACTTTATCACATATAAAATTTTCATCTATGCTTCAGTTTTTGAACTTTTTGTTCTATTCCATTGATGTGAATGTTTATGTCTGCACCGGTGCCCCTTTAATCACAGTAACACCATATTTCAAATATGTTTTCATATCTGCTAGGGTAAGGTCCCTCTCCTTTTTTCTTCTTTTTCAGGAAAGTTCTGCCCATTTTCACATGTTTACATTTCCAGGTAAACTTTAGTATCATTTTATCAATGTAAAAATAACCCCAAAACAACCTAATGATATATTGATAGGAATTACGATTCATTTATAGGTTAATTTACAGAAAACTGTTGTGTCCATATATTGAATCTTCTTATTGCAGAACAAGGTATGAATTTCCATTTATTGAAGTCTATGTTAGTAGAATTTTTGTTTTCTTTATATATTTTCTGTATGTACATATGTAATATATATTTCTATAATTATTAAATAAGTCAGTTAAATCAGCAGATTTCAGTATTGATGTACATATAAAAAAGGAATTTGAGAGTACATTATATCATACTATTTTTAAAAAAGTAGTGACAATAACTTGATTTGAAAATAACCAGAGCAAAGAAGGCTTCGGCTGAAATAAAATACTAGTCATTTTCTTTTAAGAATTCAAATGATGTTTTCTACTTGATTTTACAATTTTTTTTTTTTTGAGATGGAGTCTTGCTCTGTTGCCCAGGCTGGAGAGCAGTGGCACCATCTCGGCTCACTGCAACCTCCACCTCCTGGGTTCAAGCGATTCTCCTGCCTCAGCCTCCCAAATAGCTGGGACTACAGGCATGTGCCACCATGCCCGGCTAATTTTTGTATTTTTAGTAGAGACAGGGTTTCACATGTTGGCCACAGTGGTCTTGAACTCCTGACCTCAAGTGATCTGCCTGCCTCCGCCTCCCAAAGTGCTGGGATTACAGGCAATATTTTACAATATTACAATATTTTTATAACATTTAAAATATATTTTATCCCTCCAAGTATTCCCAGGTTATTTATTTAAGTATCTTCATATATGAGAAAATTGTACTGTTTGCTAATGGTTACTCAAAAAAAGTTAATTACATTTTCCCATAGGAGCTATTTTTATAATTCCATTGTATTATTCACGATAGTACTAGTAACAGTCAAGATGTACTATCTGACAACTCTACTGAAATAAGTGTTGATTCTTAACCAATAATAACTTGGTTAACATACATAACTTATTGAGAACAAAAAGTAGCAGAATTTCCATATATTTTCCCTAAATCATATGAAGTGAGGTCCTGTTTCCTTCCCTAAAATGTAATTACTGGACATTCTTTCTCTTTCCCTGGCCAAAAACAACTTGGCATTGTCCTATGCCACTGGGCCATTAGAAAATTCAAGTAATAATATTTTGTGGAGTGAGTTTTTACTGCAGAATTTTCTCTGCATGAAATAGCAATCGTTTCCCTTTGCTTTATAAGATGTTTGCCATGGCCTGCTCTTTTTACCTCTGTACTTTATAATTTTCTTTTCTATCTTTCAAGCATTGTATTTTAAGAGATACCACTGGATGGAAAGTATGCACGACTATCTAAAACCCCATTGTTAACATCTAAAGTATTTAAAGGTCATTATGTAAGAGATGTAGTAATTATACATTCATGGGTATGTACTCAAAACATTCAGTTCTTGTATATAAATATATTGATAGGAAATATCTTGATAAGAAAGCCCAAAGTAAACCTCCAAAGGAGGCTTTTAAGTAATAACTTTATAGATATCTTTCAAAATTTATATTCTTAGGCTCTCACATCTCCATTTAATTCCATCATTTGCAGAGTTGTAAGTAAATAGGTTTAAAATAAAATCTGTTTTGTACAAGTATGTACCAAATGGAATGTCTGAAATTATCTAGTCATTTCTTAATTTTTCTTTTCTGTGAAAGTTTTCAGTGCCCGTGAGGACTACAGAACAAGCAGAGGGTGATAATTTCTATTCCATGGCATTTAAACTGGAAGGACTATGTAGATAATCTAGTTCAAGTCTTTTTCTTAATGGACTAAAAAAACTGAGGCTCAAACTACAAAGTTAATTGGCCAGTTTCTGGAGAGTCGCCAACTGCCTATAGCTTCCAACCTCTGGAGCCTTTTTTTTCATGCACTAGGCTGTCTTTACTACTGCACTAGGTCATTCTCCAAGCCTAAGACTGAGATTTCCAAAGAGGCATCAGTCATATCCAAGGAAGAGGACAGTGTCAGATATGATGCATTCTATTCCTATGTTCAGAAATCTAAATTTACCATAATTTCATAATAACCAATGTTAAAAGACAATGTGATTTTGGTTTTACTTGGGTTTTTAAATTTACAAAATTTCACTAAACAAATTACTAATATTCACAAAAACTTACCTTTTCTATTAAATGCATCATGGCACTGAGTTGTTCATCTGTGTTTTCTGTGGCCACTTTCATGCTGATGGTATGGAGCACTCTGTTGAGAATATCATCATTCACAGGCTGATGTAGCTGATCTGCAAGCCCCCAAATGGCCTGCGAATCTGCATCTGAGACAAGAGTGATGTTGGCAGTCCCATACACTTTATCAATTCTGGCACCACCTTTTGGGTCAAAAAGGACAATCTGGAAGCGTTTAGGAAATGAATTTAAAGATCCTGTCTCTGGCGTTAGGATGACATCCAATACAGTGCTTCTCTGGCCAGGTTCAAAGACCAATGTGCCTTCAGTTATCACAAAATCCTTTCCAGAAATAGCTGGAGATATGATGGTACGACCAATTGTTTCAGCACTCCTCAACTCCTAGAAATTAAACAACACCATTTAAGTGAATCTATGACACCTCTGATCTTGTCCTAAACAAATTCTTGTTTCTTAAACAAATTCAATTTCTCTTAAACAAACTGAAGGGCAATGATGATGACAGTACTACCTAAAGATGGGGTTTTATACTTTTCATAATCTTCTAAGATAAATTAGAGAGATAAATACATAACATACAGTGATGAGATTAGGAAAGAGATGCCTTCAAATGGACCAAGGAAGCAAATTAGACCAGAAATGTCACTCTTGCCTCCATTTCTCCAATTGTGATTGAAAATCGTGCTTCAAATAACACATGTGGTAAAATATAAGTATGCAGGAAAAGGAGGAATATTTATATTTTCACTGTCACAAAGAAATTTTGGGGGGCAGGCTGGGGAGAGTAGAGAGAAGGCAGAGGGGAGGAAAGCGGAAGTAGAAGAAATTGGTTTCATGTTTACACTCAAATATGGAAATATCCTAAGGAGTAGGGTCCTGGACATATATACCTCTGCTCTTCTTCAAATTATGGTTATTGAAAAGTTTTCTTGGAAAAAGTGTTTTGGAACGTGAAGCATGAACACTTTAGTCAAGGAAGAATCAAAGGAATGTGCATTTATTTACTACTGAGCCAAGAACTATTAAACTCCTAGTACAAGCCAAGTGACATACAATGGATATAGATTTGAACAGCAGAATACCTGCACTCATAGAACCTACTATTCTAGCAGAGGATACAGGTTGTACAAGGGTTGTGGAATTAATGATAGATTTTTACCTGAAGACAAGTTCTATGAAGAAAAATAAAAGTAGGTAAGGGAATGCACGGTGATGGTAAGGGTAGCATTTTATATAAAACTGGACATAGAAGCTCTTGTGATATTTGAACAGAGACTGCAAGGAAATAAATGAATAGGCTACATAAGGATCTGGGGAAATATTCTAGGCAGAAAGAATAATTACAAAGGCACTGGAGATGGGAACCATCTTAGTCTGTTCAAGGAAGAACCTAAGGCCCATGTGACTAGAAGGAGAGTGCTGGATGCTGCTATAAGAGAGGTGGAGGCTGGGTGTGGTGACTCACACTGTAAACCCAGCACTTTGGGAGGCTGAGGTGGGTGGATCACAAGATCAGGAGATCAAGACCATCCTGGCTAACACTTTGAAACCCCATCTCTACTAAAAATACAAAAAATTAGCCGGGCATGGTGGCAAGCACCTGTAATTCCAGCTACTGGGGAGACTGCGGCAGGAGAATCACTTGAATCCGGGAGGCGACGTTGCAGTGAGCTGAGATTATGCCACTGCACTCCAGCCTGGGCAATAGAGTGAGACTCCATCTCAAAACAAAAAACAAAACAAAAAACAAAAACAAAAAACAGAGAGGTAGATAGGAGTCAGATCATGTAGGCATGTAGGTTCATTATTCAAAATGTGGCAGGAAGACCCTAGAGGATTCAAGCAAGAGAATGACACATTTTATTTAACATTATTCATGAGTGTTCTGGCTATTGTGTATATTAGGATATAGTAGGGAATGAGCATGGAGGTTTTTCATGCAAGAAACAGTGGTAGAATAAATAGGGTCACATGAATAGAAATACTCAGACTAGAAATACACATGAGTAGAAGTACTCAGACTAGAAATATATTTGAATGTAGAGTCAATAGGACTTTTTCGTTTGTTTCATTTTGGGTTTTTTTTCGAGATGAGGGTCTCGCTATATCAACAAGGCTGGTATCCAACTCCTGGGCTTAAGAGATTCTCCTAGGTATCTGGGACTACAGGCTTGCACCACTATGCTCAGCTTAGAGTCAATAGAACTTTCGATGAATTTGATATTGGGTGAAAGGAAGAGGAGAAGTGAAGGTAACTCCTAGCTGCTTGCCTAGATGAATGGGTAAATGGATAATGAATGGTGGAAAACTGGGGAAAATATTGTTAAGGGACAAATCAAGAGTTATCTGTTATACATAGTAAGTCTGAGATGCCTCTTAGACATTCAAGTGATGACATCAAGTAAGAGCAATCAGATACATGGGTCTGGATCAGGAGAGGTGATGAGGTTAGTGATAAAAATGTGGAAGTCCTCAGTGTACAGATGATATTTAATAAACAGTTCTATATAGTCTAGCCTGGAGATTGATTCTTGGTGGATCCCAACATTTACTGGCTAGGAAGACCAACATAGCCAACAGGAAGGAGCTCCAAGTGAGGTAAGGATTAAGAGCAGGAAGGTGTGTTATTACAAAAGCCCAAAGAAGAGCATTCTTCAGGAAGGAGGAAGTGATTGATTGTGTCAAAAAATGAAAAAAAAAAAAAAATCAACGAATGCTTTTTAAGAGCATCTGCAGTGTAACGATAAAATAAAAAGCCTTACTGAAGGAAATAACTCAAAAATCTAACGGCTTTAGAATGGATACATTAAAATATTCCCTGAAATACTATATAACAGTTAAAATGAAAGGATTTCAAGTACACACATCAGCATGGATAGTTCACAGACATATGATTGAACAAAACAGGGACCATAGAACAATACAATTGGATTAATTTCATTTGCACAATTTCCAAAACAGGTAAACCCAAATAATATATAAGAATAGAACTACTTAAAAAGAATATGAATAATTTAACATAAAATTCAAGATATAAATTATCTGCAAGGTGGGGATAGTCAAGGAAAAAGCAAGATGGCATCAGAGGGGTTCATAATGGAAAGGTTTATACTAAAATTCAGATAAAGTTAAATTTCTGAAACAAGGTGGTAGTGATTTGATTACTAAAAACTGTATGTATACATTTGGCCCGCTGTTTTTTCGCAGGATTTATTTCATAGTTCAAATATTTAAAGGAAATGAAACAATCAAAATGTTCTTGTGTTTATAAAATACATATAATAAACACAAAGAAGCACTATGCAATTTAAAAGTGACAATGGGGAGGCCAAGGCAGGTGGATCACTTGAGGTCAGGAGCTCAAGACCAGCCTGGCCAACATGGTGAAATGTTGCCTCTATAAAAATACAAAAACTAGCCGGTCATGATGGTGGGTGCCTGTAATCCCAGTTACTCGAGAGACTGAGCCGGGAGAATAGCTTGAACCCAGGAGGCAGAGGTTGCAGTGAGCCAAGATCGCACCATTGCACTCCAGCCAGGGCGACAGGGCAAGACTCCATCTCAAAAAAAAAAAAAAGAAAAAAAAAAAGAAAATCAATATAGAAATAGTCTTTGAATGGAATAGGCAATGTGAAAATAAGGAAAACACATGGTCTTTCTTGAACTTGTGTGCTTTCAGCTAGCACACATATATAAAAGAAAGTATTTGGAATCAGTTTCAAATTTGTTTTTAGCTATAGGTCTATTTAACTGAAAGATAACTAGAATAATAGATGTCTTTATTGTCTCAAATAGGAAGGACCAGAAATTCCTTCTTAACTTTATATCACAAACTTAGATATAAGCCACAGATGCTAAGGCTACAGTACTTACGTACATGGGAATGCTGGTCTACCAAAGGGTATCTATGTTACAATGACTGTTTTAATTGCATTAATCTATTTAAAGTAAAATGAAAATCAATATCATAACAGAATAACAACTTGATCCATAATTATTTTCTCATTCATGCCAGCTACTGGAAAAGAGAATTGTATGTCTCTGTCTTCTAGTAATATGCCTAGCACTTAGAGAACAACAGAAGGGCAATTAAGCAACAGGAAAATAAAATAATACCAGAGAGGTGAAACTGTCATTTCCAATTGTTTAAACTTTTATTCTGACATAATTGCAGATTTACATGCAGTTATAAGAAATAATAAAGGAGATTTCCTACACCCTTTACCCAAACTCCTTCATTAGTAACATTTTGCATGACTGTAATATAATATTACAACCAGGATTTTGTCATTGATACAGTCAAGAGACAGAACATTTTCATCCCCACAAGAATTCTGCATGTTAACTTCTACAGCTACACTCGTGTCACCCCAGCCCATTCCCTCCTTAATCTCTGGCAACCACCAATTTCTTTTCCATTCCTATAATTTTGTAATTTCAATAATATTATAGAAATGGAATCATACAGTACATAATCTTTTGGTATCAGCTTTTTTTTTTACTTAGTATGATTATATGGAGATTAGGTTGTTATGTGTATCAATAGTATGTTTCTTATTATTAGTGAGGAGTGTTCCATACATGGATATACCACAGTTTAACTATTCACCCATTGAAGGACACCTGAATTGTTTCTACTTTGGGGCTATTATTAATAAGCTACTATAAATGTTCATGTGCAAGTTTTTGTGTGAACATAAGTTTTCATTTATCAGGAATAAATGCCCAGGACTGCAACTCCTGAGTCATAAGGTAGTTCATGTTTAATTCTTGAAGAAACTTCTAAACTGTTTTCCAGAATGGCTTACCATTTTGCATCCCATCAGCAATGAATAAGTGATCCAGTCTCTGTGAATTCTCACCAGCATTTGGTATTGTCATGGATTTTATTTTAGCCATTCTGGTAGGCATCTAGTGATATCCCACTGTGGTTTCATTTTGCTAACAGCTAATGGTGTTGAACATCATTTTATATGCTTATTCTTCATCTGTACATCCTTTCTGGTGAAATCTACTTTTGTTTATTGTGTTCTTTCTTCCTTCCTGATGTTCCAAAGTTCTTTCCTTTTTATCATTCCCTTTCTGTTTAAAGATCTTTCTTTAGCCATTCTTTCAGGGTAGGTCTGTGTGCAACAAATTCTTAGTTTTTCCTTCATCTGGGAATATCTTAATTTCCCCTTCACTTGTGAAAGATATGTTCACTGGATATAGAATTTAGGGCTGGAGGGTCTTTTCTTTTGGCACTTGAAAAATAGCATGCCATTTCCACCTGGGACCCATGGTTTTCCATGAGAAATCTCCTGTCATTCCGATTGCTTTTGCCCTAAAGATAAGGTACTTTTCCTTCTCAGTTCTTTCAATATTTTTCTTGCCTTTATTTTTATGAGTTAGACTATGATATATGTTATGCAGTGGTCACCATGGGCCTTGGGTGAGACCCCCAGTGCTGTGCTAGCTTCAGGTCTGATTTAGCACAATCCCAGTGGCAGTAACCACAAGAGTCCTTGAATCAACCCTCTGGCAGCTCCAGGAAGTTCAGCACAGACACAGACGATCCTTTTGTTTAGGAGAAAGTAAGGGAAGAAAACAAGAGTCTCTGCCTGATAATCCAGGGAATTTTCCCAGATCTTATCCAAGACCACCAATGCAGTACTTCTAGGAGTCTGCAAGAGCAACAGCATTACTGGGCTTGGGATGCCCCCTAATGCAGATATGGCTGCAATAACCAAAAATTTAGATCACAGCACCCAAGCCTCTTCAAATATCTGGAAAAACTTCCCAAGAAGGATGGGTAAAAATAAGCCCAGATTGTGAAGACTACAATAAATACCTAAGTCTTCAATGTCCAGATATTGACAAATATCCGCAAGCATCAAGACCATCCAGGAAAACATGACATCGCAAAACAATTGAAGAAGACACAAAATGCAGATATTTCATGTTCATGGATTGGAAGAATAAGAAAGAAAGAAGGAAAGGAAGGAAGGAAGGAAGGAAGGAAGGAGGGAAGGAAGGAAGAAGAAAGAAAGAAAGAAAGAAAGAGAAAGAAAGAAAGAAAAAGAAAGAGAAAGAAAAAAGAAAGAAAGAAAGAGAAAGAAAGAAAATAGGCAGAGGAAACAAAAGAAAAAAGAATAAAAATGAAACATGCATACAAGATCTATAAATATCATCCAAAGGCCAACTCCAAGAGGTATTGGCCTTAAAGGGGATGTAAAGAGAGAGACAGAAGGAGAAAGTTTATTCAAAGGGTTAATAATGAGAACTTCCCAAACGTAGAGAAAGATATCAGTATTCAAGTACAAGAAGGTTACAGAATACCAAGCAGATTTAACCCAAAGAAGGCTACCTCAAGGCATTTAATAATCAAACTCCCAAAGGTCAAGGATTAAAAAAAAAAAAAGAATCCTAAAAGCAGCAAGTAAAGTGGAACAAATAACATAGAGTGGAGCTCCCATACACCTGGTAGCAAACTTTTCAGTGGAAACCTTACAGGCCAGGAGAGTGTAGCATGACATGTTTAGTAAGTGCTGAAGAAACTTTTATCCCAGAATAGTATATCAAGCGAAAATATCCTTCAAACATGAAGGAGAAAGACTTTCCCAGACAAACAAAGCTGAGAGATTTTATCAACACCAGTCCTATCCTACAAGAAATGCTAACGGAAGTTCTTCAACCTCAAAGAAAAAGATATTAATAAGCAATAAGAAATCATCTGAATGTACAAAACTCATGGTTAATAGCAAGGACACAGAAAATTACAGAATACTATAACACTGTAATTTTGGTGCGTAACCTACTCATTTCTTGTGTAGAAAGACTAAACACTGAACGGATAAAAAATAATAACTACAACAACTTTTCTAGACATAGACAGTATATAATAAGATATAAATAGAAACAACAAAAAGTTAAAAAGTGGGGTACAAAGTTTAGGTGTCAAATTTTTATTCGTTTCCTCTTTGTTTGTTTGTTAGTTCACTTGTATGTTTATGCAATCTGTAATAAGATGACATCATTTTAAAATAATGACAATTATTTTAAATGGCAATTATTTTAATGACAATCAGACAAGAGAATGATATAAAGTCCATCCAAATTGGAAAGGAAGAAGTCAAATTATCCTTGTTTGCAGATGATATGATCTTGTATTTGGAAAAAACTAGACTTCAACAACAAAAAATTACAATTGATAAACAAATTTAGTAAAGTTGCAGTATTTAAAATCAACATACAAAAATCAGTAGCATTTCTATATGCCGACAGTGAACCATATGGAAAATTTAAAAAATCCCATTTGCAATAGCCACAAGTAAAATAAAATACCTGAGAATTAACTTAGCCAAACAAGTGAAAGATCTCTGCAATGAAAACTGTAAAACTGGCGAGGCATGGTGGCTCATGCCTGTAATCCCAGCACTTTGGGTAGCTGAAGTTGGTGGATTGCTTGAGCCCAGGAGTTTGAGACCAGCCTGAGTATCATGGTAAAATCCCATTTCTACAAAAACTACAAAAATTAGCCAGGTGTAGTGGTGTGCACTTGTAGTCACGGCTACTTGAGAGGCTGAGGTGGGAGCATTGCTTGAGCCTAGGAGGTCAAGGCTGTAGTAAGCCATGATCACACCACAGCACTCCAGCCTGGGCAAAAGATCAAGACCCTATCTCAAAAAACCAAAACAAATCTATGAAAAACATTGATGCAAGAAATTGAAGAAGGCACAAAAATGCAGATATTTAATGTTCATGGATTGGAAGAATCAGTATTGTTAACATGTTCATACTACCCAAAGCAATCTACAGATTCAACACAATCCTTATCAAAATGCCAATGACATTCTTCACAGAAATAGGAAAAATAATCTTAAATGGAACTACAAAAGACTCAGAATAGCCAAAGCTATCCTGAGCAAAAAGAAAAAAACTGGAGGAATCACATTACCTGATTTCAAATTATACTAGAGAGTGACAGTAACCAAAACAGCATGGTACTGGCATAAAAACAGACATATAGACCAATGGAACAGAATGGAATAGAACCCAGAAACAAATCCGTACTTCTACAGTGAACTCATTTTCCACAAAGGTGACAAGAACGTACATTGGAAAAAGGGCAGTCTCTTCAATAAATGGTTCCAGGAAATCTGGGTATCCATATGCAGAGGAATGAAACTAGATCCCTATCTCTCACCATACACACAAAGTCAAATCAAAACAAAAATGGATTAAAGACTTAAATTTAAGATCTCAAACTAAGAAACTACTACAAGAAAACGTTGGAGGAAACTCTCTAGGACATTGGACTGGCAGATTTTTTTGAGTAATACCCCACAACCAAAGTAAAAATGGACAAATGGAATCATATCAAATTTAAAAGTTTCTGCACAACCAAAGAAACAATCAACAAAGTGAAGAGACAGCCCACAGAATGGGAGAAAATATCTGCAAACTACCCATCGGACAAGAGATTAATAACTAGAATATATAAGGAGCTCAAAGAACTCTATGAGTAAAAATGTAATAATCCGATTTAAAAATGGGCAAAAGATCTGAATAGACATTTCTCTAAAGAAGACATACAAATGGTAAATAGGGATAAGAAAAGGTGCTCAACATCACTAATCATGAAAGAAATGCAAATCAAAACTACAATGAAATATAATCTCACCTCAATTAAATGGCTTTTATGCAAAAGAAAGGCAATAATGAATGCTAGTGAGAAGGTGGAGAAAATGGAACCCTCATACACTGTTGGTAGGAATGTAAATTAGTACAACCACTATGGAGAAGTTTGGAGATTCCTCAGAAAACTAAAAATAGAGCTACCATATAATCCAGTAATTCCACTCCCAGGTATATACCCAAAAGAAAGGAAATCCTAGGGATATACCCAAAAGAAAAGAAAGTATATCAAAGAGATACCTGCACTCTCATGTTTGTTGCAACACTATTCACCACAGTCAAGATTTGGAACCAACCAAAGTGTCCATCAACAGGTGAATGGATATTGAAAATGTGCTACATATACACAATGCAGTACTATTAAGCCATTAAAAAGAATGAGATCCTGTAATTTGCAACAACATGGATGGAACTGGAGGTTATTATGTTAAGTGAAATAGGCCACGCAGAGAAACACAAACATTAAATGTTCTCACTTATTTGTGGGAACTACAAATTGAAACAATTGAACTCATGAAGATAGGGAGTAGAATGATGGTTACCAAAGGTTGAGAAGGTGGTGGCGGTGGGGCAGAGGGGGTTGAGGGAAGTTAGAATGGTTAATGAGTACAAAAAATAGAATGAATACAATCTAGTATTTGATAGCACAACAGCACGACTATAGTCAACAATAATTTATTGTACATTTAAAAATAACTAAAAAAGTATAATTGAATTGTCTGTAACAAAAAGGAAGGATAAATGCTTGAGGTGGTGGATACCCCATTTATCCTGATGTGATTATTATGCATTGTATGCCTGTATCAAAATATCTCATGTATCCCATTAATATATACATCTACTATGTACCTACAAAAATTAAAAAATAAAAATACTGGTATTAATGCACTGCCACAAACATTCTCTACTAAGCCTATAATCGCAGGGTAGGATGTTTATTGGTAAGGGTCAGAATAGGGTGTGTGTGTGTGTGTACTTATGTTTGTGTGTGTGTGTGTATATATATATGTATATATACGTATATGTGTGTGTGTGTCTATATATATATAGAGAGAGAGAGAGAGAGATTTACTATAAGGTAAGAAATTAGCTCATGCAGTTATGGAGGCTGAGAAGTCTCAAGATCATCTGCAGGATGATTTCACAGGCTGAAGACCAAAGGAGGTCAATGGTTTAGTTCCAGTTCAAGCCTTATGGCCTGAGAACTAGGAGAACCAATGGTGTAGTTCCAGTGCAAAAGCCAGCAGGCTTAAGACCCAGGAATAGCCAATGTTCCATTTTGAGTCCAGAGACCGGAAAAAGCCACTATTCCAAGTCAAAGCCTATCAGACAGGAAAAATTCTCTCTTACTTAAAGGAGGGCCAGGCTTTTTGGTCTATTCAGGACTTTGACTGATTGTATGAGGCTCACCCACATTATGAAGGCAATCTGCTTTACTCAGTCTACTGATTTACACGCCAATCTCATTCCAAAAAATAACCCTCACAGAAACACTTAGAATAATGTTTGACCAGATATATGGGTACTCTGTGGTCCAGTCAAGTTGACATATAAAATTAACCATTTCAATAGGGAAAACTGGAAATTCCTAAAAATATATTGTTCCATAAATAAGTGCCCTTTATGAGTTATACACTAGTGACAGCATGCATTTTGCAAAGAATCACTTATGAAGAATCTAGAAAACATATAAATAAATATGATAGAGTTGCTGGCCTTCAGATTCTTCTTTTGGCAACTTCAATTCCCCTCTCATCTGACTGAGCACATAAACTCGCTTAAGATGTGCCTCAAATCTCTTTTATCATCTGGTTTTTCATTTCCAGTCCCCCTTCTTCCATTCTCCAAAGTAGTAAGTTATAACGATATACATTTTATGGGAGAAGAGGAAGAATGAAACAGACTTCTATAATTTATCTTCTATCTTAAATACTCCAATAAAAAATACTCAAGTCTTCCTACTGTAAATCAACATACTTCACTTTGTGCTATTTAGAACAGACTTTATTTCTAGGGTCTCATATAATAGGGAGTTTTCTTTTTGTTTGCTGCACTGTGGACTCTGTCATAAAGATAAGTTTTACTGCCTGGCAAACTTTCAGAACAGCTTAATATCCACAGCTTGAGGCCTATTCTCTCATCTTGACTCATGTAACTGCTACAACATACTGGCCACACATATGTTCTGTTTTATGCACAGAATGTCCTGTTTGAGCCACCCAATGGTGACACAACCAAGCAGGTACTAAAGGGAACTTTTAATGAAACTGAAATCTTAAGGCCCAAGGATTCATCTGGTTTGGAATCTTGAAACATTGGAAATAGAAGAGCTGTCCAGAATGGCAGTTTTCAAATAGTGGGTTTCCTGAAGTTATATAAAGTAAGGGGAACAAAGAGAGGACTAAGGTGGGTCAGCTATGATCCTAACAATCATGCTTCAAGCAGAGTAGGGACAGATTTTTGCTTTACTATATTAGAGTTTCACTGCTAAAACAAAAGCAAAAAAATAAGGCTGAAAGGTATATGGTATTGTTGGGGCCAAGCCCACGGTCTGGTGACTTAGTGTTATGCAGCATTGATCTTCTGAGTCCCCAGATAGCCTCCCTGTCTTTTATCTGATGTCACCTAAGAGGATGGATGTGAAAAAAGTGGCAGTGAGGCTTTGTGAACACATGGATTTGAAGAAGTGTAAAGATCAGCTAGTGTTGGAGGTTCTGAAAAAGAAAATTTTCAACTGTTTTGGAAACAAAACATAACAAGATCCTCACTTTCTGCTTCTGGCCTTCAACAGTTACATTCTGAAGAAATTTTAACTCCCTAGAGATTTTATAAAACAGATTTATGTAAGATAGTTTGCACTATATAATCAATCTTGTCAAAAGAGAGAAAAAAGAAAAGTCTGTCGTTTTAAAACATGATCTGTTACTGATGAGTGAAAAGCTGAGCTGTTTCAAGGATAAAGCTTAATGTAATGAATAAAAAGTGAATTACGATGTTATCCTCAGAAAATAATGTATCAATTATTCCCTATGTCATTACTCTTGCTGTAGTTAAAGAAGAAAACCATAACGTGTATGTATATATATTCCATGCTTACCTGGGTACTAAAGTTAACAGACATCATTAGTCCTGTCCCAGAATCTCTGGCCACCTGCAGACTGATTAAAGTGGCCTTTTTGTGAGCCACTGCCAGCCGAGAACCCACAGAAAAATACACAAGGCTTTGAGATTCATCACTTTCTAAGATTTTAATCTGTGCGAATCTGGCACTGTTGTTTATTGCTGCTCCAGCAGTAGCTTCATATAGTTCCACAAAAAAATACACTTCAACCTGTGGTATCTGACAATGAGAAAAAGGAAAAAAAAACAACTATTACTAATATATTTCTATCTGTAGATAGTTCTGATATTTAAATATTGTATAATTCATATACATTTTTAGAGAAATAAATATATAAATCTAGAGATATATTCTGTATAATTACGGAATTAAATTCTTAGATTATCATGACATTTATTTTTGGTCTTTCTTTAAAAATACATTTACTTTCTCTGGGCGAGCTTCTTACTAGAAAATCAATGTCAGGAAACAACCTATGTATACTACGATCAGCAAAAAAACAAATTAAATGTATTCATACCACAAAACACTATAAAGTAGTTAAAAGGAATAAACTAATTCAATGTTTTTTAACACAGATGCATCTCAAAATATGTCAGTGAAAATATCAAGCTGTATAATGATATGTATAGCATGATACCATAAAAGTAAAGTTAAAACTACACAAAGCTTACTATATTTTATTAATAGATACATATTTATGTAAAGTTTTCTTTTTTAACTACCACACCCTGACGGCAGTTGCCTTGGGTGGAGGGTTTGGGTGGGGACAGGGCAGGGAGTGGAGTTGGAGAATATTACTGAGGAGGGGGGAAAAATGGATCTTCAATTTTGTAAGGTTCTATTTTTATTTCTTTTATTTTTAAAGTGTTTTAAATAAATATAATCAAATATTTATAATAGTCAATTCTGAAGTTTTACGTATTTTTCAAAATTTTCCAAAATTCAGTATATAGTCTAAATGTAGTCTGCTGGTTACAGTTTGCTCATGTTTCACCTTGGTTCCTTCTCGACAGTCTCAAATAATTTATTTTCTAAAGCCTGAATTCAATTTTATAACATATTGGCAATCACCTGTTTTTACTAATGATTCACTCTTAACAAAATCATCCACAAATCTTAGCAATATTGTTACCCATCTGTCATAACTCAAAGGAGCTAAGCTGATGCCTTTACAACTGCAGTGACATTGTCTAATTTGATATAATGTATCATTTTTACCTACCAGCAATGACCATTATGTTTTGTGACCATTTTAATGATAACTATTACATCATGAAATGATACAACCAACCCTTCAGAATTATCCAAGTGTTTATAAGTAAGTTATATCTTAGTTATAGCATAAATCAACTTAATCTCCTTTTGTTTTCTGAAAAAACATTTAGTTTTTTCTGTGGCACATATCATTCTTTACTGTTGCTGATTAACTGTCAGTTGATATTGAAATATGGAAATAATTGTACTATGTCCACTTTTGAGAAACTACATTTGGCAAATACAATAAACTAAAGCACTATCAAAGTATAGTAACTATATTCAAGACCTAGTATGGCCAAGCGAGCTTGAATTCAAAGTAGTTTCTTTTAACTAAGGATTTTGGTATATTACATTCCAACAGACTTTTATTTTCTAGAAAAATATTCCTTTTTCATTGTGATGATGATTAGAACATACTTATAGCCACCTACAAACAAAATAATATGTTATAATCTAAGTTAAGAATCATCTGAAATTGAACAGTGTACAGATGGGTGCCTACATATCATTAGACTAGTAACATAAAGAGTCTTCCAGTCTTAGAAATAAACACTCTATTGAAACAATATTTCTGAAGTCTAATGAGAAATCAAGACTTGCAGATCATATGTGAACCTCCCTAGACTCCTAAAAATGACAGAGACCTCATAAGAGCCCATTCCATGTGTAATTCCCAGCAGGTTCTTTTCCTGGTTAGGTCAGAAGCATCCCAGGATGATCTTTTGCCCTAACTAGTGTAAGATGATTTTTCCAGGGACCAGAACTATCCAGCAATAGAAAAACCAAAGTAACACTGAAACAATACCTTACTTAAATATTTTTGAAAATATTTGCAACAAATATTTAAACACTGGATTTAAACAGATTTTGTGGTTAAGAGCATGCTTCCTAAGTTGTTACCTTTTACATTTCACTAATATAGAATCATAAGATAAATAATCAGGAAAAGGGGAAATGGACTGGAATTCAAGAGATGAGTTCTAATCTTGGCCCAGTAATTGAATTGGGCGAGTTACTTAAATTCTTCATAATTCAAAAGTGAAAGTATTGAAAAACTGTAGAGATGATAATCTGAGATAGGACAGAGTCAAAAAACTTTGAGTGCCAATAGACTGGATTGAGGTGAGGGACACTGCCATTAATGAGTGGTGTAATTCTGTGGATGCATTTGTTGTGTCTGCTATATCTGTAACTCTTCTACCACTTGTGTTGATGTAGTTATTACTCAAGTCATTGCATTCCCTCGGGCTCCATCTCCATCCATTCTGAATAATCGCAATACTCACCATCTCTTATGAAGGGCCAACTCTGCCGAGAGCTGTGCTAAGAACTTCTCATTATTTTCTTTATCTGCCTCACAGCCCTGTTATTAACCCCGTTAAACCTGGGAGGCTCAGGAAGGCTAAGCAACCTGTCCAATGTCACCCAGCTAATTGGTAGAAGAGTTAATATTTGAACTAAAGACTTCCATTATCAGAACCCTAACTCTTAAACTGACTCCAGTGACTCCAAGAATAAGTTCAGTGTAACTGATGTCTTTCCTTTGACAAAAAATGAAGAAGATGGTGCTTAGGTCAAAAATCTAGCAATAATTGGGTGGCTCTACTAGGACCTCCAAATAATTTCTCAAAGCCCACTACAGAAGAATATTGTCACAGAACATGTATTGTGTATATCATTAGGTCTCAGTTTATCTGACATAATAATAATTTGAACTGGACGAGTAATAAATTCCCTTCTACTAATAACATGTAAAATGTTAAAATGTATATCAAAAGTTCATAGTACTTTTTGAAAAACACTTTTTCATTTTCATGAGAAAATAATCATCTTCCATCTTCTCTCTTTTTAAATTTCCTCTTAATGAAACTAGAATATATATTAACCTTGCTTGTTCCTTGCTTTTTAACAGGTGAAAAGATAATGAGGGAAAAAATGTCTTGAAAATTAGCTGCTTCTCAGAATGCAGAAGAAAACTCTACGATTTGAATATCATATGTGAAAGAGAAAGAAGAGGTGTGACTAATTTTTTTCTCTTACCTAACTGAAACTTTTGATAATGGGCTCAGTAGCATTTCTCTAGTTAGGAAAACAAATATATACAGTTAGCATCCCATGTATTGCATACAACATTTTCTTACCCCTTAATTATATATTCTTCTGCAAGGAGGGCAAGCTCAGAGGAAGTAGTCTACCCTAACCCCACCTATACTTTAACTTTCCTATTTCTCTTTATTCAGCTTGCCCAAGCCCACTCCTAATGGCTCTTCTCCTCTCTCTTCTTAGAATTACAAGTTTAACATCTACTGTACGAGACAGATGTTTAAAGCCTAGTGAGATCGTATCAGTATTCTAATTCACCAAAAATCCTATTTGAGATAAAATGCACAATATAATATTTAGTAATTCATGTATGTAAAACATATTTATGGAGAATGCAAAACCATATTCTAATTTTTGAACAGCTAACAGTCTTATAGTCTATATAAACTATGCATAAGTTGTAACACTGCATATAACTGATAATTTCCATAGGAAAGGTACAGATAATGTTTTATAAATTTAGAGAATCAACGACTCCAACTAGAGGTTTCATGGGAGGCATCATGGAGAAAGTGGTATTTTGATTAAGGGAAAGCTATAGTTAAGAAATATGGAGGCTGGGCATGCTGACTCATGCCTGTAATCCCAGCACATTGGGAGGCCAAGGTGGGCAGATCGCTTGAGGCTATAAGTTCCAGACTAGCCAGGCCAACAGGGTGAAACCCCGTCTCTACTAAAAATACAAAAATTAGCCGGGCATGGTGGTGTGCACCTATAATCCCAGCTACTCAGGAGGCTGAGGCATGAGAATCGCTTGAACTCAGGAGGTGGAGGTTGCAGTGAGCCGAGATCGCAGCACTGCACTGCAGCCTGGACAACAGAGTGAGACTCCACCTCAAAAAACAAAAAAAAAAGAAATATGGGGTTGAGAGGGTTGATGGAAGCATAAAAATATTTGGAAGAAATGCATGAAGAAGAGTTTAAATTCAAGTAGAATACAGTAAGTCTTCACTTAACCATGACAGGTTCTTGGAAACAGCAACTTTAAATGAGAGGACATACTGTGTGCAGTAGGAAGTCAACTGTTGTTTATATCAATTAGTCCATGGTAAAATTGGTTTCATTATACAGCACATTGTTTCACATAAAGTTGCAGTTTCCAAGAGCCTATTGAGGACGTGAAGTGAGGACATACTATATGATCAAATGTCTTGAGTATTGAAATTTCAGTTCCTCATTGTCAGTGTGACAGAAAGTTTTAGTAGCTGATGATAACTCAACTCAAGAAAAGCAAAAAACAATGATGTGATATGCTAAACTACGAAAAAGAGTGGGGATTCAAGGCTTTAAGGAAAATATATTTTCCAGCACTACCACCACAAAGGTGGCCACAACAGCAACACATTTGCCTGCATCAACTTTCCTATATAGCTCTAGTACATACATATAGATCTCTAAAATCCTTTCTGATCAAAGAAATCAAGTCCTTTGACACTAGTTAATTGGCTGTCTTACATCAGGGAAAAAATCAAGACAGCTCTAGAATATTTGTTATTGCTATAAAGCAACTATGCTTCCAGATATTTTAAAAGTAATATTGAAAAGACAAAAGACCAGCTTAATAAGACTACCAGTGGCCATGCCATGACTATTTGAATACCAAAAAGAAAATCACTTAGTAAGTAATAAAAATTATTTGAATTTGAATTTATAGTGATACTGAAAGAAATGTTATTGTTATATAAAAAAGAGATAGCATGCAAGATAAATGTGATTCTAACAGCATATACTTAATATTTTATTAATTTTAATGTGTAGAAGAGTTAGCATATCGACATGTCTTTTATTAAGCATGTGTTCATTTATTAAGCAATGATAAACATTTTTTTCTTTGTATGTAAGTAGGAAGGGGCTAATAAAAAGAATTGTGAATAAGACATTTATTTCTAGAAAAGGAAAGAATTGTACCAAGAATACAAATAAAAGAAGTTAAACCTACATGGTTGTTATTTTAGAATGGCAAGAAACAAAAAAATAGAAAAATGACAAGCTTATTTACAAAATTCCATAATGTAATCAAGTCTGTCTAAAGTCTGTTGTCGGCAAAGAGATTTAGACATTATGGCTAAGAAAAACACAAAGAATCTCCTTATCAACAACGTGTAAGTTTCAATAGTGGTTTTAAAATGATTAATTCTAAAGAAATATAATTAGAAGTTGACACTAGTGTGTCTCTTCATTTCTTACCTTTTCTGGTTTGAGTTCAATGCTGATAAAGCATTTTGTTTGACCCATTGTACAGGTTGTGGTCCCTGACACAGACTGAAGTTCCTCCATCAGGTTTACCCCATCCTTCTGGAGCACGACGACTGTTTTGTTAAGTGTGACTCGCCAAAAGACCTTGACATCTTCAAAGGCCCTGTGAGCAAGAAACCCACCAATGCCTTAACAGAGGGTGTCATCCCCATGTCTAATAGAGTTTATTATCAAATAATGGTACCTCTTCATCCAAAGTATACCAAATGGTACCTCTTCATCCAAAGTATAGCACTTACTTTACCACTGATAATGCTGAAAATGACCAATTTTCCTCACTACAGATAAGACGATTAAGCCTCAGGGCTTATGTGGTTTTCTTTGAATACACTCCATTCAACAATGAATAAGTATCCTAATACTCTGTATAAGGAATGTAAAAACAAATAATATTTTTCGAGAAGGAAATAAAGGGCATCCAATTAGGAAAAGAGGAAGTCAAATTGTCCCTGTTTGCAGATGACATGATTGTATATTTAGAAAACCCCATCATCTCAGCCCAGAATCTCCTTAAGCTGATAAGCAACTTCAGCAAAGTCTCAGGATACAAAATCAATGTACAGAAATCACAAGCACCCTTATACACCAATAACAGACAAACAGAGAGCCAAATCATGAGTGAACTCCCATTCACAATTGCTTCAGAGAGAATAAAATACCTAGGAATCCAACTTACAAGGGATGTGAATGACCTCTTCAAGGAGAACTATAAACCACTGCTCAATGAAATAAAAGAGGATACAAACAAGTGGAAGAACATTCCATGCTCATGGGTAGGAAGAATCAATATCATGAAAATGGCCATACTGCTCAAGGTAATTTATAGATTCAATGCCAACCCCATCAAGCTACCAAAGACTTTCTTCACAGAATTCGAAAAAACTACTTTAAAGTTCATATGGAACCAAAAAAGAGCCCGCATCGCCAAGTCAATCCTAAGCCAAAAGAACAAAGCTGGAGGCATCACGCTACCTGACCTCAAACTATACTACAAGGCTACAGTAACCAAAGCATCATGGTACTGGTACCAAAACAGAGATACAGATCAATGGAACAGAACAGAGCCCTCAGAAATAACGCCGCATGAAGGAGGAGGCAGGATGGCCGAATAGGAACAGCTCCGGTCTACAGCTCCCAGCGTGAGCGACGCAGAAGACGGGTGATTTCTGCATTTCCATCTGAGGTACCGGGTTCATCTCACTAGGGAGTGCCAGACAGTGGGCGCAGGTCAGTGGGTGCGTGCACCGTGCGCGAGCCGAACCAGGGCAAGGCATTGCCTCACTTGGGAAGCGCAAGGGGTCAGGGAGTTTCCTTTCCGAGTCAAAGAAAGGGGTGACGGACGCACCTGGAAAATCGGGTCACTCCCACCCAAATATTGCGCTTTTCGGACCGGCTTAAAAAACGGCGCACCACGAGATTATATCCCGCACCTGGCTCGGAGGGTCCTACGCCCACGGAGTCTCGCTGATTACTAGCACAGCAGTCTGAGATCAAACTGCAAGGCAGCAGCGAGGCTGGGGGAGGGGGCGCCTGCCATTGCCCAGGTTTGCTTAGGTAAACAAAGCAGCCCGGAAGCTCGAACTGGGTGGAGCCCACTACAGCTCAAGGAGGCCTGCCTGCCTCTGTAGGCTCCACCTCTGGGGGCAGGGCACAGACAAACAAAAAGACAGCAGTAACCTCTGCAGACTTAAATGTCCCTGTCTGACAGCTTTGAAGAGAGCAGTGGTTCTCCCGGCACGCAGCTGGAGATCTGAGAACGGGCAGACTGCCTCCTCAAGTGGGTCCCTGACCCCTGACCCCAAAGCAGCCTAACTGGGAGGCACCCCCCAGCAGGGGTACACTGACACCTCACACGGCAGCGTATTCCAACAGACCTGCAGCTGAGGGTCCTGTCTGTTAGAAGGAAAACTAACAAACAGAAAGGACATCCACACCAAAAACCCATCTGTACATCACCATCATCAAAGACCAAAAGTAGATAAAACCACAAAGATGGGGAAAAAACAGAACAGAAAAACTGGAAACTCTAAAACGCAGAGCGCCTCTCCTCCTTCAAAGGAACGCAGTTCCTCACCAGCAACGGAACAAAGCTGGATGGAGAATGACTTTGACGAGCTGAGAGAAGAAGGCTTCAGACGATCAAATTACTCTGAGCTATGGGAGGACATTCAAACCAAAGGCAAAGAGGTTGAAAACTTTGAAAAAAATTTAGAAGAATGTACAACTAGAATAACCAATACAGAGAAGTGCTTAAAGGAGCTGATGGAGCTGAAAACCAAGGCTCGAGAACTACGTGAAGAATGCAGAAGCCTCAGGAGCCGATGCGATCAACTGGAAGAAAGGGTATCAGCAATGGAACATGAAATGAATGAAATGAAGCGAGAAGGGAAGTTTAGAAAAAAAAGAATAAAAATAAATGAGCAAAGCCTCCAAGAAATATGCGACTATGTGAAAAGACCAAATCTACGTCTGATTGGTGTATCTGAAAGTGATGGGGAGAATGGAACCAATTTGGAAAACACTCTGCAGGATATTATCCAGGAGAACTTCCCCAATCTAGCAAGGCAGGCCAACATTCAGATTCAGGAAATACAGAGAGCGCCACAAAGATACTCCTCGAGAAGAGCAACTTCAAGACACATAACTGTCAGATTCACCAAAGTTGAAATGAAGGAAAAAACGTTAAGGGCAGCCAGAGAGAAAGGTCGGGTTACCCTCAAAGGGAAGCCCATCAGACTAACAGCGGATCTCTCGGCAGAAACCCTACAAGCCAGAAGAGAGTGGGGGCCAATATTCAACATTCTTAAAGAAAAGAATTTTCAACCCAGAATTTCATATCCAGCCAAACTAAGCTTCATAAGTGAAGGAGAAATAAAATACTTTACAGAAAAGCAAATGCTGAGAGATTTTGTCACCACCAGGCCTGCCCTAAAAGAGCTCCTGAAGGAAGTGCTAAACATGGAAAGGAACAACCGGTACCAGCCGCTGCAAAATCATGCCAAAATGTAAAGACCATCGAGACTAGGAAGAAACTGCATCAACTAATGAGCAAAATCACCCACTAACATCATAACGACAGGATCAAATTCACACATAACAATATTAACCATAAATGTAAATGGACTAAATGCTCCAATTAAAAGACACAGACTGGCAAATTGGATAAACAGCCAAGACCCATCAGTGTGCTGTATTCAGGAAACCCATCTCACGTGCAGAGACACACATAGGCTCAAAATAAAAGGATGGAGGAAGATTTACCAAGCAAATGGAAAACAAAAAAAGGCAGGGGTTGCAATCCTAGTCTCTGATAAAACAGACTTTAAACCAACAAAGATCAAAAGAGACAAAGAAGGCCATTACATAATGGTAAAGGGATCAATTCAACAACAAGAGCTAACTATCCTAAATATATATGCACCCAATACAGGAGCACCCAGATTCATAAAGCAAGTCCTGAGTGACCTACAAAGAGACTTAGACTCCCACACATTAATAATGGGAGACTTTAACACCCCACTGTCAACATTAGACAGATCAATGAGACAGAAAGTCAACAAGGATACCCAGGAATTGAACTCAGCTCTGCACCAAGTGGACCTAATAGACATCTACAGAACTCTCCACCCCAAATCAACAGAATATACATTTTTGTCAGCACCACACCACACCGATTCCAAAATTGACCACTTACTTGGAAGTAAAGCTCTCCTCAGCAAATGTAAAAGAACAGAGATTATAACAAACTATCTCTCAGACCACAGTGCAATCAAACTAGAACTCAGGATTAAGAATCTCACTCAAAACCGCTCAACTACATGGAAACTGAACAACCTGCTCCTGAATGACTACTGGGTACATAACGAAATGAAGGCAGAAATAAAGATGTTCTTTGAAACCAACGATAACAAAGACACAACATACCAGAATCTCTGGGACGCATTCAAAGCAGTGTGTACAGGGAAATTTATAGCACTAAATGCCCACAAGAGAAAGAAGGAAAGATCCAAAATTGACAACCTAACATCACAATTAAAAGAACTAGAAAAGCAAGAGCAAACACATTCAAAAGCTAGCAGAAGGCAAGAAATAACTAAAATCAGAGCAGAACTGAAGGAAATAGAGACACAAAAAACTCTTCAAAAAATTAATGAATCCAGGAGCTGGTTTTTTGAAAGGATCAACAAAATTGATAGACCACTAGCAAGACTAATAAAGAAAAAAAGAGAGAAGAATCAAATAGACACAATAAAAAATGATAAAGGGGATATCACCACCAATCCCACAGAAATACAAACTACCATCAGAGAATACTACAAACACCTCTATGCAAATAAACTAGAAAATCTAGAAGAAAGGGATAAATTCCTCAACACATACACTCTCCCAAGACTAAACCAGGAAGAAGTTGAATCTCTGAATAGACCAATAACAGGAGCTGAAATTGTGGCAATAATCAATAGTTTACCAACCAAAAAGAGTCCAGGACCAGATGGATTCACAGCCGATTTCTACCAGAGGTACAAGGAGGAACTGGTACCATTCCTTCTGAAACTATTCCAATCAATAGAAAAAGAGGGAATCCTCCCTAACTCATTTTATGAGGCCAGCATCATTCTGATACCAAAGCCGGGCAGAGACACAACCAAAAAAGAGAATTTTAGACCAATATCCTTGATGAACATTGATGCAAAAATCCTCAATAAAATACTGGCAAAACGAATCCAGCAGCACATCAAAAAGCTTATCCACCATGATCAAGTGGGCTTCATCCCTGGGATGCAAGGCTGGTTCAATATACACAAATCAATAAATGTAATCCAGCATATAAACAGAACCAAAGACAAAAACCACATGATTATCTCAATAGATGCAGAAAAAGCCTTTGACAAAATTCAACAACGCTTCATGCTAAAAACTCTCAATAAATTAGGTATTGATGGGACGTATTTCAAAATAATAAGAGCTATCTATGACAAACCCACAGCCAATATCATACTGAATGGGCAAAAACTGGAAGCATTCCCTTTGAAAACTGGCACAAGACAGGGATGCCCTCTCTCACCACTCCTATTCAACATAGTGTTGGAAGTTCTGGCCAGGGCAATTAGGCAGGAGAAGGAAATAAAGGGTATTCAATTAGGAAAAGAGGAAGTCAAATTGTCCCTGTTTGCAGATGACATGATTGTATATCTAGGAAACCCCATTGTCTCAGCCCAAAATCCCCTTAAGCTGATAAGCAACTTCAGCAAAGTCTCAGGATACAAAATCAATGTACAAAAATCACAAGCATTCTTATACACCAACAACAGACAAACAGAGAGCCAAATCATGAGTGAACTCCCATTCACAATTCTTCAAAGAAAATAAAATACCTAGGAATCCAACTTACAAGGGATGTGAAGGACCTCTTCAAGGAGAACTACAAACCACTGCTCAAGGAAATAAAAGAGGATACAAACAAATGGAAGAACATTCCATGCTCATGGGTAGGAAGAATCAATATCGTGAAAATGGCCATACTGCCCAAGGTAATTTACAGATTCAATGCCATCCCCATCAAGCTACCAATGACTTTCTTCACAGAATTGGAAAAAACTACTTTAAAGTTCGTATGGAACCAAAAAAGAGCCCGTATCACCAAGGCAATCCTAAGCCAAAAGAACAAAGCTGGAGGCATCACACTACCTGACTTCAAACTATACTACAAGGCTACAGTAACCAAAACAGCATGGTACTGGTACCAAAACAGAGATATAGATCAATGGAACAGAACAGAGCCCTAAGAAATAACGCCGCATATCTACAACTATCTGATCTTTGACAAACCTGAGAGAAACAAGCAATGGGGAAAGGATTCCCTATTTAATAAATGGTGCTGGGAAAACTGGCTAGCCAGATGTAGAAAGCTGAAACTGGATCCCTTCCTTACACCTTATACAAAAATCAATTCAAGATGGATTAAAGACTTAAATGTTAGACCTAAAACCATAAAAACCCTAGAAGAAAACCTAGGCATTACCATTCAGGACATAGGCATGGGCAAGGACTTCATGTCCAAAACACCAAAAGCAATGGCAACAAAAGACAAAATTGACAAATGGGATCTAATTAAACTAAAGAGCTTCTGCACAGCAAAAGAAACTACCATCAGAGTGAATAGGCAACCTACAAAATGGGAGAAAATTTTCGCAACCTACTCATCTGACAAAGGGCTAATATCCAGAATCTACAAAGCACCCAAACAAATTTACAAGAAAAAAACAAACAACCCCATCAAAAAGTGGGTGAAGGACATGAACAGACACTTCTCAAAAGAAGACATTTATGCAGCCAAAAAACACATGAAAAAATGCTCATCATCACTGGCCATCAGAGAAATGCAAATCAAAACCACAATGAGATACCATCTCACACCAGTTAGAATGGCAATCATTAATAAGTCAGGAAACAACAGGTGCTGGAAAGGGTGTGGAGAAATAGGAACACTTTTACACTGTTGGTGGGACTGTAAACTAGTTCAACCATTGTGGAAGTCAGTGTGGCAATTCCTCAGGGATCTAGAACTAGAAATACCATTTGACCCAGCCATCCCATTACTGGGTATATACCCAAAGGACTATAGATCATGCTGCTATAAAGACACATGCACACATATGTTTATTGCGGCACTATTCACAATAGCAAAGACTTGGAACCAACCCAAATTTCCAACAATGATAGACTGGATTAAGAAAATGTGGCACATATACACCATGGAATACTATGCAGCCATAAAAAATGATGAGTTCATGTCCTTTGTAGGGACATGGATGAAGCTGGAAACCATCATTCTCAGCAAACTATCACAAGGACAAAAAACCAAACACCACATGTTCTCATTCATAGGTGGGAACTGAACAATGAGAACACATGGACACAGGAAGGGGAACATCACCCACTGGGGACTGTTGTGGGGTGGGGGGAGGGGGGAAGGATAGCATTAGGAGATATACCTAATGCTAAATGACGAGTTACTGGGTGCAGCACACCAACATGGCACATGGGTACATACGTAACAAACCTGCACGTTATGCACATGTACCCTAAAACTTAAAGTATAGTAATAATAAAATTTAAAAAATCTTAAAGTATAACAATAAAATTTTTTAAAAAACAGAAAATTTAAAAAATATATTTTTCTATTATGTCCAAAAAATGTGAAAATGAGAATTATAGGGAGCTCCTAAAGGCAAGTAAATGTTCCTCATTTCTCTTTTAAAAAGGATTTTTCTAAAGAAACAACACTTCCACTCATAATGGTTGCTATTGTAAAATAGGGCAAAGGGAGACCAACATTCTCACAGATTATTTAGGCCCAAAATGGAAAATGTAATATATACACATGTGCATGTGTGCATACCAAGCACGTGTATGTGATGAGCATCTAAAGATGCTACTATACAGTTTTAAGTTGCAAACACAGTTTTGGTACTCCAAGTTTTCATCACAGGAAAATGGTATGTTTGTAGAGTGAGCAGATAATAGGCAATATGATGAAGTGATGACCTACATAGTCTGATATTTGTATGGTACTTTATGAAGTAGAAAACACTCAAGGTAACCCTAAGTTATGATCATAAACGAAGTACCATAATCACAGATTAAGAACTAGAGCATCTGAAGACGTGCCAAATTCCACACTACCTCCTTCTATCTTACCCTGCCCTCCACCATTGTATGAATTGAAATTACATTTGTACAGACACACAGAATGTTACGTCTTCCATATACTATATATACACATACCTGTTTGGCTGTCTTGTGACAATAAGGTGCAATCTTCTCATATCAGCTCCTTCCCTGAGTTCTAGTCCACTCTGGGACTCCTCACTGAATCCTATGATGCCATTGTGAAGGTCACTCCCTGAAAAAAAGAATGGAGGGCTATAATATATTCAAGAATTATTTAAAAGACCTCCCATGCTCCACTAATCTTGCCAGCTCAGATGGTTTAAAAGTGAGAAATTCACAGGTGGTGAGGAGAGCTACAGTTGTTAAAAGATCTTTATTAAAAATAAACTAAACTGTGATAACATCAAGGTGTCTAACTGGGAATAGAAGAAAAGAAGAAATAAAACATCAAATCCCACTCTTTCCCCCTGACACACACATATTCATCTTTCTATTAAGATCCTACTTTATATTTGACAGTCCTTGAAATTTTAGATATTTATCTGTTTTAAGGCTATATATCCCCCACAGAATGTAAGCCCTACTAGAGCAACAACTTTTATTCGCTACTGTATCCCCAGCTCCGAGAACAGAACTGAGCATATAGTAAGTGTTGAATAAATACTTGTCAAATAAATGAACTCTGTTCAACGGATTTACCTTCACATAAGACGTTTGATTAAAAGACCCTCTATGCTATCCATGAAGCTATTTGCCCCAGAACAAAACAGAAATATTAAGGAACTCCTGAGCATCTCGGTATCAGAAACTTTCCTAAGCAACACTTGAGGTTACGGGTACCATTATACTAAAAAAAAAATGTTTAAACTGGAACAAAACTAGGGTTCATACTATACAGAAATCATCACTTCAAACCCTAGGCAGCAACTAAGCCAGCTTCTCAGACTAGAGAAATACCACTGCATAGTTCTGACTGCTTTCTATTCTCCATGGCCCTGTTTTGCATTGGTCCTAGAAGCAATGATCCTAAAGCAATCGGCCTCAAAAACCATGTGTATGAGTTCATTTTTATGCTGCTATAAAGATGCTACCTGAGATTAGGTAATTTATAAACAAAAGAGGTTTAATTGATTCACAGTTTTGCATGTCTGGGGAGGCCTCAGCAAACTTACAATCATGGTGGAAGGGGAAGCAAAGCACGTCATATATGGTGGCAGGAGAGAGACAGCAAAGGAAGTGCTACTTTTAAACCATCAGATCTCATGAGAACTCACTCACTATCACAAGAACAGCATGGGGGAAACTGCCCCCATGATCCAATAATCTCCCACCAGATCCCACCCTTGACACATGGGGATTTGGGGGATTACAACTGGAGATGAGAATTGAGTGGGGACACAGAGCCAAACCATATTATCATGTGTACCCATCACCCTGAAACCTGATTCCTGGCATTCTAAGGAGACAGAACTTCTGAAATTAGGGAGTAGGTTGGGTTAAGGAAACAGAAAACCACTGAACTGTCCTGATAGGGAAGAACTAGTAGTCATCAGCCCCTGGACCATTTCCCTGGTCTTAAAGTAAATGTGGAGCCCCTTTATTAGGGACATGCAAGTGATGGGCTACATTTGTCCTAGGGTCTCATGTCTGTTTTGTTTCAGACTGCCAATTCTCATCCTCACCAATTAATCACTGCAATCACTTCGTAGCCTGGTATCAGAATCTGACATTGACTTTTTATCTTTGGCAGCAATTGTTTTCTTGTCACCTTAAGTGAGGATTTGGGCTCTTCAAGTAGATTACAAGACTATCACAGCAGAACCCTCATTTCCTTTTCCAAGGCAATAGCAACTAGCATGATTCTAATGAAAAAACACTTCCCTTGTCACATTTACAATAATAAATTTGATTTCAAATTTCTAGTAAAATGATTCCAGACTTGTAATGTGACAATGATCAAAATCAAAACTAAATAAACTATTTTTTCCCTGACTTACTCAGAAATTTTGTTCTAAAATCTAAATGTGAAAAGATTATAAAGGTAGGTGGATGCAGCAAAATTAATTATCCAGTTAAGTGAGAAATATTATTAAGAAAAAAATGTCAGGTAGGGAAAAGATGAGGGCAACATTTGCAGGTAAAGGAACTTAAGGTATTATGACCACGTGAATGTGCCTGGTGGTGTAGTCAGGCCAATTACATCATACGACGTTAGTGGTAGCTGTGGTAGGGTATTGGTCATTTGCAACAGGTGTGTGATTGAGTGTGCCTTATGTAGGGAAGGTAAACATTACAGAATCTCACAGAGCTCAGCTGAGTTACCATTTGCCTGTTGAGTTAAAACTAAGCTCAGAGCTGATGAAGGGGTAGGCACTGGTAGGCTATATTGTCTGATAAAACAGGGAAGCACTTCCATTCCAGTTGGTACCTAACTTCTGTCCTGAGCCCCCAAAGAGTCCTCTGCCACTTCCCTAACCAGGACTACAAGACCTCCCCATGATCCAGTAATTAATGGAGTATGGCTTGGAACAGCAAAGAACCTCCAGAAGCCATTTTAATGGGCCTGGCCAGTGCCAAACTAATTGTTAAGTATTTTTCTATCAGCCCTGGTTATATTCAAATAACTGTAATAAAATATCTGTGTCATAGAATGAGAAGGAGGATGCTGACTGCCAAATTAATTTTTTTTTTTTGAGACGGAGTCTTACTCTGTCGCCCAGGCTGGAGTGTAGTGGCGTGATCTGGGCTCACTGCAAGCTCCACCTCCTGGGTTCACGCCATTCTCCTGCCTCAGCCTCCCGAGTAGCTGGGACGACAGGTGCCTGCCACCATGCCTGGCAAATTTTTTGTATTTTTTTAATAGAGATGGGGTTTCACCGTGTTAGTCAGGATGGTCTCGATCTCCTGACCTCGTGATCCGCCCGACTCGGCCTCCCAAAGTGCTGGGATTACAGGTGTGAGCCACCGTGCCCGGCTACCAAATTAATTTTAATAGAAATATATAAATGGCATTAAGCCAATTTGAATCAAAATCAGTAAATAACTTGTAGAATAGAATAAGAATTTACAACACACTTCATAAACTGTAGAAACAGGAATAAATCATACTAATTGATGTAAATTTGTAGGTTAACATAAATGAGATAATGCTGAGCATATGAAAGGAAGTTAAAAGATTGCAAAATTATGACTGAATTAAAACTGAGTGGCTAAAATAAAATACGAACTCTAGGAAGCATCAAATCTCAAAAATATGTTTTGAGGTCTATTGCACAGAATGGTGAATATGGTTAATATAGAGTACTGTACATTTCCAAGTTTCTAAGATAGTAAATTTGAAATATTCTCACTATAAAAAAAGTTAAGTACTTGAGGTAATGTACATGTTAACTAGCTTGATTAAATTATTCTACACTGCATTTATAAATCATAACATCATTCCTTGTACCCTCTAAATATGTACAATTATAAGTTGTCACTTTACAATAAAACATAAAAATGAAAAAAGAAAAGAATCATGAGATAGCCTGTCACTTCTCTAATTCCTATAAGGTATTGACATGCTGATGTATTTCATTTGAAGAAATACAGTATGATTTCAGGCCGGGTGCAGTGGCTCACACCTGTAATCCCAGCACTTTGGGAGGCTGAGGCAGGTGGATCACAAGGTCAGGAGTTCAAGACCAGCTGGCCAACATGATGAAACCCTGTCTCTACTAAAAATAAAAAAAATTAGCCGGGCGTGGTGGCAGGTGCCTGTAATCCCAGCTACTCAGGAAGCTGAGTCAGAGAACTGCTTGAACCCGGGAGGCAGAGGTTGCAGTGAGCTGTGATCATGCCACTGCACTCCAGCCTGGGCAACAGAGCAAGACTCCATCTCCAAAAAAAAAAAATACAGTATGATTTCAGAGGTAAATTGTAAACTGTCATGAAAAGACTGCATAAGATACATGAGAAACAAAAAAATTATTAAAATTTTAAGCTATTGTAACGTATATACACAATAGTATGATGGCTATATCAACTACATTGGGACAAAAGCAAAACAAAAGGCAACAGTTTAAATCTTTCTGGTAACAGAAAAAAAAAAAAGAATTTCCTGCCAATGAGATCTTTGACTTTAGGATGGATTACTGAAAGTAGCTGGTAAATTTAGAATGAAGTTTCAAAACAGGATAGGCAATCATGTGTTTGGATGATTAAATTAAACGTTCTTTATATTGTGAGAGTATAGATTTATAGATTGTATTACTGGCTCTGATCTCAGTGACATTTATAGTACATTAAATTATAGGGCCCTCAGAACAGCACATCATGAGTTCATGTCATGGGTCCATGCTACAGAAAAACAACACTTTAATGCATTCCTATGAATAACTTAAGAACTTCACCTTCTTCCATTAAATTTAAGCTAGATTCATCTTAATACAAATTATGTACCATAAAAGTATATTTTTATCTCCATCATTTCAAAGATATACCTGTAATAATAACCATGGCAAAAGCTGCAAATCCAGTATCATCCTTCCCCTCCACAATCTGTGCTCCCCCTTGAGGGTTTGTGAGAAACACGTAGAAGAATTCCTGCCCCTCAGGCTCATCATCATCCAAAATTTGAACTGATACTTTACGTTCTCTTTCTCCATCTAGGAATATAAGGGTAAGAGTTTGTTCTTCAAAGTCTTCTTCTTCAACTGCCCATGTTAGGTTGGAAATCCCATAGATACCACGAAAGGGCAATGCATTTGGTTCCATCTGAGCACATCTTTCACCGAAAGTTTTAACTGTTATGCTGACATTGCCAGTAAACCCACCAGTTCTTCGGATAAGAACTTCTGCAGTGTTGAATGTGCCATTCTTCATCTCCTCTTCAACATAAACAATGGATGGCCCAAGGCTGAATGTTCCATGAATGGAAACATTGGCAGTTACAGTGGCCACATCAGGCTTTTCAGACACAGCAGGTGTGCCATGAAGGGTGACAAGTTTCTCAGGGATGGCAGATACACCAGTTGCCTCAGTAACAATGGCAACCACGTTGGTTGGCTGCAGAATAGTAGTCGTCTTGCTCGTGCTGAGGTATGTGGTGGATTCAGTTTCTACAGGAATGAGAGTTGTGTCAACTGCTACAGCCACAGTTGTCTCGGTGAAGGAAATATCCATTCCTGCCAGGTCATCATTATCCAATATTGTAATCACTGCAACACTGAAATCTAGATTCAGGCGTGGGCTCCAATTAACATCAAACTTTTGTAATCCCCTAATTTCTACTGAAGTAAGGTTAATGTAAAAAAATTCTTCTATCTCAGAAAGCTGATCATTAATAATGGTTATTTCAAAATCAACCTCAGTTTGGAATTTTTGAAAAAACAGTTCCCCATTCTGAACAGGCTCAAAATCTTCCAGTGGCTTGGCGCTTCCTGCAGTGGTCTGATAAGAAACTTTAATAAGATCGCTGTGGAACCCAAATAGTCTTTGTACATGTAATCTGATCATCTGTGTATCTTCTGACACTATGATATTTCTTGAGCTAGTGGAAAATTGGAAGACGCCCATTGGTTCAATTTCAGCAACAATGAAACCTGATCTGGGAAAAAAATTAAATCATGAAGAAATTGATTTTTTAAAAAATAGGAATATGACTGTAGAGATTCATCATTCACATATTTAAAATGCTGCTCATGAGGGCAGCAACTTAACAATGACGTGCCATTTCAAATTCCATCAAACCCTATTTATTGATATGTAAGGGCAAAAGAAATGTAAGAACAGGAGCTGCAAAAGCAGGGACAGGAACTAACAAGTCTGAGCTAAATGAAAAGCTTATAGGTCTCTGGTCTATTTCTCCATCATCCCAGAGCAGCTGTCTGAGGGATCTGAAAATCAGGCTCTCTCTTAGGATCAGTACAAGGGGAACAATATTACTACAATGTTCTGGACCTCTGCCAGCTTTGTTATCTACCAAATAGAAATAGTTACTGGCACTAGCAGCAAAATCCTTGCTTTCTTCAGCTGCCAGCAATGGAACTAACCTCTCATGCAAATGTGGCTAAAACTTTATGTATGAATGAGGACAGACACCCATGATAGAATAATTTATTCTTAGTTTTTTTCCTATAGATTTTTGTTGTGAGTTAATAGCTATATCAGAGGTTACAACTGCTGGTCTCTTGGCCTAATTCTGTCTACAGGTATATTTTCTTTTGCTAACAAGTTTTTGGTTTTAATATAAATTTAAATGCCTTTAGGGAGGATTCTTCAGGTCCCATTACTCTCTCTTGTCAAGCAGCTAGCACTCAGTACATAAAACAGTGGTTAATACCTCACACAGAGGCCATTCAGCCTGGGTTGAAATCATGGCCCCAACATATATTAACTGTGTGCTTCTGGGTTTATCGCATAATCTATCTATGACTTTCGTCATCTATAAAATGAGACAAATAATATAATCTACTTTGTAAGGTAGCTGGGGAGAGTAAAGAGAGACAGTGTGTGTGTGTGTGTGTGTGTGTGTGTGTGTGTGTGTGTGTGTTATGCCCGGCCTAGAGTAAGCACTGTAAGATTTATGCCTGGCCGCGGTGGCTCACGCCTGTAATCCCAGCACTTTGGGAGGCCAAGGTGGGCGGATCACGAGGTCAGGAGATCGAGACCATCCTGGCTAACACAGTGAAACCCCATCTCTACTAAAAATACAAAAAATTAGTAGGGCACGGTGGCAGGTGCCTGTCGTCCCAACTACTCCCAGCTACTCGGGAGGCTGAGGCAGGAGAATGGCGTGAACCCGGGAGGCGGAGCTTGCAGTGAGCCGAGCTAGCACCACTACAGTCCGGCCTGGGCGAAAGAGCGAGTCTCCATCTCAAAAAAAAAAACATTTATGCCTGGCCTAGGGTAAGCCCTATAATACTACTTCTTGTTGTTTTTGATACGGAGTCTCACTCACTCTGTTGCCCAGGCTGGAGAACTGTGGCGCGATCTCAGTTCATTGCAACCTCTGCCTCCTGGGCTCAAGCGATTCTCTTGCCTCAGCCTCCCAAGTAGCTGGGACTACAGGCACGCACCATCACATCTGGCTGATGTTTTGTATTCTAAGTAGAGATGGGGTTTTGCCATGTTGGCCAGTCTTGTCTTGAATTCCTAACCTCAGGTGATCTGCCTGCTGTGGCCTCCCAAAGTGTTGGGATTACAGGCGTGAGCCACCACGCCTGGCCAAGCACTATAATACTGTTAATAACTATTGTTGCTGTTAAAGCATTTGAATTTGTAACCCTAAAATATGTTCTCTGGATGAACATTTTAAAAATGGCATATGTATAATCTAAAGTCATATTTTATTTCCCCAATGGAGATCCCCCACACATAAACATGTACACAAACATACTTGAATACACTCTAGTTTTCATACCCCCAAATTTTCTTTATTTTACAAGTAAACTGAAGAACAGAAAGATCAAGTAATTTTCTCAAAGTTACACAGCGAGTAAGTGGCAGAGCCAGGACTAAATCCCTAAGTCTGAATAGCAGGTCTGCCCTCTGCTGCTCTGGTCGAGTCTATCCCAGAAATAAGGAAAGTAAATTGCTTTTGGCTGGTACGTATTTATCTGCAAATATACTGTATTTGCAGAAACAGTCATTATAGATACGTAGTAAAATTCAATAAAATTAAATTAAAGTCAAAGGG
Source organism: Pan troglodytes (assembly GCF_028858775.2). NCBI lineage: Eukaryota > Metazoa > Chordata > Mammalia > Primates > Hominidae > Pan > Pan troglodytes. Next base: position 25,339,183 of record NC_072402.2, read on the forward strand.
CCACTGGTCCAAATAAGTAATATTATCACCCTACTGTGATGTCTTATTCTTACTTAATCTTATTCTTACTCTTAATCACTTGGGGCAATCAGGTATTTTCAGCTTCTCAGAAGATAGCTGTCTTTAACAAGAGGAGAACTGCCATCATGGCTCTTAGTGGAGATGGTACCCCAGCCCCCATTCTCAAGGTGGGGCATGAGGAGCTCTCTTTAGGGCAAACAGTGGGTGGTGGGGCTCCTAAGAGCCGCCTCCCTCTCCAGCATGCACGCCACGTGATGCTCTACACTAAAACTATGTTTGTGTTTGCTTCAAGGAGAATAATCCTTGTGCCTTTTTCTGTTTTGATGGATGAATTCCAGATTATTCCTCAGAGAATTTCTTGGGTGAGAATGAGGTTGGTCTTACCGGAGTTGAGCTCCGCCAGGAGCACTGCTCTGCACTCCTGATAGGTGAAGAACAAAGGCCTCTGGCCGACCAGGGCTAGGAAACGTCCACAGGAAAACTCCTTTCCTTTGTTCACCGTGGGAAAATGAAAGGCTCCCTGAAAGAAAACATGAAAAAGCAAAGCAGGGTATTATTTCTTTTCTTAAATTGGGATTTGACTTTTAAAACTGTAGTAATGTATTTTCTTTTCCAAAATTCGATTATAGTTCACAAAAGGTAAAACATTTTTAAAAAGGGGTGGGGGGAGAGGTAAACTTACAGGAGACCACACAAATCTTGCTTTCGGTCCCTGTTTACTTTTCTCCTTTATATCTTTTTCTTTCCTGGCTCAATGACAAAATCCAGTAGTGAAAAGAGACTGGTGTTAGGCAAGCTTTAATATAGACTTAGTGTCAGGCTTTGGTTTAAATTCTGGCCCCAGCATATTTTTAGGATACATATTGAAGTAGATTGGGGTGAAATATCATAATCTATGTATTTTACTTTAAAATGCTTCAGAAAAAATGTCACAAATATAGCAGACTGTAACAACTATTAAATCTAGTCAAGGCCAGGCACAGTGGCTCACGCTTGTAATCCCAATACTTTGGGAGGCCGACGAGGGCGGATTCTGAGGTCAGGAGTTTGAGACCAGCCTGGCCAACATGGTGAAATCCCATCTGTACAAAAAATACAAAAATTAGCCAGGCATGGTGGTGCGAGCCTATAATCCCAGCTACTCAGGAGGCTGAGGCAGGAGAATACCTTGAGCCCGGGAGGTGGAGGTTGCAGTGAGTTGAGATGGCACCACTGCATTCCAGCATGGGTGACAGAGCAAGACTCTGTCTCAAAAAAAAAAATTAAAAATAAAATAAATAAATAAATCTAGTCAGTGAGTTTATGGGTGTTCACTGTACTTTCCATTGTGTTTGAAAATTTATTACAAAGGCTCAAAAAACTAAATGAACCTGTTTGAAGATACAGATCTATTATTTGGGAACTCCTGTTATTTTAGCTGAATCAAGTTAACATAAACTCACAAAAGCGTTTGAAGACTAATGTGATATGTAAGCACAAAGCCGCATATACACTTATAATAAGCAAAATTTCTACACATAAATCTTTTCATATGTAGCAAGTGGTTACTAACATAAAAAATTTTTGCAAACACCCTAGATTATATGAAGCTATGCATATCACCCAAAGTGACAGAGGGTTAAGGAAGTAAAAGATAAGAGTTTCTGCAGGAAAAAAAGGGCTAGAAAATAAACAGGAAAAAATAATTAAATATCTTTAACTTAGGGGACATGCCAAAAGGAAAACAAGAGGAGACAATGTCTGAGACATCACATCAGGGGCACCTATGCAGTGGCTAAAGAAACCCCAGTATCCAAGGCAGTTATCACACTATGGTGTCTCTCAATCACGCAGCTAATTTCTCTCTTTCTGTTTTCTGGGATTCCTGTTAGGATGGAAGCTGGCATGAAAATGTTGTCATTTTCACTGGCCTAGCCCTCATCCCCCATCTTCTATAGGACCTTAGCTTTGATTCCTTCTTATCTCTCAGTGATGCCGAGATCTTGGGAAAATGAAAATCATTCCCTCCTTTCTGAGAGACTGAGGATCTCAGTCCTCTGCAGGATTCATTAGGTTTCTTACTGAGTGTAAATGGCGTTTGCCTGGTGACCAACAAGACCCTGTGAATCAAGGAGGGAGATCCTCAGATTCAGAGCCCACTGGAGGGTTCTTTATAAACTCTCATTATCTAAATTTGCAATGAGCTTGCTGTAACACGGTAGAGGTCAAACCATCTAACATCCGCATCTCACTAGCTCTCAAAGACCTAATGGCATACTTTAAAAAATAAAGTATCTAAAGTAACAGCTGCCCTACTGCCAGAAATAGTCAGGTGAACATGGAAATGCATACAAGAGCTGTATGTATTTTTATTTTTCTTATTACTGTATTTGCCAAATTAGATTCTTAGAACTACTTTCAACAAACTCCTATTGTATGGACAGAGTAGTTTGCTTAGTGACCCCAGTCTTTTGAGGTAAGGCATGGAGTTGTTAATTTGACTGAAAAAAGCTTCTCTCCTTTTCTCACCAAGCAGCCTGCACTACTCTGATCACTTAAATATGGGAGCATTGTATTCGAAAACTACGTTTAGTGTCCAGAATAAGGATAACCCAAGACAATTAGTGGCCAATGATATCCTTCCAATATTCTACAGGACTCATCTTAGAAAAACTACAACTCACCCAGTGTTGGGGTCATGTTGCCAACAACAATGAATTCAGGAATTTCTAACCCAGGAGCATATCCAGTGGTCCAGGCAACCGAGAGAGCGCCATATGTGCCTCTCCTAGAAATCATAACGTGGCTTGTGCCAGCAGTGATGTTCATGAGTTGAAAAGCAGTGGATTCAAATCCGACCTGAGGGAAAATCATGCTTAGAGTATTTTATTTCTCTCTAAACCTTCCTGTTTTCTGAGGAATGGGTTAAATGTAAACTTTCCCTTGGTTTATACAATATATATCCTTGTCTCATATTGAATTAAAGAGAAGTGCTTAAGAAATAACATCTCAGACTTTAAAATTTATTTTACTTTATTATTTAGGTTATAGTTGATAGCTTTTTCTTTTTTTAATCAAAACGTTATCTTTTGAATGAACAACATCCAAAAAAAGATAAGCGTAATTATGGTTAAATGAAAGCAAAATATGTTAAATGGCATTTAATATGACTTGTTCATGGGTCTTTCCAGAACCTCATTTGTAGAACTAAAATTTGACTTCTAAGATATAATAGTATATTTTTTCATTTATAAAGTAAGCACCATGAACTAGACCTTCTATTAGGGTTCTTTTCAGCTCTGACTTAATTTTATATCTTTTTTTGAAGACCAGAAAACTTCAAAGTTTTTTTTAATACCCATCTTTATCACAAGCATCAAGTAAGATTTTGTTTTATGTGCAACGTTCCCAGGGTATGTGATTTATAGATGAAATAAGTTCTGAGCAATGAGTAAGAATAAAAGCAGATTCCTGGCTTCACATTTTGATTTGAACAATTCAGTTTACCTCTTTTGGTCTCAATAGCTATAAATTTGGGATACCATTTAATCAAGAGTTATATATTAAAACTCATTCTCCCCTTCTTAAATTGGAATGAAGAATAATAGAAAAACATGAGAGGGTTCCGCAGGATAACTTCTGGAGCCACAGAGGAAAAGAAACAACAACTACTTTAATTTGACCCCAGCCTAGATTCTCTGTTACAGTGAGGCTTCTCTTTTTCTTCTTCTTTTTTTTTTTCTTGAGACAGAGCGTTGCTCTGTCATCCAGGCTGGAGTGCAGTGGTATGATCTCGGCTCACTCCAACCTCTGCCTCCCAGGTTCAAGTGATTCTCATGCCTCACCTTCCCCAATAGCTGGGACTACAGGCATATGCCACCACATGCAGCTAATTTTGTATTTTTAGTAGACACAAGGTTTTATCACGTTGGCCAGGCTAGTCTCAAACTCCTGACCTCAGGGGATTCACCCACCTGGGCCTCCCAAATTGCTGGGATTAAAAGTATGAGCCACCATGCCCAGCCCAGTGAGGCTTCTGCTTAGCAACTGCCAAAAGCTTTGAGTGAGATCATTCTTGCTACATGACTAGAGGGCTACTTTGAAATGCCCTAGCCACATCACACATACACACACACATGTGTGCACATACACACCAAACACTGATACAAGTATAGAGGTTACACCAAAGACGTGAATGTACCATGATGGACTCTAACCTTGCCCTTTGGGGTGCTACAGTATTGTGACAATGTGCATGGATAAGGAGTAGGAAATGTTTTCCTCCAAATGAATGGTTTTGCTGAATCTTTTTTTTTTTATAACAACCCATGAACAAAAAGAAGACAACAAAATTCAAAGCATTAATAAATTCTATTTCCTCATTCACTCTTAAAGAAGAGGAGGTAAAGAAAAAAAAAAACCTTTTACTCTCAGTTATTTTAATAGCCAGTGTATTCTATTTTAAGAGAAAAAGCACATTCATTCTCCTTGGAGAAGATGCTCAGGCGGGAGTAGCTGAAGAGCATCCCTTAGTGGCCAGAGACTATATCTGCCCATATTCCTGCCCATTCATCTGTACAGATTCCACCTCAGCATCTTGAGCCAGGCTTGCCCGAGTCACTTCAGCTCCCACCTGAAGGAGTAGGATAGAATTATATCACACAATGGCTTCAAACATACACACGTTACCATAGCCACAGATAACAGCCTTGTCTTTTTCATATATTGACAGAATCCACCTGAAAGGAAAGGAAAGCCCTCAAGTTGTTCTTTGTTCTCATGTGCATGTATGAAATGATTGGGAAATAATCTTTCCTACAACGACCTCAGACAGAAGATGCAAATACTTAGTTGCAACCATATCACAGGATCTGACCATCAGCATTTATCTACATCAAGACAAACTCGCCCCTGTAAACCAAAGTCTGAATATTAAACATAAACATTCACAATGTTAGTATGCGAAAAAGTGTGGAATATTAGTGCTTCATTATAATTTTAATTATTTAACATAAAATACCTCAATATTAGATACAAAATATCAAGAAGAGATATGGACATATCTCTTTTTTTCCTACTGAATGTTGAAAATAGACTAATTATTTTATATAATATATCTGTTACATCTACTTTGATATTCACAGAGTTATTTATATTTAAGAAAATAGTTACTCATGAGAAATTCTAGCTCTAAGAGTCTCCGTCCTTCCTGTAAAAGCTGCCCTCTAGTGTTCTGCTGAGAGAACCACACACAGGGCCAATTACCTGAGAATTGGCAGCTTTCTCAGAGACTGGAAGGACAGCAGATTTTGCTTCCTGAAGAATTGTTGGCATTCCATAGAAACGTCCACCGACAAGCATCACAGTCACCAGTTGCAAAGTGAAATTAGAGCCCAGTGATAGGAAGACCTATAAACAAACAGTGTCAGTGATTTAGAAATAATTTTCAGAGAAAAATGCTGTTCTTTGACTTGAGCCATTAGCATAATGCCTGAGGTTGCTTTAGTAGCAAACAGTTTCATCAATACATGCACTTTTCCCCATCACAAAACAAACCACCAGTATGTAGGGTGTGAGATAAGGAGTGGAAGATGTAGAGTATAAAAAACTACAAATTGGCTGGGCACAGTGGCCCACACCTGTAATCCCAGCACTTTGGGAGGCCCAGGCGGGTGGATCACTTGAGGCCAAGAGTTCAAGACCAGCGTGGCCAACATGGTGAAACCCTGTCTCTACTAATAAAAAACAAAAAATAAAAATAAAAATTAGCTGGGCTTGGTGGTGCAAACCTGTGGTCCCAGCTACTTGGGAGGCTGAGGCAGGAGAATCATTTGAACCCAGGAGGCAGAGGTTGCAGTGAGCTGAGATTGTGCCACTGCACTCCGGCCTGGCAACAGTGCAAGACTCCGTCTCCCCTTCTCCCCCAAAAAAGAACAAACAAAACTAAACAAAAAAAACACAAATTTTCAAATTTTTCACATGTGCCCAAATGGCTTCACCAATGACAGTAGCCACACAGGCAGTGTTCATGATAGAATCAAGTATCAAGAAAACGGAAGGGGCACTCTGGCAAAGCGTCAGCTCCTATAAACTTGGCAAAACTCACTTTCCTCCTCCTCATTGAATAATTTCCTCCTCCTCATTGAATACTAATAATTCATCATATTTACTCAAAATGAATAATTTCAGTGTACTGATTTATGTTGGATAAATAAAAATTAATCCTATGTGTTACATATTTTCAAAATTTTAGAATCCAGCAAAATAGGGGGAATCTGGAATTTATGTATTGATGTTATGCAAAAAGTTATTTTTGAAACTTACAGCACATTTTCCCATAGAAACGTTGGTCTTGGTAATAACCCCCAAGTTATCTCACAACCTGGAATATTCCCAAAAACTTTGCATATCTTGATTGAATGTAAAAATCAACCATTTCTGTAAAGTCTCTTCTTCTTTTAAATATAATGAATTTAGACAACACATCCTCAAATTTGCAAAATATATACCGTGATGGTTTCAAATATTGGGCAACATGAGGGTAACAGGGGTTTTATTCATTCAAAATGACATTCACTGAACATGAATCATGGGTCAAGTGCTAAAAAAAAAAACAAATAAATCACAGAAAAATTTTAATCATGTATATCCCACCTCTCCTATAAGAGTGTACCCCTCCCCCCATGAAAGTCACTGGCTGGGCAGCTAATGATTTTTCTTTATCTTTATTTTCCTAAGAGTGAATAGCCAGGTGTCAGCTTAAAGCACCAGGTCACTTGTGCCTTCCCGCCTAGCTCCTCTGCTCATGGGCCCATCCGGTACACACAGACTTGTATGATGTGGCAGATCCCCAGGGAGCGGTAATTAAATGCTAAAATGGAACATGAGTTAGAGCAGATTTGAGGAAAAGCTGGTTCACCTACAGAAGAAAAGAGGTTAGATTAATTTAAAAATGAATTTGAAAGTTTTTAGGAGTTGATCATGTTCTCAATACGCTCTTCCATTTCCGTAATCCAAGACTGCATCACCAATACCACTTTCTATATTGCCTATCATTCGTTCTTTATTTTTATTATTATTATATTTTAAGTTCTAGGGTACATGTGCAGAATATGCAGTTTTGTTACATAGGTATACATATGCCATGGTGGTTTGCTGCACCCATCAACCCGTCACCTATATTAGGTATTTCTCCTAATGCTACCCCTCCCCTAGTGCCCACCCCGACAGGCCCCAGTGTGTGATGTTCCCGTCTCTGTGTCCATGTGTTCTCATTGTTCAACTACCACTTATGAGTGAGAACACGTGGTGCCTGGTTTTCTGTTCTTGTGTTAGTTTGCTGAGAATGACAGTTTCCAGCTTCATCCATGACCCTGCAAAGGACATGAACTCATCCATTTTTATGGCTGTATAGTATTCCATGGTGTATGTGTCACATTTTCTTTATCTAGTCTATCACTGATGGACATTTGGTTTGGCACCAAGCCTTTGCTATTGTGAATAGTTTCACAATAAACATGTGTGCATGTGTATTTACAGTAGAATGATTTATAATCCTTTGGGTATATGCCCAATAATGGGATTGCTGGGTCAAATCGTATTTCTAGTCCTAGATCCTTGAGGAATCGTCACACTGTCTTCCACAATGGTTGAACTAATGTACACTCCCACCAACAGTGTAAAAGCATTCCTATTTCTCCACATCCTCTCCAGCATCTGTTGTTTTCTGACTTTTTAATGATCGCCATTCTAACTGGTGTGAGATAGTATCTCATTGTGGTTCTGATTTGCATTTCTCTAATGACCAGTGATGATGAGCATTTTTTCATATGTTTGTTGGCTGCATAAATGTGTTCTTTTGAGAAGTGTCTGTTCATATCCTTTGCCCATTTCCTGATGGGCTTGTTTTTTTTCTTGTAAATTTGTTTAAGTTCTTTGTAGATTCTGGATATTAGCCCTTTGTCAGATGGATAGATTGCAAAAATTTTCTCCCATTCTGTAGGTTGCCTGTTCACTCTGATGATAGTTTCTTTTGCTGTGCAGAAGCTCTTTAGTTTAATTAGATCCCATTTGTCAATTTTGGCTTCCATTGCCATTGCTTTTGGTGTTTCAGACATGAAGTCTTTGCCCATACCTATGTCCTAAATGGTATTTCCTAGGTTTTCTTCTAGGATTTTTATGGTTTTGGGTCTTACTTTTAAGTCTTTAATCCATCTTGAGTTAATTTTTGTATAAGGTATAAGGAAGGGGTCCAGTTTCAGTTTTCTGCATATGGCTAGCCAGTTTTCCCAACAGCATTGATTAAATAGGGAATCCTTTCCCCATTGCTTGTTTTTGTCAGGTTTGTCAAAGATCAGATGGTTGTAGATGTGTGGTGTATTTCTGAGGCCTCTATTCTGTTCCATTGGTCTATATATCTGTTTTGGTACCACTACCATGCTGTTTTGATTACTGTAGGCTTATAGTGTAGTTTGAAGTCAGGTAGTGTGATGCCTCCAGCTTTGTTCTTTCTGCTTAGGATTGTCTTGGCAATGCGGGCTCTTTTTTGGTTCCATATGAAGTTTAAGGTAGTTTTTTCCAATTCTATGAAGAAAGTCAATGGTAGCTTGATGGGGATAGCACTGAATCTATAAATTACTTTGGGCAGTATGGCCATTTTAACGATATTAATTCTTCCTATCCATGAGCATGGAAATGTTTTCCCATTTGTTTGTGTCCTCTCTTATTCCCTTGAGCAGTGGTATGTGGTTGTCCTTGAAAAGGTCCTTCACATCCCTTGTAAATTTGATTCCTAGGTATTTTATTCTCTTAGTAGCAATTGTGAATGGGAGTTCACTCGTGATCTGGCTCTCTGTTTGTTATTGGTGTATAAGAATACTTGTGATTTTTGTACATTGATTTTGTATCCTGAGACTTTGCTGAAGTTGCTTATCAGCTTAAGGAGATCTGGGGCTGAGATGATGGGGTTTTCTAAATATACAATCATGTCATCTGCAAACAGAGATAATTTGACTTCCTCCTTTTCTATTTGAATATCCTTTACTCCTTTCTTTTGTCTGATTGCCCTGGCCAGAACTTCCAATACTATGTTAAATAGGGGTGGTGACAGAGGGCATCCTTGTCTTGTGCCAGTTTTCAAAGGGAATGCTTCTAGTTATTGCCCATTCAGTATGATATTGGTTGTGGGTTTGTCATAAATAGCTCTTATTATTTTGAGATACATTCCATCAATACCTAGTTTATTGAGAGTTTTTAGCATGAAGGGCTGCTGAATTTTGTCAAAGGCCTTTTCTGCATCTATTGAGATAATCATGTGGTTTTTGTCATTGCTTCTGTTTCTGTGATGGATTACTTTTAATGATTTGCGTATGTTGAACCAGCCTTGCATCCCAGGTATGAAGCAGAGTTGATCATGGTAGATAAGCTTTTTGATGTGCTGCTGGATATGGTTTGCCAGTATTTTATTGACAATTTTCTCATCGATGTTCATCACAGATATTGGCCTGAAATTTTCTTTTTTTGTTGTGTCTCTGTCAGGTTTTGGTATCAGAATTATGCTGGCCTCATGAAATGAGTCAAGGAGGAGTCCCTCTTTTTCTTTTGTTTGGAATCATTTCAGAAGGTAGGGTACCAGCTCCTCTTTGTACCTCTGGTAGAATTCGGCGGTGTATCCGTCTTGGCCTGGACTTTTTTTGATTGGTAGGCTATTAATTACTACCTCAATTCCAGAACTTGTTATTTGGTCTATTCAGGGATTCGACTTCTTCCTGGTGTAGTCTTGGGAGGGTGTATGTGTCCATGAATTTATCCATTTCTTCTAGATTTTCTAGTTTATTTGCATAGAGGTGTTTATAGTATTCTCTGATGGTAGTTTGTATTTCTGCGGGATCAGTGGTGATATCCCCTATATCATTTTTTATTGTGTCTATTTGATTCTTCTCTCTTTTCTTCTTCATTAGTCTGGCTAGCAGTCAATCTATTTTATTGATCTTTTCAAAAAATCAGCTCCTGGATTGATTTTTTGAAGCATTTTTCATATCTGTATCCCCTTCAGTCCTGCTCTGATCTTAGCTATTTCTTGTCTTCTGCTAGCTTTTGAATTTGCTCTTGCTACTCTAGCTCTTTTAATTTTGATGTTAGGGTGTCGATTTTAGATCTTTCCTGCTTTCTCTTGTGGGCATTTAATGCTATAAATTTCCCTCTAAACACTGTGTTAGCTGTGTCCCAGAGATTCTGGTACATTGTGTCTTTGTTCTCATTGGTTTCAAAGAATATCTTTATTTCTGCCTTCATTTTGTTATTTACCCAGTTTTGAGTGAGTTTCCCAATCCTGAGTTCTAATTTGATTGCACTGTGCTCTGAAAGACTGTTATTATTTCCATTCTTTCACATTTGCTGAGGCGTGTTTTACTTCCAATTATGTGGTCAATTTTAGAATAAGTGCGACGAGGTGCTGAGAAGAAGATATATTCCGTTGATGTGGGGTGGAGATACCTGTAGATGTCTCTTAGGTCCACTTGGTCCAGAGCTGAGTTCAAGTCCTGAATATCCTTGTTAATTTTCTGTCTCATTGATCTGTCTAATATTGACAGTGGGGTGTTAAAGTCTCTCATTATTATTGTGTGGGAGTCTAAGTCTCTTTGTAGGTCTCTAAGAACTTGCTTTTTGAATCTGGGTGCTCCTGTATTGAGTGCATACATATTTAAGATAGTTAGCTCTTCTTGATGCATTGATCCCTTTACTATTATGTACTGGCCTTCTTTGTCTCTTTTGATCTTTGTTGATTTAAAGTCTGTTTCATCAGAGATTAGGACTGCAACTCCTGCTTTTTTGTTTTTTTTGCTTTTCATTTGCTTGGTAAATATTCCTCCATCCCTTTATATTGAGCCTATGTGTGTCTCTGCACATGAGATGGGTCTCCTGAAGATGGGTCTTGACTCTTTATCCAATTTGGCAGTCTGTGTCTTTTAATTGGGACATTTAGCCCGTTTACATTTAATGTTAATATTGTTATGTGTGAATTTGATCATGTCATCATGATGCCAGCTGGTTATTTTGCCCATTAGTTGGTGCAGCTTCTTCATAGTGTCGATGGTCTTTATAATTTGGTATGTTTTTGCAGTGGCTGGTACCGGTTTTACTTTCCATGTTTAGTGCTTCCTTCAGGAGCTCTTATAAGGCAGGCCCGGTGGTGACAAAATCTCTCAGCATTTGCTCGTCTGTAAAGGATTTTATTTCTCCTTCACTTATGAAGCTTAGTTTGGCTGGATATGAAATTCTGGGTTGAAAATTCTTTTCTTTAAGAATGTTGAATATTGGCCCCCACTCTCTTCTGGCTTGTAGGGTTTGTGCTGAGAGATCGGCTGTTTGTCTGATGGGCTTCCCTTTGTGGGTAACCCGACCTTCCTCTCTGGCTGCCCTTAACATTTTTTCCTTCATTTCAACTTTGGTGAATCTGACAATTATGTGTCTTATGGTTGCTCTTCTCAAGGGGTATCTTTTTGGTGTTCTCTGTATTTCCTGAATTTGAATGTTGGCCAGTCTTGCTAGGTTGGGGAAGCTCTCCTGGATAATATCCTGAAGAATGTTTTCCAACTTGGTTCCATTCTCCCTGTCACTTTCAGGAAAACCAATCAAACGTAGATTTGGTCTTTTCACATAGTCCCATATTTCTTGGAGGCTTTGTTCATTCCTTTTTATTTTTTTTTCTCTAATCTCGTCTTCTTGCTTTACTTCATTAAGCTGATCTTCAATCTATCATATCATTTCTTCTGCTTGGTTGATTCAGCTATTGATACTTGTGTATGCTTCACGAAGTTCTTGTGCTGTGTTTTTCAGCTCCATCAGGTCATTTATGTTCTTCTCTAAACTGGTTATTCTAGTTAGCAATTCATCTAACCTTTTTTCAAGGTTCTTAGCTTCCTTGCATTGGGTTAGAATATGCTCCCTTAGCTCGGAGGAGTTTATTATTATCCACCTTCTGAAGCTTACTTCTGTCAATGGTCAAACTCATTCTCTGTCCAGTTTTGTTCCCTTGCTAGCAAGAAGTTGTGATCCATTGGAGGAGAAGCAGCGTTCTGGTTTTTGGAATTTTCAGCATTTTTGCTCTGGTTTCTCCCCCTCTTTGTGGATTTATCTACCTTTGGTCTTTGATGTTGGTGACCTTTGGATGAGGTCTCTGAGTGGATGTGCTGCTCCTTTCTGTTAGTTTTCCTTCTAACAGTCAGGTCCCTCTGCTGCAGGTCTGCTGGAGTTTGCTGGAGGTCCACTCCAGACCCTGTTTGCCTGGATATCACCAGCAGAGGCTGCAGAACAGCAAAGATTGCTGCCTGTTCTTTCCTCTGGAAGCTTCGACCCAGCGGGGCACCTGCCAGATGCCAGCCAGAGCTCTCCTGTATGAGTTGTCTGTCAGCCTGTACTGGGAGGTGTCTCCCAGTCAGGATACACGGGGGTCAGGGATCCACTTGAGGAGGCAGTCTGACCCTTAGTAGAGCTTGAACGCTGTGCTGGGAGATCCACTGCTCTCTTCAGAGCCATCAGGCAGGGAAGTTTAAGTCTGCTGAAGCTGCTCCTTCAGCCGCCCCTTCCCCCAGGTGCTCTGTGCCAGGGAGATGGGGGTTTTCTCTATAAGTCCCTGACTGGGGCTGCTGCCTTTTTTTCAGAGATGCCCTGCCCGGAGAGGAGAAATCTGGCAGTCTGACCACAGCAGCCTTGCTGCGCTGTGGTGGGCTCAGCCCAGTTTGAACTTTCTGTTGGCTTTGTTTACACTGTGAGGGTAAAACCACCTACTCAAGCCTCAGCCAGGGTGGACGCTCCTCCCCCAACCAAGCTGGAGCGTCCCAGGTCAATCTCAGACTGCTGCTGTGCTGGCAGCGAGAATTTCAAACCAGTAGATCTTAGTTTGCTGGGCTCCTTGGGGGTGGGACCTGCTGAGCAAGACCACTTGGCTCCCTGGCTTCAGCCCCCTCTCCAGGGGAGTGAACGGTTCTGTCTTGCTGGCATTCCAGGCACCACTGAGGTAAGAAAAAAAAAAAAAAAAAAAAAACTTCTGCAGCTAGATCGGTGTCTGCCCAAACAGCTGCCCAGTTTTGTGCTTGAAACCCAGGGCCCTGGTGGTGTAGGCACCAGAGGGAGTCTCCTGTCTGTGTAGGTTGTGACGACTATGGGGAAAGCACAGTATCTGGGCCAGAATGCATGGTTCTTCAGGCTCAGTCCCTCATGGCTTCCCTTGGGTAGGGGCGAAAATTCCCCAACCCCTTGTGCTTCCCAGGTGAGGCGTCACCCTACCCTGCTTCGGCTTCCCCTCCATGGACTGCACCCACTGTCCAACCAGTCCCAGTGAGATGAACCGGGTACCTAAGTTGGAAATGCAGAAATCACCTGCCTTCTGCGTCGATCTCACTGGGAGTTGCAGACCAGAGCTGTCCTATTCGGCCATCTTGCCAGCAATTCCTGCCTATTGTTCTTGATGGCATTGGGCACAAACAGAAACGATTTATGGTACCATAACATCCTGTGCACATGCCAACACTATTTATCCACATGCTCTTATAACTGGCTGTTCATACACTAGACAGGGAGCAACATGGCACCAGGAATTGTTTCTCAGTCATCTTCGTATCTGCTGAGCTTCTCACAGTGATTGGCACATAATAAGTGTTCAATAAATGACCCAGCCACAAATATAAAATTCCTCTTGCATTCTGAAAAAGTATTTCAAGCCTAGGCTTGTTTCTTTAGCAGGTCAATGATTCTTATTGTCAGTCTGTGCCTCATAAAAAAAAGCCAGTTGTTAACCAGGTGTTAACAACTTACCAGGTGCTAACAGTTGACACTCCAAGGTTCTGGTGTTAAACCTACATCAAGACTCTTTTGTTCTTAGAGCCTAATGGAAACCTACCCTGTTAAAAGACCCACTTGCAGGTTAGAAGCCACAGCACACAGGGTTAGATACATCATGGCCCTTGGGGTCCTTCTCTGTGGCTTACCTGTCCAAAGTCTCAACTTTTATCCAAGAAGGTAGAAGAGGGAGGACAGGATGTAAACTCTTGTAACTAATATCCCAATCTTCAAAGAGCAATGGGTTATATACCGGGTGACAGGGAAGAAAGGAACCGTTGAAAAAAATCTTGTCTTTGGTTTAAGTGCATGTCACACCTTTCCCCAAACAGTTCCTTGGAAGACTAACTCACCAACACCTAAAAATCTATGTGCAGTCTTACACCACAATCCTGGAATGTGCCAGAGAGAAGGAAGCTGTGCAACTCGAAATAGGTTAAAAAGAGATATTAAAGTGAGCAAAAAAGAGGGTTTTTATGCATGCATAAACTAGTAAACTTTTGTTACTCTTTATGAAAATAGAAATCACAAAAATAATTAAAATGGGTTCAAAGACAATATTAAGAAATTCATAAATGATAATTCATTTATCATATTAGGAAAGCTAAGTATTTTTATGAAATGCAATGCTAAGCTTTCAAATGAAATGAAAAGTGGACTACCACATGCTTCAAAATGTTCCAGGTACCGTGAAAAACAATCTAACAACTAGGCAGATCAAGGGTGTTAGTCCATGTAATATACATCACATATTTTGGTTTTCTTATGCCTGAGAGCAATTTTGTACTATACACGTTGCTTAGTAAAACAATACAATATCTAATCTTCTCTTTGGCCTGCCTTATTGTCAAATGAAAACTTACTATAAAATGATACCAGCTATTTCTGGAAAAGTTAAAGGATTGCCCCCTAGTGTTCTTTAGCAGCTTATAAATTGAATATGTTCAGAATGTAATGCTATGAATACATGGGAAAATGTTTCGAGTTACACAATTTAGGCATACTGTATTTTTTAAACTTTTTCTAATTTGTAAGTGAGACTTGATACAATGATACTCTGGTTAACTTAATCCACTTCTCTTTTTCCATTTTTGTACTGTTTAGCCTTGAGAGCTGTCGGATACAGGAAATGCAGGTTAGAAATTGATAAAGTAAGGTCATGACATTGAGTCAGTTTCCCAAGGAACTACAACAGGTCTTCAAATCACACAGTTTCACTCAATGATGTTTCATGTAATGTTGATGAGAAAAAAATCAATTGCCAGCCAGGGCCACTGTCTGTGTGGAGTCTGCACATTCTCCCCATATCTGCATGGGTCTCTCCAAGTGTTCCAGTCTCCCCCACATTCCAAAGATGTGCACGTGAGGCTGAATCAGCATGTGTCAATGATGCCAGTCTGAGTGAGCGTGGGTGTGAGTGTGACTGTGCCCTGCGATGGGATGGAGTCCTGTCCAGGGTTGATCCCTGCCTTGAGCCCTGAGCTACCATGGAAGGCTCTGGCAACCTACAACCTTGAGCTGGAAAAATAGGGTGAATAATTATTTTGTTTTTATTACTCTTTCTCAAATGCTGGTATAGCTCACATTTATTTCAATGTTTAATTTCAAAGTAGGTGATCTTTATTATAAGTCTGGCGCTGTTTTTGTGACCAGAAATACGCTGTAGGAACTTAACTATTGTTTATATCAATTAGCTTACGGTAAAATTGGTTACATTGTACATCATTTCACTTAAAGCTGCAGTTTCCAAGAACCTGTGGACATTAACTGAGGACATATTGTACAGGAATGTAGGAATAGCTATGAAACCCATGTCTCACTAAGAAGACCCCATTTGTTTTCTTTATTAAGCAACTACAAAAGGCTCAGGTACACAACACATCAAAAGGTAGCACTGTAAGTATGGATTAGTGTAATAGGCTTGTTGCTTATCCGGAAATGATAGCCTATTTTCTATGGATCACAAGTTTATATGAAACTAAGCTGACACTGGCTGAACACCACACCTCCATGAAAGCAGCACCCAAATGCTCAAGCCTTCATGGAGTTGATTTGGGTGTTCCCAAAGGCTTCAGAATTCCCCTCTTCACCATTCCTTGACAGAGAGAATATATTCTCCTTTTTCATTCTCTCTAGCTACACAATTCACCCTGCAAGTTTTTCTCAAGATGACACCAATCTGTCTACTTCTTGGACAGCCTTTCTTGCCCATGAGATAATTAATCCCAATGCCATAATGCATCCAGTGGCAATGAATGCCATAATGCATGCACAGAGGATGATATGACATGTACCATCCTTGGGAGGAATTAAAAAAACAGTCACTCAATCACTTTCTGTGGTTCAGACTGAGAAAGACTGCTGGGCTGCCTGCTTGAGCCACAGGACATCCATGCATTCTGATCACCCACCCCAGATCTTGGCAGAGCAGCCTGCTATGATTTCTCCTCATTACCATTAGAGAATATCATAGCCAATTTCCTACATTTCAACTTTTCAAAGAGAGAAGCAGTTACCAGTCTCTGTATTCACAAATCCTCTTCATGTAATCTATTTCATTGCACTACTCTTTGCTAGAAGCACAAAGAAGCCTACAAATTTCTCCCCTTTGACAAGTATCAGTGTGTGTGCGTGTGCATACACATGTCCATGGGTGTGCAGGTGTATATGCACACCACTGGAAACATTTCCTAGAACTTTGTAAGTATTAAATAAGTGTCTGTTACTCTCTACACAAAAATCTATTATCTCCATCCAAATAGTAATATACTTATTATAATCTGCAAATGTATTATCCAGTAGTTACTAAACATTTTCGAGGGCATTTTTTTGTGGTTCCATTTAAATACCTGAATAAGATTTCAAACTGATTATGAGGTAAGCATGGGCACTCCTGAAAGGGTTTTATTGGAATGATCAGGAAACTGAAGAAATGCCACCAACCTGATTCTTTATTGGCACCACGTCCACTTTATATGTGGCACCATCTTTGACCACCAGCTGCCTCTCTGCATTTTCGGTAACAATCGGCTGTTCTTTATGATCCGATGATATTCGAAGCCCAACAGCCACATCTCCAAATGTTCCAGCAAGCCGGGTTATGTTAATGTGGATGGATCTAATAAGGTTCTGCCCAATAAGTATTGACTGGCGATCCGAATACAGGGCAAATACTCCATGTGGGTCATCATTTGCATAAACAGAGAACCATGTGATACTTTTCTCCAGATCCAGTTCGGCTCCTCCCTCTACAGAAACAAGCTGGATCACATAATCTTCCTCTATCTCAGGTACCTCATCTGGTAGCAAATGAACATCAAAGCTAGCTTCACTCTCTCCATCAGCAATGGTGAAAAATCCACTGGTGGAAAGAAAGTCTTCAGTAATGTCAAACTCACTACTTAATTCCCAGTAAACCTAAAATAAAAGAAAAAAACTCAACAAAATTATATAATTCAGTATATTGCACCAAATTCCCTTAAATTATGTTTTTTTCTCTATAATATACAAAAATATATATAATTGTGCATCACTATATTCAAAGCCAAACTCTCTAAGTATACGTTAGCTTGGAAAGTATACTGACTCTTTCAGGCTGTTGAATGCTATTTGCAGGACAAGATTACAAAATCTCATTATTTTACCTGCTTCTAAAATAATAGCACAATTTGAAGGGACACAGAGAAGCAAGCCACCTTAAAAATTCCAGTTCCACAAATAACTTTAGTAGTAAACCACACACAGTATTTCAAGGTAAAAAGTAGATAATTTGACAATTCAAATCAAAATTTTTGTTTGTTTTTAATAAAAAAGGACTATCTATGAGATATAAAAAATCAATCATTATTTTCCAAGAATTGCTGGCCTCAAAACTATGAAGTGTCAACTGAAGAAGTACCAGTTAATATCCAATACAGAAAGAGAGGTCAGTGTATAGAGAAATTTCACAAAATATGTTTTTCCTGCAAACAAATTACCTTGATTTGTTAATCAAATATCATGAAAACTTACAAGGGCATCCCCAAACATTCTATATAAATATACACGCAAAGACAACCTCTTAAAAAACAGTTGCTAAATGGAAAAATTCTAATGAGAAATAAGGCCCTGGAGAATTTACACAAATCATTGAGAGGCTTAAGTAGGAAAGCCTTCACGTTATAGCAAACAATAAAATGTAAAATCATTTGGTTCTTTATGATTAAGTGTGAGGAAAATCTTTCTGAACTAACTGTAACCAATTTTAAATTAGAGAGATAGCTAGAGGTTGATGCTGATGAGAGAGCCCAAAGATGTTTAAATAAAGCCTCTGTTTCTCTGAAAACTCACGTAACTTTAGTTTATCAAAAACTTTAATTAACTAGAACATGCAGTTTCTCTGTCCCTCTTAACCACATTTGTTAGGCAAACTGGTACTTTGAAAAATCAAATGAAAAATAATACCATAATCTCTCCAAAGGTGCCCTTGACTCTTCTGACAAAGAAGGTAATGAGCAGGGGCCCTTCCAGAGCCAGAGGCTCTGAATAAGTCTTCTTAGACAAAGTCTCAGGAGCAAACTGAACAACTCCATTTGGGTCACCAAACTTTTGTATCTAAAAAATATAAACAGAGAGCAGAGAAAATAATTTATAAAACAATAGGGATGAAATTATAGTATCCAACATATTAACAAACAGAGAAGCTGAGGAAATGAAAGAAACATAAAAATGACACTTGAATATACTCTACTTAGCTACCTAATTTTTGAAAACTTCTTTATCACATTGACTGTTACCTAAAACAAGTAGGTTCTTATTCCCCAAAGATGATGGGAATAAGAATCCAGAAAACTCCCATTTGTAGAATCCCAGGAGAATAGTAATTTGATGCCTGAATTTCGCTTTATTCATCTCATATTTACTACATTTAATCAGTTAATTTTAGCTAAATTCTTCCTACTAGCTATGATATACATGGAGTGAAGCAAACAGGCCCTGTGAGGACTAATTTTGTGTATCAGCTTGCCAAGACTATGGTGCCCAGTTGTTTGGTCAAACGCTCATCTAGATGTCACTGTGAAGGTATTTTGGAGATATGAATACTTACAATCAGCTGACCGTACGTAAAGGAGATCACCCTCAAGAATGTGAATGGGCCTCATCTAAACAACTGAAGGCCTTAAGAGCAAAAACTGAGGTTTCCTGGAGAAAAAGGAATTCTGCCTCAAGACTGTAACTTAGGAATTCTGCTTGAGTTTTTAGCTTACTGAACTGCTCTGCTCCACAAAACTGCAACTTCAACTCTTTCCTGAGTTTCCTTCCTGCCAGCCTATTTCATGGATTTTGGACTTGCCAGCCCTCACAATCATGTGAGTCTGTTCCTTCAAATCTCTCTCTCTCCCTCCACCCCGCTGTGTGTGTGTGTGTGTGTGTGTGTGTGTGTGTGTGTGTGTGTGTGTCTGTGTGCATGTCTGTCCTACTGGTTTTGTTTCTCAGGAAAACTGACTGATATAGATCTCAAATAAGAGTATTTTACAAACTTCAAAAAAATGGGTCATCCCTCTGCATTATTTTCAGTAGTCTTGGTCCCAGCACTTTTTGCCTTAACTAAACAAGTACCATTTTTTCCTTCAAACTATCTGGAATATAACTAGTTAATAATTTTTACATTCCCTGAAGACAAAGATATCCAATGTTTGGTATGCTATAACAAATACCTCTGCTCTAAAACTGTCAAATATTCCAAAAACACCAAATTTTCTCCAAGCTTATAAAATAAGTATCATATACTAAAATGTCTTTTAAAAAAATATTACCAATAATCAGGCTATGCAATGAGCTGACATGAAAACCAAAAAGTTTGACCCTTCAGAATTATTATGATTTTATTTGGTTTTATAATTTCCAATTTATCACAAGCTTATAGAGTTTCAACAAATGTAAATGTATTTTCTGATAAATCCATTAAATCCACATTTTGTGAGAAAAATAAAGCCATACATACGGTTAATGTAACATCTTTAGCTCTGGAGTCTAATTTAGCTTCTCCTTTCACAAGATGAAGTTTAATAATGAATGTCTCTTCAACTTCAATTTCTTCATGAGGATAGATTGTCAGAATTATGGTTCTCACTCCTCCTTCTCCTTCTCCAAAATAGAACAACCCGCTCACTGGGTCTGCAATGTCTCTATTCTGTGGCAGTAAGGCTTCTTGAGAGTTGGGTCCTACTGTCTCCCAGTTCACCTGCGGGATGTTTTTGGTTTTGGTATTTATTTAATAGAGATCAATTTTAAGCAAAAAACTATTTCAGGGTATCTAGTATTAAGAAAATATATACACATATAGGAAAATTATTCTAGGATAATTCCATCAAATTCCTGTTTCATAAACTTGTTTTTTTTGTTAAAAATAATGATATTTGCAGCTGGGTGTGGTGGCTCACGCCTGTGATCCCAACACTTTGGGAGGCCGAGGCGGGCAGATCACCTGAGATCAGGAGTTTGAGACCAACCTGGCCAACGTGGTGAAACCCCGTCTCTACTAAAATTACAAAAATTAGCCGGGCGTGGTGGCAGGCGCCTGTAATTCCAGCTACTCGGAGCTGAAACAGGAGAATTGCTTGAACCTGGGAGGCGGAGGTTGCAGTGAGCCAAGATCACGCCACTGCACTCCAGCCTAGGCAACAAAGAGCGAAACTCCATCTCAAAAAAAAAAAAAAAAAAGAAAGAAAGACAAAAAGATATTTGCAACTATAAACTACATACCTATAGTATTCATGAATAATTTGTCATCACATAGGATAAAAACATATAAAAATCTATATTAAAATACGTATTAGAGAAATATAAACATTTTAAAAATATATAAGTACAATACTGTCCTGCTGTGTGCACAGGCTGTGCCAATCAAAACCTATATAAATAAGACAACAAAACCGTGGAAAAACTCTGCTGTAGACCATGCAAAAATGCTAAATCTACTTATATTCCTAGTGTAAAAGACACAGAAATCTTCATACATTGTTATAAGAAACAAAGTTTTCTACATTTCTATGATTTGAAATGGTATGCCTCTCACACAATCTACAAAGAAAGAACATTGGGCACTTGTTTTTGCTTCTTAATCTTTCATCAGCAGCCCTCCAGCTGACTATTTCCTTCTTGAAACACCATGTCCTGTCGTCTTGGCTTATGTGATACTCATGTGCCACCTGCTTTCCTAGTTTTCCTCCTCCTTTACTTCTCAAGCTTCTCTGCTGGTTCTCCTCCCTCTGATCTCTAAATGGTGGAAGCTCAAGACTCAGCACCATATCCTTCCTGTTTCCAGATATGCCCCTTAGGCCCCACGTGTTCAAACACCTCCCCATGTGTCAACATCTTCCAGACCTGCATCTGCAGCCCTGACCACCGCACAACACACAGTCGCATGCTGCCCTGCCTATGTGACCACCCTCCCCTGGGATGTCAGTAGTATCTCAGAAGAACACGCCCAAAACAGAACTCTTAATTTCTCCTTGAGCTTCTGCATCTTAGTAAACAACCCTACAAATTATCCAGCTGCTCAAACTTAAATTCAAAGAGTTATCCTTGATTCCTGTCTTTCCCTCAGCCTCTACTTCCAGCCCAATGAATTTTTCTTCCAAATATCAATGTATACCCACTTCTCGCCATCTTTATTTCCACCACCTTGTCTGAGCCACCATCAGCTTTGACGTGGACAGTAGAGGGAAATAAACAGCCTCCTAGCCATCCTTCCTGCTCCTATGCTGCCCCACCAGCTTCTTGAATCCATTTTCCTTGCACTAGACTTAAATGAGCTGCTTTAAAAGACAATCTGGTGACATTGTTCTCTGGCTTACGATTTTCTAATGGCATCCTATTTGCACTTAGAATGAAATCTTTTATTTATTATTATACTTTAAGTTCAAGGGTACATGTGCACGACGTGCAGGTTTGACACATAGGTATACATGTACTATGTTGGTTTGCTGCACCCATCAACTCGTCATTTACATTAGGTATTTCTCCTAATGTTCTCTCTCCCCTAGCCCCCCACCCCCCAACAGGCCCCAGTGTATGATGTTCCCTGCCCTGTGTCCAAGTGTTTTCATTGTTCAGTTCCCACCTATAAGTGAGAAAATGCAGTGCTTGGTTTTCCATCCTTGTGTTAGTTTGCTGAGAATGATGGTTTCCAGCTTCATCCATGTCCCTGCAAAGGACATGAACTCATCCTTTTTATGGCTGCATAGTATTCCATGGTGTATATGTGCCACATTTTCCTAATCCAGTCTATCATTGATGGACATTTGGGTTGGTTCCAAGTTTTTGCTACTGTGAACAGTGCCGCAATAAAAATACGTGTGCATGTGTCTTTATAGCAGCATGATTTATAATCCTTTGGGTATATACCCAGTAATGGGATGGCTGGGTCAAATGGTATTTCTAGTTCTAGATCCTAGAGGAATCGCCACACTGTCTTCCATAATGGTTGAACTCATTTACACTCCTACCAACAGTGTAAAAGCGTTCCTATTTCTCCACATCCCCTCCAGCATCTGTTGTTTCCTGACTTTTTAATGATCGCCATTCTAACTGGAGTGAGATGATATCTCATTGTGGTTTTGATTTGCATTTCTCTGATGACCAGGGATGATGGCATTTTTTCAGGTGTCTGTTGGCTGCATAAATGTCTTCTTTTGAGAAATGTCTGTTCATATCCTTTGTCCACTTTTTGATGGGGTTGCTTTTCTCTTGTAAATTTGTTTGAGTTCTTTGTAGATTCTGGATATTAGCCCTTTGTCAGATGGGTAGATTGTAAAAATTTTCTCCCATTCTGTAGGTTGCCTGTTCACTCTGATGGTAGTCTGTTTTGCCTTGCAGAAGCTCTTTAGTTTAATTAGATCCCATTTGTCAATTTTGTCTTTTGTTGCCATTGCTTTTGGTGTTTTAGACATGAAGTCCTTGCCCACACCTATGTCCTGAATGGTATTGCCTAGGTTTTCTCCTAGGGTTTTTATGGTTTTAGGTCTAACATTTAAGTCTTTAATCCATCTTGAATTAATTTTTGTATAAGGTGTAAGGAAGGGATCCAGTTTCGGCTTTCTACATATGGCTAGCCAGTTTTCCCAACACCATTTATTAAATAGGGAATCCTTTCCCCATTGCTTGTTTTTGTCAGGTTTGTTGTAGATGTGTGGTGTTATTTTTGAGGCCTCTGTTCTGTTCCATTGGTCTATATATCTGTTTTGGTACCAGTACCATGCTGTTTTGGTTACTGTCGCCTTGTAGTATAGTTTGAAGTCAGGTAGCATGATGCCTCCAGCTTTGTTCTTTTTGCTTAGGATTGTCTTGGCAATGTGGGCTCTTTTTTGGTTCCATATGAAGTTTAAGGTAGTTTTTTCCAATTCCTTGAAGAAAGTCATTGGTAGCTTGACGGGGATGGCATTTAATTTATAAATTACCTTAGGCAGTATGGCCATTTTCACTATATTGATTCTTCCTATCCATGAGCATGGAATGTTCTTCCATTTGTTTGTGTCCTCTTTTATTTCGTTGAGCAATGGACATCTTTAACCTGGCTTAGGAGGTTCCGTGTGATCGAACATCTATTGGGCCCTCTGGTCTATCCTGTGCTGTTATCCCCTTAACTCCAGGCCCCGACCACATGAACCCCTCCATGCCTGAAACATGCCAGCTTATGCCTCTGCAGAAGCTATTGTTCCTTCTGCCCAAATGCTCACCCTTCTAACCTCTTTCTCCTAATGCATCTTTCAGCTGAAATATCACATCCTCACCAACAGCACTCGCAATTGTGTCTCCCAATTTTACAAGCAGAGCCCTTACTGTTATCAGATCAATTGATTTTTAGTTGTTTATTGCTCAACTCTGCTTAATAAAATGAAAACTCTGTAAGAACGGAGATGAGGTCTATCTAGTTCCTCAGTATATTCTCAGTACCTAGAACGGGGTGTGACACACAGAAAGCACTCAACAAATACTTGTTGAATTAATGAATTTTATCAGAATCATTCACTTCATTTCTAACAAGCCCTCAAGGTTCCCTGAGGACAGATGTATGCCTTATACATTTTTATGTACTTAATCTGGCTCAAAAGCTGCTGTACACATACAAGATAATTAATAAATATTGATTGACTGTGAATAAAGAAATAAATATACTTGGGCAATGAGAAAACATACTACCATACTCAGTCTATCAAAAATTATATTTAAAGTCATGGGGAACATAAATCTACCTGAATCTCTCCCAAGAGTCCTCCAGTCCGCTCCAGCACCAGTGATAAAATCATTGTGGAATTGGGATTAGGAATAGAAATTTTGCTTTGATTGAGAAACCTTATAACTCCAAAGGGAGAGTCACTCTTAGCTATTATGATTCTGCTCACTAGGTGGCGCCCAAGGACCGCTCCTCCAGTAGCTCCAGTGAGTAGAATTTCAATGGGCTCCTCAAATTCACTGCATGGCAAGAAGGAGCAATTCTGTGAGTCTAAACATATTAAAGTGCTTGTAAAATCCCAATAACCAGTCATTTTCCAAATTGGTCATACATATTCAAGGCACAGTAGTCACACATCAAGTGGTAAGAAGTGGGTGCTTAGCTAAAAGAATGAATGATTAACATCAATATTACATGACCTAGGGCAGTTGTAGGGACTTTCTTGCCCTCTTTTTAATGCTTAATGCATAAAGAAAGTGAATTAAAGGATGTTTCCACATTCTGATTAGATTATTTAAGTCTAGAGAAACAGAAAATATTATTTCCTTTATTTGAAATGAAGTGACATATGCAACCACATCGTCTCCTAGCCCCTCTTTCCCTACCCCTAGTACCCTAAAAGTATTTCACCTGTTGTTTCCCAATAGAACATATTATCTAAAGTTCTATTG
Source organism: Pan troglodytes (assembly GCF_028858775.2). NCBI lineage: Eukaryota > Metazoa > Chordata > Mammalia > Primates > Hominidae > Pan > Pan troglodytes. The sequence continues at coordinate 25,363,909 of NC_072402.2, forward strand.
TCAGTGCAAAACATATGTAAGAGTTTGAACACAATACTTATGTCTTATATGTGCCCACATTATTTTCTATATACCAACCTTTCATTGTCATCAATGATGGAGATATTTATAAAACTTAAGTTTTGCCCATGCTGAAAGGTGACTGTAGTGCCATGCAAAATGTAATCAACACCTCCGGGACTGGCAGAGGAGCTCTGAGAGATGAAATCAGCTGTCACATAGCCATAAGTTCCATGTAGCCTCACCACTGGGATCATGATCAGCCCAACATCTTCCTCCACTGTAATGGGAACTTGGAATTAACTGGTAAGCCAGACAGAGCAACTAACTTATAAGATTCAGCCAAATTAAACCTGGCAATTAAACATAATGGCACAAAGTAAGCACTCTATGTTTTCATAGTTCTTTTATCATTTTAAAGGGGGATTAGTGAAAACCTCATGACATTTTTTAGGAGGAACATAGTTTATCAGATGTTGAAAGTTACAGAGAACAGTACAATTAGCATTTAAATAATGTATTTAATCAGTAGCATTGGCATTCTCCCTCTGTGTACTACATAAAAACAAATGATCCTTGCTTTCTAAGACAATGTTAGATGGATACAAAAAAACATTTAAGTTGTTTGTGCTCATAGGAAACCACTCTGGATTGCTTCCACACATTCAGTTGAAATATAAATATGGTAATATAAATAAATGAGGTTTATGATATGTATATCATATGAATTTTTAAAAGTCCAGATACAAGTACAATTTGATTACATTTTCAGTTCCTATAAAATCTACTTGTGAATCTGAAAATGTGTCTTCAATGTTTGATTTCAACTTAAACATTATTTTCAAAAATATATTTCTTAAGGTATGCTAAATTCTGCATATTAAAATATAATTTAATAGGGCTCACATTAGCTATGGCTAAATAATACTCAATGTATATTATAAATATAAATATACACTGACCAAAATTCCCAAAGATAACGAATCTAACAGAAAACAATGAACTGAAAAAATTCCAAGTCTCATTTATTTCTTAATGCAAAAATGTAATATGATTTTTTCCAGGTATAGATTGAAGTTCACAAAATAGTGATGTATTCCACAACTTACCCATAAACTCATTATAAACCAACTCCTAAAGCAATTTTTTATGAACTTTAAAAATGGCTAGATAACCAAAGAATTTTGATAGAGGCAATGAAGCCAATCAGGTTAAATGCAGCAGTAAGATATTTATTTTTAAAGTCATATTCATATTCTGCCTTTGAATAAAATCATTTCCTAGAAAGGCAGCCATCTCTTCCTACCTGGGAAGGAATATAACCATATATTCTGTATTCTGCTTCTACAAGAGGAAAGAATTGGCAATATTAGGCAAGCTGCTACTGGGGACTGTTTCGAGAAAGCAAGATCAAGGATCCAGATACTACCTGCATCTCTAGGCCAGTAAAATATTCATTTCAAAGATGATTATTCATTAGGAAGTGAATATTCACTGATTTCTAGTCACATAGGAAATTAAATATGCACAAATTACAAAGGCTTTCATTAAAAGGTTTGAAACAGAAACATTTGAATAATCCTAATGTTAAACATAGTTTTTCTAGACAGGCTTGTTCCTAACATTGCCATTCACAGCAAGGTTCAAGACTACCCAAAGATAACTGAAAATGTATTTCAAATAAGTAAATAAATATAAAAGTGTATATGTGTAAACACAAACACACACACCCACACCAAACTAAAACAATTTACACACGGAAATTCAAACTAATGTAATTTGGAAAGTGGTAGTAAACTTACTTACAAGCTAGCTGACTGAACCTACCTTCGAAGGCAGTATACTTTGGGTCAAATTCAATGATGCCTTCTGCGTTATCATTTTTCATTATTATGATGCGAACAATGGAGATGTTTCCTATTTCAGGAGGTTGATCTATCTGAAGTCCATTTTCTTGAATGGTAAAATCATACCCTCTTCCGAAGTCATACAAATCAAAATAAAATAAAATACAACAACAACAAAAAATACATAATTGCATAGCATGAATTAAAAGATCCTCTTAGCTCCTACAACTTAGTTCTATAAAGTACTGCAATACTTTTAAAGATCCTCAACACTAAAATATTCTCTTTTTCCTGAAATGATGTTTTGAAACAGATTTCTGTGTTGCTCCCAATGAGTGGTGCCTGTACGAAGCCAAAACTAATATAAAGTTACTAAACTTGGGCAATGGGAAGATAATAAACTGTGAGGAAATCAGAAAGATGCTGTCATAAAATGAACCTTTGGGAATCACGGCTGAATACATATACAGTAATAGACCTAGTGCACTCAGAGATAGGTAAGTAAGCAGGCGGCCTTGAGATTTACAGTGTTAGGTTAAGATGATTTATTCAAAGAAATAGTGAGTGTCATGACACTAATTAAATTTCAAACTAAATCATCAAGATTCAAAAGAAATATCTCTCAATACCAACCTGGGCAACATAGTGAGTGAGACCTTGTCTCTACTAAAAACTAATTTTAAAAAATTAGCCAGACATGATGGCACATGCCTGCAGTTATAGCTATTTAGAAGTATGAGGTGAGAGGATCCCTTTAGTCCAGGCATTCAAAGTTGCAGTGAGCTATGATTGTGCCACTGCACTCTGTCCTGGGTGACACAGCAAGACTTTGGAAAGAAAGAAAAAGGGAAAGAAAGAAAAAGAAAGAAAGAAAATAAAAAAGAAAGAGAAGTATTTCAATTTCTACAGAAACCAATCATAATCAATTCCTCTATCCTTAATATAGATGGTAGTTTACTTCTGTAATGATACTTCTGCAAAAGAAGTCTTTTTTTAGATTAATATTATTCCCATCAAACAAAGCTTCAACTTCCAAGGCTTTAAAATATGACTTTAATTCCTCATGCTAAAAAATGCCGATAAACCATTTTAGTCCTTCCTTCAATTCCCAAATTCTATTCTGGTATTTATACCCTACCTAGAGTTGAAAGGTTGAAAGTTGGTGAATTATATAAAAGGCAAAATTAGAAAATTGAGATTTAGAATATTAAATGATAAGAGTAACTGTTACCAGTAGTCTGAGATGGGCTGTAGATTAGCTAATTGTACTACTTACCTTTTGAGATCAAAGAAAACCTAGAAATTTATCTGGAAGGAAAAACTTGTTTCTCCAGAATTAAACTTACATAGAAACTGCTTTTTAAAAAAACAGTAGCAAAGAAGACAAAATCCTCAAGCTCTAGCTGGTCAATAACACAAATATGATCTCACACTAAACGAGCTACTTTTACCAAATTGCATTTATTTAATTAAAATAGTCAGTGATCAGCTCAAACTTTTTACTATATTTACTAGGAGTACAAATTCATTCTCATTGCCAGGCATAGAAGCATTTTTGGGAAATCTAAAATTTGAAGGGTATGTGAGCCCACAATATTTTTTTCCCAGATGGGATGATATACACTTAAGTCACTGAGTGACATATTTTAGTTTAAAAAGTTTTTAAAGCATGATATTCACATTACAAAGGCAAAAATATTTTCATGCACAAGAAAAATGTCTTTATGATTCTTCTAAATGCAGGCATTACTCTAGTTGAAGGGCCCACCTATCTGCTATCTGGGCAGAGATGCTGGTAGGTCTCTCTCAACCTGTGAGCTGCAGAACCTGTGAGTACTTAAACATGCTAAAGATGTTTTTCCACCTCATCAAATCTGCCTCACTAAATCAGGGAATGAAAGAGACTCATTAAGGTTACTTCATTATCTTCCTTGAAAACATGGTGCACATTAATGGCCAACTAGCTTTCACTCAAATTTTTCCCCACTTTAAAACTATGGGGCAAGCATCTATGTCATTCACCCACAGAGAAGACGATACAGACTTCAGATGCATCAATGAAAGAAATCCCTCCCTTCAGCCCTTTCACAAGTATGGAAATCAAAAGAAGCAAATTCAGCCACACCAGTTGACCTCTGATTTAGAGAGCTGTTAGGCTGTGTCTTCACCAATTAGAAGCCGTTATCATATTCAACTTCCTGGCTACCCAGAGTGAGTCCACACAATAGAAACACATACTTTCAATTTTCAGAGGGAAGTTATATTTAACAAAATTTAAAAAAAAAACCCAGTCATTGTCATAATTTCCCTTCTATGTCCTGTTCTAATGTCACACAAATCTGAGAAAGAGTAGGGAAAGAACTGCTTTAGAGCTCAGTATTAATCTCTACACAATAGAACCTTCTCTCTTTCTCTCTGCTCTTTGCTTTCTTTTTCCTAATTGCCTTTCTCCTTTACCTTCCCTGGAGTTCCACCTTTGTAATTGTTAGAGAAAATTCCTCTGGGCCTTCAGGATAGTCATCATCAAGGATTTCAACATGCAGACTTTTCCTCATCTCCCCTGCTTCAAAGAGGAGCTCCCCTGCTGCAGGAACAAAATCCAAGCCTGCTTCCGCTGTCCCGCTCATCGTCTTGTACCAGAGTCGCACGTGGCCAAAATCTCCACCGGAACGGATGATTGTGATGTTAACCTATGCAAAATGCATTTTCTTATTTGATTTGGATGTTTAATCTACCAGACAATACTGTCTGTAACTAAACGTTCTATTTACCAGGATTGTGTTAAAATTACATATAAGGTTATAAAATTATATAGATTATATGTTAAAATAATGACGTTTGGAGCAAATTAATCAGTTTATGAAAACTCTGGAATAGAAACAAGAAAACATTTTCATATCTAAAAATAAAAATGATATTAAAATCTTAAGCATTTCATACTATACCCTCTGTGCTTCTGACACTCGAAGTTGCTCATGTGAAAAGGCAAATCGGCCATAGGGAGAGTCGCTGGCCACCACCGTGATGTTGGCAGTGCTGCTGGATTCACTCAGAACTCCTCCCTCACTGACTGCAGTGAGCTGAAACTCATAGAAGCTTTTTTCCTCAGGAATGTCATCGTTCAAAGCCTAGAGAAAGACAAAGAGTCATCAACAGTAGAATCTGTGGAATTTCAAGAAAAACTCCTAACCTCTAAATAATAACAACAGATTTTGTAATATTAATCTCCTCCTCATTCCCACTCTTAATCCCACACACAGGCACCTCCACAATAACAAATGCTGTTATATTAACCTTCTCCCCAATCTCCATTGTCAACCGTACACACACACACCACACACACACACACACACACGTGCACGCCAACCACAAATGCTGTAATATTTACCTCCTCCCCATCCCCCACTTCTAACCACACACACACACAAACACACCCACACATACACATATGCTCACACATGCGCACACACCAGCACAGAGAGTAAAGGGCATAACAGAAACCAGCTAATATTGATACCTGTATTACTACAATGACTGCAGACTGTTCATCTCGCATTGTCAGTTTTCCTGATGTTTCAGCAAATTCCCCCACGGAAGGAGGGAATATCCTCCAGAACACTGTGACCTCCCCCAAAATCCCTGGGCCTCGAACAAGGCTACAACAATAAACAAATGTATATCCAATACATTTCAGTTGAAGGTACTTTTCTTAAACATTTTCTCTGTCTTTTAACAGTAATCAATTTTCATCCATTTCAATAACAGTTTTCTTTTAAATAACCTCATTTACCAAACTATAAACCAAAGGAAGTCTTAAAGTTCCAAGATAGTAACACCCAAAGTATTAAGCTAGTGTAAATCTATCTTGACAGGAATACAAGCAAAAACTGATTACTAAAAGCAGAAGGTTTAAATAAATAAAAAGAAGTATTAATATTTATAGGCTTTTCACTTAACACACAAGGTACAAAATATGAAAAGTCTAAGTTCTCTAAAGACTGGAAGACCCTTCATATAAGGGCATGCTGATGGGAAGGGATAGTCTTACTTCTGGATAACTACCATGAGGATAAAGTATAAAGTCAAACCCAGCTATGCCATTGATAGTTGCTTCCCATCCCCTGTAAGAAAATTTATGAGAAACAAACTTCCCTATGATCATACTAATTTAGTTATATGATAGGCCCTGATATGGTTTGGCTCTGTGTCCCCACATAAATCTCATGTTGAAGTGTGACCTCAAGTGTTGAAGATGGGGCCTGGTGGGAGGTGACTGAATCATGGGGATGGACTTCCCCCTTGCTGTTTTCCTGATAGAGTTCTCACAAGATCTGGTTGTTGAAAAGTACATAGCACCCCTCCACCCCTTCCACCTGCTCCAGCCAGGTAGGACACATCAGCTCTCCTTTCGCCTTCTGCCATAATTGTAAGTTTCCTGAGGCCTCCCCAGCCATGCTTCCTGTACAGCCTGCAGAACCTTGAACCAATTAAACCTCTTTTCTTCATAAATTATTCAGTCTCAAGCAGTTCTTTATAGCAGTGTGAGAACAGACTAATACAGACTCTGATTTTAGAACACTTGAAAGCAAAATGTTTGGCCCTGTTGATGTTCTAAGGAATGATTTTGTAGCTAAGACACACAAGCTTGCAGAGATGAAGTAACTCCCTTATATCACATGTTTAGTAACAGAACAGAGGTGAAAACATAGATTTTCTGATCTCAACTCCATGTGCTTTCCTTGGTGTAATTTGTGCAAATCAGTCAAGAGTCAGAAACCTTCTCATGATCTAACATCAAGATAGGTCAGGATATTATTCCAATTTCTGCCCCAAATTTGTTCTCCTCTCCACAGGATGTTAACAGTATATAGAATGTTAATGCTTGAAGACTATGTATGTATTGAGAATGATAAATTTAAGACTAATGATTTAAATAAAACTTCGTAACCCCCATATAGGCAAAGAAAAATCATGAAGTCCTTACCTGATAATAGCGGTACCATTATATTTTGCTGAGGGTTCCCCAATGAGGATGTGCCTAGATGACGGAGCTATCCCAACTTCTCCTGATGCTCGCTTATCACCCCGAATAATTATTGATGCACTACCTAAATTCAACATGATATAGACCACTTTGTAGCAGATGCACATAAGCACTTAGTATATGCCTGGAAACTTTCTAAGCACTTTACACACAGGAATCTAGTTCATTCTCATGACTCTCATATCAGTAAGGTATTAATATCCTCATTTTACCTATGACACTGAAGCACATTGAGGTCTTGAAGACATGGAGGCAAATCGCTTGCCCAAGATTACATTTTAATGAAAGGGGCAGAAAAAAAAATTGGCAGTAATTGCCCTATCATGCTCATGAAAAGCAAGGGCTCCTCTACCATTGGCATTAATTTGTTTCTACAGTAACCATTTTGCAGCTCACTGCAATTGACTACATAGCTATGTCAACTGGCTATGTGGCAAAAGCAAGACTTCTTGGGGGCACTTTTTCATTTTTAATTTTCTGACTCTATCATTTGACTGTAAGCATTTATAAACCTGTGTCAAATATTTCTATTAAGATGGAAATAGAAAACTATATCAAGTATTTGAGTATCCATATAACTTAGCAGAAACTTAAAGAAAATTGTTTCCAGAAACACATATTAGGGGTTCATGACACAAAGAGCTGTATCACTATACTCTCACTTTCTTTGGCAATGGATTAATGGAATCAAGAGTGGCTTGTCACAGCAAGTGTCACAGTCAGACAGAAAGATATTAAGAATTAGGTGCAGTGGATCATACCTGTAATCCCAACACTTTGGGAGGCTGAGGTGGGAGGATCCCATGAGCCCAGGAGTTCAAGACCAGCCTGGGCAACATAGGGAGACTCCATCCCTGCAAACATAAAAATAAATTAACTGGGCATAGTGCCACATGCCTGTAGTCCTAGCTACTCAGGAGGCTGAGGTGGGAGGTTTGTTTGAGCCTGGGAATTCAAGGCTGCAGGAATCTGTGATCACACCACTGCACTGCAGCCTGGGTGACAGAGCAAGACCCTGCCTCAAAAAAATTTTTTTAATATGGTAAATGATTTACCCTGATCCAATCATATATTCTTCTATGTTTAATTAGCCTATGTGACATCTGTCATTTTAACATGATGTAGATAACTAAAGACTTATGAAAGAGTTAACTAAAGCTAACTAAAGACTTATAAAAGAATATGGTGCAGTGATGTGATTCCCTTGTTGGAAAATATCCTAAATAAAATGCAGAAATTATAACTACCCTAAGTATATACAGTGATAGATACTCTACAATTCTAAAAATTTCCTTGGACATTAAATCTGCTTTTAGTCACATAGGATGGAGTTCTTGATGGCAAAAAAGAAATGTATTAATCACCAAATTTTCATGCTAAAAGTTTCTGAACCAGTTTTTTATGGTTGGTTATTATTGTTTATAGCACAATAAAACCATTTTAGAATCATTACTCTTTTCTCTATGGATCCAAAAAACAAATCATCATATCAACTGGAGGCAAATGAGAATTAAAATGCCTGTTTCTGAAGTGTCAAAATATTTGAGTAACTACTTTCAGATGAAAACAGACGTACATAGGCTATAATGCTAAACATAATATGACACATTTAAAAATAATGTTTTATTACAAAGGTAAAGTGTGATAATTGTAAATATGTTTAGAAAATATAGGTAATCAAAAACCACTATTAACATTTCAAATAAATAATTCCAACCTCATGTAAGACATGCACATGACAAAACAGATTACATTTAGCATGTTGTCGCAAAACCTGTTTTCTTAACGTGACAATTATCCATGTAATTATGTGTTCTTAATTTTTAATGTAATTGAGAGTTTTTCCTGTTATGTCACGTTGAATGGCTGCCTAGTATTCTGACACATTTAACTAGTCTCCTACTGTTGGACCATTTAGGAAGCTGACATATTTTATTTTACATTTTATAAACACTGCTACAATAAACATCTTCATTAAAAAAAAATTACACAGCTAAGCAGTATGAAATCTTTGACCTATGACCTTACCAAGATTGGGTATTATAATTTTAATTTAAAAAATTCTTAACCTTTAATACATGTGGAAAATGGTATCTTTATGTTTTAGGAATTATGAAACCTAACCCTGTCCATTTTTGTAACTACAGGTTATTTTTATTACATTTTTTCTGAGAATTTACTTTTTAATTTCCAAAAATGTGAATTTCTCTTACCTTTTACTGGAGATATTTCTACCTCATCAATTGATATCAGCTGAATGGTGAAACGTCTGTCCTCCTCCAACACTGTGTCTTGAAGTGTGTGCAACACAATGGTCTTCTGGGACTCAGTCTACATCCAATGACAGAAACAGTGCATTTTCCAGATTGACCAAAGCCAAAGTTTGAATGTTGTCATTAGCAGAATAACGTTTATGTCCATAATCATTTTTAAGGGTGTCTTTTTTGTCACTAGAATTACGAGTTGCAGCTAGAAAGAATTACTCCACAAAAATCAGTTCTGAATACAAATTCCACTTAGGTTCTTTATGGGGAAAATGGGAAAATAATACAACCCCTAAATTTACTGAAAAATGTTAACCGTTGAAAATCCAATCTTTAAAGAAAGCCAAATGATCACACAATGATGTAAACAGACAAGGGTCATAGACTTTATAAGAAACAGCTCCATTCAAAGGAGAAAACAAAGTGTGAATGACATTAGATCACAGTTGTAGGGGCAACCACAGCCCTGAGATGCCAGCCGTTGTTCATCAACACTGGATATCCAACTCATGGTATATTTTGCTGATGTTAAATTAGTAATGGCACCTTCTAGTTAACAAAAATATCTAAAGGTAGCAGTAAAGGGCCTAATTCACAAGAAAATGTAGTTTTTCTGTCTAAGAACTTGGTCTTTTATATGCATGTTTCAGTTTTCTTTTACCTTCACCTTTAAGATTTTGTTTTTATTCATATCAGTTCCACTTGTTTCTTGCTGAATCTATTCCTAGGTATTTTATACTTCTTTCTCATAGTACATTGTTTCTCATTACTGGTAACTGATAAGAATGTTAATGATTTTATTTTTTCTTATTTTTTTTTCTTGGATCTCAGGTGCATAGTTTGAATTGGTCCTACTTCGGTCAACAGCATTGTTTCTACTGGACAACAAATGGTCTTTTATTATAATTTATTCTTTTTGACCCATTTATTAGCCCATTTCGATTTCCCTTTGCAAAACTCTTCCCATGATATTATTCACTCTAAAATGCACTGTGTCTCCTTAATTTTTCCTTCAATGCACACTGTTGAGGTTACCCATGTTTTCTTATGTAGACTCAATGTATTTTTTTTTTTTTTTGAGACAGGGTCTCACTCTGTCACCCAGGCTGGAGTGCAGTGGTACGATCTCGGCTCACTGCAACCTCTGCCTCCCAGGTTCAAACTATTCTCCTGCCTCAGTCTCCCGAATAGCTAGGATTACAGGTGTGCGTTAACCATGCTCAGCTAATTTTTGTGTTTTTAGTAGAGACGGGGGTTTGCCATGTTGGCCAGGCTGGTCTCAAACTCCTGTCCTCAAATGATCCACCAGGCTCTGGCTTCCCAAAATGCTGGGATTACAGGCATGAGCCACCGCTCTCAGACTCAATGTATTATTTTCATTGCTGTGGGGATTCCATTGTTTGCCTTTATACTATTTGCAAGATTTATCTGACAATGGCTATTTACTATTACAAATAATATTGCCATAAACATCTTTACATACTTCTTTATATGTACAGTAATTTCTCCAAGGTGCTACTGATTTTATATACAGTTGGTTCCTCTATTCTTGGATTCCTTATTTGCACATTTGTCTACTCATCCAACTTTGTAACCCCAAAATCAATATTGAGCACTTTTGTGGTAATTTGCAGACATGTACATATTGGCAAAAACTTAGAATCATTCAAATACATTTTCATGTTTAATAAGCACTATGACTCACACCTGAATAAAGTTTATCTAACATACATATTTTCTACTTAGGGTACATCACAGCGTTCTTGTGCTTAGGAACGCCGTATTTCAGCACTATACTTGGGGGCAAATTTAAACAGAAAACTCACCAACAGAAAGCACAAAAATTTAAAAAAGTGATAATAAATGGACTAGAAAAAGAACATTTGTTTACAACATGAGAGCTGAAACAAAGTCAAGGTGTTGGCTTCTTCAACCTCGGCTGGAAATGTACAAATCAGGTGAATCAAATTCTCCAACACTTTCTGTATGTCCTTGAATGACCATGAAAACACCAGAAGTATCGACTTTGGAGGTTGCAAATACACCTTAGTGAGTAGGGAAATTCACAAGTAGGGGATTGTGAATGATAAGGATTGGCTACTGTGAATCATGAGAATCAACTATATTTTATATGTTTATATTGCCTTCCACCTTATCTACTGTATATGTAAGGCAGCTCTTCATATCATGCTCTTCATTTCTCAAAGAAATCTACAACCAGTAAGAGGGGGGAAAAGGGTGATTACAGGTGGAAAATCCCAGCCAATGGTTATGAAAGATAGTAATAAATGTTCTGGGATAAAAAGGTGATGGGGAAGTTTCATAGGGGAATAAATTCAGAATATTAGAGATTCAAAATGGACTTCAGTATATTAAAGTGTCTAAAAATAATCCTGCATAGAAAGAGCCTACTTAGCTCAATCAAGGTTTTCCCAAGTCCATGTGAACCTGGAATCCCTTTTTTTCTTTAAAATTCAGAACAATTATTTCTATTCTGCTGAATAGCAGTGCAGAGCAACAGTTTGAGAAATGGTACTATATATAGGCTATCTCAGGAAAATAGAAATATAAATTTTTCCTGTTTTTAAAAAATTTAAAACCTTTAATTTTTTTATTCTATGATGTAGAAAAGGTGTTGAATTTTAAAATTTTAAAGCCTTTAATTTTTATCCTATGATGTAGATATTAAGTTGAGGTAGCAACCTGCTATTTCATTAAAATGTTTCTAAATTACAGTTGTTGTATAAAACACTTTCTAAATGTCTGTAAATTGGTTAGTTTCTTCACAAACATTATTTCATGCAATACTCAGAGCCTTTGTTTAGATTAAGCCTTATTATCCTCATTTTGCAACAAAGAACCCAAATGTGAGAGAAATTAATTTTCCTAAAGTCACATGGCATTAAACAGTAGAGTGAAGATTTGGATTAAGGTCTAGCTGGCTATAAAATCTATATCCTTTTTACTTTTCAGTGGCTACTTCCCATATCTCAAGAGAACCAAGATTGCGAAGATAGTAAAGGAGAGGAAAATAATACAAATATAGGTGATGGAAGTCTGCAAAAGTATATAAACATTTGGGAAAGGAGAACTAGACAGAACTAAATACTAAACAAGAAATGTGAATCCCAGAAAGATATAAAAAATGTAAGAGAACTATAAACACCACAGTAAAACAGTGCTCATGAAGAAATGTCAATAGTATCAAATACTAAGGGGAATCTATGCAATGAAAAATATGTAACCAATTTTTTTAGTGCAATGGATTTTAGCTAGTATGAAAAAGAAATGTTTAAGATAGATTATAAAGTAAAAAGAGCAAGTTACTGACAGATTGCAGTGTAAAATTCCATTTGTGTAAGAATAAGACACATATGTTTGGATACGCATAAAAATTTTTCAAAGGGTATATAAAAAACTGTCAATAGCGGTTACCTCTGGGAAGTAGGAATATAAGATTCAGAAGGAGTCAGGGGAATTTTACTCATTTTTCTACATCCTTCTGTACTGACTGAGGTTTTTTTGTTTTTGTTTGTTTGTTTTCCATGAGCACATATATTTTTACAGCAAATTAAAACAAAGATGGAGGAAAGAGACTTCTGAGTTAAACTGGCAGAGACTGGTTGCATGAGTTGTGCCTTCTTCAAATGCACATGTAGACACCATAAAGGGCCAAGACTAACAGAAAGAAAGAAACTAAAGATTAAAATCTTTCTAAAATACAGGTAAAATTTCACTAATGAAGGAATCAGTTTGGAGTAGACTAGAGGATACACATTCCACGCCATGAACCTAAATAACAGGAAGTACCACAAAGTGGGTGTTAAGGTTTGGCTGTGTTCCCACCCAAATCTCATCTTGAATTGTAGCTCCCATAATCCCCACGTCATGGGAGGGACCTGGCGGGAGGTGTTAAATCATGGGGGTGGGTTTTTTCCAGTGGTGTTCTCATGATAATGAGTAAGACTCACAAGATTTGATGGTTTTATAAAGGACCATTCCCCTACACACGCTCTCTTGCCTGTGGCCATTTAAGACATGCCTTTGCTCCTCCTTCATCTTCTGCCATAATTGTGAGGCCTCTCCAGCCATGTGGAACTGTGAGTCCATTAAACCTCCTTTCCTTTATAAATTACCCAGTCTTGAGTATGTCTTTATTAGCAGTGTGAGAACAAACTAATACTGGGGGTAAGACCCATTTCTTGACTTCTTTGAACTCCAGGCCACAGAGACTACACTAACCAAGAATAACTGGCTGCCACCTACCTAAGAGCTTTAGTGTTCCCACTGTTATCAGCTCTTTCATCTTTACATCAATTCTGAGTTTCCAATTCGTAATATGTAGAGAGTAAAAGGAATGGGAATGATGCACTGCATCCCAGAATTACAGATTTTTCATAAGTACATCTAATGAGGTCTCAGGCAGGGAGCACATATTTTCCTAGAAGCCCTTACAAAACTTTTTAAACGTATATATTGTAAAAATAACAATAAGCAACTATGAAGAAACAAAAGCTTGAGTGAAGAGATTAAAATAATACTATTTAATAATAAAAATCTCAAAGAAAAAATGCAATTGCAAAACTACAATGTTCATGAGAAACAATAAAATACAGAATTCAAACTGCAGAAAATTTAATCAGTGATGCATAGGACAAATTCAAGTTGTTTTAGAATGCAGAGGAAAAGGTAGAGATAAAAATGATATGCATCATGATTCTCTCTCAAACTATTGGCATAGTTGTTCTCTGTATATTTCTTTCCTCTTATCTTCCCAGGACCATTTTATTTTTACCAGCCTACAGTGATACTTAACAAAGTTTCTAGAAGTTACTCTGCTAAGAGAAAGACAAGAGAGGAAAGACATAATAGGGAGTACTCTTGGGACCAACAACAGTGGATGGGGCAGGAAGGAAACAGGAATGGGTAGAAGGCAAAGAGTCAAAGTGGGCAGTGAAAAAATAAGGTATATCATAAAAGACCAAGGGAAAGAGAGGGAGAGCTTTTCAGAACAAACTTCTCTTGAATGTGGCCGTACCCTGCATCTCAGTGGTGGATGCTCTGATGTTCACTAAGATTCCCCTTCTGGAAAGGACTTATTACCCTCATCTGACAGGCTCCTTTGCAAATTGTCTCATCTGAAGACAACTCCTTCTCACATGGTCAAATGCTCTTCCTGGCATGGTCCATACACAATGACTGCTCAACACAAGATTATAAAACTCACCATCATTCTAACTCAGACAGCTCTGAAGGGTCAGTCCCATTTCAAAACAAACTGTAGTATACGGTAGCATCAGTTTCAACTGCCTCATGGTTTGCCTTCATCCCTGCCCAATCTTGCTTCTTTCACTTACACAGGTGTTGACCTCAAGAGCACTTCCTAAAAAGCCTCTGGACACAAATCTCCACCTCATAATTTTCTCCCTAAGGAAGGTAAAGTGCAATATCCCCCTGACTCATCACTTATAGACCATTCATCAGTTCCGGAGAGTTGTATGTTTCTATAAACAAAGTATGGAGCTTAGTTGTCCTGCATAAAGTAGAAATAGGAAAGAAGGACTTTGCCCTGTTACCAAGGTAGGACTGAACAGAATTATTGTGAGAATTTCCCTGTAAGATGGGCAATGGTGACTCCACAGTCACTGTTACATTTTGAGAAAGTCCAGGAAACTATTATACAGTAAGTATTGGTACAACCTGGGATGTACTGTAGGTATAACAGCTTCTGTAGACTAGGTTTCCTTATTGCCAATGTGAATACTAAGTTGCTATGAGAACGATTTCCACCTGGGCATTATTGATGGAGTGGATACCACTAGCCATAAGTAGAACTGAGAGATGATGAAAGACATCCTCAAAACCAAATTAGAACCTGTGGGAGACATAGATCTTTGTATATATTCAGAACTAGACATACAAAAACAATGGAGCCGTTACACAGTTGTACATGAAATGTACCAGGCTGATGACCAAACAAGCAGATGGAGAGAGTGGAATCTAGAAACAACCCCATCCCTTCTAATGCAGTACTCTAAAAATGGATGAACTTATTCGCTGGAAGAAAAGATCAGACTATTTGCCATTTTAATGTAGATTTTATGCTCAAAACAAGAAAACCTTTTTAATCACCTGGGAAGTGTATCTAGCAGTAAGAATCTGGTAACTGGGAAATTATTGCTTCTTATTACTGAGGAAAATCTTTATAGACATTTGAAACTAATTTCTAAATTCTAAATGCTCCTCAGGTGAGAGGTTTTCAGATCATGGCTAGGGCACACAACCTAGATGTTTCATGAGTCATCATGTGTCAGAAGCTGAGAAGTAAACGGATGATATTCCTGCAACATCTTGATTGAGATTTAATACCATTAGGGTAATCACACCTCAAGAATGATGGCAGAACATGTGCATGGCAAATAGACTGCCAGAGGGCATCACTGATGACTTCCTTAATCACATATTGCAATACTGAAGGGAAAAAAGGTATTCGTTTCTGTGCTATCTCATGTTGAAGGCTCTGAAGAAGAGTCATTAGACTGAAAAAAAAAAAAAAAGTAAGACATGGACCATGTAAACATATTTGGTGGAATTCCTTTGGAAAACCACCTACTGAGCTTTTAATGTTTTTAATGTTTATTCTCCATTCATTTTCAAAAGTGCATAGGTTTAGACTTTCTATATCTGCTGTATATCTGCTAGAGCCAATTTCACATAGGTTTTTAAAATTTGTCGACATTTATATAGTCTCTTACAATTTTCAATATTTTCTCTTTTAATAATTATTTCCTTCTCGTCAATTCTTATTTTCTAAGTTTTTTAATTTATGAATCAGGTTTTATTGGTATTTTTGTTTTTTAACTAATTGCATTCTGGTTTCATCTTTATTAATTTAAGAAAGCTGTTTAGGTATTAAGAAAGCTGTTTAGAATCAAACATGATTCTAAAAGCAAAAACTATAAAACGACTGACAAATCTGGACTATTTTCTTCTCTCTGGCCTGTTTGTTCATCCCAGAGCAAATATCACACTGCCTTATTTACTTTAACTGTGTATTATCTGACACACTGGCTAAGTAGGGCCACCCTCCATATTCTTCTTTGGGAGTTGCTGGCTATTCTTGGCATTTTGTATTTCCATGTATATTTTATAATCAGATTGTCTCTTCCACCTCCCCATCCTCCCTTCCAGAAAAAGACTTAAGAGTTTGATTGGTAAATACCACTGTCCTGTGGTTAGGTTGGGATTATTCATTAAAAACAACTCTGTGCTCAGCTTAACTGGGCCCCATATGCTGCTTCCCCACCTTCTTTTGATTATTAAAACTAGCCAAAGAAGGGAAAGAGGAGGAAGAAATTTGAGTGCACACAGGCAACCAGAAAAATTGCATCCTACAGTGGGTTGGTTGATACTCCAGCCAAGGTTCTCAGGCTCATGCTGATGAAGACATAAAGAAACAGATCTGTAAATGTCCGACCAAACTTTGAAAAGGGGAGTCATTCTTACAAGTTACAGAAACCAACTCCATGGGCCAAAAGATTATGTTCCCCCTTCAAAGTAGATAGGACCTTGCGCCTTCACTTCTTATCACTGTGGGAGGCTGAGACACATAAAGATGGACTGTAATATGCTTGTTATTCTCAAACTACTTATTGTGTTTCAGTTTTTTGATTGGCTGAAATACTTCCTTAATTTTTTTTCAAAGTGTACATGGATGTTAAAAACTGCAAGTTTTTGTAAGTTTGACATTGTCTTATTATGTTACACCATCAGTATTTTGAGTCAGTATAGAAGTTCTGCACAGTCAGAATAGTCAGAAAGCACACTTAAAGGGAAAACTGACTAGACTTGGTAACCAAATACATGTAACGATTACAGAAAGGGTGCAGCTGGGGATGACATCCAGACATCCAGCGTGGTTGATTGGCTTTGCCTTCAATCAGAAGAGGAAAAATGTGAGAGAGGGGTAGTTTTGATGGGAAAACAGGGGCAGAATCTGAACTTAAAAATTTGACTATAGATCAGACACAGTGGCTCACGCCTGTAATCCCAGCACTTTGGGAGGCCAAGGCGGGCGGATCACGAGGTCAGGAGATCAAGACCATCCTGGCTAACACAGTGAAACCCTGTCTCACTAAAAAATACAAAAAATTAGCCAGGCGTGGTGGCGGGCGCCTGTAGTCCCAGCTACTCGGGAGGCTGAGGCAGGAGAATGGCGTAAACCCGGGAGGTGGAGCTTGCAGTGAGCAGAGATCGCACCACTGCACTCCAGCCTGGGTGACAGAGCAAGACTCTGTCTCAAAAAACTAATTAATTAAAATAAAATAAAATAAATTTTTAAAAAATTAAAAAAAAAACAGCCAGGCATGGTGGCACATGCCTGTAGTCCCAGTTACTCATGAGGCTAAGGTGGAAATGTTGCTTGAGCCGGGAGGTCGAAGCTTCAATGAGCTATGATCGCATCACTGCATTACTGCCTGGGTGACAGAATAAGACCCTTTGTCTCCAAAAACAAACAAACAAAAAAAAAGAATTTGACATAGGTAACAATAATCTATTGTACATTTCAAAACAGCTGCAGAATAATTAGACTGTTCCTAGCATAAAGAAAAAATATTTAAGGTGATGGATATCTCAATTACTCTGATTTGATTATATGAATGCATCGAATTATCACATGTACTCTGAAAATATGTATATCAATTATGCAGCAATAAAAACTTCAAAAAAAATTTGATTTCAGATATCTAGAGTTTCTGTGTGTGTGTGTGTGTGTGTGTGTGTGTGTTCTGTGATTTTTCCCCCCATCATGCATATGGATTTCCAAAAAAATCCCAGACATAGTAAATATTATCACATGAATTTACAAGTAATACTATGCAAAAGAAAATCAAAGACAGCTCTCGAGGTGTGGCCACACAGGGTGACTACAGTCACCATTCCCCTCAGCAGTGACAGCACAGTGCCCAGTGCCTAGTGCCTCGAGCAGATGGCTCTCTAGGGACATCAGGTGCCAGTTCTCCTCAGGAAGATGATCAAAGTTACTGGTGAAAGGCCCAGTTCTGAACAGAAAACTGGGGGAAGAGAGCCAGGATCTGTCAGAGGGCCAGTGGGAAGAAGCAGGGTGTAGAAAACGGAAGCAGCAAGAGTCCACAGAGATTGACCCCCAAGGAGCTTGGAGCCCCATGGAAAGTAGGTGGGAGTGCTTCTCTCCTCCCCTCACTCCTCTGACAATCTCCTGACTGCCAAGCTTCTAAGGAGCCCCTCTGTGCTAGTGACCCAAGACAATGCTATAAGTGGCTATTCAGGAACTTCCCAGGGACAGAGAACCAGGTTGCTAGCTTGTGCAGGCACGCCTATGTTTCCCTCAGACCCAAAATGAGATGGAGGGTGCCATACTGGTTGTGTACCCATAGTGCCACTGCCCTGCCTGAGATCTCTCTGCTCTAGAGTCACTGTACCACCAGATCTCCTGCAAATATACCCCACAACTGGCTCTGACGTTGGGAAGCATGGGGGACAGGTGGGTCCCAGGGGGCTAAAGGACTTCTGAAGATCTAACCCACAGTGTAGGCTGCCCATAAGGGAGGGGGAGCACAGCCCATCAAAGTCCCCTTGGGACAAAGGAAATGCAGGCATGGGGCCAGTCACTGAAGGGGGCAGCACCAATGCCTAGGGACAGTCGTAGAGAGGGAGTCATCTCCCACTCTAGACTGTTGCAGACACAGCTGTGGTTCTTCCCACTGGGATTTAGTGCATACACATAAAGAAAGCATTTTTTGTGTGTGCTTTTTTCAGTGGCTCAATCCCTGCTGAAAGTAAGCTTGTGCCACTTGGGCTTACAGGAAGAACAGGGCCCAACTCCCCGCCTTTAGACAGAGCAGCGGTGTCCCAGCAATGGCGGACAGACAAGTTGTGAAGTTGCTTGCCCTGGAGTTGGTAACAGCTCCTAGAGGGGCATATCTGTGGCCTGCAGCTGCACTGCAGAGCCAAAGGACAAAGTCTTTATGAATTGAGTCATGAGTCCTGCAACAGGGGCACGAGAGGGAAGCAAACTTCATTCCTGCTGGCTCAGGACTAGAAGTTGGTGCACCCCCTTATCACTCCCCAAGAGACCCCAATACATTCCAACATGATCGCTTTTTACCATCCTTCCCTGCCTGCAGCCCACACCAGGGCAGGTGCTCCCACTCAACATCAGACATCAGTCAACCTATTCCCAATAGGAAGGGTACGGAATCAACTTTAGTGTCCATCAACAGTGAACTGGATAAAGAAAATGTGATAGATATACACCATGGAATACTACACAGTCATATAAAATAATTAAATCATGTCCTTTGAAGCAACATAGATGCAATTAGGAGCCATTATCCTAAGTGAATTAATGCAGAAACAGAAAATCAAATACCATGTGTTCTCACTTATAAGTAGGAGCTAGACAATGGATACACATGGACATAAAGATGGAAACAACAGACACTGGGGACTACTTGAGGTAGCAGGGTGGGAGTGGGGTGTGGGTTGAAAAACTACCTATTGGGTACTATCTTCACTATTTGGGTTATGGGCTCACTAGAAGCCCAAACCCCAGCATTATGCAATATACCCATGTAACAAACCTGCACATATGCTCCCTGAATTTACAATAAAAAGGAAAAAGAAAATCAAAGACAAATTGGGGAAAAATTACAGGAGTGCTAATGCTGACTATACCTCATCAAAATGAAGGGTCCCATTCAAAGGACTAAGGTTATGTTTAGCCTTCTCATCTATGGTCCACTCAAGTCGGACGGTTCCTTTTCCTCCTGGGGACCGGACAACCGTCAATGTCACATATGAATCAGGGTCATCGGATGAAAGGGATTCATCAATCATTACCTGAAAGAAGAAAATTCAGTAAGGCCAAACAAAAAAAAACAAAAAGAGCAGGATAAACAGGTAGAATCTTATTTCTGTTTACAATGACTGCAGTTTTATAATTTAGAATGTTACATGTTATTATCATGTGGCAGAAAAATTTTTTTTACCAAATCCCACTTTCTATTCCTAGATGCTCAACTAGTTGGCATTTCCTGTCTTCTCTTGCAATTAGGTAGAGCATGCGACTGAATTCTGACCCAGAGAATAGAGGCAGAAATGATTTATGCTGCTAATATTCTTGCCATAAACACCCACACAAGACCCCACATCCTCTACTTTTCCATTTGGCAGGTGAATAGAGAGGAGGCCCAGGACCTAGAAGAGGACATAACCCCAAGATGGACAGAGTCTAGGGCCTGAGAGCTGCCAGCTGAATAAGAGGTGTCCATAAGCATCAGCCAACTGGGCACTCTGGTGCAGGATTCCTGCATGAAGAAGAAATGCACATTTACCATATGAAGAAACTGAGACTTGGGGGGATCTTTGTTACTACAATCAGGCTCCTCACATAATACAGACCTAAACTGTCCTCTGAATTATGGTGTACCTACTTTAGCGAGTCAAAATTTAAAAGTGGTTTTTATTAATCTGAGATAAAGAGAGGAGATTCAATACATTGATTTACCAGAACTATTTATTTTGTATACAAGTCCTTATTAACAGATCTAGTATATGTGAAGTACATATGTTGACTCTGTGAAGCAAAGTTCTCATTGAACCTATATCATCCATCCGCTATACAAACAGAAAATATAATACAATGCTTTCCACTTTCAACACCGATAGAAGCTTAACATGCAATACAATCTTGTTTTGTTTTCTTCATGAGATTTGCATTGATGTCAACAGCACAGATTTAAAACAAACTGAAATGAGCTTCTATTGTGTGTCAGTTCTTACATATACCTTATCTTATTTAAGCCTCATAGAAACTCATAGAAATCTGAGGGCCAGATATATACATATATTTGGAGATGAGGAGCCTGGAATCTAATTAGGGTATTTTGACTCCAAACTGTTCATACCATTCCTCAGGGACCAGTGAAATTTAGTAAGAAAAAAATAGAGAAAATTCATTATATAAGTCTTCTTTGATTCCATAGATGTAACATTTTAGTTTAGGTTTCACAAGTAGATTTCCATGGGTCTCTGCTATTCTCAGGGCTTTGGTATACTTAACCACATTGCCCTTGTGAACAGCTTGTTAATTTTGATGGATTTATACTAACAGTCTTTTCTCAATGTACCTCAGCTGTGAATCTAATCTGTGTCACCAAATAATGATAACAGAATGTTTATTGTGTGCACAATATTGTATATCTTATTAAGGTTAAAAGATAAACTTCATGTTACCAAGAAACTTTTGTGATAGGAAAGATAGGATATAAGCAAGGAAAAAAGTCACAAAGGGCTGAGCATCATGCAGCTACTATTATCACCAACAATCAAAATAGCCATGGACATCTAATGAATTAAAGCTCAAGCATGCATGCTTTACATATTCAACAATACAGTAGGAATTGGGTAACCTAAATCTTCCCTTTAGACTCTAAGACAAATTGAAAATTTGTAGCTGTAACGATATTATTTCCCAGAACAAGTGTGCTTAACACTAGGTTTAAAACACTAGAGTTTATGACCGCAGTTACAATAAAATGAACAAAAATTATTTATGAATACTAGTGTAGGTCTTCATTTTCTCTAACAGTAAAAGTAGATTATAAACACATTGTCCAGTGCCCAAGTCCAGAAGTTTGATGAAAAACGTTATTGTGAAGTTTCATCAATTGAAGATTTGAGTACTAAACGCTGAACTTGTAATCTAAACTTATAAGCTAAGAGACAATTTATAAAAAATAAATTACATATTCATGTGTAATTTTCTGCTGCTTGAGAGATATTCACAGTTACTCTTTTGCCAATCCAACACTCCTTACAAACACAGCTGCCCATTTTTTTTCCAAGGACGAGCTCATTGGGCTACAGTGAAAGTTTGTTCTCTCCCTCTTACAGGTCCCATTTTCTTATGAAATTGAAATTCAATAGCCAAATCATTAGACAGTTATTTGTTATATTTCAATTTTGGAGCATCAGGAAGTCCAGCCCTTGCAGGCAAGCTGTCAGTCTAGCCTTCCATCCACAGGACAGTAGACAATGGGCATTTCAGCAATTGGTTTATTAATTAAAAGTGATCTATGTGAATTACTGACAACCTATAAGTGATTAAATGAAGGGAATGGTGACATATGGGGCCGGAAAAGTTGCTGAGTATATGGGGATTATCTAAATATTTTTATGGCTAATTCATACCTTGGAATTTCTTTTGAAAGGTAAGGTCATAATATTATGTCATAGTTATCATGTAATAACAATTATGATGGAATTTATAGTGTTTTATACTTAAGATGTAGTGATAATTTAGTACTAGGTACCAAATATGGCTGCACAAATACTTAGTTTTCATGATTAATTAACCTTTTTTTCCTCTCTCTCTCTTTGTGGCTGAATCAATAATAATTGGGTTCCTTCTTTCAAGTCTTGGAAGTAAACAGCCAATGAGAAGTAAGAGAGAAGAAATATAGAGAAATACATGAGCTGGGTGGGGGGTGACTGTGGTGTTTTTTTCTACATAAGTCACAACAGACTAGCATAACAGTGGGTAATATAAATCCCTCACCAGATAAACCCATTGTGGGATGTAACACCCAGAGCCATGATAGAATCCTGCCTGTGACCAGATTGGTGGTCTGGCAGTAAAGCAGGCAGAGAATAGGTGGTATGGATGAAAAGTACATCTTGATCTACTACAGCCAATAAATAGGAATCTGTTCCCCTTTGTAATTTCCTGATATTAAGAGCTCACATTACTATCAAACTGTGTGCACAGGCTGGAGGATTGGCCCTTAATTCAATAGACCACTCAAAAGATCCTTGAGAAGAGACTCATACATGAAGGGTAATGAAGACTTTCTTTCCTTTTTTTTTTTTTTTTTGAGATGAAGTCTCACTCTGTTGCCCAGGCTGGAGCGCAGTGGCGTGATCTCGGCTCACTGCAACCTCCGCCTCCCAGGTTCAAGTGATTCTCCTGCCTCAGGCTCTCAAGCAGCTGGGACTACAAGCATGCGCCACCACACCTGGCTAATTTTTGAATTTTTTTTAGTAGAGACGGGGTTTCACCATATTGGCCAAGCTGGTCTCAAACTCATGACCTCGTGATCCGCCCGCCTCGGCCTCCCAAAGTGCTGGGATTACAGGCATGAGCCACTGCGCCCGGCCTTTTTTTTTTTTTTTTTTTTTTGAGATGGAGTCTCTCTATGTCGCCAGGCTGGAGTGCAATGGCGTGATCTCAGCTCACTGCAACCTCTGCCTCCTGGGTTCAAGCGAGTCTCCCGCCTCAGCCTCCCAAGTATCTGGGAATACAGGCATGTGCCACCACGCCCAGCTAATTTTTGTACTTTCAGTAGAGACGGCGATTCAACCATATTGGCCAGGATGGTGTCAATCTCCTGACCTCGTGATCTGCCCGCTGCGGCCTCCCAAAGTGCTGGGATTACTGGCATGAGCCACCATCCCTGGCCAAGACTTCCAAAACAAAAATGTAAGACACTTTCTACTCAAAATTACATGAAACGCTAGCCTGAAACAAGGCTTTCCCCTGATATGTTTAACTTACAGTCTTTTCTTCAAATCCAAATACTCCAAATGGAGAATCATTTTGTGGAATAACAACAGTTACCACAACATCATCACCAAGTCTGCCACCTCCAGCAACACTGATCAAGGAAATATTGAACGTCTCTGTCAATTCAAATTCAGCATCATCAATTACGGCGATTTCTATCATTGCAGTAACCTATGAAAGAAAGGAAGGAAGGGAGAAAGAGAGGGAGGAAAAGAAGGAGGAAGATAGGAAATGAGGAAAGAAATAATGTAATCACAGTTTTTGCTTACATATATTTTAATTTTTTAGTTGAAACCAAAAATCTCAGAAACATGGTACTAAAAAGTAGTTCTTTTTGCGTATTATATTTGTAATACTTTTAAAGTTGTGTATATTTATGGCATGTATATTTATGGCATTTTAAAGTTGTGTATATTTATGGTATTTCAAAGTCAGAAATTTACAGTCTATTATTTTCAAGATAAAACATTATTGATGTGATAAGAGTATTATTTACAGATTAAAAACAATAAATCCTTATTCTTAAAATTTTTTTAATGTCATGCAGGTTCTAACACCATTGCACAAACATAAAATGCAGTATGCTTGGTATTAATATTACATGATATGAAACTTACATAAAAATTACCACTGTCTTCTACAATTAAAATAAATCCCACTGGTTTCAAATATTGTTCTTGCAACGTAGTCAAAAAGAAAGGCAGAAAGAAAACCCAAATTTGCTATTCCTGGATGTTTATAATCAGGATTTAGTTCAATTTTCTGAGTCTATGTTAAAAGTTTTTATAAACTGATAAATAAATAAAACTTGATCCAGCTTGCAGTTTCACTATTGCTCATAAAAATATTCCAATGTTTCTGACAGACATTTATCAGAAAATGAAATTAAATCTACCTAAAATCTTTAATTTAACAACAGAGAAAAGTGAAAAACCTGGATATCACACTCAGACAGATAGAAACATGAATAAAATCAAATGCTCAAATAGAAGGTAATTAAATTGCCTGCACCTCAAATCTGTGCTGTAGAATACAGAGTCCCTTCCCTAGAGGATGTGAATTTTCAGAATAAGTAGGATCCTATGGATGCTGGTTAATGATGGAACTTGAACCTCATGCACAGATAAAGTGCTGATAATGTCATTAAAGTTGAAAGGCTGCTTCAATGAATAATCAATGTATTTGTTTCTGCTTTTAACATAAGAATCTCATTGACTTGCATTCCAGTTTTTTGTTTTTTGTTTTTTTTGAGATGGAGTCTCGCTTTGTTGCCCAGGCTGGAGTGCAGTGGTGCAATCTCGGCTCACTGCAAGCTCCGCCTCCCAGGTTCACGCCATTCTCCTGCCTCAGTCGCCGTTATAGCTGGGACTACAGGTGCCCGCCACCACGCCCGGCTAATTTTTTTGTATTTCTAGTAGAGACGGGGTTTCACTGTGTTAGCCAGGATGGTCTCCATCTCCTGACCTCGTGATCCACCCGCCTCGGCCTCCCAAAGTGCTGGGATTGCATTCCACTTTTTTTTTTTTTTTAAAGATTTATTCAGTTTTATTTTGTACATATTAGTGCTTAAACGTAGAAATGAAGCCATCTACCAAATAAAAGAATTAATAGTACATCTAGCTTTCTGCAACAGTCAGCTAGAAGTATAGTTATATGGTACTGTAGTCAACCAGGACTTTCTAGCTGGTGTGTGTGTGTGTGTGTGTGTGTGTGTGTGTGTGTGTATGTGTGTTTATATACACACACAAGTATGGCTGTGTTATTTTATTTTATTTTTTATTTATTTATTTATTTATTTATTTATTTTTTATTATTATACTTTAAGTTTTAGGGTACATGTGCACATTGTGCAGGTTAGTTACATATGTATACATGTGCCATGCTGGTGCGCTGCACCCACTAACTCATCATCTAGCATTAGGTATATCTCCCAGTGCTATCCCTCCCTCCTCCCCCAACCCCACCACAGTCCCCAGAGTGTGATAGTCCCCTTCCTGTGTCCATGTGATCTCACTGTTCAATTCCCACCTATGAGTGAGAATATGCAGTGTTTGGTTTTTTGTTCTTGAGATAGTTTACTGAGAATGATGATTTCCAATTTCATCCATGTCCCTACAAAGGACACGAACTCATCATTTTTTACGGCTGCATAGTATTCCATGGTGTATATGTGCCACATTTTCTTAATCCAGTCTATCATTGTTGGACATTTGGGTTGGTTCCAAGTCTTTGCTATTGTGAATAATGCCGCAATAAACATACGTGTGCATGTGTCTTTATAGCAGCATGATTTATAGTCATTTGGGTATATACTCAGTAATGGGATGGCTGGGTCAAATGGTATTTCTAGTTCTAGATCCCTGAGGAATCGCCACACTGACTTCCACAATGGTTGAACTAGTTTACAGTCCCACCAACAGTGTAAAAGTGTTCCTATTTCTCCACATCCTCTCCAGCACCTGTTGTTTCCTGACTTTTTAATGATTGCCATTCTGACTGGTGTGAGATGGTATCTCATTGTGGTTTTGATTTGCATTTCTCTGATGGCCAGTGATGATGAGCATTTTTTCATGTGTTTTTTGGCTGCATAAATGTCTTCTTTTGAGAAGTGTCTGTTCATGTCCTTCGCCCACTTTTTGATGGGGTTGTTTGTTTTTCTCTTGTAAATTTGTTTGAGTTCATTGTAGATTCTGGATATTAGCCCTTTGTCAGATGAGTAGGTTGCGAAAATTGTCTCCCATTTTGTAGGTTGCCTGTTCACTCTGATGGTAGTTTCTTTTGCTGTGCAGAAGCTCTTTAGTTTAATTAGATCCCATTGGTCAATTTTGGCTTTTGTTGCCATTGCTTTTGGTGTTTTAGACATGAGGCATTCCACTCTTTTTACTTAGGAAATGTTTCAAGTTCTAAATCTGCTTTAAAAGCTCAGGATTTCAAAAATATTAACAATAATGGGTTTTTCTGTGTAGGAAAATCTATATCTGTATGCTTACCTTTTAACAGCATTTACTACCGCCCCCCATGAGCAACTAATAAGTTGACGCATACTCTGGTAATTTGTCTAGCCAAAATAAGGCTACCTGTAGATAGAGGTGCTAGTTAAAGTTACTAACATTTTCATGGTTGTTCATATGCCTTTTCCACTTACTGATAAAAAAAGGTATGAAAACATCTTATTCTTACATATTACAAAATGCCAAGTTTATAAAATTTGTAATTCTTGGGGAATGTTTTATAATATTTAAGACTGGTTAGCCTAAATCTAGAATATTGTTTTTCAATTTTTCAAGTTTTAACTATTTTGTTCATTTTCTCTTATTTTAGTCAATTTTTTTAATTATAAAGGGCATTTTAGATATTAAGTAAAAACTGTCCACACTTTTAGTGCAAATTCTAAATAAATATCTATGTTTACTGGCATTAAGAAACAAAATAAAAGATAAAAGAAACTAAAGTCCACAGGAAGAGTCTAGTTCATCAGACAGTTTTCTATACATTGTTAGGCACTTCTAAGTCAATTATTATCCTGTTTTGTAACTTCTATTTATTTTAAATAAAACTGGGGCAGGGGGTTCAGAAAAGGGTAAGATTGTTGTATCTTTATAAGTCTCTTCCTATGCCCATTAATAAATTATATTTCAATTAATAATATTTGTTTGACTTAACATAGAAACATTTAGAGTATAATGCATTTAGCAATCACCAATGTACATTCATTTGATGGATGCCTACAAAATGTCTGAAGCACAACTCAAAAAGGCTAATATGTTAATGACTGGCATACCTGTTTATCTGCAAATTCAAGAATCCCATGAGATGGTTTAAAGTCTTCCAGGCCAGCACTGTCTGGTGATGCTTTCCAATAAACATTTACTGCCCCAAAGCTTCCAGCCAGCCGGACTACAGGAACTTGAAGAACGTTCAAGGGTGGAGGCACCTCATAGGCAGTAATAACTTCCCCAGCGCCCTTTAAGTAAAGAATATAAGTTGAAAGGCAAGATAAAATGGTAACTCTCATAAGTCATCTTTCTAAAGTTATTGTTTCTACTTAACTTTCTATATTTCACCCTTTAAAGTAGAAATTAATAGTCAGATATAAGTATGCATAAAAGGTCTTCTGAACTCTTATATTTAATGAAAGTAAACTTGTTGAATCCTTTGGTCTAGCCCAAAGAGACCTAAGAATTAGTTTATAAGACAAATTTGGTTATTTATCTATTTAAAAATAAATACAGGCAAAGCTAAATGTTTTGCAGAAAACATATTATAAAACACTGGCCAAATCAGCAGGGAGAGGCCTCTGTATGACTGTAAACAAATGAAAGTTCATCTCACTCTAGTAACATGAAACATAAAAATTCCTCTGGGATCGTCATTTTCTTCTATCATTATCTCAGCTATTTCCATTCCAGGCCTCCGCACACTTGGCTGTCCTGTAGAGAAGTCAGAGTTCACCAGGTTCACCTCAGTGATAGTGACAATAAATCCTTCCTCCAATTCAGGAAGGTCATC
This sequence comes from Pan troglodytes, assembly GCF_028858775.2. Classification (NCBI taxonomy): domain Eukaryota; kingdom Metazoa; phylum Chordata; class Mammalia; order Primates; family Hominidae; genus Pan; species Pan troglodytes. The sequence continues at coordinate 25,392,178 of NC_072402.2, forward strand.
CTGGGGGATGGGGGAAAAAGATGGTGTTTCATTTTTTTTTAAGACATTTAACTTGCATTGAATACTTGATATTTTTCAGTAAGGAAATAATTGACTTTGTTCACAGGAATGGGCAGCTCTGTCAAACATAAAAAAGATTCTTGTTATATTTTAATACATTCCCACTGACCACTTCAGAATCTATGGAATATTCTAGCTCACTGGTGATGTTTCAATGGAATCTTCACACTCATTAGCAAATAAAATAATTTTTAAAAATCTATCCTGAAATTTTGACCATATTCTATTGTATGTTTTACATATTTAATATCCCAAAAGAAAATTTAGGAAACACTGGCAAATGCTACATACATTTTTAAAGCAAAAGCTCTAGACTTGAAAATCTAGATATAAGCCTATATTTAATTTTTAAAAATTTCTTACTTTGTTTTTGCATAATGAAAAATTTCCAGAGATAAAAAATACTCTAAAAAGGGGGGGAAACCCTCATTTCTATCCCATCCCTTATATCTTTCCCAAATTATACTCTTCAGGAGATACTATTACCTAAAACCACTAATACCACTATTAGTAACACTAACATTATATAATATCATATTTATTTAATAACATATAATATATTCTATGGTATATAATATATAAGATTAATACTATTTATATAATATAAAACAACATTTTATTATTTTATAATATTAACACTAATCCACTATTAAAATTTCTTGTGCATCATTACTGATATAGTCACATATTCTCCCCCTCTCTCTCTGTTCTTCTCTCTCTCTCCATACATACATGGATAAATACAGATAGCTAAAACCAGATCTAAACCATCTGAAGACTAATCTTGATTCAAGTAATCATATCATGAAAGGAAAATACTGTCCTATTAAATGAATAATAAAAATAACCAGATTGATTTGGGCATTTCATTTGTTGTCATTAGTTTAAAAACTGACAAAACAAAATTACAGTGGATCCAATCAGATATAATTAATCTAAATTCAGTGCTTCAAAATTCATTCAAACAATATTCCAGTTCAAGAATAAATACAAGTAATAGACATCATTTTTGCCAGCCAGTTATAAAATATTATTCATTATTAAATATTTAGGTGGGTGGCAACAGTAGAATACTTACATTTTTATGTTTAAAAGAATCCTTTTATTAAAAAAAGAAGATTTTTACTTACAAGAGCATCACAATTTTACTTAAGAGCATTTTCCTCTATTTTAGATCACATTCATTGCAGCCTTGACTTACCGGCAAAATGGAAACTTTGGCATGAGCTTCTTTTATGTTTTCTTTCATTATTATTATTGTTTCTTGCAATACATAATCTTCATTCTCAGTAGCTTGATTATCGACATGCAGTAAGAAATTGGGTTGAGCTCTCAAGTGAATGGCAATATCCCCAAGTAGTCCTTTATCTCGAGCTAGTTGTAACTGAAGAGTGGTGGTGTTTTCTGTGAGAGAAACATGCCACGAGTAAATAGTCTTTTCTATTTGCTGTCAATGCTGTTACAAGGACCTAGAGTGGAACACTCTACTCTATCCCTTGTAGACAGTTAAGGAAAAAGAAGTAAAACAAAGACAATGTATACTCCCAAGGATCATTCTGGGCTTGGTCTTCCTGGTCCCCAAAGTTGGGCAGAGAATCACCATCCACTCCTAGCATTATATCCCAGTTCTAATCCCCCACTTCTGATTCTCTAAAGCACCCTCCTATGTTGCACATGTCATACACTTTAACAGAAATTGCTGCAAAGTCTTAGGGAAGTACAGATATGCAGGTTGAACAGAGATGATAATTATAAAGGCTCAAAAGATTCTTCAAAAAATGAAAAATTATATATACAAAGTCATTTAATGACTAATCATTAAGAGTGATTTTGTTCTTACAGTGACGTGCCTATCATGAGGCTCAAAGTATTTCACAGCACCTAACTTTTATTTCATTGTTTAGATTTTAAAAACTTAATTTGCCATATTAAAGACCCAGGAACATAACCACATGTTGTATTTTTCCCATTGACTATTCAAATGAAAGGTACTTGAAAGCTGGATGTCCATGTTATTATGTGAAAATCTTAGAACCTTCACCAGCAGCTAATATGAATAATTATTTGGGTGATGATTTTAGTACTCAAAAGAGAAACTGACCACTGTACACTTCACAGGATAAAATTATTCTAATTACTATTTTGGATTAAACAATTAATACCTTTAGTGCCATGTACATTTCATTGTGTTGCTCATTGTTCTCTGTAACTACTGAAAATCTATAGAAAATATAGCTGAGTGAAGAAAGAGAACAGATGAATGATGAAAAAGATAAAGTAAAATAAAAAACAGTCACCTCTACTGCACTCACAACTAAAATATTAATATTTCTAATATAATGTATCTTTTAAAAGACACATTTCCTATAACATTACTGCTAGGTGATTTCACATGATTACCAGATTTAACAACAATAAACAAAAAGGACTGAGTATGACCTGCCAAACTGAAAAAGTCATATAAAAAGAGAAATTTACATTCCTTATAAATATGAGAATTAAATTATCCAATGAAGCTTCTCATTAAAACTTGAAAGATATTTAACAATATTTACCTTTAGGCTCTGCTACTCTAATGAAGACAGACGCAGCATGCCAGCCCACCAAGCCAAAAGGTGAGTCATTGGGCAAAGTTGTTATAACAGACTTGCTTCTGTCCTGATCAATAGTAGCACCTTCGTATGAGTCCTCAACCCCTTCTGTGGTGATACGGGTGAGGGTTACAATCACAACCTCTGATAACTCTGGTATATTATCAGCAAGAATAGTTAGAGTGATTGTTGACAGTACCTGGCCTTCAGTAAATGAAATCTAGAATTTTAAAGAAAGAAGATGTTATTTATTTTGTAATTGTCACTATGTAGTAAGAATATTTTAAAAATTGATTTTCTTTTATTAAACCCATAACTTAAATAGCAAGAGATATTTAAGCAACATAATAATATGATTCTACAAATCAGATGCCTTTCATATTAACAGAAGATTGTTAGGAAAAAGGAAGAGCAAACCATTTATAAACTTTAAGCTAATAAAAAAAAAATGCAGCCAAATTGTCAAATACTGGAGCCTGAATTCCATTCTAAGATAAAGTATACAGTCTCTCTGGGAATCTAAGTTCTAGATACCATATACAAAGATCCATAAAGATAAAATAAGGTGGCATACTAGCTTAAAGATTTTTCTCTGCAAAACTTTTGCCCGGATTATTTCCTTTGACTAACTCTGAACAGATGTATCACTAAGCAATGAATCAACTAAAACACAGGTGGAGAAAGAAAGATAGGGAGAGATGCAAATCATAGCATCTCTCTTCTCCTTTTATGTCTCTCCTGTCTAAAGAGTCAAATCCAAATTTGCTAAAAAGCATCTGAAGATCTTGCTGATAGGACTTCTTGAATGCCATTTTTCACTGATTCCCACCTCACACACCACTCTCCAGCAATGCAGCTACAAACTATTTATAATTACTCAAACTAGCATTATAGGCTGATGTATCTACCTTTGCTGACATTCATTTTTCCACCTGGAAAAGGCAATGGAGAATATAAATTCAAAAGCTCTATTCAGTCTATCATTGATGGACATTTAGGTTGATTCCATGTCTTTGCTATTGCGAAGAGTGTTGCAATGAACATACATATGCATGTGTATTTATCATAGAATGATTTATATAACTTTCAGTATATACCCAGTAATGGGATTGCTGTATTGAATGGTATTTCTTTCTTTAGGTATGCAGCCATAAAAGAAAAATGAGATCATGTCTCTTGCAGGGACATGGATGGAACTGGAGGCCATTATCCTTAGCAAACTAACACAGGAACAGAAAACCAAATACCACATGTTCTCACTTGTAAGTGGGAGCTAAATGTTGAGAACACATGGACACATAGAGGGAAACAACACACACTGGGGCTTATTCAAGGGTGGAAGGTGGAAGAAGGGAGAGGATCAGGAAAAATAACTAATGGGTACTAGGCTTAAGGCCTGGATGATGAAATGATCTGTAGAACAAAACCCCATGACACCAGCTTACCTATGTAACAAACTTGCACAGGTACCCCTGAACTTAAAATAAAAGTTAAAAAAATAAATTCAAGAGCTTTATTAATAAAATCAGAGGTCAGAAAACTACTGCCCAATGGCCAAACCCATTTGTCATAAATCAAGTTTTACTGGAACACAACCAAGCTCATTCAATTGCATATTGTCTATCGCTGCCTATATTGTCTGCTAATATTGCTTATATTGCCTAGCACAATTCTACTACAAAGGCAAAGCAGTAGTGAAAGAGACCAAATGGCTCACAAAGCCTAAAATATTTACTATCTGGCCCTTTACAGAAAAAAGATATACTAGCTCCCTGAATGAAATAATTAATTCTTCCAAACTATAGTCTATGTTTAAGGTACCATTATATATTTAAATTAGAAATAATTGTAATCATGTTTATATAAGAAATGATAACTGGAGAAACACAAATCAGAACATATAGAACCTGACAGACACAACTTACAGTTCTGGTAGCTTACCTAAAGTAAATATTAAATGCAATAGAATTTGCTATAACATTCTTAATATACAGAAGCTCCAATCACGTTTGAAATAATACAGAAACCTAGAAATGATGAACCATGATATATACCTGTCCTTTTTTTGAGACAGTTCCATGAGAGTTCCTTTAAAAGAACTCTTCAGAGAAGCATTTGGGCAATATACACAGACTATCTATGAAACCAAAGGCAAGCCAAGAAGACAACCCATCTTCCAGCTAGGAACAAAAGGCTCTCTGATCCCTCTTGTTGTTAATCATGTACTTATTTGGCTCATTCTTATTCCATTCTTGAACCTCAGCTCCAACTTTATACTATTCTCCAGTAATAGATAATCTCGTCGTCTGCCCAGATCCCTTCTTGGGGCTGATGTACCCATCCCTCGGCTGCTGGGAACAACAGGTTCTGTGCTCCTCATTGGGAATCACCCTTTGCTACAGCAAATTGTCTTACTCAAGGTTATACCCAACCCTGAGGGTGGCCTAAAGTCAAGGACTGCTAAAATGGGGATATCAATGGCTTAGCTCTAAACTGGGAACAACTCCTAAGGATCAGCTCATCTCCTGAACTCAGTTGCAATCAACCTCAGTTGCAATTGCCTGTGGATCAACTTCTCCCTCTGCACATCCTCACCTTCCTCACATCCTCATAGATGTATCTCCCCAAAATCCTTCTGTCCACAAATCTCAATCTCAGAGTCTATTTACAGGAAGCCCAACCTATATCACTCCACAACTCAGATCTACTTTTTCATAAGTCCGACTGTTTTACACAGACTTGTTCCCTACTTACTACTTCCATTGTGCCTAAACCTGGAAACCACATTTTGATCCTATTTGGTTGATTTTATCCTTCTAACAATGTAATGCACCCACAATGTGGCCAACGAATGTACTGAAACTCAAAAAGAATGACTTTTTAAAGGACAATTTTGGTTTTATATTTTTTTAAAAAAGAACAATACCCACAACCAGAAAACTAACCTTAAATTGTATCCCTCTCTACAATGATTAGTAGGAATTCAGTGTTGATATGGTCAAACTCAAACACTTCATCCTTAAGGCAGGATTTGGTCCCATACATCACTAGTAACCATAACTTAAAAGTGTTTCCCATAACTTTGTAAATTACATACCACTCCTGAGGTAGGAAATATATCACTAATACTTCCATCAGCTTCCCATGCTATGGTTATACGGCCATATGTTCCTTTTAAGCGTTCAACGTTCAAGGTTACTAGGCTATCTTGCTCCATTTCTTCCACTTGCTTATATAATGAATTCTGAAAAAATACACAGAAAGTCACAAGGGGTTCCCTGAAATTACCTAATCAGACTTCTTTTTTTGTCTCATGTTATTATGGATTTGCAAACTTTGCGGTCCTAAGCAACATGACATAGTAAGTGAAAACGACAATTAAAAAACAGTCATATAGAATGACCATGATTTAAAACACACATGTTTGAATAAGTAAAAGACTAAGTGAAAGTAAGCAAAAATGTTAATTATTATAGGATTATTTTATGTTTCTGTTTCTAAATTTTTCAAATTTTGTTCAGTGAACATATATTACATTCATACTCAGAAAGCGTGTACTTTTGTAAAAGTATTCATAGCATGTAAAAAGTTTGTAGAAGAGAAAGGATATAGAGTCAGGAGAGTAGGGAAGCCTTTCTGGCAATCCCACTAGGTCTTTGTTTCCTATTTGTAAAAGAAGAGCTTGACCTATATGGTTTCCAACATCCCATCCATGCACAACGATGTCATGAGAATTAGAGCTTTCTCCTTGATCACTGGCAAATGTCTCTTATTCTTAAATTCATATCCTCGGAAATGTTTCTGTGGGCTCTTCTGCCTCCTTTGATGGTGTTTCATCCTTAGCTCATGGCCTTTACAACTGTTTTTTCCTGCCTGAAATATCCCTTTCCCTTATGATAGAATTACTTACTTACTTTCTTCTTATCTATGCTTCCTAGCCTCTTTCTTTTGTCCCAAACTAATTATCTGTTTCTGTGTGACTACACCATTCTTCACCAAACATACACAACATCTCTTGTCAGCCATTTCATGAACTGTTCCTCAAAATGAATGCTTCAAAGAATCTCTTCTTACAATACCCCTGGATTTTCCATATGCAGTAAAGCAAGAATATGGAGTGTAAAGATTTTTGAAAATCTTCCCATTCAGGTCACTATGATAACCTGAAAAGAGATTCCCCCATTAATTTCTTAAAACTTATGAGAGCTTTTACTTAGAATGCTAATTTGAGTAGCGATCCTATCCTTTAGCAATATTTTACACAGCATTTTAACACATTGTTACAGATGTTACATTGTAATAAAATCTTGCTCCAGGCAATCAAACATTCCTAAATAAAATGCCTTGATTTTAAAATATGCACATAATTTATTCACAAAAGACAATGCCTTTTTAAAGAGCCAGCTCTCTCTGGCTCCATGCCCTCCATCAATGAGGGTTAATAAAATGAGCACTTCATGCAGCCAGAAAATATTCAAGAAATTCTCATTATCTGCTATATCTCATTTTGAAATGAGATTGTCCAGACATCAAAGACCTGTAATGAAGAATTCTACTGAACAGATTGAAAGAATTCAGTATCTATTGGCAAGTATTGAATAACAGTAATTGTACGTCTCCAGAAGAATTTTGGAACAAGCTTCATAAAGGGAAATCTACCATGCTCAAACAGCTGAGGAATAGCATGTGCTCTCCATCTGCTGCAAGGCTGCAGGGTGAGAAGATGGAACCACACAGCAGAGCATGTCGGTTCTCACCCCAGGAAGCCCAGCTCTGCCCTATAGACTTGTATAAGGCCTTGAGAAGGCCTTGTAAGTGTTCTGCCTCTCCCACAGAATGACAGGTTCATCCTAAGCCCTTAATGTGTGCCAGGCACTTTTCTGGGTGCAGGGATAAAGCTGTGAGCACAGCAGTATACCAGCTCTCATACTCTTCAATTCTAGCTAAAAAAAAAAAAAAAAAAAAAAAACCTTGATGATAGATAGACAAACTAGGCAATTATAAGTGTCATAAAGAAGAAACTTTTTATGAGGATAAAAAGATACAGAATGATGGTGGGGAGCTGCAATTTTCCATCAATGAAGATCTTTCTGGTAAGGTATCATTTTGCAGAGATCTGAAGAAAGTGAAGAAACAAGTGAGTACCTAATAAGAATAGGTTCCTCTTGTTTCTTTCTAACTCTCCCCACTCAAGACCCAGTTCACGTCTTAGGGTTGCCTTCTCCTTCACAGTAGCCACTGGCCACATGTGGCTATTGACCAATTGAAATGTAGTTAGTGTAGCTAGTCTATAAGTGTAAAATGCGCACTAAAATTTGAAGACAAGATATGAAAAATGTAAACTATTTCCTCAATAATTTTATGTTGATTGTATGTTGAAAAAATATTCCAGATACATTGGGTTAAATAAAATATATTAAAATCAAATGACCTGCTTCTTTCTACTTTTTAAAAAATGTAGGCTGCTAGGAAACTTAAATTTACATATGAGGCACACATTATATCCCTATTGGGCAGAGATGCCTCAGAGGAAGCTGATCTATGCTTAGCTCCAGGAATGGACCAGATTGAGTAGTAGTGTAAACTTCTGACCCTTGCATGCAACAGACACAAGACTTTAAGCACATCCAAAACTCCTCATCTTATCCCCTAAACCTGCTCTTCCTATAGTCATCCATATCTCAATGAGCAGCAAATTCATGCTTCCCATAGCTCCATCATTTATTACTGTAATAATTCCTAACTGGTCTGTTTCTGTCCTTGCCCACTTACAATCTATTCTCTATACTATGGTCAGAGTTGTTCCTTCTAAAATGTGAGTCAGATCATTCACTTTTCTACTCCTCCCCTTCAAAGGCTCTCTAATTCCCTCAGGGCCCAAACTCATTACAATGCTAATGGACTTATGCAGGAAAGTGTTCACACAGCAGACCTGACTGCTATCCTTAAAGGCTTGTTCACAGGTCGGCTCTCCGCTGGTGTCTGGGAACTTGGATTTCAGGAGACTTCCCACCATTCTGGAACTATTAAGCAGCTCCCAGTGCCTAAACTGCGTAATAATTGTGGTTTAGGCTGAACATTCATTTCTTTCTGAGAGTCTAGAATTTTGGTATGTGCCAGGCAGAGGGTGCGTGCATGATCAGACCCCAGTTAAAATCCTGGGCACTGACTCCCTAGTATGCTTCCCTGGTTGGCAACATTTTATACATGTTGTGACAACTCAGTGCTGGGGAATTAAGTGTGTCCTGTGTCAATGGATGGGGGTGGGAGGGAGAATCTTAGAAGCTTGCCCTGGCTTCCTCTGGACTTTACACCCCATGAGCTTTTTCCCTTCAATGATTTTATTTTGTATTGTTTGCCGTAATAAATCATAGCCATGGGTATGACTAAATGCTAGGTCCTGTGAGTCCTCTTAGTGACTCATCGAAACTGTGGGTGGTCATGGGGATCCCTGACACAGAGTCCTGGCCCTGCACCTGTTGAACCTCATACCCTATCACATGCAGACATCAGCCACAGTGGCCTCCTTGTTGCTCCAGGTGGGCAGGGCTACACTGCAGGGCCTTTGCTCTTGCTGATGGGTCCTTCTGCTTTAAATGTTCCTACCCCAGATATTACATAGCTCACACCCTCATCCCCCACCAGTCTTTGTCATTTTGTCATTTCCTCCAAACAGCCCTTACTGATCATCCTATTTTAGATTTCCCCACATACAACCTCCACTCCCTCCCTTGCATTCTCCATCTGCCTTCCTTGCCTAACGCTTCTTCATAGTACACTCATCACCATCAGATATAGTACATATTTTCTTATGTCTGTGTTTACTGTCTTTCTCCCCTTGCCCTCTCTAGAATTTAAGGACCATGAAAATAAAGAATTTTACCATTTTATTTTCTAACTTGACTGTAGCATCTGAAACAGTATCTGGTACCTAACAGGCATTTGTTAAATAACTGCTGCATGAATTAATGAATGAATGAGTGAGTGGGCTTGTTACCCAGTTCTGGACAATGAGACATAAGCCATTTTCTAGAGTCTTTTGGGAAATGTCTTCTTTACTTTGAGAATCTCATAAAATATCTCTCTCTGCCCCAAATGAACATGAACAGAACATAGTAACCTTAACAATAACATCAGCTTTCAAACAACCAAATGAAAGTCAATTTTGTGATGGGAAAATAGAGAGATGGAAACAATCTCAGCCAAAATGACATGGTAGAGTATCCAACTAGTCCCGAAGCTCACTTTCTCTGAGGACATGCTCTTGGTGTGCAGGCAAATTTGGGTTAGGTTTTCCTCATATGAAAAATATTTCAGAGAAAGATACATGATAGCTGCAGCTATAACTCAAATTAAGAAGTAAGAATTCACTTTGCCAAAAGGACTAAATGATGCAAATAACAGATGTCCTTTTGCTTGCTGATAAAGAAATATGAAATCTGGGCACGGAAGTAACTTAGGATTTGCATGGTTCTCTTTCCTCAGGAAAAGACAACTACATGCCCAACATACATATAATTACAACCCTCTCTCTCTCCTCCACCCTCCCCCCACTCGACCTCTCATTCTCTTCCCCTCTCCACAGAAGTAACAAAGCATAATAGGACAGTAATATATTTGTATGTGATGTGTATATCACACAGCATATATTGCATTTAGCATCTATTTCATCCTTTCTCTCTGGTAACAGCTAACAGCAGAGCCAAACTTTTAGACCAAGATCAACTTGTAACATTTCAAAGTCAATCCTATAAAAGGAATCTGAAAATAACAAAATGATTAGGACAAGTTGACTCAGAGTCCAGTGTGTAAGACTGTAAATTGCAAAATGTCAGTAGAATTCACCCTAGAATGCACATAAAAGGGAGGCAGGGGAAAGGGAAGGGAGAGAGGCTGATGATACTCAAACTATGACTTACTGAGTGCTAATAATAGCTAATACACAAATACAATAAATAAAACATTTTGCATTGCAAGTGTGGGGTCTTCAGTATCATTACCTGAGCAAATGCAACAATTCCATAGGCATCATCATTAGACAGAATGGTTATTGTTACAGAATCATTAATGCCAATCTCTGCTCCTCCTTTGGGATTTTTAAGTTGAACTTTGAAGGATTCTTCTTTTTCTGGAACTGTATCATCAAGGATATTTACTGCTATTGTAGCTTCTCTGTCACCAGGTTCAAATATCAGTTCACCTGAACTACCATAAGAAGCATATACAAAATAAGTCAACTACAACAAATTTAAGATATATACATAGTAGACTACTCATTACATTAATTGATATTAAAGGTTTGGAAGAATCACAACATTTCATAACTAAAATTTTAATCCAAAATATTCATGTAATACTGATTAACTTGGTAGAAAAGATATTAGAAATATGGATAATAACCAAATTTCAGGCTGATAAATAGCTCTTATATTTTGTATATTTTTCAGTCACTAAATAAAGACTTGGAAATGAGCTGTCATACAAAATTACAGTGAGCATAAAGATACTTAGCAAAAAATGTTGAACCTACCCAGGAATAAAGTCAGAATGGCTGGAAATGTAGGCTAGCTCATATATATGTGAACGAGTTCCCACTAGAGCTATTAAATTCTTGCTTGAATTAAGGGACTTTACTGTAACAGAAGCCACATCATAAGCAGAAGGTACTTCCAGAACAAAAGAGAAGTGATTAAGCTCCGAATTCCAGCAGTAAACAGCAGACATATCTTGGCCAATAAGAAGTATGTGGGCTGCAGGAAGGAAAGAAAAAACAACTAGAGTGAGATATAAACTGTCACCTCCCACACTCCCTGCATCGGTTCCAAAGCAAAATCTTCCAAAATCTCAAAGTTCCATTGTGATTTCTGAGGTAACTAAATATACTTCAATTTCTGAAATAACTGGATGTAAATAATAATTTTTTAAGTGCTTTAGAATGATCAAGCCAGCTTGATGAGGTATCCATACCCATTTAATAAAAAAGAAATTACTGGCTGCTAAAACCAAAACTAATTTTAAACTCTTTTATATTCATCTTAATATTTATTAGATAGCATAGTAGGATATTTTAAAAAGTGAAACATACTCATAATCCCATCATGAAATGTTTCATTTTCCTTTCTAGTTATCATTCATATGAATTCATAATTGACACAGTTATAAACAGTATAAATACAAAAAACTCTTAATTAACAATATTACGCCATGTCTATACTATTACAGTTTTCTGTGTTTCTACATAGTTTTCACGTCTATAATTTCAGTGCATAGATAATATATATGGTTGATCAAAATATATTTAATAATTTCCCTACATTTGATATTTGTTATTGTATATTTAATTATTAAATATTAAGTAGAGACAGAATTATTCATGTTAATTATCTTCACTTGATAAATTATTCAAGTTAATTAATTAGGCCAAAGGATATGAACAAATTTATGACTCTTAAAGTATATTCTTCCAATGTTCTTGAAATGTTATCAGGAAACCATACTTTTGATAGTTCAAAGCAAGGCTGGGTGCAGTGGCTCACATCTGTAATCCTAGCACTTTGGGAGGCCAAAGCAGGAAGATTGCTTGAGCCCAGGAGTTCGAGACCCGGCAACATAGTGGGAGCCTGTCTTTACAAAAAACAAAAATTAGCCAGGCATGGTGGCAAGCACCTGCGGTCCCAGATGCCTGGGAAGCTGAGGTGGCAGGATCATTTGAACCCAGGAGGTCAAGGTTGCAATGAACCATGATCATGCTACTGCACTCTACCCTAGGCAACAGAGTTAGATCTTGTCCATATGTATATATATCAGTTAATAGGGTTGCTTCTAAAAAAGAAGTAAAAAATAGCCAAAGGACATATTTATATCTACACAAGTTAAGAAGGAAGGGGGCTTCCTATATTATATACAATACTAAATAATTTCCAGACTTAAATAAAACTGGGAGAAAAAATGAGAAATCATAGAAAAACATGCACAAATTCCAGTACTTAGATAAACACATTGGAACATAAAGATATCAAATGAGGCCGGGCACGGTGGCTCATGCCTGTAATCCCAGCACTTTGGGAGGCAGAGGCAGGAAGATCACGAGGTCGGGAGATCAAGACCATCCTGGCTAACATGGTGAAACCCTGTTTCTACTAAAAATACAAAAAATTAGCCGGGCATGGTGGTGGGCACCTGTAGTCCCAGCTACTTGGGAGGCTGAGGCAGGAGAATGGCGTGGACCCAGGGGGCAAAGCTTGCAGTGAGCCGAGATCGTGCCACTGCTCTCTAGCCTGGGCAACACATTAAGACTCCATCTCAAAAAAAAAAAAAAGATATTAAATGAGATTGGTTAGATATTAAAATAGCACCAAGAATAAGAACATATGAGCCTCTTCTACAATTTTAGCCCATAGGTTACAATGGAAAGCCCCATATCCTTACTCTTACATATCAAGAACCACTGTTCGTGCTTATTTATAGTAATGGACTTAAATACTACACACTTCAGCAAACGTTGCATAAAAAGTTAAGGCAGTCAATAAAAAGGCTATCAATAAATTTGCATTTTAAATGGCCATATATTTTTCATCAAGTTTTATAAAACTGGAGACATTGAGTAAAAAAATTAATTCAGGGGCATCTCAACATCTCTGAAGTTTAAAATGAGCTGATTCAATAGTCTCAACCAAGATAACCTCTGCCTGTAGCAAAATGACCTTCTGTACTTACGGACTTCCAATGTATATCAGCAAACCAAGACCCTCCTCTAAACTCTATAATCAGTAGCACTTACTCTGCATGTGAATGGCATACTTAACATATTCCAACCAAACTCATTTTCTCTGCCCCTAAAAGCCTGGTCCTCTCCCAAGCAATCACCACCACAAAAGTTACAGTACTACCATTCACCCACCAGTTGCAGAAATTAGGGCTCATCTTTGACATCCTCTTTCTTGTCTCCCTCCGTAGCTAATCTATCACCAACCCCTGTGGTTTTACTTGTGAGACATCATCTGAATCAATCTACTTCTCTAACCAGCATCACCTACCACTTTCCAAGCTTCATCTTTCAACATCTCTAAAGAATGCGCCTCCAGCTCTTTCTCAGACATCTTCTCTTCTAACATTTAAGTTTTTCCTCCATGGCAGCCACACATGCATGCACACCCGTGCGCACACACACACATGCTCTGTCTCTTTCTCTCTGCCCATCTCTCTATCTCCACCTCCCCATCACCTCCTCAAGAAAGGCATCTCAATACTTTTAGGATAAAGACCATAATCCTTTAAGTCCCTATCTGATTACATCTTCAGTTAAACCCAGTATCACTGTTCCCTTACTGTCTGTATTTGGGCCACATTGGTCCCTTTCCAGTTCCCTAAAAGCACATGCTCACCACCACCACCTGACCTCTCTTTGCCTAGAACCTGATCCATCATCAACTCTGCCTCTTCAACTCCTACTCAACATATAATTCTCAATTAAATGATTCTTCCTTAAGTAAGTTTTCTGGGCATCTCTTAGACCAGGGCAAGTCCTCTCATTTTGTAGTATGAAAGTATTCTATCCTTTCACAGCAGTTATCCATTTATAACTAGAAACTTATATGTATGATTATACATAATATCTCTCTTCCCTGCTACTTGTAAAACTTCTTCAGCGCAGGGTTTATATGTAGTTTTGCTTACCCTTGTTTCCCCAGGGTCTATCAATGTGCTTGGCACATAATTGCACTTAAAAATATCTATTAACTACTAAAGGAGAAAAGGGTGAAAGCGAAGATAAGTTTATATGTCCTTGTAGTCTTTGTCATATTCATTCTTCTTCTTCCATTTAAAGAATTCAGTCACCACCCAATAATCTCTGTCAAGTCATTAACCAGAATAAATATGTGATCCTCATGGTTATAGCTCCAATCTAATACTTTTAATAAAATATTTGACACATTCAAAATAAGAAAGCCCTTGAACATTATTTAATGCATAATTTCAGCTTTCAGGAGATCTATAATAAGCCATTCTAAATAATTACCTACAATCTTTTCATACTTCTACAGCCTCAAGTCATAGAAACAAAAGAAATAAAGAGACCTCACAATGGGTCCTTTAACAAGCCGCTGGCAGAATTTTTTGCAAATTCTTTTAGAAATTATGCCTATTATATATTTTTTAAATCTTTAAAGAGAATTCTATAACTTTAATTAATGGCCCTTCAGGCAGCACTCATCATCCTTAAAAACATTCATTAGGCAACTATTTTGAATAATAATAAGTGACTCAAGGAGACATAGTCCACTTGAATACTTGAGGAATAAGAAAAGCAAATATAATAAAGGTAAAAAATTAAAGGACAGGTAGACAAAAACTAAACAAATATATGATGAAAGATACATAATTTACTCAACAAATCACTTGTTGAATGAATGATAAGTTACTCAAGTTGTATATCTTAGGATAATAACAGATTTATGACGAGTCAAAGTGTTGACAACGTAAAGAGAAGTTATTTAAGGAAAGAATGAGCAGAACAGAGACAGGCAGAGGACTCTGGTGGCAAAGTAAAGATAGTGTGGAGGCCAGGAAGTGATGTAATAGTCCAGGTAGGAGGTAGCTGGGGGCTGGGAGAATGTGGTATGGGCATTCCACAGGGATGAGGAGGAAGGAGTAGAAAACATGGAAACAAAGTACAATGTGAGAAACAATCTATAAAAAGTGAGAGGTAAACAGAATGACATCAGCAAGATGGTGGAATAGGAACTCTCTGGCTCCACCGTTTTCTACAGAAATCCAATTTGCAACTATTCAGAGACAAGAATACCTTGATGAATATCCCAGAACATGGGAGTGAGGCTGAAACAACCCCTTGGACCACAGACAAAGAACAGCTACACTTGAAGTGTAAGAGGAACAGTTTCTCTTTGACTATGTTGCCCCTCCCCCAAGCCAGCACAGTCCGGCACACAAGAGATTCCCTGGGAACTGTGGGTTTTTACAGAGGGAAGAGAGAGTGGAGTTGGAGGCAGACATTCAGCTTCCCCAACATTCTGGGCCCATTCACAGGTAACACTCCCTTGTCTTGCCCCACTGGAAACACTAGCTATCAACAGGGCTAGACCACCTGAGGTCACTTAGAAACAACGAACAGGGATAGGGCTCACAGTGACAGACAAGCAGATCTTGGTGGTGGCTCTGCCTTGTGGCCAGTGGAGGCACACCACCAGAAAGGATACCCAACAGCATTGCTCTGAATGAGGCACAGTTGACAGGCCTCCCAGGCCCAAATCCCTGGCCAGCTTCCATAGCCAGCCTGCGTGCTCTCCTTAAAACTTCCCCAGGCCAGGAGATAGCGGCATGTTGATAATTATCTGCTGAGTAAACATCTAGCTCCACCGAAGCTTAGTGATTGAGCTGCAACCCAACCAAGCTCTAGAGTACTCTTTAGTCCTTTCTCAGGCCAGAAGGCAGGGGTACATTTGTCATCATTCACAGAGGGAGCATCTGACCTCACCTAGATGCAGCCACAGAGCTGTGACCTAGCCAAGCCCTGGTGATCTCCTTCACAGCCACTTCCAGGCCAAGAAGCAAGGGCAGGTCAGCATTATCCACAAAGGGACCCTCTGACCCTTCCCAGACCCACGGATTATCCAAAGAGAGCATCTGACCCTACTCACACCCAGCTGCAGAGCTGTGACTTAGCCAAGCCCCAGTACTTTCCTTAACTTCACTCCAAGCTAGAAGTTAAAAGCAGGTCAGCAATTATCTGAATCTAGTCCTGCCCAGACTCAGCTAGTGAGCATCAATCCAACCAAATCCTGGGGCTCTCCTTAAGCCCTTGCCAGGCAAGGAGTCATGTGCATGTGTGTGAATGTCTTCTGAGGGGAGCATCTGACTCTGCTCAACTCCAGCAGCTAAACAGCTACTAAACCAAACCTCAGTGCTCTGCTTAAGGTTACCCTAGTATGGGAGGCAAGCCCATGTCCATGCATATCTATGCAGCATAGCCTGCAGTCCTGCCTACCCTGAGTAGTTAAGTAGCAATCTAGACACCTCACCCAGCCTCCCAGCCAAGTAGGTAGCCCTGCGCAGATATAGATCCCAAACCACAGTACTATCCAGCCAGAGAAGACAATCTACAACACTGATCAGAGGCAATTACTAAGTCCAGGCAACAGTTCTGACTTACGGAAGACCCCAACCAGAGATGTCACTGGATCTCAGAGCACAGCCAGCACTTCCATTTGATCCCAGGTCACAGGTAACAGCCCAGCCCAAATACAAAACATGATAACAAAGTCTACTTGTCTGGGGTCACTACCAACTAACCCAACCAGAATCCCAAGCTAGACTAAATAGTGAAGTTCTATCACCACCACAGAACACTAGAAAAGCCTGAAAAGGGTGGCTGTTTCCTCACATGTGCAGATGCCAACATAAGGATTTTTTTTAAATCAGGGAAAATATGACCAAAAGAAACTAATAAAGTTCCAATAATGGATCTTGAAGAAATGGAGATCTATAAAATGAATGACAAAAATTCAGAATAATTCTCTTGAAGTTCAGGGAACTATAAGAAAATACAGATGAAACAGTAAATGCAATTTGGAAAACAATTCATTAACAAAATAAGAAATTTGACAAAGAAATAAAAACAAACAAAAAAACAAACAGAAACGCTAGAGATAAGGAATACAATGACTATTCTAAAAATTCAGTAGAAAATTTCAACATCAGACTTGATCAAGCAGAAGAAAGAAAATTAGTGAATTAAAAGATAGGATACTTAAAGTTATCCAGTCAAAGAAGCAAAAATAAAAAAGAATGAAAAAGAATAGAGAAGGCCTATAGGAATTATGTGACACAATCAAGAGAACTAAGCTGTACATAACAGGAGTTCCCAAAGAAGAGAAAGAAAAAATACCAAGAATCATTATTTTTAAAAATAATGGCTGAAAAATGCCTAAATCTGGGGAAAGACAACACTATCTAGAAATTGGAAGCTCAAAGTTCTCCAGTCAAATTCAACTCAATGAAGAGTTTACCCAGACAAAAATCAAACACAAAGAAAGAATACTGAAAGCAGCAAGAGATAGAGAATATAGTCGCATTCAAAGGAGTCTCAATATGGCTAATTAGCAGATTTCTCAGCAGAAACCCTGCAGACCATGAGAGAGTAGAATAATAAACTCAAAGTAATGAAGAAGGGGAAAGAAACTTCCACCAAGAATACTTTACTCAGGAAAGCTGTCCTTCAGAAACAAGAGAGAATTAAATTTTTCCCAGACAAAGGCTAAGAGAGTTTGTTACCACTCGGCCTGCTCTATAGAATTGCTAAAGGGAGTTATTTAAGCTTAAATGAAAGTCTGATAACTAATAACATAAAACATGAGAAAATTTAAAGAAAACTGAATGTATAAGTAATATAGTCATGTTCAGGATATTCTAATAACGTAAGGTGATTATATAAAGCAAATTTATCTCTGAGGTTTAAAAGACGAAACTATTAAAAATAACTGTAGCTATAATAAACTGTTAAGAAATACAAATTACAAAAAAAATTCTGAGATCAAAATCATAAAAGTTTTAGGGGAGAGAACATAAAAATATAGTTTTTGTTTGCTATGAAGTTAATTTTTTATCAATTTAAAATAGCTGTTTCTGAGTACAAGATGTTTTATGTAAGCCTCATGGTAACCACAAAGCAGAAAACTACTGTGGAAGCAAAAACTATGAAAAGAAAGGATTCAAAGCAGACCACCATAGGAAACCATCAAGCCACAAAGGAAAACAGCAAGAGAAGAAGAAAGAAACAAAAGATCTACAAAACAAACAGAAAACAAATAATGAAAGGGCAGTAGCAAGTCTGTTCCTATTAATAATTATCCTGAATGAAATTGATTAAATTCATCAAAAGACACAGAATGGCTGAATGTATTAAAAAAAAATAAGATCCAATCATATGCTGCCTACAAGAGACTATTTACCAATAACGACACATATAAAGTGAAAATGAAGGAATGGAAAAAGGCATTCCTTGCAAATGTAAGTCAAAACAGAAGGGTAGATATATCAGGTAAAATAGACTTTAAGTAAAAAACTATAAAAAGGGACAAAGAAGACCATTCTATAACAACAAGAGGGTAAATTCATCAAGAAAACATAGCAATTATAAATATATATACACCCAACATTGGAGCACCTAAATAATAAAGCAATTATTAAATGATCTGAAGGGTGATATAGACTGCAATACAATAATAGTAGGGGACCCCAGTATCCCACTTTTAACAATAAACTGACTAGACAGCACATCAATAAGAAAACACTGGACTTAATTACACTGTAGACCAAATAGACCTAACAGACATATACAAAATCTTCTATCCAACAGCAATAGAATATACTTTCTTCTCAAGCAAACAGAACATTCTTCAGGATAGACCATATGTTAGGCCACAAAACAAGTCTTAACAAATTTAAGAGCACTGAAAGCATAGCAAGTATGTTTTCTGATCATAATGGCATTAAGCTAGAAATCAATAACAGAAGAAATCTTGGGAAATTCACAAATATGTAGAAATTAAATATACTCTAAACAATAAATGACTTGCAGAAGAAATAAAAAGATACCTTATGACAAAAATAAAAATAATATACTAAAATGTATGGTATGCAGCAAAAACAGTCCAAAAAGGAAAATTTACAGCAATAAACGCCTGTATTGAAAAAGAAAGAAAATCTCAAATAAATGGTCTAATATTACAACTAAAGGAAATAGAAAAAGAACAAACTAAGCCCAAAGTTAACAGAAGGAAGCAAATAACAAAGAGCAAAAATAAATAAAAGACTAGAAAAACAATAGAAAAAAATAAATAAAACTAAGAATTGGTTTTTTTTAAAAGAAAAAGTTGACAAACCCTTAGCTACATCAACTAAGAAAAAAAGTGCAGATTCAAACAAAATCAGAAATAAAAGTAGAGACATTACGACAGATACCACAGAAATACAGAAATACAAAGGATCAAGAGAAACTACCACAGTTATGTGCCAAAAATTGGATAACCTTGAAAAAATGAATAAACGTCTAGACACATAGCACCTACTAAAACTGAATCATGAAGAGATAGAAAACCTAAGCAGATCAATAATGAGTAAGGAAATTAAATCAGTCATAAAACGACTCATATCAAAGAAAGTCCCAGAACCTGATGCCTTCATGGCTGAATGCTACCAAACATTTAAAGAGCAAATACCAATCCTTCTTAAAATACTCCAAAAAATTGAAGAACAGAGGATAATTCCAAATTCATTTTACATGGCCAGCATTATCCTGATATAAAGGCCAAAGACCCTATAAGAAAAAAAGAAATTACAGGCCAATATCTCTGATGAACAAAGATGCAAAAATCCCTAGTAAGACAATAGCAAATTGAATTCAACAATGCAATAAAGGAATCATTCACCATGATCAAGTGGGATTTATTCTTGGAATTTATGGATGGTTCAATATATGCAGATCAAGAAATGTGATTCACTACACTAAGAAAATAAAGAATAAAAACCAAATAATCATCTAAATCGATGCAAAGTATTTGAAAAAAATCAACATCCTTTCATGATAAAAGCTCTCAAAATAATAGGTATAGAGGAAATGTACTTCACTAAATAAAAGTCACATATAACAAACAAGTAACCAACATTATACTCAATGGTGAAAAGTTGAAAAAGGTTTTCTCCAAGATCCTGGCCAAGACAAAGATGCCCACTATTGTCACTTCCTTTCAACATAGTTCTGAAAGTTCCAGCCAAAGCAATTAAGCGAGAGAAAAAAATAAGACATACCTAAATAGGAATGGAAGAAATTAAATTGTCTCTGTTTGCTGACAACATGTTTTATACATTGAAAACTCTAAAGTTTGCATTAAAACAAACTCTTAGAACGGATAACTGAAGTCAGTAAAGTCGTAGGATACAAAATCAACATACAAAAATCTGTAGCATTTCTATACACTAATAACTAGCTATCCAAAAAAGTTAAGAAAACAAGCCTATTTACAACAGCAATAAAAAATAAGATAAAATATTTTGGAGTAAATTTAACTAAGAAGACGAACGACTGGTATACTGAAAACTGTACAACACTGATGAAAGAAATAGAAAAAACCACAAATAAATAAAAAGATATCCCATATTCATGAATTGAAGGAATGAATATTGTTAAAATGTCCATGCTACCCAAAGTGATCTACAGATTCAATGCAGTCCTTATCAAAATTCTGGTATCATTTTTCTATTTTCACAGAAATAAAAAAATATTTAAATTCATATGAAACCACAAAACACTCTGAATAGACAAAACAATCTCAAGCAAAAAGAACAAGGCTGGATGCATCACACTACCTGACTTCAAAATATAAAGCAATTATGATCAAAACATCTTGGTACTGGCATAAAAACAGACTGACTGATCAAATGGGATAGGATAGAAAGCCCAGATATTAACTCACACTTTCACAACCAATTGATTTTTGACAAAGGTGCCAAGAACACACAATGAAGAAAGAGAGTCTATTCAATAAATGGTGTTGAGAAAACTGGATATCCACATGTGGAAGAATGAAATTAGATCCATTATTTCATACCAAATACATAAATCAACTCAAAATAAATTAAAGACCTTAAGTTATAAACTACTCAGTGAAAACGGGGAATATCCCCATGACATTAATCTGGGCAAGGATTTTTTGATTGACTCCAGAAGTTGAGGTGACAAAAGCAAAAATAGGCAAATGGGATTGCATCAAATTAAAAAGTTTCTGCACAGCAAAGGAAACAATCACAAAATGAAGGGACAACCCAAAGAATGGGAAAAAACATTTTAAACCCATACAGCTATCTGATAAATGGTTAATATCCAAACTATATAAGAAACTCAAATAACTCAATAGCAAGGAAACAACCCAATTAAAAAATAGGCTAGGCCGGGCCCAGGGGCTCACGCCTATAATCCCAGCACTTTGGGAGGCTGAGGCAGGTGGATCATGAGGTCAGGAGTTTGAGACCAGCCTGGCCAAGATGGTGAAATTAGCTGGGCATGGTGGCAGGTGCCTGTAATCCCAGCTACTCAGGAGGCTGAGGCAGAAGAATCCCTTGAACCCGGGAGGCAGAGGTTGCAGTGAGCTGAGATTGCACCACTGCACTCTAGCCTGGGCGTCAGAGCAAGACTCTGTCTCAAAAAAAAAAAAAAAAAATAGGCTAAAGACCTGAAAAGACACTTCTTAGAAGATGCCTTATATATGGCCAACAGGTTCATGAAAAAAATGCTGATCACTAATCATTAGGAAAATAAAAATTAAAACCAAAATAAGCTATCACCTCACACCTATTAGAATAAATCTTATAAAAAAATAAGTGTTGAAGAAGAGGAGAAAAGGAAATGCTTGCAGATGCACTGTTGGTAGAAATGTAAACTAGTAAGATGTCGTGGAAAATGGTATGGAGGTTCCCCCAACAATGAACAGAATGATCCAGCAATACCCACTTCTGTCTAAGAATATGCCAAAAGAAATTGAAATCAGTATGTCAAAGGGATATCTGCACTCCCATGTTCATTACGGCACTATTCACAATAGCCAAAATGTGAACTCAAACTATATATCTATCAACAGATGAATGGATAAAGAAAATGTGGTATATATACGCGATGGAATACTATTCCGCTTCAAAAAAAGAACAAAATTCTGTCATTTGGGACAACATGGATGGATCTGGAAGACATTATGCCAAGTAAATAAGCTAGGCACAGAAGGACAAATACTGCATGATCTCACTAGTTGCGGAATCTTTTAAAAGTTGAATTCATAGCAAAGGGTACAACAATAGTCACCAGGGTGGGGAAGAGCAAGAGAATGGGAAGTTGGTGGTCAAAAGGTACAAAATTTTGGCTAGACAGGAGGAATTTTTGAGATCTGCACACCAGGGTGACTATAATCAATAATAATGTATAGTATATTTCAAAATAACTAAGAGTACGTTTCAACTGTATCATCACAAAAATGTTAAGTAAGTGATGGATATGTTAATAGCTTGATTTAATATTCCATGTTGTATACATTTATCAAAACATCATATTACACTCAATATGTGTAATATAATTATAACTTGTAAATTAAAAATAATACTAATTTAAAAGTTAGACATAAATAACCGTGATTCCTGGTCAGTAGTTGAGATGACTGAAGGTAACACTGCCTAAATGTTAAATGCTTGATAAAGAAAGCAGTAGTTGGGCACCTAAGGGAAAAATTCCAAATACTGACTCCTGTATTTGTGCTAAATCTTCTAGTCTTCGCAATCAATATAATTTACTTTGTACATTTTAACATTTTTGAGTTCGACTATCCCCACGCATGGATGTCTCCGAAATCCAAACCTTTAACTCCAATTTCTTTCTGATTCTAGTTCCACATCTCTACTAACCACCTACACATGCTTCTATATTATCTCAAACTAAAGACACCTATAAACAAGTTCATCACATTTCCCACTACAGACATTTTCTGTGTCTTTTCCTAATTTAAAACCATTCTCCTCCCAGTTGCCAAGGTATAATAACTTTTGCTCCCCACATTTGAACAGACATCAAGTGCTGTTGAATCTTCATTTCTAACTTCTCTTTCCCACAAGGATATTCATTTCTAATTTCTCTTTCTCACAAGAATCTTCATTCCTAATTTCTCACCCCAGCTAAAGGCCCTCTTCAACTCTTGCCCAGGCAGTTGCAAGTTACTTCATCCAGCATATTCTATACACCAAAGCTATGAGGAGTTGTAAAACATGCCTTTGATCATCATTTGCCATTGAAAAGCCTTCAAGGATTTCTCTATCTCACTACTGCTGAGTGTGATCCAGGGATCTAAGAGACACTGAAACCCTTTTAGAGAATTTCAGAGGTCAAAACTGTTTGCATAATAAAATGAAAATAATGCTGTTTTCATAATAATGCTGTTTTTCTACTTCATTCTCATTCTTTCATGAGTGTACAGAACTTAGCAGAGGCTAAATGACTGATAATACTGCAGTAGACTGAATTCAGATGCAGACATGAGAACCCAGACTCAGACAAGTACTGCCTGATCTCACTTATATGTGGAATCTGAAAAAGTCAAACTCAAAAAAGCAAATTGTAGAACTGTGCTTGCCAGGGGCCAGGGCATGAGAGAAATGGGGGATTTTGATTAAAGAGTACCAACTTTCAGTTATAAGATGGGTAATTTCTGTGGACCTAATCTACAGCATAATAACTATAGTTAACAATAATGTATTGTATACTTGAAATTGCTAAGAGACTAGATTTTAAGTGTTTTCTCAAAAAAAGGTAAATATGTGAGGTAATGGATGGGTTAATTAGCTCAATTGAGGAAATACATATCATTATATGTATATCAAAATATCACATTGTATATCTTAAATATATACAATGTTTGTCAATCAAGCCTTAATAAAGATGGAAAAAAGTTAATTAATTAGGAGAATCAGTTGGGCACAGTGTCTCATGACTGTAATCCCAGCACTTTGAGGCAGGAGGATCTCCTGAAGCCTGGAGCTCAAGACCAGGCTGGGCAACACAAAGAAACTCCACTTTTAAAAAAAAACTTTTTTTTAATTAGTGGGCATGATGGAGCATGCCTGTAGTCCTAGCTATTCAGGAGGCTGAGGTGGGAGTACGGCTTGAACTCATGTGTTCAAGGCTGCAGTAAGCTATGATTGCATCACTACATTATAGCCTGACAAATGAGCAAAATGCTGTCCCTTAAAAAAATTAATTAAATACATAAATAAAAAGTAGAATCTATATACCATGTATTAAACCAGACATTAAAGAGATTTTCAAAAATTAAAATAAAACCAATGCCATTCTTCTCATAAAAGTGTTCGTTTTAGAAAGTGTTTTTTAAAAATAACGTTGTATTTACACATAATGAGTATATTGCTGTCATTTTAAAATAAATGACTTTAAAATTTCTCAGTTTTAATCTCTTACACAATAAATATGAATAGATTCTAAGAGCAAAATGTGTGAAAACTGCTGGATGATTTGAGGCACAGGCACACCATGTGCCTGCCATTCCAGGCCATCTTCTCTAGATTCCAGTGTTGTATCTCCAATCTCAGCACCACAACATTCTGGTCAAATCCTCTGTCCCTGGCACTTGCATCTACCAATGGTGCCCTCAATGCTATAAACACTTCTGCCTTTCTCCTTTGCTCATACCTTTCCCTCTGCCCAAAGTGTGTCCTGCCAATCCACACAGACATAGCTCAAGCTCTCTCTTGTCTCTCTTAATCACTCCAATTCTACCCCTCACAGAGCAAATGCTATTGGTCATTGAAATGGTTTGGCTCTGTGTCCCAACCCAAATCTCATGTCAAATTATAATTTTCAGTGTTGGGGGAGGGACCTGGTGGGAGGTGATTGGATCATAGAGGCGGATTTCCCGCTTGCTGCTCTTGTGATAGTAGGGGAGTTCTCCCAAGATCCAGTTGTTTAAAAGTGTGCAGCACTTCCCCCTTTGCTCTCTCTTTTTCCCTCCACCATGTAAAGAAGGTGCTTGCTTCCCCTTCACCCTTCTGCCATGACTGTAAGCTTCCTGAGGCCTCCCAAAGCATGCTTTCTATACAGTCTGTGGAACTGTGAGTCAATTAAACCTTTTTTCTTCATAAAATACCCAGTTTCAGATAGTTTTCTAAAGCAGTGTGAGAATGGACTAATATAGTCCTGTACCTTGAATTAGTATCTTAATATTTTTTCTTGCTTCTCCAACCATACATTAAGGCTTTTAAGTAGAGGAATTCTTCATAGCATTGTAACATTGACTTACATATAATATCAAATTAATAACTGTGTGCCATTTAATTCATACAGAATTGCCATATCTCAATTTAAAAGCAGGACTGTGATTCATCCAGAGTCACCTGTGGAGCCACTCAGGCTTGGCTCACAAATTCTCTAGACACCTCGACAGGAGACATGATGACCCACTGTCTGTGTCTCCTCCCTATGCTATGAACACCCACCCCATAAGCCAGCTTGATAAGCTCACCATGCCAGCTGGCCTCAGCTTCATCTCCTTATCATCACTGGCCCACCCAAGGGATTCCTTGCCAACCCTAAAATAATCCTACAACCTGCAGACAGCATTAATACCTTGGGTTCTCTCCAATCGACTTTGTTTCTGAAACCACAGTGATTAAAAATATTGCTTATGTTTCTGATGTGTGGATTAAAGTACAGAAGACCAAGAAAGGATTTCAGACTGTGGAGGAGGTTGGGAGAGTTCATGAAGATGGAAGAATTCTCATAGTCATTCTCCAACTTAAAAAAAATTCGTAAATGCAAATACTTGCTATTGCCATATACATACTTTCATATTTTAAAAATATATATTTAATGTCACTCTTCATGTTTCTCTAGACAAAAGAAATATATTATTTTCATTCTTCACTAATATTTTCCTCCATATTTTAGTTATTCTGATTATTCTCAAGCCAATGTCCATTCTGAAAGTATTAATCTGCAAAAGGAAAATTGAAATTCAAAAGAATTTCAAAAAATTATAGGATTTCTGGAAGGAGTATTGTAAAGCTCTTGATGTTACATTCCTATTAAAATACCCAGAGTCGGCTGGGCGTGGTGGCTCACGCCTATAATCCCAGCACTTTGGGTGGGCGGATCACAAGGTCAGGAGATCAAGACCATCCTGGCTAACACGGTGAAACCCCGTCTCTACTAAAAATACAAAAAAATTAGCCAGACATGGTGGCAGACGCCTGTAGTCCCAGCTACTGGGGAGACTGAGGCAGGAGAATAGCGGAACCTGGGAGACGGAGCTTGCAGTGAGCAGAGATTGCCCCACTGCACTCCAGCCTGGGCAACACAGCGAGACCCCATCTCCAAAAAAAAAAAAAATACCCAGTGTCTGGCAATGTGATACTAAATCTAAATCAATGAGATTAAAATCATTCTGGCTTTCCATACTACCTTTAGAATTGGTGAGCAGTTGAAAAGTCGTTACCTATTCCTGAGGCTGGTGTGAAGGAGTGGATTCTGTTAACAGCAGCAAAATCTAGGGACTGAAAATACCTGAAGGAAGACTGTCCCATCTCCCAGATGAAAATATCAATTGAATTCTGATCTCCTGCAATAATGAAATAGAAGTCAAATCTTAATGCAAAAGTTACAGAAAAAAATGACAAAATTACATAATAAAACTATAATAAAAATATCAAGAAACAAATTTCCTCAGAATCCATTTAGTCCAATAAAAATACAAGTTAATAGGAAGTACTTCAAAAGTCTTTTTGCATTTACTGCATGATGGGAATACATTATTAGTCATTAACCATGATATAATGTTAAAGAAAGAACAAGGACAATTTTTTTTAATTTTTTTAGGAATGTTGCAATTTTACCCATGAAAGTTCTACTCAGCAGCAGAAAGCAAATTTTCCTTCCAAGAATATTCTGAAAGAGTCTTATAAAAAGTTCTGAACATTATTTATTAATACTATAAATTATTCATGGCACATCAAGTAAATACATATAAAAAGTTACTTGTTTGCATCCTGCGTATAAAATATTCATGTATCTTTCAACTTTACCTACCTACTTCCAATTTTGTTTTCATATAACTTTCAGGTAGTAGTCAGAACACAAGATTAGGGGTATAATGCTTAAATATTTCTCAAAAATCCATTTACAGCTGACAATTAATACTTACCTATCAAGAAATATTCTATGGATTAGTAAAAAATTATTGCAAGAGCATTTTCATATAAAATATACCATATGAATGCTAGATGATTTCAATAATTATATATACACTACAAATACTTTATCTTCTCACCTAGAAAGACATTTTTGGCAAATATTAGGTAAATATCATTGGCTGAAGACAAAGCCTCAACTTCTGTTGTCCCACTGACAGGCACCTCTTGAAAGTTAATAAACCCACTGCCAGACCATCTGAATAAAAGGGAGTTTAGCCTGGCATTAGCCTGGGAAATGGCTAAGAACACAGAGCCTCCCTTGTTGAACAAGGCCACGGTCAGCACACCTCGGACAGGGAGTTTTTGATGCAACACGAAGCTTCCTCCATTCCACCTGAAGACCTGAAGGAAATGTTGAAATACAAAACCCTTTATGACTAGGAATTTAGCACTTGCAAGAATGTAATCAATACCATATGTTTACTCTCTTGGATCCTTTTATTTAGTTAAAAAGATACTTTCATAAATAAGAAAATACTAAAACTGATGCTCCCTCGCTGCTCTCTCCCTTATCTAATCTGTGTGAGTGTGCACATATATGTCTATGCACATAAGTACACATACACACACACAGAGTGAATGAAAGAGAAGATATTTGAAAAGAAATCAGTATCAAATGTACATCTGGGTAAGGGTTGTTGACAGCAGGGAAAGGGAAAGCTAAAACCAGGAAATAAACTACTTATGAAAAATTTAGAATGGAATAAGAAATATTCTAATGCTGCAATATTATTATCAATTGCTCGAGCAATAGAATACAGAGAAACACCTAAATCCTTTCTGTCCCCATGGTGGCAGTCAATGTACGCAAGTTTTCAGGGTAAGTGTTCATAAATGCAAAATTAAAATTCAGACCCTACCTGAAGGCAAGCTGGTCAATGTCACAGAAAATTATACTTATTCAGTCAACAATTAGGAACTTTTGAGCCACAGACATTATGCTAGGAACTATGGATACAGCGACCTTTCCCTTTATGGATCTTATTAACTATTAGGAAAAGGTAAACAAGAAACATATCAATAATTAAGTCAATGTATGAGTATAAAATGAGTCAAGTACTGAAGATGACAATTAGGATGGTCTGATAGAGAATTATGAAGGTATTTGGGAAATCAAGTTAGAAGGAACAACATGACAAAGTTCTTAAGACAGAAAAAATTTGTCATTATCTGAATAAAGACTGGAAGGAATCTGATAGTGCTGGGAGAATGATGAGAGTTAAGGCTGGAGAGGTAAGATCATCATGGAGTACCTTCCATTAGGATGACCATATAATTAATCACCTAAACAGGGATCCTTTAAAGAGTGAAAGGGGCAATATTAATAACAATACCAGAACAGGCATAATCCAGTACTTTCCAAGGCAAATCAGGAAATATAGCTATCCTATGTTAAGCCCATATTAAATAATTTCAAATTTATTCTAAGTATAATTGCAAATCATTGAGTGGTTTTAAAATCAGAAATAACATTAGTCAATTAATATTTTTAAAAAATGCCTCCAGTTACTCAATGGAGAATGGATCTGAGGAGGTCAAGGAAATTCAGAGAACAGCTAGGAGGACACTATAATGGTGTGGAAGAGAAATAATGGGGACCTGGAGTAGGGAGGAGTAGAGACAAAATGTCTTCACTTATTGACACATATAATCAAAAATACTTAATGATAAACTCGATGTGAAAGAATAAAAAGGAGTAAGTTCAAGACCAGCCTGAGAAACATGGTGAAACCCCATCTCTACAAAATACAAAAAATCAGCCAGGTGTGGTGACACACGCCTGTTGACCCAGCCACCCGGGAGGCTAAGGTAGGAGGATCACCAGAGCCCAGGAGGTCAAGGCTATAGTGACCTGTGATCATGGCACTGCACTCGAGCCTGGGCCACAGAGCCAGACCCCATGCCCCCACTAAAAAAAGGAGTAATCAAGGAAGAAATATCCCAGGATTCTGTCCTAAGCAACTGAGTTCGTGGGGTTGCTATTTCCTGAGATGAAAGCTAGCACTGAAGTAACAAGTTTCATAGTGAAAATCAAAGGTTCAGTTTGGGATATGTTAAATATTATGTACCAAAAATATATTTAAGTGAACATGTCAATAGGCAGTTAGGTATGTAGGCCTGGAATACAGAGGAAAGGCTACAGATATAATTTAAAATATACTAGCCTATTGCTGATATTTAAAACCACAGGATTGATAAAAGTATCCAAGTGAGTGAAGAGAAAGAAAAAAGAAATTTGAACTATAAGTGAATCTTTCTGGAAAACTCCAAGACATCTAAGTTTACGAAAGGGAAGAGGAACTGGCAATGGGGACTGAGAAGGATCACACACATACACATACACACACACACACACACACACACACAGAGAGAGAGAGAGAGAGAAAGGGAAAAGGAAAATTTGTGTAGTGTGTTAGAAAGCAAGGTAAGATTTATATTTGAGGATGAGGTGACTGTCACATGCTGGTGGAATGTATAATGATTACACAGAAAAACACCCACTGGATCTGGTAATGCAGTTGTCATCGGTGAGCACGGGGAAGTAAAGACAAAACAAGTAGATAATTCTTTCAGGATGTCTTACTACAGAAGGGAGAAAGGAAAGGAAATGAAAACTAGAAGGGAATGAGATCAAGGGAGGAATTTCTTTTTAAGCTGGGTGAAGCTAGAACATTTAGGCTGATTGTAGTAACCAAATAGAGAGAGAGAGACGTCAGAGATGGAAGGAATAGCTAAACCTTATAAGGACAAGGTGGGCACTTATGTGAGAGGCCTGGCTTTTTAGAAGGGACACTTTCTCTGTCATAGCAGGAATGAGGAATAAGATTGGGTTTCAAGTGGGTTTTTGAATTTGGTGTTGGGAAAATGAATAATACCCCTTTTGCTAGCTTTCACTTCAACAAGGGAATTAGCTGAAAATGGAAATGTGAAGCATGTATGGAAGTTTAAGGAGTGACAAAAGTTATCAAATAAGCATTATTAGAATTACAAGATCTAGTTTACTAAAGAAATGTGGGATTTCTGAGGTGATACTGAATGCCTGTGTGGCAATGCTAATCATGAATTTTTAGTGATACTCTGTCTGGCTGTGTGATGTTTCTCCACAATGTTTTGCAATTCAGTTAAGTTCTAATTAAATGTTCATTTTTATTATTACATTATCCTTGGCTCTTGAAGACAATATAACATTTTATGACTCTGGTGTTTAAAAATTAACTTTTTACTAACCAGTCTTTACATTCTACTTTACCACAATCAAATTTTGGTTTTCTTTTATACTAAACCAGCAGACCATACCTTTGGTAAATTTCAATTATAATGTTAAAAAGAAAAGCAAAAAAAAAACCCACTTCATTTTAAAAGAATCAAACCTGAGTTAATTCGGAATCATCTCTTTGACTTGCAATGATTAAATAATCTTGGCTGTCTGAAGTAAAATATCTTACTTGAGAACTTTCCAGAATAACGATTGTTTGTACCTGCAAGGACAGAGTGGGAATGAAAACTTAAAGGAGAGTTGAACTAAGAAAGCCACTGAACACACTAATAGCATGAGTTACTGTTTGAAATGCAAGACTTAAAAAATTTTAATACCAAGCTACACATAACTAAGTGTCATTTTAAAAAGACAAAAATATCCCGGATTAAGATACTTTGCTAAAATGTATATCAACTCACAAAAAGTCCTTTTTCACATTAACATAAAACATACATTATCTTCCAATTTGAACAATCTTACAAATCTTAATTTCTTTTAAAGAAAGTAATCTATTTAAAAATGAAAACGTTTTTACCAGGAATAATTTAAATCCAGATGTGAATGTAAACACACTGTTAAGAGAAGGCTTTTCTTCATTTCTTTCTTCATGAGTAATCACAAAGTAGGGAGAAAAACCAATATTAAAGGCCTCACAAGTTTTAGGATTTTCTATATTTAAATCCTAGAAAATGAGGAATAAGAATACAGTTATTCATGATACATCTAAAATTTATCTGCACATTTTATTTTTGTACTATAAAAAAATACTGATGTTTACCTCAACTGGAATAAAAATCCCCTGCCATCGGTAAACAGTAACAGATGATTTTCTTAACATTATACCATATATTAAATTTTCCAAAGTAAAGAAACACCAGCCAGAAGCTGATTCATCCAAAAAACTTTGAAATACGGAAAACACAACATCCATTCCCCCTGAAAAACACAAATCATGGTTTACTAGTTTATTACTCCTTCAAAAACTTATCTATTCTAATTTATTGTTTAAACAATGAGACAAGTGCATTTGTGCCTACAAATGAAAATTCTTTCATGACGTGTGTATGAGTGTGAAAAGACACAAGTGAGAAAACTTTAAAATAACTGCAAATAATGAATTTGTACTACAAATAAGAATTTTTTTTAATTATTATTTAAAAACCAAGAAAATTTGTTAAAACTCTGCTTTATACCTACACATACTTTTCCAAGGTGTATTTAGAAATAAATACTAAATGTGGCTGGGCATGGTGGCTCACACCTGTAATCCCAGAATTTTGGGAGGCCGAGGTAGGTGGATCACTTGAGGTCAGGAGTTTGAGACCAGCCTGGCCAACATGGTGAAACCGTTCTCTACTAAAAATACAAAAATCAGCTGGGCGTGGTGGTGTGCGCCTGTAATACCAGCTACTCGGATGGCTAAGGCACGAGAATTGCTTGAACCCGGGAGGCGGAGGTTGTAGTGAGCCGAGATAGTGCCACTGCACTCCAGCTTGGGTGACATGGCCAGACCCTGGCTCAAAAACTAACTAAATAAATACTAAATGTATATTTTAAAGGGAAATATGCAGAACATGATTTTTATCAACTTCTGTAAAGCTGATGAAAATATAACTGAGAAATTTTATAATAATAAATACCCTTTATAGAAATATGATAAATATTCGGTTTAAAAAATTTACGCTATTAAATTTGAAATTATGCCTATCTAATTTTTCACTTACATTTTATACATTTTAAGAATGCCAAGCAGACTCACATATTTCAAATGGCTGTCAAGGTTTTATCAAACTGCTACAACTGGTACATGTTTTAAAATTCTGTACTACAAAAATAAAGAAAAAAAAAAGGGCAAAAATAAAAATCCCCTAACTAATGAAGAGTAAACATTTTTTTAAAAATGTATAATCTCTTAACATGGCTGCTTCCCTCCAAAACATTAAGTTCTTTTTAAATTTTGGTTAATGGTGTGAACATGATGCAGTAAGAACAACTATCAAGGTTGAAACCTGGGCTCCCTATAAATGATTGATCATTTTTAGATTACTAATTCAAGAGAATTTGTCAATGCCTTACATGTAATATCCAATAGCAATTTCCTTTCCTAAAAATCCAGCATTTTAAATTTTTATGTTGCTCCCTTTTAAAGGTATACTGCAGATTTTTCATTTAGAGTCCCAAATGGTCCTGACATATGGACAAATCCTTCTCTACAATAATTCAAGACGACCACAAATGAAGAATAAGCAATGACTGCTAACGATTAAGAATCTCCGACATGTGCTCTCATGAGTACTTCCAAAAAACACATGCAAAGTCCAAGCAGTAATGGAGAAATCTAAATTAGAAACCAGACTTTCTTTTTTGGATCCCATCTCAACTTGTCTTCTAGACAACCATACCACTATTAATTATCTCCTTTTTCTTCTAAATATTTAACATTTCTCTACCTTTTCCATCCAACCTACACATGCTTGGGTCTCTCCAAACTAAACATGCAAAAAACCTCCTACACCACACCACTACTACCTTCTCCAGGTCCTATCTTCCCTGCCAAACTTCTTGAAATGGTTGCATATATTTGAGGTCTCTCTTCTTTCACCTCTATTCAAAATGGTATTCAATTCCCATCTTTCTATACAAATAGCCCTTTCTATGGTCATTAATGCCTTCTATGTTGCTAATTATAATAATTATTTTTCAGGTTCTCATTTTACTGGACTTCTCACCAGGGGTTGACACCGTTTACTTTTTCCTCCATTTTAAAGCACTCTTCTGCTGGTATCTGCCATCCTGTTTTCTCCTGAGTTTCCTACCAGGTCCCCTAAGTCTCCTTTGCTAGGCCATCATCCCATATCCTCAGCCATTCAAGCTGAACCTTCTTATAGTTCAGTCTATAGTGTCCTCTTCCCTTCTCCATCTTCAGCCTTTCTTTTCAGATTATTACATCAATTTCCATGACTTCAAATACAATATATATAGCTAAAGTTCCAAGGTTTATCTCTCCAGCAGAGACCTTCTTTTTTTTTTTTTTTTTTTTTGAGACGGAGTTTTTGCTCTTGTTGCCCAGGCTGGAGTGCAATGGTGCGATCTCGGCTCATGGCATCCTCCACCTCCCAGGTTCAAGCGATTCTCCTGCCTCAGCCTTCCCAAGTAGCTGGGATTATAGGCGTGTGCCACCAAGCCCGGCTAATTTTTTTTGTATTTTTAGTAGAGATGGGATTTCTCCGTGTGGGTCAGGCTGGTCTCAAACTCCCGACCCCAGGTGATCTGCCCACCTCGGCCTCCCAAAGTGCTGGGATTACAGGCATGAACCACCGCGCCCGGCCCAGCAGAGACCTTCTTTTCAGTCTAGAGAAATTTATTCTCAAAAGTAACTCAAATTCAAAATGTGTTAAACCACATTTATTTTACTCCCCTTACTAAAATACATCTATTCTTTTTTGGAATTCCATCTTAGTGAATAGCATGAACCCCTTCTCCCATCCAACTGCACAAGCTAGAAGCCTGAGTCATCTTTGGTACTTCCCTCTCCCTCACCCTCATACTCAACACCTAGTCTAAGCTACCATCATCTTGCCTCCCTGTATCTTCACTTCTCTTCTGTATCAACCCATTATTTACATGGCACTGTGAATAATATCTTCAAAATCCATATATGATTATACCATACCACATTACATATGGTAACTCTCCTCCATTCCTAAACCACTCGAAGGCTTTCCGTTAACACTATTATAAAGACTGGCAACTATAAAATATTCCTTAAGTTCTTGAATGATATGGTCTTGTCCAGCTATCCAAGCTCAACATTCCTCCTTATTTCTGTACCTACTATCCACTCAAGTTCTTCATTTATGTGTGCTTTTTATGCCTCAGTTTTCTGCCTTCACAGCTTCTCACTCTCACCTCCATGTTCTTCCAACCCAGTCCTTTGCATAATCAATCTCTAGTCATCATTCAGTCTTAGCTCAAAGATCAATACCCCTTGAAAGCATTCCCCTATATTCTTTCAACACTTAGAACTTCTCCTTTGAAGCACTTACTAAAGTTTAAAGTATACATTGATTTTTACTTACTTGATTCCATTTCTGTCACCCCCGCCCCCTAAATTCTAAGATCCACGAGTTCAATGCCATGCCTGGGATAGGCACTCAATACATATTTTATTTTATTTTATTTTATTTTATTTCATTTCATTTTATTTTTTAGACCGAGTCTTGCTCTGTTGACCAGGCTGGAGTGCAGTGGCACGATCTTGGCTCACTGCAAGCTCCGCCTCCCAGGTTCATGCCACTCTCCTGTCTTAGCCTCCAGAGTAGCTGGGACCACAGGCGCCTGCCACTACGCCCGGCTAATTTTTTGTATTTTTAGTAAAGATGGGGTTTCACCATGTTAGCCAGGATGGTCTCGATGTCCTGACCTTGTGATCCGCCCGCCTTGGCCTTCCAAAGTGCTGGGATTACAGGCATGAGCCACCGTGCCCAGCCTCAACAAATATTTATAGATGCAATAAAAGAATTAGATTATCTGTTTTCCATTTGCAAATGATCAATAACATACAATTCAAAGGAAAAAATATAAATCTTATACATGCAATATTTTTTCGTTACAGAATTTTGTTCCCCTAAGAAATGAAACATACTCATGCCAAAGGCTGTTTCAGATACTGTCTCCCACTGCACACTCACAGCCAAATCAATGCCATTAGTTCGAGATACATTTAAATACACGGTCCTATTGGCTTCTTCGATGTCTATGGAGGTGGCTCTGAAAGAAATACATGGATTGTGGGAAGCAGAAAAAGTATACATTCTACATATTTGAAATATATATCATATTGCTAGCATATACTTATTACATTTTTAAATTTACACAATCCAAGATGAGATGATAAGAAAATACTGAAAATCAGTTACTTAGTAACTTCGCACTATATATTCTGAAAAAGAAAAAAAATTGTCATTCTTATGTTTCTTCACACATGTACCAAAAACACTTTATAGGAAAAAAATGAGTCAGGAAATTAACATATTAATGAAACTAGATCTATTAAAATATTTTTATGATATAAAAAATAAATATTTGTCAGCCTCTAGAAGAAATTTAAAAACCACAATCATGATAATATATATTTGAAGAGTCATTCACTTGGTTTGAGCAGTTAAGTCTGCTTTCTATTATTTCTTGCTTTTTATTATTTTTAAAACACAAAATAGTACAGACCTTTACCTGAAAGTGCGAACTCTGAGAAAATAAGAATTCTAATAACACCATTCTAATAACAGGGTGAGTTTAGGTTTTTGATACTCCCAGTTAGGAGAGTAACTGGTCTCTCTAGACCTATCTTTTCTAGAGTTCATTTTAAAAATCCCTTTTAAAATAATCAGACATCAATTTCCTTCTGCATTTTCTTATGTCAAAAAATATTCCCTACTTATAGCTTCAGAAGTGATAATTTCCTTATGAATAAACTATACCTATTTTCAACTGCAGAGATACTGAATAGCCCCAAAGGGGCCTGGTTTTGCAAAACTGTTATCAGGGTTTGAACATGCGCCCCTAGTCTAGCACCTCCAGTTGGATTAAACAAGGTGCAAACAAAATACTCATCCATTTCTGGTTCCGTGTCTAATATGGCAGATATTTGTAGGGCCTGAAAACAAAATTAAAAGATAAGGTTACTAGAATACAGTATTTTTGTAACACATATATAGCGAAATCTACTAAACATTTCTGACAACAAAATAGCATGTTTTGAAAAATATCATCTCACTTTGATTTAATACTGATTCCTATAATGTGATGGTTACACCTGTTTCAGGTTACTACTTTTAGGATTTTCAACTTTGTGATATATTGCACTAAAGTGTCCAAAAAATATTTAGTGCATTGTAAAATAACATTGATTAAAAATTACATCTATGTCTTCATTTTTGTGAACTTTTTGTCCTGTTCTGGCTACATAACTTGATTAATCTCATTCTAATCTAGGGTTCACTGTTAAAAAAACATTGTAGTCATAGCAGGCACAAATTAGAAACATCCGAACGTTCATCAGTGGGAGAACAGACAAACCAGTAGTGGTCTATTTTATAAAATGCTACTCAGTGATTAAAAAAAATGTCCAACTACTGATGCATGCAACCACACAGACCTAAACATTATATTGAGTGAAAGAAGCCAGACACAAAAGAGTACACACTGTATGATTCTATTTATATGAAGCTCAAGAACCAGCAAAATGAGTCTTCAATGATAGAAATCAGAAAGTAGTTTCCTCTGGAAAGGGGAAGAGACGGGGGAATCTTCCGGGTGATGACAATGTTAAATACATTTATTTATTTATTTATTATTTATTTATTTATGAGACAGAGTCTTGTGCTGTCACCCAGGCTGAAATGCAGTGGCACTCTGTTCACTGCAACCTCCACCTCCCAAGTTCAAGTTATTCTCCTGCCTCAGCCTCCTGAGTACCATTCAGGTACACACCACTACACCCAGCTAGCTTTTGTATTTTTAGTAGAGATAGGGTTTCACTATGATGGCCAGGCTGGTCTCGAACTCCTGACCTCAAGTGATCCGCCCGCCTAGCCCCCCGAAGATTACAGGCGTGTGCCACTACACCCAGCTTTAATGTTAAATATTTTAATCTGAGTGGTAGTTACATGTGTGTATGTATATATCTTTACAGTCACTAAGCCATATACTTAAGATTTGTGTATTTTACTATTTATACCTCAAAATAAAAACTTTTTGGAATAAAAGCAGTTATGTCGGTTAAAAAATTTATTTAATCCAATTTGCTCTAACATTTAATTTGCCTAATAAAAAGAAAAGTATATAGCTATACTGTGAAAAAGGAGTCTTTTATGAAAAAAGTCACAGTAGAAAAAAAACAACAAATTTAAGAAAAATTTTAAAAGATGAAAAAACATGAATAAAGCAATAGAAAATTAATAAAATATTTCAAATTTGAATTTTTATATATATATTTCAAGATTTAAATGTAAGTGATCTTGCACAAACCAATTAAGGTTTTAAATTTCCAAAATGTGAAAAAAAACCATGAAAATGAATATGCATTTGCAAATGTGCTGAAGTTACATAAAATGATTATTTAAAAAAATAATTATTAGATGGACTGTTTTAGACAAAATAGCTTTAAATCTATTATTTTAGATTTATTATATTTTATATAGCTGGCTTGAAAAATGCTTAAAGCTAACATAATCAGCTATTTTATTTTATTTTATTTTATTTTCACAATAATAGTAGCTTTATTGACAAGAGTCAAAAGGTGGAAACAACACAACAGATGGCTGGATTTAAAAATTACGGTATATACATACAATAAAATATAATCTAGCTGTGAAAAGGGAATGAAGTTCTGATACCTGTAACAACACAGATGAACCTTGAAAACATTTTGCTAAGTGAAGCAAGTCAGACACAAAAGGGTAAATACTGTATAATTTCACATATGCGAAAAATCTAGAATAGGCAAATTCATAGAGACAGAAAGTAGACTGGAGATTACTAGGGGGAGGAGGAATAGGGAGTTACTACTTAATGGGCACAGAGTTTGTCCTTGGAATGATGAAAAATTTTGGAAATAGATGGTGGTGATGGTTGTACATTGCTGTGAATATAATTAATGCCACTGAAATGTTCACTAAAAATGGTGAAAATGGTAAATCTTATATTACACGTATTTTTTCACAATAAAAAATGAGTCAAAATAATCACAGGCCCGGCACAGTGGTTCATGCCTTTAATCCCAACACTTTGGGAGGTTGAGGCGGGCGGATCACTTGGCACCAGGAGTTTGGGACCAGACTGGCCAATATGGTGAAACCCCATTTTTACTAAAAATACAAAAAATTAGCTGGGAATAGCTGGGCGCGGTGGCTCACGCCTGTAATCCCAGCACTTTGGGAGGCTGAGGCGGGCGGATCATGAGGTCAGGAGATCAAGACCATCCTGGCTAACAGAGTGAAACCCCGTCTCTACTAAAAATACAAAAAATTAGCCAGACATGATGGTGGGCGCCTGTAGCCACTCGGGAGGCCGAGGCAGGAGAATGGCGTGAACCCGGAAGGCAGAGCTTGCAGTGAGCTGAGATCGCGTCACTGCACTCCAGAATCACTTGAACCTGGGAGGTGGAGTTTGCAGTAAACCTAGATTGCGCCACTGAACTCCAGCCTGGATGACAGAGTGAGACTCTGTCTCAAAAAAAAAAAAAAAAATCACATTTGCAACATAATCCTGCAAATTGCTTTTTTCTTTTTTTTTTTTTTATTATACTTTAAGTTCTAGGGTACATGTGCACAACATGCAGGTTTGTTACATATGTGTACATGTGCCATGTTGGTGTGCTGCATTTTAAACTTAAACTGTTTTAAAAAATAAAGTTTAGTAGCAGGAACAGAAAATTGTTAATATACAGAAAAAGAGGTTTGGGAAGGTAAACTGTGAGTATAGATCATATTTATCCCAAATCCAGCATTTTTTTCTCCAATAAACTATTCTTGTTGTCAAACAAGCAGTCTGAAATAAGCAGTTACATTTTGTTCAACAAAAATGTGGTGAAAGGGAAATGATTGGCTGGGACTTAATGTTTACAAAAATTGGCTTGAGTTTTCTTTTATATGGTTTATACACAATATAAAGTGACATATGCAATTTAAATGTGCTGAAAATTTAAAATAGCCATACATATATTTTCTTTATTATTTGCATATTCTTTTACCCTATTAATGGTAAATTTTTCCAGTTGCACTTTATACACAGTAAATAGAACTATAGCACTTGTCACATAGTAAATGAATCATGTCTTTGTCTAACACCTAAGCTGGAAGTATTGTTTTTTCATTCTAGGACTTGAGTGCTCATCTAAGAGAAATTTATTTTGTAAATATTAAAGATAAACTTCCATTCTCATTAAAGCTTCTTACTGTACCTTGAATCGAACACCTTCTTCTAAAACAATATAGCCTTTGGAAGGAGTCAGATCTTTAGATTCATTTGAGGAATTCACTTCTGTCACAATGAACTGAACTGTCACTGTTCCAAACAATCCTTGTGCAGGTTCCCGAACAATGTACAATACTGCAACACCCTCCTGGACGTAGAGAGCTGTTGGCTCTCTTAGGAAAAAGTGCTCACTGTTGTTAAATGATAGAACTCCAGGGCCGTCATCATTAGCAAGGACAATAATTAAGGCTGCCAAAATAAAAATATTAAAGCAACAAATGAAAATAGAAGAGGTTATAAATGCTGAAAAAAGTGTGGATGTCTAATTGAAACCTAGGCCAACTCTTTACCTAAGGTGATTGTCTTAAGATGATCTTAAAAATGACAGAATTTTTTAAAGCATTTAATAAAATAACATATTCAATCATGATAGAAAAATACTCAGTAATCTTGGGATAAAAGGCAGCTTCCTTAACCTGATGAAGCAGTATCTCTCAGAAGTCAACAACAAATATCAAATATTGAAACATTAGCAGCCTTCCCACTAAAAACAGAAACAAAATAATAATGTCTGTCATAATTGCTACTATTTAACAGTGTCCCAGGGCTATCAGCCAGATAACACCTGTAAAAGTAGTGGAAAGAGTCAGAACTGTCACTATTTTCTAGATGACATGATTGTCTACTAAGAAAATGTAAGAGAAAATATTAGAACTACAGTAAGAACACAAAGCAAGCTGAGTAACCTTCACAAATCAAGAGTGTTCTATTTTTTACTGTCACTTATATTAATAATAATTACAACTAATACTATTAAGAACTTACTAATTGCTTAACCTATATTAACTCTTTTAATTCTCACAATAACCCTATGATATTGATTATATTATTATTCTCATTTTACAGAACCTATGATTGAAGGACATT
This sequence comes from Pan troglodytes, assembly GCF_028858775.2. NCBI lineage: Eukaryota > Metazoa > Chordata > Mammalia > Primates > Hominidae > Pan > Pan troglodytes. The sequence goes on from NC_072402.2 coordinate 25,432,804, forward strand.
CAGGTAATTTGAAGAAGTTTACAAGCTGGGAAGTGGCAGACCTGGTGCACAAAGTCAGAAAGTCTGCTTCAGATCATACATTCTTAAAGACTATCATAATATCTCTAAAGATCAGCTATTTAAAAAAACAAAGAAAAGTAGACCTTATTCACAATAGCGACAATACTTAGAAATTAGCCTAATGTAAAAACTATAAAACCTATATGAAGAAAATCACAAAATTTTAATGTATAACTGTGGCAGACACTGTCAGCACCTCCCTTTCACCCACTCTAAAGTCACCTGCAACAGCTCCTATTTGCCTAGTGGTCTCTCTCTACCTGAAGACAGCATCAGCCCATGCAGGAGTAAGGACAGAACTGTTGCAAATTTAACACCCAAGAGCAACTCTCAAATGATCAGAAATAGGAGCTGGTGAATGAACAGCCCAGATTTCTTTCCTTGTCATGGGACAGTCCTAAGCTTCATTCAACCCAGTGTCTAAGAGGAACACCAGCAGGACTGAGTGTCAGTTGCCAACAGCAGTATTGCTCATTAGGACATCATCTATCAGCTTTCCTCTCTCTCACCTCCTCATTTCTCATCAGGCCTCCAGAGATCACCTCTCAAATAAACTAAATCCTTGTCCAAATCCTTGTCTTACAGTTTGGTTTTGACAGAACACAAGGGAAGGCAATGGTATAAAAGATCTAAATTACTGGAGAGGCATTTTATATTTCTAAATTGGAAAACTCAATATTACAGTGATGTCAAATCCATCCAAATTAATCCATAATTTTAATTCAACCCCAATTAAAATAGTTTGTTTGTTTTATACATCTCAGTTTGAATCTAATGTTCATATGAAAGAGACTTTTTTAAGGAATAGGTGAGATAATTTAGAGAAAGAAAAAGAAAAATATTTGGCCTGAAAAACTAGCAAAATGTACTTCAAGGCTATGATAAATAAAGCAGTATGCTATTAGCACATAAATAGGCAAATAGAACAAAACAGAGTCCAGGAAAATGATAGGTAGATGGATAGAAAAAAGGAAAAAAAGAAGGGTAGATATTTCATGTTGAAAATTAATGGCTAATGGATGTTTCATTCTCTGTACGATATGAGGGTATTATTTTCTACATTTTAGAAGAAAAATGAAGTTGTATCCTTGCCTCACACACTACCAATGAATAAATTCCTGATATGTGCAATAATGTAAATATAAATCAAAACAATCAAAATAGTAGAAAATATAGCAAAATATTTTATAGTATTTGGGTGAAAAGACCTAAGTAAGTAGGATTTAAAAGCATATCAGAAAATATTTGATATTTTAAATTTAAAAAATTTTTTATAATAACAGACATTATAATAAAAGATAAATGACAGTCTGGGAGAAATATCTGCAATATATTTAAGAGGCAAAGTGTTGAATTCAAAATATATAACTATTCCTACAAACCAGTAAAGCAAAAACCACAGGAAAGTACATAAGGGATACGAAAAACAGGATCACAAAGTAAAAAAAAAAAAACCAGTGTCAAGCTCACTAACAATCAGGAAAATGAAAGAAAAAATGCACAATAATGTATAATAAAACCACATATTTTTCAGTCATTAGAAATGGCATATAAAAATGTAAAGACTAAAGAAATTGCTGGTAAGGATATAGAGAAACTATCGTATATGTACACATTGAAATGTAACTAACACAGAAGGCAACGGATGAGTCCTTTCAATCAACATGCATTGTACTCAACAGATAATCTTAATTATCCACATATACAGAGATTTATGTAAAAGGATATTTATTGAAACTTTATAAGGGTTTGGAAATAGTCTCAAGGTCAATCAATGGGGCATGGTTTAAGAAACGACTCACTGTCAAAACACTTATTGCTCTGAGGAATTTCTTAATCTTTAAAAATAGAAAATTACAAATATAAAGTAACCTTGAGAGAGCCCAATAATATATTCCTTTCTCCTACTCATGGAGGTGGGCATGTAACCTATGTAATTTCAATCAGATTTTTATAAGGACCTTATAGCAATGCATGAATTTGAATACTCTCTCTTTCCTGTTATATGAAATGCAGAAGAATGGTCCTGATCACCATCTTATGACAATGGATAACATTAGCCTTGCAATGAAGCCAATATTCCAAAAGGCAAAGAAAAGAGACAGAAAACCTCAGGATCTCTGGCAGCATTAAGTCCTGCTCCTGCCTCATCTAAAGCCATATGTCGCTGTATCCTCAGGTTAAATAAACCAATAAATTATATGTGTTTAAATCCATTTGCATTGGGTTTTCTGTTATTTGTACATAGACTATTCTCAACCAACACATGGTATCCATTCATACAACGCTTTACCAACCCACTATGTTCTACAAGAAAATGATTTGATCTCAAACATACACTCTTTGAACTTGAAACAACAGCCACAGCCTCAAAAAAAAAAAAAAAAGGCTTCTGGGGACTTAGAAATATCAATGTATTTTATCAAAATAGCAAGAAAAGTAAAAACCAATCCTTGGGTTACTCAGAATTCTTTTATATTTTCTACTACAAATCAAATTTCTCCATAAAGGCCAATAATTCAGGAATGCAAATATTCATCAAACTAAAATTAAAAAAAAAAAAACCAGCTCAGCCACTGACTAAAACAGGAGTTTGAAGGGTCAGTCAGCATTTAATCCTTGAAATTCATTTGGCTTGTCTATCATCAGAAGGAACGGAAGTGACTTTTTAAGAGCCCTTCCAACCCTCAAGTTCTGTATGTTCCCGAGTTTTCTCCTTTGTCTCTTTCTTACCTTCTCTAAACAGTCAGCACAATACCTATCAAGCAATGGAGTAGGATGACTCTTAGCAACAATATCAAACTGTTCCAACCAAGAATTATGTCTCCCATAATCTGTCTGAAGTATCAGTATACCTCAACACTATGCGGAAATACTACAGAGTAGATGACACTAAAGGAGTTCCTTTACTCTTTTGTACAAAGGTACAAAGTAATTCTACAAAGGTAGAATTACTACCTTTGTAATTCCTTCTATTGCTAAGTACGAAACCAGAACAAAATTCAAATTTCAAAGGAAAGACATCTACAAATTAAATAGTCCTACAATAACTGAGGAAATAATATTATCTGTAGTATCAACCTACTTTGTCTTTTACATACATGCATATATACACCAACATACACAAGCGAGAGGCACTGTTACACAGACACAGGAATTCTGAAATGCTCTAACTTAAAATCATTCTCATTGTAAGCACAGAAAACCACCAAGACTTTCTTTCCTTTACATCTTCCCCCATATTAAGCAACCCAGCATGAAGGAGAGGAAGCTGTTTATAAGAAATTATTAATTACCTATTGTATTTTTCCCTAGCTCTAGTCCAGGAGAAGGATTTGTTAAAATCAGCTGAAATTTTTCATCTCCTTCTGGAATGTCATCATCAAGAATCATGATATTGACATTTTTATACCTTTCTCCATCAGCAAAATGAAGAATCTGGTCAAAAAGGTAAAAGCAGAATGTATTATATTTATATACACTGTGAGTTTCTGTAGAATGTTTGGAAAGAAATACAATATAGTTGTGAATGTAAAGAATAAGCTATTTTACATTGAATTTTGTCTCCTTATATTTTGGTTTATATCTTTTTATTTAAATTGGCAACATTAAGTTTCAAATGTAAAAATTAAGAGGGGGCTGGGCGCAGTGGCTCACGCCTATAATCCCAGCACTATGTGAGGCCGAGGCGGGCTGATCACTTGAGGCCAGGAGATTGAGACCAGCCTGGCCAACATGGTAAAATACACTAAAAATATAAAATACAGTAAAAATACAAAAAAAATTAGCCAGGCATGGTGGTGGCCACCTGTAATCCCAGCTACTCAGGAGGCTGAGGCAGGAGAATTGCTTGAACCTGGGAGGTGGAGGTTGCAGTGAGCCGAGATCGCACCACTGCACTCCAACCTGAGTGATAGAGCGAGACTTTGTCTCCAAAAAAATTATAGGGGAAGAGAAGAAAGTAAACATTTGGCTAAGAAATAAAAGGCATGAAGAGACCAAGTAAAAGTATTTTAAAACACTAAACGTGTTTCAGTGAGCAAAAACAAAGAAATGAAAGAGTTAAAATTTTCGAGAAGTGTAAGAAACATTCTGGGAAGATTATCTAATGATATAAATTCTTTAATATTACAGCTTGTATTCTCTAGTATCAAATACTGTAATGAAATAGTTAATGCATACAGAATAACATTTAGAATAGTAATGAAAATTCAATTTATATTTACTAAAATAGTTAAGGGAACTATTTTACCATGTGGAAATCTTCTGTCCTAATTTACTGTGAAATATACAATGGTTTTTAAGAATAATTTATTTATATGGGACCTAAATCACTGTAATTCTCAAGGAATAATGATTATAAAATAATTTGTAAAAGTCATCTGTGATAGATTTTGAGACCCACCATTGGGGTGAAGATATAATCCAGCCCCACTTGTGCTTCCAAATTCTGAGCATACACAAATAAGGAAACATGGCCAAGAGGTTCTCTGCTCCTCTGGGCTACCAATGTTAAACTTCCATGGGTTTCATTTACTTCAAACCTATAACATAGTAAAAAAACAAAAACAAACAAAAAACATTAATTTTTCCCTTATAAACTTTTATTTGGTAGATAGTAAATAATATGAAACCCAGAAGAGGGCTCTCACGCAGCCTTGGCCTTACCTGCTTTGTTGCCATTCAATTACACCTCGGGCCCCATCATTGGCATCAATAATAACTTGTGCAGTCAAACCTTCTGAATCTAAAAAAAATACAAGCATATCTTAAAATACATATAAATAATTTAAAATATTTTTGATATAGGATTTAAAGACAGTCCCTTTGAAATTATATAATTCATAATGTACAGGTATTATCAACATTACTCAAAAGATGTTTAAGAAAATAAAGAGACAATGCTTATCACGTCTGAATAAGGCCATTTTTGGCTAACAAGAGCCACTGATTTATAGAAATTTAATCAACTGAGAACAGTATAAAATAATAAACAACTGAGATTACTATTTTGTTTCTATTATTTTAATTAGTTAAAACATGTTTGGCATCTCTATTCTATAATATCACTATTTCAGGAGGAAAGGAAAAATGGGGACAGTTGGAAGGAGTAGAAAGAGCAAAAAAAATGAAAAATAAATGAAAAGAGAAGTGCAAGGAAAGGTACAGAGAAAAGAGAGGTATGCAAAAGAGACACAGAGAGACATGGACACAAACAGAAGTAGAGACACGTGGGAAAGATGGGGAAAAAGTTTGGTGAAGTCAAGAGAGATTAATATCAAAGTAAACTTATCTTCCCTTTTTATTTTTATTCTATCCACCAAACTTAGTATGTTACCAATACCTTAAAATATTAACTAACTCTGCTCCTGGTTGGCTTTTTGGTTTCAGTCTTAAAATATTACTAACCCTGCTCCTGGGCTAGTCTTAAAATATTAACTAATCCTGCTCCTGATTAGTTTTTTGGTTTGGTTTTTGTTTTTAATACTTTGTTCTTTACCTTTTAAATTTCAGAGGTGCTACCTTAGTCTAGGACACTTACGGTAGCTGCCTGGATAGGGAAAGGTAGGGAGAGTGTAATTCTCTGTAGAGTGAAAAGAACAACACTGTCCAGGAAAGCATATAAAATCAGGGTTTGCGTCCATCAGACAAGAGGCTAAAAAGCAGAGATTCTAAAATCAGACCACACCATTGAAGTCAGCTCTACCAGTCTCTAGCTGTGTGATTTGGGGCATATTACGCAGCTTCTCTTAGCCTAAGCTACCTCATCTGTAAAATGAGAAGATGTAAGTAATGACATTACTAATGTACAAAGCACTTGAAATAGGAGCATTAGAAACCACTCAACAGAAGTTAACTATTCAAATTATCTCAGTAAGAGGATGAAAGAAATATGAATTGTTTTGTTAGTTGTCTTAGTGTGAATAATAATTATCTTGTAATAATACTTGATGTAAACAGCCTACTCATTGGAATCATCTATTTCTTTAGCAAAAGAACTGAAACTATTCAAACAATAGGTTAGAAACTGATTATTTCCTTTCAATATTTTCAAAGTTATCACAGTGAGCTTCAGAAATGAATGAGGAATGCCTGTTTCCCAGGCCACTGCTCCTGGCCATGCTTCTCTTCCTTTAATCCAAATTAACTTTCCCCTGTCCAGCACTCCTTCTAACCAACTCAGCACCACCCTCTATTGGGCCATCACACCTACAGGCTTCAGACAAAATTTCCCAGTAGTAAATGTCCACACTGAAAGAGGAGTTGTGTTTAAACATAGGAATACATCTTTTCAAAGGAATCTAGATAAGTTTGTACCAAGGTTCAGGTTTTACCTTTCAGTCTGTAATGAATTAACTGAGTCTTTTCTAAAAGCATGAAAAGAAAAAGATAAAAGGTCATGAAAGAAGCAGAGAACACAACAAAGCAACAAAGAAGCAAACATCAGCACTGCTTAACCTAAAAGAAAATAAAAACATCTGAGAGTTTGGAGATCTACTGAAAACAGCTAATTTTAAAAGAAAATGAAAGGAAAATACCTTCCAAAGAGCTATTTTGATGATTACAAATTTGTTTATAAAATAGTTGTAAAATTTAAAGAACATCACACAATAATTTTTAATGTCTTTACATTGTTCATTGTAAAAATTGCAATATATGAGAGTATCAAAAATAAATATAAAAGCCCATCATATTTTAACACATAGCCAAGATTAACAAAACAGCACAATGATCACTTCTGATTCAAAAACAAAGTTTCTTCATTTCATTTGAAGTGAGCAAAAAGAAACAAACAAGAAACCCCTCATACCTAGTCTGGGAGGAAATGAAGTTGAAGCAGCCATGGTAAGTTCAACGTAAGTTAAATTCACCAGGAAATATTCTTCTAGCTCTGGTATATCATCCTGAAAAAATTACACTCATTAAATTCCCTTAGTTATACTCTCAAAGTAATTAACCCTCAGAAACTGTTTTTAAATTAAACTGTATAATTAGTATACAGAAGATACAAAAATGCAACCATAAAGTAGACAGATGTAAATTAGAAAAAATAAACATAAACATATTAAACTTATACTTGGTTGTATAGGAAGTAATTAGGTTGACCCACATGAAACCACTTAAATATTTTAACATTTTTAATCTAGATTTATATAATATGTAAACCAGTTATATAAATATATAAGCCTAATTATTTTAAGCATAATATGAACAAAACATTTTAAATTACCTTAATATCTAATGTGTAGAAGGAGGAATAGAACACCATGAAAAAAAAAAGGCTCTGCAGTTCAAGGAGGCCTAGTACCAAATTCTATAATTTTAAGTAAGTTACTTAAATTTTAGGACTCCCAATTCTACTATCTCTATAACAGGGCAATAATAGCTCCTTTTGGGTGGGAGATTGTAATAATGATCACAAATCATATGTGTAGAGTGGCCTAGAGAAAATGCTTTAAAATTAATAGCTATTATTATTAATCACCAGTCCACATAATAGCAATGAAAACAAGGCAGATACCAAAAACATAAGGATTAGCAAAATCCATGTCAAGAGTGATCAGCCAGCCATCAATATTTACAAAGAAACACAATGTGTGTGTATATTTATGCATATATAATGTCAGTACACACTCACCAACATATGCTTTTCTCCTCACTGTATTTAATGGAGTCATGTTTCCATGTGAAAATATAAGTGAAAATCATGGTCTCTAGATTGTCTTATGTAATATACGGACCAACATGAGTTACAAGGTCAGTGACATAGAAGGACTGCTGTGCCTACTCTTAATCCCCCACCCCCCACGCAATACTTCCTCCCTACCACTCCCCAGGGCAGCTTGCTCCTATATGCATAGGCCTGCAGTCTCTTAATCTTAGTGCTACTCAGGGAGCAGAAAAGGTTGCAAAGATCTAGATCAAATAAAGGTGGAACCAAAAACCCAATGTTCAAAAAAATCTAGACTCCTCAGAGAAAAGAAGGGTGACTGTGTATTCTCTGCTTTAAAAACTAACATATCTAAGGAATAATCAATCCATTTATTTATATTGTTATTAATAGAGTATACATTTGAAAGATAACTTACTTGAAAGCTTTATCAAATCTTGTGTTATATCCCATATACTGACATAATATTACCTTTAATTTTACAGCTTTGGAATTTTTATACTGTTATATTAGGTCACAGTGCCATAGTAATCAACAAAATAAGTTACTGACTTCAGTTGGTAGATGGTTTACACCACTTATAATTTTGTAAAAGCACAAGCCTCCAAGATAATAAAATACATTTTAAAATAGAACTCCCGAGGGATCGGAAGCCGGCTGGCGTGTGAGAGGTTTTCTCGCTCTAGGGAGATTCTTCAAGCAATCACTATGTCAACAGACACAGGTGTTTCCCTTCCTTCATATGAGGAAGATCAGGGATCAAAACTTATTCGAAAAGCTAAAGAGGCACCATTCGTACCCGTTGGAATAGCGGGTTTTGCAGCAATTGTTGCATATGGATTATACAAACTGAAGAGCAGGGGAAATACTAAAATGTCCATTCATCTGATCCACATGCGTGTGGCAGCCCAAGGCTTTGTTGTAGGAGCAATGACTGTTGGTATGGGCTATTCCATGTATCAGGAATTCTGGGCAAAACCTAAGCCTTAGAAGAAGAGATGCTGTCTTGGTCTTGTTGGAGGAGCTTGCTTTAGTTAGATGTCTTATTAAAGTTACCTATTATTGTTGGAAATAAACTAATTTGTATGGGTTTAGATGGTAACACGGCATTTTGAATATTGGCTTCCTTTCTTGCAGGCTTGATTTGCTTGGTGACCGAATTACTAGTGACTAGTTTACTAACTAGGTCATTCAAGGAAGTCAAGTTAACTTAAACATGTCACCTAAATGCACTTGATGGTGTTGAAATGTCCACCTTCTTAAATTTTTAAGATGAACTTAGTTCTAAAGAAGATAACAGGCCAATCCTGAAGGTACTCCCAGTTTGCTGCAGAATCTCACATATTTTGGATGTTGCATAAGAGTCCTATTTGCCCCAGTTAATTCAACTTTTGTCTGCCTGTTTTGTGGACTGGCTGGCTCTGTTAGAACTCTGTCCAAAAAGTGCATGGAATATAACTTGTAAAGCTTCCCACAACTGACAATATATATGCATGTGTTTAAACCAAATCCAGAAAGCTTAAACAATAGAGCTGCATAATAGTATTTATTAAAGAATCACAACTATAAACATGAGAATAACTTAAGGATTCTAGTTTAGTTTTTTGTAATTGCAAATTATATTTTTGCTGCTGATATATTAGAATAATTTTTAAATGTCATCTTGAAATAGAAATATGTATTTTAAGCACTCACGCAAAGGTAAATGAACACGTTTTAAATGTGTGTTGCTAATTTTTTCCATAAGAATTGTAAACATTGAACTGAACAAATTACCTATAATGGATTTGATTAATGACTTATGAGCAAGCTGGTTTGGCCAGACAGTATACCCAAACTTTTATATAATATACAGAAGGCTATCACACTTGTGAAATTCTCTTGTCTAATCTGAATTTGCATTCCATGGTGATAACATGGTATATGTATTGTTATTAAAGTAAGTGACCCATGTCAAAAAAAAAAAAAAAAAAGAACTCCCAAAATACGCAGTAATTGAAAAATATTTTTTCAACTGCAATATTCATGCTTTCTCCCTCTTTCCCTTCCCCTATCCTACACACTATCTCCTACTCCCTCCGTGAGTACCATTTTTATAAACCTCTTGGAACTGTATTTAGGTAACTGATACACTAAGTCCCCAAAACAACATGAGATTCCACAATATGAAAAATTATTTAAAATGCAATTTCAATCACTAATGATTATGTTAAGCTTAATGTAACCATAATCGCATTTTGTGCCATCTGCCTCTGGTGAGTTTCTCCCCATCTCTAATTTAAGTGGTCCTACTACCAACAAAGATTCTGACATACATGGATTTTCTGGTCCAAAGAATCCTTTGAAGTAATCAAAATACTCCTTGAAACCTCTTAGGTCTATGGCATCTCAAAGGGGACTGCCCTAAGAAAATTCTTTATCACGGACATGTCTGTAATAAAATACATAACAGCAGGCCTGTCTATCTAAACAAGAACAGAAACCCCTGTATGATTAAAAAAACAACAACAACAACAAAATCAAGAAAAGAAATAAGATGATTTAAAGGTACCAGCAGGGGGAACAAGCAGAAAAGAATTCACCAGGTTTCTGGTATTATAATTGTAGAGTGTCCAAACCTGATATTAAAGTCAGAGTAATTTTTTTTTTTTTTTTTACTAATAGAAAAAAACTCAGGTAAACTTAGTTTTCATGAAACTTGATGTCTTAAAATGCAAAGTTACTAGAAGTGTCTTACTAAATGTTACCACTTATGTTATAGATAGACTCTTCCATCAATTTCTACCTTCTATGTAGTTACTTCAGGTTTAATACAATAATAAGGAAAAATATATGAGTTATCGAGTTAATGGGTGCAGCACACCAACATGGCACATGCATATATATGTAACCAACCTGCACATTGTGCACTTGTACACTAAAACTTAAAGTATAATAAAAAAAAATCTTATTAAACTATCTCCCCCTAAGATAAAAAAAAAAAAGAGTTTTACCTCAAGAATGGTAATGTTGATGGCTGCTGCTGTTTCCCCTTCTTCTAAAATCAGAAAGCCAATGATAGGGACAAAATCAACTTCTGGCTCTGCTAGGTTTCCTACTGTTTGGTTCTTCAGACTCAGCATTCCAGGAACCGTGGTATATGTGACATTGATAGCTCCTAATTGAATAGGTTGCAAAAATGTTTTATAATTATCTAAATGTTTACAATAATATCCCATTGTGAATTTTTTGCCTTTCCTAAAAGCACCTTTAGTAGCTAGTATTATTGGTCCCAATTCCTCACCCCTTCCTATATCCATAATCTTTACCATGTGATGGCTCATGGGTGTCTCACTGTGGGAAAAGCATATTTCCCTGCCTCTAGACTTTGAATTTGGATATGTGACTTGTTTTGACCAATAGAACAAGGTAAAAATGATGATGTGTTGGTTCTAACCCTAGACCTCAGGGGGCCTTACACATTTTCACTTGGTCTTTTGTGCTACCATTGGTTCCCGGAGAAGAATGACAGACATATGGAATAGAGCCACCCATGGCCAAGCCCAGTGTAGATTAGTAGACCCACAGAGAGCCTAAATTACTGTATGCTGCTGAAATGTTATGTTTGTTAATTACACAGCATTTCTGTGAAAACAGATAATTCCTTTAATCTTTTCAAAGATAAAGAAGTTATAAAGTTCTGTCCTGAATGAAGAAATATTAATTTTCTCCTGTCCCCGATTTATTTTAGCAATGGCTTTCATCCACACAAGTAGAATATTAATAAGCACTTGCCTGGAAACCCCATTCATTCTAGAGTAACACAAACCTAGAGATCCAAATTCTCTGTTGATGAAAAGCTGAATTGTTATGTTAGCCTCTTGTAGTAACACAAATCTTGATGAAAGAGCAAAATTTAAAACTCCATGTGGTTCATCACTGGCTTCTACCGTGAGGACAGCTGCATATCCTTGAGCATCAAGCAGGGCGATTCCGGCTGGTGGAACTCCTAAAAATGTCAGGCAGGAATCTAACAGTGATTTGGCATTAGCTTTTAATCGCTGGAAACATAACCTCACTCTCTGAAACATTAAGGTAATCAAAAGTGTTCTATTTACTTCTCTAACAAATCTTCAGGTTAACAAAAGCCACATTCCATTTTTCTTTCAGGTGGAAGATCATGAACTTCTTCACTTCACATATTACTGTCATTATTGGTTATATTGGTTATCAGAATTATAGAAATTGAATATAAACTGAGGAAAGTACCCAGATAATTTGCTTAAAAATGACTCAATTTGGGCCGGGTGTGGTGGCTCACGCCTGTAATCCCAGCACTTTGGGAGGGCGAGACAGGCGGATCACAAGATCAAGAGATTGAGATCATTCTGGCCAACATGGTGAAACCCCGTCTCTACTAAAATACAAAAATTAGCTGGGCATGGTAGTGCACGCCTGTAGTCCCAGCTACTCGGAAGACTGAGGCAGGAGAATCGCTTGAACCCGGGAGGCGGCGGCTGCAGTGAACTGAGATCGCGCCACTGCACTCCAGCCTGGTGACAGAGTGAGACCCTGTCGCAAAAAAAAAAAGACTAAATTTGATTTATCCATATAATTGGTCCAAAATTCAAATTGCCTTGTAAGTCTCAAATTAATTTCAAAAAAATTCTACCTTCGGAAATGAATTTTATTCTGTAAGTAACCATTTAGCAAAACGTTTCAGGGCTTCTTTCCTAGTCTATAAAGATAAGTATTCCCATATGATGCTAATGTTTTTTAGATCTAACAGTTCTAGGGGACACATAATAAAGTAACATTTTAAAAACTGGTATGCATCTAATTGTTAAATACAGAGAAAACAATTTTCTTTCTTTTACGAAAAGAATATACCAAAAAAAATTAAAATTAAATTCTGAATTACCTTGTGTCCTGACATCATACAGAATGACTTGGTATACTTCTTTCTCCTCAGGAATGTTGTCATCCAACAAATGCACAAACAACGTTGTATTCAACGACCCCTATGTCATACAGGAAGAAATCAATCCCGCTGTCGTTATTGAATATGAACTATCTCCTGCTTTATTTTTATTCACCTTATAAATTGTGCAGGCAAACATATTTTCATTTAAACAAATGTTCTGTGGCTTAAAAATAAATAAATAAAAACCACTGACTCATGGGAACCTAAGCTCCAAGCAGACAGGGGCTAATTGTGGAAGATCTTGAATGCTGAGCTAATGAACATAAATCTTATTCATTGAGCAATGTAGCACTATTGGAAATCTCAAAGCACAAAGTTGGAGAGGTTTCTACAACAATGGTGAGTAGAAAAAACTGAAGCAGAGAAAAGAAGACAAGTGCTGCAGGGACACTAGTCATTAAAAGTCCAATGTACTACTCAAGGCAGACGGTAATATTGGCTTGGCTTAATATTGAGGCAATGAGAAGGAAGATAAAAACAATTAAATACATCATCAAAGAATTCATACGAAGTAGGTCTGGAGAAGAGAGAAAGATAATAACTACAACAGTGCTGCTTTTCTATCCCATTTTCCTCAAAATACACCATTCTTTCTAGATATTTGTGATCGACTTTTCTTTGCAGTATTACCTCAGGAAAGAAGAGTTGTCCACTAAAGTTAGCAAAATTGAGTTCTAGATTTTGCCCAATAATTTTCCAGTTAACAGTAACATTTCCTCGACCAGGGAAAGTTCTTATCACATGGAATTGTAAAATTTCTCCTGCAAGTAAAATGTGTAAATTGACAAATGCTTAATGGAAAATAAACTTCACATTTGAACTCAACAAAACCCAAATCCCAAGCATGCAACTATTACAGCACCTTTCCCAAGAACATTACGAAGCTGTTTTGTTTTGAATTTTCTAGAAGCTTTATACATGCTTATTGTTTATTATCCCCACTTCTAAATACTTCAATTTAGTAGAACTTGAGGAAATTCAATGTGTAAAAGTTACAAAAGCACATGCTAAAATGGGAAACACAAACTTTTATACACTCCAAAACATGCATCAGAACATAAGTGTTCTGTAAATTAAAGAAAATAATAAAGTCCTCATGATAGTAACACAAGTAAATTCTTCCTTCACTTTTCAAAAGGGCACAAATCCTTACACTGATATGCAATGTGATTTTACACAATGCATGCATAAAAATGCTTGCAAATACCTGAAAATCACATTTCTTTAGTTGTAACTTACATATACCACCAATGATTTTGTATTATAAAAAGAAATACAAAGGAAAGGTGTCAAATCTGTACATCAACATCTGTAACTTTGCCAAAGTTACAGTTATCCTTCCTGGATAATGGAGATATTTTAGATCTCTTCTATTCCTGGCTTTTGTCCCCATATAATACTTTACAAAAGTGAAGAAAATCATAACATGTCTTTCAAATTGCTAAAAGCATAAAGTAAGCTGTTAGGGAGCGTGCTAATGGCCATATGACTTGTTGAAAATATGCTCAATTCACTAGCTTTATATGATGATGAACACAACTAAGAAATACCAATGAACTGTATCACTAAAAAATTATTATTATGCAAGGATAGAATGATGTTTAAAAAGATTTAGAAGACAACATCCTTAATCAAACTGTATAGCATAGACATATAGTTAAAAACCACAAACATTCACTAAAAATGTCACTTTTAGTTAGTTTTAGTTCAGTTAGCTATCCAAGTAACTTTTGTGTATATAAGTAATATCTTCAAACATTTTTTAAAAAGTAGAAATAAAGCAATAAAATTTAAACACCATTTTCAAGTATTTTTTAAACCGCCACATTTTTTATTTCTGAAGACAACTAAACAAATATTTCTTATAGGAAGACTTCTTAAAATATCATGAATTAATTAATTTAGAGACCATCTTAATTTCAATTTAAAAACACAAAATAATTTTTCATACTAAATTTAAACACAATTTTAACAAAATGAACATTTTAAGGAGAGTGGATAATATAAACAAAAGCATTAGAAAGGCTTCTTAAAACACATTTTAAGTGTGTCAATACAAAAAAAATTAGTTACCATGACATTAGTAGACTATGTCTTAGATTTACCTTTTAAAAGCACAGGAATTTCTAGATCAGATTGTCCAAAGATTGGGATGAAAATGAAAGACTATGTATAGTCAGCCATTGCTAGCATACCATTTAAAAATTTTCTATTTGTAAAACTTGTGAACAAAATATAGACACTACTGTGCAACTCTGGTGTCTCTCTATTGTACAATATATAGAATTTCTTATAGAGCAAGTTTGGAATATTGAAAAACAAAAATTTATTACTAAAAAGCACAGAAAAATCTTTGAAGTTATTAAGCTATTTCACCTACAGTGTTGTCTGGTGACTCATAAGAGTCATGGTTTTCAAACTTTTCAAATCACAAAATTTGTTAATGGTTCAAAAAGAAAATTATGGAAGTTTAATGAAGTACTAAAGTGCAAAGAGAACACAAATGGCAAGAAAACAAAATGCAGATCAAAAAATTTCCATGTTGAAGGGTAATCTATAATCACAATAATAAAATTGCAGTTGCAAGTTTAGACACAGAGATTTGGGAATAAATACATCATTTTTAGGTAAAAGTAAAAATAAAATGCTTAGGAGAAAAGAAAGTAAAATATTCAGACAAACTTACTACATGTAAAAACACTCAAAGTCTAATACTACTTCATCAATATCCCCTCTGAAAATTTAAAAAGTTACTATGAAAGTAACTTGCAAGAAAATACTGCAAAAATATAATTTGAAGTATGATACACACACACATATACACAAACACATGCGCACACACACGCACATAGAGAAGCACATATAAATAAAAGATAAATGAAGTATTTCTTAAACACATAATCTTGTAAGCCTAGTGAAAATGTATCATGTCAACAGCAAGAATAGTGTGAAATTTCTTCTAAGCAATAATCAAAAGGGAGGTATTTATTCTGTCTCTTTATTGCAGACTCCCAGGAGCCAGGTCCATTTAAAATGCCTCCTGGAAAAAATGACTGGACATATCAGAAAGATACCTTCTGCCAGGATGAAAAGTCAAACAGTCACAGGAAAATGAAAAACTTAAAAATAAGTGCTTAGCCTTCCAAATTTAAGGGAAAAGACAGAAGAAAAGTCTTAAGAGAGGGTATGTTATTTTTAGATGACAAAGACTTTACTAGGTACTAAACAGCCTTCTAGTTTTTGCCCAAGATGAAAGGCAGAACAACCCTTACATAACAAAGTGTCTGACTACATAACCGGACAATCATCTTGATACGAAATCCAGAGTTTACCAAAAGTTAGTGACATATTTCAACTCTAAAGCAGATCTGTTACATGGTGTCTAGGACTAACCTAATGCAGATAAAGAATATGAATGAAGAATGCATTTTAATAAACCTAAGTGTTTTAGACACTTATTTTCAAGACCAGAATTCTTTTTACAAAGATAAACACCAACTACAATGTACATAAAACTAATGGAAAACCAAAATACAGAAAATATATTTAATAGATTCGTGTATACATGACATACATATACTATCCAAATTGCCCTCTATAATAATAAAGAAAATGGGATAAAACAATTATAGGAATATGAATAATGTGAAGCAGACTGTCAATAAGAACAGTTAAGAAAAAGTTGAGTGTTTCCAGTAGAGCGGTTCTATATATTTCTTTAAAGAATCACATTTCTTGCTCAAATCTTTGTGTAAAAAAGATTCACGCTGTCCCTAAGAGAAGAAAAAATTTAAAATCCATTGAACATGACATGATGATTATGCTGCTGCTCAGCTGGGTGACTGAGAGAAACACCTAGCACAGATTTATAAAGAGCACATTTATACCCAGTGTGCAACCACAGTAAAATCCATTGTCCCATATTTCTAAATTCTGTCCATTACATTTGAAAGAAAGTAATATTTACCACTGGGCAGCTCTCCAACTGCATTAGGACAAAATGTAGAAATAGGATTCTACAGAATTCAATACATTGTTAGAGACTAAGGCAATTCCTCCCATGAATCAAAAATGCATTCTAGAGCCAGAAGTTCAGCACAGTCCACATTTTAAATCTAATCACGTAAATGAAACTCCAACACTAGGCTAAAAGCAACGTTAACACTGTTAAAAGCTCACGTGGCACAATTATTTTCACCCCATTTGTTTAGCGGTTATCTCTGAAGAATCACCATGATGTTTTCATTAATTCACTTTCATAAAATCATCATGATACACATTTCTCTGTGCAATTTTCATGGTAATATAAAGCATACACAAAATACTGAACTATTGTGGCTTAATATGTTTTTGAAAAAAATAATTTATAATCTAGGAAAAGGCTTAGGAATGAAGAGAAAAAAGTAAGTAAAAAATAGAAATTGACTCCAACTTTTATGTAGAAAATGTAAAAAATCTAGGGAGCACTCATGCCAGCAAGAAAAGCAATTTGGTGTTTTAGATTGATATGCTAAAGCAGATTTTTAACCAATAACACCTTTGGACCATTTATTTTAATTAATAATCTTTCCTCTTTGCCTCTCCTGCAGATAATTAGCTGTTGGAAACTGACGAGGCCACAATATTGTTTTCAGGTGAAGTTCATCTGGGCCAAACAGACTGTAGGTGTTCATATATGCAGTTTCTCCAAGATGTTGTGGTACCCAGCAGGAGGGCCTCCGTGTCTTCAGAGCCCTCCAACTCACCACTAGCACCACCATCCAGGCTCATAGGATGCACTTTCACAACATTAGTGGCCCTACAGTTAAAATTCATTAAATTGATCCTAGCATCCAAATTGTTTTGTATTCCTTAGAAAAGAAATTTCATCACACTGCTGAAAAGTGCATGCCTAGTATAGCTCTAAGTCCCTCCTTAAATCTCGTCTATCCTTTCCTGATCTCAGCTCTTGTTTGTACCTTCCATACCACTAATACTTTGCTTCTCTTTTCCTTCCCCCTATTTCTTCAACAAAACAAATCCAAAATGCTCCCGTCATCTGTTCTATCCAATGCTTCTCCTCTCCTTGCTGTCATAGCCAATAAGCAGTGCTTCTCAAAACTTCATGCTGTGAAGGACAGGGCTTTGTGTTTTGTTTTGTTTGCCTTAATCCATTAGAGGCTGACCCTCTTATAAAACAGAATAAAATAAATGACTAGATAAGTTAAATAGCAAAAAACTAACACAAACGAAAAAGACATACAAAATACCAGCCCATAGATACTGCTTTTGGATATCACAGCAAAGTGAAATTGTTAAAAGAGTTTCCAATCCTCTTGTCACAGACCAGAAGCAAACACTGAACAGGCAGCCTCCTGAAAGCCACATTGAGGAGGAACCCCTGAAGACCTCTACGTTTGTCATCCTTAGATATTTGCTTCCTATCCCCAATACTCCTTTAAAATTCATCTACCATTGCCACTGTTTTATTTGGCCCATTTGAGATCTAACTCCCCTTTTTGGCCATGTTAGTATGAGACACACTGATTACTGATTACTCACTGATTACTGAGTAATCAGTGTAACTGATTGAAAACACACTCTCTCCCTGGTTTCTCCCTGCCTCTCCAGCAAAGGCTTCTCTCTCCTCTCAGGTAATTTTTCTTTCCCAGCACCTTAGTCTGATGTTCTTCATGGTTCCATTCCGATAATTTGCTTTTTTTCCTCTGTCCACAAAAGTCATCATATTCATTTTCCAGATTTCAGCTATCATCTTTAACCAATGTCCATCTTTAACCTGAAACAGAGTCAGGTTCTCTCACTAATTTCCTTCCCTCACACAGGCACTGCTACTCAAATTCATTATGCTTCCAAGTCAAATAACTTCAAATATTTACCAAAAGTCCCTGCATTGCCAGGTTCTGCAGCAGACGCGAGTTCAAGCAAAACAAAGTCTCTCCTCACTAGGTGCCCTATATAGCACGGGTTTTGGATTTGACACAGCTGGGCATAAGCACTACCACTGAATAATTGTTGCTATTTAGTCTCTCTCAAATTCAGTTTCCTTGTATGAAAATCTGGTGTATACAATTATACCTATATCATAGGACTGCTGTTAAACTTAAGTGAAATAATGAAGGTGGAGTGTCTGCCACACAGAAAACACTCCGTAAGTGTTACTGTTGTCATTATTATTAACTATTCCTGCAGTAACTCTGTATTATGTTACAAATAACTTTTTGATAGTTGATGATCTGTCTTTAGGTTAGATTTATGGAATTATTCACTTTTACTCATTACTGCTATGACAACATGCAATTCCAAACCGTTAATAAAAGTAGAGTACTGAAAATGGCTCGAATATTTGCATGGATAAATAAACTTGCAAGTTGGAAGTACAGTAAGGGAAAAGGTAATACAGTAAAATACATTCTGTTTCTGGCACAGCCACTAACCATCTGACACTGTCAAGTCTTTTAATCTCTCTATGTCTCAATTTGTTTTCTCATCTATTAAATAGATGTCCAAGTACATAATCTATACCCTTTTCATTTATTAACTATTCAAGGTAAAATTATTTTTTTAATTCCAGATAAACTATGTAATGAAACACAGGCTACCAATACCTATTTACCCCAAAACAGGCTTACTCGAAGACAAAAACACTGTTATGTTTTAAACACACAAAAATTAGCCCATCTATGCAAAACCCTACATATGATGTAAAATATTAAGTAAGAATTCAAGAAAATTACTGTTTTTTAAGGGAAAAAAGACATTTTATAAGGTTTGGCACTTTGTTCATAAAATATACAAACACAATATAAAATCCAGGCTAAAATATTCACTGATTACAAACTATTACTTGTTTTTAACCGGTTGCCAATGTTTCACTGTTTGATACCAACAGCTACCCTTGAGCATACACTATACTTGCCAGGAACTATGCTAAGCACTTTACCTTTATTAGCTCATTTAATCCTCACAAAGAAACCTATGAAGTAATATTTTGAATCATTTAACAAATGGGAAAACTAAGCATTTCAGGTTTAACTTTCTTAAAATCATACCAGTAGAGAATGGCAAGCTAGAACATGGTATTGGTTTGCAAGGCTCCTAAATCTGGCTAAACAGTTCATTATAAAGCCTTCTCCCAAAGAAGTTCTATGCAGATTAACACACACACAGTTCAACAAAATAATGAAAGGGAAAAAATATCAAGTTTTAAAGAACTAGACAAAAGACAACATCCATAGAAAAGAAAATGAATATGCTTAACAAAAAAAGGAACCCACCTTCATGACCTATGACAGATCTGGAAGCTGTCTGAAAGCTAACAATTCCTGCCACATTGTCATTGGCCAAAATGTTCACTCTAACAGTGTCGGAGCTTGGCAAAATTCTACTTCCACCTTCAGTGTACACCAAACTAACTATGATACTTTCGTCATCCTCTGGTTCAGAGTCATCCAAGATGGTTAAAATGATTGTCTTTTTGGTTTCACCTATAAAAACATCAATGGAATAAAAACCAAAGCAACAAAATCACCAACACAGAGAACTCAGAAAGGCCCAAAATAATTTCTATGTTTAAAAGTTAAATAAAAATATCAGTGAATTATAACAGTTCCATATCATGGGCAACATAAGCAAATTTTAATTATATATATATATATATATCTTTTCACATATCAAACACTGTAAAATTTCATTAATGAAGGCAGATTGTGGAGAAGGACATTTTGAATTATGGGAAAGTTAAAAGGTAGAATTGTTTCAAAGAATCATGGCTTTACTTCCTGGTTGTTAGCCAAGAACAGTGACCTAGCTAGGAAAAGAGCTTCAAAGATGTCCTGTTTAGAAACAACTCCCTTTAGGAAAGTGGAGTCTCATTCTCATTCTGGCATTACTGTGATAATTTTAATCAGATATCAACACAATACCTTCCTGAAAAACCAGGAACACTTAGGGAATCGTGGTCAAAATGAGGAACTAAAAAGGGATGTCAAATTCTGAGCAAAAGAACCAGCCTAAATGAGATGCATCTTTGAGTAACTCGATGAGATGACAGCATCAAGTACCAGTCTCCAGGAAGTAGTGCAATGAAGGAAGAAAACAAAAGAGGAACTCAAAGGGACAAGTGACAGCAACAAAAGTCCAAGCAATCTACTTTGCAATTTGATCTAGTAGATAGGGCACCACAGCATGTCCCTAAATCCAATACTTTCTGCCGTTCAGCCTAAGGTGTCCCCTATTTATTTTCTCCCCACTTTCTGGAGAGACAATGAAGGAGTGGGAAAAGAAAAGGCAGGGAAAAGGAGAAAGGAGATTAAATGCATGTTCTCTCTTTTGTGACCCTGCTGCATTTTCATCAATACAGCAGTGTCAAGATTGCTTTAAGAGAGTCTGCATTATCTAAGAATCTAAGTTAGCAATAGCTATAAAATAGAGTCCATTTTGTGTGATGCTAAGGTTATAATTCATGGTAATGGTAATTTATATAATGCTATTTCTTTATATATAACTTTCTTTGTAGTTAACATAACCACTGGAAAAATCCAACTTTATATTTTCATTTCCACTCCCTCCTCGTCACATTTTCATTATTCCTTTTGAAATAGAAAAGTTACCAATTACTAACCTGTTCCCATCTTCCGTCAAGCATATCATATCCCACTAAATCCTCAAATCACTGACTAGAAAATAACCATAATAAAAATATTCTATACAATTTTTAAAATTTACTCTATAGCGGGCGCCTGTAGTCCCAGCTACTCGGGAGGCTGAGGCAGGAGAATGGCGTGAACCCGGGAGGCGGAGCTTGCAGTGAGCCGAGATTGCGCCACTGCACTCCAGCCTGGGCGACAGAGCGAGACTCCGTCTCAAAAAAAAAAAAAAAAAAAAAATTTACTCTAAAACATAATGATTATTATATGTTTCAAAAAGCGTATTACATATGTACCATGACCTCTAATTAGTTTCCAAAAAAAAGTATATGCCTTAAAAAGTTAAACAACAAATACAATGGATTGTTCTAAAATATAGAATTATGAACAAAGTTTCTTTCCTGCATTTTGTTGTATATTTTGAGGTTTTTAGAGTATACATTACTTTTTCAACCAGAAAAGCACTATGTTTTTTAAAATTTTGTGGAATATATAACTGCCCAAATGAGGATGTAATCAATAATCTCAATAAAGATAGCTTTCCCACACCCAGAGAAAACTATTTTAAACATACTAACTTTCCCAATTTTAAATAGCACACGAGTCAACCAGTCCTGAAAAAGAACCACTCAATCTGATCCTAATTCTAATTAGCTGATCATGTAAAATATCAGTATATTGTTTATGAAAATTTACAATAGTGATCTCAAGTGTAGGAACAGTATTATAAATTTATCATTAGGATTAATGTAACATAAATGCAGTCACCAAAGTTTATGCTACTTTTACTTACAAATAATTTTCTCTGATGATATTTCCTGATTTGTCTAGTGCATATGAAAATGTTTATCAATTAATACTCATTTTCCTAGCTACCACTGCTTCTTACCAACATGTATGGTTGTAAGCACATGGGTCATTATTAAAATTTCCCTTACAAAATTAGAACTTGCCTTATAGTTTCCTCTGTGCTTTGTCAAAGACACTACTATCAAACATAAAGGGATAAAATTCACATATTCCCGGAAAATCTATTTTTTAAACTAAAAAGATATATATGTACAGTCATGTCAGTCTATGTATGTCATGTCAACCATTAACAAGCCAATTAACTTCTATTTTTTTCTAAAGCCAAACTACATTTCTGTATATTAACAAGAATGTACACAGTAAGAATTCTTATAAATTTTATCATAAAAATGGACTATGATGACTTTACCAGGGCAACTGAAATTCATTTAGAACCATTGCTCACCTTCAGCAAAGGTCAGAATCTCTCCAGCACCTATAAAATCTAAACCTTCAGTAGCTGTTCCACCAACAACACGCCATTCGACTGCCACTTGACCTAAGCTGCCCCCTGTCCTGTGTATCGTCAGCTCCACCAAGGTTTGGGGCTGCTCCTGAACTTCAACAAATAAGCCATCTTCGGAAGTATTGGGACTAATACTGTAGATCACAAACACTCCAAAGGCATCACCATTTAGTGCTATGACAACTGTAGAAATATTTGGCTGTCCTATGGTTGGCTGATTTTTCAAACTGGCTGAAATGTTCATGAGGTGAACTTCAAGGAGAGAAATTAGAAAACTCTCATCCATCTCTGGGAAATCATCAGGAAGAATAGACACTGTGAGATTTGCGAATTCATCACCTTCCTGCATTATGGCCCATTGCCTTGTCACAGGCTCATAGTCACTCCCAGCCACAGCCTGACCACTAAAAAGAGATGCTACCCTGGTCATGTTTTTCCTGTAGGTCCAGAAGTCTGAATTGTTGACAGCTGGGCTGATCCATGATGTCATCCAGAAACACTGGGGAGCCTCAGAAGCACTGAAAAATGAAAACGCTGAGCAAGCTTGTTCCTTAAGGCACAAAGTGGCACAGGTATACAGGGGCTCCCCCACGGCAGAGACATTCATCCAAGTTCTCCAAAGTGGGTCAGGCACCCCTTGAATTGGAGATTCATAGTAGGACAGTAAATCTTGACCTTCCTCCATTGCCAGAGCCACTACATCAATGTCGGAAGTACTGTAGAACAACAACAGCCGACCAAAGTGCCCTCCGCTAAAATGTGGAGTGACAATTAAAAGACAGGTTAAGCACTCAAAGTAATTACAAATAGAGAAGAGGAATGCTGACTGTGGTCTTTAGTTTTTTAAAAAAATGTTTAAAGTCATAGTACAAACACAATCCTGTTTCTTAATTACACTTGTCTCCCAACATTTTGTTTTCTCCTGTGAGGAAACCTTGCTAATTTTCAATCAAACAACACTTATTTTTAACCAAGCTATGAAAATATTTTCCAAGGTATGCAAATTCAGGGTTTCAAAACAAAATTACAAAGTTAATTTTTATTGCTATACTTAACGGAAACAAAGTAACAATGATAACAAACATGACTACATTTTGAGGAAATGTAGTAACAGTCAGCCCTCCCTATCCACAGGTTCTACATCTGTGGATTCAAGACCGCAGATCAAAAATATTCAGAAAAAAAAAATTTAAAAAATACAAACTTTAAAAACCAGTCCAGTATAGCAACTATTTACATAGCATTTACATTGTATTAGGTATTATAAGTAATCCAGAGATGATTTAAAGTATATGGATGGCTGTGCGTAGGTTATATGCAAATTTTATATTTTACACCACTTTATATTAAAGGGGAGCATCCATGGATTTTGTTATATCCAAGGACCCTGCAATCAATCCCCTGTGGATACCAGAGAGATGACTGTACTTGTCACAAATTCCCAAGATCCTGTTTTCTATTTCTGAAGGAGCTCAGTGAGCCCAATGCTGCCTCACAAAAAAAGAAAAAAAAAAAGCAAGAAAAAACAGACCTAGAAATCAGCTCCTTCATACATCATATAAATGTTCTTTAATTTAAAAGCCAGTTATATTTAAGTACTAATTGTAACAAATTACAGATTAGAGCAATGCATTTCTGGGGTTAGAGAGCCCAGTGATGTAAAATTTATTACCCATTTCACTAACAATAAGTATGATAAATGAAAGGCCCTTTATACTAATAAGCATAATTCAGTTAACACATTAAAATAACCTATAAAATAATTTATGGCACAGAAAAAAACACAAAACCTAAATGATTTAACTGTGCAATGGATCCTTCCCCACCACCCCACAATTCTCATCACTCCCACAGAGGCAAGTAGCTATCTCATATACCTTCGCCTGACAGTTATATTAGCACAGGAACTTCTTTCCAGAGGCTCTTGAACACGATAAACCGTCTGAGCAAAGGCTACTGTACCATAAGGATTATCATTGGCAGGAATAATAATATTTGCAATTCGATCTAACCCAATAGTACCTCCACCAGAGGCATCAGTTAGTTGCACTTGGATAACCTAAAAATACAGTGAAAACTTCCTTAACAGCATCACAGTTCTGAAATTAGAATAAAAATGATTCAAGGGAAAAAAATCAAACATATACATACAAGTACAAGAACAAAATGGAATGAAATATAAATGGACTAAAAGAAACTCCCCCAATTACACTTACAAACCCAGCATGTAACAGAATAACCCATCATCAACATTTAATAATAGAACCTAGTTATATATAAGACATACAGGCTGTTTAAACTCCTTAATATTGTTATATAATCATGTGACTCAATTTTAATATCCCTGTTTATGTTTACCATTTCAATAATAGGACTTTTACGTCCTATACCTTTTTTAAAAAAAAATCTGAAATATACATTTTAATGGAGCGTTAATATACTATGCTTTATTTCCCACATTATCTTAAATAAAATTATTTGACAAAATTTAAAACAAAAACATACTGTAATGCCACCTAAATTTAGAGAGAAAAAAAACAGAAATGTTTTTTATGTGCTAATGAATATCTAATATTTTAGAAGTGAAAAGTGGCACAATTAGCATTCAAAATAAATTTTATGAACTTCTATAAAATTTTATACTATTAAAGAATAAATGCTATCAAAAGTAATTTTATGAGATCTAAATGTTAATACTTGAATTTCATACAATAAAATTATCTTCAGCCAATGTATGTTAGTGATTAACTTTTCCACTGATACTGTACTTATATTTGCTACCTTGCTGCTTCATCAGGAAAAGGAAATATCAAGAAGATGCATCTCGCATGGTATTTTTCATATAGTAAGTTCTCAACAATGGTTGAAGAATAAGTGAATGAATGAATGAATGAAAAACCACAATAATACTTAAGATTGACTGGCTCACACCCAAGCCAAAAGGGAGTATAAATATAAGTTAAGAGTTTATACAGAACAGGCTGGGCACGCTGGCTCATGCTTGTAATCCCAGCACTTTGGGAGGCTGAGGCAGGTGGATCACCTGAGGTCAGGAGTTCAAGACCAGCCTAGCCAACACTGTGAAACTCCGTTTCTATTAAAAATACAAAAATCAGCCGGGCATGGTGGCATGCACCTGTAATCCCAGCTACTCGGAAGGCTGAGGCAGGAGAATCCCTTAAACCTAGGAAGCATAGGTTGCAGTGAGCCGAGATCATGCCACTGCCCTCCAGCCTGGGCGACAAGCGTAAAACTCCATCTCAAAAAAAAAAAAAGAAAAGAAAAAAGAGTTTATACAGAACAAATGTATTATAAATTCAGACATATATATGTGTATATACATATATATATATGTATTTAACCTTTTAACCAAAATGTTGAACAATGCAAGGAATTGTACAAAAAAGTCTTATAGTAGTAAACTGGCATATGTATACAATCTATTTCTAGAATATTCCTGCTTTTGTCAACTGTAAGGATCACTTTCACACTAGCATAGTTTGAACATTCTTGCAGGAATAATTTATTTGACATCCTCTCCAAAATGTCACAACGGCCATCTGTTCTAGTCACTACAGATACGGTATGATTTACAGTGTCATTCTATACTAGCCAGTCCTCTCACCTCTTCAATCTCCGGAACGTCGTCAGCCAGGACCTCTAACAACAAGGTTTGAATGGTTTCCCCAGGGGCAAAGGTCACATTACCTGAGACAACTCGCAGGTCGCCAGTAGCAAGCTGTCCATTAATGGTGGCAACCCACTGAACAGTAACATTGCCGAGTGTCCCAGAATTTCGAATTATTGGCAGGTTTACCTTCACTGAGTTAAACTCAGGTTCCTCTACAATAAGTTTAGTAATCTGAACACCTGAAGGGTAGACAGAGCAGAGTTCATTTCAAATACAAAGTGAAACAGAGATAACAGTTAACCAAGCACCATCCTATAGTGGATTCTCTTCCCCCCTAAGCAATCTAAGTTGCTATAACCCACAAAAACCAGAGTAACATGCTGTGATACAAATTGGTCTGCTCTGCCAAAATTTCCAAATTATTTTTCACTGTGATAGAAGTAGAAAGCACAAAGCCCATAGGGCTCAAGTCTATACCAGACATGAGTGACAGGTCCAGTGAGCACAGAAGCCGATTGCACAGTGCAAGCCTGCTCCAGAGGGGCAGTTGCTATTTGGTTCCCATGACTGATGTTATGCAGGAAAGGGAACTTGATATTGCCACATTTCCTATTTATCAAGAAAGCCCAGAAATCCAAATTTTTGTGTAAATTTCTATAAATTAAATTATTTTTCTAAAGAATTGCCTAAGACTCACAAAACACATACAGGAGCCAGGTCACACCCTAAAGCCAATAGTTCGTGACTTCTCCACATACGCTAAGAGATTGATTTAATTTCTTTTTTAAACAATCACAAACGACTGCCAATGACTGTGTACAGATGTCCCATATGTCAGTAACAGCAGGTTAAGAAAGAAAACATGATCAGATCAATTCTGAGTCTCCAAAAGTAAAGAAAAGATCATTATCTATGATCTATACATACAGACAAGTCAAAGAGAGACACAAATTAGTCTTCATACCAAATAATCCATAGGGGTCATCAGAGGCCTCAATAATAATGACTGCCTCTGTTAAAGCCCCTAGTCTGGCTCCTCCTGTTGTTTCATTCATCAGTTGCACAAGAAAAGATTCTTCCAGTTCAGGATAGATATCATTAATGACATATATTGGCACGGCTTTACTGGTTTCCCCTTCTAGCAAGACCACATCTGATGAAGCTATACTATAATCTTCACCTGAAAAGACCAAAAGTAAAATGTTAAGACTTCTAAAATATGATCAAAACATTCCATATACTAGGGAAAAACTATCAGGTAACAAACTTTATGGATCTACTTGGAAATACTTTTTTGAGGATATTGACTACATTTATTCTAAGCAAGAAGACTTTTATGCCTCTCAGTAGAAAAATGGGTTTGATAATGTCACAAAATAACGAAAAAGACTTCCTAGGGGTGCTCAAGTTCATTCCTTCACTTTCAGAAAGATGTATATCTATTTGGTCTATTTATATAAATAGAGAATCATTCATTACAAGATAGGCCCCCTTAACTACAAGAAAAAAATGTGTACTTTTAGAAAAAAGAACAGAACTAGAATTGTAATGCCACTGGAAAGATAAATTATACCACTGCACAGATATGGGAACGCTAGCATCATCAATCATACAGCTGGACATGAAAAGACTTTCTTGCATAGATTGAAAGTCGCTACTGAGTACTGCTCAGGATGGCAGGAGAGAAAAAAAAAAAAAAAAGGTGGGTGGGGAAAGGAGGGGCGCTTCATGTGAAGACTGAGGACTAATGTCTTAGAACACTAACCAATCCCCACCATCTGTCAGTGTGTGAGGCCCTCTACAGGCAGCCAGGTATTCCTAGGAGCTACCCCAGCCTACACCAGTTAGGTATTAGATGGGCCTGGTTTATTGTCTTTTCAAGCAAGTATTATGGCCAGATGATTTATTTTTTAAAATCAAGCACAGTATCCCATCCATTCACATTCCTGCTCCTCTGAAAGCACACTAGAAAGATTCAAATTGAATAGTTCTCAGGCAAATCTCCCTCTGGATGCTGGGACGGCACTATCAAAGTAGGCAGTCTTCTTATATATACATCTGGCAATGAAGTCATTTTCGTATATATAAAATAGTTAATACTAACTGTTGCCTCTTCCTTGCTCTTCACAAATAAATAAGCAAGAAGATAAAGGGATCCAGAGACAAGGCTGTTGCCAAGCACTGAAAGCATGTAGCTGCCCATTTTCCCTGCATTCCTCAGTAGTCATTTACAAGTGAATCCCTTTCAAAAATGAGGAGTACACTCAGAGAAAACCAGTGTTTTCCTCAGTTTACTTTTCATTGATTTGTGCATATTTTGGTCATCATAGCTTTCAAATTCATAGATAATTTGGCCAAAACTTTTTGCAAAGTCTACAAGTTCAGTGCCATAAATATATAAAAACTCTATCAGCACTTTGGGAGGCCAAGGTGGGCGGATCATGAGGTCAAGAGATCGAGACCATCCTGGCCAACATGGTAAAATCCCATCTCTACTAAAAAATACAAAAATTAGCTGGGCATGGTGGCACATGCTTGTAGTCCCAGCTACCCGGAAGGCTGAGGCAGGAGAATCTTGAACCCGGGAGGCGGACATTGCAGTGAGCCAAGATCACACCACTGCACTCCACCCTGGGTGACAGAGCAAGACTCCATCTCAAAACAAAACAAAACAAAATTGTAAAATCAACATATGGCTAGCCAGTTTTCCCAGCACCATTTATTAAATAGGGAATCCTTTCCCCATTGCATGTTTTTCTCAGGTTTGTCAAAGATCAGATAGTTGTAGATATGCAGCGTTGTTTCTGAGGGCTCTGTTCTGTTCCATTGATCTGTATCTCTGTTTTGGTACCAGTACCATGCTGTTTTGGTTACTGTAGCCTTGTAGTATAGTTTGAGGTCAGGTAGCGTGATGCCCAGCTTTGTTCTTTTGGCTTAGGATTGACTTGGCGATGCGGGCTCTTTTTTGGTTCCATATGAACTTTAAAGTAGTTTTTTCCAATTCTGTGAAGAAAGTCATTGGTAGCTTGATGGGGATGGCATTGAATCTATAAATTACCTTGAGCAGTATGGCCATTTTCACGATATTGATTCTTCCTACCCATGAGCATGGAATGTTCTTCCACTTGTTTGTATCCTCTTTTATTTCATTGAGCAGTGGTTTGTAGTTCTCCTTGAAGAGGTCCTTCACATCCCTTGTAAGTTGGATTCCTAGGTATTTTATTCTCTTTGAAGCAATTGTGAATGGGAGTTCACTCATGATTTGGCTCTCTGTTTGTCTGTTATTGGTGTATAAGAGTGCTTGTGATTTCTGTACATTGATTTTGTATCCTGAGACTTTGCTGAAGTTGCTTATCAGCTTAAGGAGATTTTGGGCTGAGACAATGGGATTTTCTAGATATACAATCATTCATCTGCAAACAGGGACAATTTGACTTCCTCTTTTCCTAATTGAATACCCTTTATTTCCTTCTCCTGCCTAATTGCCCTGGCCAGAACTTCCAACACTATGTTGAATACGAGTGGTGAGAGACGGCATCCCTGTCTTGTGCCAGTTTTCAAAGGGAATGCTTCTAGTTTTTGCCCATTCAGAAAAACTGGCTAGCCATATGTAGAAAGCTGAATCTGGATCCCTTCCTTACACCTTATACAAAAATTAATTCAAGAT
Source organism: Pan troglodytes (assembly GCF_028858775.2). Lineage (NCBI taxonomy): Eukaryota > Metazoa > Chordata > Mammalia > Primates > Hominidae > Pan > Pan troglodytes. The sequence goes on from NC_072402.2 coordinate 25,462,757, forward strand.
GGATTAAAGACTTAAACGTTAGACCTAAAACCATAAAAACCCTAGAAGAAAGCCTAGGCATTACCATTCAGGACATAGGCATGGGCAAGGACTTCATGTCTAAAACACCAAAAGCAATGGCAACAAAAGACAAAATTGACAAATGGGATCTAATTAAACTAAAGAGCTTCTGCACAGCAAAAGAAACTACCATCAGAGTGAACAGGCAACTTACAAAATGGGAGAAAATTTTTGCAACCTACTCATCTGACAAACGGCTAATATCCAGAATCTACAATGAACTCAAACAAATTTACAAGAAAAAAAACAAACAATCCCATCAAAAAGTGGGCGAAGGACATGAACAGACACTTCTCAAAAGAAGACATTTATGCAGCCAAAAAACACATGAAAAAATGCTCATCATCACTGGCCGTCAGAGAAATGCAAATCAAAACCACAATGAGATACCATCTCACACCAGTTAGAACGGCAACCATTAAAAAGTCAGGAAACAACAGGTGCTGGAGAGGATGTGGAGAAATAGGAACACTTTTACACTGTTGGTGGGACTGTAAACTAGTTCAACCATTGTGGAAGTCAGTGTGGCGATTCCTCAGGGATCTAGAACCAGAAATACCATCTGACCCAGCCATCCCATTACTGAGTATATACCCAAAGGACTATAAATCATGCAGCCATAAAGACACATGCACACGTATGTTTATTGCGGCACTATTCACAATAGCAAAGACTTGGAACCAACCCAAATGTCCAACAATGATAGACTGGATTAAGAAAATGTGGCACATATACACCATGGAATACTATGCAGCCATAAAAAATGATGAGTTCATGTCCTTTGTAGGGACACGGATGAAATTGGAAATCATCATTCTCAGTAAACTATCGCAAGAACAAAAAACCAAACACTGCATATTCTCACTCATAGGTGGGAAGAGAACAATGAGAACACATGGACACAGAAAGGGGAACATCACACTCTGGGGACTGTTGTGGGGTGGGGGGAGGGGGGAGGGATAGCTTTAGGAGATATACCTAATGCTAAATGATGAGTTAATGGGTGCAGCACACCAGCATGGCACATGTATACATATGTAACTAACCTGCACATTGTGCACATGTACCCTAAAACTTAAAGTATAATAAAATAAAAATAAAAATAAAAAAATTGTAAAATCAAGCGAGACTCCATCCCCAAAAAAAAAAAAAGACTCTAGATTTGTCCCTTGAAAAAGATACATGAGTATTTCTAGTTTTCTAGTTGATTATCCTAATTGCAACTTTGAGAGGCTGTGTTACTCAAGGATACATGTCCCTCTGTGTTTACGTCCCTCTGTATGTACTGCTTTTTAGATGTCTTTTCTTACCAGCTATTGCAGTTATTGGCACAGCTTTAAACTTCACAGAGACATCTGCAAATGCTCCTCCTGTTCTAGTCACATTGATAATGGGTCCAACATGATTTTCTGCCACTCGGACAATTGGTGCTGAGAGCTGAAGAGTTCCAAATGCATCATCATTGGCAATGATAATTAGTTGCGCAACAGTTTCTACCTTAGGCCCAAGACGTGGAGAATTTGGAACTGAAAGACAGAAGATCCACACAGAACACGGAAAGCTATCAAAATTCTAAGAACTGGCCAAAAGTCATCAAGAAACCTCAGCAAGATTCCATCAGCCAAATAGGATTCTCATTTGGGGTTTTCCCTCTACTATTTATTTTTTTTATTTATTTATTTATTTATTTATTTATTTATTTATAGGGATGGAGTCTCTACCACGCAGGCTGGAGTGCTGGAGTGTTGGAGTGTAGTGGCGCCATCTTGGCTCACCACAACCTCCGCTTCCTGAGTTCAAGCAATTCTCCTGCCTCAGCCTCCGGAATAGCTGGGACTACAGGCACATGCTGCCATGCCCGGCTAATTTCTTTTATATTTTAGTAGAGATGGGGTTTCACCATGTTGCCCAGGCTGGTCTTGAACTCCTGAGCTCAGGCAATCTGCCTGCCTCGGCCTCCCAAAGTGCTAGGACTACAGGCGTGAGCCACCGTGCCCAGCCCTACTATTTATATTTAAGAATATTTAAGAATATGTATTGTTTAATATGCACCAGCATTAATCTAGACATTCAGGATTCAAAAATAAACTAAACAGAATGTCCCTGCTCTAGTGTAGCTTACATTCTAGAGAAATTTTTATTATAGAATTTATAACAAAAGAACAGTTACCTACAGAAATATTTTAATATGTGTTGAAAAGTTATCAAAAAGGAAAAAATCATTAGAGTATAATTAATCATCACTTTACATAATATTACAACAGAATGATGCTCTTCTAATTATTTCACTGTGCCATTAAAACAAAACTGCATTTCAGTTACAAGATTGAGTAGGAAACTAATTTAGTTCCTTGACCTCAAAAACTAGCTGCAAATCATCATACTCTAAATTACTGCCTCTTTAACCGCTTCGCCTTCTTCCCTGACAAACCTGTTCTGCATGGCCCATTCTTAATTAATACTGTCACTGAACTACTTTGTTACTATGGTCTGAAGGTTTGTGTCCTCCTGCCTCAAAATTCATACATTTAAATCCTAATCCCAGTGGTGACAGTATTAAGAGGTGGAGCCCTTAGGTGAAGGAGGTGAGACGCTTGTAAATGGGGTTAGTCCCCATGTAAAAGAGGCCTGAGAGAGACAGAGACCCCTCAACCCTCCACAAGGCCCAGGAAGCAGACCCTCACCAGGCACTGAATCTGCTGGCACCTTAATCGTGGCACTTCCCAGCCTCCAGAACTATGAGGAAAAATGTCTGTTGTTTCTAAGCCACCCAGTTTATGGCAGTTTGTTACAGCAACCCCAGTGGATGAATCCACTCATCCAGAAATCAGAGGCAGCCTCAAGACTACACCAACCTTGTTATAATAGAGTGTGCTAGATAATTTTAAAGTTCCCGTCTTACTTTCTACTGACTTTTAAAACATAATTTCTAAGAAAAAAATGTGTCTGGCTTCCAGTTACCTTACAGGTAAACTGTTGTAAGAGGACATTTTCAAAGTTAGAGTTTACTACTTTTTATAGAATTTTCTATTAAATAAAATTTAAAACTGATTGTTTCAGGATTCTGATAGCTAATAATAATAATAACACACTAAGGGATACTTACTTGAACGACTCTGTACTTTCGCTACTAAAGTAGAGTTGAGTAGTTCGATAAAGACAGATTCGGACCTTTCTGGCTCATCATCATCCAAAATTGAAATAGCTATTGTTGCCTCACTCTGATTAGCTCCAAAAAGAGCAAATCCAGAAGCTGGTATATAGTCTCTTCCTTGAGTTGCTCTCGCTAAATTAGGTGGAAAATAAGGTGGTTTTTCCATATCATCTAGTGTTGCATATGAGACAAGGACTTTTCCCATGAGGCCTTTCAACCTTATTATTGATAGTGTGATGTTCTGGGTTGCTTCCTCAACTTTAACAGGTCTGTTTTTCTCAGAAAAAATGAATATCCCATATGGATCATCACTAGCCAAAACTGTTAACGTGGCATTAATATGAGCTCCCAAAGAACCACTGGAAACACTGAGGATTGACACAGAGAATGCCTTATCCAGTTCTGGGTCTTCGTCAGGCAATATCTCCACAGTGATATTGGCGCTCGTCTGCCCAATCTCAAATGTGATGTTGCCAGAGGTGAAGGCGAGATCACCATCAGGATCAGAGTCTATGTTCCAATGCAAAGTCACTGGAGACAGAGTTCCATGATGTCTTATAACCTACAAAATACTTAATATTAAAATCTATTAAAAGAGAGATTAAAGCCAGTTACTTGGAGGCTTATAAATACAATAATGATAGCAGCACAATTTTATTTTATATAAGTTCTTCTCCAGACTACAAGACTGCTGCAGGCAGGGGTCATATACTATCCATCTTTGAAGGCCCACAGAGAGTCTTACGAATAGAGGATATTTAAAAAGTGACTATGCCGAGTGCAGTGGCACATGCCTGTAGTCCCAGTTATTCAGGAGACTGAGACAGAAGGGTCCCTGGAGCCCAGGACTTCGAGGCTGCAGTCAGCTATGATGGTGTCACTGCACTCCAGCCTGGGCAACACACCAAGACTCTATCTCTTAAAAAAAATAAATAAAACACAATTGAAATTTCAAAGGCGATTGTTGCATGAAACTATAAATTGGTGAAAAAAAACATAGCTTCTATTTAAATTATAACTATCTTTTGTGTATCTTTTATTTTATGCCCAATAAATTAAATGTGATTAACAACATATTACATTCAGGCACACTCATAAAATTTTCACAATCACTGCAAAAATGGTATATATTTCATTGCAAGGAATGTATAAATGGTGTTTTTCTGAAAAGTGATCTGTAAAACTCATTTTAAAACAAATCACATTTACTTTTATCTTCAATATTTTATGTAAACAAACTCATCAAAAAACATATTTGACCCAAAGTATAAGAAAATACATTTAAGAAGGAAGATATGCTTTTGTCAATAATATGTTAAGAATGAAAAGTTTAAAAATTTCTCCAAGTAAATCCCAACTAAGAGTAATTTTTATTTATTCTTGAAATATGATGGTTACATCAAAATAAAATTTAGAGACAGTAATTTTATAAAAGTTGATCCTTTCCCTTAATGCTTTTTTTATCTTTCCTGAGTCATTAGTTATCCTTTCTAAGGTGTTGAATTTATCGCACAACAGTTTATTGAAAATCTGCCATAATAGTACAAAAGGATATGTTTGAGTGATAGTTCTTCATTATTCGTATGGAAGCTGAGCAAGCAGCTAGCTCCTGTGAGTCACTGAACAATGAATCCTTCCTAATTTCTACTGGAACAAAGCAGAGTAGGTACACAAACACACACATCATATAGAGTTATTGTTATTGCCAGTTCACCCATGTTTTAGATTTTCTTTCCTTATGGGAGAGAGACAGGACAGGATTGCACTTCACCCACTGACATTAGGCACAGCCAGGAGACCTGCTTTGATCAAGGAAGTTAAGTAGAAATGATGTAAATCACTTCCAGAAAGAAGCTATAAGAGCTGGTATGCTGTTCTTCACATCCACATTTCCCTCCACCAAGAAGATAAAAGCACCTGCTGAGATATAGCCTTGGTGCCCAAAGTGACTAATAATCAGAGCCCCTTGCTAACTTAAGTTGGACATATACATACTACGAATGAAAAACAAATCTTTTCCAGCACTTTGAGAGGCCAAGGCGTGTGGATCACCTGAGGTTGGGAGTTTGAGACCAGCCTGACCAACATGGAGAAACCCCGTCTCTACTAAAAATACAAAATTAGCCAGGCGTGGTGGTGCATGCCTGTAATCCCAGCTACTTGGAAGGCTGAAGCAGGAGAATCGCTTGAATCCAGGAGGCGGAGGTTGTGGTGAGCTGAGATCATGCCATTGCACTCCACTGGGCAACAAGAGCGAAACTCCGTCTCGAAAAAAGAAAGAAAGAAAGGAAAGAAGGGAGGGAGGGAGGGAGGGAGGGAGGAAGGCAATTCTTTGTTGTACCAGCCATTGATATTTTAGAGATGTTTGTTACCACAGCCTATCTGAACAAACACAAAAATCTATGTAAGATAAATACTTGTAGTATAGCTCCATTATGTTCCTTAAAGGGTCAAGGATCTTCAGAATTAAACAATGACTCCATGTGCAATACTAAAGACAAAAATAAATGCCAAACGACTGTTCGATCACCACTTTGTATTGCCTGTGCCAATAGGCTCATTCCCCTCAGCCTACACAAAAAAAGGAAAGCATAAAACACACTTTCATAGCACAGTACAGTTTTTAAAACAACAGAAAGTGTCTAGGAATGAAGGAAGAAAAGGTACTCACATTTAATGTAACAGTGCTATACCCATCTTCTGGTTCAGTTCCACTGACAAAGAGTGACTCAGGGCTAAATTCAAATACGCCATCAGCGTGGTCAGAGGCTGCAATTGTCACTAGAATTTGGGAAGCCACTCCTAGACTGGCTGCATGAACAAGTTCCAACAAATAGAAAAAAAAAATGTTGATCAGTAATTTACAAATCAAAGGAAAAGCCAATGAACAACTTTTTGAAAAGAGTCCTTCCATTCATTGAGTACATTCTAATTTGTTTTAGAAAGAAAGGCAGACACAAATGGGTGCCACACATATTCATGCTTTTATGACCTTTCTCTACTTTGGCACCAACGTGATGTACAAGTGCTGCATAAGCACTTGGAGATGAATAAGGAAAACTTGTTTTTCTTTTTCTTCTCTATGAAAGAGAACATTCTTCCACAGAGTATATGAGGAAGGTCTCCCACGACCTTTCTGACCTCAAAAGAACTTGAGCCAAAATGACTCTTACCTTCATGAAATAATAAGTAGTTTCCCATTCTGGCAGAACAGATTCTTGGTTTCCAATGTGCATGAATTCTAGGCCTATTTTTTCATCATGTGATGATACTATAAATCTATCTCTCCTGATCCTAAATAGTCCCATTCTGTAGCTAAAAAGATGCCATGATCTAAAGCAGCATTTAAGTTTTTCCTAAAAAGTATGTTCAAATTTTATGTTGCATTAATGTCTACAGACTAGAAAATGAACAATTCTAAAAGTAATAGAGTAATTAACTACAGAGGTTGCATTAGGCACTGATGGAAGTTAGGAATGAAGGCAGTAAAATCATGAGTTCTGACACTAAAATATAAAATCTGACATTGTGAAAAAAGAAGGATTTGAGGATTAGAAAATGCTCTTCTTCAAGAAACAAATATTCTAAGTATGCTTTTCATATATGAAAAAAATATTTGAGGTAAAAAGCTGAATCATGTTTGTATATAAATCTACTTCAAAAGGCATCCTCTTTTCAATATCACCTTCAATAATTGCCAACTATCCTTCCATTTATTTTCTTCCTTATTTATTTTTCCCATTTGTTTCTTTCTTTTTTTTTTTTTTCTTTGAGACAGAGTCTTGCTCTGTCACCCAGTCTAGGGTGCAGTGACACAATCTTGGTTCACTCAACCTCCGCCTCCTGGGTTCAAGAGCCTCCTGGGCTCTTGCCTCAGCCTCCTGAATAGCTGGTATTACAGGCACATGCCACCACGCTTGGCTAATTTTTGTATTTTTAGTAGAAACGGGGTTTTATTATGTTGGTCAGGCTGGTCTGGAACTCCTGAGCTCAGGTGATCAGCCCGCCTCGGTCTCCCAAAGTGCTGGGATTACTCCCCATTTGTTTTGATTACATTTTACATATAAGGATTCATAGTTCTTTTTTGTACAGAGAATAAGTGTGATGTATTTAAAACGAAAATACAAATTTTCTATTGACCTCTTTTTACATATTCGAAGCTATGTAAAATGTTTCCAAACAACCATTTTTATAAATGACATTCAAGTGAAATTTCTATCACAACTAGAATCAGGAAACTACATTAGGTTCATACAAGGAGAGTCTGGGTTTTGGAAGCAGAAAGGGATGTGATTCTGACTTGATCCCTTTCTAGCTGGGTGACTACAACATGAAGGAAATCATACTTCATAAAGTTTCTGTGACAGTTAATAAGATAAAATGTGTAAAGGACCTACACATAGTAGGTGTCAATAAGTGGTTAGTATTGTCTCTAAAATGAGAAGTTAAAATAAAAACCTATAATAGTAAAGGACCTTAGAAAAACTGCTTACCACGTTTGTGAATAGTTGGAAGGAAGAATTCCATGTCCCCATCACCACTACCACTTCCATCAACCCTAAAGAGTTCAGCTACTTCACAAGGAGACACAGAGACACAACCCACACAACACACATTGACACAATGAGAAAATTGAGAGGTCTTAAAACATATCAAGCAAAGAGGAAAATGCAGTAATATTCACCCAATAACATGCACTCTTCCATAAGAAATGGATCATTTTAAATAGTAGAATTATAGCACCAGTCAAGCTACCAAATTATCAAAATTTCATTCACAGTTTCATGAAATACTCCATGTAGACTGTAACTGTTACTTCCCATTTCTGTCAATCTAGTATTATTTTTAAATTTTCACTTTTTTACACCAACATAAATTATTTTCTAATATCTTAGATATTTAAAATATATTTATCTGATTGTATAATCATATGCTTAGGCCTAATACGCCTGTGATAATCACCTTACCATTCACAACGACCAGTTCAATATTGAGAAATGCATCTAACCTTTCCTTCCATCCACACATTCAAATCCCCACCACATTTATTTACCATTCTCAAACTTGATCACCCTCTGGCCACTGGCATTGTGGAAAGAGTCCTAGACAAGCCACCTAACAATTCTGCTTTCCTGGTTGTGAAAGATGCCAGCTGTAAAAATTTCAGCAAGTCACTAAACTTCTTGGTATCTCAGTTTCCTCGCCTATGAAAGATGCTGTCTTTTATTATAGAAATGTTGTTGCTATGGGTTGAATGTATTCCCCAAAGTTCACATGTGGGAAATTTAATCGCAAATGCAACCGTGTTGAGAATTGGGACCTGTAAGGGGTGATCAGGTCATGACACCTCTGCCCTCATGAATAAATTAATGTTGTTATCCTGGGAGTGGGTTCATTACTGCAAGAATGGGTTTCTTGTAAAACCAAGTTCAGCCCTCTCTTGCCCTCTCATATGCATTCTCTGACCATGTGGAGCCTTCCACTACGTTATTATGTATCTAGAATGCCCTAAAAGGTGCAGCCCCCAAGTCTTGGACTTTCCAGCCTCGAGAACCATGAGCCACGTAAACTTCTATTGCTTATAAATTGCCCAGTCTGTGGTATTCTGTTATAGCAGCACGAAATGGACTAAGAGTTGTAAAGATCAAATAAAATAATGGAAAATAAATAATATCATCAAAATATAAAATATAAAGTACTTTGGCAATAATAAAGAGAAAGTGGTTACACCTTTCCCTCTAATACATCTTGTACCCCAACCATTATTTTACCAAATGTTTGCAAACAAAGAAGATAGGAAGGGCAGTGATGATAGCAATAGAAAAAAAGGAGAGTAAAAATAGCAAAGCCACATCCATACATATACGCTTCTACCAATATCCTTGATTGACATGCTAGTGTTAAGATCTGCCCTCTCTTCTCCTTTTGCCCTGTGTTTTTGCCTGTCAATAGGATGGGAATATACCAGACATGAGAATGTATGGCACCCAGAACCTGAAATCATCATACAGATCCAAAAGGCAAAATGGATTTGCAGCAAATATCTGGTACATGGCTTTGCTCCCACATTATCCAGAAGTCATTAAAAAAGAAGTTCAACACCATATATACTTTGGCTAGCGTAAGACATCTATTCAGGTTGTGGCTACCTTATGTAGAATCATCAGTTTCATCAGCTTTATAGTCAAAAAGCATGAAATAAGTCCTTGACTCTCCAAAGAATTAAGCTCTATAAGCTACTTGACATGTTAGACAGTCCCTACATATGAGTCCAGGAGTAGAGGTCATTGTATAAATTCCTTTTCCTCCAATCCCAACTCACTGAGGGATAAATCAGATTCTCGGCCACCATTGCTTCCTATGAAACTGCAAGGTTGGTTTTCTAGTGAGTATTCAAGTCCAATTAATACATAACAATGCATATTCTAGAGATATGGGGAGAAGTTTCTCAATAATATAACAAGTGTCACTATAAGTGGTCATATGATCACAAGTATTATTATCATCTCAATAACATTTCATGTACAATTATTAATCAGTATTAGCTCATGGTCACTAACATTTTCTCTTTCTATTACATAAGGATTTTTGGCTTTAAGTGATACAAAGGGCAACTTTTCAAATATTTTATAGTAACCTTTTTAGTAATGCAAATAGTGATTTGGAGATGCAAGGACTTGTCTCTGGAAGACAAGAAAAGCTGGTATTTTTATATGCCACCTACTAGACAGCACATTTCTACTGTTTTATGCATTCAACCAAGCTCAGCACTGTTTAACCATTTCCCTGCTCCCAAACACTGGCTTGGTCTCCTTGCTCTTACCCGAGATTTGGGAACACAGGAAAGAAAAATTTTTGCATATTTACCCAAAATATCTACTTTATACATAAAGACAATTTTCATATCTCAGTCCTACCAATTTTTCCTTTGGATGGCTTATGTACTATGGCTTTCTTCATCAAAATAATAAATAATAATAATGAGGTAATGATACCAGGTTTTGTAATGAAAGGGACTGTCCTGATAAACACCATATCATCTCTCAATTTCTCATACTTATAAAGGTAATTAACAATGCATATCGTATGTATTCCATAACACTCCCAGTAGCACCTGATAAACACATTAACACTTTTGCAAAGTATTCCATCTAATTGGGATACATATTATCAATAGCCTCACTTAGCGCAGATGAGTTTTGCCATGAAATAAGTTTGACTCCAATAACCCTTGATAATCAGAGCTTTCTGAATAGCAGAACTGAAGTTAAGGTATTGTTGACTTCTTTTATTAATAATCAACTCACTATAGATCAACCAAAAGGACCAGATTTTACAGCGTTATATCTGTAGATAGATCTAGCAGAGCTACAGCAAAAAACAGAAAAGAGAGAGGTGACCTTAGGGGAACCTACCATGAATGAAAACTGTAATTTGGTGACTTAGTACACTTATACTTTTCACTCTAAAAGCACATCTCTTCTAGAAAAATATCAGTGGGTAATAATAAGGGGGAAAAATAGCACAAACATGCTGTCCATATAATAAACAAGAGATATTACTCAGAATTAACCAAACCTCATAGCGAAAGCATATCAATGTGAAACTATGAGTTGAATATTAATCTCTAAAACTAATTCTAAAAGTTTATGTAAAGAGGAAAATTTTCTTTTTACCAAGAAAGGGATTATCAATCAAAAATGATTGATATAGATTATATTACCACATATATTATGGTATATATTATCATGTATCTTAAGCAATTATTAACTTTCAGGCTGCTCTCTTCAAAAACTAATAATTTATTCATTTATTTAAGTAAGATTAATTCAAAGGAACTTACTTCCCTAAAGGAATCTACTTTCATCAGCATGGGTAGACAAGCAAATATTTAACATTTTTGAATCACCAGCCTTACCTCCTCCTTCCAAGTTTAACAACTCAACTTTAAAAGATTTTTCCAATTCAGGAATAGAATTATCAGTGATGTTTATGGAAATGTATTTATATCTTTCTCCTGGTTGAAATTCTAATGTGCCAGCAACATTCTGAAATATAAAAGACTGATCCATTAGATTACAATCATTCTGTATATGAATAGATTACAATCATTCTGTATACAAATTTGTAAAATCAGAATGTTTGTTATATCCCAAATTATTATAAATGCTAAGACAAGTAAAATACAAAATTGAAAACACTTCAGTGTGTATGAATAATGTTCAATGTAAATTCTAAATAAATATTCTCCAATTAATTAGATAAAGTAGATTATTTCTTTTTTCTTTCTTTCTTTTCTTTTCTTTTTTTATTTTTCTTTTTTCTTTTTTTATTTTAGAGACAGAGTCTCACAATGTCACCAAGGCTGGAGTGCAGTGGTGGGATCATAGCTCACTATAGCCTTGAACTCGTAGGCTCAAGCAATCCTCCTGCCTCAGCATCCAGAGTAGCTGCACCACCACACCCAGCTAATTTGTTTTTTCTTTTTTTGTAGAGAAAGTGACTTGCGACGTTGCCCATGCTGGTCACCAACTCTTGGCCTCAAGCAATCCTCTCGCCTTGGCCTCCCAAAGTGCTAGGATTACAGGCGTGAGTCACTATGTTCCAGGTACAGTGTATATCCCTTCCAGAGAAGGATTATGTCTGTTTTACAAGTTGCAAATACAACTTCAAAAGGACTGAGTGAATTACCTGGTAATCCTCAGGACTGAATGCTGTCAAGGACACTGTTCTAAATTCCGCAGTCACCCTTCCCAGAAGTCCCTGTGCACGGATGACCAATAACCTGATTTCTCCATCTTCCTCCTCCACAGTGGTATGTGGAACGCTGCTTGCAGGCAGGGTCATTGCGTCCTCAGGCTGAGGAGGCAGCCCTGTGGAGAACTGCAGCAAGCCTAGTGGAGACAAAGGGTCCAGGGCACTGTCCCAAGGAACTGTGCAAGAATTTCTTATTCAATTAAAGCGATCTTACACAATTATTTTGATCACCAGGCCAAAATTCTGAGGGCCTTTATTTAGAAAATATTTTAGCAAAGATTTAACTAACATGCTTTTGATACAGAATATGTTCATAAGCTTTCAGAATAATGAAAGTTAAATTGTTATTTTTCCATGTCTTTACTCAAAGAAAGCTTTTCTTCCCACAGCAGCATCAATAGCAGGAATACTGATACAGTTTTAAAATACATATTTTCTAACTTTTACTCATATATTTTTAGACTCTCCAGAAATCATTCTAGAACATATAGTAGAACAGGTTAAATGGCACCTTAAAGGAGTTGCAACACTTAAAAATAAACAAATCAACAAACAAAACCTAACTATGAAAACTAAAGGTGAAAAGCCTCTCAAGATTTCTACCCAAACCTTTTAACAGATGTTCTTGATACATTCCCATAGAAGAAATATTATTTTTCAATACAGAAAACATTCTCAATTTACTAGGACAGACATCTGTGATAGTTCCCCAATTGAGAAAATTGTCACTATTAAGCATAAGACAAAAAGAAATTAATATAGAGTGATAGCTTCACTTCTTGAAGCTTAATAAAATATAAATTACAAAGTATTTCAATTACTTAGGTGTTAACAAATCACCATAGGATAATTACTAAATTAAAGAAATTTGATAGCTATGAACAGAAATACTTTGTTCCATTTTAAATAATCCTGCAAAAACTTTTCAAAACATATTATTGAAGTTTGGAAACTGATCTTTGTATTTTATCTCATAAACAATGTCTCTCAAAACAGTAGCATACAAGTTAAAGAGTTTAGAAATTAGGAGGTCTGAAGGCATTCTAATTCCGTCATTTGCAAAAAGTGCCTTAAGAAGTTCTTAACAAAACTAAGTACACCCAGAGAAGAGAGGATTTTTCTTGCAAAAGGAGCAGGTTACCATATGGATGATCACTAGCTTTGATGGTGATATCAGTCGTTTCCTTTTCAGGATCTATGCTTGCACCACTGGTAGGAGTTGAGCCTAGCTTCCCATCTCCAGGAATTGCAGAAACCAATGTCACACGGAAATACTCATTAAGTTCAGGAATATCATCATCAAGAACATATATATTCAGAACCTAAAAATATAAATATCCAGAGGCACTAAGCAATGAGGCATTTAGAAATTATTTACCAGAAGAAAATTCAAAAGGCAACTAAATAATATCTAAATGAAGTTACCACTTAAGACTTATTTCTGCACAAATTAAAACATTAAAACATTGTATGTGTGTGTGCATATGTGTGTATATAGACATATAAAGAGAAAGAGAAGTCTGAATAGATTAATTCCTTAAAAATAATGGATGCTGCTATAGTCTGAATGTCTTGACCTCCTGTCCCCCAAATTCCTATGTTAAAATCTAATCCCCAAAGTGGTGGTATTAAAAGATGGGGTTTTCAGGAGGTGATGAGGGCTTGAGGATAGAGCCCTCATGAATGGAATTAGTGTTGAGGGAGTTTGTTTGCCCCTTCCACCGTGAGGAGGGCATATTGAGAAGGCACCATATCTTTGAAGCAGAGTAAGCCCTCACCAGACACAGAATCTACAGGCACCCTGCTCTCAGACGTCCCAGCCTCCAAAACTGTGAGCAATAACTTTCTGTTGTTTATAAGTTACCCAGTGTAAGGTATGTTGTTATAGCAGTCCCAACAGACTAAGGCAGGTGCTGAGCAGTAGCATTTTTGACAGTAGCCTATACATGCATCAGTATTACATCATATATGATATGTTGATTTATCAATATAATATCATATATTTTTTGTACCAAAGACCGTGGTATTACCAACATCAGGTAGAGACTTCCCAATTAAGAAACTGCATGTTCTATGATGAGATGTGATAGGATAAGAAGCAAGGGCAATGTATCTGTGGCTAGTGTCTGCCTAAGGAGAGCCTGACGTGCTCAGGAACAGTATTTTAGAAAGTAGATTCATAATGGGCCTTAGGAGTCCAGCACAAGCAATTAATCCAAAAAAAGTTATAAAAGGAATAGGAATAACTGAGCCATGCTCTACAAAATTTAATTCAAAATTTAAAGTGAAAAAACAATTTCTCCTTTCTTATTAATTAAACAAACATGTTTTGACATATGCAGTATGCCGGGGTTAGACATGGCCCCAGTCCCAATCTATCATAGGAGACAGATCCATAGGAAATCACTTAAAATCCAAAGCAAAAATGTCATGATAAAGTTCTGTACAAAATAAAGTGATGAAGAAACTAACTCTACCTGGTAAAGGTTTTACAGCAGACATGTTTGAAGCAAATTCTAATGTATCAGTTACAGTTGTAAATAATAATGGGAAGTGACACTTCAAACAAAAGCTGCAAAGAAATTACAGAACAAACACTTCAGGAAAAGCTTTCCAGGAGGCTTTCAAAGGAACAAAAAAGGTAGGGTTTACCTCTGATCTCTGCCAAGGAAGGAATGTAATAGTTCCACTGGCATTAGCAAAGTCATCAACAAGGTAATTAATGCCATCAGTTTCAATCTGTGAAATGGTGTAAAAAACATGCACATAATCCAGAGCTCCTCTGGTTCTCTCAACCACACAAGAAATGGTTGATCCCTCCTCTGCAATCTGAAATTGAATGTAAATTATTAATAGGTGCATAGCAATTCAAATCAGTGACAAAATTACAAAGCTTTCATGAAATCCTTTTACCATAAACTTAATTCTACAACTTTCTACCTCTCTAAAAGGGACTAACGAGGCCTCTGCATTCCCCCAGATAAACTTTGACTGCTAAGAAATATTTACAATCATTCATTTTCTCCCATTCCTTTATAGAGATAAATAAAGCAAAAAGAATTATAATGTCTTAACTGCACAAGTCATTCATTCATTGATACCTCCTGTGTTCCAACCACTGTGCCATATGCTATGGTTGCAAAATAGTTTTTAATGCATAGTCCTTTCTCTGGGTAAGTATAATTCTAAAGAGAAAGACAAACTTGCAATTTTATAATGGGCTCAGCACAGACAGACCAAATAGGGGTGGGGGTTAGGGGTAGAGGGTGGAACATGACATCAGAGAGAACTTTCTAGGCACAGACATAAGAAGCAATATAGTATATTTGGTGGTATCATTTTGGCGGGGTGGCATGAAGTGCCAAATGGGGAGAGCCTTGAGAGATGCCTAGTGTGGGAACAACAGTCAGATCAAAGAGGGCACCTTATACCATGCTTAATATATTTGTTGGTGTTTTTATCATATAAACCTAGAGGTATTTTTTTCAAGTGGAAAATTTTTTATCTAAACACTTTAAGATAATGCTTTAAAACTCTATGGTGGAAGCAGTTGGAATATCATTTAGAGTAAGGCCTTCCTACTGTCAAATCCTCAGTCTCTCAATTCAATTTTATTTTTATGTTAGGAAATATATAGTTTGGAGAAAAAAGAACCAAAAATGAATACAGATAAAAATACAAGTTTTAATATATAAAATGCCATTCTGTATTTTTCATATGAACCATAAGCATCTCTGATCAGGATAAGATAGAGCCATTTTGGTGCTGACATTTTGGAGAGGACAGATTTGGGATTTGTCTACAAACCGACAATAGTCGAAAGTTATCAATGAGTGTGGAGTCACCAGATGTTCCAGCAAATCCTCTGAGTTTCACTGAGCAGCAGCAACCTGGGTGTTCTCATGGTAAAGAGGATCAAGTACACCAGGGGCAACATTCTAACTCTTTTATTTGCCTGCTGGTCCATGGGCATGAGAGGCCCAAAACAACCAGGTGATAGGTCAGTGGGGCCCTCAGTTGTCTCCTAGCAGACACATTCTTCCCCCAGCCCCACTGCCAGAACCAGAACTTCTAATCCAGTGGAGTCTAAAGTAGGAAACAAATTCAGGCAGTAGGTCACTAAAAGTAGCAGAGACAGGGGTCAGTCTCACTTTTACCTCCTGCTTTCTGAGCCTCTGCATTCTAGTTATTGGGGACACAGAAACAGATACCAGCCATTGAATGCACACACTGCATCCTGGAGGACAATACTTCAACCTTCCAAGAAGCTGTCCTTAAGCCAGCACTGTGCCTGGGTCTTCAACAGGCCATTAAATTGTATGAGGCCAGCTACTTCAGGTGACATGGTATATGGTGAGGCCAGTGAATCAGTCCTATCACTACGTACCCATTGCTACAGCTCCTTCATATTAGTCTCTTTGAGGCCGTGTGATGCAGGTCTCCATGTGGTTAAAGCTAGCATTCTTTATGCCTTTAGATGATGGTGCTTGTATTAGGATGTATTAGGAGGCTAAAGTAAATACATTAGCCAAAGTATTAATTCCAATAAGAATGAATTGCTGTTTCCTTTGGAGTGATAAAGTCTGGTTGGGATCAGTGTACCAGTAAATGGTTTATTGAGAAGTACTTAGCTTTGGTCTCTGCTGCTTGCTGTTTGGACATTCAGCAACCACCAGTTGCTACATCAGTCTTGGTAAGAGGGAGCTCATGCTGTCAAACCTATGCATAACCTCCATCCCTACCATCATGCTGTTAATGGCACTGTGGTGACAAAGGAGAGTCTGGCTGATATGCAACGGAGCCTCACTCTGATTTCACGGTTGTTGAGAACCTTTTGGGAAACACCCCCTCATACTCAGTGTTAACTCCTGGCAATCTATTCACATGACTTCTCCCCAAACATCTTTGTCTCTAGTCTTGATTCTTCCAAGCCCCTCACCGATCAACTACACCATAAGCACTGCTCAGGGTTGAAGCAGTAGCTTCATACTTCAGGCCATTTCTCCATCCACAAAAGATAAATGGCTAAGTGGACAGTTTACAGCTCTGCCCTCTGACCTTCAGAAACACCTCTGATTAGGGCACTAGAGAAGCATCAGCCCACTTACAGAAAGTAGCAACATATGAAGCCCAGGCATCTCTGAAGCAGGCTTGACTTTCCTCCTGTATCAGTCACAGGTTTTGGGTAAGAATCAAAGGGCTTAAAATATGCCTAGTTTGAAGTGTCTATGAAATAAATATCCTAGAAATGCATCAAGTTGTAACTAAAGAAATGAGTCTGGAATTTTAGAGAAAAGATGAGATTGACATCATAAATTTGGAAGTTATCAATATATAAATGATATTTAAAGCCATGTAAAATTGGTGGATAAATATATAATTATACAAATGGTATTTGAAAACCAGTTGCAACAGCAGGGGGAGTGTAGATGGAGAGGAGAAGAGGACCAAGTACATTTAATTCTGCTATAACCCTTATTTTGAAATCATGAAATTGTTCCAATGCAATTGATAATATATTGGGGAACAATTTGAATACAGCCTCAACTTGCATTTGCTTATAAGTGCTATTTCATCCACAAGAAACTTGGTGAACACAGAAAATTGTACCCACATGAAACAAGCCACATACCTCAAATACATACCTCAAACAACCACCAGCTACTCAGTTCAACACCTGTGTTACTAGCCACACTTAACCACATCTAGTGTTATAATTTTCCTCCAATTTTAGATAATGCTCATTCTATCATTTCACAATAACACACAAGCTGCCATCCTTCTGATGCCCACTTCTACAAGTAAACTTAAAGTTTTTTAAAGATAATATGCCATATGTATTGTGGTTTATAAGTATTAAATATTTAATGTGTACAACATTTTTATCAGGTCTCTATTTTTTTTAAGTGTCAACGACCAAGTCCTTGAGCAGTGTTTTCCTAACCCCATCTTTTCCATAAGTTCTGTGTTTCTCATTATGCATCTGACATAGTGTGATGATTTTTAAGAATCCATCCATCATGTCATGGCGGAACTGACTGTCCTGAAGGTAGGGCACTCCAACCTTAAGATGTTGGACAGAAGAGGAGGATGCAGCTTGAGACCCAGGTATCAATACAACATCGATTTAATTTCCACTTAGGGATCTACATCAGGATTTTCATGCTAGCAGAATGGTACATGAGCAAATGTGTGGTGGAAAGAGTATGGCTTTAAGGCCAAGCAGTCCTGAGCTTCCTCATTCTACCACTTATCAAGCATTCACAGTCTCTTCTGAAAATGGGGATCGTAACATCTCATGAGTTAAATTAATAAACCATTAATCTTAATATGTAAATATAAAATCTTTTCCCTTTTCAGCAAGAGGCATTAGTTAAATAGATCCAAAGAGACACTAAGAAATGTATGATGGTTTCTTTTACAAACTTAAATTTTTATCAAGTCAGTAAGCATTACCACATAGCATTTAGGACTAAGATGAGGATTTTGTTTGCAAAAGTCACAGGGAAAAGTTACGTACCTATATTTTTATTTACTAAAACCTTCATCAAAACTTATAGCTTCCTGAATATTTTCAGTTTAAAAAAATCACTATTCATAGCTAATAAAAGAATGTACAGTTATATGCTATATATCAACATTTTATAGAAAATTTAATGAATATTTTGTACAATAAAGTAAACTTTTTAAGTTCTACAAGAGCGTTCGAATGTCAAGCGTCCATTAAAAAAAACTACCAGGGGGAGGAGCCAAGATGGCCGAATAGGAACAGCTCCGGTCTACAGCTCCCAGCGTGAGCAAGGCAGAAGACGGGTGATTTCTGCATTTCCATCTGAGGTACCGGGTTCATCTCACTAGGGAGTGCCAGACAGTGGGCGCAGGTCAGTGGGTGCGCGCACTGTGCGCGAGCCGAAGCAGGGCGAGGCATTGCCTCACTTGGGAAGCGCAAGGGGTCAGGGAGTTCCCTTTCCTAGTCAAAGAAAGGGGTGACGGAAGGCACCTGGAAAATCGAGTCACTCCCACCCGAATACTGCGCTTTTGACGGGCTTAAAAAACGGCGCACCACGAGATTATAACCCGCACCTGGCTCGGAGGGTCCTACGCCCACGGAGTCTCGCTGATTGCTAGCACAGCAGTCTGAGATCAATCTGCAAGGCGGCAGCGAGGCTGGGGGAGGAGCGCCCGCCATTGCCCAGGCTTGCTGAGGTAAACAAAGCAGACAGGAAGCTCGAACTGGGCGGAGCCCACCACAGCTCAAGGAGGCCTGCCTGCCTCTGTAGGCTCCACCTCTGGGGGCAGGGCACAGACAAACAAAAAGACAGCAGTAACCTCTGCAGACTTAAATGTCCCTGTCTGACAGCTTTGAAGAGAGCAGTGGTTCTCCCGGTACGCAGCTGGAGATCTGAGAAGGGGCAGACTGCCTCCTCAAGTGGGTGCCTGACCCCTGACCCCTGAGCAGCCTAACTAGGAGGCGCCCCCCAACAGGGGCACAACGAACCTCACACGGCAGGGTACTCCAACAGACCTGCAGCTGAGGGTCCTGTCTGTTAGAAGGAAAACTAACAAACAGAAAGGACATCCACACCAAAAACCCATCTGTACATCACCATCATCAAAGACCAAAAGTAGATAAAACCACAAAGATGGGGAAAAAACAGAACAGAAAAACTGGAAACTCTAAAAAGCAGAGTGCCTCTCCTCCTCCAAAGGAATGCAGTTCCTCACCAGCAACGGAACAAAGCTGGATGGAGAATGACTTTGATGAGCTGAGAGAAGGCGGCTTCAGACGATCAAATTACTCTGAGCCACGGGAGGACATTCAAACCAAAGGCAAAGAAGTTGAAAACCTCGAAAAAAATTTAGAAGAATGTATAACTAGAATAACCAATACAGAGAAGTGCTTAAAGGAGCTGATGGAGCTGAAAACCAAGGCTCAAGAACTACGTGAAGAATGCAGAAGCCTCAGGAGCCGATGCGATCAACGGGAAGAAAAGGTATCAGCGATGGAAGATGAAATGAATGAAATGGAGCGAGAAGGGAAGTTTAGAGAAAAAAGAATAAAAAGAAATGAGCAAAGCCTCCAAGAAATATGGGACTATGTGAAAAGACCAAATCTACGTCTGATTGGTGTACCTGAAAGTGATGCGGAGAATGGAACCAAGGTGGAAAACACTCTGCGGGATATTATCCAGGAGAACTTCCCCAATCTAGCAAGGCAGGCCAACGTGCAGATTCAGGAAATACAGAGAACGCCACAAAGATACTCCTCGAGAAGAGCAACTCCAAGACACATAATTGTCAGATTCACCAAAGTTGAAATGAAGGAAAAAATGTTAAGGGCAGCCAGAGAGAAAGGTCGGGTTACCCACCAAGGGAAGCCCATCAGACTAACAGCGGATCTCTCGGCAGAAACCCGACAAGCCAGAAGAGAGTGGGGGCCAATATTCAACATTCTTAAAGAAAAGAATTTTCAACCCAGAATTTCATATCCAGCCAAACTAAGCTTCATAAGTGAAGGAGAAATAAAATACTTTACAGAAAAGCAAATGCTGAGAGATTTTGTCACCACCAGGCCTGCCCTAAAAGAGCTCCTGAAAGAAGCGCTAAACATGGAAAGGAACAACCGTTACCAGCCGCTGCAAAATCATGCCAAAATGTAAAGACCATTGAGACTAGGAAGAAACTGCATCAACTAACGAGCAAAATAACCAGCTAACATCATAATGACAGGATCAAATTCACACATAACAATATTAACTTTAAATGTAAATGGACTAAATGCTCCAATTAAAAGACACAGACTGGCAAATTGGATAAAGAGTCAAGACCCATCAGTGTGCTGTATTCAGGAAACCCATCTCACGTGCAGAGACACACATAGGCTCAAAATAAAAGGATTGAGGAAAATCTACCAAGCAAATGGAAAACAAAAGAAGGCAGGGGTTGCAATCCTAGTCTCTAATAAAACAGACTTTAAACCAACAAAGATCAAAAGAGACAAAGAAGGCCATTACATAATGGTAAAGGGATCAATTCAACAAGAAGAGCTAACTATCCTAAATATATATGCACCCAACACAGGAGCACCCAGATTCATAAAGCAAGTCCTGAGTGACCTACAAAGAGACTTAGACTCCCACACATTAATAACGGGGGGCTTTAACACCCCACTGTCAACATTAGACAGATCAACGAGACAGAAAGTCAACAAGGATACCCAGGAATTGAACTCAGTTCTGCACCAAGCGGACCTAATAGACATCTACAGAACTCTCCACCCCAAATCAACAGAATATACATTTTTTTCAGCACCACACCACACCTATTCCAAAACTGACCACATACTTGGAAGTAACGCTCTCCTCAGCAAATGTAAAAGAACAGAAATTATAACAAACTATCTCTCAGACCACAGTGCAATCAAACTAGAACTCAGGGTTAAGAATCTCACTCAAAACCGCTCAACTACATGGAAACTGAACAACCTGCTCCTGAATGACTACTGGGTACATAACGAAATGAAGGCAGAAATAAAGATGTTCTTTGAAACCAACGAGAATGAAGACACAACATACCAGAATCTCTGGGACGCATTCAAAGCAGTGTGTAGAGGGAAATTTGTAGCACTAAATGCCCACAAGAGAAAGCAGGAAAGATCCAAAATTGACACCCTAACATCACAATTAAAAGAACTAGAAAAGCAAGAGCAAACACATTCAAAAGCTAGCAGAAGGCAAGAAATAACTAAAATCAGAGCAGAACTGAAGGAAATAGAGACACAAAAAACTCTTCAAAAAATTAATGAATCCAGGAGCTGGTTTTTTGAAAGGATCAACAAAATTGATAGACCGCTAGCAAGACTAATAAAGAAAAAAAGAGAGAAGAATCAAATAGACGCAATAAAAAATGATAAAGGGAATATCACCACTGATCCCACAGAAATACAAACTACCATCAGAGAATACTACAAACACCTCTACGCAAATAAACTAGAAAATCTAGAAGAAATGGATAAATTCCTCAACACATACACTCTCCCAAGACTAAACCAGGAAGAAGTTGAATCTTTGAATAGACCAATAACAGGAGCTGAAATTGTGGCAATAATCAATAGCTTACCAACCAAAAAGAGTCCAGGACCAGATGGATTCACAGCCGAATTCTACCAGAGATACAAGGAGGTACTGGTACCATTCCTTCTGAAACTATTCCAATCAACAGAAAAAGAGGGAATCCTCCCTAACTCATTTTATGAGGCCAGCATCATTCTGATACCAAAGCCGGGCAGAGACACAACCAAAAAAGAGAATTTTAGACCAATATCCTTGATGAACATTGATGCAAAAATCCTCAATAAAATACTGGCAAAACGAATCCAGCAGCACATCAAAAAGCTTATCCACCATGATCAAGTGGGCTTCATCCCTGGGATGCAAGGCTGGTTCAATATACACAAATCAATAAATGTAATCCAGCATACAAACAGAGCCAAAGACAAAAACCACATGATTATCTCAATAGATACAGAAAAGGCCTTTGAAAAAATTCAACAACCCTTCATGCTAAAAACTCTCAA
This sequence comes from Pan troglodytes, assembly GCF_028858775.2. Classification (NCBI taxonomy): domain Eukaryota; kingdom Metazoa; phylum Chordata; class Mammalia; order Primates; family Hominidae; genus Pan; species Pan troglodytes. The sequence goes on from NC_072402.2 coordinate 25,485,304, forward strand.
TAAATTAGGTATTGATGGGACGTATTTCAAAATAATAAGAGCTATCTATGACAAACCCACAGCCAATATCATACTGAATGGGCAAAAACTGGAAGCATTCCCTTTGAAAACTGGCACAAGACAGAGATGCCCTCTCTCACCACTCCTATTCAACATAGTGTTGGAAGTTCTGGCCAAGGCAATTAGGCAGGAGAAGGAAATAAAGGGTATTCAATTAGGAAAAGAGGAAGTCAAATTGTCCCTGTTTGCAGATGACATGATTGTATATCTAGAAAACCCCATTGTCTCAGCCCAAAATCTCCTTAAGCTGATAAGGAACTTCAGCAAAGTCTCAGGATACAAAATCAATGTACAAAAATCACAAGCATTCTTATACACCAACAACAGACAAACAGAGAGCCAAATCATGAGTGAACTCCCATTCACAATTGCTTCAAAGAGAATAAAATACCTAGGAATCCAACTTACAAGGGATGTGAAGGACCTCTTCAAGGAGAACTACAAACCACTGCTCAAGGAAATAAAAGAGGATACAAACAAATGGAAGAACATTCCATGCTCATGGGTAGGAAGAATCAATATCGTGAAAATGGCCATACTGCCCAAGGTAATTTACAGATTCAATGCCATCCCCATAAAGCTACCAATGACTTTCTTCACAGAATTGGAAAAAACTGCTTTAAAGTTCATATGGAACCAAAAAAGAGCCCGCATCGCCAAGTCAATCCTAAGCCAAAAGAACAAAGCTGGAGGCATCACACTACCTGACTTCAAACTATACTACAAGGCTACAGTAACCAAAACAGCATGGTACTGGTACCAAAACAGAGATATAGATCAATGGAACAGAACAGAGCCCTCAGAAATAACGCCGCATATCTACAACTATCTGATCTTTGACAAACCTAAGAAAAACAAGCAATGGGGAAAGGATTCCCTATTTAATAAATGGTGCTGGAAAAATTGGCTAGCCATATGTAGAAAGCTGAAACTGGATCCCTTCCTTACACCTTATACAAAAATCAATTCAAGATGGATTAAAGACTTAAACGTTAGACCTAAAACCATAAAAACCCTAGAAGAAAACCTAGGCATTACCATTCAGGACATAGGCATGGGCAAGGACTTCATGTCCAAAACACCAAAAGCAATGGCAACAAAAGACAAAATTGACAAATGGGATCTAATTAAACTAAAGAGCTTCTGCACAGCAAAAGAAACTACCATCAGAGTGAACAGGCAACCTACAAAATGGGAGAAAATTTTCGCAACCTACTCATCTGACAAAGGGCTAATATCCAGAATCTACAATGAACTCAAAGAAATTTACAAGAAAAAAACAACCCCATCAAAAAGTGGGCAAAGGACATGAACAGACACTTCTCAAAAGAAGACATTTATGCAGCCAAAAAACACATGAAAAAATGCTCATCATCACTGGCCGTCAGAGAAATGCAAATCAAAACCACAATAAGATACCATCTCACACCAGTTAGAACGGCAACCATTAAAAAGTCAGGAAACAACAGGTGCTGGAGAGGATGTGGAGAAATAGGAACACTTTTACACTGTTGGTGGGACTGTAAACTAGTTCAACCATTGTGGAAGTCAGTGTGGTGATTCCTCAGGGATCTAGAACTAGAAATACCATGTGACCCAGCCATCCCATTACTGGGTATATACCCAAAGGACTATAAATCATGCTGCTATAAAGACACATGCACACGTATGTTTATTGCGGCATTATTCACAATAGCAAAGACTTGGAACCAACCCAAATGTCCAACAATGATAGACTGGATTAAGAAAATGTGGCACATATACACCATGGAATACTATGCAGCCATAAAAAATGATGAGTTCATGTCCTTTGCAGGGACATGCATGAAATTGGAAATCATCATTCTCAGTAAACTATCGCAAGAACAAAAAACCAAACACCGCATATTCTCACTCATAGGTGGGAATTGAACAATGAGATCACATGGACACAGGAAGGGGAACATCACACTCTGGGGACTGTTGTGTGGTGGGGGGAGGGGGAAGGGATAGCATTGGGAGATATACCTAATGCTAGATGAGAAGTTAGTGGGTGCAGCACACCAGCATGGCACATGTATACATATGTAAGTAACCTGCACAATGTGCACATGTACCCTAAAACTTAAAGTATAATAATAAAAGAAAAAAAAGAAAAAAAGAAAAAAAAAACTACCAGGATTCTCAGTGCAAATCCACCTTTAATACCTCTGAATTTACAGAGAAATATCATAACGCCTGAGGTTTGCTTTAAAAAGTACTTTAACTGGCTGGGCACGGTGGCTTACACCTGTAATCCCAGCACTTTGGGAGGCTGAGGCAGGTGGATCATGAGGTCAGGAGATCGAGACCATCCTGGCTAACACAGTGAAACCCCGTCTCTACTAAAAATACAAAAAATTAGCCAGGCATGGTGGTGGGCGCCTGTAGTCCCAGCTACTCGGGAGGCTGAGGCAGGAGAATGGCGTGAACCCGGGAGATGGAGCTTGCAGTGAGCCATGATCGCATCACTGCACTCCAGCCTGGGTGGGCGACAGAGCACGACTCCGTCTCAAAAAAAAAAAAAAAGTAACCAAAAATGATTAAACAATATTGCCAAAAGGCTGATAATTATTGAAGCTAGTACACTGTGACTCATTCCTTTATCTTCTCTATTTTTGTGTATACTCTATATATGAAAACTTTCATTTAAAAAGGTTTTCTAATTCAGCTTAAACTTCCCCTCTCCCCTAGCCAGAGATTGTGATCCAGGAATGGGGTCCTGAGTCAGGAATAATGTCCAGTAATAAGCATTAGATATTTCTGACAAGGTCATCCAAGGGCAACACTTTCAGAAATACTAGACTCCGGTATGTAATTATTAATACAGAAATGCATAAGACATAGAAAATAAATATCTAAACCTTTTTTCTAATATTAAAATATTCATCTGAGTTTAGAATTATGATACAAACAAACATTTAGGCCAGTATATGAAGGGGCCTAACATCCATAATAATCATCAAACCATCCCCAAACAGTTTCTCACTAGACACAATAATACTCACTACCGTCTCCTCTTTTAAGTCAGGAATTTGCCAAATATTCAGAACAGTAATAATAAACAGAAATAGTAAGACGAGTTTTTGAAACCTATTTTCTTAGAAAAAATAATGCAGTATTCTGAACCATGAATTGGCGTTCTCTATTGCAATAGAAAATTAAAGCTACAAATCCAATTAATTTTTAATTTTGTTTCATGCATGGGTGATGATTGGTGATATCGGATTATACCAATATCACTTATATCCAAAGGAATCTATTCACATAGCACATGGTAGGCACTTAAAAACAAATATAGTCCAAGTTGAAATGATATTCTTATTTTCATGAAGATCTTCCCAAATTGTCTTTAATTGATTCTTAAGCCATAGTTTATAAATATAAAATATAATGCAAGTATTAGTTATAAAAAATAAAACAATAAGATTAGCAAGTTCTATGAATCACTATGAAAGCAACTTCATTAATTTATAATTACGTGGTATACAATTTGGCAGGACACGTAAAAACAGTGCTAAAATATGGTACAGAGAAAATAACATAGGAAGTACACAGAACAACAAAATATGGGGAAGAAACATGAGAATGTGGTTACTAGGCTATAGATCTAACAAAATCCATCTTCTGTTCAATACAGATCCCACTTGGAATCCAAAGCACTATCTGGCATGCCTCACCAGGACCCTAAACTGCTTCACAGGTTTTATTCATTCTTTCAATTATAGTTTATTAAGCACCTGCTCTTTGCCGGGACATAGTGTACCTGGTTGGTAGAAAACAAATCACAGAATAATTACCTTCTCTTTCAATGTGCCAAATAGAAGGCTATGTCAGAGTCTACATATTTTCATTATCTGGTTAAGATGTCATTATGGTATCATTTTAACCTTAATATTACTTTATGTCATATTAATCTATGAAAAAGGTAAAAGCATAACATAACTCAGAAGGCCTATTTTAATTTTTTTAATTTTTATTTCAATTTAAAATAGACACGGGGGTCTATGTTGCCTAGGCTGTTCTCAAACTCCTAGGCTCAAGAGATCCTCCCACCTCAGCTTCCCAAAGTGCTGGAATTATAGGCGTGAGCCACTGTACCCAGCCCAGAGTCTTTATAGGGTCTCTATTGCATTCAGAAATTTTGAGGGAATTTTTTTTAAAGTTAAATTGTCAATGTCATTGCAACAACATAATGGAGAAGAATCTATGGAAGTGGCTGTAGTCTTTATTTCTAAAAATGAATCAAGTGATCATAAAATTTGAACTCAGAAGATAATTACAAGCACAGACTAAACCAGCAGTTCTCAAATGTTTTAGTTTCAGGACCCCTGTACACATCAAAACTATTGAGAACCCCAGAGAGTTTTTTGTTGGTATCATTAAAATCTGCTGATATTTTCCATATTACAAATGAAAAATTAAAAATTTAAATATTGATTGATAACTCATTTTAAGACAGCAATAATAAACCCATTACATGCCAACATAAACAACATATTTTATGAGAAATAACTACAGTTCTCAAAAAAAAATTAGTGATAAGGGGGCATTGTTTTATATTTTTAAAAGTCTCCTTAATATCTGGCTTAATACAAGACAGCTGCATTCTCCTAGCTCCTCTTGCAATCAATTTGTCCGTTTCTTTTTCTTTTTCTTTTTTTTTTCTCTGAGACAGAGTCTCGTTGTGTCGCCCACGCTGGAGTGCAGTGGCACCATCTCGGCTCACTGCAAGCTCCGCCTCCCGGGTTCACACCATTCTCCTGCCTCAGCTTCACGAGTAGCTGGGACTACAGGTGCCCACCACCACACCCGGCTAATTTTTTGTATTTTTAGTAGAGACGGGGTTTCACCATGTTAGCCAGGATGGTCTCGATCTTCTGACCTCATGATCCGCCTGCCTCAGCATCCCGAAGTGCTTCGATTACAGGCGTGAGCCACTGCGCCCGGCCTGTTTCTATCTTTTACTTTGGTTAAAGTGTATAAAGAAAATCCAGCCTTATATATACATGTGTGTAACAGAAAAAGGAAGAGGATTTTACTAGTTTTTTCAGATAATTATGAGTATTTTTCCTTGACATTATACCAAAATCCAAAATTTGACAAGTGGCAGTTTCTTAGCATTTAGTTGCAACCTGGATACTCTAGTACTTTAAAATCCACTGGTCTACCTTGTACTTCGGAACAGTCTTTTACCCAGGCATGGTTTGCAACAATATGCATTGATTACTTGAAAGATACTAGTTACTGAGTTATACAGATCTTCAAAATGTTGACACATATTATACAAAATAATCACACTGGTTAATGTCACTATCACACTGGTTAATATCATTATCACACTGGTTAATAATGCACCTATATTATGGATTATCAGAAAGGTGCATAAAATGTAATACGTAAAAGTTCTTTGATAGCTGAATACCTATTTAAAGGTATTATCCACTATATGTAAACATCTTTCTTTTCAAGTTGTAGATTTGTATGACAGTTGTTATTGCTAGTCTAGGATATGCTATTTCTGATGTAAAAAAAAGGACCACACTATTTGAAGATCTCTTAAGACTGCCACCAAACTAAAGGGCTAAAGTGGCAAGAAAGACACTCCAGAGAGGCAGACATCCCAGTTTAATCTAGAATGAGCCTATGACCTAGATTTTTTTTCAAACTCTACTCATCCATTTTTAAAAAATCATTTCAATTTACCTATACATCCTTCTAAACCAATTAGAATCAACTTGCAAAAAGAAAGACTTGTTCCTTGGCATCCTTTCATGGTCACCAAGCTGTTGCTGTCACACAGAACACCTGGGAAGTAGTTTCATGAGTTCTCACATTACTGAACAGGAAACCAAGATGATTACGAATCTTTGAAAACATGGAAAGAACTGATAAGGACAGTAAGACAGCCTAATGAATTAAGCTGGCCAAGAAGGTTGACAAGAAAGGTATTTACACCCAACACGGAAGAAAGTTATAACTAACTACTCAAGTACGTTTCACATGTACAAAAAAAAAACTCAGAAAATCATGTTTTAATAAAGTTGCAAATACAATTATTCATACAAGCCTTCAATATATATTATTTCATTCAATTTAATGACATCCAAAACAGTAGCCAAAAATAAATAGGTAGAGTATACACATACGTTCTTTGAAGAGCATTAACTTTCAGGCGAATTGCTAAAGTTTCATTTGCTAACTTGTTATTACTTCTATCAGTTCATTAAGTTGATCCAAAGGGTGAACTCATAAGAGTAAGAATTTTGTAATTTATATTTGCAATCACTGGCCCTAGCATACTTCTGGACTTGGAGTAGATGCTCAACCAATCTTACCAAATGAAAGAAAGCCGAGTCCCAAACAAATCCACCTACAATGAATTTTTAAATCCAAAATTCTCCAAGCTCACTACTTACCTCTGGTATACAAGCTCCTGTGAAACCAAACAAGCCATTTGCATTGTCACTTTTTTGTATTGTTAATCTTGCAGTAGTATTTTCTTCCGAAATACGAGCTCCTCCATATACAGAAACTAGTTTAAGAATGAATAATTCTTCTCCTTCCTCGTCATTGTCATCTCTTGCAGAAATAATGAATGATTTGTTAGTTTCTCCCTGTCTGAACTCCAGATATCCAGAAATTGGGTGTAAATCACTTTTTGCGGGCATGGCATGAAGTTCATAAATTTCTTCAAGCGTCAGTTTCCGCTCATAGGACCTCACATCCTGCATCAGACCTGTAAATCTGTCATTGCCATTTATCCCTGCTCCAATTCTCAGTATCCCAGGACCTGAAATTAGAGACAAGTTTAAATGCTACAATACCTTCAAGTGTCCTGTCCTAAATTTTACGTGTGATTCAGAAAGTAAGACAATTTTACTGAAAGATATTTTTGGATAAATAAAACTTTTGCATAACTAGTATGCAATGAATTGGATATTATCTTCTATTATGATTTTAAAAAAGGAATCCATAATCATTAGGATTTATATTTTGTACTAAAAGATTTGGTAACTATCTTCAAATTAGATGATATCCTTAAAAGTAACTTCTATCAGTCTGTCAACATTTCTAGAAAAAAAAGTATCTGAACATACACATACACACACATACATACACACGTATGCATGTATGTATGTGCACGTATTTGGATAGAAATTTATTCTATGATATTTTAAAATTTACTCTTGCACATTTAAAAATGGACTTATTCATCACAATTTTTAATTATTTATTTATTTATTTATGTACTTTAGAGACAAGATCTTCCTCTTTTACCCAGGCTAGAGAGCAATGGCATGTTAATAGCTCACTGTGACCTCAAACTCCTGGGTTCAAGCAATCCAACCACCTCAGACTAACAAATAGCAAGGACATCACTACAGGAGTCCACTGCCAGGCCTGGCTTTTTTTGTTGTTGTTGTTTTGTTTTTTTTTGTAGAGACAGGGTCTTGCTATGTTGCCCAGGCTGGTCTCAAACTCCTGGCCACAAGCGATCCTCCCAAAGTGCTTAGATGGGAGGATCGCTTGAGGCGCAATTACAGGCATGGGCCACTGCACCTAGCCTCATCACAATTTTTAAACTTCAGTACTATATTATTATTTAAGAACTTCAAGGCTTGATATGTTAGACACTCATTGAGTTAAAGTTGTGAGAATTCATAAGAAGTATTTCTACAGGCCAAATATATCTCTCTATCCAAACAACTAATAGAAGAGATGTAAAAATAGAAATATTTCTTCTCAGAAACATTATATGTAAGTCTTGGGGACTTTTTAAAATAATAATAACATGTAGCCCAACTGTGTCACTGTATCTCAATAACAACCCTTTTCATGCTTTCACTAGTTCTCCTTTCTTTACTTGTTCATACTCTAATAACTCAACTAAGATATTTATGTAAGATCTTTAGGCAAGATGAGATATTGGCAGAGATTCTGGAAAAAAAAGTACAAGCAATATTTCTTGTCAATAACCTCAATGGAGGCTATTTCACAAATCTCCACCCAGATGTCTTTCAGGGTAGTCACAAGTATCTGGCATGTTACTGTCATGACTGCTCCCATATCGACTACAGAGACCACCTTCCTGCCCAGCAAACCAGAAACACCTTTTCACTGGAGCTCCAGATTAAATGGGAAACCCTATGATGTTGTCTCTCCTATTGAATTATCTGGCAACTGTAATGATATAAGTTCCCCTGATTCTCACAAAACCACGTCATGGTTCTCACTGTTAGGATGCTATCTGGAGTCAAGGATATAGAAATGATCACATCTCCTTTAGTTTTGTCTCTATGATATGTTAAAAGGAATACTGACCTAGGAGTTAATGGTTTATTTTCATGTCTTGGTTCCTCTGTTACTTGCCTGTGTGATGCTAGCGAATTTATTTACTGACTCTGACCTCTATTTAATATATTGAATTATTATGAAGTACAAATTAGGTAATGTATGGAAAATGTCTTATAAATGTAAAACATAAAAATTTGAGGATTCTAAGCACTTTGCTTCTATGACTAATTCTCTGGAACAAACGTGATCATTATTTCTGTACTTGTAATGTTAACTACTTAAGTTACAATGCTAAATCATTCAAAGTAAAAGTTATAAAAATGCCAATATGTTACAGTGGTTCATGGAGGGAATATGGCAACTTTCACTCTGCATCTTAATACTATTCTATACTTTTCAAATTTCATGCAATATACATGTATCATTTTGACAATAAAGAAGAAAAATTGTGAAATATGTATATAGTGTGTATATACGAACATGTTAACAGTATGCTTAATGTTTATAGTGGCTATCTCTGAATGACTGTAAATGATTCTTATAATGATTGTAAATGATTTTTATTGTAAATGATTTCTATTTTTGTTGTATATGTGTACTTTACAATTTTTCTATATTGAACACAGCATTTTTTTTTTAAATACACCTTTTATGATACTGTGAGATGCCACTACAAACCAAAAGTAAAGATGGAAGAAGCTAAGCATTAATTAAGTGGAACTCTCATACACTAGAGGTGAGAGTATAATTAGGTTCAACTGTTTTGGAAAACGGATAGGCATTATCTACTAAAACAGAATATTTGCACACACTGTCATTCAGCAATTCCATCCCCAGGAATGTGCTCAACAGAAATGCATATGGCAGGCATATGTTCATCAAAAAACATGTATAAGAGTATCCATAGAAGTACTATATGTAGTAGGCAGAACGGAAAACAACCAAAACAGAAATTGAAAGTAGCACTAATAAATAAATTGTGTTACAGTTACATAAGATAATTCTATATGGTAATGAGCATGAAATATCTACAACAGGCAAAAATATGGATGAACTTAACAAACAATACTGAGCAAAAGAAGCTGGACACTCAAGTGTACATATTGTTCAGTTCTATTTATATAAATTTAAAAATAGGAAAAGTGAATCCTAAGCTCTTAAAAATGCCAATAGTCAGTAGGCAGGGTGGTGAGTTAGCAACTGGAGGAGTCAAAGGGGGCTTCTGGAATGCTGTTTCTTGGTCTGGGGGCTGATCACATGAGTGCTGAAACTGATGAATTTAAGTTTTAAAAATTTCACTTATCTGTACACTTATAATATGCATACTTTTATATTTTTATAATATAAAGGGCACTACAGTTCAATAACTTTATATATAGTTTAAAAATTATCTTTCCAAATTACAAATTACAAAAATAACAAGTTCCTTTGCAGTAAGCCAGAGGAAAAAACACCAGCTCCCACTTCCCTCAATCGTTTCCATTCTCATTCCACCACCACTACCATCACCAAAAGAATCAAGGCTAACAGATACTTGTAGGTATTCACACAGCCAAAAAGTGGATAATACCACAAAGTGCTTGTAACCAAAATCCATGGGATTGAAATTGGTAGATACGTGCATTTTCCTTTGCCTATCTTTTTTCCCCCTCTGGGAAAAAAAATACAACCAAATAACTAATGTAAGAGGTTCAGAGGAAAATACTCTATTAAGCTATAGCCATATAAGCTCTATTCTATCTTTCATGAAATATAAAAAAGAATAAAATCATAAGATGGAGGGGCTGAGAGGGAATGGTGACTATAATGCATATAACCAGTATTTGTGTGCACACACACACACACAAGTGCTTCTTGAGGAATCAGCATATGATCTAGTTTAAAGACAACAAAGAATATCTCTTCAAAGCACTCCGTAGAATTCACCAAGTTACCTGCTGATAGTATGAACCCTATAATCACTTTTCACTGTGATTCTTCTCTCCTGCTTTCTTTTCAACCTCACGCCCACCACCCTCTACCCTCAGCAATACTGAACTAGCAGCAGTTCCCCAGGTACAACACGCTGTTTCACATTTCTATTCCTTTGTTCATTCCTCTGCAGGAATATCACTCCCCATCTCTCCTACTACCCACAGAAGGACAAACATTCCTCTTTCATATTTTTTTCTGTCTTCCTACAAGGTGTCATCGTGATATATCACACATCTCTCTGCTAGTGTCTATTCCAGGTTCTTTAAGGGCAAAACTCTCTGATTCATTTCTGTAACACTCAGGACAGAATTTCTCGTTATCTTGGTAGGCACATAGTTTTGATTAAAGAAATTAAACCAATGCATAAGTAGAGTTTTCAAATACATGTTAGCACTTTTTTAAAAATCTAAATTTTAATGAAAAATTTTAGAAACTGCAAATTTCAGTGTCCTAGTTGTGATGATGACCCTCACCGTCAGTAATGGCTTCTCCTTTCAGACTCTTGATTCCCCTGGGCATTGCATTTCCATCCAGGTAGAATTCGATTATACCATCCTCCAGGATAATTAGTAGATGAAGCCAAACACTTTCTTCTAAATATTTCATGACTGTTGTCTTGGCAATGTATGTAGCATTGGAACCCAAGGTTTTATAATGAAGGGAAAGTGTCACATGGGATTCGTTTGTTTGTATTTTTACCCCATAGTAGATGCTTCCATTACCGTCATCCTTCGCTATAATGAATCCATTCGTATTGGCATTGGGCATTACCCAAGCTGAGAATGTAAAGTTGGCAATTGTATTATTCCTGGAGGGATGGTATTTTGGATTAACAGTCCCAAATGCACCCTCTAGTCCGGTAAAGTACAAAGCATCCGTTCCACTGTGGTGATGCCGCATGTGCTGTTGTAAATGCACGGTCGTGGGGAAAATTCCAACCAGTAAAAAATCTATCATTGGTGGCAAACCAGCAGGGAACTCACTGGACAGTATTTCCCAGCCCAGTCGTACATCACCAAACACACCCTGCTGCCTCAAAATGGTGAAGTTGGTAATATAAGACATATCATCTTCAGACAGGACATCTTCTGCCACTTCCCTCTCTAAACACTCTGGATCCAAGATGAAAACTCCAAAGGGATCATCATTGAATGGAATCATTACTGTCACCTGGAGGTTGGTTTCTGCTAGCTGGCCCCCAGGACCTGGGGATCCACCTGTAACAAGAAAATTTATGAGTGAGAAACTAGAATTTCAAGTACTTTCTAGTATAATGTGAAGAAAAAAGAATTTGTTTAGCAGACAAACTTCTGGTTAAATAATTTACTCATTATCAATGAACAGTAGTGTCACCATGTGGCTTTCACCACATTTTAGGGGCAGGTTATGAAATAATATTTGTTCAGCATAATTTTATTGATAATCAGTCAAGCCTGAAAGAGTATATGAATTAGAAAGGTTTAATTCTGTGCTTTTTAAAACCAAAAGTGATGCAAAAATTGATTGCTTTAATTATGACACAAAGATCAAGCTTTAAGCTACCATGAATCCTTACCTCCTACCTTCCACTAATGTCTTGTTGGAGACACTATAGTTGGTGTGGAGAAAGTCTATTTGCAAGTTTGAGGATGGATGTAGGCCTCCATCCCTAAAACTGAACCAAACTAAGATATCAAAAAAGTGAATGTTAAGAATAACACTTGAATCAAAAAGGGTATTTTAACATTTAAAACCAGATAGTCATGACACAAATACTTCACCAATTGCATTTTGTATATGGCTCTAATTATCTAAGTACAAAATGTAAAATTTAGTATAAATAAGACATGGAAATAAAATAAGACACGGAAAAACACAGTACCTGAAATGTTTACAAGTTTTAGGAAATAAAATTCATTGAATTCAGGAATTTTATCTGGAAAAGCATGGAGAATGATTGGTTTTGCTTCTTCTCCATCCATGAAGTTAACAGTTCCTGAAGTTTCATAGAACTCCTGTCCAGGCTGCAAAGCAGAATCATTCTGAAAGAGCTGCCAAGATACAGAAACACTACCAAAGTATCCTCGGTGCCTCAAAATCCTACAAAATAAATTAAAGAAAATTTATAAGTAGTGAATCTTACTCTAATGAGAGCTTCCTGTGTTATTAAGGAAACATATTTTTACTATCTATTGTCTTAAAAGAAACAAACCAGCTGGTTCTACGAGGCAAACTATGAAGAATTTCATGGGAAGAGAAGAATGAGGTAGAACTTTAATAAAAGAGAAACAGTCATAAAAGTCTTGTCTTCAAAATCCAAACTGAAAGATAAATTCTAAGCTCCATCGAAAAATACTAAATGACAGTTGGAAAAAGTTTTCCAAAAGCAAAGTACAGGGTGGGGGTAGTCACATATCATCTGAGAGAAGAGTTCCTGAAGATCTTGAATAATTCAAGTTTCTCAGTCTCACAAAGGATTGAAGTTTGAACGAGGGGGGTGGGGAGAATAATTTCTGCTTACTAGCTAAAAGTTTTTTTTTTTTGAAGATAAGTGGCAACAGCATAAACAAAGTTTACCACTCATTCAGACTGCCAACTTTGAAATTACTCAATTCTTAACCAATTTTTAAATTTTGAAGGAATATTTCAGAATTTCACATACTTAATGGTTTTATTTCACCCAATTTTAAACTTGCCTTATCTACATATGCTTACCAAAATGCATTAGTCTTTCCTTCTTCCACTGCTTTGTCTATGGGCTCCAGAGAAAAAATGCCATTTGGGTCATCATTAGCTTCAATTATTACTGTAGCTACTCCATATTGATATACTACTGTATCACCTAAATTAAAAGTGGAAAAGACAAAATAACAAAGAAGTAGCTAACTTGCTGTAAAATTTATACTTTTAAATTAAGAAAGTTTACAATTAAGTTGAAAATTTCAGCAAGAATTTCCTCACTGAAGGTCATACAATAAATGCAAAATACTGCTCCATATTTCCAAAGATGTTTATGTATACACACATACGTACAAACATACATACAAAGAGAGAGAGAAAGAGAGATGCCTACATAATTTCAAGATGAAATAGTTCCCATTTTTTTTAGTTACAAATGAACTATTTTATTGAAAAACACACTTTTCTTCACAAAAGGAATATACCTTCAATAGCTTAATTAGAAATTAAAAACATAATTTCTTCTATTTTCAAATTTCTTAGGTGGATTCTTTTATTTCATAAAAATAATAAAGGACTACCCAATAACATAAAAATACTACTGTCTGTGTTCATTGGAATCACTGGCTTGAGTGTTTCCCTTTACATCTCTGCCTTCAGGCAGCAAAGTTTGATCTGGTTGTACATAGAACAAAGCAATCTCCATGGTTTGGGCTTGATTCCTTTCTACTCCAGTTCTTTGCACAGTAGATTGGCACTGTTATTGCCTACACATTGGGTCTCTTCTCATCACTTCCCTGAAGTGCCTATCTCTTCATCTTTACTCCAGCTGTTGCACAGGGGAGCAAAAGTCCTTCCCATCTTCACTCACCTAACTTATCATTCCTGAGAACCCAGCTCAAGCAACAACTCTTCCAGGAATTCTTCCTTGAATCCCCAGGTTAAGCTAAGTGCCTCTCCAGTGTGCTCCCACGGCACTTTGCTCTTTGTCAATCTATCATAACAATGATCATATTATATTGGGACACACACACATACATACACATACAGACATACACACAATTTTACTATAAGCTCATTGGACTAATGATTCTTATTCAATTCCATGCCCTAGAAAAATAGATGCTCAGTAACCGGTGCGCAGAATTTATTTATTACTGAACTGATGCAACTAACACTTTCAAAAACAGATGTATACAACACCTACAGCTAAAATTATAGAAACAAATTTTATATATAGCAAACCAGCTCATCAATAAAAATTATACAAATATACAACTGTACTCAACTTCACTTGATAATTCAATGGAAAAAAGACACAAAAATAGCAAATCATTGTGTAGAAAATGCTGACAATAAATAAAGAGCATATAATAAAATCTAACAAAAATAAATAATAATAAAACCTAATTTTGGCAGGGTTCTATTATCATATGCATTTGTAATGAAACATGTCCCAGTGGTGCTGAAAATTCATTCTGTTTCTCTGCAAGATGAACTAGCAATATTTAACAAGGGCTTGAAGGATGGCCATATCCTTTGATCCAATATCAGAGCATATGATCTAAATGATTAGCATCAGGATAAACAGCCACTGCCAGCACTAGGTCATGTCAGAGATGCTGCCTCTACAGTGTCCCATCATGGGTCCCACAAGTCCTTGATGTTTTGACATCGAAAAGGAGGAAAGAGCTAAGAAAGGATATATTAAAAAATCACAAGCTCTAGAGATTTTTGTCATCTGAGCCTTCTTAACGAAAGTAATTGGATTCTCAAATGTCATCATTTCTGGAAAAATATTAAAGACAAATGCAGCAGCAGTACGAGGTAGCACACATACCTCAGGCCAGTAACCCAATCACATCTTGTGTTCTCCCTCTCTCTCTCTCTCTCTCAAAATCAAATATTAATAAATATATTTTCCCAATGACATATTTCACAAACTAACTAAACTTCTTTTTCAAGCGTCAATTTCTGGCCAGGCACGGTGGCTCACGCCTGTAATCCCAGCACCCTGGGGGGCCCAGGCGGGCGAATTGCTTGAGGTCAGGAGTTCTAGACCAGCCTGGCCAACACGATGAAACCCCGTCTCTACTAAAAATACAAACACTAGCCGGGTGTGGTGGTGCGAGCCTGTAGTCCCAACTACTCAGGAGGCTGAGGCAGGAGAATTGCTTGAACCTAGGAGGCAGAGGTTGCGGTGAGCTGAGATCACACCACTGCACTCCAGCCTGGGCAACAGAGTGAGACTTCATCTCAAAAAAGAAAAAAAAAAGTCAGTTCCCCTACTCTTTACAAAAGGTTCAGGATGTTTTGATTCATTCACTATTTAACCATATTGGCGTTTTTTTCCTAATGATAGCTTAACCACAGTGATATTTTTGAGACAAAAATGTTTACCAGAATCACACTAAGTTAATAAATGTCATCAAGAACTTATTTCTAGAGTAAATAAATTCTATTAAGATAATATCATTTTTCACGCCTGTAATCCCAGCACTTTGGGAGGCTGAGGCGGGTGGATCACAAGGTCAAGAGATCAAGACCATCCTGGCTAACATGGTGAAAACCCGTCTCTACTAAAAATAAAAAAATTAGCTGGGCATGGTGGTGTGCACCTGTAGTCCCAGCTACTCGGGAGGCTGAGGCAGGAGAATCACTTGAACCTGGGAGGCAGAGGTTGCAGTGAGCCGAGATTGCACCACTGCACTCCAGCCTGGTGACAGAGTGAGACTCCGTAAAAAATAATATTAATAATATCATTCTTTCATTGCTTTTCTGTATTTCACAGTAAAACTTTGTTTTCCACTTTTACTTCACTAAAATTATTTTTATCTGTAGCAACTCCTTTCATTTAAATTTTAGAACAACGAATGGATTCACCAAATGTTTTTAGTCTACGTAAGATCTGACGATGTTTTTTGCAATTGTGAAATTGCCCTTGTGGGTTTATTCTACAAATTCAAATTTTCCTCACAGGATAATAGTTTTTAGTTTTAACTTCTTTGTTAAGCTATGTGAAAAATGAGAGGCAGAGAAAGACAAAAGGAGAAAAAGAGGAAGCGGAATAGAAACAGAGACAGCAATGAAGAAAGTCAAAGAGATAGGGAGAATGAAAGACACAGCTAAAACAATAAGTAAGAGATCTCTTTCTCTTCCTCAGTCTTTCAGTCCAAAAGGCACAAGGTGGAACACAACGTTGGCATTCCACTGGGGGTGGCAGACAGGGCATCATGGTGACCCGATGCAAATGTTAGAGCTCATGGGGGCATCTCTATAGGAGAAAATACACTAATGTATTTAGGGTGATAGGACATCATGTCTTTAGCTTACTCTCAAAAGGTTCAAGGAAAAAAAAAACTCCTTGTACTATTAAAAGAATAAAATAACTATCAAGAGAAGCCATAGGCCTTTCCAATTTACAGAAGGTAGAGCCAAAACATTCTCAAATGCCAAAGAGTGGGGTTAAAACATCCTGTTTCATTTACGGTATGGAGAAGGACGAACACATCTTTTTCCCTTGCAGACTGTCATTCATTTTGGCCATGGCTCCAGAGAATTATCAAACAGTTGAGGTTAGCTGCCTACAGAATTAAGCTTCCCAATCAAGTGTGCCAGCACCCTGCTCCAAGGAAAATGCTACAGGATACCTATCCCTTAAGTCGCTGGGTGACTAAGCAATACCTAGGGAAGCCGTATTCCCAAGTCCTGTTACTTTTAGCTGTAAGAATTCACTTACTTATATATCAGAATTTTCTATTTGTGCCATATCGTAAAGAAAAGGTTAAAAAGGATGTCATAAAGTATACCAAGTACATAAAGGTTCAACACATATATTCTTCACCCCATTTCTCAAGAAAGCAATGAAATAATTTTACTCTTGAATAGTACAAATGTAGTTAGGCCCTACTTGTCCTCATTATTGGACTGCAGTGCTTAATTTCATCTTATTAAAGCACTGAGGCAGATCTGCCATAAAAAAGCATAATTTACTTACCTGTTGAATTAAAGAGGATTATATAAAAGGGCTCATCTGTTTCTGGGATACCATCTTCATTAACAAATACGGATATGCTCTGCTGTCTACTTCCAACCTCAAAAATGAGCGTTTCTCCTTTTTCAACAGGAATGAAATCTCTCTCTCTTGCAGTAGCCTTCCCATCCTTCGTAGCATACTGGACCATGCAAGTCACATCAACAGATCCATTTCTGAGAACTGTAAAGTTGGCAGTCTCACCTTCCTGAACCCTCACTACACGAGGTTCTGAAATATCCACAAAGAAAGAACACATGAGCTTTTCTGATTCCATCACATATTTTCAGATCACATTGTGCTTCTCCCTGCCCTCCAAGAGAGAAGCCTTGTACTGTGTCTTTGCCAAAATAATTAGCTCTGTTCCCAACTCTGACATGACTACCCTCTGATTATTTCAACAGTCAATGGCCATCCTCTTGCCTTAATCCTACAAAAATCCATTATCTTCAACATCGAATTTGTCAGCAAATTGCATGCTATTTCAAATCCTCTGCTTACTATTTCATAAACCTCATTTCTAAGTTGAGGATGTAACTTCCTTGAGAACAGGCCCAGAGATCTTATGTTTTATATTTGTCACAGCAGTTACCAGAAGGTTGAACATAAGGCTAATTCATTAAGTACACATTAACTGAAGGTTAAGAATACAAATCAGGCTGGGCGCAGTGGCTCACGCCTGTAATCCCAGCACTTTGGGAGGCCAAGGCGGGCAGATCACGAGGTCAAGAGATCAAGACCATCCTGGCCAACATAGTGAAAACCCGTCTCTACTAAAAATACAAAAATTAGCTGGGCGTGGTGGTGTGCGCCTGTAGTCCCAGCTACTCAGGAGGCTGAGGCAGGAGAATCACTTGAACCCAGAAGGCGGAGGGTGCAGTGAGCCGAGATCACGCCGCTGCACTCCAGCCTGGTGACAGGGCAATATTCCATCTCAAAAAAAAAAAAAAGAAGAAGAAGAAGAAAGAAAGAATACAAATCAATAAAATACAAAAGGCTTACAAGATTCCTGCAATTCCTGCATTAGGTAAATTAACCCATATATAGCTGACAACAAGGATTCAAGAAAGAGTTACACATCAACCGTTTCATAAACAAAACCGAAAGATGCCTCAGGTGGCCAAAGACAGTTCTGAAGAAAGCATTAAAGTGGCAAAACAAAGAAATTTTAAGTAATATTTCCCTTAAAAATTAGTTATTATAGTGTATGGCCAACCATTAGGCATAATACTCAGGTCCTTCTAATACATAATCTAGCCCTGAACCAACTAGACTGTTTATTTGAAGAAATCACATGAAGAAGTGTTTTCTGCACAAAAGAAAAAAAAAATACCTAGAAATTTGAAAGGGGGAAAAAGATAATAAAACAGTACTTATTTTCTTTTTGCTTCAAAAAATTTTTGAAGTATTAGTTAAAACTTCAAACAATTAAATAACAATCCTCGAATGAATTACAAAATCTTTAAACAAGCATCAATTGTGGTTTATTGAAAATGTTCAATGAAAAAAATTGCTAAATATATATGTATATAAATGTATATACGCACGTGCATATAAATGTATACATGCATGTGCATATATACATTTATACTGTTTAAGAAATATGTAAACTCATTCAAATAAGACAGCAATACCACCTGCAAAATAAATGGGGTCATCATTTCTTCTAATCCTCAGAGTTGCAGTTGTTCTATTTCCCACTTTAGCTCCTCCAGTGGCATTCAGTAGGATAACGGTAAATTCTTCCATTTCTTCTGGAATCTTTGGAAAATGTTACACGTTTTAAGTCAGGTGACTTATACATATAAATTACATTATATATTCTTAAATTATTCAGTTTTTTTAAAAAAGCACCATTAACACTACTATTATTCATTTCCTTTTCGGAGGCAGAACTTCCCCTAACACATTCAGGTAAGACTCAGACCCCCCCAAAAATTAGTTTCATGTGCATTCATACAAACAGCCACTTCATTTAGACTAACTATGAAATTTAATGGAAATATAGATATTTTGCCTTATATAAGCTAAAAACTGATATACCACAGAGGTCATATTATTTCTGCAGGAAAATGGGAAACATGTTGATTTTTAAGATGAAACATAAAAATAACTTTTTGAACATTTAGAGCAGAGTTTAGAGTAACTAAAGCTCAGCCAGCTCACAAAGGCCTCTTACAAACCTTACTGAAGTTTTAACTGCATGGGTCATAAAGGCCTCACTCCATGTCCTAACAAGATTTGATTCCCCACATTTCTGAGCCTAAATGGATCCCCAGGTGGACACTGTTTCTTCTTCACATCATCCCTGTGAACTGGCGCTCCCCTCCCCCTAAAACAGAAAGGTGTTCGAATTTTGTCTCTTGAGGAATGGGTCTGAGGGAGAGGGGACTGGCCTCCACAGCTGTTCTAAGTGTCACTCTCCTAGGAAAGGTTCACTTCCTGTTGTTACTAAGATCTTTCTCTTTACTATCTGTAAGAAGAAATGCCATGTTTGGTCCATGACTCATGCGACCCCGTGTCCTGGTGCTGAGACTGCACCACAGGACACTTGATAGATGACCTTGCCTTCAAAGGGACTAAATACAAGCCGAGGGCTTCGCCTCTCCAACTAAGAATCCCTGATACTGGATACATGAGCAGTGTCACTGACCACTCTCAGTTCTAGAGTTCACCATGTCTTCAGGGAAACCAAAACATAATACTGCTCTTTTGGTTTATGGTCAGACACTGTCACACCTGAGTTCTTTATCACAAACTTTTATCACAAAATATATTACCAGATGTTTAATTATTTAATAAAAAATAATTATTGATCAACTACAACAAGTAAGGCAGAAAGTTATATGCAATATTTACCTCATCTGGAAGGGAGTAAATGGTGATATTTTTTGAAAATTCCTGATCTCCAAAGACAACAGTCCCTTGTACAGGAAATACATCTTGTGTAAAGTCTGGACTAACCACCCATGATACACTAACATCACCAAAGTTGCCTCGATTTCTTACTACATCATAAACAGCTGTGAAATGGAAACATACATAATATATATGAACACATACGAAACTTTTAAAATGATGAGTAAAGAAATTGGTTAAATAAAAATAAAAACAACACCTCTTTTTAATAACTGCCAACTATTTGCTTAGCACAGCTTTTAAGGTACATATAAAAAAAATTAGCCTGTTCCTCCCTCTGTAGGTATATAATAAATAAAGTAAATGGACTCATTTTTTTCTAGTTTGGGATTTTAGAAGTCAGTCGGCATGGGAAACAGAATGATGATGAATTAGGCACACCTATCATAAAGTCCTGTAAGGATATCTGCTAAAAGCAGTTACAGGAAGCTGCATGCTCAAGTGTGATTTCCTTATCCAGACAGACACTGCTCTAAAAATAAACTATTTATCATTTCCTGTCACCTCAATAGTTCCGTAGCAGTAGTTCTTAGTTTTAAGGTTCTCGCTATTTGGATGGACTCAATCTTGAGTGTTTGAGTTGCACTGCATATGCTTAAATGGTATCAAAATATAACTGAAGTCATCAGTATCATCACGATACTATGTAAGAAATAAAAATCATGGTCCTAAATATGATTCTAAAAAAAACTTCCGCACTATGTGTAATTTCTAAGGCAGGGTGAGCAACTAGAAATAACTAGTTACTAAAGAAATAACTAAAAAAATTATATTTCTCCTTCAGTAAACAGAAATACAAGACACAGAATAAATTACCACTATAGATAACATCTCCTTTGCTTTCATTTATCATCACAATTAGACCATCAGAAACAAATTCTATAATGCCATGAGGATCATCATTTTTCAGAATCGTTATATTGACAATGGTGGCACTTCCCAACTTGCTTTCCCGTTCTCCGTGGCTGCTGAGGACCACCCAGTAGTGTTCATCCAACTAAAATGAATGTGTCAAAGTATGGAAATTATAAAGTTGACTTTTCACAACAAATTTAAAAACGTAAATATTCAAGAATATTAACATACTCAAAGTTTCAGAAGCATATAACTCACTGAAAGGACAAAAGAGGTGGTATTATTTCTTTAAAAATTAACATTCTCCTATCAATTAAGAGAGACACCAGAAATACGTATACATTGTCCAAAAAGAGAAAAAGAGAAACAATGATACTACTCTAAAATGGTAAGAAAAGTGGATGGTATCTCTGATGATCTAGTCACTTAAACTTACAAAAGTGAATAAAATAAAATTAAAGTTACACATGTATTGGTGAGTAAGCATAATAGAACTATACCTGGTTCCATTAATATAAAACTCAAATTTCTTTTTTTGAACAAAGTAATTCTATAGCAAAATTTCTTCAGTTTAAAACCACATCATTAAAAGTTCAGTCAATACATATTACCTAAAGGAAGCCTTAACATGAATAAAGCTAAAAGGAGATGAAAACTGATCACACACTGAAAGTCTAAGATTGTTTGTTATTTCTTTATGTGGAGCAAAAATACACCATTCTAATATGAATGAGTCTTCATTTTTTAACCTTTTGTTAAAAACTTTCCAAATCTATGTACTTCTCAGTCTTTTCTTGCCCACCTCTTTCCTGTCTCTTTGCCAATATTCAAAATATTTATATTCATAATATACCAAATACTATCAATCTTACAGAGAAACACAAAGAAAATATAAAATCCCATACCTCTGGTATCCCATCCAATCTTGCTAGCAAGGTGATCACTATCTCCCTTTCTCCAGGTTTAAATTCTAGTACTCCTGTGTTTCCATAGAATTCATTGCTATCTCTTGGCTCTACTCGGTAGTGTAGAAACTGCTTAACAAGGGACCCCCTTGATCGGAAGATGTGGAGCTCTACAGATTCTCCTTCCTTTAAAAACAAATCCACAAAAGTTGAAACCCTTTGAGATCATTCTTCTAAAGTTGTGAGCACAGAATAAATGGAAGTTTTTTTCATACTTACTTTTATAACATAGGGTCCTCTGGAAGCAGGAGAAAATTCAAAAAGTCCCCCAGGGTCATCATTTTCCAAAATAATTAGGTCACGGCTAGTATATCCAGATTTCAGCACTTGGTTTTCCACGTTAACCCTAGAGAAGTCAGAGGGAAAAATGGCACCCGCTACTTCCAGTTTTACTTCTGAATTTTGCAGGCTTTTAAGGCAATATTTACAACTCTTCCAGATAATGAAAAGGAAGGCTATGAGGAATTAGACTTTAAGTGAATTCACATGTGTTGCAATCATTTAAGATCAAAACAGTTTTACTCATAACAGTTACGAAAGAACTTCTATTTCTGAATTCATTACATCTTTTTTTATTTGACAAAAACCAAACACTACATATGTATATCAAGAATACTGTAACCAAATGTCATCAATATATTTATATAAAGCATCAAAATTTGCAGATTTGATTCCAGTTTTAGAAAAATTTAATTTGTAACATGTAGTTAGAAGATAGCTTAAAACAAAATTGTGTTTCAATTTTTCATACACTTGAATTTATTTTTAAAACTCATTACATAAGATTATACTAACTGAATAGAGCACATAATAGCTGGATAACTAAATGGACTAAAGCAAGCCACGCTGATAAAAAATAAACACAATTGTGATTACATTTTAGGAATATGTTGTGGTTTCAAATGCCTTCTATTCTCCTTAATTTTAAACCTGTGCTTTTTTTTCTTTTAGTATAAAAGAAAATGTAGGGAATATAAGAAAAAAAAGAATAGAATAGATCTGAGATGCATGACATGTTATACCAATTCCTATGTATCTCCAAAAGAACATACTAAAACAACATGTTTTTTAAATTTCTGGTTTTAACGTTCAAAGCATAATTAGAATGATCAAAGGGACTTGGACTGCAATGTTCTGAGAGTTTAAAAGCCAGCAGGCTCTTAAGAATTATCAATCCTGCAAGCTGCTCTAAACCTTGCGAAATGTCACGTCCTATTGAACCAAAAATATATTCATGCTCAGACTTCAAATCACGATGAAATCACAATTCATATGTAGAAATATATAGAAAAAAAGCTCACTTCCTATTTAACAGAGAATCTGAATTGACATCCTTCCCTAGTTTTTAGAAATCTGATAATACCTAGCATGCTAGTGGCCACAGAATAGTCTAAATAATAGGAGAGTTATTTTATATTGTTAAAACAGTCATAATTTTCATACCAAATTTGTCCATCATTTATATCAATATCCTCATTAATTAAAATTTCTTATATCCACATAAGCTAGGAAAGAAAAAACTGGATCAGAATGCAAAATATAAAAATCCATTCTGAACATTAAACAAATTTATTTTTAAACTTTCTTAAAATATGCTACCCTTAAGTGAAATGCAAATTCTGAAAAGTTCTGTATACGGCTCTGAGATATAAGCAAGAAATTGCTTAGAGGCACTCAGAAAACCAATGGAACCGTTCAGATAATTGATTGCTAATTCTCTGTTAAACAAGCTACAAGATTCATAAAAGATGTTGGGTAAAAATTTCAGAAGTACAGCACAGTAATTGTTCTTGAGGTTATGTGGACCTACAGGGAAAGTTAAAAATTTTAAGTTCGTCTAAATGTCATTACACTAATTCTCAAATTTCAAAATACTTTAAATGCATTCACAGTGCAAAACTCTTAGGACCAAAAATGAATAAACAACTTTGTGTAAGCTCCCCTTATCATTAGAAAATGAAACTGCACACAAAGCATGCATGGCCAGGTGGACAAGCAAAATTTCCCAAGACCTGTAATCATGCAGAACAGCAGCCTTGTCCAAAAACAATCACTTGCAAAACAAAATACTGAATCACCAAAAACAAGGTATTATTTTGTACACTTACCCAAAATACACGACAAACCTTTCAGTTTCTACCCTGTCAACACAGAAAGAAGTGTGGGAAGGGGAAAAAGGAGGCAGG
The DNA here is from genome assembly GCF_028858775.2 of Pan troglodytes. Lineage (NCBI taxonomy): Eukaryota > Metazoa > Chordata > Mammalia > Primates > Hominidae > Pan > Pan troglodytes. The sequence goes on from NC_072402.2 coordinate 25,509,270, forward strand.
GCACCATTTGCTAAAATCTCACTAATACTGTGAGAAACTTAGAATGGCAAGGGAAAAATAAAGCTAAAGAAAGGCTTCCTTTTTTCCCAAGAGCTAGTAATGTGCGTTTTATGGGAACTCTGCACCCTGGATTCTTTGCTATTGACAAATGCTAGCAAGAGGTTCGGCAGTTCCCACTTATGGAAGATGACCCCATGGCCAGCAAGCTTGTCAAGACCCATTCAAGACATTCCTTTCCAGGCCTCCTCCAAGGCGCCTGTGCCTGCCAAGCACTGTACAGGCTCACAAACCGCAGCAGCTGAACAAATTTCATTCAGCCCTGCTTATAATTACTTAGTAGCTTTAATTAGATTTAAAAAAAAATAAAAACCTCTAGTCTCAGATCTAAAGCCAGTTGTTCTTTGAGTCAGAAAAAACAAAACTGTGTAACTAGAGAAATCTATACCTATATCATTTGCACAGGAATATACTGAAGAAGCCATATCATTGTACCTTTTAATTCTGCCAAAAATTACTTAAATACAACTTGGCATCAGGAAACCAAAACACTTTTCCAAATCCACAGTGTATTTCATTTTCAAACAGCCTTGAAAGCACATGTCAAATGTAGAGCCCTAGAGCTTCATTTTTAAAGTCAAATGCACCATTTATAAATATAGGGTTATATACCACATACACCAAAATTTTTCTGAAATAAACTGGCATAATGACATTGTTTGTGATTTGAGGAAAACTAAATAGAATATTTTTAACCAGCATGTTATTTGAAAGCACCACAAGTTTTTTAGTATCAGGGCAACTTTTGTCTATATTGAGTTGAAATATAGAGAATTTGAACTTGGATTTGACATTGAGAGGAAATTATAAACTGTTATCACAATAAACTGTTAACTATTTTCATTGCAATATTGTGATGTGATTTATTGTAATCATGCTTGCTATCATTCATTTATTCTTTCACTCAAGTTTTGTTAAAAATTTGCAAAATTAAGAGGGAGTTTTTGATAAAATATGGTATCTAGATTTTATTTAACTAAATGCTTCTGAACACTCAAATGTAATTTGCTCATTCTTGTTCACACACAAATGAGATAATACAAGTATGCACCAATTACTAATCAAATTAAAACATTTTAATATATATTTGAACTAATTTCCTCTATTTGAAAAGAACCAATAATTTCTGAAATTTTCTACCTCATGATTTGTACTTCCTTATGTACTTTTTTTACTATGTACTATTTTTACCCATAGGAGATAGAAAAAGAAGAACAAAATAAACCCTTAAAAATTATACTTAATTTCAAATGTTTACATAAGATTTAAAAATGAATAGTTAGAATATAAAGAATAGTCACTATCAATTTGCAGATGGATAGTGTAAATCATTCTTTAAACATTTAGTTGAGAGTAGAAACTGTCAGCTAAGCTAACAAAGTTTCTATGGATTCCCACAGCATTGGTTTATCATCACTGTTTCTGTTTCTTTAGTTGTTTTCAAGATTGTCCACTGAATGCTTACACCTTACTTAAGGAAAAAAACAAAAATGAAAAAAATAATTTCCAATTTACATTTCATTACATTTTACTGATTGTTTTTATCGTATGAAATACCTTTTCTTAAGATCGAGTCTGAAACATATATTAAAACCATAAGTCATCTAGACTCTGTGTGTGTGTGCGCACGAGCGTGTGTGTGTGTGTGTGTGTGTGTTGTAAATTGGTTTTTGCTTTTTGGTTTTTTTGTTTGCTTGGTATTTTGGTTGTTTTGTTTTACTCTTTATGTAAGAAAGGAAGTAAACACAACGTGGTTTTGAAAGAAAGCAAAAGAAACAGTGGACATTCAATAATTTGTTGCTTACATTCTATACTTTTCTTTCACATAAAAATAAAAATCAGTTACTCATCAGATTTTTAAAAATGTGTTTAGACAAAGCATCTACAAAGAAAAATCTATAAGACACTGTTATAGAGAGATCCATGGACTATATAAAATAACTTTTACTACTTTAGTCCTGAATAATGTAACACAAAATGTCCCTTGAATTTATCTTGAATTTTATTGTTTCTAAATATGAATTGCACAAAAGCCCTCAAGTCACAGTAACCTTCTCTAATATGAATCAACTTTCATATAAAGAGACTTGTGTTAGGGATAAGACTGATTCTGATTTTTTAGAATTATTAAATCATTAAACACAGTATTTTATATATTTAGAAAGGATTTTCTGAAAAACTGAAAAAAAAACTCTTTGAGAGATTGTGAAGTGTTCTTAATATAAATTACCCACTGAGAAACGCTGTTGATTCTTATTATTTATTACTGAAAAGGTATCTCTGAATTTTGTGCAATTTTTGATTCTTTAGAAAATAATCATAAAATTAATGTTTAAGTTCCATGTAAAAAAGAGAATTTTATTACATGAAGATTAATGTTTTCTTTTTACTCACAAGCTCTAGTCCTCTCTTCTGTTGAACATAAAGCCAGCAGAACTGTTTGCTTAACCTAACATTTTAGATTTGCTGGTGCCTATTTTTTTTAATATAACAACATATTAGCTATGTTTCATATTTATCTGATACCTTCCATAAATTCTCTCTGTAGTGCTTCTTCACAATGAAAAGCAGGGTAAAAATTCACTGAAAGATATAATTATACTCATAGTCTAATCAGAAGCCATCAACAAATAACAGAAAAGTCTGAAGGCCAGTATAACACTATTTACTTGACTTTTTTTTTTACTTTATATAGAAAAAAAAGAGTAAAAAAAAATCAAAGTTATTGAAGAGAACTCAAACATAAATGATACTAAACATTACCTAAATGGGTTATTACCTGTCTAGAGAAAGTGTTACAGTTTCATTCATTTCCGGTATGTCATCACCTTTGATAGTAATGTTGATTGTTGTGTCACTTTGCCCAGATAAAAACAAAACAGAGCCATTAAAGGGGCCTATATCATCCGGGGTCAATGCTTTTGAATTAAAGCCAGAGGGCTTCAAACTCCAGTAGACAGTAGCCTGGCCATCAGTTCCATCCCGATGTAAGGGAATGTATACCTTATAAAAAGAAAAGAACAGAACAATTTCTTCTAAAATATATGTTCAGAAATTATATAAGCTTTGGTATTGATATTACTTTGTACATATATGTACATATTTGTACATATATGTACTGTGTGAACATATGTATTCTATATAGAGAAGTGAACTATTAAATGCATTAAAACACAACCAAACAATCCTTTAAGCATGGAAATCACTTTAGATATATTTTTATTAATTTTTGCTAATCAAATTTATATACAAAACTACCCTCACCCAAAAATGTGTCTAATCTGGGTTTGTCTTAATAAAAGGCAAATATTTTAAAACCCAAAGAATTGTGAAAAACATACAGCAATCTTGCTAAAGAATATATTTCCATTAGAGGTTCTCTGAAAATAAAATGAACTTACTATCACAATATAAACTGAAAAATAAACTCCAGTGATTAAAACTGGAAAATTATCTCATATAAAATACATCCTAAGTGATGGGGGTAAAATTAAAAAAAAATTCTAACCAATAGGATAAATACCATAGAAATAAAATCAGATATTTTTATCATGACTCTGGGTTACCTTGAGCAAGTTACTTAACCTCTCTGATCCTAATTTTCTCATGTGAAATAAAGCTAATGATTCCCTATTTGGCAAGTTTGTGGTGAGGATTAGGAATTGTTTAAGTAAAGTATCTAGGACAGTGCCTCTCCACAGTATAAGCTAAATAAATGGAAGCTATTATAATAATTCTGAAACAAATTGTATTTGGAGGTTTCATTCAAGGATAGTACACTTTAAAAAATGTATAATAAAAGGATCACTGCATATCATGATGAAGTTTTTTTCAAAGGAGGAATATAAAGGAATATTTAATGCTAGATTACACTATTCTTTTCATGCTCCTAAAAGAGGAGTATCCTGTTTTATTTTTTCTTTGCCCTTTAAGCTCATCTTGGAAAAAAAAAAAACAAGACATTTTCTCCATTAATCATTCTGCTACTTCAGCTAACAATCGTCATAACCTGAGACTAGTGAGCAAAGATTCTTATAACAGAGGGCTGGGGCCCTGAATCACCTTGAGGGAGTGGGCATCATCCAGGCTGTATCTGGAACAAACAAAGGAAAACTCCTAGTTTTTCTGCTGTTTCCCAACAGGGAAGAATGCAGGTCCAAGGAGCCCAAAACTTCCTAAAAGCTAATTTTTCTTAAGGGAAAAATATGAAATGGTAAATTTACAGCTATCTAAGATAAAAGCAATCCACTCTTTAAGAGCAAACTAAATGCTTTTCCGTTTTAAGAAGAAAAGAGTGTATTCAGAAAAATATGAAAAATCAAAACCATCTTGAAAAATGAAACTTCTCTGTCCATTTATAGAAGCTAATATACAATGGAAATTGAGGTCACCATATTTTAACATAAGGCTTTGATAACAAAAACAGCTCTCCTTCTTTCTGATCTAAACCTCAACTAGGTTTAAATCAAATTTAAGTGTGGGGGACTTGGAGAAGGTCTCAGGGATCAACTATGATTCAGGAAATGGTAAGGCTGAAGGAAGAGCCACCCCTAAGAGAAAAATTCAACCAGGGCATGTCGGGGTGGGGGCAAGGGGAGGGATGGGGTGCTGTGCATGTGAATGTTTTGTATGTCTATATGCAAAAATTTACATATATTGTATATATAAAGTAAAAAATTCTTAAGATTTAGCATTCCACAACTTTACCACTATCATCTCCATCATCAAGCATAAGGCCCAACCTGGCCCCCTCACTCCAACCCAAGCACATGGAATGCTCAGAAATGAGGTAGGTCAAGCACACCTGTGGTACCATGTCTTGGCCATTAAGAAAAAAAAAAAAAAAAAAAAGGTTTATAGGCCAGGCACAATGCCTCATGCCTGTAATCCCATTACTTTGGGAGGCCGAGGGAGGTGGACTACTTGAGCTCAGTAGTTGGGGACCAAACTGGACAACATGACAAAACCCCATCTTTACTAAAAATACAAAGAAAAAATAGGCAGGAGTGGTGGCACACACCTGTAGTCCCAGCTACTCATGAGGCTGAGGTGGGAGGATCTATTGAGCCCGGGGCTGAGGGTGCACTGAGCTGAGATCACGCCACTGCACTCCAGCCTGGGCGACAGAGTAAAATCCTCTCTCAAAAAAGAAAAAAAAAAAAGTTTATGTTTGGCTACCACTGTAGTATCGAATGTCATAGAACTATCTGAAAGCTGTCACATCAAAATATCCGACACTCACTGTGAGCAATTAATTCCAATTTCATTCTATCTAATACTGTAAACGATGATGGAAAAATCACATACTCATCAGTTACCTATTTCAAATGACATACTGAAGGCTTCTTGTACATGCTGAAGCTTTTTAAGATGTTAACCCTATATGCTGATCTTATTTTAAAAATGGTGTCTGTACATTACTTCATACTCATTAGCCCCCATCAGTGAGAAAGAGCCTACTTACCACTTCAGCAGCAAAATCTTCTGGTTCATGCAAAATAATTGGAAGATTGCTGAGAAAGCCAATTTCTCCATTTGCAATGGCTGGAGTAACCAGTAAAGAAATATTGCAGATTTCCCCAAATCTAGGGCTTATGGGTGGGATTGGAGGAATTATGTTTAACAACTCCACAGTTTCCAACTATAATAAACAAATACACAAAAAGTAGTAAGAATTGATAGAATATACATTTTTAAAAAAAGCTTAACAGCATGGGGCGACAAAGTAAGCATAGGTAGAGGTCACCAATAACTTCGCAATGTTATTCTCCTCCTCCCTCATTCACCATCCCTTTTCAATCTCCTTCCCTGGCCTCTGGAGCTCTTTCTGCCCCTCAATTGTTATTATTCCCCAAGGGTCTGCCTAAACCCTTTATCTTATAATTTTATGCCTGCTCCTTAATAATCTCTGCATCTCTCCCTCTAATTCCAAATCATTATAACTAACTGCCACAGACATCATATAAATGTCACACAAACACCTTACATATACAATATCCAAAACAGAAATCACTGTCCCTGTTCCATGCCCCTTCACTAGTATCATCACCAGTGCCACCACCTGCTTTTCCTCCTTGCCACCTACATCCAACTACCTTGACCTTAAAGCCAAATATCAGAGAGTCATCCACATCTCCTTCCTGTCTTCCACTGACCCACACTTCCAATCATCCCCCATTTCCCTTCTCCTCCAGACAAAATCCAGTATCAGAAGACCACTCAGAACTCCATTTATAACTTCATGCATCTTTACATTTAAAGAACTGCAATGTATAACATATAGTGTCCCTGCAGTTATACATTTTACATATTGCTGGTTTCTCATCATTTGATGCATTCCAGATTTTTACTTCCCAACAGGTCTGCAGAGCTCTTGTGGGTCTGTGTCCTTTTCAGCACTTTCCCAATACATGACGTGAGCTTGACATAGACTTGAAACTGCAGCAGCTTCACAATAAATATTTGTTAATTCCTCCCTTCTACACAATCGGAGCTCTATAAGAATTCTGATAAATCACAAACATTCAACGTCTTAAATATTCTAACTTTTCAAAACCTAACTTCTCAATCAATGCACACAGTGTTCACTTCAGGAATGCAGGAATAGGTAGGTAATCGTCACAGGACTGCAAAAACCATAGGAATTTTAAATATTAAAATAAAATGCAACTTTTAACTTAATAAAACATGTCTCTGCCACTCTTTAAAGCCCTCTGTTAGGCTTTATAATATTGAAATGATGACACTAAGTAATCACCAGTAGACCTGTGATTTAAATTGATTTTCCACATGTGGACAGGACTGGTACTGATTTCTCTCCTATTTTGCGATGGATAGTACATTTTAATAGTAAAAGTAAATGTCTTTTTTAAATGTCACACATTTTGCTTTAAAAAATCATATACAGGAGAAAGACATGAATAATTTTGGTTTTGGTAAATATTCATTTGAAAAAAGAAAAAAATTAGATTGATCAATTTTGTCAAGTATTGGCATATAGATGAAGCCATAAAATAAAACGTGATCTTTAGTATACTGCATTTACCTTACAATGTAGATAAAATGTAAAGATAAATAAAGTCACATAACTGTCATTCTTTCCAGAGAAAAGGAATATATATATATATACACATATATATTTATCTTACAAAATAGCACAAAGTTAAATAAAATATGTATATTTGAATGGTATATAAATATAAGGGTGTGCATTGTTATAAGGCAAAGATATTTCTAAAATACACTGGTCATGTATGACCAAGCACACGTTCGTGAATGAACATTGTCATTGCTGTATATTCAAAAAGAGCTAAACTGATAATACTGTGTTAAGCATCAAGAAAAAAACAATATATTTTTACACAAAACTTTCTAAAAAGAAAGAAATATATAAGTGATATTTCCCTACACTTATCAAAAAAGTTATAGAATTAATCCTAGATATAGGATTTTTGACAAATAGAAAGAAAATGTAGATGGTTATGAAATGAACTGATGGAAAAGAAAATGTTAATTGTACAGGGCTTATTTCCTAGCCCATAAGCCTTTTTTTGTCTGGGTTCCATCTGCTAAATCAAACTGCTCTATTCATTCATAAAGAATCATTCTTTATTTCAGATAGTTTGCCACTGGGACAGCACATTAGTAACCGCATGCTTGCCAAAAGCTGCATCTCAGACTAACGTATTTAGCTGAGAGGGTTACTAAAGAATGAGGAGTGACTAAAGAATTCTTCTTTCTTTAGCTTCATTCAACTTTGCAGGCAGAGGCTGAGGCTTCCTATTCTTGAGTTGCTCATCCATTATGTACTATGCAAACTACACAACCCTCTTATTCCAACTAGCCTTCCAGAACCTACAGCTGTTTTGAACCTCAATGACTTGTGTCAGTGACTAATAATGCCTTGTTCACCCTAAGCAAGTGATAAATTAACTGCTCTGTAAGACCTTTGGTTTTAACTATATAGATACATAAAGAATTGAGTCTGAAATTAGTGGTGCAACTTTCTAACCCAGGATCACCAAAAATCAGATATTAATTACATCCTTCTTCAACTTTTTTCTTAGTTTTCAAGTGTCATCAAAAATTAATTGTCATGTTTATATAGAATGCTGAAGCAGAGTAGCTAAGATAATATCTGACTTGTACAAAGTTCCTAATAAGGATGTATTTATACAAGAATTCTCTGCGGTTACTTGGATAGAAATATTGGACTTTTTCAAAAGATTAAAAGTTTAACATAGAGGATACTGATATTGGTACAGATTTTTTTATATATTAGCACAGTTTTTACTGTCTTTATCCACAGTAAAAACTAGTTTTGAGGCATTATGAGAAAAGAAATTAGAAAGCTAAAATGATAACAAAGATGTTCTCTGTAACTCCAAAACAACATTTCTGCATCATCAATTCTCAAACTTCTATCACATCACTGCAACTACTCCACATATGCCAGAATGCCCAGGCTTCCATGAAAGCAAAAGCAACTGTGTAAAATCTCTGCCTCATTCCACTTGTTTTAACAATCTGGTTCTTGCATGAGTTGTAGATTATGCAAGACTGGAGACAAACAGAAGGGAGAACAGTAAGACCAAAAAAATCCCCAAAAAAGCCCTTAAACATATACTTATGAGAATGTTCTGAAATCCTGAAATCCTGAGGACACTGACAGCAGAGAAGACAAACAAGTGCTAATGTCAAAAAAATTCCATTAAATTCTGAAACTCAAAAAATTGAATCCCACACAGTCTTGAAACTTCAGAAATGCTACTCTTAAGTGTGAACTGGTAAAAACAATATGCACTTTCATATTAATAAAATCAATTTTAAAAGCAAACAAATTATGTCATGTTTTTGTATAAAGTCAGAGTTTTGTTTGTTTTTGTTTTTAGTTTCTAAATATAGCTCTAAATGTGTTCTGGTAGCAGCATTCTAGTTGTTTTAACTTAATGCTCACAAGGGCCCAAGTCATGTGCGTGGCCATTTGCAGTATTTCACTTCACAGATCCAGACTCCCTGGCATCCACAAGCCACAGGACAAACCAGACACAATTGTGAATAGAGCCGTATTCCCCATCTTTCCACTCCAAGAAAAATCCAAGGGTCCTCCAGAGAGTGAGTTATCCTCACAGGCAGAAGCTCGCATCACATGAAAATTTTCCCACTTGGAGAAGACGCAAGAAAACAAAAATTAATAATAATAAAGATGAAGAGCAGGATCTACTGCCATTAGTGTAGGGCTCTGGGGAAGATGGCAAATGCCTCCCTCTGTGTAGGTATATTACAAAAAGGTGTCGCCTACATACTGATAAATCCTACATCCCCGTAACAGGTCACCCACTAAGCCCCTTGGACAAGAGTCCTCGAAAAATGCACTAACAGCACAAGTATGCCTGGAGGCTCAGCTTAAAAAAAGGCGGGAGTCTTCAAAATGAAAACGGTCACCCTACCAAGTGCTGACACAGTCTTACAAAATTCAGAACACCAAGGAACAGTTGTAAAAAGCTTTCAGAGACAAAGATCGAGTTATCTAAAAGATAAATCATTTCCTTCCCTTCAAATTTCTCATCTGCAACTCTAGAAGCTTAACAACAATACCTTTCAAGTTCTGAAGAATAAATTATTTTAATCCAGAAATTTCTACCAAGCCAAACTATCAATATGAGTATAAAATTTCACATTTCAGGTGCTCAAAGACTCAAAAAGTTTACCTTACATATATACTTTCAGCACATTTGTTTGAGGGTAGATATACTACAACAAAACTAGAGCATAATCCCAAAACAGAAACGCAACAGATCAAGAAAATTCAGGAGTTCAGTAAAAAAATCCCAGACAACAGATGTGAAACAAGCATAGAAAGCAGTTAGTTTAGCTAAACTCAACATTCAACACACACAGGAAGACAGCAGCAAGATCTCAATAATATAGTGAAGATAACATACAGAAAAGGGACAATCAGAAACTCCAGAGTAAGGAATAATAAATCCATCATAAAACAAAATCAAGGCAAAATATGAAACATATTTAAATGTGGCATGATTCAAAGAAATTAGTGAAATAGAATATTTCATTTGCTATATACTTCAGTTGGCACAATGCATGGCAACATAAGATTTTAGCTCTTTCCTTGTCAGTCCATTCACACTACCTGATTCTGTATTTAATTGATTTACATAATTTAATAAGTACCCTTTATTGATTTAGAATTTTAAGTATCAAGCAATCAACACATGGAAAACAACAACAGTATCATAAATGAGTGCAGACATTTTACACTTTGGCCATAAAAATAATATTTTGGTTAACAGAAGAAATGAAATGTATAAAATGGAAGGATACGTCATGGGGACTTTAGTAAACAGGTGAAGGTCCAGAGAGTCTACCTAGACAAAGAAATTGATTTTTGAATATATTATTTAAAAGTATTTATAAAATTTTTCTTGGGCCAGGCGTGGTGGCTTACACCTGTAATCACAGCACTTTAGGAGGCTCAGGCGCATGGATCATCTGAGATCAGGAGTTTAAGACTAGCCTGGCCAAAAATGGGAAAACCCCGTCTCTACTAAAAACACAAAAATTAGCCAGGTGTGGTGACAGGCATCTATAATCCCAGCTACTCGGGAGGCTGAGGCAAGAGAATCACTTGAACCTGGGACGTGGAGGTTGCAGTGAACTGAGATGCCGCCACTGCACTCCAGCCTGGGTGACAGAGTGAGACCCTGTCTCAAAAAAAAAGAAAAAATATATATCTCATATTGCTTTGTTTCTGAAATATTTTCCTTGCAATATTCATTATGAAAACATACTTATCCTACAAATCCTATTCCTATGTCATATTTTCCCAAATCAATTCAAAGCATGGTTAGCCTCTCTTTCTCTCGCCCTCCCCTGTAATAGTTTGTAAGTTACTCTACTATGTCATCCATGACAGTCTGACTTGCATGACTGGCATTTCACGTCTGGTGTACTTTTAATGTCACCTAATTAAAATATTAACTTTGGTAAAAATTCTTGTCTTATTTATACTTACATACCTTAGGAGCAGGCATAATCTCTCTTCCGACTACCTAAACAACTTTTAGTAACAACATACAAATGACAGCAAAATAACAAGGTCAAAATAATGTTTAGTTAATTCTTTCACACAGATTAGTACACTTAAAGGTTAACCAAAATTACGATTATTTTAATCATACAAGTACCTGTACTAGAAAGTGAGCTCCATTTTGAAGGAATGCATCATTTCTTATTGGTAATTTTGTAGTGACTTGAGTTTTTTGCTCTGGAAAAATGAGGTCATTTCTCCTTGATATATTTAAGATGCCTTCTTTTGCTTGCAAGGGGTCCACAGCTCCAGCAGGAATGTAAAGTACAGAATAAAGCAACCTCACATCTCCTTTAGTCCCTCCTAGTCTTGTAAAACTCAAGGATAAGTATCGTTCACCTGGGCTGCTTTCAATCTTCTGGTTTTCCATAGGAAAAAATGTTATTAGGCCATAGACATCATCACTATCCTGAATGTAGAACAAAAGCTGAAGTAAAGGAATAAAATATTAAAGTACAGAATTCTCGCATCTGAGATTATCAAACTCTGTATTTTCCATGTTATTCTAATTTTAATATTTATTAATATTTTATGTCTAAAAATGATGACTTCTTATACATAATAGAGCAAAAGATGAACCAAAAACAGATTTGGAAATATTCCTAAATCACAGTTTGTGGAATTTTTTAGAGGGTAAAATATTTATTTTCAGAAGGAATACTGAGTAAGAAAACTATCATTTGCAAAGCCAGTGTTTTTCCTGTCCCTTCAAACTAAACATAAAGTTGATGTGTATGACCAAATTCTTTGGTTCTTGTACAGCACAGAAATATTAACAAGCATAAAGCATAACAAGGGTTATACCTCCGCTGGCTCGCTCACTTCTGCACCTCCTCGTATTGTATGAGGCAGAATTTGAAGTAGATAAGCTTCTGCCTCTTCTGGAAGATCATCATCAACCACAGTAAGAGGAATTGTTGCCAACATCTGCCCTTGTGCAAAATGGAGAACTCCAGAGCTCGGTCTGATATCTGCTGTTACTGGTGAGGGATCAGTGCTGTTCCGTGTCAACACCCAATTCGCAGAGACATTCCCATGGGTTCCTCCATTTCTAACCACTGTGATTTCTTCATATCTTAAATGTTTTAAAAGAAATACATATTGTCACATAGTACACTTTATTTCCCTTAGATAAGCTTTCCCAATGTCAAGTTGTCCATTAGACACTGATAAAAACAGAATCTATACAACAAAAAAATAACTGATTTGTTATTTTTGTTTGTTTGAGACTGGGTCACACTCTGTTGCCCAAGCTGAAGTGCAGTGGTGTGATCAGAGCTCACTACAACTTCAACTTCATGGACTCAGGCAATCCTCCTGCATTAGCCTCCCAAGTATCTGGGACTTCAGGTGGACACCACCACACTCAGCTAATCTTTTTATTTTATTTTATTTTATTTTATTTTATTTTATTTTATTTTATTTTATTTTATTTTATTTTGTGGGCGGGGTCTCACTTTGTTGCCCAGGCTGGTCTTGAACACCTAGACTCAGAAAATCCTCCCCCAAGCCTGCCAAAGTGCTGGGATTACAGGTGTGAGTCACCATGCCTGGCAGAAAAAAGTATTTTTAATATGAAGGTGTAGATATGTGAATGCGTCCTAGGGAACTACTATACTATGAATCATTTGCATAATTAAATCACACTCCAAATAAGAAAGAAAACAGTGAAGCCATGGTAGAAAAAATGACATATTCTTTTGTGTGTGTGTGTGTGTGTGTGTGTGTGTGTGTGTGTGTCTTTTCTGAGTTTGTCATGAAACTTTGTGGGAAAAAATGACACATATTCTAACAGTTCATTGTTGTGTCCAACACCACAAAACTTAAATCTGGAATAATATAATAAAATAATGGTAGCAATATATTTAAAATAAATCATACCTTGATATTCTATCTTCATCAATTATAACTGTCCTTTCAAACAAAACACTGTTGAATGAAAGGACTCCATAAGGTTTATCATTTGGCTTAATGGTGACTTGTACAACAGAAGGGCTTATTAGCACAGCATCTCCCTGTAAGGTATCTTTTAGTAACATAATGTGAAACGATTCAGCAATCTCCGGTATGGTGTCATCAACTATTTGAAATTTCAAGTGAGATTCATGAATAAAAGGTGGAAAAACAACAGTTGTGTTTGGCTGAAGATCAATGAAGTCCAGATTTTGCTGGGCATGTGCTGTGGAATTCCCAGTTGTGACAGCATAACTGATTGAAACCTCATATTCATCAGATCCAATCAGATTTCCATTGTTGTCCTTTCCACGAACTACTGGAATTATGAGTATGTGGTCTTCCTCAGGAACCAAATAAATACTCTGAAGGAATCTCACGGGACTATCATTTTTCTTAATGATGATCTCAATGGAATTCCTAGAGGTGTTAATCTCAGCTCCTCCTTCTACACTTTTCAGTTGAATTAAAAATATTTCATCATTTTCTGGTACCTGTTAAAGGAATATAAACAGAGGCAAAACATCAACAGCCAAAACACCTGCAAATAAACTAAAGTGTAACAAGTCATTATGTTTCAATACAATTACATAGAAATAAAAATTCTTTAACTGAGGGAGCAAATAGAAAGGCTTGTTTAGTCTCCAATTAATAAAATATTTTCCACAGGTAAATAATGTATTTTAGACAGGAAAAGAAAACGTAAGGAAGCAATAGTACAAGTAATGAAGTCCAGGTATAATGTCTTTCAGCCTTAATTGGTCCTTAGATAACTCCAAAGATTAAACAGTAAAAAACTGTCATACATTTCTATCAGTTTTATCAGTTTGATATGCTTATAAGTAGTACTGAAAGTCTAATAATACCTAAGAATCTGGAAAGTACGTTAAACATTACATAAAAATTGTTAGTTTTCCTTGTGAATTATTCTTGCTTTTCTCCAAATGGTTGTTAATTCAGGAGTTAAACACGTGACACCAATATATGCTTTTCAAGATACACATCATGCCTCTCTGGAGAAAAAGCTGTAAGAGTCACTACTAGGAAAAATGCTGACACTGTTAAAGTGCAATTTTTGCTTTTCATTTTTTTCTTTCTTTTTTTTTTCCTTTTATTTATGCTGCTGCAGAGAAATCTTGGGGTTAATCTCCACTGTGCTGTGTGAGCTTTTCATTCACCATAAACTCTATTTTAGAAATAAAAGTGAAAAAAATGCATGCTTTTACCTCCATCAGCAGCAATATAAAAAGCAAAGCTATTTATCTTAAAAATAAAATGTTATGATTAGATTGATCTTTCAAATTTACAATCAAAATGTATAATTAATCATCTCCCCAAATTATAGCCCATTCAATGCTCTGAGATCTTAAAACAAAAAGGTTTTTTTGCTTGCTTCCAGAACCAGAGGAACTGGAGATATCAATGCTTCCAAATATTTCATTTTTTTTCAAGAGAAAAATTCTTTTCTAATAATGTCTTCTAATACTCTAATACATTTTTTCCCTTCTCTTGAGTTTTTTTGTGATTTAGTTTCAGAATTTTTGTAGGAGGGTAGAGGGAGGGTTACAAATTCCCAGCTATTTTCTTTTTGTTTTCTTTTCTGGCAAAACTTAGTTTCTTTTATAAAAAGTCATGTTTTCTCTCGTTTAGCTCCTGTGGGGGACATCCTTGCACATTATTGTTCAGATTCATTCTTTTCTTAGCAATTAAGCTAGCTGTATCATGTATCTCTATCCTTGCTAGTTCCAATGTGAAATATAAAAATAATAAAAATCTTCCCATAAATGTGAACATTAAAAATATCCAAACAAGCCTGGTGCGGTGGCTCACGCCTGTAATCCCAGCACTTTGGGAGGCCGAGGCTGGCGGATCACGAGGTCAGGAGATCGAGACCATCCTGGCTAACACAGTGAAACCCCGTCTCTATTAAAAATACAAAAAATTAGCCGGGCATGGTGGCAGGCACCTGTAGTCCCAGCTACTCGGGGGGCTGAGGCAGGAGAATGGTGTGAACCTGGGAGGCGGAGCTTGCAGTGAGCCGAGATCGTGCCACTGCACTCCAGCCTGGGCAACAGAGCGAGACTCCTTCTAAACAACAACAAAAAAATCCAAACAAAAGAATACCAACTGCAGTAGAATTTTTCTTTGCTTTTATGGTAAAATATTTATTCTAGGTTAGTATTGTTCTTGCTCAAAATTGAAAGCACTAACAAAAATTGATTACCAGGGTATACAAAATGCTTAAATATTTGTATGATGTATGGTTGCCAGTTATATTCAGATTCATCAGCTTTTAGATGTGTAATTTAATGTGAATTAAGTAAGATAAATAGTAATAAGATGTATTCCAGAACAGTCAGCTATTTATAGCTGAGGTGCGACTGGCCACAATACACTAAGTTTATACAGGACTGTGTCCTGCAACACAGAATCCTTGTCCCATTTGGGTATGTAACATTAGCCAACCTCGTCATCGAGTACTGTCAAGTTATAAATTACTGTTGCTTTGCCAGGGGGAAAGGTGATATTTCCTTTAACTGGACTCAAATCTTCATCAGGGGGATTTGGGCCACCCTCTACCTGCAAAGAAACACAAAATGCCATCAATAAATGCAAAATACTTCACAAGATTGAGAAAGCATCATTGTGATGTCAGCTGACAAAAATCTGAAGTTTAAAGATGTTCTGCAAGAATTACACTAACCCATACATCATTCTGCCCTTCAAATTAATAGGTCCTATAACGTAATTATAGATATTGACTATAACTGCATTAAACTACGTGGTTTCTACGAGCTGTTTTTTCTCAACCATTATGTTAAACCTGAGGGGGAAAAAAACTCTACAAATATTTCTTCTTGGAAAAAAGGGTATTCAAGATTAGTAAATTCCCTCAAGTAATACCAGTATTTTCCACTTCACAAGCTGGATGTGAAGATGTGAAGAATAAATAAAATCATTCATTTAAAAAAGCATTTGTTGAGTACTCTATGCTGCATCTCTTTTAGGTACTAAAGATTTAGCAGTGAACACAGCAAATTCCCCTCCATATAGTCCTGACATTTAAAGGAAGGGAATAAATGATAAATAAATGAATGGGTATGCGTTAGATGATAAGAAGTATCATAGAGAAAAAATTAAGAATAGCATGAGAGAGATCGAGTGCCAGGGAGGGGTGCTATACGTATGCAGTAATAATCAATATAAAGCACTTACAACAGTATATGGCAATATTAAGCACTCCAAAAATGTTACTTATAATTATTTAAACAAAAAACAGGCTACAAACCTGATAAAATAACTTTAGACATCCATAGATAAGTTGAAAACACTCTACTCTGGATGATTTATCCTTTCTACAGCCAATTATTTTCTAATTTTTCCAATATTTATCAGAAAAATTTTCAAAAATTTATTGTCTAAATGCATATTCTTAAGTACCTGAAAAACTGTAATGCTTCCAGTGTAAAACCTGCAAGACTACTGCATATTTAGTTAGTGTTTACTGTGTTTTTCATGCATTATTGTCTTCTGCTATTCTATGTTCTGTGTAGCTAACATAACTACCATATGATGTGGACACCCACAAGCATGAACAGAACTCTTCTATGCTACCATAGAATTGTGTTAAATAAATATGCTTCCATTTTATTGATATTACAATTAATAATTAGGAAAGAAACTGGTATCTGAAATTGCTAACACTCTAATGTTTGAAAATAGTATATAATCATGTTGTGGATCCTAAAAAACACAAAAATTAGTTGAAGATTTAAATGTGTATCTCATAGAACAGCAATGTGGTGACACAATGATTGGCACATGGTCAGTAAGCAATCAAATAAAATGATTAGAGCTAGCCCCTGAAAAATACACCTCACCTACAGCTTATCATATTCATGCCACATCCTGTAACATTTATGGATTCCCATGGTGGAGTGCAATGGCTACAAACACCATCCATTTGGTGTACTGAAAAAAATGGGGGGCAGGGGGAAGGCATGGTGGGTCATGACTGTAATCCCAGCTCTTTGGGAGGCTGAAGAGGGAGGATCATTTGTGCTCAGGAGTTCAAAACCAGCCTGGGCAACATAATGCGACTTCATCTCTACAAAAAACATTAAAACTTAGCTGGGCATGGTGATGCACACCTGTACTCCCAGCTATTCAGAATGCTGATACAGGAGGATTGCATGAGCCCAGGAGGTTGAGGCTGCAGTGAGCCATGATAGTGCCACTGTACTCCAGCCTGGGCATCAGAGTAAGATCCTGTCTCAAAAAAAATAAAATAAAATAAAATAGAGAAAGACAACATATTAAATAATTTTATGTAAACCTAAGTAATCCATGGGTATTTTAAAATTTCCTGTCTTTGAAAACATTTATCATAAAAGTTCCATGAATTTTATAGAATTAACATTATTATTCTATCCTATGATTTATTTTTCCCACATATCTAAAATGTTACTTGTATTTCATGTAAGCATTGTATACACAAGCTGCAAGGAAAACATTTTTATATTAATCATGAAATGTATCAGATCAGAAAAGTATTCATCTTTATTTTAATTGTATTGTGTCATGTTTATTATACAAGGAACTTTGATTTTCAAAATTGCAGCCATCTGGTATGAACCCCAGTGTTCGCATTTAAAGTGATTTCAGGGCCGGGTGCAGTGGCTCACGCCTGTAACCCCAGCACTTTGGGAGGCCAAGGCAGGCGGATCACCTGAGGCCAGGAGTTCAAGACCAGCCTGGCCAACATGGTGACACCCTGTCTCTACTAAAAATACAAAAATTAGCCAGGCATGGTGGCACGTGCCTGCAATCCTAGCTACTCGGGACTCTGAGGCAGGAGAATCACTTGAACCTGGGAGGCAGAGGTTGCATTGAGCTGAGATCGCACCACTGCACTCCAGCTTGGGCAACAGAGCAAGACTGTCTCAAAAAATAAAAAAATAAAAATAAAAATAAATAAAATAAAATGACTTCAGAGTAAACTTACCTCAAAAGTCACCATGACCATTCCATAGGTCCCCTTTTCCCTGATGAGAGTAAGAGGCATAGACTCATTTCTGTCCTTGGGCTCACTCACTGCGATTGAGGGAAGCTATTGAGGAAAGCAAGCACAGATGATCAGGAGCTGAGCAATCAGAGGTATGAGGCGGTAAAAACTATTACCTCAGAAACACTCAATTTCCACAGACACATCAATCCACACTGTACGATAAGAATGTGATATTTCCTAGCATCAATGAACTATAGCTTTAAAATGCTGAAAAAGTTAAAAAGAATAGTGTAAAGGGAACATAAAAACTAGTCAGGCAAAAGATGTGGTTTCTTGTCCTGGTTCTACCATCAACTAGCTCTTCTGCTGAGGAATTTAAAGGTTTTTTAGTTGAAAGGTGACAAACTCAAATGCTCACAGGGGCCCAGGAGGTCACAAACATGAATTAAGCCTCCAGACCAAGGCAGCAGGTCACTGGGACCACCACTTGGCCTTGTCCACAACCACTCTTTCTCCACATCAGCCAGCTTGTCAGTGAAAAGCAGACACTGCTAATAACTTTCAGGACAGGATCTCTGCAGGAGGTGAAAGCAAAGACTTCAAAAGAAATATGCTGGTTCAGCTGGTGGAAACTCAGGGTAGAAGAGGAGGAACACGGACACAGCCAAGTACATACAGGCTACAGAAGCAGCTGCCAGCTCTCAGGGTGACAGCAAAACTCAGTAGCCCCATCCATAACTGGGGTTAGCAATGTCCGTCTTGAAGGGTTGTGATGAGGTTTCAATGCGATAGTTCACATCAAGTGCTTATCCTGGTACCTGACATATACTGAGGGCTCAGTCAATGTTGCTATTATTATCATCATCATCAATGTCATCTTCACTACCAACATAATCATCCTCAGGGCTGAAAAGCAAAGCCAGCCTATTGAGCACCACCGTGAGCTCAATGGTTAGTTTAATTTTAAGGATGTCAGAGGCTGCCTGGCAGCACTGAGACCCCCACCAGTCAGGGACCTAGGACCCATGACAGAAACTAGGATTCATTCCCAGAGGCTAAGATATATAATGTCAACAACAACAAAAGAAACCTTTAAACAAATCAGTATGAGGTCAGAGGTGATACACAGGGAGTAAGTGTAGCAGGAAAGCCACATGGAGAGAAATTTAGCAATTAAGGGAGCCTGCTTCATCATTAACAATTCTTTATCATTCAATTCCTTATCATTCAAATAAAAGAGATGGTTGATTAATTAACTTAATGTCTGTAAATGACAGTATAATGGAGGTTACCGAATTTCTACTAAACTGAGGTTGGCCAAATACCCTTTTTAACAAAGATACTGCACTATAAAGATCATATTTACTTATAGCCCACTTCTTTCAAAGATAAGTTAAGGTACCAAGAAAATGACATACAATACAACCAATTGTAGTAGCAATCTAAAAATAAATGAAAAGCTGGGAAGTATTGCAACGTGTTTTATTAATTATAATTAGTAATGTGATTCAAGGAGACTCCGAGTCAGGAATGTTACTGGAGTCTAAAATTTAGTGACCAGATTCAGTTGTATTGGAGATAAACTTGGTTTTAGGAGCTGGAAACAATTTATCTCAAGAAGGGCCCTATTTTGTGTATTTGTTTCTAAAGATAAAACTCTCTGATCACAGGATTGGCCAGAGCCACAGGAATTCAGTTAAGGAACAGAAAATACACTATTGAGCAAAGGTGAATGAAATGAAAGGAAGTTTCAATCTTCAGAAAATATTAATTAATGGGAAAACCTAAGAGTTGGGATGACTACAGAATTTTGAAGAGATGTAATACCTGCTATTCAATTTAAGTTCATAGTAAGTTTTTTGAAAGTAACTGGCTAGCCATATGTAGACAGCTGAAACTGGATCCCTTCCTTACACCTTATACAAAAATTAATTCAAGATAGATTAAAGACTTACCTGTTAGAGCTAAAACCATAAAAACCCTAGAAGAAAACCTAGGCATTACCATTCAGGACATAGGCATGGGCAAGGACTTCATGTCTAAAACACCAAAAGCAATGGCAACAAAAGACAAAATTGACAAATGGGATCTAATTAAACTAAAGAGCTTCTGCACAGCAAAAGAAACTACCATCAGAGTGAACAGGCAACCTACAGAATGGGAGAAAAGTTTTGCAATCTACTCATCTGACAAAGGGCTAATATCCAGAATCTACAATGAACTCAAACAAATTTACAAGAAAAAAAAAAACCCCATCAAAAAGTGGGCAAAGGATATGAACAGACACTTCTCAAAAGAAGACATTTATGCAGCCAAAAAACACATGAAGAAATGCTCATCATCACTGGCCATCAGAGAAATGCAAATCAAAACCATAATGAGACACCATCTCACACCAGTTAGAATGGCGATCATTAAAAAGTCAAGAAACAACAGGTGCTGGAGAGGATGTGGAGAAATAGGAACACTTTTACACTGTTGGTGGGACTGTAAACTAGTTCAACCATTGTGGAAGTCAGTGTGGCAATTCCTCAGAGATCTAGAACTAGAAATATCATTTGACCCAGCCGTCCCATTACTGGGTATATACCCAAAGGATTATAAATCATGCTGCTATAAAGACACATGCACACGTATGTTTATTGTGGCACTATTCACAATAGCAAAGACTTGGAACCAACCCAAATGTCCAACAATGATAGACTGGATTAAGAAAATGTGGCACAATACACCACGGAATACTATGCAGCCATAAAAAATGATGAGTTCATGTCCTTTGTAGGGACATGGATGAAGCTGGAAACCATCATTCTCAGCAAACTATCGCAAGGACAAAAAACCAAACACCGCATGTTCTCACTCATAGGTGGGAATTGAACAATGAGAACACATGGACACAGGAAGGGGAACATCACATACCGGCATCTGTTGTGGGGTAGGGGGAGGGGGGAGGGATAGCATTAGGAGATATACCTAATGCTAAATGACGAGTTAATGGGTGCAGCACACCAACATGGCATATGTATACATATGTAACAAACCTGCACGTTGTACACATGTACCCTAAAACTTAAAGTACAATAATAATAATTAAAAAAAAAAAGAAAAGTATTCTTTCAATATGCTTTCTCATCTCCCATTAACTCCAAACTTTCAGAAGAGTCTGACAAACAAACAACACTTTCTTTAGGTGACATTTGGGGAAATCAGGAAAAGGCAATGGGTGGTATATCTGAGTTAAAGACAGAAGAGGTAACAAAGGAGTCAGGTGGAACAATCAGCAGAAAGAGATAAGGACAAAAGACCACGATCATACAAGCGTCCTCAATTCACAAACATCTTAGGTAGAACAAATGAATGGTCTACAGAATGTGAAACAGGGACAAAGTTAAAGCAAATTTTATTTAAATATCAAAACACAGCATGATACTAGCTAACATCATGAAAACTAATTTTTAAAATTTAATAAACTATTATCTAGCAACCACAAGTATCATCAAATTGTGTCCATACCATATTAAATGAAATAATTCCAAATGCATTGTCATTTGATAATATTGTCACAGTAACAGTCCTTGGCCATCCAAGCTTCACATTTGCTGAAGGTTTCTAAAATAAAATCCCAAAAATAAAATAATGAATTAAAAATAAAATAATAAGTTAAAAATTTATTTTTGTAGAATTTGTCTTCAAGTAGTTATTCAGAATATAATAAAAATACATATGTAATCTTAATGCACAGATTAAGTAAACATTCCAATTACATCAATATGGTTAAGAAGTTCCAAATGAAAAATTTTCAAAAGTTTTGAAAACCATTAGTCACTGACTCTTAATAATATATGATAGTATAATTATAAATAATCACTGGCTAATAATACTATATTATAAATTAGTTATAATTACTATGTTATCACTAATATAACAGAATTAAGTACACAGCACAAAATTGTATTCAATGTAATTTTTCCCATGCTATTGAAGGTACTGGAACTTTAGAATTAGTTATTCTATGAATCACAGAACCAAACTGAAGATAAAACATTAAAACTGTTTATAAAATGGAGAGTTTTCTGTAACATTTGTACTGATATTCAACAGCAGCACAAAAGTATATTTTTTAAAGAATGATTTAAAAGAGCAAAACATAACTGAAGTGTAATTTTCACAAACATTTTAATGGTAGTGACACAATTATTCAAAAAAAAATTCTTAATGCTCTTTAGAAAAAACAACCAGAATGGTGTTAGCGAGTCATTGCCTCAACCTAATAAACCAAGCCATAAAGTTTAATTAAACCTAAGGCTATTCAGGTTTTTTTCCCAGCGGTACTCTGAATTTAAGTCACAGGGACCTCCCACTTCCATGCCCGCTTTTTGTATTCTTGTCCTTTGAACTCAGAAGTCACAGTCATTCTTTGTACATTTGGTAGCAGGGGAGGAATAAAAGAAAAAAAGGCCAAAGGGAAGGCAAAGTTTTCTGGAGTAACTGTCATGGCAATTCCCGAGTAAGCTGAATGGATCCAAAAACTAGCTGCAGAGTTTCTGAACAAGATCAAGGAATAACCAGATTGTGGAAGCGCTGAAGAGGTTGTCAGTTCTGGATTCTATGAATACCACCACCAGTTATCTGAATTGGCTCATCTCTAGATAGATAGATTGTTAAGCACTAAAATATTTTTATAAGTTTTATAAGTCCTCCTTATAATTTTTATAAGGAGGAAACACGGACTTACCTGTAATGTTAAGTGAAAAATAAAAGTTTCGTCAGGCTCTGGTAAGTCATCATCACATACTGCTATGTACACTGTTCTGTTTGTTTCTCCAGCAGGTATAAAAGCTGCAGCATATGTGTCAAAAAAGTCACCAGCGTCCTCTCCATACAGCTGTCAAATGCAAAATATAGATCATTCTTATTTAACACAGTATTAGGACAAGTAAAACAGATGTTAATTACAGCAATCAAGAGAAAAAGCATAAATCAAGTGACATTTATGTTTATAGATAGGGTGTACAAAAACAAAAATCATAAATATTTAACAACTGAAAAAACTTATCTTCAGAAATAAACAAATGATTCCAGGTCAGGCGCAGTGGCTCACTACTGTAATCCCAGCACTATGGGAGGCCGACACGGGCGGATCACGAGGTCAGGAGTTCGAGACCAGCCTGGCCAATATGGTGAAACCTCATCTCTAATAAAAATACAAAAATTAGCTGGGTGTGGTGGTGTGTGTCTGTAGTCCCAGCTACTCGGGAGGCTGAGGCAGGAGAATTGCTTGAACCCGGGAGGTGGAGGTTGCAGTGAGCCAAGATCGCACCACTACACTCCAGCCTGGACGACAGTGCAAGACTCTGCCTCAAAAAAAAAAAAAGGAAAAAAGAAATGATTCTAAACAAAATCATTTGTTCATGCTGTGAAACAAAAACAAATATTACATAGAAAAAGAATTATATAGGAAAGCAATTATGTGAATTTTTTTCTCTGCTCTTGATTGATCTGGAGTAGACAACAGCAAACCTAACAATAAGACAAATTATAGCTAAAATTCTCAAAAAAATGTTGTATATATGCACAGCTACACAACAGAATATTATTCAGCCATCAAAAAGAATGAAATCCTTTTATTTGTAGAAACATGGATGTAACAGGAAGTCATTATGTTAAGTGAAATAAGCCAGGTGCTGAAAGATAGATATCTCATGTTCTCATCCACATGTTCTCATCCAGCTAAAGAATGTGGACCTGATGGAGTTAGAGAGTAGAATGGTGGTTACCAGAGGCTGAGAAGGGAAGAGGTTAATGAAGAGAAGTTGGTTAAGGAGTACAAAAACAGAAGGAATGGGTTCCAGTATTCGATAGTACAGTAGGGAAATTATAGTTAACATTAATTTATTGTATATATCAAAATAGCTAGAAGAGAGGAATTATAATGCTTCTAACACAAAGAAAAGATTAATGTTTGAAGTGAGGGATATGCCCCTAATTTGATCATTGGGGATCATTGGGGATATTCCCCAATTCCCCTAATTTGATCATTACACATTGTATACAAATATTAAAATATCACATATACCCCCAAAATACGTAAAACTATTATATATCAACAAAAAAGAGAAAAGGAAAAGAAAGAGATGTATGTGGCCTGCCAAAAACTGTGTCAGGAAAATCCATTATTTCCCTATCAGTTTCAAAGAAACTGCTCTTTCCCAAACTCAACCTAAAGTTGTACTTATATTTTCCCACATCTCCAATAAAGATCTAATTATTTTAGCATTTCAAATGTTTTAATCATCATAAACTTTTCCTTAACTTTTTAGGATCTTATTCTGTGAAATCAGCATTACTGGTAAGATTCTCAGTATTATTAGTAAGATTCTGCATGAGCTTGTGCAGATCAAAATGAGATCTCTTTCATGAAAGAGCTCAAAATGAGTAATTAAGCTACTAGAAAAAATATTTGATTTAGTACCAATAAAAATCATGTATAGGGAAATTTTAGTCAATTTCTAGTTCTCATACATAACAATAAATTAAGTTTTAAATACTTGAGAAATCCAAGTAAGTTGTGAAGGGTGTTGGAAAATATACCTTACTATAGAAAATGACACAAGCTTTAAGAAAGAATTATCAAGAGCCACTGAAACAAACAGAAAAGCACAGTAATTCAGCCTATGAAAATCATTTAACAATTCGAAATAGGTAAAAATAAAAATATATGTAAACAGTTTTACCAGAATAACATTCGTAACAGTAAAAATTAGAAGCAACCACAATGAAAAGGAAGAATGATCAGGAAGTAATTACAATACCATTAAGAAAAGTTGTGAAAATGATAAAGGAACCTGAAAAAATTGTTAGGATTCAATCAAAATTTTATGAAAAAGATTATCTAATATAATGTGTACTCTAAAAATAATTTCTATATATAGATATATGTCACAAATAACTAAAATTATAGCATTGGATTCATTCATAGGTCATTTTTCTTCATCTTCTCTTTTAATAATATTTCATAATGTGATAATTAAGCCTATTTCTTAAGATTTTATTTTTCCAAACAAAAAGTATAAGTACTTTGAGACTCAAATATAGCAATACTCTTAGTGGTCACATGACATAACTTTCTGGTTAAAAATAGACACATACTCATGCACACACAATCCACCCAGTAACTAAATTGTGTGCTAGATAGATCAATAGTTTAACAAATTCTACCCAACATTTACTTAAGTTAATATACTTAATTTTTCCCACTGAAAGAGCTCTTGGACATAACTAAAGTTTTTTTTTACTATTGTCGTTTTTCTACTTTTAAATATTCCATACGTTTTCTCTACACTACCTTGCAATAGATAGTGTATCTGAGCAGAGATAGCTACAATCCAAATTACCCAAAATGAAAAGTTCTTGTTCTAAAATAAATATATGAACACTACAAAATGATCAGTCTATATCTTTAAAAATAGTACTGTTAAATGTACATGATTATGTTGGAGCACTCTATAAACCTGTAAGGGATAAAAATGGAATAGCATTATCTGCAAATTATCCATCATTTATCATAATGAAACTGCTCAAAATCTCAAACAGAAGAAAAAATCCTTGCCATTAAAACTAAGAAACGTCATATCTATTTCAGTAAAAATAGAGCTATAATAATTTCTTACCGATACAATTGCAGTAACATTTGCTGGCTCTCCTATCCTTTCAATGATAAGACGAATAACTGTTGTACTTGTTTCATTAACAACAAATTCAGTTTGTCCAGTAAATCTTATTTCTGTTTCTCCAAACACAAATAGGATGAGTAAAGCTGAAAGAAGATTTACTAATAAAGATGCAGAGGGCATCCCTAAAACAAAAAGAAAAAAATATTAATCACAAAATATATCTAATCTATTCTCATTAGATTGTATTGTCTATAGATATAAACACAGTATGAAGAGTTAGACAGCAAACAACTAAGACATAAATACATCAACTATTAAGACATCAAACTCAAATATGTGATGACAGAAGTTAAAAAAACACAATTCTATTCTTATGGTTCTCTTTCTACTATTCAGAAGTACTTTTTGCTTTTTAGCTTCTATACCAAGATAATAGCTGTAAGTTAAACTTACTTATTAAATTTAGTTCATGTAAAAAATTTATTGACATCCACATTTTAAGAAAAACCTAAGCAGCAACTTGGAAATTTAATTAAAGCCCATATTTACACAAATAAAACTACGAAATACCAGCCAAAACTGAAACAGTTGAAGCCAAATTTTTAGCAATAAATTGATTTCTTGGTTGGTGTCTACTTTTTCCTTAAACTTGTCTTCTTTGAGAATTTTTTAAATTCTTAGTTATTGCAAAGAAATTCTAATCCTTTCAAAGAAGGGATAAATTTCCAGGACTTAAATTTCTTTCATTTTACTAGCTAAAATACTAAGACCACGTCTAAGAAAATGTCCATGTTGCTTTAAAATAAGCAAATTTGCCCAAGTATATATTTCCTTTTTTTCATGACATCTACTTTCTTTTTTTTTTTTTTTTTTACTATGATATGTGTGTTTATGAGTCATCAATACTGTTCCTACTTTCAGCACTCTGGGATTCAAGTGCTTTCCAAAGCACAACAGTGCAGTGGTCTCCTGAAAGTGCTGCTGTTTTGTAATGTAGATATACCTCTAAAAATGTGAACAATTTCCCTCACGGATCATTAAGATTCCCATGGATCTATGTGATCAGTCACACGAACATAAAAAGTTCACGTGTTTTAAAGGAGAGCTGCATTACATACTCTATGAGCCAAAATGCTTCCTATTAATCTTTACCTTAAGAAGTAATACAATTTTCTTGTATGTGGTGTTTCCACTTGGCTACACATGGCTTTATACTTAGACACGCCAAATACATGAGTTCCTGATATATTTTAGGATTTAAGTGCAATGTTCTCCGTTAAGTATATACAGACAATGCAGTCTGAGACTGCTCAATGATGTCTCACACACTTCTGACTCTAAAATCCAGACAGGGATGCCGAGTTCAAATGGAGTCCAGGAAAGGGATATAAGCTAACAGGGACAGAGATGCTGAAGGATTGGGACTTCCTTTGTACCTGTCCCTTCTCTCCAGGCAAACCTGCCAGAAGACCAATGAAATCTGAAGAAGAGTTTTCCTTGACCAGCTGCAAACTCTTCCCTGTCTTCCAACCCAGGAATGTTCATGGAAAGAAAGGAAATGAAAAAGATGAGAGAAATGGAAGGGAAAAAGCAAAGCATGTGTGAGACAGGAAAGGGGGAGCAGTTCTGAGCTAAACCAAAGCCAGCTGAAGGTCTTTTATGGAATTCTAAAGCCAGAATGATTTCACATCCCACTTAGGACAAATAGTGGGAAGGAAATGAACAAGGTACAATGAAGGGAGCACAAAATGGAAGAGGGAGAAGGTAGTAAACTAGGCTTTGGATGTGAAAGAAAAAGATCAACTACAATCTACTGTGATTTTGAAAGAAAAATCTACAGTCCTTGAACAGGAGACGTGACAGAACCATGAACTGAGAGAAATAAGACATCTGAAGTGCAATGTGAGACAGAGTGAAAGTGAAATTACAGCATGAATAGAGGGAATCATGAACAAGTAAGAACAGTTCTCAAAATCTGTCCTGCATAAGGATCACCTCAGGCATTTGTTAAAATGCTAATTCTCACTCTCAAAAATTCTGATTCAGTAAGTCTAAAGTGAGGCCCAGGAATATGCATTTAACAAGTAGCCCTATTAATTCTGATGCAACTCATCCTTGGTATAATTCACTTAGAGAATTACTGTCCTAGAGTGTGAGGAATCGTGTTAGAAGTGTGTCTTGGAGTGAACATACAAAAGGCCAAATTTGTAGTTATGAGTTAACTACTGAACTTTTCAATGCTATATGTGCGAACTTCCTCATATGTTTTTTCATATTCTGATATTGCATTTTAAGATTTTGTGCATTCGGAAGAAAAACTGTAATGACTTTTACAGAGTGATCATAACAGCAAATGCTTATATAGCACTGTTTTAAGGTACTTTATATACATTAACACATTTAATCCTTACAATATCTCTATGAAGAAGGTGAGCATAGCATTAGTACCATTTTATAGCTGAGAAAACTAAAGCAGAGATGGGTTAGTCAACATATGCAATATTATTCAGTTAAGTGGCTATGTAGGCTTTGGAGGCTAACTCCAAACTCTCTATCCAATAACCACACTGTACTGCCATTTACATTTTATTTCAACAAATCACACATCACCACCTTGAATAATATGATAAATCATTTATGCTACGTTTCCAAGCATTCAGATATTTCAAGCTCATGCACAATAACCAAAACTCTCATAAGATTGCATAATTATGAATCTCCTAAAAGTTTCACTTTATTACTCTAATAAACATTACATTTATTTAAATGACACTACAGCTCTCTTGACTACTTTAAATATTTAACAGCATCTTTTTATGTCAGGACCAATGAGCTCAAATGCTGCATTCTTACAGTTTCCCAGGCAATTAGAGCTTCAAGATCCTGTGTTTAAGTCAGTAAATTCATTTTAAATTGGTCCACATCAGTGAGTTTTGAGATTATGCAAAATGAGCACACAGGCATGATTGGAAATGCCTCAAATTCTGTGACATCATTGATAATTGCACCTCCTTTGCTTTCATCTTTTCACACTGTATGAAAAGTTGTTCGGGCAAAGTTGGCATTCAATAGAATTTAAAGATTAAAAAAAGCTTTGAAAATGAAGTTCCCATTAGAAGACAGGCATAATTACACAAATGCTGAATAGTTTATTTTTTAGAGTAGCTAGGTACACTTTCCTCTATCACACTAAAAATCTAGTCTTTGGAATTCCCTTTTTTTTAAATTAAACTCAGAAGACAAGGCATTAGTAATTGACACAGCACATAAGTCTTAAATCTATTTTAGGTCATTTTTTTCTCTTACTAGATTTAACAAAATTTTTTCATGCCCCATCAGACCACTTATTTTTAAACTTCTCTATAAAATGAATTTCAAACATATGTTTTAAGATCATGATGTGC
Source organism: Pan troglodytes (assembly GCF_028858775.2). NCBI lineage: Eukaryota > Metazoa > Chordata > Mammalia > Primates > Hominidae > Pan > Pan troglodytes. Next base: position 25,538,472 of record NC_072402.2, read on the forward strand.
GTAATTTGTATTCTGTTTTAACTGTGAAAGAATAATTTTAGCATCACTGACATCATTCCTCTTCTCTAATGGGATGATATTCCAATATTCAAATCCTCTCATTTCCAGCTATCATCCATGTTCTTCTCCCACCTCTCACTTTTGTTTTGTATGATTCAAAAGAAATTAAAACTCTTTCTTCCAATATATCCCTTATCTCTTAATAGATCTCTTAGCATGCTAAGATGATATGTAATTTAATTTCTTGCTTATTTCCTGAATTCTACTGTGAGGTTCTGACAGAGTCCTGATAGCACACAGGCAGAAAGTCTCAAATTCTTGAATTCTAGTAATCATATTCAGTCTCTCCAACAAGTCACCTAATTTTGCTCCAAAAAAATTTCAGAATTAAAATCTGGACTATATTAGAGCAGCTCTTACAATGTAAAATGGTTGTTTTCAGAAAAGCAGCTTACAGTTTAACATAACATTCGTATATTGTGTACCTGTACATCATGCAACACCCTGTGCTCATCAATCACCGAGGACACAAAGATACTTAAAATATGTTCCTTGGCTTAAACAGAGTCATAGGGTTGGCCATTCAGATCAGGTCAATCAAAGCCAAGAAGACAGAAGACACAATTAGGAGACTTTCCTTTAAGCATAAGAATGGAAATTCCCTCTACCACTGTATTTGGGATTGTGATAATTGGGGCAAGTTCTCCCACAGTCTGGAAATGAAACAAACACAGCCACAGAGCCAAGGGGATGAAAGGAGCCACATTTTGATAATCAAAGCTTAAGCTCTTGAATCCACCTTTATCCTAGAGTTTTCAGTTTCTGAGACAATAAATTACGTTTTGTGCTCTAGCTGGCTTGGGTTGGGTTTTCCGTCACTTTCAACATCAATATTTATCCGCCAATCTCCAGTTTGTGATACTGCAAACTCATATTAGGATAAACAAAGTGGAAAGTCCCCTCTGTCCCACTCTAACATTCAACAGTATTATTCTTCTCTAAGGATTCATGAAAGGACACCACGCTAGCTATCTTCTGTTCCCATGCAATTATTAGCACTATCTGTACTCACAGTCTAATATCTTCCTCTCCACCTCAAAACTGGTAATGACTAATAAGACACTTAGACAAACTAAGGATGTCTTCAGAATAGAACACAGCAGGACAAGAGTGTATCATATTGACTCAGTGTCCTGAAAAAGCTAAGCCCCTTCTGATTGTCACCAAGGAACCCCAATATCTTGCTTCTTTACATTAGTCTGACATTAATTTATTCCTATTGCTGTTTCCCACGATACTTCATTGTTCCTGTTTAAAAACATACTCCTATTTTCCCTACTTTATTTTTTACCTGGATTACTTAGCCCATAAGAGCATCAAATATTATAAAATTCATCAACAACGTGTCATTATAAGCAATAAATTCTAAATCCTGTTTATCTAGGACAGTACCTTCCTCCCATCTTGTCTCAAATAAATGATGGGCACCTTAGGAAATGTAACAGGTATAGCATATTCTGATTAAAAGGAAAGAGTCAAAGAGTCTTTTTTTCTATGTCTCAATAACTATGTAGAACGGAGTAGAATAAGGAAGAGAGTAAAATAAATAAATGAGAATTAGGACCCAATAGAAGACAATGAAAGAAAATCATAATTCAATTAATTTTGCATTAATCAACTTCGATTAAAAATAAAACCTTCCCTCAATTTGAAAGTTGACTCTATCTCTTTACATTTCAGAATAAACAACTGTACAGTATCTATGAGTGATGGGACAAGGGCCTGAAAAGACAAACATTACTAGTGCAGAATTGAATGAACGCATTGACCTTATTAGCTTCATCTTTTACCTTGTCAATGCCATAGCAAGCATCTTCCCATGGTGTGACCACCAGGTAATTAATACTGAAAATATGATCCTAAAGGAACAAGGTTTTCAAGTTTAGAATTACTTGAATTCTATTACATCTACTAAGGGGCATTCTAAAACTATAGAATTACTCCTGTGGAACAAGAGAAGCTTCATCATTCCTATCATCAATTATTCAGCTTCTAAGAATTCTTAATCTGTCTTATTTGTATTTGGTAAGCACCACCAAAAAAAAAAATGATCTTTGCCCTCTCCCAAACCAAAACAGAATTTAAATTTATAAGTTTCAAAAGCAAAGTACTCTAATGTTACAAATAGAGTAAGTGCTAAACATTTTAAAAGTAATAAATAAAACAAATAGTCTCTTACTCAGACTGTAGTTAATGTTATGTCTTTATTTATTTTTAATTTATAAGAAATACATTTTATTTTATTCATCTTTAAATAACTTATATATGCATGTAGCATAATATTTAAAAGGAATAAAAAGATAAACAGTAAAAAATAAGCCTCCCTCACAGTACCCTCCACCAGCCATATGCTGCTCCTACCCACAGTCAATCCCAGTTATCAACTTCATTTATATCTCTCAAGAGATTATGTGTGTATATATATACAGAAATATATGTATTCCTACAGAAGACAGACTATAGAAATCAGCACACCTTTCCAAGATGTTAGTTAACAAAGGAATACCAGGCTTCCATGTAGACTTTCCTGTTGGGAATATGTTTATTGTCTCAGATACAAACCATCATCATTGTATCTCTCATCAATAAAATGCCAGTTTCCATTGACTTTCACTACACCCATCAATTCACTCTTGGGGAATAGTTGACACAATTATGGTAACTTGCACTTTCCTAGACCACATATTATCAAACCTACATCAATCAAAAGTGGTTGCCCTCTACACATGATGGGCAACAGTCATCCTGGGATCCTTGTTTCTATCATCCTGGAATCTCTCTGAATCCTTTCCTGTGTTTCATCCTCTGTTTGTTAATCCCATGTTTTCTTCTTCCTTAGTAGTTTATTTGGTTTATTCCCTTGTTTTGATGGAGAACACCCTCCAGTCACAGCCTGAGAAAGCTTATGTAAAGATAAATGTTTTAGGTCTTGTATGTTAGACATTATCACAATATTATCCTTCCACTTAACTAAAGGTTTAATTGAGTATAGAATTGTAGGTAAAAATAATTTTCTTTCAGAATTTTGAGAGCCTCAGTCCATTGTTTTCAAACTCCTAGTGTTGCTACTAAAAAATCTAAAATTGTTTTGATTCTAAAGTGTTTGTGACCCGTTCTGATTGTTTGTGTTGTCCTCCCTTTGGAAGGTTCTTCTCATTGTAAAGTATTCTGAAACTTCAGAATGATGCATCTTGGAATTAGTTTATTCTTGTCCATTTGGATGAACACTCTGTAAATTCCCTTCAAGTGCCACTCATATCCTTCAAACGGACAAAGTTTCCTTTATTATTTCACAGTGATTTCTGCCCCCACTCCATTTTCACTGATCTCTCTCCTAGAACTCCTATTATTTCCACACTGATATTCTGAGGATAGTTTTCTCATTTCCTTATATCTTATTCCTTATATCTTAATTACCAATTCTTTGATTTTTGCTCTGCTTCCCAAGAATTTAATTCATCATCAAATTTCAATTATCCTACTATTTTTAAATTTATGCTATGGTTTTCAATTTCTAAGAATTTAACAGTATCCTGTTATTTTTCCATTAATCCAATGATTTTGTAAAATATCTTAGAAAATACTGATTTAAAAAAAAATCTTCCCTCTTTGTATTCTTTGTTACCTCTAAATTAACAAAAATAATTTGTTATTTATTCTGGAATCTGTCTTCTATATCTGGTAATTCTTCATCATCTATATATACTTAAAATTATGAGACTAAACTGATGACTGGGATGCTCTGAATATATGGATCTTCATATCTTCATATGATCAAGGATAAGTGACGAAAATAATACTTGAAAGTTCTGAGCATGTGCAGAAGGATGTGGCTTGTCAACTTTCAGTGAACGAGTGAACCACTTATTAGAAAGTCCCAATTTTAGTATCTACAGAAAAAACTTTACTCTTACATTGATCAGTTTCCCCAAAGAAGAATCTTCCATTCTCCCACCTAAAGGGTACAGATATAATTACCAAGACATCTGGGACCTAGTAGAAGGGGGTAAAAAACTGGAGTCTCTGAATTCGATCATCATATGGTCACTTAATCCCCTGTTTTATTTAGGGATCCTAACCCACAAACACGGCTCACATCATCATTCAAGAGATCCTGTTTTACCTTTCCTGGAGAATGAACACCAGATTTGGAGGGGTAAGCAGGGGGTCAGCAGCAGCACAGGATGGAAGGGATGATGATTTTAAGGATCTCCTGCAGCAGTTTTCTCCCCACCTAGTTGCTCACTCACCACCAAAGTTGTAAAGGTACCTGATACTATTATTTCCTGTGCCTTTAGTGGCTATTCTGTATAAATTTGGCTATTTCTCAGCCTCCTAGCTTACTGCTAAGCTTTCTTGGATCTGCTAAGAGAATCACTACTCATCCATTTGCCTTCTGGCTCCAAAACTGAGTTGCAATTGTTTCCTCTCACCTTCCTTTTGTCCTCGCAGGTTTCTCTAATTGTTTGAAAACCCTTTTCTGTAAAGTGCTATATTAAAGGTAACTATCTGAAGGTAATAGTTAAAATTCTATACCCAATGAAACTATTAGTTAAGTGGAAGGATAATATCATGATAATTCCTAATATAAAAGACCTAAAACTTTTGTCTCTACATACCCTTTTTCAAGATGTTACTGGAGGGCGTTCTCTATCTAAACAAGGGAATAAACCAAGTAAACTAAGAAAGAAGAAAATATAGGATCAGCAATCAAGAGTCAAACACAGCAAAGCATCAAAGGAAATCCCAGGATGATATAAAGGGGAATACCAGGATATCTACTGCCCCCTAGGTGTAGAGGGCAACCACTTTTGATTGATGTACGTTTGACAACATGTGGTCTAGGAAAGTGCAAGTTACCATAATTGTGTCTACCCTTCCCTGGAGAATGAATGGATAGGTGTAGTGAAAGTCAATGGAAACTGCCATTTTATTGATGAGTTCTACAATAATTATGGTGTGTAGCTGAGACAATAAATAAATTCCCAACACAAATGTCTACCTGGAAGCCTAATATTCCTCTTTTAAACAATGCCCTTTTGTTTCCTTCTTTGTAGTTGTCGCTATGTGCATTTATTGTGTTTCTCTCCTTAGAACAAAAACACCTGCAGGACATTGAACTTGCCCATCTTGAATAGCTTTACCTGTCCACCACCTAGTACAGTCCCTGGTATACAATGACCCTCAAGACATGCTTATTTAATGAAAAAACAAGTAAAGAAATAGATTAACCCACCTTCTTAGAGTAATGAGAAGGTAGGAAAAGCATGGTATAGAAAGAAAAAGCAAGAGACTCTCTTCATCCTCCCTTGCCTTATTTAGTTTTGTCAGATTCAGACAAACACAGTTATTTTACTCTGACAATGGCATAGGCACAGACATGAGGCTCACGTCTGATTATTTTTTAAGAAAAAGGTATCCCAAGCTTGAATACAAGCCAAAAAGTAGTGTGTGGACTATGCTTTTAATGATCATACAAGGCACAGACCCACTCAATAAAACACACTTAGTTAAATCAACAATTGTTTACCATTGATAAAAGATCTCAGACTTAGTGAAGTCACATGTAAATTTGGAAAAATTTGTCCTATAAAAGTGCAAGTACTTTTTTTTTCTTTTTTTTCATCATCCTTTTACTTGGCTGAAAAGTGCAAGTAATTTTTGTACAGTGAAACATATAATCCATAAGTTACAGCTTTATTTCCCGGTAGGATGTTAACCAGTTTTACATCTCACCCAGAAACCTTACCTTATCATTTCTTTATTAATTTTCTTGTAAATATTTTGTTCCAAAAATGCTTTTTGCACCAGTATTAACACTCTATTAGTTTCCTCACTAACTAATGGGTTGAATAAAATCTTGACATGTTCATTTTATATTTGTGTGAGAGTTATGCTTGTAAACTTTCAAAAAATGTACCTACACACAGTAATTTTTTCCAGAAAAGTAACCATGATATCACAAATTGCCATGGTACATACGTAAGACTGATTCTACAATGGCCATTTCCATGAACAATAATGCAGTATAGACAAATACTTCCAGGAAAAGTAACATTTTACATAACAGAAACAGGGCAAGTAAATATTTGATCTAATACACAAAGTTTTTTTATTTTTTTATCTTTTTTTTTTTTTTAAGACATAGTCTCACTCTATCACCAGGCTGGAGTGCAGTGGCGCGATCTTGGCTCACTGCAACCTCCACCTCCCGGGTTCAAGCGATTCTCCTGCCTCAGCCTCCTGAGTAGCTGGGACTACAGGCACGTGCCACCACGCCCAGCTAATTTTTCTATTTTTAGTAGAGACGAGGTTTCACCATGTTGGCCAGGATGGTCTCGATCTCTTGACCTCATGATCCGCCTGCCTCGGCCTCCCAGAGTGCTGGGGTTACATAAAGTCTTTTAACTCATGTAACTGAACTTCTGACTTCTATCTTCTTTCTAGAATATTTAAGCTTGACATTTTCCATGAGCTCATGTACTCCCGTTTGCATGAGTCATCAAAAAACAGATCACAAAAGCCATTCGAGCTGTTTATATTTGGACTACATATGCCCACCATGGAAACAGGAAGAACAGTGTAGAGAAGCTTTAATTCCAGAGCTCTGTGGAGCTCTAGAAGATTATGGGTTTCAATTGTGCTTTCTCTCTCCCACATTTGCAAAGCACAAAATGAAAATCTCACTAATCTAAATCCTTTGCGGCCAATTTAGAAGCAATAAAATAAGTCAAAGTTTGCTCACATAGGTTATAAATCTGAGTATGTGACAGTATCTCTGTCAAGTAGTAAGATAACTCTTGTCTTTTAGGTCCTTTAAAAAATAAGGATCACATGTTTAACTAAGATTTCTTAAACCACCATTAGATGGCACCCGTCTGTCTAAAAAAAAAATCAACAGCAACAATTTCTCAAATTATGAAGCGGTCTTAAGGATCTAAGGATAGATTTTTGACCCCTGTAACTCTTCTCAAACAAACGTAATTTTGTAATCCTACATAGATCTTAAAAAGTCATGAAAAGCAGTTTTCTTGAAATTAAGATCTCACTGAAAACAACTTTAATTAGCTCTAGTCAAACAAAATTTTTTTTTCTCCTGAAATTCAGTAGTATTATCTAATTTTTTAAAAGTGTTTCTTTGGATACTTTCTGTGAGTTTCTTTCTCTTCGTTGAAGACAGTCTGTTTTTATAGAAGAATCTAGGTGCAACAACTTTAATTAGCTCTAGCCAAACAAAAATTTTTTTTTCTCCTGAAATTCAGTAGTATTATCTAATTTTTAAAAATTGTTTCTTTGGATGCTTTCTGTGAGTTTCTTTCTCTTCATTGAAGACAGTCTGTTTTTACTGAAGAATCTAGGTGCTTATGCTTTCTAAATGAATGATTTGCACTCACTGCCAGTAAGAAAGAAAGCGAAAGAGGGAATTTAATGTTACAAACCCAGATGCCTAGAGATATGTGTTTCTTAGTCCAAACTGTGATTACAAAACAATACTAAAAGATCATTTTTGCCAAGATTTAAAAATTGTAGATTTCACATTTAAAAAAATGGATTTCTAGATTATTTTGAAAAATTACCAGAATTGGCAAATCTGGGTCCACATTTCTCCATGGCATCCCTTGCCTGGAGCTAAGCAGTAGCTGCCAGTTAGACAGAGAATTCGCTCTCCTATACCCTCCTAATGTCTCCTCAGACTAGGGTCAAAGAGGAAAGTAAGAAATTTCTTATCTCCTTGTCATTCAGAGGCGGAAAACCAGCTCACCACCTTGTGGAATGCCTCCATGCAGTGTCCCAGGACTTTGATTTTATAGGACAATGGGAAGAATTCCTGGCAGTACCTCCATGGGCATCCTAACACAGATGCCATGAAACCTTTAGCTGGACACTGCAAGTGCCTCCTGGGGTGTTGGGCCCCAAGTCACCTCCAAAGCAGGAGGCAAGCATTGATTCCACTCAGCTTTGGGCTCCAATCTAGTCTCTGCCATCTTCCCAGCTGTAGAAGTTTAGACAAGTCACTTCCCTTCACATGGCCTTGAGTTTCCTCAATTGCTAAAGGGAAGCAAAATGAACAGCTACAGCACTGAGGTAGTCATGAGGCCCAGGGGAGGGAATCCATCTCTGTGCACCATGAAGTGCCAGTTTCTAGGCTGTAGACCTTCAATCTCCACATGGTCAAGAGACCAAAGGAAACAGCATTGGGCATCCTGGACTGTCTTATATGAGCACCACCCATACATCCACAAGCTCCTGCCTACCCTCCACAGTAGCAACATTAGAGTGAAGGAATGTTTGAAGTAGATGGAAACATTGAGAACTTAGGAAAGTTTAAAAGAACAATGAAAACTCATCATGGACTTCAAGGTCAGAAGAGAAATGAATTACAACACTGTATGTGAAAGAACAAAATGTTGGGGCTTCTGATGTTCTGGATGACCCCCAAAATTTGAACCACAGTATCCGCCACCTCTACACACTGCAACTGGCATGGGAAGCACAGGTAGAGGTCTGGGAACTTTGCAGATGCCTACCCTCCCAGCTACATGTACGATCTCAGAGAAGGAGAACAGTACTTTTCATGGTTAGAAAAAAAAGTTTGTATTTCATCTGTAATAATTTGTGGTTCCTCCAGGTTTAGAAAATAAAAAGGAAAAAGAAATGATAGAAACGAAAAGTTAGATCAAGAGGCCCTGAAAGTGTTTTGAAATGGAAACCACTGCCACACCACTTTGCATGTGCCCAGTCTTTCTTCAGGCTTAAACACCACAAATCTTTTAACCACCCAGCTTCTGCTGAGCCACCACCATGACTTTTTATCTTGATTTTTTTAATGTCTATTAATCATTTCTATAACACAACAGAAATACAAAGCATAATACAATTTGACTAATTAAAGTCAACACTTTATTCCAGTTTTCTTCATTTTTAGCTAATTTTCTTTTTCTGTTCCAGGATCACATCCAGGACACCACATTACATTGGGTTGTCATGTTTCCTTGGGCTCCTTTTGGCTGTGACATTTCCTCAGAGTTTTCTTATTTTTGATGACGTTGGCGCTTTTGAGGAATGTGGTCAGGTATTCTGTAGCATGTCCCTCAGCTGGGATTTGTCTGATAACTTTCTCATGATTAGACTGGGGTTATGGGTTTTGGGGAAGACCAAAAAGGCAAAAAGACTTTCTCATCACTTATACAAAAGGTACATACTATCAACATGACTTATCACTATTGGTGTCGAGCTTGGTTACCTGGCCGAGGTGGTATTTGTCAGGGTGCTCCACTGCAAAGTTACTCTTTCCCTCTTTTCCATACCAACTACTTTGGAAGGAAGTCATTATGTATAGCACCCCTCTCCCCTTTCGAAAATTTCTTACCGTTTTCCATTAAATCAAACAAACTTACTTCCTTCCATCTATCTACCCACATATTAAAAACTGTACCAGGCATCGAAACATTGTCAGGATGTTGTATTGTACATCTGCAGAATTTGGGAATGGAATCTAATTGGATGATGAATAGGATACACATACGGGAGTCTAAAAGAATTAATGGAATACAGGATCATTACAGCATACATTTATGGAGATGTGTTGCCAAAAGGCTAATTAACAATTTCAGATTTTCCTCTTCAAATATTCTCTGAAATCATGTGTCTACGTTCATTATTTATTCTGTTAATAAGGCTCTTGATCATAATGTTCCAGGCTGTAGTGATGCCTGTATACCCTTACTGTCCAAGCCTCCAGCAATCCCCAAATGACTGCTGGTTTTTACTATATTTCCTTGGCTTCCTCAAGCAATTATAGCCTCCAGCAGTATCACTTGCAAACCACTTTCTAGCCATTAAAGCTATAAACTGTTACCCAGAATTTAGACTAATTGGCCAGTTGGATAATTCCAATCTTCACACTGAAAAAAATGCAGCGGAGCCTAGCATCTATGCCCTTAGAGTACTCTGATACTTACCAACAGGGCAACTATGAGCAGGCTGTTAACGTTTGAGTCTATTGTTAACGTCTGAGTCTACTTCCTCTTCTGTAAAATGAAGTTATAAGACTACTGACTTTATTTGGTTATTTTGATCTGGGATTAAGTCCAATGTTTTTCTGTTTTCTAATTCATCAATTTCATTTTTAATCTTTATCAATTCTCTATCCTGATTGGTTTAGTACGGTATTTTTTTAAGATTCATAAATTGAAAACCAAGTTACTTTTTATTATTTAAAATATATGGTTTTGCTTCATGTATAGTTTTGGCTGCATCTCAGGTTTGGTAAGTGGAGTTCGTAGTGTTATGATATTCTAAAAAGTCTGTTATATTATGAAATTCTAAAAAGCCTATTGCCACAGATATGAGTTCCTATTTAACACAAGGCTTATTTACAAGAATTCGTTTTCCCTTGCTGCTTTTTTTTTTTGAGATGGAGTTTCACTCTTGTTGCCCAGGCTGGAGTGCAACGGCGTGATCTTGGCTCACTGCAACCTCCACCGCCAGGTTCAAGTGATTCTCCTGCCTCAGATTCCTGAGTAGCTGGGATTACAGGCATGCACCACCACGCCCGGCTAATTATTGTATTTTTTAGTAGAGACGAAATTACTCCATGTTGGTCAGGCTGGTCTTGAACTCCCGACCTCGGGTGATCCACCCGCCTCGGCCTCCCAAAGTGCTGGAATTACAGGCGTGAGCCACCGCACTCGGCCGGGTTTTCCCTTGCTTCTAAGTGAAAGGATATTTTGAATGTTTGTTTTTTTAATGCATCTTTTTTTTAATTTTTGTTTTTAAAAAGAAGTAGGTCTTTATTTAATTTTGTTCACAATGTGCTGTTTTCTGGTTCTCACTTTCATTTATTACTTTTGACACAAAATGGAATTGTGTGAATTTACCAATGATATGAAGAAAAATAAACATTTTATTATTCTGGCTAAATATGTGGCAATTCCTCAAGGATCTAGAACTAGAACTACCATTTGACCCAGCCATCCCATTACTGGGTATATACCCAAAGGATTATAAATCGTGCCACTATAAAGACACGTGCACATGTACATTTATTGCTGCGCTATTCACAATAGCAAAAACTTGGAACCAACCCAAATGTCCATCAATGATAGACTGGATTAAGAAAATGTGGCACATATACACCATGGAATAGTATGCAGCCATAAAAAATGATGAGTTCATGTCCTTTGCAGGGACATGGATGAAGCTGGAAACCATCATTCCCAGCAAACTATCACAAGGACAGAAAACCAAACACTGCATGTTCTCACTCATAGGTAGGAACTGAACAATGAGAACAACTGGACACAGGGTGGGGAATATCACACCCCAAGGCCTGTTGTGAGGTGGGGGGAAGGGGGAGGGATAGCATTAGGAGAAATACCTAATGTAAATGACGAGTTAATGGGTGCAGCAAACCAACATGGCATATGTATACCTATGTAACAAACCTACACGTTGTGCACATGTACCCTAGAACTTAAAGTATAATAATAAAAAATATATATGTGATGTTCAAATGAATTAGGCAGAGCTCCGGAAGATCACTTATGGTCCAACTAAGTACTACCTCTTTCCCATTTGCAAGGTATTTGCGTGTCATATTATCTATTGTCACTACCAGGAGCCATTTACCAAACTAAAACAAGATATTTAATATTTTTTAGACATTCAATCCCTTCAATTAACAATTTTCCACAGGGCCTCAAGGACTGTACAAAATTATATTAAAATAAGAGCCTTAATTTGCAACCAACATACCTGAACATGCTCTATTATTCCCCCAACTTCTACAATCCTCCATCAATTTGAAACTTGTAAAACCTAAGCCTGGATTACAAACATTTCCATCCCAGGAAGTTTGAAGCCAATGACTTTACAGTATTATTTCTCCATCTGCCTCATACACATTGAACTTGTGAGATTGCATGTCATCTCGGTATGCTACGATGTTTTGTTGATATGCTTATATCTCTAAGGAAAAATCTCTGAGATTGGGCTTCTCTGGCTTCTTAGTTACACAGAAGTTTATAAATAAAAAAAAGATGATAAAGCCTAAGATCAATTTTTAATGACTTTCTATAATGCTTGATAAGATTACAAAAGCATTTATCAATCAGGTAAAAACCAAATGTGAAAATACTCTTTGCTAAATCCATTGAAGATTGTTAAGTACCCTCTAGAAGTGACACTAACTCCAGGGTAAACTCATTTCAGACTGATGTATTTAGTGATAAAAATGTTAATAACAGCTATCAGAACATTTAAAAATTCCATGTCAAGGGATGAAAATTTTCTAGTTTAGGGAATGCCTAAGAGTTTATCAATAACTGATCATTTAGATGGGTGAGAGCTGTATAAAACATTTTGTAAAATTTTTTATTTAAAATTTTAAATAAGGTATTCATTAGGTTTGATTTAAATTCATCTTTGTAGAGAAGTGAATGCCTAATACTATATTGGCTTTACTTTTTCTGGCTTTCACGAACATACTTTGTAAGTACACCTGTGTTTTTCTCAATGCATTTACTCTAACCATCTAATTTCTTTTCTTACCTTAAGCCTCTACTCTTTGGGGGTTTTTTAGGGCCATGAGCTACTACCTACACATATTCCAAAATTAAATGTTTCTCTTCTTTTCTCATTCTTAAAGGATTTGGTGGGTTTTTTTGTTTTAAATGCAGCCCAAACTGTGTTTCAGTACTCTGCTGTGATTGGAGGGATAATAGGGTTAGATTGATAGATTTGATTAAAATTGTCTTATAGCTGTGATGTAACGAAGATTATTAATTCCTTGGTATCCCTAGCATGTAACAAGTATGAACTAGTCCACAACACCCATGGTGCAAATGTGTCAGCACTCCGTTATTTTCCAAATTAAATTAAATCCTACTCAAGACGCCATGCATCACGCTGGCAGGAAATCCATTTTTACCTCTTGGAGCTCCCCTACTTGTACGCTCTAAGAATTCCAGTGGCTAATGCATTCCTAAAGGAGGTCTGGTGTCTCCCAGACTACAGTACTTCAGCTGCCACTGAGCTCCGGTACCTGATGCCCTGTCTTAAGCCAGTCTTCCTCCATCTGTCCAGGCCTGCTACTTCAGGCTGTGTCCCATGTGCCTCGCTAGCCCCAACTCCTGGCACGCGTCAGCACATACTTTGTATGTGCTTTCTTCAGAGGAGAAACGCTCCACTGCCTATGCCATTTCTTTAGTGCTATCTTTAGCCCACAGGGTCCCTAAGCAGCTCTCTCTGGCTACAGGGCTTAGCGCCAAGTCTTTTCAAGAGCTTAGTCTTTTCGTTCATGGACACAAGTTTGAAAGAGCTTAAAGGAAAGCCATGTGTGGCATGTGGGCACTATTGATGTGCTGTGGCTGTGTCTAACATTCATTCATCATTCAATGGCATTCAAAAAGTACTCACTGAGTCTCTACTATCTGCCAGGCATAATTGAAGGCGTGGGTATACCACAGTAAACATGACGAAAATCAAGGCATTTAAATAGGATTCCATCTCCAGTGAGTTTTTTCCTAAGAAAAAGTAAATCCTTTTTAAATCTATTCTTGCCTCCCAACTACACCCTCCACACTACCGCGTGAATAGTTACTGAAAATGAATAGTATATCTTCATACATTTAAAATAAGAATGTTTATTCTTATTTGCTTTCATTATTGCATCAGATTCCCCATCAATATTAACTGTCCACCCTTAAACTTTTGTAATAGTTCAAACATTTAAAAGATTTTATTTCCCTTCCCTCAAAATTATCCATCTCTATCTCCATAGACTGTCTCCAAAAATGGAACACGCATACTCTTCTCTAAGAATAACCCACCATCTATGCTTCTGACCTCATTCTTTCATGTTTAAGATTTTATCTCTTAATTTATCTTCCTCTTCTCTTCTTCCTCTCTTCTCTTCTCTCTCCCTCTTTCTCCCTCTCCTTTGCTCCTCATCCCACGAACGCACTCTTCTTACCTACAAACAACTTCCCATTCTCAGCCTGGTTTCCTCTTCAAGCTTCCACTTCAACTCCCTCCTTCCCTTCAATATCAGATTTAACCCTGTCCTCTGAGCAATCTCAGCTTTGCCTGGTCCCTGTAAAAGTCTCCCAGTGCAACTCTTATCCTTTCATTTAAGTTCCAACCAATATTCCCCAGTGTGGTCTATGCAATGTTATGCCCACATTTTGATCAGATGAAAGAATTCTGTTAGAAATACATTTAGGAAATACATTTGTGCAGATACTAAATAACCTTCTTAAATATTCAAAATACTTACTAAAGTCTATAACAAACCCTAAGTAGGCCTAAAAGAATACAACTTTTATTCAATATTTCCAAAATCTATAATGGCCACAGAACAACTTTCCCCATTGATATTTACATCCTGCAGAACAACACTCATATTGTCAGCTATCAAGACACTTCCACTGAGCTACCTCGAAGTTTCTGGCAAACTTTTGATTATAGTGGCAATAATTCTTGTTAAAGAAATAAATCCCCAATCCTGCTCACACTTTCAACTGACTTCTACATATCTCCAAACAAATGTCCTACCAGTCCCTCAAACATGTATCAAACCAAAACTAAGTGTAACCTCCCAACTACCCTCTGCCTCTGTCCTGTGTCCACATAGTGAAGATGAGTTGATCACATCTCTCTTATAAATCACCTGTAATATTATTCTTTGTCTTATAACTACAAAGACCACCCACCACTCTTTGTTTTTGTTTTAAGAAGTGTGTTTAGTCTGTTCTCATACTGCTATAAAGAACTGCCAGAGACTGAATAATTTATAAAGGAAAGATGTTTAATTGACACACGGTTCTGAATGGCTGGGGAGGCCTCAGGAAACTTACAATTATGGCAGAAGAAGAAGCAAACATGTCCCAGGAGAGAGAAGTGCTGAGCGAAGGGGGAAGAACCCCTTATAAAACTATCAGAACTCACAAGAACTCACTCACTATCATGAGAACAGCATGGAGGTAACTGCCCCCATGATTCAATTACCTCTCACCTGGTCCCTCCCATGACATGTGGGGATTATGAGATCTACAGGTCAAGATGAGATTTGGGTGGGGACACAGCCACACCATAACAAAGTGTGTCATATTTTATTTACCTTTGCATCCTCTTCTACCCTAAACCTAATCATATTCCAAATTACCAATCTATACTTTTTTATTTCAAGAAGAAATCGTATTACACAGACTTACAAACACTTGTGTTTGCTTGAGGGGTGGATTATAAAAATGTTCACTATTTTTATTGTAGTAATGTTTTTGCAGATGTATACATCTGTGGTAGTGGATCAAATTGTACAATTTAAACATAAGAAGTTTATTTTAATTTAATTACATATCAATAAAGTTATGTAAAAAACACAAAATTCTTAGCATGCTTGGAATACAAGAGAATTTGCTAATTTGATAAAAAGCTTGTACCAAAAAAAAACTCCTACCAAGATCATAGTTAATGATAAAAGATTTTTTTTTTCTTTGAATACTACATATTTTATTTCAATGGGTTTCGGGAGAACAGGTGGTATTTGGTTACATGAGTAAGTTCTTTTGGTGGGATTTCTAAGATTTTGATACACCCCTCACCCAAGCAGTGTACACTGTACCCAATGTGTACTCTTTTAAAACAATTATTATTATACTTTAAGTTCTAGGGTACGTGTGCACAATGCGCAGGTTTGTTACATAGGTATACATGTGCCATGTTGGTCTGCTGCACCCATCAACTTGTCGTTTACATTAGGTATTTCTCCCAGTGCTATCCCTCCCCCAGCCCCCACCCCACGGCAGGCCCTGATGTGTGATATTCCCCGCCCTGTGTCCACGTGTTCTCATTGTTCGATTCCCACCTATGAGTGAGAACATGTGGTGTTTGGTTTTCCGTCCTTGTGATAGTTTGTTCAGAATGATGGTTTCCAGTTTCATCCATGTCCCTGCAAAGCACATGAACTCATCCTTTTTTATGGCTGCATAATATTCCATGGCATATATGTGCCACATTTTCTTAATCCAGTCTATCATTGATGGACATTTGGGTTGGTTCCAAGTCTTTGCTATTGTGAACAGTGCCGCAATAAACATACGTGTGCATATGTCTTTATAGTAGCATGATTTTTTATAATCCTTTGGGTATAAACCAAGTAACAGGATTGCTGGGTCAAATGGTATTTCTAGTTCTAGGTCCTTGAGGAATCACCACACTGTGTTCCACAATGGTTGAGATAATTTACACTCCCACCAAACTTGTAAAACCGTTCCTATTTCCCCACACCCTCTCCAGTACCTGTTGTTTCCTGACTTTTTAATGATCGCCATTCTAACTGGCATGAGATGGTATCTCATTCTGGTTTTGATTTGCATTTCTCTGATGACCAGTGATGATGAGCATTTTTTCATGTGTCTGTTGGCTGCATAAATGTCTTCTTTTGAGGAGTGCCTGTTCATATCCTTTGCCCATTTTTTGATGGGGTTGTTTGTTTTTTCCTTGTGAATTTGTTTAAGTTATTTGTAGATTCTGGATATTAGCCCTTTGTCAGATGGGTAGATTGCAAAAATTTTCTCCCATTCCATAGGTTGCCTGTTCACTCTGGTAGTTTCTTTTGCTGTGCAGAAGCTCTTTCCTAGAAGAAAACCTAGACAATACCATTCAGGACACAGGCATGGGCAAAGACTTCATGTCTAAAACACCAAAAGCAACAAATGGCAACAAAAGCCAAAATAGACAAATGGGATCTAATTAAACCCAACGTGTAGTCTTTTATCCCTCACCCTCCTACCACCCTTTCCTCTCAGTTCCCAAAATCCATTGTATCATTCTTATGCCTTTTCGTCCTCATAGCTTAGCTCCCACTTATGAATGAGAACATACAATGTTTGGTTTTCCATTCCTGAGTTACTTCTCTTAGGATAATGGTCTCCAATTCCATCCAGGTTGCTGCAAATGCCATTATTTCATTCCTTTTTATGGCTGAGTCCTCCATGGAACATATATACCACATTTTCTTTATCCACTCATTGATTGATGGGCATTTGGGCTAGTTCCATATTTTTGCAATTGCGAATTGTGCTGCTATAAACACGCATGTGCAAGTATCTTTTTCGTATAATGACTTCTTTTCCTCTGGGTTGATACCCAGGAGTGGGACTGCTGGATCAAATGGCAGATCTACTTTTAAGGAATCTCCACACTGTTTTCCATAGTCCAAACATTTGTTTTGAGTTTACATCACCTAAGTTACATCCTGAATCACTCCTTATTATCTGTGTTAGCTTGGCAAGTGGCTTAGCATCTCTAAATCTCAGTTGTGTCTCTAAACCTGTTTTCTCATCTGAAAATGTGAAATTAAATCACCCACCTCAAAGAGTAGTTGTGAGGATTCGCTGAAATAATGTATGTAATATACTTAGCGCAATGCCTAAGTTATGTTAACCATTCAATAACTTGTGTTATTCTTATTAATTCTTATTAATTCACCCAATTTACATGAACAAAACCATAGCTACTAAAAGAATGTTTCAACAAGTGGGACTTCAGGTTCAAAGTATTTTTAGCTACTAACACAATAATTCACTTTAAGTGTCCCGGATTAGTTGACTTTTTCAATCATTTACAATTCCCTAGTGGTCAGTTAAGCATTGAGCCATTAGCAATTATGCCTTTCCTTTAGCAAATCTCTAGTTATTTTAGCTGTTTATAATGTATACTGGTTTGCTTAACCCCCCTACAATTTAAAGTGAACAATTATTTTGTCATTATTATAGTAACTATTTTATCTAACCAGTAGATAATATTTACATAATTTCAGAAGTGATATATCAGAAAAATATGAATATATGTATTTTTTTTTTGAGACAGAGTCTTGCTGTGTTGCCCAGGCTGGAGTGCAGTGGTGTGATCTCAGCTCACTGCAACCTCTGCCTCCCAGGTTCAAGCAGTTCTCATGCCTCAGCCTCCCAAGTAGCTGGGATTACAAGTATGGCTTTAACCAGGCCTGACTAATTTTTTGTATTTTTAGTAAGGACGGGATTTCGCCATGTTGCTCAGGCTAGTCTCGAACTCCTGGCCTCAAGTGATCCACCCACCTTGGCCTCCCAAAGTGCTGAGATTACAGACATGAGCCATCATGCTCAGCATCATTAAAAATATTTTATGACAAAGGACAAATGCTTGAGGTGATGATACCCCATTTACCCTGATGTGATTATTATGCATTACAAGCCTGAATCAAAAAATCTCATGTAACCCATAAATTATACACCTACTATGTAACCACAAAAATTAAAAATTAAAAAAATTATGAAAACTACAGACACGGGGAAGTGTCCAAGGGTAACAAGTAGGATAAATACAATACAAAAATACTATTACAGCATTTTTATTTAAAAAAACACACAAGTGCCATTTTTCCAGTAATAGTATTTAAATGAATATATAACATGACTGATATGTCTGTTGTTACAGAACATTAAAATAACAGTGTATTATTATACTTTCAAATTGGATGGGGCCACTTTTAATAGATTACAGGTAGCTGCAAATTCTTTAGTGCTCCTCACTTTGAGAATGGAGTCTAAGTCCTCTCCCCTTGAATCTGGGCTTTGGTGACTTGCTAAACCAAAAGAACGCAGTAGAAATGTGACATTCTTGGTCTTCTGAAGCTACGTCATTAAGTTGTTTTGAAGTTTCTGCCCAGTCCTCTTGGAATGCCTGCCCCAGAGGAAGGCACCACAGTATAAGGGATCTGACTACCTAAGACTGCCATGCTTTCAGGAAGCCTAAGCTAGCCACATGGAATGGCTATATGGAAAGAGACATATCTAGTTAGCCTCCAGCCATCCATACATGTCATGTCCAGATATGACATCACAACTCAGACATCAGATACATGAATGATTAAGCAGTAAGATGACATCAGCCTCAGCCGTTATCGAGCTGCAACTATGATGCACCCCAAGGAAGAAGAGCCCAGCTAAGTCCTTCAAACCCTAGACCTGTGAGAAATCATCGTAAATTAATTTAAGCCACTAAGTTTGGACATGGCTTCTTACATAGCAATAGATAACAAAATATCTCTGTTTCTGATCCTGCTGTTTGAATTCACATGAATTCCTCAAATGAAATACAACAAAACTTGTCATTTTAATTCTTATAATTATTTAAAATAATAAGGGAAGTCATATCATAAAATATCAAGGTATATTTTAATGAGTTTCATGATGCAGCATGTTAATCTAAAATGGAATATTTTACATTAAAATAGAAAAAATGTACAAATATATTTATGTATATAAGTGAGTATATCCATAGAAAAGCACTGGAAGAACAGTGGTCAACCTTTAGGTACAGAGTTTTTCAGTAATTTTGGTGTTTCTTTGTGCTTTTCTATGTTTTCCATAGTTTCTACATTGAATATATTTTACTTTTGGTCATTTCTGATGCTGTTTTTGAAAAGCAAAATTCCAGAAATTAGAACTCTGAACCAAAACCTTAAAACTAAGATCATTTAACACCCACAATCTAGCACTTGAATTGTGGGTATAAACACCCAGGGCTTAATTACAACCTTATAGTTAGAATTAGATTAATGTGTTCTCCACCCATAAGCAAACAGGGAACTCCTTAACATGTTTCATACATGTCAAATGTTTTTATAAAATAAAAAAGGCAAAAATATCACTTAATCAACACAAGCATATAGACATTGAAACAAAAAACAGAGCATCTATTGTATTTTTACCATTCCCCACTTTTCTTCCATTCCCCACTTTCTTTCTCAGCCATAATACATTGCTTGAGGAGAGAAGCCAGTTTCCCTCCACATGCATGTATTTCACATCCTTCTGTGAAATCCTTTGTACCTAAAACTTACCTTTGAAGAAAATTCACAAGTGAAAAGGAAGCCATTAACAGAATTCATTGAGTGCATCAACTATGGTATCTTTCATCTCTTGACTTCAACTTAGGAACTCTGGTGTCATAAATTGAAATACGGGGAGTCTTTTTGTAATAATGTAATGACTCCTCAGACTTCCCTCTTTTATTATTTTGCCTTTGATCAATGTGTCCAGCGTGCAGAACACTTTGAAGTTATACCACTCACTCCACCCTCACTTTCTATCATGATAATTGTCTTTTCCTTCAATCAAAAAATTTAGGCTAATCAATTGCCTTTAAAAAAATAGAAGATATCTTTATTTTTCTCTGTTTCTTGAAAGACAATACTTTTAGCTTCTTATTATTCTGACTGAAAATTTTAGTTTGATGCTCTTTTAATTCCTGATTTCCATCTAAGTTGCAAAATCAGCTGAGAATTCTGAGGTTATAAGGAGGCAGTTAGGCTCCGAGTTAAAGTTTTCAATGAATTGGTTTACTTCAACTTCTCACTTGGACTCACTTTCCCATTATCAGAGTTGTCCCCTCCCACTCTAAATATCCCCCGCTTCCCTAACTTCAGCTACTTCTTATGACTCTTTAGATATTCATTTGTGGTTTAGAACATATGAAAGGATAGCAATACAAAAAGTGACTGGGAGGGCACATGGTCAGTTCTTCCTTCTTGAGTCACGTTTTCATGTGGCTTCCTGACACCACACTCCTCTGGTTTTCCTTCTCACCTCACTAGAAGCCCCTCTGCCTCCTTTGCTGAACCCTTGCCTTCTTTCTGACCTCTTCGTCATGGGACGTATCACTTCTCAGGCTCAGACTGCTTCATCCACATTCAGACTCACTCTGGTCTCATTCACTCACCTGTAATTTAAAACACCGTCTCCCAAATTTACATCTGCAGCCTAACTTCCAAAAATTTCCTAACTTCCCCTAAATTCCAAACTCATTATCTCCATGAGACTATTTGGCATCTCCAGGTGAAGATTTTTTAATCTCATTTTTATTTTCTAAATATATAACACATTTATATGAATCCAAAGTTAAACCTATATAAGAAAGTATATTCAGAGAATGCTCACTTCCATTTACCCATTCTTTTCCTCCCTCTATAGATAATCATTTCTACTAGGTTTTAAGTCACCAATGTTTCTTTTATAAGTAAATGCATATATACTGGCAAATAACTGAAATAAAGCAACTAAATATAAAGTAGTGATAATAGCACAGACATAAATTTTTCTAGTGGCTATAGAATACAGTATTTTCACTGTCTATACCTAGTAGAATAAATTCTAAGGACAAATACAGCTGTAAAGAAAGCTTATATTTCATTAAATATTCTCAGTGGTAATATCAGTATAATTATGTGAAATTAAATGTTTATGCTGTAGAATATACATTTTGAAACCACGTTTTATATACTGTAGATACATATTTTGAAACTATACATTTTGTAGGATAGAGCAAATAATAATTACTTAAGAGAAAACACGCTGGGCACAGTGGCTCATGCCTGTAATCCCAGCACTTTGGAAGGCTGAGGCGGGAGGATCACTTGAGGTCAGGAGTTTTAAGTCCAGCCTGGCCAACATGGTGAAACCTCATCTCTACTAAAAATACAAAAAATTAGCTGGGCATGGTGGCGCGCACCTGTAGTACCAGCTTCTCAGGAAGCTGAAGCAGGAGGAATAGCTTGAACCTGGGAGGCAGAGGTTGCAGTGAGCGAAGATTGCACCACTGCACTCCAGCCTGGATGACAGGGCAAGACTCCATTAAAAAAAAAAAAAAAAGATACAGAAAAGAGAAATGACAATAAAATCATCAAAGAAATCATGTAAAGTTTCTGTAAGGTTAAACTTAAACTGGAAATATCAGTATCACGTCATGACTTTTTTCTTTGTAAAAAATACATATTTCCTGGCTCTGTCCACTAAAAAGACTTCCAAGTAATGACAACTCAATAACAATAAGGATCATAAGGGCCCAGACTTTTGCCTCTAACCGTCATTCCCCACTACAAGGAAGCAGCACTTTTTAGAGGAATGACTGGTATCTGGGGAAAGAAATATGCAAAATAAACCTGAACATCTTGAGCAAGGAAACTAGGTAAGAGTAATGGGGTCACGTCACAAGAGAAACATGAAAGCGTTCCCATTGGCTAAAGATTAAAATTTTTGAATATCTAAAGGGATAATGAATGTGATTGTTTGAAACACGTGGAATATATAAATCCATATGTTCATAGGGATGAAAACAAAGATGGAAAGAAAGTCAGTTCAATGGCCACCACTGAAGGTAACTAGGGCACAAACTACTTACTCTGAAATTAATATTTAAAGGGAAAGAATTAAACATTTATCCTGTCTATCCTAGGTAAACTCCTTTTCCAGGTAACCAAATAGCCAAGTTGTTAAGGAAAAAGTTTTTCCTTACAGAAAAATTCCAGCTAATGAGGTAAGAATGACAGAGTTAGAAAAGCACCTATTTGTAACTCCTAGTAAAATAATCAAGGAAGCCAGCATGCATGGATGAAACAATTAGATAAAAAGATAATGGGAAACTTAACAATGAAAGGACTGAGCTGTCACCACCTGAACCCACTGCTGAATCCCAATGTCACTAAAGTGATAGAGCCAGACACGGTGTGCCTCCTGATGTGATGCAATATGAAATTCACAGCACCATACCGATGTAGCATTCTTGCCCAAAAAGCAGAACCTAAATCTAATTGGGGCTTTAGAGCTAACTTCCAGTTTACAGGAAAAATGGGGGCTAAAGAAACATGTGAAGTAATCCAAAAAAGAGAACAAACAAATTCACAACATGGACATTCTATGGGACAAATTGCCACATTTCTTCAACAAATCACTGTTGGTTGGTGGGTAGGAGATGCCAAGAAGACTACTGTCAGATAAACTATCTACAACTTAATTATATTTTAATTAGAAGAAATTAACTATAAAAAGACATTTTCAAGACAATCAAGGAAATTTGAAGGTGGACTTATTACTGAACAATACTATGGAATTATTGTTAGTTTTGTTAGGTAGGATAAAAGCACTGTAGTTATGTAGGAAAATATCCATACATTTTATAGCTGCACTCTATATTATGTAGACATACGTGAAACAAGTATGGCAAAATCTTGATAATTGTTAATTCTAAGTCGGAGGTAAAAAGGGGCTCATTTTACTATTCTACTTTTGTGCATGTTGGAAAGCTTTTATAATAAAAATATTTAATGGCACACTCCACATAATAATCAAAGCTCTAACTTAAATTTAACATTAACTCTTCTTCTGCCCCAACTAGGGACTGCTGCATGCTGGTGGCTTACAGCTGGAGAAAGAGTTATTGTCCATCTTTTCTTTTTGCCTGTCGATAGTTTTCTTCCTCATTCGGCTGGCCAATTGGTTTCCCATCCCCACTAAGGACAGAGCAAGGTGAGGGGTGAATAAGGTCAGAACTGAGAAGAGGTTAGAAAAGTTCTTATTTGACTGGACTGCCATAAGATGGCTTCGTTCTCTATGTCCTTGGCTGAATCATTCTAGTGGAATTTTAAGTCTCTACAGAGGTCTCACTGCAGGACCCATCAACTTCAACCCTAACATGCAGGGACTGCTTCTCTTTCAGCTGACTAATCTAGATCTCCTTCAATTTCAGCTTCTGACAATATGGCTTCTGACAATATGCCCATAGCAATGTACTCCTGGGCTCCCCTTCCCCTGACAGGCTGCCCTCTGGCAGGATCCCTTTAAAATGACCTCAGGCTAACGTCTTTACCACAGGTTTCACAGCCAGCCCTGGGGCTCACTTCCATTTGCCCTGCTGTGGGAGGTGATACAGTTTATCCAGACTCCGCCCTCCATCCTACAACCCTAGGCCTCCTTAATTCCCTCAGTAATAGATCAGGATTTTTGTCGTTGTCTTGAAGCAAAAAATCATACTCTCCAAGGGGTTTTGTTGAAGCCCTTCTCACCACACTTAAGATGATGCATAGATACACATGAGGGGCAGAGGGACAGGGGATGCACCCCCACAGTTCTCCCAATATAAATTCTCCTCAGAAAATTCTCTCTCAGATTTTACCCTTGAATTTTTTATACACTCAATGTAAGTGAGAGAATTCAAAAGTTATATAACTCGTTTTGTTATATTCTTTGAAATTTTGTGTTTGGATAATTTCTCACAACTCATTTTGACATCTGATATATTTGTTGGTGCTTCAGTTGAAATTCCAGTGTAAAACAAAAGTATGAATATATCATCATCAGGAGGTCAAAGTGGCTTTTTCCTTTTTTAAAGTAACCCAGAAACCACATCCTCTGTCAAATGGGTACACTTCAACAAAGTAGTCCATAATAGCTACCTTGCTTGTTATTATTTTAATTAATAGCAAATGCAGTGTGGTGGTTTTATAATATGGAACCAAAATTTTTTGACACTTCTCCATTAAAAGGTGGGTTGTTTATCCCCTCTTCTTAAACGTGGGTTCTATGGCCACTTGAACAATAAAATATAGTAGAACTTAATACTGTATTTACTTCTAGCAAAGACAGGCTGGCTTTCAGTCCCAAGTCTTTAAAAACTGGCAGCATCCACTTCTGGTCTCTTGCACCGCTTGCTCAATGACTGCTCAGGACACCCAGTCATGATGCTGTGAGGAAGCTAAAGTCACCCCACAGAGTGGCTCACATGGAGAACTAACAGCCAGCATCAATTTGCCAGCCATCTTGAGTAAGACATCTTGGAAAAGGATACTCCAGCCCCAGGTGGGCTGCCCCAAGAACCCTGTATATAGCAGAGACAAGTGGTCCCCACCAAGCTCTACCCAAATTACAGATTCATGAGCAAAACAAGTGGTTATTTTAAGTCATTAATTTTTAGAGAAGTTGGTTACGCCTAAAGCACATACATATAATTTGGGACTCCGCTTCAAGAAGAAAAGTAAAAATTAAAAACAAAATGCTTAGGGGCTGAAGCTTGAGCTCTAGCAGCTTCAAGGTAAATTTAAACATTCTTCGGGATTCTAGAAGAAGAAAAAGGAGCTAAGGAAAAAAAGTTTCATTTAGGCACCTGAATAATTAATAATTTGAATTTTACATGTCACAGTATTAGCTAATAGCAGCTAACTTTACCAAGCACTACATGCTGTTTTAACTGCTTTACATGAAACTCAGTTAATCCTCCCGATAACCATCTAAAATATTGTATAATATAGGTACTATTAGTATGCCCATTGTGAAATGAGGAACCTGAGTTACAGAGGGATTAAATATATTTGCCAAATTACACTTTGGAAATGGCCAGGATATAAACCCAAGCCATCAGAGTCCAGCTCTTATACTCTTAACAAAATTCTAAATATACATTTTCTATTAACAAAGAAATCTTACTAATAGTCACATAGGAAAGATCATTTTCAAAATCACTATATCTATAGCACCTATCGTATTAAAAATACCATCAAATGAAAAGTGCACATTTTACTCTCTTCTCTCTATAATCAAACTCAGTCTCTTATGGGCAGCACAGTCTGTTATTTCCAACATTAATGAATAGAAAAGCCCTTACACCTAGTGATTAACTATGTAATAAGAATGGTCGTATTATATACAATTTCAAACCCACAGTGATTTACCATTTGCAAGGTAATTAGTTGTAGGCCTAGATGTTTTTTGTGGCTATCATGATACCTCAATAGAACAAAAGTAATGAAAAAATGCAAGTATGGGGCCCTAATTCTATGGTTACATTCATCTCCTATGCTGAAAGAAGTGTGCCAGGGGAGGGAGGGAAAAGTTTTTGGTAGCTAGAAGAGTAGGAATGGAATTTCCAAATGTATGGTGCCATGAAATCATAAAGATGTTAAAATATCACTAAAAATCGTTATAAAACAAGTTTTGAGGCTGTAATAAAATGTGAAAGCAGAAATTGCCAGCTCAATGTTTTTTTCAAACTCATGTTAGAGTGCTTCAGTAAAAAAAGAATGAATTAATGACCAATTCCTAATATATATCACTCATGAATATTACTGAGAAATGAAAAATGAGATGAAGTAAAGTCTCTCGGAAGCTAAAAAGCTTCAGGAAAGTCTATTAATCATATATTATACTAAGGTCTCAACTACTAGGTATGCTACTGACTTATAAAAGCTAGGGCATTCTAGTCACCTGAAAGCATGAACAATTTCCAAAGTTTCCCGACTTTACTACTTAAATACTATATAAAACTGCCACACAATGATCAAATTGCTTTACAATAATACTCAAAGATTGTTTCCAATTATTTATACTTTTGGTAGAAAAATAAATCCTAGATAAGTTTTAGAAATATATTTATTATAGTGATGTTTTCAATTTAACACTACCCAATGAAAATACCTAATACAGATGTATTTATGATTGTACATTTATTTATATTAGAAAATTTAAGATACGAAGTGAATTCATTTTAAACTAAGCCAGGCATGGAGGGTTGCGCCTGTGATCTCAGCCACTTGGGAAGCTAAAGGAGGAGGATCACTTGAAGACAAGTTTGAGACAAGCCTGGGCAACACAGAAAGACCCCATATCTTACAATAATGTTTTGTTTTTTAATTAGCTGGGCATGGTGGTGCACACTGATAGTCCCAGCTACTTGGGAGAATGAGGCAGGAGAATCTCTTGAATCCAGGAGCTCAAGGCTGCAGTGAGCAATGATGATACCACTATACTCCAGCCTGGGTGACAGAGTGAGATCCCATCTCTAAAAAAAATTTATCAAAGTAAAAGAGTGGAGTAGGATTTATCAATAACAGAAAATTAAAAAGATCAGGAGTCACTATTCTTATATCAAATAAAACAGACTTTAAACCAATAAAAGTTAAGAAGGACAATGAAAGGTATTACAGAATGATAAAGGGTACAATCTGACAAGAAGCTCTGGCTATCCTAAATGTATACACACCCAACTCTAGAGCACCCAGATTTATAAAACAATATCTTCTTGGCCTAAGAAAAGACTTTACACAACCATACAAAAATAGTGGGAGATTTCAACATTCCACTGACAGTGTTAGACAGATCACTGAGGCAAAAAATTAACAAAGAAACTCTGGAATTAAGCTTAACACTTGAGCAATTAGACCTAATATACATCTACAGAACACTCCACCCAATGACCACAGAATATACATCTTCTCATCTGCATACAGAACACATTCCAAAAAAAAAAAAAAAACAAAACACATGCTTGGTCACAAAGCAAGCCTCAATAAATAAAAAACAACTGAAATCATATACCAAGTACACTCTTGGACCACAGTGCAATAAAAATGAAAAGCAATACCAACAAAACCGCTCCAAATTACACAATACATGGAAATTAAACAACTGACTCCTAAATAACTCCTGGGTGAACATTGAAATTAAAATAGAAATGTAAAAATTATTTGAAACTAATGAGAGTAGAGACACAATTTACCAAAATCTCTGGGATACAGCCAAAGCAGTGTTAAGAAGAAACTTAATAGCCTTAAAACACCTTTATCAAGAAGTTAGAGCCCTGTCTGACAGCTCTGAAGAGAGCAGTGGTTCACCCAGCACGGCATTTGAGCTCTGAGAATGGACAAACTGCCTCCTTAAGTGGGTGCCAGAGCCCCGTGTGGCCTAACTGGGAGACACCTCCCAGTAGGGGCCGACAGACACCTCATACAGGCAGGTGCCCCTCTGGGACAAAGCTTCCAGAGGAAGGATCAGGCAACAATATTTCACTGGTGATGCCCAGGCAAACAGGGTCTGGAGTGGACCTCCAGCAAACTCCAACTGACCTGCAGATGAGGGACTTGACTGTTAGAAGGAAAACTCACAAACAGAAAGGAATAGCATCTACATCAACAAAAATGACATCCACACCAAAACCCCATCTGCAGGTCACAAACATCAAAGACCAAAGGTGGATAAAACCACAAAGATGGGGAGAAACCAGAGCAGAAAAGCTGAAAATTCTAAAAACCAGAGCACCTCTTCTCCTCCAAAGGATCACAGCTCCTCACCAGCAACGGAACAAAGCTGGACGGAGAATGACTTTGACGAGGTGACAGAAGTAGGCTTCAGAAGGTCGGTAATAACAAACTCTCTGAGCTAAATGAGCATGTTCTAACCTATCGCAAGGAAGCTAAAAAAACTTGAAAAAAGGTTAGACGAATGGCTAACTAGAATAAACAGTGTAGAGGAGACTTTAAATGACCTGATGGAGCTGAAAAACATGGCACGAGAACTTCGTGACGCATGCACAACCTTCAATAGCCAATTCGATCAAGGGGAAGAAAGGATAACAGTGATTGAAGATCAAATTAATGAAATAAAGTGGGAAGACAAGGTTAGAGAAAAAAGAGTAAAATAAAACGAACAAAGCCTTCAAAAAATATGGGACTATGTGAAAAGACCAAATCTACGTTTGATTGGTGTGCCTGAAAGTGACAGGGAGAATGGAACCAAGCTGGAAAACACTATTCAGGATATTATCCAGGAGAACTTCCCCAACAGGAAACACAGAGAACACCACAAAGATACTCCTCCAGAAGAGCAACCCCAACACACATAACTGTCAGATTCACCAAGGATGAAATGAAGGAAAAAATGTTAAGGGCAGCCAGAGAGAAAGGTTGGGTTACCCACAAAGGGAAGTCCATCAGACTAACAGCGGATCTCTCGGCAGAAACCCTACAAGCCAGAAGAGAGTGGGAGCCAATATTCAACATTCTTAAAGAAATGAATTTTCAACCCAGAATCTCATATCCAGCCAAACTAAGCTTCATATGTGAAGGAGAAAGCGGGAAGACAAGGTTAGAGAAAAAAGAGTAAAATAAAATGAACAAAGCCTTCAAAAAATATGGGACTATGTGAAAAGACCAAATCTACGTTTGATTAGTGTGCCTGAAAGTGACAGGGAGAATGGAACCAAGCTGGAAAACACTCTTCAGGATATTATCCAGGAGAACTTCCCCAACAGGAAGTTTTACAGACAAGCAAATGCTGAGAGATTTTGTCACCACCAGGCCTGCCTTACACGAGCTCCTGAAGTAACCACTAAACATGGAAGGGAACAGTCGGTACCAGCCACTGCAAACACATGCCAAATTGTAAAGGCCATCAATGCTGTGAAGAAACTGCATCAATTAATGGGCAAAATAACTAGCTAACATCATAATGACAGGATCAAATTCACACATAACAATATTAACCTTAAATGTAAATGGGTTAAATGCCCCAATTAAAAGATATAGACTAGCAAATTGAATAAAGAGTCAAGACTCATCGGTGTGCTCTTTTCAGGAGACCCATCTCATGTGCAAAGATGCACATAGGCTCAAAATAAAGGGATGGAGGAAGATCTACCAAGCAAATGGAAAGCAAAAAAAAAAGCAGGGGTTGCAATCCTAGTCTCTGATAAAACAGACTTTAAACCAATAAAGAAAGATCAAAAGAGACAAAGAAGGCCATTACATAATGGTAAAGGGATCAATTCAACAAGAAGAGCTAACTATACTAAATATATCTGCACCCAATACAGGAGCACCCGGATTCATAAAGCAAGTCCTTAGAGACCTACAAAGAGACTTAGACTCCCACACAATAATAATGGGAGACTTTAACACCCCACTGTCAACATTAGACAGATCAACAAGACAGAAGGTTAACAAGGATATCCAGGACATGAACTCAGCTCTGCACCAAGTGGACCTAATAGACATCTACAGAACTCTCCACCCCAAATCAACAGAATATACATTCTTCTCAGCACCACATCACACTTATTCTAAAATTGACCACATAATTGGAACCAAAGCACTCCTCAGCAAATGTAAAAGAACAGAAATCACAACAAACTCTCTCTCAGACCACAGTGCAATCAAATTAGAACTCGGGATTAAGAAACTCACTCAAAACCACACAACTACATGGAAACTGAACAACCTGCTCCTGAATGACTACTGGGTAAATAACAAAATGAAGGCAGAAATAAAGATGTTCTTTGAAACCAATGAGAACAAAGACACAACATACCAGAATCTCTGGGACATACGTAAAGCAGTGTGTAGAGGGAAATTTATAGCACTAAATGCCCACAAGAGAAAGCAGGAAAGATCTAAAATCGACACCGTAACATCACAATTAAAAGAACTAGAGAAGCAAGAGCAAACACATTCAAAAGCTAGCAGAAGGCAAGAAATAACTAAGATCAGAGCAGAACTGAAGGAGACAGAGACACAAAACACCCTTCAAAAAAATCAATGAATCCAGGAGCTGGTTTTTTGAAAAGATCAACAGAATAGGTAGACCGCTAGCAAGACTAATAAAGAAGAAAAGAGAGAAGAATCAAATAGACTCAATAAAAAATGATATATCACCACCGATCCCACAGAAATACAAACTACCATCAGAGAATACTATAAACACCTCTACGCAAATAAACTAGAAAATCTAGAAGAAATGGATAAATTCCCGGACACATACAACCTCCCAAGACTACACCAGGAAGAAGTTGAATCTCTGAATAGACCAATAACAGGCTCTAAAATTGAGGCAATAATTAATAGCCTACCAACCAAAAAAGTCCAGGACCAGACGGATTCACAGCCGAATTCTACCAGAAGTACAAAGAGGAACTGGTACCACTCCTTCTGGAACTATTCCAATCAACAGAAAAAGAGGGAATTCTCCCTAACTCATTTTATGAGGCCAGCATCATCCTGATACCAAAGCCTGGCAGAGACACAACAAAAAAAGAGAATTTTAGACCAATATCCCTGATGAACATCGATGCAAAAATTCTCAGTAAAATACTGGCAAACGGAATCCAGCAGCACATCAAAAATCTTATCCACCACAATCAAGTCGGCTTCATCCCTGGGATGCAAGGCTGGTTCAATATACACAAATCAATAAACGTAATCCATCACACAAACAGAACCAACGACAAAAACCACATGATTACCTCAATAGATGCAGAAAAGGCCTTCAACAAAATTCAACAGCACTTCATGCTAAAAACTCTCAATAAACTAGGTATTGATGGAATGTATCTCAAAATAATAAGAGCTATTTATGACAAACCCACAGCCAATATCATACTGAATGGGCAAAAACTGGAAGCATTCCCTTTGAAAACCAGCACAAGACAAGGATGCCCCTCTCACCACTTCTATTCAACATAGTGTTGGAAGTTCTGGCCAGGGCAATCAGGCAAGATAAAGAAATACAAGGTATTCATTTAGGAAAAGAGGAAGTCAAATTGTCTCTGTTTGCAGATGACATGATTGTATATTTAGAAAACCCCATCATCTCAGCCCAAAATTTCCTTAAGCTGATAAGCAACTTCAGCAAAGTCTCAGGATACAAAATCAGTGTGCAAAAATCACAAGCATTCCATACACCAATAATAGAGAGCCAAATCATGAGTGAATTCCCATTCACAGTTACTACAAAGAGAATAAAATACCTAGGAATCCAACTTACAAAGGATATGAAGGATCTCTTCAAGGAGAACTACAAAGGACTGCTCAACGAAATAAAAGAGGACACAAACTAATGGAAGAACATTCCATGCTCATGGATAGGAAGAATCAATAACATGAAAATGGCCATAATGCCCGAAGTAATTTATAGATTCAATGTTATCCCCATCAAGCTACCACTGACTTTCTTCACAGAATTGGAAAAAACTACTTTAAAGTTCATATGGAACCAAAAAAGAGCCCGCATTGTCAAGACAATCCTAAGCAAAAACAACAAAGCTGGAGGCAACACACTACCTGACTTCAAACTATACTACAAGGCTACAGTAACCAAAACAGCATGGTACTAGTACCAAAACAGATATATAGATCAATGGCACAGAAAAGAGGCCTCAGAAATAACACCACACATCTGCAACCATCTAATCTTTGACAAACCTGACAAAAACAAGAAATGGGGAAAGGATTCTTTATCTAATAAATGGGGCTGGGAAAACTGGCTAGCCATATGTAGAAAGCTGAAAAATGGATCCCTTCCTTGTACCTTATACAGAAATTATTCAAGATGGATTAAAGACTTAAATGTTCGACCTAAAACCATAAAAACCCTAGAAGAAAACTTCAGCATACCATTCAGGACATAGGCATGGGCAAGGGTTTCATGACTAAAACACCAAAAGCAATAGCAACAGAAGCCAAAATTGACAAATGGGATCTAATTAAACTAAAGAGCTTCTGCACAGCAAAAGAAACTACCATCAGCATGAATAGGCAACCTACAGAATGAGAGAAAATTTTTGCAATCTACCCATCTGACAAATGGCTAGTATCCAGAATCTACAAAGAACTTAAACAAATTCACAAGAAAAAAAACAAACAACCCCATCAAAAAGTGGTCAAAAGGATATGAAAAGACACTTTTCAAAAGAAGTCACTGATGCAGCCAACAGACACATGAAAAAATGCTTATCATCACTGGTCATCAGAGAAATGCAAATCAAAACCACAATGAGATACAATCTCATGCCAGTCAGAATGGCAATCATTAAAAAGTCAGGAAACAGATGCTGGAGAGGATGTGAAGAAATAGGAACGCTTTCAGACTGTTGGTCGGTGGGACTGTAAATTAATTCAACCATTGTGGAAGACAATGTGGCAATTCCTCAAGCATCTAGAACAAGAAATACCATTTGACCCAGTGATCCCATTACTGGGTATATACCCAAAGGATTATAAATCATGCTACTATAAAGACACATGCACACGTATTTTTATTGCGGCACTATTCACAATAGCAAAAACTTGGAACCAACCCAAATGTCCATCAGTGATAGACTGGATTAAGAAAATGTGGCACATATACACCATGGAATAGTATGCATCCATAAAAAAGGATGAGTTCATGTCCTTTGCAGGGATATGGATGAAGCTGGAAACCATCATTCTCAGCAAACTATCACAACAACAGAAAACCAAACACCACATGTTCTCACTCATAGGTGGGAACTGAACAATGAGAACACCTGGACACACAGCGGGGAACATCACACACTGGGGCTTGTCGTGGGGCGGGGGGCTGGGGGAGGGATAGCATTAGGAGAAACACCTAATGTAAATGACGGGTTGATGGGTGCAGCAAACCAACATGACACATGTATACCTATGTAACAAACCTGCACATTGTGCACATGTACCCTAGAACTTAAAGTATAATAATAATAATAGAATCCCACCCTTAAGCAGAGGACTGGAAGCAGTGCTGGGATGTCTTGTCTGAATTGCGCATGGCAATGTAATGAACAGGAAATAAAGAGGGACATTCTTTGATGAGTCTCAGGCTCTTGGGGTTGTGCAACCATTTCACAGGGATCAAGATAAATCACTTTGTCTTCTGCTCCAGTGAGGGGAGGCCTTACTAACCTCGGCCACCCCTAGGGGCACACCAGGAGCAGCAGAGACTGGCTTCCTTGAGTCCAGGCAGCACTGCGACCCTGGAGAATGGTGTTCTGTGCCTAGGAGGCAGATTTGGATCATGCCTGAGAATTCACCAGGATGACCCGCCCCCATGTAAGCCCTCTGGGAATAATCCGAACAGTTTCCACTTGTCAGCCTCCAGTTAGAGGGAGTCTGCCTCTCATGGTCAAAGTTGCCAGGCCTGTAGACAAAACCCTGGGGCAAGGCAGGTCCCCAAAGCCATCGTGGAGACAGGATTGGTCTAGGATGAAGCTTTCACTGTCCATTCATGGGAGGAGAAACCCCTGGAAAATGAAGGCAAGGTAAGCGGCCAGCTGCCTCTGTTTGAAAAGGGCCATCCTGCAATCTGAGATCAGAATTCTTTGACTACTTCCTTTGTATTAAAATATCCCTTTTTACCAGCCTGGCCAATATGGTGAAATCCCATCTCTACTAAAAATACAAAAATTAGCTGGGCGTGATGCATACACCTGTAATCCCAGCTACTCAGGAGGCTGAGTCAATTGAATTGCTTGAATCCGGGAGGCAAAGGTTGCAGTGAGCTGTGATCATGCCACTGCACTCCAGCCTGGGTGACAGAGTGAGACTCTGTCTCAAAGAATAAAATAACATAACACAAAATAAAATAAA
This sequence comes from Pan troglodytes, assembly GCF_028858775.2. Lineage (NCBI taxonomy): Eukaryota > Metazoa > Chordata > Mammalia > Primates > Hominidae > Pan > Pan troglodytes. The sequence continues at coordinate 25,572,541 of NC_072402.2, forward strand.
ATAAAATGTCTTTTTTAAAAGTAAAAAAAAAGTTAGAAAGGTCTCAAATCAACAATATAACTTTGCACCTAAAAAAAACTAGGAAAAAAAGAACAAACCAATCCCAAAGCTACCCACAGAAAAGAGATAACTAAAATTAAAGAACTTAACAAAATCGAGATGCAAAATTCATTCAAAAGATTAATTAAACCAAAAATTGGATCTTTGAAAAAAAATAAATAAAATTGATAAACCCCTGGCTAGATTAACAAAGAAACAGAAAGAGAAGATCCAAATAAGCACAATCTGAAATGACAAAAGTTATATTACAACTGATTCCAGAAAAATATAAAAAATCCTCAGAGCCTAGTATGAACAACTCTATGCACTCAAATTAGAAAATCTAGAGGAAAAGGATACACACCTGCAAGCATAAAATCTCCCAAGATTGAATCAGGAAGAGCTTGAAACCCTGAACAGACCACTATCAACTTCTGAAATTAAGTTAGTGATAAGGAACCTAACAACCAAAATATATCCTGGACCAGATGGATTCACAGCTGAACTCTACCAGACGTACAAGGAACTGATATCAATCCCACTGAAACTAATTCCAAAAATCTAGGAGAATGGGCTTCTCCCTAACTCACTCTATGAAGCTGGCATCAACCCGATATGATTCTATATCTAGAAAATCCTAAAGACTCCATGAAAAGGCTCCTAGAATTGATAAACAATTTTAGTAAACTTTCAGGATACAAAATCAATGTACAAAAATCAGTAGCATTTCTATACACAAAGCTCAGGCTGAAAGTTAAATCAAGAACAGAATCCCACCTATAATAGCCACAAAGAAAATGAAATACCTAAGAATACAGCTAACCAAGGAGGTGAAAGATCTCTATAAGGGGAACTACAAAACATTACTGAAAGAAATCAGATGACACAAATGAAAAAATATTCTATGCTCATGGATTGAAAGAAACAATATCATAAAAAAATCCATACTGACCAAAACAATTTACAGATTCAATGCTATTCCTATCAAACTACCAACATCATTCTTCACAGAATTAAAAAAAAAAACTATTCTGAAATTAACATGGAACCGAAAAAGAGCCTGAATAGACAAAGCAATCCCAAGCATAAAGAGCAATGCTGGAGGCGTCACACTACCAGATGTCAAACTATACTATAAAGCCACAGTAACCAAAACAGCTTGTTACTGGTACAAAAGCAGAAACAAAGACCAATGGAACAAAATAGAAAACAGAATAGAAATAAAGCTGCATACCTACAACCATCTGATCTTTGACAAGGCCAACAAAAACAAGCAATGGGGAAAAGACTCTCTATTCAATAAATGGTGTTGGTATAAACATGCACACATGCTCACATGCACACGTGCACACACACACATGAATTAACAATATCTGACAAATTATGCTTTGGTAAATGGGACTTAATTTTTACTTAATGCCCAGTTCTCAATCAAGTGATTTATTAAATTTCTCTCATTTAAAAAAACAACATTTTAAAACTTCAATAATTTGTCTCAGAAGAAAACAATAATTTATTTCTCATTTTGGCAGTTCATCCAACATACAGTCATAGACTGCATAATGATGTTTCAGTCAGTGATGGACCAGGTATATGATGGTGGTCCATAAGGTTATAATATTGTATTTTTACTACACCTTTTCTAGGTTTAGGTATGTGTAGATACACAAATTCTTACCTTGGTGTTATAATTACCTACAGTATTCAATACAGTAGCATGCTGTACAGGTTTTTAGCCTAGGAGCCATAGGATATACATATAGCCCAGCTGTGTGGTTCATTATACCATCTAGGTTTGTGTAAGTACACTCTATGATGTTTGCATGATGACAAAATCACCTAAAAACACATTTCTCAGAAGATATCCTCATCCTTAAGCAATGCATGACTGTAATTTAGAAAGTCTCCACCAAAAAGACAGAAGCCATCAGGGAATGGATTCAGTGGGAATCAGATAATATTCAACCACATTTCTGATTTTAGCAATATCCTGGAGAGCTCAATCATTATGCCAACCAATACCATACTTCCTTTCTTAGGAAAAGCTACATCCCAGTGCTGAAGGGAAAAACTGTGAATTGGAAAGCATTACTTTATTGTGTTTCCTCACAATCTGGTGGCCTTAAATTTCTTACTTAATTAGTAGATCTATACACGGAGAGATCTAAGGGAAACCTTCAAGCCATCTGTGATGCATTTGCCCCATAACTTGATCCTGAGTTTAACAAAATATATAGAAGAATGGGGACAAATTCCTTTTAAATGCCACCTGTCTGTTTTATCCACCCTTCCTGGTAGGTGAGGAAGGGCATGAATACATTCTCTGACGTATCCTTCCTCCTATCCAGTCCATTCTAATTCCAATTTCCCCCAATTACTTTATTTTCTCCTCTCTCACAGTACAGGAGATCCTTCCCTTTTCCAAGGCTAGTCCCAAAACACGTATCCTACAGTCTCAACTTTTTTCCTTTGAAAATTATTCACTCTTTTTTCTCTACATCCATCAAAGCATAATTTGTTAGATATTGTTAATTCATGTGTGTGTGCACGTGTGTGTGCGTGTGTGAGCGTGTGTGCACATTTATACCAACACCATTTATTGAATAGACAGTCTTTTCCCCATTGCTTGTTTTTGTTGGCCTTGTCAAAGATAAGATGGTTGTAGGTATGCAGTTTTATTTCTATTCTGTTTTCTATTTTGTTCCATTGGTCTTTGTTTCTGCTTTCGTACCAGTTCATTCACATGTATTTGGTGAATGAATGGATGACTGGATGGATGACATATTCTTCAGAAGAACTTTTTTATTTTATTTTATTTTATATTATTGACATCAAACCTGCTTAAATACAGAAGTCATGCAAAAGGTCACCAAGTACTTCTGACACCCTCTTTAAATGCCTCCTTTATCCTTCATTTAACATTGTTTTGCTGCTACCCAAAACAAGAGCTTATCAACATACATCCACTGTTATTGCCTTTATTAATTTGCTCTCTTCTGCCCATTCCAATCAGCCTTCTCTACATTACCAACAGAACAGTCTTCAAAAGACTATTTTTATATCAGTCTGTAGTTCAAAATCTGACAGTGATTCCATAATGTCTAACAAGAGGTAGAGGGAAGCCCTAATGTTTGCTCTGAAAATCCAAACCAGTGCAAATGTCAGGGTAAGGACCTCCTAAAATCCTCTGCTCCATAAAAATAATGAGAAAACTAGCAAAAACTGTCAGAATCAATGCTTGCAGAACTTCAGAAATTAACCAAGGGCTTGCAGGATTCCAAGGAGCATTTATTAAAGAAATACAGCTGAATCTCCAGGAAATCAGTGAACTTTATTACATTTAAACTTGACCTATTCCCACACAACTCTCCCAGCCTCCAAAGTCACCTTAAAAACTAACAGCCTGCAATCACAGTTAAAACCAGCATCCTGGCAGCCACTGAAGGGAACAGAATGGGGTAGGAAAGCCATCAAAGCCCAATTCACAGAGTTGTCATTGTTTGATCTATCTAGTGGTTTCTTGAAGACTTCGCTCACCACAGTATCTTTATTTGACGTGACTCAAAGTTTGCCCAGTATTTGAAAGCCTTTTCCTTAGAGGCACTTGTCAAAAATGTTTATAGACAATTATGTAACATAATAGCTGCCAGAGGTAATAGATAACAGCTGGGAAAACAATAAGCTAACTAAAAGCTTAAAAGGGAAGACTGGGCAATGAGACATTTATTGCAAATTTAAAAATTTCTGACATATTCCTAGAACCTAGAAGATGACACACAAGTATAAGGCTGTGCACACGTTCATGAAAAACCTGTAAAAGCCCTACATTCTCACCTCTGGCTGGTTTTGAGGCTGTGTGCAAAAAGGAAGTGAAGGTTAGGCAGAGTTGAAAATTTTCTGGCTGAATGCTAAAGGTATTCTTCAACACGCACATGGAGCTCCCGAGCAAAAACTGGGAGACTTACTGTTTCCCAGGATTTAAGAAAATCTCTGTCCACTCATTAGCTGACCACTAAGCTAACCAAGCAGAGACTGCAATGACCACACATAACAAAGAGTACATACTTTAAAAAGACTTCAGAAAATTCACTAAACAAACAACAATAAAATCAGGGACAACAACAAACCCTAGGAAGAGGGAGAATCTGAACTTCAAAGCCATACAGTTTCTTAAAAAAGAAAAATACCAAGCATGGAAAGAAACAAGAAAATATGAGCAATACACAGGAAAAAAGTAATCGATAAATACTGTCCCTGGAGAACATACCAGATGTTAAGACTTACTAGACAAAGACTTTGTATCAACTGTTTTAAATATATTCAAAGAACTAAGGGAAATCATGTCTATATAAACAACAAAAAGTATAAAAATGATTTCTCATCAAATGAATGATATCAAAAAGATAGTTTAAAAAAAAAAACAGAAATCTGGAGTTGAGAAGTAAAATAACTACATTGAGAAATTCACAGAGGGGCTCAACAGCTGATTTAAGCAGCCAGAAGAGTGAATCAGTGAACATGACAATAACTGAAATTACCCAGGCTGAGGAACAAAAAGACAAAATAAGGAAGAAAGATGAACAGAGCCTCAGAGTCCTATAGGACTCCATAAAATATACCAACATAGGCCTAGTGGAAGTCCCAGAAGAAGAAGACTAACAACAGAAAGTAGTTAAAGAAATATGGCTGAAGAAATAATGGCTGAAGGCTTCCCAAATCTGATTTAAAAACATTAATCTACATATCTAAGAAGCCCAGTAAACTCTAAGTAAAATAAAAACAAAGAGATCCACATGTAGACATATACGAAACTGCCAAAGCAAAAGACAAAGAGAGAATCACGAAAGAGGAAGGAAGAAGAAAATTATCACATAAAAGTGATATCCTGATTAATATCTGATTTCTCCTCTAGCCTAGGAGGCTAGAAGGCAGTGATGTATTCAAAGTGCTGAAAGACAATAAACCAAGAATACTATATGCAACAAAATTGTCATTCCAAAATTAAGAAGAAATTAAGACTTTCCTGGATAAACAAAAAGTGAGACACTATGTGGTTAGCAACTTTCCTTTCCAGAAATACTAAAAGGAGTCTTTCAGGGTGAAATGAAAGAACATTAGAGAGTAACTTGAATCCACAGAAAAAAATGTAAAGCGCCAGAAAAGGTCACATGACAGATAAATATAAAAGATGGCATAAATGTACTTTTATTATAACTACTTTTAGCCTCTCTGATTGAAAAGACAACTACATAAAGCAATAATAATAGATCTGTGCTAAAGAGTATATACTGTATAAAAAAGGAATTTGTACCACAATAACAGCACAAAGCAGGGGCAGAAATGAAACTATATAGGAGCAAAATTATTGCACGCTATTGAAATTAAGTTGTTATTAATCTGATCTAGATTATTATAGGTTAGGATATTAAATGTAATCCCCAGGGTAACCAATAATAAAATTAATGAAAAGAATATAATAAAAGAAACAACCACAAAATTAAAATGATATACTAGAAAATATCTATGTAAAATAAAAGAAGGCAGTAAAAGAGGAACAGGGGATGAAAAGGGACATAGACTCAAAAAACAAATAGCAAAATGGTAGACATCAATCCTACCTTATCAGTAATTACATTAAATATTACTGGATTAAATACTCCAATTAAAAGGCAGAAGTCATTAGAATGAATTGGAAAAAATGACCTAACTATATGCTCTTTATAAGTGATTCACTTTAAACTCAAAGCCACAAACAGGTTGAAACCAAGAATGAAAAAAAAAAAAAAAAATATATATATATATATATATATATATCATGCAAACAGAAACCAAAAGAAAGCTGAAGTGACTATATTCATTACTATGGTCTGAATGACCTCTCCAAAACTCATATTGAAATTTAATTGCCATTGTAACTAACGGTGTCGAGAGGTAGGACCTTTAAGAAGTGATTACATTATGAAGGCTTTGCCCTCATGAATGGAACAATACTGCTATTAGGGGGGTGGGTTAGTCATCACAGGAGTGGCCTCCTGATAAAAGGATAAGTTTGGTCTAATTTCCCCTCTCTGTCTCACATGCTTGTTTGCCCTCTAACTTTCCATCCTGGAATAACATAGCACAAAAGCCCTTGCCAGATACCAGAGCCAAGTTCTTGGACTTTCCAGCCTCCAAAACTGTAAGTCAAATAAACTTCTATTGCTTATAAACTACCCAATCTCTGGTATTCAGAAAATGGACTAAGACACTAATATTGGACAAAATAGACATTAGGACAGAAAACGTTGCTACAGACAAAGAAGGATATTTTACAAAGATAAAGGGCTCAATTTATCAGAAAGATGTAACAATTGTAAACCTACAGGCACATAAAAAGCCAATCCCAAAACACATGAATTAAAAACTGACCAAATTCAGGGGAAAAACAGACAATTTAACCATTATAGTTAGTGACTTTAGTACCCCATGTTCAATACTGAATATAACGACTAAAGATTAACAAGAAAAGGGAAGAGTTAAAAAATACTGTAAACTAACTAGACCTATACACATCTATAGAACACTTCACCCCACAACAGCAGAATACATATCTTATCAAGTACACATGAAGCAGTCTCCAGAAGAGATAATATGTAAGGTCCTAAACCAAGTCTCAATAAATTTAAAGAACTTTAATCATACAAAGTATATTCTCCAACCATAAGAGAATGAGATTAGAAATTAATAACAGAAAAAAGTGCAAAATGTACAAACATGTTGAAATTAAACGGCACACTCCTAAATGACCAAAGGATCAAAAAAGAAAGCACATGTAAATTAGAAAATAATTTGAGATTAATGAAAATAAAATCAGAGCATACCAAAACTTATGGGATGCACCTAAAGCAATGCTTGGAAGAGAATTTACAGGCACAAATGCATATATTAAAAAAAGGAAAGATCTCAAATAAAGAACCTAAACTGCCACCTTAAGAAAGTAGAAAAAAACAGGCAAACTAAACCCAAATCAAGCAGAAGGAAACAAAGAAAAAATATTTGAGTGGGAACAAATAAAATATAGAATAGAAATACAACAGAGAAAATCAACAAAAGTAAAAGTTGGTTCTTTGAAAAGATAATAAAAGGGACTGGGCATGGTGGCTCACGCCTGTAATCCCAATACTTTGGGAGGCCGAGGCGGGTGGATCACTTGAGGTCAGGAGTTTGAGACCAGCTGGCCAACATGGTGAAACTCTGTCCCACTAAAAATACAAAAATTAGCTGGGCGTGGTGAGGTGCCTGTAATCCCAGCTACTCAGGAGGCTGAGGCAGGAGAATCGCTTGAACCCAGGAGGCGGAGGTTGCAGTGAGACAAGATCGCACCACTGCACTCCCACTCCCGCCAGGGTAACAGACCAAGATTCTGTCAAAAAGAAAAAAAAAAGATAACAAAACTGACAAAATTTTGGCTAGATTAAGAAAAAAGGGAAGAAGATTTGAATTACTAAAATGAGAAATTCAAAAGGGGTCATTGCTACCAACTTTACAGAAATAAAACTGAGTATATAAAGCATGACCATGAACAATTACATGCCAACAAACTAGATAACCTAGAAGTAAACAAATCCCTAGGAAGATACGAACATCCAAAATTGACTCAAAAAGAAATTAAAAATCTGAATATGCCCACAACAATTAAATAGATTGAATTAGTAATTGCAAAACTTACCATGAAGAAAGTCCAGGACCAGATGGTTTCACTGGTGAATTCTACCAAATGTTTAAGGAATAATTAACATCAACCCTTCACAAACTTAAAAAAATATATATAAAACACAAGACTTCCCAAACCATTTTATAAGGCCAGTATTACCCTGATACTAAAACCAGACAAAGACATTATGGAAAAAAAGAACCAAGAAAAAAACTAAGACAAGTATCCCTTATGAATATTGACACAAAAACTCTTAACAAAATACTAGCAAACCAAATCCAGTAACATATAAAACAAATTATACACTATATAACCAAATTAGATCTATCCAAGAATGCTACATTGGTTCACCATCAAGAACCAATTAATGCAATGTACCAAATTAATAGAAAAAAAGCAGAGGGAATCACATGATCATCTCAAAAGACACAAAAAAGGCGCTTGAAAAAAATCAACATCTTTTTATTATACAAATTAGGAATAAAGGGATAATTCTCCAATCTGACAAAGGGTATCTATAATGGGTATCCACATCATACTTAATGCTGAAAGACCAAAAGTTTTCTCTCTAAGATCACAGGACAAGACAAGGATCTCAGCTCTCATTATTTCTATTCAGCACTTTACTGGAAGTTCTAGGCAGGACAATTAGGCAAGAAAAAAAATAAAACGTATCCTTGGAAAAGATAAAGTAAACTATCTCTATCTACAGATGACATGATATTGTATATAGAAAATCCTAAAAACACCATACATAAAAAAATAAAAGAGTTCAGCAAGATTACAGAATACAAAATCAATATACAGTAATCAATTGTTATTTCTATACACTAGTAATGAAGAATTCAAAAATAAAATTAAGAAAATAATTGCATTTACGACATAATTAATAAAACAATAAAATGCTTATGAAGAAATTTAACAAAATATGTAAAATAATCAAGACTGTGAGGTACTGGCAGAAAACTAGATCAACGAAATAGAGTTGAGTCCAGAAATAAAACCATACATTTATAGTCAATTAATTTTTGACAGTGAAGCCTAGCCAATTCAATGAAAAAAGAATGATTTATTCAGCAAATGGAACCTGGATAATTGGATATCTATGTGCAAATGAAGGAAGCTTATATCATATTAAAAATTAACACAAAATGGAATAAAAACCTAAATGTAAAAGCTAAAACTATAAAACTCTTAGATGAAAACATGGGTATAAATTTTTGTGACCTTGTATCAGGCAACAGTTGTTTAGCTGTGACACCAAAAGTATAAGCAACCAAAGGAAAGTTAAATAAATTAATTCAACAAAATTAAAGACATTTTGCTTCACAGGACACATCAAGAAAGTAAAAAGACAACCCACACAATGAAAAAAATTGCAAATGATATATCTGATAAGGGATTAGTATCTAGAGTATGCGAAGAACTCTTATGACTCAATAAAAAACAAAAACAAAAAAAATCCTATTTTTAAAATGGGCAAAAAACCTGAATAGCAATTTCTCCAAAGGAGATACCCAAATGACCAACAAGCATATGAAAAGGTTCTCAACATCATTAGTCATTAAGGAAATACAAATCAAAACCCGAATGAGATACCACTTCACACCGAATAGGATGGTTAACATAAAAAGACAGAGAGAAATCGAAACTCTCATACATTGCTGGTGGGCATATAAAATGGTAAACACACTTTAGAAAACAGCTGGAAATTCTTTAAAAAATGAAGCACAGGGTGACAATATGACCTAGCAATTCCACTCCTAGATGTGCCACCACGAGAACAAAAAACTTATGTCAGCACAAAAAAACTTGTATACAAATGCTTAAAGCAGCATTATTTATAATAGTCAAAAAGTAAAACCAATGCAAACACCCATCTATTTATAAATGCATAAATGAAAGGTGGCATATCCATACTCTGGAATATTATTTGGCATTTACAAAAGGATTGAAGTATTGCTACATGGTACAACATGGATGAATCTTTAAACCATCATGCTAAGTGAAAGTACACACAAAAGGCCACATATTGTATGATTCCATTTATACAAAATGCCCAGAATAGGCACATCTATAGAGATAGAAAATAGATTACTGGTTTCCAGGAATTGGAAGGCAGTGGAGAAAGGTGGGATAGAGAGCAAAAGCTAATGGGTAGAGAGCTTCTTTTGGAGGTGATGAAAATGTTTTGGAATAGACAGTGGTGATGGTTGCACAACTTTTTTTTTGAGATGGAGTTTTGCTCTTGTTGCCCAGGCTGGAGTGCAGTGGCGGGATCTCAGCTCACTGCAACCTCTGTCTCCCGCGTTCAAACAATTCTCTTGACTCAGCCTCCCAAGTAGTTGGCAATACAGGCGCCCGCCAACATGCCCAGCTAATTTTTTTGGATTTTTAGTATAGACAGGGTTTCACCATGTTGGTCAGGCTGGTCTCAAACTCCTGACCTCAGGTGACCCGCCCACCTTGGCCTTTCAAAGTGTTGGGATTACGGGAGTGAGCCACCACGCCCAGGCCACAACTTTTTAAATATATTAAACGCCATGGAAATGTGTACTTTGAAAGGTGATTGTTTTTCATATGTGAATTATCTATCAATTTAAAAAACAATCAAACCTTCTCTGCACTTCCAGCTATCTCTTTCTCTTCTTTCAACATTTCCAGTCAGGTTAATCTAATATGTGTCTGGGACAAGACACTTGTATTATTCATGCTTCTGCACCTTTAATCTAAGCTAGTCTCAGTCCTCTCTACCTTTTTCCACTCCCTTTCTTCCACCATTTTTCAAAGTCCCAATCAAGTCCCACTTTTTCCAGAACACTCTCCAACCTTAGCTTACTAGTCTGCCAGAGAAGGAACAAGCTCTCTTCGTTTCATTCCTGCTCATCAACACTGTTGAAATTAGTTAAATAAAACTAATGATTCTAACTATAACTGTAACAAAAGCTTTATAATCGCAGATTGGAAATATAAATGAAAATCAATTCTTTCACATATGTTCTCGAAATTATACTGATCACTTGTAAGACATATCTAAAACACTTCTTTCTATTATGGCTTCTTTCAGTTAAACATTACTTGAAGAATGAAAAATGTATTATTTTACTTCCAAATAATTACACAAGTACATCTATGCAAAAACAGTGTTACACCAAAAGATGAGCTACACTGAATTGCTGGTCCATGACATGGATTACAGGAAAATATCATCCTAATTACCCTAACAAAAGGATTACCATACCATACAGTGGCTCCCTCAGAGAAATACGAGTGTATACATGAAGTATATTAATACTACCTAATTGTCAAAATTCACGACTAAAGAAGCTGACAAAAATCTTATTTTCAATTAGCACACACTACAAAACCTTTATTTCCACAATATGCCTCAGAGCACTTATTCATTTGTTGTAACACTTAAGAATCTTTTCTCTTTTAAACCTATTCCCAACAAAATTCTTTCTGGCATAAAGGAATTGCACCTTCTTTGTTAATTTTGAGTCATGTTAACTGAATTAATCCCAGTATGTATGCCCTATGCTTATTGTGCATACTGCATGAGAAACCATTAACAGTGCACACAATGACTTTTTGGAGTTGCATTTTATTTGAAGCTATTGTATGTCTTTCAACCTGTGCCACATTTCAATAACGACTATTTATAATTACAGTCATCCCCTTATTTGCTTGGTATTTCATTTTCCTTGCCCTATGGCACCCTACAGTTGAAGGCAAGGAAAACTCTCTGTTGATTAGTTATTTAAGACCAGCAACAATAACTATGCTGGAGAGAAGGCTACTTGGAAAGGATTACATAAGACCTAGCACTCAACAGCCTCAGACAGAGCAGCAAATTATAAACCCAAGTACTTCGTTGCATGTAACCAAATTGGCTAGTTGAAATGCTAATTGCCTTTCAGCAAAACTGAAGACAGACAGGGGACCTTGTGCTTCAGAGAATGAAATGCATTTTTACTCCACTTCTATACCATTGTCTTGCTGAGAATCATTTGAAATCTATTCATAAAGGTAGCTCTTTCCCTAACCTTTAAAATGTGGGAAATTTATTTGGCCCCTACCAGCACCTCAGACATGCTGATGTGCCAAGATGCGAACAGATGGTTGGATTAAAGCCATGTTAAGCCCCTAATAAAGTGAAGCATGAAAAATCTCTATGCTCAAATGTATAGTATAAACCAAGAAAATATGCCTAGGGAAAGAAGTTTTGAATAACAAATAGATTTATGAAATTAAAATAACCAGAAAACATAATCTTCAAAACAAATATTTTCAATGTAATTACATCCGAATGCATACAGAAAGAGCTATTGTCTCTCTCAAAGAGATGCCCCAACTTTTCTTTATACTTAATAATTTTGTGAGTATTACTTCAAGACTCATTTATGGACAATGATTCCAGCAGCCAGTATTTCCCTTTAATATAAAAGAGGGTCCATTCTAGGTTTTCAGAATCCTGAATAAATGAATGAGAAATGCCCTATCAGCATCTTGCCCTGGCTTTGAGGTAAAGCCAGACTTACGCCTGACTGCACCAGAAAAGGGCCCCGTGACCACCTGCCCAGCAGCTGGGGGAGGGACTTGGTCTGGTACATTTTTAAGTGTATAGTGTGTCACAGTAGAATCGGAAAACACAGCCTTTGTATTACCACAGCCGCTTGTGCCTCAGCTCCACCCTTCTCCTCCTCTGCCACACCTCACTCAGGGCAACAGAGCTGGGGTGCTGTGGCTTCATGTGTGGCCTAAGATCCTGGCATATTGGAGAACCCTCCATGCATGCAAAAGATGCTCCCTGTGCTCCCAAACCTACCTTGTGAAAGGAAAAAATTAGGCATACGATGTGAGGAAATCAACTTTCTGTACTACTCCATTCTACATGGAGTAGACTCTAGTTTATTAGTAGTATGTTTATCTTCATTGCTCAACAAATATCTTTATTTACATAAAGTCTGAACTGCCCAGGAGTAATGGAATACTAAAACTAAATAGAACTTTACTGTAAATGGTTTCAATAAATAATTCAGCTCTCACCCTGATTCGACAGGAGTTAAGAGAAGAAAGACCTCTCTGGCTGGCTGTTCACCAAAACCTTTAGACTGGGGAGGTTCTGGTGATTTTTTCATTATTTCTTTACTGTCTGAATTTCCTGCATGACTTTGCATTATCTTTGCACTCAGAAAAAAAGTTATTTCCAAATCAAAAGAACAGAGTGGTGGGGAGGTAAATTGAACTGTGTGTGATACTTAGCTATGCGATTTGTCCCCCCAAAATCAGGGAAATACACATCCAAATCTCTCCATGGTAACACACTGCATTTTATAACCAAATTAAATAATTATCTAAGAAGCTCATTACACTTTGTAAGCATCATAAATTGTCTAGTTGCCCTCTACATGAAGTGAAAAATGGTGATGGCATTGTGCTTCCACTGTGTAGATTTCAGACCTGGTGCATAAAATAATGACTTATCAAAGGCAAATAGGCAACAAAGCAACTTATTCAATAGGTTAACCACTATGCTGAACCCTATAGATACTATATAAGAGAAATATATAATACAATCACTGTCTTCAAGGATTTTGCATCCTAATTGGGGCAACCTTGAAATTTTAAATAAAAGTAGGGCAGCAATATAAGAAACGGCATGAGGTGGCATTTGTTTGAGTGACAATAAATCAAACAATTAATAACCAAGTTTACCTATTAGGATACTTCTTACCTAATAGTTTATGAGAATGTATAGGTGACTAAAATATGTGGCCTTAAGTGCGTCTCTTAACTGTTCTAGGTCTCAGTTACCTCAAATATAAAATAAAGAGGTTGGTTTAGTTTGGCTCCAAGTCTCCTTCCAGTGCTTCAAGATTTCATGTTACGTTCACAGCCTAAGAATTTCAGAACAATGAACGATCACACATTCAATCTAAGATAAAAAGTATTTTTTTGTGGGTCCTCCCAGGGCATAGATCTCTCTGCCTCGGTTTCTTCATTTGCAAATCAGGATAATACAATTTAATTCATGATCCAATATAAAATTATACTAATAAAGGGCTTAAGAGAATTCCTGGCATACAACGTATATTCAATAAATGTGACATACTATTATGATTCATCATAGGATATGAACAAAAGAGTTTAGTCACAGCTAATTCTACTCTGAACACCCTTTTCCCTTGGGTGTAAGCATTTTTGTCTCAAGCATGAGTACCTTCAAGTAGAAAGACATCTGACACACTTAATACCAGCATTTGCTTAATACTAGCTTCTGCCCTCTCACATTTTTTCTAGCAGTTATATTTATTACCATAAAACCATTTGTGTTACAAATATATCTCATATGATCACTTTCTGAGAATACAACTGGCATTCAATTAATAAATATACAGCATAAATATGTAACTTATTAAGATATAATAAATGGAGACTGACACAGCACTTATATATTTAATGGTATGAAGACTCAGTGTTACATAATTTACCTTTGCCCCATTATAGACTCTTATAGTAGTCCAAGATTACTTCAGTTTATAGGCAATTTTAGCTTTTAATCATCCCATTCAGTATAGTATAGGTCCTAAGAGCATTTGGAAAAAATATTTGACCCAGTTCTTATAAACTGGAACTCTGGGCAAGGAGCTTAAACTTTTCATTCTTCAGTATCATTATCTATAAATTGGGATATACTACTATTCAATTTATGGTGGTATTGTGTTAAATAAGATAACCTATGTAAAGGGTTTCTAAGAATTCACTACATAGCAGGCATTCATTAAGGAGTGACTGCTATATTTATTCATCATGGAAATGAGAAAATGGAGATAGGATTCAGTCGTACTTCAGTTGTAAATTTTTAAAGTCTGTGTATCTTGGTTACTTCTTCTAAAAGTAATAATTTGAGAGATATAATATTTTTAGCTGAAATAAACCTTTGCAATCACCTAGTCCAATTACTTTATTTTATAAATGAAGAAACTAATGCCTGGAAGGATGGGTGAATGTCCGAAGTCATTGTGTGTTAATGGCAGAGCCAGAAAATTATACCTAATCACATATATTTAATATATTTTATTATAACACAGTTCAGAGTATATTTGACATCTCCCTGTAACCTACATTTTTCTCAAATTATATAGGCGGAATAGTTCGCCACTTACTCTATGAAATTAACCCAGAATAAATTATTGGTGCTCATTTGTATCCTGCCTAAGATATCATTTTTTCTCTTCCTTATGATCTTTTGGGGGTTTTTGTTGTTGTTGTTGTTTGATCTAATTATTTTGATAAATGACACACAAAGGGAGAAAAAACACTTTAGTAATTTAAAGTAATCATAACTTCAGTAAGAATTTCTAATCATGCTGTATTAGTTAAGGTATATTTTTGACTTTCATCCTAATTCTCAGTAATTATGCATCTTTAAAATTTGATATCAGTTTCTAAAAGAGTGTACAGCATACTAGTAAATACATTACACACATTTTAAAGGCTGTGGATTTCATGAAGTGGGAAAAGTTGGTTTAAAACAAGTTACATAGGATAAGTTAACACACCTTAAAATCAATTTTCCCCTGACGAACACTGCTATAATTTCTTGATTTTAAGAAAAAAATCAATTTTGAGATAGTTTTTAAAATTAAAAAGTTGTAAGTTTTTAAATATATATACATATACACATTATTCTATAGCTCCATGTTAATCCCAAGCTCCCTAAAATCAATATATTTCACTGAAATTCTTCGACGCAGTGGTTATTTTGGAACACAAACAAGTCTCCTTAAGTTTATCTCACCCTTCCCATTATCAATTATTACCTATGGCGCACCGTTCTTGGTCTGTTATTTTTCAGCTAGACTTTAAAATCAAAGCTAGGTAGGGTTCCGGTTTCAAACAGGCAGAAAAAGAAGAAAATAAACTCTTCACTCTGCTCATTCACTTCTCACCTTCTTTGAGATCAGACATCTTTGGAAAGGGCGGGTAGGGGGTGCAGGAACCTAACGCTCCCTGCAAAACCGCAGCCTTGGACAGAACCGACGCGGGCAGCTATGCCCCATTACCCGCAGGCCGCGGCGCCGGGTGCGCGCCCAGCCTCCCTGGGCCCGGCTGTGGCCCGCCCTCCGCGCCGCCCTCGCCGCCCACCTGCAGCAACAGGTGCTGATGCTGAGGCGCTCCCCTGGGGCTCAGCGATGCTCGCAGCACCACCCCTCAGCCATAGCCTACCTGGCCCCAGGAACACCGACATCCGCGCGCTCCCGGCGGTCCCCGCCGGCCCTCCACACACCCTCGCTCTGCCTCTGACTCCCGTCCGTACTCCTTGCCCGCGCTGCTGATTCTTACTACCACTACCGGATCAGGAGGAGGGCTCCATCCTCCTCCCCTTTCTCCCCCTCCCTTGCCTCCTCCCTCTGCATCCTCGCTCTGCTCCAATAGGACCCATGGCTCCCGGGGCAGCGCTCACCTGACCAGCGGAGCGGGGGTGGCCGCCCCGGGCAGCGCACTCTGCTCTGCGCAGCGGGCAGCCAGGTCCGCGCTCTGGCGTCGGGAACACCCTGCCTTGGCCATCCCTAATGGACTCTTCCAGCAGCCAGGCGCCTAGGCTGACCTGCCTCGGCTTAGGAGCGCGCGAGTCTTGCCTCTGCCTGCGCGTCCCAATGTAAGTGCGCGGTCAGCGCTTTCTAATCGTCTCCTTTGGCTAAACTTTCTAGTTGCCCCCTTCGGCACAAGGAACTCACCATGGACAGTGGTGCACACTGCCCTGGGTACTCCACTGTAAGCAATTCCTAGTTTTCTTTCAGGGAAAAAAACCCATTTACTGAGTCTTTTTCCGTTCCTAAGAGAATGTTTCGTTTCACGTTTACCGAAGCTCTCCCTAAGTTTACCCCATAAGAATTTGAGCATAAATTGATGAAATATTAGAAAGGAAGGATCTACCCTCAACTGAACTTACAAAGCAGGGATTGAGGTCAACATCTGGGATAAATTGTCTGTCTCCTCATTTATAAAATAGGATTATTAATCACTCATAAGGCTGTTAGGAGTAGATGAATGAGACTGTGTGAAGTGCAACTCTTTACAGTACACCTGGCACGTGGTAAACCCTCAGCAAATGTTGCTTATCTTTCCCAGTACACAAAGGTAAAGGCTCAATGTCAGACCATGCCATCAGCAATGTGCACATCCCCGCCTGCACCAGAGATTTTTAAAGCAAATGCAGCATTATTAGAATCACGGAAGTTTCAAACTGGGAGCAAAGAGAAAGATTAGCACTCCCACAGCAACTCACCGCTTTTTATAGAAAAAAAAAAAATGGGTTCTCAGCCTCCTCATTTTAAATGCAGCTCACACAAGTACTCTTCTTAATTGGAATAGGAATAACTAGATACTTTGTGTTACATACTGCCGTCCAGGGGCACTCATTTAGCGTTATTATGAGCTGTTGCTGAGCACCTCCTCTGAAAGCTGCAATACTCAAACAGCTGGGTATCAAACGGCAAGTTTGTTGAGACTAAATGATTCTTATACAGAAACCGTGTGGGAATGCAAATGACACATCAAGGCGCTGCAAAAGGTGGGGAGAATAGCAACCTAGGTGATCCAGGAGATTGAACAGCTTTCCTGTGAGGCTCAACAACAAAGGTCGGACCTGGGTCTGGAGGCTTTAAATCCACGAGCATATCAACGGAGTAGACACAGACAGACATGCTTACTAAATCCTGCCATATATGAACGGTAACTTCAAAGCAACTTAAAGTGAAAACTGTGAATCAATTATCCATGTAGTCACATGTAAAACAGAAAACAATAACAGAAAAATGTTTTCTTCCTGATTATTTAAAACGTCTTACTAAAATGTATATTCAACCCACAGTGTTGTTTTATTAGCATTTGTAAAGGCTTTATTTGTGGCTAAATACCCTGGCAAAGTCAACGTCTACCAACCAAATATTCCATCTTAATTTTTGTTTCACCAAGTCCCATGATTAAACACATTCCCCACAACTGGACTTCCTCAGCTTGCATATTTACTTTGTGTATGACATTACCCTAGGCACTGTGATGAGTAAATGAAAATTTACACCCTCACCCAATCTACCTCAGGGAACTAGGTAATTAACAATTATTACTAAGTGTTTAGGAAGCAGAAGACTCTGTAAGGCACTGTGGGAAAAACAGTGATCTCTAAAACCACCCTAAGTTTATTAATTTGCACTCTTTCTGGGGTGAAAGTTAATCAACCGAAAAGCAGAATATGCCATGCAAAAAACAAGCCACTCAAGTGCTAGAAATCTCTAGGAAGAAGAGAGTGTATGGATTGCTGAAGGCTTCTCCAAAAAGCTTTGCTTTGAAGAATAAAACCACAAGAAACAACATAGTTGGTAATTGTGGTACAAATACTTGACAAAGTAGTGTAGATACTCTCAAATGCTGAAATTATTAAACAAATGCTCATTGAACTTAAATCCAAACTTCTTAACATGGACCAAGAGACCTCACATAATTCTATTTCTCTTTTTTTCTCCAACCTCATCTAGTACCACTTTCCCTCCATTTCACTGTATTCCTATCACACTGACGCTTCTTTCTTTGTCTCAACCACAGCAAAATCATTCCTGCCTCCAAGACTTTGCACAAGCTTTTTCCTCTGCCAGGCACGCTGCTTCTGCAGAGCTTCATATGGCTGGCTCTTTCTATCATAGACCTCATTTGAGGGGTAGCTCAACTATCTCTTCCTTGGAAGCACCTGCCCTGATAACTTTCACCGCCACTCTCAGCCACTACCCTCTTCTATGTAATTTCTATAACTTATCCCTAATAAATATCCCATTTACTTATTAAGATATTTAGGTGTTTTTGTCTCCCCATAAAAATGAAAGCTGCATGGGGGTAGCTTGCATGTCTCTGTCATTTGCTGCTCTATACTCAGTAGCTAGAATAGTCTCTGGGATATAGTAGAAACTCAGTACATGAAGGAAGGAAGGAAAGGAGGAAGGGAGGGAGGGAAGAGGTAAGAAGGGAGGGATGGAAGGAAGGAAGGAAGGAAGGGCCTGAAAGCCTGTCATATTAAAAAGTTTCCCAGAGCCCATTTTTCATTTCTTTATATTTCACAATCCAACCTTACAAAACATAAGACTTGATCCCATGTAAAATACAAATATGCCTGAATCAGAGATACTTTAAACCTCATCCATCATTACAACTTAGAGATCCTTTGTTCTTCAAAGGCTTTGATTTAAAAAGAAAGAAAGAAAAAAAGAAAGGAAAAGCATTACTAGGCACCTGGAGGTGGGAGGTGTCAGGTGCCACTGAGAGATAAGGGTGTTGAAAGGAAAGCTGAAGGTTCTAAAGACAAAGCCCAATTCCCAATTCTGCCTAAAAGCAACATTGGTAGAATGTAAGCCTTTTCTCCTACAGTAATCTTCATCAAAATCAACCCAGTAGCTCCAAATTTCACACAGTAAAGATAAATTAGTTTTCTTAAACCCGATAAGAAAAGTACTGATGTCATACAATTTTCCTTCCTATTCCAATTTAATTAGTCTTGCATACTAAGTAAAACTTATAAATCTTGTGAAAAGATCTTTTTATTCCCTTGAAAATGGTATTTTTTATATCCTAGGTTTCGCATATCTAAGTTTAGGCATGCGTAAAGGAATTTCACCAAAGCAGCAAAATCAAGCTTAGGCAATATCTACTCTCTCTTACCCCCCAAAAGTAAAAGTAGGATAATACTTCGAGAGTACCCGAATCTGCCTTTAAAGGCTTTTTCTGTTTGGGCCCTAGGTCCCAGATAGGAAAAGAAAAAGTAGTGATTGTCAGGAGCCACGGACTTGAACTCCTCTTTCTCTCCCCACTCTTAAGTTCAGACCCACCTAGAATCTAAAGATAAAATAAGGCACCCAGTCACCTCAACAGTCCCCCAACCCCACTGCATTTGCACACTAATATGTAGTAACATTCTCCATAGATTTTAGTTTATCATTTTAGAACTCTATAATTGTCTTCATCCATTTTTGCATTGCTTTAAAGGAATACCTGAGGCTGGATAATTAATAAAGAAAAGAGGTTTATTTGGCTCACAGTTCTGCAGGTTGTACAAGAAGCATGGTACCAGAATCTGCTTCTGGTGAGGGCTTCAGGTGCTTCCACTCATGGTGGAAGGTAAAGCAGAGCTGGCAAGTGCAGAACTCATATGACAAGAGAGGAAGCCAGAGAGAGAGCTGGGAAGTACCAGGTTCTTTTTAACAACCAGTTGTCTCGGCAACTAATAGAGCAAGAATTCACTCATGGACAGCACCAAGCTATTCATGAAGGATCCCCCTCCTGGTGGATCCAAATACTTCCCATTAGGCCCCAACTCCAACAATGGGGATTGGACTTCAACATGAGGTTTGGAGGGGTCAAATGTCCAAACTATAGCAATAATGAAAAAACAAACAGAACTTAAATCCAAGTTATCTCAGAGTCAGGCACATAAATAGGCTCTTAACATTCTTTAAATGAGCGATATGATTGGGAAAATAAGTGAGAAGGAGGCCCCATTGTCAGAACCTGATTCAGAATTTGTAAGTCAAAGGAAAGAATTTCCTGTCCCAAAGGGATCAGAGAATCCGTTTAACTACAAAGACTACTTTCAGCCTGAGAATCTGCTCCAGTGTCAGAAAAAGATGAATATTCTTGGGCCTTTTGGAAATAAAAAGCCTCCAAAAGTCTGAGGAAGTTCCTAAACAGTCTTTCACACAGAGCTATGTGTTGGTACTGCCACTCACTCAGACACTCTGCTCCAAACTGATTTTCATTTAATTGATCTCTTGCTTAATAATACTTAATAACCTGCTGCCTCTAAGCTGCCAGACCTTGCTTTTCCTCTTCTTCCAATAGTATCATAATCCAGCTAGCTGCAATACATATTTTAAATGAGTACCTATTTATTCAGAAGCATCATTAGACACTCAGAATATGAACATGAGCAAAATATGATCTCTGCCTTCATCTAGTCCACTTCAAGTAGGAGAAAGAAGACATAAATTCTAAGTACAGTGTGAACAGTTCTATCAGAGATATACAAGGAAAGATGGTTCAAAGAAAGGAGGGAAGAGATTACTTGTTTGAATCAAGATGACTTCCCTCTTGGCTCAGAGAGAACTCTCACACCCATCCTGTTTCAGCTCTGGGACTTACTGTTATCCTTCTGACAGAACAGCCAGGTGCTCCCAATCACCTCTACCTGTAGGACCTGGGTTAGCCATGCTATAACTGAGTCAGCAGGAAACATGTAAAAACAGTTTTAAACCTGTATGCCTAGACATCAGGAAACCTTTAATATAAAGAGCCAGATAATAAGTATTTCAGTTCAGTTTCATAGGCCACATAGTCTCTGTGGCAACTATTCAGCCTTGTCATTCATTGTAGTGTGAATGAATCCAAAAACAATAGGTAAACATATGAGCCTGGCTGTGTGCTAATAAAATATCTACAAAAAGTGGCAGTCAGAAAGGGTCATAGTGTACCAATGCCTACTCTATGCAGAAGCAAAAATTACTTAATTATCAAATCCTTTTTTGATACTGGTGTCTGTCCTAAATTGACTAACTCATTCAACAAACATTTACTAAGTGCCAATATTGCATAATGCCTCAGAGATGGAAAGGTGAATAAGGACATGGTCCCAGCCCACAAGAAGCTTTCTGTAGCAGAATTTGCTGGCTGAAGCTTTCTGTAGCAGAATTTGCTGGCTTGTCCCACAAGGTTCCTCTGCGTGTTACATGTTAAATATATTCTATCTCTGATTCTTTGCAAAAAAAAAAATCTGCACTGTTCTGTTCTAGGTCCTCATTTTTGTAATCTTCTGTTTCTTCTTTCTCTGCCTAGTTTCTGATCAATATTTTCACCTGACTCTCAGACTCTCAAACCTGCTATACATCCAGATTCTGGTTAACTTCTTGCTTGATCTGATCTAAAATTCTGACTCTTACCAGACTTATGCCAAATTCCCCATTCTCAACCTCTAAAAAAATTCAAACAAGTATAATCAGCATCTGCACCCACTGGTACTTCGTGTCCAACTGCTATGAACATTGTATGATATTATAAACCAATGCATTAAATGAGCCATCTTCTGCTCCCCTGGAACTGGTGATTAGGTACAAGTTGGGACCAAAGAAACAAGTACATGACTTCTAAAGAAATCTGCCAACCATTCGGAACAGAATCTACTCCCAGAGCTTTCTTAGAGGTGAAAGGATTGAATATAGGACAATTACCTGCCTCCATAGTCACCCCAAGGAGAAGGGAAAAAGGAAAGAGGCAGTCATAAGTAGTTAGCCTAGTGGGGAGGTTCTGGCTTTTCTCTCTTGTCCAGAAAATTTGTGGTAGAGATTGGAGACTGTATTAGAGAGTGAGAAACAGCAACTCATTCTCTCATTGGATGTCAATAACTTATTGATCTGCCCTAAGCCTACCACTAAGAGGAAAGAGAATTTAAGAAAGAAAGATGGTAGGACCCAGAGAAGGACTGCAAGGGAGAAGCCTCACTCATACCTTTGTGCAAAGATGTATAGATCTCCCATGAATTGTGATACTATGTAAGCTGCTCATAAGCAAAATATTGCCAATACCTGACAAGAGAACAGCCTACGCAGCGGGAAGATCCCAGGAATAAGAGACTGTGTACTTCTGGGCAATAGCTGAAGGAGGTAGTTAAGGAAGAACACACTTCAAGCAACCATACTATGGGTTAGGCTGGCAGAAGCCAACCGAACTTACCTGTGTGCTTTTGGGAAAGTTAGTATGCTGGTCACACAGGCAGGAGCTAGTCTGTTATCAAGAGAAGCAACCACAACCCTAAAGAAAGGCACTGTTCCTATAAGCATGTTAAATAAAAAGGATGTTTGTCCTTTTCCTATTTTCCCTCAGTATCCAGAAGAGTTAGGCTTTGAAAAGGAACAAGTAGAAAAGGGGCTTCCTAAAACCAGAATCACCATACACAGTCTCTCTCTCTCTCTCTCACTCTGTCTCTCTCTCTCTTCAAATTGGTCTCTTGGAGGAGAAAGCTTTAAATATGGTTTGAGATTGGTGCTTTAAATTATATTGCAGTTGTGAAATCTGCCCAAGGGGTCTGCTACCCAGTGAGAAAGAATGTAGGACACCTACAGAAGATACAGGAGATCGCAATGCTGATTCATGTTGAACCCCACTGAATTAAAATTCCTCAGTAAACCAGTTGTCTCACTATTTCTAAAAATGTTGCTATGGAGAGGGACGCCGTGGCTCACACCTGTAATCCCAGCTCTTTGGGAGGCTGAGGCAGGCAGATCACCTGAAGTCAAGAGTTCAAGAACAGTTTGGCCAACATGGCAAAACGTTGTCTCTATTAAAAAGACAAAAATTAGGCGGGCGTGGTAGCATGCCCCTGTAGTCCCAGCTATTTGGGAGGCTGAGGCAGGAGGATTGCTGGAACCTTGGAGGCAGAAGTTGCAGTGAGTTGAGATTTTGCCACTGCACTCCATCCTGGGCAACAGAGCGACACTCCACTTCAAAAAAAAAAAAGTTACTATAAATTTCAGTTCCCCAATTTTGCAAAGGGCAAAAGCCTCAAACCACAAATGTGGGAAACATTCTTAGAAAATCATTAAAATAATAATTTAATAAAATATTAAAAGATGAGTACTGTTGTAAAATCAGTTTAAATTTGTTTAACTTGCTATTTCATAAATTTATTTATAAAATAGCAAGACAGAAACCTTTTTTTCAGTCTTATTCCAATTAACATTCAAAATACAATTTGGAAGTGCTGTTTTAAAGAAGTATGAAAGCCTTACTGTGGGTCTAACATCAAAGTCATATGAATTCCAGTGTGGCAGCTAATGGAAGGGGACTGAGTTTCCTTGGGGTTTGACATCCTTATGGCTTAGGGCCATGCCTGTCCATGTCAGTCCCTTCATGGGTGCAGGAGTTGTGCAACTCTTGTTCACGTAATTACCATTTACATGAAATCTATGTGACTGGTGCTCCTGGAGCTGTCTCTCCAATGAGGACTACATAAGAAAACATGTACTTTATGAGGAGATTGAAAAGCTGGTGAAAGTCCAGGCATGGTGGCTCCAACGCCTGTAATCCCAACACTCTGCAAAGCTGAGGCAGGTGGATCACTTGAGCCCCATAGTTTGAGACCAGCCTGGGCAATACAGTGAGACCTTATCTCTAAAAAAAAAATTAAATTAGCGGCCCGGCGCGGTGGCTCACACCTGTAATCCCAGCACTTTGGGAGGCCGAGGCGGGCGGATCACGAGGTCAGGAGATCGAGACCATCCTGGCTAACACGGTGAAACCCCGTCTCTACTAAAAACACAAAAAATTAGCTGGGCATGGTGGCGAGTGCCTGTAGTCCCAGCTACTCGGGAGGCTCAGGCAGGAGAATGGTGTGAACCCGGGAGGCAGAGCTTGCAGTGAGCCAAGATGGTGCCACTGCACTCCAGCCTGGGCGACAGAGCGAGACTCCATCTCAAAAAAAAAAAAAAAATTAGCAGAGTATGGTGGCGCTGGCCTATAGTGCCAACTGCTTGGGTGGCTGAGATAGGAGGATCACTTGAGCTCAGCAGGCAAAGGTTGAAGTGAGTCATGACAGCACCACTGCCCTCCAGCCTGGGCAACAGAGCGAGATCCCATCTCCTCCCCACTCCCTGACCACCACTAAAAAAAAAAGAAAGAAAGAAAAGAAAAGCTGGGGAAGATTTTGGAAAATTGAGAGGAGTAAGTCCTTCTGGAAGGTATAAAGCAGAAGAGCAGAAAGATTTCAAGAGCTCAAAAATAGCTCCAGGGAGACATGACGCCATACTTTCCCAGAAAGGAGTTAAGGTGTGAGCAGCATCTCAAGCCTTGGTTGGTTCTATCTGGACAAGGTAGGCCCACTGAAAGCTGCTTCTCAAAAAGCTTCATGGAGTGACCCAGAGGGAAGAATCTGAAGTGCGTCTAGGAGTCTGGTCTCCACATTTTCCTGTCTTGCCAAGGCCTTTGGATCTTATCTAGACTATGTGTGGGTTATCTAGTGGTGACAAATTTATCATAATTTATTATGACTATTTTGAAATCTTTAATGTGATGTGACAAAACCTTCTCTGTAAATGATTTCTTCCCTATATAGATGAAGTATACAAAAAGTAGTTCCTCTTTAAGACTGAGATGTTTGATAAGCCAGCAGTCAACCCAGATCCTCACAGACAACAGAAGTTGAGGTGCCATTTTAGAAGCTGAAACCACAAGCGTGATAACAAACAAACCCAACAAAAAAGGCTTTTCTCTTTGCTTCTTCATGTGAAATTAATACTTCACTTTTTTTTTGTACTTGTTTATCTTTCTCTTTTCTAAATTTTTTTTTATTTTTATACTTTAAGTTTTAGGGTACATGTGCACAACGTGCAGGTTTGTTACATATGTATACATGTGCCATGTTGGTGCGCTGCACCCATTAACTCATCATTTAACATTAGGTATATCTCCTAATGCTATCTAAATTTTTATACTCTCATGAAATGTTCTAAAATTAATAAGTAAAATACAAATGATAAATTAAGTATTATCTTCATGTTCTACTGCAAATATTTTAAATCTTTACCTTCCTAAGTTAAAAATGTTTTTTTCAAGAAGTCTATTTATAGAACATGATGTCTGAGACTTTGTGATATCAGTCACTAGTATGGTTTCTATTTCTAAAGCCATAGAATAGCAAAAATAAAAACATTTAATATGGTTAGGTCCAGATGATGTAAAGAGATCATATAGTGTAGATAGGTGGAGTGAACTTAGATTAATTTATTAACCTTTCACATTTTAGTTTCCTTATCTGCAAAATAGAGAGTCTCCTAGGACTCATTGCTCAGGCTTGTGTGTGGATTGAATGAGATAGTGAAGTCTGCTACATAGTGAGATTTTAATAACTGACAAACAGAAAAACAGCAAAATAAAACAAAACAGTTATTGCCTACTCTAGTTGTATTTTAGCTGCAATTGAGACAGTTTTTCTTCTCAGTTAACCAATTCAATATTGAAAAAACTACAGTGTTAATTATACATAAATAAAGTTAACAAATACATAATCGCATATATAATAGCAATTTCCCACTAAAAGTTTTAAAATAACATCTTTTCATTGATGTGAATTGCTCCTGCTTTTAATATATCTTGATATACTTTATACTAATAAAGAAAAGAACACATATGTAATTCCTAAGTAGCTCCATCAAATGAATATTAAGATCAAGTAATATCCAAGTATACATATTACTTTCCGACATTTATTTCCTTACAAATCTAAATATATGCAGCAGTAATAGTATGTGATTACACATATTGTATTTTTTTTTTACTGGCCACATGTAATACTTTATTACATTATTCAGTAAAAGACGAATTGAGTAGAATTTATGTCCTATGGGAAATATTTTAAATCTGTATTTCCAAGCTAAAAATATTTTATCCTCCAAAGTATGTTTACAAAACATTTACAGAGAATGCTGTCTGAGACTTTAAAATCAATAATAGTTTCTATTTCTTAGCAAGAAGCATGTCTCAGAGCAGTTTTTCTCACATTTTAAAAGGAATTCCTCCATAAATCAAACATAAATGTATATCCAGTTTTTAACTTTTTGAGAACAGCTAATTAAATCTGTTTTTCACCCCCAGTTGCCTCTGGTTTAGGCACGCTGTGTGTGGCACTTCCCATGGTTTGTCATTTTGCTTTAATGGCAGGGGGAGGAAGCCAGCCAGGCTCAGTAAGCACGCTGCATATCAAAATGTCGCCATGGCAGCGTTTGTCCACTTGTCAGAGTCCTTCTGAAATGACTCAGCCATTCATTTTGTTGAATCAATATTGAAGCTTTTGAGATTTATTACTTGAGGTTTGGAAGGAGACAAGGCAAACAAATCCTTCATTCCTAACTTCAAGTTCCAGTTGAGCCAAGATTATTATTTCTGTCTACACTTTATTTATGAGGATAGAATATAAGGTTTCCACTCCTTGCATAATTATCTTATAATAAGCTTGCATTTACATTCCAGAGACTACAGTAAAAAAGAATTTAAATTTTCCAGAAATATTCTATGGGCTGTGGTAAACTTATCCAACGATGAGTTCAAACAGTTAATTTCCTGGGAGGTATGTGAGGGGGGGATGGAGATGAGGGGACGGTATAAATCTTTTGGTACAAAATCTTTAAATCTATGATATAAAACATATTAAATTCCACTTCTATATATAACGTATCTTGAAACAGAAGTAACAAGAAGCATGTTATCTACCAAACCTTTCTATTTATTAATAATCACTTCCATGCATTAATGCCTTCACCATTCAACAAATTTAAAATTATAAAACTGACCCTTTCTATTGCAAAATACTGAGAATTCTTCAAATACGTTTTTATAATCACGTAAGTTTCTAGTAGATTGGGTCACAAAATGAGACTGTTTTCTCAATTCAAGGATTCACTGTGTACATTTTCAGCTATCAGTGGCTTGTGTCCAGTGCAGAGCTCATCAGTACTGTCCAAAGATGAAATTATGAGAAATTTTTAAGACTATAATGCTGCCTGACAAGACCCTGAAGTGCCTTTGAAGCTTCATTGACAGATAGAGTCAGGCTAAAGTGAAAGAGGGCAAGTTTCTCTTCAATATTCCTCTTTCAGATCCCTTCCCATGGGTGGGGAGTCTCTCACTAAACATCCAGTCCTACATGGATATGCACAGGATGCTGCAATCCAATTATCCTAAGTGGGGCGAGTCTACACCAGATAACCTGATGAAGTCATCTGTGTTGGGATATAGGAAAAGTTCTCCCAGAGCCCCCAAGCTCAACCAAGGACTTCTTCAGTCTGAAGTAATGTTTATTTTACCAGTGGCTGCAAGCAAACAAAGACACTACAAACAAAGCTCCCACTGTCTATTCCCTCATGGGTGGGAAAACCAAGCCCAGTGAGAAAAGAGGGTTGACTTATGGTGTGTCTGGGGATTGTGCAAGGTCTTGCAAAGTTTACATCTTATGTGTGGGTGCCTGGTCCACTTGACACAAACATCTCTGCCAACAGTTTTAGACTTGAAGTTAGGAGTGCTCTACCTTTCAAATCATATTGAAATGCATATACATATTCTACAAAGATTTAATACTTTGTGACTTGTAAATGTCAGGTCATATCAGAAAACTTACACTGAAATTGTCTCACTTTTCAGAAAACAAAAATTCTTTTCAAGTTTTCTTTTTTTTTTTTTTTTGTAGGGTTCTGAAAAAAGGTTGAGATTGTGTTTCAAAGAGTACCATGAAGAAACACACAGTTTTAGCATTGCATTAGAGCAATCTCACATGGAATATTCCCAAACAAAACGGAGTTCTCTAATACTCCTTAGTTCTTTCCTTTTCTGTCTTTCTTTTCTTTTCTTCCAAAAGCAAGGAAGTGAATTGTGAATATTTCTTACAAGAAATGCTGAGCTAGTTAATTTCTGATAATTATAAAAGCATGGGTGGCCACTAGTTCAAAGAAAATCTTTCCCAGATAAAACCAATTATGAGCAGAGACTTTAACTGTGTCCCTTTATCCACTGCCAAAATGCAGTATCAATAGGACAGAATGTGAAAGCGGCAGCTTTCATATGAAAGGTACTGAAAGTATTCATCTTTTGGTAGTAGTTCTGCCACCACATGGAATCGAATAAAAGGAAAGAGAATTATGCACATCAAGTTGAATTATGCAACTGGAGAGCAAGAAAGGCAAATCATAACCAGATGTGTATATGCCTTTTTTTTAATTCTTAAATTTTAATTGATATCACCACACAGCCAACCCACTCTACTGGCAGTATGAAGTAATTAAAAATAATACAAAAGAAAAATTGACTAACATATATTATCATTTAAGTAGAAAAGTATTTACAGCAGAGAAATACTATCAGAAATGTCTTTAAAACATCAGTATTAGGCTGAACCACATGAAATTGATATTTTCTTATGTTAAAATGTTCAATATTACCAGAATTGTTGAATAAGAGCAATTTCATATGGTTCAACCTAATATATAATTTTCTTCCTATTTTAAAACGGCAGCCTATTTTGTTCTTTGTCATCATCACTCAATGGAACAAAATACATTGACTTAATTTTATTTTATTTATTTAAGTTATTTAGCTTTTTTAGCCACCTCATATGGAATTCCGTAAACACATGAATCAATTAATGTTTCTTTTTTCTACCTTTAAGAATTTTTTTAAAGTTGCATATACAAAAATATCTCATTACTCAGTCTGAGTATATTCTCAGCTGTCATGGGGCACTTTAAGAGAAACGTTTCTCTATTTGTGATGATGGTAAAAGGAGGTTGCTCTTCCCCATTTGAAGAAGTGGATCAGCTCTGCTTTTATACCCTTCTACAAAATGCTGACGTAAGCAAAGTGACAGCCTTTCTCCCTTTGGTACCTTGAGGGGCCCAGAAGTAGGCATTTTTGGCTTATTGAGGGGATTGGAAGATCTTAGAGGGAGGACTAGGAGCTGTGGGAGTGGGGTTGATTGAAGCTTTACACTAATGGAACTAGAGGGCAAGAGCAAAGCTTATCTGTGGATGATCATCCCAGCTTTGATCAGAAACACCTCTAGGTGTTTAGAGAGAAAATTTAGTGCTAGAAATGAAGGTAAAGTTCAAAGATTAGAAGTTGGCTTATTTTAGGAACAGTGTTGAAAGGAAAGAAGAAGAAAGGGTGAAGAAGAGGAGCAGAATGGGACTGAGTTGAAAGAGAAAAAGAACTTGGCCACTGAGTGCTGCCTGTACAAGTGAGTTTAAAAATACAGCACTAGGGATGGGAGATGGAGAGCAGACAGGCGTCATCCATACTCCAGAGCTTAGCAGCTAGAGGAGAATCAATATCCAAACAAATGTTTAGCTATGCTCAGGACAACTGCAGTTGGCTCCCACTATAGGGGCAGAATTTCAGTGGCATTACTGAAAAAAATTCACGTTCCCAGTGATAATCTACTACACCCAACAATTGGAAGTGTTCTATTTGCAGTTCACATAAAAGCAACACAGCACAAAACTCTGGACAATTTCTCAAGAGAAGAACTTTAATAACTCTTCCTAAATTAGAGTCAAAGGTCAGAGACAGTCTGGCAGTTACCAAGAAAACAGTTCTTTCCCAGAGTTCAGTATAAAACTAACCCAGTGTAGAAATACTAGAAAGCGGTTCAATATTTCAGTAGCCAATTTATTGTATTAACTAAATTCTGTTCCTTCTGACCACTTTCTCCCCTTGCATTGTTATTCGTTCCTTTCTGTTCCAAGATGAAACCCTGAGTAGATCCTATTTGTCACATTCATTTTCGATTAACAAGTAGCCTTATTTCTCAGATAGCACAAAGCAAAGCTTAACCTCTCATTAAGCTTTGAGAGTTTGACCGTTGCCTGACCTAGGTTTTAAAGCCTACAGTGGAAAAAGAGGGCATGCTTATCCTTTTTTTCAATTCCTCCCAACTGTACTACTTATCCCCTTTTGCTATGTTCTTTTATGGCTCTTCCAGGATTGGAAAGCAGGGAAAGGCATAAGGGATGTAAAAAAATGTTATTTCTTAATGAGTTCTTTGGCGCTCTCATCTGTGGGGACCCCAACATGGGCTAGGTCTTCCTGGGCAAGCCATTTACAATTAACCCCCCAGTCTCTAACTTCTGGCAGTCCATCACAGATGCTTTCCACAGGGGTTCATTCATCCCTTCTGATGGGTCTTGTGAATGAGGTGCCTTAAGAAATTTAGACACATTTGTCCTATCCACAGCTGGCCCTCAGAACACCACACCTATCTCCTACAATTATTCTGCCTTCAGGGCAGGGTCAAACTCACTATTGGACTTTCTCAAGATGAGTCAAGTAACAGTCACTCTGTCCCTCAAACTCCACATCAAGTTCTCCAAGTGATCCTCTGATTGTCTGCCATTTTTACCTAGGGGTGGCAGAGGTGGATTGCACAGCACAATGACAACTCTAAGAGGATTCTTACTAAAGGCTTAAAGATCAATGTTCTGGCCTCTACTTATATACCCTGGAGGTAGGTGATGAGCTAAGAATCACAGAGTCAGTTGTCTCTTTCTTCACAATGTAATTATTAGCTAATCTTGCAGAATCTGGAACAACTATCTGAGTTCAGGACACTGTTCTGGGACCTCAGACAAGATACTTAATTTCTCAGTGTCCTTATATATAAAGTACTGAAATCTATAATAAATAAAAGCAATAGCTACAGTATAAATTTGTTTTAAAAATTAAATGCATAAAGTACATAGAACAGTGCTCAGTGTCCAATCATGAGGCAAACTGACATTATGTGCCTTCTGATATGATGCACTGAGAAGTATCCAACATCACCAATGTAGGGTTCTTGCCAAAAACCATTTAATCTCAATCTAATCATGAGGAAACAATGAATCAAATCTAAATTGAAGTGTAGTCTATGAAACAACTACAGCCTAGATTTTTTAAAAATACCATCATCATGTCAGACCAAAAAATTGAGATGGGGAAAGAGAAGCTGGAAAACACTTCTGGATTAAAAGAAACTAAAGGAGCTTGACAACTAAATGCAATGCATAATCCTTGACTAAATCATGGACTGCATTTTAAAATTAACTATAAGCCAAAAATAAAAATCTAAGCCCCCTCAACCGATGGAATGGACCACCCCTTCCCTTGGTGAAGGGCATTCCAAAGTAAACCTAAAAAACTAGTTCAGGTCATTATGGGAAGGGAGGGTTGGACATGCCTCATTATACCCTCCTCCCTTGGGAATTCAGACACTTCTGACCAGCATTAACATTAAAACAGAGATCTTCAGACTGACCAAACTGATTCTTTGCAGCAATAAGATACATTGCAAAATGACAGATCCCAGGCCCTGAAAGAAATCAGAAGTATTTTATTCCCAAATATATTTCTTTGACATACTTTTAAATGGCCTTGAAAAGCTGTCTCTTGTGGGGTAAATTTACATTCTGTAGAGAATCCCATTCCCTTTCCAGTACTTTCCTGATGTAAGAGAGATATACTGAGTCTGGCATCTTTGAAGGTCTGGTAAAAAACATTTACCATCTATTCCCTCTTAAGCCTGCTACCTGGAGGCTTCATCTGAATAACAAAAACCTTGATCTCCATATCCCCTTATTGTATCCCAGATATTTCTTTTTATTGATTCTAGGTATTTAGACAATAACTCAACGACTTGCCAATCAGAAAATCTTTGAATCCACCTATGACCTGGAAGCCCCCGCCCCACTTCAAGTTGTCCCACCTTTCCAGACCAAACCAATGTGTACATCTTACATGTATTGATTGATGTCTGCTTGTAACTTCTGTCCCTCTAAAATGTATAAAATCAAACTGTAACCCAATAATTCTGGGCACGTGTTCTCAGGACCTCCTGAGGCTGTGTCATGGGCATGTCCTTAACCTTGGCAAAATAAACTTCTAAATTGATTGAGACTTGTATCAGATACCTCTGGTTTACAAAACAAATAAACACTAAAAGAAAACCAGATAAAGGGCCGGGCGCGGTGGCTCACACCTGTAATCCTAGCACTTTGGGAGGCCGAGACAGGCAGATCACGAGGTCAGGAGATTGAGACCATCCTGGCTAACGTGGTGAAACCCTGTCTCTACTAAAAATACAAAAAATTAGCCAGGCGTGGTGGCGGGCGCCTGTGGTCCCAGCTACTCGGGAGGCTGAGGCAGGAGAATGGCATGAACCCTGGATGCAGAGCTTGCAGTGAGCGGAGATGGTGCCACTGCACTCCAGCCTGGGTGACACAGTGAGACTCTGTCTCAAAAAGAAAAAAGGAAAACCAGATAAAGGACACAATCAGGGTAATCTTGGATATTTAAATATGAACTGAATATTAGAGAATAATACCGTATCAATTTTATGTTTTTTCAGTTACAATTGTGTTGTGATTATGTAGAAGGATGTCCTTGTTCTTAGGAGACATATGCTGTAGTATTTAAGGGTGAAGTGTCATGATATCTGCAGCTTATTCTCAAATATTTCCTCAAAATTGTATTAAAAATAAAAAGAATAGTGCCATCCACATAATAAATCTTAGAACAATACCTGACACAATAATCAGTAAGCGTAAGCTCTGTGTTATTAGCACAGACAGCTAGAAAACAGAGAAAAAATACATTTAAACCTATTACATGAATGTCAAATTGAATTAATGCAATGAATCGTGAATTTTCTAGGCCAACACCCTCTTTACCCACCACTCGCCATTCCCAGCATCCACCCCAATTCCGTGACTTCAGTGGCTGACACAGCCTGCGCTCCTATAACTTTTTTTCCTTCATCCTGACGGGTCCCTGTAACTATCCTGTCCCTGTCTATTAGTATACTTTCACATGGCTATAAAGATATATTGGAGACTGAGTAATTTATAAAGAAAAAAAGCTTACTTGACTCACAGTTCCACATGGCTGGAGAGGCCTCAGAAAACTTACAATCATGGTGGAAGGGGAAGCAGGCACATTTTACATGGCAGCAGATGAGAGAAGAAGACACAGCAAAGGGGGAAGTGCCCCTTATAAAACCATCAGATCTTGTGAGAACTCACTCACTATCATGAGAAAAGATGGGAGAAACTGCCCCCATGATCCAATCACCTCACACCAGGTCCCTTCCTCATTACCTGGAGATTACAATTCAAGATGAGATT
Organism: Pan troglodytes; assembly: GCF_028858775.2. NCBI lineage: Eukaryota > Metazoa > Chordata > Mammalia > Primates > Hominidae > Pan > Pan troglodytes. Next base: position 25,606,012 of record NC_072402.2, read on the forward strand.
TGGGTGGGGACACAAAGCCAAACCATATCATCCTGGCCACCTTCATTCCAGCTGTAGAGATGGAACCCACTCTGCTGCTTTCCATCTCCAACTTTGCCCTTCCTCAGCTTCCCCACTCTTTTCTTCAGACCATGCCTCCAACAAATGTAGTTTCTAACCCTCTAGTTTACACTTTGGTAGCTAATATGATCAGAAGAATATCTTTTCTAGTTGTGCTTTAATCTGTAACATTTTGATTCACAATTGACTTATATTAGAAAATCTTTTGAACCTTAAAACCCATGCAGTAACTTGGCTTAGATACCTTTGAGGCTACACCTTACACAACAACTTAGTGGGTCTCAAACTTTTTAGTCACAACTTCTATGTATCTATTCATTAATTCAATTAAAAATAAACTGATTTCATGTTAATTGAAATAACATATTTTATGAAAAATATATTTTTGAAAACAAATATTTAGTGAGATCAGTGGCATTATTTATCATTTAAAAATCTCTTTAATGTCTGACTTAGAAGATAGCTGGATTCTTTTTTAAAAAATTTTGGTAAAATACACATAACATAAAATTTATCATTTTAACGTGTACAATTTGGTGGCATTTAGTACATTCACAATATTGTGCAACTAGGATCACTATCTAGGTCCAGAACATTTGTAGCATCTCAGTGGGAAAACCTGTAACCATTAAGCAGTCACTTCCTATTCCTCCCTCCTTATACCCTGGCAACAACTAATCTGCTTTCTGTCTCTATGGATCTGCCTATTCTAGATTTTACAGTATAAATGGAATCATGCAATGTGTGTGACCTTTTATGTCTCACTTCTTTCACTTAGCATAGTATTTTCAAGGTTCATCCATGTTGTATCATATAGCAGTACTTCATTCCCTTTTACGGCTGAATAATATTCAAATTGTATGTGTTTACCACATTTTGTTACCCATTCATCTGTTGATGAACATTTGATTTGTTTCTACCTTTTGGCTATTACGAACAGTGCTGTAATTAACTTTATGTACAAGTTTTTGTTTGAACACCTGTTTTCAATTCTCTTGAGCATATACCTAGGAGTAGAATTGCTGAGTTACGTGGTAATTTTATTTTTCACTTTTGAAGAATTGCCAAACTGTTTTCCACAGCAACTGCACCATTTTATATTCCCACCAATAATGTATGAGAATTCCAATCTCTACATCCTTACAAATATTCATTTTCCATTTAAAAAAATTGTGGCCAGCCTAGTGAATACAAAGTGGCTTCTCATTGTGGTTTTGATTTGCATTTTCCTAATGACTAAACGATAAGCATCTTTTCAAATGCTTTTTGGTCATTTGTATATCTTCTTTGTAAAAATACCTGTTCAATTCTAGGCCCATTTTTCTTTTTTCTTTTTCTTTTTTTTTTTTTTTTTTTTTGAGACCAAGTCTTGCTCTGTCGCCCAGGCTGGATTGCAGTAGTGTGGTCTTGGCTCACTGCAACCTCCACCTCCTGGGTTCAAGCAATTCTCCTGCCTCAGCCTCCTGAGCTGGGACTACAGGCATGTGCCACCAGGCCTGGCTAATTTTTTTTGTATTTTCAGTAGAGACGGGGTTCCACCGTGTTAGCCAGGATGATCTTGATCTCCTGACCTCATGATCGGCCCTCCTTGGCCTCCCAAATGCTGGGATTATAGGTGTAAGCCACCGCACCTAACCTGGCCCATTTTTTTAATTGAGTCATTTGTCTTTTTGTTGTTGAGTTGCAAGAGTTCTTTATATTTCTGAATACGAGACAAGATACATATTTACAAATATTTCCTCCCATTTCATAGGGTGTCTTTTCATTCTCTTGGTAGTGTTTTTGATGCCCAAAAGTTTTTAGTATTGATGGAGTCCAAATCATCTATTTTTCTTTTTGTTTTTTATTCTTTTGTGTCATACTTAAAAAGCTATTGCCAAATCCAAGATTATGACTGTTTATGTCTATGTCTTCCTCTAAAAGTTTTATAGTTTTAGCTCTAATTTTTAGGTCTTTTTCCAGGTTGAGTTAATTTTTGTATATGTTATGAGGTAGGGGTCCAACATGGTTCTTTTGTGTGTAGATATCCAGGCGTCCTATCATCATTTGTTGAAGAGATTATTCTTTCTCTATAGAATGGTCTTGGCATCTTTGTCAAATATCAGTTGACCATAGATGCATGGTTTTATTTCTGAACTTTCAATTCTACAATATTAATCTATATGTATATCTGTAAAGACTAAAGCAACTTCATCTTGCATGCTAATCTGCCATGTTGACTTCTGATTGACCCCAGTTCCAGGAATGCCTCTAATATTTTCATCTTATCTACTGCTCCTGTGTAAGAGCATGTACTTACCATAAATCCTGTCCTTAGGTCAAAACAACCTTGACCATAAATCCTGTGCTTCAGGAGATTACTATGGCATTCTTGCCTTTCTCTATAGTTGTCCTATACATTCCTTCCCTGTGGTATATTATCCCTGAGGAGTGAAGGTGCTGGTATCCACCATCTTGTCTCACCACCACCGAGACACAGACATGATTGTCTTCATAAATCCTTAATAATGTTTATTTCTGAAAAACTGGATACCTTATTTTCTTTCTTTGGCCTTTCAGCTTCCTCAGACTTTTAAGGGTAGTCTTGCATAGACCTGCCACCATGGAACATCCTTATGCCAGCACCACACTGTTGATTATTGTAGTTTTGTAATAGGTTTTGAAATTCAAAAGTGTGTATCCTCCAAATTTGTACTTCTTTTTCAAGAGTATTTTGACTATTCAGGATCTTTGCCATTTTATATGAGTTTTAGGATCAGTTTTTCAATTCTAAAAAAATGGCCAGTAGGATTTTGATAGGAATTACATTGAATTTGTAGATATTTGTAGGAAGTATTGTCATCTTAATGATATTAATTCTTCCAATCCATCAACACATCGTGTCTTTCCATTTCTTTAGATATTCTTTATTTTCCCACAGCATTATTTTGTACTTTTCAGTGTACAAATCTTACATCTCTTGATAAGAGTATATTCTTAAGTATTTTTTGATGCTATTACAATCTTAGTTTCTTTTTCAGATTGTTCATTGTTAGTGTACAGAAATACTAGTGATTTTGTGTGTGTGTATCTTGCATCTTGCAACTTTACTGAAGTCATTTATTAGCTGTAATGACCAGTAAATTCTTGTATTTGCTCCGAATTCAGTCTGTTGTTATATGTGGTTTTGGCTGAAGTAGATGAAAAAAATCTGGCCTCATGCAGATACATAGTTGGAATAGGGAAAAGTACTTTAATAGTTTTTCAGACAATTGTGAATATTCTTCTTTGATACTATACCAAGACTCATTGATAGCTTCTTAAAGGTAAGTTGCAATGTAGCATTTGAAGCTCTGAAGGAAAAAATGAATTTCAGGACCCCAAACTCACTATGCCCAAGGCAAAGTTAAGCTTCAGAACTGAGTGACACAAAACTTGCCTTCCTTTTTTGTCCAAACAGAGAGCTGCCATTTCACATGCTTACTTTATCTTGTGTAAAATGTAAACTTATGGAACACAAGAGGAATACAAATTGACTTTTCGTCTACCTCCTTCTTTTTGCATGTAAAACATGGATTCACTGAGTGCTAATCAGAGTGGTTACAACAATGTAACCACTTCCCTCATTGCCTATCCATCCTCCTTTTTTTGCTTTCCCTTCTGCTTGTCATTTTCACTTTAAATATTGATGTTTCCAAAACCTTCTTTGGAAAAAGCACAAGTAACAGATCTTACTGTAACTTGTGTTTCTTTTTCCTAGGCACATCCTCAATTTTGGTAAAATAAACCTCTATCCAATTAGATTTGCCTCTGTCAATTTTTGGTTAATAAAACTATAGCAATAAGTTTTTTTTTCTTCAAATCAGTCACATTAAAATCCTTGGCCTTACACTTTAAATGGATCTTTTATCTGTGCATGATTTTTTAGCATCTTACTTTACTTATTTGGAAAATATTGTTCCCTGAGTTATGGAGATGTTCCAAGTCTTGACAAATTTCAATATATACGATATTTGAAAAATTACATTATTGATATCACCGCTAATCTCATCACAAAATCCTTTCAGTTTTGGGAAGCTGCCAACCCTCATAGAGGCAATAAACGTTTTCTAAAATTCTAATTTCTGCTTGAGAACTTGAGTTTTATCAATGGTAGCAACTAGTCTTTTTTTTCTTTCTTCTGGAAGTAACTGGCTTACTTTGCTCATTTTCAATAAACTGTCCATCAAATATCCAAGTCTTATTGATCATATTTGGTTTGTCATTGTTTTTGAGACAGGGCCTGGCACCCAGGCCGGGATCCAGTGGCATGATCACAGCCCACTGCAGCAACAACTTCCCAGCTTCAAGCAATTCTCCTGCCTCAGCCTACTGAGTAGCTGGGACCACAGGCATGCGCCACCATGACCAGCTAATTTTTTTAATTTTTTATTTTTGTAGAGATCGGAGTCTCCCTGTGTTGCTCAGGCTGGTTTCAAATCCCTGGGCTCAATGGATCCTCTCACTTCAGCCTCCTAAAGTGCTGAAATTACAGGCATGAGCCACTGTGCCCAGCCAACCATAGTTTTTCTGTCAGTTATTCTTTCTATTAAAAATAGTGTCCTTTGATAAAGATGGTTTGCTCAGTTCCCAACTCAAACAAGGCCACCAGACTTTTTTTCTTAGACAACCATATTACTTTGACATGCAGCAGAAGAACTTCATGTGCATTTCCCGTTTCATCAGAAAGAATAATAAAAGCCATATATTCAAGGACTGAGATTTATTTATTTATTTATTTTGAGACAGACTCTCACTCTGTCGCCCAGGCTGAAGTGGAGTGACACGATCTCGGCTCACTGCAAATTCCGCCTCCGGGGTTCAAGCGATTCTTCTGCCTCAGCCACCCAAGTAGCTGGGACTATAGGCATATGTCGCCACGCCCAGCTAATTTTTGTATTTTTAGAAAAGATGGGGTTTTGCCAGGTTAGCTAGGCTGGTCTCGAACTCTTGACCTCAGGTGATCCACCCACCTCAGCCTCCCAAAGTGCTGAGATTACAGGTGTGAGCCACTGCATCCTGCCTCCAGGACTGAGATTTAATACAATAAATATATATTTACTGCTTAATCAAGGAACACTTTTAAAGTGGTATGTGGTGTTCCTCTCCAATTTGAGTCAACCTCCCTTTTGCCTGAGTTACTGCAATTGCCTTTTTTTTTTTTTTTTTGAGACAGAGTCTTGCTCTGTCACCCAGGCTGGAGTGCAGTAGCACGATCTTGGCTCACTGCAAGCTCGGCCTCTCGGGTTCATGGCATTCTCCTGCCTCAGCCTCCCGAGTAGCGGGGACTACAGGCGCCTGCCACCATGCCTGGCTAATTTTTTTTTTCTGCTTTTTTTTCAGTAGAGACGGGGTTTCACCGTGTTAGCCAGGATGGTCTAGATCTCCTAACCTCATGATCCGCCCGCCTCCGCCTCCCAAAGTGCTGGGATTACAGGCATGAGCCACCGCACCCTGCCTGCAATTGCCTCTTAACTGATCTCTCTGCTGCTGCCCTAACCTTCCTATTAAATTCTTTTAAAAGGTAAATGATGACCTCCTCTGCTCAGAACCCTCCAGTTGTTTGCCGTCTTGCTCAGAGTGAAAGCCCAAGTCCCTGCAGTGGCTAACAAAGTCCTATCCCATTTGGCTCCCTGTGGGCTCATCTCCCATGGCTGTACAAGAGTAACCTGAGTGCAAGTGATAACTTGCACTCAGTGAACAAGGCAAATAACTTCTTAGAATTATTGTGAAAGTACTTGAGGACCCTACTAAGGAGTCTTGGGGATTGGCAGGGGTTCTGAGATCATACTTTGACAACACCTTGTATAGTTATCAAAATGTCAGTTTTGCGCAGACTGCCTTAACTTTATACATGTTGAAAGTGGTTGTTGTTACCATTCTTATCATAATCCTTGCTGGTGTTTTCCAGTCCTTTAGCAATGCATTTGAGTGCTCTCATTACACACATACAACAAGCAACAGCAGTCTGTACTTGTAGTTTTTATGAAACCAGAATTTTAATGAGTAATGGCAGATATTGAGAAAAAGGTGAACAAGGCTCATGGGAGGTAACACAGAGCAGGAGGAAAAAATTTACTATAAATCCTTTTGTCTATTTTCACCATATTCATTTCGAAACTCTATCCTGTTCAGTTGCTAAAACCAAATAAAGTCAAAGGGCTAGCGTATCTATTTTACTAGAATAGATTACGCAATGCTTTTATGGCTTTGCCTTACAAGCAATCCTAATATTTGTATACAGTAAAGCCATTCTTTTTAAATATAATGCCTTCTATTGCATCAGCATTAAATACAATGCCTATAAACATTATCTTATACAAAGCCAGGAATAACACACAAGAAATTTTCCTTAGAAGATTGGTGTAGTAATATTTATCTTTCAATGAAATGACTGAAACAATAGAATTAGAAATCTTTATAAAACAAGTGTTCATTTATATTGTTATGTGATATATAACCAAATCTGTAGTATGATCTTAAGGACAGGGTAATAAAAGGAAAGTTAATCAAGTTTCAACTAATATAAATTGATTATTCTACAAAATAACAGATTAGATTTTAAACTGAAAAATACTCCAAAGAAAAATAAGTACTTTTCAAAACAACAAATCAAAGAAATGAGCTTCTGTATGTTTCTTACTAACAGATTGCTCATTGATCAGTATATACATTGCCAAACACATTATTCTGCATGGAAAGGAAGGAAGCCTCCACGACCCTTGCTATATACCCCATCAAGTAAGTCCAAGTGTAAAATGTTTTTTGAAATCAGCAGGCATTCTTTGCTTCAAATAATTCTGAAGGGATTTAGAAGCCAGATAGGATTAAGGCTTGGAATAAGGGGAAAAAATTCAGCTCAATCTTAACTGTAAATAAAAGAAAACATGGTGAGAGGGCAGAATGGAAACTTTACTTAGATCCAACAATTGCTACAGTGGTAAATCTGGCTTATTTAGAATTAATGTGGAAAAGAGGCCCTAGTACAGAGTCACTAATCAAAGTATGCAAGAAGGAACTAGTGAAAAATATCTTTAAAACTAAAATTGAGCATCCTCATAGAGTTGGGGGCTTTGAAAAAATTCTTAAATCAAGTATTTTTAACCCACATCAATATGATACTTGATGTTTTTCCCTAATTTGAGACATCTTCCCTCTTGCCTGAATTACTACAATTTCCTCTTAACTGATCTCCTTGCTGCTGCCTTCACTTTCCTATGGGATCCTTTTAAAGGGTAGATGATGACCTCCTCTGCTCAGAACCCTCCAATCGTTTCCCATCTTGCTCCGGGTGAAAGCCCAAGTCCTTGCAGTGGCTGACAGAGTCCTTTCCCATTTGGCTCTATCTGACCTCTTCTCCTACTGCTCGCTGCTTCGGCAATCTGCTCCAGCCATGCTGGTATCTTTGTTGTTCCTCCAATACTCTAGGCACGTTCCTCTCTCAGGGAGAGAGAATTTTCATAGGGTGGAGACTCTCCCCCAACCCAAAACACTGCAGCTCCTACCCTATTTAGTGTTCCTCCATTCACTTATCACCATCTAACACAATTTCATTTATTTATTTTGTTTTTATCTTTCATCACAAGAACATAAGCTCCAAGAGGGCAAAGATTTGGGTTTGTTTGTTCATTGCATGTCCCTGGTGCTTTATTAAAGCAGGATTTGAAACACAGTTGCTGCTTAATTAACATTTGTTGAATGAACAGATGTAATTTCTGTCTATATTTTGTCAGATAAGCAACTACCTTCACTTTAGGTATGCATGTACACCTCACTATTACTCTTTAAACGAGCACGGAAGTTTTGCTTTTGAAATTCTTGCTTGGTTTTGTCAGATAGTGTTGACTAAGCTGAGGATTGTCACAGAAGTGGTCTCTATCTGGAAAGACCTAGACTAGAAAGAGAAGATGCTATTGCCTCTTCCATTCTCCTTTTATTCTTCCCCACTCCCTATCTTTCCTGTCTCTGTGAATGCACTGCTGAAGACCTAAGAAATCAAACTGGACGTCCACTCTCTGTACTCCATTTTGACTTGCTCTCCACTTCTGGGTGATCACTATCTATCATCACCCAATTCCATAGACTGGGTCATGCCTCAGGTTTTCCTTTGGTTTAGTGAACTTAATTAGATATTGTCTTATCATCTTAAATCTCTGGAGAAGTAGGCACGAAAACAAGCAGGATGCAGGTTCTGGGGGAATTCACCTGCACTGATTTGCCTATGTGACAGTAGTGATTATAAGAGATATGGGAAACAAAGCATTTCAAATTATAGTCTACTTAAATATAAAGATGTAACTGTTCCTTTCTACATGTACCAACCACCTAGCTAAAGAGTGTAAGGATAGTATTTGTGAGGCTAGTTTTCATCGTGTCTGCATGGATGAAGACTTGAAGATGGTTGTTTTCAAGTCATGTTTAGGATCCATGAATTAATTACTAGCATTTATAAACAGCTTTGGATTCCTGAAGTATATCTGACTCTTCTTTTGTCCACATTATGGCAAAGCCATGATTACAATAATCACTATGTTTAAAAATCACAGGATTAAAGGCAGCTGGAGAGGTCATGTGGTACATCTGCTAGCAGAACATGTCCAAATCATCCAGTCTGGTTTTTTCCAACACTTCGAGAGAAGAGACACAATAATTTTCTCTCTACGTAGGTTATTTGAAGATCAGAGATGTGGGAGTTTTTTTTTTTTAAGTTTCACTCCATAATCCAATTTTAACTTCATTTGAGATTACTTAAGGTATTTCCTTATTGTCCAACAGTTCTTTCTAGTTCTGCTTCTGAAAAGTAGAAGCTGGATAGAAAAGGCTGCTATAAGGATAGAAATAGGAATAATAGGAAGGAGGAGAGAGTAAAAGAGCAGGGTTGAAAGAAATCAGAAAGAGGAAAATCAAGAAGACGTGTAAAAAGAATTCAATGTTTTGTTACCCTTTCATTTTCTGATTTATAAGAGAATTGATCTGGTTCTTTTCTCCAGACATTTGCCGCCTGAATACAAAGTACAAACAGACTCAGGAATGACTAAGAGATGGATGGTTAACTATAGGTTAGCTCCAGAATAAACAAGTCCAGTTACTTAGAAATAAAATGTGTTAATTCTTAATATAATAATAAAAGCATGTAGTAATAAAAATTCAGTCTATATAGAAAGTTCTAAGAGGAAAAGGCAAAATTTCCTGCCTACTCCCCTGCCATGTCTAGTCCTTTTCAGCCACTGTTAAAATTCCTTGAGTGACTTTCCAGATAGAAAAATTAAGTGCATCTCTCTGCATATATGTGTGTGTGAATGTGTATGTGTATATGTGTGTCGGTGGGGTACGGGGGGTAGGATGAGGGATGCTTATTTGAAATTTTATTCCATAGAAATAATATCATACCTCCTATTTTTTCTTCCTAAAATAGACTAAAATACATTTTAAAGATCTTTCTATACGCTTCAGTCATTCAAGCTCCATAAGTAAGGGGAATTTGTCTTTTTAAGCACTGTTTTTCTTCAACAGAAACTTATTAGGTAAATGAATGAATAAATCAGCAAATGCCAGATTAACTTCACTCTTCTGAACCCAAGTATAACATTATATTGTTTTAATGTACCAGAAGTATCAGTCAACTACTGATAAACATTTAAAATATTTTCAGATTTTGGCTATTACTGTGCAAACATTCCTGAACATATCTGTTAAATCTTGCACATATGTATCTGTAAGTAAATCTAAGGTAATTACTTAGCAATGTAATAGTTCAGTCAGTTGCATTTAAAATTTTGATAGATATTGCCTAACAGGTTGCATCAATTTACACTCTTACTTCAGTACAACTTCTACTCTAGGGCAACTCACAAAAACTAAACGTTAGTGACTAAAACACATATTCCTAGAAATGACATATTCTTTCATCTATAGCGTTTTAACAGAAACTGTGTCAGGTGAAATCTTGAAACACTAAAAATCCTTTTGGCTCTGCTGAGCACTGGGGACATCCTTTTTCTCAAAGACAAAATGCTTGTTCCTACTGGCAGGCTTTTTGGAACTTGGCCAAAATTCACGCTAACCGCTTCTTTTGTATATTCTAATAATAAAATAGAATCCTATTCTTCCATTTTTATAAAAAGTTTAATATTTGCATCCTTGTTAAATACAAATAACTATTCAAGAGCATGCAGATATCTTTGAGAAGGTTATTTATATGAAGGATACAGGTATCGGTCCTATAGAAGTGCTTGAAATCTATCACTTTGGCTCTCACATTAATTCCGCTGTCTATTGACATTAAAATAAGAAAAGTAACCTATAGACAGAAAGAAGGTTGTATTCCCATTAACATTCATGAGGGCTAAGCAGCCGAAGTCCTACATATCAAGCAGGGAATATATCCTTTGTCTGCTGATGAGAGAATGTCTCAGTGATAAATGGTTACAGACAGGGGTGTCATGAGGGCAACAACACACAGAACAATTCAGACAAACTTTTTAAAAAAGTCTTCTTCTCCTGCAGTTTTTTTGTGGCGCTGGGAAGCACAGTGCCTATCCCTGCTAATAAAAGAAAACTATTGCAATGCAAAACTCCTAACCTTTGCAGAGGCACTTACCAGAAAACCAAAAACATACTCTTTGAAAAACAATTTAAAACCAAGCTTCAAAGGCTTTCTAATGTATACATATTCAGACATTCTGAAAAGCACTGCTCTGCACCCTGCACCCCAGCTATTTGTGCCTAAAATGGATATTGTCCTAACAGTTAGCATGGTCGTCAAAGTGCAACGTCTCTAATATCAACACTGAGAGACATCAGACTCATTAAAATGCTTTACATTCATTAATTAGGTTGGTGCAAAAGTAGTTGCGGCTTTTGCCAAAGTCATACATAAATTCAAACACATTATGATACTCATTTAACACATTTGTGATAAAAATCATGTATGAAGTCATGAGTTTATTTAACAAGCTAATATTCCATAGAGTCCAATGGTGACTACCAATGACTCAGTTAATTTTCAAACCAAAATAAGTTAGATTACAATTTGTTGACTCCCTTGACTCCTCGAGCCAGGGAAAACATTTCCTGGGGCCTGACTCTAGGTGGCTCACTTTCCTCACCTAAAAACACGAAGGGTGAGACAACCCCCTCCAACCCTCGTCCTCGGTCCCCCAAGGGTTTCTCTCCAGAATTCTGCCTCTTCTGCAGCAGTCTGGAGTCTTCAGCATGAAAAGGGTAACAAACATGGCGCAATTTTCTGAAACCGTGATGTCAACAGTGCTTTTGAGGTGTCCTTTCCCACCCTAAAGAAAATTAGAGATGCAGAGCAAGAAAAAAATGCAAGACAGCTCCCCGACACATCCTGAGCCACGCCTCGTCCTCAGGGTGCACCCGACAGTCTCTGCCAGCGCAGTGTGGACGCTGGACAAAGACGCAGCCAAGAGGTCGCTGGGGGTCGCGGGTTCGATCCGCTGACTTGGCCACCAAATCTTTTCCGCGGGGAGTGAAGCGGCGCGGAAGGAGCGGAGTCAAGGGCGGGGCTGGGGATTGGACCCGCCCCCGGGCCCCGGAGGAGTCCCTGCGCCTGCGTGCCGGGCGTGGACCTGTGGTTGAACTCCCCCGTTCTGGGCTGCCCTCCGCGTCCTCCCCCGCCCCTTCCCACCTCCGCCCACTTGACGCGATGACGCATCTCAGGTTTGCGGACGTGGCGGCGGCGTACGGCCCGGAAGGCGGAGACGTTGGCGGCAGAGGCGGAGGCGGACTGGGTCAGCCCAAAGCAGAGGCTCGGCCATGAACTTACCCGGGACAGCGGCGGCGGCGGACCTTTTGGCCATCTTCTCGCAGAGTGCTCCCTGCTAACGGGGACAGGTAAAGATGGTGGCAGGAGGTGAGGGTAGCCCGGTCCAGGAGGGCGGGGTTGAGCCCCAGCTGCGTCCTCACGGGAGGCGCTGAGCCTCGGCCACAGGTGTGGTGGGGGCTGCAGGGCCGGGCTCGGCCCGTGTGGCGGACACCCCCGAGAGAGGGAAGAACTTCCAGACCAGCCCTGCCAGGCCCTCTTGTCACACTGTCGGGGAAACTGAGGCTCAGAGGAAGGACGCCTACCTGCTGGATTACCTGGGCAGCTAATTTCCCACCCAAACACAGCATTTCTCCCACAACTTTATGTTGGCGTGAAATATTCGCTGACGGCATCTTGTCACATCGTTCAAGTGTCGTGCTGTGACAGAAGACTCAGACGTAATCTTCGCTGACGATAGCAGGGAAAGAAAAACTTGACGTGTGGAATACAGAGGGGAGGTAGTTAAGTTTTAAAAAACAAAATTGTCCCTGGCAGCGGATAGGGTGCCTTTGATTCTGTCCCTTTGCAGCTTTAACTTGTGCCCTGTGACCCTCTTATTGCACCTTGCTTAGTTAAAGAAGGTCAAGGCGAAACACCCAGCAGCCATTCTACAGTACGAAGGTGTTTGGGAAACCGTTTTCAGTTACAGACTGAGCTGAAGAATGCTTTAACACTGTTTTGTGGCCCCTCGTAATCTAGGTAGCACGCAGGCTTGTTCCAAGTTTCTGAAAGGGAATTCGTGCCTTTTTCCTGCACTAAGAGAATTAAGAGAGGTGAATAGAATTGAGCCAGATGACTTAAATATTATGTATTTTCTAATCTCTGAGTAGTAGACTGGAGTGATCGCCTGTGTCAGTCTGTTCACTTCGGTTGGAGAGACAGCCAGTTCTTGATCATTCAGAATACCCAGTTTTGTAACACGATAGTCAGCTGCCTGCATTTCATTATAAAGGGGAGTGGAGAGATAGTGAGACAGGTGAAGTTCTGACCTTTAAATTATATTTAGAAATATATCGTGGAGAGAGATTGATAGAAACAAGTATCTAAAATGGCTTTGGGGCATTGCTTAGTGATTTTCAGTTAGCTGCACTACTAAGCCAATTTTGAAGTTCTAAGAACAAATTATTAGGGTGAAACTGTCTAACGGGACACATAAGTAGGTCGGTATAGCCAAGTGTAAATTGCTGTATATTAAGTCTTAACTTTTTTGATCATGGATGCCTTTTGAGAATATGAAGCAATAAAAATTCTCCCCAGAAAAATATACATATGTATAAAATTTGCCTGGAATCTACAGGATTCAAAGACATTCCCTAGGTTAAAGACACAAGATTAAAAAAAGACCTGGTTAAATGAGTGGAAATAAAACTATTATCCTTGGAGGAAAAGATGTGGTCATGACTTCAAAACTGCTTTTGAGATATAAAATGTGATAGTTTTCTTTAGTTTCATAGCTGTCAAGTTAGGAATCCTAGTTCTTGGTAATAATGTAGCACTTCAGGGAACAGTTGAAATAATCTACTTAACATATAGCTAGCTATTAGTTATCTGTGTTATCTGAATAGGAACTCTTGAGCTTTTAAAGCATTATAATATTGCCATTAGAGCAAGGTCAGAAAGTGGTTTTCAAGGGTTGGATTCAACTATATTAAATAGTTTTAAAGCATTTTATGATAAGTATACGCCTAGAAAGTACAGGTTGGGTAGTCCTTACCTGAAATGCTTGAGACCGGAAGTGTTTCAGATTTCTTTGGATTTTGGAATGTTTGCATATACATAATAAGATACATTGGGGATGGGACCGGTCTGAACATGAAATTTGTGTTTCATATTCAACTTATACACATAGCCGGAAGGTAATTTTATATAATTTGTGCACAAAAGTTCTTGTACCTGGAACCATCAGCAGGTAAAAATGTCACTATCTCGGCCACCCTTGTGGAAAATTTGTGGTTGTTTGGCATCACCGTCATTCCTAACTCTGAATTTGTATGCTACTAATAAGCAGTCATTTTCTTACACTTTTTCACACATAAGTGCTTAACAGTAAAAAAAAAAAAAAAAAAAAAAAAAAATACCATTAATACAGTGAAAAAATAATGTGTTCAGGGTACCTAAGCACATCACCAGAATACCTGTGCAGGTTTAGCATTCCTAATCTGAAATCTGAAACGTCAGTTGTGGAATTTTCCATTTGTGGCTTCATGTCAGCACTCAAAGTATTTCAAATTTCAGAGTATTTAAGATTGGATTTTTGGGTTAGGGATTCTCAACCTTTGTAATTTATTGTCATCCATTTTATATACTCAGATTTTTGGAGTCGGTCTTTTCTGTTTGTTTGTTTGTTTGTTTTTGTTTCGCTTGGTACTCATCCATAGTATTCAAAAAATAGTGAGTCTTTGAGATGTTATTTTGCTTTGGCTTCCATGACATAACACTTCCATGGTTTCTCCCTCTTCTGGACACTCCTTATCCATATTTTCAGGCTGATTTCCTTTCACCAAGATACTGAATTTTGGACTTCTTCAAGGCTCAGTCTTGGACCCTCTTCTTTTTCTATACTGTCTAGGTAATATATGTACTCACAGATTCATTTTCATCTATGTGCAAATTAGTCATGAAATTTTATTTCTAACCTAGACCTTTTCTCTGAGTTTGACTATATAGCCCATTTGTCTATTTGCCATTCCTTTTTACTATCTTAGAGGAATTCATAATCATAGCCATGCACCTCCTCCCCCAGCTCCTCTTCCATATCTCAGAGAATGGCACCACAATGTGTTATGCAAATCAGAAATCTTGGTGTGATGCTTAATTTACTCCCTCTCTTCATGTCTGAACCACCTTGAGTGCAAAGAATTTTATCTCCAGAGTGCTTCTTACTACTTCCCTCCATCTTTCCCAACAAGAACTGAAAGCAGTCTGCCTCTTCCTGTGTGAATAATTAACACAAAGCCAAAACTGTGAATGTGGAATTAGTTTTTTAGGTTCTTGTGTTCCTAATTAATGAGAGTAGATAGATCAACTTGATGATGGTGAGTTGAGAGTTAGTATGCAAGTAAACAAAAAGTATTCATTGATGCATGTTTTTAACTTAGGTCAGCTCCCAGTCAGTCTTACAATGGTTTTTCTAAAGTATAAATGAACACAGTGACCTAAAATCTGTTCACAGTCTTTATGGACCATAAATTGAATTTGATGAGGACTCTAAGTTGGCTAAAAAGCTTCCAGGGAAGAAAAATTCCTGCTTCCGGGGAAGCAAAATCATAACCTATATTGCAGGCATATCTGCACTAAATATAAGTACCAAAGTCCAGGAGGAAGTAATACGAAAGATACTCCAATCCTGAATGAAGTTGAAATGCAGAACAAGCTGGAAAGTTTTGAATTCATGAAAGTATTATGTGTATATAAAACATGCTTTGATTCCATCAGAGCTATAAGTTATATAGTCACAAGTTTTTAAGACATAACACAATTATTTCTCTGATTTTCTTCACATACTCAGAATAAGGGGAATTTACGATTTTATATTTAATTTAATGTAATATTTTATAGTATTTAATTTTATGTTATATTTTTACCAAAAGAATTATAGCAATTTGCCTTTGTTAATATGTAATTACTCCACGTGTTTAGTGATATATGATCTAATAGAGGAGATTACCTCTTCTTCCCTTACCTTTGTCTCCACTGCCAAATACGTTTTTCTACTTTAACAGTTGTAAAACCTGAACCTAGGCCAGGCGCAGTGGCTCACACCTGTAATCCTAGCACTTTGGGAGGCTGAAGTGGGCGGATCACCTGAGGTCAAGAGTTCGAGACCAGCCTGGCCAACATGGTGAAACCCTGTCTCTACTAAAAATACAAAAATTAGCTGGGCGTAGTGGTGGGCGCCTGTAATCCCAGCTACTTGGGAGACTGAAACAGGAGAATCACTTAAACCTGGGAGGCAAAGGTTGCAGTGAGCTGAGATCGCACTACTGCACTCCAGCCTGGGTGACAGAGTGAGACTCCATCTCAAAAAAACAAAACAAAACAAAACAAAAAAACAAACTTAAACCTAAATGTTTAAATAACTAAAACCATTAAAACAAAAACAAAAGATTGTGTCCTGAATGTACGATGCATGCAAATCAGTCAGTTGGATCAGCTACATTCCAAAATTTTCTCTGCTTTTTTTTTCCTCCAGATTTTAACATTATGGCAGGGAGGCATCAGAATCGTAGTTTTCCTCTTCCAGGAGTTCAGTCAAGTGGTCAAGTACATGCATTTGGAAATTGTTCAGACACTGATATTTTGGAGGAGGATGCTGAAGTGTATGAGCTTCGATCCAGAGGAAAAGAGAAAGTCCGAAGAAGTACATCAAGAGATAGACTTGACGACATTATAGTATTAACAAAAGATATACAAGAAGGAGATACATTAAATGCAATAGCCCTTCAGTACTGTTGTACGGTAAGTTTTAATATTACATAATGCAATTCGGAAGAAATTATTTGTTTACGCACACTGAAATAAATTCTGTGTCCTTTTTTACCTTGTTTATTCCTTTCTCCATTTTTTGCTCTTATTTTTTGCATAGAAATCTGTGTCACATGGGCTGGGCGCGGTGGCTCACGCCTGTAATCCCAGCACTTTGGGAGGCCAAGGCGGGTGGATCACGAGGTCAGGAGCTTGAAACCATCCTGGCTAACACAGTGAAACCCGTCTCTACTAAAAATACAAAAAAATTAGCCGGGCGTGTTGGCAGGCGCCTGTAGTCCCAGCTACTCTGGAGGCTGAGGCAGGAGAATGGCATGAACCCGGGAGGCGGAGCTTGCAGGAGCTGAGATCGCGCCACTGCACTCCAGCCTGGGAGACGGAGCGAGACTCTGTCTCCAAAAAAGGAAAGAAAAAAGAAATCTGTGTCACATTTGTAGATGTTTACTTTTTAAATATTTAACAAATACTTGAATTTCTGTGTATTTCCAAATCCACGAATTTCAGTATTGAAAAACACTCAACTATGTTATCTTCTTATTCAAATGGTAAGAAAATGTGGAAATGTGTAAGGAAAAACTTTTCCCTGCCCCAATTTCTTGAGATAACCAGCGTTAACACTTTGGCATGTAGGAATGCTCTACCTTTTTTTGTGTTCATAAGTATTTATTTATATATACATGTTTGGGGAGTTAGTAATCTTTGTATTTTTAAAAGTGGATTATATTATGCATTTTACTCTGCAACTTGCATTTTTCATTCTTTAGTGTATCATGGACACCCTCATGACCATCCCTCAAAGCCTTATTAACTCATTATTTTAAATGGTTGTATAATGTCTGTAGTATTAACGTTCCAGTATTTTTAAGCCATTGCCCTATTAATTGATACTCAGGATTTTCTTGGTGTTTTACCTTGTGTGGCGAATATCATCACAACTATATCTTTAAATGGCGCTGCCTTTACTTCTGTGGGATAGATCCCAAAAGTGGGATTGCCAGATAAGAGGAAAGGTGTATTTTTAATTTTAATAGATACTATACTCCATTTGGACCCATTTTCTCTCTGTGTCATTATGTCCATCTTGAGGCCTTAGCAGGATATTTTTATATCCACATTGATATGGAAACTGGTTAGAACATTTGTTTTCAAACTTTTTGTTCTCATACTCCCAATAGAATTTTGAAATATATGTACTATGTACCTCATCGCACATTTTTAAGTGAACTTCCTAAATTCTTCCTCATGACTTAACATAGTTACAAAGGGTATAATTTTCAGAATGTTGTATTAACATTTAAAAATAAGACTGTTAGAGTGCTCTTTAAATGCATCCACAGAATTCTAAGTACCACCAGGATTTGCTACCTGAAATTTGTATTTTTAAAAAAAGTGGAAAGTGTGTGTATGAGAGCTCTTTTTTCAATAGCATGAGATTTTATATCATTCCTTTTTCTCATTAATATTTTCATCTTCCCCCCAAATTTTTCATGATGTAAAGTATTTTTATACTTGAAAAACCTTTTATTGACTACCTGTAATACTTCTCTGCAATAGGAAAACACGTCTATAAGTTTATATTATATAAATGTATTTACATTCTAAAAAAATTATGGTCATGAGGTTTTCTTCTACATTTGCAACTATTGCAATAATTCACATTTCTTATTACAATTCACAATTCATCAAAACATTTCAAATTTTGATATTAAAATTTAATAAAATATTTTATTAAAATGAATTTTTTGATGTGGTATAAGAGCTGGGTAGTTTTTTCCTCCTACCTTGCTCATGTATGACAACATCAATTCTTGCCATTATTAAATCAGAAAATATCTAAGTTTATTTCTAAATGCAAATAAACATGTGAGTAAATGTTTTGTAGAGAAATAAGACCATTGATAAATAAATTACAGAATATGTCATAGAAGGTAGATGGTGGAATACACTTCAAAATGAGAGACAAGGCTAAAAAACATCAAGGTACAGATCCGAGAGGAGAGTTTGTGATTCAGTAGTTTTATAAGACATTAGCTTTCTTTTAATGAACCTAGAAAATTCTCTTAGGGAAATTTAACATACCATCTGAATAATTAAAAATAGGTCATATTTCCAATGAGGTGCAAAGATGTTTCAGGCATTCAACAGTGATGTGAAGAAGATTTCAAGGAGGAAATATGGTAAACAACAAAGGGAATTTTCATAGTTATTTCCGAAATGAGTGGCACAGACTATTTGGGATGAAATGCTTTGAGACACTGTGGAAAAGTTTGATCCATACAGTAAGAGAACAAATATTGTAAGGTTTTAACAGGAGTGATACAGAATGGAAAAGTTTGATCCATATAGTGAAAGAATACAATTATTGTAGAGTTTTAACAGGAGTGATACAGAATAGCAGAGGGGCCTGCTGATGAATTGAAGGGGATCCAGTAAAGAGATTACTGGAATAATAAAGATGATCAGGACTTAGACTAAAATATTTGTGATAAGGATAGAGAAGTGTTAATGTATTGGGGGAAATCACAGGATATATCAGCTGAATGCTTATGTGAAATGAGAATGATGAAAAGTACTTAAATGGAGAGATGGCATTGGCCACTGTATTAGTCTGTGTTCACATTGCTATAAAGAAATACCTGAGACTGGGTAGTTTATAAGAAAAGAGGTTTAATTGGCTCATGGTTCTGCAGGTTGTACATAAGCAGGCAGCATCTACTTCTGGGGAGGCCTCAGAGAGCTTTTACTCACGGCAGAAGGCAAAGCCAGAGCAGGCATTTTCACATGGCTGGAGCAGGAAGAAGAGCGAGTGAGGGAGGAGGTTCCACACACTTTTAAACAATCAGATCTCACAAGAACTCAGGACAGTATCAAGGGGGAAATCTACCTCCATGATCCAATCACCTCCCCCAGGCCCCACCCCTAACATTGGAGATTACAAGATGACGTGAGATTTGGGTGGGGACATATCAGCCACTATAGTGGGAAAGGTGATGAACAGAATTAGTTAAGATAAGCAGTGCTCCTTTTTGATGGGAGCATAAGCAACAAAAAAAAATTATAAAAATATTTATCATTATAAAAGGATCTATCATTTAAAAAATACAGTAAGTAGCTAGTGGTATATTCCACTTAGAAATAATCTTAAGAATTATTAAAAATCTGTCAGTTATACAACTGTGATGAGAAGAATGAAAAGTCCAAGGTTGGAATCTTGAATGCAACCAAGGAAGTTGGCATAGCATAGAAGTCATTATAGGGATATTCAGGGAGATAACTTAGGTAGATACTAAACCTTGGAACCCTAATTCAAAAAGAGTATTAAGTAGTTATTAGTAACAGTACACAATACCAAGCAAAAGAGCATTTAAAGAGAATGGGGTCAGACTGGGATTTTTCAGTGAATCTTCATTTGCTATAAGACAAAACAGTGCGAAGGTAGTAAGATGATAAAACACACTTTATCTTTACTGTTTCATCTTTTAGTTATTGTTCAACCCTTTCCTTCCAATCCCCCCACACATACACTGCAAGATAGTTTTTCCAGCTTGACCTCTTTTAGTCTTCATTGTACTTGATCACGAATCTACAGTGGATTCTGTTCACTACTCCCTCCTAAAGACCCTCTCTGCTTGACCACCTTGACTTTTCAGGTTTCTGGTTTTCCTACTATTAACATTTAATAATAGCTAACTTTTATATGACATACCATAAATCACTGTTCTGAGTGTCCAACATTTAAATCATTAATGTTCACCTCAACCCTATAATGTAGGTAGTTGTATTACTGCCATATTGCAGGTGTGGAACCTTAATGGCAAAGAGGTTAAACAACTTGCCCCAGGTCATACAGCTAGAAAGTGTCAAAGCCATGCTTCAAACCCAGTTATCCATGCTTTTAACCACTATTGTATATTCCCTTCCTGGCCATTCGTAATCTCCTTTGTGGATTTTTGTTACTCAGCATACCCATCAAATGTTGGAGTTCTTCAGGGATCTTCTTGTTGCTTTTTTCTCTCAGGCTTTTTCTAGTGAATCTCTCTACTCTTTGACCTCTTTGACTTCAATTACTTTTTTTTTTTTGAGATGGAGTCTCGCTCTGTTGCCCAGGCTGGAGTGCAGTGGCACAATCTCTGCTCACTGTAACCACCACCTCCCGGCTTCCAGTAATTCTCCTGCCTCAGCCTCCGGAGTAGCTGGGACTACAGGCATGCACCCCCATGCCTGGCTAATTTTTGTATTTTTAGTAGAGATGCGGTTTCACCTGTTGGCCACACTGGTCTTGAACTCCTGACCGCAGGTGATCTACCTGCCTCAGCCTCCCAAAGTGCTGGGATTACAGGCATGAGCCACCACGTCTGGCTGACTTCAATTACATTTTTGCTGATAGTCCACAAATCTGTGTCTCTAGCCGAGATCATTCTTGAGTTTCAGACATATATCTACAACTCTGTCCTGAACATCTTCCACTTCTGCATCTCAAGCAGCTCCAAGTCAGCATATCTAAAATCTGCATTCATCCTCTTTTTACCCTCCACAGTGTTCCATTTCTCAATGAATGCCATCGTCCATCAAGTTGACCAAACCAGAAATCTAAGCTTCATACTAGACCCACTTTATCTCTCTGACATCAATCAGGTGATACATGATTAGGTTTTAAAGTATTGATGGAAATGAATGGGACTAACAGATGGTGGGAGAGCCTGGCATACCAATTGGTAATCTGCCAGACACTCCCCTCTTCCCCCAACACAGTGGAATAGGATATACAGACAGGTTATCTCACAGTGGATGGGATAATACAAACAGGTTGAGGAATGTATAATATATAGAGAAAAAGCTTATAAAAGTGATTAATCTTGAAAGTAGTTGAATAATGCATTTACACTGAGAAGTTTGGGAGGGAAATGGCTTCAGAAGTAAGGGGGATAAATTACCAATTTTTTAAATTCTAAGGTATATATGCTTTTCCACACATTTTAGCATCTTTTTTTGGAATGGTGGCATCTTCAATTTTTGGTGAAGTTTTTTTTTTTCCCTAGATATACATAAAATAATGCTGCATCTTAGAGTTATGGCATCTTAGTTTTGATAAAATATGGTAGTTTTAGTTGGGTAGCATTTGTCTATATTCCAGTTTCCAAACTGGAATAAAGAACATAACTACCCATAATCCTTCCTTCACAAATTGTTTACAAGCAGAAGGACTGTGGTATTTATGCACGATGCACAAAGGGAAGCAGCAAAGGATTCTAGAATCTACTTAAATAGCGTTAATTAGTGTTACTAACATATATGGGTGATAGTAAAAAGTAGTTGGTGATTTCCTAAGATTGGTACATCTAAAGTGGTATAGAATTCTCATCTACAAATAAAATTAAAATTTCTCTGGGTGCAACTTAATACTACTAATAATTCAACTTTTTTTTTCCTCCAAAAGTAACTAGAATGAATGACTGTTGCTACCTTTATTTTGATTGGAATTCAGTTGTATGTTGCTTTTTTTCCCCCCCACCCCCACAGGTAGCAGATATCAAGAGAGTTAACAATCTCATCAGTGATCAAGACTTTTTTGCCCTTAGGTCTATCAAAATTCCAGTAAAAAAGTTCAGTTCCTTGACCGAAACACTTTGTCCTCCAAAAGGAAGACAGACTTCACGTCATTCATCTGTTCAATACTCTTCCGAACAACAGGAAATTTTGCCAGCTAATGATTCTCTTGCTTACAGTGACTCAGCTGGTAGCTTTTTAAAAGAAGTAGACCGAGACATAGAACAAATAGTAAAGTGTACAGACAATAAGAGAGAGAACCTCAATGAGGTAGTATCGGCCTTAACAGCACAACAAATACGTTTTGAACCTGATAACAAAAACACTCAACGTAAAGACCCCTATTATGGAGCAGACTGGGGAATAGGGTGGTGGACAGCTGTAGTGATAATGTTGATAGTAGGTATAATAACACCAGTGTTTTATTTGTTGTATTATGAAATTTTAGCTAAGGTGGATGTTAGTCATCATTCAACAGTGGACTCTTCACATTTACATTCAAAAATCACACCCCCATCACAGCAGAGAGAAATGGAAAATGGAATTGTGCCAACTAAAGGAATACATTTCAGCCAACAAGATGATCATAAACTGTATAGTCAAGATTCTCAGTCACCTGCTGCTCAACAGGAAACATAGCAATTAGCTCGTAATCAAATGTTAGTGGTCACATGTGCATCTGGAATGTGGTGAATCAGTTATATCCAATAATAGCTTCAAAGGCAGAATTTAGAGAGATTGAGGATGCTTTTGTTTTTAACAAAAGGGTTTCACACTTTGAAAATTTTTTGAGCAACTAGTTGTTGATGTTGATAGCAGTTGATCCATAAATCTGGTGTGTGAATGTTTCAAGCAGAAATTAATTTAAATGTGTTTAGGAAGTACTTAACTTGGAAGATGTATCATTTTTTCTTAAGATGTATGTTTAAATTTTATTTTTTTAAGTAATTTTTAAAAAGTTTATTAATGTTAAATTTATGATGCAGAATGATAGCATCAGATGTCTGCAGCTGAAAAAAATTTACTACTATGAACCCCCAAAATATTCAGTTGCAAGAAAATTTGATTCTAAAATTATTCATGGTAGGATACGTAACACACCCCTTCAAAACTTTTAAAAAATACATTTAGCACATGTGCTATGAAAGCATACGTACAAAGAGAAAGGGGAAAGTGATTTATAATTCCTACAACAGAGGCCAAGAAATAGATTAAAATATTTTCAAGACCCCAAAATAATGTATTATGGTTGGGAAGTCAGTAGAACACTGGAATAGGTGAAGACCTGACAGTAATTTTTGTCTTAAGAATGCTTTCTTTAGGACAGACCCTTTAACCTCACCTCTGTGCATCTGTTTTTAAAATGATTATATTTGCCTCTGATATTTGAAAGCACTTTTGTAGTTTTGATGATGAAAAATATATTAAACATGTGCATATTACCATTATTTAGGAAATAATTCCTTATATACTGTGATAAATCATTGCTGTTGCATACAGTAACATGCCTTAATTATATTTAATGCCTTACTGCTTTATGTAAGTAAATCCAAGTTTCAAAATTAAAAATAAGCATTATTTCAGATGGTCCAATCAGATTCGTTACATAGGCTATATAAATTTGTCTCCATTTTCACCATTAAGCACAAATAATTGGGTCAAAACTGCCTTTGAGGTCTGTTGAAGAAAATGGTTCATTAAGCAAAAAGGAGTAGAGGTATTTTATATTAGCAGTAACAGACAAATTATTTAGTAATCCCTTAACCTCTGTTTTTCAAAGAGAAAATATCCAATTTAGACTTTTTTCCTGATCTCTATATATAGCATCAAATTGGGAAACAAAGGCCAAAGGTGTATAGATTGCTTGAAAGGGGGTGGCAGTGCCTCTTTTTAAGATCTGTTGAGTCGGCTACAGTCTGGCTAAGTAAGAAGCATTTGCATACTGATTCCATCATTTAATCTTTAAAAGTATGTGTTTTAAAAATGTAACCAGAATGATTCTTCAATAGAAATGAGATTTGATGGAGTCTGGATTGCCTGTTTTGTATATAATATATACTTAAGATATATAATACCACCTCATTTTCTGGGCATTATTTCCTAATTGTTGATGTTTCAGGCTTTTGATAAGTCATTTTATATATTTCAAATTTAACTCAGAATAAGTAAATATTTATGGCAAATGCAGTTTTATGTACTTTCAGGAGAAGACCATCAGGAAAAGACAGGACAAAGAAGTCAAACATTAAAGCCCTTGCAAATATTAGAGGACCTTAGACAATTACCAAAAAGTGTTTAATAGGGAAGTTGCAAATGATTCTCTTAGTAAATTAAACATTTAAAAAGTAGTTTTAATGTGCCTTGGGCATCTTGAAAAGAAGAGTGTGATATAATTTATGCTTAGTGTTAACTGGTCATTTTACATTGTATTTATTAAGTCTGCTGAAAAATGAGGTTTTAAGGAAGAAAATGCAGATTATTTTAGGGTAAACAGGCCAGGTGTCCTTTGAAGAACTTTGTTTACATCAAATTGATGAAATTACAGTTAGTGATTCCTTACTTTTTTTGCTAGTTGTACTTTGAAATTGTTATGGGTTCAATTTCCAAAATATGTAACTTATTTTTTAAAGGAATAAGGTGTGCTGTGTATTTGTTGATTAAAAATCATTTGTCTTGCAGAGTATCCTTTTTTGAAGGAAATATACATCCTTATAACACATCAGGTAGTTTTCTTTTTTCTGTATTTAAATTATATATTTGAATTAATTGAATATAATTTGAGTTACATATAATTCTATATAAAGGTTACATATTGAATTATGGTTCTAATCTGTTTAGGAAAGAAATGAATTTTCTAAGCATTTAATACATTTGGAATAATTTTAGTTTCTAAAAAGTACTAATGTAAGTTAAGTTTATATCAAATGCAAATTACCTTGTATAACTAACAAGCACAGTTATTGTTTAACATTATGGATTTTAATTGTGTTGACACCCTTCTTTGAATTTGCTGCTTTACATGTGTGTCTGTGTGTGTGTCTGCATGTGTGCATGCATGCACTTGTATGCAATGTAAAAGTAACAGCAGAATCATTGCATTTGGTTCACTTAAAATTTTGGAGTTAGCAAGTAAAGAAAAAGCTGATAGTTTTATGAAGTCTCGGTTAAAATAAAATTTCTTTGCTATCTCACTCCTAGGAAGTTATGGAGTTCCTATTTTCAAAAGATATGTTAAAAATGGTTACACACTCTGCTGGCCACATTAAAAATTAGAAGACTCATGTTAAATTATCTCCTCCAAAGGACTTTTTATTTACAGCTTTTCTTTTTCTGGATTCTACCTGCTTGGTTCAGTGTCCTGAAGAGTTATTTAAATGAACCACTACTTAGTAATTAGTTCTTTTTTAAAGTATCTACTTCTAAAATTACCTAGTTGAAAATATGAAGGATATGCTTAGTTTTAGAAATATCATGAAGCAAGGATCTAGTCAGTGTTACAGGGTAAAGGTGGAGTTTTTTAAAGTCTGTATTTAAATGGTGCACTGATGGGATTCATTTTTAATTTGCATTACAAAAATGTTGCTCAGGTAATCAGTATTTTCTTCCACGTATGTGCATATTGCACTGTTAGATCAGAAATATCTGAATGCTTTAATTTTTATGTATGCAAAATCTATAAATCTTTTGTATAATGTATTTTATACAAATGTAACTGTAGAACATTGTTAGCATGTGTATCTGTAAAACCAGTTTTTAAAATTTTTTGCCCCTTATTTTTCATATTTTGAGAGATCTCCAACATGTAATAAAGTTTCTCTTATTCAATCTAAAATGGAAGCCAGTGAATTTAATTGAATAAAGCAAAGCTTTTCTCCACTTTCAAACTATCTAATATAGAGATATTATGTAAGATAGAGCAGATTGCCAAAGGTTTATCAATTCAGATTTCTTATTTGCTACAGTGAAGCAGAATACCTTGGATTATTTGTAAGATATAGATAAAATATTTTAGATGAATGTTCTTTGGGAGATTTTCCTCAGGGTAAGATCTGGTAAGGCATGGTCCAGGAATTGCTATGAAGTTGTAGATGAGTCATTATCTATAGATTATAACCTGCTCTCTTTATATGTGATTTTAATTTATTATAAAACAACCTCAAGAATACTGTTTAAAAGATTATTAGCAGAAAAATTGAGAAAGTTCTTTGGAGCTTTTATTTATTTAATGGAGGAATGTGTATAAACCCTGTTTTTTTTCTTCCATTTTCAAATGCATCTTGATCTTAATATTGTGTTAATTTTTTTTAATAAATAGAAATTTTTACTACAGAGGTTTTTTTAAATTTTTTTTTGGAGACAGGCTCTTGCTCTGTTGCCCAGGCTGGAGTGCAATAGCATGATGGTTCACTGCAGCCTCGAACTCCTGGGGCCAACTGATCCTCCCATGTGAGCCTCCCAAGTAGCCGGGACTACAGGCACATGCCACCACAAGGGCTTGAGATTTTAACCATGTAAAGGCAAACCCATCGACACTGTACATTTGAAGGTAGTGAAGTGAAAAGTTTAACAAGAATCTTCTGAATGTCTTAACATTCTCTGGTATCCACTATAAGTCAGCCCAAGCACGAATGATCACACTAAATTATATTGTCTGCCAAATCTCTTATCATAACTCGTGTGTGTGTGTGTGTGTGTGTGTGTGTGTGTGTTGCCATCTTGGCTCACTGAAGCCTCGACCTCCTGGGCTCAAGCAGTCCTCCCACCTCAGCCTCCTCTTGGCCCACTGAAGCCTTGACCTCCTGAGCTCAAGCAATTCTCCAACCTCAGCCTCCCGAGTAGCTGGGACTATAGGCACAGACCAGCATGCCCATCTCACAACAACTTTTTTGAATAATCATTAACCAGAGTTTTGTTGTTTGTGGTGATTGTTTGTTTATTCAAGAATATTTGGAACAAACATCCCTGCTTAATAGTTACTAGTTAAGATCTATATTAACAAATTAGTTCTCTAACAAATAAACATTTAAATAAGTTCAAAATAAAATATCTTACTATAAAACAAAGGAACACATTTTGTTTTGTAAGAATTTAATGTGTAAATAAATACAGAAAAATAAGCATTACAGCAACCAGTTTTGCTCATGATAGCAATTTTAAAGACACTTCAACAAATACTTTTATGTAAGAGGCTAATTCTGCAAAATAACATTCACTTTCCTATGGAATAATTTCACAGTCCCAGATTTTAAGCCAGAAAAATGAGACTCATGCTGGTGAAGCAACCTGCAAATCCTGCTTGTTCTTCCAACTAGTATACTTTAACATTGTAAAAGGATCTTTCAAAGGGGGAAAGAAGGCTCTTAACGGTACCTCCCAGAGTAAATCCTTGCCCCAAGGGGCTGCCCTGCTATCTGCAAGACTAAAATGGTCATGACAAATTCAAAGCTAAAAAAAGAAATAACCTTTATCTTCAGTGTATTTGCCTGGTTCAAGTGGTTATCTGCAGATTTATAAGTAGGTAAATAGAACAATATTGATAAGATTTCTGAAAACTAAATTGTATTTGGCTCTGGTACTAAGGAGTTGAGAGAATAAAACACCTATGTTAATTATCAACCGCAAATGACAACTTTTTGTGAGGTTTCTATTCTAAGGCTTACTTTATTCGTGTATTCCATTTAGAATCTTAAAATTTTTTGACAACTTCCTTTAAACAAGAAGTAATTCACAAATGGTTAACACAGCACTAAACTAATAAGATAGGTCCTCACACCCATCTTGAATTATTTAAGAAAGTATTGCCATTGAAACATTTTTCCTGAGAAATTCATATTGCAAAATGGCACAAGACAATACACATTTTCTCCAATTTTCTGCATGAATACAAGATAGGAAAATCAGATTACAATATATTTTGTGAGGAAAACATGTTTCTTAAAATTGTGCTTTCAGTTACTCTCCAAACTACAAATTTTTAGAGGGTGAGAGCCAAATGTAAGCTAAGAAGTGATCTTTAAGGCAAGAGAATGAATACATATGGTAAATTTTGGTTGGTGTTTAAACAATTTTTATAGGAAATTGTTTACGAGTGGAGAAACTAAGGCACAGAAACAACCAAGCTCAGGTTCAAGGTTGAGTTTAATAGTACAGGTAGAAATAGAATCTAGGGATCTGATTCTCATATTAGAGGATAATATCTCCCCAAAGGGGAAAAATAAAATTATTTCTTTTGGTAGATAACATTGATAAATCATTATTGAAATATATAATATGAATTTCCTTGAAAATCTTTGGCATTTCTGAGAGTCTTTGTAGGCTGAGGTTTTTAGGTATTTTTTTCCCAAAAAATATATAAAGTTAGGGGAGCTAGCTTTAAAGTTAAACAACAAAAATATTAATATTAATTTCAAAATGACCTGAGTTCATTTTGCATTTTTATATAAATCAGTTGTACAGCTTGAGTACTCTGAAACATAAAAGGCCACCACACTTCACTTCATAGAGTTCACACACATGCATTCTACATATTTATATGACCAGAACTTATTTCACATTTACATAAAGTATAAAATAAAATGTCTTAGTCAAATTTTTCATAAGCCCAACTATTTGAAGATGTCAGTTATTACAGTGGGATGATTAATTCATATATCATACAGTATTAAGTCTCAAATTCAAGTATTATAATATTCACCCCATGTGAAAGTTTCTTTGTACTGGCTAAGATGTGAGCTGTGAAATTTATATTGCTCAGTTTGGTATTTTTCCCTATGTGTATGTTTTCCATCACAAAACCTCTGTCTCACAATTCTGTACTTGTAAGAGCTCAGGTAGGTTTATGTAGTCATAATGCAGTAGTCTAGAACACACCATGTAAAGGTAAAAAATAAAATTATTTTCAAGTTTCTTTGTTTTTAAAGTGCTCCACGTGCTGTATTATATCAACTTTCAGGTTATAGAAATCCATTATGACTAGCAATAGTTTTACAAAAGATCAGCAGTTAAGCAAGAATGATTTGTTCAAGTATGTATACATAGATTAAGAGAGCAAAAATTCTTTAGGCACATTCATATTCAAATCATACAAAAAAACCCATGAGAGTACATAAGAGAGATGGCAGAGGTGTTTAGAAGGAATGTCAGAGTGTCAGGGAATAATTTTTAAGGTAACTAGTATGTAAACTCAAAGTGGTTTTGAATATTTTGGTAACAAATATTTGTCCAAAACAACAGAAACAAGTACTTATTCCTTATCAGAAATAAAATACAAATCAAGTCTGTCCAAATGTTCAGAAGCTGCATCATAAAAATATTTTTTGAAAAATTTCATGCCTAATAGGTTGCTTCATCCATGTTGTCATCACTGTCTGCGCCAAAATCATCTCCATCTTCAAAGTATGAATTAATGTAGTCATTTTCCTAGGTAAAATGATATATTCCTTTGTAAACGTTAAAATGAATGAGTAGTAAGAAAATATTCCTGGCCTAAAAGTCTCTGCTTTTTTATCTGCTTCAAAAACACAACAGTTTTCACTTGTGTTTACCTGTGCCGCTTTCTTCCTTAAGACCACCACCTTCCACTCTTGTCAGGCACCAACTAGCTAAGAGAACATGAAGGGTTGCCCATACCATCTCAATAGGATAATATAGCTACTAACACATTACAGCTTACTGGGATGATACATAAGTTTAATTAGCTAAACCACTAAACACTTACCCAAAAAATGCACAGACAAGAAAAAAAGCCAGTTTACATTAACATCCATTAGACTACACCAGTACTGAGATTTTTAGTCATAAAACATAACTGAGCATAAGCCAGAGAGACTTTTACTTCCTATTAAAAAAAAAAAGGCATGATACCAAACCAAATCCAAAAGATGCCTATATTATATTCTATCTAGGACCTCTTAGTTTCTTTTTCTTGTGGCTGAATAAGACTATCATCCATGCAAATAACTCAGAAAATATCTGTGCTTTCTATCAAAAATTCAAATATTACTTTCTTATTTATTTTTCCGGGCCTCCAGTATCTTACAATCAAAAATCCACTTTGGATACAAATTAAACCTAAGAGTTATTAATCAGTTGCAATGTATGGATTGTATTTGGATTCTGTTTGGAACAAACAAACTTTTTGAGACAACCAAGAAAATTCAATACTGGCCAGATATTTGATGAAATTAAGGAATTATATTTCATTGTACGGGGTGTTATAATGATACAGTGATGTTGTTAAAGAGCCCTTATTTTTGAATCCATACTGAAATATTTGTGGATGAAATGATACGATGCCTAGGATTTTCTTTGGAATCCAAGGCACATGGGGCACGGGGAATGGGATGGGTGGACAGGGAGGGATTGGGTAGATGAATGAGTGGTTGAAAGATTAGCTATGAATTGACCATTGTTAAAGCTGAGTGATAAGACCATGGGTGTTTCTTTTACTAGTCACTACATTTTTGCACATGATTGAGATCTGCTATAATAAGAAATTAATGTCCACATCTCTACTATCTATAGTAAGAAATACAGACTATTCTCAAAAGAAAGTCTTCTATCAATTTTACTAATTTTTTTCCAAAGTTTTTTTTTTTTTAATCTGGATAGTGGGATTTTTAATATATTTACATAATGCAAGAAAGGTAACATGCATTATTCACTGTATATGCATTCTTTAGATAGTTATCTCATTACTTTTTCTTCCCTAGATACTTTAAGTTTCTGCATTCAGCTAAGACCATTCCCATCTCTGGAAAGATGGCCTGGCTTTTCTGGTGCCAAAAAAATCTGGCAATATTTAGACACCTGGGTGAAGCTTGGGGCCTGTGTACCAGGGGAGGGTGGCATGGTTGAGAGTTCAAATAGGTCTCATTGTAAAGGAGACCTTTGGCAAGAACACTTGTGTAGAAATAAAAGTAAGCCGATTTGTACATAAAGTGGAGATGAATAAGGAAGGGATACTCTAGTATTCCAAATCAAGCATACGTCACTTGTGTTTTAGACATGAGTACCTCCTCCAAGTTCTGTTTAAGTGATTCAAATTTGGTAATTGTGTGACGTTAGTAATCTTGTTTTTTTTTTCTTTGAGACGCAGTCTCACTCTGTCACCCAGGCTGGAGTGCAGTGGCGCGATCTCGGCTCACTGAAAGCTCTGCCTCCCCGGTTCATGCCATTCTCCTGCCTCAGCCTCCCGAGTAGCCGGGACTACAGGCGCCCGCCACCACGCCCGGCTAATTTTTTGTATTTTTAGTAGAGATGGGGTTTCACCATGTTAGCCAGGATGGTCTTGATCTCCTGACCTCGTGATCCGCCCACCTCGGCCTCCCAAAGTGCTGGGATTACAGGCGTGAGCCACCACGCCCAGCCCCGATGTTAGTGATCTTGATACAGGTATGAAGTAGTGAAACCCATAAAGTAGTTTCAGTAGTGAAACTACTGATGGCTTAAATGGTTCTAGGCTCTCATTTGAGCCCTTGTGTTTTTCTTCAATTACAACATTCAAAAGATTGAAGAAGAAAAGTCTTTATTTCCTTGATTTTACTAATAGGTGTTACATAGATAATTTGCCCCATTTTATTCTTCAAAAGAAAATGCGCATCAAATCCTCAATACATTGGATAAATTAACTACCACAAATTTTAATTAATAATTGCTAAAAAGAGCAGAGAAGAATAATTTTAAATGTAGAAAGGTGTTAACGAAGATCTCCTTTCCATCCCTCACTCAGCCATACATGCAGAACACACATTTATCTATTAAAGTGGGGAGTTTTTTTGTTGTTTTTTTGTTTTTGTTTTAAATGAAATGTTATAATAAACCCACTGGCGTTGTTTAATATTCTGCTAAGGCTCAATGAAGAATTCTAAAACTACTAGAATCCCAATATTTGTTGTTTTTGTTAGAGGAGATCTTAATTTCAACACAGATATAGTTCCGACTGAACTCAGTGCAAGCAGACATTGTCAACAGAGCATTGCAAATGCCAGTCTTGTCTAGAGTATTGACCACACAAACTAGAACCTATAGCACCACCACCCTACTACCCCCATGGCAGTGTGACAACAAAATATATCTCCAGACACTACCAAATATCCTTTCAAGAGTATTGAAAACCACTGGTTTACAGCAATAAGCTTTCAAATATGACCCAAACTTGGCTCTTCCATTCAAAGCAACTGAGCTTTCTAAAATATAAACATGATTATACCATTCCACTGTTTAAAACCCCTCAATGCTCCCCACAGTACTCAGGATAAAGTCAAATTTCTCAGCTTGACATTCAAAGTCCTTAATGACCTGCTCATCTCTCCAGCTTCATCTCTCAACACAAGCCCACTTAACACCCTCTAGTCCAGCCATACCGATTTATCTGGTCAGTTAAATTAAGAAGCTACACTCTCATCACCTGCAAGCCTCTCTCCATGTTCTTTTTTCTCCCTCCAAGTGTCCACTCCATTCCATGTTCCTATCTTGATCTGATTAGCTCTTCAGATCACCTAAATTGTCTTCTTTGAAGTATCATCTTTGATATGCCTAAAATAGACTTTGGTGTGCCCATATCATCTCTTATGTGCCGCTATAGCATCCGGTACTACCATATCACAGCATTATTCACTGTATATTAACTGTTACCTTTTTTGTCTCTCTAGTAATTTCCCTGAGAGAACTGTATCTTATCTTCATATTCCCATTGCCTAGTACAATTCCAAGCATATACTTAGTGTACACTTACTATAGGTTGCATGAAAAAGAACTGAGGAGTTACATGTTTATACAGGGTAACTATGGGGAGGGATGCAATCGGAGAGATTATGGCAAGAAAAAGAAGCCCGAGGGAAGAGCCCTGAAGAATACTGACATTTAAAGACTAGAAAGAACTCAAGAGACCATAAAAATGTACCAGAAATAGGAGAAAAACGAAAAGCATTATGTAACAAAAATTAAGGGAAGCAACCATGTTTGTCTAAGACTTGGCAATTAGCACAATGCCTGGCATATAGAAGATGAATATAATTGCTGTAAATTGTTGAATTTAAATAAAGGAAATTATAAATATATATATTTATATATATAAATATATATATGTTGCCCAGGCTGGAGTGCAGTGGCACAATCTCAGCTCACTGCGACCTCTGCCTTCCGGGTTCAAGTGATTCTCTTGCCTCAGCCTCCCAAGTAGTTGGGATTACAGGCACCTGCCACCACGCCTGGCTAATTTTTGTATTTCTAGTAGAGACAGGGTTTCACCATGTTGGCAAGGCCTGTCTTGAACTCCTGACCTCGTGATCCACCCGCCTTGGCCTCCCAAAGTGCTGGGATTACAGAGTGAGCCACTGCGCTTGGCCAGGAAATAATATTTTAATAATAGAGCTGTCAGAAGTGTTAAATGCCGCAAAAAAGTTAAGTGACATAAAGGCTAAAATTTGTCTATGGTGAGCGTGGTAGCAATAATTTCTTTCTTTAAGCTACTTCTATTTGTCAAAAGCAATTATTTGAATAGGATGGAGGTGAAACTAAGATTGAAAAGAGCTAATGGTGGGGGAGGGGTGATGACAGCTAAAGAAGCTTTTCAAGAGACGGCATGAGGGAGAATGTGGACAACATATTTTACAATGGGAAATGAACATGTTTTACAATGGGAAATGAACATTCATGAATGGAAGAGACAGGCAGAAAAAGAGGTTAAAAATATGGAAAGGGAAATGACTGGAGGACTATGGTTCCAAAAAAGGATAGGGCCGTTAGCCCCAAATAGGATAAAAGGGATTTCCTCCCTTGATTAAAAAAAAAAGAGGAGGAGGAAGGAAGACACTGAGTTTGAAGGCAGAGGACATGAAATTTAATAGAGTTTCCTCTTGATGACTTCATTTCCTGTATGAAGGTACAATCACCTGCTAAGAGTGAAAGAAAAGGTAGTAAACAAAGGGAAATAAGAAGAAAGAAGTTAATCAAAAATAATTGCTATAGAGAGCTGACTTAAAAAGAAAAACAGAAAACATGTTATCCAGCAAAATGGGGCTAGTGTTTTTTGAGGGGCATCAATTTCTGTGATTTCCAAGAAATGCTCAATAGGTCAGATTTGAAAGGGAAAATAGGTAGAGAATGGAAATGATCAAAGTTGGCTTTGCTCTAGTGTGTGCGCTGGGAGGACAAGGGACAATAATGGCAAAAAAGAAGATGAAGGGCGAGCAAGGGTCTAAGTTTCTTAGAAAAGAAAATTAAAACAGAGAACCAATAAAGGGGAAAGAGATGATCAGAAGTACTGACAGTTTCAATCATGTCAGAGAGCAATGGAAATAAAAACATGAATGATCTGAAAAGAAGGCTGGAGACAAATGTGATCTACCACAAATGTAACATATTTAATTTTTAAATGTTTAGACTTAAAATGTATCTGAAAGAATAGAATATTCAGGAAAATTGTGAAAAAAGAATAGGAAGGAAGACATACCCTACGAACATTAACAAATAATCAGAAGCTTCTACTACTTGGAACAGCTTAGTGTTGGTTCAAAATAGATCAATGGAACAGAGAACAGAAGTAGAAATGAGAATCTAATAGCTGATACCGGAAGAATTTCAAAATCAATGAGGAAAGCAAATTAAGAAATGAGGCTAGCAGCTGGCTAGCCACTTGGAAACAGATAAAAAAATCTATCCACACTTCTCTGTTTATATTAATACAAATTTCAAAAGAATACCAAATTTAATGCAAAATAATTAAAGATTTCATAGTTGGAAGTTTCCGGAGAAGAAAAATTTGAGAATGTGGTATAAGAGGCTGAAATGGAATGAAGACAAAGGTCACCAGAATGGAGAAGAAACTCTCCACCTAGGGTTACGGTCTGAGGTGTCTACAAAGTCCCGAAGAGGCTGTGGTCTGCAAAGTTACCCTACTAAAAATACCTGATTGACTCCAGCTAATTCTGAAATGTACTATGTGCATTTCATTCTAAAAGTTAGACATCCCAAATGGAAAACACAGAGTCCTGACTCAGCCAGATACCTGAGGTTAAATTATCAATCTTCTCTGATAGTATCCACATGCACTTTGGAATTTGAAACACACTGCAGGGATTCTCCTCTAGACCTAGGTGGTTAAGCCCTCCGTTACCTGAATTGCTGACTTAAATTTTTATGTTGTTAAATCTTAACTGCACTAATCTGATCAATCTCCTTAACTTGCAGATTTATACTTACAAAGTTGCCAATCAAGTTATTTTTATTTCCTATATTCAATTTGACATCATTATAATTTCAATGCTATAATAGTTCTCTCGATAGCAAGGAAGTTCTCTCGATAGCAAGGAATCGATGCCATTGATAATAATATACTTCTGGTTCCCATCATCTTGGTTTCTGTTTATTGATTTCAATACATACTCTATATCTGATTCCTTATTAGATAAACCTTATTAATTTTGCTACCATCCCCAAATGAACCATTACCTCTTCTTGCTCTTCTTCATCATATTCCTCCTGTTCTGCAGCATCATCGTCATCGTCATCATCACCTTCTTTACTTTTCTCTTTGCTTCCTTCTTTCTCTTCATTTTCCTCATCTGATTTTTCACCATCACCTCTTTTTTCCAATTCCTGGTATAAGTGAGTTTCATTAATTTGTATGGAAACCACTAGACTGCTGACTTCCCTGCTTAGCCTTAAGGGAACAGTTATCTATCACCTTATTCTACTCCCATCTTACCACCACCTCCTGGCTACCACCTAGGAAACTATGAGTCAACTCAAGAAAGAAGGAATTTACTGTCTCACCATTAAACCAGCATTTTCTTTGATTTTGTTACTTAATAATTGGGTTTCAGATTAATATTGGGCTTATCAGCTCTAATGCACAATGCTTTATTTTTTATAATTTATCTCCTATCTTCTCTTTTTTTGAGAGAAAGTCTCGCTCTGTCACCCAGGCTGGAGTGCAATGGCACGATCTCAGCTCACAGCAACCTCCTTCTCCTGGGTTCAAGTGATTCTCCTGCTTGAGCTTCCTGAGTAGCTGGGACTACAGGTGCATACCACCACGCCTGGCTAATTTTTTTAGTAGAGACAGGGTTTCTCCATGTTGGCTATGCTGGTCTTGAACTCCTGGTCTCAAGAGATCTGCCCACCTTAGCCTCCCAAAGTGCTGGGATTACAGGCATGAGCCACAGTACCTGGTGGTCTATCTTACCTCCTTCTAAAATATTTGAGGTGACTTAGTTTATGGAGAACTTTTAGAATGTTATTTTGTTTTCCTTCTAACATAAAAGGGGAAAAAATAAGGTAATAGTATTATCTCAAAATGTCTATGTTTCACTTTATACATGAGGCCGTTTAATACTATTATTATAATAGCAAGTCATCCTGGGTTAGATTATCCTAGTTGCATTTTATCTGTGTCTTTATCTTTTTTCTCTCTCATTATTTACTTCCTGTTGCCAGGAATTCTTGTTTCTTAATATATCTG
This sequence comes from Pan troglodytes, assembly GCF_028858775.2. Taxonomy (NCBI): domain Eukaryota; kingdom Metazoa; phylum Chordata; class Mammalia; order Primates; family Hominidae; genus Pan; species Pan troglodytes. The sequence continues at coordinate 25,642,413 of NC_072402.2, forward strand.
GCAGATTGAGAAGAAAGAGAGAAATTAAAACTCAAATCACAGTCAATACTAGAAATTATTAGAAATTCTAAAAGAGAAGACAAAAGAGAGATGCAGAGTTAGGAAAGCTTTGATTCCATGAGAGTCCCACTTATCCACAAGTGGAACCATCAGGGAATAGTACACAAAATTAACTTTAAAATTACATCTTTGTATTTCTATGACTACCAACAATTTTTTTCATTTAATAAAAAGTGACTTATTTTCATTACTGTCACTATCTGTTCACTAAATTGTACTATGCTCAATTTGCACATATGATAGAATTTCACAAGTTTTCCAGGAGTCAATAATTTCACATATTAATATGCATAATTAAGGCATAAGTCACCTCAGCTAAAATGTGATTATTCCTAAACAGAAATTGGAATACTAATGCATGAATCTGCAAACACTCCATCTCTATTATAAGGTATTTGCTTTGTAGATTACATATAGAGAGAAAGCAGATTTTATATCTGGAGTAACTACAACTTAGCTATTCCTTTACTGGTTCTTAAACGCTTATCTTTAAAAATCCTTGTAATTAAATTCAAATTTGAATTTAAGGAAATCAAAGACAACAGAGAGACTACATTAGATAGGCTCAATTTCTAATCAAAATTCAAACTCCACCTTTCCTGTCTGCTTAACCCACTCAGGCAGAACAAATAAGACCAAGGTAACAGACATAAGATGATTTATCTTGATACTGACTCATATGTTGTCTTATATGAGTTATTACTACAATATGATGTGTGCAATTTTTCCAACTGGCAATCCCTTTGGAAAAGTGCAAGTAAAGAAAATCGTGTTTATGGATCTTTTGCAGCATCTATAATAAGATATACACATACATATATGATGGTATGTTACTATTATATTTTTTTACTATTTTAATCAGATCACAGTAAAAAGACCTGCAACCAATAAGTTGTATAGTTAATAGGAAATTGTAGTACCATATTTATTTAGCTCTGTGCAGGGTACACACTATATCTAAAAAACATGCTATTATTTTATTTTTATAATTAAGAACACAGTTATTTAAACCAGTTATGTAAAAGTACTTTTTTTTTTTTTGAGATGGAGTCTTGCTCTGTCACCCAGGCTGGAGGGCAGTGGTATGATCTCGGCTCACTGCAAGCTCCACCTCCCAGGTTCACATCATTCTCCTGCCTCAGCCTCCCGAGTAACTGGGACTACAGGCACTTACTACCATGCCTGGCTAATTTTTTTTGAATTTTTAGTAGAGATGGGGTTTCACTGTGTTAGCCAGGATGGTCTCGATCTCCTGACCTCATGATCCACCCGCCTCGGCCTCCCAAAGTGCTGAGATTACAGGCGTGAGCCACGGCACCTGGCCAAAAGTACTTTTTAAATACAGTATTCATTCAGTGCCACATAGGAACCAGGAAGTCTCCATTTCTATTATTGCTACCTCAAATATCTTTAAAAAAAATCCTCATCTTTATTTCCACCACACAGATCTAAATCAGACTCATAAAATAGGTTAAAAGTAGATTTCTGCAACTTTTTAATAAAAATTGATCTCAAAGCTACATATATTGTCTCATTGCTTTATTCCTTTTGCATTAAGCTACTAGTTTCAGTTCTTCTACTTACTAGTCTCCATTTTCTCTCCTGTTGAGATTTAACCATCTAACTTTACTACTTTACAGATTTAAGAATAAAATGAATAATATAAAGATACTGAAAACAGTGTTCAATTATGGACAGAGAGCAGTTCTTCTGGTTTAAATATTATACAGCCTTACAGCCACCATACAGAGCCTCCTGTTATGCAGAAATAAGAAACCTCAGATATTAGTTCACCACTAATTACTCACACATTAATCATGAGATTTGAATGTATGTCACTCCCTCTCCATCCACGAATGCTCTATTATAAAAAAAACTTGGAACTGCTTTTGCTGAAAAAATCAGCAATAAGAAAGTCATCTGGGAACAACTTTCGCTCTTCTAAACTCATTGGTATTTCTAGATTTAAATTTCCAGTTTTTCCAGTGTGTGTCCTGAAAATTGTGTTTAAATGTAGACAATATGGAAACACAGTTTGTTACACGGAGAAACCCAGAGGTCCAGATCAATCTTCCTTACGGCACATGTCATCTTAGCAAGTTTTCTCCAGGAAGCTTTTAGAATAGCCAGAACCTGAGTTCAGTCAATACAAACTGGCTAGAACTGCATTCCCATCATTCCACCATAGTTAAACCTGACAGTTATCACTGCTCCTTCATCAGTACTCTGGCTTTATTTTTCAGACATGTTGTCTCTAACTCCAGTACTGGTCAAATAATAAAATAAAAATATGAGTTTCCACTACCAAATAGCTGTGCCAACTTGGCCAGGCAAGTAAAAATTTTAAAGCCTTGACTTCCTCATCTGTAAAGAAGGAATAATACCCACCTCTCCTTGTTGTTATGAACTCTTATGGACATAACATATGTAAAGAGCTCATCAAGGAGGCTGGCACAGAATAAGTTTCAATAAAGTGTTAGCTGTTACTGTCATCATCATCATCACCAAGGCAAGACAATGCATGCATTGATAACGGTAGTAAATTGGTATAACCTCCATAAAGAGCAATGTAACAATAGCTATCCATTTCATACAGTGCACGTTTAAGTACTGACCAAATACTTCTAGAAATCTACCCTACACATGTGAAATGACATACTTAACATGAATTCATTGCAGCATTGTTAATAACAGCAAAACACTAGATGAAACATAATGTCCATATATCCAATTATGTAGGATATTAATTAAATAAATTACAGTTCATTTTTATAGTGCAGCCAAAAAAAAAAAAAAAAGGATGAGGTAACTCTACACAGACTTATATGGAACCACATCCAAGGTATTCAGTTAAGTGATAAAATGAAAATGCAGAATGTAATATGCTATCTCTGTCTTTAAAAAGAAAAAAAAACCTCGTATTTGCTATGTATGAAATACTTCTGAAAAAAGACATAAGAAACTAGTAACATTGGTTGTCTATAGGAAGGGAACTGGATGACTAGGGACAGGAATAGGAGGGAAAATTTTCAGTGCTTTAAACTTCTGAATCTACATTTTTTTATTTTTGAAATATTTAGATAAAGAAAGCTATAAAAATAAGTTCTATAAAATACATTTTTCCGTCAAGAGTCTTCAATACTTAAGACCAAAAAAAAAAGCATTAAAACTGTACATATTAACCAACAGGAGGAAAAATGAGAGGTTTTTAAAAGAATTACATATGTAACTCTTTTTAAAACTTGTTCATGTTTCTCTCTGCCTGCATGATTCAAATATAAGCGGAAAGGGGGATACAGTGAAAAAGAAAGAGGTGACAGAAGGTGAGGTAAGTGGCCAGGTGAGTGGTAACGAAGGACAGGACAGACCCTCCATATCTCCCAGCCTGCAAAGTTCAAACCTTCCCAGTTACCTTATATGTTGGGCTCGCTTCTGCCAAATTTACATTATTAAAAAGTAAGAGAATGCTGAAAGGTTGAAACAGAGCAAAACGAGGTAGGATCTTTTACATTTTTTCAGTTCACTTGTATAGTAAGAAGAAAACCTTACCTCCATTTTTTTCAACACATCTTCAGTATTAGTGAGTGATGTGCCTTTGCCTGCGTCTTTTGCCTTTTTGGGTTTTGGGCCTGCTGAAGTAAAACTACCAGTTAACACATTTTTCTGCAACTACAACTGTGTATTATATTTCCTTGTCTTTGCGTATGCTGTCCAGCATCGTGCTACTGCATCCTAGGAAGTCACATAGTTTTCAGAGTAAATTAATTTTCTCAAAGAATAAACAAATCATACCTCACCAATTTTCCAATGATGATGAATAAATGATAATCACGTAGTAGGATTTTTTTAAGACTGAAGTTAACTATATTTTTTACTAGTTCTGAACATTGGTACTGGCAATTAATATCATTAGGGCCAAAACTGCTAAAATGTTGCCTCAGATAGAGAAGTAACAAGAGTATAGTGAAAGGCTCCCACAAATCCACCTGCACTGGCTTCCCTTCACTGGTAAGTGTACTTCATTTTAACCAGAGGAATCTTAGCAGGTGTGTAAAATAAAAAGGAAGTGCAGGATAAATATTCCTTTCAGCTTTAAAGTCAACTACAGATTTGTGATCCTCTAGGACATGACCAGTATCATTCATGCACATGTATTTTATTATGAAAATATTTGCCCAATAAAAACCAATGGTATAAAAGACAGAAGATAAACTGCCATATCTCAAAATTCTGCATTCAAGCTAAATATGATTATATACTGTATCTTTAAAATAAAATAAAAATACTTCTGCCTTAAATATATATGTGCAAAAAATGTAAAGTGTATGTACTTCAAATATGTTCATTTACCAATGGTGAAAGAGATGACAGTGCAACACAGAAGTATCTTTGGAATAAAGATTAAAATAATTAAACTGAATATACTCATCATATGAATCTGAAAACTCAAAAGCATGTAAGTGAAATAAAATGTTGTAATGGCTTTGGGCTACATAATTTTTTTTTTTACTCCTATCAAAAATATTGCATTTTGAGGCTATTCTGAAAGTGCAGGGTCTAGAGAAGTATTTCACATATAAATTCTGCCAGTCAGTTACCAAAGCAATATGATAAGCTACAAAATTGTCCCATTGTGGTCAAAGAGTATTACAGCTCTTTTCCAAAATAAAGCTAAACACTTAGAAATTACTTTGTAAGAGGAAAATGTGGCTCAGAAAGATGTAATTTTGTTAAAGATTAACATTTCACCTACAAAAGAAAATTTTTAGATTGTGGTAGATGACCCATAACTGATGGAATTACAATTTACTGTGTTATACTGAATTGCCCCTCGGGGAATTACTGAGCTCAGAGCTCCCAAACATATGTATTAGTGAGGTTTCTCAAACAAAAGTAATAGTTAGATTTAATGATGGGTAACTTTCTCTGACCCCCTCGAGGGCAAAGACTGTTTAATATGAACTGTAACACATAAAATATAGCATCACATATGAACAAGATCTCAATAAATTATTATAATATTAATGCCAAAAAACATTAGCTAAGAATGTATTCTACTTACATCATGAAGTCTTTTTCTAAGAACTTTTTATCAAATTATTTAATTTCATAACATAAACCTTTGTTAAAGGGATACTAGAGAATATGGCCAGGTAAGTAAACTTATTTTTTTTTCCCATCTTTGGCCAAGTATCTGCATATATTTGAATAGTTTCTTTTAACACATGGCAGTAGCTGGTTCTTCAAGAAACAACTGTTTTCAGCCTTTGACTCTGTTGTTACTGTTTACTTCCATGTAAATCAATGGAGGACATCTTAACAAAAAGGACAGTACAAGCTTATCAGAAACAAGACATAAAAATTACACAATATGTAATAAAAAATACTAGAGCAAAATGAGAAAGTTTCATTGTTGCTTTGTTTATTAACAAATGGAAATCCTGACACATTGGGAGCTTTTACTGATTAATGTGGGTATAAAATCCCAGGGATAACATATTTGAAAACATTAACTCTTCCAAAATGAACACATTTTTCTCAGCTTTAAAGTCAACTACAGATGTGTGATCCTCTAGGACATGACCAGTATCATTCATGCACATGTATTTTATTATGAAAATAATATATTTGCCCAATAAAAACCAACGGTATAAAAGACAGAAGATAAATTGTCATATTTCAAAATATTCTTTATGTAAGCTAAATATGATTATATACTGTATCTTTAAAATAAAATAAAAATACTCTGCCTTAAATACACATGTGCAAAAAATGTAAATTGTGTATGTACTTCAAATATGTGCATTGTATTGTATGTCAATTATATCTCGATAAAGGTGTTAAAAAGGGGAATGGGAATTCCTTCTCTTCTCTTCTCTTAGTTGATAACCCCACTGTTCTTAACCTCACTGGCTACCTTCCTTTTTCACTCTTCATTCTTCATAGCAAAATTCTAAGAAGACTCATCTATGCTAGCTGTCTCCATTTCCTAAGCTCCATTTACCAGTTAAGCCATTCCAATCTGGATTCTACCTCTGTGAATCTTTCAAAAACCTCTCACTGAGGTTTTGACAATAACCAACATGTCAAAAACGAGTGAACATTTTCCTATTTGACCTCTTAGCAGCAATGTCTAACATCTTTTAACATTGTTGACCACCTTCCGAAATACCAGACTACCTTGTGTAACTCTGCTCTCCTGGTTCTCCTCCTCCCTCTCTTTCCAGTTCCCTTCTTTGCCATTCAATCTCCTCTACCAGCCCATTAAATGTTGGCATTCCTGTAAGCTCAGGGTTAGGCTCTCCTTTCTTCTAATTATCTAATTCTGCCCTAGACCATCTCATCCTTTCTCTTGGTCTCAATGATCATATCTCTGATAATGACTGCTATCTCCATTTTGAGGTCCATTCCCCTGTATCCAAGAATATATTTAACATTTATATTTGTATATTTCAAAGGAACCATAAGTAACACCTTTGAACTGAACTTCTGATTTTCTCTCACAAACCTGGTATTTCCCTACTTCCTCTCCCACAACTATGTCTCAGTAAACTCCTATTCATCCTTCAATCTCAACTCCAATTCCATGTCCTCAAAGAACCCTTCCCAATGAGGACAGTGTGTTTTTCTTTAGTGATTTTACCCCATTTGACTACAAGCTCCATGAGGACAAGGATTATTCCCACTTTGCTCAGTTTTATTCCTGTCAGCACAATGTCTGGCAATAATAGATAACTATTTACTGAATGAAATTACTAAAGAAAAACAAACTGTAAACATTCACTTTGGCATTCTTCTATACAACATAAAGCTCTATTTTATTGGTTTCCCAATTTTAAAATGTTTTAGTTAATAATTTATAATGTAGCCAGTATAATAAAAAATCTGCAGTTATGCAAATGAAAAGGTCTACAATAATTGCAAAGTCTTTCTTAGCAGCTCCACAATTCCATAACTAAAGGAAAATCCTAAGTGAATAAATGCAGGAACAGAAAACCAAATATTGCATGTTCTCACTTATAAGTGGGCGCTAAACACTGAGCACATATGGACATAAACATGGGAACAACAGACACAGTGAACTACTAAAGTCGGGAGAGGAGGACGGGGTGGAGTGGGTTAACAAACTACCTATTAGGTAGTACACTCACTACCTGAGTGCAATATACCAACGTAACAAACCTGCACATGTACCCCTGTATCTAAAATAAACACAGAAATTTAAAAAAGATAAAACATTTAAAAATTAAAAAATAAGACATACACAAAGAAAAGGCAACAACTAAGAAAAAAAACACCCAAAAGACAAACAAAAAACAAGCTTTAGCAAAATAGTTATAATGCATATATATATACACACACACACATACATCAGGGGACAGAGAGAGGGAGAGAATCAGGGTCCTAGACAGAGTGTCAGGGTCTTGCTCTGTCTTCCAGGCTTAAGTGCAGTGGTGCAGTTTAGGCTAATTGCAGCCTCTGCCTCTTCGGCTCAAGTGATCCTCCCACCTTAGACTCCCAAGTAGCTGGGACTACAGGTGCATGCCACCACACTTGGCTAATACTTGTTTTAACTTTTTGTAGAGACAAGTTCTCACTATGTTGCCCAGGCTGGTCTCAAACTCCTGGGCTCAAGTGATCCTCCCACCTCAGCCTCCCAAAATGCTGAGATTACAGGCACGAGATCCCTTGTCTGGCTCAAAATAAGAAAAGCATTAAGAACAGTGAGTATAACTTTGGGTTGACAAATCCATATTAACAGAATGTAAGAAATAACCTTTTCCTACCTGAATTACTATTATATTAGTCAATGTACCTTTTTTACATTTATTTCTTGGCATCATCTCTCTTGGAAGTCTTCTCCAATCTGTACATAAAATAAAAAATAAAAAATTGCAGTTTCCTCTAGGAATTAGTGGCATTGAACATAACTATTTGAAGGACACAACAGTTGTCCAGAAAATGACAATAAAGTGCCTTAGTATCTGACTTTACAAATTTAGCTTGAAACATATAAAAACCAAATCCAAATATTACAGACAATGATATATTTTCTCCTATAAAGAAAATTCATTACAATAGCTCTGAAATAGTGCTATAAAATTTTTGGTGAAGGAAATCTTATGGTAATTATTTGTGGGTGTTGGAATTATGACGGTTTTTCTTAAGTATTATTTATATTTATTTGACCACTTTATATTTCATAAGTTTTCTGTAGTTGATATATTCTGTAGTTGATATATTTCTTATGCAACAAAATTTTTTTTTCAAAAGGATGTTACCACAATCCCAAAACATGCAAAATGAAATAAACAATTGTAATATCTGAAAACTTTAAAATTAAAAATATAAATAGCTGTCAAAAACAAATTTCCTCCAATAAATAATTTTGCTTGTATTAGCTAAATAATTCCTCTAATGTGTCACTTTCTTTTAATTTTTAAGCATGGAGTTAAACAGGAAATGGAAGCAACATAAAAGTTGATTTAAAAATATTGCCTGCTTTTAAAGAAAATTTGGAGCATTTTTACAAAGCATTTAAATCTCAAGTCATTTTACCTGAAAAATAAATTTTGTTTTGAATATATTTTAGTTTTTATAAGCTATTCATTCTAGATCATGATGGAATATGTAGAGAATCATTTGAGAGATGAATACTAATGAAACGGAAGAAATGAGAGACCTAAGTTGTTTCCAGGGTGCCCCAACCTTACCAACACTGAAAAGATAGTACTATAATCTGTGAAAATGATAAGGCTGTTAATGCCATCTATGTTTTTACATAAGGGGAGTTTCCATAAAAGACCAAGGACAGAGACATAAAAAGAATGTGAATTAAAATGAGAAGACCTGGGTTCTAACAATACTGGCCACATGGCCTGACAGGTCACTTTATTTCTATGACAACTGTTTTTATTTGCAAAATGAATGAGTGGGATGAGATCTCCTTTACAGCCCCTTCTAACTTGTCCATACCCAAGGTAAAGCTTCTTTTTAGATATGGTTCTTTTGAAGAAACCTAACAACAAAACTAGTCTATGTCTGCATAAAAGAAAGGAAGATCCATGAGCTTGGCTTAAAATATCTTTAAAACGAGATTTTTGCTTTCTCTTCAAATGCTCTAAAATTGCTCAGGAGCATAGTATTTGTGCTTTCTGGTATTACGAATTAAAATTGTGATTGTGGCTAATTAAATTGGAAAATTAAAAGGGTTTGTTTGGCCTGTCCTATTTTTGTAAAAAATGTATTTTTAAGGGCGGGGGGTGTTGGCTCATGCCTGTAATCCCAGCACTTTGGGAGGCTGAGGCGGGTGGATCATGAGGTCAGATCAAGACCATCCTGGCGAACACGGTGAAACTCTGTCTCTACTAAAAATACAAAAAATTAGCTGGGCATGGTGGCGGGGGCCTGTAGTCCCAGCTACTCGGGAGGCTGAGGCAGGAGAATGGCATGATCCCTGGAGGTGGAGCTTGCAATGAGCCGATATCGTGCCACTGCACTCCAGCCTGGGCGACAGAGCAAGACTCCATCTCAAAAAAATAAATAAAATAAAATATACATATATATATATTTTAAGAACTTCCACAAAAGCACTTCAACTCTTCCTTGTTTTAGCATAAAAATCTTTTCACCTTAGTTTCTAACAGATTTATATTACTAATTAATCACAATAAAAGAACCAGACTCAGTTTTCCTATGGTAAAAATAGAAAACTTATCCTAAAAAAAAAACATGAGGTGAGAGAGACAGCCTTTAAAAACTGTTTTCATATTGTGTGTTTTGTAGTTACCTGGTATCCATTCTTCCTTGTATACCTTCATGTATCTTTTACTATACCTTTCAATATCTAGGGGAAAAAAGAATAAAGAACTCATTAGGGAAATCAACAGTAACCCTGAACTTAAGCCATTCCTTTAAGATTATTGAAAACAACAGACAACATTTTTAATTTTACATACAGGGAGTTTCCCACCTTTGTACATAAGAGAATGGGAAAAAGGGTAGGGGTAGGCAAGGATGGACTTGGTGAGGGGTTACTGATCTGAGGCATAAATGAGCAAGCTGCAAGCCCTACATGCCAACTGCTGAAAACTCTGCAGGAACCCTCTGAGCTTGCCAAAACCAGTAAAGCCACAACTGCGGCTCTTGATTCAGACTAGTCCACCTTATCACAAGAAATACCCTTAAGGAGGGCACAAACTCTTTTCCAGCAGCACAAGTTGGAAAGCAACACTATCACACAAAAGCTTGAAGCCATGTTCATCATAAAAAGTAGTTCAGGAGTTAAGCATGAAAAAGGGAAGGTAATACTAAAGATGAATGGATAAAAATCAAGGACCAAATATATACTGATTTTTCTCTTATGTCAAGGATATGCTTCCAAATAATACAACCATGTATGAGAGAAAGATAACCAAAATAAGTAGTAGATCAGAGACCAAGAGATCAGGTTTTTCTAGGTATTTTAACTGTTTGACTTCAGGTAAAATGTTTTAACTAATCTTGCCAAGTTTTTAATCTATAAAACGAAGTCAGCACAAATGAGAGATTCCTAGAATTTGTAACACAATGACTTCTTTTTAAGAATTTTCTCCAAAACAGTTTCCATATTTTAAATAATTTTAACCCTCAGTATACCAGAAAAAAACAGTTTTTACCCTTTTTCTCTGGGTACAGTAGACCACTTTTTATATTTTAAAATATTTTTAAGTTAATTTCAAATAATGAAATACAGAGAATAAATAAAAAAGATAACAGATAAAAGAACAGATATTGAAAACCAATTATTGGAACCCAATTAAAAAGAGGTAAAGGATTTGAATAGACATTTCTCTAAAGAAGATACAAAAATGGACAAAAAGCATGAAAAGATGTCCAACATCACCAATCATTACGGAAATTCAAATCAAAACCACAATGAGATACTGTGTTACAACCACTGGGATGGCTAGAATCAAAAAAAAATAAGAAATGTTGGCAAGGATATGGAAAAATTGGAACTCTCATACATTATTGATGGGAATGTAAAATGGGGTGGCCACTTTAGAAAACTGTTTGGCAGTTCCTCAAAATGTGAAATATAGAGTTACCATATGATCCTATGTATATACCCAATATAAATGAAAACATGTCTTCACACAAAACATGTACATGAATGTTTATGACAAGATAACTCATGTAATCCCAAAAGTGAACTGACCCAAATGCCCATCAAGTGATGAGTGGATAAACAAAATGTGGCATATATCCATACAGTGGAATATTATTCAGCCATAAAAAGGAATGAAGCACTCATATATACTAAGCCATGAATGAACCTTGAAAACATTATGGCAAGTGAAAGAAGCCAAAGACACATGCTACATCATTCCACTTATATGACATGGAATCTCTAGAGACAGAAAGCAGATTTCTGGTGCCATGGGTTGGAAGGAGGGAGAGTAGGGAATGACTACTAAAGGGTACAGAATTTCTTTTCTAGATGATGAAAAGCATCTAAAATATTAGATAGTGGCTGGGCACAGTGGCTCACACCTGTAATCCCAGCACTTTGAGAGGCTGGGGCAGGTAGATTGCTAATAGGTCAGGTGTTCAAGACCAGCCGGGCCAACATGGTGAAACCCCATCTATACTAAAAACACAAAAAAATTAGCCATGTGTGGTGGCGCGTGCCTGTGATCCCAGCTACTTGGGAGACTGAGGCAAGAGAATCACTTGAATCCAGGAGGTGGAGGTTGCAGTGAACTGAGATAATGCCACTGCATTCCAGCCTGGGTAACAGAGCAAGACTCTTGTCTCAAAAAAAAAAAAAAAAAAAAAAAAAAAAAAAAAATTAAATAGTGGTGTTGGTTGCACAACTCTGTGGCTATATTAAAAGTCACTGAATTGTACACTTTAAAAAGCAAATTTTATATAGTGGATTATGTCTCAGTAAAGCTGTTACTTAAAAATCAATAAAACTAGGCCCAACACAGTGGCTCAGGATGTAATCCCAGCACTTTGGGAGGCCAAGGCAGCTGGATCCCTTGAGTCCAGGAGTTCGAGACCAGCCTGAGCAACATGGTGAAACCCCATCTCTACAAAAAATACAAAAATTAGCTGGGCATGGTAGCTCATGCCAATGGTTCCAGCTACTTGGGAGGCTACGGTGGGAGGATCACTTGAGCCTGGGAGGTGGAGGCTGCAGTGAGCTGAGATTATGCCACTGCATTCCAGCCTGGGTGACAGAACGAGATCCTGTCTCAAATAAAAATAAATAAATAAAGTTATTGGAGATTTTACTAAGCAATTAAGTATAGCAAATCCAAATTTATATTACATGTTTTACTGATTTTGAAGGTAAATTTAACCAAAATGGGCAAAGTCATTTGAATGCAGTTTTCTGTGCATCGGCTGCCACACACAAACCTAGAATATATGCCTTCTGTACGTCCTGATCCCAGATTCCAAAGACATCTTTAATAGGTTCTAACTTGTAATTTCCTCTGGTTCTTTTTCTCATATGTGTATCATCTAAATAATTTCAGATTATAAATGCATTTCTAGTAGAATCTAGCTTATCACTACTTCCAATTCTTCTTCTTGTACTTACATATCCAAAATGCAATACTTTAAAAAACTTTGATGTCTCATACTTTTTTTTTTTTTTTTTTTTGAGGCGGAGTCTTGCCCAGGCTGGAGTGCAGTGGCACAATCTCGGCTCATTCCCAGGTTGACTCCACTCTCCTGCCTCAGTCTCCCGAGTAGCTGGGAGTACAGGCGCCCTCCACCACACCCGGCTAATTTTTTGTATTTTTAGTAGAGACGGGGTTTCACCATGTTAGCCAGGGTGGTCTTGATCTCCTGACCTCGTGATCCACCCGCCTCAGACTCCCAAAGTGCTGGGATTACAGGGGTGAGCCACTGCGCCCGGCTGATGTCTCATACTTTTATTGAAGAGAGGATGGCCCAGCCATCTTCTTTGCTCTATACTTGCAAAATATTTTCATTATTAAATTTATAATCACCAGTTAACACAATCAATCCAGAAAACAATTTCATGTCTATATAATCAATTTCCTTTCAATCATTGTTGTCTTTGCCTTTATGTTCAGCATCTGTCAGTTACAAAACACATCAAATTAATTTTGGTGCACAAATATCATAGAACAAAAATGATCGTCTCATTTTAGCAAACAGGATGTTCCAGGTTTTTGTTACAAAGTATTACATGATGAGTTCTTTTTCAAAGATTGACTGTAGAAGGCCACCATAATTCCTTTTTAATTCTTGGAGATACAGTGTTTACTCATTGATTGTTGAATTTGAGAAAATTCATTGAAGACACTGTCATCTGAAGACTCACAGTCTGAGATTTTGCTTATACAATCAATTTCATCATCATCATGAGCATCCAGAGAGCTATCTATCTCTTTGCATTTGTCTTCTGATTCGTCTAAGAATTGTGGAACATGTTTTTCTGTCAATTTTAGACATTATGAGCAAAAAATTAAAAATTTTTGAAATTTTCAATTGTATTAAATGAAAATTAAAACAGAGCAACTACAAACATAAGAGTCTCTGAAGACTTTATAACTTCTTAAAAAACAGATGTAATGCTTTGGACAACACCATAGGAAAACTATATGATGACATAATAGTGATAATTTATTTGAATTGCACAGCCAATTTCATCATTCTCCCATTTTTTATATTTATTCTTTTTTTCAGCATAGTGGGGAATGTCTGATGAATAGTGATGAGATAATATGTATGATGATAAAATAGCAAGGTATTTCAATATAGAGAAAAAATAAGATCACTCAGATTCCATAATTATTTTAGATATATAAAAGGGTCCAATGGGCTGATAAGGTATTCTAAGATAAAACGAGTTTTCCTTTTTAAGTAAATGTCTGTTTCTTCTTTAGAAAACCTCTATGCAAGAATAAAAGTTATCAATATCAATCATACAAACAATAAGAACTGCTCCAAAAAAAAAACGTCAAAAATGTATATTGGGTCTCATGGACACTGATGGTATACCAAGAATTAGTAAGCCAAATTCCATTTATTCAGTAACAGACCTGTGGACGTATTTAAGTAAATGTATAATTTCCATTAAGCTTTGAGGTTCTGAAAATGACTTATGACACTATCACCACTGTCAGAATCATGTTTCTACTTCAGAGGACCCTGTGGTTCAGGAACCTGAGCTGGGAACCACTAGACTAGACGATCTCTTATAGCTAAAATTCACTAAAATAATATTCATTGGTGTTTTTCCTTTATTATATAAATAACAAATTTCGATGCAAAGAAAATACTAATCATTTCTATAATCCTACCTGAAAACATTAAAAACAAACTTTGAAGACATCGCAACATGAAATATGTTCATTCCATGCCGTCAGTTCTTGAGGACTGATCTCAATGCCCTGAGCCACCAGCCACTTGACTATCAGGAAGTCTTGAGATCTCCCACCCTATTTGTCTGTCCTAGTGTCTAGTGATTTAGTTCTTTACAGTAGCCCTTAAGTCTCTGTTTCCTAAAGCACACAGGTGGTAAGTGATGCACCTAGCGAAGGTACAGTCATGCAACATCTCTATCTGGAATATGATTCTCTCTGACAGTAGGGTCGTTCTCTTCAGTCTGGCCAATTATTTTTCACTCATAGCATGGATATTATATAAATTAATGTATGCACATATATACACATATTATATAAACCTATATAGGCACATATAAATGTATATATTTTATAGAAAAACCTTTATTTTTAACATAAGTGTGTTTTTTAAACACTATATTAGGAAACAGAGGTAAGCTGGGTGCGGTGGCTCATGCCTGTAATTTCAGCACTTTGGAAGGTCGAGATGGGAGGATCACTTAAAGCCAGGAATGTGAGACCAGTGTGAGCAAAAAAGCAAGACTCCCGTCTCTACAACAACAAAAAAAAATTAAAAATTAGCCGGGCATGGTGTGTACGCCTGTAGTCCCAACTACTCAAGAGGCTGAGGTGGGAGGATCACTTGAGCCCAGGAGTTTGGAAGCTGCAGTGAGCTATGATTGTGCCACTGCACTCCAGCCTGGGTGACAGAGCGAGACCTCATCTCCAAAATAAAACATAAAACAAAACAAAACAAAAGACAGAAGTAAACATGAAGATCTCAGGGAGAATGTACTTGTATCAATTTGGAAATTTCTATACAAGAGTTTTCCCCTGAAAGAAATAAAAGCAAAAAAAAAAAAAAAACCCTTATATTTTGAAATACTTTATTGCATAGTTATCAAAGATAAAGTGCCCCTTAATCCAAGTACTAGCCAACCACTCCCATAGACCAACAACAAAATTATGTTTTTAATATCCCTGTCTAAAACACTCACATAAATGCTTTAATTATATGATATACTTTTTTTTTTTTTGAGACAGAGTCTCACTCTGTCACCCAGGCTGCAGTGCAGTGACATAATCTCAGCTCACTGCAACCTCCACCTCTCGGGTTCAAGCAATTCTCCTGCTTCAGCTTCCTGAGTAGCTGGGATTACAGGAATGCACCACCATGCCTGGCTAACTTTTGTATTTTTAATAGAGACAGGGTTTTCCCATGTTGGCCAGGCTGATCTCGAACTCCTGACCTCAGGTGATCTGCTTGCCTCAGCCTCCCAATGTGCTAGGATTACAAGAGTAAGCCACCGTGTCCGGTCTGATTTGACATACTTTTAAATTAGACATGTGCTTTAATAACAACCACATTCACCTAAGTGCATCTGTGCCATAGAGAAAAGATCAATTTTAAAAGCACTAAAGTATACCCTGCATTACTATTTTTTCTAATAAGAATGAATACTGATTAGTTCATTTGGTCTTACTTTTTAAAATATTTAAAATGAAAACTTTTATTTTAGAACTCAAACAGAAGAAAGCATGCAACATAATCATGAAAGTTAAAAATTTCAGTATTAGGCCGGGCATGGTGGCTCACGTCTGTCTGTAATCCCAGCACTTTGGGTGGCTGAGATGGGTAGACCACTTGAGGTCAGGAGTTCAAGACCAGCCTGGCCAACATGGTGAAACATCTCTACTAAAAATACAAAAATTAGCCGGGCATGGTGCTGCGCATCTGCAATTCCAGCTACTCAGGAGGCTGAGATGTGACAATCACTTGAACCCAGGAAGCAGAGGTTGCAGTGAGCTGAGATTGCACCACTACACTCCAGCCTGGGTGACAAGAGTGAGACTCCATCCCATTTCAAAAAAAAAAAAAAAAATTAAGTATTTTTGAGATAAAATATTTCTTATCAAACCATTATATAACTTAAAGCAGCTATGTTTTGAGAATTAAATGAATTTGTCTAAAATGCTTCCTATAATTATAAGCACATGCTAAGATCATTACATAAGGCTTCCTTTTTTGACTCAGCCAATTCAAACTATTCTAGAGAGAGAGGAAAAATGGAATGTATTTTTAATACGAATGGAATGAGATGACACTATGAATTTCTCATGTTTTAATGATGTTGTTTTGAGAACTCAAAGATGATATCAGTCTCTCTAATCTCAACAATCAAGGGCAGAAAGTGAAAAATCAATATAGTACTGCTGTGCTAAATAGCTACTCAGGAATGGTTTCCTTTCCTATAAAACCACTTCCCACTTCTAGCCTGAGACTGTTGAGCCCTCTCCAACTATAATGTTTCCTTTCTTCCCTAAGCAGCACCAATGAATACATATTTTACATCATATCAAATACCTAAATGATAAACCAAACAAAATTAAGTCTCAAAAATTTTTTTAACCTAAATATTAAATAATCAGAGACATGCATAAAGGTTTATGTATAATGATAATAATCACGGCATTATATATACAAGCAAAAAACTGGAAATAATATTTAAAAAGCAGGAAATTAGTTACAGTTAATAATAATATATCCACAGAGTAGACTACCAGTCATTAAAAGTCATGTTTTCCAAGAATAATCAGGATATGTGAAAATGCTAATATGCTACTGAGTGAAAAAAGGAAGATACAAAGTAATGTGAATCTAATTTTGTAAAGAGAATATACATGCATAAGAAAAAATCTGGAATATATACTAAAATATTAATAGTGGTTCTCTAGACGTAAGAATGGGTAATTTTTGCTTTTTAAAATTTTCCTGTTTTTCATAATTTTCACTGAACATATAAAATTATTATGAAAGATATTTCTAAAAATAAAATATCAAAAAGTTTAAAGTATTTTTTCTGTTAAAGCAACATAAATAGCTTTTTCAAAGTAGTTAATTTTTGATTGAATCGAATCAATCAACATTAAATGATTATATATCTTGTGCTTAAACACTGTTTCATCTGTATACATTAAGCCACATAATCAAAGACTCCAATACAGTACCTTGTCTTTCTTCAGGTGTTTCAATAAAATAAGGCATTCTTTTCATTGTTTCTCTCAACTCCTGTTTCAAAGCCAGCATATATTCTTCACCTTCTCCTGTTTTCAGTGGCACTGGTTTATAATCTGTATCCTGTTTAAATTAAGAGACAAAGATTTTTTTCAAATCAATTATGTATTTTAATATCCCTTTTATCTGTATTATAGAAAACAGCAGTTTTATTGAAATACTATGTTTTACAGGCACTAAGTTTTACAACCAACTTAGAAGATGAACTTCTGTAGTCTATTTAACCTGTTAACCCATTTCCTACTTTGCTCTTATATTAGAGGTAAGAAAGATGTGTAATTTTCCTATTGGCCCTGAAAACTACACCAATAATCATTTTGCCATACAGTCTGTTAACCTATGTGATTATCTACTTTAAAAATTAAAGTACCAGGCCATGCGTGGTGGCTCACGCCTGTAATCCCAGCACTTTGGAAGGCCGAGGCAGGTGGATCACGAGGTCAGGAGATCGAGACCATCCTGGCTAAAACGGTGAAACCCTGTCTCCACTAAAAATACAAAAAATTAGCCGGGCATGGTGGCGGGCACCTGTATTCCCAGCTACTCGGGAGGCTGAGGCAGGAGAATAGTGTGAACCCGGGAGGCGGAGCTTGCAGTGAGCCAAGATCGCGCCACTGTACTCCAGCCTGGGTGACAGAGCTAGAGTCCATCTCACCAAAAAAAAAAAAAAAAAAAAAAAAAAAAAAAAAAAAAAAAAATTAATGTACCAAAAGAAAAAAGAAAAACTAAGGTACCCAAATGAGAGCAGCTGCTTTAGGTTCTTATTAACCTCAGCTAGTGGTGGTGTTATTGGAAAAAAATAAATACATAAAAAAGCAGCAGCTATCATTTAGTAAGTGGTTACTATGACTACGATATACTCAATATCCAACATCCATTATCTCATTGAAAGGGCTACCAATATTTATCCTTTTACAGTGAAGAAACTGAGAAGTGAATAAATGGCAAGATGGAGTTTGAAGCTGCATTTCAAGTTTTAAAAATTATACACACACACATACATATACACAAATACGCATTTGTATGTGTGTATATATTTACACAAATATATTCATTAACAAGTGGATCTCTAGGGTACCTAGTAAAGACATTTCTGATTTCAGAGGATAAAGATAAGGTACATTTTCAAAATTTGATTAGGAATGTATACATTCATGCTGCAACTACTTATTGAGTACTCAACATGTTTAGACTATGGAGGATACCATGATAAACAAGTCAAAGTCCCTGCCCACAGGGAACTTACATTCTAGGAGAGCAACATACAACAAATTAGTAAACAAATGAGGTGACATACAATTTCACATAGTGACAAATGACATAAAAATAAATGAAGGTGGGTAAAGGAAAAATGACTGACAGTGCATGGACGATGGAGGTGGAATCTATGCAGGGTGAGCATGCGTGGCCTCTTGGGGAGGTCACATTTGAGTAGAGATTGGGATAAAATCAGGGAGCCATCCATGCAAAGAGAAGAGATGGTTCCAGCAGAGAACCAGCAGGGCCAAAGGCCTGAGGACCCAAGGAGGCCTGCGTAGCTGGGGAATGAGAAGGACAGTGGTAGAAAAAGGGTCAGAGAGACATCAGAACGGAGAGATTGGGCAGAGCCTTTTACCCAGTAGTAAGGAATTTTAATTTTATTCCAAGTATAAAGAAATACTATGTACTAACATCCCCAGTGTTTAGAAGTAATCTCCTCACACATGGAAGAGAGCTTGTTTTAAAAAGCACTGTAAAGTGACATTATGCCAATACCTGAGATATTTGTCTTTGTTTTTATGCTGCGCTGAATATCAAAAAGGTAAAATACCAAGAGCAAAACGCAGAGACTCCTTGTGTGAGACATCTAGATCCCTGGATACATTCTAAACTAAACATAAAGCGAAAACATTATATATTATGGAAATTAAGCTTGCAGCATACTCACTAAATTTTAAAACAACACTAAAATAAGCAAAAAAAGTTCAGTGGGGGAAAAAGTCAAGTGGTATACTAAGGAGCAAACTTAAATTCTATAGATACAAGATAAGAAAATCATTAAGTGAAGGTGTGATAGGGTGCGAACTGAGAACCATTATAAAACCTAATGACTTTTTAAACTATTATTTTCATATTGGAATTGATCAATAACACCAATACAAGTTGTAAGAATTGAAAACTAATTCTTTACTGGTTCACATAGTACTAAATATATTCATGGAAAGATGTATACAGTTTTGTTTTCTATATTTTAAGAAAGCAGATCATGAAAATATTTAAAGGTAAGTGAAACACACTCTCCTTTACTTTCTTATACTTGAGGATACTATAATCATACATCAAGTCCCATATAGAATTTTAATATTCTCTGAAAAATGAAAAAACACACTATGAGAATTCAACTGTTCATATACTTACAGGAAATAGTGGGGGTGGTTTCAACACTACATCAGGTAACTTTTCACCTTTGCTAAATCCAACAGCCTCAATATTAAAGGTATAAGCAGCACGTCCTCTTCCTTTATTCCCAGCCATCAGAACCAGTTATACCAGATGAGTGGGCAAATTCTGAAAGGCACTATTAATGATTACGATTTACTGGATCACATATAAAAAAGAAATCAACACTTTAAAGCAAAATATAAAACTGCACCCCTTAAGTAGCACAGTTGACTTAAAATACTTTTGGAAAGCAAAACATGTACACAAATAAACATGTGACAACTGACTGTTGAACTTCTCACACTCACACACCTTTGGCAGGTAAGATAATGATGGCTTCACCCCTCACCCACTACTGCCCCACATCCAGTCCACGCAATTCACCCACCCTTCCGTGGTTTGGCAGTAGGATCTCAGATGTAATGTACATAAAAAGTGGACACAAGACAAGACCAGGCTGATGAGGAGAAGAAATCTTTCATGTCAACATAAAAACTATCATTAGTCATATATACTTTAAGACTTTAAATCATTTATCTCAGCATGTGAGTGTTTGGAAGAATCCGTGAGATCTAGTCCAATGTCTTCCTTCTAGAAATGGGAATGGGATCAATGAGACTCGAAAGATGCCTGTCCAAGAAAAAAAAAATTCAGAGGAAAACAGCTAAAATCATTAAAGTTATGATAAACCTGTACTCTTCAATTTTGGAGACAGGAGTGATATCACATATGCAAGTTGTATTGAACTTTTGAATCCTCTGATTATACTATGAGAACTGAGCTGCCAATGTATAAACAGGGATCCCTACGCTAGAGTTCTTTCAATAGAAGTCTGCATTCAACTGTAGTGATGATTATAATGCACATTCTTTACATTTCTTTCCCTGCTGATAATACTGAGCCTCATTTAACCCCGAGAACCCAAGAGAGAAATGGTATGTCCCCTAGACCACTTGGAGGAAGTCAGAGGAGTGGCATTGGTTTTGGCCCCATCAGCTCAGTCTCATTTCTGAATCTACTCACTTGCCCTCCTTGCAAAATTATGCAAGCCACAGTACTTCACACAGCTGCTCTACTCTTCACCAGGGTTTCTTGCCTGGTCATTAATGTTACCCTTCTTAGTCTGCCACATTAATGGTGAAGGGACACTACGTAAAACCAACAAGGTGCTACGTCTTCATATCAATTTTACTGTCTACAATTTGAATATAGGCACTATTTTGGACCAAAAGTCTGAAAACTCCCAGCTCACTTTATCACAGGGCCAACACTACAAAGCAAGCGGCTCTCAGTTCTCAACCCTGGCTGCCATTAGAATGACTTGGGTAGCTTAAGAAACTAGAGCAATGGTTCTCAAAGAGTGCTGTCTGCAGCAGCATCACTCAGAACTTGGTAGAAATGCAAACTGTGAGTTCCACCACAGACCTAAAGAAAAAAGAAACTGTGGGTGGGCCCAGCATTGGTGTTTTAAGAAGCCTTCCAGATAATTCTATGTATGCTAAGTTCTGTGAATCACTGAACTGAACCAATCAATCCAGATCTCTTGGGGTGAGGATTGGGCAAGAGTCAGTTTTAGAAGCTTCCCAGGTGATTCTAATACACAGCAAATGTTAAGAGTATTGGTAGAACTGTTTTGGTGGAAGTCTTAGCTACTAAGGAGTAGTTGAGTTAAAATACACATGTAGAATCAAGGACTTCATAGATCTCATCTTTGAGGTTTAAAATTATAAAATTAGCCTTAGCAACTTAAAAATATTTGCCTTAAAGGTGAGATAACTGTAATTGCTGTAAATCTATGTAACACTCAGGATGTGGCAGTCCAAGTTTTAATTCATTTGCAAGGAATAGCAGTAACAAGGCATTGCACTTTTAGACAGCCAATTTAATTTTTTAAATATTTTATTTATTTATTTTTTCACTGCAACCTCCCTCCCTCACTTAAGCAATTCTCCTGTCTCAGCCTCCTAAGTAGCTGGGATTATAGGCGCGCACCACCATGCCCGGCTTATTTTTTTAGTAGAGACGGGGTTTCACCATGTTGGCCAGGTTGGTCTCAAACTCCTGACCTCAAGTGATCTGCCTGCCTCGGCCTTCCAAAGTGCTAGGATTATAGGCATGAGCCACCGTGCCCGGCTAATGGCACCCTGCCAATGATGACCAATTTTAATGTCCTTCTAAGTTTAAGGCCCCAGAAGCAAATCATATATTCAACATCTTTCTGTAATGAAACATCGTTTCCTGTTTTCTGTGAATTACTCAAGTAGAATGCACGGCATTTGATTTGACATAATGGCTATGATACTGAGAACATTTTCAGATATGATTTTGTAACTGCCCAAGGCGTTCACCCTGCCTGCTGTCTGGACAGAGCTGATTTATCAAGACAGGGGAATTGTAATACAGAAAGAGTAATTCACACAGAGCTGGCTGTGCGGGAGACCAGAGTTTTATTATTCCTTAAATCAGTTTCCCCGAAAACTCGGAGATCAGAGATTTTTTTTTTTTTTTTTTTTTTTTTGAGACGGAGGAGTTTCAGTCTTGTTGCCCAGGCTGGAGTGCAATGGCATGGTCTCCGCTGACTGCAACCTCCGCCTCCCGGGTTCAAGCAATTCTCCTGCCTCAGCCTCCCGAGTAGTTGAGATTACAGGCGTGCGCCACCATGCCTGCCTAATTTTGTATTTTTAGTAGAGACGGGGTTTCTCCATGTTGGTCAGGCTGGTCTTGAACTCCCAACTTCAGGTGATCCACCCGCCTTGGCCTCTCAAAGTTCTGGGATTATAGTTGTGAGCCACTGCGCCCAGCCAGAGATCAGAGATTTTAAGGTTAATTGGTGGGTAGGGGGCCAGTGAATTGGAAGTGCAGATTGGTTGGCTCGGGGATGAAATTGTAGGAAGTCAAAGCTGTTCTCTTCTGCTGAGTCAGTTCCTGGGTGGGGGCCACAAGATCAGAAGAGTCAGTTAATCGATCTGGGTAGTGCCCCCTGATCCATCAAGTGCAGGGTCTGCAAAATATCTCAAGCACTGATCTTTGGAGTGGTTTAGGGAGGGTCAGAATCTTGTAGCCTCCAGCTGCGTGACTCCTAAACTATAATTTCTAATCTTGTGAATAATTTCTTAGTCCGACAATGGCAGTCTAGTCCCCAGGCAAGGAGGAGGTTTGTTTTGGGAAAGTCTGTTATCGTCTTTGTTTTAAACCATAAACTAATTTCCTCCCAAAGTTAGTTCAGCCTATGCCCAGGAATGAGCAAGGACAGCTTAAAGGTTAGAAGCAAGATGGAGTCACAGTTAGGTTAGATCTCTTTCACTGTCTCAGTCATAATTTTGCAAAGGTGGTTTCAAGCCCAAGAATGAACAAGGACAGTTCAGAGGTTAGAAGCAAGATGGGATCAATTAGGTCTGATATCTTTCACTGTCATAATTTTCTCAGTTATGACTTTTGCAAAGTTGGTTTCAATCCATCCCTTTGGGTTTCATAGTTTTACATTATTAATTTCGTAAATTTATCCTTGCAGGCCTCCATATTTGAGTTTTCCTTCATAACTGCTTGAACACTAAAAGTTGATTTGTCATCTTTAATGTTGTCATTTTAAACTACAAGTCTATGCCTTTTTTTGTTTACTAATACTTACATTTACTATACTTACATGCACAAAAGTCAGTATATTGAATCCCCACATACCCACTACTCAGCTTCAAAATTATCCGTATATGACTATTGTACTTTAACTATACTTTTCTACTCCCATGCTTCAGATTATTTTAAACTCTTCAGTATGTATCTTCTCTCAGAGTTAAGGGCTTTTAAAAAAATCACAATAACATTGCATCTACAATTTTAACAATAACTCTATACCATCATCTTATATAGAACTAACATTCACATTTTTTAGTTATCACATAAATGTTTTTACAGTTAATTTTTTCAAATCAAGATATAAAAAATACATGACATTTAACTTTCTTTTAAACTGTAATGGTTTTCCCATTTTTTTTCTTTCTATTTGTCTAAGAAACTAGGTCAGTGCCCTATACAATGCTTCTTAAACTTTAGGTATAAGAGAATTACCTAGGAATCTTGTTAAAAGGCAGATTTTGAATCAGTTGGCTGCAGACAGAAACTGAGAATCTGAATTTTTATCAAGGTCTCAGGAGACATCAACTGGTTTGTAAACCATACTTTGAAAGTAGCAAAGCTATATAATTTCCCATATTCTGGATTTGACTGATTTATACCTGAGATGTGATTTAACATATTCCTGTATTCTCTGGGTGTATTTCCAATAAACAGGTAAACTAGAGGTTTAGATTTGGGTTTGATTTTTTTTTTTTTTCAAGAATACTGAAAAGGGATGCTCTCTCTTTCCTTCTCTACTACATCAAGATGAACATAAAGTCTCCCTCTTGGTATTGATCAGGCTGGTCATGGGTTCAGGTGTTGGTCTATTTCATTAAGTATAAAGTGTCCATCAGTTTTCATCTAATGATTTTAGCAGTCACTGATGATCACAATCTAGATCAATTTTTCCATTATGAATTGCAAAATGGTGGTATACAAATTTTATCATTCTTTCTGTTTCATTAATTGGAATTCCACCAGGGATCAATTTCTCTTATCTATTATTTAGTTACCTTGAAATAAAGTTCATACAGGAACTATATTTATTTTAATAGCCCAGCTTATTACATCTCTCTACATTAAAAAAGCAGGAAAATATCCAAATGGACTTGTTTCAATTGCTGAGTCACTAAGACATATGCTGAGCCTAGAGAAAGCATATCTCCCAAGTATCAAAACTGCTGAGCAGAAGGGGTCACACCTTTCACTCTAAGAAACAACTGCAAGAGCCCACTAGGCCTACTCAAAACCACTGGGCTGCACTCCAGTCCAGGACCTGCCACTGCTTAAAGATTAAAAACAATTCCAGGTAAAGTTTACCAGACTTTCCTCATCATGAAAATTAACTGGAGGACCTGCTAAACATAGAGTCCTAGGCTTTCTTCAAGCCCTCAAACCTACCATACCAGAATCTTTGGAGGTGGGCCCTGGAAAAGTTTGGAAAACTCACCCTAAAAAAAGAGGACACCAGCTAGCACTGCTTCATGGAATAGCTCTTGAAAAATAACAAACTCTATTGACTCTAAATTTCCATTTTTATCAAGCAATCTTTGGGTGTATGAATTGCTATCATTAGCGAAGGTACCACCCTTGCCAGAAAAACTTCCTAGCTTTTGACACATTTAATAATTATGTGGCATTCCAGCCTACAAACCCATCTCTTTAAGTTAGTTTTCATGAATCCATTACCCTGTACACAGAGGAGCTGATAAATTCATTTTCTTCTCCTGCAGAGCTCAGAGAGAGTCCCTGGATCCTGGTAAATGTATCATGAAAGAAACAGCCTACAAGTGAGACTGTGGTTGAGTTAACCACTGCCTCATTCCTTTTTCAATACACCAAACTCTAGAATAAAGGAGTTTTAGTGCTTTCTATATTTCCTCATGCTCCAAATGTTTCTCTACTTCATATGGCCCAATTTCATTGAGTCATTCATTCAACCAATATTGAGCATTCCAGGCACTGTGCTAGGAGCCAGAGAGCACTGATCAATCATCTTCTTTCTAAATGTCACTTTCTTTGCAATTTCTCTACCATAATCCAGCTCAGTCCTTTTTCACCTCACTTCTGATTAACTGCAAACTTTGTGGTATCCCTTGTTCTTCCTGTTTAATTTATGGATCCACATTACTCATCCTAAAGCACAGTTTTGATTCTGCTACTCTCCTCATCTTCCCTCTTGGCTAACTGAATTAAATCCAAACTCCTTATTTACTCAGAGCCCTTTTAAGATGGTTGCACCCTATTTTCCTGACTCACTATAGTCATGTCTTGAATACCAGTCTTTCCACTGCAACTTACTCCCTCTGCCTCCCTGAGTTGCTACATCCCTTTTCACCAAAAAAGCCAGTTTAAGTCCCTCAGCAACCACAACAATCACTTCATCCCACATTGCTCTTGGAAAGATCCTCCTGTTAAAACACAGATTAAAAAAAAAAATTTCAGGTGATATATGTTGCCACACTTGTCAATTTTCAAAGAAATAGACAGAATACCACTTTTGGGAAATTGATCTTTTCCAAAGGGGAGGGGTTTCACCTATGTTTTTCGTTTGTTGTTTGTTTTTTCCCGAGATGGACTCTTGCTCTGTCACCCAGGCTGGAGTGCATTGGTGCGATCTCGGCTCACTGCAACCTCCGCCTCCCGGGTTCAAGCAATTCTCCTGCCTCAGCCTCCAGAGTAGCTGGGATTACTGGTGCCTGCCACCAAGCCCGGCTAATTTTTGTATTTTTAGTAAAGATGGGGGTTTCACCATGTTGGCAAGGCTGGTCTTGAACTTCTGACCTTAGGTGATGTGCCTGCCTCAGCCTCCCAAAGTGCTGGGATTACAGGCATGAGCCACCGCGCCTGGCTGTTTGTTGGTTCTGTGTTAAGCAGAGATTTTATCCTCCCTACTGTCTAGCATAGTGCTTCCTACATAGCAACAGCTCCACAATTAATGTCAAGCTTACCCTATTTGTGCACTGTGATTTGATGAGCAAATCTACCCACAGAAGGACAATTCAGTCAGCCCATTATTAAGGCTTTTTTCCCCCTTTCTTTGAGTGGGACCTGGCTGCACATTGGAATCACTGAGAGAGGTTTTAAAGAAAAGAAAACCCAGGATTCACCCCAGAACAATAAAATCAGAAGCTCTAGAGGTACCATTTAAGCATCAGGACTTTTTAAAGCATCCCAGGAGATTACAGTGTGCAACCCAAATTAAGAACCACTGCATTTTTAGTAGAGACAGGGTTTCACCATGTTGGCCAGGATGGTCTTGATCTCTTGACCTTGTGATCTGCCCTCCTCGGCCTCCCAAAGTGCTGGGACTACAGGCTTAGCTGGACATGGTGGCACGCACCTGTAGGCCCAGCTACTCGGGAGGCTGAGGCAGGAGAATCACTTGAACCTGGGAGGTGGAGGTTGCTTGCGCCGCTGCACTCCAGCCTAGGCGACAGAGTGAGACTCCCTCTCAAAAAAAAAAAAAAAAAAAAAGAACCACGGCAGATTAAACCTCCCATTTTACAGAAGAGGAAAGCAACACCCTAAGCGGTTACTTGATTACCTAAAGACGCAAAGCTAATTCCTAACAAAAGCAGGACTGCTTTAAGGCCTCAGAAAACCTTTCCACTGTTCTTCCATTTGCATTACACTTCAGGAAGCATAGGTCTAGGCTGGTTAGAAGACTTTTTTAATCCCAGGGAGGTCTTTATTCAATGAAGTGAATTAATAACTGCAAAACAGACTCAATTAAAAATGTAAAATCAGTAGCATTGCCCCTTCCATTTCAGGATGTCTCCTGAAAATTCCTATTCAGAATTGTTCTGAGAGGTTTGAAAATGGGTGTAGTTTAAGCATCCAAGAGCTGAAATAAAAAAGTCAATTTTAATCAACTACCAAAACAACGTCCTAGCAGATGCTGAGCTGATCTCTGAAATTCCTCCTAGTTCTAACATTTTATGAGTTATGAGGTAACTGAAATGTCTTGTCCTCCACGTCTTACACAGTTCCTTGTCCACACTGAGGCAGGAAAATAGGGTCTGGAGGCAGGGAACAAAAGGCCAATTCACATTACGGCTATGACAGGAAATATCCTCTCCATAGGGCATATGCCAAGTAAATGACTTTGTAACTTTACTTCATCCTCTTCATTTACATAGGGTGTACACCAAGTAACTAAATGGAAACCCCTAGAGGGTATTTAAACCCCCACAAATTCTGTAAGGGGACCCTTGAGCCCATATGCTCCACCCACTGCCTCACTGCAGTGTACTTTCATTTTCAGTAAGTATCTGCTTTTGTTGCTTCATTCTTTCTTTGCTTTGCGCATTTCGTCCAATTCTTTGTTCAAGACGCCAAGAACCTGGACACCCTCCACCAGTAACAACGTCAGCTCCATGAATAAATGCACAAACAGATAGAAGCAGACATAGAAGCTAGAGGAGGCAGTGAAAGTCAAGTCACAGTATTATTCCTGATGAATGACCACTAAATTGCTACAATCAGGATAGGTATACTGACCTGTCTACTTCCAACCCCTCATCTAATAGTAGAGGTTTACCAGCTCTGTTCTCTCTCCCATGTTCTGTTTCTTCCACCTCTACTTCAGTTCAGACCCTCTCATCTCTCACCTGGACCTCTAAAACAGAACAAATAAACTTCCTGTGGCCGGACTCTCCCTTTCAATCCACTCTGCAGTCTAGGGTATCTTTCTGGAATACAAATCTTGACATGTGACTCTCCTTAACAGAGCTTTGGAGTCTTTCTGCCTCTCACCACAGGCACCCCACGCTGTGGCCAAGTCAACCATTGCATGCCTGGAGTGCCCTTCCTGCCACATCCACTTAAGCCCCAGGTTCTTTTCAGATGCCATGCAAATGACACTTTCTCCATGACAATTTCTTCCACCCTACATGGAGGTAGGCCTCTCCCTTCTCTGTGTTTCCCAAGTACTACTCTGCTTTTAAGCCCTTTTTACAATCATGTTGTAACTGTCAGCTCTTATCTGTCTCCCAGGGAGCCTCTTCAATCCAATCAAGTATTTATTAAGCACCCTCATCGTCAGGCCGTCTTCTATGAATTGGGAATACAGTAGTGAACAAAACAAAATTTCTCCTCTCATGAAGCTCATAGTCTAGGGTAAGAAACTGACAAAATATATTTTATAGGAAATGTCAGGAAATGATAAGAAGAAAAATAAAGACAGGAAACATGGATGCTACTGTGGAAAGGGTGGCTGAAGAAGTCCTCTCTTATTCGGTGATATCTGAGCATAAGCCTGACAAAAGTAAGGCAAAGAACCATGTAGAGAATTAAAAAAGGATATCCAGTGAGATGTGGGATGCAGGCAGAGGGACCTGGAAGTGTGAAGGTCTCCTTGGAAATTTATTCTCCTTTATGTCCCCATTACTAACGAAAGCCTGGCAAAAGGCCAATGATTATTGGATAAATTATTGTTGAGCTCATGGCCTGGTAGAGATATCACTCCATTTCACCAATAGTGGCTTGCTTCTGCCTAGAGAAAAAGTACCCAGACTACAGAGGGCCCTATATTACTCTGCTGAGAATGCCCTAAAAGTAGTCTTTTAAGGCCAGCTCAAAAGCCACTCCTCACGAATCCCTTCCACCTGTATTCTTACTGAATCTAGCTTTTACTTCCTCTGTGGTACATACCCCGTAACGCTTTATCTTGCAAGTAATTGTGTACAGACATTATCTTCCCTCAAACTCCTGAGAATCCAGATTATGACCTTTTTACACAACTCTGTTCATGAATTACCCAGCTCAGCGACTTGTGCATAAGGAGAGCCCCCAGCTGAGTAACCGAATAATCTCTATGAAGATTAGCAAAGTATTTAGAAAAGCTGCATGCCCACCAAAGACTTTAGGAGGGTAGGAAAGGAGCGTATACCTCTCCTTCCATGAAGGCTTATCAGTAGTTGTCACAGTAAAGGTTTTCATAATTCTTCTGTAATGCTGTCTCATGAGTCTCTTTATCATTTTTCCTGGCTAACTTAGGAGGTTAGTTAAGTTCTCAAGGGAATTTCTGAAGCCTAAATAGATGCTTCTGGCCGGGTGTAGTGGCTCACGCCTGTAATCCCAGCACTTTGGGAGGCCGAGGCAGGCGGATCATTTGAGGTCAGGAGTTCAAGACCAGCCTGGCCAACATGGTGAAACCCCGTTTCTATTAAAAATACAAAATTAGCCGGGTGCAGTGGCAGGCGCCTGTAATCTCAGCTCCTCGGGGAGGCTGAAGCAGGAGAATCGCTTGAACCCAGGAGGCGGAGGATGCAGTGAGACGAGATCGCGCCACCGCACTCCAGACTGGGCAACAGAGACTCTGTCTCAAAAAACAAACAAACAAACAAAAAACCTAAATAGATGTTTCAATAGCTGGGAAGCGGGGAGTTGAGACAGTGACCTGATGTTAACAGAGCGGATGATTTATGTGGCTGGCGGGGCCACACCCAGTCATTATTCACTTTTCCCGTCCTCACCAGGTGCTCCTTTTCTTTATTTGAGCCTTTCTACCAACTCGCTTTACTCTCTTCCAAGGGCAGACAAACCAAAAATAAATAAATAAATAAATAAAAATAATAATAATAATAAAATTAAAAAGAGGGTGGATATAGAATTGTATTTTTTATAAGAAAAGACAAACCATATTAACAACTCCCTTCCCTACGATATAAAGTGCCAACAGTTACGAAAACAGATACTGAATAGTCGGTCCTCAGCTGCAATCTGCGGCAATGACTAGTGCCTAAAAAATCATAAAGCCATGGATTTTGAAAATAACCTACTATCAGTAAGAGCATAAATACCCTTCTAACTCACTGCAAACAGTCCTAGGAGTGGAGACTAGGTAAGATCTGGAAATTGGACTTAAAAAATTCTGAAGGGAGCAGGACAAGGAGGGGAGGTACCAAGCTATCTCCAAACGCCCCTCAACCCAGAGGCGCTTTAATGAATCTCTACCCCTGACTTCCCCTCACCTTTTCCACGTGCCCCTTTAATTCCCCTCTAACCTCACCACCCCTCCCAAGTCTTCAATTGCTTCCTCGGTTACCTGCTCCCTAAGTCTCGAAGCGTGGGCAAAACTCTGCAGCCGAAGTGCCGGCCGGCAAGGAAAGGGTGATGGCAGAGAACGCCGGCGCTTGACTGCCGCCCGTTCCACCTCGGGAGAAGCGCGCACCGCCCTCCACGCGGCCCCGGGACCGCGTCGTGAGCCCTACCAACTAGCCCCGCCCACTCCCTAGGAAGGCCCCACCCCCTCGGCAAAGAGGTTTTTTTGCCCTTGGCAGGCGCCGTAGTCGCCGTACAACCCGCGAGGCCCCACACTTACCGCGCCAGCTGGGAGTGCGCGCCCTGGAGAGCCAGTGGGTGGGCGGTCCTAGCGCTTCCCACCCTGACTCCGGGCCTGTGCTGTCACACGCCCGGGGTGGCGAAACGGTCGCCACCTGAGTCTCCATTCTGCTGCAGTAGCCCCTGCGTTAAAGCTCTCTCGTGGTGCGGCTGCCGAGGCTGCGGTAGCTCCTGCGCCCCCGTGCTGGTGGCGGAGCCTCTGCTTACTGCCGACCTGGCGGAAGGGTGCGGGAGCGCACGCTACGGGCAGCGTCGGTCTGCGTCCTTCCTCCTCCTATTCCGACCCCCGCATCCCCCGCCCCCGCCTCGCTCTGCGCCTCCTCCCCGTCTGCAGGCAGACCGCTTCACACAGCCGCAGTGCCCTGTGTGTGGACAGCCTGTGGGAGACTCGCACGCCCACACTCACCCCGCCTGGCTGCACCCCTGCCCAGCATGTCGGCGCTCGAGTGGTACGCCCACAAGTCTCTAGGCGATGGTATCTTCTGGATTCAAGAACGTTTCTACGAGTCGGGCAACCGTGCCAACATCTGGCTGGTGCGCGGCTCCGAGCAGGACGTGGTGATCGATACAGGCCTGGGGCTGCGCAGCCTCCCGGAGTACCTGTACTCCTCCGGCCTCTTGCAGGACCGAGGGGCCAAAGAGGACGCGGCGCGCCGGCCACTGCTTGCCGTGGCCACCCACGTGCACTTCGACCACTCCGGCGGCCTCTACCAGTTCGACCGGGTGGCAGTGCACCACGCCGAGGCCGAGGCGCTGGCTCGCGGGGACAACTTTGAGACCGTGACCTGGCTCTCCGATAGCGAGGTGGTGCGGGCGCCCAGCCCCGGCTGGAGGGCCAGACAGTTCCGGGTACAGGCGGTGCAGCCCACCCTCATCCTGCAGGATGGTAATGGGCCCCCGCGGGCGCGCGCTCTCGTTAAGGGAGGGTATTGGGAAGAGACTGTCCGAATGCCGCATGTTGCAGACTTGCGTGGCCATAAAGGGGATTATTTTGGCACCTCGCAGAACCACTTCTGTTGACCCTTCCCTGAGTAAAAACCCACTTGACCAGAGCCAAGGCCATCACCAGCCTTCCCTGCCAGAGACCAGCTCTGGCACCGTGTAGAGATTCTGAGTACTCCTTTGAAAGCCGGTACCACCCCCTCCCTAGCCAGTTTCCTGCATCGGCTGTAGCAGTAACACTACAAAGACTTGTGACTGACTAGGGATTTCTCATTCTTTCCCTAAGTACCTGCCCGACATTTCCAGGAGCTTTCGTAGTGAGCAGACTTTTAAGGAATGACGCCTCACGGAGAGTGCATGTCATGCTCTGTGCTTTTGAGAATTGCAGACTTCATCAGCTTGGTCACCACCGGGTATGGGCAGTTCCCACCTGTAGCCTTAGAGAGCCATCAGACCAGTGATTCCAATCCGCTAATGCGATTGGAAACCTTTCAGATAGGTTTCTGTTCTTGATGTTGCCTCACGATTGCAAAAGCTTAATAGTAATCATAAACGTAGAATATGTCTGAGTCTTACTTTATGACAGATATTTGGTCCGGTTGAAAGCAAAGCCTGAGAAAGATCAATAAGGAAGTAATTTTCGGTGGAGGTAAATTATGTGGACTAATGTATAGGTAGCCATGGTCCTCTTTGGCTCTGTGAAAGACAAGTATGGAATTCAGAGAGAAATTCATGGAATGAAAATAAATAGATTAGGGCCTCAGCCCATTCTCCCTACGCAGGGACTTAAATAATTGAGCTAATTCGCCACATCAGCAATATTTGGTATATTAGTTTTCTATTTTCTTTTAAAAATACTTTTGATTTCATTTTATCTTCACAACACATTTAAAGTGAGGCCACTGACCCCTCAGTTAAATGGCTTGCCTGAGCCAGATCATGATAAAAGCTAGGATATGAATCTAGGCACAATAGATCAAGGCATGCAGAACATACATAAATCCTGCCTCATAAATATATGATGATTTTGAGTAGAATGTGAAAGGCCCCTTCTTTCCTTTAGCGTGAGACCATTTTAATTACTAATGTGGTATATTAAAACGTGCCTCTATATGGTAGAAAAATTCAGTTGCTGCAGTATAATGAAGCTCACTTTATGACCAAACAATATGGCAAATAATGAAATATTTTACAAAAATCAGTTTATCTCACAGATGACATCTTCCTCATTTGAGATATTTTAAAAATTGCAATATTGTACTGCTTATCGGTGCTAAAAAAAAAATTGCAAGATTCTGTACCTCACACCCACCCAACAAAAGTCTTCATTAAAGTTTTAAATCTAAATTAAAAAAAAAAGTGATTTAGATAAGAGTCTTACATTATCTGACAATATGAGATGAAAGTACATATACATTAAATTTTAATTCACATTAAAGTCACACCTAATTACTGTATTTCTTGATAAAAATGGGTACTTTTAGAGGTAACATTTCCATGCAGTTGATAGGTATTCAGACTAAATTCTGACACCTGGATCAAAAATGTTTACATTAGTATTAAAATATACTTAAATTGTTGAAAAGAATAAATTACTTTTGAAATTTACTTTTGATTCTGTGTCAGCAATGGGAAATCAAAGGTGAAAGAATGATAG
Source organism: Pan troglodytes (assembly GCF_028858775.2). Classification (NCBI taxonomy): domain Eukaryota; kingdom Metazoa; phylum Chordata; class Mammalia; order Primates; family Hominidae; genus Pan; species Pan troglodytes. The sequence goes on from NC_072402.2 coordinate 25,675,900, forward strand.
GGGTTGTTTTATAGATGAAGAAAGAACCCATGCAGGCCTGAGTATCATGTGTGAGGTCACATAGCCCATCTCGGAAAGAGCTGGGACTAGAACCCAGGTTTCCAGTTGATGGTAGAATCCCAACATTTTCGGAGCTGAAAGGGGCCTGCAAACTACTTGTGTGGTGCTTTAAGCCTTTAAAAGGGTGAAAAGAAAGCTTAATGTTTACCAAACACTTTGAAGGTGATAGTACTGTGTTATCCGTGTTATCAAAAGTTGTTTTTCATTAGGAGCTGGATGCCCCACCCTCTCAGGTAGTGTCTAATTTCCTCTCTTCTCAAGAGTATTAATTTCCTGTATCTTCTGAATGATGTGGCCTGCTAACTTGCTGTTAACATAATCCAGATGCCTGGGAGGATACATAAAATATTTGTATTAAAAATTTGTATACAGTTACACACATGAACAGCATAAAGTCTTCATTGCTTTGGTAGAATGCAAGGAGCTGAAATCATTTATTACATTTCCTTTAATGAATTGATGATCACTTGTCATGGAGAAGCATACATCTGTGCACTGTATCTCTAACCCAAAAGCTGACTTGTAAATGAGGGACAAGGAGAGAATAGCCATATCTTCCAGTGCATTATTCTGGATAAAAAAGCAACTCGCCCTACTAATAGTGAAATGGTTATTTTCCTCTAAGATAGCAGCAGACCTTAAATTGACATAGTACATACCTCTCGAGTGGGCATACATCATTTTGCCCATTTTTCACTATAGTCAAGTGATACAAAGTTCTGGCATTGTGATCCCTATTACATACATGTTTAAACCATATGCCCAGTGTCACCAAGATATTATCTCAGAGGAGTGGTTTCAGGCGGACTTAAGTCATTTGCAGAGGCTAAAACAGGTTGTAGGAAGGTGGTGGATTGAACAGACCCATCTAATTTGGCTCTCTTCCGAAGCACTGTTAATGAACTGTGAAAAAACCGTGATTTCAATTTAAATCCCCATTGGCGGGGGGAACTGTTTTGGCTGCTAGAAAGTAGATGTGGTGACTAAGTTAACAGTTTTATACTATGCCAGCAAAGGGAAATTAAGAGCCAATTCAGTTTGCACCGCTGAAGCCTTAAAAAACACAGGAATTAGCAATAGGCAGTAGTACCTCAGTGGCGGCAAAGGGAAGAGTAAGCAGAATTTCTTGAAAACCTTTTAAGAAGCTCTTAAAACTCTAGTGAATGCCTCTCCCTCTCCCATCCAATTAGTTTATTCTCTGGGGATAGTAAAACAAAGGAGTTTCTTGATTGAAGGATGCCAAATTACTGTTGAGCTTAAGGGCTCAGTATGGAAAACAGGAGAAAGAAAGCGTGTGTGTGTGTGTGTGTGTGTGTGTGTGCGCTAGTTTTCTAGAAGGATGAGAGGAGAAAGAGTGTGTGTGTGTTCTACTAGTTTCCTAGAAGGATGAGAGCCAGGCCTTTCCCCACCCAGGTAGGAAATTAGAAAAATGTTATCTAGGGAATCTGCCTCCTAGAAGAAAGACTAAGATACCAATGTAGAGGAATACCTAAGAAATCCTGGCCTCTTTCTCTACTGTGAAGCCTTGGTCACTAGGCCCCATGCATGTGCTGCAAGCAGCCTTCTTGTCCCCCCTTTTTTTTTAATTGATACCTAATAGTTGTAATTACTTATGGGGTACGTGTGATATTTTGATAAACGCATACAATGTAATGATCAGATCAGGTTATTTGGAATATCCATCACCTCAAACATCTATCATTTCTTTGTGTCAGAAACATTCCAAATCTTCTAGCTATTTTGAAACATGCAATAAATCCTTGTTAACTCTAGTCTATCAAACACTGGAACTTACTTCTTTTATCTAACTGTATTTTTGTACCTATTAACCAATCTCTTCATTCCCTTCCCCGCTACCCTTTCCAGCCTCTGGTAACCACCATACTAGCACTACCTCCCACATATGAGTATAAACATGAGGTATTTGTCATTTTGTGCCTGGCTTATTTCACTTAACATAATGCCCTCCAGTTCCATCCATGTTGCTGCAAATGACAGGATTTCATTATTTTTTATGAGTGAATAATTCCACTGTGTATATTTTCCCACATTGTCTTTATCCATTCATCTGTTGATGGACACTTAGGTTAATTCCACGTCTTGGCTATTGTGAATATTGCTGCAATAAACATGGGAATGCAGTTATCTCTTTAGTATTCTGATTTCCTTTCTTTTGGATGTACATACCCAGCAGTGGGATTGCTGGGTCATATGGTAGTTCTATTTTCAGTTTGTTGAGGAACCTCCATACCATTTTCCGTAGTTGCTGTACTAATTTACATCCCCACTAACAGGGTACAAGCATTCCCGTTTCTCCACATCCTTGTCAACATCTGTTATTTTCTGTCTTTTTGACAATAGCCATTTTTACTCATGCCCCCCAACTCTTAAATTGGCAATCAAGCATTATAAAAAAACAGAAAATTCTCTAACATGAGATCAGCTATTAAAACAAACAGCATAAAGCATAAAACATCAATATCATCAGGGGGATAAGACAAGCTATTGCATTCAAGATATCCGAGAGTCAATAAGGATGCTTTAAAAATAAATAGAACAATATTCACCAAAAAAAAAAAAAAACCTCTTAGAATTTAAAACATCAGAAATTACATAGCAGCAGGTCTGGAAGATAAAGTTGAAAAACTTACTAAAGATCAGTACGGGAAAATGGAAACTAGGAGAGAAAAAGACTAAAATAAGTAGGAGGACCAGTTTGGAAAATCCAGCCTTAGAATAATGGATGCAGAGATAGGACAGAGAAGGTGAAAGAAAAGGAATAGTAGGGTGGCTGGGCACAGTGGCTCATGTCTGTAATCCCAATAATTTGAAAGGCCGAGGAGGGCGGATCACCTGAGGTCAAGAGTTCAAGACCAGCCTGGCCAACAGAGTGAAACCCCGTCTCTACTAAAAATACAAAAATTAGCTGGGTATGGTGTTGCATGCCTGTAATCCCAGCTACTAGGGAGGCTGATCTTGGTTATTTCTTTTTTTCTCCTGGGTTTGGGTTTGGATTGTTCTTATATTTTCTAGTTCCATGAGGTGTGACCTTAGATTGCCTATTTATGCTCTTTCAGACTTTTTGATGTAGGCATTTAATGCTATGAACTTTCCTCTTAGCACTGCTTTTGCCGTATCCCAGAGGTTTTGATAGGTTGTGTGTCACTATTAGTGTTGAGTTCAAAGAATTTTTAAATTTCCATTTTGATTTCATTGTTGACCCAATGATCATTCAAGAGCAGGTTATTTAATTTCTATGTATTTGCATGGTTTTGAGGGTTTCTTTTGGAGTTGATTTCCAATTTTATTCCACTGTGGTCTGAGAGAATACTTGATACAATTTCAATTTTCTTAAATTTACTGAGTCTTGTTTTGTGGCCTATCATATGGTCTATCTTGGAGAATGTTCCATGTGCTGATGAATAGAATGTAAGAAATCAAAAACATACAAGATATGAAAGGTAAATTCTTCAGTGAAATAGATAGCATAAATAAAAAACAGTTACAACATCTGGAAATCAAGGACACATTTAGAGAAATTCAAAATGCACTGGAAAGTCTCAGCAATGGAATCAAACAAGCAGAAGAAAGAACCTCAGAGCTCAAAGACATGGCTTTTGAATTAACCCAATCCGTCAAAGACAAAGAAAAAGGAATTAAAAAAAAAAAATGAACAAGGCCTCCAAGAAGTCCGGGGCTACGTTAAATGTCCAAGTCTAAGAACAATTGGTGTTCCCAAGGAAGAAGATAAATCTAAAAGTTTGGAAAACTTATTTGAAGGAATAATCGAGGAAAACTTACCCAGCCTGGCTAGAGATCTAGACATCCAAATACAAGAAGCTCAAAGAACACCTGAGAAATTAGTCACAAAAAGATCATCACCTAGGCACATAGTCATTACATTATCTAAAGTCAAGATGAAAGGAAAGAATCTTAAGAGCTGTGAGAAAAAAGCATCATGTAACCTATAAAGGAAAACCTATCTAACAGCAGAAACTCTACAAGCTAGAAGGGATTGGGGTCCTATTTTTAGCCTTCTTAAACAAAACAATTATCAGCCAATAATTTTGTATCCAGTGAAACTACACTTCATAAATGAAGGAAAGATACAGTCTTTTCTAGACAAACAAATGCTGAGAGAATTCACTGCTACCAAGCCATCACTACAAGAACTGATAAAAGGAGCTCTAAATCATGAAAGAAAACTGAAATACAACAAAATAGAATCTTCCTTAAAGCATAAACCTCACAGTACCTATATAACATCTAACAATAACAATGTAAAAAACAAACAAAACCCGCCCCAAAAAACAAGGTATTCAGGCAACAAATAGCATGATGAATAGAATAGTACGTCACATCTCAATACTAACATTGAGTGTAAATGGCCTAAATGCTCCACTTAAAAGATATAGAATGACAGAATAGATAAGAATTCACCAACCAAGTTTCTGCTGTCTTCAGGAAACTCACCTAACACATAAAGACTCACATGAACTTAAGGTAAAAGGGTAGAGAAAGATTTTCCATGCATATGGACACCAAAGGTAAGCAGGCTTATATCACACAAAACAAAATGTAAAGCAACAGCAGTTAAAGAAGACAAAAAGAGGAACATTATATAGTGATAAAAGGACTAGTCCAACAGGAAAATATCACAATTCTAAATATATATGCACCTAACACTGGAGCTCCCAAATGTATAAAACAATTTCTACTAGACATAAGAAATGAGATAGATGGTAACACAATAATACTGGGGGACTTTAATACTCCACTTGTCGACAGTACTAGACAGGTCATCAAGATGGAAAGTCAACAAAGAAACAATGGACTTAAACTATACCCTAGAACAAATGGACTTAATAGATATTTACAGAACATTCTACCCAACAACTACATTTTTTTATTTTTTATTTTTTTGAGATGGAGTCTTACTCTTGCCCAGGCTGAAGTGCAATGGTGCAATCTCACTGCAACCTCTGCCTCCCAAGTTCAAGCGATTCTCCTGCCTCAGCCTCCTGAGTAGCTGGAATTACAGGCATGCACCACCACCCCCGGTGAATTTTGTGTTTTTGGTAGAGATGGGGTCTCACCATGTTGGCCAGGGTGATCTCGAACTCCTGACCTCAAGTGATCCGCCAGCTTCAGCCTTCCAAAGTGCTGGGATTACAGGCATGAGCCAGTGCGCCCAGCTCACATCTTTTTCAACACTTGGTTTTGTCAATCCTTTTCAATTTAGCCATTCTAGTGAGTGTGTAGTGGTACTTGATTGTGATTTAATTTTCATTCACTAAAAACTAATGATGTTGAGCATCTTTTTGGTACTTATTTGCTAATCAGATATCCACTTTATTAAATGGTATATTAAAATCTTTTTTAAAAATTCGGCTTTTTTATTATTGAGTTATGCAAGCTCTATGTATTCTGAATACAAGATTTTATCAGATGTACATTTTGCAAATACCTTCTCCCAATGTGTGGCCTGCCTTTTCATTTTCTTAATGGTGTCTTTTTAAGCAAGCAAGTTTATAACTTGAAGTCCAGTTAGCAATTTTTGTCTCATGTTTTATGATTGTTGTGTCATATTTAAGAGCTCTATGTCTAGCCCAAGGTCACAAAAATGTTCCCCTAATTTTTCTCTAGAAGCTCCCATATTTAGGTTTATGACTTATTTTCAGTTAATTTCTGTGAATATTTGTGAAGTAAGGGTTGAGAGGTTCTCGATTCTTATTTGTTTGTCTGCAAATGGATATACAAAGTATCCCAGTCCAGTCTGTCAAAAAGACTGTCATTTTATCCGTTGAATTATCTTGTTTGACCTTTGTCAAATATCTATTGACAATATTGTGTCTACTTTCAGACTCTCTGTTCTCTCATATCGATTATGTCTATTTAGTCAGTAACACAATATTTTGATTACTGTAGCTTTATTGTACACTTGATCTTAGCCAAAAGACTGAGAAGTGATGTTTTATTGTAACTCTTGAAATTAGTATACGTCTTCTTACTGTGTTCCTCTTTTTCATAATTGTATTGGCTATTCTAGGTCATTTGCATTTCCACGTGAAATTTAGAGTCAGATTTTCAGTTTCTTCGAAAAAAGATCAAGATTTTGATTGAGATTATGTTGAATTTTTACTGGCCATTACAGTAGCCACTAGCCATGTATGGCTATCAAATTTAAATTAAGATTACCGGATATGGTGACTCACCTGTAATCCCAGCTACTTAGGAGGCTGAGGCTGGAGGATCATTGAAGGCCAGGAGTATAAGACTAGCCTAGGCAACAAAGCGAGATCCTGTCTCTAGAAAAAGTTTTTAAGTTAGCTGGGCTGGTGTCATATACCTGTAGTCCCAGCTACTTGGAAGGATCCCTTGAGCCCAGGAGTTCAGGGGTTACAGTGAGCTATAAGCGGGCCACTGCACTTTAGCCTGAGTGACAGAGATTCCATCTCTTTAAAAAAATAATTAAGATTGGTTAGAATTAAAATTTTAATTCCTTAATTGTACTAGCTTTATTTCAAGCACCATTAGCCACACCATATTGAACAGTATTGAGAACCAACATTTCAATCATTGCAGAAAGTTTTATTAGGCAGTGTAGCTATCGGAAAAATTGGGTTACATTACCATCATAGCAATATTGAGCCTTAGTGATATTGAGACAGTCAGTAAGCATAGCCTATCTCTCCTTTTATTTAGGTCTTCTTTAATTTCTCTTGACAGTGTTTTTGTAGTTTTCATTATACAGTGTTCATATATTACAAAACATCTTTTGTCAAATTTTTTCCCAAGTATTTTATTCTTTTTGATGCTATTTTGAGTCAAATGTCTTAAAATTCATTTTTGATAGTTACTTGAAGCATATAGAAATATAGTTTATCTTTGTATGTTGATCTTGTATCCTGTGACATTGGTAAACTTTTTAGTTCTCTAGCTTTTTCCTACTTAGGATTTTCTGTATGTAAGATTATGTCTAAATAAAGACAGATTTTCTTTTCTAATCTGTGAGACCTTACTCTCTTTTTCTTGGCTTATTACACTGTCTAGGATCTTCAGTATAATGTTGAATAGAAATGGTAAGAGCAGACATCCTTGCCTTGTTATCTTAGGAGACTTTCTATTCAAAGAGGTATTACCTATAGATGTTCATAAGTGACTTTTATCAAGTTCAGGAGCTTCCCCAACTATTCCTAGTTTGCTGGAAGTTTTTATCATGAATGAGAATTGGATTTTGTCATATGCTTTTTATGTATCTATTGAGATAATCATATGGCTTTCTCCTTTATTAATACAGTATATTACATTAATTTATTTTCACTAGTTAAACCAAACTTAATATTTCTGGGATAAACTTCACTTGGTCATTTTCCTATTTATAAGTTGCTGGATTTGATTTGCCAATATTTTGTCAATAATTTTAAGATTGCATTCATTAGGTATATTTGTGTATAGGCTTTTTTTGGTTTTGTTTGAAAGAGTCTCCCTTTGTTGTTCAGGCCGGAGTGCAATGGCGCCATCATAGATCTCTGCAGCCTCAAATTTCTGGGCTCAAGCAATCCTTCCACCTCAGCTTCCTGAGTAACTGGGACTACAGGCACAAAACACCCTACTTGGCTTTTTAAATTATTATTTATTTTTAATTTTTATAGAAACGGAGGTCTCACTATTTTGCCGAGGCTGGTCTCAAACTCCTGGCCTCAAGCAGTCCTCCCACATGTTGCCAAAGTGCTGGGATTACAGGAGTGAGCTACCGCACCAGGCCTGATGTTGTTGTTATTTTAATATATTGTCTTTGTCTGGCTTTTATGAGGGTAATAACTGAGTTAGATTTCTCATCTGTATGCTGAAAGTCTTTATATGGGTTGAAATTATATAGGGTTGAAATTGTCCCGTTATAAAATGATTGACAGAATTGATCAATGAAGCCTTCTCTGGGCCCAGACTTTTCTTTGTGGGGAGACTTTAAATTGTTAATCAATTTCTTTGCTTGATATACATTTATTTAGACTTCATTTCTTCTTGGATCACTTTTGATAATTTGTCTCTTTTTAAGAATATGTTCATTTCAAATAAGTTGTCAAATTTGTTGGCTTAAAATTGTTCATAATATTCCCTTATTCTCCTTTTAATTTCTTCAGGGTCTGTAGTGATGTTCCTTCTTTAATTCCTATTTTAGCAAGTTGTTTCTTCTCTAATTTTTTCTTGATTTGTCTAGCTAAAGGTGTATCAATTTTGTTGTAGTTTTCAAATAAACAACTGTTGGTTTCATCTGTTTTTTTCTGTTGGTATTTGTATTCATTTATTTTTGCTCTGCGCTTTATTATTTCTATTAACACTTACTTTGTGTTTGATTTGTTCTTCTTTTCCTAACTTCTTAGGATAGTAATTTGATTGTTGATTTTAAACATTTAATCCTTTATAAAATAAGCATTTAAAGCAATACGTTTTCTTCTAAGTACTGCTTCAGCTGTATTCTATACATTTTGATATGTTCTGATTTTGTTTTCATTCATTCAAAATATTTTTATATTTCCCTTTGATTTCTTCTTTGATCCATAAACAATGTAGAAGTTTGCTGTTTGCTTTACATATATTTGAATATTGCCCATATTTATTTTTGTTCTTCCTAATTTGTTATTTTTTGTCTATTAAAAACACATAATAAGGTTGGGCACAGTAGCTCATGCCTGCAATCCCAGCACTTTGGGAGGCCAGGGAGGGAGGATCGCTTGAGGCCAGCCTTGGCAACATGGCAACCAGCCTGGCCAACATGGCGAAACCCTGTCTCTACTAAAAATATAAAAATTAGCCAGGCATGATGGCACACGCCTGTAATTCCAGCTACTCAGCTGGCTGAGGCACAAGAATTGTTTGAACCTGGAAGGCAGAGGTTGCAGTGAGCCAAGATTGCACCACTGCACTCCAGCCGGGGTGAGAGAGCAAAACTCTGTCTCAGAAAAAACAAACAAAAAGACTACATGTTATCAATTTTCTGTTCATTTTGTTATTTCTAATTTAATTATGTTGTAGGCAGAGAACATACTTTGTATGATTTTATTCCTTTTACATTTATTGATTCTTGCTTTATGGCCTAGCTTTATAGCCTGTTGAATATTTCAACTACAGTTGAAAAGAATGTGTACTTTGCTGTTTTGGAGTAAAGTGTTTTATTTTTGTCAGGTCAAGTTGGTTGATAGAGTTGTTCAGGTCTTCCATATCCTTATTGATTTTCTATTTACTTATTTTATGAATTACACAGAGAAGAATATTGAACTCTCCAAGTATCATTGTTGAATTGTTTATTGTTTATTTGTTTGTTTTTGCTTCATGTATTTTTGGTGATGTTTTATGTGCATGTACATTTATAATTGTTATTTATCAATGTATTGATTTAATGTACATTCTCATAAAATTACTTCTTTTTAGTAATATTCTTCATGTAAAAATCAATTTTGTCTTATATTAATATTAGCTGCCCTAGTTCTCTTAACAGTAATATTTAATATGGTTAAGCTTTTCAACCTATTTGTGTCTTTGGTCTTATAGTTTCTTTCTTGTAGGCTGCATATATCTTGATTTTTAATCCAGTCTGACAATCTCTGCCTTTTCATGTTTACCAAATCCTGATTATTACACCATTTTGATTCCTTTATTATTTTTTAGCTATATATTTTAAAATTTTTTCCTGTGTATGTGCTTGCACAAGAGATTACATTATGAATCTTTTAATTTACCATGATTTACTTCAAGTTCATACTAATTTAATTCCAGTGAAACAGAGCAATTTTCCACCCATGTTGCTCCATTTCCTCTCTGCTGTCGGTAACTGAAGTCTGAGATTTTACCCTATTTGCAAGTTAGCCTGCCAGAGTTTAATGTATTCTGACAGAAGACTTGAGGTTCCTGGGTCAGAGATTAAGGAGATTATTACTCACATATTAGAGCATCATCATTTATATCAATTCCTCAAGCCCTAATTCTGACAGGGTGATACAAGAGGCAAAATACAATAAAATTCCCTAGAGCAACATTCATTAATTGTGTCAACAGGATACTGGTACCATAGATGTGCTGAAAAGTAAAAGTTTCACGATCAAATAAGTTTGAGAAATTGTACAACTATATCTACTTTGTATATATCCACAGTATACATTCATATAATAAAAGCTCAAAGAAGTCTTTCTGAAAAGAAAGCTGCTTAATTTTCTTTAAAGTGAGAGTTCCTCAAATTATTTGACCACAGAACTACCTCCTTTTCATTTATGTATCATGATAGCCTGTAGAAGTAGTGTTCCACATTACTTGCTTTGACAAACACTGGTCTAGCAAACAATAGGAATGAACTATAGGCAGCTTATTTTTAAATCATCATTAAGAAATACAGTATTTATGAAATAAAGTGTCATCCTTCCCAATTTCTTTGGAAGCATATAATGCTCTAGTATGCTTTAAATGCTAAGTCAGGTATACAACATGTTTATCTGTAAACTCTGTTTCCATTTGTAGGGGATGTGATCAACCTTGGTGACAGACAGCTCACTGTTATGCACATGCCAGGTCACTCCAGGGGCAGTATTTGCTTACATGACAAAGACCGAAAGATTCTCTTCAGTGGAGACGTCGTGTATGATGGATCACTGATTGACTGGCTCCCATACAGCAGGATAAGTGACTATGTTGGAACTTGTGAACGTCTAATAGAATTAGTGGACAGAGGTCTGGTAGAGAAGGTGCTTCCTGGGCACTTCAATACCTTTGGTGCTGAAAGGCTTTTTCGATTGGCTTCTAACTATATTTCAAAAGCTGGGATATGTCACAAAGTTTCTACTTTTGCCATGCGATCTCTTGCAAGTTTAGCTCTACGTGTAACAAATTCTAGGACCTCACCCTAGTATCTATACTGATAATATATTTTGATTAATTATATACATTAATTCATTCTGTGCTATTTAACTGATTAATAGTGAGCATTTCATGAAGTGCTTTTATACCACTATTATATATCAGAGAAAGATTGAGAATGAATAAGCCAAAAAGAAAATTGTTAGTTTAAATTGTTTTCTTTCTTCCAAGAAAGAAGCCACTTAAATAAGCTTATACTTTGCCAAAGCTGTCATCTTGTAATATATGCTCTAGAAATGACATAAAGGTTTATGGGAAAGCAAAGAGAGATTTTGTGGCAAGAGAAAGAACTGCCCTTGCCTCTGTTTGTCTTGTTTTATTTCCTTGATGACCTAGGAAAAAAAGGCATGTAGAGTATTATGTTTATACTTTAAACTTGATATTTTTAGTGTATTATTTAAAGATAAAGGTTCTTGGGTTTAAAATACATTAGAACTTAATGCAGACATATAAAGTAACAATGAGAATGACAACTAAAACATTCCATTGTTATGGTCCTGAATTTTTTATGCTTCATTTCATGTATTTATTCTTTGTATAATTATAGCATACATGACATGTTATGTAATATAACTTATGAAAAGTACAGTGAATTTTGCTTTATTGCAAAGCTTTAAATATAAATTTCAGAGTGCTTCAGTAAAAAGCTACTATATATTGTTGTTTGTTATTGTGTAAGTAATATTTTCAATTATGAAAGTGAAATGCAAATGTCTGTTATCTAACTACAAATTGTCAGATTTCTTAAAAGGACACTGTCAGGCAAATTTGAAAATATACACATTGAGAATAATTTTTTATTATTATATCCTATTTTAATATTAACAGCTATTATGAACAAAATTTTTCCTGTTAAATAGCGACTTCAGTATTGTGTTATGTTTTACAGCGTTAAAACAACTATGAAGATCTGCAGCTATTCTTTTACTTAACATGCATATGTACTACAGAGGGATTTTTAAATTAATTGCAAAATGTGCATTAGCTATTGACTTAGAGTGAATTGCCTTTTGTATCCTGATTCACAACACCTATTCCTGTTCAGTATTCTTTGTCTTGAATAGAGAAGTCTATGTTCGTAAAGTCATATAAAAGGTTATACCACTATTTAGTAAAAAGTTTTAGTTTGGTGCTGTTAATAATAATTTGCTAAAAGGCCTTTTAGAATATTTCATAAAGGGTTTTAAACAGTTTTTTCCCACTGCCTTTTTATTATTGACATATCTAAAACCAAACTGAAATCGCTTTGGAAATCAGATTTTTTAATGTTAGGAAGATCCAGCAATGTTGGTTTCTGAAAAATTACGAAACTTTTCTACCCTACAGATGCCCAGGTTCTTTAGTTTTTTATTCATTCAACTCACACACACATAAACATATACATACACAAACACAACCCCGCATGCAAACACACACAGCCACATATATACATGTGTAGCACAGCGCTAAACACTGTGGAGGCTAAAAAAAGTCAAAGACAACATTATAACTAAAAGTTGAAAGCACACAAAATATAAATCATAGTGTATGCAAGTTAATGTACATTATACATGCGTGTAAGGGACATAAATGGAGGGGTGTGAACTTTGGTTAGGCAAAGTTTACTGGAGGAGGGGTTTCTGAGTCAAATTTGGAAGGATGAACTTGTTAGATAGTCAGAGTTGGAAACAAAACAATCCAAGGATAGGGATATAAGCATTGCTAGTCTAGAATAGTCTATTCCTTGTGAAAATATAAATTTAATTTTCAGGAATCCAGTATATTCCAAACACCACATATTTAGCATGAGAAAAATTGATTTGTGATTGTGTATATGAGTCATTCTTAATGGGAGACAAGCTGAACTGCCACATGCCACCAAATGAACCTTTACTTCAATCAAAAAGGAGGGTATGATTGGTTCAATTATATTAACAGAATATCATGGGCATTTCTCTATGATGGTCATTCAAGGCAGTAGGTCTCTTTCAACTGAGTGCAACATTGAGAATAATGATTTGGTTCAGGGTAACTACAAATAATCACTTACTAAGCCTTAAATAAAGCCATTATTTTTATATCAATAGCACAAAGGAAAACCAAAAGTCCTTAACCACTGACCATTTTTATCATATTTTAGGCCTTTTTTTAAAAAATCAGGGTATAGTAGGCACTAAGTTTTATTAGGAAATATTTAAACCTGCTGAAGGATTTATTTATAAAAAGTGCAATTTTTCAAAACACGTTATTATTTTTTAATTTCCCAATTTTTTCAGTTTTTCAAATTGTACCACAACATAGAACTGTGATATTTTGCTATTACTTCAATGTGAATAAATAGGGTAAAGTATATCATTTATTGAGTGTCCATGCTGTACATTTAAAATATGCATTATTTAATTTAATCTTACTCCCAGCACCAAAAGGTAATTGACCAGCCTCAACACAATTTTGGACAAAGCTGGTAACTGAACACAGGTCTGTCTGCCCCACACTTCTCTTTCTCTTGTATCTGCACAATAGCAGAAAATTGGCAAGCTGTATTTTTACTTTCCAAGATGCCATGTGTGCCAAGAATAAATGAAATGATGTTAAAGCATAATAATAACATATCTTTAAAAAGCTGTTCAAAATATATTTTCACCCTGACAGTGACCCTTGTAACTTATGATTTTTGGAAATATTAGTATGTAAGTATAATTCAAAGTTGTCAAAATGTAAGACATTTAGAAGTAATTTTTATTATTTATATTGTTAATACTTAATCACTGGAAATTCATTTTCCTTACTTGATGTTTTCTTTCAACTGAGAAGCCTAAAACAAACAAAAACCTTGTGTGTTATCCTGATATAGTTGACTAAATGTATTTGTTCTTATATGGATAGTAATATGAATGTGACATGCACCAATTGTCCTATTATAATTTTCAGATAAGTGTAACTAAGCACTTGTGTAATAAATATTAGTCATTTTATTTCAATCGATAATTGATATTTTTATAACATTAGCAAGTTTCTATTTAATTTCTTGCAAGGATATTTCCTGTATAAAGTGCAGTTTTGAGAAGCTCATGGTCAATAAGATGCTAAATTTGTGAGAAAGAATAGAGAACCCAGAAACAGAAAAATACTCATATAAGCCTTTTGTAATTAAGAAATATGACAATTCAAATCAATGGGTAAAAGATAGACTATTCAATAAATGTTACAATTGTTGATGTGGGAAAAATGGCCCCTGCCATTATAAAAGTAAATTCCAAATGGGTTAAAGACCTAAATGTGAAAATCAGAACCACACATGTATTAAAAGAAATCATATTTAACACCTTGGAATGGGGAAGATCTGCCTTATATAGACACAAAAAGCAAAATTACATCAAAATTTTAAATATCTTAGAATTTAGATGAAATAAAGTTAAAAAAAGATTAAAAAATCACAATTTGTATAACATAAAACAATTTAGCAAATATAAAGAATGCCTACAAATCAGTAAGAAAAAGATAACTACTGTAAGGGATGAAAGACATTTCTTCTACCCTCTTAAGTTCTATAGTTGGGGCTGTGAATCAAAGTGATGAAAGACAGATTAACAGGAGAAAAGCATATGCATACAAATTTTATTTAATGTTAATATTTTTATGTATACACACAGGCCTTCATGAAGACCCATAGAAGCAGATAGGCCTGAGCACTTATATACCATTTTAACAAAAAATGACAAATTGTGGAGGTGTGACAAGACAAAGGAAAGTGGAGTTTTGGCTAAGGGTGGTAAATTGTGGGAAAGTGAACAGAAAATATATGGGAGAAACCAATGGAAGATGAGTACTTTAGGAGGTTTGTTTATGCAGATTTATTTTGGCATAACTCTTCATCTCCAGTGAGAAGAATGTTCTCTTTATGGTATGGTGGAGAAGGGTACCTCTCTCATGGGAAATGTTATGCCCTGCTTTTGTGTAGTAAGGGGGCATCTGCATTTTCTCAGTTACCTTCAGTTCAAAAATTCAGTATACCAAAATGGCATATTTTGGGGTAGCATGTTCTGATCCCCTTCACTACATACTATAAAAAATGGGTAAATTGGGCCAGGCACGGTGGCTCATGCCTGTAATCCCAGCACTTTGGGAGGCCAAGGCAGGCGGATCATGAGGTCAGGAGTTCAAGAGCAGCCTGACCAACATGGTGAAACCCCGTTTCTACTAAAAATACAGAAGTTAGCCAGGCCTGGTGGTGCATGCCAGTAGTCCCAGCTTCTTGGGAGGCTGAGGCAGGAGAATCGCTTGAACCCGGGAGGCAGAGTTTGCAGTGGACTGAGATCACGCCACTGTACTTCCAGCCTGAGCAAAAGAGAGATTCCATCTCAAAAAGAAAAAAAAGGGTGGGGGATAAATTGTATGAATAGGTTACTCATAGAAGAGGAAAAACAAAGGGCCAATAAACGTATAAAATAACACTGAACCTCACTAGTAACCAGGGAAATGCAAATTAAAATAATGAGATAGTTTAACCAGATTGGTAAATTTTAAGAATATGGAGTACTGGTAAGAGTAAGTGGCTGTTTCATGCTGTGCTGCCAGAAGTATAAAGTGCTGCACCATTTGGGGGGCAATTTTGAAGTACAATTTGGCACCATCAGACTTTGCCTTAAGAAGGGCAGTTTGAATATACACACTGCCCTCTGCTCTTTTCTAAAACTCTTAATAAAATGACAGGAAAGAGATTTTTTAAATGGCATAGACTCCCAGGAACAACAAGAATGGCAAAGGAGACAACAGCAACGACATTTCTGGACACCAAAAAGCAGATGGATGAATGAAAACTGACTTGACAAACCCAAGAAAGCTGAAAACTAGGCCAGGGATGAGGAAAGCCAAGAATTGATCTTATTATAGCACAAACCCCCATAAAAAGCTTAGAAATTGATATTACTAGGTGACTCTGAGAGGGAGGTTAAAGGTCTTCTTGATTCAAATTTTGTTTGTGATTTAGACCACCAAATTCCTCCTTTACACCATTAAGCAATTTTCCCCAACTTCAGGGACTATTGAAGTTCAGGACTATTGAAGTCCCTGAATATAGATTTGCCATGAAGTAAAGTGTGCTATAGTTTCGGCCCACTGCACTTGGATGAGCCCCTTCCAAGAACCCAGGGGGAGCCTGAGATATGTGCTAAAATGGTCTTTTTGTTTGTTTGTTTGTTTGTTTTAAACAGGTTCTCACTCTGTCACCCAGGCTGTAGTGCATGGATTGATCACAGCTCACTGCAGCCTCAACCTCCAGGACTCAGGTGATAATCCCGCTGCAGCCTCCCAAGTAGCTGGGACTACAGGCATGCACCACCACACCCAGCTAGTTTTTGTATTTTTAGTAGAGATGGGGTTTCACTATGTTGCCCAGGCTGGTCTCGAAATCCTGAGCTCAAGCAGTCTGCCTGCCTTGGCCTCCCAAATTGCTGGGATTATAGTCAGGAGCCACTATGCCTGGTAAGTCTTTTTTTTTTTTTTTTAATTTGCAAAAGTAAGTTATTTTTGTATTCATTCTCTCAAAGCCCTCAAATTTCATACGCTTCCGGGCCCACAAAACTGAGATCTGCTCCAGGATAGAGGATTTTTAGTTAGAAGGGTAAAACAGTGGATTCTTATTTTGAGGAGACTGAACTTAATATTAAGACTCGGGCCCTATATTGAAAAAAGAGAAATTTGGCAAAGGTTAATATACAACAAAAAGCCGGGCATGGTGGTTGACACCTGTAGTCCCAGCACTTTGGGAGGCTGAGGTGGGTGGATCACCAGAGGTCAGGAGTTCGAGACCAGCTTGGCCAACGTGGTGAAACCCTGTCTCTACCAAAAATACAAAAATTAGCCAGGTGTGGTGGCGGGCGCCTGTAATCCCAGCTACTTGGGTGGCTGAGGCATGAGAATCCCTTGAACCTGGGAGGTGGAGATTGCAGTGAGCTGAGATCATGCCACTGTATTCCAGCCTAGGCGACAGAGCAAAATTCTATCTAAAAAAAACCCAAAAAAAGTCTGTATACAAAAGCAAAGACCCACCATTCCCAGACTCTTCTGACATAGTTGAAAGAATGCATGTAGGTAGGATCACACCCTCCCAGCAGAAGGTTGAAAGAGTCATTTTGCAGAAATTTGACTCAAGAACTTCATGATATTGAATCTGGAGTCCCCAAGGAAAGGGCCCAGTGAGATTACCCTATAAGGCAGCTCACAGTTGAGACTCCCTTTCTTGCCCACTCCTACCACAGAAACTCTAAAGTCTTCTACTGATAAGTTTAAGTATCTATGCCAAAAGCAAACATCCTATGGAAAAAAAATGTAAATAAGTGGAAAACAAACACTAAAGGCATTATGAGAATAAAGTAACGAGATATCGAATTAACATTAAAAATCGAGAGTTCATTTATACATACAATGAGTTCAGAAATTTTATTTATTTATGTATGTATTTTTTGTTTTTGAGACGGAGTCTCGCTCTGTCGCCAGGCTGGAGTGCAGTGGTGCGATCTCGGCTCACTGCAACCTCCGCCTCCCGGGTTTAAGTGATTCTCCTGCCTCGGCCTCCTGAGTAGATGGGACTACAGGCGTGTGTCACCAGGCCTGGCTAATTTTTGTATTTTTAGTAGAGACAGGGTTTCACCATGATGGCCAGGATGGTCTCGATCTCTTGACCTCGTGATCTGCCTGCCTCGGCCTCCCAAAATGCTGGGATTACAGGTGTGAGCCATCGTGCCTGGCCCAAAAATATTATTTATAATATATAATACAGTATATACTTATAATAATTTTTCAAATACCTAGGCACAAATAAAAAATGTTCAACATTATTTACAGAAAACTATGTTAAGAAAAACAACAAATACTACGTATTAATATTTGGATAGGAATATTGAGAAACAATTCTCCATGGGGTCTCTCACATTTCTGTGCATCTTGCAAACATAAGCACTGACTACTTTTGTTCCATATGTTAAATTTTTTAAAATTATAAAAGCATAATTCTCACACCATTAAATTCATCCGTTAAAGAGTACAATTTAGTGGTTTTAAGTATATTCACAGATGTGTGCAACCAACACCATTACCTAATTCCAGAACATTTTTATTGCCCTCAAAGAAACCCTGTACCTGTTAGTAATCACTACCAATTCTCCTTTACCCTCAGTTCCTGGAAACCACGCCTACTTTTTGTCTCTAGGGATTTGCCTATGCTGGGAATTCCAGATAAATGGAATTATATGGTCTTTTGAGTTTAGATTATTTTACTTAGCATAATGTTTTCAAGATTCATCCATGTCGTAGCATGTATCAGTAGTTCTTTTTGTTGATGAATATTTCCTTGTGTAATATACCACATTTTGAATATCCATTCATCAATTAATGGACATTTCAGTTGTTTCTACTTTTTGACTATTATGAATAATGCTGTTATGAACATTCAAGAATAATTTTTGTGTATTCATATATTTTCAGTTCTCTTAGTTCTATACCTGGACGTGGAGCTGTTGAGTCATAGTAGCTCTAACTTTTCATTTTTTGAAGAATTGCCGAACTCTTTTGCAAAGTGGCTGTCCCATTTTATATTCCCCACCAGCAATGTATGATAGTTACAATTTCTCCATAGCCTTACCAGCACTCATTATTTTGCATCTTTTTTATTATACTATCTGCTATGATGTGAATATTTGTCCACTCTAAAACTCATGTTGAAATTTAATTGCTATGGTAACAGTATTAAGAGGTGGGACTTGTCCAGGCGAGGTGTCTCGCACCTGTAATCCCAGCACTTTGAGAGGCCGAGGTAGGCAGATCACCTGAGATCAGGAGTTTGAGACCAGCCTGGGCAACATGGTGAAACCCCGTCTCTACTAAAAATACAAAAATTAGCTGGGCGTTGTGGCGTGCCCCTGTAGTCCCAGCTACTTGGGAGGCTGAGGCAGGAGAATTGCTTGAACCCGGGAAGTGGAGGTTGCAGTGAGCCGAGATTGGGCCGGATGGTGCTATTGCACTCCAACTTGGGCAACAAGAGAATAAGAAGTCTCAAAAAAAAAAAAAAAAAAAAAAGGAGGTGGGATCTTTAGGAAGTGAATAGGCAATGAGAGCTTAACTCTTAAGGGGAGGATTGGTGCCTATATAAAAGGGAGGGTTCACCCCTCTCTGACTCTGTCTTGGCCTTCCACCTTCCACCATGAGGTGATGCAGCAAGAAGACCCTTGTCAAATGCTAGCCCCTTGACCTTGGACTCTTAGCCTCCAGAACTGTTAGTGAATAACTTTCTGTGCATTATAAATTACCTAGTCTTAGGTACTATGTTACAACAGCAAAAATATATTAAGATACCATCTTATTGAGCATGAGATTTTGATTGTAGTTTTGATTTGCCTTTTCCTATTGGCTAAAAATGTTGAGCATTTTTATATGCTCATTGGCCATTTGTATATTCCCTTTGAAGGAACAACTAGTCAAATCTTTTGCCCATTTTAATTTTAATAGGATTATCTTTGGTTGCATTTAAGAGATTCTTGCATATCCTGCATACTAGCCCTTTACAAGTATATGGATTTAAAATATTTTCTCTCATTGTACAGATTATCTTTTCACTTTCTTGGTAGTGTCCTTTGAAACACAGAAGTTTTTAATTTGGATGAAGTCAAATTTATCTAGATTTTGGGGGGCTACTTGTGCTTTCATAACATAGCTAAGAAAGTGTTGTCTAATCCAAAGTCATGAAGATTCATGCCTATGTTTTCTTTTGCAAGTTTTATGGTTCCAGCCATTACATTTAGTTTTTTGATCCATTTTGGGTTTTTTTTTGTATATGATGTGAGCTAGGGGTTTGACTTCCTTCTTTTGCAAGAGGATATCCAGTTGTCCAATCTCCATTTGTTTGAAAGTGTTCTTTCTCATTATTGTCTTTATACCCTAGTCAAAAATCAGTTTTTTTATGGCTGGGCATTGTGGCTCATGCCTGTAATCCTAGCACTTTGGGAGGTCAAGGTAGGTGGATTGCTTGAGCTCCGAAGTTTGAGACCAACCTGGGCACATGGTGAAACCCCATCTCTACAAAAAAATTAGCTGGGTGTGGTGGCACATGCCTGCAGTGCCAGCTACTTGGGAGGCTAAGGTGGGAGAATCATCTAGGGTGGGGGAGGCTGAGGCTTCAGTGAGCTGTGATTACACCACTGCACTCCAGCTTGGGTGACAGAATGAGACCCTATCTCAAAAAAAAATTTTTTTTTTTTAGATGGAGTCTCACTCTTTCGCCCAAGCTGGAGTGCAGTGGTGTGATCTTGGCTCACTGCAACCTCCATCTCCGGGGCTCAAGCAATTCTCATGCCTCAGCCTCCCGAGTAGCTGGCATTAGAGGTACGTGCCACCACACATGGCTAATTTTTTGTATTTTAGTAGAGACAGGATTTCACCATGTTGCCCAGGGTGGTCTCAAACCCCTGAGCTCAGGCTTGGCCTCCGAAACCCCTGCCTGCCTTGGCCTCCCAAAGTGCTGGGATTATAGGCATAAGCCACTGCGCCCAGCCTAAAAAAATTTTTTTAATCACTTTTTTAGCTAGGCATGGTGGTAAGCACTTGAAGTCCCAGCTACTTAGGAGGTTGAGGGGAGGAGGATCCCTTTAGCCCAGGAATTCAAGGTCAGTCTGGGCAACATAGTGAGACTCTGTCTCTAAAATAAGAATGGAAAAAAATTCGTATTTTCAAAGATGGCTGTATAGTGAATAGTTTTCAAAAATAGAGATGGTGTCTCCCTCCAGAGCAAAGGGTGTATTTTCTTAATGTCCAATATAAAAACACTGGGTTTCCTAAGCTTATATATATATATTTTTTCCTTTTTAGCAACTCCCTACATGTGCCAGTGTCACCTTGCCCTCTTCACATCACCTTGTGGCAATTGGAATTCGGGAAACCAGTGCAAGAACATTCTAATACCCTAGCTACTAACTGCTGTAATGAAATCCTTTGTCTCCGACCCAGACGTTTCTTGTTTTCGACCAGCATCCATAAACTGTGGTAGGCTTACTAGTTAGCTTGTAAGTAGGGCAAAATTTTGTACTCTTCATAGTTTTAGACAAGGATAATTCTGTATTATAAAGATATCAATCTTTCAAGTCACTTTATAAATTTAATATGATACCATAAAATTGCTACCTTTTTTTTTTCTAGACCTTAACAAGTTAATGATAAAGATCATTAGGAAAAACAAACAAGCAAAAATAGCCAGAAAAATGGCCGGGCCTGCAGTGGCTCACGCCTGTAATCCCAGCACTTTGGGAGGCCAAGGCCAGTGGATCACTTGAGGTCAGGAGTTCGAGGCCAGCCTGGCCAACATGATGAAACCCCGTCTCTACCAAAAATACAAAAATTAGCGGGGCGTGAGGGCACGCGCCTGTAATCCTAACTACTTGAGAGGCTGAGACAAAAGAATCGCTTGACCCCGGGAGGCGGAGGTTTGCAGTGAGCCAAGATGGCGCCACTGCACTCCAGCCTGGACTACAGAGTGAGACTCCGTCTCAAAAAAAAAAAACAAAACAAAAACAGGCCGGGCACGGTGGCTCACACTTGTAATCCCAGCACTTTGGGAAGCCAAGGCGGGTGGAGCACCTGAGGTCGGGAGTTCGAGACCAGCCTGAGCAACATGGCAAAACCCTGTCTCTACTAAAAATACAAAAATTAGCTGGGCGTGGCAGCATGTGCCTGTAGTCTCAGCTACTCGGGAGGCTGCGACAGGAGAATCACTTGAACCTGTGAGGCGGAGGTTGTGGTGAGCCAAGATCGCGCCATTGCACTCCAGCCTGGGCAACAAGAGTGAAACTCCGTCTCAAAAAAACAAATAAACACCAAACAAACAAAATAGCTAGAAAGACCATGCTAAGGAAGAATAAATATAAGGGGTCCTGTCTTATCATATGACAAATTCTGTAAAATTAAAACATTATGGTATTGTCTCATGAACAGAACTGATCAAACAAAATGTAAAAATTTATAAATAGATACAATTATTATATTGATTAGTGTACAATAAAGGTAGTACTTTAAATTAGCAAAGGAAAACATAAATTTTTCAGTACGTGCTCTTGGGATAGCAGTGAAATGGAAAAAGATAAAATCAGATTCATTCTTCTCAAGAGATTTAAATGTAAAATAATAAAACCATATATGTTTCAAAAAAAACCGGAAGCAAACTCCTGTATAACTTGTGGATATGAAAAATTTTTCTGATCTTATTCCAAATACTAGCAATAAAATAAGAAATTGATACACTTGCATACATTAAAAATATTTTTTAATTTTGCATGACAAAAAGACCATAAACAAAGCAAAAATATAAGTAACAAACTGGAAAAGATTATTTTCAGCTTATGCCACAAAAGGTTAATACCTAGATTGTCTAGACACTTAAATGCCAGTTTATAGAAAACATAAAGCATAGAGTAACATGTTAAATGGCATCATCAAAATGTAATCAGCAAAGTTCATAATGTGGAAAACTGTAAGATAAACATAATGGTTTCTTCAACAAATAAACTAGAGGACAAAAAGGACAGAGGAAAAAGGAACCCATGTGGTTTTAAAGGCTTAAAAAACATTTAAATGGAATGCAAAATTTGCAGGTTTGGATAGTATTTAGATCCTGATTCAAACAAACCAGTATAACAACAAAAGAAGAAGAGGAGGAGGCAGAGGAAAAAGAAAAAATAAAATGTGGAGAAATGCAAATGCTGACTTGATCATTTGCGACTATCACAAATGTATTTTTGTGTGTGTTTTTTTTAGTCATGGTTAAACCATTACAGTTTTGAAAAAAAGTTATTTTGGAGATACATATTAAATTGTTTACAAATGAAAGGATATCTCTCTCAGATTTGCTACAAAATGTGGGTATAACAGGCTGGCTCCGTGGCTCATGCCTGTAATCCCAGCACTTTGGGAGGCCAAGGCTGGAGGATAGTTGGAGCCCAGGAGTTCAACACCAGCTGGGCAACATAGCAAGAACTCATCTCTACAAAAAAAAAAAAATTAGCTGGGCATAATGACACATACCTGTGGTCCTAGCTACTTAGTAGGCTAGAGGTTGAGGCTGCAGTGAGCTGTGATTGTGCCACTGCAATCCAGCACTCACTCCAGAGTGAGTCCCCTGTTTCAGGAAAAAAAAAAAAAGACGTAACAAAGATGAAACAAACTAGCTATGCAGTTGTAAATATTAAACTGGATGATAGATACATGGGATTTATTACATTACATTCTCTTACATATATTTGAAATTTTCAATAATAACAAGTTTTGAAAAATGTAAATAGCAAAAAAGCATATATCAAACACTGATATAACCAGAAATTTTTATGTAACTCTGGGGAAGATAGTAGGAAGCGTTGTCAGATGAGTGCTAAATTTATATCTATTACAATAGTATATAAACACGTAACCTTTAAAAACATAAACCATAAATTGCAAGATAAGTAAGTATCTTAAAATGTCTTAAGGACTCTAAACTAGTTTCCTCTGGAAAGTAAGATTTATAGGTAGGCAGGAATAAGGCAAAGAGTTGCTGGTTTTTGATTTTTGCCATTGTTATTAGTATTTGATGGTTTAATAGAGTATTATTTTGATGAAGATTAAAAGGAATTCTTGTTAATTTTTAAGGCAAGATAAAGATATTGTGGTTATATAAAAATATATAGCATGCATTTTTTAGACAACCATACCAAAAAACAATAATGTAATGTGTGGTCTGGGATTTACTTCAGAACTATTCAAAGTGGGAGGGGAGTTGGGAAAGCATTGGGAGTATAGAAAAAACAAAATTGTGAGTTGATAATTGTTGAAGCTGAATGATAGATCCATGTGGGCTTATTGTACTATTCTACTTTTGTATAGATTTAAATTTTTAAAGAAAGGAATACTTTAATAAATATATTATTAATCTCCTCAAAGGTAAGACAAAACTTGGCATCCATAAAAGAACAGAATGGTGTATAGATAAGCAACAAAAAGAAAAAATAACTCTTAAAAAAGATGATAGTAGAAACTTTATAGATATTTTGGACAATATGGTTGAAAAAAACTTTCTAGAAAGTAAACCAAGGAATGGAAAATAGGACGGAGATGATAAATAAATCAGAGTATCAGTCCAGGAGGCCCAAGATTCAAATAGTAAGTATCCTAAAAAGCAAGAAAAGAGAAAACAAACGGGAAAATATTATCAGTGAAATGATTCAGAAGCATTTATGAGAGTACAAAATATGAATTTCTAGACTGAAAGGACTGCCTACAAAATGAAGATGGATACACACCAAGATACAAGCCATGAAATTTAAGAATACTAGATACAGACAAAAGACTCAATAAGCTTCCAGTTTTTTTGGGGGGGGGGGTGCCAGGAATGGGGGTAGAGTTAGACTTTATTTAAAAGATAAAGAATTAGAATGACTTTAGAGTCCTCAAAAGTTACCCTGGATGCTAGAAGACAATGGAGGAATTATTTATTAAAAATTTGAGGCCAGGTGTGGTGGCTCACGCCTGTAATCCCAGCACTCTGGGAGGCCAAGGTGGGCGGATCACGAGGTCAGGAGATCTAGACCATCCTGGCTAACACGGTGAAACCCGGTCTCTACTAAAAAAAAATACAAAAAATTAGCCAGGTGTGGTGGCAGGCGCCTGTAGTCCCAGCTACTCGGGAGGCTGAGGCAGGAGAATGGTGTGAACCTGGGAGGTGGAGCTTGCAGTGAGCCGAGATTGCACCACTGCACTCCAGCCTGGGCAACAGAGTGAGACTCCCTCTCAAAAAAAAAAAAAAAAGTTTTGAGGCAAATTCTTTTCAACTTTGAATTATATACCCAGCCAAACTATTAGTCAAGTGTGAGGGTAGAACAAAAACTTTTATATACTGGAATGCCTTCTACTGAAACAACAGAGTAAACTTTAAAATGTGAAGAAATATGATTTAAGGCACATGGTTTCAACACAAAAGCAAGACAAAGGCATTGCCAATATAATGTTGAAAGAGCTTCTCAAACCACAGGAATCTAGAAACCAACCCAGTTGTACTGGAGCAGATCAAATGGCTCTAGGAGAAACTTCTTCAGGATGATGAAACTATTAGAATACTACTTAATATATTTATTTAACCATATTAAGAAGAGATTTATATACCTGGAGAATATTTGGATGATGAAGTAGTGATAAATGCATAGAAAATTGAGCATATAAAAAAGATAGTGGCCAGGTGCGGTGGCTCATGCCTGTAATCCCACAACTTTGGGAGGCCGAGATGGGCAGATCACGAGGTCAGGAGATCGAGACCATCCTGGCTAACACAGTGAAACCCCCATCTCTACCAGCCTGACCAATATGGTGAAACCCGATCTCTACTACAAATACAAAAAATTAGCCGTATATGGTGGCGGGTGCCTGTAATCCCAGCTTCTGGGGAGCCAGAGACAGTAGAATTGCTTGAACCTGTGAGGTGGAGGTTGCAGTGAGCCAAGATCACGCCACTGTGCTCCAGCCTGGGTGACAGAGCGAGACTCCATCTCAAAAAAGAAAAAAAAAATTAGAATCTAATTTAATTTTATGCATGTAGATACCCAGTTTTCTCAAGATCATTTGCTGAAGAGATTTTTTTTTCCCATAATGTATTTTTGAAGCCTGTGCAAAGATTAGTTACCATATATGCATGGGTTTATTTTGTGCCAGTGGTCTGTGAATCTGTTTTAATGCCAGTGCAATACTGTTTTGTTTGCTAGAGCTTTCTAATATAATCTGAAATCAGAAGTTGTGTTCTTGCTCAGGATTGCTTTAGCAACTCAGGGTTTTTTTGTGGTTCCATATGAATTTTGGGATTATTTTTTCTGTTTCTGTGAAAAGTACCATTGGAATTTTGATAGAGATTGCACTGAATCTGTATATTACTTTGGATAGTATGGACATTTTTACAATGTTGATTTTTCCAATCTATCGAGGCTGAATATCTTTTTATTTATTGATGTCTTCTTCAATTTATTTAATATTTCATAGTTTTCAATTTACAGATTTTTCACCTCCTTGGTTAAATTTAATTCTAAGTATTTTACTTTTAATGCTATTGCACATGGGATTCTTTTCTTAATTTCTTTTTTGATAGTTCATTGTTAGTGAATAGCAATGCAACTGATTTTTGTATGTTGATTTTGTATCCTGCAACTTTACTGAATTTGTTTATTAGTTTGGTTTTTCAGTGGAGTCTTTTGAGTTTTCTATATATAAGATTGTGTCATCTGCAAAGAGAGACAATTTTACTTTTTCCTTTCCTATTTGGATGCCTTCTTTTTCTTGCCTAATTGCTCCGGCTAAAAATTTTGGTCCCTCCTCTTCCAGTTTCTTCCTTTTCAACTTTTTGGAAGAATTTGAGAAGGACTGGTATTAATTCTTCTTTAAATGTTTGGTAGAAATCAGCAGTGAGGCTGGGCATGGTGGGTCACACCTAGAATCCCAGCATTTTGGGAGGCTGAAACCGGCAGATCACCTGAGCTCAGGAGTTTGAGACTAGCCTGGGCAACATGGTGAAAACCTGTCTCTACAAAAAAAAAAAAAAAAAAAAAAAAAAAAAAAAAAAATTAGCCAGGTGTGGTGGTGCATGCCTGTACTCCCAACTACTTGGGAGGCTGACATGGGAGCATCCCTTGAGCCAGGAGGCGGAGGTTGCAATGAGCCAAGATGGCACCATTGCACTCCAGCCTGGGCAACAGAGTGAGAAAAAAAACAAAACAAAACCTGGTCATTTCAAGAGCATTTGAAGAAAGAAGAAGGAAGGGGAGGGGAGGGGAAGGAAGGGGAGGGGAAGGGAGTGGAGGGGAGGGGAGAGGAGGGCGAACCAACAATGAAATCGTGTAGTAGGAAAATCCAATCAAGGTGCCCACAGATTTGGTGTCTGGTGAAAGCTTATTTCCTAGTTTATAGACTGCCATCTTCTCACTGTAACCTCACATGATGAAGGGAGAAAAAGAGCTCTCTGGTGTCCCTTGTAGAAAATCACTAATCCCACTCATGAGGGCTCCACTCTCATTACCTAATCACTATGCAAAGGCCTCATCTTCAAATACCATCACACTGGAGGTTAGATTTCAACATAAGAATTTTGGAGGGGACTCAGACATTCAGTCTATAGTATAGCTTTCTTGATTTCCCCACTTTTCTGATAGGTATCCAGAGCCAAATGCTCAGTTATCCTGTCTCTTTCCTATTAAAAATGTCATCATCTTTCCGATGTCTGTCAAGCTTGTCTGTTACTTTGCATCACTCTACCTTCAGTCTATTTCAGGATTCTATCAGCTCACACATGGATTACTATAGAAACCTCCTACTATGCTTCATATCCTTTCTCTCTCTCTCTCTGACTCCTCTCTCTCCATCTCTCCAATCCTGAACACTACAATTTGAATAATTTCCCTCAAATACCAGTTTTAACAGATATTCCTCAGCTCAGTATACTTTAACATTTATATATTTATTTACTGATGATAAAAACTAATGTGAAAGGAAACTTGTTATTAGAGGTAGAGAAGTTGAGGAGTCTATTTGTTCTTATTGTTGTACTCTAAGTTCATAGCAAAATATAATGAAATTTAATGATCTGTAACATAATTGTTCATGTAGTTGATATAATTAGATATGATTATAAAGCTACTTGCCAGTAGAAGATTGTGGGAAAAAAGATGATTTTTTAAAAATAAAAACTAGGCCGGGCGCGGTGGCTCACGCCTGTAATCCCAGCACTTTGGGAGGCCGAGGCGGGCGGATCACGAGGTCAGGAGATCGAGACCATCCTGGCTAACACGGTGAAACCCCGTCTCTACTAAAAATACAAAAAATTAGCCGGGCGTGGTAGCGGGCGCCTGTAGTCCCAGCTACTCGGGAGGCTGAGGCAGGAGAATGGCGTGAACCCGGGAGGCGGAGCTTGCAGTGAGCCGAGATCGCGCCACTGCACTCCAGCCTGGGCGACAGAGCGAGACTCCGTCTCAAAAAAAAAAAAAAAAAAAAAAACAAAACAAAACAAAACAAAACAAAACTATATTTTATACTTATATATGCATCTTCTATAATTAATTTAAATTCTTATTCATTTATAATAAATACAAAATGGTGAAAAGAAAAAAAGGTAACTGAATCATTGATGAAAGAATCAAAGAAAAACACATTTATATTGAGGTAAATTGTTTCCATTGAGCTAGTTATCTTATTTGAAGCTTTAAAAAAATCTGACCATTAAATAGATAATACAATGAGATAGTTTTTAAATATTAAAATGATACTATTTCTTATAGCTAAAAATGCAAAAATTGCAACTTTTTTTTTTTTTTTTGAGACAAAGTTTTGGTTTTGCTGCCTAGGCTAGAGTGCAATGACATGATCTCAGCTCACTGCAACCTCCACCTCCCGGGTTCAAGCAATTCTCCTGCCTCAGCCTCCCGAGTAGCTGGGATTACAGGCACCTGCCACCATGCCCAGCTAATTTTTGTATTTTTAGTAGAGATAGGGTTTCAACATGTTGGCCAGGCTGGTCTCAAACTTCTGACCTCAGGTGATCCGCCTGCCTCGGCCTCCCAAAGTGCCAGGATTACAGGCATGAGCCACTGTGCCCAGCCTGTAACCTTTAAATGTAGGCCTAGGAGCCACCACAACTTTGATATTTTTAATGAAAATATATGATGTGGAGAGAATTACATCAGAAATGCCAAGGAAGACTCAACTTGACCCTAAGGTTCCACTTCATCTGTTTTTTAGCAACATTTTAATTTAACCGTCAGCATCATGATGGTACAAAGCACTGAGAATCAGCTGTAAAAATCACCATAGAGACCACAGCATGTTCTCAGGTCACAAAAATGAGGTCTCTCCATTCTGCCAAAGAAGTTTTCTGCATCTGGCAGTGCTGCAGGTAGTAGACAGGGATTATCCATTGTGTGATTGTAAGTAGCAAATATACACAAATCAGCACTAACAAAGGACAAGTTTATCAAGAGGACAAAACTAGTCACTTCAAAAGCATCCGAAGAAATAAAATATAGTTGGTCCACCTGGAAAATGAAAAAAAAAGTGTTAAAACCTCAATACTTCCTTTCATCCCTCTCCGAGTGGCACGGCCCTGATTCTCTCTGTACTTCTGGGCATCTCTTTGCCCCCACAAATTATCTTGTACTTGGTTTTGATTTGCTGTCCTTTGTCAGGTCTTGCCCTGAGCTTTCAGTTCAAGTACTTAGCATTGTCTGACTTGTCGGCTCAATGTCCATGTTCAGCATCTCAAGAAAAAGAATCTGATTGGTTCAGTTTAGGTCAGGGTTCTCCAAGTGGCCTAATAGACAGTGATAGTGCGAGAGACTTTAGTATACATCTTTACAGAAACTGTGACCAGTGAAAATATACTTTCTATTATCCAAAGTTTTGTGAAATCCTTAGGGAGTAAAGGAGTAAAGCAGGCTGTGGTGATAATATATTCCCAGTTCCATTCTGGAATTTTACCATTAATAATTCAATCACACCTTTACTTCTCCACTGATTTTATGAAATTAAGACACACACACACATACACACACATGTACAATGTCTGAGTTATAAAACAGTTGACAGAAAATTAAAGTTGTTATATTAATCGTTGACCTACTATAAGAATGAGAACCCAATTAGCAAATATTTATTGGTTCCCTTAAGTGAGCTCAGCACTGACAGCATTGGAGTGGAGGATGAGAATAACAAATGATGAAACTGATACTCAATTTTTTTGAGTGTCAGTAAACAAATGATAAAATTGATAATTGATACTCTTTAATACTCAAGTTTTTCCTAAGTCATGAGAATTCCCAACTCCCAAAGGACCCTCCGTTTGTGGTGGTTCCCAATTGGCTCATAGCTATATTCTATCTATAGCCTATATATTCTTACTGTTTGCCTGCCCATTACTGCTGCTCAATTCTTGCCACTTCTCCAATTACACTCTTACTTCTCAGAACTTTCCCCTTCAACTGACTTTAAATGGAAGAGGGCTTCTAGAAAACGTCCTTAGGCAGATTTTTGTGAGGGCAAGGAAGACACATAGTTGCCTGTTTGGGAGGTTGAATAAATTATCTCTGACTTGGATCACTATTCTAAATGGGATGTGGTGCCACTCAATATTCTCAAATCTAGAAATGTGTCCCACTTTCTCCAGAGACTAGATTTGGAAATAAGAGAACACAGTACATCTTGCGAACTGTGAAAAGGTCAAAGTTTGCAAACTCAAATGCTTTGAAGACAAAAGCAGAGAAGTAAAATGAGTAAAGCTAGCTGGATATAATATATCACATGGTATGGGAACCATAAAAACTTGGTAGTAATTCTGAGGTAGAAAATGCATTTTGGGTACAGTGACTATAGTTTTTCCATGCAGTGTGTAAAATCTTCTGTGGTAGAGAAAATCCATCAGAAGTGTTACCTGCTCTGCAAACCTTCCTTCCTTCTACCCTTGGCTGTGTTTTTTTATCCACAAACAGCAAAAATAAGTTTTAGAGAAAGCGAAATTAGATGAGAAAGGAAAAAAATTAGTGGAAAGAAATGAAGACAGATTCATGAGCCCTGGTTCACCTGTGTCTTCCTGTATGAAGTATCTTTACAGGCCTAAAATCTTGGAAGTTTGCGGGCTCCAAAGTGAAGCCATTCTTTTTCCACCTCAGTGACCCAGTGACTTTCTTTTTTTTTTTTTTTTTTTTTTGAGAGAGAGTCTCGCTCTGTCGCCCAGGCTGGAGTGCAGTGGCTGCGATCTTGGCTCACTGCAACCTCCATGTCCTGGGTTCACGCCATTCTCCTTTTCTTTTTTAAGAATTGAGGAATTGCAATTTGGTAGCTGAGATAAGAGCTTTCAAGAAAACAAATGTTTTCTTTAAGAGCCATTTGTCTAGTTCATTCACAAAGAAACAAAGCTATTGCCATCTAGTGGTTTAATTCAAGAAATTCAGTAAAGCAAGTTTTTCCATGAAGTTTCACATTAATATTTTCATGTGGCCCTGAATATAAAAACATTTGTTTGTAGAAAGCAATTCTTAATACACTTTTTCAAATTAAGGATTCAGACTTGGCCACTTATCTGTTTCTTTTCAAGTTATATTCTCTATTAAGTAGGATTTGAATTAAAACACACAAAAACCTCATAATTGAAAAAAAATTAATGAAAGATGATGTTACACCGAAGAAATTGCCAGATATTAGACAGCCAAAACCAAATAATAAAATTAAATTAATGGTGAAATTAATAGTTCTAACAAAATTTTAAAAGGAACTTTATAAAATAAATAGGTATATGCTATATACAGTTATATAGCAATGTTTTCTAAAATATAGTCTAAAACTACATACAGTCCCTTGCTTTTGTTAAATACACTATTATAGCAAAATTGGCTACAAAAGTATATTTTATTAAATGTTAATTTATCATTGACTTTTATTATAAAATTTAAAATGTATTTCTATAACACTATCCAATCTAAAAACCTTTGACATTTATACTTATAAAAATTACATCTGGAAGTCCAGAAACATTTTATTTATAGGTAAACTCAGAAAATTCACAGGTATCATTTACTTTCTGCATGGGTATAAGTTTTTGCAGTCCTAAGTAAAATGGAATCACTCTATTCTATAGAACAATTTTATTTCTAATAACGGCATGAGAGACAAGAGCTCCCATAGATGTCTGGACTCCATCTGACCATGAAAAATATTTTCCCAGGTTCTCCTTGGACATTTCAGATCACCATTAGCTCAAGTATTATCAAGAGGAAACTATTTTTTTTTCAATTCCTGAGTATTCTGACACCACTTTTAAAGCAATTTTTTTCACTTTGGAGACTATAATAGCTTAAACGGAATTAAACAGAATAGAGCTTAATTCTCATCCTTGGTCTAGAGAGTACCATAGTGGAATATATCCAGCATGAGACAAACAAGATGCCAAGTCTTTTCTAGAGTAATCTAGACTTTCTAGTAGTCTTCTAGAGTAGATATACAAGTTTAAAGGGGAGATGAACTAAACAGAGGAACAAAGAGGCTCACTTTATGATTCCCGTGTAAAATAATAAAACCCTTTATTCTGAAAACAGTCTGGGCCAAAGACTGCCATGACACCCTGGATAGTTTATGGTAGAGGGAGGAAGGTGTATACTTGTCCTCACCCTGCAGCCCCCTCCATTGTTGTCAGGGTTCAGGTAACTACAGAGCCTGCTGTGGAAAGTAAGAACAGACTCGAGGTCTGGAGTAAGATTTGATTTTGTCATCTAGTAAGAAGGCAACATGCAACATGTGAGCTCACACAAGTCAAAGTTGGATGACCATACTCCCAATTTCTTGGTTAAATATGCAATCTACCTTTATATTCACAAGAGGAAAGAAAAAAAAAAGACAGTGGATTTTTCTTTAGGTATGTTAAGTTACTAGGCAAGCCAATCAAGGCAAAATATTGTAACACTGCCAAACTTCAAGAGCTATTTGTAAAGTGTGCTGATAACCTCTTTTGAAACAGGTCATGGTATTTGTCTAGAGGAAATAAGTCATAAGGGTGTATCTGTTTGTAAAAATGCCATCCTTTTCTCTAAATTATACAATCTATAATTGTGTTTATTACAGGGGATACTTTCTTCTTCAAAATCTCATTAAAAATACAGAGCATGGCTCCTTCCCACTCAAATAATGAATTTGAATCTTTGGGATTGGGGTTCAAACATCTCTATTTCTAGCAAGCTCTCCAGGTCATTCTGATGTGTCTAAGAACCACTCTTCTAGACTTCATTACCAAAACCAATAAGACTAAATACTTAAAAAAGATTTTAAGGCAATCAAGGGTGAAAAAGTAGAACAACAGGTCTTATTTAATAACCACTTAGCTGGAGGACTGGCAGATCAACAATGAGATACCCAAATTACAATACCATCTGTGCAGGGAAGCATTCTTTAATAAGTCTTATTACCACATGTGGCAACCTGATAAAATCTCTGTGAAAGAGTGGAAATATTCCAGACAAGCAGTTTCATTTATTAATTCAAGTGTTATTTATTGAGTATCAGGTACATGCTAGGAGCTATGTTAGGCACTGGAATTACAAGGAGAAAAGGTCCTTCCCTTTAGGAAGCACTTATTGTAAAAAACTGTTTTTAGACTTCAGTGTGGATAAAAATCACTTTGCATACTTTTTATGAATGCAGACTCTTGGTATCTAATTATGAAGAATGATAGTTTAATTAGTAAGACACAAAGTAAGCCAATACTGATAATACAAGTGGTAGGTTTTGAGATATACAAGCTGGGCATGGTGGCTCACACCTGTAATCCCAGCACTTTGCAAGGCAGAGGTGGGAGGATCACTTGAACCCAGGAGTTTGAGATCAGCGTGGGCAACATGATGAAACTCCATCTCTACAAAAAAATACAAAAATTAGCCGAGTGTGGTGTTGCATGCCTGCAGTCCCAGCTATTCTGGTAGCTGAGGCAGAGGGATCACTTGAGCCTGGGAGGTAGAGGTTGCAGTGATCCATGTTGGTGTTACTAAACTCTAGCCCAAGTGACAGAGTGAGACACTGTCTCAAAAAAAAAAAAAAAAAGATATACAAAGATGGTCATTTGATCACCTATCCAGATCAAGAGGGAAGGGGAAATATCAGGGATCGTTTTTTGTAGAAGATGATAACAATTTGAATTCCTTAATGAAAACTAGGAGCTTTCTAGATGAAAAAAGGTGGGAGTCAGGCAATGGCAGTGAATGATGAGAAAATGTACCATACATTAGGCACTAAATCTTATGTCTGGGTGTGGAAGTTGAGGGTAAAGTACAGTGCAGATAGGATGGGTAAATAAGCAGGACCAGGTTATGAGGAGTCTTGTGTCCTAAAGAGTTTTAACTTTACCCATAAATAAATGGTGAATCATTGAAGTATTTGAGGTAGAGTTTGACCTTGTCAGAATTGGGTTTTAGAAAAAAGCATTCTGATACTACTGAATGAATGGGTTGGGTGATTCAAGAAAGGGAGAATAACAGGAAGGTCAGGCAGGTAGAAAGTTGATATGATACTTAAAGCAAGGAATGTGAAAGCCTACCTTAAGGTAGTGTTGCTGGAGTGGAGAAGAGAGAAAGGAGAGATGCTAAAGTGATTAAACTGATGATACATGGAGAAAAAGGTGGGGTCGGTTGGGTAGCGGGGTGAAGAGAAGAAGGTAGAGTGAAGGATGACTTCCAGGTTTCTGGGTTGATTCTACCCATCTCATCTCTTTAGTGATAGTGTTTCCTCTTTTTAATTGGGAAGACCTTCCCTTTGCCATCTTTGTGCCAAGCACTTTGTACTTTAAGTAGCTGTATCATTTGTTGAGTGCTTACTATGTTCCAGGTATTACTATGATAAATACATTATCTCACTATAGAAGATGCTGTCAATGCCCTATCCATATCCCCTTGGCCCCATCTAGGAGTCACCTGCAGCCTTAGTGGATGGTTCCTATAAAAACAAAGCTTTCTACTTCAAGTCATGGATTTTCTGTGAGAGGGCTTTCTCTGTGTTCTGGACTATACCTGACCTGTGCTCAGGGGAGGCCAGAAGTGTCTGGGACGCTTGCCCAGGAGAAATTCTCAACCAGCGAGGAATGGGAAGTTAAGGATAACTACCCTTCCCAGCTTCCTAGCCCTGTGATGAAGAATCCCTGGTAGGATTTGGCCTCTTCTTCACCCAGGGGGTATGTGCTTGTTAACTGAGCCATTATTGGCTTTTCTCCTTGTCTCAAATCATCACACTCTCACCTCCCAAATAAACTACTTGCACTCAAATTTTCATCTCAGATTGTGCTTTTGGGGAAACCTAAATTAAGGTACTCGATGCTCATTACAACCCAATGAGGATGGTAAGAACTATTCCTGTCACCATTTTATATGTGTGTAAACTTATGCTTGGAGAGGTTAAATCAATTATCCCTATCACTTAGCTGGTAAATGCTAAAACCTGGATTCAAATCCAAAGGCTGTGATCTTAACACTAGGCTATATTGCCAGTCCTGAATTCCAAGATGCAAACTAGGCATCACTAGCTGTGGAGTGAAAGCCAGAGGAAGCCTGCTTCAGTGCCTTTTAGGCAGCACTGAAACTGACTACTCTTTTCAGATTTCAATTCTTATTATTACAAATGCTGAGCCTGAGACTCGCCTGCCAGCACATCTTCCCTTTCCTCATGCCCACTTTAGTTGGTTAAAAATTCACTGTGTAGTTTCTTCCCCTTTTCTGAGCCTGGTAGTAATATAGAATTTAGAAGCTGGCCAGGTCATTTTTGAAGAAGGTCAGATGTAGTCACATAATGGCAAAAACTGGTATGATGCATCAACCATTCTTAATTCTTTTTTCTACTTGTCAGATTTGCCTGCAGTATTTTCTTGGTTCAGTTCCTGGTTAAGAATTTGAAGTGAAATTGAATGATGAAAGGAAAAGGGCAACTGCTACTTGAGGTCAAGAAAAATAATGTGTCCAGAACCCAGCAGCAGCTCAGACTTTTCTCTCCTTGTCTACAATGTAAATGATTCATGTTGAAGGGAAGTACAGAGGAGAACCATGGAAAGCGGAAGATCTAATGTCAATTCCTTCATGAACTAGCGATGTGACATTAAGCAAATCACCTAACTTCTAAAGATCGTGCCTGGGCAGAGTAGTTTATGCCTATAATATGAACACTTAGAGAGGCTGAGGCAGGAGGATCACTTAAGGCCAGGGGTTCAAGACTAGCCTGGGCAACATAGAAAGACCCCACCTCTACAAAAAATTGTAAAAAAAGATCTTGGTTGTCATCTGAAAGAATAATTTCAAGTATGGATGGTCTGAAAGAATAATTTCAAGTAAGTTCTTTTCTAGTTTAAACATTTCTGTGGTTCTATCAAGCCCTGAGTTACAGTTGCCTGGATGAAGGAACCTCAGCTTCGAGTACACTGGTCCACTTTCCACTCTCTGCACATATTTGCACCTTCCTAAGTTTATGCTTTTTCCTTTGATTTTCCTTCCATATGTAATGGTTTGTCTTCTCTTATAAAATTTCAATTCAACTTTTATAATTTTTTGTCTTAATGATTGCAGAAATAATTATGCCCTCCTCTGAAACTCTAAGCGTTTATTATCACACCACTTATCATATGGCACTTAGCATTTATAGCACAAGAAAACTCTGCAAGAGACATTATAGTAGGCATGGAGTACAGGATTAATTGCCAGAGAAGTGGTTTGGAGCGTAGTTCTCAACATGTGGTGGTCAAATCACATTGAGTTTCTAAGACTGTACTCCTTTCTCTCTCTCTGATCACACCCATGCTAGCATGTCATAACACTCCAGGATGAATATAATTAGTATATAAATGAATTCAAATACCTATGTAGGCCATAATGCGTAAAGTGAAGCAGTACATTTGCAATAATGAGTGGAGGAACTCCCACAGAAAGGACAGCGTAAGTCCCACCTAAAGGGGGCAGCAGTGCCTTGGCTGTGAGGGGGTACAGCATCCATGTGGATAGATTCTCAGTTCTTAAAGTCAGAAATCTAAAGTCTTTGTTCCTGATTTTTAAATGTTAGCAACAAAATGAAACATTTTAAGCATACTTTCCATACATTTTATTTAGCTTGTAGGTGACCCCTGGTCTCTGGTCCACAAGTTTTCCTCAGCAAATTGCAGTCTGGCTTTTCCAGTGAGATTGCTTTTCCAAAAGGTATCCTACACCAGCTTTGTGATCCAAGGCAGATAATTAACTTGTCTGAGTATCAGAGCTTTCTTGCCTATGATATCAACCTCACAGGATGTATGTGAACAGTAAATGAGAAAAATCCTGTAAAACACAGTACATAGAAGTTAACACAAAGTACTCCACGAATGTTTGTTCCTGCTCTGCTGCAACCATACTGCAATCTGGCTTTCTGTATCAACATGGCATACCTTTAAATACCTTTGTGCCATCTCTCCTTCTGCCAGTGCACACTCTTCTCTCCTCAGCCTCCGAGTTTTAACTTCTTGAGTAATGTGCCGTCTCAAGTTGAGTATAAACTTCTTGATAGTAAAGACTACTCGAGTTCTTCCCCTCCCCCATTTAAAAAACGGTTTTATGCTGGAAATTTTCAATCACGTACAATGTAGAGAGAACAGTATAATCAACCCTTGCATACTGACCCATCCTCAACAATTTTCTTTCTTTTCTTTTTTTTTTCTTTTTGAGACAGAGTTTCACTCTTGTTGCCCAGGCTGGACTGCAATGGCTTGATCTCGGTTCACTGCAACCTTCGCCTCCAGGGTTCAAGCAATTCTCCTGCTTCGGCCTCCCCACTAGGTGGGACTACAGGTGTCTACCACCACGCCCAGTTAATTTTTGTATTTTTAGTAGAGATGGGGTTTCACCATGTCAGTCAGGCTGTTCTTGAACTCCTGACCTCAGGTGATCTACCCGCCTCAGCCTCCCAAAGTGCTGGGATTCCAGGCATAAGCCACCATGCCTGGCCCCTCAACAATTTTCAATGCATGGCCGATTTGGTTTCATCTACACCCTCACTAACCAATTCCCCCTGACACTGGATTATTTTGAAGCCTGCTAAAGACATCACATCATCTCACTTGTAAATACTTCAACAGTTAAACAGCTTCTTAAGGAATGTGTGAGAAAGAAAATGATGCTGTGGAAAGATTATTAATGATGATGGGGAGGTAGAGGGCAAGCAGGAGAGACTGACTAGTAATATGTATCCTACAAAGATGAGGGTTCTTTTCTTTCCAAGATTTAAAAATTTAAAAATTCTGCATAAGCCAGTACTACACAGCTTGAACAAAATATGTGGGCACATTCTGGCCATCAGGCCATAAGTATGCAAGCTTTGCTATAAATAATAAATGGGGAAAGGGGCAATCAGCAAGGGATAGACTCATAATAGAGTCAGTTTAAAGGAAGGAATTCATGAAGGAGGAGCCAAGATGGCCGAATAGGAACAACTCCGGTCTACAGCTCCCAGCTTGAGCGACGCAGAAGACGGTGATTTCTGCATTTCCGTCTGAGGTACCGGGTTCATCTCACTAGGGAGTGCCAGACAGTGGGCGCAGGTCAGTGGGTGCACGCACCCTGCGCGAGCCAAAGCAGGGCGAGGCACTGCCTCACTTGGGAAGCGCAAGGGGTCAGGGAGTTCCCTTTCCGAGTCAAAGAAAGGGGTGATGGACGGCACCTGGAAAATCGGGTCACTCCCACCCGAATACTGCGCTTTTCCGACGGGCTGAAAAAAACGGCGCACCACGAGATTATATCCTGCACCTGGCTTGGAGGGTCCTACGCCCACGGAGTCTCGCTGATTGCTAGCACAGCGGTCTGAGATCAAACTGCAAGGCGGCAGCGAGGCTGGGGGAGGGGCGCCCGCCATTGCCCAGGCTTGCTTAGGTAAACAAAGCAGCCAGGAAGCTCGAACTGGGCGGAGCCCACCACAGCTCAAGGAGGCCTGCATGCCTCTGTAGGCTCCACCTCTGGGGGCAGGGCACAGACAAACAAAAAGACAGCAGTAACCTCTGCAGACTTAAAGGTCCCTGTCTGACAGCTTTGAAGAGAGCAGTGGTTCTCCCAGCACGCAGCTGGAGATCTGAGAATGGACAGACTGCCTCCTCAAGTGGGTCCCTGACCCCTGACCCCTGAGCAGCCTAACTGGGAGGCACCCCCCAGCAGGGGCACACTGACACCTCACACGGCAGGGTATTCCAACAGACCTGCAGCTGAGGGTCCTGTCTGTTAGAAGGAAAACTAACAAACAGAAAGGACATCCACACCAAAAACCCATCTGTACATCACCATCATCAAAGACCAAAAGTAGATAAAACCACAAAGATGGGGAAAAAACAGAACAGAAAAACTGGAAACTCTAGAAAGCAGAGCGCCTCTCCTCCTCCAAAGGAACGCAGTTCCTCACCAGCAATGGAACAAAGCTGGATGGAGAATGACTTTGACGAGCTGAGAGAAGAAGGCTTCAGATGATCAAATTACTCTGAGCTATGGGAGGACATTCAAACCAAAGGCAAAGAAGTTGAAAACTTTGAAAAAAATTTAGAAGACTGTATAACTAGAATAACCAATACAGAGAGGTGCTTAAAGGAGCTGATGGAGCTGAAAACCAAGGCTCGAGATCTACGTGAAGAATGCAGAAGCCTCAGGAGCCGATGCGATCAACTGGAAGAAAGGGTATCAGCGTTGGAAGATGAAATGAATGAAATGGAGCGAGAAGGGAAGTTTAGAGAAAAAAGAATAAAAAGAAATGAGCAAAGCCTCCAGGAAATATGGAACTATGTGAAAAGACCAAATCTACGTCTGATTGGTGTACCTGAAAGTGATGGGGAGAATGGAACCAAGTTGGAAAACACTCTGCAGGATATTATCCAGGAGAACTTCCCCAATCTAGCAAGGCAGGCCAATGTTCAGATTCAGGAAATACAGAGAACGCCACAAAGATACTCCTCGAGAAGAGCAACTCCAAGACACATAATTGTCAGATTCACCAAAGTTGAAATGAAGGAAAAAATGTTAAGGGCAGCCAGAGAGAAAGGTCGGGTTACCCTCAAAGGGAAGCCCATCAGACTAACAGCGGATCTCTCGGCAGAAACCCTACAAGCCAGAAGAGAGTGGGGGTCAATATTCAACATTCTTAAAGAAAAGAATTTTCAACCCAGAATTTCATATTCAGCCAAACTAAGCTTCATAAGCGAAGGAGAAATAAAATACTTTACAGACAAGCAAATGCTGAGAGATTTTGTCACCACCAGGCCTGCCCTAAAAGAGCTCCTGAAGGAAGCACTAAACATGGAAAGGAACAACCGGTACCAGCTGCTACAAAATCATGCCAAAATGTAAAGACCATCGAGACTAGGAAGAAACTGCATCAACTGATGAGCAAAATAACCAGCTAACATCATAATGACAGGATCAAATTCACACATAACAATATTAACTTTAAATGTAAATGGACTAAATGCTCCAATTAAAAGACACAGACTGGCAAATTGGATAAAGAGTCAAGACCCATCAGTGTGCTGTATTCAGGAAACCCATCTCATGTGCAGAGACACACATAGGCTCAAAATAAAAGGATGGAGGAAGATCTACCAAGCAAATGGAAAACAAAAAAAGGCAGGGGTCGCAATACTAGTCTCTGATAAAACAGACTTTAAACCAACAAAGATCAAAAGAAACAAAGAAGACCATTACATAATGGTAAAGGGATCAATTTAACAAGAAGAGCTAACTATCCTAAATATATATGCACCCAATACAGGAGCACCAAGATTCATAAAGCAAGTCCTGAGTGACCTACAAAGAGACTTAGACTCCCACACATTAATAATGGGAGACTTTAACACCCCACTGTCAACATTAGACAGATCAACGAGACAGAAAGTCAACAAGGATACCCAGCAATTGAACTCAGTTCTGCATCAAGCAGACCTAATAGACATCTACAGAACTCTCCACCCCAAATCAACAGAATATACATTTTTTTCAGCACCACACCACACCTATTCCAAAATTGACCACATACTTGGAAGTAAAGCTCTCCTCAGCAAATGTAAAAGAACAGAAATTACAACAAACTATCTCTCAGACCACAGTGCAATCAAACTAGAACTCAGGATTAAGAATCTCACTCAGAACCACTCAACTACATGGAAACTGAACAACCTGCTCCTGAATGACTACTGGGTACATAACGAAATGAAGGCAGAAATAAAGATGTTCTTTGAAACCAACGAGAACAAAGACACAACATACCAGAATCTCTGGGATGCATTCAAAGAAGTGTGTAGAGGGAAATTTATAGCACTAAATGCCCACAAGAGAAAGCAGGAAAGATCCAAAATTGACACCCTAACATCACAATTAAAAGAACTAGAAAAGCAAGAGCAAACACATTCAAAAGCTAGCAGAAGGCAAGAAATAACTAAAATCAGAGCAGAACTGAAGGAAATAGAGACACAAAAAACCCTTCAAAAAATTAATGAATCCAGGAGCTGGTTTTTTGAAAGGATCAACAAAATTGATAGACTGCTAGCAAGACTATTAAAGAAAAAAAGAAGAATCAAATAGACGCAATAAAAAATGATAAAGGGGATATCACCACCGATCTCACAGAAATACAAACTACCATCAGAGAATACTACAAACACCTCTACGCAAATAAACTAGAAAATCTAGAAGAAATGGATAGATTCCTCGACACATACACTCTCCCAAGACTAAACCAGGAAGAAGTTGAATCTCTGAATAGACCAATAACAGGATCTGAAATTGTGGCAATAATCAATAGCTTACCAACCAAAAAGAGTCCAGGACCAGATGGATTCACAGCTGAATTCTACCAGAGGTACAAGGAGGAACTGGTACCATTCCTTCTGAAACTATTCCAATCAATAGAAAAAGAGGGAATCCTCCCTAACTCATTTTATGAGGCCAGCATCATTCTGATACCAAAGCCGGGCAGAGACACAACAAAAAAAGAGAATTTTAGACCAATATCCTTGATGAACATTGATGCAAAAATCCTCAATAAAATACTGGCAAACCAAATCCAGCAGCACATCAAAAAGCTTATCCACCACGATCAAGTGGGCTTCATCCCTGGGATGCAAGGCTGGTTCAATATACGCAAATCAATAAATGTAATCCAGCATATAAACAGAGCCAAAGACAAAAACCACATGATTATCTCAATAGATGCAGAAAAAGCCTTTGACAAAATTCAACAACCCTTCATGCTAAAAACTCTCAATAAATTAGGTATTGATGGGACGTATTTCAAAATAATAAGAGCTATCTATGACAAACCCACAGCCAATATCATACTGAATGGGCAAAAACTGGAAGCATTCCCTTTGAAAACTGGCACAAGACAGGGATGCCCTCTCTCACTACTCCTATTCAACATAGTGTTGGAAGTTCTGGCCAGGGCAATTAGGCAGGAGAAGGAAATAAAGGGTATTCAATTAGAAAAAGAGGAAGTCAAATTGTCCCTGTTTGCAGATGACATGATTGTATATCTAGAAAACCCCATTGTCTCAGCCCAAAATCTCCTTAAGCTGATAAGCAACTTCAGCAAAGTCTCAGGATACAAAATCAATGTACAAAAATCACAAGCATTCTTATACACCAACAACAGACAAACAGAGAGCCAAATCATGAGTGAACTCCCATTCACAATTGCTTCAAAGAGAATAAAATACCTAGGAATCCAACTTACAAGGGATGTGAAGGACCTCTTCAAGGAGAACTACAAACCACTGCTCAAGGAAATAAAAGAGGATACAAACAAATGGAAGAACATTCCATGCTCATGGGTAGGAAGAATCAATATGGTGAAAATGGCCATACTGTCCAAGGTAATTTACAGATTCAATGCCATCCCCATCAAGCTACCAATGGCTTTCTTCACAGAATTGGCAAAAACTACTTTAAAGTTCATATGGAACCAAAAAAGAGCCCGCATCGCCAAGTCAATCCTATGCCAAAAGAACAAAGCTGGAGGCATCACACTACCTGACTTCAAACTATACTACAAGCCTACAGTAACCAAAACAGCATGGTACTGGTACCAAAACAAAGATATAGATCAATGGAACAGAACAGAGCCCTCAGAAGTAACGCCGCATATCTACAACTATCTGATCTTTGACAAACCTGAGAAAAACAAGCAATGGGGAAAGGATTCCTTATTTAATAAATGGTGCTGGGAAAACTGGCTAGCCATATGTAGAAAGCTGAAACTGGATCCCTTTCTTACACCTTATACAAAAATCAATTCAAGATGGATTAAAGACTTAAACGTTAGACCTAAAACCATAAAAACCCTAGAAGAAAACCTACGCATTACCATTCAGGACATAGGCATGGGCAAGGACTTCATGTTTAAAACACCAAAAGCAATGGCAACAAAAGACAAAATTGACAAATGGGACCTAATTAAACTAAAGAGCTTCTGCACAGCAAAAGAAACTACCATCAGAGTGAACAGGCAACCTACAAAATGGGAGACAATTTTCGCAACCTACTCATCTGACAAAGGGCTAATGTCCAGAATCTACAATGAACTCAAACAAATTTACAAGAAAAAAACAAACAACCCCATCAAAAAGTGGGAGAAGGACATGAACAGACACTTCTCAAAAGAAGACATTTATGCAGCCAAAAAACACATGAAAAAATGCTCATCATCATTGGCCATCAGAGAAATGCAAATCAAAACCACAATGAGATACCATCTCACACCAGTTAGAATGGCAATCATTAAAAAGTCAGGAAACAACAGGTGCTGGAGAGGATGTGGAGGAATAGGAACACTTTTACACTGTTGGTGGGACTGTAAATTAGTTCAACCATTGTGGAAGTCAGTGTGGTGATTCCTCAGGGATCTAGAACTGGAAATACCATTTGACCCAGCCATCCCATTACTGGGTATATGCCCAAAGGACTATAAATCATGCTGCTATAAAGACACATGCACACGTATGTTTATTGCGGCACTATTCACAATAGCAAAGACTTGGAACCAACCCAAATGTCCAACAATGATAGACTGGATTAAGAAAATGTGGCACATATACACCATGGAATACTATGCAGCCATAAAAAATGATGAGTTCATGTCCTTTGTAGGGACAAGGATGAAATTGGAAATCATCATTCTCAGTAAACTATCGCAAGAACAAAA
The DNA here is from genome assembly GCF_028858775.2 of Pan troglodytes. NCBI lineage: Eukaryota > Metazoa > Chordata > Mammalia > Primates > Hominidae > Pan > Pan troglodytes. The sequence continues at coordinate 25,719,598 of NC_072402.2, forward strand.
AACCAAACACCGCATATTCTCACTCATAGGTGGGAATGGAAGAATGAGATCACATGGACACAGGAAGGGGAATATCACACTCCGGGGACTGTTGTGGGGTGGGGGGAGGGGGGAGGGATAGCATTGGGAGATATACCTAATGCTAGATGACGATTTAGTGGGTGCAGCGCACCAGCATGGCACATGTATACATATGTAACTAACCTGCACAATGTGCACATGTACCCTAAAACTTAATGTATAATTTAAGAAAAACAAGAAAAAAAAAAAAAGGAAGGAATTCAGTCTCCAATTGCCAGGTAAACTTGTGAGTTTTAAAATGGTTTCCACCTTAGAGTTCTCACAATTAGAAAAAAATTTTAGAATACGTTTTGCATAAGTCTTGGTTGATAATAGGAATGCTGTGACTATTTTTAATTAATTCATTCTGGCTGCCAATACCAACATTTCACAAAATGTGCTTTTGCTGAGGTTACCAATTTTGTCAAGCCCAGCTGAGTTGACCAGTTTCTCCTATATGGTTTTCAGCATGACCGGTTTTCTCCTGTTTTTTTTTTTTTTTTCTTCTACATTGATCATACCACTAAAGAAACTGCTAGCTTTGGTCTTGAACTCTCTCTCTCTCTATATATATATACACACACATATATATACACACATATATATACATATATACACATATACATACACATATATACACATATATACATATATACACATATATACATATATACACACATACATATATACACATATATACACATACACATATATACACATATATACACATATATACATACATATATATGCGTGTGTGTGTGTGTATACATCATATATATTTTCTTTTTTTCTCCTGGTTTTCTTTCTGCTACATTGGTCATACCTCTTACAATATGCTAGCTTTGGTTTTGAACTATATATATATACACACATACATATATAGACATATATATACACATATATATAACAGACACTTTCTAGTTGATTTTGTCTAGTTACATTACTTTAAATATTATTTAAATATTGATGATTCAAATTTATTCCTAGATTTCACTTTTCTCTGAAGCTCTAGACTCTTATAAATAACTTCCTACTTAACAGTTCCACGTATTTATTTATTTATGTATATATTTATTTATTTATTTTTGAGACGGAGTTTCACACTTTCGCCCAGGCTGGAGCGAAGTGGTGCTATCTCGGCTCAGTGCGGCCTCCACCCCCAGGGTTCAAGTGATTCTCCTGCCTCAGCCTCCTGAGTAGCTGGGATTATAGACACCCGCCACCATGCCTGCTAATTTTTGTATTTTTAGTAGAGACGGGGTTTTGCCGTATTGGCCAGGTGCTCTCAAACTCCTGACCTCAGGTGATTCACCCGCCTTGGCCTCCCAAAGTGCTAGGATTACAGGCGTGAGCCACGGTGTCCGGCCCCACATAGATTTTTAAAAGGCATCTGAAAGTTGCTGTCTCTAAGTTCAAACTAATTCCCCATTTCTGCACCCATACTTTCCTTCCAGTCTTTCTCATCTCTGTAAATGGCACCACCATCCACCTAGTTGCTCTAACCCCAAACCTAAGAAAGTTATTAATTCTTCCTTCCCCAGCCTCCTCCAATCTTGTTTTATTCATTCAGTCTCCAAATACTACTTCGAATCTGTCCAGTCTTCTCCCTTCCCATGACCCCCGCCTTAGTATAAGCCTACATCTTCTGTATTCTGGGCCACTAGAATAGCCTCTACTGGTTTCTGTGCTTCCATTCTTGCCCCATCTGCCTTGTCTACTTTTCTAGCCAACTACTTTCTTCTCCTTCCTTATTAACAGAATCATTATTTAGTTAGAGGCAGCAATGTTTAAAATGCATGTTACACAGACTCCCTTACAGTTACAGATGGCCATCTGACAGAGATACAATAAATAAGGCAAGCAGTGATAATGTCTATAAATTTTTGCTTTATTTTTATAAGTGCTATTCTTTCCTGCTCCCCTCTTTCTCCTTCCTCCATAAGTAAGATAAAAGTAAAACAATGAAGACATATGTTGAAATTTAATGCCTTTATCGATGATCTGAGTGACTTCTTGGCTGAATCAAATGATAGTTTTTAAATACTGGAAGGCTATTTCCTTATTTATTCATGCTATGCATAATGTAATGGTTACTAACTTCACATACTTTTAAGTTTAATCTGTATTATTAACATTTTCTTCATCATGTTCTTAAATCTAGACAGTTGGAAAAACAACAAATAAAGCCCTGATTTGTAGCATTTGCCAGTATCTGAGGTGTAAATACTCTCACTAACTTAAATACATCAATATAAGGTCACTGAAGATGCAGAGCAGTGTGGTATTATATAGTACTTCCACAATGTGTGTGTGTATTAGGTATAAATAATTTCAAAAACATAGATAATAGGAAAATGTAAAATAATTCAAAAATGGTAAATTTTTGATTATTTATTGCTTTTGAGTTTCAAATATTTAATTATAAGTTTATATAATTTAATTTTTACTAATAATTGTGTACCAGCCACAAAATTCCTGAAGTTTTAACAATTGGCTCTTCTGAGCTGACACAAGTTAGCTCCAGCATTTCACTGACACTAGCACTCTGTCCTGGACTGTTCTTTGCTTGTTCTTACTTCAGGACTTTTGCTTTTACCCTTCCTCTGCTCTTCAGTTCTTCACAAGCCTAGATTCTGATCTCAGCTCAAGTATTGTAGAGGGGCCTTTCCTGATCAACTGAACTAAGCAGCTTTACTTACCGCAACTTTATTCCATTATTCTCTTCATTAAGATTGAACAATTATCAGTCCTAGAAAAGCATGTAATAATCTATGGCATTCATGCTTATGACAAAAAATTCAAACCAAACAAAAGTATATCCAGGAGGACTTCCATTTCCAGGAAGATGCAATAGATATACTTTTCCCGGTACTACAAAAAAACCCTGGGCATAATATATAAAACAAACATATGAAGATTCTGATTAGTAAAGAGAAGGCAAAAGAGGTGAGAGAACTTCAGGATCTGAAGAATGACATGACAGTGAGTTCCTTACTCTTTGTTTTCCCTTTACATGTCACAGATGGTAATTGCAAAGCTGGCAACCTGGAAATGCCAATGGGCACAGACAAAAAAAAATGTCCCAGCAAAAGTCGGCTCCCTCGAGTCAAAGGACCAGGATAAAGGCAGTCTAGCAAGACAGAAAACTTCATAGAAAAATAACAAACTTACTGCTGCCAAACACCAAAACTATGGCCCCATCCTCACTCATACCAGTGAAGGCCAAGTGGGGAGATTTGAACTTTACCCAATTATAGCTTTGTCCTCCTATAGTCTTTCCTCCCTGTAGATAAAATTTAAGATATTCAATCATGAAATTGCCCTTACTTCCATAAACCCAAACCAAAGCCAAATCCTTATTATGTTCTTTTTACATATTTTCGCTGAGATATCACACAAATTCCCTGCTTTCTCCCTTGCGGCACAAAATATTAAACCCAACTTGTTTAACTGTAAGTACTTCTGGGGATCTTTGGCTGAAAAGCATTGACAATATGAAGTTGCCCCAACCCCTTTTTATTACTGTTTTCTAACTCAAATGATAGTATGTTATATACACTGCACTTTTTTTTATTTCACTTAATGATATATTTCAAACATACTGCATATTAGTGCCTACAGATTTACCTTATTCCTTTTACCAGGTGCATAATAATTGCACAATATGAATGTAAATGAATATATTTAACCTGCCTTATATTAATGAACATTCAAGTCTTTTTCCAATCTTTTCCTCTTATAATCTACATGAATAGATTTGTACATACTGTCTGTACAAGTACAGGTATATCTAAAGGTAATTTCTGAGAAGTATAAATGCTAGTTCAAAGGGTATGTGCATTTTAAATTTTGATACATACTGTTTCCAAGGTTTTACAAAAAAGTTGCCCCAAATGATTTAACCACCTACAATATTTAAGAAAGTTTTGTCCTGCTACACTTTCCATAGTAAATTTGTATTACCAAACCTAGGTCTTTGCAAATTCATTGGGTAAAAATTATTATCTCAAAGTAGTTTGTTTTCATCTTATTTTTAGAGATGTTGTTTGAGCTCTATGTTTAAAAAGGATTTGTATATCTTTTTATGTGAGCTGTCTTCTCAAATAGTTGTAATATAAACACATATTATGTGTAACAATATATAATGTATATGTTATAAAAAATATGTAATCTTTGTATCTTCTTATTTACACAGTATCTTATATTCTATTGAATCTTACTTGCAGGGTTTATTACATAGTTTCAAAATATATGTATATATTTCCTCATCCTATCTTTTGCAACCTACTACTGTGATTTGTGGCATCTTTTATCGACATTCACAAAGTTTACCTTTACTTTATTCTGATACTGACTGGTTTGAATCCTAAATACATTTTTTCAGTGTTTCCTTTTTCTTCTAGTTACCAGTTCCCACATTCTACTCTTAGTAAAAATACTTTTTTTCTCCTTTTAATGATTATTTCTTGTTTGTTTCATAGCCTAGTTTTCCCTCCCTCCCACCTTCTCTTTCTCTCCTTCACCCTCCCTTCCTTCCTTCATTCTTCCCCCAACTCTTTCTCTTTCTCCTGGTATCTAATCTGTTGCCACAGTAATAATTTATATAATTAGATGCCCTGATTTGGAAAGGAAAGAGGAAATTTTCAGAAACATCATGGTTTATTAAACTAAAAGAATCATTATTTCCCTCCTGCTCTTGATGTTGCCTTGATGGTGTATGTAGGTGGTAGCTAAAAATAATCTGATGAATATTCTCCTCTATGTTGTATTCACTAGCATGTTTAGTGCCTCTTTACTAATGAGAATTTGTCAAAAAATGCAAAATTCTTTGTTTCTGATTGTTGTAATAAGAACACCATTTGAGTTCACAGACATCCTATGAATCTACAAATATGCATATATAAATACAACTTGCTTGATTTTAAGAAATATAAAGCCAGACAAAGAATAGAGGGTAGAAAATTTCTTTTTCTCCAGCCAAGGCTCACAAAGCATTTTCAGGTCACTGCTAGCTATAAAGTATCCTGATTTGCAGAGTATATCTGAGATTAAGATATCATTTTCAGTTTTACACAATACTTTATAGGGAAGTTTTCAATTCGTCAGAATAACTCAGAAGGCTACATTGCTTACTTTTTAAGTAGAAAAGAGCTTCTTAATAAAGATTTATAGGTTGTACTTCATTTTCATTCTATTTTTTAGCATATTCTGGTCTTGAGTCTTTTGCTCTTTCTAGTCAGTAGTACTGGAGTTTCCCTGCATTTACTGTTGGGACGTGAAGTGTGAATAATCTTAGACTTAAACATGACTAGCTACATAGCCCTTGGCTCTGGGCATGAGAGGCCCCTGCTCAGGGGCCCACGCTTTGGAGCCACACTGGCCCTTCTTCAGCCACACCACTCCACTATGAGGTGAGGAGCCTCCAGGGCCTAATGAGATATACCAACCCAAAGCCCACAGTGCTCCTTTCCAGAGAAAGCTCCAAGTACTCGGACCCTCAGAATTTTCTGCCCAAATGGCTCTGAGCTTGCTGCTAGGGCTTTTGTAAGGCAAAGACCATGCCATAGGAGTGTATAACCCTAAGCCGAAGAATGACCGAAGGATGCCAACGGTGAGAACAGAGCTTGGATTCTCAGGCTGGAGTATCCTCACACATACACTGGAGACCCCTTTCAGTGTGGGACAGAGGCGGAAGAAGGCAGAGTTGTTCTGGCTCTTCTCACATCACCAAGACTCAGTGTGAAACCCCAAGGAATCTGGAGATTCTAACTTCGAAACTGGACTTCAAGTAATTTCTAAGCTATATTTATGAAAGGAGGAGGACAGAACATCTTTTACTGAATACTTTGCTAGCTTGATTTATAAGTTTTAAATATTTAGACATAAGGTATTTTGGCCTTCATTTGCACTGTCCTTCACAAATGTTAGGGAAGTGCTTTGCACTAGATTCTGTATCCTTCTCTGTTGGGTCTTTTTTAGGCTGACTCCAGGTTATTCATTGTTTTCACCAAACTATTCAGGAAGGGTAATTTTCAGCATCTCTGCTCCTTTAAAAGGGGAACTAATATTCACTGTTTGCCTTATACGGACACTTTGTAGACATTAGCTCATTATATCTTCATAGCAACTCTGTGAGGTGAATGTTATTTCCATCATATGAGTCAGGAAACTCAAAAAGCAAAGTAACTTGCCTAGGATTTCACAGATAATGACATAGCTACTTGACTTCATCAAGCTCTCTACCTCCAGTCCTCTTTTCCCTACACCTCCTGAATTTTAGTAGATGTTCTTACTTCCCATTTTAGTAAGAAGGTTGAGGCCAGGTACAGTAAAAGTCCCTAAATTATGTCTTCTTTTGAAAGGTGTCTTCTTTTGAAAAGTATATCTTCTTTTGAAAAGCGTCTGTTCATGTCCTTTGCCCACTTTTTAATGGGGTTGTCTTTTTCTTGCAAATTTAAGTTCCTTATAGATGCTGGATATTAGACCTTTGTCAGATGCATAGTCTCTATGTTTCTTCACCTACTCTCTTCCTTTGCTCTAGTTGATAAGGTAGATAGCTTCCTTCTCATTTTTTAGGTAACTCTTCCATTTCTAACTCAAAGATACCAACTTTCTCTTCTCTCCGTTCCCATCTTCAACTTAAACTTCTCCACTGGCTTCTTCTCCCTTATAGTCATTCCCAATTCTAAAGGAATTTTGAAAACATTTTTCTTTGACTTGTTGATGTCTTTTATTACTTCCTTAATTTTCTCCTTCTCTTCAAATGAAATTTCTTGAAACCGAAGTTAATTTTCATTACATCATTATTCATCGATCCTTTATAATCTAGACTATTTTCTCTGGTTCTACAAAACTTGCAACCCAAGGCCCCATGAAAAACTAAGACTTTTTGATGGATAACATATCTAGTAAAATGCATAAAGTGTGCTAAACCTTATTTATTTATTTTTATCTAACTTTTATTTTAAGTTAAGGGGTATATGTACAGGTTTATTATATAGGTAAATTTGTGTAATGGAGGTTTGTTGTATAGATTATTTCATCACCCAGGTATTAAACCTAGTACCCATTAGCCATTTTTTCCAATCATCTCCCTCCTCTAACCTCCACCCTCTGACAGGCCTCAGTGTTGTTCCCCTCTATGTGTCCATGTGTTTCATCATGTAGCTCCTACTTATAAGTGAGTACATGTGGTATTTGGTTTTCAGTTCCTCTGTCAGTTCACTAAGGATAATGGCCTCCAGCTCCATTCATGTCCCTGCAAAGGACATGATCTCATTCTTTCTTAGCTGCATAGTATCTCATGAGGTATACAGTATTTCATGGAGTATATAGTATATATTTCATGGGGTGTGTGTACCACATTTTCTTTATCTAGTCTACCATTGATGGGCATTTGGGTTGATTCTATGTCTTTGCTATTGTGAATAGTGCTGCAATGGACATATGTGTGCATGTGTCTTCATAATAGTACGATTTATATTCCTTGGGATTGCTGGGTCATATAATATTTGTTTTTAGGTCTTTGAGGAATTGCCACACTGCCACAATGGTTGAACTAATTTACACTCCTACTAACAGTGTATAAGCATTCCTTTTTCTCTGCAACCTCACCAGCATCTGCTGGTTTTTGACTTTTTAATAGTAGCCATTCTGACTGGTGAAATATGGTAGCTCTTTGTTGTTTTGATTTGCATTTCTCTAATGATTAGTGATGTTGAGCTTTTTCTCCATATGCTTGTTGGCCGCATATATGTCATCTTTTGAAAAGTGTCTGTTTATGTCCTTGCCCCACTTTCAATGGGTTTTTTTTTTTTGTAAATTTAAGTTCCTTATGGATGCTGGATATTAGACTTTTGTCAAATGCATAGTTGAAAAATTTTTATCCCATTCTGTAGGTTGTCTGTTCACTCTGCTGACATTTTCCTTTGCTGAAGTGCACTAATCTTAAATGAACAGTTAGATTATTTTTACATGTATACACCCAGGTAACCACCATGCAGATCAAGACACAAAACATTTCCAAAACCCCGTAAAACTCAACTGTTTCTTTTCAGAACATATTATCACTACAACCTCCATCCCTGCCTGTCCAGAGGTAAACCCTACTCTGATTTCTATAAACATTGTTTACTTTTGCTTGTTGTTGAACTTTCTATAAATGGAATCCTATACTACATATTCGTTGTGTGTAGTCTTTTATATATCTTTTATATCTGACTTACTTCACTCAAAACAATATGCAGGAGGGACAACCTGGTTGTAGACTACACTAGAAGTATTCTATTTTTATTTTTTTCCTTTATCACTGATACTATCCCATTGTAGGAATATATCACAACTTGTTTGTTTTTTGCCTGTTAGTGGACATTTGAATTGTTTCAGTTTGGGGTTATTGTGAATAAAGCTGCAATGATCAGTCTTGTGAAAGTTTTTGTGGGGACATGCACTTCTCTTGAGTAAATACCTACAACTGAAACTGCTGTGTCATAAGGTAAGTGAATGTTTAACACTAGTAGGGAAAGACAGACAATTTTACAAAATGGTTGTATCATTTTGTACTCATACCAGCAATTTTGAGAGCTGATCCACATTCTTGCCACCATTTGATATCATTAGTCTTTAAATTTTTTTTTTTTTTTTCTTTTTGAGACAGAGTCTCGCTCTGTCACTCAGGCTGGAATGCAGTGGCGCTATCTCAACTCACTGCAACCTTTGCCTCCTGGGCTCAAGCGATTCTCCTGTCTCAGCCTCCCGAGTATATGGGATTACAGGCACCCACCACCACGCCTGGCAAATTTTATTTTTAGTAGAGTTGGGGTTTCACCATGTTGGCCAGGCTGGTTTTGAACTCCTGACCTCAAATGATCCGCCCACCTTGGCCTCCTGAAGTGCTGGAATTACAGGCATGAGCAACCTGCTCCTGATCTAAAATTTTTTAAATTTAATTTTAGCCATTTTGGTGCCTGCATGACATTATTTATTGTGGTTTTAACTTGTATTTAGCTAATTATGTTAAATACTTTTTCATGTGTTTATTGAGATAGCCACATTTGTGAAGTGCCGTTGAAATCTTTTATTCATTATTCTTATTGGATGTTTAGTCTTTTTATAATTGATTTGTAATGCTGTGTCAGGTATGTGTATTGTAAATTTTTCCTCCCAGTCTGTGACTTGCCTTTTCATTTTTCTACTGGTGTCTTTGATGAGCAGAAATGTTTAGTTTTGGTAATGTCTAATTTTTCAAGTTTTAATTTCATGATTGGGGCTATTTAAGTTCTGTTTAAGAAGTTTTGCCTGCCCCAAAGTCATAAAGATATTCCCCTATACTTTCTTTCAGAATCTTTATAGCTTTTTCTTTTACATATAGGTATATGATTAATCTCAAGTAAATTTCTGTGTATGGTACAAGGCAGGAATCAAGGTTCATGTCTTTTTGTGTGTGTTATATCTGGTTGCTGCAGCACCATTTATTATAAAGGTCTTCTTTTTCCCACTGAATTGTATTGGTGCCTTTGTAGTAGATCATATGGACTGTATAAGCAGGTCTACCTATTGATATATTTTTCTTTCTTTGTCTAATGCCATACTCTTTTAATCACTGTGTCCTACTGATTTTGAAAAGCAGAGGCCTCTTCTCAGTCCTTACATCTCATCTTATGCATGGATTTGAATTAGCCAGCAACTCACATTCTTTGTGAGGAAAAACATAGGCATTGAAGTCAGGCAGATTTGTCTTTAAAATATAGCTCCATCACCACATAATGGCTATTCAAGATCAACAGCAAGTATGAGAAAAAAATATCCAGAACTTGGAAATAAGGCCAAAGAATGACTGTGTGTCATCCTGGAGCATTGCTTAATAGACCTACCCAATGATTATTTTATTCTCCAGGAGATATACCTTTGTTTGATTTATATGCCATTTATTAGAACTAATACTGTGTAAAAAGTTAACTTGTAGATTTTTGCCCTATAGAGATGAAAATCATTTTTATCTAGCAGAGAACATAACTCCAAAGGCTATAGTTTATTTTGACCTATAGAACATTAACTTATATGACATTGTAATTTAGCAAACTTATTTCAGCTTATAACTTTAAACGTATCTTTTGTGACTCGCTATGTATACTGTTTCCCTAATTTTTCTATAAGCCAGCTTTACCATCATGCTTGTTATCTCACTAAAGAGACAGACATTTGAGACCTATTCATTCTATAATTATACGACAGTCATATCTTTAAATTTTGAAAATTATACTTTGACCATAAGTGAGGAGGTAAATGTTATTTCAAGAAGTTATGTGAACTGCGTGACTGGTGATGTCATTATCCAAGAAAGAGAATATATAAGAAGAATTTTCTTTTTTTCTTTTTGATACAAATTCTCACTCTGTCATCTAGGCTGGAGGGCAGTGGCATGATCATAGCTCACTGCAACTTCCACCTCCCGGGCTCAAGTGATTCTCCCACCTCAGCCTCCCGAGTAGCTGGGACTACAGGCCTGTGCCACCATGCCCAGCTAATTTTTGTATTTTTTTGTAGAGACAACGTTTTGTTTGCCCTGTTGCCCAGGCTGGTCTCAAACTCCTGAGCTCAAGCAATCCACCCATTTCAGCCTCCCAAAATTCTGTGATTATAGATGTGCGCCACCGCACCAGGCCATAAGAAGCATTCTTAAGGACGGTAATGATTTTTGTTTTGGTATATTACGCTCTGAGGTGGAAATGAATGACTCACATATGAAAATCTAGGTTTGAAAAGTGCGAATAGAGGGCTAGAGGTAAAAAAAAAAAAAAAGAAATTTTGGAGTCATCAGCATGTAGGTGAAATTTAGCAGGTGAGGGTGCCTTGGGATAACAGGAAAGTATTAAAGATATAATTGAGAATAAAAAAATTTAGGGAATGGATTTTAAAAAGCCATAGAAGGAAATTAGAAAGGAGTAGTGAAAAGCAGCCATGAGAGAAATTTTAAGGAGTGAGTGGCTAATGTGTAGATGTGACCCAGGAGACAACTAGGATGGGAATTAGAAAGAAGCAATTGAACTTAGCAATTAACAAGCTTTTGGTAACCTAGTAAAAGCATTTTCAATAGAGAGGTGAGGATGAAAATCAAACTTGCTGTGGGTTGGGAGAAAATGAAATATGAAGAAATGGATGCTATAAATACAGATTAATGTTTTAGGAAGTTTGAATCTAAAACCTAAATCAGATCATAATAAGTCACTGCTTAAAACAACTGGTTGATGGATTTCCGTTATACTTGGAATAAAATTTACCCCCTCATCATAGTCTTTTCAGCTCCATATGACGAGGTCTCTGCTTATCAATCTGACTTCTTGTGCCAGTTTGCCACTCTCATTATGCTGCAAACTTACTCAGTTTTCTCTTTTCCTCAAATATACCAACAATTTTCCTATATTTTAGGGACTTTGCCTTTGCCATTTCCTCCTCTTGATAGACTCTCCCTCCAGATCTTTGCAAGGCTGGAAGGATAGCTATGAAGGTGTGCCGCTCAGATTTCCCTTCAAGAGAACCTGCTGTGAGGAGCAGACTTAGCACCCTCTAGTGGCCGTGACTTGTGACCCACATCAGCATTCATACTGAGGCTAACTGCATCCAGCCAACCACTGAGCAGTATCAATGGGATGGTCAGTAGGGACACCACAGCTGGGCCATTCTTGCCCAAGGCAGGACTCCTCTGATAGGCAGTTTCTACTTTGGGGCTCCCATTGGCCTGAGACTTTCTCACAACTGTGCTGCACTCTTGAAAATCTTCCTATCCAATCCTCTTTCTTTCCTGCTCTCCTTTCCCAGGTGCCAGAACTGCATTGTGGTTTGAAGACTCTCCTGCCTTCTCTTGCTTGTATCCTTCACAGGTGTTTTCTGATCTATTTTAAAACTAATCCTGTCTTGTCATCTAGACCTTGGAGGACCTGAACTGACATAGCTGGCAATCACTTAATATCTCAGCTCAAATGTCACTTTCTCAGAGATTGCAAATCTATAGTACTCAATCCCTGGTCACCTCCTATCTAATTCCCCTTAGTTTCTTTATAATGGCAAAAACCACAATTACTTTTGCACCAACTCAAAAAGAGACTTAAAGGATATTACAACTAGATAAAATGTCTTGTCCCAGATTAGATATTGGTTTGGACAAAACTACTGTAAAAGGTATGATGGAGACAATTGAGGAAATTTGAATATGAATTAGGAATTAGATGACATAACATTATTTATCATTGTATCCCAATTTTAAAGTATTTTTGTATATTATTTTAAAGTAAATTACAGAGATTTTGAACATTTCACCTCTAAACACAGTTTGCATTTCTAAAAAAAGAGAACATTTTCATACATGGGCAAAGTATTCTTATAATGCCTGAAAAAAGTTAATAATATTTTCTTTATATCCCCGAATTCCTAATTCATATTCAAATTTCCTCAGTTGTCTCCATGATGCCTTTTACAGCAGCTTTGTCCAGAGTAGTATCTAATCTGGGACAAGACATTTTATCTGGTTGTAATATCCTTTCAATCTTTTTCAATCTAATTTACTGCCTTTTTTCTTGCACTGGCTTACTGAAGAGAATGGCCAGTTCCTAAGGAATGTTTTACTTTCTGGATTCATCTGATTGTTTCCTCACAATGTACCTAAAAAAATTTTTTTTAAATGGTTCCTCTGTCTCCTGTATTTTCATAATCTCAAACTGAGACTCTATGCCCATTAAACAATAACTCTCCATTCTCCCCTTCTTCCAATCCCTGATAGTCACCATTCTACTTTCTATCTCTATGAATTTCCCTATTCTAGGTACCTCAATTAAGCAGAATCATATTTGTCCTTTTGTATCTGGCTTATTTCATTTAACGATGTTTTCAAAGTTCACACATGTTGTAGTATATATCAGGATTTCATTATTTTTTAAGGCTGAATAATATTCCACTGTATTTACAGACTATATTTGATTTATCCAATGGACACTTGGGTTGTTTCTATCTTTTGGCTATTACGAATAATGCTGCTACAAATATGGGTAAACAGCTATCTGTTCTAGCCTCTATTTTCATTTCTCTTGGGTGTATACCCAGAAGTGGAATTGTTGAATCACATGAATCACGTGTATTTTTTGAGGAGCTGCCATACTGTTTTCCACAGCACCTCTACCATTTTACATTCCCACCTGCAATGTATGGAGTTCCAATTTCTTCACATCCTTGCCAGTATCTGCTATTTTCAGATGTTGGATATGAAGTGGTATCTCATCATGATTTTTATTTACATTTCCCTAGTGGTTAGTGATGTTGAATATCTTATCATGTTCATATTGTTCATTCCTATGTCTTCTTGGAAAAACGTCTATTCGAGTCCTTTGCCTATTTTTGAATTGTTTGTTTTTCTGTTGTTCAGTTATAGGAGTTCCTTATACATTCAGAATATCAGTCCTTTTTCAGATATATGATTTGCAAATATTTTCTCCCATTCTCCCACGTGGGTTTCTTTTTCACTCTCTTCATAGTATCTTTTGATGCCCAAAAGTTTTTAGCTTTGGTGAGGCCCAATTTATTTATTTTCTGGTTTGTTGATGTAGTCCAATTTATTATTTTCTGTTTTGTTGGTGAAGCCCGATTTATTATTTTCTGTTTTGCTGTTTCGGTACTTTCCACTGAAGATCCTTCCTGATCCCTTTCTCCAGTTGCCATTGTTCTCTCCAGAGTTAACCACTGGTTAAATAGCTTGGTGTGTATTTTATTTATATAAAGATATTTTATTTATATAAAAATGTGCACTTGGGCCAGGTACGGTGGCTCACGCCTATAGTCCCAGCACTTTGGGAGGCCAATGCAGGTGGATCGCCCGAGGTTGGAGTTTGAGACCAGCCTGACCAACGTGGTGAAACCCCGTCTCTACTAAAAATACAAAAATCAGCCAGGATTGGTGGCACGGGCTTGTACTCTCAGGTACTTGGAAGGCTGAGGCAGGAGAATCGCTTGAACCTGGGAGGCAGAGGTTGCAGTGAACTGAGATTGCACCGCTGGACTCGAGCCTGAGTGACAAAGCAAGATTCTGTCTCAAAAAAAAAAAAAGTACATTTGTGTACTCAGATCTATCATTATTTTATGGGTTCTAATGTTGGTAATTATGCTGAGGAAGTCTTTCTGAATTCTAAAATTATTAAACTAAGTATATGTTCTTTTAACTTTTTTTATAGTTAAACTTTCAACTTGTTTTGATTGTATTTTGATACAAAATCTGAAATGTGGATGTAACTTTATTTTCCCAATGGACTGTAGAATACATTTTGTCCAGATGATTTTTTCCTTCTATTCTGCATTTTTATCAAAGTACTTCATAGATGTGGTTTACTAAATATAGTTCATAAGGGTAAAAGTCACCTGTCCCATTCTTTTCCATTTTCTATTTCAACTGTGAAAGCAGTTGTGGGGACAAAATAAAGAATTTAGAAAATTTGCCTGTCATATACCATTTCTGAGTTCCTGAAGATATACTCCAGCAAAGTAAGAGTGAAACATAACAGGATGAAGATGTGAAATATGAGAAACAGTGAGTTTAACAAAGGAATCCAACTGTTGTTTTACAGATCTAAAAAGCAATTGGGCAATTGGTCTCAGTTGGAATAGGTAATCAGTGTCTCATTTCCCATTTCCCAGAGGTAATCCATTTTAAGTACTCCAACAGTCTCATCTTTTTAAGAAAATAGACCATTTTTTAGAGCAGTTTTAGGTTCACAGCAAAATTGAGCAGAAATTTCAGAGCTCACATGTATCCTCTGCCCCTATACTTGTGCAACCTCTCCCCTACTATCAACATCTTGCATGAGAGAGGTATATTTATGACAACTGATGAACCTACATTTGAGAAACAGGACTAGCTGGATTTCCTAGGCTGACTAAGAATTCCTAAGCCTAGCTGGGGAAGTGACTGCACCTACCTTTAAACACAGGGCTTGTAACTCAGCTCACTAAAATACCAATTAGGCTAAAAGCAGGAGGTAAAGAGATAGTCAATCATCTATCACCTGAGAGCACAGGGGGAGGGACAATGATCAGGATAAAAACCCAGGCGTTCCAGCCGGCAGTGGCAACTCCCTTTGGGTGCCCTCCTGTTGTATGGGAGCTCTGTTTTCAGTCTATTAAATCTTGCAACTGCACACTCTTCTGGTCCCTGTTTGTTCTGGCTTGAGCTGAGCTTTCGCTCACTGTCCACCACTGCTGATCGCTGTCATTGCAGACACTGCTGCTGACTTCCACCCTCCAGATCCAGCAGGGTGTCCACTGCACTTCTGATCCAGTGAGGCACCCATTGCCACTCCCGATGGGGCTAAAGGCTCACCATTGTTCCTGTGCAGCTAAGTGCCCAGGTTCGTCCTAATCAAGCTGAACACTAGTCGCTGGGTTCCACAGTTCTCTTCCATGACCCACAGCTTCTAATAGAGATATTACACTCACTGCATGGCCCAAGGTTCCATTCCTTGGAATCTGTGAGGCCAAGAACTCCAGGTCAGAGAGCAAAAGGCTTGCCACCATCTTGGGAGTGGCCCGCCACCATCTTGGGAACTCTTAAGAACAAAGACCTGCTGGTAACACATTGATGTATTATCACATTATTATCATCTGAAGTAAAGAGCTCACATTAAGATTCACTTTTGGTGTTGTACATTCCATGGGTATTAACAAATATATCATTAAATCTGTCCATTATTATAGGATCATATAGAATAGTGTTCACTGCCCTAAACATCCTCTGTGCTCTGCCTATTCATGCCTCCTCTGCCTGATCCCTGATGGCCACTGATCTTTTTGCTGCCTCCGTAGTTTTTGTCTTTTCCAAAATGTCACATTGTTGGAATCATACAGTATGTAGCCTTTCAGATTTGCCTTCTTTTACTTAGTAATATGCATGTAAGTTTCCTTCATGTTATTTCATGGCTTGATAGCTTTTTTTCTTTTTACTGAGTTCTTTTTATTTTTTTGAGACAGTCTCACTCTGTCATCCAGGCTAGAGTGCAGTGGCACAGTAGTTCCCTGTAACCTTGACCTCCTGGGCTCAAGCAATCCTCCTGCCTTAGCTTCTCAAGCAGCTAGGACCACAGGTGTGTGCCATCGTGCCTAAATATTTAAAACATTTTTGGGGGCTGGGTATGGTGGCTCACACCTGTAATCCCAGGACTTTGACAGGCAGAGGCGGGTGGATCACTTGAGGTCAGGAGTTCCAGACCAGCCTGCGCAACATGGTGAAACCCTGTCTCTCCTAAAAATAAAAAAATTAGCCGGGTATGGTGGCATATGTCTGTACTCTCAGCTACATGAGAGGCTGAGGCACCAGAGTCATTTGAGCCTGGGAGGCAGAGGCTGCAGTGAGCCAAGATCTCACCATTGCACTCCAGCATGTGTGACAGAGTGAGACTCCATCTGCAAAAATGCTAAAACAAAACAAAACAAAAAAACCCTAAAAACAATTTTATTTTTTTGGTAGACATGGAGGGGGGCAGTGGGGTGGGTTTCGCTATTTTGCTCAGGCTGGTCTAGAACTCCGGGCCTCAAGTGATCCTCTTGCCTAGGCTTTCCAAAACGCTGAGATTACAGGTGTGAGTCACCATGCCTGGCCTGTTTTTTTTTCTTTCTAGAGGTGAGTAATAAGTCTATTGTGTGGATGTACCACAGTTTATCCTGTAATCCACTGAAGACATCTTGGTTGCTTCCCAGTTTGGGCCATTATAAATAAAGCTGCTTTAAACATCTGTGGTCTTTTAAATATTTCATCTTCTTTTCTAATAAGTTCACTCATTTTCTTTAAACATATGTTTTTTACTTCACTTTTAAAATTTGTGTTTCTAAGGCTAAGCTGCCTAACTGTATTTGTGGCGATCTAATATATTTGTCTTGTTCTTGTTCTTACGGTGTGTCTTAGGGTGAGTTCTCTAGGAAACAGATTAGGAGATAGAGATTTCCAGCCTCTCAGAAACAAGGAGCTGACTGAAGCTGAATTGGGCATAGAGAGAAGTTAAACCATGGTGCAGTCAAAACAGACACCTCAGCCAACTAGATGGGGAACTATGAAGTTGGAGAAGACCTTCAGAGTTCCCTTGAATTGAGGCAAGGAGCCCGACCTTTTTTCTTCCACACTAATCAGTCTTTGGATGTGTTCTGTCCCCAGGGAAGTTGTGTAATCTTTTGCAAGGCACATACCTTTGGTGGAGGGCAATTTCGTGGGGGGAACTAAATTGTGAGTTTTTAGCAGTCAAAACTCATGGAAACTGGGGATATAAGTTCCTTGGTTCTGAAAAGAGAATGGTAGGTGGTACTTCATAACGTTCACTGCAGCTTGATAATGGATTATTTTAGTTTACATCATTTTTAAGCCATAATTTTCCAATTAAATTTTAGTTTTTTTTCAAAGACTTTCTAATTACCTTCTTTTTTTCCTTTAGAGTAAATAATAAATAAATACTTTCTTCACCATGTCACTGAGTATGTTTATGTTCTCTTTATCCATTTCTATCTACTGCTTGGAACTCATTCAGTTTTTTCTTGAAAACATTCCCCTAGTTGTCTATCAATTTATTTTAGACCAGTTGCTTTCTAAGCCTCTTGTATCTCCCTCTTTTCTCTTTCACCTCTTAAGAGGTGCATTCGTTTTTTATTGCTATCATAACAAATTACTACACATTTAGTGGCTAAAATCAACACCCACTCATTATGTTGCAGTTCTGTAAATCAGAAGTCTAGGTACAGTGTGGCTCAACTGAGCCTTCCGCTTAGGGTCTTACAAGGCCTACCAAGGTGTCAACAGGGCTGAGCTTCTTTCAGGAGGCTTTGCGGGGTGAATCTACTTCCAGCTTATTCAGGTTGTTGACAGAATTCAGTTCCGTACTTTTGTAGAATTGAGGTCCTCAATTTCTTGCTGGCTGTTGGCTGGGGTCATCTCAACTTTTAGAAGCAGCCTTCATTCTTTTGACTCATGATCTCATTTCATTTCAAAGCCTATAATTGTGGATTGAGTTCGTATACTTGGTTTATTTATTTACCTACTTATTTATTTGAGCCAGAGTCTCACTCTGTTGCCCATGCTGGAGTGCAATGGCGCAATCTTGGCTCACTGCAACCTCCATCTCCCGGGTTCAAGCAATTCTCCTGCCTCAGCCTCCTGAGTAGGTGGGACTACAGGCATGTGCCACCATGCCTGGCTAATTTTTGGATTTTTAGTAGAGACAGGGTTTCGTGTTGGCCAGGCTGGTTTCAAACTCCTGACCTCAGGTGATCCACCTGCCTCGACCTCTCAAGGTGATGGGATTACAGGCATGAGTTACCATGCCCGGCCAGAGTTCTTATACTTTAAATCTCTCTAACCTCTCCTGCTTCATTTTTTCTGCCTCTAAGTGGAAGAAGTTCTCCGATTTTTAGGACTCACATGATTAGACTGAGCCCACTGGATAATCCAGGATAAACTCCCTATTTTAAGGTTAATAACCTTAATTAGACTTACAAAGTTCCTTTTTCCATGCAGTGTAACATTAACAAATTTCAAGGATTAGGACATGGACATCTTCGATGGGTCATTCTATCTGCCACACTCTTGTATTTTACATCTATCTAATTTTTGGATTTCATTCTTACTTTTCTGGAGTACATATTTCAGAAAGAGTATATGATAATTGAACTTTCTGAAATCTTTATTATGTACTCACAATTGATTTTTGTTCTGACAGGAAATAGAATTCTAAGTTCAAAATAATTTTCACTTACAATTTTGAAGGTATTATCTTTTGGTATCTAAAGTTTCTGAGAAGAAATCTGATACTAACTCAATTCTTATTCTTTTATAAAAGGTCAGATTCTTGTGTCTGGAAGCTTTTAGGCCTTTTTCTTTATTTTTGATGCTCTGAAATGTCTTCTTTATGTGTCTAAGTGTGGTTCTTTTACTATTATTTTGCTCAGTACTAAATGTGTTCTATCAATTTGGAGACCTGTATTTATCTTCCGTTCCTTGAAGTATCTTTTCAATGTCTGATATTTTTCTCCTCCTCCTCCTCTTGTTCTCTCTTTCAGAAATTCTTATTAGTCAAATAATGAATTAGTCCTCCATTTTTTTTTCAAAATTCTCCATGTTTTTGTTTGAATACTGCAAGTTTTGTGATATTTTTTCAATTAAATCATCTTGCCATTTTAATTTTTACATTCATATGTTTATTTTCAACAGTCTTTTCTTATTCTCCAATGCTCCTTTTTCAGAGTATTCTGTTCTCTAATATTTTCTTGAGTACTTCTTAGGCAGCTTATTATTATTAATTTCTTATTATTTTATTTTGGTTCCTTAGCTGACTCAGTGTCTTCCTGAAATAGTTTTTAGTTTTATCTTTCATGCTGTTGATTTTCATATCTCTGATGGTTTTTCATTCTTCGTTCATTTTAAAGACTCAGGCCACATGCCGTAGCTCACGTTTGTAATCCCAGCACTTCAGGAGGCCAAGGCGCAAGGTGGGAGGTTGCTTGAGCCCAGGAGGTTGAGTGAGGTTGCAGTGAGCTATGATCTATGGCCATGTCATTGCACTCCAGCCTGGGCAACAGAGAGAACCCCTGTCTCTAAAAAAAGGGAAAAAAAAAGAGTGGAGTTCTAGATAGATGTAAAGAGACAAAACACTGGGGAGAGGAATCTGGAGGAACTGAAGTACAGTGGTTTCCTAAAGAGGTTTTAAATTGACATTTTGTTTTTAGCCCCCTTCTCATTTCCACCTTCTACTGTACAAGGGAACTCTATTCCTGGAGTCTCTCTGGGACTTTGCTAGGCAGATCAACTCTCTGTGAAACGTAAGTCATCTCTGGAAAATTATAGGATGCCACTTCAGTGATCTGTTTCATTTGTCAACAAGTTTCCATATTTCTTTTGATCTTTCCAATAATTTTTGAAATACCTAGTCTGCTGATGGTCCCTCTCCAGGTCACTTCAGCTTTAGAAATTAATTTATTGGCTAGGCATGGGAGCTAATTCCTGTAATCTCAACACTCTGGGAGCCTGAGGCTGGAGGGTCACTTGAGACCAGCCTGGGCAACACAGCAACATAGTGTAAAATTTAAAAAAAATTAGCTGAGCATGGTGGCATGCTTCTGTAGTCCTAACTTTTCAGGAGCTGAGGCGGGAGGATCCTTTGAGCCCAGGAGTTTGAGGTTACAGTGAGCTATGCCACTGCACTCCAGCGTGGGTGATAGAGGAACTCTTGATTTATTAAGGCTTTAGGAGGCAGACTAAACAAATATTTATGTCACTACCTTTTCAAAGCAGACATTTTTATTTACATTTGGCTGTCTCTGGAATTTCTGGTCTGATTACCATTGTACCAAATACATTTTAGTGTCCCATACAGCAATTTTTGTATTATTATTCTTTTTCACAGTTTAGTAAGTTATTTTTATGGAATTGTTGTTGAGATGGTCTTTGGAATACTTTTGTTCAATTCAAGAAAAATATGAGAATTGTGATTGCATCAAATTTAGGTTTAAAATATAATTAGTGTAACCACCTGTCTTATCTTTAGTAATAGATGATTAGACCCCAAGTTTCAGCAGAGCAGTTTTCCATCTAGAGATTTCTTGTCTCAACCTCCTGTGAAGCAAGAAGTGGTTGTCACTAGTTCTCACTAATTAAATATAATAAAAGTGATGCGTGTAAATTCCCTGTCACTCTCTTAAAAGGATACCCTATTGAAAACCTTTTAAAATCTGTTTGCCCAAATTATTTGCTTATAAAACGCACTCTGAGACCAAAAGCATCTCACAAAATCCTAGTGTTTCAGGAATGAGGTTTGAGAAACACTGGTGTTTAAGTATTCTGCCGATCATATTTAAAAAAGTATTTTCTAAACCCACTTTATATCCTAGTAGAAAAGGTGTTACCTATTATTCAGTGCCTTTTTGACACTGAGATGATTTCCTTAACCTAACACTATAATTATTTAACACAGATTTATATTTTGAATTATCTTTGCACTTAACAAAAAAAAAACTCAATTTAGTTATAGAGAAATGTTCCTTTAAGACAGTATCCAACTGATTTTGCTAACATCTAGGAATTTTGCACTTAAGTTCACAAATGAACATCAAACATGAGTCAGGCACTGGGGATACAATGGTGAGAAACATGCATAGCCTTCATCATCACTGAGCTTACACTGAGTGACTTTAAATGTTCTTTTAGGATGTGAAAGATTATGGCAGCTTCAAAAATTAAGCTAAGAAGCTCTCTATCATTTTCTATGACTTGAGTTTAAAGCACAAGATTTAGCTCTTATGATTTTTAATCATAAATCTGAGTGGGCTGGAGGCTTTTTATTTGTGAGTACAGAACTTTGGCATCTTTTTTCCAGTCCTGTCTGTAGTTATTGACTTAATTCAGTTTTCCACCTTTTTTGAGTTATGTTTTCCTTGAAAAGTGACTCTTTCATTTTCTATTAATATTTATTGGTGGTATAAAATTGTATAAAATATTTTAATAATTTTTAAACCTCCCTTTTATTAAATTACCAACCTTACTAGTGGCACTATTCCTTTTCTTGTTACACTTCCTGTAAGTCTTTGAATTTCACTGGTATTGCCAAAAACCAGCTTTATACTAGATTATGAGTACTTTATCAATTTGACCAATTTCCTTTTAAAACATTGTTCTCAAACTTTATCTTTACTAATTTCCTCTTCCTAATTTCAATTATACAATTTGTTCTTCGTTTCTAATATCTTCAAATAAATGCTTGGCCTATTTTTATTCTTTCTTATTTAAAATAATGTTCTCCTATAACTTGGTCTGTATCTTAAAATTTTAACATATAGCTTTTTTTCAATATCATTATGTTCTAGTAACTACAATTTCTCTTTCCTTTTAGACTCAAAGGTGATTTATAAAGGTACTTTAAAATTTAAAATACGAACAAAATAAAAGTTCCACTTTTGTTTTTTAGGGGTGCTATCCCTTAGCTAATTTTTAGCTTGTTCTATCATACTATCTTTCCTTGTGCAAATTTAGCCCATCCTTCTAGGTCTAACGTTTATGTCACCTCCTTTAAGAAGCATATCTTGTGTTCTCTCCCTTCTCTAAAATTTTATATACATCCCTTAAACATATAATGTTTATATATTCTCCGCCTTCAACTCCCATCCTCAGGCTATTTTATTCACGTCTATGAGATTTGCTGTTTAGCTCAGTTTTTGTGGATTTCCAAGATTCCACTCAATTTACCGAGCACCTACGCACCAGACATTTTATTAGGTACAAGGAAAAGCGTTAAATAGATATAATCACGGCCTCCAAGAAATTGAACCTAGTAAGAGACACGAATAAGTAGACATCCAAGTGAGCTTTAGGAGACTTGGTTTGGTAGTGAAGACAGTCTCATGTGTGTTAACAGCTTACAGCACTGTAAAATAAGAGACAGAAGCGAACAAATCCGTTTCAAACAGTTCAAAGGAGGAAAAAGAGAGGGAAAGGCGGTTTAGATACAGCTAAACCATAAATAGCCTGATAATCTAACCCTGTGATAATCCAAGTATAGCCACAGCACCTGCCTCAGAATCACTTACAAGGCTTGTGAGGAGTAAAAACGCAGATTCATACCTACTGAAATTAGAATGGAGAAACGGACATTTAAGTCTGCATTTTAAACACATTCCCCAGGTACTGAGGCCATTCAAAGTTTTAGAACAGAGCACAGCCAAGTTTCGCAGACCTTGTTCCTCAAGTACTCCCTCCTTCTAGCCGGAGGGTGGCCTGCAGAGTGTCCCTTCCCTTCCCACCGCCGAAGCTGTCCATCCAGTTTCTGAATGGCGGCCCACAGACCGCACGGCTTTACGAGAGAGGAACACAGCACCTACCCGCCAAACAGCCACACAGGGCTCGGAGGCCGGACCCGCAAAGGATTCGGGGAAAAACGCATCGAGCCAATCCGAAGAGCGAGAGCGGCCCTAGACTGGGGGGGCGGGGGGCGTTAGAAGGTGGGCGGGGCACAGAAAAAAATTTTTTTTTTCCTTGATTGACGTAAAACCTACCCAATGAAAATAGAACTGGTAAAGCTTCCGCCCTAATAGGCAGAACCATAGCGACATTTCAACCAATCCAGCTCAAAAATGTCTATGTTGTGGGAGGTCCCTGAGGCCGCTGAGGTCGTTCGTGTCTGTTGAACGGCTGTGGGAGTCTTGCTGCCTTGGGTAGGGGGTTAAAATCGTTCTTGAGAGGAACGTCTCTGTGCGAAGAGATAATGAGTTTAGCTCTGAGGTCGGTAATAAGGAGGCGGCAGTGCTCTCCACACCCCGGAGCGGGGCCCAGGGAGGGTGTGTGTGGAAGGGAGGACGTTTGGGGCCGAGGCGAGGCAGGGGATGTAGTTTGGGACGCGGGAAAGGAGCCTAGGGCAGCCTGCCCGAATCACTCACCCTCTGGGCTCTGATGCCCTGCAGGGAACGAGACCAGTGCATTTCTGCTAAGGAGGTTATTTCTGTCAGCGCGTAGGGCTTTGGACTGCCAGAAGGATGGGCTTAGTTGCGAGCGAGGTGGGAATGAAATATCGCGAGGCTTCTACTCTTGTTTCTCTGAGAGATCAGGTCGCGGACATCCCTTCATTCAATCCGTGTGCCTGGCCAGGGCCCCACCTCGGCTGCTCCGCTGCTAATGCAATCACCCACCTATAAATTTTGGAAATAACAAAAACTATTTCCTCTTCTCCCAGGGCCCTGCTTTACGGTGTAATTGGAGACCCATTTTAGTGACTTTTATTGGCAGTCTGTTTCTTGGTTTTCCTAAATTTCTTGCATTTTTTTACCTTTCAGTTCTAACCTCTAACCCTCTGTTGCCCTCTCCCACTATGTAGACGTTGTACCGTAAAACTATCCATACACTTACGACACTCCGAAAATATTCCATGTTCTGCTAAGAGATAATCATGGTACCCTTGGATAGGGTCAGGGGTGAGTCGGTTCTGGACTTGGCCTCCAGAAGTCTCAGGAAGGAAAAGACTGACCCCAGGAATACCCAAGTTTGTGTCAAGTCAGGTCTCATGAAAGGAAGATCTTCCTCAGCTTTGTTATACTGCACCTACTAGTCACTTCCTAGCTTTTTTTTTTTTTTTTTTTTTTGGAGCTTTCAGAGACCAAAACACTTTCAAATGCAACTAGATAGGTGTTTTAAGTACAGTCAACTGGTTTTGACATGTTAGTGTGTTACCGGATTGTGTTTCAAAACTTGTTATTCCAGTGTTGCGGCTCCATTTGAAAATTTGGAGCACATTTAGATGGGCAGCTCTTAAGGAAAACATTTCTGGCTTTAAAATAATTTTTGCTTTTTTTCTTTAAGCGTTTCCAGAGTTTATGAGAAGTTTAACCTCCGGTTTACATGTTAAATGAGACAGGACTCATCACATTTTTATATAGAATGAAGCACAAACATTATATATTGGCATCTAATATTTGTCATATGTTTAGACTCATTAATATTTTCGATGATTTGTTAATATCAATGGAGGAAATGACACATAAATTGCCAAACTGTTAAAAACGTGTAATCTAAAAACATTTTGAACCAACAGTGCTAAAATACTGTATAAGTTAATTCACTTGTTTTTTTTTGTAATTTTATGAACATAATTATCAGAACTATCAACAGTAAACCGATATATAGTGATTGTCAGTTATGAATTTTGGTTTCATTTGGAGATTTTTTTTTTTATTCTTTAACATTCTTGTAGGATAACGTTTTTGTTTTTTTGGTTGGAGTTGGTTGGAGTTTCAGACATAAAAGTAGTGTTGCTTATTCACAGTTCTTGTTTCTTCCACAGTAACATTAGTGGGAATAAATAAAAAGCTGGGAAAAAGAAAAGTTTGGTCCTCATTTCTTTTAATAATCTGTAACACTCTTTAGTTTTGCAAAGTTCAGATTTATAGCAATTTAGACTATGGAATAAACAGGTCATTGACTCATAAAGGGAAAGTTTCCCTATCTTTCTCCAAAGTACTTTCTTTTTTGAAATTTAGAAGATAATTATTGGCTAATTTCTGTTAGTAAAGAGAATTAAAGTGGACTAAGGGCTTTTTCTTTCCATTTCATAGAAGTGAGCTTGTAGTGGACAAAACAAAGAGGAAAAAAAGAAGAGAACTGTCTGAGGAACAGAAACAAGAAATTAAAGATGCTTTTGAACTATTTGATACAGACAAAGATGAAGCAATAGATTATCATGAATTAAAGGTAATGGTATACTTTAAAATATTTGTTTCTGTGTTAAAATGATTTGCATTTTTACAGTTGCTTTACATTACATTTCTAAGTAATTATTTTAACTAAATTGGTTTTGGAACTATGAAGGCATTTTAAGCATTCATAGTTAGATGCTGTAATAAAACTGAAGAGAACTCCTAACATAGTTTTTAGAAAATCTTTTTCACATGAGAAAACGAATAGTATTTTAAATGTAAAAATACATTCCCAGGGAAGGTGCTTATTTTTCACTGACATAATTAAAGGATTTCAAACTGGAATTTATTCTTACCATATTCTTTTCACTGTTTTTTGTTTTTGTTTTTGTTTTTGTTTCTTGGTGACTCATACTGTTTTCAGACTGTGGGAGTGTTGTCTTTTAATCTTATAATTTGGATTTGTTAGTAACATAGTCTCAATCCACTTTCTCTGGTGCAAACAACTTCAGTGCTGTTTGATGTTGACACATGCTAATAGGTAAAAATGTCAACTTTAAGACCTAGAATGTCAAAGTGTAGGGAGAGATTTGTAAATTATTATTTGTCAAGGTATAAGGAGAGATTTGGGTTTAGAGTAGAATGGGACTTACTTTCAGCACAGTGGGAAAGATAGTATTTTGAGATTTTTAATGGCCTTAATGGATAGGTGAATGTAAATGTTTATTTGGTAGTTTTAATTTTTGTAATTTCGTAAGGGATTTTTAAGCATTAGAATTCCAAGTAGGGATAGGAACTATGCAGTGACAGGATAGAATGTATAAAAGCAGTTAATAGGCCTGCTAAGTCTAGCTTTCTCAATCTTGCAGTCCTCTTTGGCTCTCTTTTCCCACTGGTTTTTTTTTTTTTTTTTTGGTTACCCAGATTTGATCTTCCTTTATAATGTCTGTTCCATTTGTAACCATTGACTGTCTTGGTTTGGGACCTTGTTTCATACCTGGAGCTTCCTAAATGATTTCTTACTAGTTCACCTTGTACACTACCACTGAATTTGGATAGTTTAAAAATTCTTTCACCATTGCTCATAAATTGTTCATTGCTCATAAACCATAACTCCTCATTGTATACTACTTAAAGTTCAGATTCCTTTGCTTTCTACTGAATGTTCTCTACACTTTTGCCACCAACTACTTTTTTCATTTGCTAACTGCTTTCTTCCTCCTGAATTCTTCTAATTAAGGTGGAATTCACCTCCTAATTCAGGTGAGCAGTTTACCTCACCTGAACTTTTCTAATTCAGGTGAGGTAAACTGCTCTGTTCATTGTCCTTTGAACCTATTCATTTCAGTGTTTCTTTTAATACCAGTCATCCTTCCCAAATACCCTACTGCTCCTCTTCATCTATCCTTCAAGGAACAGTTTGAATCTTTCCAAATAAGACTTCTCTAGTCAGTAATATGTCTCCTTCCTTATTACTAGTAACAAAATCTCTTTTTTCTCTAAACTCAGGGTCCTTAGCCCTATCATTTACCTGGTAACTAATCATGGAGAGACTGATGATAATTCTTATTTTAATGTTTTATCTCTTCTATCATGTAACTGTTTAATGTTTATGCCACGCCTTTTTCTCATTTTGATTGTTAATCCCTTCAGAACAAATAACAATCAAATTATCTTTGCAATAAGTTAGTGCATTTTATATAGTAAAATCTGTAAACACTTGTTGGTTACTTTGTCATATAAAAAATGCAATTTATAAATGAAAAAACTTACGCATACTTAATTTCAGTAGTGAAGAACAATTACACTATCACTGCTATTTTAAAGAGGTAAAACATGCAAAAAAGTTATATTTTATTAATGTGTTGTCATCTCTTAAGATGTAAAAACTTAATAATTAGAAATTCTTTGTAAAGAGTGCTTTATAATTTGCTTTTCCTTTTTAATCCAAAAGGTGGCAATGAGAGCCTTGGGGTTTGATGTAAAAAAAGCTGATGTACTGAAGATTCTTAAAGATTATGACAGAGAAGCCACAGGGAAAATCACCTTTGAAGATTTTAATGAAGTTGGTGTGTATTTTAATAGTCTTTGTAATCAGCAACTGTTAGGAAATTGTCTGATTAATATCACTTTTTAAGTTTTAAATTCTCTAGGTTATGGAATTTTCTTATAGAACACTGGTGTATAATGTGACTCTTACTCAGTTTTGTTTTGTTGGCTTTTTTTTCAAAGAAAAAATATGGCTTTGCTCTGAGATTTATAGTTTTGTCTTTTGTTTTGTTGTGAAGATTCTAACCAAGGAACTATTGTGTAGCTTTTTATAGAAAGATGCTTTTCCAAGTTGTTTGTATTTATATTATGTGATAAAACTTGAAGGGTGATCAAAAAATTATTTTTGCTTAATAAAACAGAAAATTTGATATCCTGCTGTTTGGAAAATGTTTCCCAAGACCTTTCTGGTATGTGATTTTTGTTGGCTAAGTGGGAGAAGAGGGAACTGGTAGTAGCTGGTATCTTTGGCTGTAGATGAAATGCACGACTTCAGGTTGACAAAGTTTATGAGAGGCTACATCCTCTGGATGACCTTGATCTCAGTGGATAAAGTCATCTGTTTAGACGGTAGTAGCAAAGGAGGCAGTGGGCATACTGGAAGCAGGAGAAAACATCCTAGTACCACCAACTGAGGATAATGTGTCATAGGCTTAATATGGCTAAATTTTTTTATAGTTGATTTTAGTGAATTATTTATAGCGTATAAAGACCAGGCTTTTTCAAAATAGAAGAGTCCGGAAGGCAAGGACGTTGCTATTATAACTTAAATGTATTGTCTAGAATATTATCTACAAAATATGTAAATATTCAGGTTTATTTCTGTTTTTTTTTTCTCTAAACCAATGGGTCACGATATAAGCACATCATATAAGTATTTTAAGATATTTAAAAAATTTGGAAACAAATTCTGCTATATACACAAACCCCTTATTTTAAATATTCATCAAGAAGCAATAGGGGAAGCAAAAAGAAATGGCAATTAGTAGACGCAGAGAAAATTTAGATTCATGTCATTAGTCAATTTTTTAAATCCAAAAGCTCAAGTCATAAGCTGTTGAGATGGAAAATAAATGATGAACCTAAGAGAAAAAAAACACAGCACAGAAGATCCTCAACTTATGAACTAATATATGACTGTTTAGAGAGGCAGCTTGTCCATTGGGGACATTTTCCTTTTTTCCTCTAATTTGTAGAATTAATTATTTGAGGAAAGGGAGAGAGCCACCTTTTGTTCTCCCAGAATGGACACTCTCCTGAAGTTTATGATCGTAGTATTCCTAGTTTTACCTTAGATTGTTTATTTGTAGAAACAAGGTGTTGGTATATAGTGGAAATGGTACTATTAGGAAGGAGCTATAATCCAGGTATGTTTAGTACAGTGTAGTGGTTTAGCACTTGGAACCAGATTCCCTTGGTTCATACCTTGGTTTTGCCACTTTACAGCTCTGGAACTTGGTCTTTTTAATACCCCGAGCCTCATTTTCAGCTATAAAGTGGGGATCATTGTATTCTCTCATGAGATTCTTCTAAGGATTAAGTTAATGATATGTGAAGTACCTAGAAAAGGGCCTAGCATGTTGTAAGTGCTACTAAGCATTTGCTATTATTATTACTTTAAAAAATTGTCTTTGTTTCAGGGGCTCGAAATAATCATATATGCATCACTGGGACATAAAATAGACTTTGTGTATATTTTTTATTGACTTTTTTTCATAAAGGCTATTGTAAGCACTGTATCATCACTAATAATTTTACAAAATATGTTATTTCACCTTAAATGAACACAATTTAAAAATTGTGATTTTTATTGGCAGTTGGGACCAGAATCCCATGCCACCTCCACTTTTTCCTGACACCCCATCTGTTCTATGTTATTAACAGAGCAGAAATACTGGGTTCCTTCTAGAATAAATAGATGTGGCTAAACTTCAGCTTTGACACTCAAAGATTAACCTTTTGACAGGGTCAACATGTATCTTAGCTATCTTAAGGCTACCTATGGAGAGTACCAGGTGTCAAATAAAAATGTATTACTGTTTGGGAATCATTCAAGAACTATGTATTCCCCCTTTTGTTGATTATTTTTAACTAATCACTGACCACAGATTAATATGTTTTATACTTTGGGACAAATAATTCTAAATCATAACATATGAGTCCTAGTTTTATCAACTACCCAAGGACACTGTTCCACAGATATATCTGGATGAAGTTTGGCAGTTAACTATTATAGACTCTTCCTAGTACTGGAAAAAAGCTTTAAAATATATTTAATGTAAGTTTAGAGTCAAGACAGCCTGAGGCTAGTGAGTAACATAGATATTTTAGGAATTAGTGTCTTTAAGACTAACATAAGTCAAACGTTTGTACACTATTTTTGACATGTACTACTTATTATTGCTGATTGAGATTATAATACTGTATTATTGTTGTCTTCATTTTGCTTATTTAACACTGAATTTTTTGGTATTAGGTACTGTACTGGGGTTGGGAAGAAGACTTAATTAAAAGTTACTAAAAGGTTCTTCTTTCAGGGAGTTTACAATGTAAATATAGGTGACAACAGGCTATAGTACTATGTGGTAAATTGTAATTTTGTCTAGGACAGAAGTCAGCAACTATAGCCTTTGGACCAAATTCAGCTGCTGCTTGTACACCACCACACCCCTTCTTTTATGCAGTTTTTGTGCTACTATGGCAGAGTGAGTAGTTAGAGACTTTATGGCCCTCTACAAAGCCTAAAATATTCACTATTGGCCTTTTACAGGAAAGATTTGTTAATCCCTGATCTAGAGGAATTGAAGACTTTGCAGAGGAGATTTTAAATTTAGGCCTTTGGAAATGTGAGTAGGATTTCATTCCAAGATTGCCAGGAAGAGTAGAGAAAAAGCATTCTAGGCTTAGAAAGCAGCAACAACAAAGAATGGTACTAGACGGATAGCATGTTTGGGAAACTAGGTAGTGTTCTGGGCTAGACACAGGGAAATGACTGGAAACGTAGGATTGGGCCAGATTGGTAAAGTCTTGCAAAACATGAAGATTTTGAATTCTAGTCAGCAGAGATCATTCACAATTTTTAAGGGAAGGGGATATGATATGTTTGAGAAAGAAAACTGATGAGAGTATTATTGATGATGAGTTGGAAGGAAGAGAGACTGCAGACAGAAAATACTATTTTTTTCGCTGAGGATGGCGAGGGTGAAAAGAAAATACATTTAAGAATAAAAAAGAGGCTGGGCTTGGTGGCTCATGCCTGTAATCCCAGCACTTTGGGAGGTCAAGGCGGGAGGATTGCTCACTCACAGGAGTTTGAGACCAGCTGGGGCAACAAAGTGAGATCCTGTCTCTACAAAAAATTTTTAAAAAATTAGCCAGACGTGATGGCACATGCCTGTAGTCCCAGCTACTTTGGAGGTTGAGGTGGGAAGACTGCTTGAGCCCAGGAGTTGAGGCTGCAGTAAGCTGGGATCACGCCATTGCACTCCAGTCTGGGCAATACAGCGAGACCTTGTTTTAAAACAATAAATAAATTAGAAAAACAACAGTATTCTCAGTACTATAGGACCTGATTAAGTTTGTGGGACTGAAAATGATTTATGCTTTTCAAATATGGAATCTAGCTGTAAATGTTGCTGTTACCTTTTGGTGGGGGTAGGGGAGGCAGCTGCAGTTACCATGGTGGTAGTGGAATGAGTTTGGAGTCCAACATGTCTAACTGGTATGTTTGGATAGAAATTTCCGAAAGACATTGAGAAATATAGTTAAAGCTGTATTTCTAGCGTTACCTATAATAATTTTTAATTTACTTTTGATGTGATGTTTTTGGATTTGCCGTATTCTTAAGTGATTTTTACACATTAAAGGTCTAAGAAAGTATTTTGATGAAGTACATTTCTGATAGTATGTGTAATTAAATCATTTGAAAATACAGTTGCATGGACAGAAATTTGGAGTTTTGTGAAATAAATGAAACCCACCTTAACTGCCTCTATATCAGTTTACTATTTTTTTTGTTGAAAATAAATATATTCCTTATAATTAAATTCTACTTTGTGGAACAAGAATAGAACCTGAAGGCATGGAGGAGAGTCATTATAAAGTTATATATTAGGTAATGTTTTTGCTGTCCAAAATTATGAGCATTTATAATTCCCAAGAAAATCTGCATTTTAAGGAAGAATATTGATAAAAGAATATATAGACACATAGCTCTGAAATAACTAACACAATTAAAGTACCAGTGGGATAAGAATTTATACATCTTGGAGCCCCATCTGTTCCCCAATCACCCTGTTGCTTCTTTAAGTACATTAATACTTTCAGCAAGCTGCTTTTTTGGTTCACCTGTCATGTAAATTATTTAATTGGTGAAGAAAATTTCTTAACACTTTT
Organism: Pan troglodytes; assembly: GCF_028858775.2. Lineage (NCBI taxonomy): Eukaryota > Metazoa > Chordata > Mammalia > Primates > Hominidae > Pan > Pan troglodytes. Next base: position 25,751,290 of record NC_072402.2, read on the forward strand.
TTTCCTTGTCCTGCTTTTTTGTTGGGACTAAATTCAAAATAAGTTGAGTATGTGCCATAGAGTTAAGTGTGGTATTTTATTTTGGTGTTATGGCTGTAGATATGCCAGCTCCTTTTTGACTGAATATTTATGAGCTTTGATGATTTGCATACTTACAGTAATATACTTCAATTAGTTACTTGGAAGCCTTTTTGGATAAAATTAATGGATAAAAGGAAACTATTGAAAATATGTGTAGATGATATAGTAGTCATTTGAACAGGTGATAATTGAACCAAATACGGGTGAAACAGCAGCAAAACAACAGCTTGTTGGAGACTTCGATTGTATTTTTTTCATTCTGGGTTCCTTAAACATTCCAGTATTTTCCAATCTATAAGCAGTTGCTTTTTTTTTTTTTTTTTTTTTTAATGATTCTGTAACCTTCAACAGGACCGAGTTATTTTTAATAGCATAGTAAAGGCCATAAATACCTTTTCCTGTAGTGGCAGATAGTGTATATAATTACTTCAGAGATACTTATTTAGATATTGTTAGAATTTTATTTAGTAACTTAACAATTTTTATGCCATAGATTTTTATTTTAATTTTTATTGTGGCTATTGATTAAAGACTGCTAAAATTGAAAATACTTAAGCTTATTACTATGTTATTACATATGATTATATTTAGTGTATTAAAATACACAATTACCATTGAGGTTTGAAACTACATTTATTTTTAGTTAGTTGTCTGAGAGTGATTTATCCAAACAAAATGGGTAAGCTTTAAGGAGACCTTCTTTGCAGAGGTTTTTTTTGGGTGGGCTTTCCTGCTATAGTCAGATTTGATCCTATTTACTACTTTGTAAATTTTGGAAAACCAAGAGGTTCTTCTAATCACGAAGGTATTAGTGGAATTTTCAAATGCTGTCTGAGATTGTGCCTGTGTCTGCGATGGCAGTATCTTTTGTCTCTTGCAGTTTTTCTTGTTTTGAAGTTGGATTAAATTTGAGGAAGAATCAGTGTTAGTATGATGTTTAGTCAGCAAGCAGCTTTTATTTAGTTAGCTCCAATTATTTTGTTGGTATGTCTCTCCACAAGTAGATGACACACTCCTTGTGTGCTTGATGTCAGTGGGGCCTAGTACAATTCTTGATAATAGTAGATCTTAAATAAATATGGTATAAATGTAGTCCTTTTTATTTTGCCTCTGTGTGATATAGTTTTGCTTACTTTTATAATAAGACAAGTTGCTCATAATAAAAAAGGTTAACATTTAAAATATGGATTTGATTTTTCTAACTTCAGGTTTATCTCGGGGTTTGGGGATCTCATTTGACATTTTATTATCAGACTAAAAGTTGACAGTCACAGCTTTAATTCTCATCTAATATTTAGTTGATTTCACAAATGAATGCCTTTGTGATTATGCAGGTTTATTAAAATATATATGTTTTTAAACTGTAGTGACAGACTGGATATTGGAAAGAGATCCCCATGAAGAAATACTCAAGGCATTTAAACTATTTGATGATGATGATTCAGGTAAAATAAGCTTGAGGAATTTGCGACGTGTTGCTAGAGAATTGGGTGAAAACATGAGTGATGAAGAACTTCGAGCTATGATAGAAGAATTTGACAAAGATGGTGATGGAGAAAGTAAGTTTTAAGTGAAATGTATTTTCCAAGTTTTCCTGATGCTACACATGTAATACATTTTTCTAAAACCAAATGACTTGCAAGACTTTTTTGTAAACTTAACCGCTTCTTGTAATGGACCTTCTGTCTAAATAATTCACATGTTCACTTTGGAATGAAGCAGATCTCTAAAACCAATTATACTTCAAGAAGGTCCTTCACTGTTCTCTGAAGGTGAAACCACCAAAATTTCAGCCTTTCAATATAATTTCAGTCTTTAATGGCTTCTCCCTCAACCTACATGCTAAGTTCTAAGTTCTATTGATTTTTCCCTTCAAATGTTTTGAATCTGTTTTTATCTTTGTCCATTGTGGCTGTCCTAGTTCAGGCCCTAATTTCTAGTTAGGAATGTTATAATGGCCTCATTTATTCTTGCCTTGGCTGCCTACTGGGTGCAGTGTCCTGCGTGTTGACTGGTGCTACACAATGAAAAAGGCAGATGTGGTTCTTGCTTTCACTTTGCAGTCTCTTGTAGTGTCCTAATTGCCCTTTAGGCATATAAAAGTCTCTAATCTCTTCTTCAGTCTCTTGGTATCATTCTTTTCCTAAAATATACATTTGATAATGCCATTTCTGTGTTTAGACACTTGAAACGATTCTTCAGTGCCTACAGAGTAAAGTTCAAAGCCTTCTATGATCTATCCCACCTTTCTTCTTTAACCCTCACCTCCTGTATGTACACATTTTGTCAACATATGCTATCCTGAAAACACATTTTTATGCTATTCGTTTCATCGTGCTGTTTCTTAATCTTAGAATGCTCTAATTGTTAATTTCTGCCTGCTAAAATGTGATTCATTCTCTCAGGTAAATATTAAACACCATCTTTTTCCCAAAAGCTTCCCATAACGCTCTATGAATCATGAGACTTCCATTGAAGGCCTATAGCATTTAGAGAAACAAATTATTTTGATACTTTCATACACTTAATATGGAATCTTTTGGCTGGAAACTAAGTTTTGTTGAGATAAAAAACCACTTTATTTGTATGTTAAACTGCTAAAGATTAGACCTTGTTGTCTTTTTTGTGGACTTTAGTGTTCTTCTCTCTTTGTGACTTTTTCATGCTTTTCAGTATCTAAGAGCAATGAAATTTAAAAAATATTCGGTATATAGAATAATAAACATGGTGAATGTGAAGTTAAAGGTAAATAAGATGTACTACAAGATAGACATAAAGCTGTGGTAATGATACAGAAAGAGTCACTTCCCCCCGCCCCCTCAAAAGCATATATAAAATAAAACACAGCACATCTTTTGGAAAAAATGAAAGGAACGTTTTGAAAAGCCAGAATGGATAATCTTTTAAATAATGATGATGTTTGTTAACATTTATTTAGCAGTTACTATATTGGATATTAGCATTAATTATGTCACTTAATTTCCATAATAACTTGTAAAGTAGATATAGTATTATACCTATACATGTGTATAATAGATGCATATATAGAGATGAGGAAGCTAAAGCTTTGAGAGATTATTAATCTGCCCCAGGTTATCACAAAGCTAATACTGTACATGGTAGAGCCAGAACTCAAAATCAAATCTCCAAAATGGCAAAGAATGTGCTTTTAAACGTAATATTGTATTGCCTCTCAGGCTATGAAGTAAAATATTAACTAGACTTCTATGTTTATGGAGTTTTAAAAATTACATGCTATTATAGGAAGCAGTGTATTAGCAACATACTCAGTTGGAACTTCCAATTCTAAGATTTGCTTTTCCCCTTCAAAGCCAGATGGTCTCTAAGGTACTTAATCTACTTAGTTCTGTAAAGTTCTTATTGTTAGCAACTTGTAATAAGATTTGCTCTATGAAATGGTTGATGTATGAAAAATTTTGTTAAAGAAGGCAATATAAAAGGAAACAAAGTATCATATTTTCTTGATTCAATAAATGTTTTACCAAAGCTTATTTTAAGCTAGGCATTGTGGTAGATTTATTAGATATAGGAACTTGATATAAGATATTGTTAATAGAGAAGGTTATAAAATCAAATGTACAGAGGTATAGAAGATTGTCTTTTAATTGTCTACAAGACAATTAAAGTAGCTAGTTTAATTTCCTGAGCCACTTTCTAATTTTTACTTTCTTGGGTTTAAGTAGTGTGTTTTTAGGTATGAATCATGGAATTCAGTTGTCCCTTGATAAGCACAGGGGATTGGTTCCAAGTCACTTAAGGATGCCAGAATCTATGGTGCTCAAGTCCCTTGTATAAAATGGCATAGTATTTTCATATAACTTTCACATATCCTCTTGTATACATTAAATCATCTCTAGATTACTTATAATACCTAATACAATGTAAATGCTATGTAAATTGTTGTTATACTTTATTTGTATTATTTTTTATTGTGTTATTTTCCCAAATATTTTTCATCTGCAGTTGGTTGAATCTGCAGATGTGAGGAACCTGTGGTTACAGAAGGCTGACTGTATTTTAAATACTTTTGAAATGCTATTATAGTTTAAAGTTTTTGTATATAAACAATATAAAAATTAAGTGTTTTGTGGTTTTCAAACTTCTATGTGAAACTTAAAATTTGCAGTTTGAGTATTGAAATTTTACAGATCAAGAAAAAGTTCTAGATCTTAAGTAACAAGTACTTTTTGGATTTTGAATTTTTTAATCATGGATGTATTACACTGTTAAAATGATTTGTAATCAAATCATTCTAAGGCTGTTTTATGTTTTTTCTCTTAATACAGTTCTTAAGAACATACTCTTGCTTCCTATTTGGTCTAGATGCCTCAGTCTAAATCGGGAGTTCTTCAGTGAAGGTGCACACTGGCTAAACTGATTAATAATTTTATATATTTGAACTGTATTTATTGGAAAGAGAGAATCGATCATAGCTTTCCTAAGATATTCAGACATGGCTATTTAACTGCAAAGGTTAAAGATCACTACATCAATTTGTAAGATTCTTGAAAGTAGTTTGGAGTATTACAGATTTTGTATTACGTTCTTACCATGTCTGTCATAGTGTTTTGTAGATGTTAAATACTGATTGCATGGATTCATAGTTCCCTGTCAGCTTCTGGAAGGTGCATTTTTCCTAACTCATAGCTTATTTCTGTGAGGCATACACTATTCTTTCTTTGACTGTATTTCTGATGGTATTCTCCCACCCCAGCTCTCTTTCTATTTCCTTTCCAAATTCTGTATTTTTATTTTAGAGCCCAAGTAATGATTTACCTTTACCTAAATTTTTCTTGTTAGTAATAATTTTTACCATTGTGAAGGATTTTTTTTCAACACTGATTTGGTCTTTATTTTAATAATAAATAGTATTTTGTGTTATAAAACATTTGTTCTGTTTCAAGTATAAAAACTGACTAACATAGTTATCAAAACCGGTTTTCTATGTGGTTTCTAGAACCAGTGCAGTATATATTCTTTTCATTCCCTATGACCATGTTTTATCTCCTCAACATTTTTTAATTGGTTAATTTTTTCTGTTCATTATGAATATTCTCAAACATAGAGAAAAATTGTCAGACTAGTACAATGAACACCATTGTACCTTCTGCCTAGATTCAGTAATTAGTATTTTACCGCATTTGCTTTACCTGTCGTGTGTATATTTTTTTCTCAATCATTTGAAAATAAATTTCATATATCAAGAACTCAGTCTTTAGGCCAGGCACCATGGCCCATGCCTGTAATCCCAGCACTTTGGGAGGCTGAGGCAGGTGGATTGCTTGAGCCCAGAAGTTCAAGACCAGCCTTGGCAACATGGTGAAACCTAATCTCTACCAAAAATACAATGATTAGCCAGTCTCATAACCCGGTCTCTAAATTAATTAATTAATTAATTAAATTTTAATAATAAAACTAAAACTTGATCCTTTAATATTTTAGCATATCCATCTACTAAGAACAAGGATATATCTTTCATAAAGCTATGATACCAATGTTACACTTAAGAAAGTTAACAATAATTTTATAATATCATATAATATCTTTCTCATTTCAGTTTTAATGTATTCCAGAATAGGAAGCCTGGTGTCTGTTTTGATATATTACGCAACACGTTGTGGTGTTGACATTCACTAGCCACTTAAAAATGTTTGATTCAATGGAGTATTTTCATATAATACCTTCTATGGTAAATAAGAGTTAAACAATCTAAAACATCATCTCATAGTTCAGTGTTTTCAGATGAAGGAAATGAGATGCAGAGCTGTTCTGTGCAGAGCTGTGACTAGAGACCAGGTCTTAAGTCTCAGTGTAGTTTTCTTTTGGCATTATCAAATTATCATTCATAACTTATGCATTGTTTAGGTATGTATTAAGTCTTAGGGCTAAATGCTAAATACTTACCGGAAGTATCTTCTGAACATTTTTCTTAATTGATACGTGCGCATATGTTGGGTTTTCAAAATTATATTCTATAAGATTATCTGATTTCTTATTTCTAGGTTGCTGTCTTAAACATTATGTTTTATAAATTGGAGATTCTTACTATATTTATAATTTTGGCAAACTAAAAATTAGTCCTTATCCATGATTATTTTCTGCATTTACATCTATATAGTTACTGGATTACCTTGGTGATTAAGATTACATCTGTAATCTTTTCAAATTGCCATTTTTATTGATACCTTTGAGGTATGGTGACCTGGTTTTAATTATTCTTTAACATAGGCTTTTAAGTATATAAAAGTTCAAAAAATAATAATTTAACTTCTTTTTATAATTTTATTATATTTTCATTCTTTAGAAATCTAATTTACATGCATGATATGTTCAAGCTTACTTGTAAAGGAAGGATTTGCTAAATGAACTAGTAGAATAAAGATTATAAAGAGGGTTGTTTAAAGAACCTTGAAATGTCAAGCATTTAAAATGTTTTAGCAAGTATGTACAAATATGACTGTGATTGACTTTTTTGGTAACATTATCTTTTCCCCAGTTAATATTATAGAATACTAATTTATAATGTTTATCACATTATATGTATTTTTGCATTCAAGAAGTTACATTTAATAAACATGTTCCACTTCCTAACAAAGAAGTAAAAGCAAAAAGCCATGTCTTAATGTAATCATTTTGCATAATGTAAAATTTTTTAAATACTTAGTGTAAAATGGTAGTCGTGGATTCTGAAAAAATAAAATGTTTATATTTCTAACTATTTCATTTTCTTTCTTACCACAGTAAACCAAGAGGAGTTCATTGCTATTATGACTGGTGACATTTAAAGAATTACAAGGATAAACACTAAGAATGTTGCAGTTACCATCTTATATTCTATTTTTGTGCCTGGAGCCATGTGAAAAAAACCAACTTAGTTCCTTTATCCTAAAGGACCAAAAATAAGCATCTTATATATCTGTATTTTACTACTGTTAAGTTTCTTTGTATGAACTGTGTTGTTAGTACTCAGATAGTTTAGCTTTGTATTTATAATAGAGCTTTTATATAAAGTTTTAAAAATTGAATATGTGATATGTGTTCTTTGAAGGTTTTTTAATTTAACATTTATAGTCACTTTTTAGTGCACACATTTTCCAGACTTTCGTTAATAAAATATTTATTTTATTAGAATTTTAAAGTTTGGTAAATTTGTTTTTATTCCTAGTATCTGTTAACCCTCAAGAGTGGATTTCTTAAATCTTCCCTTTATAATTTTACTAGTTTCTGAAACAAAAATTGAAATACAAATAGCAATAGAGTGGCACATTTTTCCATTACCTAACATTTCATCAATTTTGACATTCTATATTTTAATACAAGCTGACTCAATATAAGCCTAATTCCTTTTTTAAGAGTCCTGTCTTTGAGTTTAGAGGGAATAAGTATTGTGCAGATAGACCCATTTATCCTTGTGTATTATGTTTCTTAACTTGGTATCAATGTAAGTATGAAAGTTAATTTTCTTCTGAATATTTCCTTCTTAAACAAATTGAATGAATACAATTTGAATTTTCTAACTTCTTGACTGAGAGATTTAAATTTTGGAATTTTGATTTGTTAAGGTAATTATCACTCAATTACATGTCACAGTGATGAAAATAGAAAACTAAGCCACAGAAATAATTTAAGTCTATGTTTTACCTATATGAAGGAACAGTCTGTGATTCACCAGGAAATAGTAGAGACAGAGTTTCCAAGTATTGGTGGGCTCTTCTGCCTTGTAGAAGTGTATGTTAGGGGGAAACAAGTGCTTATGGAGATCGATCATAGAAAAAAATAGTACCTATATGGATCCTTCACTCATAATCTAGTACTCGGTGTTATGGGCTCTCCCAGGAACGGAATTGAGTTGTCTATTTCAGCAATCTTTCTTTAGAATTCTTGTTTTAAATTTTTAAGTTTAAAGTATAGTATCATTTGAGGCACTTTAAATGTTGTGAGCCTTTTAAGAGTATTACATTAAGGGTTGTCCACTAGAAATTTAACACAAAATCAGTAGGGAATACTATAGCAGTAGTGACATTTCAAACAGTTATCTAGGAAGCAAGTATATATTAGGTCATTCTTGTACTGCTACGAAGAAATACCCAAGACTGCATATTTTATAAAGAAAAGAAGCTTAATTGGCTTACGGTTCTGCAGGCTTTACAGGAAGCATGGTGCTTCTGCTTTTGGGGAGGCCTCAGGAAGCTTACAGTCATGGTAGAAGGCTAAGGGGGAGCAGGCACATCACATGGTGAAACCCAGAGTGAGCAAGTGAGAGAAATGCCAAGTACTTTGAAACCACCAGATCTCATGAGAACTCACTATTGTGAGGACATCTAATCACCTCCCACCAGACCTCACCTCCAGTACTGGGGATTACAATTCAACATGATATTTGAGTGGGGACAGATATACAAACTATATCAGCAAGTTAACTAGAGTAAAACTTAATTTTGAATACAAATTCAATGGCCACAGTCATAATATTCAGGGCAATAGACCTTGAAATTAAAAAATTTTTATCGCACACTGATGAGTTCCCTCTGTCTTGATCATGAAATATATTGATTTCCAGGAAAGTGAAAAATAAAACAGTAAAAGTAAATCTAGTTTTGTGAGTCTTCTGTGACTTTATTGGAACAGTGAAGCTACTTTTTGCCACTTTACGGATATATTGTCTTTTTTCTTTCTTTCTTTCTTTTTTTGTTTGGGTCAGAATCTCATTCTGTCACCCAGGTTGGAGTGCCGTGGCATGATCTCGGCTCACTGCAACCTCCGCCTCCTGGGTTCAAGCGATTCTCCTGCCTCAGCCTCCCAGGTAGCTGGGATTACAGGCGCCTGCCACCATGCCCAGCTAATTTTTGTATTTTTAGTAGAGGTCGGGTTTCACCATGTTGGCCAGGCTGATCTTGAACTCTTGACCTCAGGTGATCCGCCCACCTCGGCCTCCCAAAGTGCTGGGATTACAGGCATGAGTCACCCCGCCTGGCCTTCTTTTTTCTTAATATACATAGTTTCTTGGGATACTAACACATTTGTTTCTTCTCTTACTGTGGGTTAGAGAAGAGTGCTCATCTGGGCTCTTCATGTTTGTGGAAGACTTGCCTTACAGTAGGATATGAATTATTGTTGTTTCTTCTAGTATTCATAATCAGTAACTGTAGAGTGGAAAGGAAAAAATACTGGCTAGTGGAGGTGGCTGTATGAAGAAAAGAGTGATTTTTTTTGTAAAAAGAGGGAGGTAAGATATTCGTCATATTTATCCTTATAATCCTACTTACCATGCAGTGGCATTTCATGATGTGAGAAAGTTATGTTACCTACTAAACTTGCTTAGTGCATTGTTACTCTGGTTTCCTGGTGAGCTTTGATGCTAGTCACTGGAAGTAAAATCTCTTAGGGATTTAATAGCGATGTGTTTTTTAAAGATTGTTTACAATGTTCTGATGACCAATGTGAAAAAGAAAAAATAATTTAAAAAACCACAATATGTAACATATTACAATTTTAACAGTGTAATATAAGGAATAGGTTACAATGGAGAACCAAAACAAAAGCAGAAAGGACACATAACTTCAGGTGGCAGCTACCACCCCTAGGCCTAGGGGACCGAGCTAGAGGTTGTGGTTACTAGACACTTTGGGGAGAGCTTCAGCAGAGCAGGGACTCAGACATTTGGGGAGGGGCCACTGGTAAGTGGTGGTAGTATAGATAGGGAATGATGAGGCTGGTACGGGGAATGCTGAGAAAAAGCTGGAGACAAACCAAGTGTCGCTACTGGAATGAAGAGCTGTTGCTCTGGGAATGCTGGCAGGAATTACAAACAAGCAGGAAACAGCAAGATTCTTTCCCTCTCCTGCCTTTATGTCTTTATCTTCTAGTCCTGCTATTAGTGGAGCCTAACAAAAATTCAGGTGGCAAAGGAGAAATGTAGTTTTCACAGTCCCAGCCCTAGTATTACACAGTTTGAGTGTAGAATAGTGGTTTGGAGTTGTGGGGAAAAAAGTAGTTCAATAACTAGCACAGCTGATTATGTATTTTATTATCTGAACCAGGTTACTTTTGAGAATGAAGGAGCTAGAGGGTAGGGGGGAGCTATTATTTAAGCTGGGATAACAGATGTAAATCAGAACTGTCCTAGGCAAATCATAAGATTGATCTCTGGGAATAGTAACCACTGTTATTTTAGAGAAGTTACATATTTTAATCTTAATAACCTTTTGGGGTAGATACTGTAGGATTGTCTTTTACAAACATTTGGAGGGTTTAAATAACATGTTGGAGGTAACAGGTTGTAACTGAATTGGAATATGATCCCCAGCTGTTTTACTCTAGAGCCCACTCATAACTGATGCTATCTTCTTAACAATGACTTTTACGTACTCCCTCAAGATGTAATACATCAGACCTTTAAAACCACGAAACATGAAAGAGAATTTGAGCTTCAGAAGCTCAGCTGAAAAACATTCATGAAACATGTTTGTTTAAGTTAGCATGGCATTATATTATGTGCTATTCCATGTAAGTTAGTGTTTTGTGTCAGACCTCTGGTAGCTTATAATCTTAGATAACTATATAGTCATGGAGACAACACATTGAAAGAGTAGATCAGTTTGGAAAATAAATACATTAAAAATAGTGTTAAGCAAATACTTATTGAGAAAGTACACATTATTGAGTAGTGAAGACTTGTAAAAGGTTTTCATTTCGAGGGTAAAATTTAGGGAAACATTTTTCCACTTAATTTTTGTGGAGAAGATTTTATTTTAGGGACTGTTTAAAATGAAAGGAACTTTAGATTTAGAAGTGTGGTTGATAGAAGGTTGTGTGGGTGGTCTTAGGCATTAAGCCAAAGAGGAGGAAGGAGCAAGGTTTATGGACCTCAAGCTGGTAGTCTTAAAGCAAAGTTCTCGTAGGTCTCAGTTGAGGTGCATTGGTTGGAGGGGAGGGGTGGTCAGTAAAGGTCACTTTAATATTAGAATTGTGCAGAATTTGGGTTGTAAGCAGGAAATCTCATAATGAAATATGGCAGCCAACTGGATGAGAGCTTAGTTGCATCTTGGAGATCTTGGAATAGATTTTCAGTTGGAATAGGTAATTTGTTTACCTTTCCTGATTCTGAATTCAGAATATACTGTAGTTAAACCATTCATTGAAAACTTCATCCTAGATGCTATGAAAAATTGCCAAATAAAATCTAAAATAAAACCAGGTTCCGGTTTATCTGAGCTTTATGATTGTATGTTAAAAGTTACCTTTGTGAGGTAAACTCTAAATACCAGGTGTTTTTATTAGTAATTTTATCTAACTGTCTACAGAAATCCAAATTATCTCTTTCATGAGAACTTTGGAAACCCATATGTTTTGTGCTATTCTGAGACTATGTAAAATATATTTTCAGTATATGATGATTTTAGGAATATTACTGACATTTTATAGAATCAAACATCAGCAGGGTTACCTCCATTTTATACTTAATTAAGGATATTTTAAAATAGGTTTTCTTTATTCTATAATAAAATAAATAAGAGATACTTAATAGAATCCCTGGAGTCCAACATTTCTGATTTTAATATGCTTGTAACATTTGCCTAACACACCACTGTGCTCTCTGAAAAGGGCGATCATTTTCACTGTATGGTGTTACCTAGACTGCCTATCCCCAGGGTCTTCCAAAAGTCCATGTACATTTGACAGCATGGAAACGTGTACTGTTGTAGAGCATAAATTCTAGAGACTTATTGATGAAAGCCTATTTCTGATACGTAGCTTTTTAAAGACCACTCAATATACATAAACTAAATGTTAAGTGACAAAAATATTTTCAAATTATGTTTCCTACCATTTAGGACCTCCTTAAATTTAACAGCAGGTTAAAGGTTTGGGGTTGGCTTATTTTTTAAGAAAATATACATTTTGATTGTTTTGAAAGTTTATACATTTAAGGTTTCTACCAAACAGGTAGATATAACCATACTTTAAGCAAGATTACATTTTCCTTTTTCTATTAAGATTTAAAATGTTCCATTAAATCTGAGTAGCTAGCCAAAACTGAGCTTTCCAGGAGACTTTCTATACCAGTCTTGCTGGGAGATAATTGTTGCTAATCTAAGTCCAAGGGATAGTGGGATGTTTTTCAACACTGGCAATAAAAACAAAATAACTCTTTCAAAGAGGGAGAAGCAAGATTTGGATTCTAAGAATTTTCCTTGTGAAAGAAAACTTCGTTTATATCTAATTGGTTGATTTCACTACTGTAGCAAAGATACAAGAAAAAAAACTGGGAAAGATTTTTAAAAACTAGAAAATTAACAGTCTATTTCATGTCATTTGGGGAAAAATTAAATGACATTATGTTTGTGAAAATGTTTTGTGAATTGCAAAGTTATATTAAAATTAATTGTTATAGTTACGCTTCTTCTGTAGTTTGAATTATTGGCCTATGGGCCCAAGTACCTATAGTTCTACAATCTGATCCTGGAAGTTCTGGGGTCTTGAGGGCCTCTAAGGAGCTGTTGGTTGTACCCAAACCTAGGTAGCTAGGATACTGCTTGGGGGTAAATTCTAAACTCAGATTAGTTTCTTTGGAGTATTCATAAACAGGTGAGCAAGGCAGTATTCAGTCCATTTGGAGGAAATGTATTCTTAGGGAGCATGGATAAAATATATGCTATTAACATTTGGTTGAAATCAGCTTAAAAATCATGGTTTATATTTCTACCTAAGTTATATTAAAGTCAAAGGTTTTTAAAAATTATTTTCAAAAAGCTAAACTTGATTGCTGGCAGCTATTAGGGTCTAAAGAGTTAATTCATGTGAAAAAGAGATAGAAAAGGCAAATCTTTTTAAAAGAGTTCTTAGTTTCTATTTTATTTATACTTTATATAACATCTTTTTTTTTTCCAAAAAAGGATTGTAGCACACTTCTCCAACACAAATTCAGTAAGATTATTAAATTAGAAACAATAGATCACAAACTATATAGAAATAAGAAGAGACAAATGCAGTCAACTTCAGTTATTTGGGGTCAGATGGAGGAGTGTTCAGATCCACCATATTAAACATAGCAGAGACCTGGACAAGGCTCATCTCCCAATCAAGTAATTGCTGCCGTTTACCACTTTTGCTCTCACCTTCTCCCCCTTGTCTCCCACGAGATTAGAGAAGTGCTGAGTTAACGAGAGGCATGTCTGGTTAAAGTAGGGTTGAGACCCCAAAGGAGACCTTCCCAGCACTATAGGGGAGGGAAAACGCTAGACATCTGCTGTACTTTAATATTGTTAGTCTACAGACCAGTCAAATTGCTCCTATATAATCAAGAAATTTGTTCTAGGAACCCAGGATGAAATAAAAGGTGCATGAGGGCCTAGAGGTAAAGGAGAGCTTGATTTAGAGTACAGCTTACGGTATGGATGTAGAGGTTTTCTGAAGTGTAAATTAATTCACGTACTCTTTATTGGTTCAATGACATACTCCATATACTACTTACTTACTGAAAAAAATCAAGAAACATGAAATTAAAGAGATTAAGATTGCTGTAGTGTTTGACCATCTAAAAACATTGCTCAGGATTCTGATGAATTCAGTGTTGAGGAATACACCATCCATATCAATAGCTGCTTAGTTGTTCTTAAGCCTCAGGGAAACCAGAGATTTAGGGCTTATGTAGGGGAAATGTACAGGAGTCACAAGGAAATGGTGAGCGGCAGTGGGACACTGATGCTAGAGAAAGGACTCATGGAGTGGTTATTGACCTATAGGTTCAAGAGATTTGCAGCTCTATAATCGGATCTTGGACATTTGCCTTGTATACATGAATATATATATAGACCAATAAGAGGAATCATTAACTAGACTCTTATAATCTATGAATGTGATTTTTAAAAGCTTCATTATTTTGCATATTTAATTTTGTTAGTCTCTATCAACTAAGACTTTATGTTTTGGGGAATGTTCTTTTTAGGCAGAAGGGTTTGATTCCTGCAATTATGAATGTTACTAGGTACAAATTCACCTGCAGAAGGGATGACAGTCAACCCACAGGCCTTCTAAACTCCTTCTTTATTCATTTATTCAAGGAAGAATGGCACTTAATTACTCAAATTAAGATAGTGACTTGGAAAGAGAAAAATAGAACAAAATATATTTTCAATCTCCACCAGGGGGACCTATTGCTGCAACAAAAAAATGAATCTGAGGAAGAACATTTGTTTTACACAACAGTTACATGATATTATAGTTTTATTTTTTAAGTGTATACACCTATTTGAAAAAAAGTGCTTTTTATATTCCACATAATGGTATTTCTCGTGGTATAATTTTATTTTTACATTATATCTAGTAATTAAAATAGAAAAATAAACAAAATATGAGGTTTTCTTGATTTGTTAGTTAAGCTTTTTAAAAGTAGAATAAACTATTAAGTGAAAATATAAATTCAGTCTTTATTTGAGAATAATTTCTGTTTAATATATCTACAAGATTACCTACAGAAAGCAGAGAAAACTCTTTTTCATGAAAACATATCTTCCTAAATTTTGCGAATTCAGTATGTCTTATCCCCTACTCCACTGGCTTTTGTCTGGGATTTAAAGGCTTATAGTTTTTATGAAACATTTTCATACTATACTATTTATAATTACAAAATAGGTAAGTTCTATAATCACAAAGTTAGTAAATCTATCCTTTTGCCTCACTTCTAGTTGTGAGACATTCTATTTTCTGCTTTGAGATTATGCATGCTTTCTTAGCATCAAGTGCTATTTTATTTATTTATAGTCATATATATCTTAATATTCCTTATTTTTTACGGTTCAAATATTCTCTTTCTGAGAGCTGTATAATTTTCTAAATTCTAGATGTTTTTATCTGACTTATATGACTACCTCCTTTCTGAGTTCATTGATTAGAAGTGATTTATATTAATGGGTGTCAGTGGTGAAGAAAGTTTACCAACACTGTGGGACAGATATTACCATGTCCATTTCTCAGATCAGGAAATTGACGCTGAGAATGATTACGTTACTCAGTTAATGTAATGTTTTCTACCATATGATTCTAAGCCCAATATTATTAAACACACAGTTAATTTTAACACATCTCAGATACGAGCAAGCTATTGTTCTTGACATACTTCCTCAACCTAGACCAGATTAGTGAACTCATAATTTGAGTGTTAATGGGCCTTCTATCCCAGACATATTCTTCTGCGTGATAAATTCCTTGTTCTAAATAACTTATTTGGATAATTTTCCTTGTCCTGAATAAACACCAACCTACATAATACAATACTTTAGATGTAGCAAGAGATTTTTAAATATATATACTGCAATTATACATTTGGCCAAGCAAGGTTGTAATGATGCCTTTGAACTTTTGGTTACATGTACACACACATACACACAAACATAAACACACACACTACTTTTTTCTCCAAATAAAATTATTAACTCTACCTTACGAAGAACTGAATAAAGTTCAATCATAATGAAATAAAAATTTACATTAGACATATGAAATCACTCATATTAATGAAATGCAAAATTAAAGTACACCGAGGTACCACTTTTACTTATTCAATTATTTTTGTAATATACTCTGTTAAATGCAAGGAGGAGGGGAAATAAACCAGAATCCTTCCACTGCTGGCATTAAAAATTGGTACAACTCCCACAGAGGGCAATTGGTAACATTACAAATAACTACACCACATGATCTAACAGATCTCTTGGAATTTAGCCTGTGGATATACTTGTACACATGCAAAATTGTTTATGTTTAAGACTATTCATTACAGATTTTTTATAGCGAAAATTGGAAACAAATCAAATGTCCCTTGATGGGAGGCTGAATAATTGGAATACTATACAGCTGTTAAAAAGAATGAGCAAGATGTCTATACTGATATGCAAAGAGCTTCAAGCAATATTAGATGAAAATGGCAAAATGCAGAACAGTCTTATAGTAATCTATTTGTGTAAAAAAGGAGGAATAAGAATATATATTTATATTTCATTTTATATACATAAAGAAACTCTTGAAGAACACATAGAGAACTAATAAAAGTGATTACCTGCTTGGGATTGGAGGCAAAGAGGCAACTGGTGGCTGACAGACAGGGATAGGAAAGACACTTATTTTCTTTTGCTAGAATATTCTACCTATATTTTAAAAAGTGTGTGAGAGAGAATGAGAGAGAGGGAAAGAGAACATGTGTAAGTCGAGTTTAAGTAGACACGTATACTTTTACTCCCTAAGATGACAGTAAAGGGATATTTTTAAAAAGGTACATACCCACAAGGACAAAAAGAATGGAGGAGAAAGAAATAACAAAAATTTTGGAAGCTAGAAGGCAGATGAATGAATAATATTGACTCAGCAAACTTAGAAAGCCAAATTCTTTGTTGCTGACTTGGGAAAAGCTGAGAAACTTTTACACTGCAGAATATCCAGAAGGTTCAGGAATTGGCATTTCCAGGTACCTCTGAAAATGAGATTGAAAATGGGGCTAAAAATAGGAAGACTGGTTGAAAGTTTCCTTAAGAGGCCATTAAATAAATCCCCAATTGTACAGGTGGGCAACTGCCTTTACCCAACTTGATGGGGTTAGTCTCCAAAGCAGATAGAACAAAACCTCTCTGGATTGACATGTATCAAGAAGAGTAGTGGTGGTAGGGTGGGGTATTGCGGAGGTCGGGGGGAGCAATACTTGCTGAAAAAAGGGATTAATTGAACACTTGCATATTGAATATTCAGACTCCTCTCTCTAATCTTTCTTTCTCCACTTAGCTCTCAGAGTGTCCACAATAAGTCTAGGCAAAAGATGCTTCTTTGGGAAATCTGAGCAGTCAAGAGAAAAGACAACTGAAGAACCAATGAAATGACCAGCCAGAACCCCCTATAGTATAGATCACAGTTGACAGGCTCCAGGTTGCACTCAGAGCTTTCAGATAACTTTTTAGTACTGCACAAAAAGTTAAAACTCACCAAGTAAGTGAGGAAAGCTTTATTTTAAATTTTTCTTTTTGAGGTGGAGTCTTGCTTTGCTGCCCAGGCTGGAGTGCAGTGGAGTGATCTTAGCTCACTGCAACCTCCACCTCCTGGGTTCAAGCAATTCTTGTGCCTCAGCCGCCTCAGTAGCTGGGATTACAGGCATGCACCACCATGGCTGGCTAATATTTGTATTTTTAATAGAGACGTGGTTTCACCACGTTGGCCAGGCTGGTCTCAAACTCGTGGCCTGAAATGATCCCCCTGCCTTGGCCTTCCAAAGTACTAGGATTACAGGCATGAACAACTGTGCCCGGCCATGAAGAAAACTTTTAAAATAAAAGTTAAAGACCGTAGTGGAGGGGTCATAGCTGAGTGACTAAAAGGTGCTACCTTGCCTGAGGTTACATCCTTTCCCCAGAAGCAGCCCATATTCAAAGGCTGGTCTGTTAGGATGGGCCTTAATCCAATCTGACTGTTATCCTTGTAAGAAAAGAAGATTAGTCCTGAATTGCAATGAGTACAGAGGGAGGCACCACAGATGCCTGAGCACAAAGAAAAGACCATATGAGGACACAGTGAGGGAACCATCTCCAAGCCAAAGGGAGAGGCTGCAGGAGAAACCAAACCTGCGAACACATTGATCTTGGACTTCCAGCTTCCAGAACTGTGAGAAAATAAACTTCTATTATTTAAGCCACCCAGTCTATGTTATTTTGTTATGACAGCTCTTGAAATCTAATACATTATTAAATTGTGGAAAGATTTGGAAATAAATACCAAAAGATTAAATTTTAAAAACTGAAACACAGGTTGCTTCTGGGAAACAGAATATAAGGGCAGGGAAAGAGATTGTTGTTGTTGTTGTTTAAATAAAAGTTTATCAAACTTGTTGACTCCTTAAACTATGTTTGTTTGTTTATTTATTTATTTTGAGACAGGGTCTCATTCTGTCACTCAGGCCAAAATGCAGTAGCACAAAGACAGCTCACTGCAGCCTTGACTTCCTGGGCTCAAATGATTCTCCCGCCTCAGCCTCTTGAGTAGCTGGGACCACAGGTGCGTCCCACTGGCTAGTTTTTCGATTATTTGTAGAAACAGGGTCTTACTTTGTTGCCCGGGCTGGTTTTAAACTCTTGGGCTCAAGTGATCTGCATGCATCTGCCTCCTCAAGTGCTGGGATTACAGGCATGAGCCACTGTGCCTGGCCTATATTTATAATGTTGATAAAAACACAAACAAACCAAAAAGGTAGTGTCTGATAAATGAGAATTATTTCTTGTCTCTTTCATCTGGATAGTGAGGTTTCAGGTGAGACTCTCATGCGCCGTGGACATTTGGGGGCTCTATAGAGGATGTCATCAATAGGGACTAATGGGACATTAGGCACTTTCTATAAATGCAGGCTACATTTAGTCTAGCTTATTAATATCCTGGTAGCTCCTTGGGACTCCTTGTTCATGGACAGGAACCTGGATTCACCAGTAACTCTTGTAGCCAAGCCACCTCTGAAAAAAACTGTGATGTAATTACACACCTCTCTCACATCATTTGACAAGAAATATTTTACATTTGCTATGGAAGTAGTATTTCTATATTATATTTCAATATATTTTCCTTTATCTGACCTCTGTTTTATCTCCCTGTGGCCCTCTCAACATTTTTACCTCAAGGAAGTTAGTGTGCTTTTGGCTGCAAGCCACAGAAAGCCAACTAGAAACTAGAAGTGTTTACCCAAAAGTAAATATTATCTCACGTGAAAAGAAACCTTGAGGTGAGTGGTTCTAGGTAGGATGTCTAGCTCAGTGACTCAATGACATTATTAAGGACCAGGTGTTTTTCTGAAGTCTCGGCTGTCATCCTTAGGGTGCTGGCTACTCTCCTCATAGCTGCAAGATGACTGCAGCAGTTGCAGGCCGTGGTCCTCATAAATAATATCCAAAGGCCGCGTGGGAGAAGCGGTCATTTGTCTTCATGTCTCTCTTTAAGAAAGTGTCAGATGCATTTGAACCAGAGCAAATCCATCTTCAATAGGGACTGCTGGGCTGCATTCCCAGTAGGTTAGACATTCTAAGTCACAGGAGGAGATAGGAAGTTGGCACAAGATTCAGGTCATAAAGATCTTGCTGATAAAACAGGTTGCAGTAAAGAAGGCAGCCACAACCCACCAAAACCAAGATGGCAATGAAAGTGACCTCTGGTTGTCCTCACTGCTACACTCCCACCAGCCCCTTGAGAGTTTACAAATGCCATGGCCATATCAGGAAGTTACCCTATATGGTCTAAAAAGGGGAGGCATGAATAATCCACGACTTGTTTAGCATATAATCAAGAAATAACCATAAAAATGGGCAATCCTGTAATCACAGAAGTTTGGGAGACCAAGGCGGGAGAATCACCTGAGGTCAGGAGTTCAAGACCAGCCTGGCCAACATGGTGAAACACTGTCTCTACCAAAAACAGAAAAATTAGCTAGGCATGGTGCTGTGTGCCTGTAATCCCAGCTACTCAGGAGGCTGAGGCACAGGGATTGCTTGAACCCGGGAGGTGAGGGTTGCAGCAAGCCAAGATCACTCTACTGCACTCCAGCCTGGGCTATAGAGCGAGACTCTCTCAAAAAAAAAAAAAAATTGGGGTGACCAGCAGCCCTCGGGACTGCTCTGCCTATGGAGTAGCCATTCTTTTATTCCTTTACTTTCTTAATAAATTTGCTTTAACTTTACTCAATGGACTTGCCTCAAATTTCCTTCTTGCTCGAGATCCAAGAACCCTCTCTTGGTGTCTGAATCAGGACCCCTTCCCAGAACAAAAGGAACACTTTGCCAGAAGCCCCCAGCACGTTTCTCCTCATATCTCAATGGCCATAATTATACCACATGCCATTCCTAAACCAACTAGCCAGAGAAATTAAATTGCCATGCTTGGCTTAATCCAAATTATATTTTTCTCTCTGAAATTGAGGAGGGGCTCAGGCTCCCCTAAACACACCTCTGATCCATACTTGAACAAAGTCAGGATTATGTCAGTAGAGAATATGGAGGAGAAGGGCAAATGCCATGGAATAGGGAAGAATAAATAGAAGTTTTTAGAGACAGTTCTGGTGAGATAGGGTGGGAAAGTAGAAAATTATTTTACTGGGAGAAGAGAGAGAAGCGGAAGGGTCAGAGATAAGTGTCCTGCCTGGCTCCCTACTTAAGGTTTAAGCCTGGGGAGGAGCACTGTAGGGTGGGATTGAGGGGGATAGAAACATCTGAGTTTCTAGTGATGGGATCCTTAGTCCTAGCTTCTTGAGACATAGCTGGGAAGTTGCAAGTCTTTCAGAGAAGTCCAGAAATTGGAATGAAACCACATCCAATCATGCCACTCTGTAAGGGATAAGATGGCTAAAGGATGGGGATAGGTGAATGGGTCTGGCCTGGGGTTCAGGTTCTATATAATTCAAAGTTTCTGCAGAAGGTGGATTTTATGCCTGGAGGCTGTGCAGAGGCCAGGGGCTCTCTGGGTTACATTCAAACAAATTCACAAAATCTGCTGCGCCACATGGGAGCATCTCTACTGCCACTGCCTGAGGAGTCAAGGCTTACACCCTGCCCCACTCTCTCAGGAATGGGAAAGGGGAAAGGAAAGTGAAAATAGTCCTGGGAGGGACTTTGAACTTTGCACTGACTGAATATTTACAGTTTTAAATGCAAAGAGACTGAATGCATTTAATTGGCAAGTTTCTGTATCTATTGGTAAGGGGCTCCAGAATAAGAGATCAGTTAGAAAGAATATTACCATTTTTTTCACCTCAAAGTATAAAACTTCTGGCCTTGCTATAGTGTACAGATTTCAGTATTATCTACCTTTTTCAACTTTTGGGGAAACACTGTGGGAAGGTGGAAAAGGAAAGAAAGAATGTGAAGGTGGAGGTGCAGGAGGCCCTCTTGAGAAGTGGCTAATGCTAGATTTACATGTGTCCAGGGAGCATCAAATATGTAAAAATAATGTAAAATTGTTTAGCTAACCACTTTTTCTCTAAAAATTATTAGTTAATAAAATATTTTTTAGTATAAACAAACCAAATATGACCTCATTCAACTGGGTTTTTAAAAATGCATGCATTAAAATGTTTTTTTAATTATGTAAAGATAACCATGATTCAGTACAGAAACAAGCTACCAGGTTACTTATATTTATTTTGTTAGCATTATGTTTTCTTTTTACTACATATGTTTAACCAGGTGGAAAACAACAGAAAATTTCCATTTTAAAAAATAAATATAACCTGGTCAGGAATCAAATTTGCATTCTAATTGCATTATAATAAATCAGGAATGTTTATGGCCACATCTAGCACCCAGTTAAAACTCAACACATGTATAACAATAATAACAAAATTTGTCGGTCAAATATTGTAATAGCTACTAAAAATACATGAATAAATTTTAATACCCAGACAGGAAACAACAGACATACAGTGTGTATTTGAGGCACATGTATCATTTGAACAGGTGCCAGAGTTATGTAGCTAAAGATTAAAGTGTGATTTAGAGATATATTCCACTCTGTATGCATGTACATCGCCTTCATTAGCATTAATAGAATTTGCATGCACATAGTTACAGGAGAGAACTGAAATTTGTTGAAAGGCAAAGGAGGAATGATTTTTAACTTTGCCTGTAATTCCAGGAGCGTGGGGCTGTATTATTAAAAGCTCTGTGAAAGGCCTTAATTTAGGAACTGAGATATAGAAGCTCTATATCAAACTATTACATGTATACTTTGTTGTATTATTAGAGAAGAGTGAGCCAGGAAAGCTGAAGGATTTGTCAAAGGTTGTACTGGGATTATGGTCCTGTGTAGAAATGGGTAGCTACATATGCATTTCGGATGTGGATTAATTTGAGGTATATGAGCAGTATTTAATCTGTAACAAAATGTAGATGATCTTATTGTAGCCACTAGCAGGCATGCACACACCCCCATGCATGGGCACACACACAGTTACTTATACTACTTAAAATAAAAGATAATAGATGCTTATAGATGCTTATCTATAAGCATCCATTCCCTACCCAGGCTTTAGGAAACTACAATTATTTCTAGCCTATTCAATGTATTTCTTTTTCTTACTGCAAGATTATCAAATAAATTGTTGAATCTTAAAGTCCCAAGAAAAGCTCTTGGGGAATTGCAGGGAAAAGTAAGTTTGTGTCCTCCCATCAGCTACCTCCCAGCAAATGTTTCCTATTAAATATAGCAATTCCTTTAGTGAGTATTAGGAAGAAATAAATCAGCTAAATAATGAATCAGACCAAGATGGCGAAAAGCAATAGACTTAACTTCCTGTGGGAATGATTGTATTTGAAAGTGCTATTTATTTTGGAAAGCCCTTGGGCGATGTATTAATTCATTAATTTAGTACATTCTCAGTGAGTGTCTATGATATGTTCATCACTTTTCTGGTTCTACTGACCCAGAGGCAAATAAGATAAAGTTCCTAAACTCATGGATTTTGCAAGTGAGCAATATCCATTAAGAACTTTAAAAATGTCCATACTTGGCCAGGCATGGTAGTTTACACCTGTAATTCCAGCACTTTGGGAGGCTGAGGTGGGCTGATCACCAGAGGCCAGGAGTTTGAGACCAGTCTGGCCAACATAGCAAAAGCTCATTGCTACAAAAAAAAAAAAAAAAAAAAAAAAATTAGTTGAGAGTGGTGGTGTACGCTTGTAATCCCAGCTATTTGGGAGGCTGAGACATGAGAATCACTTGAAACTGGGAGGCAGAGGCTGCAGTGAGCCAACATCATGCCACTGCACTCCAGCCTGGACAACAGAGGAAGACTGTCTCAAAAAAAAAAAAAATCCATACTTTTTGACTTAGTTATTTTTTTATTAATTTAATCTTAGAAATATATGTAAAGATTGATATACATAAATTCCCATTGCATCATTATTTTTTTTGCATAATGAAGAAAAACTATAATCTCTCTTTTTTTTTTTTTTTGAGATGGAGTTTTGCTCCTGTTGCCCAGGCTGGAGTGCAGTTGTGTGATCTCAGTTCACTGCAACCTCCACCTCCCAGGTTGAAGGGATTCTCCTGCCTCAGGCCTCCTGAGTAGCTGGGATTACAGTTGCCCACCACCACACCCGGCTAATTTTTTGTATTTTTAGTAGAGATGGGATTTTATCATATTGGCCAGGTTGGTCTCGAACTCCAGACCTCTGGTGATCCACTCGCTTTGGCCTCCCAAAGTGCAGGTATTACAGGCGTGAGCCACCATGCTCGGCCAGAAAAACTATAATCTTAAATGCACAATGGAATGGCATCTATCAAATGCCTGGAAATTTTTCCATGCACAGTTTACTTTTGAAAAATGTAGATTTGAACTTTGTAGGTCCACTTATATGAGGAATTTTTAAGTAAATATACTGGAAAATGTTTTGGAGATTTGTGACAGTTTAAAAAAACTCCTAGACCAACCACATGGCCTAGAAATATAAAAAAATTAAAAAAAGTAAGGTATGCCATGAATGCATAAAATACATGTAAACACTAGTCTATTTTATTATTTAAGACCAAAAAATACACACAAATCTATTATAGAAAGTTAAAATGTATCAGAACTTATGCACACAGAGTGTATGTGGTGCCATTCACAGTTGAAAGAAATGTAAACAAACATAAAGATACAGTATTAAATCACAACTGTATACAATGAACTGTAATAATACTGCACTACTATTAATAATATTTTAACCCCCATCCTTTGGTATTGTGGTGAGCTGAAGTGTTGCAAATGTCTGCTTAAAATGCTATGTGACTACTAATCATCTCCACGTGAGCAGTACCTCTCTCCAGTAAGTTGCTTATTGAAGTAAAAAGTGATCTCTTGTGATCCTTGTGTATTTTTCATCATGTTTTCCGCAATACTGTAAACCTTGGCTAACATCACAGGACCCATAAGAAGTACCACTAGTGATGCTGCAAGTGCTCCCAAGAAGCCAAGAAAAGTCATGATATTACAAGAGAAAGTTGAATTGCTTAAAATGTGCCATAGAGGTCTGCAGATGCAGTTGTATACCATTTCAAGATAAATGAGTCCAGCATAAGCACCACTATAATAAAAGAAAAGGAAATTCATGAAGCTGTTATTACAGCTAGGCAAGCAAGTTCGAAAACCTTTCACTTATTGTGAAATACCTTTTTATATAGTATTGAAAATGCAACTTTTATGTGGTTACAGGATTGCTATAAGAAAGGCACATCTATAGACTCTAATATGATTTGAGAGAAAGCAAGGTCATTATATGACAACAGAAAGCAAAAGGCAAGTGAAGAATCTATAACTGCAGAATTTAAAGCCAGCAAAGGATGGTTTGATAATTTAGAAAGAGGTTTGGCTTAAAAAATGTCAAGATGAGAGGAGAAGTAGCTTCTGCTGACCAAGAGGCAGCATACAAATTCTCAGGTGCGTGAAGACAATCATTGAGGAGAAAGTTTATCTGCCTGAATAAGTTTTTAATACAGATAAAAGTGCCTTATTTTAGGGGAAAAATGACATAAAGGACATCTATTAGTAAGGAAGAGAAACAAGTACCGAAACGTAAGGCAGGAAGAGATAGACTAACTCTACCCTTGTGTAAATGTAGTTGGGTTTAAGATGAGGACTGCCCTTAGTTATAAAACTGCTAACTTCCAAGCCTTGAAGAGAAGGTTAAGAAACAGCTGCAAATCTTTTGGTTGTAGAACAAGAAGCCCTGAACAAGAACTCCATTTTTAGGACTGATTCTATCAATGCTTTGCTCCTAAAGTCAGGAAGTACCTTGACAGTAAGGGGCTGCCTTTTAAAGTTCTTTTGATATTGGACAATGCCCCTGGCCACCCAGAACCCCATGAGTTCAACATCAACTGTGCTAAAGTGGTCTACTTTCCTCCAAACACAATGTCTCTAATTCAGGCTCTAAATCGGGGGCGATAAGGACCTGTAAGATTCATTATATGCAATATTCTGTGGAAACCATTTTCAAGGCTTTGAGAAAGAACACTGATAAAGAGGACATTATGAAAGTCTGGAAGGATTGCACCACTGAAGATGCCATTGTTGCTATAGAAAAAGCTATGAAAACCATCAAGCCTGAAACAATAAGTTCCTGCTGGAGAAAACTGTGTCCAGATGTTGTGCATAACTTCACAAGATTTATGACAGAGTCCATCAAGGAAATCATGAAAGAGATCGTGGATATGGCAAAATAGGTGAAGAATGAAGGGTTTTAAGATAGGGATCTTGGAGAAATTCAAGAGCTAATAGACACCACATCAGAGGAATTAACAGGAGATGATTTGATGAAGATAAGTGCTTCCAAACCAGTGCCAGATGATGAGCCAGAAGACATGGAAGAAGCAGTGCCAGAAAACAAATTGATATTTGTTTTGGCAGAAGGGCACTAATGATTCAAGACTGTTTTTAACTTCTTTAGTGACATGAATTCTTCAATGATATAGACATTGAAACTAAAGCAAATGGTGGAAGAAGGATTGGTACTATATAAAAACATTTTTAGAGAAATGAAAAAGCAAAAACATCAGACAGAAATTATGATGTGTTTCTATACATTTACACAAAATGTGCCTGCCTCTCCTGCTTCTTCTTCCACCTTCTCCACTTCTTCTGTCTCTACCACCCCGAGACTGTAAGACCAACCTTTCTCTTACTCCTCCTCCTCAGTGAACTCTATGTGAAGATGACAATCCACTTCCATTTAATGAATAGTAAATATTTTTCTCTTCCTTATGATTTCCTATAACATTTTCTTTTATCTAGCTTACTTTATCATAAGAATACAGTATATGATACATACAACGTATAAAACATGTGTCAACTGAGTGTAAGTTATTGGGAAGGCTTCCAGTCAACATTAGGCTATCAGTAGTTAAGATTTTGGGGAGTGATATAGTTTGGATATTTTTCCCTGCAAAAATCTCATGTTGAATTTTAATTCCCCACTGCTGGAGGTGGCACCTAGTGGGAGGTGTTTAGATCATGGGGGAGGATTGATCCCTCATGGCTTGGTGCTGTCTTCGTGATAGTGAGTTCTTGCGAGATCTAGTCATTTAAAAGTGACCTCTCCCCGCCCCTCGCTCCTGCTTTCATCATGTGAAATACCTGCTCCTGCTTCACCTTCTGCCATGATTGAAGGCTCCCTGAGACTTCACCAGAAGCAGATCAGATGCCAGCATCATGCTTCCTGCAAAGCCTGCAGATCTGTGAGCCAATTAAACTTATTTTCTTTATAAATTACCTAGTCTCAGCTATTTCTTTATAGCAATGCAAGAAGGGACTAATACAGGGATTCAAAAGTTATACATGAATTTTCCAACTGCATGGGAGATAGGTACTCCAAACCCCCTGCACCATTCAAGGGTCCACTGTATTTGGAAACTCTCTGTAATAAGAAATGGATATCTCTAGGTAGTGAAATTTGAAATATTTTTGTCTTGTTGCTTTTCTGCCCTTTCTGAAATTTCTGAGAACACAATGCTTTTTTAAATTAAAAATGTTTTTATGGTGCTTTTAATCTAAAAATGTAAAATGGGTAGACTTTGGCAGTAGAAGATATTTGTGAAAAGCAAGGGCTCACTATTTCCCTTGCCTACACAAATTGTCTTCCCCTGATTTCTGACAGGTTGCCAGTTCCTATGCCAGAATACCTTACTGGATTCTTCCGTATCATAAGAATGTAGCTCAGAATGTTTTAGGTGCAGGATATGTTTGGGCTAGAAGTGAGTCTTAGGTGAGAAAGACTAGAGAGAGAGAGAGAGAGTAGGAGCATTTTCCTACTTCTCACTGAGAAATGTGAATTGTCAGGTGCTCAAATGCAAAACATGTCATTATGTATTCACAAGTATGCCATTCTTCCTCCAGGAATGTGGAAGGGTTTAACTCCCACCCCCTCTGAAGTTAGGTGGACTATGTCACATGTTTTGGCTAATAAACTGTGAGCAGAAATGCTATATGTCAACCAGTGGTGGGAGTGAGTGTGAAGAGTCTGTGTGTAGTCTATTAAGTTCCCTTGCTGTGATCATCATGAATCTATGTGTTAAAATGGAGCTTTCATAGCCTTGATTTCTTAGTGACTTAGGATTGAAATCTCCTGTGATTCACCTTTAATATTTAGCATGGAGATAATTAAATTGGTTGTGTTAAAGTGCTATGTTTTAGAGGTTGTTTATCATCACATTACAGTCTAATTTTGTTGGATCAAAAAAAGCAAAAAATTAAAAAAGCAAAAAGTTAAAAAAGCAAAAATTATGATTTTTAGATATCATAACTGCAGACTTTCATTCACAAATCATTCACTGAATAATTGGTCTTTCAGGTGAATAGTTTGATTTATTTTTAAATGCAAATGGTTATCATACAGTGGTGAGTTAGGAAGAGATGCTAATCTTTAAAATCTCAGACATCAAATAGTTTATACTTTCAATATCCACCCCTTCTAGAGCAGCAAGTGTCTAAGTTTTAACATTAGCGTTCTCTGTGGGCCTTATTGTCACATGCAATTCACAAGACAATAGAAGTTGTTTCAGCAGCTTTTATACTCAGAGCTACCAACAGAGGTGTGGAGAACAGTCTGAATGCTTTGGTGCCACAGTCACAAAAGCCATCTACAAATAGGGCCACTGAGGATCTTTGAAACATTGACCTTGGAGAATGGATAATGCTTAGTGTTTTTATTTATTACTTCTTTACTTATTTTTAGTAAACTAATTAATTCATTTATGTTAAACTAGAAGGTTCCAAGTATGATTCTGTGACTCATGGTTTACCTGCTATCCTATTGTATTTCAGGTAAATTGTCACAAACTGCAAAGACTATTCTTTATTAATTTGTAAAGCATCTATTACTAAGGAATGTCATGCTCTTATAAAAAGGATAATTACGAAGCAACTTTCTAAGATTGGACACACTTTCCTTGGTATGTCTGATTTACTTTTTTTCTCTGCAGATTGATTTTTTTCCCATGTATAATATGATTTGGCTGTATCTCCCACCCAAATCTCATCTTGAATTGTAACTCCCACAATTCCCATGTGTCTTGGGAGAAACCTAGTGGGAGGTGATTGAATTATGAGGGTGGGTCTTTCCTGTGCTCTTCAGGAGAGTGAGTGAGTCTCATAAGCTCTGATGGTTTTAAAAACGGGGGTTTCCCTGCACAAGCTCTCTCTCTTCTCTGCTGCCATGTAAGATGTGCCTTTCACCTTCTCCCATGATTGTGAGGTCTCTCCAGCCACATGGAACTGCAAATCTATCAACCTCTTTCTTTTGTAAATTGCCCAGTCTCAGGTATGTCTTTATCAGCAGCATGAAAATGGACTAATACATTAAATTGGTAACACAAATTGTGTGTTGCTGAAAAAATACCTGAAAATTTGGAAGTGACTTTGGAACTTGGTAACAGGCAGAGGTTGGAAGAGTTTGGGGGGTTGAGAAGAAGACAGGAAAATGTGGGAAAGTTTGGAACTTCCTATAGACTTGTTGAATGGCTTTGCCCAAAATGCTCATAGCAATATGAACAATAAAGTCCAGGCTGAGGTGGTCTCAGATGAAAATGAGGAACTTATTGGGAACTGGAGCAAAGGTGACTCTTGTTATGTTTCAGCAAAGAGACTGGTGGCATTTTGCCCCTGCCATAGACATATGTGGAACTTTGAAGTTGAGAGAGATGTTTTAGGGTATCTGGCAGAAGAAATTTCTAAGCAGCAAAGCATTCAAGAGGTAACCTGGGTGCTGTTAAAGGCATTCCGTTTTATAAGGGAAGGAGAGCATAAAAGTTTGGAAAATTTGCAGCCCAACAATGTGATACAAAAGAAAATCCCATTTTCTGCAGAGAAATTCAAACTGGCTGCAGAAATTTGCATAAGTAATGAGGAGCCAAATGTTAATCCCCAAGACAATGGGAAAATGTCTCCAGGGCATATTAGAGACCTTTGCAGCAGCCCCTTTCATCAAAGGACTGGAGGTTTAGGAGGAAAAAATGGTTTCATGGGCTAGGCCCAGGGCCCCTCTGCTGTGTACAGTCTGGAGACTTGGTGCCTGCATCCCAGTTGCTCCAGCCATGACTAAAAGGGGCAAAGGTACAGCTCAGGCCATTGCTTCAGAGGTTGCAAGCCCCAAGCCTTGGTGGCTTACATGTGGTGTTGGTCCTGTGGGTGTGCAGAAGACAAGAATTGAGGTTTGGGAACCTTGCCTAGATTTCAGAGGATTTATGGAAACACTTGGATGTACAGGCAGAAGTTTGCTCCAGGGGCAGGGCACTCATGGATAACCTCTGCTAGGGCAGTGCAGAAGGGATATGTGGGGTTGGAGGTCCCACAGAGTCCCTACTGGAGCACCAACTAGTGGAGCTGTGAGAAGAAGGCCATGTCCTCCAGACCCCAGAATGGTAGATCCACTGACAGCTTGCACTGTGCACGTGGAAAAGCTGCAGACACTCAATGTCAGCCCATGAAAGCAGCCAGGAGAGGGGCTATAATGTACAAAGCCACAGGGATGGAGGTGCCTAAGGCCATGGGAACTGACCTCTTGCATCAGTGTGACCTGAATGTGAAACATGGAGTCAAAGGAGATCATTTTGGAGCTTTAAGATTTAACTGCCCCATTGAATTTTGGACTTGCGTGAAGCCTGTAGCCCCTTTGTTTTGGCTAATTTCTCCCATTAAAAATGGTTGTATTTACCTAATGCCTGTACCCACATTGTATCTAGGAAGTAACTAACTTGCTTTTGATTTTACAGGCTGATAGACAGAAGGGAATTGCCTTGTCTCAGATGAGACATTGAACTGTGGTCTTTTGAGTTAATGCTAAAATGAGTTAAGACTCTGGGAGACTGTTGGGAAGGCATGGTTGGTTTTGAAATGTGAGAACATGAGATTTAGGAGGGGCCAGGGGCAAAATAGTATGGTTTGGCTGTGTCCTCACCCAAATCTCATCCTGAATTGTAACTTCCACAATTCCCATGTGTCATGAGAGGAACCCAATAGGAGGTAATTAAATTATGGGGGCTGGTCTTTCCTGTGCTCTTATGAGAATGAATGAGTCTCACAAGCTCTGATGTTTTTAAAAATGGGAGTTTCCCTGCACAAGCCCTCTCTCTTCTCTGATGCCATATAAGATATGCCTTTTACCTTCTTCCAAGATTGTGAGGCCTCTCCAGCCACATGGAACTGTAAATCCAGTAAACTTCTTTGTTTTGTAAATTGCCCAGTCTCAGGTATGTCTTTATTAGCAGTGTGAAAATGGATTAATACAATATATTAATAGTTATTCCAAAGTTCCAGAATTTATATGGCCTCAGTTTTGTTTTTTTCCTTATGTTTATAGTTTTATTGTAGCAAAAGGATACAAATCAGAATTAGCCAAAAGAAGCAATGTATAGGTCTAAGAGGCTCCCAGACATAAATCTTCTGGTGTCTTCTCCTCATGGAGTCAGAAATACATCACCTTCCTGGCACCCTCCTGCTTCCTGTGTAGCAATACACAGACTGTTACCATCCAGGGAAGCTTGCCAAAGCTTCATTGTTCAGAGTGTTTATTGAGGTTATATTATGTAGGCATGACTGAATCACTGGCCAACATTGAACTCAGTCTCCAGGGCTCATCCTCTCCCTCATCAAGGTGATATCACATGGCTCAAATCTCCAACCCTCTAATCACATGGTTCATCTTTCTGGAGTAGCCACCTGTATCCTGAGTCATTTCATTGGCACAAACTATCAGGAAGCCCACCGTAAGTCACCTCATTAGCATAAAGTATCAGAGCCCATTGTGAATAACAAAGACACTCTTATCACTTGGGAAATTTTAAGGACTACCTTCTAGAAACAGGGGACAAAATCCAGCCAAATTCTTTATTACATATAATTCACATCACCTTTCCCCTTTCATCAATACTATTTCAGATCTTAATTCTTGGTAATGTCAATCACATACTTTTTCAATGTTTTGATCTTTCAGTTCTTTGAATTTGTCTCCTTCAGTGATTTTGCCTTCCCACTTACCTTAATCATTAATTCCTATAGTCATAACTTAGATCTTGACTAATTACCATAACTTCTTCATAATTTCAATTTCATGCATCCCACTCTCTGACAATCACATGCTATATTTCCATCTTTCTCCCTCTAGTACCTGGACTCCAATAATTATAATTCTTTAACCCCATTAGGAATTTTAATCCATTGATCTTTCACCATTTCACTTCTCAACATCTTCATATCCTCTCTCCCTTCCTTACTTAGCTTAAATCAATTATAATTCTCCCTTGCACATACCCTTGATACCATTTTGGCTTTCTTGATTCATTGTCCTTGCTGAGCCAAAGCCACATTCCTAGTTAAATCCAACCTTCCACTTGTTCCATGCCTGCGCCCATGAAGCTGAATGTGGTTAGTAAAAAACACACAGTCCTACTAATGGGTTTCATTTTAACTCATGATCACAAACCTCAAGTTTAACCCTAATGCTGCCTAGTAACCATGCTATACTTCCTTAGTCCAGGAAGTGGGAGAACAAATGGATGATTATTTCACACTTCTTCTCATATCATACTTCTAATACTTTCCATTTTTTTCTCAGCTAAAGACTTTTCTTCCTACTTTACTGAAAAAGTTGAAGAGAACATCCATAGAATCCCATAGTCACATCTATGAGCACTTGCATTCATGTCCTCAGTTTTTACCACTGTAAGAGAGAAACTAGAATTACCTAATTCTAAAAACACTTTCCCGAAAAGAGAAGCTTTGGCCACAATTACCTGGTCCAGTTAATAGTGGCCCATGTGACCGTGTCACTGAACAACATATGGCTGATATGACCCATCTCTGAATGAGATGGAATATTCATTCTAAGAGAAGGAGGCTGACACAGTACAATGTATATGCTTCAGATAGCAGTTGGAATACAGTATAGTAAGTTCTTTACTTAATGCTTCTCAAAGCTTTGTCTTCATCTTTGGCTCTCCTGAATTGGAATAACTCCAGTGTTCTACCCTAGGCATACATACTAAATTTGAGTGAAATTTCTTAAAGTGGAGTCTAAGAGTTTGTCTTGTAGCAAGTGCATTAATTGATTCCTCTATACAATAAAGTTTGCTCTATATAGTAAAACAGAGTTTGAAAGATTTCCAGTGGCAACCTTGAATCTACAAAAAGGATTTACTCATTCATGACTAGTTCACCAAACATTATATTAAAACAAATAATCTTCTAATTGTTTTGATTAATTAAAACTTTATTGTAATATGTTTGGTTGATTGATTCTATTTTAAAGATTCTATTTGTACATTTTAGTCACACAGTGAGTGAGAATGAATATTTAATGACTGTTTTTTTATGAGCCAGGCATTATGCTAAGAGTGAAACAGTATAGAGTGAACAATGTAGTCTAGAACTCAGGCATCCTTACTTTTAGTACAGTGCAATTCGTGTTGGTTTTGCCTATCTATGGTTTTTTTAATGTGTGTGTGCCTTTCATGCAGTTTTTAGTTCTAATATAATTAAAACTTCATTCAAATATTTTGATTTTATTATTTTCAGATTTTATTAGGGGTGTTTCTTTTTGTGGTATAGTAGAAAGATCACTAGCTTTGAGATCAACCTGAATGTGAATTCCATTTCTGCCACTTATTAGCTAAATGTCTCAGCAAATTTAGTAAGTTCTCTGAACCTCATCATTTTCTCATCTGTTAAAAGGGGATAATAATGCCTATATTATAAGGTAATTGTAAGGATGAAACAAATAAATGCTTACAGTCCTGTTTACTTTTTTTCTTATAACATTTTCAACTAATTTCAGTTTGTGTAGATTAATTTAATTTGACTAAAGGTATTTAAAATTTTCAAATTCCCATTTGCGTTTACATTTTTCTAATAGGCAGTTTGAATCAAAGAGGTGTTTTTCTGATTAATTGGTTGTCCTTTCTATTTGTAGCATGTAATATTGATTTATCTTCCTTTGTAAGGAAACACGTTTTAAACTTGCAAGGTAAGGAGCACTTCTTACTCAAACCATATCTCCTTCTGTAAGCAAGAGCTGTGGTACATGCTTCCAGAGGTGCAAACAAGAGAGTTATAAGATATGAACTTTTTCCTCAGGTAACTTTGATTCACTGGCTGGGGAGATGATAAACAATTGGGAAGTTAAATAAAAACAGGGGATTTAATTAATATGCAAAGCAACTTTAGAAGAGCTGCTCCAGGTAGCACCTGAGTAATTGTCACACCACCATTAGCATGAATATCCGCTAATGCAACTCTCTAAAGAATGGTGAACCTTTGTGTGAAATAAAGGAATTCATCTGAGGCTGATACTGGAGCCCAGAATTACATTTTCCCCCCTCCTGTTTCCAGGGCAACCCGTGGAGGGCAAAGGAATACTGTCTCTAGTTATTTACCAATCTCTATTACAAGGTCATAAAACAGAAAACTGTACCTTCCTTCTTAATGTTGGAAATTATTCCTGAGAATAACATTGAAGTATGCAGTATTTAATCTTTATTTGTAATGGTCATACTGGGTAAAGAGAAAAAGGACTTAAATAATGAAGCAGATGAAATAATTCCTTTTTTTCCACTTATGGTATTAGAGCACATGATATAAAATAATGTGTATGCTTTGATACTAAACACCCTCCAGAAAAGGGTGAGGAAGCTGAATATGCTTACCCAGATAAAGTAAAATCAAAAGTCAAGTAAAAGTTAAATTAATTAATTTTTTAGTCACCTAATTGGAATATGCCTGTTAATTTTTTGTGTTCTACCTTGCCACTAGTAATTTATTTTATTTTACATATTTCTCATCTTGTTTTTTTCACTTAGGTTTTGTGAGATTTGTATATGTGTGCTTGTATGAACTATATATCAACATTACCTATATAAAATCAAAGAAATATGAGGGAAGTCTAAAATATTAACATTAATTAATACAAGGGGTTGGGATTTGTAGGAGGATGAGAAAGGGGATTATTAACTTAAGAAAAGGTACTTTCTTGTTTGACATGTTAAAATAGATGCAGATTTTGTATAATTATTTTAAATTAAATAAAAGAAACAGTGAAAGAAAAGGGAATACAAAAACAAACGAAAGAAAATAATCTCATAGAATAAACTGGAGATTTTTTAAAGTAGACATCCTTACAAGGTAGAGTCCAGCCCCTTACAGATTGTGGCAGGTCCTAGGAGAATGCATTTGAAAATGATCTGAAAATTGGCCGGGCACGGTGGCTCAGCCTGTAATCCCAGCACTCTGGGAGGCCGAGGCGGGCGGATCACAAGGTCAGGAGATCGAGACCATCCTGTGAATGGTGAAACCCCGTCTCTACTAAAAATACAAAAAACAAACAAACATAAATTAGCCGGGCGTGGTGGCGGGCGCCTGTGGTCCCAGCTACTCGGGAGGCTGAGGTGGGAGAATGCTGTGAAGCTGGGAGGTGGATCTTGCAGTGAGCCGAGATTGCACCACTGCACTCCAGCCTGGGTGACAGAGCGAGACTCCATCTCAAAAAAAAAAAAAAAAAAAGAAAATGATCTGCAAATTATCTCCAAGACATTTTGATTCATACACCCTTGCTATGCTTTCCCACTCAACCTTGCTATTCCCACCCTATGTCACAAGCTACTACTTACAGAAAATAAACCTTCTTGGTTAATTGATTAATATATCCTACTCCTTTATAACTTAATAATAATATTTTATAACAACATTTTTCTTTTAAATTACTTTGATGCTGGTCACACATATAAGGGGTGTGTAACCATTGAAATCAGGGAACCTCTGTTCTATTCTTAGTTTAATATTTTTTTCTTTCTAAGAAGTTAATCCACATTTAAATTGTGTCTCTTCAAAAGGCAGTCTTGGTTGAGCCTTGGCTATGTGTTAGACTCTGAGGAAGATTTACAGAAGTGAAATATAAGGCTTGGTCACTGCCTTGCAGATGTCATGGGGAGATCAGACATCCAGTCTAAATCAGAATATCCGGCTTCAAACCTGGATCCCCTGTTATTACCTACCTGACTCTTTTTTCTAATCTCCAAAATGGATAAAATAATACGTGTACTACATACCTTATAAAGTTGTGATTTAGAACAAAAGGTGAAGAGGATAATATTAATAATAATAATAACAGTAATTTATTAAGCACTTAATGTGTAGAAGATACTTTGGTTAACATAAAATATCATATACAATATCTTAGGTAGTCCAAATATTATCTATGGAAGCAACACAATAATCTCATATACAAGTAATTATTATTTAGAAATTTTAAAGCACTACAAAATGTAGAGTGTAATTATTGTTGGTATTATATTAGAAAATCACAGAAAGGAAAACTATTTTCCTTGGGATTTAGAAATTTTGCCTTAGCAATTGAAAAACAAATTATGAAAGGCTAAGGTTTATAGAATATTCCAGATATATTGAGTAGTCTCATTAAAATATATATATTTTTTACTAGGATATCAAACTGGTTTGCACATATTTAAATTTTAAATTTTAATAAAAGTTTGAAGAGAACACACAAATCACTTTCACTCATACTCACTTCCTAAACTCCTGAAATCTTATGTAATCACAGTATGATAATCAAAATCAGAAAATTAACATTAACCAAATACTAGTAATTAATTTACAGGCCTTATTAAAATCTCTCAGATTATCCCATTAATGTTCTTTTTCTAGTCCAGGATCTAATTCTGAATCCTACTGATATGGTTTGGCTGTGTCCCCACCCAAATCTCATCTTGAATTGTAGTTTCCATAGTCCCAACATGTCATGGGAGGGACCCAGTGGGTTGTAATTGAATCATGGGGGCAGTTTACCCCATGCTATTCTTGTGATAGTGAGTAAGTTCTCATGAGATCTGACGGTTTTATAAGGACTCTTTGTTCAACTCTCATTCTTCTCCCTCCTGCCACCATGAGAAGAAGGACGTGTTCATTTAGAATAATGGCCATCAGCTGCATCCACGTTGCTGCAAACAACATGATTTTGTTCTTTTTTAAGGCTGCATAGTATTTCATGGTATATATGTACCACGTTTTCTTTATCCAGTACACTGCTGATGGGCATCTAGGTTGATTCCATGTCTTTGCTATTATGAATACAGCTGTGATGAACATGAAAGTGTATGTGTCTTTATGGTAGAATGATTTATTTTTCTTTGGGTATATACCCAGTGGTGGGAATGCTCAGTTGAATGGTAGTTCTGTTTTAAGTTCTTTGAGAAATCTCCAAACTGCTCTTCACAGTAGCTGAATTAATTTTCATTCCCATCAGCAGTGTATGTGTTCCCTTTTCTCCAGAACCTCGCCAACACTTTTTTTTGTTTTGCTTTGCTTTTGTTTTTTTACTTTTTTTTCTTTTATTTTTTAGACAGGATCTCACTGTTTTGTCCAGGCTGGAGAGCAGTGGTGTGATCATGACTCACTGCAGCCTTCACCTCGTAGGCTCAAATGATCCTCTCATCTCAGTCTCCTGAGTAGCTGGAACTACAGGCCTGACCCACCATGCCGAGCTAATTTTTGTATTTTTCTGTAGAGTCAGGGTCTTCCCATGTTGCACAGGTTGTTCTCTAGCTCCTTTGCTCAAGCGACCCACCTGCCTCTGTCTCCCAAAGTGCTGGAATTACAGACATAAGCCACTGCACCTGGCTGACTTTTTAGTAATAACCATTCTGACTGGCGTGAGATGGTATCTCACTGTGGTTTTGATCTGCATTTCTCTAGTGAATTGTGATGTTGAGCATTTTTTCATATATTTTTTGGCCACATTTATGTCTTTTAAAATAATTTTAGTAATTAGTTTTTGGAGTACAGATGGTTTTTGGTTACATGGATAAATTCTATAGTGGTGAATTCTGAGATTCCAGTGCACCCATCACTTGAGCAGTATACACTGTACCCCCCATATGTAGTCTTTATCCCTCACCCTTCCCACCCACTCCTCCCTGAGTCTTCAAAGTCCATTATATCACTCTGTATGTCTTTGCATTCTCATAGCTTAGCTCCCACTTATAAGTGAGAACATATGGTTTTTGGTTTTCAATTCTTGAGTTAGTTCACTTAGAATGGCCTCCTGCTCCATCCAAGTTTCTGCAAAAGACATTATTTTGCTCCTTTTTGTGGCTGAGTCATACTCCATATATATATGCCCACCACATTTTCTTTATCTATCATTGGTCGATGGGCACTTAGGCTGGTTCCATATGTTTGCAATTGTGAATTGTGCCGCTATAAACATGCATGTGCATGTGTCTTTTTCATATAATCACTTCTTTTCCTTTGAGTAGATACCCAGTAGTGAGATTGTTGGATCAAATGATAAATCTACTTTTAGCTCTTTAAGAACTCTCCATACTGTTTTCCATAGAGGTTGTACTAGTTTACATTCCCACCAGCAGTGTAAAAGTGTTTCCTTTTCCCCACATCCATGCCAACATCTATTGTTTTTTAACTTTTTAATTATGGCTACTCTTGCAGGAATAAGGTGATATCTCATTGTGGCTTTAATTTGTGTTTCCCTGATGATTAGCGATGTTGAGCATCTTTTCATGCTTCTTGGTCATTTCTATATCTTCTTTTGAGAAATGTGTATTCATGTCATTTTCCCACTTTTTAATGGGATTTTTTTTTCTTGCTGATGTGTTTGAGTTCCTTGCAGGTCCTGGATATTAGTCCATTGTTGAATACATAGTTTGCAAATATTTCCTTCCATTCTGTGGGTTGGCTGTTCACTCTGCTGATTTTTTGCTGTGCAGAAGCTTTTTCATTTAATTAGGTTCCATTTATTTATTTTTGTTTTTGTTGCATTTGCTTTTGGGGTCTCAGTATGTCTTCTTTGAGATGTGTCTGTTCTGGTCCTTTGCCCATTTTTTAATGGGGTTGTTTGTTCTTTGCTTGTTGAATTGTTTAAATTCCTTATAGATTTTGGATATTGGACCTTTGTTGGATGTATAGTTTGCAAATATTTTTTCTCATTCTGTAGGTTGTCCGTTTATTCTGTTGCTAGCTTCTTTTGCTGTGCAGAAGCTCTTTAGTTTAATTAGGACCCTTTTGTCAATTTTTGGTTTTGTTGCAATTGGTTTTGGGGCTTAGTCATAAGTTATTTGCCACAGCCAATGACCAGAATGGTATTTTCTAGGTTTTCTTCTAGAGTTTTTATAGTTTTAGGTCTTACATTTAAGTCTTGAATCCATCTTGAGTTGATTTTTGTATATGGTGAAAGGAAGGGTTCCAGTTTCAATCTTTTGCATATGGCTAGCCAGTTATCCCATCACTATTTTATTGAATAGGGAATCCTTTCCCCATTGCTTGTTATTGTTGACTTTGTTGAAGATCAGATGGTTGTAGGTGTGTGGCTTTAATTCTAGGTTCTCTAATCTGTTCCATCAGTCTATGTGTCTGTTTCTTTACCAGTGCCACGCTGATTTGGTTACTGTGCTTTCAATATTTTGAAATTATAAATAATTTTGCAATGAATAGTCTTTTGCATGTATGTTTCTATTCTGCGGCAAGTGTATCTTCAGGGTAACTTCCTAAAAGTTGAATTGTTGGGTTAAAAGGTAAGTGCATATAGGTAAGTGCATATCTAGTTTTGTTAGGTATTGTCAAATATTTCTCCAAAAGGGTTGTACCAGTAATGTCTGAAAGTGCCTACCTCCCCACAGCTTCACCAGCAGAATGCATTCTCACACTTTTAAAATGTTACTAATATTATTTTTGCAGATTTTAAGTTTAATTCTTCTAAATTTTATTGTTGTTAGAAAAATACTTTGAGAATTCTTTACTTTTTAGGATCTGTCAGATAATTTCTTTGAGATTCTGCCAAGCTTTATTTTTTTTTTGTCACAATCTTAAGGTTTTATCTATTCATTTACTCACTGACTATTCAAAATATATATTTGAGGGCTCTCTATTTCCCATACAATATGCTTGCCTTCAAGAAGCTTACTAACAGATAGGATAAGGTAAGCAAATAATTGGAGAAATATAACACAATGTAAAAAGTGACTTATAATTTGAGAGGGAGTGGGCTGATGGAAATAAGTATAAAGTATTAAGGAAGCACAAAAGGGAAGTGTTTCCTCCTATTTGCAAGGGGTGTCCTGGGGGAAGCATTTTTTTTTTTTTTTTTTCTGAGAGGATTTTTAATGGAATTAACCAGTGGAAAAAAGAAGAAAGGAGTAATTGGTGAGCTTTCCAGATACACACAACTCTGCATGTACAAGACCCTCAAGTGAAGGAAGAGAGAGACAAATACATTCTGGAACTATCAAGAGTTTAGTGTAACTGGTGTATAACATTCATGTATACACTCATAGATGTGGTGAAGTAAGAGAGAAGCAGAAGGAAATATGACCCAAGAAACATGTATAGAAACTTAAACTTCATCCAGAAGTCAAAAAGGCTTACTAAAAAGTTTTAAGCTGAGTAGTGTTATGATTAGAATTGTTATTGTGAGACTGACAATTCAGTGTTTCCAAGGAACTCAAGGTTTGTCCTCAAAGCATTAAACTACACTGTATATATAGAAATATGCTAAATCAAGTAGAAAACTGTAATGATGCTTAGGCCAATAATTGACAGTGATCTTAAGAAAGTTAGTCAGCAATCACAATAAAAAAAGAAGGGGGAATATCTTAGAGGTAGACTGTCTGTTTCAGTGGCTGAAAATGAAACTTTTTCAGAGAAAAGGAGCTGCTTTCGGTAGCTGAGATTTTTCAGTAGAATTTGAAGAACACTGGTAGTATATGTGTTGAGATCCAAAGCTGTCTATACTTAACACAGCTTAAAATTTACATTTATTTGATTTTACTGTTATGTTGCTTCATTAATGTGGTATTATTATTTCACTATCTTTATAAGCTTGATTTTATTATTTCAGAAAAGTTTTGCCCAGGGAGATAAAGTTGCTGATAACTTTATCATTTCAAAAAGTTCCTGGAAGTCCATTTAAACATATATTAAACTACTAAAATTAAAGCAGCATTAAATAGCTGTTTACTAATCAAGGACTGCGTTAAAACCCTTTTTTCAAAACCCTCCTCTCTCTCTGTCTACTAATACTAAAACATCTCAATCTTGACCCATCATAATCAAGCCCCCACATCCCACAGCAAGAGACCCACCTTAAACCAGGTCCCCCAAATCCCATAAATACCCTATCTCTGCCCTTTCCTCTTCTGAGATACAGAGGTGGTGGCCTCTGTTACTGTGGCAAGCACAGTAACTCAGATCTGCTTTATCAACAGGTTAGTTTGATGGTGTTTGCAAGGAGTAAAATACCTATAAGATTCATTTCTTATTCCACCAACAAACGATGCATTTTGCATAAATGATAACCTATAGTTTGAAACCATAGGCCTAAATTAACAGTCCAAGAATATCTTAGTTAACTTTCTAAATTTGTCTCTTTCTTTCAATCTGACACAT
This sequence comes from Pan troglodytes, assembly GCF_028858775.2. NCBI lineage: Eukaryota > Metazoa > Chordata > Mammalia > Primates > Hominidae > Pan > Pan troglodytes. The sequence continues at coordinate 25,791,842 of NC_072402.2, forward strand.
GGCATTTACAACCAGAGAGGCCTTGAGGAATGTCATTTGTGTGGTTCAGTCAAAATCATTGTTTTTCCAATTAGTGAATCTAGAAATGTATTATGGTTACAGGAATAAGTAAGTGAACTGTGTATCCCGGCCAATCAGCCTACATCAACCAAGAAAGACTTTTGAAAAAAGCTATATAGATTTTATGTAAATTTGGTATTTATGAGCACCAAACTTTTAGCACTGACATCTGCCTGAGAAGAAACTTCATTTACAGCAGTGGCAGAAATGAAGTTCACTGTGAACTAGTTTTGGATACCATATGCTTTAACAAGCTGAAGAGGAGGGGGGAAAGAGGCATTTTAAAAACAGATTTTTCTTGCTCTCACTGTGGATGATGTTGCATGACAACATTGTGACATCATGGCTTACGCTATTTTACTTGCTGTTGCACCAATATAGCATCAAGGAGTGTAACAGCACCTTTGATGTAGAGTGCTTTCCTTCTATGGAACTTACAGCACTTCACAGGCATTTTCTTTCTAAACCTCACAACATCTCTCTAAGGTATTGCCAAACTGGAGACAAATTTCACAGTTTAATTATGTGGAACACATTGGTAAATATAGATGTGCCTTTTAGAAAGTTGCTTCAAAGTGTATTTTGCAGCTCACGAGACGTTTCTCAGGGTGTAAACCAGTGGTGTAATGTAAAGCTTTTGGCCCTCCCCCATGCGAGCTGGGAGGATAGACGTGCTTGGCATAACACTCACAGTGGCGCAAAAGGAAAGGAGGGTAGTGCAGAAAAGGCAGGCTGACTATTTTGTTATGTGTCCTCCCCTTCTCTTCATGTCTCCAAGGCCAAACAGGGGTGCCTCCTATTCCTCCACCTCATTCTTTTCTTTTCAGCATCAAAAGTGAAAACTGAGTTGTAAAACTTAATTTGTAATTAAGAGTCTGGTTAGATTTTTAGGACAGAACGAAAGAGTCCATTTAAAACACAAGGTCCATTGATTGTAATCCCAGCAATCTAATCAGTATTTATCACATAGTTTTAATGGAAAAGGGGTTCTTATAAAATGGGAATGTGGAACATTGCAAACATGCCGTTGCCTGCCCTAATCTCTCCAGATCTACACAGTGAAAGGGAATGGGCTTATTCTCAGAATAATTCTCCCTCCCAAACCCCATCTTTTTCCTTCCAAGATCCTTACTTCTCCCAATTCCCTAGAAAAGATTCCTTGATATGGAGCAGAGACCTGAATGTGAGTCCTAGTTGTGTCCTGTAATAGCTGTAGGAACACTGTCATTAAACCTCCCATAAATACAAATTCCCAGGTAAACCAGGATGTACACTCATCTGACATATACAGGAAACCTTTGGATGGGAAGTGCATGTGCCTAATTGTACATGGTATTGTGGATAGGGATGTTTGCATTGTAAGAATAAATGCAATTTATTAAAAAGCTTGCATTCTATGAATATCATTTATTGTCCACATACCACTGGAATCTGTAATAGATACTTCCTATTTTCAAAACGATGTATAGCTTGCATTTCCCAAAATGTGATAATGTGGACAACTGGTGGTACATGAAACCACTTAAAGTGGTAGACAGCAAACATTAATTTTTTTAATCTATCATGTTAAGTCTATAATTTTGAAAGTGAAAATTTTTGTTTTAAAATAAATTCACCTAGGTAAAATTTTGAATTGATTTAAAGAAAATAATTAAGCAGGCCAGGCACAGTGACTCACCCCTGTAATCCTGGAGGCCGGGGCAGGATGATCGCTTTAGCCCAGGAGTTTGAGACTAGCCTAGGCCACACAGCAAGACCCTGTCTTCTCAAAAAACAAACAAACAAACAAACAAACAAACAAAACAACAACAAAACCCAGGTGTGGTGTTGCACCCCTGTAGTCCCAGTTACTTGGGAGGCTAAGGCAGGAGGACTACCTGAACCCAGGAATCAGAGGCTGCAGTCAGCTATAATTGCGCCACTGCACTCCTGTCTGGGTGACCTTGTCTCTTTAAAAACAAAAACAAAACAAAACAAAACAAAAAACAAAAAAAAAATTGAGCAAATCAAGCTATAATTGGATTATAGATGTATAAAGTTTGACCTGGAAGGACTGATATGTGGGAAGCCCTGCTTTATAAGACACAGCCAGAATGAAAGAACACGCTACTTAATATTTGAATAAACCACACAATAACCTGTGACTTTCATTCAAGGAAAAGTGCTTTGCCAGGGTTGGAAATACAACCTAATTGTGGCCCAAATTAGAGAAATAGAAAAGAAATAATTGCAATTTGAGATTAGCCTCGGATACATTTCCTGGTAGGTCCTCGGACTCCCCATAATTTTTGTATATTATTAATGTAAACTATATACGAAGAATTGACAAAAATGGGCAGAATTCTGTACATATGCCAGTTAATTCTTTGTGGGGACATTTTATGCATGCATGATTCTTTGAGAGACGTGACGCAGGACAGAGAATGAGCTGGCCTTGTCTTGAGAATTTCAGAAATAAAGACTCCTCAAACTCTTTGAGTAGTTCATTTAATTCTGTGGTAATCAAAAAGTTCTTCTCGATTTCTGGCCCCAATCCCTTCTACTTTAAGTGCAATCTCTGAAGAAACAGAAAAATTGGGAAGGTTTTGCTATTCCACCTCTCCATATGTGGTTATAGAGACAATGACAGCAGTGGACATTCTAATCATCACCTTGCTTTGTTTACACTCAATTTTATTTTTGTTTGTGGTATCTGTCAATAAAAACATGAGCACTTCCTATTGTTTTTGTTTGCTTAAAAGGGGAGGTAATTTAATTAATGTATCAAGCTACTTGGTATGAATGATCAGAAGTGAGTCATTAGCAATTATATCATTTCCTAAAACACATCAAAATATTTGAGGGATGGTCATTTACAGATATCTGTGTGCACTGGAGCTCAGAGTTTATAAAGGTTTACAAGTATTTATGTATGATTTTATGTGTATTTTCAGAGTTATTTTTTTTTATGGAACTTTGAAAAATGAAGAGAATTAAGTTGTTTCTAAAAAGCCAAAGCAGCCTGCCATCTCTTTTTCTTTTCTGGGCTACGGTCCAATTTGCACAGCAGTTGCAAAGAAAAAGCAAACGCATCACTAGATTCAGCGAGAAATATTGTAACAGTATGTAATCTCTGTCAAGATAAAATTGCTTTGTGATTTACATTACAATAAATCCTGACCTTTAAGTGCTGCAGACTAAGCTAATCTGTGAAGCACTTTATTTCAACATTGAATCAGCGAGTGCAGCTCAACCAAAGTGACTGTATTAGTCCCACTGTGGTGTGGTTAAAGAGCCTATATATATCGAAGCAGATTACAGAACATTGTTCTATGTGTACTATAATAAGTAGAATAATTGAAATATTCAGTCTGTTTCATCATTGTGAAATAATAGAATTATTTTAACCTCCCTTTTGTTTGCCTATTATGGGAATTGTAAGTAGCTACATTTAAATATCATTAGGGCCTGATTTAGATTGATTAGAACAAGGAAATTCAGAATTAAGGTTAAAATACCACATGACATTTCAGCCTTAATTCACTTCTTAGGGCTGTTATTTCTTTTCTTTTTTTAGTAAAATAGTTAAGATGTCACATGGAATTTCTCAGTAACAGCTTTGAATTTTTGGCTTTTTCCCTGCCCAAGCCAAGTCTTAGGCTCATCAATCATTGGAAAGTGGACTGTTCTCCGAGATATTATAAATTTAAAAAGTAACAAGAATTTATTGAATTTGGAAGATTTTTAGCCATCAATTCTTCAAATATTTTTTCTCTCCTCCCTTCTCTCAGTTTTCCTTCATGTATTAGACAACTTGACAGTGTCCCAGAGGTCACTGATACTTTTTTTCTGTCTTTATTTTTGCCTCTGTGCTTCCTTTGGATAGTTTTTATTGTTTCTTCAAATTCATTGATTTTTCTTTTTTTCCTCTGCAGTTCCCAATCTGCTGCTAAGACATATCTGGCATATTTTAAATCTCAGCTACTAAATTTTTCATGTCAAAAAAGTTTCATTTAAAAAAATTTCTTCCATTTGTCCCCTCTTTACATTCATGGTCACTAATTCCATCATCTCTGTTGTGCATGCAGCTTCTTGTGTCTGCTAATTATTGATTGGATACTGGACATTGTGATTTTGGTTTTGGGTGCTGGAAGTTTTGGTATTCCTTTAAATACTGTTGAATATTGTCCTGGAATGCAGTTAAGTTCCTAGGAATCAGTTAGATTCTTTTGACGCTTGCTTTAAAATGTTGTTAGGTTGATCCAGAGCAGGGTTTAGTCTAGGGCTAATTTGGCCTCACTACTAAGCAGTACGCCCTTGAAGACCCTTCCTAATGCTTTGTGAATTATGTGGTCTTTCCACTCCGGCTGGTAGGAACACAGACTATTTCCAGCCCTGTAGGAACTGTGGGAATTGATTGGCCTAATGGTTTCTGCGGCTTCCTTATGTGGCCAGAGTTACTTTCTTCTCTTGCCTGTACAGATCAGCAGTCAGCCAAAGATTTGAGGAGAACCCTCCACAGATCTTTGGAAATTTCTTTGTAGCTCTCTCCTCTCTGGTATTTTGATCACAAATTCTAGCTGTCTCAGCCTCCCTAAATTTCAACCTCTGTCTCTTCTACTCATGAGACCACAGGGCTTCTTTTTTCTGAGGACTGGAAATTATCTTCAGGTAGTAAGCTAGGGCAAATGATTCTTTCCAATATTTTTATAAAGTTTCTTATTGTTTAAGGAGGATGTCTCCCTGTTAGTCTATCATGGTCAGAACTGATGTGTTAAATAACTAGAATTTAAAAGGTAGTTTAAGGTTTTTATTTAACTATTTATTCAGCATTATTGCCAAGCAATGTGTCTGGAGACAGGAAAGTAATTGATAAGAAGGTTATTAAAACAAGTTAGGAGACAATTAACTACAAAAATTTTTAATGCATATTGTCCAAGCACAAAGCAATGTAATAATTGTAAAGCACATAGGGCACTGTAACCATGTCAGCTCCTTGAATCAGAATGTTGAATTTAGTCAGTTATATATAACAAGGTGTTTTGTGGAGTGCTAGAGTGCTTTCCATTGTTTCTTACGGTAACTGTTGCTCTACTCTATTTTAAAGTTACATTGAGTGAGGTGAATAGTTTTAATTTTAGTAAGGCAAACTTTTTTTTTGTCATTTTGTGTTTTTTTATTTTAGATTTTTATAATAAATTTATAGAGTGCCTTGAGGGCAGCTCAATTTGCATTGTAGGGGGCCACCTAAGAAACTCACCTGGGACAGACCACACTGTTCTGCCTTGGAGCATTACGGCCTGAAAACAGATTTTGTTCCTGAGATACTTCACATTATAAATAGAGTTATCCTTGGGGCACCATGTCAATGTATACTAGAGGGTCTTCTCATACATTTTGAGGGGAAAACAGCAGTTTCAATATCCCCAAGATGACAGAAAGTGTTCCTGATGCTAAAAGGATACTTTAGCACTTAGCCAAAAGATTAGTATTTTGAAAGGTCAGTTTTATAGTTCCAAACAATTTCAAAGTTAAAATATAGTGATTTTCTAGAATCATTTGCTTTACTGCCAAGAAAGAGTATGAAACTAATTGTTTAAAAAAAGATTATATTAAAATATTGATAAATTGATACAGATAATGTTACATACACACAAGCAATGTCTTTTGGGTTGCTATTTATTTTCTCATCAAATTTTAAAATACTGACAACTAATAGACAGTTATTACCTGGTTACTTAATGATATTTAAATTTTCTGTGGCCTAATCTTCAGATTAGGCACAAGAATATCTCATCAATCTTTTTTGATGTCAAGTAAGTCAACATATACCTCTAAAACAGCATTTTTATTTTTATTAGGAAGAAGCCTTGTTTTAGCTGGTGACACTTTCTGATGCTTTGAAGGTTTTGCTGTCCTCATGTCTGTCAGGCACTCCTCCACCTCTTTTCACACAAATGCTGACCCCACACATGCCTTGTAACTGTTGACATTTTCTCTGCATCTGGATCTGGGGGCTCAATGGGATGCCTCTTTTGCCTATCTTGTTTTAGACATTGATCTGTGGGTGTTTTTGCTTTACTATCATAATTGTCTTTTGTTTGTATGTTGAACTTCGGGAAAATTCAATACTACCCAACTGCCACCATTGTCTTCCCAGAATTTGCCCCTACCTTGACTTCTTAAAGCTTTCAAGATGGAAAAGGGACCAATCTTAGGGGCCTGCTGCAACCACCCAAGCATAGAAATAAAGGAAAAATTCTGAGTCCCTTCAAGGGAAATTCCAGGCATCTAGCTAGCCCTGAGGAGTAAATGAATAACCCGATAAGTAAGAAGATAATAATAACTTAAACAATAGTCATCCAACCAAGTCAGGGCCATAAGGTGTTTGGTTCCCCATAGAAACTAAAAGATAACATATTAACACACTTTCTTGATTTGTTTTTCAGAAACCAGGATCCCCATCGATGGAGAATGCTGACCACTGTCAGGTAGACCTCAGGCAAAAAGAAACTGAAGACTGAACTCAGGCTGTTTTAAATTTCTTCCCAAGGAGCCTGGAGACAGTCACACCTGCAGGCAACCCATCTTGCTAGACTCGTCGCACTGACCCAGTCTGTTGTGACTTGCTCTCATGACTTGACTCTGGCATAGCACCACTTGATGATTAATAGTTTTCCTTATCTTAACAAATATATGTTAACACCAAGCCTTAACATACCTTTCTGCTGACCCCAAGGTTTTAGACAAAGGCTTGTTCCCTTAGCCAGTTGCAAATCAGAGAATCTCTAAATCCACCTCGGACCTGTTAGCCCCTGCTTCAAGATATCCTCCCTTTGCAGAACAAGTCAATGTATAACCTCCACGTATTGATTTATGAGTTTGCCTATTACTTCTGTTTTCCTGAAATGTACCCCTGTCTTTAAAAACGCTTGTAAGCCACTGGGGAGGTTGGGTCTTAAGTGTTAGCTACCTGTTCTTCTTACTTGGTGCCCTGCAATAAATATCCTTCTTTCTCTTCCTGCAAACCTTGGTGTTGGTATTTGGCTTTATTGTGCCAGGTGAGTGGATCCAAGTTTGGTTCAGCAACAGTTTCGTTTCCTCATCTGTTAAAATAAAGAGAACTGAATGATTTCCTAATATCCCTTCCAACTGTAATATCTATTTGGACCTGACAAGACCCAAAATTGTGGAGGAAGAAGTACATGAAATATTACCTCACTATCATATTTTCAGACCCTATATGTTTATGATTAAGTTGTTATCTGCTATATTATATTATATTTTGTCATCTGAGTCATTATTCATTCTAATATAAATTCACCCATCTATCCATCTGTCCTAAGAACAAACACCCAACCACTGTTATATACTGGCTTTGTTTCTTCAGGTACATATTCAATTTGCCATGCTATTTAAAACTATACATAATCACACTACAAATGTCATTACTAAGATATATGATCACCTAGGGAAACTTCATTGTTACTTGGAGGTGAAATATGAGTGTTATGGGATTTTTTTTCTTGAGACAGGGTCTTACTCTGTTGCCCAAGCTGGAGTGCAGTGGTATGAACACGGCTCACTGCAGCCTTGACCTCTTGAGCTCAGGTGATTCTCCCACCACAGTCCCCTGAGTAGCTGGGACTACAGGTGCATGCCACCATGCCTGGCTAATTTGTTTATTTTTTGTAGAGATGGGATTTCACCATGTTGCCCAGGCTGGTCTCAAACCCCTGGGCTTAAGTAATCCTTCTGCCTTGATCTCCCAAAATGTTGGGATTATAGGTGTGAGACATTGTGCTCAGCTAGGATTTTTTTTTTTTTTGATAAATGATTTCAGCTTTTTGCTACAGAGGGTTTCTTGCCTGCCCCCATAATCCTGGATCACTCAGCATAATCAGCAAACGATTGAGATTTCTCTAGGATTTAGTTATCAGCTAAATAAAGCCAATAGACCTCATTATTTGACCAGTAGCCAGAGTATGAGTTTGGAAGAAGCTCATAAGGCCTATGGCAGGTCATTGGGGGGATATTACTTATAGGCAAGTAATATTTCAGAGTTGTCAAACAGTCTTGTATCAGGGTTTTCTAGAGGGACAGAACTAATAGGATATATGTATATATGAAAGGGTGTTTATTAAGGAGAATTGATTCACATGATCATAAGGTGAAGTCCTACGATAGGCTGTCTGCAAGTTGAGGAGCAAGGAAGCCAGTGGTGGATCAGTCCAAGCCCCAAACTTCAAAAATAGGGAAGCCTACAGTGCAGCCTTTGGTCTGTGGCCAATGGCCCAAGAGCCCCTGGCAAACCACTGGTGTTAAGTCCAAGAGTCCAAAAGCTGAAGAACTTGGAGTCTAATGTTTGAAGGCAAGAAGCATCCAGCACAGGAGAAAGATGAAGGCTGGAAGACTCAGCAAGTCTTCTCTTCCATTTTCTTCTGCCTACTTTATTCTAACTGCCCTGGCAGCTGATTAGATGGTGCCCCCCCTAGGTTGAGGGTGGGTCTGTCTCTCCGAGTCCACTGACTCAAATGTTAATCTCCTTTGGCAACACCCTTGCAGACACACAAAGGAACAATACTTTGCATCCTTCAATCCAATCAAGTTGACACTCAATATTAGTCATCACAAGCCTTATGCATGCAGCTGCCCACTCTGTACTATGAAGGCACTGTTCTGCTGAATAATTGTCAGAGAGACTCCAGCAAATGGAGGCGGAAGACACACTCAGGGAATATACAAGGCAATGCTTTCTTCCTTCAGAAAGATCCTGGGCCAACAAATATCAATCACCTAACTTTCACCACATTCCTTGAAATCATATAATTTATATAAGATGCGTTTATAGAAAACCTACTATGTATCAGTCATTTTCTTAGAGACTTTCTTTACCTTTTATTCTTAAGGTAAATTTTTCTTACAAAATTTATCCTTACACATGCTTAACAAATCAAATAATGCTTCAAGACTCGTAAAAAGCTAGCCCTTGTTTTATTTCTCTCTTCTCTTATTTTCTCCAATGGCTACTATTTAAAATTATTTGTAGCTGCTTATTTTAATGTTTGCTTTCATACACCTAAATAGGAGCTTATATTGCTATTTCTTCATTTGACAGTTTTAAATATTGTTTCTTGTACGTCCTGCTGTAGAAGATATGGTTTAGTTCTCTTATATCTGTATCTCTTTAACATATAGATATTTAGCCCCTTACTCATGCTTCCAAAAATTATATAATCATTTTTATTTAAATCAGTATTTATTTACATTGTTATGACTATATAACTATTATGTATAAATAATGAACCATACACTGTATTTCATTTCTGGTTATAGTATGCTTTCTCTAAAATTAAAAATTTCCTCTTTTTTTGCTTTTTACTTTTCTACATAGGTATCATTAATCCATCCCAATTCTTGAATAGAATTGGAATCCTGACAGTGTAGAAATCCCTTCTAGAGCCCTCTGTCTCCTGCTCTAATCCAGACTGGTTGCTCTTTATGCTCACCACACAGCTGTCATGCTGAGATTTCCACTTAATTCCTGTTGGACCTTTCTACTGTGCTCCATTTCATGCTCATGCTTTTTCTGGCTTTTAAGTTCTTTTATTCTGCTTATGTTTCAGTTTGAATTATTTGTTTCTAAAGAGCTGTTTTCCAATTTATTATCCTTTCTCTCTTGCTAGTCTAATCTATTGTTACACCCATCTATTGATTTCTTAATCTCAGTTATTTTATTTTTCAGTTCTGGAATTTTCATTTGATGCCTTTTAAATATAGATTTCAGTTCTGATAAAATTCTTCATCTTGTCATTTTTTTCCCTTGAATATATTATTATAGCTATTTAAAATGTGAATTGATACCTCTAAGATCTGGACTATCTATCCATGTGGGGTGGGATTATATTTTTTATTTTTTTGTTTTTAGTCATTTTTTGTCATCGTGGCATGTCTGATAATTTTTTACTTAATGCTGGACATTGTAAGTTAAAAATTATAGAAACTCTGGATGATTTTATCTTTTTCAGAAAGAATTTTTTTTCCTCTGGTAGGCAGTTAGAAGATGTGAAAATCAGCAAATGCCCTGAGGAGAAAAACCACCGGTGAATATGAGGCTTGCCTCAATGTATTTTCAATGTATTTTCCTTTTCTCTGCGATCCTGGCTCTCCAAGTCCTGGCTGCCTTAGATAATTCCAATGCCTTAAAATAGCTGTTTTCACCCAGCTTTTATAATTGCTTTAGGTGGCAGGCTTAGGTGGAAAGATACATAATGGAAGTGGACCTTAATTGTTACTTCATATATGATGTTTTTGTTTCTCCTTTCTCTGGAAAGTTTTAATATTTTTTCTTTATATTTATAGACAGCATACTAACTTTTCATGGTAGTGTATTTTGGTGTAGGCCCTTTCTCACTTATTAGATGAGAAATTCAACAGATCTTTTCAGTTTGGAAACCTGTGACTTCTGGGATTTGAAAATTTTTCTTATATTAGTTTTTTAATGATTTGTGTCTCTCAATTGTTTATTTTTATTTTTTTGTTTTCTTTTTCTGCAATTCCTGACATTTTGACACAGCACCTCCTGGATGGATCTCTTAATTTGCTAACAGTTTTTTCCCTCATTTCAATTTCTATGTCTTTTCCCTTTAGCCAGTTTATTCAGTCTATTAAGAGAAGAATCTTCCAATCTTATGCTTTAGGGGCTTAAGTTTGGCTACCAGTGTTATGAGAGGTAAGTAGTGGATGGAGTTGGGAGAAAGGCTATTCAGAATGTAGACCTCCACTTTGTGCCCCTGTGTTCAACTGGGTACCTTGCCCATACATTCAGTTGTATCTTCTGTTCCTGAATGCAGAAGTCTCCTGGTTCATTCTCTGCAGATAGTAAACCTCAGTCTTCAGCACAGATGAAGGAGGGAGATCTCTCTAAAATTTTGTTTTCAGTCCCACTCTATCCCCATCCTTCAGGAATACTTCTGTTGTCAGTTTTTGAGACTTTCCAGGTTCTGTGGCACAACTAGATTGCAGACTTAGGTTTCAGCTTTCTCTGATATGTTATGACAATTACCCTTTATCCATTTGTTTTTCAGATTTTAAAATCATTGTCATCTTTTGTATTCTATATTCTCTCCCATTTTTGTTGTCCTTGTGGATTTACATTTAATTTTTTTCTTTTCCTTTTCTTTTTTAAAAAATCTAGAATTTTAGGGGAAGAAGCAGAGAACAGGTGTGTTCAATTCACCATACTTAACAGGAAGTTTTAGGTGCTTTATGTACATCACAAGAAATTTCCACAGCAGGTATTACAGATAAGGGAAATGCTGAAGTAACATAGTAAATGACAGAGTTAGAATTAAAAATCAGACTATCTGGCATTAAAACCCTCATTTTGGAATGACTTTTTTTAAACTGCAATTTCCAAGTTTTACTCACAGTATGAAAAAATTCAATATTTTCAAAACCAAGTGATTTATGAATTTAGGCATTTTTACAACATGCCATTACTTTCTTGATTGAGTGGTATAAATTCTTATATACTTATCACAGTATAATAAATTATACATTTTTGAAAACCTATTGTAATTTTACTCATACGTTTTTCATTGTAGCTTTTTGTCTTGTACTTGAATTGCTAAAACCAAACTGGAGAAATTATTCCCTAGTTGAGGCCTTTCTCTATGTCATAATTATGTTTCCCAATAGATTATCTCTCTTTTACTTTACAGAGAATAAAGTTCCTTGCTTGAGGTTTGAGATATTCTTTGCTAAAGTTAGAAAATTTACAGAAAGTTTCTTATTCTGTTTCCTTTGGGCTGTTCTGGAATTCCCTTTTGCTTCCTCTCTGCATATCTTTGACCCTATTTCTGGAGATCCATGATAAAATTTTCCCCACATACTCACCATAAATTAATAATTTACTCTTTCTTATGAGAAATAATTTAGATTTGTGTGACAATAGTAAGAGCTTTTTCAAAAGATAATTTATACATTTTTCAACAAATGGAACATATAATGTTTGGAAAATTTCTGTAAGAAATATCCAACTAAAAATTGTGTTGGCTTGTACTTCCATATTTCTTCTTTTTTTTTTGAAATGAGAGTCTCACTATGTTGCCCAGGCTGATCTTGAACTCCCGGGCTCAAACAGTCTTCTTGCTTCAGCCTCCTTAGTAGCTGGGATTACAGGCACACACCACTGTGCCTGGCTATATGGTTTCATATTTCTATTAAAGAATGCAGAAGTCTTTGCTTATGGGAAAGTTTCACATGAGGAAATGGAGCTATGATAGCCTATCTTCACTTTCAAACATCTTTGCCCCATGAGAGTTTTAAAGAAACATGTGTTCCCCCTTTGAAAGTGTCATCAACTTCAGGCAAAACCTTTCTTTGACCTCCCCCACCTCTTGCCTACTTTCAAGAGGTATGGTGGTTTATATCTGCTAAACATTTATAGGACAAGTATCCAGATAATCAGAGAGCTGAAACCAATGTAGAAGCATCAGATGTGTAATATTGTTTGGATTGAGAATAACTTAGGCCTCAGTCAAATTATTTCATTGGTCTTTTAGGTTTCTTGGTACTCTGAAACCTGTGCATTATTGTCTGTTTCAAAGGAATAAAAATGATTTTCTTTTGTTAAGTGTCCAGCAGAGTTTTTCACTATTTTTCAAATTTCTACTCCCTAAAAACTCTTTAACCCTATCAGATCAGAAACACTCCCTTGCTCTGAATCCCTACTGAGTGATTTGTGTATTCAGTTTGCTCTATCTAGTTTTCCTATAAACTTGCACTTCATTTTTTTTTGTGGTGATCCCTGAATGTTCCATGAAGTTCTGTATCCCCAGCTAGATTACAAGTTCTTACAGTTAATAAAAAAATGCCAAGCTGACATCATATAAAAATATTCTTAAAAAATATTGTTCTCCAGAAAACCAAACACTGCATGTTCTCACTCATAATTGAGAGTTGAACAACGAGAACACGTGTACACACGGAGTGGACATTCACACACCGGGGCCTGTTGGGGGGTGGAGGGCTAGGGGAAGGAGAGCATTAGGATAAATACCTAATGCATGCAGGACTTAAAACCTAGATGACAGGTTGATGGGTGCACTGAACCACCACGGTACATGAATACCTATGTAACAAACCTGTGTGTTCTGCACATGTATCTCAGAACTTAAATATAAAAAAATTTGTTCCCTTGAATATAGAAAATGTATGTTTTTGTTTTAATTTTATAGTGTGTGTTCTTTAGTGAAGGAACTGATGAAAGATCCCCATGTCTGCTCATGGTCAGCCATGAGTGGAGAGATAACAGGTGGCTGTCTGTCGGGAGTCTTATAAAATAGAAGAGTGACATTTAGGATATTCTCTCTGATATCTTATTGGTATACACAGACCAGAAGAAGATAAAATCTAACTAAATAAAAAGAAGCCATTTCAAAGTAGAGTAGTGAAATCCTAGGTAATTAAGTGATCAATTAGCAGAAAGAGGCATATTGAGGAATTTTCTAAGAAAGTTAGCAAAGGGAAATCTAGAAACCACAAAAGAATACATATATAGATGTATTATAAATCATGGTGACCTCTTCTACAATAAGGGCAGTTTCCAACAGGTAACTCTGGGTAAGAATTTAAAAATTGGTGTTAAAGCCAAGTGGAGAAAAATAAGCACGTAAGCAAGAATAGCTTTAAAATCACTCTGTTTCAAAGCCTTTTAAGGATAACAAAAGAGGAGCAAACAGGAATAAATCCCTGAAGGAAGAAAGGTACAAATATGATTAAAATTACAAATGTTAGAAAAAGAGAATCACAAATTAATGATATAATTTTTCCCTAAGTGTTGCAGAAAAAGAGATTTAAATCATTGGGAGGAATTCTCACTTTCTGATGTAGAAATTGCTTTTCTCTTTTAAATACATAAGTTCTGCAGAAATATAAGTTCTTGGTTCAAGCTTGGGTTTGCTTTCCCTTGCTTGTATGTCTTCCTCATGGCCTTTCATTTGGTCTGTGAGGAAAAAAACTCATCTGACCCTCTGCTGGCATGTGCGAGGACTTGATATTTTAGCCTAGCCTGCTGGGTGAGACATCAAACACTAAAATAGCAGCTAGTCACTCAGATGATTGAATAAGACATGGAGAGGTATGGTGCAAGCAAATGGTCACCAGTCCCTCCCATACAGCAGGATTCAATAAATAGTTGATGAAAGAATTAAACAAATGAATACAATTATAAATGCTGGAAGGAATTGTCCCAGAGTTGATGGGCACACCAAAACAGATAATAAAAATAGCTATCATTTATCAAGTCCTTTTCACATGCCCAGCACTGTTCTGGGAATTTTTATATTTTCTTTAATTTGTAAATTAACTTCAGTAGCTAAATATTTTTTTTCTCAATTTACTGATAAAGAAACCAAAGCTCAAAGATGTTAAGTGTCTACCCCACAATCTTCCAGCCAGTAACCAGTAGAATCAAGACTAAAATTCGAGTCCTTCTAACTGTAGAGCCTGAGCTGTCAGGCAATAAGATGCTACCTCTTCTCCTTGAACAAGACAAGTGAGGGCAGAACTTCTCTCCTGCTGCCTATAGAATGAACAAGCTTCTGCTGTAGCATGGTGGAGAGTTTGTTTGTTTTTCTCTGTCAGTGCTCTACCTGCCCAGTGGACATCTTCATCTGCATGCACCATAGGTGATGGCGATTAAAGAGCCTAAAACAGAGCTCACTATCCTGCCTGCAAATCTTTTATTTTTGCTGCTGCTTCTTTTTCTCACCTCTATTATAGTTAATGGCAGCATGATCTACCCAGGAACCTATAAATTATTTTGGTCCCACAGACTCCACAGCCAACTTAGTCACTAAGTCCTGAGCTTTCACCTCTACAATATCTCTGGAGTCTGAACCTCTTTCTATTCCTGCTTCTGATGCCTTTGTCAGGCACTCATTTTCCTCACTTGTACTACTTCAAGAACCTTTTGATTTGTTTAATTGTCTCCCATCATTGCCATCTCCAATGCGACTTCTGCAATGCAGCTGGAGTCATTGCCCCAGTTAAAAAACTGCTGCCCTAGGGGAGAAATAAATCTCTTTTGCTTTCATGACCTCATTCACCATCTGTATGCTGAGAAATCACAAATTTATATCTCTAGTCAGATCTCTCTTCAGAGCTTCCACACTAATGTTTCCAACTCGATAAACAATACCAGCATCCACCCAATACCTCTGACTTTTTCACTATAATACACACCAGTTGCAAATTCTGGCAGTTCTACATTCTGAATATCTCCCATTTCTGTCCATTTTTCTCCATTCCAGGTGTCTCTACTTTGGTCCAGTATTGAACTTCTGCAACAGATTGAGCAACTGAGGCAGCCATAACAATACCCTCCTAACTAGTCACTTTGTACCCATGTTTTCTCACTTTTAACTCATTTTCTTTCCACATATATTACATTTTGTCAACTTTAACATGCATTTTTTGTTTTCCACTTTAACTTTTCTAAAATTGGAATATGTCTTACAATTTATTTTGCATCCTGGTTTAATTAACAGTGTTTGCTTTAAATTAATCACACATAAAATAATGGTACATTTTATAACCAATGGCATCTTAGATTTGATGAAATACAATAATAGAAAAAACAGTCTTTCTGTATATGCTAATGCCCTACAAAGAACCTTCCAGAATTTCCCATTGTTTTTAAGATAAACTTCAACATCTTAACATGCCAACTAGGCTTTGCATGTTTGGTTCCTTGCTTACCTCTGTAGAATCATTTTGTTCTGCTCTTCTAGTTATCTATCCTTCAGCCACATTCATCCAACAAATATTTATTGGGTGACTACTGTGTGCTAGGCACTATGATGATGTGTCAATGAACCCAAGCAATGGACATAGCTACTGCCCTCAGTGCTGACCGGGTAGTAGTGTAGCAGGACAAGCTGCAGACAAAACCCCTCAGACACCGAGTTAAAGAAGGAAGAGCTTTATTCGGCCGGGAGCTTCAGCAAGACTCATGTCTCCAACAACCGAGCTACCTGAGTGAGCAATTCCTGTCCCTTTTAAGGGCTCACAACTCTAAGGGGGTCTGCGTGAGAGGGTTGTGATCGATTGAGCAAGCAGGGGGTAAGTGACTGGGGACTGCATGCACCAGTAATTAGAACAGAACGGAACAGGGCAGGGATTTTCACAGTGCTTTTCTATACAATGTCTGTGATCTATAGATAACATAACCGATTTGGTCAGGGGTCAATCTTTAGATCTTTAAATACCAGGCCCAGGGCATGGCGCCAGGCTGTCTGCTGGTGGATTTCATTTCTGCTTTTAGTTTTTACTTCTTCTTTCTTTGGAGGCAGAAATTGGGCATAAGACAATATGAGGGGTGGTCTCCTCCCTTAGTAGAAGCTCTCCGGGCCTAGCTTGAATTACATGTTATTTCTTGGTTCAGGACCCTTAAGTATGCTAATCTCTCTCTCAGTCTCCCCTCTTTGCCTAGCTGATCCTTACCTCCTCCTCATCCCTCAGGGTTTATTTTACCTTGCCCTTTCCCCAGCTACCCCATGCAATGCTTTCATGGCTCCAGCACCTCTTTTCATGAAACTCACAGCACTTGTTTTCTTGGGGTCTGTCTTCATCTCCCCACTGTCAGGTCCATGAAGGCCAGGACTGCACCTGTCCAACTCACAGCTCTTGCCCCAACCCTTACTCCAATGCTTGGGCCACATTTGGGTCTCTCTAAATACTTATGGAGTATTTAGAGAGCTATTTTGAGAGCTACTTAGAGAGCTAAGTAATGGAATTGGAAACATAAATTCAAAATTGAGGTTTTGAATTCTGAGGCACTCTGAGTTTTCTACCACTCAAATGTATTATTAAACCAAAACAAAACACAACTAAAAGAAAGCCATCAATATATGGAATTACATGTGACGTTTTTGGTTGACAACTGAGGAGAGACAAAAGCATATTACCAATTTCAAACTGAGATGCACAGAAGTTGACATGAAATATGATAAATATTTTCTTTCTTAAAATAAGAGCTGTACTACTCTAGAGTTATAATTTTCATTACAAATCAATATATTGACCAACATTTGTACAACAGTTTTCGTACTTCATGGATTAGATCATATTCTTCCTCTGCTGGTTTTAAAGGCTTCCTCCTCCTTGGTCTGCCCTTTGTATTGCAGATAGGCTGCCTTTGTGCGTCATAGATGAGCTTAGTGGATTATGTTTGTGAATTAGTTGTAGATTCACTTCTAAGACGTGAGTTACCCTGGTACTCCATACATAGCCTGCTGTTTTGCAAACATGAGTCCAGTTATATTCTGAGAAGGCAATTCAAAAAGCTCATTCGTGTCATGTTTTAAAATATAACATGTTTTCATTAGAGTTTGGAGCAATCTTTGCTTTCTTTTCTTTGCTCTAGATATACATTTTTCTTCAATTATATATAACCTGGTTCATTATGGAATTGTATGCATCTTGTAATTGCCTCTACATTTATATTAGCATAATTTTTCTCCATGATAGAGAAGAAGAATTTGAGAAATAATAAAAAACCCCTCAAATCCTTACCTTTAAAATGTTTCACAATAAGTAGAGAAAGAACAACATTAGGCTTTCTAGCTACTGAATTTTAGCTCTCCTATTTTTAGCAACATCTCCCCAAATCCTTGGATGAAAGGGCTATAAAATTTGAAGTATTACTACCACAACCTATAGCAACAAACTATTTCAACATAGGTATAATCAAAAGGGGAATTCTTATAACCATATTTATATTCAAAGATCTTGTGATATAAGCCAACCCCTGTGGGGGTATTATTTTCAAACATAACAGGTTGACATTATATAATTATACACTGCTGGATATTGAAATATCGAAGAAGGAAAAAGTGCTTATGGTAGTACTCACAGCATACTATTATGAGTATTCACATTACCCACACATCTTTAGAGCATTATTTCTAGTTACATATTACAGAATTTAGCAAAGATTTAGTGACTTATTTAATATCAATATTAGGTTTTGACATTAATGTCTTAGCAAGCACATGGAGGTGTGAACCTAAGACTTACTTCCACTCGGTAAAGGGGCTCTGAAGTGAACCTCTTCTCCATTGTTCTGTGTTCAGTTTGTTAAACAGACACTTCATATATGTATGTGTATCTAAATATTCAAAATCCCATTCAATTATTCTTATAATTTGCACTTCCAATCTACTTAATTTTTTCCTTTATTGTTCTTTCCACATTTGATGATGACATTTTTCTTTTCTAAGATAAATTCTTCTCTTTTGGTCCCAATTACCATCTACTTCCATTTCATGCTTCTTAATGTTACTTTCCTCCCATTTAATATCTGGATTGTAAGCAGCTTTTACCTTTCTCCGTTTCAGAGGTCAGGTTTCTAATCTTTCCATTTTTCCCCCTTATATGAACTTTTTGATCTATGTGGTGCACCATGAAATATAGTTTCACAGACATTTAGGCCCCAAATGCCATCTTTCGTGGAACTTTATCTAGTCTTTTTCTCAAGACTAGATAAGAGTTGATAATCCAGTCTCAAGACTAGATAAGACTTGAGAATCTTAAGTTTTTTTTTTTTTTTTTTTTTTTTCCTGAGACGGATTCTCACTCTGTCGCCCAGGCTGGAGTGCAGTGGCACAATCTTGGCTCACTGCAAGCTCTGCCTCCCGAATTCATGCCATTCTCCTGCCTCAGCCTCCCAAGTCTCTTCTTTTTATTCTGTTATGTAGGTACAATCTAGTGGCTGCCTTTGGATTTCTTTCCTATCCATACCTCCCTTCTAAAATAGGTTACATATAACTGTAGGATATATCATTTCATATTTAATACGCTTAGCAATTTTGTTCTTTTCTTCCAATGTGACTTACTTATGGAGAATAAAGGAGACACAGAAATCTAGAGCAAGAGACTGCAGGGCAAATATAATCTATATAGGAGGAAGCATTAAGATGGCATAGAAAAATACTATTTCAGAGTAAATACTGGTAAAGCAACAAATTGGCAGCATGGTAGCCCATATAATGGCATAAAGAATAAGGGAACTACTCTGTTACCATCAATCAAAATCAACCAATTAGTCAATCAACCAACCACACAATAACAGAATAGACTGTGACAATTAAGTGAGCTCAGATTTCAGTGGGTACATGGCCAATAAAGGTGAACCAAGACTTTTCATGATAGTTATGAGAGGATCAGAGGTCTAGGACTTTACTAGGCTACCCCTGATCATTAACTCTGTCATCTCTCCTTTTTAGATCTCTCTTGCTCTTTCTTTCTATTGGCATAAGCTAAGGCCCTAGATGCTAGGATGCAAGATGAAAATCTTTAACTGTCACTTCCTCAACCCTCTACCCAAGGAGCAGAGTCATGATCACAAGAGATTTCCAATAAAACTTTATAGATAGGAATGTAAAGTTGCAAAAGAAATTCAATTAACTTGGTTGGGTTGCTTGTTTGCTTTAAATAAATTTTACATGGGGACTCCTTTCTAAGAGTAACTTTACTGGGCTTTAAAAACTTCTGTGGGTGTCATCTTGAGGTATACAACTGAAATCATTATCTTTCAACAGAAATAAAATTGGAAAAATCTTCTTATCACCAGAAAACTAGAAATACATGAAAATAGGCATCAAATAAAAACAAAATGCAAATACTCTGGAGATGTAGTATGACTCTGCTTTATTCTCTTAAAATCTGCTCTTCACACCCTTTATGGCCTCTTTGGGGTGTTGGTGTTCATGAATAAAAATATTACTTTAAAAACAAAACAAATCTTTCTTTGCTCTAATTAGGCAAAGTGAAAGCCTTCTGTTACAATTTATATTATTAAAATTTTGACATTTTCTAATGGTATAAAGCAAGTTCTATTTTTAACAAAGTCTTATATTAGAAACATGTTTTGAGGAGATTTACAAGTTCTCGTGATGCCTGAGTTTTTGTACTTATTACCTGATACCAAAAATTATGGTGTAATAAAATAATTTTGGTAGTCCCTGCTTTCAGTTTAAGTAGTAATTGGCTTCTATATTGGTATGCATCCAGAATAATGCTACTTGTGATGGAAATGTAAAAAGATAATTATTAAAGTCACATACATAATAGAAATGGTCATTTCCTGGCAACAGAATCTTGACTGTAAAGTCGTCAAGCATGATTGTCCCATATGAAACGACTTGAAAGGATTCTAAAATCTGGGGATTCATGAACACCACGAAAGTGTTCAGAATGACTGAAGCGTATTTTAGAACAACTATAAAGGACACAGAATGAGTTCTGATCTCGATCTTCAGTTATTTCTCATTATAAACTGGTGATAATACTCAGAGTGTGACAAAGGGTAATTTCTCTGCTATAAGCCTGAATTATTTTTTCTTTGATAGTTGACTGGATTTAAAAAACCTTGCAGCATCTTTTCTAGCATATCTTTTTCTTGCATAGGACCTTTATTAAAATATTTGAAGTGTGTAAGTTTATGCTAAATAAAGTCTTTTTTTGGAAATTTTGCTTTTTCCAAAATATTTTCTATTAAATTTTCTAAAAGTAATGGCTATTTTTTGCTGCAATTCTGTCTTACTCTATTCAAAGCATTTTGGGCCTGTGTTCATTCTGTAAATATTTATTGAGAACCTATGAGGAACAGGTATTATGCTAAAGACTATAGATATAACAGCGAAATAGAAACCATCCCAGCCCCAAGGGAACTTATAGGCTAGTGGAGAATCAAACAGAAAAGTAATTACCATATGCTAACGAGCTCGGATTGAGATAAAATGAAAGTGCTGTGGGAACACACAGGAAGGGCATCTAGTCTAGTCGTCTTCATAGATCAAAAAGGGCTTCTCAGGAGAAGGGACAGTGAAATTTAACCATGAAGGGTGAATAGGAGTCAGCCAGATCAGGTAGAGACGAAGAGTGCAAAGATTCTTCCAGGAAGATGAAACAGCATGTACACTCTTAAACTGTCCAGGTTTTCTCTTCTTCATGAAAGAAGTACTAAAACTGATACCCTGAGATGCATGAAGCTTTCTCATTGCTGATGTCCACTTAGTAACAGCAACTTGGACACATTGATGGACTAATCATTTGTATACAATACAATAAAGCAAACCTATGTCTGTGAGCTTACTTATATCTACCGAACAGGCCTACTCATTATTAAACTGTAGAAAATAAAAGAAAAATTCTAAGGAACATGATTGATAAGTTAGGATGGTGTTGGCTGCAAGTAACAATGACAACACAATCTAAATTGATGAAACAATTATGAAAGTCACTTCACATAATCGCCAGGAGTAAGGCAGTCTTCTTGTCATACAACAGCTGGGGCTAAGTCTTTAAAGCCCCAGGTTCTTTCTGCCTCTATGCTCTGCCGTATTCAGCATCAGCTTCATCCTATGCCTGCTTCCCCTTGCAGTTATCATTAGGGCCATTGGGACTATATGATTTCTTTTTATTTCTCATATTTTTCTTTCTTTTTGGAAAAATTGTATTTTCTTTTTAATTGACAAATAATAATTACATACATTTATGATGTATAAGGTGATGTTTTGATATATGCTTACATTCTAGAATGATTAAATTAAGCTAATAACATATCCATCACCTCACATATTTATCAAACTTTTCTGGTGAGTACATTTAAAATCTAATGCTTAGGCAATGTTGAAGTATACAGTTCATTATTATTAAGTATGTCACCATTCCATGCAATAGATTACTAAGGCTTATTCCTCCTGTATAGCTAAAACTTTGTACCCTTTGATTAATATCTTCCCTTTCCCTATCCACCCACATCCCCCGGCCACTGATGCCTATCATTCATTCTACTCTCAACTTGTACGAGTTTGATTTTTTTATTTTCCATGTCTAAGTGAGATCATATTCATATCCAACAGGAGAGAGTGAGATCCCATACCTCAAGTATGAAATTAGATTGTTCCTTTCAGTCAGATTGGCATGACTTAGGTCATTTCCTACCCTGGCCCAAAAGCAGTTTGAAGACTTACACAACGTTTTGTTTGCTCAATGGAGAGATAACACTTAGAGAGGGCAAGAGGTCGGAATATCCTCCCCTGAATTGTGGGGAAAAGGCATAGATACCTAAGGAAATCATCACTCTGTTGGGAAGGAGAAAGGAAAAATGGTTTGGGGAGGGGTAAGTAACAGTGTGAAGCCAAGTTGTTTGCCGTTTCTTCATATTCGTTAAATTCAAATGGAAAGCAGTCTCCTGACTCAGAAAATAAAAAAAAACCAAAAAACCCTTCCATATCATTGGGGAAAAAAGGGCATAATTCTAATGGGTTCTAATTCTTTGAACTATGTGTGAATTAGTAAATAAAGAGAGATGAAGTAAATGTTGAGTTGTGGAGACCGCTGTCTTATTTTTCCTTCCCTTTACTTCCTGAATTATACTTATGAATTTCTACATTGGTTTCTGTGGTCCACATTTACCATAGAGTAGAAAGAAATTACAGGCATTTATTTAGCTGTAAAAGTATTTTTAGATGTTTTGTGGGCTGTGTATCAATTATCATGTAACATAGATTTAGGAAGGAATGTGCAAAATATATTTAGCAACTTTTGATAATATTTTAAGAGCATTTGATTCTGACACGTGCTATATAATTTATAGAGATGCAGGTTACATCATTAAAAGGTTACATATTGGGGCAATGACAAAAAACATTCTTGATAAAAATACCTTATTCTTGAAACACGGACTGAGAAATATTCCCTCAAAGGAAAAATAGGTGATGATTGCTCAGGTTTTTCTTTTTAATTTATTTCTCTGTATTTTCTTCTTGTACTTCATATGCAAGTACAGTTTTGTGGCTTCTCATCATGACAAATAGATGATTGAACCAGAAGAAGTGAATGTCAATTGGATGATTGACCCTTATTTTTTATTCAGCTCTACTCTTTCCCTCTGGCTACACAGGGTGGAGTGATGTGCTTGCCAGAGGCTGGACAAAGATAAACATATTCCCCTAAGGAAGTGGCAGAGTGCAACTGCATAAGCAAATGCAAAAGATTTTTCTTCTAAGTTTCTTCAGGGCAACCTTTGATGGCCAGAACAGGAAATAAAATTAGTAGCTTAAATACTAGAAAATAATAATTTCTACCAAATATTTGCATAGTGACATATTTTTCTAAGTGTTTTTGTATACATTATTTCATATAATGGAGTAACCCTGTGATGAGGAAGGGCTGGTAATATTATAAGCATTTCACAGATTAGGAAATTAAAATGTATAGCGGTTATATGAATCTCAAGTAGAACAACCAGGCTTAGGAACTCAAACTTTTGGTTTGTTTCCCTGTGTGTGTGTGTGTGTGTGTGTGTGTGTGTGTGTGTGTGTGTGTTTTCTAGTAAAATATTTCACTTCATCTTTTTTAAAAAAGAGAACAATAAATACAAAAAACAAAAAAAAAAAAAAAGAAAAAGAGAGTTGAACAATAACAACGAAAACCCTGACATGTTAAACACACACAGTGATCAATTTCTAAAGAATAGATGTTTGCCGGATTAGGTGCTCTCCCAATATAGTAATTGTAAATTTGTAGAAATTGAATGACTTGGCTGGGCACAGTGGCTCACACCTGTAATCTCAGCACTTAGGGAGGCCGAGGTGGGTGGATCACTTGAGGTCAGGAGTTCGAGACCAGCCTGGCCAACATGGTGAAACCCTATCTCTACTAAAAATATAAAAATAACCTGGGCATGGTGGTGCATGCCTACAATCCCGGTTACTCAGGAGGCTGAGGCAGGAGAATCGCTTGAACCTGGGAGGCAGAGCTTGCGGTGAGCCGAGATTGTGCCACTGCATACCAGCCTGGGCGACAGAGCGAGACTCCGTCTCAAAAAATAAATAAATAAATAAATAAATTGAATGATTTGAAATATTTTTTAAAATATAGTATTTGCTTTTTTGCACTTTATTTCCTATCAGGCAGAAGTCTTACATACCCAGTGACAGTCTGTGTAATCTCCATCAAATGCATTTCTTATGCTTATTATTTCATACTCTTACCTAAGTCATTCCTCACATGGCAGTGTTTAGGGCTCATGTTACTTGCAAAGACTCTACTCAAAGCCTCAGGCACCAGTGATGTGCCCTCTCACATTATTTAGAGGGAATCTGTTTTGGAAAGTACGTTAAAGGGAAGGGGCTATCTCTGGGAGTCTTTGAAATCACATATGTCACATGGTGATTACCCATTTCTGGAGGTTCCCTAGATACAATAAAAAATTTGATGATTGACACATAGTTGGCCCTCAATAAACAGCTCTAGATAGCTACTGAGGGTGCTGCTGGAGTGACTGTATTATATGATTTTGTGCTTTCTGAATACAAAATAGATCTCTGAGTAAGGGATGCTTTTTGACAGCTGCTGATAACATCTGAGAGACAATTTAATTTGTCTTCAACTAAAGTAGCAGAAAATAAAAAAAGCAAACAGGCTACATTACTATCCCTGCTTATTTGATGAATATCAATAAATATGGATGAAACACCTGAAGGAGCACACGAATGCCTAGTTAGCAAATTTGCCAAATATTCAGACAATGGGTATACTACATGATTATGTTTGTGGAAAATAAAAAAGAAAGACACATAAATAGGCTAGTGAGAATGAAGATTCAGTGACAGCATCACACAATATTCATAAAGTATCTTTCATCTGAGTAGTTGAAAGCATTTTAAAAGTGTCCTTATGACACCCTTCTGGTGCTAGTAGGTGGTAAAGAAATATCAACTCCATTTAAATTAAAAAGGATGCTGAAATGGGAGTTGAAAAGTTAAGTGAACTGCTCATTGTCTTGGTTTCATATAGGAGGCTGTGTCTATCTGTGGCAAATGTATTGTGTCATTTGCCCCCAAACAATCTTTTTCCAGCTCTGTATAAATTATCTACCTGGCAAAAAGAAGACTGAAGCTGGGAGCAAAAATACACTTCTGTGGGTGTAATTGTATTCGTGGCCAAATAGAATTTGGACTTCTTCCATTAGCAGGAATGCCTGGTGGTAGTACTAACTTTAAAATCCTGAGTTGTCAACAAACAGAAGGAGCCCAGTTGAGCAAGATCAGAGAAGAAAAAATGGAGAGATGGGATAAATATGCAGGCACTTTCAAGGATTTAACCTAAGACTTTCCAAAGAGAGATGGATTTGTGGGAAGAGCCTTTCCTTGTGGCTGGGCTCATTTCTTTCCCTTTTCTTCCTCAACTATTATTCTTGCCCCCTTTTGCCCCTTGGCTTCTCCAGAAGTACCAGAAGTGAGTACTGGGAACAGCCAGAATCCAGAGTAAGTTTCTTCCCAGCCAAAGCTAGCAGTACTGATGGTGTTCCTTCTTCCTGTGGAGGACATTGAGCATTTCTCTGAAACACCTTGCAGCCTCATACTTCTCTTCATCTCGTATCTTGCTCACAACTGCCCCACCCCTGCTAATCCTTGACCTTGCACAAGTAATAAGCCAGGCATATTCTTGCCTCAGGGTCTTTCCACTTGCTGTTTCCTCTACTGGAAGTGTTCTTTTTACTGAAAGAATATTTTCATAGTATGTCTTCCCTTGCCTCTCAATATAGATTTAGAGTGACCAAAGATCCTATTTTGCCTGGGACTGAGGATTTCTAGGACATGAGACTTTTCTGGGCAAATGAGGAGCCCTGGTCACCCTGTCTAAACAACAGCTCCTTCTACCTGGCTTGCCCCCCTTTACTTTTCCTCTCAGCATTGATCACGATCTAATATACTTTACATTTTACCTACCTATCTTTTTCAGTATCTGTCCCTGTGCCACCTCCTGCAATGTTATCTCCATGAGGGTGGGGGATTCTAAAAATTGTTTAAATTTGTTTTATTCGCTGTTGTGTCCCCAGTGTCCAGCATGGCTCAGGGCAGGAAATCAATAATAAATTTTTAAAACATAAATAAATAAATAAATAAGAACTTTAGAAAACATTAATTATATATGAAGAAACCATGTTGTGGGATAGTATTTCCTGAAGTAGGTTATTGAATCCATAAAGTCTTAGTCAAATGTAATTTGACTCTAAATATAAATGCATTATTTCCTAATGATGATGAGTTTCTCAGGAAATTTAAACAATGTTTTTGTTGGTATTTTAAAATCTAAGAGTTATTTATTTTAAAAATAAATGTTTGTAAAAATAAACTACTAGAATAGAATGTAGTATTATACTTTGATATCAAGTTGGTGGATAACTTGCATGGGTTTGGGTCAACTGATTTTAATCTACTGGCATATACTTGTAAATGTAAATTTAATAGTTTTAATCCATGTAAATCTCTTATTTGCCCCAAGAAAATGTAGGCATATGTTTAATCAACAAACATAACACATTTTCTATTAATATTCAGTTATTATTGACTGAATGAATAGCTGGATGACTTCAGGAGGCAAATATACAGAAAACCAAATCAATTATAATATCTTTGCTGGACAAGAAATCAGAAGTCAGGGGCTTCCAGATACTTAGGGTGACATTCTTGGGTGTCTGACTTTTATTAATCTTGGACCTAACCTGGGGAGCCTGACAGAGTTGTGTACTGTAATAGTAGACAGAGTTGTCTACTATTTGCAAGCATTTTAGTTGTCTCTCACATGTCCAAGTTGGTGGGGTGCTGTGGGTAGAACACTAGATTTCGGGGCAGAAGACCTGGGTCCTCATCTCTTCTCACAATTTAAGTCTCCATGTGGCCTTGGGAGATCACTTAACTTCTTAGAACCTGCATTTCTTAACCTGTGAAATGAGAATGTTAAAGGTTCACTCATATTACTACATTGCTGTAAACTCCAAATAGGAGTGCAGATGCTTTGAACAGCATTAGGTTATATATTGGGTTCCTCTGGATAAACAGACCAATAGGATATACATATACATATATATGTATACAGATATACATATATATATATACACACACACACATATATGTATACAGATATAAACATATATGTATACAAATACACACACACATATAAACACACATATGTTAATACATATAGGAATTGGCTCACATGGTTATGGAGGTTGAAAAATCCCATCATATTGTTATCTGCCATCTGTAAGCTGAAGACCCAGGGAAGCTGGTGGTATAACTCAGAGTCTGAGTCTGAAGGCCTGAGAATCAGGGGAGCCCATGTTGTAAAGCCCAGCTGCAAGGCAGAAGAAGAGATGAGATGTACCAGCTGAAACAGTGAGACAGATAAAATGAATAAATGCCTACTTCCTCTTCCTTATGTTCTATTGAGGTCCTCAACATATTACACAATGTCCACCCACATTGGGAAGGGCAAGATGCCTTATTCAGGCTATTGACTCAAATGCTAATCTCAACACATTTTGAACAGATTTCATAGAAAAGAATGCTAGGATAAGCCAGAGAAGAGAAGAGATCGGAAGCACCCAAAGTAACTAAGTAGAGGGTTTGAGGCAGCTTGCTCAGCTGGGAACTGACTGAGAGCTGGGAGAGGCTCCTGCACATGAGGAAATAGTAAGAGAGAAAACCCTAGGGCTCCAAAATGGGGTTCTGTCATCTTGGCCAAGGGAGAAATCCTCAACCTACTAGGGAATGGGCCTGACATACAGAGCCGCCTAAAGATTGCACAGAGATGTTGCTCCAGAAAAGGAATCCACACAGAATCTTGTAGGTATCTGAGCCTGGAGCATCTCAGCTGGGAGTCATTTTGATCCTAGAGACCGGGGAATCTACAGACGTGGCTGCTGCTGCTGCTGAGCTGCTCCAAAGAGGGAGAAGGGAGAACAAACATTCCCATTCACCCCTGGAAGGGTCCCTGCTGCCCTGCTGAAGGCTGCTGTTGAGACTGGGACATGAGTAGACCGCACTCCCCACAGCTTCTTGCCCACACTGTCTGCTTGGGAGGAACCCTGCCCTCCCTGGTCACAGGCCCAAGATGCCATTTTAAGAGTTTAAGGCTGGGCTACGTCCCACCCTCTGGCCAAGTTTGACTTGACATGGCTGCAGCCACCACCTGGTTGAGGTGAAACAAAGAAGCCAGGCTGTCCCTATGGGCTTCTGTAAGATTGAGACTCAAGAGGATCACACTCCCCACAGCTTCTTGCTCATGCTATTTGCCTGAGATGGGCCCTGCCCTCTCAGGTCACAAACTGGCAGCTGGCACCATTTTGAGAGTTTAATGCTGGGCTGTGCCCCACACTTGGACTGAATTTGAGGCAATTAAGCTGTAGCTACCACCCAGCTCAGGGAGGGACAGAGAAGACGAAGCTCTCTTAAGCACTCTTAGGACAGTACACACTGCCATGCTACAGGTGTCTGTGGGACTGGGGACTAACTTGCCCAACACATTGTAGCTTCCAGCAACACCAACATGGACTTTTTGGGTCCCAGTGGGTTTCTCCACTGCCATCACCCACATGAAATACCAGTTGCCCAGGAGCCTGAGAACTCACACCACATACTGGGCCCACCACTCCCAGTACTGGGTTCTAAGAAAGCCACCTGGAAGCCTAAAATTCAGCCCTCCAGGACCCACTGACGCCAGAGCCAGTGGAGGCTGACCTGAGGCCTAAAAACAGGCACAGTCAACCCACTGCTGCCACCACCAGGGCCTGAAGGCTGGTTCAGTTCGCATCCAAGTCTTCAGCTAAACTTCATCACAACTTCAACTAATAACTGTACCCTAAGTCACCAAGGAAATCACACAGACCTTTGACTCTGTGTACTACTGAAGAATTCGCACAAAGATCACAGTACTTCAGGCACCCAAAATCAAAGCCAACGTATCTTAATCAACAACATACATACATCCTGAGGAAAAATTTCTCTCCTACAAAAGCAATTTTAAGACAACAAAGATTTTGAGAGTTTAATGCTAGGCTGTGCCCCACCCAAAGACTGGAACAAAGATTGGGCATGGTGGCTCACACCTGTAATCCTAACACTTTGGGAGGCCGAGGCGGGTTGATCACTTGAGATCAGGAGTTTGATACCAGCCTTGCCTACGTGGTGAAACCCTGTCTTTACTAAAAATACAAAAACTAGCTGGGTGCGGTGGCATGTGCCAGTAATCCCAGCTTCTTGGGAAGCTGAGGCAGGAGAATTGCTTGAACCCAGGAGACAGAGGTTGAAATCATCAGAAGGACACAGGAAACATAAAAAGGCAGGCAAATATGCCATCAAAAGAACAGAACAATTGTCATCAATAGATACCAATAAAAAAAATTCCTTGAAATGCCGGATAAATAATTCAAAATATTGATTTTAAATAAGTTCAATGAGATGCAAGAGAAATCTGAAAACCAATGCAAAGAAATCAGAAAATCAATCTAGGACATGAATGAGAAATTTACCAAGGAGATGAAGATCTTAAAAAAAAAGAAAAAACCCAAACAAGTGGAAATTCTGAAACTAAAAAATTCACTCAAGGAAATAAAAAAAATACATTCTAAAGCTACAATAATGGACTAGACCAAGCAGAGGAAAGAATCTCAGACCTTGAAGACAGGACTTTTGAAATAATCCAGTCAGACAAAAATAATATAAAAAGGATTAGAAGAATGAACAAAGCCTTTGAGACATCTGAGACTATATAAAGCAACCAAACTTATGAATTATTGGTGTTCTCAAGGGAAAGAGTGATTAGAAAACATATTTAAAGAAACAATCGATGAAAACTTCCCAAGTCTATTAAGAGAGACATTCAGATTCAGGAGGCCCAGTGATCCCCAAGGAAAGACATTGAAAAAAGACCCCACCACAACATATATTTGGAATGTCTAAAGTCAAAGTGAAAGAAAGAATTCTAAAATCAGTAAGAGAAAAGTGCCTAGTTACCTATAAGGGAAACCCCACCAGACTAACTGTGGACTTTTCAGCAGAAATCTTAGAGGCCAGAAGAAAATGGCATTTTTGAAGTGCTGAGAAAAACAATGTATCAACCAAGAATTTTGTATCCTGCCAGAAGAAACTTCATAAATAAAGGAGAAACAAAGCCTTTCTGAGATGAGCAAATGCTGAGGGAAATTGTCACTGCTAGACTGGGACTACAAGAAATGCTCTAAATGATCTTAAACATGAAAACAAAAGTTTAGTATTCACCACCATGAAAACACATGGACATATAAAACTCACAGTTTGTATAAACCCATCACACAAAGGAGAAAGGGAAAGGTATCAAACAGCAACATGACAAAATTTCATCAAAACACAAAGGCAAAAAGAGAAAAAGAAAGAAAGAATTTATAAAACAACTTGAAAACAGTCAACAGTAAGACAGGAAAAAAGTTTCACATATTAATATTACCCTTGAATATAAGTGGATTAAATACTCCACTTAAGAGACAGATTGGCAGAATGGATCAAGAAACATCATTTAACTATATGATGCCTACAAGAAATTCACCTTACCCATAAATACATATATACTGAAAGTAAAGAGGTGGAAAAAGAGATTCCACACAAATAGAAACCAAAAGCAAGCAAGAATAGCTATATCTATATCAAATAAAACAGATTTAAAATAAAAAAGTATAAAAAGACAAAGAAGTTCATTATATAATAATAAATATATATGTACTCAGCATCAGAGGACCCAAATTTACCAAACAAATATTACTAGATCTAAAGAAAGAGATAGATAGCAATACAACAACAGTAGGGGACTTTAACGCACCTCGCTCACAACACTAGACAGATCACTGAGATAGAAAATTAACAAAGGAACATTGGTTTTAAATTGGACTTTAGAATAAAATTTTTAAAAAAATTCTATTTGCCTCATGAGATAGAACAAATAAACTTGACAGACATTTACAGAACATTCTGCCCAACTATAGAATATACATTATTTTCAGCAGCACATGGAACATTCTCCAAGATAGAGCATATATTAGGCCACAACACAAGTCTCAACATACATAAAAAAACTAAATTATATCAAGTAACTTCTCATACCACAGTGGAATAAAGCTAGAAATAAATACTAAGAGGAACTTCCGAAACTATACAAATATAAGGAAATTAAATAACATGCCCCAGAATAATCGCTATGTCAATGAAGACATTAAAATGGAAATTGAAAAATTTTTTGAAGTGAATAAAAATGAAAACATAATACTCCGCAAAAGCTGTGGAATACAGCAAAAGCTGTAAGAGGGAAATTTATAGCATTAAATGCCTACATCAAAAAAGTAAAATGATCATGAATTAACTAACATTGCACCTTAAGGAACAGGGAAAAGAGAACAAACTAAACCCAAATTTATCAGAAGAAAAGAAATAAGGATCAGAGTAGAACTAAATGAAATATAGACTCCCCCCACAAATCACAAAGCATCAATAAAATGAAAAGTTGGTTCTTCAAAAACCTAAGCAAAATTGATATGCCACTAGCTAGACTAACCAAGAAGAGAGAAGATCTAAATAAACATAATCAGAGATGAAAACGGAGACATTATAACTGATAACACAGAAATACAAAAGATCATCAGAGACTGTTTTGAACAACTATACTTTCACAAACTAGACAACTTAGAGGAAGTGACTAAATTTCTGGGAACACACAATTTCCTGAGATTGAACTAGGAAGAAATAGAACTCCAGAATGGGCCAATAATGAGTAATAATTTTAAATCAGTAATAAAGAAAACTTCCAAGAAAAAAAAGCCCATGACCAGATGGATTCATAGCTGAATTGTGGATACAAAGAAGAAACATATAAAGAACTAATACCAATCTTCCTGAAACTATTCCAAACATCAAAGAGGTGAGAATTCTTAACTCATTCCATGAGGCCCATATCATTATGATACCAAAACCAGACAAAGACACAAAAACAAAAGAGCACTACAGACCAATAACCTGACGAACACAGATGCAAAAATCTTCAACAAAATACTAGCAAATCAAATCCAACAACACAGCAAAAAGATAATAAACCATGACCAGTTGGGATTTATCCCAGGGATGTAAGGATGGTTCAATATATGCAAGTCAATAAACGTGATATATTACTATTACATAAACAGAATTAAGTACAAAAACCCTATGATCATCTCGTTAGATGTAGAAAGAACTTTCAGTAAAATTCAGCAACTTTCATGATAAAACTCCTCAATAAACTAGGCATAGAAGGAACCTACTTCAACATAATAAAGGCCATCTATGAAAATCCCACAGCCAACATCATACTTAATGGGGAAAAGTTGAAAGCATTCCATCTAAGAACTGGAACATGACAAGAATGCCCAGTTTTACCACTCTTATAGTACTGACAGTCCTTACCAGAGCAATCAGGCAAAAGAAATAAAAATAAAAGGCATCCAAATTGGAAAAGAAGTCAAATTATCCCTATTTGCTGATAATATGATCTTATATCTAGAAAACCCTGAAGACTTCAGTAACAACTCTTAGATTTTAAAAATGAATTTAGTAAAGTTCCAGAAAACAACATTTTCATACAGAAATCAGTAATGTTTCTGTTCACAAATAACAATCTAGCTGAGAACCAAGTCAAGAAGCAATCTCATTTACAATAGCCACACACAAAAAATAAACTATATTTAACCAAGGAGGTGAAAGATCTCTAAAAGAAGAATTACAGGGAAAGGCCTACTGGCCTGGGATGCTAGCGAGGCCACTGCAGCTCTGCCTTCATTCTTGGGCACTGCAGCTCTGCAGTTCCCTGGGGTGGAGCTCCCAGAGGGAGAGGCAGGCTGTCATTTCTGCTGCTCTGCAGCCGTCACTTCAATTGCTCTCAGGCTCAGGAGGATGCGCAGTGACTAGGAACTATCTCGGACCCCAAGCATGGTGCAGCTGCCTTTCAGAAAAGTGGCCAGACTGTTTTTCACGTGGGTCATCACTTCTACTACTGCTCTCTGGATAAGGGGACCTGATAGAGGAAGGACTCCACCCACCCCCTGCCTGAGCGCTTGAGCTCTGCACTTCCCTGGGATGGAGCTCCCAGAGGAAGCAGGGAGGCTGCTATTTTTGCTGCCCACATCCGTTGCTCCTCTATGCTTGGAAGGTAGCATAGCAGTTGCAGACGAATGCGAACCCCCATCACAGTGCAGGTGCTATATGAAAAAGTGGCCAGACTGTTTTCCATATGGGTCCCCACCTCTGCTACTCTTCACTAGGCAGTCCCTCTCCACCTGGGACCTCAACACAATCACCCTACTCCCTGCTGAACACTTCAGTCAATGTCCGCTCTGCATTTCTCTGAGGAGGAAATCACAGAGGCATCCCACAACCCCTTTGCAATTGTAGCTGTAGTATTTTATTACTGCTCTGGGGCTGGGGAAGGAACAGAGAGCCTTGTCACTATGCTGGAACCTCCAGCACACCACATCCATTACATGGAGAGGAGCCCAGTGTCTCTTCCTTGTAAGCCTCCATCCCTGACTCTTCACCAAGCAGGACCCCCAGCTTAGGACTGCAGAGTAGCCACCCCAGCCCTGGCTGAGCATTCCCACTGTTAGTGGTTCTGTGTTTCCCTGGGGAAGGGCTCTTCGAGGCAACCAAAAACTCCTCTTCCACTGCCATGGCAGTGGTTCTGCCCCTGTTGCCTAAGGATTGGAGAAGAAACAAAGAGCCTGAGGGCTTTACTCTCATTGCCAGCACAGCACAGTTGCCATACATAGAGGAGCCCTGTCTCTCCTCCCTGTGAGTCCTTACCTACCCACTCTTCACCAAGAGGGACCCACAGCTTGAGCCAGCAGGGCAGCAAACCCATTCTCTGGCTGAACATCCTCAGTAGCAGCAGCTCTGTGTTTCTCTGAGGTGGAGCTCCCAGAAGCAACTGAAAGCCCCTCTGCCATTGCCACTGCAGTGGTACTACCCTTGGACTGGGAAAGGAGCAAAGACCCTAGTACTTTAGCCACACTTTCGGCAAGCCATGACCACCCCAAGGATAAGAGGTCAGTTTGTCTCCCTGATAAGCCCCTTGCCATCCTTGCTTATTACCAGGCAGGGCCACCTGACTGGGGCCCGAAACACAGCTGCCCCACCCTGGGCCAAATGCACTGACTGGCTGGAGCTCTGCATTTCTCTGGGGTGAATCTCAAAAGAGAAGCGAAAGGCCCTCAGTCACAGTGACTGTCAAGGTCACATCCCTTGCTGCTCCAAGATGGGGAGGGAACATAAAGCCTGAGTTTGCACCATGGCTGTGGTGTGCAGCCCGGGAGTGCCAACCTGAGATCCACAGCCAGCACTCCAGTGGGAGAGGAGCCCACACTTTCAGAGCACTAAGAGGGAGCATGGTTGCAATTGAGAAGAAATACAGAGGAGTCACGTGGCTGAGCAAGAGTCTACCTACTGGCCATTATGCTTAAGCACCATCTGCTGGATCACGGCCCAAACATCAACACCAAAAATACTTTGCTAATATACATCCCCTGTGACACCAAGGACAAGAACTCAGCTACAAATAAAGATCTTGCACAAAGCCTCAGCCCTCTGAAAACATCCAGAAAATAAGTCAGATGACTGTACTCAAATTATACTACAGTGAAGGAACATCAACTTACACAGATGAGAAAGAACCAGCACAAGAACTCTGGCAACTCAAAAAGACAGAGTGTTTTCTTTCCTCCAAATGACTGTACTAGTTCCTCAGCAAGGGTTCTTAACCAGGCTGAAATGGCAGAAATAGAATTCAGAATATGGATAGGAATGAAGATTATTGAGATTCACGAGAAAGTTGAAACCCAATTCAAGGAATCCAAGGATTACAATAAAATAAATCAGGAGCTGATAGATGAATTGGCCATTATAAGAAAGGACCAAATTGATCTGACAGAGTTGACAAGGATACTACAAGAATTTTATAATGCAGTTGCAACTATTAACAGCAGAATAGACCAAGGTAAGGAAAGAATTTTGGAGCTTGGAGACTGGTTCTCTGAACTAACTCAGCCAGAGAAAAATAAAGAAAAAAGAATAAAAAAGAATGAACAAAACTTCTGAGAATTACGCAATTTTGAAAGGAGACCAAATCAACAAATCATTGGTATCCCTGGAAGAGATGGGTAGAGAGAAAGCCACTTGGAAAACATATTTCAGGATATCATCATGAAAACTTTCCCAGCCTCACTAGAGAGGCCAACATTCAAATTCAGGAAATGCCAAGAACCCCTGCAAGATACTACACAAAATGCCATCCCCAAGACACATAATTATCAGATTCCCCAAAGTCAAATGAAAGAAAAAATTGTTAAAGGCAGCTAGATAGAAGGAACAGGTCACCTACAAAGGGAACCCCATCAGGCTAACAGCAGATCTTTCAGCAGAAACCCAACAAGCCAGAAGATAGTGGGGGCCTATATTCAGCATTCCTAACAAAAGGAATATTCAACCAAGAATTTCATGTGCAGCCAAACTAAGATTCATAAGTGAAGGAAATATAAGGTCCTTTTCAGACAAACAAACGCTGAAGGAATTCATTACATCATCATACCTCGCTTACAAGAAGTCCTGAAAGGAGTGGTAAATATGGAAAGGAAAGACTGTTACCAGCCCCTAAAAAAACAAAAACAAAAACAAAAACAAAAAACAAAAAACAAAACACCTTAAGTAAACAGACCATTGACACTGTAAAGCAACCACATAAACAAGTCTGCATGATAACCAGCTAACAACACAATGACAGGATCAAATCCACACATATCAATATTTACTTTGAATGCAATCGGGCTAAATGCTCCCATTAAAAGGCAGAGAGTGGCAAACTGGATAAAAAGCAAGATCCAATGGTATGCTGTCTCTACAAGACCCATCGCACATACAATGACCTTTATAGGCTCAAAGTAAAGGGATGGAGAAAAAAACTAGAAAGCAAAGGGGAAACAGAAAAAAGCAGGGGTTGCTATTCTAATTTCAAATAAAACAGACTTTAAATCGACAAGATTAAAAAAAGACAAGAAGGGCATTCCATAATGGTAAAAGGTGTAATTCAACAAAAAAAAACGAACTATCCTAAATATATATGTACCCTACTTAGGAACACCCAGATTTATAAAGCAAATTCTTAGGACCTATGAAGAGACTTAAATTTCCACATAATAGTGGGAGACTTAAAAACATGCCACTGACAGTATTAGACAGATCATCGAGGCAGAAAATTGAGGCAGAAGATATTCAAGACCTGAACTCAACACTTGTACTAATAGATATCTACATTACTTTCCATCCCCCAAACAACAGAATATACATTCTTCTCATCACCATATGGCACATATTCTAAAATCAACCACAAAATTGGACACAAAACAATCCTCAGCAAATTAAAAAAACAAAAAAACTGAAATCATATCAACCAAACTCCCTGACCACAGGGCAATACAAATAGAAATCAATATTAATTAAATCACTCAAAACTATACAATTACATGAAAATTAAACAACCTGCTCTTACATGAGTAAACAATGAGTTTACTTTGTTATCAATGAAATTAGGCAGAAATCAAGAAATTCTTCAAAACTAATGAGAACAAAGATACAACATACAAGAACTCTGGGATACAGCTAAAGCAGTGTTTAGAGGGAAGTTTATAGTGCCAAATGCCCACATCAAAAAGTCAGATAGATCTCAAATTAACAACCTAACATTACACGTAGAAGAACTAAAGAAACAAGGGCAAACCAACCTCAAGGCTAGCAGAAGACAAGAAATAATCACAATCAAAGCTGAACTGAAGGGAATTGAGAAATCAAAAGCCATGCAAAAGATCATCAAATCCAGGAGTAGATTTTTTGAAAGAATAAATAAAATAGACCACCAGCTAGACTAATTTTGAAAAAAGAAGATCCAAATAAACACAATCACAAATGACAAAAAGGACATTACCAGAGATCCCACAGAAATACAAAAAAAACTCAGAGACTACTATGAATACCTCTATGTGCACAAGTTAGAAAATCTAGAAAAAATGAATTAATTTCTGGAAACATATGACCTCTCAATATTGAGTAGAAAAAAAATCAAATCCTTGAACAGACTAATAATGAGCTCTGAAATTGAATCAGTAATAAATAGCCTACCAATCAAAAAAAGCCAAGGACCAGATGGATTCACAGCTGAATTCTGCCAGATGTACAAAGAAGAGCTGGTACAATTCCTGCTGAAACTATTCCAAAAAATTGAGAAGGAGAGACTGCTCCCTAACTCACTTTATGAGGCCAGGATCATTCCGATACCAAAATCTGGCAGAGACACAACAAAGAAAGAACACTTCAAGCCAATATCCTTAATGAACATAGATGTAAAAATATCCTTGATGAACACAGATGCAAAAATTATCAGCAAAATACTAGCAAACCAAATCCAGCAGCACATTAAAAAGTTAATTCACTACAATCCAGTAGGCTTGGTCCTTGGGATGCAAGGTTGGTTCAACATATGCAAATCAAAAAATGTGATTCTCCACATAAACAGAACTGAAATCAGAAACCACATGATCATCTCAATAAATGCAAAAAATACTTTGATAAAATTCAACACCCCTTCATGTTAAAAACCCTTAACAAAATAAGCACTGAACGAACATACCTCAAAATAATGAGTTGCCTATGAGAAACCCATAGCCAACATCATACTGAATGGGCAAAAGCTGGAAGCATTCCCCTTGAAAACCAGAATAAGACAATGATGCCCACTCTCACCAGTTTGATTAAACATAGTATTAGAAGTCCTAGCCAGAGCAATCAGGCAAGTGAAAGAAATAAAAGTCATTCAAATAGGAAGCGAAGATGTCAAATTATTTCCATTTGCAGACAATATGGTTCCATACCTAGAAAATCCTGTAGTCTCTTCCCAAAAGCTCCTAGATCTGATAAACAACTTCAACAAAGTTAACCAATACAAAATCAATGTAAGAAAATCACTAGCATGTCTGTACACCAACAATGCCCAAGCTGAGATCCAAATCAAGAATGCAATCCCATTCACAATAGCCAGAAAAAGAATAAAAACCTAGGCACACAGCTAACCAGGGGAGTGAAAGATCTCTACAATAAGAATTACAAAACACTGCTCAAAGAAATCAGAGATAACACAAACAAATGGAACAACATTCCATGAGCAGGGATAGGAAGAATCAATAGTGTTAAAATGGCCATAGTGCCCAAAGAAATTTACAGATTGAATGCTATTCGTATGAAACTACCAATGGTATTTTTTGCAGAATTAAAAAAATTATTTTAAAATTCTTATGGAATGAAAAACAAGAGCTCTAACAGCCAAGGCAAGCCTAAGCAAAAACAACAGCAACAACAAAAACAAAACAAAGCAAGAAACAAAGCTGGAAATATCACATTACCTGACTTCAAACTATACTACAAGGCTACAGTAACCAAAACAGCATGGTACTGCAAAAACAGACATATAGACCAATGGAATAGAACAGAGTGAAAATAGCTGCACATCTACAACCATCTGATCTTAAAGCCAACAAAAACAAGCCAAAGGTAAAAGACTTACCATTCAATAAATGTAGATGAGATAACTGGCTAGCTATATTTAGAAGATTGAAGCAGGACCCCTTCCTCACATCACATACAAAAATAAATTCAAGATGGATTAAAGACTTAAATGTAAAATCTAAAACTGTAAAAGCCCTGGAAGATAACTTAGGGAATGCCATTCTGGACAGAGGCCCTGGCAAATATTTCATGATTAAGATGCCAAAAGTAATAGGAACAAAAACAAAAATTGGCAAGTATGACCTAATTAAACGAAAGAGCTTCTGCACAGCAATAGAAACTATCAACAAAGTAAACAGACAACCTACAGAATTGGAGAAAATTATTGCAAACAATGCATCTGACAAAAGGTCTAA
The DNA here is from genome assembly GCF_028858775.2 of Pan troglodytes. Taxonomy (NCBI): domain Eukaryota; kingdom Metazoa; phylum Chordata; class Mammalia; order Primates; family Hominidae; genus Pan; species Pan troglodytes. The sequence continues at coordinate 25,830,756 of NC_072402.2, forward strand.
TATCTAGAATCTATAAGGAACTTAACAAGCAAAATACAAACAACCCCATTAAAAACTGGGCAAAGAACGTGAACAGACACTTCTCAAAAGAAGACATATGGAAAAAAGCTCAACACCACTGATCATCAGAGAAATGAAATCAAAACCGTAATGAGACACCATCTCACACCAGTCAGAATGGGTATTACTAAAAGGTCAAAAAATAATAGATGCTAGTGAGGTTGGGTAGAAAAGGAAATATTTATACACTGCTGGTGGGGGTGTAAATTAGTTCAGCCATTGTGGAAAGCAGTGTTGTGATTCTTCAAAGAATTTAAAATGGAAGTACCATTCAACCCAGCAATCTCATTATTGGGTATATAACAAATATATATATTTCTACCATAAGGACTCATGCATGTGTATGTTCATCACAGTGCTATTCACAATAGCAAAGACATAGAATCAACCTAAATACCTGTCAATGGTGGATTGAATAAGGAAAATGTGGTACAAACACACCATGGAATACTATGCAGCCATAAAAAATAAAAAGTTCATGTCCTTTACAGCAACATGGATGAAGCTGGAGGCCATTTTCCTAACTAAACTAATGCACGAACAGAAAACCAAATACTGCATATTCTCACATATAGGTAGGAGCTAAACATTGAGTACACGTGGACACAAAGAAGGGAACAACAAACACTGGGCTCCTTTGAGGGCAGAGGGTGGAAGGAGGCAAAGGATCAAAAAACTACCTATCAGGTACTATGCTTATTACCTGGGTAATGAAATAATCTATATGCCAAACCCCCATGACTGCAATTTACCTATATAACAAACCTACGCTTGTATCCCTGAACCTAAAATAAAAGTTTTTAAAAAATTAAGAAAAAGGAACATAAGTTCTCTGTGCAATGTCTGTATCTCCAGTGATTGTGACACTAATTATTCAGTGGTAGTTGTTACATACTGGTGGTTGTTTAAAAAATTCTCATTTTTTTGGCTGGGCATGGTGGCTCACACCTCTAATCCCAACTCTTTGGGAGGCCGAGGTGGGCGGAACACGAGGTCAGGAGTTCGAGACCACCCTGGCCAATACGGTGAAACCCCATCTCTACTAAAATTACAAAAATTAGCCAGGCGTGGTGGTGCACGCCTGTAGTCCCAGCTACTTGGGAGGCTGAGGCAGACGAATCACTTGATCCCGGGAGGTGGAGTTTGCAGTGAGCCGAGATCGCGCCACTGCACTCCAGCCTGGGCAACAGAGTGAGACTCCATCTCAAAAAAAAAAAAAATCTCATTTTTCAGTATGGGGCCATTTTCAAGGAAGCAAGATTTTATACCATATGTAGAACACAAATAAAAGTTGCCATTTTTATAAACAGGACAGGTATGACTTTTAGTTTGTAGACACTTTATTTTTTATATTAATTTGATTTTAAAATTAAAATATTAGGTTTTCTATTTAAAATGTGGATCACATGAAATCTTTGCCATCTTGAAGTAAACCATATATTTTCTTACTTAAATAACTATATTCCAGATTAGAATTTTTCACCCATTGATTTCTAAAGTACCAAAGCAATACTTATTCTTAATATATATGTGCAAAGCAGAATTTCCCTGACCTATTGGCTTATGGCACACATGAGGTCAGATTAACACTGTTGCTTCAATTATGGTGGCTTTGAGCATGCATTCAAAGAGACTAAAGAACATAGAGTCTTATACTGAGAACACCTTAAAAGTCAGCTTTTCTGAAGATGACTTATCTCTTTCAAAAAGTTTGATGAATACAAATAACTTACTAGTTAAGAGCATGGAATCTGGAGCAGATTGTTTGGATTTGAATTCCAGCTCTATTGTTCACTTGTTATTCACCTTTAGCAAATTACTCATATGCTGTATGCCTCAGTTTCCTTATCTGTAAAATAGGGATAAGAACTGTAACTATCATGTAGTGTTGTTGTGAGAGACAAATGAATTGATGTATGTAAAGCACTTACGCCAGTGAGTGGCACATAGAGGTGCTCTGTGTTAGCTGTCGTTGCTGTTATTATTCTTTTCCACCAGAATTCATGTGACTGCCTGAGTGTGCCTACTAGTTTTATAAATAACACATCTTGTATTGTTTTCAGCTGTCTGTTTCCACACTGCAGATAAACTTTCTGAGTCTAGTCTCCTCCCACTCATAATGCTTTCTCTGGTCTCAGATGGCTGACCTCCCTCAGCCTGCTAAGGGTTCTTCCACACTTTCTATTTGATCTCATGCATGGGCATAGATGCTTCCCTTAGTTTTCTACAATCTACCAGAGATCTAGCCCTTAGTTTTATGAAACTATTCTGAAGTCTCCTGGATAATACAAGATAAGAAAACAGAAATAATAACTTGAAATTAGAACTAGAGGAATTCTGAATTATAATAGAGACAACAAGAACAACGATACAACTCTCCACAGCCTTCAAAAAAACTAGAAGACCAAGAAAAATCCACAAACTGAATAAAATATAAGTTAGGGGAAGAACATTTGAAACAAGAAGAATAGCAAGGGGTTGACAAACAGTGTTGGATGATGGCAGGTGTTGTAGGAAAGAACTGGGAGTGAGATTTTCTAGCAGAGGCAGAGCACAAACAATGCCAGCAAATTTTCACCCCACCAAAGGAAGGGGCCCTCTGTAAGAACTGCTGTGGGTAGAACCAAGAACAAGGAGGGGAGAGCATTAGTGCTCAGAGAAGCAATGTGAACAATTGTAGACAGTGTAGAGAATAGGGTGGTAGTGAGAGATGATATTAAAGAAAATACTGGTTACAGAGCAATACAGTAGGAGATAAATATTTCATCTTTGTCCTAGTTCCTAGCACCTAGCTCCTAAAACCTCTGTAATCCCAAAAGTGATAAGAGTGTCTTTGTTTGCTAATGAGATGATCGGTAGCTGGGGACCCCTAGATATCATTATGGAGGGTAGTAACCAGAAAGACCAAGGCATGATTAGAGGGTCAGAACTTTCAGCCTCAACTCCTGACCTCTGGGTTGGAGAGAGAAGATGGAGGTTGAGCTAAGTATCAATGGCCAATGATTTGATCAATATGGCTACATAATGAAATCACCATAACCACCCCCCTTCCCCAGTGACAGGGTTTGGAGAGCTTCTGGGTTAGCGAACACACTGAAGTGCTGGGATAATGGATAATCCAGAGAGGGCAAGGAAAGTCTAGGGACTCCCCAACCCATGCATACCTTGTCCTATGCATCCTTTCCAATTGGCTGTTTCTGAGCCTTATCCTTTATAATAAACTTGTAAAGTGTTTTTCTGAGTTCTGTGAGCCTTTCTAGCAAGTTATTGAACCTGAGGGAGGGGTCATGGATACCCTGAATTTATAGTTATTTGGTCATATGTACAGGTGGCAAACCAGAACTTGTGACTGGCATCTGAAGTGGGGGTAGTCTTATGGGACTGAGCCCTTCACCTGCGTGGTCTGTGCTAACTCGTGGTAGTGTCAAAATTAAATTGAATTATAGGACACCTAGTTGGTGTCCAGAGAGTGAGAGAATTGTTTGGTGTGAGAAAAAATCCCCACACATTTGGTGTCAGAAATGTTTGAGTAAAAACAGCTCAGCTATCTAAGGCAGATTTCTTGAGCTAAGAAACTGAGAAAGCAACCTGTTATGGTTTGAATATTTTTGTCCTCTTGAAAATTTGTGTGAAACTTAATCCCCAATGCAACAGTATTGGGAAGTGTGGCCTTTGCGAGGTGATTGAATCATGAGGATTTTATCCTCATGAATGGGATTAGGTGCCCTTTTAAAAGGGCTTGATGGAGAGAGTTTGTCCCCTTTTAACCTTCTGTTTTCTGCCATGTGAAAACACATCCTTCCTTCTCTTTGGAGGATGCAGCATTGAGGCACCATTCTGGAAGTAGGAAGTAGCCCTCGCCAGACAACCAAACCTTTTAGCACCTCGATTGTGGACTTGGAAGTGTTAAAACTGTGAGAAAGAAATTTTTATTCTTTATGAATTTCCAAGTTTCAAGTATTCTATAATAGCAGCACAAGTGAACTAAAACACAACCCTTACCTCTTTTCTCCCCTTTACCAGGTTCTTTTGATAATAGGTGAGCCAGGAAAAACTCATTCAGCTATGAACGAAAAAGTAAAAATGCTGAATTCAAATGAAGATGTTGTAAAATCACAAGAAAAATCAGAGCTCAGCAACAGGAGAAAACTCCCCAGAAAAACACTGCTAAGATTAGAAGAAAATCACAAACATTTTTATATTATAAAGGAAAGCTATGTATATATATTCACAGTTATAAAAATCATGGACTAGAAATAAAGGAACTCAAAAGAGAGATGGCCAGAGAGTAGAAACTTGAAACTGAGAATTGACAGAATTCAGGAAAGAAATGAAAGGAAAAGATAAAATTATTTCAGAAATGCAGATTAAATTACAAAAGGCACAAGTGACACCAGATATAAAAACACAATAATGACATGAGAAAGAAAATGGGAAAAAAGTAAAAAATAAAAAAATAAGAGACGGAAAAATGGACAAACAAAGGAGATCCAGAAACATATAATTTAAGTTCTTGAGGAAGAAAAACAAAATAAAGTTACAGAACAAATATTTTAAACTACAATTCAAAGGAACATCCCTAAAATCACATAAGATTTGAATCTCTTGAAAAGGCATATCATATACCTAAGAAAACCAATCCAGAATCAATATTAAGATATAAACAAATAAAAGTATTGGACTTTAGAGAATAAAAAAAATTCTCTGGATAACTCCATAATCTCATAATCTCATGAGTTTATTATATCTATATCTTTATCTATCTATATATCCTACATATATAAATTCTCTATCTATCTATCTATCTATCATCTATCTATCTAGCCTACATATACATGTGGAATTTATATATATAGGAATTTATATATATAGGGAATTTATATATGTAGGATAGATAGATAAGTAAAGATATAGATATTCCCTATATATGATATAGATATTCCATACATTATATATATATACACACACATATATAAGGGGGATTTGGTTGCTCTGGAGAACTTTAATAGAAGGAGTGTACAAATCGTGAAAATTGAGAAAAAGTCAAGTAGTTTCCTCCCAAAAAATAAGCAAAGGGCATGAACAGACACAACCCAGAAACAGAAATACATGTGGTCTCAAATACACATGAGAAGATGCTCAACCTCACTCACAGCAAGTGAAAGGCAAGTTAAAATCACACCAAGGTGTCATTTTTCATCTATCAGGTTTGTAAAAACCCCAGATTTGATAATATATAATGTTGATAAGTCTATAAGAATGTTTTACACTGCTGTGGGAGTGTAAAATGGTAGAATTTTATGGAGGAAATACGCAATATGCAATAAAATAACAGGCAAGTTTTCATTCTTACCCAACAATTAGAATCTGTACAGATTCTAATTGTATAGATAAATCTGTACAAATCATTAGAATCTTCTTGTAGCTGTGAGAGAAAGTTCACTGTGTCAGCATATTCAGTCATGAGATTTGTCATTATATGGCACACAAATTAAGTTTTGTGAATCCTGTACACGTTATTTTGCAATGTGTAGTTTTCAGTGTCTACATATAGATATTATGATGCTATACTTGTTCACTTCTGAAGTGTAGCCTTATCATTGAATGTAAGGCAACCTGCAAAGGCATCTCCGTTGTCCAGGTGAATCTGAAAACAGCAGTAGCCATTGTTGTTTCAACATCTTTGCCTCCACTAGGGCCTAGAGCACATGCAAACATTTAGGTTTCATCTTGAGCTGCTAATGGAGAAAGTGTTGAATGCCAAGAGGCGCCAGATACACCCTTTCTGCTTCATTTGTTTTTGCTGGGGGAAAATTAAACTTTGAGCAGGTGGATCTTGTAGTATCTTAAATGGAATGTTCTTTGCACTGCAGTTCAGAACTAAATTTAGTGAACTCACACACACACACACACACACACACACAAATGAGAAATAGGATAACTCGATAACTTTGTGCACACTTCATGCACATTTAACTTACTTCCCAAGTTGGGTGAAGCTGTCAGTGCCCTATCTACTTTCCCTTAGCACTCATCATTCTTGTGCACAAAGAATAATGGCCCCTGGCCTGCTGCCATAAATGTAGTTCAGCTTTTCGCACAGCCAGGAGCTCCTTTCAGTATGTCTTGATGCTCCAAGTTGCTGTGCTTGAAGTACAAGGCCCAGTGTGTGTAGAGAAATTTTCACCATTCCAGTCATATGTGCTGTCTCAACCTGCCTCTCTCGTCCCTGTGGCTTCCCACTTCCACTTCTCTCTAGGGAAACTCCAGTCTTAGAACATTCCTGGTGTGTCCTTGCCCCAAATAATCACATCAGAACATAATAGCCCAACATCAGATTATTTTCAAAGTCTGGTTTATTGAATCTTAAATTATACCATGAGGGAGTTTCCTACAATACGCTGTAGTAAAAGGATTTTCAAACCTGGCTCTGCTTCAGAAGCACGCGTGGAGCTTTCTAAAAATATAGATGTAAGCCTCCATTCCCGGAGAGTCTGACTCCAGTTTGCTTTTATATCCTTCAAACCAGTGTAATATCAGATATCTTTTCTGTAGTTCTAAGTCTTAGTTCCTAGTATTACATGAGCAATAATAATTAGACTTATCACACATCCTCGTTCATAAGGAAAGCAACAGTCAGCAAGTATGCTACCATGAAAACGCAAAGCTAAAAAAGGATATTTCTTAAAAGGAGAAAGTCCGCAGAGGTTGAACTCAGCCTTCTACGTGATTTCAGTGAGCATTTTAGCTCTTTGGAGCCATAGGTTCTCAAACATGACTACTTAATATTTTATAACAAAATGACTCATTTTGCTATTTTTCCAAGGACAAAGGAAGAAGTGGTATGTGATTTTCACACCTCAAAAGGCATAAAGTGGCTTACAGTTTTGCAATGACAAATTTACAGATTTTCCTGTTACAAATATCCAAAGAACTTAGAGTCCGTGTAGCTCAAAGTACCCATATACCTTTTCTCCTAGCCATCCCAGGACAAAGAAAATGTCATGGTGCAATAACAGGGGTAGAGTTAAGCCAAGATGAAGAAAACCCTTCCCCATTACACAATCAACATCTTACCAACTTTGCCAAAAGTGACTCAAAACAAAAATAGGAATCAAATTTTTTAACGCTTGCAATCTTTAATAGGAGGAAGGAAAAGCAAGTAATATTGTCATTCACATTTGCTGCTGGTAGAATACTGCAAATTAAAAACAATCAAATGACTTTCTTAATGTTCAGGGCAAAGATTAAAAAAAGGAATACACATGATGAGAAATCTTACAAAATAAACTACTTCTGAAAAATTGAGAATATTTAAAAAGCCTTTTGGATTATCCTGTAACCTGAAATTGAAGAAACGTTAATGACAAAAAGACTTGTTTTGTTATCTTTACCTCCACAATGTCATGGTAAGCATTATAGACCAGTTAATCTCTACATAGTCTACTTATACCATAATTGATTTATTATATGGTTATATTAGCTCAATTTGTTTTTATTTAGAAATTGATTAATCTCAATTTTTTTGTTTTTTAAAATGTGTTTTATATTTTAAGTCTTTTATGTTAGAATCTTTTTTTATTAAGATAATATTTTTAAAATAATTGAATATTTTAAATAATTTTTTATAATTTAAATTAGGCTTTCTAAAGTGTTACAAGTAGGCCACTGGCCACTGTGTCTTCTTTTGAGGCAGGGTCTCGGTCTATTGCCCAGGCTGGAGTGCAGTGGCGTGGTCTCAGCTCACTGTGACCTCTGCCTCCTGGGCTGAAGTGATCCTCCTGCCTCAGCCTCCCAAGTAGCTGGGACAACAGGTGTGTGCCACCGCAGCTGGCCAATTTTGGTATTTTTTTTGTAGGGACAGAGTTTCACCATGTTGCCCAGGCTGGTCTTGAACTCTTAGACTCAAGTGATTCTCCTGCCTTGACCTCCCAAAATGCTGGGATTACAGGTGTGAGCCACCATGCCCGGCCGACCAGTGTCTCTTAACTGGCTTGTTATGTTTCTGTGTTAGTCCATGGGCTAGACTTCAAAGAGTTTATCTCTCTCGGTTGAAAATTAAAAATCTATTTGGAAAAAGTTAGTCAAGTCTATCCCAGAACTTGTGTAAAAACTTGGGTAGTGGTGTCTCACATCATTGATGTACCTCTTTCCTAATACCTTTGTGCTCTTCCATTTAGTTAATTTCCTTTCCTACTGGAAGCCAGTAAGAAAAGCATTTATGTCCAACAGAGACAGTACAAGACGAATTTATTCAATAGACAATTTTCTCCCTCCTCCCTCCCTCTCCTTCCCTTCTTTCATCTTTTACTTATTCATTTGTTCATTTATTTGTTCACCATACATAGTATCATAACTAAGGAAGAATACTTTGCTACTAGCCTATTCGTATTTGCCAGAAAGTTAGCAAATATTGACAGAAAGAGAAGGCATTTAAAAACAAATACGCATGCAACTTTGGATAACATTAATAAGGTACGTGTTTAAATGAAGCTTGTCTTCTCCAGAATATCTTATGGTTTACTACCTCAGAGATAAACCTCATGTCACTAAGAAAACATCCAGATTCCACTGGGACTGAGTAACCATACTAGATTTCTGTTTCTTGCTTTGACTATTCTTAGAAATTTCATTAATGTTTAAGCTTTTAAAAATTTTACATTTCATAACAGTTAAAATCCAAATTCCAAGGTCATACCTGTAGAGAATTAATTGTTTTCCTTTTTCTTGGGTGAAGAAATAAACTGGGACAAAGTGCACTGAAATATGGAATGTAATCTCTGGGTGGCAGCATGTATTCACCAGCAAAATGTCCTTACTAACTAATGTTATTTCCATTTCTTTATGAATTGCTAAATTGGTGGGTCAGCATTATTCCATGGTGTAGAGTGTCTTGGTTATTTGACAACCCTCTTCACATACTTTTTGAACGGGTAATAAAATGTGAAATTGGTGATAACACAAATAACTGGAAATGCATATGACTGTACAACAAAATGCAAAGAAAATTGGTTGATTAATGCACCAACATTAGTTTTTGAGACTTTCTCTAATGAAATTTTCTAACTCTAGTTACTCAAACATTCTTTTTTATGGTTTTGGAAATAGGCTCCAAGGTTATAAAAATTAACAATAATATTAACTTTAGGTATAATGGGTATGCCTCAATTCTGATTGAAAATTAAAACTCTTTGGAAAGAGGTACTAAAAACAATTAGTTAACATTTTCAGATATTAACGTAAAGTCCTATGATTATTAAAGTAATATAAAATGTCAAAAATGTGATACTGAAAAGACCCTAGCATTATGGTTAATCCTAAAACCACTCTGAGATTTGAAAAAATGTATTGTAACTGTTAAGGTGTGCAATTTTAGGCTGTGTTAGTTGAAGCATGGTGTTAGCCACACTTATACACTCTAATAGGGACATTATCATATGAGAGTGTCAAAGATAAACTGGGAAGGTATAGCGTCTGGAAAGTATGTTATAAGAAAACAACTGAAAAATGTTTGGTTTGGAACCAAAAACCTGGGTACGTGGAAGGAGTGTTTGAATATTTGAAAACCTATCATGTTGGGGGAAAAATAGACTTTTCTTTTTTTGGCTTCGGAATATTTGGTAGACAGCATGGGGGCTGCTAACTGTCGAAACAGGGAAAAATTCTGATAACAATTAGATCCATTCAACAAGGAATGACTATTACTGTAACTCCTTATCACTGACTAAGGGCACTCAACGATAATCCAGATTGAATGATCATCTGTCAAGTGTTGTAGAAGAAATTCTATTACTAAAAGCCTCCTAGAGCCCTCTATTTCTTAAGTTTCTATATCTACTTTCAGATATTTAGTGACAGGCAAAATAATCAAGATGAGTGATTGCACTTTTACTTTTGCATTTGATTTTTTTTTTTTTTTTTTTTTTTGCAGAGGAAGTCACTGTTTGGCACACTCAAATAGTTAAACAGGCTCTTTCATAATGTTTTAAAGTTGCAACTACTGATAGCCATCTGGTTATGAAACTAAATGTGTTAGACAAATGAAATAATATCTATGATACCCTGTAGTCTGGATTTTAGGAAGGATCACTGACTTAATACTAAAAATCATGTACAGAAACGAATCATATTATAATAATAATTTGTTGCAACATGCTTCTGGCTTGTTTTTCACCAGAGTTTTTCGTGCATCTGATACCTCACAAACACTTGGTTGAAATTGACACTCAGATTATTAAGTCATGTTTATGCTTCTGCCAGTTATTTGGAGAGACTCCAATCTTCCCAAGTGTGTTTTCCCTAATTTGAAAAAGTGACTTCATTTTCAAATGAAGGATTTTTATGTGAATCACACTGTGGAATTATTTATCACTATAAGACAATATGTCTACATTACATTGATTTACTTTTATAATTAACATCTACAAATTAAATAGCAAATATAATAATGGGAGCTTATCATTTATGTTCATTGTTTTTTGTGTGTAATATTGGCTTATTTTTCATTTAGTCAACATTAAAAAGCAGTGGCCATTTTATTTAATTTTTTTCTTTTTTAGCAAGAGGGATAAAATGAAGGCAACAATAGTACTTGAATTTTTTTAGTTTTGTGTTGTTTTGTGTTATCATTGAGAAAGAAGGATCCATATTGTCTTGAGAGAGAACCTAATATAGTTTTTATGTCCCCGACTACTGTAGGTGCTTATTTTCAAAACAATTGAGAAATGATAGAAAAATACAGATACAACAAAAGGTTTTAGGGATTAGGTTAAAACTTTAAACAGAGGCCTTTAGGCATTCATTCTTGGACTGGATTGTATTCTCAGCAATTTATTTTAACCAGGGGCAATGGGCAGAGTTGCCCTTTATGCCACACTTTTATTCTCTATAGTAATAGGGCCTTTGGGTGAGGCCATCTACACATTCCATAAATATAACTATTATTGACATAAATGGAGTGGAGCATACAAACTATCATTCATTGTTGAAGATCTTATGATGTTTGTCACTCACCCAGACTTCTTGTTTACAGTCTCTGTGGACACAGTTGGGGTTTTAGCATTAGTCTGACTGTATGTATTTTTCTTCCTCTAAATTGTAGTCATTCCCTTGTGAATTCAGTTCTACCCCTGAGGTTACATCTCTCATTTTACATTAGCAACACACCATTTCAAATATTTATATATTCAGGTTTTCAGCTGTCTAGGGAAAAATAGTGTATTATACACTTACCTCCTTTTTACCTGCTCTATTTTTTTATTTGAGTCCATAAATGCAGGCAGGATTGCTTTCCTTTTGCAATAAATGGAAGTAGGCATTAAAAAATATCATCCAAAAGATGAAACTTGGCCTGTTTAATTCATCTTAAATTTTGAGAAAGGCTTAAAAAGGACTGAATTAAAAACATTTTTTAACAGTCACATGATTCAAAATGAAAAACTATGAAACACTACACCATAAAAATCAGTCCTTCAGTTCTTATCTTGTACCTGCTCAGTTCCCAATCCCACAAGGTAGCCACCATGAGGTTTTAAAATATGCCCTTACAGACTTTTTTCATGCATATATTTGCTATATAGATATTTTTCTTTACTATAAAACTGTCATTATATTATATATACTCTTGTATTTTTAAAAACTTAACAATATACTACTCAGATATTTTCATGATTATGTAGAGAAACTTTTCATCCTTTTTTATAGCTACATAATATTTCATGTTTTGATGTGCTTATGACAACTGGTCTTCTGTTGATGAATATTTGTATTGTTTCCAGTTTTTCATTAATTCAGTGCACAATAAGTCACTTTATTTTTACATTTGTTCCACACTTGAATGATGATATCTATAGAAAAAAATTCCATAGGAATTTTTAGGATTTTAAAAGCTTTGATTTTTTAAAAAAATCAAAATTAAAAAAAAATTTAGAATTTTAAAAGGTTTGATTTTCTTTTAAAGAATCAGGTTACTATTACTTCTTAAAGATTCTAAAAGATAGACACCATTCCCTTTTCCCTTTTTTAAACTTAGACATGTGGAATCAAAAAGTTTTTTGTTCTTTTTCTAAATGCCTGCCCTAATCTGACGCTTTTTTTTTCCTGTATCTGCATTAGGCACTGTGGGCCTCCCAAAGCAAAATCTAGCTGGGTCCAATTGAGTTTCTACATTTTGAAACTATCTTTCTTGTCCAGAAAAGTACTTTTACAAACTGGCTCTCTGCTGCTACATGTCTCCTTGAATTACCATTTCATTGTTTAAGAACAGGTCCCTTCTAAGCATGAGAAAAGGAGTTCTTTATTCTTTTGCTAAATTGGTCAGCCAAAGAACAGCTTTTGGTGAATAAAAGATATTCTCATTTTAGCAAATGAAGGGGAAGTTCTATTCCCTTCAGTCCAATGCAAAATGTTGTTATTCCTTAAAAATGTTCTAAGTGCTCAAAGTGCTGGAAACTGTTCAGAACATACCACAGAACCCAGTTCCTCCCTACATTCAGAATGTTTACATTCTAAAAATGACAAGAGAGGGAAGGTTGGGAAGGTAGCTAGATCCGGAACAGATGGGCACATATGCCCTCTCTCCCTACCAAATGCAGTCCTATGGATGGCTCAACAGTTAATGTAGATTTCTCTTTACTAAGTTTTATAAGTAACTCTGCCGTGCACAGCCAAATGACTTGAAATGTGAAGATGTAATGCCTCTTTGCTGTGCCCTGCTGTTCAAATGTTCTCAGCTTTGACAATTTATCTTGCTGGAAAATGTCTTCAGAATGTCAGTCACTTCAGTTTTCATGCTTGCCATTTGCATGTTGCACACCTGCTGGTATCTTTGGTTGTGATCTATTGTTATTTTTCTGTGGGGGTGGGGAAGGTACAATATTGCTTTTGCAGACTTGGAGTTCAGTCTGAGTGCAGTTTGGAAATGATTCTTGTAAGCCTGGCTATTCTTACCACCATTAATATTATCTACAAATAAGGGTTTACTCAGTGCATGGTGAAATTTTAGTGCTACATTAGCCACTGGGGGGAGATAATTAGAAGTGAATGAAAAGACAGATTCCTTGTCTGTCCCAGAAGGATCAGGTCCCACACATGATGATACACATAGATACATAGGCACACAGACTCACAAAGCAGTCCTCATAAACAATGTCATCTAGGCAAACATAGATGCAGATATTCCAATAACATTTAAATCAAAATATGTTAAGGGTGGTTGCCTCTGTTAAGGAGAGGGAGATGGGCCACATGAAGGGGAATAATAATCTGTGTACTATATTCTTTTTTGTTTTTTTTTTCAATGAGCATATAATAACTTGCTTCAATGAACGTGTAATTACTTGGTTAATTAAAAATAAATACTTTAAAAACAGCAACAAAATAGCTTTATATATAACATTTTATCAATTAAGATAATTGTGGCTGCAAGTAACAGAAAACTCATTTTAAAATTAGATGAAATAAAGCATTTTTTACTTGACATAGTAAAATCACAGAGTAAAATGATTTAAGGGCTGGATAATCCACTAGCTCATGATGTCATCAAGGTCTGTTTTTTTTTCTCTTTCTCTGCTCTGCCATAAGAAGAGTTGTCCCCTCATGGTTACAATAATATTCAGAAGTTGGAAATGGGAAGAGAGTGCATCATTTCTCATGTTACAGTTTTCCCATATGTCTAAAATCTCAATTTCAGAAAATTTCAATCATACACCCTTCACCCAGCTTCAACAATTACAGATATTTGCCAATCTGTTTCATTTATTCCTTTTCTACACTTTTAAACATGATTATCTTAAAGTAAGTATTATATATTTTATCTACAAATATTTCAGCATGCATTTTAAGCACCTAAGGACTTTTAATTTAAATGTGATGCTGTTATCACATGTAATGAAAATAATAGTTTCTTAAACTTATTTACACACTAATCTGTGTTCAATTTTTTTTCTAAAGAAAAAAATCCAAATAAGGTTCATACACTGCATTTGGTTGTTATGCTTCTCTAAACATCTTTTAATCTACAAGAGTCCTTCTCTCCTCATATTCTTGAAGAAACTAGTTTGTCCTGTAGTTTATCCTATGTTCTGGATTTGGCTGGTTGCTTCCTTGCGATGATTTTAACCTAATTATCTCTCCTCATATTTCCAAACTAGAGATTTAAATATAGAGACTTGAATAGATTAAGATTCACTTTTGTTTTGTAAGAATATTTTACAAGTGATACTTTATACAGCCCCAAACTTCAAATTGGAGGACAGATACAGCCTTGTTGTTCTACTTTTAGTATACTAAAATTCATCTGTGGATTCAGAAGTTGTCAATAAGATCCATCCACTGTAAAATTCCATCCACTATAAAGTTCCACATCAACTTTTGCATAATATTTTGACATCTATTGATGGTTGTTGCCTAGATTCATTATTCTTTTAAGGGTTGCATTTTTTTAGTTGGCGTTCTTGAATAAAGAATAACTCTCAAAAACTATTTGGTTACTCAAAATACAGGAAAAAGAATAAATGCTTGATTCTTTCTCTTACCATTTTCTTCTTGCCTTTTTAAAAAATGACAAACCTTGCTCATCTATCCATCCACAGAGGTCTCCCCTTACTTCTTATAGGTGAGTCTTTTATTACATGCCCATTCCTAAAATAAGGAAAATGGAATTGCCATAATTGGCTTGGACCAAACAAACCTAACTTCTTGGGGTTGGGTAGAAGGTGTCTTTTGGAAAGAACATGGCCAACTTAGATTTGAATGAATTTGAGTGCTTTAGTAATTAAGAGACAGAGAAATTGCTACTGAGTAGACAATGAAAATGCATGGTAGAACATTATTTTATCCAGATGTTACTGTTATCTCCTTGTCTTTTGATCATTACCAAATTAACTGAATTCATTCAAATAAACCTTACCTTTTACCTGCATGCTGAGTACTGTTTTTTTCTTTCTGTTTATTTTTATTTATTTTATCATTATTATTATTTTTTTGAGATGGAGTCTCCCTCTGTTGCCCAGTCTGGAGTGCAGTGGCACCATCTTGGCTCACTGCTACCTCCACCTCCTGGGTTCAAGCAATTCTCCTGCCTCAGCCTCCCGAGTAGCTGGGATTACAGGCATATGCCACCATGCCTGACTAATTTTTGTATTTTTAGTGGAGATAGAGTTTCACTATATTGGCTGGGCTGGTCTCGAACTCCTGACCTCAGGTGATCCACCTACCTCAGCCTCCCAAAGTGTTGGGATTACAGGCGTGAGGCACTGCGCCCAACCTCTTTCATTTTTTTGAGGCTTTATTTTTACATCTTAGCCAAATCCATTGCAACTCTTAATGGTACAGCTACCAACATGTGTTACTTGCTTCTGCTTCAATGGCTTGCTATTGCTCTATGAGCTCCTGGCCTGATTCCTTCCTTGGGACAAATTTGAGTGCTGTATGCCACTGAGCTCTTGCCCAAGACACCTTGTTAGTATTTGAAATTTCTTTGTGACCTTTAAGCATAGAGGGACACTAGAAAGAAAATTTTTAGCATAGATGAGTCAAATTCCCAGATTATGGAATTTTGTCCCAAGTTAGCTATATTCTAGACTCAAAGGGCTGGTGGCTTCACTACCAACTTAATGCCTTGCTAATTGCTTTGATTTTCTTTTCTACACAATATGAGAGTTATGTCTTGAATACCTAGGGTCAGATTCCTCATTGGTTTGCTCACATATCTGAAGTCATAAAAGATCAGACTAAGAATTGACTGTGAGGGCAATGGGTGACCAAGAAGAAAACTGGGTCGAACCAAAAGAAGTGCTCTATGTTGGTTTTCTGATAGATGAAACCATAGAATATAGTTTGGAGGAAAGCTAAGGTTATGGTCCAGAGAAACAGACATACATATATACAAACTAAAAGGGTGAAAGGTGATTGTATAACCATAATTATGGAATCAATAATAGTTGCATACCAGGAGAGTTAGGAGAAAAATATCTAGCTAATTTTTATTGAGTATTTATGAAGTCCCAAGGCACATTCAAAACACTCTACATGCACTAACTTATGTAATAATATGCAACCCTGTGGGACAGGAATATTATTCCCATTTTTTCCAGATAAGAAAACTGAGAGACATAGAGAATAAATTACTTGCCCAGGGTCTCATAAAACTAGAAAGTAAATGGTGGAGCCCGGATTGTAATCTGAGCTTAAACCACTTGTGATATTTTAGCTGTACCCACAAAATATGGGGTAGAAACTTGGCAACCAGGTCGCTCAGGAAGCCAAGTCTCGACATTGTCTTGTGGTAGCATGAAACTTATATGTGCACCTGGAGGTGTGGAATCTTAATAAAAGACACTTTGCTTGGCTGAACACCATCTGTTTGGAATGTGCTTTTCCTGATCTGGTTTCAGGTCTGCAGTGTATACTTCCTGTATATCTGACTGGCAGAACTATGATAATTGATGCATGAATATCCTCATCCTTCCTGGCTAGGGTTATGGGCTTATTTTTTTTTTTCTATAGAAGCATCTGACTTATTTCCAGCTAAGAAGAACCCCTCCTCTTCACACCTATAAGCAATAAGAAGCCCTGTGCTTTGAAGACTCATATTCTTATAATACTTTAGCTAAGCAATTGTAAAAATCGTCTCATAAGCAGCTATGAGAATGTTCTCTTACAGGGTTCAGTAACAGAAACAATTAAAGTGTAACTTGTGAAAATAAGTGTGATTTTTTTTTCCAGGTTACTCATCTCAGAAGAGTATCTTTTGCTTGCCCTTTGTCACTGGACACAGACACATGCTCTGGTAGACCTCTCTTCTTCCTTCCTCCAGCTTTGGGAAGTAAAATTTTACTTCTGGGGGGCAAAAAAGTAAAATTTTGTCTGCCCTGTTGGAACAGTCAGTCCACATGCTTTAACGCCAGATCCCATGTCATGTAATTCCAAGGAACATGTTTCACACTGGTTCAGTCACAGACTAAATAGGAATTTGGCCCCTAGAGTTGTACAAAATGGGGATTCTATGTGGAGCCTTGGCCTAAAGTAGGCCAGCTAGACTCTACCTGAACTTTGAATCATGAAAGGAAAACCCACGAAAAAAATAGAACTTCATCATTTCTGGGGACCTTCCTAAGGTTTCTGAACATTAATTCTTGCTCTTGAGGTCTATGGTTGCCCTACTTCAATGTTTCCCAAGAATTGATTGTTCAGATTTTAAAAAAATCCTATGAACTATCCTGGCCAGGTGTGGTGGCTCACGCCTGTAATCCCAGCACTTTGGGAGGCCGAGGCAGGCGGATGATGAGGTCAGGAGATCAAGACCATCCTGGCTAACAGGGTGAAACCCTGTCTTTACTAAAAATACAAAAAAATTAGCCGGACTTGGTGGCGGGCGCCTGTAGTCCCAGCTACTCGGGAGGCTGAGGCAGGAGAATGGCGTGAACCCGGGAGGCGGAGCTTGCAGTGAGCCAAGATCGTGCCACTGCACTTCAGCCTGGGTGACACAGCAAGACTCCATATCAAAAAAAAAAAAATCCTATGAACTATCCTATGCCTTCCAATAAATTACTTTTTATGCTTAAATTGGCCAGAGTTGGCTTCTCTTGCTTTCAACTGAAGAAACTTAACTGTATAACCATTTGTATGAGTTTTATGGCTCACTTTTGAAATTTCTCCACATGTTGAACATGGCTTTGCAATGTTACTAAAGTAAACGTATCTTTACTTTTCATAAGCTCAGAACAATAAAACATTAGAAGGTATTTATAATGTTTGTAGATAGACATACTGTTATAAACATATATCATATATATAAACTTTTCCCTACAAAATGGCAATTTCATACAATTCAACTTATTATTATTATTATTTTTGAGACAGGGTCTTGCTCTGTCACCCAGGCTGGAGTGCAGTGGTGCGATCTCAGCTCACTGTGACCTCTCTGCAACCTCCACCTCCCAGGTTCAAGTGATTCTCCTGTCTCAGCCTCCTGAGTAGCTGGGATTATAGGCATGAGCCACCATGCCAGACTAATTTTGGTGTGGTGAATAGAGGCAGGGTTTCACCATGTTGGCCAGGCTGGTCTGGAACTCCCGACCTCAGGTGATCCACCCACCTTGGCCTCCCAAAGTGCTAAGATTACAGGTGTGAGCCACCTCACCCAGCTGATTCAACTTATTAAACACACACACAAAAATTCATATTTTTCTTCTTTGCGTTTTTTCTTTCTGTACTCTCAGGGGCAATATGTGCTTGCCATAGAATAGATGAAAGTGAAGGCATGAAAATAATATCAAGAGGAGGAAAGTGTGAAGATAGAAGTTGGATTGGAAGACACTGAATGCTCAAAGAAGTAGCCAAACAAAGGGAAAGGGTGGCCTGGGCAACAAGGTGAAAACCCCGTCTCTACAAAAAATATAAAAAATTAGCCAGGCATGGTGGCGTGTGCCTGTAGTCCCAGTTACTCGGGAGGCTGAGGTGAGATTACCAAAATTTCAAGGCCTATTATTGATAATAACATGTGAGATTTGCTCTATTTACTGAGTGTCAATAATGAGCCAGGAACTAATTTAATCCTCCCAACAATCCTGTATGGTAGGTTTTATTATTCTGATTTTACAGATACGTGTGTAATCTGTAATTCAAAGAGTTTAAATAACTTTCCTAAATCCTTCTGCTAGTTAGCAGCTAAATATAACTGGAATCCAGGTCTTTGTTTTCACCCCTACCTCTCTCATCAGCAGCTCCCTGAACAGCTTTTCTCTTCATTCTCTTTCAATTTTCTCCGTACATGGCTCCTGAATGCCTCGTGTGTACAAGCTCTTTGCTTCTTTCTACTTGTCCCACACCCTCGTGATGTGCAGACAGTTAATCTTAACTTTTTCATTGCAAGGGAGAGAGATGCCTAGGAAGCAATGCTAGAATTTTTGGAACAAGGCAAAGAAACTAGAAGTTAATACATGAATGTTTGTTCCTATTGTATTTGCTTATGGATTAATCATCATCTATTACTGTTTGTTCCTATTGTGTTTACCTATGGATTTTTTTTCCCAATTCTAATTTTTACTGTTTTAAACTAATGAATGAGTTAAACATTTACCACTGCATAATTTGTACCTCAGTGTCTGTGTTTTCTATATATTTTGATGACTATTTTTGTTTATTCACTTTGAAGTGGTGAATAAATTAATGTTTCCATTCTGCATTTAACAACTTTTTTATAACCTCATGAAGTCTTTTGGTAACAGGCCATCCTACATCAAACCAAAGTGTCAAGTATTTATTAAGTGCAAATAAAAACGTGCTCACTCCTATAATAAGTATTACGAGGAAACAGAAGTCATAGAAGACTTGTTTCCTACTCTCATGAAGCTTGCAAGCCAGCTAGGATAATTAATTAAGGGGAAACAATAATAAACAGTATGGGCCAATATACACTGAAGTATGAGATGGTTACTAGAAAAACTGTAAGAGTTTATAGAAGTGGGAGAATGATGGGGTTTGGGGTTGCCATGGGGAAGTGGGATTTCAGTTGGGTCCTTAAGGACATTATCACTTGGATGAACAGAGAAGAGATGAGACATTCCAGACCAGGGGAGCATGAGGAGAGGCAAAGAAACAGAAATGCATAATACCAGGGAATAATATAGATATACTAGATAGAAACCTTTCTATTTCTGTGCTTGTTGATTTAAGATTTGTTGCATGCCAACAATTGCCTTTCTATGCCATGTACATTTTGGTATCTGTCAATCACAGTTCTGTTGCATTTCATATGATATTTCTTATTTTAACTTGTTTTATTGTTGTATGTGCTACTTACTTTAGACTTTATTATTTTACTTCATGGTAATGAAATAATACATAATTTTTTGTTCATAAATTGTTTCATGTGTATATCCCAGCACTTAGCTCAATACGGAACATATAATTGGTACACAGTTAATGCTATTGGTTGTATATGGGTATAGGAGTCTTAGTCTTAATCATTAAAAAAATTATTCTCTGAAGTCACCTCTTTTATATAATAAGCAGTATGAGAAAACAGGCTCAGGTGTATGGCACCATCCTAGAGATTGTAAGAGCAGATTGAAATATTTTTTCTCCTGTGTCTGCAAAGAAGAGGAAAGGTGAGAGCAAGAAAACATTCCATTACTTTAGAGAAAATGCCAGTGAGGATCTAAGTGTGAGAAGCTTTCCAAGTGATAGGAGGGCGCATGGCTTTGCTTCCCATTTGGTAACACTGCAGTGTTGTGACAAGATCCTAGATACTGTGGCAGACCTGTGGGTGGCCTCACTTGCAAGCATCTCAGAGACGTGCTCTCCTTGTACTAGGCCATGAAGTTAAATTTTGTTTGGAAACTGACTGGTTTATACGTCTCTTGGAAAGTAAGCATATTGCAGGTATTTATTTCCAGCACAACAGCGTCATTGGCTGTAACTAATAAATCCTTTACACTGAGACCAACTTTACTAAGTACTGGCATGGGTAGGAAATGCTCCTGGAGTGAAGACATTTCAAAGACATTTTAATACAGTGGCACCATGCAGAGGGCATTAATCTTTCTTGTGATTTCCTCTTATTGTAACAATGGAAAAGGCTTCTAATGTGCAAACCTCGTTAAATCAATCATCTTGGGAATTTACATGCACAGTGTGATAAAAGCAACAACTTTCTCTACCTTTAGGCAATTTTCCATATGTTTTGAAGTTGGGATTTGGGGAAAATAAGCTCTTTGATGGATTTATGATTCAGCTTCAAATGTAATATTTGAATTCCACTTTATTAGCCAGAAGAAATAGAAAGCCCTAAACAGCTAATAAAGTATGTTTCATTTTTAGATAGTATTTATTGTTTACACACTACTTTGGACACTCCCTTTATATCTTTAAGCTGTAACTACACTGACGGAATATAATAGGAAATGTTTTCATTTGGAGCAAGGAGCTGTTTGTTCATTTCTTTATTTCTTTATAATTTTCTGCTATTTTTATTTAAGAATTTAACTGCTGTAAAAATTTGACTGCTGTTATTTGACAAAACAGTTTTATAAAGATGATTAGAAATGGTGAGGAAAATGTTTAAGACAAAGTATCCTTAGAGTTACAGATTTTTGCCTCGATTTAACTTTTTCCTGTTTGTATATAGAAAAGTACATTGGAAAGGAACACTAACTTCCAGAATATTTTAAATTTGGACCTAAATGCACATAGGTTATGCCTACACAACTACAACATTAGCAGTGGCAGGTGGGAGTGACAAAGTTGTAGGAGGCACTGTTTTAATGCTAGATTAGGATCGGCCAGAGGAAATGCACAATTAAAACATTTGCTTTAAATCACTCTCTGCTGCTATATTAGGGAAAGAAATTGATTCAAAATGTTAACTTTGACTTGCTTTTATTAAATGCCATCCATTTTTACTTGGTGGCTGGAGTATGTCTGGGCATTTCACAGCTTGATGGATATTATGGGAAGGTCTAAGAGTACACAGGAGTGCACTGGTACCATTGTTTACGAACAAGTATCTAAAGTATCTTAGAGTTAATTTGGTTAGTGTTTATATTGCTAGATCTCCAGTGAGCTCTGCCTGAACTATGTATTCCAGGAATATCTAGGTTGGATCTATAGACTAAGTGGGGAACTCTTGCTCTGAACTCAAGAATTCCACAAATCAATATCATATTGAACCAATTTTCTCACTGCTTTCCTATGTCCCTGGCTTGGTATTTTGGAAGTAATATTAACTCTTTCAGAGACATTGATGCTATATCTATAGCAAACAAGTGCTTTCTTTTTGTTTTTCGATTTTTTTCAGACCTAGAGCCAACAAGACAAGTGCTTTCTAATTGTGTTATACTGCCTTATGTTGCTCTATTGCAGTATGAATTGCACTCATAATGTAGCATTAAGATGTTGAAAACAGGAAGAAAAGAATTTACTGAAACAAAAGGACTGTATTATATTATAAAGGATTATATTCAAAATAAAATCCAGTTTAGTGTCAGAAAACTTTAAACATCAAGCCATCATATTTCAAAAGATATATTGTATATATGTTTGTATGTATATAAGCAAATGCATAAATACGCACTGAAAACATTTTGCAAAAACTGAGATTATATTCTGTA
Organism: Pan troglodytes; assembly: GCF_028858775.2. Taxonomy (NCBI): domain Eukaryota; kingdom Metazoa; phylum Chordata; class Mammalia; order Primates; family Hominidae; genus Pan; species Pan troglodytes. The sequence continues at coordinate 25,852,928 of NC_072402.2, forward strand.
TTCTCAGAAAGGGGAGTGTAGAGTCATTTAAAAAGTCATAATTGTGAGATTTCACATCTTAAAGGATCATGTATTCTGTAATCATCAAACATTTGTCAGACTTTTGTTTTCCCCAAAAACCATGGTTTGACTAAACCCTGTAGCCTTGAAAAAGAAGTATAACATTGTATTTCTGTGTAGCTAAAAGCTTACATGACGTCTAAGTAATCTTACGTTATCTATTAATTGACAACTTAGATCTCCATGGCTCTGAGGAAAGTGACAACTGTGGGAGTGAAGTAAGCCATTGAGATAAGTGGTTATCTAGGATCTAACTGAAGAGTGGGCCTTTTTCAGATGTACTTTATTTGTAAAGGTGGTTTACATGTAGGTGGTATCATATGCATTTTTTAAAAAGAATACCATTTTCTTCTTTCTTCTCTTCCTCTTTTACACCTTTCTGTCCCTTATCATCTTGTCTCCCTTCCATAGGGTTTTGACCTAATACTTTCTGTAGGCTATTCTATGGCTTTCCTTGGCATCAAACCTTAATGAAAATTTCCTTGGTGACTGTCTACCTATGAACTTGAGTTACTCACAATGCAGCCTATCTTTCTTTGATATTCTTCTCTGGGGGAACTGAATGAGAAGGTCTCTATTCTCTAGTTCCTTGGCCTCTGTATAATTTTGAGATTTGAAAATTTGAACTGATGTTTACCTGATCACATTCAGGAAGCTGCACTAAGAGCTTTGGTTCTTTTAAGAAAGCTTCTGGAGATTATTAGATAAATGAGCAGAATATGTCCCTGAACACTGATGCTCTTATAATAATGTGACTAAAAAAGCAAAAAGCAGCAGTCCCCTCAGTGGTGAAAGGGCTGGTTTCTCTTCTCACCTGTGCAAAGAGCAACTACAAAGCAAGACCCCTACTGGGCGGAGGGGAAAGTACTCCGATGTAAAGTACTCTTATGTACAATTCAATTACAGATGAAGAGGAACGTGAACAACGTCAAACCTAGCAAGGAGTCGAGGGAAGAAGGCAAGGATTTAGTAAAGGCTTGGAGACAAATGTGTTACAGTATTTTTTATTATATTATATTATGTTACACTATATATTATACAGTCTTCATTATTATATTATTATCAATAAAATATTATATATCACATACAATCATTTTATACAATTAAATAAGTATTTTGCCAAAAAGTATTATGATAAAACTTTATATAAATAAATGGTGGCATTATTATTGTATTATTATTCCTTCCCTCATCACCAATGTGCTCATCGTACAGGAAACTTTCAAATGTAATATAGAACATACTTGCTCCAAGCATATAATTCTGATTTAAAATAGAACCAGAACTAATTGTGTAAGAGGGTGTCAATGTACAACAATGGAATTTTAGATTTATTTTAAAAGTGGAGCACAATCTGTTAATAATGTGGTCTTATTTCCATTCTTCCCCTCTTCTGTGAGAGCAAAGGCCTTGGCACTCCATTCTTGGCTTACTCATTCCCATCCATTCTACTCCTGTCATCACACCGCATTGTTCTCACCACATCTCAGCTCCATATAAGGAAAGGCATGCCTTCACTCCCACCCTACTCTGTTTGCCTTGTCACCCTGGAATATGTGTTCTGCTCCCTGTTGCTTGTCTATTCTGGTGCTTTCCCTAGTGATTGATGCTGGCTTTCTGTATTAGTCTATTTGCATGCTGCTGATAAAGACATATCCAAGACTGGGAAGAAAAAGAAGTTTGAGGCTGGGCGCGGTGACTCACACCTGTAATCCCAGCACTTTGGGAGGCTGAAGCGGGTGTATCACAAGGTCAGGAGTTCAAGACCAGCCTGGCCAACATGGTGAAACCCTGTCTCTACTAAAAATACAAAAATTAGCCCAGCATGGTGGCAGGCGCCTGTAATCCCAGCTACTCGGGAGGTGGAGGCAGAGAATTGCTTGAATTCGGGAGGTGGAGGTTGCAGTGAGCCGAGATCATGCACTCCAGCCTAGGCGACACAGCAAGACTCAGTCTCAAAAAAAAAAAAGGGAAAAAGTTTTAATTGGACTTACAGTTCCACGTGGCAGGGGAGGCCTCAGAATCATGGCAGGAGGCAAAAGGCACTTCTTACATGGCAGCCTCAAGAGAAAATGAGGAAGATGCAAAAGCGGAAACCCCTGATAAAACCATCAGATCTTGTGAGACTTATTCACTACCACCAGAACACTGTGGGAGAAACTGCCCCCATAATTCAAATTATCTCCCACCAGGTCCCTCCCACAACACATGGGGATTATGGGAATACATATCCCATAAACACATGAGATTTGGGTGGGGACACAGAGTCAAACCATATCACTTTCACACATTTGATCAGTATATACAATATTTTCCAGCATTCTCATGAACTCAATTTGGTATCTGTAAACTTCCTCCCTCCTTTATGCCTTTAATCTTTCATACCATTTCCTTCATTAGGTTTTCCCATTTAGTTTTCAAATAAAACCAATTTAACTAGCAGATCTCCAGACAAATGGCTTAGGCTTGGAGTCCACCTTGTGTCTGCGCCATGCTTGTCAGAATCTTGTGAGTGGCATTTCCAAACTCAGCTCTTGAGAAGTTGATAATTGCCCTTGAATTGTTAAGAAGTTAAACATCTTAATATTGTTGAATGACTTTGGACTGATTGATAAAGTTGGGTGTATGCTGCAAATGAGGGGTGGGAGTGCTTGGCAGTTCTCCAGAGAATGTTAGATATTGGGAAGAACACAGAAGGAAACTTGATACAATTCAGGAATTTGTAGAAGGCTTATGGAACAGTGTTGGGTCCTGAATATGGTTGAATGATGTTCAAAGTTGCTCCCTACCTGGAAGGAGCCAAGAAGAAGAACTTGGTTAGGTGATGGGGACAGGATATCTTTTAGTGGCTGCTATTGTATCTTTCAGTGAGGGAATCAAAGGTGACTAAGACCTATCCTTAAATAGTGAATATTATTGTATTTTTCAAAGAACGAGTGCCATCAAAGAAGCAAAGCCAAATAAAAACAACTACAGTTCAAAGCACAGTTTAAGTCCAAGTGGCTAAGCAAGAGAAGGAATCTTCACAAGGAGCCAAGATTATTAACAAGCATAAACCACAGTGAAGATGGCAGGAGGGAAGGGGTTAAAAAGGGATGAGATAGGAATGACTCCAGAGCTCACAATTGGATAGCTATTGCTGTTTATTCATTTACTGTAAACTTGGAAGTTAAAAGCAATTGGAGAAAACTCAGGAAGTAGAAGTTTGTAGAAGCCAATCAACATGGTTATCTGACTTTTTTCAGAAGTCAGACTGTTGAACACTTCTGTTCAACAGGGCAGAGGACATAGAAGAGAATAATTAGAAGTTTTAGGCTTTGGAATTGGCCTGGCAGATAGATTGTTAAAAGGGTTGAAGTGGGGTAATTAAAGAGATTAGTGAACTAAAAAGACCAAGCTTAAAAAATGAATTTCTGATTTGCTAGGAAGACTAGTTACTAGGAAACAATTGCCATGATGGAGCTAAATGAAGTAGGCTGCAGTAGTATAAATTCCTACAAAAGTTCTGATGAGATATTACTTCCTCTTATTTGGAATCAACTGTCCAAAAATCACATTCAAAATAACTTGACCCTTTTCTTTGTTTATATTTTATAATTTTATTTCTTCTTTTATGCTGTAAAGGAAGTTTGAAGCATTAACTTTTAATTTATCTATACAATGGAATATAGCTCTGTAAGAGGTTTGAAGATATGATACATGTGAGAAATGTACCTTCTACATTATTCATATAACAAGCTGAGCTAGAAGAAATCTTACATTCTTGATCACTGTAGGACTAGAGCAAAAATGACTGGTTAGTCCAATTTGATGCTTGCCCGGTGACATCTCTGGGGCAGGAACATGAGTGAAAACCTGGAGCCATAAATGTATCACCATGTGGCATTAAGGTGAACTACAGCAAATCAGACTTGTGGTTTCATGTTCAATTCAACCACAGCCTGTAGACCTGGATTATTTCAAATATAAATAAAGAAAATATGTGGTAAATTTCTAATCTGTGTGCTCACTGTAACTAGCTAATCTATATAATTCGGAAATAAAGTTTGGAGCTGAACTTTCTAGAAGCTAGTCTGTGTCAACTGAATATTTTCTGGATCCTGTCTCTACAATTTCTTATAATTTAAGCCTCCAGTCTACACAAGCAGCATAATTATATTTGGACCAGAAAGCATGGTATTCTTTTCTTGCGACAAACTTTCACACGTGAATTTTAGAGCTATGAAACTGTCTTCTTGTTGTTCTCAAAATGAGTATGAGCCATAAACAAATGGACAAACTACATGCCTAAAATGCCATTTCATGGACAAGTTTTAAAATTTACCATCTGCAGCCTACGTCTGAAGGGCAAATATTGCTTATGAAAATAATGATCTTTAGAGGTCTGTTTGGTCTCTACACATAGTGGAGTAATAGCCTTTAGGCTAGAAAGTGGTAAAGATGTTAACAGTTTAAGGTGGCCTTAAGTGGCAATGGACAAATTTGGACTAATGTCTATTTGTGACTATTAAGAAATCCATGACTTTTATCCATCACACACACACAAGCACACAATCAGTGTCACCCAATTAAGAACGACTCCTCTTGTGTAACTAACTAAATTCCTTTGGCTACCAAGTCTATATTTTCTGCTTGATGCAGATATCTGGTAATTCCTTCCCAGGTGCCCGCTCTTTGTGTTTTCTACAGACTTTTCATCCTCAGTGGCCACCTGGTTTATATTCCTTTTGTTTGATTCTAGCTCCCATCTCCCTCGGTTCTGAATAGTTTTGCAGAGATCAGCATATTCTATTTCTTGCTGAATGCCTCTCTTTCTCTGAGTTACATTTTTTTTTGTACTCTCATTTAATCTTTTTCTTGCCTCTCTTCTAATTAACTCCATCGTTGCCTCCTTCATTATGCTTGTAATGAGGTCACCGAGGTGTTCCGAAATTTCTGCTTTTCCCATCTGCTTCAGGGTTCCAATTAGTTTCCTTTGGAAATCTGAAGTTTTGCTTAGTAGAAGCTTCCAATAAAGCTAACTCTAGGATGGCCTCTTTTCCTTCATCAGTTCAAATGAAAACTTTCAAGATTATACAGGCTCTCAATGGTGTAAAAGGCATCATTTTCTCTAGCATAGAAATGGAGTTAGAGACAACAACAGTTGAGCTACACAGAAAATTTAAATATCTTTTGAAAGAGTGTGAAGTCTGTTCTTCCAGATTGCAAGTAGATGCAGGTGAGAAATTTCAGAAAGACACTTTTATCCACACTTGGACGTGAAGGGTATGTAGCTAACACAACAAAATGAATTTTAAAGAAAATTTGCAAATAATATATTTTAAGGAAAAAGTTTTTAAACTTTAATATCTTGCTCCTAGAGCATCATTTTCATATAGAATTTTGCAACAGACCATTTTTTTTTTTTTTAGCCACTGCTATGGACTGAATTGTGTCCTCCTCTAAATTCACATGTTGAAGCCCTAACCCCTAATGTGACTGTGTTTGGAGACAGGGACTGTAAACAGGTAATAAACGTTAAGTGAGGTCATAAAGGTGGGGCTCTAATCTGAGAGAATTTTTGTCTTTATAAGAAGAGGAAGATCGACCAGAGCTCTCTCTCTCTTCTCTAGGCATGTGCTCTGAGAAAAGGTCATCTGAGGACAAAGTACCCGTCTGCAAGCCAGGAAGAGAGCCCTCGCCAGAAACTAAACCCCGCTGGAAACTTGATTTTGCGCTTTCCAGCCTCTAGAATTGTAAGAAAATAAATTTCTGTTGTTTACACCACCTAAACTGTGACATTTTGTTATGGCAGCCTGAATAGACTAATACAGCCATTACAAGTAATTCTTTTATAAGACAGAAGCACTTATGTAGTTTGTAAAGCAGAACCTAAGTCTGCTTTATACAGTAAAATCTTACCTATATACAATAAGAACTTCCCTAAGTTAAGAAATATAGGAGAAAATGAAACCTTCATTTGTTGCTGGTGGGAAGATAAATTGGTATAGCCACTTTGAAAACAGTTTGGTATTTGCTCAAAATGTTAAACACAGAGTTACCATATTACCCAGCAATTTTACTACTTGGCAGATAAGCAAAAGAAATGAAGGCATACAACCACACAAAACCTTGTATATGAATGTTTATAGCAGCATTATTCCTGATAGCCAAATAGTGGAAACAACCCAAATGTCTATCAAGTGATGAATGGATAAATAAAATATGGTATACCTACACAATGAAATATTATTTGGCTATAAAAATAAATAAAGTACTGGCATGCTACAACATGGATGATCCTTGAAAACATTATGCTAAGCGAAGGAAGCAAATCACAAAACTATATATTGTATAATTCCATTGATATAAAATGCCTAGAATAGTCAAATCCATAGAGACAGAAAGTAGATTAGTGGTTGCCTGGAGCAAGGGAGTGCGATGTTGGGGGGTGATTGCTAATTAAATGGTATGTAGAATCTCTTTCTGGGAAGATGAAAATGTTCTAGAATTTAGATTGTGGTGATTGTTGTACCATCCTGTGAACATACAAAAAACACTTTAAATGGGTGAACTGTATGATGTATGAATTATATTCCAATAAAGCAATTGAAGAACTGTACATATCCTTACATATACACATACACAGAAACATACAGCAAGAAAACATAAAATATCAATAAATGTTTCATATGTGTTTTCAGCTGAGTTTCTACTCACTTCTTTCGACATATATATATATATATATATAATTTTGTATACTGAATATAGTTTTCAATAACCAGAAAATAAATAAATATTATAAACAAAGTAAATGTTCTAAACTCTCCTGCCCTGGGCAAGGTTGTTCTCAGAGATTTCCCAACTAATAACAATGACAAGAACAACTGCTATCCACTCAAACTCTCTTCATCTATTGTTTACTATGTACTGCTACCTGCTGGAAAGACAAGCTAAATAAAGTATATAAGCTCCTTGAGGATAGGGACTTTATTTTTATTCACTACTGTGAATAAAGAAAACTCTCAATTTGGTGAATGAATCAAAACCACAATGAGATACCATCTCACACCAGTCAGAATGGCTATTATTTAAAAATCAAAAAATAACAGATGCTGCTGAGACTGTGGAGAAAAGGGAATGTTTATACACTATTGATGGGAATTTAAATTAGTTCAGCCACTGTGAAAGGCAGTTTGGAGATTTCTCAAAGAACTTAAAATACAACTACCATTCGACCCAGCCATCCCATTACTGGGTATATACTCAAAGGAAAATCAATTGTTCTACAAAAAAGACATACACACTTGTATGTTCATCCCAGTGCTATTCACAATAGCACCTAAGTGCCCAATGATGGTGGATTGCATAAACAAAATGCCATACATACACCCCATGGAATATTACATAGTCATAAAAAGATAAAATTACGTCCTTTGCAGCAATATGGATCCAGGCTGGAGGCCATTATTCTAAGCAAAATAACACAGGGACAGAAAACCAAATACAGCATGTTCTTATTTAGTGGGAGCTAAACATTGAGCACACATGGACATAAAGATGGAAACAACAGATACTGGGGACTACTGGGGTTGAGGGAGAGTGTGTGAAGGGTATGGGGTAAAAAACTACCTATAGGGTACTATGTTCACTACTGGGTGACAAGATCGTCTGTACTCCAAACCTTAGTGTTATGTAATATACCCATGTAACAAGTCTGCACTTGTATCCCGTGAATTTAAAATGAAAGTTGAAATTATTTAAAACCAAAAAGAAAAAAGAGATGAATGAAGACATCACTGTATTTTCTTTCAGGCAGGTCACAATCTAGTGTGGTTGTGTGGAGTGCAAAAACAGGCAGTGGTTTACTAAGCATAGATACAGGGTGCTGTGGGAACATTTAGGAGAGACACAAAACCCAGGATAGGGTATTTAGGACAGGCATCTTTCGGAAGACAATTTTTTTTTTTTTTGAGACAGAGTTTCACTCTTGTTGCCCAAGCTAGAGTGCAATGGCACAATCTAGGCTCACTGCAACCTCTGCCTCCTGGCTTCAAGTGATTCTCCTGCCTCAGCCTCCCGAGTAGCTGTGATTACAGGCACGCACCACCATGCCCGGCTAATTTTGTATTTTTAGTAGAGACGGGGTTTCTCCATGTTGGTCAGACTGTCATTGAAATCCCGACCCCAGTTGATCCGCCCACCTTGGTCTCCCAAAGTGCTGGGATTACAGGCATGAGCCACTGTGCCCGGCCATGGAAGATAATTTCTCAGCTGAGTCCTGAAGAATGAATTGGTAGCAGGGAGGGAAGAAATTCTAGGCAGATAGAGTAGCCTATATCCTAAGACCCAAAGATGAGCTGGAGCATAGTCCACTCAAAGGATTTCAAAAGCTGTGGTTAAGTTTGGAGTGTTGAGTGAGTGTGGGTTGTAACGAGAGATGAGGTTGGAGGAATTTCAGAGGGTATAGATAATAAATCATAAAAAGCTCTGCATGGAGTGATTTTATCTTAAGGCAATGTGAATCATTAGAAGGGTTTTATTTAGAAGGTGACTCTATTATGTTTGTACTTCTCTTGGTTTTGCAGACTATGCCATTTAAGGTCCTTTATTATGGTAGGTATTTACCTACAGGCTAGCCAGGACTAAGTTCAAAATAAAAAGAGAAGACTTTTGGGGTCTTTAATTAAAAATTCTTTTTTTTTTTTTGAGACAGAATCTTGATCTGTCACCCAGGCTGGAGTGCAGTGGCATGATCTTGGCTCACTGCAACCTCCACCTCCCCAGTTCAAGCTCTTCTCCCGCCTCAGTCTCTTGAGTATCTGGAACTATAGGTGTGTACCACCACACCTGGCTAATTTTGGTATTTTTAATAGAAAGGGGGTTTCACCATATTGGCCAGGCTGGTCTTGAACTCCTAATCTCAAGTGATCTGCCCACCTCGGCCTTCCAAAGTGATTAGATGACAGGCGTAAGCCACTGTGCCCCGCTGTTAATTAGAAATTCTATTGCTTATGTGGCTCTCCCAGCTTCACTTCTTATACTGTTGATGAGGAAGTTGGGGTCCTAGTTGGGCCGGTGCTCTAGACTTGGTTGGTGGGAGCAGAGAGCTATGACTGTCACGGAACTTCACTCTGGAGAGGTTTTACTGAAGGCTGTACTTTAAAGTGATCAGAGGCTCCAGTTGGTATTTCTAGCTCTCCCTAGATCTTCCACTGAGCAGATGTAGCCTCACCTTCCCCACTCAATATAGCTTTTGGTATTTTGGAGATTCTACCTGACAGGTGACTCCTTAGTTAAAGTTATAATTACTCTGGATGATATTTTAATTTTACTTGGCATTTTAAGCGCATAATATTTAAGCCATCTCTATCACTATCTTGGGTGGTAATGACGGTATTTTCTATGTATTTTGACTGGTATAAATAATGTCTGGCTTTTAGTCTTATAAGCATTGTACACAATGAACCATATTCAAAGCCAAAATTATACACAACTAACCAGATGTGGAATCATTAAATGCTTTCATGTGGGAAGGGAAGAATTCAGTGTAGAGAATGAGTTTGAAAGCAAGCTATTGGAGTGATCCACGTGAGGAACAATAGTGGCCTGACCTGACTTGGTAAGATGGCAGAAAAGTTGAAAATGGCTAATGTATGAGCAAGTAGACATGGTAATGAATATGATGATAATAAGAATAGGGAACACTTACAAATAGCTTTGGTTTGTGCCAGGCAGTGTACTATGTTCCTTACCAAGGTTATCTTATTTTCTTTCTTTAATCCTCACAGCTGACTTTGTGAGTTACAGCTCTATCACTGATTTAGACACATCCCAACGTTGACTTGCATGGTGCTCTGACTCACCTTCTGAGCAATTTTGGCCATTGTCATACTGGTTTTCTATCAGTTCTGTCAACAGGCCTTGTTGTTTCTGACTTAGGGCCTTTGTGGATGCTGTGCTCTCTGTCTGGAATGCTCTGTACTCCCAGTCCCTCCAAACCCCAACTCATAGACATTTACCTAGTTAACGTCTACTTTTAGATCTCAGATCAAATACTCCTTTCTCAGAGAGGCCTTCCTTGAGCCCCCAGTTCAGGTGAAGTCCAATTTTTTCATGATTTTATAATACTACACACATTTCTTTCCAATGATAATACCAGTTGTAAACTGATGTGTACTTAAGTGTTTAGTGGAATCATTGTTATTTCCTATACTAGGTTATAAAGTCCATGGGAATAGGAACTATGCTCAGATTTCAGTTTTATTTATTTATTTATTTAGAGACAGAATCTCAGTCTGTTACCCAAGCTAGAGTGCAGTGGTGCGATTATAGCTCACTGTAACCTCAAACTCCTAAGTTCAAATGATCCTCCCACCTCAGCCTTCTGAGTAGCTGGGACTATTCGTATGCACCACCACACCTGGCTAATTTAAAAATTTTTTTCGAGACAGGGTCTCGTCATGTTGCCCAGGATGGTCTCGAACTCCCGGCCTCAAGCAATCCCCTCGCCTTGGTCTCCCAAAGCTCTGGGAATTACAGGCATGAACTACCCTGCCTGACTTATTTATTTATTTTTAATCATCATCATATTTCCAGAATTTATCACATTGCATGGCATACAGTAAGCATTCAATTAATGTTACTTGGATAGATTGTAAACTTGGAGACTTTCACTTTCCCCTATTTACTTTTCAAAATCTATTAGTTTACAATAGTTTCCTTATTGTACCTATGTCATCCCTTCACAACACTCAGAGTGGCCACAAGCACTCCAACAACTTATGCAATTTAGGCTGTCTCCCGAATGATGATACTCATCATATTTCTGTGACTTCCAACTTCTATCTGCCTCCTGGATTCACTCCTTTTCCTGTTACCAGCATTGCTCCAATGAGAACAAAGACTTTTAATTTTGCAGATTCATGATCAAACACGGAGATGTGTGCTTTTGAGTTGACCATTATTCAAGTCAAAACCTGGAGCAGTTATTTTTGAGACAAAAGGATGAGGAATGATCAAAGGCTTGGAATTTTTAGTGCAAATAAGGGTTGGTTCATGCATTTTAAAGGCATGACATTCATAATATCAGAGTGCAAGATGAAATTGCTAATGTAGAGAGCAGTACAAGAAGGTAGTAAGACTTTCAGCTTCAAAGGCAGGACAGACCAGCAACTTGATCACTTTGTCTGCTTGAGAAAAAAAAAAAAAGAGAGAGAGAGACAGAAAAGGAGACATTTTGAATTGGGTTTTCAAAAAGGCAAGAAATTACAAAATTGAACCCGTTTTAAGATTTTCATTATGTAAAAAAATTGTATGTATATGTGAAAGGGAAATGACAAGGTGAAATAGTTTTTTCTTTGAAGGAAACAAGATTATAGGGTGAACTATTTCTTTATTTTGTTTTGATTTACATTTATATTGTCATATGACACATATATTTTTCAAGGAACTCCAAATCTTCTTTAAAGTTTCAAGGGATAATTTACAGAGTAGATCTACTATATGTGATGTTCCATGTTACATCATTTTAGTTAATCCCAACAATGACCCTGAGAGGAAGATGTTGAGCCGGAGGCAGGAGGAATTCTTGAATCCAGGAGTTTGAGACAAGCCTGGGCAACATTGTGAGATCTCGTCTCTACAAAAAATAAAAAGTTAGCTAGGTGCAGTAGCACACACCTATAGTCTCAGCTACTTAGGGGGCTGAGGTAGGACAATTACTTGAGTCTGGGAGGCCAAGGCTGCAGTGAGCAGTGATCGTGCCACCCACTCCAGCCTGGGTGACAGAGGAAGACCTTGTTCCAAAAACAAAACAAATGAAAAAAAAATGAAAGATAAAAAATTGCTTTAGAAGTTGAACAAGTTAAAAAAAAGAGATACTTTTTGTGTGTTGTAAGAGGTAAACCTAGGAGTTGAACCCTGCTTGATCTGATTCCAAGCTTAGTTTTAATCCATTGTCCTACTCTGCCTCTTTTCAGGGTAATGGGACACAATCTTCTTAAAGAAGACTTTCCAAATTCCCTGAAACTGCTGAAAATATTTCTTCCTCTGCTGCTTTATTTAAATTAATGAATTATTTCAATAAATAATTTATTTATTAATTATTGTTAAATATTAATATTTATTAAACATTTGGTGCACATATGCCAGTGATTGTTGTACTTTCTGCTTTTTTTTTGTTTGTTGTTGTTGTTGTTGAGATGGAATCTCAATCTTTTTGCCTGATCTGGAGTGCAGTGGCGTGATCTTAGTTCACTGCAACCTCCACCTCCCGGGTTCAAGCAGTTCCCCTGCCTCAGCCTCGCAAGTAGCTAGGATTACAGGTGCCTGCCACCACGCCTGGCTAATTTTTATATTTTTGGTAGAGATGGGGTCTCACCATGTTGGTCAGGCTGGTCTCAAACTCCTGACCTCAGGTGATCTGCTCGGCTCGGCCTTTCAAAGTTCAGGGATTACAGGCGTGAACCACCGTGCCAGGCCATGTTGTAGTTTCTGAGTGAATAAGGGTGAATACAATGAACAAGGTCCTTACTCTTAGACTATTCTAGTAGAAGAAAGATAATAGATCTCAAATTAGCAAATAAGAAAGTTATGAGATCACAGTAAGTGATACTTAGAGAATGAATGTTGACTATCTGATTGTGATGAATTATTGGAGCCCAGAAGCTGCTTATTAAATAACATTATGGGAAGACCTCTCTGAGGAGCAAACATTGAAGTTGGGATCCCAATGACAAGAATGATCCCAGCAGAAGAGCAAGTTTTTACCAAGGCCTTGTGGTAGAAACCAGAATATGTTCAAGTAATGGCAAGAGAAGACCAGTGTCACCAGCCCGTAAAAGATGCCAGAGAGAGACGCAGTTGGAAAAGTAGGATGTAGCCAGCTCATGAAGGGATTTGTAAGCCAGAGTAAGAAAAATGGATTTTAGTTTAATGGACATAGGAAGTCATTGGAGGATTTTAAGTGAAAAAATGTTATTCTTGCGGCTGTGTGGAAAATGGATTGTTGGGGAGCAAAAGAGTCGGGTCAGGGACATGAGTCAGAAGGCTATTGTGATATTCCCAGCGGGAGAAATGGCAGTGGTTTTGATGGGAGCAGTGGTTCTTAAATGAAAGTGTTCATGGGAATCACCAGAAGGGAAGGCTGAACAAGCTGATAGACCTGCTTCTTCCCCCTGGGGTCTGATTCAATACAAGTGGGATGGCGCCCATGTTCGCAGGTTGTGCTGATGCTGATTCTACAAAGGACAAAGGTGTTAGTAATGGAGATAAAAGGGGAAAGATTCAGGATGTATTTTAAAGTTGAGACTATAGAACTTGCCAATGGATTGAATTTAGGGAGTAAGAAAAGAAAAGAATCAACATTTAGAATTCTGGGGAAGTGCTAGAGGTGCTTTTTACTGAAATGAGGAGGTCTCAGGAAGGAACAAGTTTTGGTTGGAGAGGAGTAAGGGAAGAATCCAGATTTAATTGAATTAAGGGGAAATTATGAAGATGTTACATTTTATACATTTATACTGGATTGTATTAAGTAATTTTAGATGATTTATTAAGGTGATCTAATCTTTTCACTGAGGCAGTGGGGCTGGTACAGAGAACACAGCTAGCTTGAGCAGGTCCCAGTGAAGTGATGGAGGCCAGAATGGGGGCTGGAGCTAAAGAGGGCACATGGAGTCAGGAGTGGTGACAGGCACTTGCAGTCCCAGCTACCCTGGAGGCTGAGGTGGGAGAATTGTTTGAACCAAGGAGTTCAAAACCAGCCTGGGCAACATAGTGAGACCCTGTCTATAAAAAAGTAATAATAAATAAAAATAAATAAATAAAATGAAGAAGGCACATGGGGGTGGTTGGAAGCTGGCTGCATGATTCAAGTCAGGTAGAGGAGTGAAGAGGAGTGACTGAATTAGAATGATGTCAGGAATAAATATGTAGGATTCTATACAATGGCATTATCTGATGTTTTTGTCTGGGACTTATGGGCTGCAATGTGGTTTGATGAACCAGGGCAGTTTACAGGATGAGTGGTAAGACATGAGCCTGGTTATTAATAATTACACATAATACTACTAACAACAACTAACCTTTATTGAGCGCATACACTTTTCTGGGCATTGCTGAGTGCTTTACATAGGTTATCTAATTTAACTCTTACAATACCCCATGAGATAGGTGCCATTGTTATTCCATTTTTATAATTCGGGAAACTGAGTCTGAGAGGATAACTTGCCTGAGGTCACATAGCTAGAAAAATTATAGAGCTGGGATTCATACTTTGTGCTGTTCAATATTTTAGAAAGTTTTTATCTGTACAAGTCTAAAACAGACATTTTGGGGGTACTAAAGAGCTCTTTTCTGCTTTGCCTACAAAATGTTTAATGTTAGGCTTTAGGCAAGAACATGCACCTCTGCCCCCCCGCCCCACTGCCCCTTTATAACATTAAAAAATCAAGATCTAGTAATTTTACCTGATAGCTCATGTTCCAGAATGTAATCTTTTATAAGCTTGAGGACTTTGCATGGTCTGTGTCTGAAAACAGTAACTTTTGCACATGATTAGCCTGAGTTTTTATTGCTATGTTTTATTTTAAGTGATAATAAATTAATTATATTCATGAAGGTGTTAAATTTGCTTGAGAGGATTTTTTTTTTTTTTTTTTTTGCTTCCCAGAAAAGGGAAAATCCCCACCTTCTGGGATGTCAGTTTTTTTATCTGCTTCTCCTCCTTTCCCTTGCCTGACATCTTTAATCTCTTCTATTTCTCAGACCTTCATCTTCCAAAATGATGTTTACTGGGAACATAGAGAACAAAAGATAGCCCAAACATACATCTCTAATGATAGGTGTGCCTTTATCTTCTGTACTCACTCTGACGCTTCCCTGTGCTTATTGCACATCACTCTCCTGAACCTTGGCTGCTGGCATGATCCCTACACAGACAAGTGGGAGAATTAGACAGGCTCGCTTGGGGGACTAGAGAGATAAGAAAGATATTTTCTTAACACATTACATTTCATGGGATTTTTTTTTTTCTGCCCAGAGAAGCGTTCTAGGGCTGTTCGCTCACTATTTTCCCCAAGTCTCTGAAAAAGTTATTCAATTGAAAACTTCAGAAACTGAACAAGGATGATAATACTGAGGACCCATCAACCTATTATAGGCACTCTGAGGACAAGGAGATAGTTTTTATTAAAGAAATACATTTTCTATAGTACTATATTGTGCTATGCTGTCTTTTAGTAAGTATTATTCAACTTTTAAAATTTTGTAGAAACTGCTATTCTCACTGTGCAGCAAAGATCTACAATGTTTTATCCCTAGCTGGCTGGCCTTCATTTCTGCAGAAAGGACTTTCAAAATACGCACTTTCATGTTTGTAATTTAAAAAATACTTTCCAAAAATCAGACTTTATTACATAAGCTTTGTGCTTTGAAGCAGTGTCATGGAAATATATACATAAATCATAATGTGTTTTGATTAGGCATTGATTTGAATTAAATGGAAAAGCAAGAAAATCCTGAGCTGACCTAGTAAATAAAAATATGATGTAATTGGGGTGCTTGGCAGAAATTCCTGTTCCTAAATGTGTCTTTAATAGTACAGATAGGTTACGACTATATTGGCATTAGCTGTTAGGAGTTGCTAATTTAAATGTAATCATGCCAGCAGTCAAGGTTCAGGAGAGTGACGTGAAATAAGCACAGGGAAGCGTCAGAGTGAGTACGGAGGATAAAGGCCTGTGTATCATTAGAGATGCATGTTTGGGCTATCTTTTGTTCTCTTTCTATGTTCCCAATAAACATTTTGGAAGATGAAGGTCTGAGAAACAGGAGAAGAGATTAATCTCCTAATTTCCTGGAAGTAGCATCATGTTGTCACTAGTTAACAATTTATGTTGGAAATATTTGATATCTAGTTAAAAGTAATTGTTAATGAGAATGAGATCCAGGGAAGTCAGAATTGGAATGGAATGGAAGGGCAGTTTTACGGAACTACTTTTTCATGGAGATGGACTGAAATGCGTGAGAGGAAAATACGAAGGCCTAACTGCGCCAGCTAGGCATGCCGAATCTCGCATTCTGAACCCTAACTCCACCAACGGATTTATTTGTTCAGTAAAACAAAGTAGGAAATTTGGCAGGAACTTTTGGTTAAGTATTTTGTCTGGGTCCTACACTTCTCTTGGTGCTACTGAGGCCCTCTCAGTTTTGAAGTTTATCTTGCTTAAAACCTCTGATGATAGGGAGGTGATGGGGATTTTAACTGTATTACATAACCGGCCTTTCTTCTTTGGCCAAAACAGTTTATCTTGGTTGGGGGGATGGAAAAGGGATGATTAATCTGAAACAAGGGCAGAAATGCGATGAGTTGGACCAATCAGATTCTCCTTTACTTATCTGAACTAAATGGAAAGAAGTAGGAGCTGAAGCTGAGAGGATGCTATGGTGTAAAGCTGGCACCATGGTGAGCCATAGGAAACCAAAGTTTTGAGGAAGCATACATTTTGAATAAGCAAAGGAGAGCAGTAATTATGACCACCTACCCCGGGAGAGGCTGATGTAGCCATTAAGTGGTTCTTTAAGCCTGTGGGTAATTTCACAGTAAACTTCCCTTCTCTTAAGAAGGCTCGTGTGAGCCTCTGTTGTAATCAAAGTAGCCCAACTAAAGTATTGCCTGAGTAATTTTTGCCTGGGATGACTTTGATGGTCAAATCCTGAAGTATGCCACCATTATGCCGCCAAATTTCTAGAAGTAAGCAATTTCTAGATGTAGGATATAAGAAGCAGACAGCGCTATTTAAGAGGAATGAGGAATGTATTAACTTTGATGTGTTCAATGGCAATCTATTTTGAAAACCTCTCAGCCCATTTCAGTCTTCTCAGCCCACTTACTTCTCTGATCTAATCTTGTATGAAGATAAATTTTGAGACTATGCGTAGGGTTTTTTTTTTTTTTTTTAAGATGACTGCTTTTTACCTAGAGGGATGTTCATAAGTATAGGGAGATAACTATGAAATTATCTATAGGACTTGATCCCAGAAAGTAGATGTGAGTGAAATTTCACCCAGATTTACTTCACACACTACCATTCAATAACACCAGGGGCTACTCAAATTAAGTTTAAAACTTTTTTTTGGATTATTTTTAAAAGTATGTCCCACAGAAAAGTCTGCTATGGCAACATTTGACATGCCATCTATTCCTAACATTTTGGTTCCCACAAATGATTAGCTCTGCCATAGAGTATGAAGAATAAATAAGAGCAAAAGATTATAAAATGAGATCATGTGTCCAAACATGCTATGTATGCCTTGGCAAACAGAATGCACATATTAAGACAAATCCCATCTAGCTTGCCAGATAACTGGATCAAAGCTGGCACAAATAAGATTCCTGTTGGATAGAAAAGATAGGGAAGCTTTACAGTGGTCCCCTCGAAGTAGGGAGACTGTATAATTGATCATCCAGACTGAGACAGTTGAGAGTGGTAGGCACACTATTAATAATTACAGTAAGGTAATAGATGTAAAGTAAAAGTCTTCCAGGAAACTGGTTAGATGGATACCCTAGAAGGAAGTTATTGATTATTTTCGCTTTAAAATTTCTTTTGTCTAATGGCCAAAGAGCTAAAAGTAGGTCCTGAACTTGGAAAGAATATTCTAAAATCCAGATTTCTTGAAAATGCCTACTGTTTAACACATTGGAGTTTTTATCTTTAGGACCATAACTGCCAAATTTTAAAAGACTAAACTTGAGCATCGAGGCATTGCTGCAGAAATTTTACCCAACTTAAAGACAGTGCACCTTGTAGGACTGATGCAAGGAGTCTTACCTGCCAGGGTCCTTAGTTCTCTTGGCCAGGCACATCAACCCTGAAGGCTCTGGGCCAGGTCATGTGTGCTAGAATTAGGTTTTTTTTTTGGACTTGGGGTAAAATTTACATATAAAATTCACCATTTTAACCATTATAAAGCATACAATTCAGTGGCTTTTAGTACATGCACAATGCTGTGCAACCATCAGTACCGATGTTGGTACAGAACTTTATTTTTTTTTTTTTTTGAGACATGGTCGCACTCTGTCACCCAGGCTGCAATGCAATGGCACAATCATGGTTTACTACAGTCTTGACCTCCTGGGCTCAAACAATCCTCTCTCCTCACTTACGAAGTAGCTGGGACTACAGGTGCATGCCTCCACACCTGGCTATTTTTTTATTTTTATTTTTGTGGAATGGGGTCTTGCTATATTGCCCAGGCTGGCCTTGAACTCCTGGGTCCAAAAGTCCTCCCACCTCAGCCTCTCAAAGTGCTGGGATTATGGGCGTGAACCACCACACCTGGCCTGCTTAATTGTTTTCTTTAAGTCAATTAAAACTTTTACCTAAGTAAATTTATTTTAAAACAAATATTTTTCACTTCCAAAATTACAAATTTGACATGATAGATAAAAAAAATTAATGTTTGCTGTTTACCACTTAAAGTGGTTTCATGTACCACCAGTTGACCACATACCACATTTTGGTGCCACCAGGCCTGGTTACATTTTAAAATTTTTGTAGGTTGGTCTCAAACTTCTGGGCTCAAGCAATCCTCCCACTTTGGCCTCCTAAAGTGCTGGGATTATATAGGCATGAGCCATGGTGCCCAGCCCAGAAAATTTTTATTAACTTAAAAGGAAACCTCATATCCATTAAGCAATCACTCCCTAGTTCCTTCCTCTCCTTAGACCCTGGCAACCACTGAACTGTTTGCTGTCTCTGTGGATTTGCCTATTCTGTGTATATCATATGAAAGAAATCATTCAATATGTGGCCTTTGTGTCTGACTTCTTCCCTTAGCATAATGCTTTCAGAGTTCATCCATGTTGTTTATCAATATTTCATTACTTTCTACAGGTGAATAATTGTATGGATATACCACATTTTGTTTATCCATTCATCTGTTGATGGGTATTTGGGTTGTTTCCACCTTTTGACACTTTTGAATAGTGCTGTTATGAACATTCATGTAAAAATTTTTGTTTCAAATCCGGTCTTCAATTCTTTGGGACATATCCCTAGGACTGCAATTGCTGGGTCATATGTTAAACTTTTTGAGGAACCATGGAATTAGTTTTATGAGCAGGATACCTTTAAGGGTATTCTCAAGGAGGTCGTGAAAGAGAGGCAGTTGTGGGTGTTTTATCGATGCTGAGAACCATTTCCTTAAAAGGTTGAGGCTCAGAGATTTTCTAACACTTGTTTGCCTACTGCTGAACTAGGCAGACTAAAGGAGGAAGCATTAACATCCAGCTCCTTACTCCACCAATGGATTTGTTTATTCTGTAAAACTAAGAAGGAAAATGGGCAGGAAGTTTTGTTAAGATTTTTCTCTGGGTCCTATATTTCTCTTAGTGCTACTGAGTCTCTCTCATTTCTGAAGTTTATCTTGAGTTTACTAATCTTCAACATTTACAAAAGCAGACATTACAGTATTTTTTATTTTGTATTTGCCAAATACTACTATTCCTCAGAAGCTGATTTTTCCATATCTTATGAATGTGTTATTTTCCTGTTTTTGATATGAAATTGCTAATTTAAAAAGAAACTACTTTAAAACATATGATATAAACACACTGCTTTTTTCTTTGTCTCCTACGATGCAATATTCCTATCTTTACGAAATTGTGTTTATTTTTTCCCACGAAATAGTTTATTTACTAGAAACAAATCCCTTCTTTGCATAGGAACAGAAGAACCACATGTCATTGGAAAGCTAGCAGATAGGAGTCTGTGATTCTGACTATTTTACCAATATTATTTCAGAAGTTTAAACAGAGGGTTGACTAGCTTCCAAATTAAATTGGAAATACTGTAATTTGCTTTGGTTTCTTTTGGATGAAGGGTCCAAGAAACAAGATGTATCCTGGGTGTTTTTTTTTTTTTTGCTTTTCAACTAATGAGTGGGCATGGAATACCTGGGGGAGTTATCCGTGCAATTGCCACCCATTATGTTAAATGGTGGTTTTTAATTGTTTCCTAGTTTCACAAAAATTCTCTGCCTTTTGGAATGTTCATTCAACAGATTTATTACTTATCAACAGAAAACATTCTATACATGTGTATACTTTTTAGCTCGTATATGATAAATTTCTTTGCTTAATTTAAATAGATTTTTGGGGGATGCATATATACAAAATATTGGAGCACATTAAAAAACACAATTTATAATCATGATTATACCAGGGTCAATTGATTATATTTCCATGCTCATTTATTACAGGACATCAGAGGAAAATATTCTTTACTTTATCCTCTATTCAGAGAATTTTATTTAAAATTTTTGTCTTTCCATTATTGTGACATTTATTTTGTGAAACAAATTAACTTCCCATTTATGCTCCCAAGTGATACACCTTTATTGATTAAAGAAATTCCAATTTTTCTTTATTTAATTTCAAACGTTTCCTGTGTTATAAAACTGGCATGATCTATAAATATTAATTAAAAGTCAAGATCATAATTAATAAAATAATCAGAGGCAATGACAATGAGAGGAATGAACTAATGAGCAAGACTAGTGCAGGCAATGTTTCATGTAAAAGAAAATGTGCAACATGCACTAGAAACCTCACAGAAAGGTTATAGGTTGGCACTTTGATCAGATAATTAATCTTGATTATTTTAGAGACCCAGTGTGGTCTGATTGTATGTGTGTGTTTACTCTCCTATGTATATTTATATATACATTTTAAAATTCTACAGAATCAACAATAGAATGCAAATTGTAATTTGTTCAAGTTTTTTCCCACCAGTTTTGTTCAAACACTATCATTGTAAACCTTGAGGTCTGAACATAATACTTTGGTGTTAAATGTTGGAAAAAGGATGGTTAGCAAAGGAAAATCATCCTGACGTACCAGCCTCTTTGACTGGGAAAGAAATAAAAATAACCAAGAAGAGAGAACAGCAGCAGAGGGACAGCATCTGTTTTTAAGAGCTGCATCTCATGGACCCATTCATTAAAATCCCAGTGTGCCTAAGCTTGAATTCCATGAAGCTTCATTTTAACTGTGTTAGATTTGGAGTGGAGAGAAGAAAAGAGAGGGAGAGGTTGAGGGAGAGTGTCCCCATTATAAGTATTTCATCTGCTACTACATCAGATAATATCTACCATGGGAATTGTAAACTTTCAGGCATAGTGATATATTTTTGAACATCTGAGATACTACACACTGAAAACACCATGAAATAAAAATAATCTCTTCACACTTCCCAACTGGCTGTTTATCAACTTTTTCCTTTCCCACATTTGTGCATGAAGTGTCCCTTCGCAGCCAGAAACCCTGTGGTGTTTTTGGCTCTGATTTGGATAGTAACTTGCTTATTTTCAAAGTTAACGGCAGAAAGCAAAGAAAAATGTAGTCCATTAGTGTGTTACATTATGTAAAGAAAACAAGATTGCTAAATACTGCCATCCAGTATACTTTCCAAGCATTTATTTAAACCTTTTCATTTCAAATCAAACATCAAATCGAACAGCCCCCAAATATTAGAGTTAAAAAATGTGAAGTCTCTGGAGGTCTTAGAGCAACTCATCATTTATTTAAACTTTTTGTAAACCCATCCTCTATCCAGCAACCTCCAAGGGGAAACATATATATATATATAAACATATACATATATACATATATATATACTTAACCACAGCAAATATTGAATATTGACTTTCCTGTTTTTCTTTCCTTTCCCCTCTCAAGGGAAGAAGTGTAGGGTTTAATTTTCTCTATGTGTGTATGAATATATGTGTGTGTGTTGCAAATTTAATAAGCAATGACAATAAAAGATGAGTAAAGTGGGTTGCTGGACAAAAATGGTATGTGATTCCACAACTTGCCTTGAGGTTCATCAGGTACAAGTTTTATAACAAAATCTGAGCAGAACATTTCAGTTTTGCGGAAGAGAGTGAAGCTAAATATATGCTGTCTGTCACTGGGCTATGAGGGATATGAAAGGGCTATTAAAGCAGATTTTTCCTCCTTAGGTAGAAGAGGCTCCTGCTAATATGCTATTTCAGAAGCAAAATTCAGTGCTAGTTTCTAGGCCAATAATTGCAAAAAATGTTTTATTTTTCTCAGTATAATTAATTTATGTACTCTTAGAATTAAAAGATATCTTCTCTCTGTTCATGTAAAACCAAACAAATAATACCATATTTTCATGTACTAATTGTATATATAAAGGCAACTATGCACTTATTCTATGTATCTTTATAAGTATATAGGAAATAGTTTAGACGAATACACCAGTAACTGGTAACAGTGCTTACCCTTGGGAACTGATTTGGATTTTCATTAGAGTGACCAACTGATAATTTAGGGTTCTTTGTAATGTTTGCTGTTTAATGCAAGTACATAAATGTGTCATTTGAGAAATCAAAAACTCGAATAGTTTTAAAAGGAGTTTTTTTCCCTAGGCTCTTGGCCTTAAATGGAATATCCAAGCTATTCGAGATAGCCTGTTATTTTTTACTCCAAGTTTTTGTTGATGGACAGCTTCATTCCTAGTTACTCCTGTTTTCTAAACCCCAGGCTTGAATTTTTAAAAAATCTGTGAGTTAAATTAACACAACCTATATATCTGTAAGCATTTCCCTTAATTCTGTTTTCTTTGTAAAAGATGAATATAAGTGAACAACGCAGGACATTGAGAAACATATCATGAAACGATAGGACATTTCTGAGAATTTCTAAATAATAGCAACATTAAGGACAATTTCACCATCAGCATTCCTAATATCATGATTTGTTTATGAAATAAAGTGTACGATCGAGAGTATCAACAATACTAGGGTTTTTTTTTGTATAAAGCATTTAGTTGTAAATATCATAATCCAAATGACTAGGTGTGCAGGTAAAAATGTAAAATGGATTGAGAGCTGTACAATGGGGTTTTCATTGTACATTTTATTGTACATTTCATCTGCACAGGTAGCAGTTACCTTCAGTAGTGGTATTTTTAAAACAGAAGAGACAACAACACAACAAAGTATTTATGTAATTGGGATAAAGCAGTCCCCAGGCTCTGCATGCAAGGACAGTCACACAGTTTTTCCTTTGCTAGGTTAAAGTAGGATTGGCTTAAGCCTCCACATGCCATGCTGGCCAGAAGTATAGTATTGCATACTTAGGGGGCCAGTCTGTTTCCAAGATTGTCTAAGAATTTAAGGGATTTTACAAACCCAGAGGAAGCCCTTCTCCAACAGTACTTCCAAGCACAGATGAGCCTTGTGTCAGCTTTGTGACTGGACTGCCATCAGTTAGTTTGCTTTTCACTGATGTGTTCTGCTGTTATTGAGCTCTGGCCTTCCTCCATCTGTTAGTCTATGCAGCAGGAAACTTTCCTGGGGCTCACTCAAGTGGTCCTTCAAAACAGGATGACTTCAATCCCTCAAAGGCAGGCATAGCTCTGGATATTCCTCAGTGCCTCCCCCTGCCCTCTCAATCACACACACACACACACAGTTCTTTTCCTTGGAGACTTGATTGCTGGGTACAATGCTCTTTCAGTGCACACTTATTGATAATCTCACAATTATCTGTCCATCTTTCCCTCCCATTAAACGAGAATATTTAATTTTTGCCTCAAGAGTTTAGTTGCTAGACCAGGCTTCATTTTTTTTTTAAAGAAATAAAAGAAATTAGGTCTTACTCTGCCATCCAGGCTGGAATACAGTGGCATGATCATATAGCTCACTGCAGCCCTGAACTCATGGGCTCAAGTGATCTCATCTCAACCTCCCTATTAGCTAGGACTATAGGTGTGCAACACCATGCCTGGCTAATTAAATTTTTTTTTGTAGAGACAGGGTCTTGCTATGTTGCCCAGGCTGGTCTTGAACTCATGGCTTCAAGTGATCCTCCTGCCTCAGTCTCCAAAGCATTGGGATTACAGGCATGAACCACTGTGCCTAACATGATCCATTTTTTTAAAAAGGCCATTTCTGTTCTCTTGACTTATTCCCTGGCCTTCACTTATGTTTATGGGACAACTCTCAGTGCACCCCTAATTTCTATTTACTTGCTTGCCTGCTTTACTTACCATCCAGGCTCGCTGAATACCACTACCCTTGGTTGGTATGGCACAAAATGATATTTCTAATCTTTCTACTGTATTAGTAAACTGTTTAACATGATAAACTTCTTGAATTTCTAGTAATTGAGAATTTTAGGGTTTGGGTTCCATGAAACAAGTAATCACAAAGAAGACTATGTATTATTTAAATTTCATAACAAAATTTATGAAGAGTTTACTTATGTTGAAAAGGGTTATGTACAAAGGTAAAATTGAAAACCTTTCATCTTTTTGGGTTTTAAATTTCTGATCATATTGGTAGAAAAAGAATCTCATTTATTGCAAACTTAATTTGTGCCACAAGGATCATTAGCTGTGATATCAGTGTGGCCACATTGTAGTATGAGCAAATCATCACTTCCTTCTTTAGAAAAAAGTACAACAGTATAAAAATATGTTGGAAAAACAAAGGCTGTAGTTTTGGTTTACATATTCTAACAAGTTAAAGCTGAAATATCGATATAATCTTAGAAACTCTAGTATGATAACCTCACAATAATTAAACATATTAAGGAGCAACAACTTTATATATATTTTGTAAATAACTTCTCCCAAGTTATATCAACACAGATTTATCAAAAGGATATTAGCATCAACTTAAACTTGATAATATTGCCCCTTTGCTGGTAGCTCTGTTTAGCTGACTGGGGTTTGTCTGGATAGCAATTAAGGCTCTCAGTTTAGAAAGCCTGATAAGGTTACCATCATTTCTAATAGCTATATTGTTTGGGCCATTGTTTTTGCCTATAGATAGTAATCCTCTTGCAAGGCTTAAACATTAATCTAATCTTCCCTTTATGCAACCTCTAGGTCATCTTAGGTTGAATCTGTACTCATAATACTTTATTTATGTCACAATATCCTATGACCCAAATCTTTCTTGAAAAGCTGCAAAATCCAAGAAATGGGGAAAATGGCAATATTATTAGTTGGCAATGGCACACATTTTCCTTTACAGAACTTTGAATTATGCCTTTTTAGCAGATTTATGATCACGCAGGGCACTGAGTCTTGCACAGCTGTGGTTTAACCTCAAGTACTTTTGTCACATTTTGTTTTTTTTTATAAAATGTGTTTCAATTCTGACATTTAGAAGATTGCAGCTTTGAAGAATTTGTGTGGACCTTCTGCAAGCATTTTATTTTGCTAATGAACTAAAATTGATCTCTGTAATTGAAAGATAATGATACTATTTGAGTGTAATGACTAAATACCAAGTGAAATTTTGCACAGATGAAATTCTACACAACCCTGGATATAATATGACTGCTTTATGTTAATTGTGAAATCACATTGTATAGCTTCTCTAAATTGTTTAATTACTAAAGTATAATAATAGATGAAATGAGCAGTGGGAAGGATGATAGACTGGACACCTGCAGACTTGAGTTCCAGTCTGGACATGTGAAACCTTGAGCAAGTCCCTTAATTTCCTTGGGACTCAGTTTTTACCTATAGATTTGGTAGAACAAGGTTATTTAAGGTCTCTTGCAGCTCTTCCATCTTTATGAATCTGAATCCCACCAAATTGATTTTTCATAGTCAGTAAAAAATCTGAACAAAGCTGAACTGTGAAATTTTTGACAAGCATTAACAGGATTGAACATGTTTTAGACGCTCAGTGTTCTGTAGGAGAAAAGAACAGTTAAGAACTACCCCCATCCCTAACCCACCCTATACATAACTGGTGTTTCTTTAAATTTGAAACCGCAATTTCCAGTTACTCTAAACTGGTTTTGTACTTCTTGTGGTAAGGACAGATAGAGAATGCTCCAACCTATCATTTCACAGGGCATGTTGCACTTTATAAACAGTAACGAACAGTGGGTTGGGTGGGAGATCTGGATCAGTTTGGGTGGTGTATAGTCCAGACTACACTAGATTTATCTTTGATACAGGCTCACAAATCTTACTGAGACTTTTTTCCCCCTGGGGAGAAAGAAAATAAGAGATGCAGAAAAACCCAACTGCTGGCAATACCAGGGCACCTGCTTTATTAAATTTTCCCCAGGGAGGTTCATTATTAAGCTCTGAAATATAAAATCTTACTATAAATGGCAGATGGGGACTTGTACTCTCTTTATTTGTAATATGCATATTTTACTAATTTCCTACTAAAATCAAACTTACCGATTCTCTCCGTCTCTCTCTCTCTCTCTCTCTCTCACACACACACACACACACACACACACACACTTCTCTGTAGAATTTTGTGGGTGGACACGGAATATTAAATTGTACAGAGAATGTTCACATTCTCCTTGAAACAAAGATTAATGGAGGTTCTTACGTACCATTTGTATTGCCTTTGCATTTCTAGAGTCTATGTAAGATACCCGTGATGAAAATATCAGAGAGAAGATTTTAGAAACAGGTAAAACAGAGTTGCTGTTTTACCTGTTTACCAGAAAATATCTAGCTTTATTTTTACTGAGGGATAAAAATACTTTATGCACATACATTTGAAATGAAAAGGTATAAATAAAAATGCAGTTGTAGAACAGAAACCCTGAAATAATAGATTATAATTTATTTGCTTTAGTATTCACAGGAGGTTAGTTTTTAGCTGTTTACATTAATAATATGTTTTTTTTTTTGGTCAGGTAACCTCTGAGTCACAATATTTGATCACACTTAACACTGTTTTTAAAGGACAGAATTTAGGGTTTTTTTTTTTTTTTTTTTTTTTTTTTTAACAAATAGTATTCTATTGTCCTGAAAAAAGAATGATGTTATCATAGGCTTTTGTTCTGAACAAACTAATTCCCTGTTTGCCACTCATAATTTTTTTAAAAATTATGATTAAAACACTAAATAATTCAGTTTAATTTACACAGAGCGAAATACATTTTTTTTGCTATAATTCAGAAATGTCAAGCCATTAAAGGGTTTTGGTAGGCAGAACCTGAAAAAGAAATGAGAAAGGAAGCACCTAGAATGGCAAAAGATGTTGGGATTAGGAGGCTATTAATGGAGGGCCTGGAAGAAATAACAGTGAACACAAAATGTTGGTTTAGGCATGAAGTAAGCCCAGGAACACACTGGATGCACCTGCAATCACAGCAAAACCTATGTTAGTTTTTCTGTGATTGGGTTGGCTTTTCTGAAAAACAGGGATAATGGTAGAAAAATAAGTATAAGGCAAAAGCACAGTAAAATCTGCTTGGAAACCATTTATATTTGAAAATTATTTTTAAATGAAAAGATTATTTTCTGTGAAAGTTTAAATAATATATTGAATCAGATTTTAATGTAATAACTTAGCAAAAAAACCCCAAAACAGGGATGTTACTTAGGGGAAGGCAACCTTAATGTTCGGAAAAATGCCATTTAATTGATAGCATCAATTGAGATCAAGCCATAATATGAAATCAAATTTTTCTAGAAAACTGACAAAAGATAATTTACCTTAAAGTCTTATGTAAAAAGAAGTAATTATACTGTACTTCAATAAAAATGGGAGAAAAAACACACGAACATCAAGGTTTATGTGTATAATTAAAATCTTTTTTCACCATCAGTCATTTTCATTTTCCAAATTGATACTATTTTTAAAAAATTAAATATGTATACATATATTTGTATTTTGATGATTATCTTCATCACGGTCATTCTTTGAACCAGGAAAAAATGAAATTATATTACAACTGTGCGACCAGACTGCTGAACAGGTTTGTTGAATTCTGTGTTGTGGGCTTAAGAACCAGCACGTGCCCTGGCGAAGTTCCTCTTGAACATGCTCCTGTTCTTCTGAGTCGGTGATTCAGGCACGGATGAGTTCAAGTTCGTTTACACAGGGGCTCTTTCTTTCTGGCTCTTAGTATGTAAATTTGTGAATACTATATAGGCAATGATGAATTGTACCTTGATTAATTAAGTCTGTGAATGCTATTTTATTTTAGAGACTAAAAGGGTAAACTTCTATGTTGTCTAAATGTTGTTGGCTAGTGGGGGAAGGGACCAGAAAACAAGGCCATCTTTCCTATATTTGGCTTCTAACTACACTCTGTTATGATTTTAAAAAACTCAAGCTCAGACATTATTTTATTTTCAGTGCCCCCAGATGCCTTAATCAGGGTGCCTTTTTGTTATTGTTTTTCTGCAAACTTCCAGACTTTTCATAATATATTACCCGAACCCTCTATTAGAGAGATGACAACAAAGTAATGTGGCAAATATTAGCCTGAGTTTGCTTTCTTCATCAAGAGAAAAGCTATTAGAAATAAAATGCCAGCAGTTTTTTCAAAAACTGGTTTAGAGACCGATAGTTCTCAAAGCGTGGTCCCTGGACAAGCAAGCATAACATTGCCTAGAACTTGATAAAAATGCAAATCAGTAGGGCCTACCGCAGCCCTACAGAATCAGGAACCCTGGAAATATGCTCAGCAATCTGTGTTTTTACAGGCCCTCTGGGCTTGTGAGCTCAAGTTTGGGAAAGGATGTCTAGAGAGTAGGGTTCTTGTTTCAGTTCTGCCATTTTCTAACCATTAGGTCTTGGTAAATTCACTTAACTTTTCTGAACCTTTGGTTCTCCCATCCATAAAGTGGGAGATGATCAACAATGGCTCTTCCAGTTCTAACATTCTGTAAATCTGGGATTCTAATTACTTGGTGAAAGAAAATTCATTAGGGAAAAACAATGCCTAGACATCTGGCTACAGTGATAAATCTGATATTGCTCAGTTATATACAACTTCCACATGTTTAATGTACAGTACAGTGATCCTTCTCAATCCTCATTAATTCTGTGTCTTCCTTGTAGCTGTTACTGTAAAATAAAATGAGCCTGCTAAATAACTCAAGACCACTTCAATTGCAAATAAGTAGAATAGATAACAATGATCTTACTTTTAATTGCTGAAGATGATATAAAGCATCAATGATATTATAAAGTGTAATTCAAAAGTACACAACTTTCATTAGAAGACCTTCCTCCCAAATTCATCATAAGCCGAAATAATGCTCAGAAAGTATGTAATTAAGTCTATAAGCAGTAATAGAGTGATGTGACCCCTTTTTACATTCAGTAACATATTTAAAGTTAAAAAATGATAAACATAAATTTTACTGAAGATCTGCTGAAACACACTTCTAGTACTCTGATGGAGATTAGTTGGCTCAAATGGCCAAAGGGCAAATCTTTTACTGTAAGATTTTCTATTCTCCTAAAAGTAACTTTCGAAGTGCAACATGTTTTTCAATTCATTCAGAGGTATGTTACATGGTTTGGGAAGCTATAGCTTTACTGAAAAATGCTATATGTATGTTTTTGTTAGTATTAGATGTGAACATGAATATTTAGATCATATAAACTGGGATGCAGGTCTACTCTAAGTGGCTATGAACCCTGGGTACTGAGAAGTGCAGGTGCTGACATCTTGTTTATTTTTGTAATGTTAATACTGCAGACAAATTAACCTTCTTCATCCCATTATTGTACTAATCTGAGTCATTACTTAAATGTAAAAAACATGCCAATTTTTAAAAGACACACCAATGATGAATCTGCTTTGACTAACGTGAAGTAACTGGACAGAAGATTCCTGATGTTAAAGAGAAAAATGCACACACAACACACCACACACATGTGACATGGGTATGATCTGACTTTCCTTGTCTGGGTCTGTTCATAATTTCATTCAATAGAGTTGAATACAATATACACTTGGTTGCTTTGTTTAAAAGCCTCTAGCCGTGTATGTTCTTGCTTTTTTCTTATACAATAGAATGCTAGTAATTGTAAGCTTGTTTATGATATTGTGGAAGCAATATGAATATGATAGTTTTTATTATTTTTGTAGCTTATATTCTTGGTTTATATAAATCAGGCAGCTATTTTAAAAAATATATTTGCAAGTGAGGTCTTGAAGAAGCTTCATATAAAATTATATGATGCATTTCAATTGAGGGTGACTCTTCAGTATTTTGAAGACAGTTATCATGTACTGTCACTTATAATAAATAATTGCAAATTGTTTTCTTTTGGCTTTAGGTGGACACCGAAATTCTTTGCCTGAAAACCTTTTAAAAATATGAAAACAAGACAAAAA
Source organism: Pan troglodytes (assembly GCF_028858775.2). Taxonomy (NCBI): domain Eukaryota; kingdom Metazoa; phylum Chordata; class Mammalia; order Primates; family Hominidae; genus Pan; species Pan troglodytes. The sequence continues at coordinate 25,883,133 of NC_072402.2, forward strand.
ATGGCTGGGTTTTCTTTTAGAGTGGCAATGTCATTTGTCCAGAAGGGGGAGCTCTCAGTCCGCATGCAGCGGAGCAAGGCAGACAGTCTGGTATCTTATCTGCTGCTTGGGAAATTGTCTGACAGGAAAATATCAACACAAACCATGCGATTTGCCGCTGGAGCACGCTGGACCTCATCTGCTTAAAAAGATGCACGGATATAGTCATCACAGTTCATAATTTAATAAACTGCTAAAAAAACCACACATTTTCATTTTAGCGACTTTGGTCTCACAACTAAATTCACATTGCTACAAAGACATTTGAATTTTGCACTAATATGTCATGAGCACTGCACCCATTGCAAATTAATGAGTCTCTGAATAGCACTGTGCATTTGTCATTTGAATTTATGCTAATGCAGTGAGGTCTCCTGGTGATGCTGATAGTCCATAGCAGCTGCTTGAACCACAAAATATATCGGCACTTCCCTTCTACTTTATATTGCTACCTCCTTTTTTGGCTTTTCTGGCCTGTCACTTAGGCAGAAATTCTGTAACTGGTTATTGATAGGGCTGCTAATTATCTTTGACTTTACACTATTGGCCTAACCCCCAACACTGAGTAGAAGTAATGGATCAGTGTTGAGAGAATTATGTACATCACATAGCGACAGTCTCAGACCAGGAGGTCAGAAGGAGTTCACTGAGAACCAATGGTATTTATAAAGGATGTTATATGTAAATTGGCAATATTTTTTCAGTGATATCATGTCATTTATATCAATAAATCAATCTAAGAAAGTGACTGTAATTTTTGTAACCGTAATGAACAGCATTTATATGTGTGTGCAAAAATAGAAGGGGGTCCTTTCATTTTTTTCCTTTTCTAGTCACATTGCAATATGAAAAAATGATCATCAGGGATGCGGAGTCTTCATTATGGTTCTACAAACTGCCTGTTGGTCAAAGAGATGGGGTAACAAAGAATCCAGTGATGGGATTATTGGAGTAAGGGGAGGGAGAAGCACAAATAACTATTTTTATGGGACAAGTTCATGACAAAGGGGCCCCAGTGTCTGTTGTTGTTTTCTTTCCCAAGTCTTAATTGTGAAATCAAATTTTTTTCTTAGATTAGTGCTTCCATTTGACATGCTTCTAGAAGTAAGAATGAGGTATGTAGAATTTATCCTAATGGATTCAGGAAATCAAATTTGGTGTTTAGAAATAAGGCAAAAATTAAGCAGAAAATTAAAAGCTAAAAACAAAAGTATACATCTGGATTATACATCTTATAGAAAACTGTTCCTGATTTTAAGAAATGCTTTTTCACCTAGGGCCAAATTTTTTTCTTTCAAATAAAAAATTTTAAAAGAGATAAACAAATATACATTCTGGTTAAAATGTAGCATGGTTAGCATTAATTTCCTAGGTTGTAAATGAAGCAGAGAAAAGAAAGAGTCAATTCCTGAAATATTTTGAGGAGAAAAACACATTCCAAGACTGATGTGTATAATTGTTAGTGATGTCAGGAAGTACAGAGTGTAAAAGTCAAAATGACCTGTTTATCTCCAGTAGTGCCCAAGAGCAAAAAGACTCATTTCTGAACAATGAAACTCACAAAAGAAAGCGGATTTTTTATCCTGACTCTACAGCCTAGTAAGCTGCTCAGAGCACAAGCAGAAGATGCAAACATTCCTTTTTATCTCTACCTGTTGGCCTCAACCTAAGGGTTAAAGGGCCACTCTAGAGAAAGAAACTTGACTGGGAAGGCAGCAAATAGATTCTTTACTACAGCTCCTCCGTTTTCCATCAAGGAGAGGAGACGTTTTCACTCTTCTTGGAAAAACTTTGAAATGTAAACTGTTTCGATTGATGGCTCCTTCTGGCCCTGGCAACTCTTTTTGGTAGCTGGTGCTCTTTCTGTAATACTTGTTAAAAACGACTCCGTAGCAAAGATGTTGTTTTTTATATGATTTTTTTTTAAGTCAGCGCATGTGTGCGTACAGACAGGCTCTCATCTTGCGCGGCGGAGACTGGCAGGTGAACACCTACTCCTGTTGCCCTTATTCATTTGCAATACTTTATAAGATTAGTCTCTTTGAAAGCTGTTTTCAGTCTAAACTGTCAATCCTCTTCGAATGTGGTCCCTCTCACTGTGAATGACTTCTTAGAACTTGTGAGAACACTGTGGCCTGAAAGTCCCTTCCTAGCCCAGAGAGTCCTCCATGTGTCACTGATAACTTGCCCCTAAACTTTCTACAGTAAGGTTGCCTGGGGACAGCTTTAAAGAACCAGATACGCAGCTAAGGTATCATATGTTTAGAGCAGTCTTTATGTACACAATTTCTGCCACTACCCACATGATTTTAATCATTCTATCTTAGGGTAGAAATTTCATTTTCATTCAGTTATCTATGAAATGACCGTGTGTACATAATTTTTAATATTCTTATAGTATTCTTAAGCTACATCCATTTGGAAAGAATTAAGGTGGTGAAATTGATCAATCTGCTTAAACCAATTGATTTAGATTGTGAAATCAGTCAAACTGCATAAACCAGTGTGAAAAATACCCATTTTAGTCTAAATGTTGATTGCTTATATTGATCTGCTAGACTTACTATGGTTAAATTATTTCTTTGTTCTGTGCTAGTCAGGTTCATGAGTTATGTGTTCTTATTTGTTGCGGACTTATTTTTCTTTGTCTGATCGTATTGAATGCATTATGCTACTCTTCTCTGTTTTGCTACTGTTGCTTTCCTGAAGGGGTATACTCCCTTGTATGCACCATGATGAGGAAAGCTCCGTGGTGACCTGTTTCCCAGTGAAGCCACCTTTTCCACTCTTAGTTCTCCCACTTGCCAGCTACTGTATCCGCTCATAGCACACTCTGAGATAGTGAGGCTGCAAATCAATAAAGATTTGACTTATTAAGGGTTAAGCCAGGCACTGATTAAGTGTATGATCTTAAGTTCAAGAAGCCACACTGGCTGTAGTCCTCTTCAGTCAAATGGCTGCTCAGGTGCTTAGACATAATTCTTTCCCTCCATTCCTATACATATACATGCATACATATGTATATATATATATACACACACACACACACACACGCACATATGTACACATTCTCTCATAATATATATTCTCATATATGAGAGTTTGTATATATATATATATGATGGAATGTGTATATATGTATATATGCGCATATATATACATATATACACATTCCCTCATATATATGCACATATATATACATATAATGTGTATATATGTATATACATGTGTATATATACATCTACATACACAAAGTTAGACTGGAATTATACTCTGTTATTTTTAGTTTTTAAAATTACAGATAAATAAGAAACACTTGAGTAAAGTTATCAGAGAAGATTCTCAACACATGTTCAAATTATTCGCTGAAATATAGGTAAAGTTAATCCCCCCAAGTCAATATGAATTATTTAATTTCCCTCTATGGCACTAAAAATTTAAGTAACGATTGATTTTATTTTATCTTAACATCCAAGTACATATGTTCTTGGTGCGCTGTGATTCCTGTGAAGTATGTACAAGCCTTCCACCAAGGTCTCTGCCTTCAAGACACTTACAATCAAGTATAAAAACAACATCAGAAATAATATGAGCAATTAATATAACAATACATAAGTATAAAAAGTATAAGCTATAAAATTTTTTGTATTAAAATGAAAAGCACTAGATAGTATTTACCTTTCAGAACTATATTCTTGATTTCTTATATACAATTCTTATATTTCTTTTTCAGAATATGTGAAAAACATTTAAATCAGAAAGTAAATGACAGGATGATTTGCAAGGTCAGTGCCTAGGTTCCTTTCCCCCACTCTTTTTTTTCTTCTCCCTGGTCCTATCAGGGACTTAAGAGCTATCCTGAGATCCTATTTCCATTTCCAAGGCTAATGTTTGGGCCAAGTAGAAACCGAATGATGAGACCTTTTTGTAGACTCATGTGGAAGTCCTAGAATTACTGGCCTTTTTCAAGAAGTTTTCAGTACATTCCTGCCCTTACAAAACTTTTTTTCTTTATTACAATGAACTTAAGTTCACTGGAGAGAATTATGAAAATTCACTCTCAATAAGGCCTTAATATTAATTTGTAAGGTGAAAATAATTTATAAAAATTCATAAAGAATTAGATAATATCTAAGAATACTTCTAAGTAAAATTTCTCTTTTCTATGCTTCCAAATGATAGCATCATGAAGTTCCAATTTTGACTAATTTGGGGCCCTGGAGCATAATGCACAGATTTAAAAAATTCCTGAAAATGTTTAAATTGAAATATGTTTTGAGTTTGATTACAAAATTGTGGAAAGAAAAAAAGTAATTCAACCCAGTAAGTTTTTTTTTTTTTTTTTTTTTAGACAGAATCTCGCTCTATCGCCCAGGCTAGGGTGCAGTGGTGCAATCTCGGCTCACTGCAACCTCCGCCTCCCGAGTTCAAATGATTCTCCTGCCTCAGCCTCCCGAGTAGGTGGGATAACAGGTCCCCGCCACCATGCCTGGCTAATTTTTGTATTTTTAGTAGAGACGGGGTTTCACCATGTTGGCCAGGCTGGTCTCGAGCTCCTGACTTTAAGTGATCCACCTGCCTAGGCCGCCCAAAGTGCTGGGATTACAGGCATGAACCACCATGCCTGGCCCCAGTAAGATTTTTATTTTAGGATTTGAAGACATAGGTAAGGAAGAGGCAATGGGGGTGAGGTGAGAGAGTGTGTGAATGAGAAATAATTTAGGAAGCAGAAGGGCGTAGAAGAAGGAGGGAAGTCGAGTATTTGAATCACTTCTCTTATGAGCCTCAATAAGTCTCTGGTATCATCTTCTAAGTTCTTTAACTGAGTTCTCTTTTACCGAATCACTCACCTTTCTGCTTCTTTCTGTTACAGACACAGGGATGTAAAATTAAAAAGCCTCTCGAGCTCCAAAGGTACAGAATGAGTTTGCACCATTCCAATTATGCATACTGTATGAGAAGAAAAGACATTTTAAAATCGTTGCACTTATGAGCGCACTGACAGAGAAATTATTGAAGTGTGGAAATTTGAGATTATCATCTAGCATTTATTTAAGGTTACTTGAGAGAGCTTTTAAAATCATAAATGAGAAAGGAAAATACTAAAATACTAAGAATATTATTTCAATAATGTCTGCATAATGTAATGATAGAACATTTATAGGGCCTGGTCTATTTCATTTGGGGACATTCGAGTAAATTTTGACACTTTTTTTTTTAAAACCTAGAAGTGTTGCATATGAACTAAAACCCTGTAAGAGAATGCAACTGATCTTGGAGATATGGTCCATCACCCTTAATTTTTGGTTAGATGACTAGCAAACTTCAAATTCACAATCCTGGAAAGCCCATGCCACATCTCTCCCCTCCCCATGTTCCCTGTAGGGCCCAAATTAAGGGTATGGTCACAGCAGGGCAGGCACTTAGGAAGTACTTGCCAAGCAATTTCTTTTGCTAAAATATGATAATCGGCTTAGTAGGACTTGGTAGCTTAAAAAATTATAAACAGTATTGAAAAGATGTCTACATTTCTGCATCTTTCAAAAAAAAGCCTTTAGAAATCTTATCTGGCACTATGAAAATAGACTCCACAGAAGATTCTTCTCCTTCCTCCTCCCACTCCCCAATTTAAATCAACTAATTAAGAAAGACTGTAACTAGAAGGGAATGATTAACTCATTAACTTAATCATTGTCATACTTGTGAATATGGACTTGTACCAGAGTTAAGAGGTTAATTAATTCAAATATATTGTCAAACTGCCTATGGTTTTCAAAGAGGCAAATTTTATATTCTATAGTTTATATGCTTAGAAGGCAGAACTCAGCTGTGATAAAGTTTGACATCAAAATAAGTTAGTGAAATTGTGCAGCAAATGGTAAGTAGAAAATAAAAATTCCTCTTTATTGCTGTTGCCAACATCCCTGCTACCTTCAATGCCACCGCCATCCATACTACTATTATCTTCACGTAGATTTTTATTTTTCATCTGGGTAGCTGGGAATTGACTTGCTTGGGCATAGGCTGTCTACCCAGAGGGAGTTCTCTAGAATTCTGTCTTTGGCCATCCTTTCTTTTTACTATTAATGTTTTCCAGCAATTTTATCTGTCTGTTACTTGCTAAGAACTAAAAATATGTCTTCAGCCCAGCTCTCTCAACCTGTTACCTACGCTGTTATCCATCAAATATAGCAGGCACCATGCTAGATACAGAGGATCCAGTGGTCAACAGAACAGGCGTAGCCCCCATCTTGGCGGCGCTTACAACCTGGGGAGAGGCAGTTAATAAATAACAGAAATAATGCATTGTGATTAGTATTCAGCATAGCACAGGAGACGGTGAGAGATTACCACTTCTCATTATGGGACTTGATTTAGATCAAGAAACTCCTCTGGGGAAGTAGCAATAATGTTAGAACCCAAAGAATGAGCAGGGGTAACCTGATGAAACATTGGGAGGAAGAGAATTTCAGACAAAGACAATAGCACATGCAAATATTCTGAGACAGGAAAGAGTCTGGCAGCCTAAATAACTGAAAGAAGGCACATGTGCCTGCAGGACAGTGTGAGACAGTGGGTGATAGGAGATGAGGCTGGAGAGGAACACAGGAGAAGACTATGCAGAGACTTTGCTGGCCATAGGATTGAGGATTTTACTTTAAGAGAAATGCAAATCCATCGATGGTTTTTAAGAAGGGGTGAAATAACCAGAGGTCTGTTTAAATAATATCATTCTAGCTCACTGTGAGAAATGTACTGGAGATGAGAGCATAATGGACACATGAGAACCCTGGTCTAGGTGAGAGAGGATAGAGCCTCAGAATAGAAGATGGAGATGGAGAGAAGGACATAGATTCAAGATAGAATTTGGAGGTAGAATTAAAATTACTAGATCAGAGGCCTGTTGAGCAATGTGTAGTAGGAAAGGGTTGGGAAAAAATCTCATTTGTCAGAGAATTCCCACCCCAGTAACTACCCACAAAATTATATAATAATTGGATGGGATAGAATATCTGGAGGGCTTCCACATAGCACAACTCCAGGGGGACCATCACAACCTTTCCACGCACTTGGTGTCTCCTGGAGTCATGCAATGCAATGGCATTGGGGATGTGGAATATTGAATTTCCTTTGTTTATAAAGATTATAAAGTAGGGTGTTGTATGGAAGACCCCCATGCATGCTTATGCTGGCTTGACTGGCTGGCTGGAGACTGGAACATATACACTGGCATACAATTATATCAGTCCCTAGGAAGGAGGCACCTTTTGCTAGTTTGTCTATCCCAAGCAGGACATTTAATAACTCACTCTCCAAAGAGTTGCTGTTGTGTAATAGGCATGCCTGAAGGAGAGATTATCTTCTATGTATGTGCTAGCAGTAGCTCTGTTTCCATTAGTCAGATATTTTACATGGGCCAAAAACACCTCATCAAACTACAAGATGATGACAGACAAGGCATTAGCAAAAATGTTTGTAAGTTGGGGATGACAGAAATCACAGGAAAATTATCTGTAGTACAAAGAAGGATCCAATTGTCAAGGTAGTAGATTCAGAGTCCAAAGCTCTGGCTATCTTTGAATATGGCAGTTATACTCACTTGAGTAAGTAGACTCTTTAAACAAGCCCCCAACATTATTACAGACTACTTTCACCTAGGAATTCTGGATCACATGTCCCTAGTATCCACTCAAGTCTTCACAAGCGCTGATCATTTTTACCACCTGTAAGATACCTCTTCCTCTGCTAGCAGCAAATAAACCCAGAGAGATAAAATAAAGAGAGAGAGAGAGGAAAGAGCAAACTCAGAGTATTTGTCTCTCTGCCTCCCCTTTCCCTTTGTTCTCCAAGTTTAAAAGGGATGAAAGTTTAGACACAAAATGCTGTTGTTTCTACTCTTCTACTCTTTTGATTTCTGAGTTTGGCCTCTGAGTAAAAAGCTAAGGAATCTTGATTAGATCTTTGAAATTCACAGTGATTCAAATCTCCAATTTAGGTCCCGACAATCCAAAGTAGAACAGAACATGTATTTTACCATGTAGTTGCTCCATCGACTGTCTTCATTGCTGCAGTAAATGCACTACCATCAACCCAGTTGTCTAGGCCAGAAACCTGGACATTCTTACAGTCCCTCTGTCTGTTTCCCTCTCCTCATCTGACTGATCCCTTACACCTATGTCTTGAGTCCATCTTCTTTCCTCCATATCTATTGCCCAATGAAGACAAGTAAAATGATCTTTCTTAAATATATATATTTGATCACTTCATTCCCCTGCTTAAGATTCTTCAGTGATTTTTATTATCTTTAAATAAATCAGATTTATTGGCAAGTCAAAGTTTGTAATAATGACTGATGCCTCCCACCTACCTGTTTATTTTAATCTCCCATGATTCCCATTTCAGCTACCCTGAAATGCAGATTCTCATATATATTCTTCTCTTGCATGACTCTGGACTTTTCACATTATCTTCAATCTTCTGGATAACTCCAAGTCTTTCCTTGTGATTCAGATCAAACATTACCTTTCCTGATGAGTCTTCAAATAACCTCTGTCCTTGACTCAGTTACCACCTTCCTAGGTAGAGTTAGGGGCTTTTTCTTGCATTCTATGTTTGCCTCTACCAAAGAATTTTACTGTGTTGTCTCTATTGGATCACCTTTTTGTGTAGGTCGGGGATATAGAATAATGGTTAAGAATGGAGCATTGGAGTTGTGCAGATCTATTAATCAAATAGGTGATCAAGGCCAGCTTTGGTTTCTGTGTCTATTATGATAGATTATTGATTACAAAAATATAATGCAAGTAAAATGGATAACTGTGCCTGGTGCATAGTAAGTGTGTAATAAATGTTGTTTGCTGCTTTTCATGGTATTAGTAGAAATAGTTTTCTGTGTCCTTAGAAGATACTTAGTAAATGTTGGCTGGTTGAATAAATAAATCTATATCTAGAAAAGTTGGCTTGTAAAATCTTGAAGATAACTTGAATTTGTTATAAGAAAACTATCTGAAATTCAAAGCAGTTTGGATACCCAACCATTTTCACATTGTATTGCCAAGGACATGCATATGAAATATTCTGGATTTCATAACTTCCACTTGATTTTCAGGGTCAGGAAACAAAAACTGTGTTTATTTCATTTAAATTGTTGGTCTCACCTGACAATACTCTAATCACCATATAATTTTGAATAACATGAAGACTTTTGAAAAACATTTTTTAAGGTGTATGATTTTTCCTCTAGACTGAAGGTTCTATAACATGAATTCTCAAATATACAATTTCTACAAAGAGCTTATTATTTATTTTTGTGTGTGAATCAGCTGATATTTGAAGGTTGTCTTTTTTTCTCCTTAACTCTTCTTAACTCATACCTAATTAGAAAAGATTACATTTAGAAGAAAATGTTTTCTTATCAATAGTCCGTATATCAATAATTAATATAACTGTATCTTGTTTATGCACAGCAATACAAATCAATAAAGCAGGTTAGAGGTGTGAACAGCTCCTTAAATGTTTCTATATTGGAATTTTTAATGTGCTTTGATGTTATTCTTTGAATGTTAAGTATAAATATTTGGATGTAGAAAAGACTTTGAGCCAAACAATGAAGTTATCCTGTAAACCACAGGACGGACTGCAAGTGTGCAAAGACCCATGCCTTGAGTGATTGAGACTTGGAAAACAGACTCTGAGGGTTGGAAGGGACCTTAGACATTGTTGAGTCCAGCTTTTTACAGAATGGGTGATTGTCTCTGAGAATCATGGGACTCTGTCCCATGGGTCGTTTTCTATATCTTTTTGACTATTTCCAGTTTTGGATACCTCTAGCTCATGAGACCTCAAATAGCTCCAGTGAGTAGTTTAACTTCTTTTGAGCAAATCACTACTATCCCATAACTTCCATTTATTTGTCTCAGTTCTTCTCTGTGAATGTATTCAAAGTATTAATTTTACTTGATTATACATTGCTTAAAAAATACTTTACATCAAAGATGGGTATTTTGTAGAGTAGAATATAACATTTCTACTAGAAATTCTGGAATTTCTAAGATAAAAATTAGGATTTCTTTGATGGGAGAAAATTAGGTAATTCTAAAAGTTTTCATCCCACTTCTTTGGGAGATAATTTTATTTTCTTAGAGAAGCAAACAATTGTTCAATTTGAGTGTGAAAAGATAGGCCCCAGGATGTGGTCTGGAAGGTGAGTCCTCTGCGTGAGGTGTTTTTTCTCAATAGCTTTCTAAGAGGGAGAGAGTAAAGGAGAAGTGATAGGGAAGAAAGAAAGCAGAAGGCAAGAGGTGAAGTGAGATGGCCAGAGGCCACAGCCTGAAAAGAGAGTATGTCCTATGGAAAAGAAATCTCTGTGAAGGTAATGGCAAAAGCGGTTAAGGAGTAGGGATATTGGGACTACATTTTTAGTTTTTTGTTTTTCATGATGCTTCCGTGTATTCCCTTCTACCTTCATACACATTCCACTTAACCTGCAGTTAAAATCTATTCCACACACTGCGTTTTATCTAGTAGTGCTTTTTATGATCAATATTTTGGAGAGAAATGATGAAAAAGAGGGCCACATTTTACAACTGGGTCAAGAGAGTGAGCAAGAGAGCAATAATACTACAGAGATCCTTGAAGATGTTTGGGGTTGGGGTTGACATTGGATTTTCTATTCACTATTTTGTGAGATGAGATCATTTTTAAAAATTTAAATCATTAAATGTAGGGGAGGGAAGCCCAAAAAGGGTGGAAGAGTTGAGGATACTTAGGCTATTAACACAGGGTCATGCTTTAAAAAACTGAAATCGTATGGTTGCAGCCAGCTACCCTTAATATATCTGGTTATGCTGTGGTGTGAAGTGGAGGGTTTATCTACCTGACTTCTCTTTACCGTTAATATTTTCTCTACTCTTCTGGTAGAAGCACTGCTTTTATTCTGTTGACATAACTCTTGAATATTGGTATTGAGAACCGACCTGAACGTAACACTCTAGATTTTTCTTTTTAACAAAACAATGCAGAGTGGGCAATTGTCTTGCTTATTTTGGACCCCTATACTTTAAATAACAAAGAATACAACCTAAATATTGCATTTTTTCTCAGCTCATGGCCTCATCTCTTGCATAGGTGTAAATCATTTGTTCAAATTGTAATCCCCTTGTTGGGTTGTTCTAACTAAAGAAGTCCTGTGGTGTAGGAGGAACACATTAAACTTGGAGTTGGGAGATCCTGCCTTGAATATTAGCTCTGCCAGTCATAACTATATAAATGATTGGGATGTCATATATTCTGAGTCTGAATTTCCTAATCTATAATATTCATATAAAAAATAATTCCCCTACATGCCTTGTGGACTTGTGGTGATTGTAAGATGTTATAATATGAAAATATCTTGTAAACTGTAATACTCCATACAAATATGAAATAATACCATTCTAATTATTTAATGAATGTCTTTAAAGAAGTGGTGTGAGGCATAGGGGATAACAAAAGCACATTAGAGATGTTTTTGAAAACATTTATTTAAAATATAACCAGCTGGTGTTGGTATTATCCTCCTGGTGGTCATAACAGTAGTCTCCCTGGTGTGCCGTATTCTCTCAAATGTTTTAAATGTTTGCATGCAGCCATCCGTAGAGTGTCAAATGGTCTCTCTTTGACCAGAATAACAAAAACTCAAAGAAATGCATGACCATGAGGACACTGTGGCCTGTGAATGATTTATTGAGACTGGCAGCTCCCCAAAATGGTAACTGAGAGTAGCACTAAAGCCTTAAGTTTTGGTCACATTCTCAGGTGAGAATGTGACCAAAAGAGAGGAATTGTTAAACAAAATTATGGGAGGCCATTTTTCTGGATTGAGCTCCTGCACTAGGCCCCAATAGACCAGACCAAACAAAAATGGAGTCTCTCATGCTAAATGCAATGTAAACAAACTGAAACTTTAAGGAAGCATATAGATCTCAAAATACCATGTAGATCTTCCTAAAAGCAGGAGACTCCATAATAATATGAAAGTCTCCTCTGTTCTAACACTTACAAGAAAGTAACCTGAAGTTACCAATCAGTTTTTTTCTATTGTTCTGTTTCCTTGTTCCCACCTTGCAAAACTGACAATTCTGTCTATTTCCCAGTGGGATTTGAGACCAAATAAGTCAATTTACAAAGGTGACAAAATGATGTCAATGCCTAACGTTTTAGTCAATCCTGCAAAATTGAGATGTTGACCAAAACAGGATAATTGTCAAATTAAGTTTAACATAAAACTATCTCTGTACCTATTTTAAGTTCAGCCTAAAGGTTTCTGCATACATAGTAAACTGTAATCTAACTGGATGTGTAAATGACTGTAACTTACTTACTGTTGTACAATCACATAGTCTCAGCCAATCACAGGCAGGCAACTGTTCAAAGCAAGGTCAAATAAAGAAAATGCTGAGTTGTAACCAATCCAGTTGTTTCTGTACTTCACTTCTGTTTTCTGTATATCACTTTCCCATTTCTGTCTATAAATATTATCTGACCATGTGGCAGCCCTGGTGTCACTGTGAACCTATTCCAAATCTGGTGGCTGCTCTATTTGTGAATTGTTCTTTGCTCAATTAAACTCCATTAAATTTAATTTATCCAAAGTTTTTTCATTTTAATGAGCCATTGCCTAACACAAGGCTACAAAGATTTATTTACATGTTTTCATGTAGGGGTTTTATGGTTTTAGCTCAGGTTTGTTAAATAAAATTTATGAGAGGTCATGAGTCTGAACTGAGCTCCTGCATTAGGCCCAACAGAACAAACCAACATAGAGTTTCCAATGCTGAGACTCTATGTTATCAAGTCAAAATTAAGTCATCTATCTGGCCTTCCAAGAAATCAGGAGAAACAATAGCCAAATCCCTGTAACAAGCCAGTTTTAGCAGGCATGATAAGGAAGCCCTCTTTGCTTTAATTTTTAGAAGGAAAGCCACTTCATATTGACCAATTTGCTTTTTATTCTCTATTTCTGCTTTTCTCAGCCCCTTTCTGCCTATAAAGTCAAGCTTTCCTCTCTTCAGCTCATGAGAACACCTCATTCTATAAAATAGAATTCTAGAATCACAAATAAAAGCGAATTGAGACCTTTGAACTAAATTTGTTGCAATATTATCTTATGACATGTTCAAGTCTATGGGGTCTATGGGTATGGCTAATAGACCATGTTGTTCTTGGGAGTGAGGTAGATAGGCAGGCAATAATAGTATAGCTTCACTTACACACAAAATTAAATTAAGCTTGGGTGAACAGAGCTAATATCAATGGAAAATAATAACCCTTCACCCAGTTTCTAGAACGGAGCCATGTCTCATACTGAAGCCCATCAACTGAAGGGGATCCTGGGTCCTGAGAAAAGTATATTTCTTCCTTTGACATATTCAGTGTAATTTCCTCCAATCCAACCCTAAAATTTGTGAGAACAACTGAACCCTGAGAAAAGGGTGACCTGCCAGAGCTTTTGAGTGCTGTTAAATACAAGATCTGAGCCAACGCTGACACCAGGGCAGCTCAGACACGGTTATGGCTCTCCTGATAGAGTGGAGGTATACAAATGCTGGGTGATAAATGAAGTCCTGGCCCAAATTGTTTCACACTGGTTGCAGTGGGTCCACAAACCCAGTCTGTGGTCATTTTTCTGACCTACAGTCAAGATGAATATTCTTGGTAACTGACAGAAACCCACATTAGGCTCTAGACGATGAACAAAGAGCCATTATGGTAAGAGAGGACAACTGAAAGTCCTTAAAACTGCCTCAAGCCCAGCCAAGATGGTAAATCGGAAGTAGTACCACATCCTAGGCAGAATGGTGAAGAGTGTGCCACTCTCAGAGACTTAAAGGTGATGCTCTCTATCACATTCTCATTTAATTTACCAGTTAGGTCTTTGCAAAAATCAGATGGATTGTGTCGAATGTTAGTGGTCTAACATCACTTAAGCATGAGGTAATGCTGATCTCAACTGCTGTGGGTGATATGGAATCTTTACTAGAAGAGATCAACTTAGTCTTTGGCAGTTTTATGTAGCTATTATTTGGCAAATGCATTCTTTTCATCCGGAAGAAGGAGCAGAGTATTCCCTTGGCGCAGGCAGCGGTTCACATTCAAGGTCTTACTCAAGGACTAAGTTACCTTTTCTGCTTTGTGTCATGGTCTGAAGAGTCCTTGATCATCCTATTATTGAGCAAAGTATGATGTTGGCCCACTATATTGGTAATATCATGTTCCTTACACCTGGGAAGGAGGAAGTGGCAAGTACTATGAATACCCTAGAGAAGGGGTCCAGACTACAACAACAAGGCATAAAAATTATTTTGAATTGAAGGCATTTGAGTTCTTGAAATCTCTTTATCTGCCTAAAAGTAGAGCTTCCCAAAATACCTCAATTGTCATAAATCCTCACCCCTGGAACAACTGAGGAAGATTGACTCTGATTACCAAAGACAATGTCTCCAAACTACACCCAAGGAGACACAATCACAAAAACTATCATATCTTCCAATCTAGTCTCTATTTAGATTTTGTAAGAGTCATTTGTTTTCCCATAATTCCCTTATCCCTCTCCTTCTTCATCTAATAAGATAGTATTTAAGTTCCAATTCTAACTGCTCCTTTGAGTTACATTTTTTTGTGAACTCCCATACGTACGTATGTGATCAAAATCAGTTTTTTTCTCTTAAAAAATAACCAGTTAGAAGAAATGGAGATAATATCTTTGACTTGTCAATGAAATCATTTTGCCTCTATAACTTTGTAACTCTCTCTTATTGAGTGAACCATCCAAAAGACTAATTTTCTGTACATTAATTCACATCTTCAATCAACTAACTTCTTCGGATAAATTGCATGTCCTTTTAAAACATTGGTGATTATGTCATACAATTTACTGCTTTAGCAAAGGAACTACTCAGAGTGGTGGGTAACTTTTTTTTTCCTATGGGGAACCAATAATCATCAGCCAAGAAAAAAAAAAGAGAGAAAGAAAAGACTTAACTCCCCCCCAAAAAAACCCCTCAAGCAGCTTAATATATTTTCTGAGAAACATACATATAAATGTCATAAATCATACAAAAACACAATTGTATATCATGTCCAGTGAAGAAATAAGAAACATTGAGACATTGAGGGAAAAGAGATATAGTAAGAAAGAGAGAAGACTTATTGGAGTAAGGGGTAAGAATAGGCCTTGAGAGAGAAGAGACGACAGAAAAAGGAAGGGTGGATGTAAGAACAGATTTTTTCTTCATTGTGTTTTAAATCCTTATGCTTTTTTGTTCTACTGCTTAAGCCTAACTTTCCTTTCCAAAAGCTCAAGAAACCATCTTTCTCCTATCTGACAGCTATCCAAAGCCATGACTGTTGTGTGGCTCCCAATACCTCTTTCTTAGTCACTCTACTGTTGTTAATAATCCATACCTCTTCCTCTCATCCTCTGCCCCGGCTGAAGGCCAAGCTTCTCCCAGTGCCCATACTGGGAACATGAGATACAGCACCTCCTTAAACCATCTCTCTTCTGGTGATGTATGTCTTGTTGCTTTTGCAGAGTTCATATTTCCTTCTTATACCATATATATATATAATATATATATTTATATAATACACATATTATATATAATATGTATTTATATGTATATAAGGTATAAGAAGGAAATATGAATTTATATAAATGTAAGGGGTATAAATGCAAATTTGCTCCATGAATATATTGTGTAGTGGTGAAGTTTGAGCTTTTTGTGTATCCATCACCCAAATAATGTACATTGTACACATTAAGTAATTTCTTGTCACCACGTTCTCCTTCCCCCCTCACCCCTCTGAGTCTCCAGTATTTTTCATTCCACACTCTGTGTCCACGTTCACAGCCAGTCTTAGCTGGGCTTGGGACATACCTGCTCCTTTTCTGAGAATCTCAGAATGAAGTGTTGTACATGATGTAGGGACCTCAGCCATACAGTGAGAATTCTATTTAGGACATTTGCAAAAGTGGATAAGCTTATCAGTCAAGAAAGAGATGTTGGGTGGGCAATTACTAAGGAAGTTTGCCAGTGGCTTTAGTAAAATGAGGTTCATGACTGTTCAGTTTATTGTGAACAGTAAATAAATTCAGTTTATTTTCTGTATCCTCACCACCCCCTTGTCTATTTAAAACACAGCTTTGAGAGATAGAGAAAAAAGTGAAGCGCCCTGGTTAATTTTAATGCAGGTAAGACCTTAAAGTGATTTCTTACCTTCTGTGGACTTTAAAGTCAACAATAATATGGCACGCACAGAATAACTCCCTAGATAATAAATCATTTTCCCATGAGATTGAAATTTCCAGAAAGCACAGTAAATGGCTTTTCACATCCTGTAGTCTGGAGTGAACTTCAGATGATGCCACCAAATTGGAGGGTTCATGCTACCTTAGTTGGGCCAAAACTCCAGTGAATGTCAATGGAGCCAGCACAGAGTCTACTTAGTCTAATACTTAGTGACTGCGTTTGACTGCCTCAGCAAGGCTGCTGTGTTGAAGCAGATTCCATTTGGAAATAGGCCAGATTCTTTGTGTCTCCTGGGGCTCTCTAGAATTTTATAGTGTATATTTATATTTGTATAATCAGCACATTTTCTAATTAAGTGGGCATTAGTGTGTTTTGCTAAGTATAGTTAAAATTATTGCACTTAAACATTGAACTAAAATATAGTAAAATATAACTTCTAAAATTGTGTGTAATGGTAATAATACATAGTGCTTACTGTGTATGAACACTCTTTTAAGTGCTTAACCTATGTTAGTTCATTTCATGCTCACAACTCTGTGAAGTTAATTTTTTAATTAACCTCAATATACATATTAGTATAATAAGCCAAAAAGAAGGTAAAAACTTTGCCAAATCACACAAAAATTCAAGATTATACAAAAGCATATTTTTTTTCCTGGAAGCATCTGACACAATAAAATTCAACAGAAATTTATGTGGGCTGATATTTACAGGTGTTTTTGTAGGAAGAGGCAAAAAATCAGGAAGTAGGTGAATGATTTAGAGGCTCCTTGAGTTGAGATTTAGTGACCAAGAAAGAAGGTTGGAAGACTCAGGTGGCAGTGTAGAAGGCAGAATAGAAATATAAAAGTGGAAAATTCAAGATAGAAGAAATATATCACTTGGAATTTTAGAGGGATAATCAGCAGCTAAAACAGTGAGTAAAGACGGAAAACATGAGGAAAAACAAGAAAAGTTAATTCAGAGAACTGTGTGGGCAGAGGAGAGTTCTGCTACTGATTCATACTTGAGTTTTTCAAAAAAGACAATTTTGATGTTCTATAGAACAATTGGTTGAAAAAGACTGGAGTTCACTAGTGCCCAAAGAGCACTAGTGCAAATGATTCTTGCCTTGGGGAGGGGGGAGAAAAGGGATGAACTATTGAGGAACTTACCCAACCTATAAGACATGCACATGCATTTATATTGGCCATAAACATCACACATTTTAACCCATATCTCAAACCAAATGGAATTGTCTAAGAATGGGTAAGCAATCAATTGGATGCAAAAATAATACCTTTTTTAAAAAATGCCAACACTTTAAAATGCTCATAAGAATTTGATGGCCTATAATGTGTATATATTTTTTCCTTCAGAGCTATGGCTCAATCTTCTCAGAGCCAAAATTTTCTTTCTTTTTTTCTTTTTTCTCTTTTTTTTGAGACAGAGTCTCGCACTGTCGCCCAGGCTGGAGTGCAGTGGCCCGATCTCAGCTCACTGCAAGCTCTGCCTCCCAGGTTCAAGCCATTTTCCTGCCTCAGCCTCCCTAGTAGCTGGGACTGAAGGTGCCCACCACAACGCCTGGCTAATTTTTTGTATTTTTAGTAGAGACGGGGTTTCACCATGTTAGCAAGGATGGTCTCCATCTCCTGACCTCGTGATCCACCCGCCTTGGCCTCCCAAAGTGCTGGGATTACAGGTGTGAGCCACCGTGCCCGGCCAAAATTTTCTTTTTCCAATATATATTTGGTAACATTACCTCCACTTTCCTGAAATAAACTCCACAGACAACATAAAATCAATAATGCTACCACTGTTATATAAAGGAAAACTAAATGAAAAGATTAATATTAAAATGATATGTATTTCCATATGTGAATGTTCTGGCAAACATTGTTTCACACATAGTGAGACAGTCAGATGCATGTCCCTATTTGAAGAATTCCTATGGATTTGATGGCACAACTGCAAACTGATACAGGTGTTTTATGCTAGAGCTCAAGTACCATAACTGGTGTTGCTGTCAGGGATGTGGTTTTCCAGAATAATGAACAACTTTGGGTAAACTTCCAAACAAAATAGAATACAATTTTCTGTCCTTTTCCACAGTAATTGCATTCCTGGAATATTATGGATATCAAAACTGCATAAAGCATACTTTGTGTTTATATGTAAAAAAGACTTAAATTGTAGTCTCTAGTTCATTATCTAATGAACATCTAGCATGATATTCTCAAGTCAAGAGGAATACTGAATAATTTGTGGTGGTGCAAGGTGTCTAGCATTTCTGGGTCCCATCCACTAAATGCTCATAATAAATACCCTTCATCATTGTGGCAACAAAATAATTAAGTGCCTGATTCAGTATTGGGTACTCATAGTTTTTAGTCTATGAAAGCATTAAAAAATCAGGCTTTAATACCAGTAGTGTCTCAGGTTGATCAGAGTAGCATTTTCAGCTTATCAGTACTTTGCCTAGGCCATGAGAAAGCTATATAATGAAATATCCCAAAACTGAATGGCTCAAACAAAAATGATATGTTATTTTCCACAATCCAGTGAGTTAGTTGGTGAATTCATTCCTGTGATTGCCAGTTGACCAGAAGGCAGGGTGATAGCCAAAAATACTACCCACATTTTCAAATTTCCACCTGGCTAACTTATACTAATTCTTCAAATCATAGTTGATATATAATTTACCAAGGAAACATTTCCTGATTTCATAGACTAGATTGAATTTCCCTTGTAGGAGATTTTCATAGCATTCATTTCCTAGTGTTCACCATGTTTTTAGATGCTCAGTAGATGTTTTCACTGTCATACTATAAATTCTATGAGAACAGGTCCTGTGTTCTGTTCACCATTGTATTCTGATTGCCCTGTACCAAATAGTTAAAAATTGTTTTTGCGTTAAACTGCAATGAGTTGATTTGAAATTGAGCTTATTAATCAATTGCCAAAAACAGTGACCTAATAGTTTTAGAAAATGTTGGTATATTATTTAAAATGGTATTGTATCAATTTTAAAAAGTTACCCTTGGAAGATTAAGTGAAATGACTATTTCAGTCAACAGAATAATACCCGTAAAGTACATTCACCTCCAAAGAATTGTCACATCATTAAATTCTCCACTATTCTGCTAGATAATGTTTAGAATATTCTTTGGATATGCATCCTTACCTTCTGGATTTCTAGTCACTTTCCATCTTATATTTCTTGGATATATTAAAACCCTGAATATTTTTCCCCTGGAGGATTTCTCCTCAGTTTTGAATCATCCTTGGTCTCATTGCAGCATGCCCATCCCTTAATGGTTGATCCTTGGCCAGACTCTCATAACTCATAGTCACTCATAGTCTATTCGTGATCTTCCCAGATGAGAGTCTCTGTTTTCACCCACGTACCTAAGCCTATGTTTTGTCCTGAGCCCTAGGAGAGTCAGTGGCTTTCACAAAATTGGTAGAAAGAATGAATCTAGAACATGCCTTTCCGTATTTCCACTTTCCCAGTGTGGGCTCCTCAGGCAAGTGATATTGGTTTATTAACATCGATAATCCTTTAAAATGCCTTCTTATCACCAATTTCCGAGCCCTGTTATGGCTCTAGGACCACAATTTTGGATCCATCTGACTCTAGTTAATATAAAGTTTATTTCTTCTTAATTTCCTGTAATTCAGTTGACAGAGGCTTTATTGTACTATGATGTTGGCTTATCCAGTGCAATCTACTTGAATTAATAGTGGAGGTCTCCATCTGAAAAACAGGGGCCGGACTAGATTATTTCTAGAGCCCCTTGCAAATGCAGTATCAGAAATTCTTAAAGCCCTCTCACACTACTTCTTTTTGTACCTCTCATAAAAATTCCCTGAACTGCTGATGTCTTTCTGCCTCTACTTGATGCAGTACCAATTCTTATACAGGAAACTGGAACCTGAGAGAGTAAGGTGGGAGCAATGTAGGTAATTTTTTGATTTGCATGCCTGCATTATACATATGCTCAATCAGCCTCGCAGTTTGAATAAGCAGTGGAAGCAATGCTATGTATGTGAGCTATTTTGAGACATTGAAAACATTGCGTCTTTTTCAAAATTGGCCACGTCTTTTTTGATTCTCTTCCCACTCTGAACATAAAACAGGTGCACCAGTAATAGTTGGCACAAAGTGAAAAAGTTTTCACATTGAAGACTGATCATTTCTTGTAGTTCACTTTATCTTAGTCATCAGTGTTGATTCAGAGATATTAAGTATGGTAATAACTTGAAGCCAAATTAGTCAAGATTTGGCCAGCACTAACCAGGGTTTGCTTTAGCTGTGGGAGGAACTTGCAAAAGGCAATATTGATTATGTCTGGGATATGCCAATTATAATTTGACATTATGATTTCTGCTTTTTGTTTAACTTAGAAGCAGATTCTGCTTTGCTCTATTTGTGAAAGACAACTGGATGAGTAAAGATTACTACTTGCAAGGAGACTAGCAATTTATCCGAAATTGGAAACAGAGAAAACAGCATCTTCTTTTCACTCATTCTGACTCAAAATGGGTGTAGGTGAGAAATACTACTGAACAAAATTACCTAGGTAAAAAGAGACAGATGAAAAGAGTGAGAAAGCCAAGAGTGATTCTTGAGCTGAATTTTTTTTTTTTTAAATGGGGTTTCATTATGTTGGCCAGGCTGGTCTTGAACTCCCTACCTCAAGTGATCCACATGCCTCGCCTTCCAAAAGTGCAGGGGATTACAGGCGTGAGCCACTGCACTTGACCTGACACTGAACTTTTAATTTTTTATTAATTTTTTTTATTATACTTTAAGTTCTAGGGTACATGTGCACAACGTGCAGGTTAGTTACATATGTATACATGTGCCATGATGGTGTGCTGCCCCTATTAACTCGTCATTTACATTAGGTATATCTCCTAATGCTATCCCTCCTCCCTCCTCCCACCCCAAGACAGTCCCCAGTGTATGATGTTCCCTATCCTGTGTCCAAGTGTTCCCATTGTTCAGTTCCCACCTATGAGTGAGAACATGCGGTGTTTGTTTTTCTGTCCTTGGGATAGTTTCCTCAGAATGTAGGGAAATATCCATGTCCCTACAAAGGATATGAACTCATCCTTTTTTATGGCTGCATAGTATTCCATGGTGTATATGTGCCACATTTTCTTAATCCAGTCTATCATTGATGGACATTTGGGTTGGTTCCAGGTGTTTGCTATTGTGAATAGTGCTGCAATAAACATACGTGCACACGTGTCTTTATAGCAGCATGATTTATAATCCTTTAGGTATATACCCAGTAATCAGATGGCTGGATCAAATGGTATTTCTAGTTCTAGATCCTTGAGGAGTCACCACACTGTCTTCCACAATGGTTGAACTAGTTTACATTCCCACCAACAGTGTAAAAGTGTTCCTATTTCTCCACATCCTCACCAGCACCCATTGTTTCCTGACTTTTTAATGATCGCCATTCTAACTGGTGTGAGATGGTATCTCATTGTGGTTTTGATTTGCATTTCTCTGATGGCCAGTGATGATGAGCATTTTTTCATGTGTCTGTTGGCTGTATAAATGTCTTCTTTTGAGAAGTGTCTGTTCATATCCTTCGCCCACTTTTTGATGGGGTTGTTTTTTTCTTGTAAATTTGTTTAAGTTATTTGTAGATTCTGGATATTAGATGGGTAGATTGTAAAAATTTTCTCCCATTCTGTAAGTTGCCTGTTCATTCTGATGGTAGTTTCTTTTGCTGTGCAGAAGCTCTTTAGTTTAATTAGATCCCCTTTGTCAATTTTGGCTTTTGTTGCCATTGCTTTTGGTGTTTTAGTCATGAAGTCCTTGCCCATGCCTATGTCCTGAATGGTATTGCCTAGGTTTTCTTCTAGGGATTTTATGGTTTTAGATCTAACATTTAACTCTTTAATCCATCTTGAATTACTTTTTGTATAAGGTTTAAGGAAGGGATCCAGTTTCAGCTTTCTACATAAGGCTAGCCAGTTTTCCCAGCACCATTTATTAAATAGGGAATCCTTCCCCCATTTCTTGTTTTTGCCAGGTTTGTCAAAGATCAGATGGTTGTAGATGTGTGGTAGTATTTCTGAGGGCTCTGTTCTGTTCCATTGGTCTATATCTCTGTTTTGGTACCAGTACCATGATGCTTTGGTTACTGTAGCCTTGTAGTATAGTTTGAAGTCAGGTAGTGTGATGCCTCCAGCTTTGTTCTTTCTGTTTAGGATTGCCTTGGCAATGTGGGCTCTTTTTTGGCTCCATGTGAACTTTAAAGTAGTTTTTTCCAATTCTGTGAAGAAAGTCATTGGTAGCTTGATGGGGATGGCATTGACTATAAATTACCTTGGGCGGTATGGCCATTTTCATGATATTGATTCTTCCTATCCAGGAGCATGGAATGTTCTTCCATTTGTTTGTGTGCTCTTTTATTTCATTGAGCAGTGGTTTGTAGTTCTCCTTGAAGAGGTCCTTCACATTCCTTGTAAGTTGGATTCCTAGGTATTTTATTCTCTTTGAAGCATTTGTGAATGGGAGTTCACTCATGATTTGGCTCTCTGTTTGTCTGTTATTGGTGTATAAGAATGCTTGTGATTTTTGAACATTGATTTTGTATCTTGAGACTTTGCTGAAGTTGCTTATCAGCTTAAGGAGATTTTGGGCTGGGACAATGGGGTTTTCTAAATATACAATCATGTCATCTGCAAACAGGGACAATTTGACTTCCTCTTTTGCTAATTGAATACCCTTTACTTCTTTCTCCTGCCTGATTGCCCTGACCAGAACTTCCAACACTATGTTGAATAGGAGTGGTGAGAGAGGGCATCCCTGTCTTATGCCAGTTTTCAAAGGGAATGCTTCCAGCTTTTGCCCGTTCAGTATGATATTGACTGTGGGTTTGTCATAAATAGCTCTTATTATTTTGTGATATGTTCCATCAATACCTAGTTTATGGAGAGTTTTTAGCATGAAGGGTTGTTGAATTTTGTCAAAGGCCTTTTCTGCATGTATTGAGATAATCATGTGGTTTTTGTCTTTAGTTCTGTTTATATGCTGGATTACGTTTATTGATTTGCATATGTTGAACCAGCCTTGCATCCCAGGGATGAAGCCAACTTGTTCGTGGTGGATAAGCGTTTTGGTGTGCTGCTGGATTCAGTTTGCCAGTATTTTATTGAGGATTTTTGCATTGATGTTCATCAGGGATATTGGTCTAAAATTCTCTTTTTTTGTTGTGTGTCTGCCAGGAATCATGATGGTGCTGGCCTCATAAAATGAGTTAGGGAGGATTCCCTCTTTTTCTACTGATTGGAACAGTCTCAGAAGGAATCGTACCAGCTCCTCTTTGTACCTCTGGTAGAATTTGGCTGTGAATCCGTCTGGTCCTGGACTTTTTATGGTTGGTAGGCTATTAATTATTGCCTCAATTTCAGAGCCTGTTATTGGTCTATTCAGGGATTCAACTTCTTCCTGGTTTAGTCTTGGGAGGGTGTCTGCGTCCAGGAATTTACCCATTTCTTCTAGATTTTCTAGATTATTTGCGTAGAGTTGTTTATAGTATATTCTGATGGCAGTTTGTATTTCTGTGGGATCAGTGGTGATATCCCCTTTATCATTTTTTATTGCATCTATTTGATTCTTCTCTCTTTTCTTCTTTATTAGTCTTGCTAGCAGTCTATCAATTTTGTTGATCTTTTCAAAAAACCAGCTCCTGGATTCATTGATTTTTTGTGTCTCTGTCTCCTTCAGTTCTGCTCTGATCTTAGTTATTTCTTGCCTTCTGCTAGCTTTTGAATGTGTTTGCTCTTCCTTCTCTAGTTCTTTTAATTGTGATGTTAGGGTGTCAATTTTAGATATTTCCTGCTTTCTCTTGCGGGCATTTAGTGCTATAAATTTCCCTCTACACACTGCTTTAAATGTTTCCCAGAGATTCTGGTATGTTGTGTCTTTGTTCTCATTGGTTTCAAAGAACATCTTTATTTCTGCCTTCATTTCATTATGTACCCAGTAGTCATTCAGGAGCAGGTTGTTCAGTTTCCATGTAGTTGAGCAGTTTTGAGTGAGTTTCCTAATCCTGAGTGCTAGTTTGATTGCACTGTGGTCGGAGAGACAGTTTGTTATAATTTCTGGTCTTTTACATTTGCTGAGGAGTGCTTTACTTCCAACTATGTGGTCAATTTGGAATAGTGCGATGTGGTGCTGAGAAGAATGTATATTCTGTTGATTTGGGGTGGAGAGTTCTGTAGATGTCTATTAGGTCCACTTGGTGCAGAGCTGAGTTCAATTCCTGGATATCCCTGTTAACTTTCTGTCTCGTTCATCTGTCTAATGTTGACAGTGGGGTGTTAAAGTCTCCCATTATTATTGTGTGGGAGTCTAAGTCTCTTTGTAGGTCTCTAAGGACTTGCTTTATGAATCTGGGTGCTCCTGTATTGGGTGCATATATATTTAGGATAGTTAGCTTTTCTTGTTGAATTGATCCCTTTACCATTATGTAATGGCCTTCTTTGTCTCTTTTGATCTTTGTTGGTTTAAAGTCTGTTTATCAGAGACTAGGATTGCAACCCCTGCCTTTTTTTGTTTTCCATTTGCTTGGTAGATCTTCCTCCATCCCTTTATTTTAAGCCTATGTGTGTCTCTGCACCTGAGATGGGTCTCCTGAATACAGCACATTGATGGGTCTTGACTCTTTATCCAATTTGCCAGTCTGTGTCTTTTAATTGGAGCATTTAGCCCATTTACATTTAAGGTTAGTATTGTTATGTGTGAATTTGATCCTGTCATTACGATGCTAGCTGGTTATTTTGCTCATTAGTTGATGCAGTTTATTCCTAGCATCGATGGTCTTTACCATTTGGCATGTTTTTGCAGTGGCTGGTACCAGTTGTTCCTTTCCATGTTTAGTGCTTCCTTCAGGAGCTATTGTAAGGCAGGCCTGGTGGTGACAAAATCTCTCAGCATTTGCTTGTCTGTAAAATATTTTTTTCTCATTCACTTATGAAGCTTAATTTGGCTGGATATGAAATTCTGGGTTGAAAATTCTTTTCTTCAAGGATGTTGAATGTTGGCCCCCACTCTCTTCTGGCTTGTAGAGTTTCTGCCAACAGATCTGCTGTTAGTCTGATGGGCTTCCCTTTGTGGGTAACATGACCTTTCTCTCTGGCTGCCCTTAACATTTTTTCCTTCATTTTAACTTTGGTGAATCTGACAATTATGTGTCTTGGAGTTGCTCTTCTCGAGGAGTATCTTTGTGGCGTTCTCTGTATTTCCTAAATTTGAATGTTGGCCTGATTTGCTAGGTTGGGGAAGTTCTCCTGGATAATATCCTGAAGAGTGTTTTCCAAGTTGGTTGCATTCTCCCCATCACTTTCAGGTATACCAAGGAGACGTAGATTTTGTCTTTTCACATAGTCCCATATTTCTTGGAGGCTTTGCTCGTTTCTTTTACTCTTTTTTCTCTAAACTTCTCTTCTGGCTTCATTTCATTCATTTGATCTTCAATCACTGATTGATCGAACCAGCTACTGAAGCTTGTGCATGCGTCACGTAGTTCTCGTGCCATGGATTTCAGCTCAATCAGGCCATTTAAGGTCTTCTCTATGCTGTTTATTCTGGTTAGCCATTCGTCTAATCTTTTTTTTAAGGTATTTAGCTTCTTTGTGATGGGTTAGAACATCCTCCTTTAGCTCGGAGAAGTTTGTTATTACCGATCGTTCTTCTCTCAACTTGTCAAAGTCATTGTCCGTCCAGCTGTGTTCCATTGCTGGCGAGGAGCTGCGTTCCTTTGGAGGAGAAGAGGAGCTCTGATTTTTAGAGTTCTCAGATTTTCTGTTCTGGTTTCTCCCCATCTTTGTGGTTTTATCTACCTTTGGTCTTTGGTGATGGTGACATACAGATGGGGTTTTGTTGTGGAGGTCCTTTCTGTTTGTTAGTTTTCCTTCTAACAGTCAGGACCCTCAGCTGCAGGTCTGTTGGAGTTTGCTGGAGGTCCACTCCAGACCCTGTTTCCCTGGGTATCACTAGTGGAGGCTGCAGAACAGCAAATATTGCAGAACAGCAAATGTTGCTGCCTGATCCTTCCTCTGGAAGCTTTGTCTCCCAGCTGTATGAGGGGCTTCCAGTTGTATGAGGTGTCAGTCGTCCCCTACTGGGAGGTGTCTCCCAGTTAGGCTACTCGGGGGTCAGAGACCCACTTGAGGAGGCAGTCTGTCCATTCTCAGATCTCAAACTCTGTGCTAGGAGAACCACTACTCTCTTCAAAGCTGTCAGACAGGGATGTTTAAGTCTGCAGAAGTTTCTGCTGCCTTTTGTTCAGCTATCTGAAAGTTTTTTTGAGCTGAAAATTAAAGCAAAATATAAGTATTTGGAAGATTTTTAATAAGATTATAGTGATGGAAAAAGTAAAGAAAGTATGTCACTGAAAAAAAATAACTAGGAACTGAAAAGATGCAGAATGAGCTGATATGTAGGAAATGGATATTTTGGAGAAGGTACCACTTTGTGATCAATACAATGTACAACCCACAATAGAGATGATATTCTGTCTGGGGTCATTGTGCTTTAATATGTATAACAGGAAATTAAACAGGACTCTTCTTCTCTCAGTTTTTGCTGAGATTTGAAGACATTCAGGGCTACCCTCAAGAATGAATTGTGAGACTAATCTCTCATCTGAGAACCAAAGAGATGACTCTCAAACCCATGTTGAGGACCAAGAAAGTGGGGAGAGAGCCAGCCTTTTTGAGGAGAAATGTTGGAGAGAATGCTGAATGCTGTGGATACCCACCCCCGTGGGAAATATGGGTGTTGTTGGAAAGGTGTCTTCACCTCAAGTTTTGTGATAGGGATTCAGAGATTCAGAAGCTCAGAGAGCTTGATGTATATTTCTTATAATCGGAGA
Organism: Pan troglodytes; assembly: GCF_028858775.2. Classification (NCBI taxonomy): domain Eukaryota; kingdom Metazoa; phylum Chordata; class Mammalia; order Primates; family Hominidae; genus Pan; species Pan troglodytes. The sequence goes on from NC_072402.2 coordinate 25,910,347, forward strand.
ACAGAGTGGACTTGTATCTGAGTCACATCTAAGTAAGTTAAAGCAGCCTTTTAGTGAAAAGTACTGCATTTGGAAAGTTTCTCTATGTGCTTCTTTTATGGGGCCGAAGATGCATGAATTGAAGCCATGGGAAAAATTCAGTGGGAATGTTAGCCTGGAGTCATTTAAACATGAGGTCCTGCAGAAGAAGCAGTTCTGTCTTATCTAAGAACCCCAGCGTAAGTGGCTAAGGGGTATGACACAGAGGTCAGGAGCACATAAGCATTAGGGCCAGCCAAGGTACGCACTGCCTTGGTCAAGGGAATTGCAGTTGGAGGCGTACAGCATGAAAATCTCCACCGAACCTACAAAAGCACCTATGAGAAAACAAGCCTCTTTAATTTTCTGCTGGGCCTAAAGATGATGGGACAGTTCATACAAGAAATAACTTTCCCATTTCTTTTATCTCTTCTTTCTCTTGCCACATGTTTGGTCCTGGAAGTCTAAGAAATGAGCAGTTAAAGTAAGGGAAAAAGAAAAGTAAAGTGAGAGGAAGAAAGAGAAGAAATAGATCAGGTTTCATTCCTGAAGGCAGGTAGTTCGTTTGCTGCCAGCCTTAGCTGAAAGTAGTAAAACTTCTGTCTCAGCCTGTGATGTCAATTGTGAAGAAAATAAAAACCTTATATAAAAATAATAGAAATATATTGCAAGTTATGAGATTTAAAAATTTTTAAATCTTCATAATCAACATCATCATTATTATTTAACAACAGTCTTGACATAGAATAATTTAATATTCTTACATTTCATTTCTGTTTATAATTTTAGCAATGTGTTACATATGAAGGCAGAAATTTATTCTATGTGTTGCTTCTCAAACCTTAAAAATTATTTTTGTTTTTATTAATGAAGAAAATATAGCACATATCTAGTGAATAATAGAGTTGGATTTTGGACAGGTCTAGCTGAATCCTAAATTTCCATTTGTAGAAATAGATAAAAGTGGGATTAAAAACCCCTGAAATGATTTCATGCAGTAGCCCATATTTTAATATTTTAACTTTGGTTGTTCACATTAGGCATACTTCCTCATCAATCTCAAATATATACCATAAAATTTATTTTTGAAAGCCTAAATCTAATCACTTATAATGGAGTTATTAGTGATTTGATGATTAATTATAAAACATAATATATTATTAACATATTAGTAAACAACATTGTTTATTAATAAAGTAAAAAATCTTAATTTTTTAAGACTACACATATTTTCCAATAAATGTAATAGGATTGTATGATCTATAAGAAATTCTACACTTAACTGTAACAATCACTGTTCCTGATTTTTTTCTGAGACTAAAATGTTCCTATTTTCCGAGTTAATGAAAGGAAGTGAAGAATGACTATTCTTTGGTCTTAGTCTCAAGTTGTAGACAAGTAACCAAAAAACTGGTTATTAACCCTTTCCAGACAACCAGCAGCAGTGTTGCTCTGGAACTCATGCTTCTGAAAGTTAACCAGTCGCCAAACTCCACACTGAAAGCCAATACCAATACACTCCTATTTCCAAAAATCAGCCAATCCCTGAACTTTATGTATTCCTTGAACCCAATACAAGATTGGACCTTTGCTTTGTTTGAGAGAGTGCATTTTGCACTATGTGAACCTGCACTAAATTCATCTGTTTCAGATATAGTTAAATGGTGGTTTCTTCCCTCAATACCTCTTTAGTCTTTTGTTAGGTGAGTGATGACTTCCAACTATCTATGACTAGAGGTATTGGTAAGGGACAAATAACCAAGAATTTATCTAAAAACCTGGTGAAAACCTCCATCTCTCTTTGCCTCTTAGTTCTCATCCCTCTCCTAAGGAGACCCAGAAAGACTTGTGGGAAAATAACTGAATAGACTAATTACAACTAAACCACACAAACTACTAAATGTTAAATATTCTTCGCCCGTCCCCTTTTTTATCATTTTTCTATTACCCACTGATAATGGGCTGACATTATATAAGATCCAAGAGAATGGAAGTTTCCCCCTAACTTCAAAAAAGAATTTGTTAAAAATATGATTTCTTTTATTACATAAAACACATAAAACTTATGTAAATAAACATTTGGTTATTGATTTAACACTAATTTCATAAAGCCATGCAATTGATCTAAATTGCAATTTATGTTACAGAATATCCTTCTGCTTTGTATAATTACTAATGAGAAATTCTGGAATGTCATTCTAGTACTTTCCACCATTGGAGTAGCCTGGCTCCTGCTTGATGGAGAGTGTCTGGTTCATTAACTGTGGTCTGTAATGAGTACTTCGACATTGTGATTGTTCCTCTAGGGCTGCAAAATTCCTGGACCTGAAGAGCTAGGATGCTGACAGCATTTGGCATTGTATAATACCGCAAAACCATGCCCAAATCAAAACTACTGAGTTAAAATTTTTCTTAAGAATGAGGGAGTGAGATTGTCAATCCTTGTTGACTCCTATGAGGGTCTAGAAATAGAGCAGGCAGCATGAAATAAAGGCTTAAGTCTTGGTTGGGGAGTTTCTTCTTCAAATAATATCTCCCTATGAACTGTAAGCTCAATACATTTAAGCATTTTTGAGTAGATAATGATTTCTTCTATAAGATCATGCTTTTAGCATATATACAATAGTGACTAGGTAAGATAAACTGAATGCTAATGGACAGTGGTATGCTGATGTCCCCTTTATTAGCTCATCAGAGTACATCGTTACATTTTCGGGACTTTTGCTACCTGGCTCACATCACTTTGATAGCTTGAACTCTGCCATGATTGGGAATATTTACACCACAAAAATGGGCAAGTACTGAAAATTAATGACCCCCCACCATATCCTTTGTATTTAATTTTAGTTGTCTTTATTGGAAGGTACATTTTGACACCAGTTCTTCTTTAGGAGGTATAGCAAAGAGACAGAATTCATATTTCTTTGTGGAATAAGGGTAACAGTGGACAGTTGTGTTTTCTGACTAAGTTGAAGTAGAATTGCTTACAAACTTAAAAGTGAGGTTTAAATGATTTAATACTGATCTGGGCTGTTTTCCTTTTTCTCTTCTTTTTGTGACTGCATAAACTATAGGTTCATTGGTACTAGAAGTGAGGCTTTAATGACTACATCTTGATGAACTCACTCTTTCCCTGCATACCCTAGAGTCTTGGTTACTGTTACTAAATGTGAAATTCTGGGTCCTTGAGCAAACAAAGGGTTCTAGTACTTCAATTAATATATTTTCAGCAGAGATTGTCTCTCTTTTTTTTGTAGGCTAATCTCCTAGGAATGGATTCTAGGACGGCATCAGCATTGCCATAATAAATACGCATTTTATGATTACATCATTTGTGTCCTGTGTGATTTCTGAAAACTTTGGAGCCAGATTCAGTCCAGCTAGAACAGCAATACCTGAAAGAAAAACATACTTTAGTACTCTGTGGGAGGGGGTTTATGAGATTGTGGTGGAGCTGGTGGTGCGGGAAGGCACTGACAGTACTTTGGAAGATTCACCTCCACAGAAACGTGGTCGGTTATTGATCAATGTTAAATAAAGTTAAATGACCATTTGGATGACCAGGGTTACATTTTTAAGGCCCTCTTTTTTTTCCTTTTGATCAGTTACTGTATTCTGAGAATTATATTTTCAGAATACTAGGAGTTATATGTTTGGGGTTTTATCTCATTCACCATTTTAGTTTTCCTTGTTAATATAGCACATTGGTGCCCACCTTTAACTGCACGTGAGAATCACCTGTGGAACTTAAAAAACAAATCTTGAGGCTTGGCCCTATTCCAGAACAATGAAATTTGAGATCCCTTGAGAACCAGTGTACTGCAACGTCAACTCTTAATGGGGTCAAGATGTCTTTAGTTTGTTTTGTCATTTAAAGGGTTAATTTTTAGAGTGTTTTTCTAGCTATCACATATTCATATGGTTCTCCTTTCTTGTGTGTATGTGAAATATTTTTTTATCAGATGACACCTACTGGATAAGCTGTTGTTTTGTCCAGGACATCAGTTTTATAAGTTGTATATCTGATAAGCGGTTGTACGTACCCTGTTTCCCTTGACATAAAAAAGAACCTATTGACACATCAGCACATCTGGGGAAAACATGCTTTTAATATTTAGGTTGTTATTATTCAATTCGAATAACAAGAGATCAAACTTGATGTGCATCTTTAAAAAATACAGATGAATCCTTGTGGGTAATAATGAATCTGATTTTGAGAAGAAGGCAAACTAGGCAGACAGCCTTAAGGAGTTTTCCTTATTGCCATTTTATCACATGAAAGGAACTTTGAGGATATTAAAGCTTGACTCTTGTCTATTGACCGCATAAGACATAGAGCTCCTGTTAAACACAAACCCGGGTGCTTTGTTTTCACTTTTGTCCTGTTGGTTTATGTAACAGTTTGTTGATTAAAAAAAAAAAAATCCTCAAGACATGAGGTAAAATGAATGCCATGCTCTGGCAACTGGTATATACCAAATCAGAGGCAAATTCACATGAGAAAAGTGCTCGACAAAAATATTTCATCTAAGATATTTTCCAGCTGAGTTGCCTTCATGTTCTGTTCCCACCACATTCTCTGAATTGCACGGTGGAAAAGCTGAGACATTTAACTTATGCTCTGAAAGTACTGAGAACTTGGGCATAGAAAACCAGGTCATTTTTTTTTTATTGCTGTCTTTCTGCAAGACTTTATTTTTTTAATACTGTTTATGCAAGGGAAGAACAAATTTAGGAAGAATTTACTTTCTTTAAGCACTGTCAACCAGCCTAGTTATATATTCCCACGCTGTATAACTTTGTACCTTGTTGTTATTGACAAGTTACATAGAACAAATGAAAATAACCTTTGTAGCCCTGATTTGGGTTTATGTATTTTGGAAGTGTAACAATAAACTAAGCCTAACATTGTAGGTAAGAAAACATTTATTAATAGCATATGTGCCGAATCAAGAGACAAATGTATTTTATTGAGAACACATTGCCTGAATTTTGGCTGTTATCAATGTTGATTATTTATTTCATGCCAACAATGTGTGCAGGTCTCTACGGTAAATGTAAAGTTTCTTTCTTAAATGCTTTCCATCGAAATTATGTATACAATAATTCAGCAGGACAATCCAGGCATGAAATGAACATGTTCCTGAATTCCTCTGTGTTTATATATTCTGTCTTCCTTTCTAATTTGGATCATGAACCATTTGGCAAGAACCATGCTTAATCTTATCGGCACTTATAGAATAGTAAGTGAAGTACATCGCTGCCAATTTATTGAAGAATTCCATTAGGAGACACAAAGCAATTTTACCAAAGAGATTGTATAGGATTTGAAGAAATCTGGACAGTTTTGGAAAATGACTGACATAGAAGAGTGATTGCTCATTTATGAAATATTTATTGACCACCAGTGATATGTAAGTCATCCTGGTAGACTCTACCAGACTCTGATAGGGGATATATGTGTAGTTTGTACTCCTAAGGAGCTCAGAGTCAAGTAGAGGAAATATACAAATAACAATAAGCAAGACAGCCAGACTAAGGCTAAGATTTACACTTATACTAATTAGTTATGTGACAGTAGGGAGATCATGTAGTCTTTCTGGTACTCAGTTTCCACTTCTTTAAAATGAAGGTATGGACTACTTTGTCTCCAAAACACGGCTTTGTTTCCAGCTCTTAAATAAATATTATTAGAAAGTGGGCACATTTATGTGATATACATTTCAATGCACTGAAAACACAGTTATTCTTTAGTAAGAAGTTAGCATCAAAAGCTGATAAAAATTTAGTGCATCAGTAAGACTGGAAAAGGCTGGCACAAGGATCAGAAGATGTGAGTGTTGGTAGAAAATCTCTACTATGGTTTTCTCTTTTCCTTTTCCTGCTGTGATCTTCTCTCAGATCCTTTCCTGGCTCTCTCTTTATCCCTCAGTTCTCTGCAAACAGCTTGCTTCTTGAGAGAATGCTCCCCTGACCAATCTATTCCCCAAAGTCTCCCTACCCACCTCTCTTTATCCTCACACCTTGCTTAATTTTTCCTCTTAGCTCTTACTATTATTTGCCATTGAAATATGTATTAGTTTATATAGGTAATTACCTGCCTCTCCCATGAGGCTGTAGCTCTGTTATGAGAGAAATTTTATTTATGTGGTTCACTGCTGTTTCACCAGCATGTAGAACAGTGTCTGGTACATTGAAGTGAGAGCACTTTATAAATACATGCTGACAAAGAAAGTAAACTTCTTTATAATGACTTCAATTTTGAATAATACCCCTTCCACTTTTTCTACGACATCTATTTACTCACAGAAGTACTCCACTAACTAAATAGCTTACTCATTTGTGCTAGGCTTTGTAAATAAGATTTCAGTTTCCTCTCTCCCTCTCTCCGTCTGTCCCTCCCTCTCTCCGTCTGTCCCTCCCTCCCTCCTTCCTTTCCTTCCTTCCTTCCTCCCTTCCTTCTTTCCTTGTCTCCTTTTCTATTTTCCTCGCTTTTGAATTGTGGAAAGGAATTTTGAGTTAAGTAATAAAGAATGTGGAGCCCTTACTTTTCCTTAAATATCAAACTAGAAACCTTACAATATTGAATTTTCTCATGAGTTTTGTTATTTCCAGCCTTTATCAAAACAGATATGAGGAAGAATTTTTGCAGATTGTTTTCCATTTTATTTTTAGGACAACCTGAACTTAAATGAAGATAAAATATATATCAAATACCAAAATTATATTTTTGGACATTATAAATTATTTGCGTCTGCTCAGGTCAAGCCAACAGATTTTACTTTTATTTTTGATGAATTCAAAATAAAGCATCCGTACAGTGAAAGCTGAACTGTAGCTAAATTTGGTTCACATCATGAATCATTAGAATCCTGAGACAGTCACATTGTCATCTGCTACAAAGTCGATGAGAGCAGTTACATAGGATGAGTTAACTATAAGTAGAATCTCCTTGGAATTCTGTAGGTGAAAAATGGTTTGTCTCTTTCTTTTTTGGGAAAAAGCACAGTTAGATTGCTTATATCAAACTTCCATTTCCTCTAAAAAACACAAAAGAAGTCTAAACCAAATAAGTTAGTTGCTTATTTTAACCTAAATTATAAATTTATTGAAAAACTTAAATTATTTGAATGGAGTTAGAAAAAAAGAGAAGCAATCATAGTCATTTCATAAAGCATGTGTTTCTAGCACAACATAACTGTCATTGATTTATAGCTTATATTTTTGTTATATTGAATTATATTTGTGTTTTTGCTTTTTATCAATTATCAGTAGTATACCAAATTTACTACCAACTACAAAGAAATATTTATAGACATAAATTCAGATGTTCACATTTTGATTTTATGAATTAATATAATTATAAAAGAAAATACCTTAGACAGAAATATCAGTTTTCATCTTTGGACGTAGGCATATTCTAACCTGTACTACCCTACACCTGTGTTGCTGGTCTCTGCTCAAGACAAAAAAGCCATGGACAAAAACACTTTGTGTAATTTGGTACCATTTGCTACTTGACCCACTATTGTTTTAATGTGGCTCCTGGCAACGGAAGGCTTTGATGGGCTTTGTTCATGCTACAACTGGCTGCTATTAACATGAGAGAAAATAAAGGATTCCTGTTTCAAAAAATATGGGCTTCTTAATATTCACAGGCACAAGAAAGTCAATCAATATAAAATATTTGTTTTGATCAGCATTAAACTTAGATATCATCCTTTTCAAAGCTGAGCAAATTAAATATAAATCTAGGTAGGTAGGTTTACACAACCAGAGTAATCATGTTTGTGCCAGGCAGTGATTGCATTTGTGGCTCTGTTCATTTTAAAACCAATGCATGGTTGAATTATCAATGGGACATTGGCCTAGCCTAGAATTTACAAAAGGAAAATTTGGCTCAGTGCCTCCTGGTTGCAGCAAAGGCAGATTTTATCAGTTTTTGGACTATTGGTAAGCACAGTAGAACAAGAATACTAAATAAGCCCTTCATTTTACTAGCTAATCACATTTTGAAAATTTGTACTTATTTGGCTGAGACCAGAGCAGCTCGACTTTGCTGGATATAGGCTGAGCCTAGGTTATCACCTGGCATGGCTACGGATTCCTCTGTACCCATCTGGGATAGATTCATAAACAACCCTTCTCAAGACATCTGCCACACTCACCCTTTGAGTTCCAAAGCATCAGCTTTTTCAAAAGTAAAGTACATAGTAGTAATTTGATACAAATCCAATTTATGTAAATTCATGCTTGGGATCTATAAAAAGTGTATCTGGTTTATTGAGGAATTTCAACCAAGTGTATTATTAACATTTAAAAATCCTTCCTTCAAGCATACTGTTAAGAATCTTTCCATCTGAGTTGCAGAGTCCTTAGACAATCCTAGGCAAATCCCATAACTTTCTGGGCAAATTCAGTTTAGTTCCGTTAAAATTTTCAACTCATTGGCTGATGTGAATTGTATCTCCATCCCTTCTTCCAGAGCAGGGTTGGCCAGAAATAAGGATGAGGGTGAGGTCTGTTTTTCGTTCTTCTCACTCCAGAATGTTGGAAAGAATTGTCTCATACTGTGTGTCTTGAATGTCTTCTTTTCCTCTTTTGGCTGGGTCTAGCTCCTCTGGCCTTGTGGGAAGGATGAGGGGAAAGGGCAGGTGTCCCTTAACTGGTTTTCAGTAAGTCATCACTGCTTTCTGACTTTCATTTTAGTGTCCTAGCATGGCAGGCATCTGAAGACTGGCAGTGGTTGGATGGCAGGAGCTAACTTGTTAGGGTTCTTTCAGCTGATCCTATCAGTAAGCCTTGAAGGAGGTGTGTGTTCCCAGTGGTTAGTGAGTCACTTTAAAATGTGGAGGTATTGAATACCCCCTTTGCCTTAGCTTTGAGTCCTAGTTGCTCATTTTGGCATTACAGGGAAAACCAACATCTGCTAAAAATATCAATAAAATCTCACTTTATGTTCAAAATTTGAAGTAAAGGCTCCTCTTGAATTAAAACAACAACAACAACAACAACAACAACAAAAACTTCTGCCAAAAATTCCACAATTCAAATCTGGTAGGTCAAGTAGACCAAGTATTGAAAACAACTGTATTTTCCTTATTTCCAAATAGAGGTGACATTTGAGCTATAAAGAGTCACACTCCTATCCTTTGTAATTTGTGAATTGTGTGTGTTGAATTAGGCAAGGTTTTCATTAATCCTGTACATAAAATGTGACCACTGTATGTTTCTCAAGCATCATAAAAATTAGGGTGCAACAGAAGCAATATATTCTAGACATTCAAATCCCTGCGTCATTTTATATAACTAGATTCCAAAGAGCATTTCAAATATACTAATTCACAAGTGGTGTGGCTGTAATGATTCTCTGACTCTAGCTTCAAAATGAATACTGTTATTGGTATGAATACTGTTATTGGTATAAATGTTAATTATTATCCACATATTTATTTATATAGTAATTTAGAAGAGAATTATTAGTTGTACTTGCTTATGTTTTGCTTTTGCCCATGTCATTTCAGGACTTTGAATAAGAGAGAGAATTTGATAAAAAAAAAATAGATAGACTTGAATGAGACTTATAAGAGCAGAATTATGTGGGGATTAATACTTACCCATGAGTAGAATAAAGGAAGTGGTAAAATACTGGTGTGTAAGGAGGTTAGGAAACTGGTGTAAGAGAAATAAAGGTGAACTAGTGTGACACACTGGTAGGAAGAAGAGAGGATATGTAAGTCATATATCATATATACGCAAACGTATATGTGCATTTGTATGAGTGTGTTTTTCTGTATTTCATATTTCTGATTGTATTATGATTACACGGAAAGACCAGGACAACAAATGTGTGTGGTGTAAAAGAGTGTAGATTGTACTCTTTTGCTCCCTCAGTGTGGGAATTTGACTCCTCAGACTCTGTACGTGGGAGAGACGTGGACCTGTAGCCTCCCTCACTTGTTTACCCGTTAACCAAGCACTTAGCTATTCCTGTCACCCAAGCAGTTTTCGTTCTCCATGCTAGGTCTTTATGATGCTAAGATGAAGTTAATTTAGAGGTCAATAAAGTATCACCAGCCACTTCACTATAATTCCCCTTCTCTTTTGAAAAGGCTATTCTGGCTACAGCTTCAGTTTTTCCTAACCTCGCTTCTTCTCTGAGCCTCAGAGATTCCTAGTGACTTTTGTTGCTTTATGCATTTCTAAGAATGGAAAATTGATCATCTCTGACTTTTGCACCCCTGAGACAAGCTCAGAGGCACTGTGGGATCTCTGGAGTGTGGCAGGGAGGGGTGTGGGCAGGACTGAGCTTTCATTGGCCTGGCACCAGGCTGTAGGGCCAACCCAAAGGAGGGCGTGCAGGAATCCAGTCAGTGTGCAAGGGACTGTGTCCACTGGGCTTGATTTGGTTTGGCATCAGTTTCAAAGTGCTCACCATAATCTTTATGGCTGGGTGGGGGCACTCTGCTTCCAAGGAGCCCAGCCAGGACTTGGAAAAGAAAACGCTGCAGTCCAGATTCTGAACCAATAAGACTGAAATGGGCCCAGGAAAGCAAGGATGATCCTAGCGGGCAGGAAAGGAAGGGGAGATATAGTCAGTGTTGGGGGACTGTAGTTCAAAGGCAGCACAAGTGTCTGAGATTTCCCCCAGGAGTTTCTCACACCAAATTCAGTTCACAAGGATTAATATCTCTAAACTCCACTTCCCTGCTGAGGAAGTGATGCCTAAAACACTACCAAGCTTTGCTGGAACAGTCACAGGGCAGAGCTAGGGGTAGCAGAGACCCCTTTGTTTTTGTTCACAGTCAGGCCGGAAGCATTTTTAGAGGGCGTAGTTTAGTTGTGTGTGTGTGTATGTGTGTGTGTGTGTGTATGTATGGTGTGTATGTAACTTAAAAACAAAGTTTTTAAGGTTTTACATGGGTATTCTAATAACGTATACAATGCTTTATGAAAGAGACTGGGATATGTGGGGAAGGTCCATGGCACTGAATCCAGATAAGAGATTTAACTCCTTAAAGATTGAAACTCAGTGCCTTTACATAGAAAGCGGGAGTGAATTCAGAAGCATTTTCTGGTGGCTTCTTTTTTCCTTTTTAAAGGATGGTTTATTCCTGCCTTAGAAATTTTATAAAGTTGCAGAGGTTTGAATCTGTATTTTATTTATAGTTGATATCTACAGTTTTATTCTGAAATGCTTTGGCTCAGAGCTTGGAAAGGGGAGGATTTGCAATTAAAAAATATACAGAAGTGAAAGCTATAAAGAAAACTCATGACAAAGGCACAAGCATTTGCATTTCATGTGTGTAAATGCCTCATAAAGTAATGAAACCCTTTATGGTATTTCCCCATATGAAACAGAAGTTGAAAGTTTCTAATCTGTCTCTAACTCTGCATTCTACAAAAATTTCATAAGGAACTTTTGGGTTTCTCTAAAAAGAGATGGAAGTATCTCTTTGGAGCAGTTGTAATAGGAGGGAAAAATTAGTTAATTCTCTCTGTAGTGGTTGAAAATTGGAGGTTGCTGTAAGGACAAACGCATGCGAGTGCCATGCCAGGGCTGCTTGCAGAGAAACTCATATGCTTGGGTTCAGTGTTTGGCCTCAGGCCAAAGGCTGCAACTAACAGGAAAGTGTCAGCATCTCAATATAATTGCATGTCCCGGAGCCTATTATTGCACTAATAAAAATGCTTTTCAATAAATCTGAAAAAGGAAGAGGAAAAAAAAACACCAGGAAGAAAGAAATTGCCTGAAATGTTTTATTATATTTAATAAAATTCTCATTAATGGAAAGAGTAGCTTTCTGCTAAATAAATGTGCTTTAATTTTATTTTCTGATTAATTTGATTTGAAGGAAAATGTTAGTAATACTTTTTTTTTCAGTGTACTTTCTTAAAATTAGAGTAAAAGGCAAGTAGATATCATTGTGGGTGAATGTTTTTTGAAGGAGAAAAGGAGGCAGGAGGACCAGGGAAAAAGAAGCCTAAGGTTTGGTTGGTAATTATGTCACTGATGGATTAGTGACTGGGAAAATGATTTAACTTTTCCATCCCCATATGTAAAATGTTAGTTTCATGCCTACAAAAATCTTTGACATACTAAGAATGTCAAAGGTATTTGCCATGTATACTATTATTTAAAATGGATGCAGTAGAGAGTATATTTACTCACTGACAGCTATCTTGATCACACCCAGTAGCACATCTGAGATATTTTTCTCTTATGTGTTTTTCAGATCAATAATGAATATTTGAGACACCCTTATTTAAAAAAAAGCCACCTGAGTTTTCTCATAGGAATAAGCCCTAATAATTTCAGTGTATAAATGCAATCTATAAAGATTTTTTCTCTTATGCTTTCTATAAAACAAAGAAACACAAAAAAGAGAAATAATGATAACTAAATTTGTTGTTCATTTACAATAGACAATGTTCACAGTCATAAAAAGAAGGACAGGAGTGGAAATCTTTTTATAGTAAGCTTCTACCACGAACCAGATGGTTATTTACATTACCTTTTTTCTTAATGTTTAGGAAAATTTCTGACACACAGTAGGTACTCAACAAATACTAATATTTATTGGATGAATGAATGCTTCTTGTTTCTTTTCTTATTCTCAAAATAACCTTATAAAGCAAACCTTATCTACATTTTACAGAAGAGAGTGATGTGGAAAAGCCTAAATATTTGATTAAGACCAGACAATTAACAAATGGAAGAGCCAGAATTTGGGCACTAATTTGTCTGTCTGTCTGGAAAAAAAAAAAAACAAAAAACAAATCTGACATCATGAGATCACCTGCTCACTTTGGACTCAAAGGATCTGGTTAGTGCCTTCTGTGCAAAAGCTATTCCTGAACGAACGCATGAGATGAAGGGAGGTGTTGAATGCCTCTCCTTGGAGGAGAAGCTAGTTGGCTGGCCTGGCTTGTGTTGGTCTTTTGGGACAGTGCCGAGCCACAAGAGCATTTCTTACACACAGTCGTGGATATGAGGAGCTGATGTATGAGAAAATGTCCATCATGGAAGCAAGGAAGTCTCAGGTAGGTGCTGTGAGTTGGGAAGCCAGGGAGGATAAAAGGAGAGAACAGCAGGTGAGAGTAACGTGGTTTGAGAGATGCTGGAGGGAGGCAACTGCTGCCCATGGCTGAGTTTTCCTGTGCTGACTACTACTAGCTTTGGTAATTGGTTGGGGGAAATAACGTTTTGGCCACAGTCAGTGGAATGCTGTCTAAGCCCAGTCCATCCTTCCTTGCCCTGCTTTGTACTGCCGCAGCTGGAACCAGTAAACATTTCTTCTTAGCTACTTGGCACAAAGTTAAGCTTTGTTGGTAAGAGGAGTGGAAGGACACTGTAGGAGAAAGGAGTTTGCCTCAGTCCTTTCAGCGTGTTTTTTCCTTCTTGTTCCTGCGGTGTATGGGAGCCAGCACCCAGGGATGCTCACTATTCTGCTTGTTTTGCCAGCACTTCAGTGGGGCAGTGTACCCCAAAGGGTGGCTTCTGGGTCAATGTTGCCCATAGCACTGCTGATCTGATGAGACTCCCAGAGAGTCTCATCAGTGTACTCCAGCAGCTTCTCAGTGAGTTTCAGCAACACCTTAGCAAGTGGTTTCCCAGCGAGTCTTGTTAGAACCTCAATGGGCAGCTTCCCAGAGAATCTTATTGTTGCCTCAGAGAGCAGCTTCCTAGTGAGTTTTTTGGGCACCCCAACAGGCTGCTTCCAGCTAGCTCCTCAGCCATCTGGTGAGGTCTGACTCTAAGCCTTGGGGAGAGCTCTCTTTCAAGATGATTCCCTCTTTGGATACCTTGTCTTAGCCTGGATGTTGTAGCTGATTCATTATCTGCTTTTGCCATGTTCTTTAAACTTTTCTTACCCCTTTGTAGTTAATCCTCTGCTGCAAGTTAATAATTCTTTATATTAAATTTTCTCGTTTAAATTACTGGTGTGGTTTCTGTTTCCCTACTGGACCCTAATCAATACACCAGATTGCCCTCAAAAACAGAGCCTAAGGCAAAGACCTATTGAGAATTGTTTATTTGGGAATGTAATTTTAGAGAGCAGAAGATGAGGACAAGGGAGTGAAACAGGAAGAAGGAAAAGCCAAGGTAAGAGTGAGTTATCAAGTCACACCAAAGAGGAACAGGTTTGTCAATCCCATGGGGCCTTCTGAGAAACTATATAAGATATCTCAGAACCAACTGATAGGGGGAAGAAGAGAGGAAGCCTTGGCTTCCTTCCCTCATTGTCTAAGGGGTTCAGAGTGAGGGCCTGTCAGATTGCATTCATGTGAAAGTGGGTGAAGCCTGCGTAGAACTGTTGCTACCACAGTAGTTAGCATAAGAAGTGAAGCTGATAGAATGTGAACTGGAGCATAAGTGTTCGGTGCAATTACCAAAATAAGAAATGGATCTTTAAAAATCTTTTTTCAACTATCTCATCATAAAAATTTGGCTACAATATCAGGGTCAGAAAATTAATTTGGTAACTAAAAACTTGTGTGAACTGCAATTTGGTTTCTTCATTTAAGATGCCTAGATAAGGCAGGAATGACAGTAATGGGAGATGTCTTGTATAAAACAAGCAAGGAACTAGGAAGTATGCAGTAATGTATATCATCTGCTTATGATACATTACAGCATGCTATTATTGAAATTTACTAAAGGGAAACATTATATCTTACTAGGGCAAGAGGCCCAATAGTTCAAGAAATGGCATTTTCTCTGCCAAAGCAAAGAGGTCGTAGATAACTATGGCAAGGAAGAGGGAACATTGTCAGAAATTCAGGAAATATCAAGAGGTAAGTCAAGTTGCTAACAATTTAGGATGCAAGTTAAAGTAAGCATCTCAGGATTTTGTTATTCTGTAGGTCTGGGACTGTGGATATGATTCAAGAGCAAAAACTACAGGTGAATTCTGACACTGATAGGGAAGTTGTGGGGGAATAATAATACCCTATATTCTGTTGCCTTTTCCTATAAACACCTCCCCATTTCCTCACATCCACTGTTCACTTTCCATCTCGACTCAGTAGGAGAGGGGTGAAGTTAGTATCTCCCTTGTACTTCCTCCGTGCCCCTTCCCGACCTCATGCCTGTAAGTTTCTCCGATCCTCATTATTTGAAGCCTGTGGTATTTGTTTGTAAGACAGGCTTTAACTTATGATTTCCATTTTCTAACCTATGAGCAAAATTTACAAGGTTTGTAGTTATTTTAAAAAATTTATACTTTTTGATTTACAAATATCCAAAAGTATTTTTATTTTAGAAAAATATTTTTTAAAGATTTATCATTTTTGAATTCCAGGAAGCTAGAGGTTTGTGTGAATCATGGAGAAAGAATATACACATTTCTGCAGAATGGTGAAATTTCCAAATAATGTAATAGTTGGGGTGGAGGGAAATTAGAAACTAATTTTGGAGACAGTAACAAGAATCAACCTTGATTGAGAGGTCAGGCTTTGTGAAAATGCCTTTTCATTTTATCTGCATAGGAATGCTACCAGAAAGGTGCCAAAGAAACTAAGTGCAAAGGGGGCACAGGTAACATGCTCTAAGTCAAATAGATCACCCTGTCCTGGACTCCTATGTCCACAATCTTTTCTTGCTTCTGTGAAATCCTGTTGCACATTTTATATGTAGTATGTTTTAGGCCCTGTTGATATCCAGACTATACTGTCAAAATGTTTGTAAGCTCAGCCTCTTCTGTTAAACACAAGGAACCTTTTTTAATATCACTAGCGCCTAGTGATGCTAAAAGGATGACGAGTTGTGTGTGGAATGGGGAGAAGAGGATAGATTTGGTGTATTGATGCCAATTCTGTCACCAGCTGGAAACTTCAGGAAAGTCACTTAAGCTTTCTAAGTCTCAGCATCCTTAATTTGTAAATGACCATAATACAACCTATCTGACAGGGTTGTGAGATGCTGTAACTCAGCAGTCTCCAAAGTGTGTTCTTTGGCATACCAATCTCAAAAGATGCTCCTCAGCAAGAAAACTCCTTGGTTAAATTATTGTGTGAAATGTAATATGCTACATAAGCCCTTTAATGAGTCATGGTTAAAGTCAGCACATTCAGGAATCTGGAATGTCAGGCAAGGAAGAAGGCTGTTTACCTTTTAACTCAGTGTTTCTCATACATATCTGATTGACCATTCTATTACCAAACAAATATTAACATAGGTAGAAGAAGCACTGAGAAACGTGGCTGAATGACAGTAACACTTTGTGCCTGTGTTATGGTATACAGATTTTAGGATTTCATCATTGCGTTGAAAAGATTGTATGGCCGCTAGGAACAGATGGAAATTTATTCAAAAATGTTAAGTAAAAAAGCAGCCAGGTGTGGTGGCTCATGCCTGTAATCCTGGTACTTTGGGAAGCTGAGGCAGGAGGATCTCTTGAGCCCAGGAGTTCAAGACCAGGCTGGGCAACATGGGAAGACCATGTTTCTACAAAAAATAAAAAAGTTAGCTGGGTATGGTGGCATGTCTCTATAGTCCCAGCTACTTGGAAGGCTGGGGTGGGAGAAGATCACCTGAGCCTGGGAGGTCAAGGCTGCAACAGCAAAGTGCAGAAAACTTTCATTTGCATTAAAAAGAAAAGATATATTTTCCTGTATTGTATAAAAGATTTTGAGCAGGATACAATAAACTATTAGTAATGGCTTTCTCTATGACACTGTCTGGAATGGAAGGGACTCATATACAGATATTTTTAATCTTTTGTACTATTTCATTTTGTTACTCTAAACATATTACTTGGCTAAAAACACACCTTAATTTTTGATGATTTGTGATAGATTAAAACTTTAAGAAAGCTTTACTAGTGGTAATAATTTGTTAATTATTTCTGGGAAAAGGAATTTTATGATCAGCAGGCCCGTTTTTACACTTGTTATGTGAGTTTGCCAGTTTGGTAATGTGTATAATAGTTTTGTACCTTGTTATGTGCAAGCTTCAATAAAGATGTCGATCTTTTAATTTAGAAGCCCGTTTCCAGATCTCCTACACTACAGAAACCAGTGCTAGAGACTTAGTAATACTGACCTGTAGAATTAAGTTTCCAGTTGATTATTTGATCCAAAATCAACTTAATATATAATGCTATCTTCGAGTCTCTTAAAATAATTTGCAAAAATGTTAGTAGTTGTACAAGATTTGCTATTTCCTGGCTTAAGAAGTTGAAATTACATTCAGGCTTAGAGGCTCACCAGGAAGATCACTCTGTGTAACTTCATACAGCTTCAAATCCAAAAGATTCAAAGTTTTACAAAATACATCCTATATATCAATTTCTTACAAGACGGAAGAGGTGGATTTGGATGTGCAGTGATCGATAATATAAACAGGAAAGAAAGAAAAAGCTTCGGTTCCTATTCACAACATAAGGAATGTAATTTGCAGTGTATTTCCAGTACATGAGATACTTAAAGCACATTTGGCAACACTTAGCAGTAAGTGGCAAATCATTGTTATGTCTTTCAGTACCCTACACACCCTCATCCTTCCGGTGTTGGGGGCATTAGAACAGTTCTGTGGCTATATCTGTTCTGTAGGTCTTGCCAGTGTTTTGATTTGAATTTTGCCTTAAATCAACTGATCTGTTTTTAAAAACTTGTGCCTTGGGCATAAATGGAAGCTGCTAGTTTCATCTCTAGTAGGGGAAAAAAAGACACAAAAATGGCCTCTTGTTTTACAAGTATCTATCCATCCTTCCTTGGCCCAGCTCTTTGGTCTGATCTCCACTACTGATTTCCCAGTGGGCTCCACCCTCTGATCTCTAGCTAGAAAATTCACCATTTCTTAGTGGAGTGGAATTTCCTGTTTGATATCCATCTAAAAATAAAGTCAGAAGGAAAGAAAGGAGAGGAAGTTAAGAAAGGTCAAAAAGAATACTCTTGGGGATATTTCTTGTTCTCAGAAGTGGCAGATTAGCATTTAAACCAACAACGGAGAAATCAGAACAGCAATTTCTTCAGGTACCTTTCTGTCTTCTTTCTTGTTCTTTTCCCAGTGCCTACAATTTGAGAACTTGTAGGCAACAAACAATGTTTTTTACCAACTTCAAACCATCACCACCCAAGAACAATGTGCTAAAAGCACCAAGTGGAAATATCAGTGATCAGTAAAAGAAAGTTTGTAGTTGGAAACAATTTGTTTTTTATTCCCTACATACGTGAACATTTGCTGAACAATTATACATCTCCATATTACAATAATGATTGTATTATTGTACAGTTATTGATATTAAACAATTTAAATAATTGAAAAGCAGAGATATGATACAGATAACCTTTATTAATTTGTTTTGCCATGTGTCAGGCACTGTTGGAAGCATTTTACACTTAACCATGATGTCAGCCCAATGAGATAGGTACTCTTAATATTACTTCCAGTTTAGAAGAGGAAAATGAGACAAAGGGAGGTCAAATAACTTGTCCACAGTCTCTCAGTTAGTGAGTGGTAGGCTAGGACTGGGTCCCATGCAATCTAGTTCTAGAACTAGTGCTGTTAACCATTATACAGCACAACATACCCTCTTCATGGGTTTAAAGAATTACAGGCATAACGAAGTATTATTTTAAATAATATTTGCATATTTCTCATTAATTTTATATATTGTACCACATAATCTTAGAATAAAAAGAATTTAGCAGGAGGTTGCTGATAAAGGCTAATATTAATTGAGTGCCTGCTAAGTGCCAGGCTATTAATGTGTATGAAGAGGTGAGAATGGTTACTTTCCACATCCATTTGGATGCTTTGGTTGGCTTGAGGATGAGGGCACTTTCTCCATAAAGGGCTAGATGGTAAATATTTTAGGCTTTGTGGGCTGCATATGTTTTGCTCCTCCTCCTCCTCCCCCTCCTCCTCCTCCCCCCCTCCTCCTCCCCCCTCCTCTTCCCCACCTCTTCCTCCTCCTCCTCCTTCTCCTTCATCTTTTGCTCTTCCTATACCTTCTTTCATTTTCTTAAATTGTAGTAAAATACACATAAAATTCACCATCTTAACTATTTTTAAATATACAGTTCAGTGGTACAAAATACGTTCAAAATGTTATATAACCATCACCACTATCCATCTTCATAAGTCTTTTCATCTTGTAAAATTGAAACTCCATACCCATTAAACAATACTTCCCTTTTCCCTCATCTCCAAGACCCTGGAAACTACCATTCTATTTTCTGTCTCTATAACTCATTATTCTAAGGACCTCATATAAGTGGAATCATAAAGTATATTTCTTTTTGTGACTGGCTTATTTCACTTATCGTAATGTCCTCGAGGTTCATCTAGGCTGTAGCATAAGTCAGAATTTCATTGCAGGGCTGAATAATATTCCATTTTACTTATAGATCACAGTTTGCTTACTCATTCATCTGTCCATGAACAGTTGGGCTGCTTCCACATGTTAGCTATAGTGAATAACACTGCTACTAACATAGGTGTACAAATATCTCTTTAAGACCTTGTTTTCAGTTCTTTTCAGTATATACCCAGAAGACGAATTTCTGGATCACATAGTAATTCTATTTTTAATTTTTTGAGGAACTGCCACACTGTTTCCCATAGCATCTGTAACATTTTATGTTCCTTTCAATGGTGCATGAGGATTACGCTTTTTCTAAGACCTTGCCAATTATTGTTTTTTTTTTCTTTTTGATAATAGACTTCCTAATGAGTATGAATTGGTAATTCATTGTAGTTTTCATTTGCATTTCTCTAATGATGAGTGATGTTGAGTATCTTTTCATGTGCTTATTGACCATTTCATGTCTTTTTTTTTTTTTTTTTTGAGAAATGCCTCTTCAAGTCCTTTGTCCATTTTTGAATCAGGGTTTTTTGTTGTTGTTGAGTTTAAGGATGTCTCTATATACTCTGGATATTAGCCCCTTATCATATATATGATTTGCAACTATTTTCTCCCATTTTGTGGTTTTCTTTTTTACTCTGTTGATATTGTCTTTTGATGCACAAAAATTTTAAATTTCAGCGAAGTTAAGTTTGTCCATTGTTGTTTTTGTTGTCTGTGACTTTGGTGTCATATCCAAGAAATTGCTGTCAAATCCAGTGTTATAAAGCTTTTGCTCAGTTTTCTTCTAAGAATTTTCTAGCTTTAGGCCTTACATTTAGGTATTTGATCTATTTTAAGTTAATCTGGCTAACTAACCACAAGTAAATACAGTGTTAGGAGAGATCCAACTTCATTTTTTGCATGTGGATATCCAGTTTTATAAGCACTATTTGTGAAAAAACTGTCTTCCCTCTATTGAATGATCTTGTCACCTTTATATATATAGGGTCTCATATATATAGCATTTGACTCATATATAATAAGAGTTTATTTCTGGGCTCTCTATTTTATTCTATTCTATTCATTTATATGTTTGTTTTTATGCCAGTACCACACTGTTTAGATTACTGTAGTTTTGTAGTAAGTTTTGAAACCAGGACATGAGCATGAGTCCTCAAGCTTTGTTCTTCTTTTAGAAGATTGTTTTGGCTATTCAAGGCCCTCTGAGATTCCACATGAATTTTAGAATAGAGTTTTCTAATTCTGCAAAAATATCAGTGAAATTTTGATAGGGATTACATTGAATCTGTAGATTGCTTGGGTAGTATTGATAGCTTAACAATATTGTCCTCTGCCCCATGAACATGGCATGTATTTCCATTTATTTATGTCTTCTCTAATTTTTTAAGCAATATTTTGTAGTTTTTATTGTAAAAGTCTTTCACTTCATTGGTTAAATTAATTCCCAAGTATTTTACTCTTTTTGAAGCTATTGTAAATGGAATTTAAAAAATAATTTTCTTTTCAGATTATTTCTTGTTAGTATATAGAAATGCAACTGATTTTCATGTATTGACCTCGTATTCTTCTCTTCTGTATTCATTTATTCTGACAGCATTTTTGGGGGGTGTGGAATTTTTATGGTTTTGTAAATATAAGATCACATGATGTGTCTTCAAAAAGTTCATAGAAAATGCACATGATGGAAAAACTACGCATGGTTTTCAAAATACTTTTCCACCAAAATAAACTACCTTGTTATAATGTGCCTGAACAGGCTCTAGTCTGAGGTGCTAAGGGGATAAGATAAATTTGTAAAAAGCTCCTATCAGAGCAACATGAATGCTGCTGAAATTGAAGCAAGAATAAATGTCAAATTTATGGTGAAACTTGGTTGGAAGAATGGTGAAATCACTGATGCTTTAGAAAAGTTTACAGGAACGGTGTCCCAAGGAAATTAGCAATTTACAAATGAACAACTAGTTTGAAGAAGAGACAAAATGATGTTCAAGAAGAAGCCTTCAGCGGCAGACCATCCACACCAATTTATGAGAAAAACAATTCATCTTGCCTTTGCCCTAATTGAAGAGGATACAGCAATAGCCAACTCCATGGAAATCTCAGTTGGTTCAGCTTACACAATTCTGACCCCCAAAATTATAGTTGAGCAACTTTCCACTTAATGGGTACCAAAACTGTTGCACTCAGATCAGCTGCAGACAAAAGCAGAGCTTTCAATGGAAATTTAAAATGTGTGGGATCAAGGTCTTGAAGGATTTCTTCAAATAATTATAACAGGAGGTGAAACATGACTTTCCCAGTATGATCCTGAAGACATAGCACAATCAAAACAATGACTGTCAAGAAATGGAAGTGATCCAGTTAAGGCAAAAGCAGGTCAGTCAAGAGCGAGGGCCATGACAATGTTTTTTGGGACTGTTTAAGGAATTTTGCTTGTTGACTTTCTGGAGGGTCAAAGAACAATAACATCTGCTTATTTTGAGAGTTTTTTGGGATAAGGTTAGCCAAAGATTAAGCAGAGAAACACCCAGGAAATCTTTATCAGAGAGTCCTTCATCATCACAACAATGCTTCTACTCATTCTTCTTATCAAACAAGGACAATTTTGTGAGAGTTTTGATAGGAAATCATGAGGCATCCACCTGACAGTCTTGATTTGGCCCCTTCTGACTTTTTTTTATGTCTTATTATTAATAAATCTTTAAAAGGCCTTTACTTTTCTCTAGTTAATAGTTTAAAAATGAAGGCATTTACATGGTTAAATTCCTTGGGCCCTCAGTGATATAAGGATGGACTAAATGGCTAGTATCATCATTTACAAAAGTGACTTTTATTTGGTGGAGTTTATGTTGAGAAATACAGTTTATATTCCTTATTTTTATCTTTTAATTTCATTTTTTCCCATGTGCTCTAAAAAGTCCTGTAGTACCATCTGTGGGCAGAGATAATCTCACTTCTTAATTTTTCCATTTGTATGTCTTTTATTTTATTTTCTTACCTAATTGCTCTGGCTGGAACTTTCAGTACTATGTTGGATAGAAGTGGTGAAGTTGAACATCTTTGCCTTGTTGCAGATCTTAGAGGAAAATCTTTCATTTTTTCACCATTGAGTATGATGTTTTTTGTGGAGTTTTCATACATAGCTTTCATTAGGTTTCATACATAGTTTTTATTATGTTTATTAATTTTCTTCTATTCCTAGTTTATTATTTTTATCATGAAATGCTGTTGAATTTTGTCAAATTCTTTTTCTGTATCAATTGAAATGATCATTTTTTCTTCATTTTGTTAATGTGATGTAGTATATTGATTGATTTTCGTATGTTGAACCATCCTTGCATCCCAGGAATAAATCCCACTTGGCATGACATATAATCCTTTTAACATGCTGCTGAATTCAGTTTGATCATATTTTGTTGAGAAGTTTTGCATCAGTGTTCATAAGGGATATTAGTCTACAGTGTTGTAGTCTCTTGGTCTGATGTTGGTATCAAAGTAATGCTGGCCTCATGAAATTAGTTAGGAAGTGTTCCTTCCTCTTCAGTTTTGTGGAATCCCTCAATTCTTCTTCCTTCCCACTTTCTTTTTGTGTCCTGATTGCAAATGACAGGGAACCTGGACCACTTTGTGATCCACACAGCTTCAGGTTTTCTCCAGCAGGCTTGAACACAACCAGAAGCCTAGAGTATTCCTAGGCACTAATAGAAGTATCTAGGATGTTGCCAAAAACACTAAAAGAAGCTAGTCTTGACCCTGAGCCAAATTCCTTAAACCCTCATATAAACTCCATATCCTGATCTCCATGCTTTGGACATATACTCAAGTAGAACACCCCTTTCCTCTCACTGTCTGCAGTGAAGATTGCTGCAGCTCTCTGTACATAAGTTCCCCTAATAAATGCTTCGAATTTATCAGCCTGGCATTTAATGCTTCTTTCTTTAGAATTCCAACTGGCCAAGTTTTGGGGTGATCTGAGGCATGCCCTTGTGAGAACTTCCCCATCCTTGATTTTGGGGGAAATTCCAGTTGTTGATTGAGGGGGAAAATTTTTTGGACAAGTTTGAGAAGAGCTGGTATTAGTTTTTTAAAAAATGTTTGGTAGAATTCACTACTGTAAACATCAGGTCCAGGGCTTTTCTTTGTCAGGAGATTTTTGATTACTAATTCAATTTCCTTAGTAGTTATAGGTCTATTTATATGTTTTATTTCTTCATAATTTAGTCTTAGTAGGTTTTGTGTTTCCAGGAATTGGTCCATTTCATCTAGGTTATCCAATTTCCTGATGTACAGTTGTTTATAGTACTTTCTTATAAATCCTTTTTACTTTTGTAGAGTTGGTATTAACATTTACACTTTCATTTCTGGTTTTAGTAATTTGATCCTTCTCTCTTTTTCTTAGTCTATCTTTTTATATCTTTTCAAATAATCAACTTTTGGTTTCATTGGTTTTCTCTATTTTTTTTCTATTATCTATTTTAATTATCTCCGATCTAATCTTTGTTATTTTCTTCCTTTTGCTAGGTTTGAGCTTAGTTTGTTCGTCTTTTTCTAGTTTCTTTTTTTTTTTTAATTTTTTTTATTATACTTTAAGTTTTAGGGTACATGTGCACATTGTGCAGGTTAGTTACATATGTACACATGTGCCATGCTGGTGTGCTGCACCCACTAACTCGTCATCTAGCATTAGGTATATCTCCCAATGCTATCCCTCCCCCCCCCCCACCCCACAACAGTCCCCAGAGTGTGATGTTCCCCTTCCTGTGTCCATGTGATCTCATTGTTCAATTCCCACCTATGAGTGAGAATATGCGGTGTTTGGTTTTTTGTTCTTGCGATAGTTTACTGAGAATGATGATTTCCAATTTCATCCATGTCCCTACAAAGGACATGAACTCATCATTTTTTATGGCTGCATAGTATTCCATGGTGTATATGTGCCACATTTTCTTAATCCAGTCTATCATTGTTGGACATTTGGGTTGGTTCCAAGTCTTTGCTATTGTGAATAATGCCGCAATAAACATACGTGTGCATGTGTCTTTATAGCAGCATGATTTATAGTCCTTTGGGTATATACCCAGTAATGGGATGGCTGGGTCAAATGGTATTTCTAGTTCTAGATCCTTGAGGAATCGCCACACTGACTTCCACAATGGTTGAACTAGTTTACAGTACTAGTTTACAGTCCCACCAACAGTGTAAAAGTGTTCCTATTTCTCCACATCCTCTCCAGCACCTGTTGTTTCCTGACTTTTTAATGATTGCCATTCTAACTGGTGTGAGATGGTATCTCACTGTGGTTTTGATTTGCATTTCTCTGATGGCCAGTGATGGTGAGCATTTTTTCATGTGTTTTTTGGCTGCATAAATGTCTTCTTTTGAGAAGTGTCTGTTCATGTCCTTCGCCCACTTTTTGATGGGGTTGTTTGTTTTTTTCTTGTAAATTTGTTTGAGTTCATTGTAGATTCTGGATATTAGCCCTTTGTCAGATGAGTAGGTTGCAAAAATTTTCTCCCATTTTGTAGGTTGCCTGTTCACTCTGATGGTAGTTTCTTTTGCTGTGCAGAAGCTCTTTAGTTTAATTAGGTCCCATTTGTCAATTTTGTCTTTTGTTGCCATTGCTTTTGGTGTTTTAGACATGAAGCCCTTGCCCATGCCTATGTCCTGAATGGTAATGCCTAGGTTTTCTTCTAGGGTTTCTATGGTTTTAGGTCTAACGTTTACGTCTTTAATCCATCTTGAATTGATTTTTGTATAAGGTGTAAGGAAGGGATCCAGTTTCAGCTTTCTACATATGGCTAGCCAGTTTTCCCAGCACCATTTATTAAATAGGGAATCCTTTCCCCACTGCTTGTTTTTCTCAGGTTTGTCAAAGATCAGATAGTTGTAGATATGCGGCATTATTTCTGAGGGCTCTGATCTGTTCCATTGATCTAAATCTCTGTTTTGGTACCAGTACCATGCTGTTTTGGTTACTGTAGCCTTGTAGTATAGTTTGAAGTCAGGTAGTGTGACGCCTCCAGCTTTGTTCTTTTGGCTTAGGATTGACTTGGCGATGCAGGCTCTTTTTTGGTTCCACATGAACTTTAAAGTAGTTTTTTCCAATTCTGTTAAGAAAGTCATTGGTAGCTTGATGGGGATGGCATTGAATCTCTAAATTACCTTGGGCAGTATGGCCATTTTCACCATATTGATTCTTCCTACCCATGAGCATGGAATGTTCTTCCATTTGTTTGTATCCTCTTTTATTTCCTTGAGCAGCAGTTTGTAGTTCTCCTTGAAGAGGTCCTTCAAATCCCTTGTAAGTTGGATTCCTAGGTATTTTATTCTCTTTGAAGCAATTGTGGATGGGAGTTCACTCATGATTTGTCTCTCTGTTTGTCTGTTGTTGGTGTATAAGAATGCTTGTGATTTTTGTACATTGATTTTGTATCCTGAGACTTTGCTGAAGTTGCTTATCAGCTTAAGGAGATTTTGGGCTGAGACAATGGGGTTTTCTAGATATACAATCATGTCGTCTGCAAACAGGGATAATTTGACTTCCTCTTTTCCTAATTGAATACCCTTTACTTCCTTCTCCTGCCTAATTGCCCTGGCCAGAACTTCCAACACTACGTTGAATAGGAGTGGTGAGAGAGGGCATCCCTGTCTTGTGCCAGTTTTCAAAGGGAATGCTTCCAGTTTTTGCCCATTCAGTATGATATTGGCTGTGGGTTTGTCATAGATAGCTCTTATTATTTTGAAATATGTCCTGTCAATACCTAATTTATTGAGCGTTTTTAGCATGAAGGGTTGTTGAATTTTGTCAAAGGCCTTTTCTGCATCTATTGAGATAATCATGTGGTTTTTGTCTTTGGCTCTGTTTATATGCTGGATTACATTTATTGATTTGCATATATTGAACCAGCCTTGCATCCCAGGGATGA
Organism: Pan troglodytes; assembly: GCF_028858775.2. Lineage (NCBI taxonomy): Eukaryota > Metazoa > Chordata > Mammalia > Primates > Hominidae > Pan > Pan troglodytes. The sequence continues at coordinate 25,936,607 of NC_072402.2, forward strand.
AGCCCACTTGATCATGGTGGATAAGCTTTTTGATGTGCTGCTGGATTCGGTTTGCCAGTATTTTATTGAGGATTTTTGCATCAATGTTCATCAAGGATATTGGTCTAAAATTCTCTTTTTTGGTTGTGTCTCTGCCCGGCTTTGGTATCAGAATGATGCTGGCCTCATAAAATGAGTTAGGGAGGATTCCCTCTTTTTCTATTGATTGGAATAGTTTCAGAAGGAATGGTACCAGTTCCTCCTTGTACCTCTGGTAGAATTCGACTGTGAATCCATCTGGTCCTGGACTCTTTTTTGTTGGTAAGCTATTGATTATTGCCACAATTTCAGATCCTGTTATTGGTCTATTCAGAGATTCAACTTCTTCCTGGTTTAGTCTTGGGACAGTGTATGTGTCGAGGAATTTATCCATTTCTTCTAGATTTTCTAGTTTATTTGCATAGAGGTGTTTGTAGTATTCTCTGATGGTAGTTTGTATTTCTGTGGGATCGGTGGTGATATCCCCTTTATCATTTTTTATTGCATCTATTTGATTCTTCTCTCTTTTTTTCTTTATTAGTCTTGCTAGTGGTCTATCAATTTTGTTGATCCTTTCAAAAAACCAGCTCCTGGATTCATTAACTTTTTGAAGGGTTTTTTGTGTCTCTATTTCCTTCAGTTCTGCTCTGATTTTAGTTATTTCTTGCCTTCTGCTAGCTTTTGAATGTGTTTGCTCTTGCTTTTCTAGTTCTTTTAATTGTGATGTTAGGGTGTCAATTTTGGATCTTTCCTGCTTTCTCTTGTGGGCATTTAGTGCTATAAATTTCCCTCTACACACTGCTTTGAATGCGTCCCAGAGATTCTGGTATGTTGTGTGTTTGTTCTCATTGGTTTCAAAGAACATCTTTATTTCTGCCTTCATTTCGTTATGTACCCAGTAGTCACTCAGGAGCAGGTTGTTCAGTTTCCATGTAGTTGAGCGGTTTTGAGTGAGATTCTTAATCCTGAGTTCTAGTTTGATTGCACTGTGGTCTGAGAGATAGTTTGTTATAATTTCTGTTCTTTTACATTTGCTGAGGAGAGCTTTACTTCCAAGTAAGTGGTCAATTTTGGAATCGGTGTGGTGTGGTGCTGAAAAAAATGTATATTCTGTTGATTTGGGGTGGAGAGTTCTGTAGATGTCTATTAGGTCCGCTTGGTGCAGAGCTGAGTTCAATTCCTGGGTATCCTTGTTGACTTTCTGTCTCATTGATCTGTCTAATGTTGACAGTGGGGTGTTAAAGTCTCCCATTATTAATGTGTGGGAGTCTAAGTATCTTTGTAGGTCACTCAGGACTTGCTTTATGAATCTTGGTGCTCCTGTATTGGGTGCATATATATTTAGGATAGTTAGCTCTTCTTGTTGAATTGATCCCTTTACCATTATGTAATGGCCTTCTTTGTCTCTTTTGATCTTTGTTGGTTTAAAGTCTGTTTATCAGAGACTAGGATTGCAACCCCTGCCTTTTTTTGTTTTCCATTTGCTTGGTAGATCTTCCTCCATCCCTTTATTTTGAGCCTATATGTGTCTCTGCACGTGAGATGGGCTTCCTGAATACAGCACACTGATGGGTCTTGACTCTTTATCCAATTTGCCAGTCTGTGTCTTTTAATTGGAGCATTTAGTCCATTTACATTTAAAGTTAATAGTGTTATGTGTGAATTTGATCCTGTCATTATGATGTTAGCTGGTTATTTTGCTCGTTAGTTGATGCAGTTTCTTCCTAGTCTCGATGGTCTTTACATTTTGGCATGATTTTGCAGCGGCTGGTACCGGTTTTTCCTTTCCATGTTTAGCGCTTCCTTCAGGAGCTCTTTTAGGGCAGGCCTGGTGGTGACAAAATCTCTCAGCATTTGCTTGTCTGTAAAGTATTTTATTTCTCCTTCACTTATGAAGCTTAGTTTGGCTGGATATGAAATTCTGGGTTGAAAATTCTTTTCTTTAAGAATGTTGAATATTGGCCCCCACTCTCTTCTGGCTTGTAGGGTTTCTGCCGAGAGATCCGCTGTTAGTCTGATGGGCTTCCCTTTGAGGGTAACCCAAACTTTCTCTCTGGCTGCCCTTAACATTTTTTCCTTCATTTCAACTTTGGTGAATCTGACAATTATGTGTCTTGGAGTTGCTCTTCTCGAGGAGTATCTTTGTGGCGTTCTCTGTATTTCCTGAATCTGAATGTTGGCCTGCCTTGCTAGATTGGGGAAATTCTCGTGGATAATATCCTGCAGAGTGTTTTCCAACTTGGTTCCATTCTCCCCATCACTTTCAGGTACACCAATCAGACGTAGATTTGGTCTTTTCACATAGTCCCATATTTCTTGGAGGCTTTGCTCGTTTCTTTTTATTCTTTTTTCTCTAAACTTTCCTTCTCACTTCATTTCATTCATTTCATCTTCCATTGCTGATACCCTTTCTTCCAGTTGATCGCATCGGCTCCTGAGGCTTCTGCATTCTTCATGTAGTTCTCGAGCCTTGGTTTTCAGCTCCATCAGCTCCTTTAAGCACTTCTCTGTATTGGTTATTCTAGTTATACATTCTTCTAAATTTTTTTCAAAGTTTTCAACTTCTTTGCCCTTGGTTTGAATGTCCTCCCGTAGCTCAGAGTAATTTGATCGTCTGAAGCCTTCTTCTCTCAGCTGGTCAAAGTCATTCTCTGTCCAGCTTTGTTCCGTTGCTGGTGAGGAACTGCGTTCCTTTGGAGGAGGAGAGGTGCTCTGATTTTTAGAGTTTCCAGTTCTTCTGTTCTGTTTTTTCCCCATCTTTGTGGTTTTATCTACTTTTGGTCTTTGATGATGGTGATGTACAGATGGGTTTTTGGTGTGGATGTCCTTTCTGTTTGTTAGTTTTCCTTCTAACAGACAGGACCCTCAGCTGCAGGTCTGTTGGAGTACCCTGCAGTGTGAGGTGTCAGTGTGCCCCTGCTGGAGGGTGCCTCCCAGTTAGGCTGCTCGGGGGTCGGGGGTCAGGGGTCAGGGACCCACTTGAGGAGGCAGTCTGCCCATTCTCAGATCTCCAGCTGCGTACTGGGAGAACCACTGCTCTCTTCAAAGCTGTCAGACAGGGACATTTAAGTCTGCAGAGGTTACTGCTCTCTTTTTGTTTGTCTGTGCCCTGCCCCCAGAGGTGGAGCCTACAGAGGCAGGCAGGCCTCCTTCAGCTGTGGTGGGCTCCACCCAGTTCGGGCTTCCCGGCTGCTTTGTTTACCTAAGCAAGCCTGGGCAATGGCAGGCGCCCCTCCCCCAGCCTCGCTGCTGCCTTGCAGTTTTATCTCAGACCGCTGTGCTGGCAATCAGCGAGACTCCGTGGGGTAGAACCCTCCAAGCCAGGTGCAGGATATAATCTCGTTGTGCGCCGTTTTTTAAGCCTGTCGGAAAAGCGCAGTATTCAGGTGGGAGTGACCTGATTTTCCAGGTGCCGTCCATCACCCCTTTCTTTGATTAGGAAAGGGAACTCCCTGACCCCTTGCGCTTCCCGAGTGAGGCAATGCCTCACCCTGCTTTGGCTCCCGCACTGTGCGCGCACCCACTGACCTGCGCCCACTGTTTGGCACTCCCTAGTGAGATAAACCCGGTACCTCAGATGGAAATGCAGAAATCACCCGTCTTCTGCGTCGCTCAGGCTGGGAGCTGTAGATTGGAGCAGTTCCTATTCTGCCATCTTGGCTCCTTCCTATACTATCTTCTAGTTTCTTAAGTTGTAAAGGTAGGTTGTTTATTTGAAATCTTTGTTTTTTCAAATACGAGCATTTATAGGTATAAATTTTTCCCTCAGCACTACTTTTGCTGTAAATTTTGGTGTAAGGTTTTTGTTGTTGCCATCTCTAGGTATTTTCTAATTTCCCTTCTGATTTCTTCTTTGATCCATTCTTGTTTAATAATGATTAACAACAATATTATGAGTTGAGTGCATTGTTTAATATCCAAAAATTTATGAATTTTTCTGTTTTACTTTTTATTGATTTCTAAGATTATCCTGTTGTGGTTGGAGAAGATTCTTTGTATATTATCAACCTCTAAAATATATTGAATCTTGGGCCAGGCACAGTGGCTCATGCCTGTAATCCCAGCACTTTGGGAGGCCAAGGTGGGCAGATCACCTGAGGTTGGGAGTTTGAGACCAGCCTGGCCAACATGAGGAAACACCGTCTCTACTAAAAATACAAAAATTAGCCAGGCAGGGTGGCAGGTGCCTGTAATCCCAGCTACCTGGGAGGCTGAGGCAGGTGAATTACTTGAACCCAGGAGGCGGAGGTTGCAGTGAGCTGAGTTTGCACCATTGCACTCCAGCCTGGGTAACAGAGTGAGTGAGACTCCATCTGAAGAAAAAAGAATTTTATATATATATATATATGTATATATACATACACACACACACACACATATGTATATATAAACTTAATTTGTGGCTTAACATATGGTCTATCCCAGAAAATGTTCCAGGTGCACTTGAGAAAAATGTGTATATTGTGGTTGTTGAGTGGAGTGTTCTGCATCTGTCTATTACCTCTAGTTGGCTTATTTTATTGTTTAAGTTATTTCTTTTATTTACTTTTTTTCCTGGTTGTTCTATCCAGTCTTGAGAGTAAGTTATTAAAATATGTAGAACTTTATATCTCTCCTTTAAATTCTGTCAGTTTTTGCATCATATATTTTGAAAGCCTGTTATTAGGTGCATAAATGTTTATAATTGTTATATTTTCTTACTGTATTAAAACTTTTATTAATATATAATATTTTTGCTTTGTCTCATTTTGTCTATTTTGTCCGATATTAACATGGCCACATTTAGTCTCTTTTAGTTACTAGTTATATGAAGTATCTTTTCCCATCCTTTCACTTTCAGTCTCTTTTGTCTTAAGATCTAAAACGAGTGAGTCTTTTATAAACAGCATATAGTTTGATCATAAAAGTTTAGAAATTCTGTCAATCTGTCTTTTGTACAAAGAGTTTAATACATTTACATTTAACATTATTACTGGTTAGGAGGGACTTATTTCTGTCATTTTGCTATTTGTTTTCACCATGCCATATATGTTTGTATCATATATTTCTGTCATTTGTTATATGTTTTCTACATGCCTTTTGGTTTTGTCCCTCACTTCCTGCATTATTGTCTTCTTTTCTGTTTAATTTTTTTGTAGTAAAACATTTAAATTCTTATGTTTAAATTATTCTCTCATTTTCTTTTGTATATTCTGTATTTATTTCCTTCATGATTAACTTGGGGATTACATTTAATAGACTAAAGTTGTGATAGTCTAATTTGAATTTATATCAGTTTAACTTCATTCATATACAAAAACTCTGCTTCTTTACCACTCATGTTTCCCTCCCTTTTAGTTCTTGTCACCAAATTATATCTTTATACATTGTGTGCTCCAAAACATAGTTACTTATTTTAAATGCATTACTCTCTTAAAAAATGTAGAAAACAGAATGTGTAGTTGTTGCAAATAAAAGTTACAGTAATATTAGATGTTAGACTAATAATTCTTTTAAAAGTATGTCTTTTAAATATTGTTACTGTAGAGAACAAAAAGTGAAGTTACAAATCATTGTTGCAATAGTACTAGCTTTTATAATTTCTCATGTATTTATCTTTATTGAGATCTTTATTTCTTCATATGGCTTTGAGTTAATGTCTACTGGCCTTTCACTTCACCCTGTAGGACTCCCTTGAGCATCTCTTATAGCATAGGTCTAGTGGTAATGAACTCCCTTGGCTTTTTTTTATCTGGGAATGTTCTCATTATTCCCTCAATTTTGAAAGACAGTTTTGCCATATATGTAATTCTTGGCTGACAGTTTTTTCTTTTAGTACTTTGAAAGTGGTAGCCCACTGCCTCTGGCCTTCAAAGTTCCCCATAAGAAATCTGCTGGTTATCTTATTGGGCATCCCTTATATATGATCAATTGCTTCTCTCTTGCTACTTTCAAGATTATTTGTCTTTCAAAAGTTTGCTTATATGTGTCTTGATGTGGATCTTTTTGAGTTCACCATACTTGGAGTTTATTGAGCTTCTTGGATGTTTATATTCATATTTATGTCTTTCATCAAATTTGACAAGTTTTCAACTATTATTTCTTCAAATATTTTCTCAGCTGTTTTCTTTCTCTCTTCCCCTGGGACTCCCACAATACATATGTTAGTCTGCTTAATGCTGTACTATAGGTTCCTTAGGCTCCGTTCACTTTTCCTCAATCTTTTTTCTTTCTGTTTGTCTGACTTAGTAATTTCATTGTCCTAGCCTTATGTTTACTGATTCCTTTTTCTGTCTGTTCAAATCTGCCTTTGAATACCTCTAGGGAAATTTTCATTTCAATTATTATAATATTCAGCTCCAGAATTTCTTTTTGTTTTTTTTTTTAGGTTATTTAACTCTTCATTGATATTTCCATTTTGTTCACTCATCATTTTCTTGACTTTCTGCACATCTTCTTTTAGTTTTTTGACTATCTTTATTGTTTTAAAGTGTTTGTCTAGTAAATCTGCCATTAGCCCCTTTTCAGGGACAGTTTCTGTTGATTGATTGATTTATTCTTTGAATGGGCCATATTTTCCTGTTTCTTTATATGCCCATGATTTTTTGTAGAAAACTGGACATTTGAATCTAATAATGTGCTAACTCTTTAAATCAGATTCCCTTCCTTCTCTAGAGTTTGCCGTTTTTTTGTTAATTTTGTTAGTTTTATTTTTATTTTTATTTTTTGATTGTTGAAGGCAGTCTGTGTGCTAAGGATAAGCCTGAGGTGTGAACTTAAGGTCTTCTCAGGTCTTTTCTGAGTCTGTGCCTTTCCCTGGGCATGCATGGTCACCTTCTACTTCCCCCATATATGCAGTTGTTTTTGAATGTCCTGGTCCTTAATATCTGGCTCCCAAAAAAGGAAAAAGGGAAAAGTGAGAGGAGAGAAAGGGTGTTGGCCCTTTAAATCCCCTGGAAGTCCTTTCAGCTGGAGGATTGAAGGGCTTGTAGCAACTGGGGGAGATGCAATAATAATGGCCACCTACCCCTTTGTCTGCGCCTCTGTAATAGAAGCAGCAATCAGTAATCAGAGCACAGATTCCTGGTATTTGGAGGATGGGACACTTTTTGCTCACTCTGGCTCCTACAAGCTCTGTACTTGTTGATTCAGGAATAGGTACACAACTGCCTGCTGTGGGGCTGAGGGTGGAGGATTGGTACCTGCTACTGTGATAAGAGCTGAAACAGACCCAAATCAACAGCAATTTGTCTTCAAGCCTTATTCTGGAAGTTATAATTCTTCAATAGGTTCTACAGTTCCTAACTAGTTATATTAGACAAATCCTGTCAATGCAATTGTTTTCCAGGTGGGGGAACAGATTTCTGGTGCTTCCTACTCTGTCATCTTTTTGAACTCTTCTCATGTCTTTCTACATCTTTTTAGAATTAAAAATAATTCTTTAGATTACAACAATACAAACTAGATTTGGCCTATAGGCCATAGTTTTTCCAGCTAGCCTCAAAAAATAATCTGAATTAGTTTGGTTATGTTGTGGAAAGGTAGAATGAGCTTCAGAGGGCAGTTCATCACAGTTGTTTCCATTTCTCTGAGACTCATGAGACCCTCTTTATATAAGATTTGTCCTCAGGCTTGTTGCTTCACTATTACAAGGTGGCTTCATAGAGCAACCAGAGAGCCATACTTCCTTATGCATATTTGAGGGATGGTGTGGTGGGGGAAGAAAAAGCCCGTGTTTACAAACACAAAACACAAATCATAAGCATCACTGATTGGACAGTCTTAAGGTTTTACACATCTTAAACGGATTCCTGAGACTAGGAATTTGTAAGTGTGATTGGCTTAGGCTTGAGTTGTGTGAACTTTTGAAGATTGTGTGGCAAGAGAGATGAAGTTACCTGTGGCTCGAACTCATTATTCTGGAATGGACCCTGAGATTTTGCTTTTTTAATGAGTTTCCAGGTGATGTTGACAGTGGATGGCCTTTGGAACACACTTTGAGTAATAAGGCTTAACTAAACCTAAACAGCACGACTACTAAATATAAAAAAATTGATGGAATAAATATTGAGGAGATAATCACAATGCTAAAACTTTCTAGAAATATGTTTTCTGTAGCTGTTGAAAATAATACAAGGGCAATATGTGAATTAGGTGAGGTCTCTACCATCAGGATACGAATGATATCTATTGCCAAAGCTTTACATCAAAAGAAATTGTTCTTCATAATGAGGAAGAAAAATTTAGAATTGTCAGGCCAATCCTGGAGAAACGAATGGAAAGGCACATAGGGAGAGGAAACTAGGAAGAGAGACAAATATATGAACTACCTTATGTAATCACATTTTTACTTATGAATGCCTGTGAAAACTAAAAGAATATTGATTTTCATGTGGAGTGAAGCAGAGGTAATATCTGAGGAAGATAGAGGCACAAAGGCAAAGGATAACAATGTGTGTAATTGCCTCAAGAATTACTATAATTCTTAGGGGTGCCACTCAAAGAACTGGGGAGTTATCAGAAAGTTTATAGTCCAAAGAAAGCCATCCAATCTTTAACATTTGAGTTATATGCAGTATTTTATTTATTACCCCAGTGACATTGTAAGGTAGGTATTATTATCTGTTTTAAAATGAGAAAACCAAAGCTCTGAAATATTGAAAAACCTGTCCAGGGTTTCATAGAAAGCAGACTGGGGATTTGAACCCCAATTTGTCTAACCGCAAAACCCATTTTCTTTTGGTTATACTAGTCATTAAAAAAATTGAACAAAACAAAACTTTAAAAAATGAAGTAGTGGATTTAGTGGTGGCTTGAGAATTTCTGTATTGAAGAGATTTGGAGGCAACAACCTGTATGTTTTGGCCAAGGGACTTGTCTTGAGGCTGTGTTTGCATAGTAAGCATACTATTTCTACTTAGATTGTACAGTTACTTAAAATGTTTTTTTGGGAGGATCTGTTAAAACCCTAACTCACTTTTTCATGGTGTCCCTGTGTGGGACCAATATTTAATAGAAATAAAATTCAATTTCTTTCTTGCTGTTTCTGAAGCATCTTGAAGAAACCATAAAAACCACTGAACTCTATGCTTCCTGTTATTTTTTACTGTATAAATGAAGAAACTGAGACCAGAAATTTAAAATGAATTGTCCAAGGTAACACACCAAGATAGAAGCAGTTATTCCAAGGACTATTCAATGCAAATGCTTAGAGAGAGACACATTTCTTCAGTTTGTGTTTACTGTGCAAATAAAAATTAAAATATTTGTCTCAAGTGTTGAAGTTCTTTGAGATTTGTAGAAAGTAGAATACTTGAGAATTAGAATTTACTTTCTCTATAGAAGCAGCATCATATGAAGCACATGACATGTATTTTTAGTTTCTAGTATAGTATATATTATTTGTTTTTGTTTTATCTTTGTGTTTATTACATTATTATAATTTTGAAGGTTTGCTTAGTTTTTAATCAAAAATGTTATTTTTATTTTAAATATTTGATTTTATACAAATCCCATTTTTACTTATAACACATACTACATACAAACGCCAAATTTTTGCCACCAAAATACATATCTGAATTTATGTTAAAATCAATGACAGATTAAAAGAAATTTACATAAGAATGTTTTTTCTCTTAATGTGCTATTTAAATCAAGTGACCAGTGTGTTACATTATTTTGATATCATAATTGTCAATTATATTGCTTTTAATAGGCAGTAGTTCCTTGTTATAAAAGTATCTTTAAAAAATATAGATGCATAAATTCATCTGAATTCAGTATTGACTCTGCCTCTTATTAGGCTTGTAGCCAAAATATGACTCAATAGGGTGAATACAGTAGCTGAAGTAATATAATAGCTTCACCCTTGGAAATCGTTTGGAGTAAAATGGTAACCACAAGGGCAAAGGGACATGTCTTAACAACAGTGCCTTTCATTGGTGCAGACGGTCAACTAAAGGACAACACACAGTGTTACAGGCTAGATGTGTAATTCTAATGGCTCAACTATTTGGCAGGAAGCATCATATACATAAATATCATGAGACTAAAATAAAAAATATTCGTGGTACCCCAAATCTTGTCACTAGATAGAAAAAGAAGACTATAGATTGACTGCAGACAGAGAGAGAGAGAGAGAGAGAGAGAGAGAGAGAGAGAGAGAGATTGTAAGGTGATTTGGATTTCTGTAAGTTTATGCTAAATTATCTATTTTCCCCACAGTTTGTTTCCTTGAGTTCTGTTGCTCATTACTTCCCTTTCCCCACCTTTTCTGAAGAATACCTGAGTTTTTTAAATTCTTGAATTAGTGATTTGTATTTTTCATAATTGGGGAAAAGCTGCCCATTCATTTCCACCCCTCCCCTCTGTCCATGTATGTTAGAAACTACAATAAATAAGAGGACCTCATTTTCAGTAACACAAAATTTACTTACAGAATATAAGCACTTTTTATTTGAAGGTCTTACGTCCCAGTGTTCATTTGTATAATTCCCTAGTGATATAAGAACATAAATATAGGAGCATTTATTAAAGAGATGGTGAGTCAGTGAATCTAGTGTGAAGAATGAGGTATAGATGAGAAGTTTAGAGTCTGGGTGATCTGTTTGATTTCTTCTGATGAATCAAGAGAAGTGGGAAGTGTGAATCTTAACATTAAGGACAGGATCCGAATCCAAGAACAGGGTGGTGGGGTGGTGGTTGACGTTTGAGGGGGAGCAACTGTTCATTATCAGAACATCTATCCAGGAAAGTAAAATCCAAAAAAAAGGTGGGGAAAAGGGAAATGTTTGAGAAGTCAGGAGTTCCAAGAGTATAGGATAATGGAGAGGATGAACAGGAGGGTTGGAGAATCATGAAGAGAAGTGGGCCTGTGGCTGGGACTGTGTGCGAGGTTAATATAATGGGCTGTAAACCGGGAGGACACCTTTTAGTCCAGTTCTTGTCATGTCCTGTGTACGTTGACCACATTTCCCTTTCCACTAACATTTAGCATTTTAATTTAGCTTTCACCTCTGTCAAAACTAAGTTACTAAACACCTTTACAATTTCATTCACTAATTTAAGTTGATTTTTGGTAGAAGAAGAACTCATTTTTCATTATAAATCACAAGACACGGTAGAAAGACAGAGGAAATCCTGAGTAAACAGAAATCTAGCAGGCAAACCCTAGGTCTATTTTTGCTTAAAGGAAGATTCGTGTCATTTTTTATTACTTAGGGCAATATTTCTCAAAGTATGTCCAGAGGAACACTTGTGTACAATAAAAATTACTTATTTAAAATATGTAGACTTTTTAAAATTTACGACTTCTTGGAACTATTATTATGCTAAGATAACATTGTCATATTCAGTATTAAAACAATTTATTTTTTGATAATTTTCCTATCTTGAAGTTTATCAGAGGTATTAGAATCATGTTAACTTAATGTGGGAACATGAGGATAGAAAAACAAATATTTTCCAATTGATTTTGGTACTTCCTTTTTCCCTATTATTATTTCCAGGGGGATGCATCAGGACGATAATTCCAAGAGTTCAATGGTGAATTTCCTTGGCTTCCACTGAGGTAATAGTCGTGTTAGGTCACTCTGCGAAGAGGGACAATCTACTCTGATCAGACATCTGCAGAGCTTTAAAGGCTGTTGCAGCCAGAAAGCTCTCAAGAATTCTGAATCCTGGGGCTCCCAAGGTTCCACCTCTTTGGACCAACTGATCTTTCATTTTAGTTTATTTGTTAGAGACACTGGAAATGACCTTACCTCAGACTTCCTTTTCCATTCTCCTTTAGTAGGATCTTTGGATTTTCATCCTGAGAGATTAAATTTTTTAAAAATTATTTATTTATCTTTTATCCCATTAATAGACCAACACTAAAGCAGTAATGAAAAAGGAATTACTTTCTCCCCAAATTCACACTGCTAATTGGCTGACAAATGGTCCTCTGCTGGAGCATTTCCTCCAGAAGGGCCATCCCACCATGTATTCCAAATACATTTTGCTCTGTGAACTAACACTGTTAACAAGAAGCCTTTTTTTTTTTGGTCCTTGAGAACAACAACGTAACACCTAATGATTGAATACAATTGAACACCTTTGTTTTTAAAATGTGATAAAATAAGTTCTATTTTATACCTGACTTGATGGAAATCTAAACATTATTTCTTAGTAAAATTTAATCTATAACTTATAAATATGCATTTATTGACATATCCAAAAAACTGTAGTCACATACTACTTTAAAAATTGTATTTATTAGTGGGGAAGAAAGATAAGCCTCTACTTTTCCTTATTCCTTAAAAATAAAGAATACCTTTAAGACTCTAACAGCTTTAATTTTATTAGTAGCTAAAAGAAATCTCGAGGAGAAGTGGATACTTTAAAAAAAAAAGGACCATAACAAAGGTGCTCATCTCTCTGAAACCTGTATTTTAGAAATGCCTAATGTTAGACATTAAAGGTTTGCATGTGCATCATCATATTTTATTGAAGTTGGTAATAATTTACTTATTATCTGCAATGGGTTTCTGAAAAATATTTCTCTTTCCATTAAGGATTTCATTTTCAGCATTTGCTTGTCAGTTAAATCCTCACACCATTAATGTAACTTCTCATCACAGGGAGAATTGAATATTCATGCATTGCTCAAATCACTGTTATTCTGGCCTGTTACTTTTTATTCTTCGTGAAAGTGGAGATTGTTAACCCATCACTTTACAGCTAAGGTTGTTACATTTTCTGAGACTGCTTTGGTTTGTAAATGTAACATTTTGTCATATTTCTACAGCAGGTAGTAATTTCAGCTTTTACTCTTGACCAGGTCCAGGTAGGTCATTTAGCTGTTTGCTCTTTGTTAGCCACTTTATTAACTCTTTGGTAGTGTTCCAGACCCTGGATTCATGCTATTTCAACCCTTCATTCGGAGCGTTGCCTGCTTTTTTGCATGGTGAATAAAACTCTTGAATGATGATCATGCTCTCACGTGCCTGACCTATACCCAAGGAATAGTTTTCTTGTCTGTGAGACACTCGAGGAGCATTTTTAGATGGCCAAACAGACTAGATGATCTTTTTTTTAAGCCCCTTTTTGCTATACGATTCTAGGATTCTATTTGTCTGTTGTTTTATCTTACTTGCAGTGAATCATCATTAATAAGACTAGCCTTCAAACCTTTTTTTTTTTTTTTTGAAGTCGGAAGCTACATTTTCCTTAATCTGTATTATGGCAGGATCAAGTCCCTCCTGGGTCCTGCTCCATTTCTGGGTCCCTGCATATACACATCTGCCTTCAGAGGCCAGGTTCAAATTAAACTAGGGCAGCAGAAAGAGACCTTTGATAATGCTGCCACAAAGTAAAAGAAGAAACAATGACTCTTTTTGCATAATAACTCACAGGAGAACTGATGACCTTTGGCATTTTAAAAGTCTGGTTGCCATTTAGCTGCTTGCTTCTAAAACATAATCATTGAAATCAGCTTTCCTTCCTCCTTCAGAAGGAAAAACAAAACAAAACAAAAAACAAAAAAACCCTAATGGGCCATTAACAAAACTTTCTAAAAGTCAATGAAACATTGGCAACTAGTCTAAAGCAGAGTAGAAGGAGATAAAAGTAGAATGACAGTGGGAAGCAAATTGGATTCAGAGACTACGGGACCTAACAGGAAGGAGTGGGCAAGAGGTTCTGGGGAAATCAGAGGATGTAGTGGCTGTAAATCTGCTGTGCTTGTTTAGAAGGGAGTGTGGCTGGACAGAGCTGAATGTGGTATAGAACACCAAAAGTGGATACTATGTTGGATTACAGTGCATGACTTGAGCCTGAATATGCTCGGGAAATTTATGAAGGTTATTGCTTGGTTAATGGTAAGGAATTATTTTGTCAATGGATTGTACAATTTTGCTTTTCTATGAAGGTTTAATAGGAGAGTTACGTTGTTAATATGCAATTAGTATTCATCTAAGAGATGTTTGTTCTAAAAAAAAAAACCTAGTGTCAATGATGAATGTCAGGTTTCATAATGTAATCTTCTAGAAGGTAAGGAGAGAGTATATTCTATAGGATGTTTATGAGACTCAGTTAATCCAATTCTGCCTTTGCATTACTCCTTGATAGCACACACCTCGTTTCAGGCCACACTTAGCCATTTCATGGTTGATTTACTATCAGAGAGTTACTTGAGGAAGCCACAGGGCAAGAGAGAACCTAATTAATATTAAACATCAACAATAATTTGGGCTTGTTTTCAGAAGTTGCCTGATAAAGGAACATGCTAGCTCTGGGTTATCAGTATAAATTAATGGTGGCTTCTTGTGCTCCTGGCCAGAATCATTATAAACTGTTTAACATACAAATTATTATGGAAAGTATTTTTCATACAGTAGAGCTCAACTCATTCATTTCACTAGTCTAAGGATCCAATAATTTTCAGACCAACCTCAACAATCTCTCTCTACTCTCACTAAAATTTATTAATAGCAGAGAGCTGTCACGAAATCACTTATTGCAAAGACTTAATTACTTCTACAAAAGACGCTAGGGTGCTATTGTTTGTCTTTATTATCAAATAATTTAATAAAAAATTAAAATGCAAGTCTATTTATCAGGAAGAGAAGTACACTTCTTTGTACTATGACATCTTAGCAGTCTGTCGGATCCATACGCGTAGAGAGTACTCACACTGGCTAATTTGCTTTGGATTTATTAAGGCTCCTCATCGGTATGATGCTAAAACTTTAGAACACTTAAGTACAAGAGGAATTCTACACGTTACTAGGAACATATAGCAAAAGTAGAAAGAATGGCAAATGTCTTAATGGTTAAAACAAGTATAAGATTTTTAATTGTGTCTAATTTTTATGTCCCCTCCCTCCACAAAAATCTAATAAAATTCCTTACCAAATTTAGTTAATATAACAAAACAGACTGAAATAAAGTTTATAAATGGCAAAGTATAATAAATGTTTTATACAAATGAGGATTTAACTATCTGAGGAGAAAAAAAAGCAACAGGCCAGAACAACAGTGATTTGAATTAGGCATGAATATTCAATTCTGCCTATGATGAGAAGTTACATTAGTAATGTGAGATTTTTATTGACCAGCAAATGCTGAAAATAAAATCATTAATGGAAAGAGAAGTATTTTTCAGAAACCCATTACAGATAATAAGTAATTTATCACCAATTTCAATAACACATGATTTCTGTATGGCGGCTAATTCATTATATGCAACTTGAGATTTGGTTGAACAATAGTATTTCTATGTAATTCAATTCAGCAATTCACAATTTGAGTGCCTACTATGTGATCCTTTGAATTTCTGTGGTATCAGCTGTAATACCTCCTTTTTAATCTATGATTTTATTTATTTGAGTCTTTTTTATGTTAGTCTGGTTAAAGGTTTGTCAACTTTGTTTAACTTTTCAAAAAAATGACTTTTTGTTTCATTGATCTTTTGTATTGTTTTCTTCATTTCAATTTCATTGATTTCTTCTCCGATCTTTATTATTTCTTTTCTTCTACTAATTTTGTGTTTGTTTTTTTCTTGCTTTTCCAGTTCTTTAAGATGCATGATTAGATTATTTAGTTGAAGTTTTTCTTCTTTTTTGATGCAAGCATTTATAAGTATAAACTTTCCTCTTAGTACTGCTTTTGCTGTATCTCATAGGTTTTGGTATGTTGTGTTTACATTATCATTTGTTTCAAGAAATTTTTCAACTTCCTTTTTAATTTCTTCATGCACTCACTGGTCATTCAGAAGTATGTTGTTTAATTTCCATGTATTTATACAGTTTCCAAAATTCCTCTTGTTACTGATTTCCAGTTTAATTCCTGATGTTATTTCATTTTTTTGAATGCTGTAAGATTCATTTTGTGAGCTAACATGTGGTCTGTCTTTGAGAATTACTCATGTGCTGAGGAAAAGAATGTATATTCTGCAGTAATTGGATGAAATGTGCTGTAAATATCTATTAGGTCCATTTGGTCTACAGTGACAATTAAGTCCGATGTTTCTTTGTTGATTTTCTGTCTGGAAGATCTGTCCAATGCTGAAAGTGGGATGTTGAAGTCCCCAGCTATGATTATACTGGGGACTATCTTTCTCTTTAACTTTAATAATATTTGCTTTATATATCTGGGTGCTCCAGTGTTGGGCACATATATATTTAAATTGTTGTATCCTCTTGCTGAATTGACCCCTTTATCATTATATAGTGGCCTTCTTTGTTTCTTTGTTTTTCTCTTGAATCTATTTTGTCTGATATAAGTATAGCTACTCCTGCTCTTTTTTGGTTTCCATTGACTTGGAATATCTTTTTCCATTCCTTTATTTTCAGACTGCATGTTTCTTTATAGACAATGTGTGTTTCTTATAGGCAAATGATAATTGTGTCTTGTTTTTTAATGCATTAAACTACTCTGTGTCTTTTGAATGGAGAGTTTAGTCCATTTACATTCAATGTTATTGTTGATAAGTAAGGACTTACTCCTGCCATTCATCCTTTGTTTCCTGGTTGTTTTGTGGTCTTCTGTTCCCTCTTTCTTTCCTTCCTGTCTTCCTTTAGTGAAGGTGATTTTCACTGGTGATATGATTTAGTTTCTTGCTCTTTATTTGTTTGTGTATCTATTGTATGTTTGTTTTTTGGTTTGAAACTACCATGAGGCTTGCAAATACTATCCTATTACCCATTATTTTAAGCCGATAACAATTTAACACTGTTATAAACAAACAAACAGGAAAACTCTACAACTTAACTTTGTCTCCCCGCTTTTTAGCTGTCTGTTGTTTCTGTTTATACCTTATTGTAGTATGTCTTGAAAAATTGTGGTGGTTATTATTTTTTATTGGTTCATTGTTTAGTCTTCCAACTTAAGGTAAGAATGCTTTATACACCACAGTTAGAGTGTTATAATATTATGTGTCTTACTGTGTACTTACTATTAGCAGTGCATTTTCTACCTTCAGATGATTTCATACTGTTCATTAACAATGAGCACTCCCTTACTGAAGTACTTCCTTTAGCATTTATTGTAGCATAGGTCTGGTGTTCATGAAATCCTTCAGCTTTTGTTTGTCTGGAAAAGTTTTTATTTCTCCTTCATGTTTGAAAGATATCTTTGCTGGGTATATTATTCTAGGGTAAAGGTTTTTTTCTTTCAGAACATTAAATATGCCATGCCTCTCTCTCCTGGCCAGGTTTCCACTGAAAAGTCTGCTGCCAGACTTACTGAAGCTCCACTGTATTTGTTTCTTCTCTTTTGCTGCTTTTAGGATCCTTTCTTTACCCTTGAACTTTGGGAATTTGATTATTAAATGCCTTTAGGTAGTCTTTTTGGGTTAAATCTGCTTGGTGTCCTACAACTTTCTTGTATTTGGATATTGATATCTTTCTTCAGGTTTGGGAAGTTCTCTGTCATTTTCCCATTGAATAAACTCTCTACCCCTATCTCTTTCTCTACCTCCTCTTTAAGGCCAATAACTCTTAGATTTTGCCCTTTTTCGGCTATTTTCTAGATCCTATAGTTGTGCTTCACTGTTTTTTGTTCTTTCTTCTCCTCTGATTGTGAATTTTCAAATAGTGATTGTGTATTTTTAAATAGCCTGTCTTCAAGCTCAGTAATTCCTTCTTCTGCTTAATCAATTCTGCTATTAAAACACTCTGAAATGTTCTTCAGTATGTCAATTGCATTTTTAAGTTATAGGATTTCTGCTTGATTCTTTTCA
The DNA here is from genome assembly GCF_028858775.2 of Pan troglodytes. Lineage (NCBI taxonomy): Eukaryota > Metazoa > Chordata > Mammalia > Primates > Hominidae > Pan > Pan troglodytes. Next base: position 25,954,326 of record NC_072402.2, read on the forward strand.
ATTATGTCAATCTCTGTGTTAAATTCACCTGATAGAATTTTGAATTCATTTTGTGTTATCTTGAATTTCTTTGAGTTTCCTTAAGACAGTTATTTTGAATTCTCTATCTGAAAGGTAATATATCTCTGTTTCTCCAGGATTGGTCCCTGGTGCCTTATTGAGTTCATTTAGTGAGGTCATATTTTCTAAGATGGTCTTGATACTTGTAGATGTTCGTCTGTGTCTTGGCATTGAAGAATTAGATATTTATTGTAGTCTTTTCGGTCTGGACTTGTTCGTATTGGTCCCTCTTGGGAAGGATTTCCAGATATTCAAAAGAACTTGGGTGTTGTCATCTAAGCTGTATCTGCTTTAGGGGACACCCCAAACCCAGTAACACTGTGACTCTTGCACACTCATAGAGGTATTGCCTTGATGATCTTGGACAAGATCTGGAAGAATTCTCTGGATTACCAGGAGGAGGCTTGGGTTCTCCTCCCTTATGTCCTTCTAAACAGAATCTCTGTCTCTCTGTTCTGAGCCACCTAGAGCTGGGGGTGGAGTGACATGAGCCCCTCTGTGGCCACCGCCTCTATGACTGCACTGGGTCAGACCTGAAGCTAGCACAGCACTGGGTCTCACCCCAGGCCTGCTGTCACCACTCCCTGGCTACTGCCTAAGTTTGCTGAAGGCCCTGGGTCTCTACAATCAGCAGGCAGCAAAGCCAGCCAGGTGTGTGTCATTCCCTTCAGGGAGGTGAGTTCCCACAGGCAATGATTGAGTTTAGAGGTGCTGTCTGGGATTCAAGGCCTAGAGTAAAAAAACCATAGAAATCAATCTAATGTTCTAAGAATGTACTGCGGATAGGCTGGCACCCAAACCACAAGATGCAGTCCTTTCCACTTTTCTCTCCCCTTTCCAAAGGCAAAGGCAAAGAGCCCCACCCCATGGCCACTGCCACTATAAGCCCATGGGGAATACTGCCAGACTACTGCCAATGTTCCCTTAAGGTTCACAGGCTCTTCATTCAGCTTGTGGTGAATGCTGCCTGCCTGGGACTCATGTTTTAGGGCAGTAGGCTCTCTTTTGGTCCAGGACAGGTCCAGAATTGCCATCCAAGAGCTAAGTCTTGGAATCCAGACCCCAAAAGTCTGCTTGGTGCTCTACTGCCTGGGGCTGACCAGGTACCTAAAGTGCAAGACAAAGTCTCCTTTACTTTTCCCTCCACTTTTCTCAAGCAGAAGAATTCTTGACCTATAGCCACCACAGGTGGGAATGTGCTTAGTCTTACCTGAAGCCAGCAAGTCTCAGGCTCACTCAAGACCCTGAACATTGTACCTGGGAATTGCTGCTGGCTGTTTAGGGCCCAGGGGCTTTCAGTTAGCAGGTGATGAATTCTGTCAGGTCTGGGCCCTTCCCTTTAAGGTGGCAGGTTTTTTTTCTGGGCCAGGGTGTGTCTAGAAATGTCCTCTAGGAACTAGGGCCTGGAAAGGGGGCCTCACATCTCTGACCAGTGCCCTACTCTGCTGTGGCAGAGCCGGTATTCAAGATGCAAGACAAAGTTCTCCTTACTCTTCCCTCTCTTATCCTCAAGGAGTCTCTTTTGGAGCTGTGAGCTATGCAGCCCGAGCTTAGGGGAGGAGTGATATCAGCACTCCGTTAGCTGCCCTAAGCTGTTGTGTCAGTAGGTTGCATGCTCCCTCAGTCCACTGGCTCTGGGTCCATTTCAGCACTAGGTCTTGCCTAGGAGTTATAGTCCTTGTGGCCTATACTTCCCTTCCAATTTTTTTGAGGCCCCGAAGCACTTTCGCTTGTAGTGGCGAGGCTTGCAGGAACTCAAGTTCCAACCACTGGGATTGGCAATTCCCCTCTGGCTAGGGCTGGTTTAAGTGCTCTCTCCATGGGCAGGCATCAGCTGAGATTGGTCCAGTTTTACTCTCTGCTATAACAAGGCAGCACTGAGTTCAGTGCCTCACAATTGCTGCACTCTCCCTCTCCCCAGCACACAGAATTGCTCTCTGCACCATGTTGCTGCTGCCAGGGCATGAGAAAAGGGTGGAAGGACTGTTTCTCCTACCTCTTTAGTGCCTCTTTCAGTGATATGAATTTAAAACCAGGTATGGTGAGTGCTTACCTGATTTTTGATTCTTATTGAAGGTGCTTTTTTTTTTGTTTAGATAGTTGTTAAATTGGCGTCCTTGTGGGGAGACTGATTTGTAGAGCCTTCTATTCCACCATCTTGCTCTGCCCCTTCAAGGATTAGTCTTTTACAAGTCTATAAGGCACATCTTGTGTCATCTGGCATCTCTCACTCCTAACTTATTCAAAGTAAATAAATATTAATTAATTGCTTCTGTGTGGGAATGATGTTAGGAGCAAGATATGTAAAAATGAGTGAGACATGGCCCTTGCCCTTCCTTATCTCAAAGACTATATCATGCCTTTTTATTTGTTGTCAGATGTGGAAAACAGGGCAAGACTCTCCTGAGTAAACTAACAACCTGCTTAAACTGTGTTAACATGGAGATGAACCCTGAAAAGTGCTCTGTTGCTGAGTCCTGCTGCAGGGGACTCACATTTGCTAGTGCAGAGGTTTCCTATGGTCAACACATTTATATAACTTGCATCTTTCAGAGCAGATGGTGCCACAGACTCTTAGAGTCAGTTTGTGCCAGTTAATGCATCCTGAGCATTTCAGCAGTTCAAGACATCAGCTACATGGTGAGGCCTTTGGAAATCTGATCTTTCTCAATGGCACTATCCACAGTGTAATAAAAGAGTGTTCTGAAGCCTGAGAGGAATTTATGGCAGCAGTAATTTGATGCAGCAGGAACTTATGATGTTATCTCACATCAGAGAGTTACACTGCTAGTTTTCTGGTACCATTTTTCCCTTCTCCCATGTTGATTCTAAACATTCCTCTGTTTTTATTGTTATTTTGGTTGTAAAGGATTAGAAAATGTTATAGTAAAATGTTCTAGGAACTATTGAAGACTGAAAGCTCTTGGTATGATGCCTGGTCCTTTATAGTATTAAACAATCAGTGTACAGAAACAAAAAAAAAAAGGATGTCTGTGCAATTTTGTTAGATATCAAAAGACCCCTTAGGAGACAAATTGGAGAATCAATGCTGCCTCTCTTTTAATAATATGACAAAGAGCTAATTCAGCTTCTTTAACAGAAACTCAAATAAGCACAATCCTTTCAAAAAGCCTTTATATTCAATGCAAAGAAAACGTGTCTTCAAATCCTAAGAGTTCAGCTTCCACTGCTTTCAATGGGAGCTGTACGTTGAGAGCCAAGGGCTAATTTTGGTCGATGTATTTTCCCAATAAGTTCTCTTGGGTGATCATTTTAGCTTCAGCAAAGTGTTTCCTCTAGCTATTAGAGACAGTGTTTAAAAGTTTAAAGCAATGCGAATAGGCCGAAATCTAAATCAATATTCTGTAGAACAAATAAAGAGAAAAGAGATTTAGGCGGCAAGCTCATGGAATGTGCTCCAGTTCCCTGGTAGGCAGATCAAGGCGATTTCAGTAACAACTTAAAAATAAAAGAGCTAAAAAAACAGACATTAACAAAACTATTCTCCCCCCTCAGTGAGAAATGACTGGTTTGGTTTTCAGATCAAGACATTGGGGTCATGAAGAGAAATACCATCGTGTAGTGTCAAATAAGAACTGAAGGGCATAAAGGATTCAGATCAATAGGCAGGAGCTTATTTATCTTTCTCAATGCCAATTATTTTAACAGAGTTTGTACTGACTTTGTTTAGCTTTCAGGTATATTACTTTTGTTCATGGAGTAGTTTATATGGAAACTACATGGTATGAATTCTGTGTTTTCTTCTCTTCTCTACCTCTCCTTCTTCCTTTCAACTCCCTTCTCAGAAGTCCTCTTACAAATAACCTTTGTGGGGAGGACAGCTTGCCTGCCCATCTCCAGGGTTCTGAGGATTGCAAGTTATCTTTTGCCCTTTGAGAACCCTGAGTGATTCTACCTTTAAACTGATGACTGAAAGGAAATATTACATTGAAAGGACATGCAAAAGCAAGTTCATCACAGGCTCAGGTTATCATGACCTTTTATTTCCCTGTAACAACAATTTGAGATGTCATGGTAGACAAAACAAATCGTAGGAAAGCATAAGACCTTCAATATTTAAAAAAAGAGGACTTGGCATAAGATGGTTTAATTGCTCAGATGCCAAATGCATTTTATTATGAGGAAAGTTTACCATTTAAGAATATCCCATGACAACTGCAGCAATAATAAAAATAAGTAGAATTTGTAGAGTGATTTATATTCCAGGGCATATCCAGAGCATATTTTTCCATGGTCTCATGGACATCTAAAGCACTTTATAAAAAAATTCCCAAGTTTTTTTTTTCCTATTTCTTTTTTTTTTCTTTCAGATAGAGTCTCACTCTGGCACTCAGGCTGGAGTTCAGTGGTGCGATCTTGGCTCACTGCAACCTCTGCCTCCCGGGTTCAAGTGATTCTCCTGCCTCAGCCTCCTGAGTAGCTGGGATTACAGGCACCTGCCACCACGCCCGACTAATTTTTGTACTTTTTTTTTTTTTTTTTTTTAGTAGGGATGGGGTTTCACCATTCAGGTGAGTCTGGTCTTGAACTCCTGACCTCAGGTGATCTGCCCTCCTCGGCCTCCCAAAGTGCTGGGATTACAGGCCTGAGTCACCGGGAACAGCCCAAGTTTTTTTTTTCAAGTTATGTTCCCTATAGGTAAGTACAAAAGTCCGAAGAAATAATCTTTTAAAAAAGTTGAAAAAGAAATATATAATGAAGAAAAACTAGCAAAGTCTGAGTTACAAAGTAATACAATATGAGAATTTTTTATGTTATATATATTTTGCCACAATAAAAATAATGAAAAAAAAATGCAGTAAGTTGGCCTTAAGTTACAGAGGATATACCATGGTACTATCTCAGAAGATTAATCCTTCTTGAATAAGTAAGGATTACTGAGTCATTAAAAGGTGTTCCACATTCCAATTCCACTCCCCTTTCTATTATCTTCTCCTGTGGAAACTGAGAATTTCTTGAGTTTCTTGACACTATTTCAAGATATTAATACTTTGCTCAATGAGAAAATGCATGTGAAAGTGCTTAACAGTGTGAGTTTTTTTTAATGCTAGATGATATCTTGTATCAGTCTTGGAATGCAAATCTAGTAATTTTTAAAGCTTTTAACTTGTGTGTGTGTGTGTGTTTCCTCTCAGATTTGTGTATTGTGTTTGGAGTTATGGAGGCTATATAAAAGTATAAAATTTCATCCTTGTCCTAGAGAAGTTTGTTACTATGATAGGAATGAAGATCTATACACAAATGAAAACTTAAGTTACAAGATAGTGTATGTCTGGAGCAGTAAAATTTTAGTAAGGAAATCAGAAGAATTCTTCCTGTGGGTCTGGAATGAGGCCTATATAGAGGATGCTGGAAGAATATTTTGGTAGAAGAAGAGGAGAAAGCACTGTTACAGGGGAGGGGTAAGGGGGCAGAAGTAATAGTAACAGGGAAAGGAGGAGGTAGACACCACCAGTTGAGATGTGGAGGCAATATTAATGAATGTGAACTTGATAGATACGACTTGATTAACCCAACTGATTAGCTTGACAGTGAGAGACAGGACTCCTGGAGTTCCTAGGCCGACTAGAATTCTTAAGCCTAGCTGGGGAAGGTGACTGCACCCACCTTTGAACATGGGGCTCGTAACTCAGCTCACACCTGACCAATCAGGTGGTAAATAGGGCTCACTAAAATATCAGTTAGGCTAAAAGCAGGAGGTAAAGAAACAGTCAAATCATCTATCATCTGAGAGCACAGGGGGAGGGACAATGATTGGGATATAAACCCCAGGCATTCGAGCCAGGAGTGGGCAACCTCCTTTGGGTCCCCTCCCATTGTATGGGAGCTCTGTTTTCACTCTATTAAATCCTGCAACTGCATAGTCTTCTGGTCCTTGTTTGTTTTGGCTCGAGCTGACCTTTCACTGGCCGTCCACCACTGCTGAACGCCGTCATCACAGACCCGCTTTCCACCCCTCTGGATCCAGCAGGGTGTCTGCTGCGTTTCTGATCCAGTGAGGCACCCATTGCCACTCCCGTTTGGGTTAGATGCTCACCATTGTTCCTGCGTGGCTAAGTGCCTGGGTTTGTCCTAATTGAGCTGAACACTGGTTGCTGGGTTCCACGGTTCTCTTCCTTGACCCATGGCTTCTAATAGAGCTATAACACTCACCGCATGGCCCAAGGTTCCATTCCTTGGAATCCGTGAGGCCAAGAACCCCAGGTCAGAGAACAAAAAGCTTGCTGCCATCTTGGGAACGGCCACCACTATCTTTGGAGCGGCCCGCCACCATCTTGGGTGCTCTAAGAACAAAGACCCTGACTAACAACAGGACAGAAAGGTTTGTGTTAAGGGGCTAATGAGAGCCATGGTTGAAAAGGAGATACTGGCACATTTCTAGAAAGAACACTAAACTATGGAGTTTGAAAATTCTTTGGCAAGATAAACAACTAAGGTTTCTGAAAAGAAACATGACTCTGAATAAACATTTTAGACAAATAAATTGGGCAGAAATGTCCAGAATTGGGGGTACAACTATTATCAGAGACAGTAATTAGGAGGTGGCTGCAGGAATCCAAGTAGGATGTGGTAAAGGCCTAGACTTTTCCCAGCATTGTACAAAACCCACATATTTCTGTGTCTTGGGAACACAAAATTTCCTGATGTTCCCTGAGAGTCCATCAGTCTGTTACTTTAAACCAAATGGATCACTTAGAAATGTATCATAGGTACTGTGGATGTATCTATGTTGTTAACTAAAGAAATGAAGCTGTTGCCCAGGGGCGGTGGCTCACACCTGTAATCCCAGCACTTTGGAAGGTTGAGGCGGGTGGATCCCCTGAGGTCAGAAGTTCAAGACCGGCCTCACCTGCGTGGTGAAACCCTGTCTCTACTAAAAATCCAAAAAAAAAAAAAAAAAAAAAAAAATTAGCTGGGCATGGTGGTGCATGCCTGTAATCCCAGCTACTCAGGAGGCTGAGGCAGGAGAATCACTTGAACCAGGGAGGCAGAGGTTGCAGTGAGCTGAGATGGCACCATTGTGTTCCATCCTGGGCAACAAGAGCAAAACACCATCTTAAGGAAAAAATACAATGTTATGTAGCCCAAGTTAACTAAAAGTAGAATTATGCAAACTCAGAATGGCAGATTCACAATGTATATAATCCTTTTATATTTTAAGAAAAAATTACTACCTTATCTAGGAGGGAAGAGATTTTTACTTCAAGGTTTTGGGAGTCTCCAGGCTTGCCTTGGTTGCATCCTTTTGCTTTCCCCCAGGCCTTGGCTCTTCAGAGATTAGTGTGGAGTTCCTATTGCCTACCTCCTAAATTCCTTCCCCGAGCTGCTTGTCCGTGAATGAAGACTTCACGTGGCGGTTCTTGAGAACATACAGGTGCAGCCAGTCAATGTCCTGGCTTACAACTTGGTTAACTAGCGACAAATTGCTTCTTGTTCACTTCCACAGGGCTGTTTTTCTGTTTGTTTGTTTGTTTGTTTTTACAAGGCATTATTACAGAATAGAGGAGTTAGACAGGATCTATGGCTTTTCTAAATACTGGCAAGGTCAAATTCTACTGAAGTTCAGGATTTGAAGCAATTTGTGTGTATTTTCATTTTGGTATGAGTCATATTCTCTACAGCTCTATTTTCTGTGGTACTTACTGTTCTTAAAAGTCTCTTTAAGTTAAGACGTTGTTTAGGAGTGTTAGAGCTGACTATGCATTACATGCTGTATTATTCATTGTTTACTGACTAGACTTCATAACTGTGGTAAAAATAAACATGATACCTCTCAGCTTATTTCCATCCATCTAGTATTTTCATGAATGGCTTCCCGTAATTGTGTAACCCCCTTTAAAAAATGTATGAAGAAGAAAGAGGAGGAGGAGGAAGAAAAGGAGCAGGAGAAGGAGGAGGAAGAAGAGGAGGAAGAGGAGGAGGAGGAGAAGAAGAGGAAGAGGAGGAGGAGGAGAAGAGAAGGAGGAGGAGAAGAGAAGGAGGAGGAGAAAAGGAGAAGGAGAAGAGGGGGGAGGAAGAGAAGGGGGAGGAGGAGGAGAGGGGGGAGGGGAGGAGAAGAAAGAAGAAAAAGAATCAGTCTCACTTATGAACTACATAACATAATTTTTAGAAGGCTGAATGGCAACTTCCAATTACTGAGAAGTGTAATAATTGCCTTAGTAGCACCCTAAACATAGTTATTTTTCTTTCACAACTACAGTTTTCTTTCCCATTCTTTAATTTGAAAACAGTCATTTTTATACTCATTTATATATCTAAAATGGGTAAAATTTTAGACGTCATAGGTAAAAAACATGCTTTAATTTTTCTAATTAAGATGGAGGAACTGGGCCAGGCGTGGTGGCTCACACCTGTAATCCCATCACTTTGGGAGGCCAAGGCTGGTGGATCAAGAAGTCAGGACCAATATGGTGAAAAACCCCATCTCTACTAAAAATACGAAAATTAGCTGGGAGTCGTGGTGGCGTGCACCTGTAGTCCCAAGTACTATGGAGGCTGAGGCAGGAGAATCGCTTGAACCCAGAAGGCGGAGGTTGTAGCGAGCCAAGATCGTGCCACTGCACTCCAGCCTGGGCGACAGAGCCAGACACCGTCTCAAAAAAAAAAAAAAAAAAAAAAAAAAAGATGGAGGAACTGATTTCTGGCCATGTTGGCTTCAACTTTACTTCATAAATTAACCAGTAGGTGTTGCTATGCTAGTACTATTGTTGATTCCACAAAAGTTAACTGGTCAGTTTGTGGTGAGTGGGTTCCCAAACAATTCTAATTTGTGTATTCTTCTTCGAAGACCGAAACCCTGCCACCAAATACTGAAGGCCTGATGGGATTATTTTGGGTGCAAAATAAGTTTTTAAATAAAGAGGACCTTCTATTCTCCTGTGTCAACTCACAATACTGGGAAATAATTTCAATGGCTTCCCAGTAGTTAAGATATTTTGGCCTTTGGAGAAGCAAGCAATGATCAATTTGTACAAGTAGGAAAAAAAGCCCCATTTTTATCTGCTTCACTCTTTTTTTCCTATCTGCACTTCATTCACAATACATATTATTATCACCCCAGTATCCCAAACCCACGTTAAAAAGAAGTGAAGGTCTCTCTGCCTGGCATAAGCTTCCAGGCATAGATAACCTTTGAAATGTTTTCGTTTGTCAGACAAACAAGTAAATTCACACAGGACTCACAGCTTAACTCTTCACAACATACCTCAGCATCTCAAGTGTGTTTACATTGAAAAGTGTTCTCATAATCCTTTGTGTAGGCAGAAACAAACGATTTCCTTGTTTAACCTCTATAACCCTTCCGCCTGTACTAATCATTCGGCAGAAACAACAGACGCTACTACTTCTGTTTTTGACTTAAATTTGCTAAGCAAAGCCCCAAAACTTAGAAGAGTGAAATATTTGTGATTTCTATGTTCAAAGATGAGGTTCTTAAAATTAAAAAAATCTGATAATTGATTTTTAGGCAATAAGCCAAACACTTCAGTGTGTGCTTTGATGAAAAAAATAAATGCAGTTTGTATACATTCTACTGATTTTGCATCTCAAGTTTCCTCACTTGTACCAAGCATGTGAAACTGATAATCTGAAACTGTCAGAGTTGCTTTTTTTTTTTTTTTTTTTTTTTTTTTTTTTTTTTTTTTTTACTTGCTAAACACAGCAGAAACCTATACACTTCAGGATGAAAACTAGCACTTTGATCTAACAACACTGTTTAAAGAATGTTAGTGTGTATTTTGGTACAGAGCGAAAGGAATGACATTGGGTGAAGGAAAGAAGAAAGGATAAAGCTCTAGAAGGAGATGAGAAGGAAGGCGGGAGAAATGTGAAGAATGAATGAGAATGTGAACTTGTTATATTTTTTTTTCACAGTTGCATCTATTCAATAATGTGAAGCAATAACAGTTTATTGAGCCTTTAACAGCTAGGGCTGAATCCTATGAGCCAAAGAGAATGTGGATTTTTCTGTAAATTGTTCCTTGCACATTTAAAAATAATCTTTAATAAAACAGTGAAGTACTTCTGTTGTAGAACTCTCTAAGCACTTTCTAAATAGCAAAACAATAAAGCATCTTGAAGAGTAGGGTTGAGAGCAAAGTAAAAAAACCTAAACATTTTCCAGTTATTTTATAATGAATTTTCATTGATTTTTATAATCATATGACTTGCAATGTGTGATCTTTTCCCCTTGCCCCTTTGCCTTCCTCCTTCTTTCCTTCATGCTTCCTTTTCTCTGTATTTCTCAGTGGTGTCATCTGCGGGCAACTTCTGTGTATGTTAGATAGCTGACTGTGAGATTACAATAGGTGAAGGAAAAACATCTAAACAGTTTTTCTCCCTAGAAAGTTTCATTATTGAAATGCTCTGAAGTCATGGGTGGTGAGTGCGAAAATGTAGAGATGTAGATTGGTTGGTAATCCACTCAATGTTTGTAGTAACCTGAGCTGTAGCATTCTAATCATTCCCTGTACCATCCCTTGGAAGCTGGGTTTAATTCAGCTAAATGGTCCATGGTATGGACTTCACTCCCCTTCAATTAGATTTCTCCCCTCTGGCGAATTCTTAATCAGAATTTCCTACTATTTAGTCACTAAATTAAACCTGTAAATTGTCAGTAACTTCATATAATGTAACGATATATCCATAAGCACTGAAATTACTTAGAGTATTGTGTATAACGAACATTCTAATGTAATAGTAACACAGTTAAGCTTTGGTATGGTGAAATAATCTTGTTAGATATAGCAATAAAGCATAAAGGATCGCTTATCTTTGCTTTTGAGAAAATATATAAAAGATAGATGCTTTTTTCAAGAAAGTGTGGATTTAAAAGGAGTTAGGTGTAAAACACTCACTCAAATAATAAATAATTATATTTATGAACTGATTGCTTAATATGAACCAGATGTTTTGCTAAAGATTTTACATACCTTATTTCATTTAATATTCACAACAATTTAATGAGGGTAGGTACTGCTATTACTCACTTTTTAAATATCAGAAAACTGAGACTTAGAAAGATTAAGTAACTTGCCCAAGGTCACACAACTAACTAGTGCTGGAGCTGGGATTCAAATTCAGGTATGTTTGACTCCAGGATTTGGGCTCTCTACACAGTTATGGAAATATAATCAGCATATATTTATACACTGAGTTTTATTATTTTTACTTTATTTTGTATAAAGTGTTCATCTTGAAATGTGATCAAACCAAAGTGATAATCGAAAGTGCAGCATATTTATTGAGTTTCTCAGACAAGACTTCCTGCCCTGCAGGCATTTGTACTGGCAAGTCGAGCACTGCCACTAGAAATTGTGAAATAGTAAGTCAATAAAATATAAGACTATGAGAGATCAGAGTAGATAGGGGTAGTGAGGGAAGGCTTCCTGAAAGAGGTGAGCCTGAACCAAATCCTGCACAAATATAGAGGTGTGTGAGTTTTACTAAAATGGCTAGGTAGAAGAGCATGAAAATGTTGTCGAGGGTGAATAAATTGCTCTCAGGAAAAAGTGAAGCAAATACAGTAGCTCAGTATTTCTTAACCATGGTTGCCATTAGAATCATCCCAAATGCTTTTAAAAAGTACAGATGCCTAGGCCTCATCTTTGACCAATTATATAAAAATCTTTGGTAGAGGGACTTGGGTAATGGCATTTTTAAAAAGCTCTCCAGGGAATTCTAATGTGCAGCTGGTGCTGAGAATCACTGATAAAGCTGTATTGGTGCATTTGTATTGGGGTCAAGTAGGAAATAAAATTGAGTGGGCAGTATGCAGCCACAAAAGACAGCAAGATTCTGATGTTAGACTTGATGGTATAGGCATGTGGGTATAACCGGAGATTTCTGAGCAAGAGAGGTCAATTCAATTCAGCTAACAAGAACTGAACATTTATGTGTAAGGTATCATAAAGGGACATGAAAGGATGAACAAAAATCTGGTCTCTGCCCTTTAAAGTTTCATAAATATAGTAGGAGGTATATGGATAGGTGTATTAAAGCACACCCATGTTAAAGACTATAATAGAAAATCAGAAATGCTCTGAGATTACTTACAGAGGCTCTATTTCTGGTTGTGAATAGCTGAGGATTCCAAAAAGGAGATAGCTATCATTTGAATTTTGACCAAAAGTAAAGTGATTTTTGAGAAAGACATGAGAAGATCATTCTTAGTACAGAAAGTGATTGATTTCGGAGACTCAGAATTTATGTGGGTGAGGGCAGGCTAGGGGACCTAGGAAAGGAGCCAGGTAAAAAGTGGAGAGAACACAGAGAAGGAAAACTTGAGGCCAGAGTGCTAAAATGAGCATCTGAAGGTCAAGGCGTGATCCCCCAAACACTCCATATGATGAATCCCATTATCATCCTGAAAAAGACTGTTTATGTTGCTCATGAAGAGGTAAAGTGTAGCTTAAGGTCAGATGTGGAGAAAATAGTAAGAGAGGGAAGCGCCTCCCATAGCAGGATTTGCCTAGTGATGAATGAGAAATGTAGCTGTTGCACCTAAAAGGATTATATTAAACTTGGCTTGCACTGTCATGACTGTGTTACTCTTTCTCTACCTGTCCAGCTGCTGATATCTTACCACTCTTTAAATTCCTTTTCTGCTAAGCTTTTCTTTGAGCCTTTTTAGGATGACTTAATTTGAACTTTCCTTTTCATCATGATAAACACTATTTAAAATGTGAGTTCCAACATTTATTAAGTTTTATTAGTGTGTGAGTATGTGTGGTTCTGCCTTAGATCGTTTCTTTCTTGAGGGAAGAACCATTTCACAGACAGTTAATACAATGCAGACACAGGTGTATGGAATGCTGAGTAGAATGGCTTATCGGGACCATAGAATATAAAATATTTTTTAAAAAACTAAAACTATGATATTTTAAAATAATTTACTGAGCTTGTATGCACCAAATGGATTCAAATTTATCTCTTCCATAAGCCTGTGAGGTAGACAGTATTGTCTCTGTTTTTCAGATGAGAAATCCAAAGCTTAGAGAAGCTAAATAATTTGCTCTAGGTCATATAATTAGTTGCCTTTACAGTAATGGTTCTCAGGCTTTATGAAGCATCAGAATCATCTGGAAGGCCCGGCTTGATTCAACATTATGGGGTGGGCCCAAGAATTTATTATTTGACAAGTTACCACTCAGGTAACTTAGATGCTGCTAGTCTGAGGACCACAGTTTGATAATGATTGCCTAGAGACCGGTTTGATTTGTTGCCCAGAAATCAGCTGGTGTTGGCAGCCACCATGCTGATCTTGATCACGGAGAGCCCTGAATACTAATTTGGCTAATTTATTGTAATTCCAGTTCAGAAGTGAGAGGAATGAATGATGGTTGTGCTTTATGACTCTGGGAGAAAAATGAGTTTGGTGGACGTACTAGACCAGATGTATTGGAGTAGGGGAGATACTGAAAGTTGCGTCTCTCCCTCTGTGGCAACTTGCACAGTCCAGCCCTTCAGACCTTCCTAAAACACTGCTCTCATCAAGGTGTTACTCAGGCATCTACAAAGGCTTCCAACCCACTGCTGGCCTCAGTGGCCTGGCCCCACCCTTCCTTTCGTCCGTGTTTTGCTGTGACACTGATGCTCTTATCAGGCCTGGCTTTTCACCAGACATAAGTCTGATATGGTGCTTTTGCTATGTTAGTTCTTCTTGATTCTTTTGATGTGTACTCTCACCCTCTCAGGGTTGCCAAATCCTATTCACCCTGCTAAGTTCTCTATTTTAAAAAGGCTTAAAATATAAAGTTAATGTTCACATGTTAAAAAAAAAAGTAATAGTACAGAAAAGCTGAAAAGAAAACAAAACTCTCCTGTGGTCCCTTCTCTGCAGTCCTACTGCTCAGAGGAAAGACTCTTTAACCCTTAAAAGCCATTCAACTATGCTGCTATTTTTTGATGGATCAATTTTAGAAATGATTTACTTACTGCCCTGAAGATAAGGATACAGGCCTCTTACACTTCCCATTTCTCCTATCATCTCTATGTAATAGTACTATATTTAATCAAATCCATTTTTATTATGACTACATGAATATTGCTCTTTCTAGATCTAAGTAAGGTACCATTCTCATTTTATTGTCTTCTACAGATTTTTTTTTTTTTACTGAAGTTTCAAATGTTTCTCTTCTTGCCATAGCTTCCTTCTAGTAACTTTCCACTTGTTATTCAAACCCTTTACCATATTAGGCATTTTCTTCTAAATTTTTATTTCTTCTAAAAAAATGGGATACATGTGCAGAACGTGCAGGTTTGTTACATAGGTATATGTGTGCCATGGTGGTTTGCTGCACCTATTGACCTGTCCCCTAAGTTCCTTCCCTTCACCCCCCACACCCCCCAAGAGGCCCTGGTGTGTGTTGTTCCCCTCTCTGTGTCCATGTATTCTCATTGTGCAACTCCCACTTATGCAGTGTTTGGTTTTCTGTTCCTTTATTAGTTTGCTGAAGATGATGGCTTCCAGCTTCACCCATATCTCTGCAAAGGACATGATCTCATTCCTTTTTATGGCTGCATAGTATTCCGTGGTGTGTATGTACCACATTTTCTTTATCCAGTCTATCATTGATGGACATTTGGGTTGGTTCCATGTCTTTGCTATTGTAAATAGTGCTGCAATAAACATACGTGTGCATGTGTCTTTATAGTAGAAATATTTCTATTCCTTTGGGTATATACCCAGTAATGGGATTGCTAGGTCAAATGGTGTTTCTTGTTCTAGATCCTTGGGAATCACCATACTATCTTCCACAATGGTTGAACTAATTTACATTCCCACCAACGGTGTAAAAGTGTTCCTATTTCTCTACATCCTTGCCAGCATCTATTGTTTCTTGACTTTTTTTTTTTTTTAATACTTTAAGTTTTAGGGTACATGTGCACATTGTGCAGGTTAGTTACATATGTATACTTGTGCCATGCTGGTGCGCTGCACCCACTAACTCGTCATCTAGCATTAGGTATATCTCCCAATGCTATCCCTCTCCCCTCCCCCCACCCCACCACAGTCCCCAGAGTGTGATATTCCCCTTCCTGTGTCCATGTAATCTCATTGTTCAATTCCCACCTATGAGTGAGAATATGTGGTGTTTGGTTTTTTGTTCTTGCGATAATTTACTGAGAATGATGATTTCCAATTTCATCCATGTCCCTACAAAGGACATGAACTGATCATTTTTTATGGCTGCATAGTATTCCATGGTGTATATGTGCCACATTTTCTTAATCCAGTCTATCATTGTAGGCATTATCATTCAGGACATAGGCATGGGCAAGGACTTCATGTCCAAAACACCAAAAGCAATGGCAACAAAAGACAAAATTGACAAATGGGATCCAATTAAACTAAAGAGCTTCTGCACAGCAAAAGAAACTACCATCAGAGTGAACAGGCAACCTACAAAATGGAAGAAAATTTTCTTGACTTTTTAATAATCGCCGTCCTGACTGGCATGAGATGGTATCTCATTGTGGTTTGGATTTGCATTTCTCTGATGGTCAGTGATGCTGAGCTTTTTTCATGTGTTTGTTGGCCACATAAATGTCTTCTTTTAAGAAGTGTGTGTTCATATCCTTTGCCCACTTTTTGATGGGGTTGTTTTTTCTTATAAATTTAAGTTCCTTGTAAATTCTTAGACCTTTGTCAGATGGGTAGATTGCAAAAATCTTTTCCCATTTTGGAGGTTGCGTGTTCACTGTGGTGATAGTTTCTTTTGCTGTGCAGAAGCTCTTTAGTTTAATTAGATCTAATTTGTCAATTTTGGCTTTTGTTGCAATTGCTTTTGGCATTTTTGTCACGAAGTACTTGCCCATGCCTATGTCCTGAATGGTATTGCCTAGGTTTTCTCCTAGGGTTTTTATGGTTTTGGGTTTTACATTTAAGTCTTTAATCCATCTTGAATTAATTTTTGCCTAAGATGTAAAGAAGGGGTCCAGTTTCTGTTTTCTGCATATGGCTAGCCAGTTTTTGCAGCACCATTCACTGAATAGGAGATCCCATCCCCATTGCTTGTTTTTGTCAGGTTTGTTGAAGATCAGATGGTTGTAGATGTGTGGTGTTATTTCTGAGGTCTTTGTTCTGCTCCATTGGTCTATATGTCTGTTTTGGTACCAGTACCATGCTGTTTTGGTTACTATAGCCTTGTAGTATAGTTTGAAGTAAGGTAGCATGATGCCTCCAGCTTTGTTCTTTTTGCTTAGGGCTGTCTTGGTTATACAGGGTCTTCTTTGAATCTGTGTGAAATTTAAAATAGTTTTTTCTAATTCTGTGAAGAATGTCAATGGTAGTTTGATGGGAATAGCATTGAATCTGTAAATTACCTTGGGCAGTATGGCCATTTTCATGATATTGATTCTTCCTATCCATGAGGATAAAATGTTTTTCCATTTGTTTGCATTGTCTCTTATTTCCTGAGCAGTGGTTTGTAGTTCTCCTTGAAGAGATCCTTCACGTCCCTTGTTAGCTGTACTCCCAACTATTTCATTCTCTTTATAGTGATTGTGAATGGGAACTCATTCATGATTTGGCTCTCTCCTTGTCTATTGTTGGTAAAAAAGAATGCTTGTGATTTTTTCACATTGATTTTGTATCCTGAGACTTTGCTGAAGTTGCTTATCAGCTTAAGGAGTTTTTGGGCTGAGACGATGGGGTTTCTCCATATAAAATCATATTGTCTGCAAATAGAGACAATTTGACTTCCTTTCTTCCTATTTGAATACCGTTTATTTCCTTCACTTGCCTGATTACCCTGGCCAGAACTTCCAATGCTATGTTGAATAGGAGTGATGAGAGAGGGCATCCTTGTCTTGTACTGGTTTTCCAAGGGAATGCTTCCAGCTTTTGCCCATTCAATATGATATTGGCTGTGGGTTTGTCATAAATAGCTCTTATTATTTTAAGACATGCTCCATCAATACCTAGTTTATTGAGAGTTTTTTACACGAAGGGATGTTGAATTTAATCAAAGACATTTTAGCATCTATTGAGATAATCATGTGGTTTTTGTCTTTGGTTCTGTTTATGTGATGGATTATGTGTATTGATTTGTATATATTGAACCAGCCTTGCATCCCAGGGATGAAGCCAACTTGTTCGTGGTGGATAAGTTTTTTTTTGGGGGGGGCGGGAGGGGAGATGGAGTCTCATTCTGTCGCCCAGTCTGTAGTGCAGTGGCACGATCTCAGCTCACTGCAATCTCCGCCTCCTGGGTTCATGCCATTCTTCTGCCTCAGCCTCCCGAGTAGCTGGGATTACAGGTGCCCGCCACCATGCCCGGCTAATTTTTTGTATTTTTAGTAGAGATGGGGTTTCACCATGTTGGCCAGGCTGGTCTCGATCTCCTGACCTCATGATCCGCCCACCTCGGCCTCCCAAAGTGCTGGGATTACAGGCGTGAGCCACTGCATCCAGCCATGGTGGTGGATAAGTTTTTTGATGTGCTACTGGATTTGGTTTTGTTGAGGATTTTCTCATCAATGTTCATCAGGGATATTGGCCTGGAGTTTTCTTTTATGTTGTGTCTCTTCCTCGTTTTGGTATCAGGATGATGCTGGCCTCATAAAATGAGTTACGAGGAGTCCTTCTTTTTCAATTGTTTGGAATAGTTCCAGAAGGAATGGTACCAGCTCCTCTTTGAACCTCTGATAGAATTTGGCTGTGAATCCTTCTAGTCCTGGACTTTTTTTGGTTGGTAGGCTATTAACTACTGCCTCAATTTCAGAACTTGTTATGGGTCTATTCAGGGATTCAACTTCTTCCTGGTTTAGTCTTAGTAGGGTGTATATGTCTTGGAATTTATCAATTTCTTCTAGATTTTCTAGTTTATTTGCATAGAAATGTTTATAGTATTCTCTGAAGGTAGTTGGCATTTCTGTGGGGTCAGTGATAATATTCCCTTTATCATTTTTTATTGTGTCTATTTGATTCTTGTCTCTTTTCTTCATTAGTCTAGCTAGAGGTCTATTTTGCTAAATTTTTCAAAAAACCAGCTGCTGGATTCATTTTTGTTTTTGTTTTTTTTTTTTTTTTGGAGGGTTTTTCCTGTCTCTATCTCCTTCAATACTTCTCTGATCTTAGTTATTTCTTGTTCTGCTATCTTTTTGATTAGTTTTCTCTTCCCTCTCTAGCACTTTTAATTGTGATATTAGGGTGTCAATTTGAGATCTCTCTAGCTTTCCAATGTGGGCATTTAGTGCTATAAATTTCCCTCATAACACTGCTTTAGCTATGTCCCAGATACTCTGGTACATTGTCTCTTTTTTTTCATTGGTTTCAAATAACTTTCATAGCTTCCTTCTAGTAACTCTCCACTTATTTTTCAAACCCTTTACCATATCAGGCATTTAAAAAAAAGTTTTTGAAATGTTTTCTCCTGGTGTCCTCATTACTTATTTTTCATCTTTTTGTTCCTGTGTGGGAGAGTGATTAACAAGCTTGCTATAATGTAGTAAGCTTAGAATAAGAAATATCTCCCTGGTTGAGTCAACTGTTTCTTTTTTGGTGCAATTTTTTGGCTTATTTTTGGCTTACTCGCATCTTTTACTGGATCACATTCCCAGATAACTTCCTAAGAAAAGGTGTGTGTGAGGAAAATTGTACGAGTTCTTACCTGTCTGAGTATGTCTTTATATTTAAACATATTATTTATAGTATAGTTAAATTCTAAAGATATAAACATTGAAAAGTGTTTTCCCTCAGAAATTTGAGGCATTGCTTCAATTTTCACTCTTTAATATTCTATATTGTTGAGAAGCAGCATTCTGAATTCAAATTTCTGTGTAAGAGTACTGGATATTGCTTCATGGAGGGAAATTTTAGCATCTCTTCTTTTTTATGACATTCTGAAATATCACTAGAACATGCCATGGTATGATGATTTTCATTCATTCAATAATAATTCTATTCTTTTAGTGGGGTGTTGGGAGCTAGAGACCAATCTCAAAAACTTTGGAAATTTTATTTGTACTTTTTTTTAAACAACTTCTTTCTTTCCATTTGTTCTGTTCTTTCTTTTGTCAGATGGTGAACCTCCAGTACCACAGTGTTATATTTTATAAAATTTCTGTCAGACTTTCCATCTCATATTTTTTTTCTCTCTTTTTGTTTAATCTTTTGGGAGATTCATATATTTTATCTTTTAACTCTTTTTAATTTCACTTATATTTTTTAATTTGCCAGAGGCCTTTCTTATTATCACTTCTTTTTTTTCATAGCACCATGCTTCTGTGTAATAGATGCAATATAATTGTTAAAGAATTTTAAAAAATGTTTACAGTTTTAATTGTCTTTGGGGTTGTATATTCTTTTTGATTCTTATTATTCTTTTTGTCTTTTTCTTGCATCTTGAATGTTTTCCTCAAGTCTGATAATCTTGTCTATACTTAAAAATAAGACCTCAAAAAGTTAAATGGGAAATCTATGTTTTTGGATGTGGCTCATGGACTGGAAGGTATTGTCTTACAGTTATTATGTGAAGAGCTGACACTCATGCTAGAAAAGCCCTATGGATCAGAATGTGGTCTTTCTCTAGGCTCATTCAGGTTCTTATAAAGGAAGAGCATTCATTCTCTTTCCAAGGACAGATACCTGGTTTCTAGAGTTTTCTCTAGCACATGGCAGGTAAGTCCAGAGTTTTGGGGGCTAACCGACCTCTTTATTAGATGCATTCTCCTTGAAAACTTTCTAATCTGTAGTTTCATCTACATAGTTATCATTCCTCTATTTTAAGATTTTCAACAATTTTGTTAAAATTTTTTGTCTGCCAATGGCCCCTCTCCAGATTCTATTCTGGGCGCCTTGGGCAGTGTAGGTGGAATCTTTGTGGGACATTCTGTCAGTGTAATTTGGACATTGTTCTCGACTAAGTAGCACTTGTTATAGATTCATAGCTTTTCATCTCTTTACTTTTATTTTAGTGAGGTTTTGGAAAAAGCACAAGTACATTCTTCTGTATATTCCTCATCTGTAGCTCAAACTTAAAGCTTAATTTAATACTGAATTTCTCTATAAAACTTTCCTTTCTTAACTTCTTTATCCACTCTGATAGATCTCTCCTCAAAATCTTTATTGTATTAAAATCAATCTTCTCATTATACTACTTATAATTCTTTAACTATTTTCTCTATGTTATTTCTAAGATTTTCAGTCTAATCATGGCTTATACTTTGTTTGAATTTCTCCAGCATGAGTAATTATACTGGATAAGTAGTGGATTTCTTGAAAGTAATTGTTGATTGATTGTATTCAGGAAATGAAGGAGAAAAAAGATAACACATGACTGATAGAAGCCTTGCTATTTGGTAAAATGATGGCAACATTGGCAGAGATAGAGAAGTGGGAAAGGAAAGCCAGTGAGTTAAGGTAGTGGATATTTGTCAGACCTTTTTATTTGTATAGAATCCTTGGATACCCTTTCTAGTTTGAGGATATTTCTTACCTTCTTAGTCTCCAGGGCTGAGGATAGTAATTCATTTTCCCAGCCTTCCTCACAGGTATGACAGAGTCATGACTGAGCTATTACCAATCAGATGGCCCTCAGTGAGACTTCAGTTCAGAAGTAAGCAATGGGAAAAATTAGGCACAATGATTAACTCATTTCTGGTGAAGGTGGTGGCCGAGACCCTGCCCTTCTGGGGCAGCAGTAGAACAATTTCTGATGTCCTGTGCTGAGTGCCCTGGGCAGTGTGGCTGTGGTTTTTGCTGGACAGTCTCTGAGAGTGGTTTGGGCATTAGTCTTGACCAAGTAGCCACCAAACCTGACTCTTAGGTCATCCTGAAGACTCAGTATACATTCATTCTTTAAGCATTTTTTTTGTGTGTCTGTTTACATTTAAGAACCATGAATGATTGAATGATAAAGGAAACAAGAAAAAGAATGCATATATGAGATGAAATACAGAATAAGACAAAAGTAAATCTCATAGTTTTTTTTTTGAAACATGTAAACATGTGTAAAAAATAATCCAAGAAAAACAGGTCTCTGCCAAAAAAGTAGAACCAAAAATAAGAGGACAATAGACGGGTAAGTTTAATATGAACCATAGCTAAGGAAAGGAAAGGAAAGGAAATGTAGCTTCCCATTTTAAAGTACAGTGGAAATGGAAGGAACCAGGAGTACTTCTCTGATTTGGTTCTGGGGTAGACGGTGCTATAGGGCCACCCTGAGGAAAGTCTGTTCAACATCATGAGTGTAGAAAATGAGAGAACAAAAATTAGAGGGATTTTTGTTGTTGCTTTTCTGTTATAAATATTTTTACCCAAGCCTGAATATTTGAGAACTCTTTGGAGACTACGCATATTACTTCTTCCTCAAATACTTGTCAGGTTAACATTGTTAGTACATATGTAATTGCTTATTGACATTTCTTCATTTGTTCCCCCACTTATTTGGCACTGCATAAAATACACCATGCTCTGAGGGAAGGTAAATGCCTGTTTGCCTGCAACTATGAGTGAGTTGGCCTGAATTAAAGCAGACAAGGAAATAGATTGCTTGGATTGGAACTTCTGTTTTTACTATTGTCCAGGCAGGCTTGGTTAACCCAGAAAGAGAGAGCGAGACAAGAAAGTTTATGTACATGTATGTAGGAGAATATGTCAGAGGAATATATTAGATGAGGCATAGGAATGGGAGTATATGTAAGGTAAATAAATTTGTTTAGTTTTAAACATGTTGGGATTTCATGGGTTGAGGAAATAAAGTGTAATTGGGACAATGAAACTGAAGCTTGGGTGGAAGTTTATGCCCAGAGACAAATGAAAATCATTTACAAAAGACAGTCAGTGAAGCTGGAACAACTGATGCTATTTCAAAAGGAGAGAGTACAAAGGCAGAGCAGAGGACCTGGTACTGAGCATTGGAGGAAACCTCTATTAAGGGGTATTGAAAGCGGATCAGCCCAGAAAAAGAATGAAATAATCAGAACGGTAGGATGAGAAGAAGAATGGTGTGTTTCCATGGAAATCATAAGAAGTTCAAGGAGATTCTTTAAAACGGTCCAATGTTATAAAACTGTGAAGATCTTCAAGCACTGTGCTTTGTATTCTAATCTGCCTATTTCATGACACATGGATGAGGCTCAATAAATGTTTGCTGAGTGTGTAAATAGTCTAGGAACATAAGAAATGGGAAAATAGAGTGATTATCTTTTAAGTGAAATTGTAGTAGATTGGGGTGAAGCAGACACACGTTTAGGGATTTAAGGAGAGAATGAGAATATAGGCATAGAAACAGTTGTCCTAGACCACACTGAGAAATTTGGGTAGGGAAAGTGATGTATAAAACAAATCTTATCAGAGGAACAGAAGAATCCAATTAAGAGATATTATAAATTCAAATAGACCTTTGAGTGACTAAGGGTCCAAAGGAAGAAGCCAGTCGACAGATAGGAATTTAAAATATTGCAAAGAAACTATTATATAAGGAAAATACATGTATCAAAACTTTTCTATCTGGGAAATTATAGAAACAGCATTTACAGATGTACTTCTTTGGATACAATGCCAGAAACATATTTCAGATTGGTCTACTTCCAGTCATAGTAAAGTTCAGAACCTTAAACCATTGGATTTTGCAACTTCAACAGCCTCATCTTCCTTATTTTGCAGAACAGAGCCCATGAACTAAGTTTGATATTAAAGACAAGTTTAGTTCAAGAATTGGCAAAAATAAGGATTAGCCAAAGTTAAAGTTACTTTCAGTTTGGTTTACTAATGAACTGAACAATGCAAAAGATATACACAAAATTCTGGGCACAAGAGTAGATGCAACTTATTGATACTCCCTTTGCTTTTATTAGTCGAGATACAGCTTAACAAAGTAGCCCTCATCCACAGTGTGTTAACAGTGATTGAAGTTTATTTCTCTCATGGAAGAGTATATAGATGAATGATCCAAGGCTGTCAGGAAAGCTTTATCACCCAAGGTTGTTTACCCAAGGTTGCTAAAATTATCATCACTTCTTAGCCATCAACAGGGGGACAGAGAAAATTCAAGGCAAACCATCTGCATAAAGGTGCATTGGAAGTTGTACACATCCTTTCCACTCACATCCTGTGAGACCAAACTTCGTCATATGAGTACACCTAGCTACAAGAGAGGCTGAGAAATGTAGTCTGTAGCTGAGCATCCATTGCTGTTACCGAATTTTTATTCTTCACAGTCCTCAATTAACATTGCTGCTCCAAAGCATTAGTTAGGTATTTCAGATGAGAGAACTGAGGCAAAGAAAAAGACAAGCAAGATGAATACTTCCTGAAACATCACGAAATACTGAATACATATGAGAGAGATTAAGTACAAATTTACAGAGGTATCTATTTAAAATGACAATTCTATTTGGGTGTCTGTTTAAGTTTCTACCATGCAGCATTTTCAGCCAGTTTGTGTCTGTTGTCTCTGGTCAATTAAAATTATTCAGCATCAAAATCCTAGCTCTAGGACCAAAAAGAAAAAAAAAAAGAACCTAAGAAGCATTCACTGATAGTCTGATTCTGAACAACCGCTTTGCCTCTGGTCTATTCATGCATATTTCAATTGGCATTAATATAAAGTACCAAGTGGGCTCTCTTCTACATGAAATCCTTGTTCTCAACTTGGCAGCAATCCTGGCACTAGGTTCTAAATCATCATTCTGGGATGGTAAATCAGCAATCCTCAGCTGATGGGTCTAACAATGAGATTGCTGGAGGCAGGTGGTGTTGTAAGGCCTAATTCTGTTGGCATTAAGTGACCATTCATATTTGCTGCAGGAGCAGTAAATTGCACTGTTTTAAAACAGGAAGTCTGAGTTAAAAGCTGTGCAAAACCATTATACTGTAGCCAGCACTCCAGGCTCTTCTAATTAGGTCATTTGGAAAAAGATGACCTTTTAGTTTCTGTGCCTCTTTGCTGGGGACACATGTTTCTAATTATCAATTGTATTTTACTTCACTAAAGCTGTTGACAAGCTGAGCATTTTTTGTGTGCATGTATGAGTGTGTGTGTGTATACACACTTTGTGAAGTTAATAACATTTTTGTGTTCTAGTATTCTACAAATAGAAGATGAAAACAATG
This sequence comes from Pan troglodytes, assembly GCF_028858775.2. Classification (NCBI taxonomy): domain Eukaryota; kingdom Metazoa; phylum Chordata; class Mammalia; order Primates; family Hominidae; genus Pan; species Pan troglodytes. The sequence goes on from NC_072402.2 coordinate 25,978,468, forward strand.
TGTGCAGTAATTTTATTGTCAGAGCAACCAAAAACTCTAAGGACTTGAATAAAGAACACACTAAGGGACATTTCTGATGTTCCTGGTGCTTTAGGCCAACTTGACTTTAACCTTGTCTGAAGTCACTGTATCAATATTTATTCTGTTTAGATCTGGCAAGTGGGTGTGTAAGACAAAATGGAGAAATGGACTTTGGTTCACACTGTTATTGGAAAAATAACTGCAGGTCATGCTTGACATTCTGTCCAGGACCAAAACCAAAAATCTCATGATGCTCTTTTAAGGCTCACTTGTCCTTCTGCATGCTGTTTTTGGAATGCTTACAAATGCAAACAAATACTATCTTCTAATAACCACTTATTCCAAAAGAAGCTCAGAAATAAAGGGACAATATGAGTATCTATGGTTCTAACATATAGTCTATATTTTAGGAGATAGTCTAGGAAGTGAGGCATTCCCTAAGGCTGGCTTCTCCACTGACTTTCCTTTCTGTTTCAGGGACAGTTTCTCAATGTGCTATCGTTTTTCATCAGAAATCATAAAATCACAGAGCTGGCAGGCCTTTGAGAAGGCTTCTAGCTCACAGTCTGCCTTGAGGCCTTTCTGAACTCAAACTCTCCTGGAACATAATGCTCTACTCTTAACAATCTCTCACAAGGGAAAGTTGACAAGGAATGATGGTACTATCTAAATGTTTAATATATGAATTACTCTGGCAGTTAGAAGAAAATGTATGGAGGATGATTTGAAGTTTATTATGAAATTGCTAATAATTTATTCAACTCAATTTTCCCTTAGAAGTTCTATGGTAGGTAATGATGGTTCTCTCACAGAGCATTTCAAAGTCTGGAAGGAGCTGGCAGTCATTGTATGACAGAGGGCTGGCAACATGCCAAGGTGCCCTGCAGTGGGGCTCTGAATGGCATATCCTGGGCCAGTTTCAAGTGAAGCTAAAAGGTGGGTGAAGAGTTTCTTAATTTGGGCACTCTCTAAAGTCTGAGAGTTTTCTGCTTCTCTGGTGATCCTAGAACACTTGACTTCTCATTTTCTTTATTCTTACACTCGGTTGGCAGCTATTTACTTTTGAGAGATTTATCAGCAATTAAAGTATCTGTTGCTACTCCTGTAGAAAAGAGGGCATATGAACAGATGGTGGGGTTGAGACATGGAAGTTCCAGGAAACACTTCCTCTTATCACGCAAATAGTTAGTTATAGTTTTATTCATGATGTGGCCATGAGAATGCACCTTGCTGACCTCCCAGTATAAGGACTGTAACTGACCTTGGCTGTTGCACTCTGAATCTATGGCTCCATTTACTTTGAGGCCACTCTTCCTAAGGGCTTTGCCAATTAAGGGCTCAACCAGTGACTAGACCATGCAAGGATACTAAAGCATTTCATTCCTGGGAGATGCCAGATTCTTCTGACAGCCAACTTGACTCAATAACTTCCCTGCTGCTTTGCAGAACCTCCCATATGCTGTTGGGTGCTCTAGGAAGCTTCTGCCCCACCTTATTTCCCCCTATGCCACTCTAAGGTTGTGGTATCTCACTGCTCTCCCAGTCTGCCCTGGCTTCCTTCACACTTTTACCTACTTCCTCTAAAGACATCCTTGACTAGGTAATTCTTATTTCCTCAGACACAGTGAACACTAGGCCGTGGTGCTTTATAAAACTTTCTTTGAAGGCTTGCGGGTGTTAGAGAATAACAGTGTGAAAAAGGAAAACTTACAGCTGGATGAAATCCCACCAATTCCAGATGCCATCTGCCATGCTCAACATGGGGAGCACCATTTTGACTGGCTTTATTTAGCCTCTTGCCTACTGTGACATTGCTGAGCGTTATTTTATCTCCCTCCTTAGAAGAGAATTCCCTCAAATCAGTCCTTCCTGGAAATCTGGGACACTTCTTGACTCTTTCTTCCTTTCTCACTCAACGAATTTAAGAATTTAATAGGAAGTTAACATCATACCAGTCTCTGCAGAGACGCTGTTCACAAAGCCATCAGTAGGGCTTAGAGTCTGAAATTACCTATTTCAAAATAAGATTTTGACTTTTCTTTTGCATAAGTCAAAGGATTATTAAAGTGATTTCCCTCAAACAAGAAGCAATCTGGCATTTTTTTTTTGGACAGGGTCTCTCTCTGTTGTCCAGGTTGAAGTGCAGTGGCATGATCTCGGCTCACTGTAGCCTTGACCTCATAGGATTAAGCAATTCTCCCACCTCAGCCTCCACAAGGTGTGTACCTGACTAATTATTTTTATTTTTTTGTAGAGACAAGGGTTTCACTATCTTGCCCTGGCTGAACTCAAACTCTTGGGCTCAAGTGATCCTCCTGCCTTGGCCTCCAAAAACTCTGATTACAGGTGTGAGCCACTGCACCTGGCCAAGCATTCTTGCCTTGAAATGTTGTATTGCTTTTACTTCTGGGACAGAGTTTCTCAAATTTGACACTACTAACATTTTGGACCTAGTAAATTCTTTGTTGTAGGAGATTGTCCTGTTTATTGTAGGATGTTTACCAGCATGCCAATACTACTATCCCAGTCAAGTCAGCCCCAAATGTCTTCAGACCTTGGCAAATGTCCCCTGGGGGCAGATTCACCCTTAGTTGAGAACTGCTGCCCTAGAGCAATAGGCACAAACTGAAGGCAACTTTTTAAATAACATTTTGCCTCTATAGGGATGAACAGCTGAATTGCACATTTTAATGGTATTGTTAACCAAAAGGATAAAGTCTAAGGAAGACTGTGTGTGTGTGTGTGTGTGTGTGTGTGTGTGTGTGTGTGTGTGTGTGTGTGTGTATGCAGCAATCTACCTCTATTAATGCCAGGAAAAGTGAACTTATTTACCATCTGAATAATATTGTTGACTAATGCGGAAAAAACACTGAAAATTTCACACTTTACTAAACATGCCACTCTGCTAAAACATTTAAGTGTGTATAGGACTATATATTATCTCCAAAGGTAACAGAAATCTCCTGTTTTTATCTTTACTTTATTTATGATGAGACATTTGCTTATATGCTATAGGCACTTGGCTTTTCAAGGTCTCATTCCCTGGGTGTGTCTAGGATGCCTGTGCTCCATGGCATCTTTGTGATGCAGGCTATTTACCTGGAGGATAGCTTATACCTGTGGGGCTGAGGGCAAGGTCTGTAGCTGACACTCCTCTGGTTATGCATGACACATTACTTCTGTCTGATTCTTTGTACAATTCCCACCACCTGGCCCTGGTTGATGTTTCAGCCTTGCTGGTGAAGCAGTCTGTTTGCTAGAGTGGCTAATTGTGGTTATCTCAGTTTTGGCCTTCATTTGAGTATGACTCCAAGAGGCACACAATTTGAGGGGTGATTCTTGTGGTAGATGGGTGGAGATGAAGCTATCTGTACCTTCTATGCTCATTGTAGATTAGACCTGGAAAACTTCTGAAAGTTGATGATCTAAGAATTGGGAAAGATACAAAGATCTTAGTTACCATGTGGGTCTCTCCTGAAGAATTTCATTCTTTGGTTTATACATATACCCTCCATGGTATGACATTTTGATCAAATGAAAGATCTAAGAAATACACAATGAAGCAATTGCAGGATGATGTAAAATGGAATAGGGCTAAACATCAGAATACATGGCAAGCACAGCAATTGCTGTCAGAATTCACAGAAGTGGGTTATTGTTGAGGGTAAATTTGATATGGGAAGTGTTCCAGGAGTCTTTGGGACTTGGGTTAGGCTTTGAAGGTTGGACAGGATTTACATTGACAGACAGAAAAATTTGTGCATCACAGACACTGGGTGCACGTGTGTTTAAATAGTGTGAGCAAAACCTCAGAGATAGAGCCAGCTTGGAATGTTGCTGGGGGGTGTACTTGACGGGGATGGAGGACTTTAGGGAGAGGATGGGGGACAAATTTGGACAGGTAGATTGGGGACCATCCTGGGGCATTTATTTTGAGAGCTTTTGGAAACTTCAAACAAACTTTTCTTCTGTATCTGCAATAACAGCATAACTGACAAAATCTGATGTAGGGTGGTACTCACTGTTCTCAAAACAAGTTTCACCAAAAGAGCATTGCAGGAAAAAAATCTGTTTGCTGAGAGAGCAAGGAAACCAAAGTGTATTTGTGAGAGCTATGTCCTCTGAAAGTGAGCAAGGACTTGTGCAAAAATAAAAGTAGCTCTTCTTTGTGAGTGATGTGCATAAAAAATGAGTTACTAAGAAACCTGAGTTAATGCTTGTGGACATTGAATGGCATGGACTTACATGGCTCAGAGCATCTCACAATGCTGAGCAATTGGCAATGTCTGCATCAGAAACTGGCCACACTTACAAGAGGTAGGACTCGACTATTGACTTTTACAAACTATTGATCTTAAATTATCATAGGCTGATTTTATAGATACAAAGAATGTTGGCAAGGGTGCTTCTAGAGTTTCAGATTATCTTAACTATATATAATTAGCTCTGAAAGACTGTGAGTGAGGGTGGGTTATGATTTTTAAGTCCTTTTCTTTTTTTAAAAAATCTGGTTGCTTTTCATCTGCTTTGAATTCTCCCACTTGAAAATTTAGGTTCATAAAATTCCAAAAGAGACTGAAAAAGCTAAGTTCCAATTAAAAAAAGAAAACATAAATGTTACTTCCAAACTTTACCTAAGATATTGCTTTTAAGAATGATCTGGCACTAAACTGACTGCAGAAGGTTGTTTATTCAAACCCTGCCTTGTTCCAAAGATAGCTATTAAGGGATTGTTCATCACTGGGGAACCTTCTTGGAGGCACACACACACACACACACACACACACTTTTTTCTCCAATAGTTCATTATATTTAATGACCCCCAACATGGAGATAATTTATTAGATTATAAAGATTGAAAGCTGGAAAATTTGGGGGGAAAGGCAAACTTTATCTATTTTTTATCTTTCTATGGTGAGAAGTTGGGAAAGAAAGGAAGGCAGAATATTTGTTGCATCTCTGTCTGTGAACAGTGATGATTTGGTAGCAAGGTCAGCTACTTCATTGCCGGCATCCTTAGTCAACAGTGAAGAGGCAATGGCTGGTTCTCACATGAGGATGGCTGTCTCCTTTATGTTGTTGAGAATACCAGAAGAATCATTACTGCACATGCTTAGCTGTGTGTGGCCAAAAGAGCTCTGGCCTTGGATCAGCCAACCTGGGCTGCATTCCCTAGCTGTGTGACCTTGGATGAGTCACATAGATTCTCTGTGCCTCAGTTTCTCTTCTCTTCACTGAGGCTGCTTCTCTCAGAGGCCCCTTCTCTACCGGAATGCCTTATTTTATCCACTAAATCTGTGCTTCTGAAATTCTTTGAAATCTCCTCTTTCATCTTAAAAACTAATAAAATTTTGTACTCATTTGTGTATGTTTGAATATAAAAATAACATTTTAAATTAACAGTGAGTCCGGTGGATGCTCTGGTAACATGTGCCTCCCCTATCCTGCGGCTTCTCTAATCCCCTGGCATAGAACAGCATAACCCTGAAGGCACTTCAGTTTGAGGAGCAGGGGATTAAGCATGGTGAGGTAATCGCTGATTTTATCAATCAGAATAGGGTGGGTTAAACTGTGTTAAGAAATAATTCCAAGAGTTCAGTGGCTTAAAATAACAAAGGCTTGTTTCTTCTTCATATTAAATGGCCCCCACTGGTCATTTGGAGAGCTTGGCTTCTTTCACTCAGGACCTTTGCAGAGCAAGTCTCTGTCTCTGTTTTCGTCATGATCTGTGATGAGCAAGGTAGGACAATGGAGACGCAGTGGCTCATTCTCTGGCTCTTAAGTCACTCACATTTCATTGGCTAAAACAAGCCAAGGCTATCCCTAATTGCGATGAAGAATAGGAGAATGCAATTCTATAAAGTTCCAGAAGATGGAGAGCCAGAAAAATTTGGTGAACAGTACTAAAAACTACCACATCAGCTGAGGTCAAGAATAGGGTAGAAAGAGGTGCCCTGAACACAGGGTTGTTTTGGAGGTGTCATCTGAAGATGACCAACTACCCCTGAGTCTCTTCACAAAGGGAACACACACAATGAACTCATGGCTAATTTGTGTTTCCCTTTACTATTCACACACACTTTGTGTCACAGTATCTTTCTCCAAAGACAGTATGGGATTCTGGATTACATTAGAATCACATGCTAGTCCTGCTTCCCTGAGATCACTTCTGGAAACTACCTTGATTGGAGTTCTGGATTTTTTAGAACCCTTTGGCTGCACCTCACAGACAGTTTCCTGCTCGGCTTTCTCTCACACCTGGTGAAGCACAGCTATTGTCTCTAAGTTCCACTGGTTTACAAAGCTGCCTTATCTTCAAGTTCTTAGGAGGTGCTTCATTATCAAACAAAGAGGACAGACCCCTTCTTCTGATGCTAATGTTGTTATCAGGAAGGAGACAAGGTAGCTGTACAGGAGAGAGGGCCCTGAAAACACACACAACCGCTTTAGGGGCTCGCTGTAGCCAGTCTGTGTAGAATCTTTTCAGTTGCCCTGGGTCTCTAACTCTGCTTTTGCCCCTTCTTTTGATGCTAATGTTGTTATCAGGAAGGAGACAAGGTAGCTGTACAGGAGAGAGGGCCCTGAAAACACACACAACCACTTTAGGGGCTCGCTGTAGCCAGTCTGCGTAGAATCTTTTCAGTTGCCCTGGGTCTCTAACTCTGCTTTTGTTATAGTCAAGTGCTGTAACAGTTCTGTACTTCTTCCCTCCATCTGCAGCATGTCTGGTGACCATTAGGGAACATTTTCTGCATTTATCTTTTGTAACAGAGTGCCAGGCACTACAGAAAATCTGAGGTAAACTAAATTATTTCTATTTTTTGAGGCTTCTGGAGTATTAAAATAAGTAATACCAAAAGAGCATCATAGAAACTGATGAATTTTAAGTTGTTGGATGAAATGCTTCTTTTAAAAACTCTTGCCAGTACGTCTATGAAAATTGAGGTATAACCTTATTTGGAGATGTCATCAAAAATCTAAATTTGAGGCCTGTTTTAAATATGAGGCTTGTGCCAAATGGTCCTCTGGGGTCCCCCTTCCTCACTCTTCCTGTGATAGGTCCTGAAAGTAAGTGTAAGACGTTCTGTTTGCCCTTGAGACACTCAAAATCTATTTGGGGAGTCAGTATTAAAAATATAATACAGAGGCTAATACAGGTAAGTATATAATAAAGTGCTAAGTTGGCAGCAGATACTACATGTATTTTTAAGAGCTCAGAGAAAGGAGGGATTACTGTGGCTAGTGGAGTCAGGAGTAGTTTTGTGGAAGAGATGGGGAAATTGATGCAGGACAAAAGGATTTTAGCAACAGTACCACCAACAAAAGATGTTGACTTCCTTCTATCAATTTACATTCAAATAAAACTGGCTCTACTTTATGAGTTTCCACTTGTTGGTCCAGTCTCCATTCTCAGCCTGGATCAGAACTTTTCTGAATCCTATATAATTTAAGCCCTGTGTTGCTAATCTTTTGAATTAAGTTAATATGTGAACCACTAGCCACCAGGGATGCAGATTTGAGAGCAAACAATGGACTCTGCTCCCTCTTTCCTTTGAGGCCAGGAGGGAGCTAATAGCTTTCCTTGCTGGGCATGCAGAACCAGGAGGGGGATGAGCAGCATGGATGCTGAGTTGATGCAGGCAAGCCTTCTGGAAGGGCTTCTAAAGCTGCCCTGTCTTTGAAGTGAGTGAGAATACCTCACGTGGAGCTATCCCGAGGATTGACAGGACCAGACCCACAAAATTTTCTAGCTGTAGTGGGGCCGTGAGCATCCCCTACAGCTTCCCCTTTGGACAGCAGAAGCCTTGAGAGCACACCCCATGGAGCCACCAAGTCTGCAAGAGCAGCGGGGAGCAGTTACCACCAATTGAATTCTACTCCCTGCTGCGGTGCTGAGTGGAGGGGGCTTCTCATCAGATGGAACTTTCATTCCTTCTAAGAGGATATATATATATATATATATATATGTATAGTTTTTCCTCTTAAAACCAAAGTTGGAATATTTACTTGAAAATGAATTCCTAGACTCTGGTTTTAGTTAAAAATTTCCATAGGGAACAATAGAACTATAGTACATTTCTAATTTAAAACTTTGCATTGTTGATGAAGTTTTGAAAATAACAGAAGTAGGCAACCCAAACATCTGTTACTTGAATTTTTTTTCCTCCCTCAACTTGTAGCAAACTTGTGGCACTAGTCTTGGAATGTGGGCACTGTCTCTGATCAGTATTTTAGGGAGTTTTGGAATGCACAAGAAAATATAGATAAGATTCTTGGCTTAAAATTTATAATGCATTGCAGATTGCACTGTGGGTTTCTGAAACAACGAAAAGTCATGGTGGGTTTTAAAGCAGTTTAGAGGAATAGCTCAGATCTTTGATGCAGGGCACTTAAATTAATGCTAGTCACAACATAAAGCTCAAGTTCAAAATTTATGTCTCCCTCTGATTACCACACATCAACCTACTTGAAATGGAGACGAAATTGCATTTCCCTGGGGGAAACATGGTGCTATTTTGATGATCAAATGTATTGGGAACAGAGGTTGTTGTTAGCCACGTTGTGTGTGGTGTGGGGAAGTTTCAGGCAACTTGGCGCTGGACCGGTGGGTGGAGGTGGAGCAGGGTGGCCGTTACAATTAGAGCCTCTGGTGAGGAAGAGGGGGCGCCAAACTCTTAGTTTTCATTGAGCTGGGTTACAGAATGCACTAGCTGCCTGGGCCATGGCTTCTGTGTCACTGGGAACAGGCAGTTCACTGTGTAGGTCCAGGAAATCTGCAGCGTCACAGCTTATCTTTCTAGAGGAAGCATTGGTCAAGGATTTACATTCTGGAATAAATCCCTGTATTTCACCATTATTATTATTGTTATTACTATTTTCTGGCAAAAACTTCTTAAAATGAATGTGAAATTGAGATGATCATTATGTAACCAAAGTGCTATCGCAATATAACCTGCCAAGAAGTTATCATTCTGCTCAAAATATTAAAGGTCATTTTCATCCCCTTTGAAAATGTCCTTCTGACCCTGCCACCCTGCGTTGGGCAGGCTGCAGCCTGGCAGGTATAGGGCTGGGAGGCCACACCGAGATGGTAGTGTTCTTTGATCACCTGCCATGAGGTACTGGGCAGATCTAGTTGGGAATGAAAGATGACCAGGTAAGCTGGCTTGGTCTGGCACTATTTCTAAAGGAGAAGCTATAGAGGTATTGGTGTTTGCAGTTAGATGGCTCCTGCCAAGATGCTTTCTGTGCTGACTAGGTTCACTTCTTTTCAGGGTTCTGTCTCTTGGGCAGACCTTTAGGTCTTAAGCAGACAAGTCTGCTTGGCTCCTTCAGCTTCACAATGGGCCCTGTTTTTTCACAGTGAGACATTTTCTCTTGATAAAGTGAGTGTTGATCTTCCTGGGAAGAGCAATGGAGGGAATGTAGGTTCTAATAGGTTCTGGACATTCTTCCCACTTCAAAAAAATGAACTTCTTTTTCTCAATTCCTAGGGCCTGGAGTTTTTTCCTATGTACTTCTCTTATGAAATAATAAGCTTCCAATAGGTGTGCATTATATTTCTAAGCCAGAATTAAAAACCAGATATCTATTAGTTTGGAAATCCAGGGTCTGGCTGTTATAATGACTAACCTGTTTTTATCTCTGCAGAAATTACTGTTTAATATTATATCATGTTGAATTTTTCCCAATGGTAATCTTATGATGGCTGCAGCTACCTGTTAACTTCAACAAGCACAGTGGCCTGGAGACTACATGATGGTGTATCAGTGATGGTAAGAGCATCCTTTTCCCTAGTATTACTAGGTAAGTTGCTACCTACCTGAGAAGCATCTTATATATGGATTACTAATTTAGTTCCTTATTTCTGGCTATAAAAGGCAATTGAAATATAGGCTTGCCAGAAATTAAGGAGAAAAGTTAATGGCCAGCCTCTACTTTTTCTTACTTTAGAAGTGAAAACAGTGGTTATTACTATTATTAATTACAACCAAAACAACCACAAATTTAAGCAGCCTTCCAGACAACTTCAGGAGTATTTTTAAATAATCAATTTTACTTTAAAATGTTTAATTAAAAAGTTTAGAGAAGAATTTCCAATCTTGGTCATTGCTCTTAAATAGTGATGTGACAGTTTATCTTTTCTGCCTTTCCCTCCATGTCCTCTCCTAAGAGCAGGTGCCTCTCCATCATTGCCCATCAAAGACATTTCTGATGCTCCAGAAGGATACCCTTGAGGTCATCCTGTTCTCACCTCCAATATTCATTATGATCTCTAACATCACTATATACAACATTTTTGTATATACAGAATAATTTCTGTTGCCTTCATGTGGTTGGGGGTTTCTTTACATGAATATTTGCTCTTTATCCTTAGGCCTTCCTCTTGGCTTTGCTTTTGCAGATATATTCACACATATGATTATACTCGTGTAAAATACACATGCCTATATGCATACAATTGTGTACAAATTAATGTACATGACTCTCAGTAAAATTTTGTTGAATCAGTTAATAAACGTACACACACATGTGCTTGTGTGTAAGGGGTGGTTTGTTTTGCTTGTACTCTATAGATGCAGGCACTGAGAATAGTTTTCTTTTGTCCCTGAAGTTTTTAGTGTATAGCTTCGAAGATTTTCCTTGCTGGATAATTTCTTTTAAGAAATTTTGATGAAAATGTGCACAGCAATTTTGACTTACTTGTAGGTGGAAAGAAGAATAATTTTTACACTTTGAAGCAATTTTGGATTTTTTCACACGTGGATAATTCTCTGAGCTTTCAAAGCAAACATTTCAAAATTTCCTTTTCTTCAGATTGAACTGGTTGAAAGTAATATTATAATGTTTGTGCCTTGCTTTTTATAATTATTTATATATGTACACTTATATTTATGTAATCAATGTTACTATACATTTCTAATTGCTAATTAGTTGCTTACTTTTTCAGTGTATTTTAAAATGCTCTGAAATCTATTCATCTATATATCTATCCTAGGGACAAAGGTAATATTCTTTTCATTTTTGAATCTCTGGGAAATTTATTTATTTGCTTTTAGCCGTGGAAAGAATTTTATTTTTTGTCTAAGTAGGCATTTATTTTGAGGTAAATATAAAACATAAAATTTTCCCCAAAGTCTATTTTCATATTACCTTTTAACCATGTGCTAGTAATGGGTACAGGGTTACTGTCACCCTCACCCCATCCATTTTACCCTAGAATGGTTGGCATTATGTGGAATTGGTCCTCTATGCAGGTGAAAGCCTGCCCATGAAGTTTACAATAGCTATGAAGACCTATGGAGGGAATTAAAAATTCTCTCCCTTTGAAAGTGGAACATCCTCCACCAACTGGTAAAAAGAAGCCTTTTTTTTTTTTTTTTTGTATTGGAAGAACTTCAGGGATTCTGAAAACTAGGAGGAAAACATACCACACAGTCTGCGAATACTGTGTTTAGGAAGGTTTGACAACAGAGGGAAAAAAGCCTGTTTCAGGACTCTCAGGCTGGGAGGTAGCTGTTTTAGTGGGGCTATTGAAATCTGAAATGACCTCTTTTTATATCTTGAAGAACTAAATCTACTGCAAAAAGGTAAGATTTTCAAGTTGTAATAATAAAGACTAAATTTTAACTTATGAGGTCTTTCAGTATACTAACTCAACTCTAATTCAATATTATTAGTAAACTGGATAATAGTTTAGAGTATACTGAATAAAAAAATGTAGTAAACAGGCAAAATATTGTTATGACATGAATCTCATGTATGGTATTCCCCTTCCTTCTCTGTATAGGATTTACAACTGCAAACATCTGAAGCAGCAGTGCCACATCCCTGCTACCTCCCTGCTTGTGCGTGTGTCCCTACATTATCCAAAATAGGGGTGGGCTAATGACGATTGCAGGCTAACTCCAGCCCACCACTTGCTTCTATAAATAAAATCTTATTGTACACAAACGTAGCCATTTATTTAAGCACTGTTTGTGGCTGCTTTTCTGTTAAACATCAGGGTCGAGTAGATGAGACAGAGAGCATGTGGTTTGCAAAGCTAAAAATATCCTTGCCCTTGTAGAAAAAGTTTGCCAACCCCTGACCTAAGATATTAATTTTCTTCAATTGATATGAATTTGCTTCACTGATGGTATCATAGAAAACTGTGATGTGTATTCCTTCTCCTGTGACTTATCTCTTTCTTTTTGATAGGAAAACTAAAAGCAAAACAAGAAGACCTAAAAAATGGGGCTGGGGGAACTCCCAAAACAACAACAACTAAAAATCCTTTAAAAATTTAAGAAGTGCTGATAAGAATCATGAAATAGGCCCATTAAAATATACTGATATTATTGAAAAATGATATATTTGCCCAACAACATAATAAGAAAATAATACTTAGAACACTTATATTCTCTTTCTAACTTTGCCATTCTTCAACTCAGAGATCAGCAAACCTTTCTGGTAGAGGACAAGATAGTAAATATTTTAGGCTTTGTAGGCTATATTTATTTTATTTTATATACGACAAGTGGTGGGCCACATTTGGTGAGCAGGCCCATAATTTAACTACCTCTTCTCTAACTCAGTGGTCTTGATAGACCACAGCTTATACAGGCTGCATTTTCAGAACACTGAAATCAACATGCTTTCGAGTTTTAATGATTTTCTATCTTGTGTGAATCAAAACCAATGTTGATAAAATCCACTACATTTTCCATGGATTGTTTTCTTACCATGTGGAAAACAGAGTCAGAACAATACAGGGGAGACAGCATTTCCTGCTGTATAAGTTTCTATTGCTGGATAATAAATGACTTCCAAATGTAGAAGTGTAAAAACAACAAATACTTAATTTTACTCTAGTTTTGTGGGTCAGAAATTCAGGAAGAGGCTGGTTGGACATCTTCACTTTGTGTTTCTCATTTGGTTGTAGTTAGGTGTCAGCTAGGGCTGTGGCCATTTGAAGCCTGGCATAGGCTGGTGGCCGGCAGTTGATGCTGGCTGTCAAATGGGAGCTTAGCTGGGACAGTTGGTTGGAGTGCCTATACATGGCCTCTTCATCAGGGAGGTCTTAGGGTAGGCAGACTCTTTAGATGGTGCCTGGCTTACCCCCGTGTGAACATTCTTAGAGAATAAGGTGGAAGTTGCATAACCTATTCTGATCTAGCCCAGGAAGCCTGTGCTCTGTAAGTCAAGAAGTCACAAGTTTGCCCACATTCAAGGGGAGGAGAGATAGACCCTACCTCCCAATGGAAGGGCTGTGAAATCATCTGGGGCCATATTTTAAAATTACCACACCCAGCTGTGGTGATTTTAAGTTTATAACTCAAACATGGATTTAAGAGAATTTTAAAATTCAATATTATATAATTGTACCAGCTATTGTATAATTAACCAAGGTTATTAAGGGCAAGACATCATAACTAAGATCATCTCAGATATCCAATTAAACTGATAAAAAGAACAAAATAGGCTGATTTTCCAAGAAAGTAAAATAGTTGTAAGATTTCAAAAAGATCTGTTACCAAGTTTTTGTCTTAATGGGGTCACATATTTATCCCTTCTGACAGAATAACTTTCATTCAGGTATAAATCAGATCTGAGTTAGTGAAAAACTTGGTTATGGAGTATATTAAGAAAAATGAATTTGTTATTTTTAAGTAACTAAAGTAGGCCATGAAAGGCATTACTAAGCAGAAGAAACCATCCATTTTTATATTCTTGCTGAGAATTTACTATATGCCGGGCACTATTCTCCATGCAGAGGGTATAGCAGTGAATAAAAGAGACAATAATCCTTCTTCTCAGAGAGACTAATTGGTTTTCCCCTCTCAGGGAAACAGATATTAAACAAAAGCCACTTCTAAGTCACACCCTGAGAAGTATTGTGAAGAAGAATAAAACAGGGCGAGGAGGATACAGAGTGGCTGAGAGATTAAGGATGGAATGTTATTTTAAATAACATAACCAGGGAAGGTGGCATTTGAGCTGAGAAGGAGAGTGGGCAGACAAGCCATGTGGCATTCTGGGGGAAGTGCATTTCAGGTAGGTGCAGAGCTTATGTGAAATGCCCATGTAACTAGGGTGGAAGGACCAACTGGCAGAGTGGTAAAAGATGAGGTTAGGGAAGATGTAATGGTAGTGGGGGTGTGGGTGGGGGTAGCTCATGTGGGTCTTGTTGGCCACAAGGAGTCTGAATTTTATTGAGTGAAAGAGGAAGTCATTAGAATTTCTATTAGAGGAGTGAAATAATCTGACTTAAAAAAACAAATCACTCTGGTCTCTATGTAAATAATAGCCTGTTTTTTTGGCAGGGAGGGGGAAGGTGGAGTAGGCAAGAATGGAGTCAGGAGAACCAGTTAGGAGACTTTTGTACTATTCTAGGCACAAAATGTTTGTAGGTTGGAATAGAGTGCTAGCAGTAGCAGTAATTAGAAAAAATAAAGAGATTGTACCCATTTTACAGATGAGTAAATGGACGTTTAGAAATTTTAATCAATAAGTTTGCAAGTGGTGAACTGGTATTCAAATCTAGATATAATTTCACAGATCAACTTCAGCAATGTGGATTTTCACATATTTAAAATTAATAAATTCCAAATAGATGATATTTTATTGTACTTTTAGTGAATTGGGTTAAATTAAAAGTGGTTGGCCATGGTCCTGCTTTGTAGACATTTTCTCTGAACATAGTTCCTCTTCATGGTCTCCATGTAGAAAACATTTAAAATCCAGTAAATTGAATAAAATTTAAATTACATCATCATTGTTTATATGATTTCTATGGAAAAATGAAGGAATGACTGCAGATATAAAACCCATAAACTGCATACAAACATTCAGCATAATCATGATGAACAAGGTTTAACAGTTAATCTAAGAACTGCTGTCGTCAGTTTGGGGAATTGATAAGTGATCAATAATATATTAGAAACTTTTTTTTCCAGGTTCAATAACAAGAGTATTGACAGTCATTTTGGGAGGAATTTGGAAGCGAATCTAAGAGGTCCATACTTTCCATTGAAAAGTGGACATTAGTAGAACTATTCATTATGATACTTTAGGCATTCTGGAGCATCTCCTGTGATTAGCTCTTTCTTCCTTTGGGCAAGGGGTGGGACGGAGACTCTTTTCTTCTATTCTTGGTACAGTGCTTACAAAATGTTTATTGGAGAAGAAATTGATTCCTTTATCATCAAGTTCACGAACTCTTTATTTTATTCACCATGTTTACCTTCTTTGTGAGCTCTCTGAGTTACTTACATGGTGGTTTACTTGTGTCTCTAAAACCTCGCTGTTCCTTGATTTATAGGTTACATTGTACCTTTTCTCTTCCACATGATGGAGATCTTCAAAGTAAGCATCTTTCAAAGCAGTGACAAGCAAAATACAGTTGGAAGATCAGTAACTCCCTGTTAAGCAGCTTTGCTTGCTGTCATTGTTGACTGCCAGGGGGTGGTGATCCATGTCAGTCACTAAAATGACACCTTGGCAAGACTAAAGTCTGCTCCTGGAGTTTTTGTGTATGGAAACAATTTTAAGGTAATGAGATTTTCATATATTTCTAGCACCTTTCACAGGGTCTGTAACATAGTAGGTACCCAGCAAATATTTATTAATGTTAATTATAAAATCATATTTTGAAAGCTGTACTAACACATGGTAGGTAGATTTGTTGCAGATTGGAGCAATGCAAGAATTTCTTGTCAATCCTAAAGTTTATTAATAGTAGAATAAATAACCCTCCAAGCAGGCAGAGTCATTTAGCGAGACCCAATGAATTGATATAAACTTATATTTTTAAGCCATCAAAGTAAGAAGAGATTAAGACTAACGTTTACTTATTAAGATAATTTCCTAATCATTCTTATAAGAACTTAATGAGTGACAAACTGACGCTGGATATAAATTTATGATTTCCCAAAATAACATTTGATTGGTTTGAGTGATGTCTTACATCAAGTAATCATAGTTAATTTTTGCTTCTAGAGAGATTTGACTTTACCAGTCTATCATGTCATCAGATGTATTTCAAGAATGATTTCTTTGTCTGTTGATACAGAGTTAAAGGATTCCTATGGATATTCTTGAATCTATAACTTGTATTTTTATTGGGGCAGATGGGACAAATTCTGAATAGTGGCAAAAGATTCCATCTTCATTTGAAATGTACTGCAAACATCAAAAGAATGATTTCACATATAAAAATATTTTTGTCATAAATCAAGGGCAAAGATAGGATTTTTTCCCACACACTTACAGTTGACAATAGTGCAAGAAGCAATAGGTCACTTATTTTAAGTTCAAATAAAAGCCAATAAATGCTGCACCTTTGAAAGATTATATTTCTGTTACCAGTCACTGCCCTAACAGTCAAAGCTCCAACAACACCAACAACACAATCATGAATGTCACAATGATAATTGAAAATAGGGATAATCCTTACCAGTTAGAAATAACTTGGGTAACATATAGAAATGGAAAGGTTAGGCTGGGTGAAGAAAAGAATGTTCCCTCTATTCTAGCACTTGCTGCTAGAGATGACATGAAGAATCTGGCTGTCTCTTGACCCAGATTCCCATTTTTCCTCCTGGACCAGGCACAGTGCAGGCCTTTCTCAGGTCTCTACCCTTCTCTGGAGCAGTGGTGGATGCTTATTTTAAGAGCTACTCTGGTTCCCCACTTTGCCTTTGAGATCTGGTGGTTATGACATCACACTCGTTCTCAAACCCTGGCTGCGCACTGGAAGCACCCAGGAGCTTTTGTAAACTCCCCATATCCCAGCTCCATCTTCAAAGATTCTGAGTTTATTGGCCCTGAGTGTGACTCAGGTTTTGTCATTTTTGGAGAGTTCCCCAGATACTTTTAGGTGCAATTGGAATTGAGAACCACTGGCCTAATCAAGTTTAGAAGAAGGAAGAGAGCACAAACTTTGAGTTTTGCCTAAGTTCTCATCCTCGATTTTGTTTTCCCACAGGTTCCTTGGAGTCTCAGAAAAACCCAGTGAATCCAGTCTCAAGTGAACCCAGTGGTGGTGATTCATGGTTCCTGATTCTTTTCTATACTGCTTTCTCAATTCTCTTTGTTCATAATCTTTCCCAGGCAGGAAACTCAAAAGAGAGGTCAGAGAAGGACAAGAATCCTCATGCTATTTGGCATCTTATTGTAAGACGTGGTGGAATGTGTTCAGCAAGTAAATTTGGCAGAATTGAAGAGTAAAGGATTGGCATATCAAAATGCATATACAAAAAAATTAATCAAAGCAAACAACTTCATTCATAGTGTTACAGTAAACAAGTTTTAGTATGGAATTTTAAAAGTCTTAGATTCAGGTTGTGGCTTCACTATTTCCAGGAGCATGACTAGTTTGATTTATGTACCCACTCTGAGCTTTAGTTTTCTTATCCATAATATAGAAACAATATCTGCTGTACTTTTCTTTTTTTATTATTATACTTTAAGTTCTAGGGTACATGTGCACAATGTGCAGGTTTGTTACATATGTATACATGTGCCATGTTGGTGTGCTGCACCCATTAACTCCTCATTTATATTAGGTATATCTCCTAATGCTACCCCTCCCCCCTCCCCCCAACCCACGGTAGGCCCCGGTGTGTGATGTTCCCCTTACTGTGTCCAAGTGTTCTCATTGTTCAGTTCCCACCTATGAGTGAGAACATGCAGTGTTTTGTTTTTTGTCCTTGCGATAGTTTGCTGTGATTGATGGTTTCCAGCTTCATCCATGTCCCTACAAAGGACATGAACTCATCATTTTTTGTGGCTGCATAGTATTCCATGGTGTATAGGTGCCACATTTTCTTAATCCAGTCTATCATTGTTGGACATTTGGGTTGGTTCCAAGTCTTTGCTATTGTGAATAGTGCCGCAATGAACATATGTGTGCATGTGTCTTTATAGCAGCATGATTTATAATCCTTTGGGTATATACCCAGTAATGTGATGGCTGGGTCAAATGGTATTTCTAGTTCTAGATCCTTGAGGATTCACCACACTGTCTTCCACAATGGTTGAACTAGTTTACAGTCCCACCAACAGTGTAAAAGTGTTCCTATTTCTCCACATCCTCTCCAGCACCTGTTGTTTCCTGACTTTTTAATGATCGCCATTCTAACTGGTGTGAGATGGTATTTCATTGTGCTTTTGATTTGCATTTCTCCGATGGCCAGTGATGATGAGCATTTTTTCCTGTGTCTGTTGGCTGCATAAATGTCTTCTTTTGAGAAGTGTCTGTTCATATCCTTTGCCCACTTTTTGATGGGGTTGGTTTTTTCTTGTAAATTTGTTTGAGTTCTTTGTAGATTCTGGATATTAGCCCTTTGTCAGATGAGTAGATTGCAAAACGTTTCTCCCATTCTGTAGGTTGCCTGTTCACTCTGATGGTAGTTTCTTTTGCTGTGCAGAAGCTCTTTAGTTTAATTAGATCCCATTTGTCAATTGTGGCTTTTGTTGCCGTTGCTTTTGGTGTTTTAGACATGAAGTCCTTGCCCATGCCTATGTCCTGAATGGTATTGCCTAGGTTTTCTTCTAGGGTTTTTATGGTTTTAGGTCTAACATTTAAGTCTTTAATCCATCTTGAATTACTTTTTGTATAAGGTGTAAGGAAGGGATCCAGTTTCAGCTTTCTACATATGGCTAGCCAGTTTTCCAAGCATCATTTATTAAATAGGGAATCCTTTCCCCATTTCTTGCTTTTGCCAGGTTTGTCAAAGACCAGATGGTTGTAGATGTGTGGTATTATTTCTGAGGGTTCTGTTCTGTGCCATTGATCTATATCTCTTTTTTGGTACCAGTACCATGCTGTTTTGGTTACTGTGGCCTTGTAGTATAGTTTGAAGTCAGGTAGCGTGATGCCTCCAGCTTTGTTCTTTTGGCTTAGGATTGACTTGGCGATGCAGGCTCTTTTTTGGTTCCACATGAACTTTAAAGTACTTTTTTCCAATTCTGTGAAGAAAGTCATTGGTAGCTTGATGGGGATGGCATTGAATCTATAGATTACCTTGGGTAGTATGGCCATTTTCATGATATTGGTTCTTCCTATCCAGGAACATGGAGTGTTCTTCCATTTGTTTGTGTCCTCTTTTATTTCATTGAGCAGTGGTTTGTAGTTCTCCTTGAAGAGGTCCTTCACATCCCTTGTAAGTTGGATTCCTAGGTATTTTATTCTCTCTGAAGCAATTGTGAATGGGAATTCACTCATGATTTGGCTTTCTGTGTGTCTGTTATTGGTGTATAGGAATGCTTGTGATTTTTGCACATTGATTTTGTATCCTGAGACTTTGCTGAAGTTGCTTATCAGCTAAAGGAGATTTTGGGCTGAGGTGATGAGGTTTTCTAAATATACAATCATGTCATCTGCAAACAGGGACAATTTGACTTCCTCTTTTCCTAATTGAATACCCTTTATTTCTTTCTCCTGTCTGATTGCCCTTCCAACACTATGTTGAATAGGAGTGATGAGAGAGTGCATCCCTGTCTTGTGCCAGTTTTCAAAGGGAATGCCTCCAGTTTTTGCCCATTCAATATGATATTGGCTGTGGGTTTGTCATAAATAGCTCTTATTATTTTGAGATACATCCCATCAATACCTAATTTATTGAGAGTTTTTAGCATGAAGGGCTGTTGAATTTTGTCAAAGGCCTTTTCTGCATCTATTGAGATAATCATGTGGTTTTTGTCTTTGGTTCTGTTTACATGCTGGATTACATTTACTGATTTGCGCATGTTGAACCAGCCTTGTATCCCAGGGATGAAGCCCACTTGATCATGGTGGATAAGCTTTTAATGTGCTGCTGTATTTGGTTTGCCAGTATTTTATTGAGGATTTTTGCGTCAATGTTCTTCAGGGATATTGGTCTAAAATTCTCTTTTTTTGTTGTGTGTCTGCCAGGCTTTGGTATCAGGATGATGCTGGCCTCATAAAATGAGTTAGGGAGGATTTCCTCTTTTTCTATTGATTGGAGTATTTTCAGAAAGAATGGTACCAGCTCCTCCTTGTACCTCTGGTAGAATTCGGCTCTGAATCCATCTGGTCCTGGACTTCTTTTGGTTGGTAGGCTATTAATTATTGCCTCAATTTCAGAGCCTGTTGTTGGTCTATTCAGGGATTCAACTTCTTCCTGGTTTAGTCTTGGGAGGGTGTATGTGTCCAGGAATTTATCCATTTCTTCTAGATTTTCTAGTTTATTTGTGTAGAGGTGATTCTCTGATGGTAGTTTGTATTTCTGTGATATTGGTGGTGATATCCTCTTTATCATTTTTTATTGCATCTATTTGATTCTTCTCTCTTTTTTCTCTTTATTAGTCTTGCTAGCAGCCTATCAATTTTGTTGATCTTTTCAAAAAGCCAGCTCCTGGATTCGTTGATTTTTTGAAGGGTTTTCATGTCTCTGTCTCCTTCAGTTCTGCTCTGATCTTAGTTATTTCTTGCCTTCTGCCAGCTTTTGAATGTGTTTGCTCTTGCTTCTCTAGTTCTTTTAATTGTGATGTTAGGGTGTCAATTTTAGATATTTCCTGCTTTCTCTTGTGGGCATTTAGTGCTATAAATTTCCCTCTACACACTGCTTTAAATGTGTCCCAGAGATTCTGGTATGTTGTGTCTTTGTTCTCATTGGTTTCAAAGAACATCTTTATTTCTGCCTTCATTTTGTTATATACCCAGTAGTCATTCAGGAGCACGTTGTTCAGTTTCCATGTAGTTGAGTGGTTTTGAGTGAGTTTCCTAATCCTGAGTTCTAGTTTGATTGCACTGTGGTCGGAGAGACAGTTTGTTATACTTTCTGTTCTTTTAGATTTGCTGAGGAGTGCTTTACTTCCAACTATGTGGTCAATTTTCGAATAGTGCGATGTGGTGCTGAGAAGAATGTATATTCTGTTGATTTGGGGTGGAGAGTTCTGTAGATGTCTATTAGGTCCACTTGGTGCAGAGCTGAGTTCAATTCCTGGATATCCTTGTTAACTTTCTGTCTCGTTCATCTGTTTAATGTTGACAGTGGGGTGTCAAAGTCTCCCATTATTTTTGCGTGGGAGTCTAAGTCTCTTTGTAGGTCACTCAGGACTTGCTTTATGAATCTGGGTGCTCCTGTATTGGGTTCATATATATTTAGGATAGTTAGCTTTTCTTGTTGAATTGATTCCTTTACCATTATGTAATGGCCTTCTTTGTCTCTTTTGAGCTTTGTTGGTTTAAAGTCTGTTTTATCAGAGACTAGGATTGCAACCCCTGCCCTTTTCTGTTTTCCATTTGCTTGGTAGATCTTCCTCCATCCCTTTATTTTTAGCCTATGTGTGTCTCTGCACCTGAGATGGGTGTCCTAAATACAGCACACTGATGGGTCTTGACTCTTTATCCAATTTACCAGTCTGTGTCTTTTAATTGGAGGATTTAGCCCATTTACATTTAAGGTTAATATTGTTATGTGTGAATTTGATCCTGTCATTATGATGTTAGCTGGTTATTTTGCTCATTAGTTGATGCAGTTTCTTCCTAGCCTCTATGGTCTTTACAATTTGGCATGTTTTTGCAGTGGCTTGTACTGGTTTTTTCTTTCCATGTTTAGTGCTTCCTTCAGGAGCTCTTTTAGGGCAGGCCTGGTGGTGACAAAATCTCTCAGCTTGTGTGTAAAGTATTTTATTTCTCCTTTACTTACGAAGCTTAGTTTGGCTGGATAAGAAATTCTGGGTTGAAAGTTCTTTTCTTTAAGAATGTTGAATATTGGCCCCCACTCTTTTCTGGCTTGTAGAGTTTCTGCCAAGAGATCTGCTGTTAGTCTGATGGGCTTCCCTTTGTGGGTAACCTGTCCTTTTCTCTGGCTACCCTTAACATTTTTTCCTTCATTCCAACTTTGGTGAATCTGACAATTATGTGTCTTGGAGTTGCTCTTCTCGAGGAGTATCTTTGTGGCGTTCTCTGTATTTCCTGAAGTTGAATATTGGCCTGCCTTGCTAGATTGGGGTATTTGTCTTGGATAATATCCTGAAGAGTGTTTTCCAACTTGGTTCCATTCTCCCCATCACTTTCAGGTACACCAATCAGACGTCGATTTGGTCTTTTCACACTGTCCCATATTTCTTGGAGACTTTGTTCATTTCTTTTTACTCTTTTTTCTCTAAACTTCTCTTCTCACTTCACTTCATTCGTTTCATCTTCCATCACTGATACCCTTTCTTTCAGTTGATCGAATTGGCTACGGAAGCTTGTGGATTCATCACGTAGTTCTCGTGCCATGGTTTTCAGCTCCATCAGGTAATTTAAGGACTTCTCTACACATGTTATTCTAGTTAGCCATTTGTCTGATATTTTTTCAAGGATTTTAGCTTCTTTGTGATGGGTTCGAACTTCCTCCTTTAGCTCGGAGAAGTTTGATTGTCTGAAGCCTTCTTCTCTCCACTCGTCAAAGTCTTTCTCTGTCCAGCTTTGTTCTGTTGCTGGCAAGGAGCTGCATTCCTTTGACGGGGGAGAGGCGCTCTGATTTTTAGAATTTTCGGCTTTTCTGCTCTGTTTTTTCCCCATCTTTGTGGTTTTATCTACCTTTAGTCTTTGATGCTGGTGACGTACAGATGGCGTTTTGGTGTAGATGTCCTTTCTGTTTGTTAGTTTTCCTTCTAACAGTCAGGACCCTCAGCTGCAGGTCTGTTGGAGTTTGTTGGAGGTCCACTCCAGACCCTGTTTGCCTGGGTATCAGCAGCAGAGGCTGCAGAACAGCAAATATTGCAGAACAACAAATGGTGCTGCCTGATCTTTCCTCTGGAAGCTTCATCTCAGAGGGCTACCCAGCCGTGGGAGGTGTCAGTGTGCCCCTACTGGGTGGTGCCTCCCTGTTAGGCTACTCCAGGGTCAGGAACTCACTTGAGGAAGCAGTCTGACCATGCTCAGATCTCAAACTCCATGCTGGGAGAACCACTACTCTCTTCAAAGCTGTCAGACAGGGATGTTTAAGTCTGCAGAGGTTTCTGCTGCCTTTTGTTTGGCTATGCCCTGCCCCCAGAGGTGGAATCTACAGAGGCAGGCAGGCCTCCTTGAGCTACGGTGAGCTCCACCCAGTTCGAGCGTCCTGGCTGCTTTGTTTACCTACTCAAGCCTCAGCAATGGCGGGCGCCCCTCCCCCAGCCTCGCTTCTGCCTTGCAGTTTGATCTCAGACTGCTGTGCTAGCAATGAGTGAGGCTCCGTGAGCATGGGACCCTTGTAGCCAGGCACGGGATATAATCTCCTGGCGTGCAGTTTGCTAAGACCGTTGGAAAAGCACAGTATTAGGGTGGGAGTGACCCAATTTTCCAGGTGCCATCTGTCACAGCTTCCCTTGGCTGGGAAAGGGAATTCCCTGACCCCTTGTGCTTCCCAGGTGAGGCGATGACTCGCCCTGCTTTGGCTCATGCTCGGTGGGCTGCACCCACTATCCTGCACCCACTGTCTGACAAGCCCCATTGAGATTAACCTGGTACCTCAGTTGGAAATGCAGAAATCACCCATCATCTGCGTCACTCACACTGGGAGTTGTAGACTACAGCTGTTCCTATTTGGCCATCTTGGAAACGCCCCCTGCTGTACTTTTCATATGTGATTGTTGTAAGATTAAATTAAATTATACAATTAAATTATAAATTATGAAAGTGAATTATGAGATTAAATTAAATTATAAAAGTTTACAAAACACTTTATATTATATGTGATATACAAATATTGTTATTATGGAATGAACTGCTTTATTATGTGTTTATGTGAACACAATTCATGGTTCACTTTTTCCATAAAGCAAAAATTCTGAGGAAACAATGCTTATACAAACGTAATTAAATCAATGTGTTAGAGTCTTCAATCTGCTGGGTGGGATGCTTCTTTTGTAAACCTGGATGTTTCAACCTTATATGGGATATGATTGGTTACTGCTTTTGAAAATCAAAGCTTCATATTATTTTCTCATCACTTAAACTTGTATTTAAGGGGCTTATTACAATATCTGTTGCGCCAATTGTAGCCATTAAGAGAAAAAGAACAACAAATCTATAGGACTAGAAACATTTGTGATTTTGTTAAGTTGTGGAAGAAGCCTTAGTTTTGTCTTAAGTTGTAGTATTTCAGTGAGTTCAGGCTGCGGTAACAAATTACCATAGACCGGGTGACTTAAACACAAATATTTATTTATTTATTGACACGGAGTCTCACTCTATTGCCCAGGCTGGAGTGCAGTGGCATGATCTCGGCTCACTTCAAGCTCTGCCTCCCGGGTTCCCACCATTCTCCTGCCTCAGCCTCCCAAGTAGCTGGGACTACAGGTGCCTGCCACCATGCCCAGCTAATTTTTTTGGATTTTTAGTAGTGATGGGGTTTCACCATGTTAGCCAGGATGATCTTGATCTCCTGACCTCGTGATCAGCCCCCCTCGGCCTCCCAAAGTCCTGGGATTACAGGCAAACAAACATTTATTTATCATAATTCTGGAGGTTGAGAAGTCCAGGATCAGAGTGCCATCATGACTGGGCTCTGGTGAGGGCCTACATTCAGGTTGCAGATGGCTGATTTTGACTTGTATCTTCACATGGCAGAAAGAGAGCAAGCTAGTTCTCGGTCCTCTTCTTCTAAGTGCACTAATCGCTTTCATGAGGGCTCCACCCTCACCACCTAATCCCTTCCCAAAGACCCCACCTCAATGTAATAATTATTGTAATGAATAATAATTGTTGTAATTAATAGTTACATTGTAATAATTATTACAGTGAGGTGCGGTCTTTGGGAAATGATTAGGTCATGAGAGTGGAGCCCTCATGAATGGAATGAGTGCACTTAAGGATTATCACATAAGAATTTTGGAGGAACATAAACATTGAGTTCATAAGTGGCTATCAGAAAAGGAGTTCTTGCTAATGTTACCATTTGCTGAGTTAATGATAAGTTTCAGGGCCCAATCTTAGTGTTTCAGATACTCACCTCATTTAGGCCCACAAAATTTCTGTGTCAATTAGTGTATTAGTCTGTTCTCACACTGCTGTAAGAAATGCCTGAGACTGGGTAATTTATAAAGGAAAGAGGTTTAATTGACTCAAAGTTTCACATGGTTGGGGAGGCCTTGGGAAACTTACAATCATGGAAGAATGCAAAGGAGAAGCAAGTACCTTCTTTACAAGGCAGCAGGAGAGAGAGTGAGTGTGTGCATGAGGAACTGTCAAACACTTATCAAACCATCAGATCTCATGAGAACACACTCACTATCACAAGAAAAGCATGGGGGAAACCGGCCGTATGATCCAATCAACTCCCACCAGGTCCCACCTTCCACACGTGGGGATTATGATGATTACAATTTGAGATGAAATTTGGGTGGGGACACAGAGCCAAACTGCATCAATTAGGTGCTATTACTACATCAATTTTCTTTGTCTGAAAACAAACCAAAAACTGAGGCACAGAGAGGCTGTTATTTTCCCCTTAAATCTAAACGGCGTGACTCACATCCTTTGCTTTTAACCACTGAACTCTACTGTCTTCAAGAAGTCACTGTTGTAAGGGTTTACAGGCATGTTAATTTTGCAGGATATGGTGAAAGGAGCTTGGAAGGGGGTAGGAATGAAAGCGTAGGCTTTCTTTCAGAAATACTTATCTTGACTGAATGCATGAAGTCACGTATGTATGGCTGTGTGGAGAATAGGGCTGCATATAATAGCTGAAGAAATTGTTCTCATAAGACACTCTGTGGATTATTGGTGCTCCATTGCCCTGCTCCAAGTGATAGAGTGTGACATTCTTGGATTTTTGAGAGCATCAGAAGGCATCGTCATAGGCTAGGACATGGGCATTCTCAGCAGTAGTAGTGACAGTGATCCCTTGGAGAAATAGACAGGGGATATATGTCAGGGCTCCAGGCAGGAGAGGAAGAACGTGATGGATGCCTTGAGGCAGTTTTCCCTTGATCATGTGTAAAGGGAGCATTCTTTTTGGAGTTCCCAGAGGAGACCTGTGAGGACACTTTGCATTAAAAAGGGAGACACATAGTAGACAAGTGATTCCTGAGGATGTTACCTCATCTAGTACCTGAAGGCTGGAGTGCCTGTATAACAACAGCAAAAAAAATAAAGATAGCTAACTTTCCATATGCTCTTCTAAATGCTTTCCTTATGTACAATTGTCTTAATTTCAAAGCAGTTCAGTGAGCTAGAGAGCTACATAGTATTAATACCTGTTTTACTGATAAGAATCTCAGAAATAAATAACTCACTCAGGTTCACACAAGTTAGTCAGTGCAAGGAGAGACTGAAATCAGGTCTTTCTGATTCCAGCGCCCATACCATATATTACACTTTGTTTTTTTCAAACAAACAAACAAACAACAAACAAACACACACACACACACTGGCTGTGGAGGGTGTTCTATATATACCTTTTGCTTTGAACTACCATGAGTGTTGGAAGTAGATGAATGTCATCCAAGCAAGAATGCCAAGAGCATGAACACAGGGTTGGATTAATTAATAAAAAAGACAAAGCTGGGGCTTCTTGTTTGCTATTGCTCATAGTTTCTTGGACTAATCCTGTGACCTGTAGAAACTGTTAGTTGTTTAGGAACCATAAGTGAAATTAATTACCATTAAATGCAGATTAAGTCAGAAAACAGCTTTGAGTAAAGGGATTTTAATTGTTTGCTTTGCACTAGAAAGACCAGCATTGATCAGCAATTCTAAATTATCATCACAAATATTATAGAAGTGGGTCCCTAATCCTGTTACAGGACACCTTAATTCAAGATTAAATTTTGGTTAGAATGCAGTAACAGTTTCTGCCTCATTATATAAAGTAGATAAATATTGAAATATTGAGAGCCAAATATCTACAAGAAGAGAGAATAATAATAGGGCAAAAGGGATTCAGTGATTAGAATACTAAGTTATAACATAACACGGCACACCACACCACATAATTTATTCCTAGGATATATGGGGCCTGACTCACTTATCAGCCTCAGAAATTGTCTTCTTTCGATGTCAAAGTCTTATTGACTCCCAGTTACAGGCCTGGCCCAACAACCAGGCACTCACCATAAGGTCACCTATGTGGCCTGTTTATCTTTGACTTTAAGATCAAGTTATCATTTAAACTTTTTTCTCATTCTTGTCACTTGGTCCTGCTCTGTCTTTCAGCTCCGGTCCCTTAATGCTGATATTTTCCTCTGTGGCAGAATCTTGGCTTGACAATCTGATAAGGATTGCAGTCCCTTTTCTTGAATAACTTGAATCTGTTTCAAAACTCCAACCCAGTTACTGGGAATTCACTCAGGGTTCTTTGTTGCTGACTATCTTTCCATACAGACACATGACCATCTTTAGCTCCTGGACCTTGGCAGCCACCAGCATGAAGGGGTTACTTGTCATTACAGTGGTTCTCAAACTTTAACTTTTACCAAAATCACTTGATAAACTTTTACAATTCAGTACTCTGGACTCCACCTCAAGAGATTCTAATTCAGCCAGGCTGGGTTGGAGCCTACAAATCTGCACATTTAGCAGCTCTGCAAGGTGGGACTCTGCAGGTGGGTGGAGGACCACAGCTGTGTGGAGAAACACTGCTCCACTGGCTGTTGCCATGGGAAGACTCTGCTAATATCAAACTTCCTGTTCTAGCAGACGGGTCACTCTTCTTCAAGGTCTAATCGCTTTGTAGTACTCTAGTTGTCTTCCAGGTCTCATTTTATATGTCTTCCCCTTCAGAATGCCTTCTGTGGCCTTCCAGGATGGTTAGATGCCTCCTCTATGTGTGACTGTAGCTTCCTGTCCTCATCTCTGCCTAGCACATATTTCACTGTATTTCTCTATTCACTTTTTAATATACCTACCAGGCTATGACCTCTAAGGGGAGGGTTACATATTGTTCACCTCTGAATTCTCACTGCAGCATAGTACCAGGCACAGAGGAGGAGGTCAATAAGTATTTATCGAATAGCAAGGTCTAAATGGTATCAGGTAGTGGCTGGGTCCCAGTCAACCTTGTTCGACTGAGTTTACTGGACTACTTCAGAGTCCCAGTTTAGACTGCGTTAAGGATGCTGGTCTAGACAAGTGTCTGGGATGTGAAAATGCTGAGTTAGTTAAGGACACAGTCCAGCCCAACCTGTCTGTTGATTGCTGGACTATGACAGGACTTCCCGCACGGGTTCTCAAGTAAGGATCTGCCTCATGTAACAATAAGAAACCCAGCCCATGTGATTTCTTACAATTCAGAATATTCTAATTGTCAATGTGAGATAATACATTCTGGACATAAGGCATTTCACATTTGAGAAAATGAGAAGCCCTCATTTTGATTCTGAGGTGGACTCAGTGTTTTGAGATGATTGCTGATAAACTTCAGAAAGCAGCAGTTTCCTCATTTATAAAGAGCTCTTCTAATTGTAGTATGACTCTGATTCCATGTCCCTGAAAACCTTAAATTATAGAATCATTGCATACTAATCCTGGAATGGACTTTTGAGATTATCATTTTATAGATGAGTAAAGTTGCATCAGATATTTATTCAGTGTCTTTAGTGTGCGAGAAAACAAAATAAAACAAAACCAAAAATCACTCCAAGACTGGAGACTGTCACACACTTAGTCTCTCATAGCTGCTTAGTTTTATGTTTCAGCTGCATCCCAGATCTCATGATCTCCATGAGAATCCGGCTCTGTCTGGGAATTTCCACGCTTCAGTGGAATCATGGAGACCACAGTCCATACCTATCTGACTCAGTCCTGTACCGCAGCCGTATTATTTCACCCTCCACTGGATCGTCATGATTTCTTTTTATAATGCATTATTTTTTCCTCAAGGTCTTGTCTTATTTTAATAGTTGGCCTGTTGACTGTGTATACTTCACGGCTAATTATCTTATTACTTATTTAAGATACATATCTGGAATTGGCAATAAGGGAACATTTAAGTGGCGCTTAAGAAGGAAATGGAGGGTAGTTGAGAATGGCCATACTTAGGCAGTTAGATGTTTTTTGGCTTGTGTTTTATAAGCATAGATTTTATGTTTTTGTATATCCCCTAAAATATAATTAAACTATTGCCAACTGCTGATGATTTTCTCTAATGGAAGGGAGCCGAGGTTTGGGTAATGTAAAATGGAGGATAGTCCAAAAATTATTAATATTTGATATTTGAGTGGTTTTTGCTCATTTTTTTTTCCAGCAAAACTTTGCTAAGCATCTGTTATGTGTCAAACACTGTGCTAGGCACTGGAGACATTTGTATTTATCTGAATATAAATATGGAAGCTGATATAAAATGTCATCTTAAACAAAATATTAGGGGTATAATTTGGAGTAGAGAAGCTATTGAGTTTTGTCATTCTATATTTTACTCTACACAGAAGTTTACTCTTGCTGAGGACTTGATTTTTTTTTTTTTTAGGTTAAGATAAGATTTATTTTCTTTCAAATTGTTCCTGGAAGAATCCTTCTTGATTAGCTGTTGTCCTTTTTATGCAAGTTGCATAGAGGGACTTGAGATGTCAATAGGGCTGTCATTAAGTATTAAATAGATTAAATGCTAGTTGCTGATGTTATTTCTGAGATAGAACCCAAGCAAATATTTAGATACAAGTGTTCTGAATATATTAGGTAGAAAATTCTGCTTTTGACAAACCATATTGTCTGGTCAGGTGATTAAAATTGAACTGTACCATTATGGGGAAGTGTGAAAAAGATTTAATGATGCTGCATTAGTTAGTGCACTCTTAGACTAAGAATGCAGTCACACACAAACCAATAAATGGTATTAGGTAACTTTCTTTTGCCTCTCAAAGCTGATATTTCTAAATGGTTACAGTAAGAATATCATATGTCTTGCGCTTTTAATCATTCCAGAACTGATGACAATTAGTCAGTTTTCTTGAAGATGAAGCACAGAGGAGGATCAAATATTCAAAGACTAAATAAAATAACTAAAATGCAAAAGTATTATCTAAAATCTAAAAGTAAAGGAAAATGTAAAGGACCTGTATATTAATTAAAGTTAGAACACATAAGTAGAAACCTAGAAAGCATTTTTCTTAAAGGGATACACATGCATACACAACAAACACACACACTTTTTAGATGATAAAGAAGAGTGAGAGGTGGTAAAGCTTTATTCCAATTGTGATGGTTAACACTGAGTGTCAACTTAATTGGATTAAAGGATGCAAACTATTGCTTCTGGTGTTTCTGTGAGGGTGTTGCCAAAGGAGATTAACATTTGAGTCAGTGACTGGGAAAGGCAGACCCACCCTCAATCTGAGTGGGCACCATCTAATCAGCTACCAGTGTGGCCAGAATAAAAGCAGGCAGAAGAATGTGAAAACACTAGACTGGCTTAGCCTCCCAGCCTACGTCTTTCTCTCATGCTGGATGCTTCCTGCCCTCAAACATTGGACTCTTGGGATTTGGACTGGGTTCCTTGCTCCTCATCTTGCAGACAGCCTACTGTGGGACCTCAGTTTGTGAACATGTGAGTTAATACTCCCTAATAAACTCCCCTTTATATGTAAATCTATCCTATTAGTTCTGTCCCTCTAGAGAACCCTGACTAATACAGATTTTGGTACCAGGAGTGGTTCTAGAGGAACAGAATATTAAGGATGGAGTTCTTTCATTGGTAAAGTTTCATTCCAGTCTACCCAGTTTACCTTCTTCACTGGAGAGACCCAGCGATTAGGTAAAGCCTACAGTTGTCTAATGTCATTTAAAGGACATCCACAAGATCCTCCTGCTTATTGTATTTTTCCAGCCATTATTTTTGTACTAAGACATCATCTTTATATGTCATGTATTATTAGTTAATATATCAAATATATCTGCATAATATATGATATATGAAATATATCGTCTATTTCATCATCTCCATCAAAATATATTTTTTATATTTCAAAATATAAATATAAATATAAATGTATAAATATAAATATAAAAAGTATATAAATATAAATATAAAAATAAATATAAAAGTGACATGCAGAGCATACTAAATGTGTAACAGAAAGTCTTTTATTAATTCTGTAGCTCAGCATATAGACTAAGACATGGGATTTTGGAAAGATGAGCAAGTTTGAATGTGAGCTGATGGGGCAGTGGATAATGGATGCAGCCCTAGAAGAGACAAATGAGGGCATTGAGGATATGGGAATGTTCAGGAAGACTTGGCCAGATGGAGCTCCATGAGTGGCTTCTCCACTCTGGATAGTAATCTGTCTGTAGGGAGCCAGGCCTTGGCCCAGTGATCTGGTAGTGCTGTCACTGTGTGCTCTCTCACTCTTATTAAGTGGGACATTTAAAATTGCAAAGAAAATAGTTCTACCTGCCTTATGTAGCTGCTTTGAAGATTAATGAGGTAATGCTTAAAAGTGCTGGGGATGAAAGGTTCAATATAAATGTTTGTGCACTCTGCCAAGAAGAGTTCTCTTTTCAGCTGGTGTTTTAAAAATAAATGTGAACACCTAGTGTTCTTGGTGCCTTTATCCTATTATCAGGGAGCTACCACATTGGCAATTGGACAAAACACTGGTATTTGGTCCTCTTTGATGTTTGTTTTTACTGTTTCCCTGGGACATTCTCCACAAGGATGAGCCATGTAATTTTGGGTCTGTCATTTTATATAGAAGTCAAGTCAGAGAACAAATGTCCAATCCAGGAGCCACAGGCAAGGCTAGGTGACACACTGATGCTCAAGACCCCAACCCTTAGGATCCCAGCAAAGCAAACATAGACACTTCAGCACGAATATTTGTAGACTTAGAAAGAACCTAATTTAATTTTCACAAATGTGAATCTGGGGTAATTTTCAAGAATATAAACAATCACTCATGGTGTGCTGGTCTTCTTTTGAATGATGTGTTGGGGCTGGGAGTGAGGGGCCTATAGAGTTCTGAGGGCCTCTGAGGGTCATAACTCTTCGCTGGCCAGGAGAAATAGTAGCTGAGAGCCACTGAGTGGCTCTTCTTGTAGCTGTAGGAGGAGGAAGTCAGTAACGTAAGTCGGGACGATTTCCTGAGTGTAATCTGTAATTTTTTCTTGCCTTCCTCCATGTCAGAGTTCTATGCTTGATCTGTAATTGGGTGCCCAAAAAGCAAATCCAGAACTGAATCGCCAACTTTCATTTTATTCTGCAACATGACCTGATGGGACAGCAATGGTGTCACTGGGGGATTGCAAGAGGATCAGCAACTTTCTAGGGAGACTATAACAGATGGGAAAGACCTAGACCATCTTCTTATTTCACTGGGCTATATTAAGCAGAGACGAGGGGAGTAAAAAAAGAATACAACCATAAAAAAGGATGAGTTCATGTCTTTCGCAGGGACATGGATGAAGCTGGAAACCATCATTCTCAGCAAACTAGCACAAGAACAGAAAACCAAACACCGCATGTTCTCAGTCATAAGTGGGAGCTGAACAATAAGAACACATGGACACAGGGAGGGGAACATCACACATCGGGGTCTGTCAGGGGGTGGGGGGCTAGGGGAGGGATAGCATTAGGAGAAATAGCTAATGTGGATGATGGGTTGATGGGAGCAGCAAACCGCCATGGCATGCGTATACCTATGTAACAAAACTGCATGTTTTGCACATGTATCCCAGAACTTAAAGTATTAAAAAAAAAAAAACAAAGAATGGGGAAGGGGATCATCATTTCTACAAAGCTGGGAAAAAGTAGTGCAAATATCATAAGAGGAAAGAAACAGGACTTCTAGACAAAATAGTTAAAAGCAAATCTATTTCTTCTTCTGTCCTCAAGGTGTGACCTGTTTTCTCTACCCCTTGTATTTCTCCTCCCAAATACAGTTGATGGTGGTGGCAGCCCGTCTGGAATGGCCACAGCAAAGATGCCAGTTGCAGCAGGGGAGGCGTGGCTAGGTCTGTGCACTCCATGGAGCCAGTGGGGGCTGGGAACAGGTGGGAGCCCCGCCCCCTACCTAGTTGGCAGGGTGGGAGCCCCGAGCACCGGGGTGCAACTGCAACCACCTAGCTGTGACTCCAGAGCTGGGCATCTCTGTGCTCTTGAGGGCCCAGGAAGCCCCTTTTCCCTGCTGCAGGCTTGAAAGTGCCTGCTCCCACTGCCTGGCCTCTCCCCACTCCCAGCACCCGCTCTGGGGTGTTGCAAAGTTGTGGCTGAGCCTGGGAGCCGTCTTGACCTGACTAGGTGTGCACGTGCTCGGGGTGGGGCTGATATGCCAGCCCCCTGCTGCCTTGGCCCCCTCCAGACTTTGGGAGTTGACAAGCACAGGAGGGAGGCTGAGTGGGGGCTGAGGGCAGGTCGGCATGAACAGCCTGGCACCTTGGACATGTTGGTGGTGGCAGGAGGCAGATGGGCTCCTGGGTGGAAAGGGGCAGGTCCCCAGTGAAACCCCAACTTCAAGCCAAGGAGGGCCTGAGGCCTGGAGTCCAGGCTGTCAGTTCCAGGTGGAGTCCACAGCCTGGAATGAGAACTTATGGTGCTTTCTCCAGGCCAGCCCATGGCTGCCCATAGACCAATTAGTACACACTGCCTCCCTTCTGAGCCCATAAAAATCCTGGTCCCAGATAGACTCACACAGAAGTTGGGACTACCAGCTGCAGAAAGGAGCTACCCACTGTAGGTCTCCTCTCCACTGAGAGCTGGACATTGGTCCAGATGACCACTGCATGTCTCCTGTCTGCTGGGAGCAGGACACTCATCTGGACAACCTGTTTGCACAAAGGAGCTTCTTTGTGGGTCTTCTGAGAGCTGTTCTGTTGCTCAATGAAGGTCCTCTTCACCTTGCTTACCCTCCAGTTGTCCATGTACCTCATTCTTCCTGGATGCAGGATGAGGATGAGAACTCAGGATCTGCCAAATAGCGGGATTGAAAGAGCTGTAACCCCAACAGATCTGAAACACCCCCCTCTGCCCCGTGCTCACCACATTGTGGGTGACCAAAAGGAGAAAATAGCTGTGGCCCTTTGGGGAGCCTAGACCTAGGGGCTCACCAGAGCCAGGGCTGTGACACCCTCTTTGGGGCTCTGTGGTTCCTGGCATCTCCAAGCTTCCAGCAGCTGCAGCCTTGCATGGAGCTGGCACCTGTGCCAGTGTCTGAAGCTGCCTGCCCCGCCACAGCAGTTGGCATGTCTGGCTGTGTGCAGTGGCTGACCCTGTGCTCACTCGTCCACACACCCCTCTCCACTCTGTGCCTGGTTTACCCTTCGCAGGTGTGGGATCTTGGCCAGTAGTGCAAGCTGAGCGCAGCCTGCTGGGCTGAGTGGGCATAACAAGCCCAGCAGGCACAAGCAACTCTCAGCAGAAGGTGCTGCCGGCTGGCGAAGCAACACCACAAGGATCCTGTGACACAGTCATGAACTGCTTAATGACATTTGGTCAATGATGGACTGCAAATACAACAGTGTCCCATAAGATTACAATGGAGATGAAAAATTCCCATCACCTAGTAACACTGAAGCCGTGGTAATGTTGTAGTGCAACACTTGATCTTTTCTGTGCTTAGATATGTTTAGATACACAAATATTTACTATTGTGTTACAATTGGCTACAGCATTAAGTGTAGTAACATGGTTTGTAGCCTAGGAGCAATAGGCTATACCATATCACCTAGGTGTGTAGTAGGCTATGCCATCTAGATTCGTGTATGATGTTTACACAATAAAATAGCCTAATGATACATTTCTCAGAATGTATCAGGTTGTTAAGCAATGCATGACTGTATTGGACTTTGCATTTAAAAATAGAATACTAGAAATAATACCCCAGAAATATTTCCAGAAGGAAGCTTCTAAACCTCTTTGTCTTTGCAGGTTCCTAGAAAATAAATATATTTAACTACATTAGTAAAGATACACTGTAATTCTAAGCCCTTGGGTTCAGAATGGGATAAAGAATTCTTCAGAACATGAAAAAAGATACAGGGGGAGGTTAAACATGGTAAGGGTTTTCTAATGCTGGGGTTCTTTGGAGAAGGAGAAGTAGATCTATAACTTTTCTAGGACGCAAAACCAGAAGGCCAGAACCACCTTTCCTTTTATTCTTGCCGGTCTGCAGAAACCTGTGCTTGCCCACAGAAAGAAACTCAGAAACACTTGGGCCTATAAACACTGGCATCCCAACTGTACCAAATATCTGCCCAGCTATTTTGGGTAAGCTAGAGGAAAAATAGCAGACTGCAAAGGAGGAAGCTTGGGGACCCGCCAAGGCCATGACGTACAGTTTTCCAAGCAAAGGTTATGGCTGAATCAGAAAAAGCATGTCTGAGTCAGGCTCAGATACAAGGCTTCCTCTTCTCAAGTTCCTCTGCTTATCTCATGGGCAGAGAAGGCTGGAGTTCACAGTGACTCTCCACCTCTCAAAGGTGATCCGACAGGTCACCACACCACATTGTGTTGA
Source organism: Pan troglodytes (assembly GCF_028858775.2). Lineage (NCBI taxonomy): Eukaryota > Metazoa > Chordata > Mammalia > Primates > Hominidae > Pan > Pan troglodytes. The sequence goes on from NC_072402.2 coordinate 26,013,859, forward strand.
ACTTTCATGAACCTAGAAGGGGGTGCTGGTTGGAGGTATTCTCTGTATCGTTTTTGTTTTATTTTGCCATTTGCCCAACAAACCACCCATTTACCTTTTTTAATGAAGCCAAAGATTCCCAGTGGAGAAATAATTAGAACCACTGTCATTTTTCTAAAGTCATTTGATGTTTCAACAGCTCCAATGAGTGGCTGCACAGCAGTATTATTCACACTACTCTTAGCTTGGAAAAATAAAGAAACTTTGAAAAAGAGTATTTTTCTTATGTTAGGTTCTTCTTAGTTTCTGGATCCAGTAGCTGGGCAAGTGATTTATTTTTCTTTTATCAGATGTGGATGGAATTGGTAGCAGGGTCATCTACTGGATAGTGAATAAAATAACTCAGGAAAAAAGTCACTGCATTCCAAACTTACATGTAAATAAATCAAGTGAATTCTGTCTTTTTTCTTCTTCTTTCTTGTGGGAAGGATCCAGGTAACCTCTGTCAAAATCTCAGTTTTTCAGAAAAATGGCTTCCTATCTTAAATGGCCAGGTAACTCTTGGACAAATCATTTAAATAATGGATCAGTTTTAAGTATAAGTATCTTAGGACTATGCTTCTTCTTTGTCCAGGCTCAGTAAGTTCAAACATGCTCAGTAATGATGTGAATGCTCAACTTGAAATCACACAACTAATGTTTTAAATGTGAACTTTTTTCATAAAGAAGGACTATATTTTAAAAACAATTGTATTAGTCAGCTCATGCTGCCAAGACAAATACCATAGACTCAGTGGCTTAAACAATGGACATTTATTTCTCACAGTTCTGGAGGCAAGGTGTCAGCTGATTTGGTTCCTGGTGAGGGCTCTCTATCTGGCTTCCAGACAGCTGCTTTCTCTATCTCTTCATATGACAGACAGACAGAGAGAGAGAGAGAGAGAGAGAGGGAGAGAGAGAATGAGAGAGAGAGAAAGAGAAAGAGAGAGAGATCTGGTGTTTCTTTCTTACAATTATACAAGTTTTATCAGATCAGGGCTCTACCTTTATGACCTCATTTAACCTTAATAACCTCCTTAAAGGACCTATCTCCAGTATAATCTAATGGGAGGTTAGGGTTTCAACATATGAATTTTTGCAGGGCACAATTCAGTCCCTAACACCAATTATGGGTAGTATGAAACCGTTTGCCTTACCAGTAAGTCTTGACTTAAGAAACAGATCAGTGAAGGGCCACACAGAAGTAAACAGCAACTTTGTTTTGACATTTTCTTTTGTGGGAGAAGAAACATAGATGTATAAAAAGGTACCTCCTTCTCCCATATCCATTTTAAATTAAGAACAAGGGATATAAAATAGAGTCACCATTTTAAGAACTTACTTCAACTGCATATTTAGTTTGATTTAGAAAAAGGGAGTAAGGAACTAGGCGCAGTGGCTCATGCCTGTAATCCCAGCACTTTGGGAGGCTAATGCAGGTGGACTGCTTCAGCTCAGGAGTTTGAGACCAGCCTGGGTAACATGGTGAAACTCTGTCTCCACAAAAAACAAAAAACGAAAAACCCCCAAAATTGCCAGACACAGTGGAGTGTGCCTGTAGTCCCAGCTGCTCAGGAGGCTGAGGCAGGAGGATCACTTGAGCCTGGGAGATTGAGGCTGCAGTGAGCCATAATCATGCCACTGCACTTCAGCCTGGACAACAGAGTATGACCTAATCCAAAAAAAAAAAAAAAAAAAAAAAAGAAGAAGAAAAGAAAAGAAAAGAAAGAAAGAAAGAAAAAAGAAATGGGGAGTGAGGGAGAGTGAGAGAGTGAGAGAAGAGAAATGTTGAAAAAGAAAGAGAAATAAATGGAGACAAAGATAGTCTTAAAGAAGGAAAGCCACATGCTAGAGAGGAGAGACCCGTGCAGAAGAGTAGATGATTGAGGGACATGGAAAGATTGACCCATGAGTGGTGAGGTCGGAGGAGCAGCCACCTGTGGTTGTCTAGCAAATGGGTTAGTAGAGGCTCTGGCAACAAGTATATGGATTTGAAACCTGCCTGATCTCACCAGTTATTCACTGTATGGCCTTCAGCAAATTAAGGCCTGAACTCAATTTGGTAATTATAATACTTATCTCATGATCTTATGATAAGGATTACATGAGATAATTCTTAATGCCTGACACATAGTAAGAGCTCAATAAATGTTGGCTACTATTATTACCACTTGTCCCCCTTTGACAAATGCTATGTAGCTGTTGTTGATAGCTCCTCACGTGGAGATCACACCCAGGTTATTTTGTCAGGATCTGGAATTTGTTTCCCATGCTGATTATGAACTCTGAGTTTTTTTTCATAGGATGTTACTCTAGGCATCTTGATTTGATGTAGACTCTCCCCTACACCAGATTGTAGCTATTATAGATGGTATTCCTGACGGTAAGATTTTGACTTATTGAGGCTTATTATAGTTGAGGCCTAATGAAGATCTCTTAGTGGATATGTATCATTTGATATATCCATTCATGCATTTAAGAGAAATGAGAATTGGCCGTTGGACTTAAAGTACTTCAAGTCTATTTGTGTTAAACATGATTTGGGTAAATCCCATATTTTTGAATCTAATTTCCCCTTTATTAAAAGGATATTTAAAATGTTTGTAAAATATGATTCACTGAGTGAGTGGAAGTTCTGAAAGTTCTTGTTTATCTTCCATTTTTGCTTTTTTAAAATTCCAGGTTCCTGTGTTCTAGAGACAGGCAGTTTCATTGGGGATTTCAACTTGTCACCAGAAGCAGGAAGTATCAGAAAGCTTGTGATGTGACCTGCTTTTGTGAAATTTGCAGTTTGGCTTGACAGATGAGGATGCTAGAAAAAGGGTCAGCTAAGACAGACTTGAGAGATGCTTGTTACTTTGCCTGGCATCCCTGAGACTGCAGTCCTGATCATGTGGCCCTGCATGTGTGTCAGAATTTGTGAAAAGTGTATAGGCAAATGGAGGCATGACAACAAAACCCTGGTTCTTTTATAACCCCTCGTTCCTTCTTACTTTCTGTTCTCATTCTTACTTTCTCATGTTTCCTCTTTTTCTTGGCCTTCTTTTCTGCTGCATTTCAAAGAACAAGGCCTGTTTGGATTGTAACACTAGTTCTGAGAAGAGACTTATAACAGGCAGTGGAGAGAAGGTATGCAGAGGAACAGAGCAATGAAAAGGAAGCTATTCCAGTGCACATAAAACCAAAACTATGCTCTCTGTTACATTCTGTCTCTATTGAGGGTTTTTATAGCAGATCCTTTGGAGTTTTATTTTACATGGTGATCTCTCTCTCTTTCTCTTTGACTTTTAAATTTATACCCTCTCTCTGCTATTGGCCCGACTAGAAATTGCATATTCATACACTATTACCATGTCTGCATGAATAAACAGATTCCAAACCTCTGTTGTTTGATATATTACACCAGGAATCTCATCATCTGAGGTAAGACTCAGATGATGGGGTGGTTGTGGCAGGATGGGGGACTTGGGGATACACTTAGCAAAAGTTATGGGAAGGCAGAGGGGAAAGGTTGGATTGCACAGCACCACTATCTCCCTTGAGAACTAGTCACCCCCATTATAAGTATTTGCATTCTCCGCAAAGCCTCCATTGCTCCCTTTCTGCTTTTCTAATTTTCTCAGCTGCTCTGCTGCTGGGATTGGTCTAACTGCAGATCTCTGGGTTGCGGTTCTGGGCCTGTGTGCTTCTTGTGTAGTGTGCCTCTTTAGACTGACTTTGCAGCTCTTCACTCAGGGATGTGGCTGGCATACTTTCTTTTCTATTAGTATACTGTTCAATTAGTGTTATGTGACAGGCCATGATAGTGTCTACAGCCTCGCTGGGGAGTGGCAGAAGAAACCTGCTTTTTGTCTGGTGACCCTACAGGGACTTCTCCATCAGGATTTGAATCTCTGATGCACAACTCACTGCATCTCATTCTCTGCTAATTTGCATCTTAAGCGAAGCATCTTACTTTCTAGTCATCCATATTTATGATCTATCACAGTACATGGGTGACTCTTTTCAGTGCAATTTTCCAATGCCATTAGTCTCTGTATTCCAAATTAGGGCCACCATGATAAATAGGCAAATAATTTAGCAGATTTCAAATAAGGATTAGATAAACAGGGGTAAATAAGAAAAAGATAATAATTGTACCTAGGCCAACTTAGAGAAAAATATGCACATTTGATGTCAACATCTGATTACCTTAAATATAGTAATAAAATGTGCCTTAATATTTGTATAATATTTTAAAATATACCAAACATTTTCACATGCATTTTTCATGTGTTCCCATCTAAAAATCTGTGAAGCTGGCAGAATGGGAATATAGGTGACAAGACTATTAAAAAAAGGCTTATCAAAAAGTTACAGAGTAGAGCTGAAACCCTAACCTTCTGTCTTAGACCTGTACTCTTGGCACTATAATATGTTGTTTGATAGAGTAATTTTAGATGCAATAAAGGTTTAGACAATTTAGTTCAATTCAACAAAAAACAATTGAAGCTCCATGGTAGGAATTGTGTTAGGTTCCAGGAACACAAAGATGAAAAAGAACTGAACCTTTGTATTTCCGTGGTTTACTAATTTCTGCACCAATAAACATACATGCTCAGGGATTAGCCTGGGCTTGTATGGTCTGGATACATGACTTAGCATCACCTCTCTTCAACAGCATTCTAGGACAGAGCTAGCTCCCATGTGAGAAATGAGGCTCTATTCTCTTTTAAACCAAAGAGATCTTGCATCCCAGGCCACACTTGCTATTCTCAGCTTAATAGAAATAGCTCTTTCCATATGTCATGAAGGTGAATCCTAAGATCTGGAAGGTATTGTGGCCACCTTGATGTCCTGTGTCAGATGTGTCAGGATGGATGCACTTAACCTGTTCAACTTTGTCATGGCTTCACTAGGAAGCGTGTCTCCTAGTGAAGGAGAGTGAACGAGACAGAGTTTGGATGGGTTGCAAGTGGAAGAGGTTGAAGGGATCTATGGTTTGATTGACCGTAAGAGATACTGTATTATCCTTGATCATCTCTTATTGGAAGGTTCTCCTCGACCTTGAGAAGTATATTTCTTTTTACCTTATTGTAGTGACCATCTGATTTCTCTCCTTTCTTGCTTGGATGATTTAGTCTGTACTTCTAACTCCTTTTTTTTTGTTGTTGTTAACCCTAATTCTTTCTTGTTAGCAAAAAATATGGCTTTCCCCTCTCCTCATTCCTTACCTTCTCAAGGGTACAAATGACCTAATTGCTCAAAAAATACCAATATTTTTTCTGTTCTCATCTTCTTTGATATTACCATAATAGAAGACAGAAATTACCAGAACTTCTTTCTTAAAACTATTCTTTTCTTGGCTGAGACTCACAAATTCTCTATCCTTCAAGTTTTTCTTTTCTCCACCTCACTATTCTTATTTCTCCTGTGGGCCCCTGGAGGTGGATGCCACATATTCACTAGAGTGTTTGTCCTCTAACTGGATAATTATATTTATGTTCACTGGTTCAATAACCAACTATGTGACAATTTTTCACAGATCAGGAAAGCCATTAAATCGCTTTAGACAGAGGATTAGCAACTTGCTCAAAAATATCTGTATTAAAAATTTCCACAAATCCCCGTATTAAAAAACAAAGCAAAAAAAAAAAAACCTGTTATTGTTATCTTTTCTGACCTAAACCTGTTCTTACTCTTGTATTTTCTGTTTTAATGTCATTACCATCCACCCCATGTTGCAAATGAGTCAACTTTGACTTCTTTCTCATATTCCAAATGCAATAATTTACTAAAACTAATTTAGTTCATAGGTGTCTCTTAAAGCCCTCTTTATCATCCCTAGTTTTACTGTTCTACTAGGGGCCTTCATCACTGTGCCCTTAGATTATTGTAGCAGCCTCTAACTACCCTGTAATTTACTTGTTACTTTTCATGCAGACATGACTTTGTTTCCAAGTAGTTAGCATGCTTGTGAAAACATCTTGTGTCTTCTTGTGTGTGTTTTTTTCTTTTTTCTTTTGAAGACTGAGTCTTGAACATCTGTGCTCAAGCAATCCTTCTGCCTCTACCTCTGGAGTCACTGGTACTACAGGTGCACACTGCCATGTCTGGCAAAAGTGTGCAAGTGTGCCATGTCTGTGCACACTTCCATATTTTCTGTGGTAACTAGGAAACTAGGACAGTTCCTTGTGCATAGTAGATACTCAGTAAATATTTGTTTATTGATTTTAAAAATCTCAGTTGGCTTTCCTTTAATTTAAGAATGGCCTAGAGGCAAGCTGGATCTTTCCAGGAAGAATACATATTGAATTATTCTTTCTTCTGTCTTATGAAACCTTTTGCCATAAAAAGCTAGGCCTGCTCTCGTCTCATCAGTGTGGTGGGGAAATGCTCATTTACTGGGCATCTCCAGTGGATTTTAGTACTAACTTTTTGAATTGGGCAGTAGTATTAAGCAAATATCAATTTGCATTATAGATATGTTCTACTTCTATGTGAAATCTTCTTTGAGATGTAAATATTCATATTTATTGAGATTTACATATTCAAAGGAAATTGCATTATGAGTATGCAATGCATTATGGGTGTGTGATGCTTCCATGTGAGATGTAAATGTTCAAATATAATCTAGTTTTTACTGAAGAAAAATGTTTCTTGGCACTATGGAGAGATCAGGAGTATCTTTGTGATAACAGGTGGTTGCAGTGAGGTTAGGTACAGTGGAAACTTCTTTTATGTGAGAATCAGGTTCTTAAATGAACAAGAGGGGCAAAAATTGCATAGGGCCAAAATAACACTAAAATTCCCTTAAGAAGTTGTTACATGGGACATGGATATAATCTATTGTTTCGCTGAGCCCCAAATATTGATATTTTACTCCTAGTGTTTAAAATAATTGCTCTTTCCTTAGTTGAGAAGCAGATGACTGGCTAGCTTTTGCTGACAAGACACACTAAAGCAAAAATTCATACTGTTAAACATCAGAATTATACTCAGCATGATGGGATGCTCAGATTATGGGAGGCCTACATGAACTGTGATGATCAAGGGGACAGGAAGCCATATCTCCCCTTTCTGCACCCTAGTCTACAATACGTGCCCATTGAGTGCAAAAGTAAGGAAAATTGCCTGCCCTATTTAATTTTTATATAGTTGGAAATGCATACTGGTAATTTTGCATAAATGAAATGAGCTTAGTATACAAGCTATTGACCATGCAATCATTTATGCATACAATATACTTTGAGCATCCTGACAATGTTTCTGCCTGATTCATTTTCAGAACACTTCTAACACCTGAAACAACTTTTAGCAATGAATCTTGAAGATGAGACATAAAATTTAGATTATTCCAGAAATTAAAGATCACATGGTCTTTATTTAATTTTTTAACAGAGAGGGATGTGTTACAGTGTCCTTTCAGGGCCTTGGTCACATTAACAAAGGCATAAAATGTTATATTCTCTGAATTACATTGGCCCTATCAACTTCAAAAAGGTATAACTATTGAATTTACTTTCATTGTACAGCACAATATCTTCTGGAATAATGTAATTCACTGTTAAATCATAGGTATATTTTGCCTCAGATTTCTGAATATGTGTAAATAAGTTTCTGGGACTCCTACAGATTCAACAGTCTCTATTAAAAATTGCGAATATAAGATGCATTATAATCATCTAAGTAACGTTTTAACCTGGTCAAAATTTTATAAAGTAAGTGGGTGTGAGGTTCAGCAGGATCAAAGGTAATTAATGTTTTCCAGCAGTAAGTGTAATAAATACTTGCTTGTTAAGTCAATTATATCCAGACAAAACTTGAATATTAAGTAAGGGTGTACTATAAGAAACTGTAAATAGCATTTATGTGATAGATCCACTAATTTGCCACTTGTTATTCCAGCAAGATTTGAAAAATTAGATAGCTGAAGTTGTTGTAAGGAACACAATTTACTGCAGAGATGCCTCAGGAGAAAACTTTAGACCTCAACTTTGCCTGTTGATTTTTGCTAAGTAGTCATCAGGGTCTGTTTTGAAACAATTTGTGATTATTCACACAAAAACAATAGTTGTATAGAAAAATTTGAAACAAACATTGTGCTTATTAGTACTGTAATGCTATTTGGTTAAAGTCTGAAAGTAGTTGCTACAGAATATCAGTGGTATTGGCCTAAAATACAAGTATAATAGGAAAATTGGAGGAAGAAATGACAGCATTCCCCGTTGAACTGAAATTTAATGAGGATGGTGGAAAGATGTAATTGTGCGTTCTACCTGACTCCTGACTCAACTTTTTAATTTAACTGGAATCTATAATATGTGCTCTAAAAGTTATTGGTACTTAGTAAAAATAAGTTACAATTCTTGCTTCCTCCCATTTACTTGGGGTTAAAAAAAGTAATCAAGCCAAAATTGGAAAAATAAAAACTTTACTATCTGGTCCATACTTTTGTATTCACATAGCCAGGAATTTTTAAGATGAGGGATTCAATTTATTTAAAAGTTAGTTATGGTCGATTTAATAACACCCAAAGATAAAAATTCATAGGATTTATTTCATTGATTGTGGGCCCTCTTGGAAGTGTAATATGTAGTACTCTTATTTGGCATTCAGATACCATGGTTTTCTGGTCTATGGATATTTTCAACTTTTGACATTTATTGATAAAGAAATTGAAAGTGTGTGTGGAAGATGAGAAAATATCTCATGATTATAAGTAATTGAGTTCTCTTTCAAGTTTGATTTTGTCCCAAATGCTTTATTTATGTATGCATGTATGCATTTCTTCACTATCTTACTAATTTACTTATTTACTGACTTGTTTTTGGTGACTAGGCTTAGTTCTCAATTAACACAAGCTCCCCTTTTCACCTGGGAACTGTTTAAGGTAGGCTTCATGAAATACTGTAGTCAATGCTCAGCATGAGTAGAATAATTTTCCACCTTGAAGTGTGCAGAAAAACATTCTAAAATCGTGTATAGTTTTAAATGATAAAAATCAAACACATTTCTGGAGGAATGGATCTGTCTGTGATGAGAGAATGCTTGGAGAGCTCTGTCTTTTAAGTTAAAAGTTTCATAGAAACATGCTCTTTCTTGCCTTGTGTTTCTCTGCCCCTCCTTCAAAGCTCCTGGTGTCACGTAGTAGGTAAGAGCTTGAACTGACATCAGGTAGACATGGCTTCAGGTTCTGCCTCTTTCCCCCACTAGTCATGGGACTCTGAGCAAACACTCTCTCTGGTGAAAATGTAGGTTCATAATAGAGGGGTGATGATAATAGCTCCAATTTTCCAGGGTTGCTGTGGGGACTACAAGAGCTAATGTTGGTAAAGCATTTAGCACAAACAATGCACGTAGTAAAAGCATAATCACAATTCCTTCCATGATCAGGATCAAGGCTCCTACTTGTCTCAGCTTCATTTACCCAGCCTTTATCTGTATCCCAGAAAGAATCAATTCCACATCTCTCAGTTTGCATAATGTAGGCCGAGAAAAATCTATCCTCCACACATTTTTCTTTCATTTTCCCCCTCAATATCACATCCTTTATCTGAGCCCTAATTTTTCCCTGCCCAGTTGATAATGTTAAATAACTCAGGTGATGACGATGAGGAGGAGGAGGTGAAGGAGGATAAGAGCAACTCACAGTTTTTTAACACTTATGATGTGCCAGGAACTGTATTAAGCATTTTGCCTGCATAATATTATTTAATCGTCAAAAAATCTTGATATAAAAAGTATTAATATTGGCTGGGCACGGTGGCTCATGCCTGTAATCCCAGCACTTTGTGAGGCTGAGGTGGGCAGATGATGAGGTCAAGAGATCGGGACCATCCTGGCTACCATGGTGAAACCTCGTCTCTACTAAAAATACAAAAATTAGCTGGGTGTGGTGGTGCACGCCTGTAGTCCCAGCTACTCGGGAGGCTGAGGGAGGAGAATTGCTTGAACCTGGGAGGTGGAGGTTGCTGTGAGCCAAGATCATGCCACTTCACTCCAGCCTGGCGACAGAGCAAGACTCTGTCTCAAAAAAAGTATTAATATCTTTATGATAAATGAATCATATATTTAGAGGGGTTAATAAGCAATTTTGTTTTACTTTTATGAAAAAAACTTCAGGCTCTGCAATATTGGGTACTACGTAACACTGACATTGGAAATGAGATTGGTATTTACATTTTTCTAAGACCAATTCCAGAAATCCACTTCTGAATAAAAGTAATAACAATAATATCAGCAATTAACTGTATTCAGTGCTTATGTCATGCTCTGTATTAAAAACTTCAAGTGTTATTTCTTAATTCTATGACATTAGGTAGGGGTTTAAAATTATCTCCATTTTACACAGGAGGAAACTGCAGGTAAGCACCTTGTCAAAGGTTATGGAGGTATTTGACCCTGGGTAATCTGATTTCACTCATCACCACTCTACTGCCCTGTCCCCAGTGTGTGTCATGATATGGATATATAATGGATTGTGTTGTCTATCTTCTTCCTAGCACTAAGCAAAATTTCAACAACTGTCAGAAATTTTTTTTTCATTTCTTCTTTCTGAGGTTTTGCAATTCCTGTTTTCAATGACCAGTATAATCAGTATACTTTCACACTCTTTGCCAATCACAACTCTTTCATTCTTCCCTATGTAACTTGGTACAATTTGAGTCCTGTTGACTTCAGTCAGTCTTTATGGACTGACAAGAAAAGGAATGATATGGCCTGTAACTCTCATTACCAATTGTCCTGTGGCCAAATCCATACACTGAAGTCTGCATGTTTTTAATTTTCACTTTTGTGCAAGGTCAGGTGCATATTTGCTTCTTTGTCTGCATTACTCCTTTTGTAAATTCTGAGTTCAACAAAGGGTAGGAAACAAGTTTCTTCTTGGTTCCTCTGTGAAGTGTGGTGCATGCACTCATAGAGCTCAGTAAATAGATTTTCATGATTTTATATACCTAAAAAGAGCATAAATATTAATGGAAACTGCTTTAACAATTTAAACCTGCATAGGCCATCTGCGTTTTGTCTGTGTACAACTCCGCATACTAAGTGTTAATTTTTAGATTCTATCTTACTCTGGAGGCATAGCAGAAATGATTAGTTTGAGAATCGCAACCCTGATAATTAGCTCAGAGATTCTGAATCAGGATGTATGCTGCAAAAAAAAAAAGTGATTTTTTTGGAGCATTTGGCCCTAAGGGGTTGGATAACCAGCTGTCTCAGATTTTATACCTGCCAACATCTGGTTCGGTCAATAGGTACTAGGAAAGGTAACAGAGCAGAAGGGCGTTCTTCTAACTTTATCTTGACCTCTGGAGAGTAGGACAAGGCCTTGAATCTCTTCTGGGAAGTGTTGGGAAAATATAGAATTATTTATATTGTATATTTGCAAAATGATTTAAAAGCATTTTTTAAAGCTCTTGCTCTCAACTTTATTTGAAGTGAATTTATATGTTATCCCTATTTTATAAAGTTTAGTAAGGTGAAAAAATGTAATTTATTTGCTTTGGTATCCAAATGAGTTAACAGCAGACTAGAACAAATACTCATATGCTTTGGAGGGCCATTCTGTTTTTTTCAGTTTCTATGTCATCTTATTTCAAAGGCAAATAAAACCAAAAGGGGAGGATAATGAAGAAGAAAAATAGTTGAGTGACTAAAGAGAAAAAGGTTAAAAAACAGAGAGGATTATTTATATACTCTTCATCTTTTTGAATCTCAAATGTGCATTGGTTCTGTAGCGGTTTAAAATTTTATTCACAGTCTGCTTAGATGTTTAAAGAAAACATTACTTCTTTATTCTATAACTGGTATAATTTTGCTCACTAAAATTTCCCCATCCTGTGCTAAATGTGCTATGTAATAGAGGCTTTAAAAATCCACCTAACCTGTAACTTTAAATTTATGAGTTTGGGGTACTTCTGACTCCTCCAGTTTAATTGGCCTCTTGAGCAGTCCACAGACTAATCTCTTTCTCCCAAAATAGCACCTGGGCTCAGGAGAAATATTGATAATCTCAGGGCACTGGTGTGGGAGAGGGGTACCCTGGATTTTGTGCTGGTCTTGGCTGCTGAGTAACTATGTTGATCTCAGGTGAGTATTGGCTGGCCTCTGCTGAGGCATGGCTGGTTGATAATGTATGGGGTGTCCTGGTCTCCCACTGTTGTAGTTCACAACTGGTATACCTCGTGGTCTATTTTCATGGCCTGGGTTTTGTACTTCTCAAGAGCCTTCCCACTCACTTTCTAATGAGTTCCATCCTAGCTTCCCCTAGTTCTGGAGAATGTATAGGGAGAGGCTGGGCCTCCTATTTTCCATTTGCCCTTCCTATGCTATGGGCATGTCCTCCAGCTGGACATTCAGTTACCTTCTATTCCTGCCCCATGGCACAAAGAAGCTGCTAAGTCCCTTCTCCACCACATAGAAGAGGACAGCTTCCAAGTATTAGCTCAGGTTCTTTGTCTGCCCATCACCAGTATTCTGCTTTGGTAACTCCCAAGTCAATGGTGGTGGTGGAATTGCTGCAAAGCCATCTCCTCCTAGAGTTCCAAATGAGAAGTAGGGCCAAGTCTTTTTGTTTTTGGTATTCTCCTCAAGATATCGAAGACAGCTTCTTTCTCCTGGACTCGTGCCTTGGGCACTGAAGTTAAGACATGAATTTCATTTGGTTCTTCTGTCTACTTCTTCACACAATTTAACACCCAAAGCAGTCAGTCTTTCCTCATTCTCTTCTCTGCAAGAAATTTCTTCCATTTCATAGCCTCCTTTCGTTTACTTCAGCCTCATAGTATCAGACAAAGAAAAACTTAAAGTCATAATGTATTAGAAAATTACAAAAAAACTGAAATCATGATATGTTACAAAAATGTACACCACTGGCCCCAGAAAGAGCAGCAATAGAGGTTGAAAGGTATTTAACAACTGAGCACTTGATTACCATGACTTGAAAATGTCTTTCCAATTTTTAGTATATGTGCTGCCAAAGCGAGCACCATGACTTGAAAATAAAGGAAGAGAATGAAGTCTGATTTCACTGGTTTACTTACTTGCTATTTGTGTTGTGTTCCAGCATAACAATTTCATTGAGGGATCAATGCATTGTTGGAAACATTTGTGCTCAGTGTGTCTATAGAAATACTACCATCTTGTAGTTGGACCTGTGGATTCTAACCTTGACTCTATCACTTTAAGTAGCTTACTTAACCTAACACAAACTTATTTCTTCATCTCTAAAATGGAATACTAATTGCTCTTTGTACATTGTATGGTTTCTGTGAAAATTAAAATAAAAATATGAACAATATATATGAAAATGCTCTGGAAGAAAACAACTCTAGTGGGGATAAAGTACTCACTTATTATGAGCACTTGGACAACTTGGGGGTAGAACTAAAAGTTTTTGACACCATTGCCAAGATTCTCATTCTTCCTATCCTCATGCATTTATGCCTGACTCTGTCCCAGGTTGTTCCTTCATGATTCTTCATTTATTTGCATCTATAACTAATTTGCATTTCTAAATAGAAAGATAGTCATTTGTTTACAATTTGTTGTCTAAAAAAATTTAATCCTGTATATTACTTGATGGATATAGCAGGACATGTAGGGTTCTAGAACATACTACCTGCTCATTATAAAACTTGTCAGCATCATAAATGAGTCACTGGGGAATAAGCTGTAAAATTTTTGATGGTTTCTAGTGTGTGCCTCATAATGGAATATATATTTATAAAATAGGTTTACATGTTTAATAATACCATAACTATATTTATATATGTATATATAAGTCATACATATGCACAAAATACATACAGCAAACATATACATATGTATATGTAATTTTAAAGAGGTGGTACAATATGAAAATTCAAGCTCATGAGTGCTCTAAGTTGTGGGCCTATTTTCCTAAGTAAGTGAAATAGATAAGCTATACATAAATTACCTTTTGGAAGAAATTTTTATTTCCTGTGTCATTGAGGGGTCTTCATACTCATTCTTTAAGTCAGTTCTGATTTGAAGGTTTGCCAAAATAAATCCTTACTAGTCACAAGAAACTTTATACTTAGCTGACCTCTGTAATACTAGCTTTTGGAGGCTCCTAATTTCCAAACCAAAAAATTTTGCATAATATTTGCAGATAGAATCAGTTTGTGTAATGAGAAGGGGAAATCGAAGAGAAAGACAGTTCCAGTTAGATTGGTATAATGATATGATGCATAAACTTTTTTTCTTTCTTAATGTTAATATCTGTTTCCACAAATCACTGAAGAATATACCTTGGTTGAAAGCAATGTTATAGGATAAATATTTCATTTAAATATCTGCTATAGTGTAAAATCTACAGTATACTTCTGAGTAGGCTTATTTTCAATGAATGAAAATAGTCTTAAAAATGAGATTCTTTCAGATATATACATTCTTTCTGAAATGAAGACATTAATCTGGACATTAATTTTACAAGTACATCCAGTAAAATAAACTATAATTTCTCTTATTTTGTTGGTATATTTCTCTAAAAAGAAAGAATATATTACTCCAAGACAACAATATTATAAAAAGTAAGAGAAAAAATAAAATGCAGTCAAGATACATTTTGCAAATATTAAGGAAATTATACATATACTCTGTCATAAAAAAGAGGTCACAGACATGAGTTTCAGACTCAGAATTCCTGACATAGATCCTTTTGAATTTATAGCAATTTGGCATTATATTATAATGAAGGAGATTTGGTTTCAAAGGACTTGAAAATCTCTTTTACACTAGTCTTCCAAATGTGAGTTTTTTGGACAGGAAAAGAACTTTACTTAATTTTGAAAAGTCATGGAAAACACAAAGACAACATAATATCCAAAATGAATTATCAGCCTTCAAACTTAAAGTTTCTCTTTGAAATTGAATCCAAAAGCAAGTTACATATTGGTTACATAATTTTTATCTAGGGGACTTCTTTTAGATTTTTTGTATCCCTGAACAAGCATAATTCCAAGATTTATTGAGATTAATAGTAAAGGTAAATATTTACTGAGTGTCTGCAATGGGAGAGATGTTGAAATCTAGTATGTCTTAATATTTAGTTAAAGGGATTTCTTTTTCATCAGGGTAAATAAGGCCTATTTCCTATTACTGAGAAATATAGCAGCCTCATGGGTTGAATTGGGAAAAATGCCAGTTATGCACATATGTTCAGCTACCTTTAGGGCATCTTACACATTTCACAATTCTTCTTGATTTCTTTTGGCCAGTTTCTTGTCTTTTTTTTTGGATTACATAACTTCTTCTTTGGTATTTTCTAACCAAAAAGATATGTATTTCTTAGGCCTGTTCTTCTCAAATATTGGCGTAATTTTAAAGTTATGTGAAGTATTCATAGAACAAACGTATTCAGCTTTATACAAGACAGTTTCTTTGGCAAAGATTCTTTCTTTCCCTTTTTCTCTCTCCCTCTCTCCTTATTTGGACCTGTTGCTCCTCCCATTTGGAATCCTCCCTACATCACCCCCTACTTCACGGCACCCCATGTTGAAGGTAGTATAATCTATATTTTATTATTTAAGTACTTGTTCTGCAATTCAAAATTTGTCAACCTTTGAGACTTTTTAAAATAATAAATGGGAAATCAATATTAAAAGCATATTGTCTACTTATAAAAAGTAAAATACATTAAAAAGTAACTTTCAACATTCTTTTGAATACTTTCTAGAGCACCATTAAACCATGTCCAAATATTGTTCTACTCTATGGCATGGGTGGATATTG
Source organism: Pan troglodytes (assembly GCF_028858775.2). Lineage (NCBI taxonomy): Eukaryota > Metazoa > Chordata > Mammalia > Primates > Hominidae > Pan > Pan troglodytes. Next base: position 26,029,618 of record NC_072402.2, read on the forward strand.
GTTTCATCAAATGCCTGAGACTTGTCAGCTCAGAAAGCAGTGAGGTCAAACTGATACACTGTGACTGCCTATAGTATAGTTATGCAAAAGTCAAAGTCTTTTACCTTGATTGCTTCTGAAAGAATTATTCAGAAAAAATACATTTAGAATAAAAAAGTTTCCATGTGGCTTTTAAAAATAATTTCGTGGCTCATAATAGTTGTATAAAGTGGCTTCTGCATTGGTGATTCAAGTCAACTTTCCCCTTACTTCCCTACATCCACCCAGCCCCATCATCTTTAACTTTAATAATATATATAATTACATTAGAGAATTTTTTGCCTAAGAAAATCATGAAATCTTTCTTTCAGGTTTCATCAAACCTCTCCTAATGAATTGTTAATTTCCAAAGAAATTTGATTTTTTTTTTTTTGAGATGGAGTCTCGCACCATTGCCCGGGCTGGAGTGCAGTGGCGTGATCTCGGCTCACTCCAAACTCCGTCCCCTAGGTTCAAGCAATTCTCCTGCCTCAGCCTCCTGAGTAGCTGGGATTACAGGCACCCACCACCACGCCCAGCAAATTTTTTTGTATTTTTAGTAGAGACGGGGTTTCACTATGTTGGCCAGGTTGGTCTTGAACTCCTGACCTTGTGATCCGCCTGCCTTGGCCTCCCAAAGTGCTGGGATTACAGGCATAAGCCACTGTGCCTGACCCAAAGAAATCTGATTTTGAAAAACAGTAATAGAAGCTTCAACACAGAAGTACAGCACGATGTGGGACATTTTGGTACTAGCTACTCATGTGTTTTAACTGAAGTGTAGGGCATAGATGACAGAGAGAGAGAGTTACAATGTCTAAAAACAACATCATCACAAAAAACTTAGTTTTGTGCTATATGAAAATGTTTGGATTCTCTTCTGAAAGTCATAGAGATCTACTGGAGGATTTTAAATGGGTGGGCGTGGGTCATGACATAATTGGATTTGCATTTTAGGAAGGTCCTTCTGGCTTCAGTTATGAAATATCAGGGAGATCTCTTAGGAAGCTGTGTTAGTAATCTAGGTTAAAGGCAGTCATGGCCTGATCCAAGGAGTGGTTGTGGGAAAGGAACGGAGAAAAGCTACAATACAGACGTCAAACCTTCAGAGCTTGGAGTTGGGATTGAAAGTAAGGACGCGTTTGCTATAGGTTTAATTGTGGATGCGTTCTCTAGTCTTAACATTTGAGTTTCTAACTTGCTTCAGAAGCCTTACCTCTATATTGTTAAAAAGTAACTTTCAACATTCTTTTGAAATCTATCTTGTGTTCCAATTCTGGTATTCTATATTGTATATTGATTTATATGAGACATCTACCTCAGTTAATTAGAGTACAGAGTTAGAGAAAAACAAAGGGGAGAATTTACTCTTTATTTTTATTATTATTATTTTTTGGAGATGGAGTCTCACTCTGTGCCCAGGCTGGAGTGCAGTGGCACCATCTCGGCTCATTGCAACCTCCACCTCTTGGGCTCAAGCAGTTGTCTCACCTCAGCCTCCCGAGTAGCTGGGATTACAGGCGCATGCTACCACACCTGGCTAAGTTTTGTATTTTAGTAGTTACAGGGTTCCATCATGTTGGCCAGGCTGGTCTCGAACTCCTGACATCAGGTGATCTGCCTGCCTCGGCCTCCCAAAGTGCTGAGATTACAGGCGTGAGCCACCATGTCTGGCTGCGAATTTACTCTTTATAAGAACAACTTAGTTTTATACAGACTTGTATAAGAATTAGAGTGGTTGCAATACTCTATGGTTACAACCACTCTAATTGTTAGAGGGTATGTCACCAAAAACTAACATTCTCTGGGCCATAGATAGGGCTGGGCAACAGATGTGCTAAGGGCCCAGTATAAACATATCACCAACATGAAAATAAATGCACTAAACCAAACTATTTCCTAATACTGGGGACTGATGAGGAGTCAGTAGTGTTAACATTCATTGCCTCAAATTGAACTTTGATGTACTCTTTGTATTTGCATACGTACACTAGAAATCTACTGTCAGAATTCCACCCCACAACAGATTTCTATGCAAATTAAGTTCAATTAGAAAAGAGCAGATGGTCAAAGTATTTTGTACTCTCTAGACTTTGGATAATTTCTTGTTTGGTAGTCCAGAACTGTCTAGGGGGACGTGGGGAAGTCAGAAACACTGTGGGATCTGGGGACTACCACTGGACTTCACTGTGGAGAAAACTGTTAGCCCTGCTTAGTATTAAAAAGGGCCTACAGAAGCACTTTCCTATGATGCGTTGGAATTGATATAGTTTCCTGACTGAGCAGACAATGTCTTTAGGAAAGGACCGCAGCTTACTCAGTTAGGCTTCCCTTGCAGCCTTCCTCTATGTCAGAAGCATTGTAGCAGCTTTCTCCTAGGGAATGAAAAAATTCAGATCTTGTTTTCCTAATGGCTAGAAGCAATTGGTGAGAGTACAGGGGGCAAAAATGGCATCAACATTGGTTGTCCAAGATAACAGTGGTGGCCTTGGGGCTGTTTTTGGATGTGAAGCATTGATCAAGTTTGCGTTGGGGGTTAGAATTAATGAAGGAGAAAGTGGCTCTCCTAGAAGAAGCTGCAGAATAACTTTGGAGGAGCCTGTGTTCAAGACAGTTTATCTATAGTGTTGAAAGCAGAAACTAGAATGGCAAGGCAATGAGAGGGCATGGCGGGTGACTGGAGTATCTTCAACTAGGAGATTAATGTCTTGTCTTCCTTGAGCAATTGCAGGCAATTGAGCATCAACAGAGACCATGAGAGCAGGAAAAGGAGATAACCATGTGAATTATTTTATTAGCTCTAATTGCTCCAAGATTTTCTTTTATTACTCTAATTTACCCTTAAGTCTAAATGTAAACATTGAGGCAGTGCTCATTGTTATGGTTTTGTTAGATTTATGAAATGTCCATGAAGTGCTTATATCTATGCTGGCTTGAATAGTAGGTAGAAGCAGTTTTTAAGCAAATCACTGGAAATTGCAGGAAAATATTGCAATATGTCAAATGATTTAAGTTGTCAGTAAGGATCAGGGATTAGTTCAGTTACTGACTTTCATGCTTAGTTTTCTTTTTTTGCCAAATAATACCAGAAAACTGAGGTTAGCTATTACTCTTACTTTAATATGTCGCTTCTTGATTGAAATTGACATTTTAATGTGGACCACAAAGTGTATAAAATACAGCCGCAGTCTTCTTTCTTAAAACAAAAAGAGATTATATAAAATAAAATTTAGACCATGCACTTGTCTCCATTTTTTTTACATTCTGATGCTGGCAGTAAAGAGTCTGTATGTATTTTTTATAGAAGATAGTTTTAGTAATGCCTGTTTAGACTGCTGGAATACATTCATTTAAAAATTATTTTTGAAAGGTCTACTGCATGCCAGGCACTGTCTTGGTGGTCCGAGCACATTATTGAATAAAAACCACAAGGATCTCTTTTCTAGAATTTACATTTTTAGTAGGGGGAGGAAGACAATGAATAGTCAAGTAATAAATAAGTAACATAGTATCTTAGAAGGTGATGAGTGCTATGGATTTAAAAAATGTATAGGAGGGTCAGGGGAAAGAAGTGATAACTTTGAGTTCAGTTTTGGCTTCACTGAGATGGTATTTGAACAAAATCTTGAGGAAGTTAGGAATATAGCTATGAAGATATCTGGGGTAAGAATGTTCCAGAAACGGGGCAGCCCATGCAAATTTGTATTAGAGGAACAGCAGGGAGCCAAAGGGTCTCACTATGTCCAGCATGCTTTGTTAGGCTTCTGACAGTGTGGGAAGTTATGGCTGTTTCTGTCATTCAATAAATTCATAGAAAATGCCTGCCTATCCCCAAACACTCTGCTAGCCTTTTGAGACAACATGTTTACTGACCTCTCAGAGCTTACAGTCTCTCAGGGAAAGTATGCATTAAACACATAAAGCCATAATTATAACTGTGTAAAGTTTTCCAAAGAGTTAGGATGCCACAGAGAAATATGACAGGAAAATTTAACCTGACCTGGTAATCAGCATTGATTTTCTGACTTTCTGGTGAGAGGTAAAGAATGAAGAGTGAGTTGGGCTAAGAAGTGAGTGTCACTTTCCAGGTAGAAGAACTAACATGTCCGGGAGGGATTGAAGTAGTAAAGAGGCGAGGAAGTTTATAACACTAGAAAAAGGCCAGTGTTACTTGGGCACAGAGAAGAGGAAAAGTGGCTTGAGTTGATGCTGGGGCCAGAAAAATGCAAGTCCTTAGGCCACCTTGAAGAGTTTGGATAATGTCCACAAGGCCAAAAGAAGCCATTGAATGAGTTGTGCAGAGGCTTTAGCAAAACAGAAAGAGCAGCTAACTGGGAATCAGTGGACCTGGATTCTAGTGCTGGCTGTGATACTAATGTGCTTCGTTACTTGGGTAAGTGAATAAAACTTCTCAGCCTGACTTTTTTTAAAAATTCACATTATATATATATATATATATATATTTTAATATATATTTTTATATTTGTATCCATTAGATTGCTTTGTCTCTTAAGCCCTGTAATAGGTTGAATTGTGTTGTCCAGAAAGATGTGTTGAAGTCCTAACCCCTAATACCTTAGAATGGGATCTTATTTGGAAATAAGGTCAGTACAGATATAACTGGTTAAAATTAGGTCATACAGAGTAGGGTGGGCCCTTAATCCAATATGAATGATTTCCTTATAAGGAGGGACAGATTTGAAGGCACACAGAAGAAAGTCATCCATGTGAAGACAGGCAGAGATTGGAGTGATACAGTTACAGGCCAAGGAATGCCAAAGATTGGCAGCTTAACTAATTACATCTGCAAAGACCCTGTTTCCAAATAAGGTCACATTCACAGGTACCAAGGACAAGGACTTGAACATATTTTTTTGGAGGAAGACAATTCAATCTGCTATACCACCTATTGCGCCTATTCTCTAAACAATTGTCTATACTCATTGTTTTGTCTTCCTTACCATCCCATTTATTCCTGGATAAACTGGTTTTCAGTTCCACCGTTGTAAAAATTGCTATGACAAAAGCTACCAATCATCCATACTCTAATTGCCACATCCTTTAGATAATTTTCAATCCTCATCATACTTAACTTCTAAGGCATATTTGGATCTGTTGACCATTTCTTTCTTCTTAGAGCTTCTTCTTCCCTTAGTTTCTAACCCAAATTCATCATTTTCTCATGCTTCTCTATTTTTAAAATTTTCTTTGTGCTATTTTCTTTCTCTCCCAGCTCTTTAAGCACCAGGTTTTCCAAGGGTCCTGCATGCTTTTTCTGGTTCATTCATCCATCCCTGTGTCCTCATTCACTGCATGTAAGTTGATGACTCTCAAGTTTGCTTCTTCAGCCAAGTCCAACCTGAGCTCCAAATTATATCAAAGTGTCTACTGGACACCTCTGGACAACATAACTAAAACAAAACTTATGGTCTTTATCTCCTAACCTGTTATGCTTACATTACTCTTTATCTTATGAATAGCATCACTTTTCACCCATTTATCAGAATAGGATACATGTAAGTTTAGTTCAATCTCTTTGTCCCTGTCATTTCTCACAATCATTTAATCATCAACCCTCTCATCCCTTTCCATCTCCACTACAGTGGCTTTGGTTCTTAGAACATAGCTGCTCTCCCCCTTCCCAGCTTTGTACCTTCTTAATCTACTCCCCACTTTACCGTGAAGGCATTTTTCTTAACAAGAACCCCATGATGTATATCTTCTGTCTAACTTTAACCCCTCAAATTGTTTAAACTTTATTCCTTAAGCAAGCAGTAAAATGCAGTTCAAATGGTTAGGGTGTCCTTGGTCAGCCATCAGTATATAGCCTAGCCTGTTTTTCACCTGCCAGCCTCTAGATGATGCTTCCCTTATTTCCAGATGGCTGCAGTTTCCCAGATGCACCAGGTGGCTTTCACAGCACTGTCTTTGTTTATCCTCAGGCTCCTTCTCCAATCTAAACATCTTTCACTTTCCTTCAAATCTAACCTCTAGCATTATACTTTCTATGAGTTTTCTCTGATTGTCCCAATTCCCCCCCACCCCCCACTCTCCTTTGGAATGTTCTGTCATACCATCTATGATGCTCTATGAATTTAGTGTTTATACATCTGTTTCTTCTTCTACACTTCAAACACCTTGAGGAACAAGACAATCATTTCTTCTTTTTATTTCCAGGACCTAGAATGGTGCCTTCCTATAATTAGTGCTTAATGAATATTCTTTGAAAGCATAGCATATACAATCCCAGGTACTGCATTTTTAAAAGTAGCACAGTGATTTTAGGATTTTGATTTCTGTATATACCAGATTATTTCTCTGCTTTATCCAAAAAAGGGCAATTTTACAGAACATTCAGGAAAGAGAAAAGTATCCAGCTGACTATGAAAACATTTCTTAGAGCAATAGACAATGAAATACCATACACTGAAGTTTTGTCGTGGTCTGCATTTCAATATGCTTTGTAGTTAATCACTTTTGCTTTAAAAATTCTACATTGATTAGAAGGTCATCACACAACTCTGTCAGTAGACACCTTAGGAAGGAATATATTTCTTTAAGCCAACCATGGCTGGTGAATGAGTATCTATTGTCTCTAATGGAAAGGACATAGCAACTTCGCCTTGTTTTCATAGTGGAGGACATAGAAATAGCAACTTTAAGCAGTAAGCAGTAAGACCTGCTTGAAGAGAGCATGTCAATAGAGGTTTCCTCTGTAGCAAGGAAGCTGCTCCCAGCTTGTTTTGAATGCTTAGTGCTTTATTATGTTGTTTCTGGACGGCTTTTCTCTTTTCTTTTCTCACTCCTTGGGCCCCTCCTCTAGGGCTCAGTAACACGGTAAAGATGCTTTTTGACAGACAAGAGATAATCTTACACTTGACTTCCAATATCAAGGCATTTTAACTGGCACACTTTATATTGAATAATTCATGGTATTCAAGCTTTACTTCACTCCACAAAGAAAGTGCTTTCTCTTAGCAGCCACAGTAGATATGAGCAGCTAATTCATTATTTAAAGAGATTAAGTATTAGCAACTGGTACTGGCTCTTCAGAGCTCCCTTTATTCCCTTTGCTCATGTTATCCCCAGCCTCTCAGCTGCCTAGAACAGTTTTTAGATTGATTTTACCATATTTAAGTCTTTTTTAAAAACAGATCTACCCAAAAACCTCACTATTTTCAGAACTGCTTTGTCCTATTTTAAAAACGTAAAGCAATGTCTGTTAGAACGGAATCTCTGCAGGCTCACGGGAATACATACAATTGCAACACGTTTTGCTTTCAGTTAAGAAAATGTGGCAGGTGGGAGGAATGTAAGAAATCCGAGTTTGCTCAAATTTACAGACCACTTGCTGCAATAGGCCAAGGAAAGCTTGGGCGTTTTAAACAGGTGGTAAAAGTGGATGAAGCCTCAACTTTCAAGTATTGTTACTCTGAAAGGAAAAGTCCCCATGGAGAACTGTCCTCTATATTTTCAGAGAAAAAGAGAGAAGAAAGTGTTTGAAATGTGTTTCTCTTTTGTCGACATATCCTCAGGTTGGATCTCATTCAACACAAATTTTCAGTCTTTCATTTCCAGTTAAGAAGAGAGAGGAAAGTTTGCCAAAAGGTTATGAGGTTTCACTTCCTGTAGACCTTGCCAGAGGGTAACATAACAACGTAATCAGGTTTGGAATGGTGAAATCGTGATATATATGTATGAAACTTCTTGAAAAAATGACTGAGTCTAAGGAAATATATTTCTAGGATATGAGATAAAAGAAAACGTTGGACATCATGTTGCTTAAAGCAGTAATAAATATTTTTCTTAATTTACATTTTAGATTAGGTTTAGTCTTTTCATTCTTTTTTTTTTTTTAAGGGTTATCCTATTCTAAGAGGTTTCTCATGATTTCAACTTTCATTTTAGATTTGGGGGTACATGTACAGGTTTATTACCTGAGTATATTGTGTGATGCTGACATCTGAGGTATGAATGATCCTGTCACCCAGGTAGTGAGCATAGTACCCAATGAGTAGTTTTCCAACAAACATTCCTTTCAGTCCTCCCACCCCCTTAGTGGTCCCCACTATTGTTGCCATATTTATGTCTATGTGTACCCAAAGTTTAGCTCCTACTTATAAGTGAGAGCATGTGGCCTTTGATTTTTTTTCCGTCCCTACATTAATTCAATTAGGATAATGTCTTCTAGCTTCATCCATGTTGCTGCAAAGGAGATGATTTGGTTTTTTAATGGCTGCATAATATTCGATGGTGTATATGTTCCACATTTTCTTTTTCCAATCTGCCACTGATGAGCAGGTAGCTTGATTCCATGTCTTTGCTATTGTGAATAGTGCTGCGATGAACGTATGAGTGCCTTTTTGGCAGAATGATTTATTTTCCTTTGGATATACACCCAGTAACGGGATTACTAGGTAGAATGGTAATTCTGCTTTAAGTTCTTTGAGAAATCTCCAAACTGCTTTCCACAGGGGCTGAACTAATTTACACTCCCAGCAATGTAAGTAGTCTCCTTTCTTTACATCCTTGCCAGCATCTGTTGTTGTATGATTTTTAATAATAGCCATTATGATTGGTGTAGACAATATCTCAGTGTGGTTCTGATTTGTGTTTCTCTGATAATTAGTGATGTGGAGCATTTTTTATAGTGTCTGTTCATGTCTTTTGCCCACTTTCTAATGGAGTTATTTGTTTCTTTGCTTGTTGAATAGTTTCATTTCTTTGTAGATTCTGGATATTAGATCTTTGTCAGATGCATAGTTGGTAAATATTTTCTGCCATTCTGTAGGTTGTCTGTTTACGCTGCAGATGGTTTCTTTTGCCATGCAGAAGCTCCTTAGTTTAACTAGGTCCCACTAGTCAATTTTTGTATTTGTTACCATTGCTTTTGAGGACTTAATCATAAATTGTTTCCCTATGCCAATGTCCAGAACTGTATATCCTAGGTCCTCTTCTAGGATTCTTATAGTTGGAGATCTTATGTTTAAATATTTAATCCATCTTGAGTTAATTTTTATTTATTGTGAAAGATAGAAGACCATTTTCATTCTTTTGAAGATGGCTAACCTGCTATTCTGGCACAATTTATTGAATAAGGAGTCCTTTCCCAATTGCTTATTTTTATTGATGTTGTCGGAGATCAAATGGCTGTAGGTGTGTGGCCTTATTTCTGGGTTCTCTAACCTGTTCCATTGGTCTATGTATTTGTTTTTGTATCAGCACCATGCTGTTTTTGTTATTGTAGCCTTATAGGATAGTTTGAAATTGGGTAATGTGATGCCTCTGGCTTTGGTCTTTTTGGTTAGGCTTCAGCTATTTGGGCCATTTTTTTGTTCTATATAAATTTTAGAATGGGAAATCTGTGAAACATTTTGTTGGTAGTTTGATAGAAGTGGCATTGAATCTGTAGATTACTTTGGGCAGTATGACCATTTTAATGATATTGATTCTTCCAACCCATGGGCATGGAATATTTTTCCATTTCTTTGTGTTGTCTATGATTACTTTCAGCAGTGTTTTGTAGTTCTCCTTGTAGAAATCTTTCATCTCCTTGGTTAGAGGTATTCCTAGGTATTTTATGTTTTTTTTATAGCTATTGTGAATGGGATTGTGTTCTTAATTTGGCTCTCAGCTAGTTGTTGTGTATAGAAATGTTATCGATTTTTGTATGGTGATTTTGTATCTGAAAACTTTAATGACATCATTTATTAGTTCTAGGAGACTTTTTGCAGAGTCTTCAGGGTTTTCTAGGTATAGAATATATTACCAGCAAAGAGAAATAATTTGATCTTGTCTTTTTTCTAGGAGTGTTTTAAAGGAGATATTGCACTGAAGTGATAAAGGTAAGTTGATTGCCTTCTACTCCATATGGACTGTAAAACAGTGTGTCACTGAAACCAAGAACATATTAACTTGTATAGGTTTCTTTTCAGTCTGTTTAAATTATTAGAAGGCATGAATTGTAAATAAACTCCCTACAGATCTAGTAAGATCTTGAATTTTGGGAACCCTTTACTTATTGCATGGGGAAAATATATGCAAACTTCACTCATTCATTCAAAAATTTCTTGAATGAGAAAATCAGAAAAGCATATATTCGGTGATCCATAAAACTGTATTTCTTGACTAAGACACAACCTTGAATAAGCTCAGATATGGCTTATACTGTAAAAGGCCTTACTCTGAAAAGTAGAAAAAAGAATGTGAATCAAACATCAATTGCTCTTTTATTGTGTAAAAGGCAAAGTCCTGTGTGATGAGGAGTAACAGTCAGAAGTAAGACACTATTCTTGCCCCCATCAACCTTAGCACTTTAGTATCTACACTAGTCTTAGATCCATCAGAGAAGAGGGAGGAAACTTATAGGGAACAAAAGGATCAACAAAATTGATTCTAACTTTGAGATTTTATAAGCTCTTTCTTTGTCCAATAAGTAACAGGAAACCCAAACTGATTTTTTTTTTTTTTTTTTTTTTTTTTTTTTTTTTTTTTGCAGAGGAGTGCAAGATGGTTAGTAGTTTGGGTTTTGAAGTTAAAATGGCCTGTGTTTAAAATATAGTTCTACCATGCAACAGCTGTGTTACCTTGGATAAATCTCTTAATCTCTCCAAACCTCCTTTTCTCTGCTGTAAAATTAGGACTTTAATGGTATTTATCTTATAGTGTGAGAATTAAATTAGATAATGTATGAAAATTGCTTAGCATAATGCTGAACACATAAAAGACATTCAATAAACCTCTTTTCTAAAGAGTGTTTTTAGAAAATTAACCTGGTACTGACATTGAAATTTAATATGCAATTGAGATTGTGGAAGTTTAGGAAATGCTGCTTTGTATGAAATTGGGAATTTTATAAAATGTTACCGTATTTTATCATAATTTAATAGTTATTCCAACTCAGTTGTGCCAAAAAAGGGGAAAAAAAGTCATACTACTTTTGGACATAACTATCTCAGTGTGATCTAATAGCTGCTGCTCCCTTTGGGGTGTTTTACATAATTTCACTAAGGTAAAATATGTGTTTTAAAAAAGAAAAAGTAGCTTTATTCACTTCGCAAAGTTTTGTAAACATTTAAAATATTTTTAAAAACATTTGGTGAATTAATATTATGTATTGACTATTGTGGGCATTCAACTGAGATAGAGAAGGGATTTGAAAATTTTGTTTCTTGAATGGGAAAAAGGATTGAAGAATAAGGGCCCATTTATTAAAATTCCAGAGGTTTAAAAAGTTATTTTGGAAATCTTATTTGTGAGAAGTTGGGATACCGTGGTTGGAAACAAAATCTCTTCCTCAAGAATCAGGATTTAAATTGTGAATTTCACATTTTAAGATGTACCTGTCATGTCATTGTTCACATAGAATCAACATCTTTCTATTACTGGATTTCTTCCAGAGACATTTTTAGACAATGCTTTTTCTAACACATACACATTTACAAACACAAAACTTTCAAATGTAAGCAACCACCTCACTCTCTCTGCATTGATGAAATCTCGATAAAGACAAGACAAAATGCAGAAGACCAAAATATCACATATTTATAAAAAAATTATGAATAATTCCAAAACTTTATGAAAGTAAGCTGTTTTTTTTTTTGTTTTTGTTTGTTTTGTTTTTGTTTTTTTCCTTTGTAAGCATGCTTACTTTTCTATGGATTAAAAGTGCTGACAGCCAGTCTGGAGGAAGAAATTGTGTTTGGCAGGATTCATTTGCAATTAACTAAGGGAGACCATTCTTCAATGGTAGGTTCACCTAATGGAGTGGAGTTGAGTTTCACCCACAATTATTGAATGCTGACAATGTGCCCTACTTGTACCACATGCTGGTGGAGACATGAATAGGACCCAATACTGGAAAGTCAAGGAGCTAACAGTTTCATGACAATGCTCTCAACTGAGGCAGCTACCACAATATCTGTATCTTTGAGCAGGGCAGCAAGTACACTATTACTAATAATAGTCAAAGTATACCTTCAGGAATGACAACTTTTCATCTATCTAAAAGGATTCAGTGTTATTCCCACAGTGAAATCTCTTGCATTCAGGTACATTCTGACATGTTTTGAGAGGAGCAACAGAAGTTATAGGTAGAGCTTGAATGTATAGGTAGAACTACACGGATTCAGTACCCTCTAGTGAGTGGTCACTATTACCACAAGGTTAACAGTGTGTGCTTAAGGCAGTTTTGTAGCAGTTGTAAATTTTGACATAACAGTTACCTCCATTGTCTTTTAAATTTTATCCATGAATAAGTTTTTAATGAAAAGAAGATGAGACTAGATAAAGCAAGGGTGCTTACAATATTAAATACATATTTGTCTTATTGAGAAGAATGATGCTCCTTATATAAAAAGAGGTTACAGCCTGTACATTCTATATATTGTAATAAAAATATTTATTTATAAATATCCTTTAGTATTATAATTACTAACATTGATATTTGTTGAATTCTAGAAAGTCAAAATTCATATTTAAGAAATGTTTCATACTAAAGACAATATTAGCCACATTTATTTTTCTTTTTAAGAATAATTTTTGAGATCTTTAAAAATATGATTTAATTCTCATGCTTTAAAAACACTTTTTTGAATTCTATGTTAACATAAAAAAAAACAATATTTTTCTGATTTTTCTTTTCTTTTCCTTTTTTGAAACCTGTTTTTTGAACAAACTTTTTCCATGGAATTGTGTAGCTTATATAAGCATCATCTGATATGTGGAATACAATGTGAGGGAAAAAAAGAGTTGAGACACTACAGCCTAGTGCATTCAAATGTAACTTTTCTCAAAATGAATACTTATCATATAAACATTATTGCAACAATGCCTGAGATTTATTCATCTTTCTTTTTCTCCATGTTAAATTATCTTTAATTTTAATTTTAATTTTTAAATTTATTTTCCAGGATACATGTGCAGGATGTGCAGGTTTGTTAAATAGGTAAATGTGTTCCATGGTGGATTGCTGTATCTATCAACTCTTCACCTAGGTATTAAGCCCCACAAGCATTAGCTATTTATCTGATGCTCTCCCTCCCTCTGCCCCACAACAGGCCCCAGTGTGTGGTGTTCCTCTCCCCGCATCCATGTGTTCTCATTGTTCAGTTCCTCCTTATAAGTGAGAACATGCTGTATTTGGTTTTCTGTTCTGTGTTAGTTTGCTGAGGATGATGGCCTCCAGCTCCATCCATCTCCCTGCAAAGGATATGATCTTGTTCCTTTTTATGGCTGCATAGTATTTCATGGTGTATATGTACCACAGTTTCTTTACCCAGTCTATCATTGATGGGCATTTGGGTTGATTCCATATCTGCTATTGTGAATAGTGCTGCAATGAACATACGCATGCATGTATCTTTGTAATAGAATGATTTATATTTCTTTGGGTATGTACCCAGTAATGGGATTTCTGGGTCAAGTGGTATTTCTGTTTCTAGATCTTTGAGGTATTGCCATGCTGTCTTCCACAATGGTTGAACGAATTTACATTCCTATCAACGGTGTAAAGGCGTTCCTATTTCTCCATAACCTTGCCAGCATCTGTTGTTTCTTGACTTTTTAATAATCGCCATTCTAACTGGTATAAGATAGTTAATGGGATTTATGGGTCAAATGATATTTTTGGTTCTAGATCTTTGAGGTATTGCCATGCTGTCTTCCACAATGGTTGAATGAATTTACATTCCCATCAACAGTGTAAAGTTGTTCCTATTTCTCCATAACCTTGCCAGCATCTATTGTTTCTTGACTTTTTAATAATCACCATTCTAACTGATATGAGATAGTGTCTCTTTGTAGTTTTGATTTGCATTTCTCTGATGATCAGTGATGTTGAGCTTTTTTTCATAAGTTTTTTGGCTGCATGTACATCTTTTGAGAAATGTCTGTTCATATATTTTACCCACTGTTTGATGGGGTTGTTTTTTTTCTTGTAAATTTGTTTAAGTTAATTGTAGATTCTGGATAGTAGGCCTTTGTCAGATGTATAGATTGCAAAAATTTTCTCCCATTCTGTAGGTTCACTCTGATGATAGTTTGTTTTGCTGTGCAGAAGCTCTTTAGTTTAATTAGATCCCATTTGTCAATTTTTGCTTTTGTTGCAATTGTTTTTGATGTTTTTGTCATGAAATCTTTGCCAGTGCCTATGTCCTGAATGGTATTGCCTAGATTTTCTTCTAGGATTTTTTAGTTTGGGGTTTTACATTTAAGTCTTTAATCCATCTTGAGTTAAGTTTTGTATAAGGTGTAAGGAAGTGGTCCAGTTTCAGTTTTCTGCATATGGCTAGCCAATTTTCCCAGCATCATTTATTAAATAGGGAATCCTTTCCCCATTGCTTGTTTTTGTCAGATTTGTCACAGATCAGATGGTTGTAGATGTGTGGTCTTGTTTCTGAGATCTGTATTTTGTTCCATTGGTCTATGTGTCTGTTTTGGTACCATTACCATGCTGTTTTGGTTACTGTAGCCTTGCAATATAGTTTGAAGTTGGGTAGCATGATGCCTTCAATTATAGTTTAATGGATATAATATTGAATTTATAAATTACTTTAGGCAGTATGGCAACTTTCACAAAATTGATTCTTCCTATCCATGAGTATGAAATGTTTTTCCATTGAGAAGCATTAAATAGACACAATAAAAAATGATAAAGGGGATATCACCACTGACCACACAGAAATACAAGCAACCCCACAGAGAATACTATAAACACCTCTCTGCAAATAAACTAGAAAATCTAGAAGAAATGGATAAATTCCTGGACACATACACTCTCCCAAGACTAAACCAGGAAGCTGTTGAATCCCTGAATAGACCAATAACAAGTTCTGAGGCAGTAGTAAATAGCTTACCATCCAATAAAAGCCCAGGACCAATTTGGTGGGCGCCTGTAGTCCCAGCTACTAGGGAGGCTGAGGTAGGAGAATGGCGTGAACCCGGAAGGTGGAGCTTGCAGTGAGCCAAGATTGCGCCACTGCACTCCAGCCTGGGCGACAGAGCAAGACTCCATAGAAAAAAAAAAAAAGAAAAAAAAAAGCCCAGGACCAGCTAGATTTATAGCTGAATTCTACCAGAGGCACAAAGAGAAGCTGATACCATTTCTTCTGAAACTATTCCAAACAACTGAAAAGGAGAGACTGTACATGGCACATGTATACATATGTAACAAACCTGCACGTTGTGCATGTGTACCCTAGAACTTAAAGTATAATAAAAAAGAAAAAAGAAAGAAAAGGAGAGACTTCTCCCTAACTCATTTTATGAAGCCAGCATTATCCTGATACCCAAACCGGGAAGAGATACAATAAAAAAGGAAAGCTTCAGGCCAATATTTTTGATGAACATCAGTGCAAAAATCCTCAATAAAATACTGGCAAACCAAATCCAGCAGCATAGCTCATTCACCACAATCAAGTCAACTTCATCCCCAGGATGCAAGGCTGGTTCAACATACGCAAATCAATAAACGTAATTCATCACAGAAACAGAACTAAAGGCAAAAACCACATGATCAACTCAATAGGCACAGAAAAAGGCCTTCAAAAATTCAATATCCCTTCATGTTAAAAATTCTCAATAATCTAGGTATTGATGGAACATATCTCAATATAATGAGCCATTTATGACAAACCCATAGCCAATATTGTACTGAGTGGGCAAAAACTAGAATTCCCCTTGACAACCAACACAAGACAAGGATGCCTTCTCTCACCACTCCTATTCAACATAGTATTGCAAGTTCTGGCCAGAGCAATCAGGCAAGATAAGAAATAAAGGGTATTAAAACAGGAAGAGAGGAAGTTAAACTGTCTCTGTAGATGACATGTTTCTATATTTAGAAAACCCCATTGTCTCATCCCAAAAGCTCCTTAAGCTGATAAGCAAATTCAGCAAAGTCCCAGGGTACAATATCAATGTGCAAAAATCACAAGCATTCCTATCCACCACCAACAGACAAGCAGAGAGCCAAATCATGAATGAACTCCCATTCACAATTGCTACAAAGAGAATAAAATTCCTAGGAATACAGCTAACAAGGGAAGTGAAGGACCACTTCAAAGAGAATTACAAACCACTGCTCAAGGAAATAATAGAGAACACATTCATCTTTCAATACTTGTCCAGCTACAGATTTTGCCTCTAATACTGTCAATCTGTCCATTTTCTGGACCTCAAATTTTCTAATTTTTGTCATATTTCTTTTCAGTTTAAGATTACCCAGTTCTCTGAGCTACTAATATTAAGGCTGAGAAACTCTTTTCAATTATTGACCCGTTCTTAAGACAGGGTAATGAGACCCCCCTACTTAAATGCTCTTTGGAAAGAAAGAGATATAGTATTTAAAGGCAAAGATTTGATTATAAGTCTTATGTTAGTTGAGCGCCTTACTGCATGAATTTCACGTTTACAAGAAACTGAATTAGCATACATGGGGTGACTCAAGAGTGGTAGGATATTCCAAAATTTCTACAATGAACAGGTGTGTTTTGAAATAATATGAGCCTAACAGGGCTGAGAAAGCTGAATGTATCTAGTACCAAACAGATCCATAAGAAAATAAAAATATACTGGTGGCCAACTTTGGTGCCAAGACTGTGAATTTTAAAAGTACCAACCTAGACATGATGAAACCTTAGAAACTGTGTTCTCAAAAGCGAACAAAGAGGGAAATAAATGAACCACTTAAATTCTTCTGGTAATTTTGGATGTATTTGACTAATTCACTCCATAAAGACTGAAAAATGAACAAACTCAACAAATAACAATTGGTGGTAGGCTTCTAGTGTTTTTAGGGTAACTCATCTTTATGATTATTGGTATTCTGGAATTGGCCCATTGATATTTAGATGATTTGGGTTTGAAAAGTGTCTCTTTTCCTTTAATGACCTAGGTGGATTTTCACGACCTCAACTGTAGATAATATTCAGAACAAATTGAACCCATTTTTGTTTACATCCCACAGGTATCAACTTTTAAAGAGAAGTTCAAACCATGGATTCCAAGTACTCGGACCAAAACACAGTAGAGTATGGTAGGCTTAACTTTTGTCTCCAAAGGCTATACTATTTTACCCATGAATTCAAGTTAATGAAGATACGTGTCTAGCATTTTATCAGTGATATGCATTATTGGACACAGCGAAAATGCCTGAGAAAGCTGGGCTAGAATTACTACAGAGTTTCACAATTCAGTGGTTGCTTTTGTGTTAGTAACTGTATTTTTTTTTTTTTTTTTTTTTTTTTTTGAGACGGAGTCTCGCTCCGTCTCCCAGGCGGGAGTGCAGTGGCGCAATCTCGGCTCACTGCAAGCTCCGCCTCCCGGGTTCACGCCATTCTCCTGCCTCAGCCTCCCCAGTAGCTGGGACTACAGGCGCCCGCCACCACGCCCGGATAATTTTTTTGTATTTTTAGTAGAGACGGGGTTTCACCGTGTTAGCCAGGATGGTCTCGATTTCCTGACCTCGTGATCCACCCGCCTCGGCCTCCCAAAGTGCTGGGATTACAAGCGTGAGCCACCGCGCCCGGCCAGTCAACTGTATTTTTAAAAAGTTAAGTTAACTCTCTATTATCCTTCTTCTTGTCAGGGACAAATAACGTAGATAATGTGGAATACAAATATACAAAATATAGTTATTATATGCTTTGGGAAACCTTAGGTGGATTTCTGTTGTTAACTGTCTTTCTCTCTTTTCCTTTATCTATCTAAAATTTTCTTTGCATTTAGATTAAATTTTCTATCTAATTACTATGTAGGAAACAATACAAGTCAAAATTAAAATCTGGGCTTGTACAACCCACGTGATAAATCATTCTGCACGTGAGAAATCCATAATGATTTCTTGGATGAATTTAATGTATGACATATATGTAGAATTTTATTAGAACCTAAGTAGCCATGCTATTAGAGTCAAATTATAAAGCATATATAGGGTTCAGATCATAAGAGAAGCACTGAGCCTGCCAGAAATATTTGCATATGGAAAATATGGCAAACGAAGACATGTAAGTAAGAAAATAAGAATTTTAACACTTGAATTCTTCTATTTAGTTTGTTCTAGTTCCCCATGACTGAATAAGTCTTAAATTTGCCTACTCACAAAAGCCTGTCTACTTATATTTTCTTTCATCTATCCATCTACATATCTACCAAAGAAACTTTAAATGTATACAAATATAAATTAACTGGTATTGTTACGATACACACGATTTCATGTAAATATTTACATGACTTCACCATACAACTAGAGCATACATTTAGAAAATGTTTTGACTCCTAACACACTGAAGCATGCAGGGGCAAAGTTATTTTGTCTCCACTATGAGTTCATAGGGTTATGCTTAAGGGCATACACAAATGCCTGTTATACTTCATTCTGTTTCAACTACACTCTCAATGCTCATTGCTATCCATGGACCTGACTTTCAAATTGTTCTCCTATTGATCTTCTCTCTTCTCCCTACCACAGTTTGCACATTCCATATTACTTTATGCTGAGTCTTAGCTTAATATTAGATTGGTGCAAAAGTTATCATGGTTTTTGGCATTACTTTCAATGTAATGTGTTAAGTAAATTGTTGGAGCAAGCTAGTTTTATTCTTTTCTTCCTTGTTTATATCCTATGAGAGGAGTTGATAATGTAATTGAGTAAAACACAGATCATTTATTGGTCATATTTTAAAGTAGAGAGTGTTACTATACCTCCAATGCCATGACCCATGCATTTCCATATCCTATCCCTAGAACCTTTCACTTACTTTCTTGTATTAAACAGATCAAATAGGTTCCAGAAACAGACCTGGCTCATTAGTGCTAACTCCTGCATTGTCTCTTGCTGTTTCGGCCTTTCTACATCTGTGACTTCACCATGTTTGGTCTATTCTGAGACCCCCAAATCTTAGTTTTCTGAGGAAGAGAACAGGATTCTTGTTGGAGTCCTCATGTTTAAACTTTGCTCTTAATGAGAGAAGTTGTGCAGGGGGCTAGTAAAGACAGACCAGATGGACCTTTTGAAACTAATATTGTGTTCATTTCCCATGCAGTTGTTCCTTTCATGCATAGTTCCTTGGCCAGAAAAACTAGAGAGAAAGGGTGCAAACCTCTTCCTTGCCCCTGAAATATTAGACACATGCTTTATTTACTGATTTTGTGGCATCTGTTTTGGCAGCTTGGAAACTTCTGAGATCCTTGTTTGTATTCTTGATAAGTAAGGTTTCTGTATAGTTGAGTTCTAGATATCTGAAGTGTTATTCTACTTATTTTACAATAATGATTGATGCTTTAAAATACAGACAGTTGAACTCTATTTGATATGGACAGTCTTGTGGATAAAATGAGTGTTAAGTAGCAGTACTTTACCTACTCAAGTAAAATTTTGAGTTAGAAAATCAGTTGCAGACTTTCTAGGAAAGATTGAACTAAATAATTTTCAATGAAATTTTAGGCAAATAACTATTATTTCTTATGTCTTCTGTAAAAAGGAAAAAATACCTGAGATTGAAACTAAAACCCAATTCAGATCACTTGTATTAAACTCCATTTGAGAGGTTCACATTTTTTTCATTAAAGGAAAAAGGTATTTTTTCCCTATTCCATTCTGCAAAATATTCTCCTTGTTATGGAGATTTTGGGTTAATTTGTATAGCTGAAGCCAAATTGAATTGCCATTTTTGAGTCAAATTTATGATTGACTGAATTGGGCCATTATTACTGGAAAGAGCAAAGATTGTTTTGCTGAAGCCCTTGAGGTGTTGAAGACAAAATGTCTGCAGGCAGGCAAAAAAAAAAAAAAAAATCAAAACTATTTTTATGTGTAATGATATGACTAGACACTTATCTCAGAAACTGTTTTGATCAGAGTCCAAAGAAACAAACACATGTGAGTGAGGGTTGAGACCTTCCATGAGGAAATAGGCAAATATTTCACACTTTGCTTTTGTTAATGCTGCTGAGAAGACATTGCTTAAGACTGTGGCAAGTAGGGTGGGATTTGAGCTGCTAAAACTATAGGGATCTTTTACTTAGCCTAACATGTAGTCATGAGAGACACAGAGGTTCTTTTTTGAATTACTAAGCTATTACTTTTGAATTTCATGTACTCAGATATCCCACAGTTTCTATTTAACATTTACTAAACCACTTACAGGATTTCCTTCTGGAACTAGCAGAACTCAGCTCTGGCAGGGACCTGATAAAGTTCTAGCCCTGGATGAGAGTAAGAAATAAAATCTCATTGCAATGCTGTCTTCCAGGGAGGATAGATAAATAAGTCCTATAAAATGTATGTCTATTGTAATACTCTTTCTAGGAGGTCCCCTGCCCCCAACACTGTAGTGCAGTTTGGGGACCTAAAACCAGCTATTAAACAGTTATGCTGTACTAAAAATAGAAGACGTTTAAGAAACTCAAGTAGTAGTTAGCATTCTATATGTTAGTTTAATTTGAAATTAATTTCAATAATATAAATATTTATAGAACTTTTTTGAAGTGGGTCATATCATTTCTATTAGACAATGCTCAAGGTATTGGAAAACAAACACATGACTATATTCAGTTATCTCCCTAGAATATCTTTGGCTTGAAATTATTAGCTTACACGGCCAATTCAGATGGCTGCATGGAACACTCCAGATTTCAAGACATCTCTCCTGTTGTAGCATTTATCTTGTTTTAGCTTCACAGAATATAATTATTAACAACAAAAATATTCAGAACAAATGTCTCATATATTTCTATTATACTTTTATTTAGATTTGCAAAGAATTTCAAAACTTACCTAGTGAAGTTCCCTTTCTACTTTTAAGTAAGACAACATTTCAAGCATTTGGGAAACCTGTATGCGTACCTTTTCTTAAAATTCTCTTAAGAAATGTACGTTAAGTAGTCTCTAACCAACACATCAAATTGTACTGATAGGTTCCCACATATAATGGCTTGTTGCAATTACAGTTCCTTAAGTTGTAGGCAGGGGTTTGGGAGGGACCCTGGGGGTGGGTTTGGGAGGATTTTTTTTTTTTTTTTTGAAACAGGGTCTGTCTCTATCGCCCAGGCTGGAGTTGCGGTGGCAGGATCATAGCTCAGAGCAGCCTGGGTCCCCTGGGCTCAGGTGGTCCTCCCACTTCAGGCCCCCTCCCACCCTCCCCACAGTAGCTGGGACTACAGATGCACACCACCACACCTAGCTAATTTTTTTTCTTTTTTGAGATGGAGTCTCGCTCTGTCACCCAGGCTGAAGTGCAGTGGCACGATCTGGGCTCACTGCAAGCTCTGCCTCCCGGGTTCACACCATTCTCCTGTCTCAGCCTCCCAAGTAGCTGGGATTACAGGCACCCACCACCACGCCTGGCTAATTTTTGTTTTTTTTTTGTATTGTTAGTAGAGATGGGGTTTCACCGTGTTAGCCAGGATGGTCTCGATCTCCTGATCCCCTGACCTTGTGATCTGCCCGGCTCCGCCTCCCAAAGTGCTGGGATTACAGGCGTGAGCCACCGTGCCCGGCCACGCCTAGCTAATTTTTGTATTTGTTTTTGTCTTTTTTTTGAGATAGAGTCTTGCTCTGTCACCCAGGCTGGAGTGCAGTGGCGTGACCTCGGCTCACTGAAACCTCTGCCTCCTGGGTTCAAGCGATTCTCATGCCTCAGCCTCCCGAGTAGCTGGGATTACAAGGACCCACCACCACGCCCAGCTAATTTTTGTATTTTTAGTAGAGATGGGGTTTCTCCATGTTGACCAGGCTGGTCTTGAACTCCTGACCTCAAGTGATCCCTCTGCCTTGGCCTCCCAAAGTGCTGGGAGCTACCGTGCCTGGCCTAATTTTTGTATTTTTAAATAAAGACGGTGTTTCACTATGCTGCCCAGATTGGTCTCTTGGGCTCAAGCGATCCACCAGCTTCCTCGGCCTCCCAAAGTTCTGGGATTACAGGTGTGAGTCACTGTGCCTGAGTGATCTTTATCTTGTCATAGTCTGTTCCTTTTTTAGCAGTCTTTTCTCCAGCCCAACCTGATAAAACTTTAGGGAAAGGAGATTTTTTTTTTCTTTTCTTAATAAATAAAAAATTGGGAGGCCCCTGTTTCATGTTACCACTGGGCAATTTTACTTTCCCACAACTTGTGTACTCTAAGTTCTCATACAAATCCATCCTACAGTCTTTGTGCTCCAATTGATGATGGCCTTGATGAGTCCTTCAAAGAAACAGGGAAAAGCTGCACACCATCACTGATAATGAGCTCTCGGCGTATTTGACGACTTTTGCCTCCTTGCTGACTGCTTTGACAGAAGCAATGTGTGACTCATCAGGGGCGGCTCCTGAGTCATGGGGTGATAACACAACTCCTGTATCTAAGACTCCTCAAATCTGACACTCACACTCACTGGCTTAAGAGTGCAAGAATGAATAACAGAGGATGATTTCAGGAGAGGATTTGTGTCCCCAGCTGAATCTGTACTTTGCTTTTGTTTCAATTTGACACCCGAACCTCGTTTCTAAAAGTTTGACCCACTTGCTTTCTGACATATAAAGGTGACTTCTAAGTAGTACTGGCTTCACTCAAAGAGGGAGAGGCAGTGCCACATGAAGAGTGAAATGAGAGATACCAGGAAGGTCCTTCCAGCAATATTGAGTCATCAGAACCAGGAATTTCTTGGGAAGGGGTAGAGATTAGTGAAAAGATTTTTACAGACAGACCTGGACTTGAATTTCTGCTCCACTTAATAGCTGATAGGAAATTGGGAAGAAAAAGATTGGTGGTAACAAATCTGAGGGGCTCAGGATTGTGTGGGGAATACCCTATGCCAACAAGAAAGGCCTTGGGCATAATATATGTTTGTATATTGGGGAAAGCTGGGGTAACATGAGAGGATCATGGAACAGGTGAGGTGTGATAACACCAAAGACAAATGCTAAATACTTTTGTTATGATAACAATAAAATAGGAAGTAAGAAAAAGGATAACTAAATTTGTCAATACTCAAATGTACTTATTAGATTTAGAACCCTCTTTGTCTCTCTCTTTGTGTGTGTGTATATATGTGCATATATAGTTAAATATTAACTATTATATATATTATACATATATATATACATATAATCTTCTGTGAACCTACTGTATACCAAGTAATGTGTTAGATGTTGGGAATACAAAGATAAATACGCCATGGTTTTAAATAAATGGTTTTAAATAAACCTTAAGTTTGCACACCACTTTGTATCTTTCAAGGTATTTTTGCATAGATTATCTCATTCTATATCTTCAGAAAGTTATGACAGAGAGATATTAGTCTAGCTTAGGGTATACTGAGTCATAAGCGTCTGCAGGGGAATGGTGTAAGAAGTGATGCCCTGTACCTTGTTCTGGCACCTTTCCATGTGACTTCAGAAAAACTGTAGATCTAAAAGGTCTAGGAAAATCAGAACTGTACCACAGGTGTGGATTAACCGGTACTAGAAGGTATAAATTATGCAGCCTTGTGGATGTAGAAGAAAAAGGTATCTCCCTCTATAACTTTTCTGAAATGTCCTGTCCTCTGGGGAAAGAATCTTGCTCCCTTGAGGAAGTGCCAGGACATCTGTGAGTCCATGAGCAGAATCACATTAGCTGCATGTGTTCCCAGTTGGGGGTTGTACAGAGAACTCTCCTGAATAATTATGTGGGACTCATTCTCATTCCAGGTGGTAAAATTAGGATCTTTTAAAGCACTTACGTGGACTAATTTTCATATAAGACTTGCAAGGTGACTCAGCATTTACATTCTTAAAACAAGCTATGTAGACAGACTCTCAGGAAGGCATTTTTCCAAATGAAGGGGAAATGGAGAAACAAATTTTGAGAAAAAGTTATTGGAGATATTATCCATTATCATTAAATATAGATACACAGTATAGAAAGCAATTAATGTTATTTTTGATTCCTGGCAGAACGTGAGATGTTGGTTTGTCTGACTGCTATAGGACATCAGTGAGTGGAACTGGACCTCATTAAGGAGGTGAAAGGAAGAACAAAAACTGCCAACACAACAAATGGAGCCCCTTGGTATAGATTGTTAATGTACTTTGTTATATTAGAGTGGGAACGGTATGTCTCCGTGTTTATGAAGAGAATAGAGGGAAAGCAGGGCTCTCTGCTAGGATGTAAGTGGTTGTGATGTGAGTTTTGAGTTCAGTAAAGAGTGGTCCCTGGAAGGCAGCCATTAAAATTGAGTTTGACTTTAGCATAAACAAATTCAAGCAATAATGGTTAGTGAAACCTTTTTTTTCAAATACTTTATGGAAAATATTAGAGAAAATCAAATTCAAATTAGCAGTATTTATTTAATTTAGATTAGGAGCTAAGAAAATACATCCTATATAAGTAGGTCCTATAAATTTGGTATGTAAATCCCTTCTCGAACCGCCTTCCATGGCTTCTCAAAGCTTTTAAGAGAAAAACCCCACTCTCGACTATGGTCTCTTCACTAGGTTTCAGCAGTCCTGGTCTTGTTGCAATTCCTTAACATGGCAAGGTCCTTTCTGCTTCAGGTGGTGGTCTTCACCAATCTTTTTTCAATCTGAGCTTTGCATCATTCTTCAAATTTTAGCTTAAATGTCACCTCTTCAGGAAAGCCTCTCTTGGCTAAGTTGTATTCCATTTTACTTCCTTTTGTTGTTCTTATTTCAGCCCCATGTATTTCCTCCAGTACTTCTTATAATTTTTCTTATTTGTTAATTTTCTTGCTTTTTGGGGGCCTGTATCTTCCATATCAAAGTATAAGATTTGTAAGACAAGATTCTGTGTTTTCTTCTCCAGTGTATTTCCTGTGTTTAATAGAGTCACTGGTAATAGTAGACACTCAACATATTTTGGAAAAGACAAGAATGAAAAATGCCAGTTATTCATATTTCAGCTTGCAACATTGAATACAGAGGACCCAAGTTGTGAAATTTCTTTCACTGAATGTATTCAAAGCAGACATAGTGCAGGCTAGGACAAAAATAATGCTCTGTGGACACAGCAGTTAGTATGGTGCTGGTGTGCTCATTAAAATGTCTGATAAAGCTTTCATTACAAAAACTCTGGGGAGGTTTTGTGAGCTAATTTTTAAAAATGCCATTTTAGATCTATAGGATCCGTTACAGTAAATTACTTAAAATCCAGAAAGGAAATGTGCTTGCTTCCTGTGTCATATATTCTTAGCTCACTGGAACACTAAGAAAATGAGAAGAGTAATAGTGTGTAGAAAGCATCCAGGCCAGGTCCTAACGTTGCCTTAAACCTTCTTTGCTCCATATGACAGGCATTGGCAATATAGTGCTGAAGAGAGCCAGGATTCTTGACCTCACATAGTTCATAGTCTCAAGTTTTATTGGTATTTTCCTTTTAAGCCTTTGTTATTTGTCCAATGGCATCTACTTGAGACAACATTTTCCATAAATGACCTTGGTCATTTCCCAGTGAATGTCTTGAAGCATTTTTCATCTGATCTCTCCAGACTTTTCTTTAGTGTTTACCTTTGTCATCTTGTTCCAATGCTACATGTCTAGTAAAATTTTAACTGAATGTCAGCATTTGGGGAAAAAATACACTTTGAAATAATAGGATTCTCATTACTGGCGTTGTGATTTTTTTTAATTGGAAAACTAGAATAACTAGTTGTGTGACATTTGGTTTTGGAAAAATAATGATTATGGTACAAACTCCTTGCATAAGTCTGTCTCCCACATTGGTGTGAAGTGCCCAAAATTTAAACAACAGAGGAAATACAAAAGCCACTGTATTTTTTAGATGGAAAGGCTTCTAAAATATGGCATGTATTATATAAGTTAAACCTCTCAATACCAAAACATAGAAATCACTTAGTGAGAATTTATTTTCACCCCTTATATTTAAAAGTAGAATATACTGACAATATTGTTATAAGTGTCAGTTGTCATAATGTTTTTTAACTTTATGATAGCCCCTTGGAATTTTGAGATGTGAAGGACACTTTTATTCCTTAACAATACACCCATTTTTTTTCTGTTTATTTATAATATTATTGTGTCTGCTTTTCATGTTTTTTCTGCTTCTTTCCACATGTACCCTTTTTGCAATATAGAGCCAATATTGCCTACAAGAGTCCCTCTTTTTTATCTCATATTTTCTATTTGTAGCTTGTAGTAATTTTGCCCTTAAAGTAAGGAGTAACTCTTAAATGAAGGCATGAGATGCTTCTGTACCTGAGACATATAAACTTTAAGACATGGATTGTGTAACATTAATTTTGTTCCCTTAGAGACCTTCTATTTACATACTTATCTCATAAGTTGTAGTCTGGACAGTTGAGTTCACTGGATAGACAAGTTCTATACGGGAGGCACGTAACTGTATTTCAGCTCTCTGCTTCTCCAAGCTTGGTTTTTGTTTCTAATCATTTTAGTTCAAAATTACTTCTAATACTTTTATTCATATCTCATGTAGCTAATTTGAAATGCCTGAAAAAGTGGTGTATAAAAAGAGAAATACACTCTCCTTAATGATTCTCCGGAATAAAACAAATCATCTTTGCTTTGTATTTTTGGGGGGTACATGAATAAAAATAAAACAGGAAATGAACCAATCTCCAGAACATGTTTAACAATGTGAATACACTTAACATTACTGAACTGTACATTTAAAAAAGGCTGACGATAATTTGGCATTATGTATATTAAATTAAAAAAGAAAAGGGAAAAGAAAAACTAAAGAAAAAAAAAGAAAAGAAAATCACTTGAAAAATGAAATGATCCCACTCTAGGAAACAGTAAAAATATCCAAAAACCAAAAAACCAAAACAAACAAAAATAAAACCCCAGCACATTCCAGAGATATGTCAGAATTGCCTCAGGAAGAAAAAGTAAAGAAAAACAGAGATAATAAGAAAAGTAGCATGCAAGCAAGACAAGTCTAATTATTTAATTATAGAATTTAGAATAATGCTTTAACTACATTATTCTGAGTAGCTATCAAGATAGTAGTAATTATTTAACCACCGTGTCCAGAATCACATTATTATGTATTTCAATGGTGTTAGAAGTTTACAAAATGCTGTGTAATACATAAAATTTTAGAAAAATTAGTAAGAATTTCTCTCTTAACAGGTTTAGTGAGAGAATAACACAAGTCAATTTGAAAAGGAGAGAAGGAAATTATTGGAAGAAGAAATGGTGAGATTTTATTCCTTTTGCCACTTATAGAGGCATTAATGCTACAGCAAGGAAAGTCATTAAAAAAGATAAAATGACAATTAAATGCAGATATAGGAATAATATTTAGAAGAGAATTTGCATGACATCAAAATAAAATTTCCTTGCTCCACATTAAAACTTTTTTTTAACTTTTAATATTGAAATATTTCCAGACCTACAAAACACCTCCAAAAATGGTATAAAGAATTCCTTCACCCATCTTCTTCATATGTTAACATCTTATATAATCATCATAAAACCATCAAAGCCAGGAAATTAATATTGATATATTACTATTAACCAATCTACAGTCCTTATTCAATTTCTCCAATTTTCCAACTAGTGTTCTTTATCTGGTCCAAGACCCAGTCCCGAATTCCCAAACTGCATTTAGTTGTCATGTCTCCTTGGCTTTGGCGAGTATGGGCAGTTCTTCAGTCTTAGCTTTCTATTCTCGATATTGGTATCTTCTAAGAGTAATAGTATTTTACAGAATAAATATATCTCAATTTGAATTTAGATTGAGATATTTGAATGAGGTTCTCATGTTCAAATTCATATTATTCACTGTTATCAAGAATAGTGAAGTGATTTGTGTTTATCTCAGTGCATATGTGTGTATGCACGTGCATGCACCCATTCTTACATACAATTTATATATCTATCTATATCTATCTGCACTTCTATATCTATCTGCACTTTTAAAAATATATGTTCATACTGATAACATCCAATTCTAATCCAAAAACATATGTCCATTCTAACTTTCTCCCTTACCTTACTGGTAAATTCTTCTGGCAATGAGGTATTTGACTCTCCTTACACATGGTATACTTACTTCTTTGCTAAATCCTAAATACACAAGTAGTTTTACAATTGTTGTCTATATCCTTATGAAAAACAAGTGTATTACTAAGAGTACAATATTTGTGTCTTTGCTCAAATAATATATAATGAAAATACTATTTTTCATGGATACTTCGGTTAGTCTAACTAATAAATTTTATACATTATTTTATATCAAAAAATAACATTTTGAGGAAAAAAGCCTCACGATGTGACTATTATCTTTGTTTTTTAAAATTATCATTTCAATAATTTTTGGGAAACAAGTGGTGTTTGTTTATATGGATAAGTTCTTTAGGTGTGATTTCTGAGATTTTGGTGCACCCATCACCCAAGCAGTGTATACTGTACCCGATATGTAGTTTTTATCCCTCACCCTCTTCCCACCCTTCCCCTGCAAGTCCTCAGAGTTCATTATATCATTCTTATGCCTTTTGTCCTCATAGCTTAGCTCTCACTTATAAGTGAGAACATACAATATTTGGTTTTACCTTCCTGAGTTACTTCACTTAGAATAATGGTTTCCAACTGCATCCAGGTTGCTGTGAATTTCAACCTGCCATCCAGGTTGCTGTAAATGCCATCAACTCATTGGTTGATGGACACTTAGGTTGGTTCCATGTCTTTGCAGTTGTGAATTTTGGTGCTAAACATGCATGTGCAAGTGTCTTTTTCATATAATAACTTCTTTTCCTCTGAGTAGATTCCTAGTAGTGGGATTGCTGGATTGAATGGTAATTCTACTTAGAGCTCCTTAATGAATCCCCATACTGTTTTCTATAGTGGTTGTACTAGTTTATATTCCCACCAACAGTGTAAAAGTGTTCCCTTTTCACCATATCCACACCAACATCTATTATTTTTTGATTTTTTAATTATGGTCAATGTTGCAGGAGTAAGGTGGTATTGCATTGTGGTTTTGATTTGCATTTCCATGATAATTAGTGATGTTGAGCATTTTTTCATCTGTTTGTTGCTCAATTGTGTATCTTCTTTAGAGAATTATCTACTTATGTCCTTAGCCCACTTTTTAATGGGATTATTTAGTTTTTTTCTTGCTGATTTGTTTGAGCTGCTTGTAGATTCTGCATATTAGTCCTTTGTCAGATGTATAGATTGTGAAGATTTTCTCCCATTCTGTGGGTTGTCTGTTTACTCTGTTGATTATTTCTTTTGCTATGAGGAAGCCTTTTACTTTAATGAAGTCCTATCTATTTATGTTTGTTTTTGTTGCATTTCTTTTTGGGTTCTTGATCATGAAGTCTTTGCCTAAGCCAATATCTGGAAGAGCTTTTGTGACGTTATCTTCTAGAATTTTTATGGTTTTAGGTCTTAGATTTAAGTGTTTGATCCATCTTGAGTTGATTTTTATATAGAGTGAGAGATGAGGATCCAGTTTTATTCTACATGTGGCTTGCCAATTATTCCAGCACCATTTGTTGAATAGGGTGTCCTTTCCCCACTTTATGTTTTTGTTACCTTTGTCAAAGATCAGTTGGCTGTAAGTATTTGGCTTTATTTCTGGGTTCTCTATTCTGTTCCATAGGTCTATATGCCTCTTTTTATACCAGTACCATGCTGTTTTGGTAACTATAGCCTTGTAGTATAGTTTGAAGTCAGGTAATGTGATGCCTCCATAGTTGTTCTTTTTGCCTAGTACTGTTTTGGCTACATGGGCTATTTTTTTGTTTCATACAAATTTTAGAATTGTTTTTTCTAGTTCTGTGAAGAATGATGATGGTATTTTGATGGGAATTGCATTGAACTTATAGATTGCTTTCGGCAGTATGGTCATTTTCACAATATTTATTCTACCCATCAATGAGCATGGGATGTGTTTCCATTTGTTTGTATTATCTATAATTTCTTTCAGCAGTGTTTTGTAGTTTTCCTTGTAGAGGCCTTTTACCTCCTTGGTTAGTTATATTTCTAAGTGGTTCTTTGTTGTTGTTGTTGTTGTTATCTTTTTGTTTCTTGCAGCTGTTGTATAAGGGGTTGAGCTTTTGATTTGATTCTCCGCTTGGTGGCTGTTGGTGTATAGCAGTGCTACTGATTCATGTACATTGATTTTGTATCCTGAAACTTTACAGAACTCATTGATCAGATCTAGGAGCTTTTTGGATGAGTCTTTAGGGTTTTCAAAGTAGATATCATATCATTGGCAAATAGGGACAGTTTGACTTCCTCTTTACTGATTTGGATGTTTCTTTCTCTTGTCTGATTGCTCTGGCTAGGACTTCCAGTACTATGTTGAATAGAAGTAGTGAAAGCTGGCATCGTTGTCTTGTTTCAGATCTCAAGGAAAATGCTTTTCACTTTTCCTCATTTAGTGTAATGTTGGCTGTGGGTTTGTCATAGATGGCTTTTATTACCTTTTATGCCAATTTTGCTGAGGCATTTAATCATAAAGCAGTGTTGGAATTTGTCAAATCCTTTTTCTGTATCAATTGAGATCATCACATGATTTTTGATTTTACTTCTCTTTATGTGGTGTATCACGTTTATTGACTTGTGTATGTTAAAACAACCCTGCATCCCTGGTATGAAATCTACCTCATCATGGTGGATTATCTTTTTGAAATGCTGTTGGATTTGGTAGCTAGTATTTTGTTGAGGATTTTTGCATCTCTGTTCCTCAGGGATATTGGTCTATAGTTTTCTTTCCTTTGTTATGTTCTTTCCTGGTTTAGGTATTAGAGTAATACTGGCTTCACAGAATGATTCAAGAAGGATTCCCTCTTTCTTTATCTTTTGGAATAGTTTCAGTAGGATTGGTACCATTTCTTCTTTGAACATCTGATAGAATTCAGCTATGAATCCATCTGGTCCTGGACTTTTTTTGTTGGCAATTTTATTATTACTGTTTCAATCTTGCTACTTGTTACTGGTCTGT
This sequence comes from Pan troglodytes, assembly GCF_028858775.2. Taxonomy (NCBI): domain Eukaryota; kingdom Metazoa; phylum Chordata; class Mammalia; order Primates; family Hominidae; genus Pan; species Pan troglodytes. The sequence goes on from NC_072402.2 coordinate 26,060,554, forward strand.
TCAAAGTTGCTGTTTCTTCTTGGTTTAATCTACGATGGTTGGGTATTTCCAAAAATTTATCCTTCTTCTCTAGGTTTTCCAGTCTGTGTAGATAAAGGTGTTCATAGTAGCCTTAAATGATGTTTTGTATTTCTGTGGTATTGGTTGTAATATTAGTATATCCTGTTCCATTTTTAATTGAGCTTATTTGGATCTTCTCTCTTCTTTTCTTGGTTAATCTCACTAAAAGTATACAAATTTTGTTTATCTTTACAGAAAACCAAATTTTTGTTTTATTTATCTTTTGTGTGTTTTTTTTGTTTCAATTTTGTTTAGTTCTGATCTGATCTTGGTTATTTCTTTTCTTCTGCTGGGTTTGGGTTTGGTTTGTCCTTGTTTCTCTAGTTCCATGGGGTGTGATCTCGGACTGTCTATTTATGCTCTTTCAGACTTTTTGATGTAGGCATTAAATACTTAACTTTCCTTTTAGCATTGCTTTTGCAGTATCCCAGAAGTTTTGATAGGTTGTGTCACTATTGGTATTCAGTTCAAAGAATTTTTAAATTTCCATTGTGATGTCCTTGTGGAGCCAAAAAGCATTCAGGAGCAGATTATTTAATTTCCATGTATTTCTATAGTTTTCAGCGTTCTTTTTGGAGTTAATTTCCAATTTCATTCCATTGTGGTCTGAGAGAGTACTTAATATTTTTTATTAAGTACTCATTTTTATTTTTATTTTCTTAAATTTTTTATAATTTTTATTTTCTTAAATTTATTGAGACATATTTTGTGGCCAATTATATGATCTATTTTGGAGAATGTTCCATGCACTGATGAAAAGAATGTATATCCTGCAGTTGTTGGGTAGAATGTTCTGTAAATATCTGTTCAGTCCATTTGTTCTAAGGTATAGTTTAAGTCCATTGTTTCTTTGTTGACTTTCTGCCTTGGAGACCTGTCTAGTGCTGTTAGTGGAGTATTGAAGTCACCCAGTATTATTGTGTTGCTATCTATCTCATTCTTAAGTCTAGTAGTAATTGTTTTGTAAATTTGGCAGCTCCAGTTTTAGGTGCATATGCATTTAGGATTGCGATATTTTTCTGTTGGACTAATCCTTTTATCATTATATAATGTTGCTCTTTGTCTTTTTTAACTGTTGTTGCTTTAAAGTCTGTTTTGTCTGATATAAGAATAGCTACTCTTGTCGCTTTTGGTTTCCATTTGCATGGAATATCTTTTTCTACCCCTTCATCTTAAGTTTATGTGCATCCTTATATGTCAGATGAGTCTCTTGAAGACAGCAGATATTATACTGGGTTGGTTGATTTGTATCCATTCTGCCATTCTGTATCTTTTAAGTGGAACATTTAGGCCATTTACATTCAACATTAGTATTGAGATGTCAGGTACCGTTCTATTCATCATGCTGGTTCTTGCTGGAATATCTTTTTTTTTCATTGTGTTATTGTTTTATAGGCCCTGTGACATTTATGCTTTAAGGAAGTTATATTTTGGTGTAATTTGAGGTTTTGTTTCAAGATCTGGAACTCCTTTTAGCATTTCTTGTAGTGCTGGCTTGGTAGTGACAAATTATCTCCACATTTGATTGTCTGAAAAATACTTTCTCTCTCCTTCATTTATGAAGCATAGTTTCACCAGACACAAAATTCTTGGCTGATAATTGTTTTAATCCAGGAGGCTAAAGATAGGAACCCAATCCCTTCTTGCTTGCAGGGTTTGTCCTGATAAATCTGCTGTTAATCTTACAGGTTTTCCCCCATAGGTTACCTGATGCTATTATCTCACAGCTCTTAAGATTCTTTCCTTCATCTTGACTTTAGATAACCTGATGACTGTGTGCCTAGGTGATGATCTTTTGGTGATGAATTTCCCAGGTGTTCTTTCAGCTTCTTATATTTGGATGTCCAGATCTCTACCTATACCAGGGAAATTTTTCTCAATTATACCCTCAAATAAATTTTCCAAACTTTAATTTTTCTCTTCTTCTTCAGGAACATCAGTTATTCTTAAGTTTGGTCATTTGATCATTTCACATAATACTGAAATTCTTGGAGGCTTTGTTTATTTATTTTATTCTTTTTTTCTTTGTCTTTGTCAGAGTGGGTTAATTCAAGAGCCTTATCTTTGAGTTCTAAAGTTCTTTCTTCTACTTGTTCTATTCTATTGTTGAAACTTCCCAGTGCATTTTGTATTTCTTTAGTGTGTCTTTCATTTCCAGAAGTTGTGATTGTTTTTTTTTTTTTTTAAATGATATCTATTTCTCTGGAGACCTTTACATCCATATCCTGTATTTTTAAAAATATTTTCTAAGTTGTTTTCACCTTTCTTTGTTGCCTCCTTGAGTAGCTTAATAATCAACCTTCTGAATTCCTTCTCTGGCAATTCAGAGATTTCTCCTTGGTTTGGATATATTGTTGGAGATCTAGTGTGATTTTTGGGGGGTGTTATAGAACTCTGTTTGTAATATTACCAGAATTACTTTTCTGGTCCCTTCAGATTTGGGTAGACTGTTTCAGTGGAAAGATCTTAAAATCAAGGGCTTCTGCTCAGATTCTTTTGTCCCACAGGATCAATGATGTGGTATTATTCCCATTCCCCTAAGGATGGGGCTTCCTAAGAGCCAGACTGCTGTGGTTGTTATTGCCCTTTTGGGTCTAGCCACCCAGCAGGGTTACCAGGCTATATGCTGGTGCTAGGAAATGTCTATAAAGAGTTCTGTGATCCATCTTCAGGTCTACCAGCTGTGGATACCAGCACCTGCTCAGTGGAGGTGGCAGGGGAGTGAAGTGGACTCTATGGGGGTCTTTGGTTGTAGTTTTGCTTTGTGTGCTGGTTTCCTCAAATGCTGGTTATGCAAGCAGTAAAGTTGTCATGTGGACAGACTCAGGACCTCTGGCTAGCCAGTGTGTTGCAGGTGGTTGAATTTGGTGTTGTTTTCTCCCTTTTGGAGCATGGTTATTCTGTTGTGAGTTGCTGTAGTGGCTTGAGTTGGTTGGCCTCCAGCAGGAGGTGGTGCTTTCAAGAAATTACCAGTTGCGGTAGTAGGAGAGGATATAATCTTGCCTTATGTTGGCTGGGATGCATACTTGGGTTTCTCAGGAGATGGGTGGGGCCATTGGTTTCCCAAGAGTTTATGTCTTTTGTCTTCAGCTACCAGGGCAGGTATTGAAAAACTATCAGGTAGGGGAAGGGTTAGGCTGGTCTGGGATCAGACTCTTCTTAGGCAGGGCTTGCTGCAGCCACTGCAGGGGTTGGCAGCAGTGGATTTCAGGCCACTGGCGTTATGTTTCCAGGGGGATTATGGCTGCATCTGCTGCATCATACTGGTCAACAGGGAAGTGGGGGAAAGCCAGCAGTGACAGGCCTTACCCAGCTCCCACATTGCCAGCTGGGACAGTCTCACTCCCACCATGTCACCCCCAGCCTCACTGAGTTTATATTCAGGAAGCCAGCCAGCTGAGATCTTGCCCCAGGCTACAAGCCTCCCTGCTGAGAAAGAAAGCAGGGATCTCAGGCCTGGACCCTCCCTGTCTGCCTGCACCTACTGCTGCAGCTTCTGCATTCATATCTGCACTTCTCATTCACACCCCGGGATTCTCTTCAGGAAAATTTGTGCTCAGTCGAAATTATTACAGAGTTCAGCTAGGAGCTTCCTTCACTCTGTGGCCCCTCCCCTACTCCACTACCTGCCTTCTGGAATTTCCCCAAGGACCTCTGTGAGATAAGGCCAGGAATGGCTTCCCTGAACTGGAGCTGTGGACTGGGATTGCCTACAGGGCTCTTCCTGCTGCTGCTTCTACATTTCACTCAACTCCCTAAATCTGTTTCAGCTCTAAGTAAGGTTAAATCCTCCTCCCGTGATCTGGATTTTCAGGTTACTCAGTGAGGATGTGTGTTAGGAGGTGACCTTTCCCCCCTGTCACACTTTGGGAACTCACATTTTATTTATTTTTTTTTTTGACAGAGTCTCGCTCTGTCACCCAGGCTGGAGTGCAGTGGTGCCATCTCAGCTCACTGCAAGCTCCACCTCCTGGGTTCACGCCATCCTCCTGCCTCAGCCTCTCAAGTAGCTAGGACTACAGGTGCCCGCCACCACGCCCAGCTAATTTTTTGTATTTTTAGTAGAGACGGGGTTTCACCATGTTAGCCAGGATGATCTTGATCTCCTGACCTCGTGATCAGCCTGCCTCAGCCTCCCAAAGTGCTGGGATTACAGGCGTGAGCCACCGTGCCCAGCCGGGAACTCACAGTTTTTTAGCTGTCTCACTGTGTTTGCAGTGGCAAGCTGCTTCTTTCAAAGGGTCTGTGAATTCTTTTGGTTTTCCTGGTATGTTCCTGCAGTGGTTCTTGGAGCAAAAGTTCAGAATGTGAGTCTCTAGACGCTTTTCTGTCTGTCCAAGTAGGAGCTGCACATCAGTCCTGTCTCCTATCTGCCATTTTCCCAATAGTCCTGATTGTCATTTCTAAAAACAGAGTGAATGCACCTGTATGGTTGAGGCTGTAGTATCTCTCAATATTTCTTCATTTATATTTCATTTGGTTTTAAATTTTTTACCTACTATAGTGTCCATATTAGATACTTTCTTGAAAAAAGCCTTGAGGTTTCAATTTAAACTCTAGAGGCTGAAAGAAGATTTACTTGTTACTTTTAAATATTGATTCATGTAATTTACAAAATAAATTTTAAAGATTAATTTGGAGAAACATGGGATAAAGTGAGACTATGATTTACACAATTTTTTCCTGTTTATAAAAATAATAAATATGTATTGTATAAGATTGGCAAGAAAACCATTTTAGAAGCTAGCAAGTAATCATTTAAATATCATTATCTAGAGATAGCTACTGTTAAAATCCCAATGTATGTCCTTCGTTCTTTGTATGGATATATGAATAGCTATATTCATAATTTTGAATCCTACTCTTTTCACTTTATATTACAGTATAAGTGTTTTCATTGTTCTTAAATATTTTCAAAAACCATAATTTTCAGTGGCTGAATATTATTCCATCAAATTCCATAATTTATTTAGCTATTCCCCTAATGGGGATTTAGGCACTTCTCAACTGGGGGGCTGTTATAGAAAGGACTTCATTGAAAGCTTTGCTCCTGTTATAAAAAATTACATGCAGTAATGGCAAACTAGGGGTTAATGTAGTTAAAGTGTAGTAAACAAAATTTAAAAAATGGTCTGGACTCCTTCAGGAGAAAATCACTGATGAGACTTAAGAGAATTACTGTAAAAAATGAGAAAAGTGAATAAGATAAATTTACACCAGATGCCAAGGACTATACAGTAGTTTGTTCTTCACTGAGCAGATGGGAGGTAGAATGTGTTGACCCTTACTGCACAGTTTCTGTGAAAGGAATTTTTGGATCTATCAGTTTTTGCTGTTTAACAAACCACCTCAAAGTTTAGTGGCTTAAAACATTACACTTAAATTTTTTTAATCTCACAATTCTGTGGATTGGTAAGTCAGTGTGTCTCATCTGGGCTGGTTTGGGTTAACCTGGATGGTCTAGAATGGTTTTGTTACATATCTGGTACTTTAGCTGGGACATCTGGAGCCTCTTCCCATATGGCCTCTTAACTCTCATTGAGGCTATCCTGTGCTTCTTTATAAGGTATCAGAGAGGTTCACCACACAAGGGAAGGCCAGCCCTAATCAGCAAGCACTTTTCAAGCTCTGCTTTATATTTGCTGATGTCCCATTGGCTAAAGCAAATCATATATCTAAGACGAGACCTGAAGTGTACGGAAATAGACTCCACTAGATTTTCTAATGGGAGCAATGAATGGCAAAGTTGCATTGCAAAAGAACATGCATATTATAAGCATGGAAGAATTATTGCATCTATTTTTCCAAAGAATCTGCCACACTTAGTGTGCTATATAGGCAAGATAAGGGATATACAAATTGTATGAGCAGGTAGTCTAGCAGAGTACAAAAAAATTGAAGAATATATAAAATAACCTCTCAAGAGTTTACTAACTTTTCAAGAAGACTGTTTCTTCTTTTATTTCATTTAATTTCACCTTTAGTAAGAATAATTTGAGTAGGTAATAACTACTAGTAGTTAAAACGTCCCTTAAAAGTGTACATTATCTTTATGACATCTTTGAGGCATTTTAGTTTGTGAATATTGCTCCTTTCTACAGAAAGGTATAAATGTCACCATCGACCTCTAACTCATGTTCACTCAACAACATTTAACAAACATTATCAAGCTTCCATCATATTGAACATTGCAAAAATGAAGATAGAAAGGCATGTTCCTTTCTCTTAAGAGGTACATGGTTTTGTAGGGTATGGTAAGCAGAATCATGGCTGCTCCAAACTGTACTAACCCCTAAAATTTGTAATTGTGTTTCTTTCTTTACATGGCAAAAAGACCTTGCATTTGTGATTGATGTTAAGGACTTTGAGATTGGAAGATTATTCTGGATTATTTGAATGGGTCCAACCCAATCACATGATTCCTTAAAGGCTGACAACCTTTCCCAGCAGACATCAGAATGAGAAGTGACATTGTTGGCCTTGAAAACAGAATAAAGAGGCCATGAGCCAAGGAAATCAGGTATCCTTTAAAATCTGGAAAAAGCATGGACGTGCTTCTTTCCTAGAGCCTCCAGGGAGGACTGCGGCTTTTCCAACACCTTGACTTTAGCCCAGTGAGGACCATGTTGGACTTGGTAATAATAAATTTGTGTTGTTTTAGCCCACTAAGTTTGTGGTAATTTGTTACAGCAGCAATTGAAATCTGATGTATTGGGAGACAGATATATAAATCAATAATGTTTGTAAAACTGTTTTAATAATAATTTGTCCCTGATGAAACATCTGAGTTCACAGTAGGAGCTAGCAGAAAACTTTAAGTCAAACTAGGGGAGACAGGAATGAAGAAGTAGCTGTTGGCATGTTGTAGCCAGCCTCTAAGTTTGCCAAAATTTTCAGACTTGTGTAAATTTTTGAGCATGTATTTGACACATAGTCACCGATACCTACCATGAAAGAATATTGGGTAGCATTTTTTTCTTATTAACTTGGTTTTCCTATGACTAGCTAAGAGATGGGCACCAATAATATTAAAATCTGGGTTTATTAAAGAATTGAAATAGGAAAACAAGTAAGAAATATTGACTGTTACATTGTTCAGTTCCACAGAGCCTTTGATAATTTACAGATCTTTCACTTCCCCTTCAACCTCTTATTTCCAGCGGACTCATGTGAATTTCTTCCTGTCCAAAGCTGAACTCATCATCTTCCCACCTCAACCTCCCCTAAAAATCAGTTCAAAAAATCTTGTTTCTGACAGTCCCTTTAAATTTCTCCCATAATTCCAATCAAAGAGTAGGCAAAAGTAAATACTTAAATTTGTTGATGGTCAGTCTGTTCATAAAGTTGTTCTATTTCAGTTGTTTGTAGACTTTGGAGTGTATAAGAATTACCTTTGGAGTTTGTTAAGAAAAATTCTGATATGTAAGCCTCAGGCCCAGAGTTTCTCATTCTGTGGGTTGCAGTGGAGTCTAGGAATCTTCAAGTACCCTTAGGATACTCAGATGCAGGTAAACCAGACTTTGAGAAAATGACTCCAGGATACGACTCAGTGTATTATAAAAGCATAAAGGAAATTCATGAAATACATACAAATGGTACATACAAAGATTTAAAAAGTGATATCCTGATTTGGATTAATTACATTTACTTAAAAGAAAATCTCTTTCCGCTGTCTCCTTGTGGTGCATGGAACTTCCACAGCTGTAAGACCAGCCAGCCTAGGAAAACCTGGGATCTAGAGAGTGAAAGTGTTTTAGAGATAGGTGAAGACCAGGAGGAAGCAAGATAAGACATCTCTTTGTTATTTTGGGGAAGGGCAGATGGACTATGAAACCAGAAAGACTATCTGAAACCAGGAAGTCTTTCCAGGGTTAAAATACAAAGAAACAAACAGACTCAAATGGATGAAGGTATTCTTAACCAAGGACTAACCAGGGTTCAGGATGTGGCAAGCAGAAGCAAGAATGAAAGAAAGATGATGGATGGTGATCTAAGCATTAAAAATGCTAGATGAGGATAGTTTACATGTAGGTATCAGGAATGAAGTTAGTGGGATATTAGGATTCAGGGTCAGAAAAATCCAACAACTTGTGGAATGTGGTACAAGTTTAGAAAGAGTTATTCAGTTCTAGAATACCAAGGTCAGAGTAGAATTAGAAAATAGCAATAATTCTCTGTTCTCATCTAGCAAATTACTGCCATAGAGCTTTTTTATATACCCTTATCTTTGGACTAAAGGCTGACTTCCATGATTAGGGAGGCATGGGAAAGAAAATCATCAGGAAAGACATTCCCAAGACATTTGTCCAAGTTTTGCTTCAGGTGTACAACACTACTCATATAAGATATTAAACCAGTCAAATATCACCTTCTCATTTTTAATCACTTTATCCACCCTTTCCCCAGGTCAAGTAGAAATATCAGTGATTTTATTTCTAGTGTAACCAATACTACTATTTACAATGAATTATGACATTTTCCCACATGACTTATTTCGACTACTGGACTCTTTATTTCTTTTTTTTTTTCCCTTCCCACTTTCTCCCCTGCTGTTTATTAAAGAAAAACTCTTACACAATGGAGCAAAAAAAACAGTATCAGGATATTCACTGCAACAAATTTACAATATTAGAAACTGGAAACAACCTAGATGCCCATCATTGGAACAGATAAATAAATTGTCTTCTTTTTTTTTTTTATTATACTTTAAGTTTTAGGGTACATGTGCACATTGTGCAGGTTAGTTACATATGTATACATGTGCGATGCTGGTGCGCTGCACCCACTAACTCGTCATCTAGCATTAGGTATATCTCCCAATGCTATCCCTACCCCCTCCCCCCACCCCACAACAGTCCCCAGAGTGTGATATTCCCCTTCCTGTGTCCATGTGATCTCACTGTTCAATTCCCACCTATGAGTGAGAGTATGCGGTGTTTGGTTTTTTGTTCTTGCGATAGTTTACTGAGAATGATGGTTTCCAATTTCATCCATGTCCCTACAAAGGACATGAACTCATCATTTTTTATGGCTGCATAGTATTCCATGGTGTATATGTGCCACATTTTCTTAATCCAGTCTATCATTGTTGGGCATTTGGGTTGGTTCCAAGTCTTTGCTATTGTGAATAATGCCGCAATAAACATACGTGTGCATGTGTCTTTATAGCAGCATGATTTATAGTTCTTTGGGTATATACCCAGTAATGGGTTGGCTGGGTCAAATGGTATTTCTAGTTCTAGATCCCTGAGGAATCGCCACACTGACTTCCACAGTGGTTGAACTAGTTTACAGTCCCACCAACAGTGTAAAAGTGTTCCTATTTCTCCACATCCTCTCCAGCACCTGTTGTTTCCTGACTTTTTAATGATTGCCATTCTAACTGGTGTGAGATGGTATCTCATTGTGGTTTTGATTTGCATTTCTCTGATGGCCAGTGATGATGAGCATTTTTTCATGTGTTTTTTGGCTGCATAAATGTCTTCTTTTGAGAAGTGTCTGTTCATGTCCTTCGCCCACTTTTTGATGGGGTTGTTTGTTTTTTTCTTGTAAATTTGTTGGAGTTCATTGTAGATTCTGGATATTAGCCCTTTGTCAGATGAGTAGGTTGTGAAAATTTTCTCCCATTTTGTAGGTTGCCTGTTCACTCTGATGGTAGTTTCTTTTGCTGTGCAGAAGCTCTTTAGTTAAATTAGATCCCATTTGTCAATTTTGTCTTTTGTTGCCATTGCTTTTGGTGTTTTAGACATGAAGTCCTTGCCCATGCCTATGTCCTGAATGGTAATGCCTAGGTTTTCTTCTAGGGTTTTTATGGTTTTAGGTCTAACGTTTAAGTCTTTAATCCATCTTGAATTAATTTTTGTATAAGGTGTAAGGAAGGGATCCAGTTTCAGCTTTCTACATATGGCTAGCCAGTTTTCCCAGCACCATTTATTAAATAGGGAATCCTTTCCCCATTGCTTGTTTTTCTCAGGTTTGTCAAAGATCAAATAGTTGTAGATATGCGGCGTTATTTCTGAGGGCTCTGTTCTGTTCCATTGATCTATATCTCTGTTTTGGTACCAGTACCATGCTGTTTTGGTTACTGTAGCCTTGTAGTATAGTTTGAAGTCAGGTAGTATGATGCCTCCAGCTTTGTTCTTTTGGCTTAGGATTGACTTGGTGATGCGGGCTCTTTTTTGGTTCCATATGAACTTTAAAGTAGTGTTTTCCAATTCTGTGAAGAAAGGCATTGGTAGCTTGATGGGGATGGCATTGAATCTCTAAATTACCTTGGGCAGTATGGCCATTTTCACGATATTGATTCTTCCTACCCATGAAAATGGAATGTTCTTCCATTTGTTTGTATCCTCTTTTATTTCCTTGAGCAGTGGTTTGTAGTTCTCCTTGAAGAGGTCCTTCACATCCCTTGTAAGTAGGATTCCTAGGTATTTTATTCTCTTTGAAACAATTGTGAATGGGAGTTCACTCATGATTTGGCTCTCTGTTTGTCTGTTATTGGTGTATAAGAATGCTTGTGATTTTTGAACATTGATTTTGTATCCTGAGACTTTGCTGAAGTTGCTTATCAGCTTAAGGAGATTTTGGGCTGAGACAATGGGGTTTTCTAGATATACAATCATGTCATCTGCAAACAAGGACAATTTGACTTCCTCTTTTCCTAATTGAATACCCTTTATTTCCTTCTCCTGCCTAATTGCCCTGGCCAGAACTTCCAACGCTATGTTGAATAGGAGTGGTGAGAGAGGGCATCCCTGTCTTGTGCCAGTTTTCAAAGGGAATGCTTCCAGTTTTTCCCCATTCAGTATGATATTGGCTGTGGGTTTGTCATAGATAGCTCTTATTACTTTGAAATATGTCCCATCAATACCTAATTTATTGAGAGTTTTTAGCATGAAGGGTTGTTGAAATTTGTCAAAGGCGTTTTCTGCATCTATTGAGATAATCATGTGGTTTTTGTCTTTGGCTCTGTTTATATGCTGGATTACATTTATTGATTTGTGTATATTGAACCAGCCTTGCATCCCAGGGATGAAGCCCACTTGATCATGGTGGATAAGTTTTTGATTTGCTGCTGGATTCGTTTTGCCAGTATTTTATTGAGGATTTTTGCATCAATGTTCATCAAGGATATTGGTCTAAAATTCTCTTTTTTGGTTGTGTCTCTGCCCGGCTTTGGTATCAGAATGATGCTGGCCTCATAAAATGAGTTAGGGAGGATTCCCTCTTTTTCTATTGATTGGAATAGTTTCAGAAGGAATGGTACCAGTTCCTCCTTGCACCTCTGGTAGAATTCAGCTGTGAATCCATCTGGTCCTGGACTCTTTTTGGTTGGTAAACTATTGATTATTGCCACAATTTCAGCTCCTGTTATTGGTCTATTCAGAGATTCAACTTCTTCCTGGTTTAGTCTTGGGAGAGTGTATGTGTCGAAGAATTTATCCATTTCTGCTAGATTTTCTAGTTTATTTGCATAGAGGTGTTTGTAGTATTCTCTGATGGTAGTTTGTATTTCTGTGGGATCGGTGGTGATATCCCCTTTATCATTTTTTATTGTGTCTATTTGATTCTTCTCTCTTTTCTTCTTTATTAGTCTTGCTAGCGGTCTATCAATTTTGTTGATCCTTTCAAAAAACCAGCTCCTGGATTCATTAATTTTTTGAAGGGTTTTTTGTGTCTCTATTTCCTTCAGTTCTGCTCTGATTTTAGTTATTTCTTGCCTTCTGCTAGCTTTTGAATGTGTTTGCTCTTGCTTTTCTAGTTCTTTTAATTGTGATGTTAGGGTGTCAATTTTGGATCTTTCCTGCTTTCTCTTGTGGGCATTTAGTGCTATAAATTTCCCTCTACACACTGCTTTGATGCGTCCCAGAGATTCTGGTATGTTGTGTCTTTGTTCTCGTTGGTTTCAAAGAACATCTTTATTTCTGCCTTCATTTCGTTATGTACCCAGTAGTCATTCAGGAGCAGGTTGTTCAGTTTCCATGTAGTTGAGCGGTTTTGAGTGAGATTCTTAATCCTGAGTTCTAGTTTGATTGCACTGTGGTCTGAGAGATAGTTTGTTATAATGTCTGTTCTTTACATTTGCTGAGGAGAGCTTTACTTCCAAGTATGTGGTCAATTCTGGAATAGGTGTGGTGTGGTGCTGAAAAAAATGTATATTCTGTTGATTTGGGGTGGAGAGTTCTGTAGATGTCTATTAGGTCTGCTTGGTGCAGAGCTGAGTTTAATTCCTGGGTATCGTTGTTGAGTTTCTGTCTCGTTGATCTGTCTAATGTTGACAGTGGGGTGTTAAAGTCTCCCATTATTAATGTGTGGGAGTCTAAGTCTCTTTGTAGGTCACTCAGGACTTGCTTTATGAATCTTGGTGCTCCTGTATTGGGTGCATATATATTTAGGATAGTTAGCTCTTCTTGTTGAATTGATCCCTTTACCATTATGTAATGGCCTTGTCTCTTTTGATCTTTGTTGGTTTAAAGTCTGTTTTATCAGAGACTAGGATTGCAACCCCTGCCTTTTTTTTCCATTTGCTTGGTAGATCTTCCTCCATCCTTTTATTTTGAGCCTATGTGTGTCTCTGCACGTGAGATGGGTTTCCTGAATACAGCACACTGATGGGTCTTGACTCTTTGTCCAATTTGCCAGTCTGTGTCTTTTAATTGGAGCATTTAGTCCATTTACCTTGAAAGTTAATATTGTTATGTGTGAATCTGATCCTGTCATTATGATGTTAGCTGGTTATTTTGCTTGTTAGTTGATGCAGTTTCTTCCTAGTCTTGATGGTCTTTACATTTTGGCATGATTTTGCAACGGCTGGTACCGGTTGTTCCTTTCCATGTTTAGCGCTTCCTTCAGGAGCTCTTTTAGGGCAGGCCTGGTGGTGACAAAATCTCTCAGCATTTGCTTGTCTGTAAAGTATTTTATTTCTCCTTCACTTATGAAGCTTAGTTTGGCTGGATATGAAATTCTGGGTTGAAAATTCTTTTGTTTAAGAATGTTGAATATTGGCCCCCACTCTCTTCTGGCTTGTAGGGTTTCTGCCGAGAGATCCGCTGTTAGTCTGATGGGCTTCCCTTTGAGGGTAACCCGACCTTTCTCTCTGGCTGCCCTTAACATTTTTTCCTTCATTTCAACTTTGGTGAATCTGACAATTATGTGTCTTGGAGTTGCTCTTCTCGGGGAGTATCTTTGTGGTGTTGTCTGTATTTCCTGAATCTGAACGTTGGCCTGCCTTGCTAGATTGTGGAAGTTCTCCTGGATAATATCCTGCAGAGTGTTTTCCAACTTGGTTCCATTCTCCCCATCGCTTTCAGGTACACCAATCAGACGTAGATTTGGTCTTTTCACAGTCGCATATTTCTTGGAGGCTTTGCTCATTTCTTTTTATTCTTTTTTCTCTAAACTTCCCTTCTCGCTTCATTTCATTCATTTCATCTTCCATTGCTGATACCCTTTCTTCCAGTTGATCACATCGGCTCCTGAGGCTTCTGCATTCTTCATGTAGTTCTCGAGCCTTGGTTTTCAGCTCCATCAGCTCCTTTAAGCACTTCTCTGTATTGGTTATTCTAGTTATACATTCTTCTAAATTTTTTTCAAAGTTTTCAACTTCTTTGCCTTTGGTCTGAATGTCCTCCCGTAGTTCAGAGTAATTTGATCGTCTGAAGCCTTCTTCTCTCAGCTCGTCAAAGTCATTCTCCATCCAGCTTTGTTCCGTTGCTGGTGAGGAACTGCGTTCCTTTGGAGGAGGAGACGTGCTCTGCTTTTTAGAGTTTCCAGTTTTTCTGTTCTGTTTTTTCCCCATCTTTTTGGTTTTATCTAGTCTAGGTCTTTGATGATGGTGATTTACAGATGGGTTTTAGGTGTGGATGTCCTTTCTGTTTGTTAGTTTTCCTTCTAACAGACAGGACCCTCAGCTGCAGGTCTGTTGGAGTACCCTGCAGTGTGAGGTGTCAGTGTGCCCCTGCTGGGGGGTCCCTCCCAGTTAGGCTGCTCGGGGGTCAGGGGTCAGGGACCCACTTGAGGAGGCAGTCTGCCCGTTCTCAGATCTCCAGCTGTGTGCTGGGAGAACCACTGCTCTCTTCAAAGCTTTCAGACAGGGACATTTAAGTCTGCAGAGGTTACTGCTGTCTTTGTTTGTCTGTGCCCTGCCCCCAGAGGTGGAGCCTACAGAGGCAGGCAGGCCTCCTTGAGCTGTGGTGGGCTCCACCCAGTTCGAGCTTCCAGGCTGCTTTGTTTACCTAAGCAAGCCTGGGCAATGGCGGGCGCCCCTCCCCCAGCCTCGCTGCCGCATTGCAGTTTGATCTCAGACTGCTGTGCTAGCAATCAGCGAGACTCCGTGGGCGTAGGACCCTCCGAGCCAGGTGCGGGTTATAATCTCGTGGGGCGCCGTTTTTTAAGCCAGTTGGAAAAGCGCAGTATTCGGGTGGGAGTGACCCGATTTTCCAGGTGCGTCCATCACTCCTTTCTTTGACTCGGAAAGGGAACTCCCTGACCCCTTGCGCTTCCCGAGTGAGGCAATGCCTCGCCCTGCTTCGGCTCACGCACGGTGCGCGCACCCACTGACCTGCGCCCACTGTCTGGCACTCCCTAGTGAGATGAACCCGGTACCTCAGATGGAAATGCAGAAATCACCCTTCTTCTGCGTCATTCATGCTGGGAGCTGTAGACCGGAGCTGTTCCTATTCGGCCATCTTGGCTCCTCCCCTGGACTCTTTATTTCTTAAGGTCAGAGGCTTTATTTATCTTGCTTTCCATTTTACTTACACAGTGCCTTCAGCATAGATGTTCAACAGATGTTTTATGAATATGTGAAAAACATGTTAGCTAATTTGAATAAACAATCTTTTGAGATTAAAATCTGCATTCTTATCACTATCAGAATGGATGTGTTATTGTAAATGAAGTATGAGGAAAAATCAAGATCAAAGGTAGCAGAGCATTTAGCAATAAAGAGCATAGAAAGGAGGGAAGGAAGAAAAGAAGAGAAAGAGGGAAGAAAGGAAGAAAGAAAAAGGGATGCCTGGAATAGGAAGTGACTTTTTTGGCCTTTGAAACTGTTCATCATTGTATTAACTAATCATATCCCTTAACCTCTTCCTATGTTGTCAAATATATGTTTTTCTTATATTTGTATGTATTTTAAATTTGACAGTGCTTTCTTACAACTTGATATTTATCACTTCTATTTCCTTTAAGGAAATGTGTGTTACTCAATCTCTTTATTCATCACTAATTTTCCAAGACTTGATTTCAGCCAATTTAAAAAATAATTTAAATTTCAAAATTTCTGGGTCAGTAGAAGAATTCTTAAAGTTAATATAATTTCCTCTTTCATAAATGTGTGTGTATGTTTTTTATATTTTAGGCCAAGCTCTGATTTCACAGCTTTCGATGCATATATGCTTACAGTAGCTAAATTCCTTCCTTCTTCCTCACATGAAAGCTACAATTGCCTTAAAACTAAGGTTTCTACAGCAGATTGTTTTTCACACCCTGAGTAACTCAGCAATATTTTACTATCAGGACTTAAAAGGAGGATAGTCAAGATGCATGAAATATCATTTGACTGTTCTGTTTAACAATGAGCCTGTTCAAGTCTTTTTCCTGTTTTTAAATTGGATTTTTTGTCTTTTTCTTATTGATTTTTATTTCTATATCCTGGGTACAAGTTCCTTGTCGGATATATGTATTGCCAATTTACCCTCATATCATTTGACTTGTTTTTTCAATCTTCAGACATAAAGGAGCATCTATTATATAACTCTGTTCTATGAAGTTCAAAAAGTAGGTTAAACTCACCTAGAAGAATAGTGCCTACCTTTGGTGGGGTAGAGAAGATTGAAAATGACTGGGATCGTGCAAGAAGAGGCTTCTCTGGCATTAGTAATATTCTACATTTTTATCTGTATGGAAGTTCCATATGCATATGCATTTCAAAATTTATTCAAGGTCTACAATTAAGATTTGTGCAATTTGTACATATCTCAATACAACATAAAAGAAAGAAGAAATCAAATGCATGAACAAGCCTTTTAAAACACTTACGTTTAGTCACTGTCAAAAGAGGAGTGCTCAAGTCATTTAAAAGAAGAAGGCCAGGGTGGGGTGGCTCATGCTTGTAATCCCAGCACTTTGGGAGGCCAAGGAGGGTGGATCATCTGAGGTCAGGAGTTCAAGACCAGCCTGCCTCACATGGTGACACCCCGTCTCTACTAAAAATACAAAAAATTAGCCAGGCATGGTGGCGGGGGCCTGTAATCCCAGCTGCTTGGGAGGCTGAGGCAGGAGAATCACTTGAACCCCGGAGGTGGAGGTTGCAGTGAGCCGAGATTGTGCCACTGCATTCCTGGGCAACATAGTGAAACTCCATCTCAAAACAAACAAACAAACAAACAAACAAACCAAAGAAGAAGAAGAAGATAGTCTTCTACTTTTCTCAGTGGTATCAGACCAACTCATGCATACCTGGATATTTCACAGGTACGCTATGTGTCCTGGCTTAAGTGTGGCCCCAAATTAACCCACCATTTTTGGTAATTTAGCTGTATTAACCATAGTCATCTTCCAACCATTCAAGTTACCATATGGGGATATCCAAATAGTCTGTCAAAAGGATTGCATCAGTCAAAGGAACTGTGCTTGTTGAACTCTGGTTTATTTGGTTTGTCTAGGCATATCATAAATCATGTGGTAGGAGCAAACTTTTAGCCATTAAACTATTTCTGGTTAGCAGTCTTCAGGGAAATCTTTTTTTTCCCCCTTCTTTCACTTAAAATTGGCTTAAAGCTCTCCTTCCTTGTTACATCCAACTTATGGTCATAGATGGAAATGTTATTTAGTCTTTACTGCAACATTCTGTAGAAATCTTTGCCTAAATGAGGGATCTGGTTAGACACCTTTTCTGGGTGACTGCCCTTCTGTTTATTCAAAATGAAGGAGACACACAAAGTTTTAATGTGGCCCTAACTTTTTTCTCCTGTGATCTCTGTATATACCTTTACACAATGTTAAGCTGCTGCCTAAATTGTTCCTTCTTATTTTAAAGAGTTGCAAAGGATATAGTTTCCAGTTTATTGTAAATATTGCCATTGTAAACTAAAACTATACAACAGAAAGGGAACAATGGAATCCAAATGGAATCTAAATACCACAGTGATATCAAACCCACCATCAACCATTTTAAAAATCTGAATAATATGTCTTAATAGTTGGCAATTATTTTTCTTGAACCCATACTGTCATCCATTTTTCTCTGTCAGATTTAACCTAATACACTTTATTGCTTGAAAATATTTTATTGTATAGCTTATCTTAATTATATGCAACAAAAATGTATTAATTGAAATTAAAATCTCTATTTCCCATAATCATAAAACTATGTTAAAATTTTTGTCAGGTTTTAATTATGATAAAAATTATATTAGTAGTACATAATTGATCAAACTAATATGCAAATATTATAAATTTTGAAAAACATTTAAAGGATTTAAAAAAATTTTTAAATTATACTTTAAGTTTTGGGATACATGAGCAGAAAATGCAGTTTTGTTACATACGTATGCACGTGGCATGGTGGTTTGCTGTACCCATCAACCCGTCACCTACATTAGGTATTTCTCCTAATGCTATCCCTCCCCTAGCCCCGACAGGCCCTGGTGTGTGATGTTCCCCTCCCTATGTCCATGTGTTCTCATTGTTCAACTCTCACTTATGAGTGAGAACATGCGGTGTTTGGTTTTCTGTTCTTGTGATAGTTTGCTGAGAATGATGGTTACCAGCTTCATCCATGTCCCTGCAAAGGACATAATCTCATTTCTTTTTATGACTGCATAGTATTCCATGGTGTCTATGTGCCTCATTTTCTTTATCCTGTCTAACATTGATGGGCATTTGGGTTGGTTCCAAGTCTTTGCTATTGTGAATAGTGCCACAATAAACATATGTGTGCATGTGTCTTTGTAGTAGAATGATTTATAATCCTTTGGGTATATACCCAGTAATGGGATTGCTTGGTCAAATGGTATTTCTAGTTCTAGATCCTTAAAGGATTTTTTTTGTTTTGAAAGCCATGATGTATTTGTGGAGAAAGAGGAATATATATATCTATATATATAGATTATATATATAGATATATATATATATATAGATAGATATAGATATATATACATATATAGATATAGATATATATAGATATATATACATATAGATATAGACATATATAGATATATACATATATAGATATAGATATATATAGATAGATATATACACACATATACACACATATGAGCAATATATATAAATATATTGTATTTGTGGGGATATATATGTAATATTTTAAAATAATAAATTTATTTTATAAATATATACTAAATATAAATATATATTAAATTTATTTACTGTATATTTATTATATGTAAGACACATATTTCATGTATTTTTATTTATTTATTTATTTATTTTGAGACAGGGTCTTCCTCTGTTACCCACGCTGGAGTGCAGGGAGTGATTTTGGCTCACTGCAACCTCTGTCTCCCGGGCCAAGTGATTCTCCTGCCTCAGCCTCCTGAGTAGCTGGGATTACAGGTATGTGCCACCATGCCAGGCTAATTTTTTGTATCTTTAGTAGAGATGAGGTTTCGCCATGTTGGCCAGGCTGGTCTTGAACTTCTAGCCTCAAGTGATCTGCTCATCTTGGCCTCCCAAAGTGCTGGGATTATAGGCGTTTGCCACTATGTCCACCCAATTTTATTTCTTTTTTTTTTTGGTTGGTTTTTATAGTTGAAAAATACAGATAAATATTTTTAACATAAATAAGTAGATTGAAATAAATCTTAGTTTTTAGAAGAATGTTGCTATTTTCAGTTCTTTTGCAGTCTTATGTTAAAAATCACACAGTGAGATAGTAGTAAGATTATATTTAAACAGTCAATTAGATTAGAATAGCCTTCAATTTCATTAGAAATAAAAACTTAGAAGTCATCTGACTTGCCAAAAGATTTAACCCAGTCATTAGCCATTAACTTTCTAAGCACCATAAAGGCTTTCCCAAGGCTTGTCAAGTGACGGTTTTTCCTGTTACTTTTTCATGTAAAGGTGCCTTATTTAACTCAGTATACTCAGAAAGAGTTGGTAAAATAAAAATATCACTTATTTCAATACATCTGTGCCAATACATATTTTTTATAAAAAGTAAAACATGTATATATATTTCCATCAAAATGTTTAATTGTAGACTTAAATCTTTCAATTCATGAAAAATGTTCACCTTATAACCTGGCTGAAAAATTCAGTTCTCGTTGTCAAACAAATTGGACAAAACAGACTTGCTTTCTGTCACAAAATGTCTGATTTCATTTTTCGATTGAAATTTAAAAAATTGATATATTTTCCCATGATAACCAGAAATGATTCTGATGGATGAATCAGGGATTGCATCTTAAAATAAGTTTGTCACTTAGACTGAGTAAAGTGGCTGCACCTTCAATATTTTGTGCCTAATCCCTCTGAGGACTCTCTCTCAGGAGCAATGTCAGTACACAGAGGAGGGACAAAGTGGAGCAATGAATAGAAATGGTCTTCATTCCTGCTACCCTTCTCCACAGTATATCTAAATTCAAAACATTCCAGTATGGGCCAAGTTGTCCTGTCTTGAATTCCACTCTTAGCCTTTGATGGAAATGGGTATAATAAATGCAAGGAAAGATGCAAACCCTATCACACATTTATGGTGTCTCAATTTAAGAAGTCTTTATAAATATCAATATTTCAAGTTGTCCTTTGATAGGCACCCTGGAAATTTATACATCAGGACAGTGCACCAAGGTGAGACCTTAAATGAATGAAGGCAGGTACACCATTTCTTTTTAAGTGGGAGAAAACTGATTATCAAAGGGCATGTAGTAAAGGAGAATATGTTGGATTCCTAAACTGATTTTCTGATAATAGACTATGTTTACTTCTTGTTTGAAAATAACAGTATGTGTATGTATATACACAAATATATATGTATGAAGTGTGAAAAACAAATTAGCTAAGATGATTTTGAATCTTGGCCTTTGGTTTTTATTTAACTTGACAATAAAAGATATTTTGTTATTTTATTACTTTTTTAATGAACAAAGAGGCAAACATTTACTTTTCTTCTATTTTTCTTTTACTCTTCCTTTTAAATTTTTATATGTCAGATATCACAGGATGCTATAATAGTTCAATAAATCTGAAATTTAAAAAACTGACTTGCAGAGTTAAAATTAAAAATTATGTTTTTCTGAAAATGTTACTTTTACTGTCTAGCTAGAGAATAAGGTAGGGGATTCCTGGAAAACAGAATCTGTTTGAAACTGATGTAAGGAAATCCAAAATGGCATTGGATTGTAGATACTAGTACTTTAAAGAAGTTAGTTCACAACTTAAAAGAGAAATGGGTAGAGATACAACTTTTACCTTTTTCATTTAATTTGTTTGATTTGTAAAACAAAGCCTTAACTCCAATCAGTTACTCTGTGCTTGATTAGAGGGCAGGGAAGAGAAGAAAATGCCAGAAGGAGATGATCAAATATTTGTATTAAAACATGGCTTATTAATTCAAATGCATAGTACTGTTTCTAAAAAGTATACATTTCTGAAAGTATAAGCTATCCAAGCCCATTTGAAAATTAGGAAAAGAGGATAAAAAATTCTCAAAATTACATCACTTAGAAGCTACCACATAATATTTTGTTTCAGTCATTTGCCCATACATGTGTATTTTCATGTAGTTGAAGTCATATTGCATATATAATATGACTTACAAGACTTTTACTTATCATATTTTATCATAAAACTAAAAATTTTAGAAACCTAATTTTGATGACTGTATAGTGTTCCCTTGCATAGATATGCCATAATTTATGTCATTTCCAATTCTTGATCTTTTATTTCACTGTAATGAATTTTTTTTCACATTTCTGTTTTATACATAGGATAGATTTTTCTTTAAATGGGATTTTTAGAGCAAAAAAACCCGGAGATTTTGAAAGTTTCTATTGCTGAATTCTTTACAGAAAGAATGCTGAAACTAACAGTTCCACCACCAGGGTAGGAGAGGGATAATTTCTTTGTATTCCCTACAGCACTGAGTACTAGCTATAAAATGATTTTTACAATGGGTAGGTGAAAATGCATTTCATATTAAAAATGCATATTATTCCAAATTTGTTCACTAATTCTTCTCTCTTTCTCTATGATTGTTGTGTGTGTATGTGTGTGCATGCGTGTGTGTTTAGATCATTTATGCTAGAGCAAAAGTTATTCAAAAATAACATTATTAAAAAATATTCCAGGTTTTATAAACATTGATGGATATTATCTACAAAGTTATGGAGATTGAATAAACAAAAAAACAGACTTAAAATATCCTAGATGTTTAGTACAGATATGATGTAACTCTTTTGAAGTATTATTAATTTCAGTAAAGTTTCATGCTGAAATTTCTTCATAGTTACTTTCTTTTTATTTGTAATGTGGCCTTCAATATATGCCATGAGTTTCTCTAAATGCCTTCTCATTGATATACTTGTATTATACTGTGAAAGGCAGAATAATGAATCCCAAATATTTCTGTGTCCAAATTCCTGTGAAATGTGAACGTGGTACATTACTTGGCAAAAGGGAGTTAAAATTGAAGTGGTATTAAGGCTGCTGATCAGCTGACTTTATATTAGGGAGATTATCCTGGATTGTTTGGGTGGGAATAACATAAATACCAGGGTCTTTAAAAATGGAAGAGGGTGGAAAAAGAGGAGGACAGGATAATATAATGTGAGAAGAACTCAAACTGCAATTACTGGCTTTGAATTTGAAGGAAGTGGGCGATGAACCAAGGAATACAGCCAGCCACTAGAAGCTGGAAAAGCAAGAAAACATATTGTCCCCTAGAGCATCCAGAATAAATGCAACCCTGCCAATACCTGGCTTTTAGCTCAGTGAGACCTGTGTCAGACTTCTGGCCTACAGAAATATGGTAATAAATTTGTGTAGTTTGAACCTAGTAAGTTTGTAATGTTTTGTTACAGCAGCAATAGCAAACTAATACATAAACAAATGCTTTTTTTGTGATGCTGTAAGGTTCTAGAATATTAAAACTTTCCTTCAGTCATAGACTTTTCCTCATTTTATTATCATTCAAATTTCAAATGCTTTTTGCCAAAATACTTATTTATATATTTACCACAATTAGATTTTTTCCTCAATTGACCTTAATAATATGAAACAGATATTTATTTATTAATGTCACTTTACATTTTTTATGAACATTATTGATGGTTTTCATTTAATATACTTATCAAAATCTATTACCTTTACTATTTCAATTGCCATTTGTAAGATTGGCTCACAGCCCAAGTTATATTCTTTAATGTCTTTACTGGATAGAATTGAGGCCACTATCTGACAAAGTAAAAGATCATACTGATTTTTCTCTCTACTAGTCAATTAAACCAAATTTTTTTATTTTTTATTTATTTTTTATTTTGTTATTATTGTACTTTAAGTTTTAGGGTACATATGTACAATGTGCAGGTTAGTTACATATGTATACATGTGCCATGCTGGTGTGCTGCACCCATTAACTCGTCATTTAGCATTAGGTATATCACCGAATGCTATCCCTCCCCCCTCCCCCCACCCCACAACAGTCTGCAGAGTGTGATGTTCCCCTTCCTGTGTCCATGTGTTCTCATTGTTCAATTCCCACCTATGAGTGAGAATATGCGGTGTTTGGTTTTTTGTCCTTGCGATAGTTTACTGAGAATGATGATTTCCAGTTTCATCCATGTCCCTACAAAGGACATGAACTCATCATTTTTTATGGCTGCATAGTATTCCATGGTGTATATGTGCCACATTTTCTTAATCCAGTGTATCATTGTTGGACATTTGGGTTGGTTCCAAGTCTTTGCTATTGTGAATAGTGCCACAATAAACATACGTGTGCATGTGTCTTTATAGCAGCATGATTTATAGTCCTTTGGGTATATACCCAGTAATGGGATGGCTGGGTCAAATGGTATTTCTAGTTTTAGATCCCTGAGGAATCGCCACACTGACTCCCACAATGGTTGAACTAGTTTACAGTCCCACCAACAGTGTAAATGTGTTCCTATTTCTCCACATCCTCTCCAGCACCTGTTGTTTCCTGACTTTTTAATGATCGCCATTCTAACTGGTGTGAGATGGTATCTCATTGTGGTTTTGATTTGCATTTCTTTGATGGCCAGTGATGGTGAGCATTTTTTCATGTGTTTTTTGGCTGCATAAATGTCTTCTTTTAAGAAGTGTCTGTTCATGTCCTTTGCCCACTTTTTGATGGGGTTGTTTGTTTTTTTCTTGTAAATTTGTTTGAGTTTATTGTAGATTCTGGATATTAGCCCTTTGTCAGATGAGTAGGTTGCGAAAATTTTCTCGCATTTTGTAGGTTGTCTGTTCACTCTCATGGTAGTTTCTTTTGCTGTGCAGAAGCTCTTAAGTTTAATTAGATCCCATTTGTCAATTTTGTCTTTTGTTGCCATTGCTTTTGGTGTTTTAGACATGAAGTCCTTTCCCATGCCTATGTCCTGAATGGTAATGCCTAGGTTTTCTTCTAGGGTTTTTATGGTTTTAGGTCCAACGTTTAAGTCTTTAATCCATCTTGAATTAATTTTTGTATAAGGCGTAAGGAAGGGATCCAGTTTCAGCTTTCTACATATGGCTATCCAGTTTTCCCAGCACCATTTATTAAATAGGGAATCCTTTCCCTATTGCTTGTTTTTCTTAGGTTTGTCAAAGATCAAATAGTTGTAGATATGCGGCGTTATTTCTGAAGGCTCTGTTCTGTTCCATTGATCTATATCTCTGTTTTGGTACCAGTACCATGCTGTTTTGGTTACTGTAGCCTTGTAGTATAGTTTGAAGTCAGGTAGCGTGATGCCTGCAGCTTTGTTCTTTTGGCTTAGGATTCACTTGGCAAGGCGGGCTCTTTTTTGGTTCCATATGAACTTTAAAGTAGTGTTTTCCAATTCTGTGAAGAAAGTCGTTGGTAGCTTGATGGGGTTGGCATGGAATCTATAAATTACCTTGGGCAGTATGGCCATTTTCACGATATTGATTCTTCCTATCCATGAGCATGGAATGTTCTTCCATTTGTTTGTATCCTCTTTTATTTCCTTGAGCAGTGGTTTGTAGTTCTCCTTGAAGAGGTCCTTCACATCCCTTGTAAGTAGGATTCCTAGGTATTTTATTCTCTTTGAAACAATTGTGAATGGGAGTTCACTCATGATTTGGCTCTCTGTTTGTCTGTTATTGGTGTATAAGAATGCTTGTGATTTTTGAACATTGATTTTGTATACTGAGACTTTGCTGAAGTTGCTTATCAGCTTAAGGAGATTTTGGGCTTAGACAATGGGGTTTGCTAGATATACAATTGTGTCATCTGCAAACAGGGACAATTTGACTTCCTCTTTTTCTAATTGAATACCCTTTATTTCCTTCTCCTGCCTAATTGCCCTGGCCAGGACTTCCAACACTATATTGAATAGGAGTGGTGAGAGAGGGCATCCCTGTCTTGTGCCCGTTTTCAAAGGGAATGCTTCCAGTTTTTCCCCATTCAGTATGATATTGGCTGTGGGTTTGTCATAGATAGCTCTTGTTATTTTGAGATACGTCCCATCGATACCTAATTTATTGAGAGTTTTTAGCATGAAGCGCTGTTGAATTTTGTCAAAGGCCTTTTCTGCATCTGTTGAGATAATCATGTGGTTTTTGTCTTTGGTTTTGTTTATATGCTGGATTACATTTATTGATTTGCGTATATTGAACCAGCCTTGCATCCCAGGGATGAAGCCCACTTGATCATGATGGATAAGCTGTTTGATGTGCTGCTGGATTCGTTTTGCCAGTATTTTATTGAGGATTTTTGCATCAACGTTCATCAAGGATATTGGTCTAAAATTCTCTTTTTTGGTTGTGTCTCTGTCCGGCTTTGGTATCAGGATGATGCCGGCCTCATATAATGTGTTAGGGAGGATTCCCTCTTTTTCTATTGATTGGAATAGTTTCAGAAGGAATGGTTTCAGTTCCTTCTTGTACCTCTGGTAGAATTCGTCTGTGAATCCATCTGGTCCTGGACTCTTTTTGGTTGGTAAGCTATTGATTATTGCCATAATTTCAGAGCCTGTTATTGGTCTATTCAGAGATTCAACTTCTTCCTGCTTTAGTCTTGGGAGGGTGTAAGTGTCGAGGAACTTATCCATTTCTTCTAGATTTTCTAGTTTATTTGCATAGAGGTGTTTGTAGTATTCTCTGATGGTAGTTTGTATTTCTATGGGATCAGTGGTGATATCCTCTTTATCATTTTTTATTGCGTCTATTTGATTCTTCTCTCTTTTCTTCTTTATTAGTCTTGCTAGGGGTCTATCAATTTTGTTGATCCTTTCAATAAACCAGCTCCTGGATTCATTAATTTTTTGAAGGGTTTTTTGTGTCTCTATTTCCTTCAGTTCTGCTCTGATTTTAGTTATTTCTTGCCTTCTGCTAGCTTTTGAATGTGTTTGCTCTTGCTTTTCTAGTTCTTTTAATTGTGATGTTAGGGTGTCAATTTTGGATCTTTCCTGCTTTCTCTTGTGAGCATTTAGTGCTGTAAATTTCCCTCTACACACTGCTTTGAATGTGTCCCAGAGATTCTGGTATGTTGTGTCTTTGTTCTCGTTGGTTTCAAAGAACATCTTTATTTCTGCCTTCATTTCGTTATGTACCCAGTAGTCATTCAGGAGCAGGTTGTCCAGTTTCCATGTAGTTGAGCGGTTTTGAGTGAGTTTCTTAATTCTGAGTTCTAGTTTGATTGCACTGTGGTCTGAGAGACAGTTTATTATAATTTCTGTTCTTTTACATTTGCTGAGGAGAGCTTTACTTCCAAGTATGTGGTCAGTTTTGGAATAGGTGTGATGTGTTGAAAAAAATATATATTCTGTTGATTTGGGGTGGAGAGTTCTGTAGATGTCTATTAGGTCTGCTTAAACCAAATTTTTTTAAACACAAACATGATGTAAAAAATGTTCAGTGTATGAATGTCTTTAAAAGTTTCTGTTAATAGATTTATTCATTCAGTAAACATTTATTGAATTTTACAATATGGCAAGTTTTTTGTAAAACGCTGGTGATAGAGTGATAAAAGGCCAATTTCTTCTCTTAAGGAAATCATAGTTTTATCAAGACAAATTTACAAGAGTAGGAAAATGGCAGGCTAGACTTATGGTTAACAGGCAAAAGGAACATATAGGAAGCCCCATTATCTCTCCTCCAAGCCATTGTAAATTTTCAAAACTGAACCATCAGTTTTCTTCCTGGTCTCAATGTAGTCTACTTTTGAGACAAAAACCAGAGTAATGCATTTCAACATAAGTTGGATCATGACACTCCTAATCACAAATGCCCCCAGTGGCTTCTCAATTCACTCACAGTAAATGTGGAGTCTGCACAAGGCTTACAAGGTGAAAGACCCAACACATCTCTCCCATCTTCCATCACCACTCTGCCCCTGATGAGTTAAAGCACATGGGCATGCTTTCCAGTTCCTAAAACACACGAAACATGTCCCTGTTTCAGGTTCTTTGCACTTGCTGTTCTTGCAGTCTGGAACACTCTTCCTCTGGACATATGCCTGCTTAGTTCCCTCACTTCCTTAGGATTGCTGCTTAAATTTCATTGTGTCATTAAAGATTTTTCCTGACTACCCTGTTTAACAGCAACTATGCCACTAGTCAGGGTGCCCTAGATCCCCTAGCCTGTTTTATTTTTCTGCCGTACTATGCATTTTATTTTTACTTACGTGTTTTACTTATATGTTTATTCTCTTTCATCCCCATTATGAAGCAAGATCCAGGAGGAACTGTAGTTAATGTGATTACTGCTTGATTTCCAGAGTGTAGAGTAATACTTGATACACAGTAGGTGCTCAAATATTTGTTGAATTAATGATTGAAGAGAATCTTATTTAATCTCAAGTTGTCAAAAGATTTCCTGTGGATGTTACTTTTGAAATTGGAACTGAAAGGTAACTAAGAGTGTCTCTGAAGGGAGAGAAAAGGGTATTCTAAGCAGAGGAAGAGGCAGGTAGCAGGGCAAGAGGCCATGAGAAAGAACAGCCATGTGAGCCTGTACTGTTCCATATTGCCCAAGGTTTAGGTGTAGAAGGGCAGTGGCTAGAGATGAGGCTGAGGTACATATGACAGGGCTGACCCAGAATAACTTGTGTATTTGTCTGAGGGTTTAGATTTCAATTTCTATTGGGCCATCAATGATGGGTCTTAAGCAGGATTATGACAGAGTAAAATTTATGTTTTGAAAGATCACTCTGGTGGCCAAGTTTAGAATGGACTGGAACTGAGTAAATATAGGGAGAAGAGTAAAGAGAAGGCTATGATTCTGGCCAAAATTTGGAACCCTAGTTATTGTGATTATAAGTCCACAGTTTCTACTTTTACAAATGTAATTATCTTCCAACACCATTAGATTCTAAAGAGATGAAAGTTCTCTAAGAATATTTAGCCTTAGCCAGATGTGGTGGTGCACACCTGTAGTCCCAGCTATTCAGGAGGCTGAGGCAGAAGAATCACTTGAATCTGGGAGGCAGAGGTTGCAGCGAGCAGAGATCATGCCACTGCACTCCATCCTGGGTGACATAGCGAGACTCTGTCAAAAAAAAAAAAAAAATTAGCCTTACCTCCAAGAGAATTCATAAATTGTTTCCTGTTCATGTCTTATCTTCCCAACTCAGAAGTGCAGATTCTTTGCATTGCCAGTGGAAAGAGGGTAAACACTGAAGATGGATAGACAACTACCTGTCGAAGACAGTGGAGTTGCAATGGTATTTTATAGAATGAATGAACACATTAAACATGGTCATTCATAGTCCTAGTATTCTGGCTTTGGTATGTAAGGACTTTAGAGGGTGGGGCTTCTAGCTTTAGAGGATGGGGAAACCTTTTCTATTACAAGAATTTGGACAAAATATTTGTTCTGTTTCTGGCTCTGGTTTTGTTTTTCAAATTTCTTTTTTTTAATTTTTATTATACTTTAAGTTCTAGGGTACATGTACACAATGGGCAGGTTTGTTACATATGTATACATGTGCCATGTTGGTGTGCTGCACCTGTTAACTCATCATTTACATTAGGTATCTCTCCTAATGCTATCCCTCCTCCCTCCCCCAACCCCACAACAGGCCCTGGTGTGTGATGCTCCCCCCAACCCGTATCCAAGTGTTCTCATTGTTCAATTCCCACCTATGAGTGAGAACATGCAGTGTTTGATTTTCTGTCCTTGCAATAGTTTGCTGAGAATGATGGTTTCCAGCTTCATCCATGTCCATACAAAGGACATGAACTCATCCTTTTTTATGGCTGCATAGTATTCCATGGTGTATATGTGCCATATTTTCTTAATCCAGTCTATCATTGATGGACATTTGGGTTGGTTCCAAGTCTTTGCTATTGTGAATAGTGCCACAATAAACATACATGTGCATGTGTCTTTACAGCAACATGATTTATAATCCTTTTGGTATATAACCAGTAATGGGTTGGCTGGGTCAAATGGTATTTCTAGTTCTAGATCCTTGAGGAATCGCCACACTGTCTTCCACAATGGTTGAACTAGTTTACAGTCCCACCAACAGTGTAAAAGGGTTCCTATTTCTCCACATCCTCTTCCACACCTGTTGTTTCCTGACTTTTTAATGATTGCCATTCTTACTGGTGTGAGATGGTATCTCATTGTGGTTTTGATTTGTGTTTCTCCAATGGCCAGTGATGATGAGCATTTTTTCATGTGTCTTTTGGCTGCATAAATGTCTTCTTTCGAGAAGTGTCTGTTCATATCCTTTGCCCACTTTTTGATAGGATTGTTTGATTTTTTTCTTGTAAATTTATTTAAGTTCTTTGTAGATTCTGGATATTAGCCCTTTATCAGATGGGTAGATTGTAAAAATTTTCTCCCATTCTGTAGGTTGCCTGTTCACTCTGATGGTAGTTTCTTTTGCTGTGCAGAAGCTCTTTGTTTTAATTAGATCTCATTTGTCAAGTTTGGCTTTTGTTGCCATTGCTTTTGGTGTTTTAGTCATGAAGTCCTTGCCCATGCCTATGTCCTGAATGGTATTGCCTAGGTTTTCTTCTAGGGTTTTTATGGTTTTAGGTCTTAACATTTAAGTAAAGTTCATATGGAACCCAAAAAGAGCTTGCATTGCCAAGACAATCGTAAGCCAAAAGAACAAAGCTGGACACATCACGCTACCTGAGTTCAAACTATACTACAAGGCTACAGTAACCAAAACAGCATGGTACTGGTACCAAAACACAGATATAGACCAATGGAACAGAGCAGAGCCCTCAGAAATAATACCACACATCTACAACCATCTGATCTTTGACAAACCTGACAAAAACAAGAAATGGGGAAAGGATTCCCTATTTAATAAATGGTGCTGGGAAAACTGGCTAGCCATATGTAGAAAGCTGAAACTGGATCCCTTCCTTACATCTTATTTTTCAAATTTCAAATAAATCTTTGGTGATAGCTCTGCTTTATGCTGACTTTCCTTACAAGTTTCAAAGACATTCAAATCTAGGGAATTGTAGGATATGTCAGTAACTCATGCAGAGGAAAAAGGAGAGAAAATCTTTGAAAAGCAGTCACTCAAGCCTGGGAGTAATATATGCAGTGTTAGATGTTATATAGAATTACAATAACATAGTATGGTATAATCTTTGCCTTAATGATATCTATTATTTAATGAGAGTAAAATAAACAGTATAGTCACTATTATTAAAGCCAGCATTTATTGAGAGCATCTCATATGGCGGGCACAATGATAAGTGATTTTGTAGAGTAATAATTTAGTATTTATGTAAGCCTTACGGGATAATTGCTATCATTATTTTTATTTTACCGGTGAGGAAAGTGAGGCTTGGAGAGACTAAGTAACTTGCCCAGTGTCACAAAACTAGAAAGCAGCAGAGCCAGTATTTGAACCCAGATCTGTCGACTGTCAAGCCCATATTCTATTATACACAGTGTTTTTACCTGAAAACACAAAAATTACATATTTAGAAGAATTGTATAAATAGTTTTATATACATATGCATATTTATCCAGTTTGTATTACTGGAGCAATTAAGAGCAAGGTAATCTTTGCTCTGTTCTAATTGTGCACTTGGCTAAACTCAAATACCAAAATGCAGAAATTGCTAACCTTCCTCTATATTTGAAATTATACTTTAGGGAGTGGGTGGAAGGTTTCCTTTTTTTTTTTTTTTTTTTGAGACAAAGTCTGTCTCTGTTGCCCAGGCTGGAGTGCAGTAGTGAGTGGTGGGTGGCGGATGGCGCGATCTTGGCTAACTGCAACGTCCGCCCACCACCGCGCCATCCGCACCCCCCTCTCGCCCCCCACATTCAAGCAGTTATTGTGCCTCAGCCTCCGGAGTAGCTGGAACTACAGGCATGCGACAACATTCCTAGCTAATTTTTTCTGGCCTCAAGTGATCCGCTGGCCTTGGGCTCTCAAAGTGCTGGGATTACAGGGATTACAGCCACCTCGCATGGCCAGGTTCGGGAGTGGGGGGAAGGTTTTAATGGTTTTATCAGATTGCTTTTCCCTGAGAAGTCAAAAACAAAAAAGAAAAAAAAACCCCAGAAACAAAACAAAAAACCCCCACATTTTTTCAAAGTGTATTTGCTTTCCTTTGTTACTTTTATATTGTTAAGTAATATCTGTTATTAAGAAATTTAATTTGTGTAGTACTCTAGGTTGTCATCTGTTTTTTTAAGTAGGCCACTTTGTAAAAATTTGGCATGTACAAAGGTGCATTAACTTTTTTCAGGTCCCCATTTAGTGCGCTGCTGGAGTAATTCATTGGTCTGTTATGCATCCTGGAGTACTTTGCTGGCAAAGTAAAGAATGTCATCTGTTAAAGCTCCCGAGAATATGCTGGCTTCTGTAGATGCATAATGACTTATTAGAAAAAAAACAGAAACAACAACAACAAAAAAACAAAAACAACTCTGGAGATTCTGCTGCAGATTTTGAAGAGAATCTTCAGTGTCTCTGAAAAAATCTCACGTCTCTGAAATTCTTAAAATTCAGTAAAATCCTGTTAAGTTGATATTGGTGTTTTAAAGCCAGCTAGAATTTGAAGAGTAATTCCCAAGTCATCTAAATTATATTATCTGAACAAATATAAAACTTGGAAATTTGACCCAGAGCAATGTGCATCTAGAAACATTTAATATCAAGTAAGTGTTTTTAAAAGTCTGAAAATACTCAGTATTAACTCACAATTTGTAAAGCACCTAGCAAAAAGCAAAAAGCAAAAAGAAAGAGGATTAAAGCAGTGTTTACATTTTAGTTTTTCCTTCTGACTTTCTTTTTTTTTTTCTTTCTCTAAATCCCTTGTCAAATAATCATTTGTGTCAATAGCAAGTGGTTTGCCTGAAGGAACAATCTCATTATATGCTTAAGTTGACTCACTTAAAATCAAATAATGGTGAATTTATATATCTTTAATTCAAAGGTGTTTCTTCCTGGTCCCTGTTGTTTTAAAGAGTTGCTAAAGGATAAATCAAGCTTTTAAAGAATTAAGGTTAGTTTGATTCAGAAGTCTTACTGAGGGCTATAGACTGAGATCTCTAGCCTGGGAGGAGACCTGTAGAAAGGTTAGACTGCTTGGGCACAGGACACACTGTTTCAGCCCACTGCATACATACAGGTGTTGGAGGTTCGGTGCATGCCAAAACATGTCAAACTTGCTCAGAAGTTACACTAAAGCAGCGTCACATCAAAGTTTACATGTAAGAGTACATCCGGTTATAGATTAAGAAGCATAATCGCTAACCCCGTCTGATGTTATTTTATGTATAGGAAAAGGCAAAGACTAGGATCATTTAACTTCTAAGGAATGTAGTGATTCAGGCAAGAAACATTTTGGGGCTGTTTGCTCTATCCTGTTTTGTCTTCAAAGCATCCTTCTGGAGAGCTGTATGTTCTCACAGAGTCAGGGGCTTTGTAAAATCATGCGGGCAAGGAGAAATGAGCAAACATAGCTTCTTATGTTTGCTGCTTAGCCTCACAAAATCATTAGGACTTTATATGGACAGTCTTTAGTTTCCAAAGGTAGATGTATCTGAAATGTATTTACATGGATGGGAAACAAACTGCAGTGATATTTCATAGACTTCTCCTCCTATCATTTTCTCTTACGAGCACTTGAATGAGCCAAGGAACTCAGACTCACAGAACCTCAGTTTTTTTTTTTTTTTTTTTTTTTAGTCTTATTTCATTCTTACTTTCTACTCCCATCTAATGAGTAGGCAAATCTGACTTTTCTTGTGCAACACTTTTTTTTTTATTATTGTCTGTATTTACCTGGTTATTGGAACAAACCAAGTTCATATTCCTACTGTCTAATTTCTGAAAATATTGTAATGGTGTTCCTGCTTTACTTAACCTCCATATTCAGTCTCTTCTGCACATCCCATTCAGGTCACCCTGAAAAATTTAATCTCCTGCTCAAGAACCTGTCGTGATTCTCATTTAAAAAAATTTTTTTTGACAGAGTTTTGCTCTGTTGCCCAGGCTAAAGGGCAGTGGCGCGATCTTGGCTCACTGCAAGCTCCGCCTCCCAGATTCACACCATTTTCCTGCCTCAGCCTCCCAAGTAGCTGGGACTACAGACGCCCACCACCGTGCCCAGCTAATTTTTTGTATTTTTAGCAGAGATGGGGTTTCACCGTGTTAGCCAGGATGGTCTCGATCTCCTGAGCTTGTGATCCACCCACCTCAGCCTCCCAAAGTGCTGGGATTACAGGCGTGAGCCACCGCGCCTGGCCAATGAAGGGTCTTTTTAAGCAAACCCCAACCCTATCTTTCTAGAATTATTTCTAGTACTTAAAGTGCACCCTGTATAATCTAGGAAAACTGTGCAGTCATGTTCCTGGTATATAATCAGTTTTTCTTATATGGTTACCTTTGCTCATAGTATTTTGAAAATGATCCCCAATAGTTTTATATAGATCCACTTATATAATGTACCTAAGTTTACATAGATCGGGGATACAAGCCTAAGGGCAGAGATCTTGTTTTTAACCACTGTGATATATTTGTTTAATGTTCAAATGAATGACTCATACCACTTTTTTTCATAATAATTGACAGTATTGTGTCATCCTGAGAATAGACACTTTGGGTTAGATATATTTGAGAAAAACAATTATCTGCCTAATAAACTTTTGCGGTAGTATAGAGAGTAGGTAAGAGCAGACTCTGACCCCAGACCACCAGCATTCAAATTCTGTCTGCCACTTGCTAGCTCTCTAACCTTGAACATATTATTGAGCCTCTTGGTAACTCAGTCTCCTCATTATAATTGATGTCTATTTCATATGCTTATAATGAAGATGAAATGAGTTAATATATGTAAAGCACTTAGAGCAGTGTCTAGTACTGCCAACTAATAATAGAACAGTAAAAACTAGTTATTAAAAATAGTATGCAACAAATATATTTCAGAATGTCAAAATTTAGAAAATTAAAGTGCAGTACTCTCTCTTGCTTCCCTAACTTGATTTTTATTCAAATTTCTTTACTGGATACATTTTCTCCAGTGAATCCCAACCTTTGGAGATTATCAAATGAGAAGACTGCTTCTCACTGTAACCCCAATGAATGAGGATCTGTAGATACATGTGACTTGGAGTAAGCTGTTCCTTGTAATTGTTTCATAGCTAAAATTGCTTCTGTTGACCCAGGGACTCCACAACATTGCCATGAGAAATGAGCATGCCGAAGATTAGAAGGACAAAGAATCCTTAAAAATAATTATAATAGCTCATTAAAATAGTTAAAATTATGGATCAATACTCTATGACAGTCACTGCTGTATTACTTTTTATCTCATTTAAGCCTTACAACAATCAAATGAGGTTGACAGCATTATAATACCCATTCTTTTGTAGATGAAAAAATTGAGGCATGAAGAAAATATGTAATCTGTTTAAAGTCATACAACCAGAAAGTAGGGAACCAGAATTCAAACACAACCAGTCTGATTCAAGGCAAACTCTGTATCTCACAACTTTAACCAGTAAGCATATTGTCCCTTTATAGTTAATATACATGCTTACAACTTGTCTTAGGTTTGATATAAAATACCACAGACTGGGTGGTTTAATCAACAGACATTTATTTTATCACAGTTCTAGAGGCCAGAAGTCCAAGATCAAAGTGTTGGCAGTTTTGGTTTCTTGTAAGGCCTCTCTCCTTGGCTTGTAGATGGCTTCTTTCTCTCTGTGCCTTCATGTGGTCTTTTCATGGTGTGGGCAAATCCCTGGTGTCTTTCCTTCTAAATTTCCCCTTCTTTCAAAAACACAAGTCAGATTGGATTAGGGCCCACCCTAATGCTTTCATGTTAATTTAATCACCTCTTTGAAGATCCTGTCTCCAAATACAGCCTGAGGTTCTAGGAGTTAGGACTTCAACACATGATTTTGGAGTGCCACAATTCAGCCCTCAACACTTCTGTAATGTGTGACTACCAAAATCCATTCCTGGAATATGGTGCATAAAAAAACAAAAAACAAACAAGCAAAGCAAGCAAATGAACAAACAAACAAAAAAACACAAACCAAAAATAAGTTTCAGGTAAAAATTTCAATCTTTATTCATATTTCTCTCAATTAATGAGAATCCAGTGGTTCTGTCAACATTAACACGTTAAATCTCATGCTTTTCTATTTTCTGACATTCCCAGCTCTTGGGAATCTCTCATTTTCTTATCCCATTGTACCACTCTTATCCATGCACACCTGTCCCTGTTACTTTTTTTTTTTTTTTAAGACAGGGTCTCACTCCTATTGCGCAGGCTGGAGTGGAGTGATGCGATCACAGCTCACTGCAGTCTCAATTTCCTGGGCTCAGGTGACCCTCCCACCTCAGCCTCCTGAGTAGCTGGAACCACAGGTGCATGCCACCATACCTAGCTAATTTTT
The DNA here is from genome assembly GCF_028858775.2 of Pan troglodytes. NCBI lineage: Eukaryota > Metazoa > Chordata > Mammalia > Primates > Hominidae > Pan > Pan troglodytes. The sequence goes on from NC_072402.2 coordinate 26,095,660, forward strand.
TGCATTTTTAGTAGAGATGGGGTTTTCATATGTTGTCCAGGCTGGTCTCCAACTCTTGGGCTCAAGCGATCCATCTACCTTGGCTTCCCAAAGGGTTGGGATTACAGGCATGAGCCACTATGGCTGGCCTGTCCCTGCTATTTTGCACCCTCAATCCCTTCTTCTACTCCAAAGAGTGAAGAAAAATTCTTTGTTAGATTTTATCATTCTCTTTTGGGAATTTTCATACATGAATTTAGTTCTATTTTCCCATCTAGTTCACATTTTACTGGCAAAGAGAGATAGGGAGGGGTGTGGGCTTTCCACATTCAAAGCTTCTAACCCACCACATTAACTTTCACTGAACACTTATTATGAACCAACCCCTATGAGAAAACATTTTACATCGATCATGCTCTTTTCAATTTCACCTTACTTTTACAAGTTAGCACAAATTATTACCCTTATTTAAAGATGAAAAAACTGGTGTTTCAAGAAATTATATTATTTAGTAAGTATCACAGAGCTAGTAAATGGTAGAGCTGGGATTCACACTTTAGAATTTGGGTTCTTAACCCTGGTTACATATAGTGGCTTGGCTTTGACTATTTGATAAATTTCTATCATTGTATATAAATCACATTGATAGCAATTTCTCCCTATTTATGATGGTAAAATTTGTAGAAAGTCATTTTAAAAGGGGTTATTACAATTGTCTAACACTTTAATTCTCATGATTGCTGGATACTAAAGGGGTTGAAGATTATCAAAATGAATCCATTTAAGTTGTGAAATGACTATATTGTTAAGCAATTCATATCCATACATAAAATGGCTTTTTAGAGCCCCTGGGCTGCATGCAGGTGCTAAACATAAATGGAACCCTGATGGATCTGAGAAAAAGAATCCAATGTTCCAAGTGTAAGTAGGAAAGCCAAATATTGCACTGATTCTGGCTCTGGGAAAAGTACATACTGTTATATTCCGGCACATCAGAATTTTCCAGGGATGTGCCTGGTATCTTGGAGTAAAGCCAATGTGATTTTCTGCCATCTAAGTCTTATTTCTTTATAGGTCTCTTTGCCATGTTCATTATGTAAATCATAGCTTCCTATCCCTGAATTGTAAGACTTTCCTCTTTCCTTATACAAATGGAAACACCCTCACCATTTCCCAGATATAACCATAATTTTATTCCTTTATAGCTATAGGCTTGACTTTATACAAATGTATCAAAAACAGAATTGATGAAAGGAGGTTGGCTATATGTAACCATAGCAATCATTAATTATTCTTACTTTTATTTATTAATATTAATGTTTAAATAACAACCACTAGGTTGTTTATTTTTGGCAGGAGGAGGAAGATTTTTCTTTTCTGTTTTTCTGCTTAGATTTGGAAACTTAGATCTAGGCTTTAAAACAATTATGATGTTATGAAGTTTAATTTCAAATTCATTTTACTGGTACTCAATCTTAGTTTGGCCTGGCAAATTCTTTCAGGATCTTTTGAGAGATATCATAATTTTTCACTCAACTTAGAAAAATCAACAAACTCAACAACAGCAACACAGTAAAAATAATGATTGATACCATTTAGAATCACTGAATGCTACCTATGATTTTTAAGGACATCTTTTAATTAGAATAAATGATCAATATTCTTTATTTTCAATGAGACTTGAGGATCAACTTTTAGTGTGAAAGATTCCTATAATTGAGTCTAAATAAAGTAGTCTCTGAATGTGTAACATTTATGCGTAAAATTAAAGGAGCAGATGTGCTATATAAGATCAAAGAAGCATATATCTGGTAGAAATAAAGTCATTTAGAAAAATCTCGATATTGCCTAAATAGCATAATGAAATGATGGCTTACTCTCAACTTTAGAGAGAGAGCAGAGTATTTTTTTAAGTCATTAATAAGGGACTCTTTAATTCTAGCTTTAATGAAGATTTTTGGTGGAATTTATGTATCCTGAAATTCCCAAATTCTACTCTTTGTAAATGGGAATTATATTATCTTATTTGTGATTAGTCCTGAATCACTCTGAAGCAGAGACTTATTCCCATTGTTTCTGAGGACAGATAAGCCCTTATGTATGTCAGCAAGTTGAGGAGTGCACCCATACCACAGTGTGGAATATGGCAGAAGGCACAACATGGCCATGCCAACAGGCTTGGTGAACAGTTAGAGAAGCCTGCAAAATGGCTGAGTAAGCCTCTAATCCTGATTAGGAATCCCACCGTAGATTAACATGGACCTGACTGAAATAAATGCACTTATTTCTCTTGAAAACTGGCATTAGATTTTGTTTGTGAGTCCCTATGACCATCCTCAGGTTTGATCATTCCTGCGGCTTTAGGATTGAAGGACTCATAGGATTCTGAAAAGCTGTCATATTCACAATTGTGGTTTATTATAAGAAAAGTATGAAGATTAGAATCAGCAAGTACAAAAGGTTCATGGGACAAAATCCAGGGGAAACCAGTTGCAAGCTTCTAGTTCCCCTCTCAGTGCATTTGCATGGGGGATGTGTTAATTCCGAAATAAGACATGACTAAATGTGCAAAGTGTTGCCAAACAGGGAAGCTCACCCAAGCTTTGGTGTCTGGGGTTTTAACTGGGGAATTAGTCAGGTTGTTATGCAGTACCTGCATGACTACTTAGACTCCAGCTTCCACACTGATATAGTGTGGCTCAAGGCCTCAGGCATGCAAAAAATACTCCTGTCAGGCAGAATATACTGAGAACTCAGAGGTCCTTGCCAAAAAGCCAGGCCTAGGACTAATCCTGAAAGCAGACCTTTTTTTTTGGAATATGCAGGGTTTGAGAAACCCAGGCCTGATTAACTATTTTTTTCTGCACATTTCATTTCTTTTAGCTACAGAAATGGCAAATGAGTAGCATATTTCACTACCTTCTTATTCAAGTTATATTCCTAAAGTAACTTAGGAAGTTGTAGGGATCATGTCAATAAGGTTTCTACCTGTGGGAGAAACTATTATTCTGGGTCTTTTATTAGTGGAGAATGTAGTAAATAATCCAGAGTTCCAGAAGGACACCCATGTAACTCACTATCTAATAAAAGAAAGAACCTTTTTCTCTAAATCAAATATTTGTATCTTTTCCCTTTACGGGAATTAATATTTCTTTGGAGGAAACAAAAGAACAAGATATAGAACCCCAATAATTTCAAATAGGAGTGTAATATTTTTTACAGGATGCACTGATTTATAAGTTCAACCCTCAGAGGTACAGACAGGTTTATCATCAGGCTATAAATGTCCAAATGCATAATGGAATGCAAGGCCTAATTTTCTAAAATATGTTTGGATGATACATTACTCATTGGGAAATTTAGCTGAGGCCAAAGGAAAGAGGTGAACTCTTTTTTTTTAAAGGTTGCTTATATAATGCATTATTAAAGCTTTTAGATAAAAGACAAAATGTTATTTAATTTTTTATTATCTGGGAAATGTGGAAGTATATTTGACCAATTTTATTTGTTTGATTGTCTTTTAAAACTCTAATATAATAATCCCCTTCAGTTTTGGAACAAACACATATCTAGTGGTGACAGAGGACCAGTGGTTAATGTTGGAATCAGTTTATCATAAGAAACACATATTACAGTCAGGATACTATTATCTTTTGCTAATAGCTCATGCTGGCACTAATTAGCTCTAACACGCAAATGATAGAAACCATACATACCTGTTAACTTTATGCATCCTTTTGAGGTTCTGTTCTCCCATGAAAATTAATTGTTCAGTTTAAATCTCCATGATGACAGACCTAACACCCTCCATTAAAAATACAGAGTGATGTATGTATATATTTTTTAAATAGCAAAATTATTTAAGTTATTTTCAGAAACAGTAGATCTTGAGCAGATATGAGAGAATATGACTGATTTTAATTAACTCATAGCTGGAAGAGGAAATGTGATATAGGTTTCTGACAAAGAGCACGGTAGCTGCATACAAGGATAGTACTACATTTTACTTTATTATAGGATATGATGATGCATATGGAAGTGCCACAATTGCCCCATTTCTACAAATAAAAACTTTCATAAGAAAAGACCAAGACTTGAGCCCAAGAAATCCTGTGCTCAGAGCTTAAGATTCAAGAGAAAGTTTACTTTTAGGTAGGTCTTAGTTTCCGGTAAGGAAATAAAGATGGGCATGAGAAGTACCCTATGGAACACTTTTTTATGGACTGCACTTTCAAATGGCCAATTTAGCAGCGGCCTTCATGATTCTTATTACTTCTCTTTCTTTTGACAATTGCTTTTCTTATCAAACTTGACAATTCTAGATAGATGAATAAAAACTTGATTGGCAATTTGACATTGTTAGATAAACTCGCTCATTTTTTAAATGAAGTCGATGTCCACTGGCTTAGAGGCCTGCAGATTGAATATGTCAGAAATTTGTTCTTAGTTTCTTAGTTCCAATAGATGCTTCCATTTGTTTTAATAATAATCCAGAGAACTAGAATTGGTGAAATTAGTTTTATGATAATTGTTTGTGACTGTTCTTTAAAGTGAGTATTTTCTAAGTCGAAGATCAGTGCAAACTCTCCATTCTTAATGCCTTCCAAAGTGATTTTCACTGGAAGACATCCCAATTTGCTTTTTAAAAAATTCCAACTTTCAAAAGTACAACTTGACGATGTTTTTTTTTGAAATTCAAATGTAATAACCAAGTTAGTTTATATTTCAATAAAGCCTTGCCTTCCCATTGAAGAAGGCAATTGATAAATATATGTATTACTTCATCATCAGCATTCTTCAGAGTAAATTATTACTCAAGTACATGACATACAATCTTGCTAAAACAATATGATCAGAAAAATTGCAATTGTTACCTTATAATGCTCCCAAATATGGAAGATTAGCAACATTTAAAAAATTAAATTAAACTTATGATATATTGATTGAGGTCATACTCAGTGTTAAACATGGTATTATATCCTTTGAGACAGATCAGAAAAGCTAAAAGCAGTATTCCAATAAAAAGAGTTAAAGATTTTTGTTATAGTAGATATAGTGTTATATTTTAAGTAGAGGCAATGAAGTGCTCAAGAATTTCTTATGAAGAAGAACTGATGTGAACATAAAGATCTGCATACAACTCCATAAAGGAAGTGGTAAGAAAAACTGGTTTTGAATGGTAGATACAGTTTGGACATACAGAAGGAAGAAAACAAAAAGGCTTTGAGAAAACATATAAACTAAACAAGAGAGTTAGAATAAGCAAATAAAGACTATCAGAATGTCTGCAGTATGGTTAAAAGCTTTACAGTCTTGGACATGGCTGCATTGGATTAATAAAAATTTCCATAAAAAAGCACAGTAGCTTAGTACTTCCAATTTCCAAATAAAATCTGAGTATTGTGATTATATCCCTTGTGCATCTAGGCTCTCTCGTCTTTCCCTAAATATTTGGATGCCTAATCCCGACTCGTATCAGCACAAGGATTTAGGTGAGCCAAACCTGTAAAGATATTTGAAAGAATTTAAAATACCTATTTTTGATAGTGACATCCTAACATTTCTAAGAATATTGCAAACTTGCAAGATATTGGAGAAACATGACAAGAGTGCTTATCAAAGGTCCCTTTTCCCTGTCTTTTTCTGAAGACTTTCAGCTGAGTCAGGCTTTATTTCTTAATGCTCCAAAACAATTGTTCCAGTATCTCTGGATTGGTGTGTTTTAATGTCCATGTGACATTTGTGATTGAGAACCATACGGTATTGATTCATACCCAAATGTTCCCAAACAAAAAGCATTATGTTTCTACTAGTAAGTTGCTTCCAAAGTAATAATAACTGGGATTCGAGATGGGGATGTAAAAGCACAGAATGTAGGGAAGAGTACTCTAGGTAAATGTGTGTGTGTGTGTGTGTGTGTGTGTGTGTGCGAGACAGAGAGAGAGAATGTTTCTTCTACTCTAAAGGCCTAGTGGCTCCAACAAGATATGATGGATAGAAGTGGAAAAGAAGACTGTTCCCAAACTTGTGAAGCCAGAGTGGATGAGATGAGGGAGAAGTCGAGGAGATAAATTAAACTGTAGGCAGTGGTACCAAGTCTTTCTTAAGGATGTCAAACTGCCTTTTTTTTTTTTTTTTTGAGATGGAGTCTCACTGTGTCACCCAGGTTGGAGTGCAGTGGTGTGATCTCAGCTCACTGCCACCTCCACTTCCTGGATTCAAGTGATTCTCCTGCCTCAGCCTCCTGAGAGCTGGAATTACAAGTGTCCACCATCACGCTCAGCTGATTTTTGTATTTTTGGTACAGATGGAGTTTCGCCATGTTGGCCAGGCTGGTCTTGAACTCCTGAGCTAGGTGATCTGCCCGCCTTGGCCTCATGCTGGGATTACAGGTGAGAGCCGCCGTGCCTGGCCCAAGCTGCCACTTTAACTGTGCAAATTGCATATAGCATAAGAGTTTCTGGAATAAACTGCTGAGATATGACTCTTGACTCAACCATTACCTCATGGTAGCTTTAAGGCAAATTATGTAGCCTTTTGATTGTTTGGGAAAATACTACTACCCTCCTAAAAGTTTTTATCAGGGTTAACAGCTTTAAGTAGGTATTTAAACAGTGCCTGACTTACAGTAGTTGCTAAATACATACTAGGAATTATTACTGAATGGAGACAAGTGACTTGCAATGTAGCTTAGTGGATTTTACAGTTGCAAAATATTTTCATAATTGCAATCATCACCGCCACTAATACTTTACAAGGTGCCATATTGGAGACAACTCACCTATGCTAAATAATTTGCCATTTACAACATAATATAGCAGTTGATTCATGGAATATCAGTCATCAAGGTATACTGTAACACAGACTTCTGCAGAATACAGAATGGAAAGAGATAGCAGGCAGGTTCGTGGAAAAAAAAGTTGCAATTGCTTTTGACACAGGTCATTGTGTGATATCTAAGATTAACAGATTAGAAAGATCTATTTAGTTGAAAATGCTAAAAGTTAATAGAAGATTAATAGTCATAGATTAATATGAATTAGACTGAAAAGTAAAGTAAAATATGTCAGAACATTATCCACATAGCAATCAGTGGTAGCAAGTTAGCATCCTACTAATCATCACTATATAATTTTGCAAATAGAATATGCTTGCTATGAAAATTCATCTTTAAAATAAATCCTCTAGCTCCATCGTCCAATGAAATTACTCTTTTTAAAGTACTGTTATGCAAAAATCCTAGAGACATTGCAAATTACAAATGCCATGTTTGGTGCTCATAGAAAACTTCTAGAGACTCTGTTTCCGGGCAGAATAGGAACAACTCCAGTCTAGAGCTTCCAGTGTGAGCGATGCAGAAGGTGAATGATTTCTGCATTTCCAACTGAGGTACCAGGTTCATCTCACTGGGGATTGTCAGACAGTGGGTGCAGGACAGTGGGTGCAGTGCACCGAGTATGAGCCAAAGCAGGGCGAGGCATCGCCTCACCTGGGAAGCACAAGGGGTCAGGGAATTCTCTTTCCTAGCCAAGGAAAGGGGTGACAGAGGGCACCTGGAAAATTGGGTCACTCCCACCCTAATACTGCACTTTTCCAATGGTCTTAGCAAATGGCACACCAGGAGATTGTATCCCGCACATGACTCAGAGAGTCCTACCCCCATGGAGCCTCGCTCATTGCTAGCACAGCAGTCTGAGATCAAACTGCAAGGCAGCAGTGAGGCTTGGGGAGGGACTCCCGCCATTGCCCAGGCTTGAGTAGGTAAACAAAGCAGCTGGGCAGCTCGAACTGGGTGAAGCCCAGCACAGCTCAAGGAGGCCTGCCTGCCTCTGTAGACTCCACCTCTGGGGGAAGGGCATAGCCAAACAAAAGGCAACAAAAACCTCTGCAGACTTAAATGGCTCTGTCTGACAGCTTTGAAGAGAGTAGTTGTTCTCCCAGCATGCAGCTTGAGATCTGAGAACAGACAGAATGCCTCCTCTAGTGGGTCCCTGAACCCCGAGTAGCCTAACTGGGAGGCACCCCCTAGTAGGGGCAGACTGACACCTCACACGACCAGGTACTCCTCTGAGACAAAACTTCCAGAGGAAAGATCAGGCAGCAAAATTTGCTGTTCACCAATATCTGCTGTTCTGCAGCCTCTGCTGGTGATGCCCAGGCAAAGAGGGTCTAGAGTGGACCTCCAGCAAACTCCAACAGACCTGCAGCTGAGAATCCTGATGGTTAGAAGGAAAACTAACAAACAGAAAGGACATCCACACCAAAACCCCATCTGTAGGTCACCATCATCAAAGACCAAAGGTAGATAAAACCACAAAGATGGGGAAAAAACAGAGCAGAAAAACTGAAAATTCTAAAAATCAGAGCACCTCTCCTCCTCCAATGGAACGCAGCTCCTCACCAGCAACGGAACAAAGCTGGACAGAGAATGACTTTGACGAGTTGAGAAAAGAAGGCTTCAGACAAACTACTCCGAGCTAAAGGAGGAAGTTTGAACCCATGGCAAAGAAGTTTAAAACCTTGAAAAAAGATTAGACGAATGGCTAACTAGAATAACCAACGCAGAGAAGTCCTTAAAGGACCTGATGGAGCTGAAAACCATGGCATGAGAACTACGTGACAAATGCAGAAGCCTCAGTAGCCGATTCAATCAACTGGAAGAAAGGGTATCAGTGATGGAAGATCAAATGAATGAAATGAAGCGAGAAGAGAAGTTTAGAGAAAAAAGAGTAAAAAGAAACAAACAAAGCCTCCAAGAAATATGGGACTATGTGAAAAGACCAAATCTACGTCTGATTGGTGTACCTGAAATTGATGGGGAGAATGGAACCAAGTTGGAAAACACTCTGCAGGATATTATCCAGGAGAACTTCCCCAATCTAGCAAGGCAGGCCAACGTTCAGATTCAGGAAATACACAGAATGCCACAAAGATACTCCTCGAGAAGAGCAACTCCAAGACACATAATTGTCAGATTCACCAAAGTAGAAATGAAGGAAAAAGTGTTAAGGGCAGCCAGAGAGAAAGGTCGGGTTACCACAAAGGGCAGCCCATCAGACTAACAGCTGATCTCTTGGCAGAAACTCTACAAGCCAGAAGAGCGTGGGAGCCAATATTCAACATTCTTAAAGAAAAGAACTTTCAACCCAGAATTTCATATCCAGCCAAACTAAGCTTCATAAGTGAAGGAGAAATAAAATACTTTACAGACAAGCAAATGCTGAGAGATTTTGTCACCACCAGGCCTGCCCTATAAGAACTCCTGAAGGAAGCACTAAACATGGAAAGGAACAACCGGTACCAGCCACTGCAAAAACATGCCAAATTGTAAAGACCATCAAGGCTAGGAAGAAACTGCATCAACTAACAAGCAAAATAACCAGCTAACATCATAATGACAGGTTCAAATTCACACATGACAATATTAACCTTAAATGTAAATGGGCTAAATGCTCCAATTAAAAGACACAGACTGGCAAATTGCATAGTCAAGACCCATCAGTGTGCTTTATTCAGGAAACCCATCTCACGTGCAGAGACACACATAAGCTCAAAATAAAAGGATGGAGGAAGATCTACCAAGCAAACGGAAAAGAAAAAAAGGCAGGGGTTGTAATCCTAGTCTCTGATAAAACAGACTTTAAACCAACAAAGATGAAAAGAGACAAAGAAGGCCATTACATAATGGTAGAGGGATCAATTCAACAAGAAGAACTAACTATCCTAAATATTTATGCACCCAATACAGGAGCACCCAGATTCATAAAGCAAGTCCTTAGAGACCTACAAAGAGTCTGAGACTCCCACATAATAATAATGGGAGAATTTAACACCCCACTGTCAACATTAGACAGATCAATGAGACAGAAAGTTAGCAAGGATATCCAGGAATTGAACTCAGCTCTGCACCAAGCGGACCTAATAGACATCTACAGGACTCTCCACCCCAAGTCAACAGAATATACATTCTTTTCAGCACCACACCACACCTATTCCAAAATTGACCACGTAGTTGGAAGTGAAGCACTCCTCAGCAAATGTAAAAGACCAGAAATTATAACAAACTGTCTCTCAGACCACAGTGCAATCAAACTAGCACTCAGGATTAAGAAACTCACTCAAAACTGCTCAACTACAAGGAAACTGAACAACCTGCTCCTGAATGACTACTGGGTACATACTGAAATGAAGGCAGAATTAAAGATGTTCTTTGAAACAAATGAGAACAAAGACACAACATACCAGAATCTCTGGGATATATTCAAAGCAGTGTGTAGAGGGAAGTTTATAGCACTAAATGCCCACAAGAGAAAGCAGGAAAGATCTAAAATTGACCCCCTAACATCACAATTAAAAGAACTGGAGAAGCAAGAGCAAACAAATTCAAAAGCTATCAGAAGGCAAGAAATAACTAAGATCGGAGCAGAACTGAAGGAAATAGAGACACAAAAAACCCTTCAAAAATTCAATGAATCCAGGAGCTGGTTTTTTGAAAAGATCAAGAAGATTGATAGACTGCTAGCAAGACTAATAAAGAAGAAAAGAGAGAAGAATCAAATAGACACAATAAAAAATGATAAAGGGGATATCACCACCGATCACCCAGAAATGCAAACTACCATCAGAGAATACTATAAACACTTCTATGCAAATAAACTAGAAAATCTAGAAGAAATGGATAAATTCCTGGACACATACACCCTCCCAAGACTAAAGCAGGAAGAAGTTGAATCTCTGAATAGGCCAATAACAGGCTCTGAAATTGAGGCAATAATTTATAGCTTGCAAACCAAAAAAATTCCAGGACCAGATGGATTCACAGCCAAATTCTACCAGAGGTACAAGGAGGAGCTTGTAACATTCCTTCTGAAACTACTCCAATCAGCAGAAAAAGAGGGAATCCTCCCTAACTCATTTTATGAGGCCAGCATCATCCTGATACCAAAACCTGGCAGAGACACAACAAAAAAAGAGAATTTTAGACCAATATCCCTGATGAACATCGATGCAAAAATCCTCAATAAAATACTGACAAACCAAATCCAGCATCACATCAAAAAGCTTATCCAGCACGAACAAGTTGGCATCATCCCTGGGATGCAAGGCTGGTTCAACATATGCAAATCAAGAAACGTAATCCAGCATATAAACAGAACCAAAGACAAAAACCACATGATTATCTCAATAGATGCAGAAAAGGCCTTTGACAAAATTCAACAATGCTTCATGCTAAAAACTCTCAATAAATTAGGTATTGATGGGACATATCTCAAAATAATAAGAGCTATCTATGACAAACCCACAGCCAATATCATACTGAATGGGGAAAAACTGGAAGCATTCCCTTTGAAAACGGGCACAAGACAGGGATGCCCTCTCTCACCACTCCTATTCAACATAGCGTTGGAAGTTCTGGCCAGGGCAATCAGGCAGGAGAAGGAAATAAAGGGTATTCAGTGAGGAAAAGAGGAAGTCAAATTGTCCCTGTTTGCAGAGGACATGATTGTATATGTAGAAAACCCTATCATCTCAGCCCAAAATCTCCTTAAGCTGATAAGCAACTTCAGCAAAGTCTCAAGATACAAAATCAATGTTCAAAAATCACAAGCATTCTTATACACCAATAACAGACAAACAGAGAGCCAAATCATGACTGAACTCCCATTCACAATTGCTTCAAAGAGAATAAAATACCTAGGAATCCAACTTACAAGGGATGTGAAGGACCTCTTCAAGGAGAACTACAAACCACTGCTCAAGGAAATAAAAGAGGATACAAACAAATGGAAGAACGTTCCATGCTCATTGGTAGGAAGAATCAATATTGTGAAAATGGCCATACTGCCCAAGGTAATTTACAGATTCAATGCCATCCCCATCAAACTACCAATGATTTTCTTCACAGAATTGGAAAAAAGTACTTTAAAGTTCATATGGAACCAAAAAAGAGCCCGCATTGCCAAGTCAATCCTAAGCCAAAAGAACAAAGCTGGAGGCATCACACTACCTGACTTCAAACTATACTACAAGGCTACAGTAACCAAAGCAGCATGGTACTGGTACCAAAACACAGATATAGACCAATGGAACAGAACAGAGCCCTCAGAAATAATGCCACATATGTACAACTATCTGATATTTGACTAACCTGACAAAAACAAGCAATGGGGAAAGGATTCCCTATTTAATAAGTGGTGCTGGGAAAACTGGCTAGCCATATGCAGAAAGCTGTAACCGGATCCCTTCCTTACACCTTACACAAAAATTAATTCAAGATGGATTAAAGAGTTAAATGTTAGACCTAAATCCATAAAAACCCTAGAAGAAAACCTAGGCAATACCATTCAGGACATAGGCATGGGCAAGGACCTCATGTCTAAAACACCAAAAGCAATGGCAACAAAAGCCAAAATTGACAAATGGGATCTAATTAAACTAAAGAGCTTCTGCACCGCAAAAGAAACTACCATCAGAGTGAACAGGCAACCTATAGAATGGGAGAAAATTTTTGCAATCTACTCATCTGACAAAGGGCTAATATCCAGAATCTACAATGAACTGAAACAAATTTACGAGAAAAAAACAACCCCATCAACAAGTGGGCAAAGGATATGAATGGACACTTCTCGAAAGAAGACATTTATGCAGCCAAAAGACACATGAAAAAATGCTCATCATCACTGGCCATCAGAGAAATGCAAATCAAAACCACAATGAGATACCATCTCACACCAGTTAGAATGGTGATCATTAAAAAGTCAGGAAACAACAGGTGCTGGAGAGGATGTGGAGAAATAGGAACACTTTTACACTGTTGGTGGGACCGTAAACTAGTTCAACCATTGTGGAAGACAGTGTGGCGATTCCTCAGGGATCTAGAACTAGAAACACCATTTGACCCAGCCATCCCATTACTGGGTATATACCCAAAGGATTATAAATCATGCTGCTATAAAGACACATGCACACGTTTATTGCAGCACTATGCACAATAGCAAAGACTTGGAACCAACCCAAATATCCAACAATGATAGACTGGATTAAGAAAATGTGGCACATATACATCATGGAAAAGTATGCAGCCATAAAAAATGATGAGTTCATGTCCTTTGTAGAGATATGGATGAAGCTGGAAACCATCATTCTCAGCAAACTATTGCAAGAACAAAAAACCAAACACTGCATGTTCTCACTCATAGGTGGGAATTGAACAATGAGAACACATGGACACAGGAAGGGGAACATCACATACCTGAGCCTGTTGTCGGGTGGGGGGATGGGGGAGGGATAGCATTAGGAGATATACCTAATGTTAAATGATGAGTTAATGGGTGCAGCACACCAACATGGCACATGTATACATATGTAACAAACCTGCACGTTGTGCACATGTACCCTAAAACTTAAAGTATAATAATAAAAAAAGAAAACTTCTAATAACCCATTCACCCTTTTGTTTTTTGGTGTGTGTAAAGGAGACTTCTGAAGCACTCAGTGTAGGGAGGGTAGATATTAGAAAGATTCAGGCAATTAGATTTCCTAAATGTGGGTATCTGAGGAGGATATCCATGAATTCCTCTAGGTGTTTCCTCTTCCAGCTGGAGTAGAAACTGAAATAATTCGTGATGGGAGATTTGCCCTATGAATGCCCTATGATTCATGGGCATCTGGTTTTCCTTTTCCTCTTGAGGAAAGGCTACATACTTCTCATTCACCTTGCAGATAGGAAATGCTAATTTCTAATTCTATCCAGTGAAATGTGAGTAAAAGTCATGCATGTCATTCCTAGTCTGAGGCATAGAATGGTCCTTCTGGATTCTCCAGACTCTTTCTTCTTCCTGTGGGATAGAGGAGGCCTTGTGTTGAGATGGCAAGCTGCTAGATCAAAGCATCCTGTTACTAGGTCCCTGAATGGAGGGTAGCTGTGGTGAGAGTCACCTGGGTTTTCAGCTGTCTTAGCATAACAGATAAATCAACATGTGTTGTATTAAGCCACTGAAAATTTGAGATTGTTATAATAATATAGGCTTTCATATCCTAACTAATGCAGAGGGTTAAATAGTCCTTATTGTAGTAAAAATAATTTTTGTTTAAATACATCTTCAGTTTTTATAAGATTAATATGGAGGAGTGAAAACTTAGAATCATAGCATCACTTTATCTATCAATCATCTACCTATCTATTTATCTATGAACCTATCTTCATTCTCCTATTGATTCCAAATTAGTACTCTATATTGTGGATGAAGCACATATTCAGAAAAGCAGAATTCTGGCTGGCAAGTGAAGATGACTTTCTATTTATTGATTCCTTCTATACTTTGTTTTGGGGTGTGTGGGCAGTGCTAAGAGTTCCCTCATTATCCATATCTTAGCTATCCTTTACTCTTTGCTAAAGATTAGCTGGGTTTCCATAGTTAGTAAAAGAAAATTCTGTTCCAAAAGTAACAATTTAGTGACCTAAATTAAATTAAAAATGTAATGTGAAACTGGGGAATTACTAAATACTTGTTCTCTCATCAAGTAATTTTAGAAACTAGTGCCAAGTGAGTTGTGTAGCGTATTAGCCATAGAGTGGAATATTTCAGAGAGAAGCAGGAATTATTTTGTTGACATCATCAAAAGTCAGTTAAAAGTATCTAATATTTTGTTTGCTCTTTTCTGCCCAATTGATACCTTTGTTATTTCTATATTATCATATGCTGTCTCCAAAATATGAGCAAATATTAATATGGTAAATTTAGATTTCTTGTAATAACCAGTTAGTATGGTGTGGTAGATTTTATTTTCCAAACATAGTTCTCCAAGTACATATCCCATTCCACATGCTTTTCTTACAATGTGACAGTGATTCTTTTCCACTGGGAGGTGGGCTCTATGTCCCCATCCCTTGAACCCAGGCCATTCAGTGTAGCAACTGCCTCTACTAAGAGAACATGACAAAAGTAATGCAGTGTGACTTTGGAGGCTAGTTCATAAAAGGGCATTATGGCTTCTGTTTTTCCCTCAGGACACATGACAAAGAAGCCAGAATTACCATGTAGGAAGTATGGACTCCTTGAAGCCACTGTACAGACCAAAAAACCTCAGCTGTTACAGCTGCGAGCTGTTCAACTTTCAGCCCAGGCACTAGACATGAGTGAGGAAGCCTCTGGATAATTCGAGATCAGCCCCCAGCTGTTCAAGTTTCAGTCCAGGCGCTAGAGATGAGTGAGTAAGCCTCCAGATAATTCAAGATCTCAGCCTTTGAGCCGGCCTCAAGTTCCCACAAAGTCCTGATAAGACTGCAGTTTCATGAGGAAAATAAACATAATTGTTAAGTCATTTTTCTTTTTTTTTAAGATTATACTTTAAGTTCTGGGATACATGTGCAGAATGTGCAGGTTTGTTACATAGGTATGCATGTGCCATGTTGGTTTGCTGCACCCATCAACCTGTCATCTACATTAGGTATTTCTCCTAATGCTATCCCTCTTCTTTCCCCCAACCTCCCAACAGGACCTGGTGTGTGTTGTTCCCCTCTCTGTGCCTATGTGTTCTCATTGTTCCACTCCCAGTTATGAGTGAGAACGTGCAGTGTTTGGTTTTCTGTTCCTGTGTTAGTTTGCTGAGAATGATGGTTTCCAGCTTCATCCATGTCCCTGCAAAAGACGTGAACTCATTGTTTTTTATGGCTGCATAGTGTTTCATGGTGTATATTTGCCACATTTTCTTTATCCAGTCTAACATTGATGGGCATTTGGGTTGGTTCTGAGTCTTTGCTGTTGTGATTAGTGCTGCAATAAACATATGTGTGCATGTGTCTTTATAGTAGAATGATTTATAATCCTTTGGGTATATACCCAGTAATGGGATTGCTGGGTCAAATGGTATTTCTAGTTCTAGATCCTTGATGAATCGCCACACTGCCTTCCGCGATGGTTGAACTAGTTTAAAGTCCCACCAACAGTGTAAAAGTGTTCCTATTTCTCCACATCCTCTCCAGCATCTGTTTTTTCCTGACTTTTTAATGATCGTCATTCTGACAGGCATGAGATGGTATCTCATTGTGGTTTTGATTTGCATTTCTCTAATGACCAGTGATGATGAGCTTTTTTTCATATGCTTGTTGGCTGCATAAATGTCTTCTTTTGAAAAGTGTCTGTTCATATCCTTTGCCCACTTTTTGATGTGGTTGTTTGTTTTTTTCTTGTAAACTTGTTTAAGTTCCTTGGAGATTCTGGATATTAGCCCTTTGTCAGATGGATAGATTGCAAAAATTTTCTCCCATCCTGTAGGTTGCCTATTCACTCTGATAATAGTTTCTTTTGCTCTGCAGAAGCTCTTTAGTCTAATTAGATCCCATTTGTCAATTTTGGCTTTTGTTGCCATTGCTTTTGGTGTTTTAGTCGTGAAGTCTTTTCTTACGCCTATGTCCTGAATAGTATTGCTTAGGTTTTCTTCTAGGGTCTTCATGGTTTTAGGTCTTATGTTTAAACCTTTAATCCATCTTGAGTTAATTTTTGTATAAGGTGTAAGGAAGGGGTCTAGTTTCCATTTTCTGTGTATGTTTAGCCAGTTTTCCCAACACCATTTATTAAATAGGAAATCCTTTCCCCATGGCTTGTTTTTGTCAGGTTTGTCAAAGATCAGATGGTTGTAGATGTGTGGTGTTATTTCTGAGGCCTCTGTTCTTTTCCACTGGTCTATATATCTGTTTTGGTACCAGTACCATGCTGTTTTTGTTACTGTAGCTTTACATTATAGTTTGAAGTCAGGTAGTATGATGCCTCCAGCTTTGTTCTTGTTGCTTTGGATTTTCTTGGCTGTATGGTCTCATTTTTGGTTCCATATGAAATTTAAAGTAGTTTTTTCTAATTCTGCGAAGAGAGTCAATGGTAGCTTGATGGGAATAGCATTGAATCTGTAAATTACTTTGGGCAGTATGGCCATTTTTATGATATTATTCTTCCTAACCATGAGCATGGAATGTTTTTCCATTTGTTTGTGTCCTCTCTTATTTCCTTGAGCAGTGGTTTGTAGTTCTTCTTGAAGAGGTCCTTCACATCCCTTGTAAGTTGTATTCCTAGGTATTTTATTGTCTTTGTAGCAGTTGTGAATGGGAGTTTGCTCATTATTTGGCTATCTGTTTGTCTATTATTGGTGTATAGGAATGCTTGTAATTTTTGCAGATTGATTTTGTATCCTGAGACTTTCCTAAGTTGCTTAACAGCTTAAGTATTTTTTGGGCTGAGATGATGGGATTTTCTAAGTATACAATCGTGTCATCTGCAAACAGAGATAATTTGACTTCCTCTCTTTCTATTTGAATACGCTTTATTTCTTTCTCTTGCCTGATTGTCCTGGCCGGGACTTCCAGTACTATGTTGAATAGGAGTTGTGAGAGATGGCATCCTTGTCTTGTGCCACTTTTAAAGGGAATGCTTCCAGCTTTTGACAATTCAGTATGATATTGGCTTTGGGTTTTTCATAAACAGCTCTTATTATTTTGATATATGTTCCATCAATACCTAGTTTATTGAGAGTTTTTAGCATAAAGTGCTGTTGAATTTTATCAAAGGCCTTTTCTGTATCTATTGAGATAATCGGTAGTTTTTGTCATTGGTTGTGTTTATGTGATGGATTTCATTTATTGATTTGTGTATGTTTACCCAGCCTTGTATCCCAGGGATGAAGCCGACTTGTTCATGGTGGGTAAACTTTTTAATGTGCTGCTGGCTTCGGTTTGCCAGTATTTTATTCAGGGTTTTCGCATCAATATTCATCAGGGATATTGGCCTGAAAGTTTCTTTCTTTGTTGTGTGTCTGCCACGTTTTGTTATCAGGATGATGCTGGCCTCATAAAATGAGTTAGGGAGGATTCCCTCTTTTTCCATTGTTTGGAATATTTTCAGAAGGAATGGTACCAACTCCTCTTTGTAGCTCTGGTAGAACTTGGCTGTGAATCCGTCTGGTCCTGGGCTTTTTTTGATTGGAAGGCCATTACTGCTTCAATTTCAGAACTTGTTATTGGTCTATTCAGGGATTCTCCTTCTTCCTGGTTTGGTCTCGGGAGGATGTATGTATCTAGGAATTTATCCATTTGTTCTAGACTTTCTAGTTCATTTGAGTATAGGTGTTTATAGTATTCTCTGATGGTAGTTTGTATTTCTGTGGGATAAGTGGTGATCTCCCCTTTATCATTTTTATTGTGTTTATTTGATTCTTCTCTCATTTATTCTTTATTAGTCTGGCTAGCGGTCCATTTTGTTAATCTTTTCAAAAAACCGGCTCCTGGATTCATTGATTTTTGAAGAATTTTTCCTGTCCCTATCTCCTTCAGTTCTGCTTTGATCTTAGTTATTTCTCATCTTCTGTTAGCTTTTGAAATTGTTTGCTCTTGCTTCTCTAGTTCTTTTAATTGTGATGTTAGAGTGTCAATATTAGATCTTTCCAGCTTTCACCTGTGGGCATTTAGTGCTGTAAATTTCCCTCTAAACACTGCTTTAGCTGTGTCCCAGAGATTCTGCTACATTGTGTCTTTGTTCTCATTGGTTTCAAAGAACTTATTTATTTCTTCCTTAATTTCTTTTTTACCCAGTAGTCATTCAGGAGCAGGTTGTTCAGTTTCCATGTAGTTGTGTGGTTTTGAGTGACTTTATTAATCCTAATTTGATTTCACCATGGTCTGAGAGATTGTTATGATTTCTGCTCTTTTGCATTTACTGAGGAGTGCACATAATTTTACTTCCAATTATGTGGTTGATTTTAGAACAGGTGCTATGTGGTGCTGAAAGGAATGTATATTCTGTTGATTTGGGGTGGAGAGTTCTGTAGATTTCTCTTAGGTCCACTTGGTCCAGAGCTGAGTTCAAGTCCTGAATATCCTTGTTAATTTTCTGTCACATTGATCTGTCTAATATTGACAGTGGGGTGTTAAAGTTTTCCACTACTATTATATGGGAGTCTAAGTCTCTTTGTAGGTCTCTAAGAACTTGCTTTATTATTCTGGGTGCTCCTGTATTGGGTGCATATAGATTTAGGATAGTTAGCTCTTCTCGTTGAATTGATCCCTTTACCATTATGTAATGCTCTTTTTTTCTTTGTTGATATTTGTTCATTTAAAGTCTGTTTTATCAGAGACTAGGATTGCATACCCTGCTTTTTTTTTTTTTGCTTTCAATTTGCTTGCTAAATATTCCTCTGTCCCTTTATTTTGAGCCTGTGTGTGTCTTTGCACGTGAGATAGGTCTCCCGATTACAGCATACCAATGAGTCTTGAGCCTTTATCCAATTTGCTGGTCTGTGCCTTTTAATTGGGACATTTTACTCATTTACATTTATGGTTAATATTTTTATGTGTGAATTTGATCCTGTCATAATGATAGCTGATTATTTTGCGCATCAGTTGATGCAGTTTCTTCATAGTGTCGATGGTCTTTACAATTTGGTATGTATTTGCAGTGGCTGGTACCAGTTTTTCCTTTCCATATTTTGTGCTTCCTTCAGGAGCTCTTGTAAGGCAGGCCTGATGGTGACAAAATCTCTCAGCATTTGCTTGTCTGTAAAGGATTTTATTTCTGCTTCACTTATGAAGCTTAGTTTGTTTGGATATGAAATTCTGGGTTGAAAATTCTTTTCTTTAAGAATGTTGAATATTGGCCCCCACTCTCTTCTGGCTTGTAGGGTTTCTGCAGAGAGATCTGCTGTTATTCTGATGGGCTTCCCTTTGTGGGTAACTTGACCTTTCTGGCTGCCCTTAACATTTTTTCCTTCGTTTCAACCTTGGTGATTCTGACCAGTATATGTCTTGGGGTTGCTCTTCTCGAGGAATGTCTTTGTGGTGTTCTCTATATTTTCTGAATTTTAATGTTAGCCTGTCTTGCTAGGTTGGGGAAGTTCTCCTGGATAATATCCTGAAGTGTGTTTTCCAACTTGGTTCTATTCTCCCTGTCACTTTCAGGTACACTAATCAAATGTAGGTTTGGTCTTTTCAAATAGTCCCATATTTCTTGGAGGCTTTGTTCATTCCTTTTCATTCTTTTTTCTCTAATCTTGTCTTCATGCTTTATTTCATTAAGTTGATCGTCAACCTCTGATATCCTTTCTTCTACTTGATCGATTTGGCTATTGATACTTGTTGGTGCTTCACGAAGTTCTCGTGCTGTGTTTTTCAGCTCCATCAGGTCATTTATGTTCTTCTCTAAACTGGTTATTCTAGTTAGCAATTTCTCTAACCTTTTATCAATGTTCTTAGCTTCCTTACATTGGGTTAGAACACGCTCCTTTAGCTTGGAGGTGTTTGTTCTTACTCACCTTGTGAAGCCTACTTCTATCAATTCGCCAAACTCATTCTCCATCCAGTTTTGTTCCCTTGCTGGTGAGGAGTTGTGATCCCTTGGAGGAGAAGAGGCATTCTGGTTTTTGGAATTTTCAGCCTTTTTGTGCTGTTTTGTCCTCATCTTTGTGAATTTATCTGGCTTTGGTCTTTGCTGTTGGTGATCTTTGGATGGAGTTTTTGAGTGGTCATCTTTTTTGTTGATGTTGATGCTATTCCTTTTTGTTTGCTAGTTTTCCTTCTAACAGTCAGGCCCCTCTTCTGCAGCTCTGCTGGAGTTTGCTGAGGGTCCACTCCAGACCCTGTTTGCCTGTGTATCACCAGCAGAAGCTGCAGAACAGCAAAGATTGCTGCCTGCTCCTTCCTTTGGAAGCTTTGTCCAAGAGGGGCACCCATCAGATGCCAGCCAGAGCTCTCCTGTATGAAGTGTCTGTTGAAACCTCCTGGGAAGTGTCTCCCCATCAGGAGGCATGGGGGTCAGGGACCCACTTGAGGAGGCAGACTGTTCCTTAGTAGAGTTCAAGCGCTGTGCTGGGAGATCCACTGCTGTTTTCAGAGCCAGTAGGCAGGAACTTTAAGTCTGCTGAAGCTGTGCCCATGGCCGCCCCTTCCCCTAGGTGCTCTGTCCCAGGGAGATGGGAGTTTTATCTATAAGCCCCTAACTGGGGCTTCTGCCTTTCTTTCGGAGATGCCCTGCCTAGACAGGAGGAATCTAGAGAGGCAATCTGGCTACAGCAGCTTTGTGCCACTGCAGCGGGCTCTGCCTAGTCCAGACTTCCAAGCGGATTTGTTTACACTGTGAGGGGAAAACCGCATACTCAAGTCTCAGTAATGACAGATACCTCTACCCCCACCAAGCTCAAGTGTTCCAGGTCGACTTCAGAGTGCTATGCTGGCAGCGAGAATTTCAAGCCAGTGGATCTTAGCTTGCTGGAGTCTGTGGGGGTAGGATCTGCTGAGCAAGACCACTTAGCTCCCTTGCTTCAGCCCCTTTTCCAGGAGAGTGAACGTTTCTGCCTAGCTGGCATTCCAGGTGCCCCGGGGTATGAAAGAAACCTCTTGTAGCTAGCTCGGTGTCTGCCCAAGTGGCTGCCCAGTTTTGTGCTTGAAACCCAGGGCCCTTGTGGTGTAGGCACCCGAAGGAATCTCCTGGTCTGTGGGTTGCAAAGACCATGGGAAAAGCATAGTATCTGGGCCAGATAGCACCACCCCTCACTGCAAGGTCCCTTACATCTTTCCTTGGAGGCAAAGGAAACTTTCCCTCACATCTTTTTCTTGGAAGGAAATGCCAGGGGAGGGAGTTCCCTGACCCTTTGCACTTCCTGGGTAAGGCAATGCCCTACCCTGCTTCTGCTTGCCCTCTGTGGGCTGCACCCACAGTGTAACCAGTCTGTATGAGATGAACTGTGTACCTCAGTTAGAAATGCAGAAATCACCCACCTTCTGCGTTGGTCTTGCTGGGAGCTGCATACAGGAGCTGTTCCTATTCAGCCATCTTGCCCGGGAAATCCTGGTTAAGATATTTTAAAAATTAGTTTTTATTCAGATTTTTAATTTGATTGCATTATATTGATTATATTAACATGTAATTCACATGCCATAAAATTCATCATTTTAAAGTGTATAAGTCAGTGGTTTTTGGTATATTCACAAGGTTTTACAGTTATCACTACTGTCTAATTCCAGAATATCTTCATCACCTGAAAAAGAAGTCCCATATCCATCAGCAGTAACTACCCATTCCTTCTTCCTCCCATTCCCTAGAAAACAATCTATTTTATCTCTCAATGAATTTGTCTATTCTGGTCATTTTATGTAAATGGAATCATACAATATGTGGCCATTTGTATCTAGCTTCTTTCACTTAGCATAATGTTTTCAAGGCTAATGTAGCAGGTTTTGTTATTTTAGTCATTTTTATGGCTGAGTAATATTTCGTTATATGGATGCACAACATTTGTTTATACATTTATCAGTTGATGGAAATTTGGATTGTTTTCACTTTTTAGCTATTATTAATAATGCTGCTATAAAGATTCATGTACAAGTTTTTGTATGAGCATATGTTTTCAATTATTTTGGGTGTATACCTAGGAGTAGAATTGTTGGGTCATAGGAGAACTCTATGTGTAAATTTTGGATGAACTGCCAAGCTATTTTCCAAAGTTACTATACCGTTTCGCATTCTGACCAATGATGTTTTCAGGTTCCAACTTCTTTACATCCCAAACAACACTTATATGTATTTTTGTATTACATCTATTTTTGATAACAGTACTCACAGTGGATGTGAAGTCACTAAGTTTTGCAGTCATTTGTTATACACAGTCAGGCTAACTGGAATGTGGAGTGAGTTTGGGTCCCACATCTGTAACTTACCCTTTGGCAAGTTATTTGCCTTATGAACCTCATTTTAAATTCGTGTGATGAAGCTCTTTCTTCCAGCTCTCATTATATTTTTGTACATCTTTTTCTTCTCCATATCATTGAAGTAAATGTTTATGTAAACTTTGCAATGGACATTTACATATATTATCAAAATGAATGAGGATTAATTTTATTTTTTCAACAGTTAAGTAGATCTTGGTCTTATAATCAACGCCCACTTACATATAATCCTGATCATAGACTAATTTAACAATAAATCTGCCATATTAAAACCAAGAAGAATAAAAATCTTTGTATGAGGTCTTTGGACTTTTTGGTTACCTAAATGATGACAGCCATATATATTGATACAAAAAGTAATAGAAAAATGGATTATGTAAAATTAAACTCAACTAACTTACACTGTCCATTTGAAACCTGCCATCCTTAGAAAGAAACTTGTGGCAATATTGTATGTTTCATGGCAAAAAAAAAAGCACTGATTGGACAGAAGTAGACTTCCTTAACATCCTTTTAAATGTCAAGGATTTGAAATTATATCATGAGAAATCATTTAGTGTTTTTATTGAATATTTAAAACATAGCACATTAGAAAGAAATTTATTTCATTCAAGTCAAAAAAATTCAGTTCAAATCGTTCAGCATCGTATAATATAACCTTCTTTTTTTTTTCATGATTTGGAACTTAAAAAGGAAGGTGGACCTAGTGCATAACACTGATTTAGAACTTTTGTTCACTTAATCTGCCCTATATTTGACTCCTTACATTGTCACTCAATTGAATGGAATACACTTTAAGGAAAATGTCAGATAAAAACATCTTTTGGTCTACATATCAAAATTTTACTTGTCTTAATTTTTGGATGTATAAGATATAATATCTGTAACCTAAGTCACCAGGAAAAAACTGATGATAAAAAGAGGCATAATTGTGCATGCAACATATTTTTAAATTTTTATCCTTATTTCAGTAATTTTGGGGGGTACAGGTGGTTTTTGGTCACATGGATAAGTTCTTTAGTGGTGATTTCTATGATTTTAGTGTACCCATCACCTGAGCAGTATACACTGTACCCAACGTATAGTGTTTTATCCCTCACCCCCCTCCCACACTTCCCTCTGAGTTGCTGGAGTCCATTATATCATTCTTATGCCTTTGTGTTTTTATAGCATAGCTCCCACTTATAAGTGAGAACGTACAATCCTTGGTTTTTCATTCCCAAGTTACTTCACTTAGAATAATGGTCTCTAACTCCATCCAGTTTGCTGCAAGTGCCATTATTTCATTCCATTTTATGACTGAGTAGTATTCCATGGTATATATGCCACATTTTCTTCATCCATTTATTGGTTGATGGGCTTTTAGGTTGGTTCTATATTTTTATAAATGGGAATTGTGCTGCTATAAACATGCATATGCATGTGTCTTTTTCATATAATGACTTCTTTTCCTTTGGGTAGATACCCAGTAGTGGGACTGCTGGATCAAATGGTAGTTCTACTTTTGGTTCTTTTAGAAATCTCCATACTGTTTGCCATACTGGTTGTACTAGTTTATATTCCCACCAGCAGTGTAAGTGTTCCCTTTTCATTACATCCACACCAATATCTCTGGTTTCTGAGTTTTTAATTATGGCCATTCTTGCAGGAGTAAGGTGGTATTTTATTGTGGTTTTAATCTGCATTTTCCTGATGATTATTGATGTTGGGCATTTTTTCATATGTTTGTCGGTTCTTTATATATCTTCTTTTGAGAATGTCCGTTCATGTCCCTTGCCTACTTTTCGATGGACTATTTGTTTCCTTTTTAAATTTTTCTTTTATTGCTGATTTGTTTGAATTCCTCGAGGATTCCAGATATTAGTCCTTTGTTGGATGCATAGTTTGCAAATATTTTCTCCCACTCTGTGGGTTGTCTGTTTACTCTGCTGATTATTTCTTTTGCTGTGCAGAAGCTTTTAAATTTAGTTAGGTATTATTTATTTATTTCTATTTTTGTTGCATTTGCTTTTGGGTCTTCGTCGTGAATTCTTTGCCTAAGCCAATTTCTAGAAGAGTTTTTACGATGTTATTTTCTAGAATTTTTATACTTTCAGGTCTGAGATGTAAGTCTTCGATCTACCTGGAGTTGATTTTTGTATAAGGTAAGAGATGAGGATCCAGTTTCATTCTTCTACATGTAGCTTGCCAGTTTTCCCAGCACCATTTATTGAATAAGATGTCCTTTCTTAATTTACATTTTTGTGTGCTTTGTTGAAGACCAGTTGGCTGTAAGTATTTGGCTTTGTTTCTGAGTTTTCTAGTCTAAGTGCCTATTTTTATTCGAGCACCATGCTGTTTTGGTAACTATAGCCTTGCAGTATAATTTTAAGTCGGGTAATGTGATGTCTCCAAATTTGTTCTTTTTGCTTAGTATTGCTTTGGCTATCCAGGCTCTTTTTTGGTTCCATATGAATTTTAGGATTGTTTTTCTAGTTCTGTGGAAAATGATGATAGTATTTTGATGGGAATTGCATTAAATCTGTGGATTGCTTTGGGCACTATGGTCATTTTCACAGTACTGATTCTTCTGACCCATGTGCATGGGATGTGTTCCCATTTGTTTGTGTCATCTATGATTTCTTTCAGCAGTGTTTTACAGTTTTCCCTGTAGAGATCTTTCAGTTCCTTGGTTAAGTATATTCCTAAGAATATTATTTATTTTCAGCTGTTGTAAAAGGGATTGAGTTCTTGATTTGATTCTCAGCTTGATTATTTTTGTTGTATAGCAGTGGTACTCATTTTTGTATGTTAATATTGCATCCTGAGGCTGTACTGAATTTGTTAATCAGATCTAGGAGCTTTTGGGATTAGCTTTTAGGATTTTCTAGGTATACAATCATATCACTGGCAATAGTTTGACTTCCCCTTTTCCAATTTGAATGTCCTTTGTTTCTTTCTCTTGTCTGATTGCACTAGCCATGACTTTCAGTACTATGTTGCATAAAAGTGGTGAAAATGGGCATCCTTGTCTTGTTCCAGTTCTCAGGGGGAATGCTTTCAACTTTTCTCCATTCAATATGATGTTGACTGTGGGTTTATCATAGATGGCTTTTATTAGTTTGAGGTAAGTCCCTTGTATGCCTATTTTGTTGAGGGTTTTTATCATAAAGAGATGCTGGATTTTGTCAAATGCTTTTCCTGCATCTATTGAGATGATCATATGGTTTTTGTTTTTAATTTTGTTTATGTGATGTGTCACATTTATTGACCTGCATGTGTTAAACCAACCCTGTATCCCTGGTATGAAACTATCTTGATCATGATATGTTATCTTTTTGATATGTACATGCAATATTCTTTAAAAAATGTGATGTGAACTTCAGGAAGTTGACCTTATCTTGTCATATGTTTTCATAGCACTTTGGACAGTGCTGTACATGGAATAATGACTTTATTAATATTTTCTAAATGATAATAATCTGATTTACATATACAAAAGATTTGCCTATGCTATCTGGGTTGGATGTAAAATATTTAGTTGTACATCTAGAATTTTGTCAACTTAAGTTGGTAATTGTGCAGTTGCTACTAACTGTTGACGAAAACATCAATTATATATATTATTGCAATGGTTAATAAAGGGAAGGTGATCCTGAAAATATGGCATGTTATATGGAATAGCATTGATATGGGAAGTTGCAGCAGATTCCAAGCTTCTG
Source organism: Pan troglodytes (assembly GCF_028858775.2). Taxonomy (NCBI): domain Eukaryota; kingdom Metazoa; phylum Chordata; class Mammalia; order Primates; family Hominidae; genus Pan; species Pan troglodytes. Next base: position 26,122,045 of record NC_072402.2, read on the forward strand.
TTTAAAATGTCTTTCTGGTGGTAGGTATCTTGGTATTCAGATAACTGGGTGGGTCAATTTGAATGAAATCTTACATATTGACTCATATTTAATTTATATGTATTTAGTATGAAAATTAATAAAAACAACAAGCTAAAACAATGAGAGACTAGAACATTTCAATTCATTCCCCACAGCTCTTAAAACAGAAAATATGTAGCTGTATTGAGCCCTGCATACCTGTAGCTAGGGTGTTTTTTTGTTTGTTTGTTTTTTGTTTTTGTTTTTGGTGGTCCAGGGTTGCTCAGATAACACTGTATGTTGTGTTGTACTTCAAAATATAAAAGAAGGCAAAATAACCATTAAGAATTTATCTTCTTTTAAATTTGGAGATGTCCAAAATAGAGTCCACCTGCAGGGAAATGTAACCGAATTTCATTAAGCAATCACCTGCCAATATTTGAATTTTGAGAGGATGGTATTAAGTGTCTTCAAATTCTATAGAAATAATGTTAAAATAAATATAAATTAACTCAAACTAGCATCAGAGACACACTGAAATATAAATGAAAAACAGCATATAGATCTATATAGCCTGTTTATGTCACTCCAGAGATTTAGATAAAGAAAAACAAACATAACCTTTTCAGCTGTTTCACACAAGGGAAAAAAAATTGAAACATTTGATTATAATTGTTTTAATGAGCTGTGATTTAAAGTGATGAAGTTGTAATGGTTTGGGTAAAAAATCTTCTGTTAATGAGTTTTTATTTCTATTAAAACCAACAAGATAAAAAATTCTCCAAGGATAAAGTTTAGTGACAAAGTAGTGTTTACTTTCTGAAAATTAAAAATCCCTAATATTGACTACATTATTTTCAACAAACATGTTTATTAATTATTGGTATTACCATAGAAAGATATGTTAAAAGAAAAGTGAAATTATACAATAGACAGAATGCATTTATGTGACTTGTTTTCATGCTAAACTTTGGCAATAAGGTAAACTTTGCCTGATTTTTGGGAGTCACTTAGCCTTTTTTATAATTTATATTTCCTTCAGGCACAGACAGAGTAGTCAAAAAAGTTGTTCCATGTGAAACAGTAAAACCATCATGTCCATTTAAAGTAGGATGTTGTAAATTGATGCTTGTTTTGGACACCCACTATCACTTTCTCACAAATGTGTGTTTCCAAAATGAACACTGTCTAAAGAGAAGTTAAATATATGGTGAGCAGATGTCTACCAATGTTTGCATCTTTTTTAAAAGGCAATGTAGGAATTCACATTTAATCTTATTAAAATTACAAAAGATTAAATCTGGCCAGTGTAATTTATCTGTATATTAGAATTCTAAGTGATTGTCAGTGAGAAATACAAAGACTGTGAAGGGTTAGTGAAAGGAATTCTATTTAGGTGGCATTCCAGGGCTCAGAAAGTTTGGTAAGGACAATGAGGGCCATTAATTTTTTTAAATCATTTTATTTTATTTCAATAGTTTTTAGGGAACAGGTAGTTTTTGGTTACAGGGATACGTTCTTTAGCGGTGATTTCTGAGATTTTGGTGTACCTGTCACAGAAACAGTGTATACTGTACCCAATATGTAGTCTTTTATCCCTTAGCCCCCATCCCATCTTTCCCCCTGAGTACCCAAAGTTCATTATATTATTCTTTTGCCTTTGCATCAGCATATCTTATCTGTACTTATAAATGAAAACATATTGTGTTTGGTTTTTGCACTCCTGAGTTACTTCACTTAGAGTAATGGCCTCCAACATCCAAGTTGCTGCAAAAGACATTATTTCATTCCATTTTACGGCTGAGTAGTATTCCATGGTGTATATATACCACATTATCTTTATCCACTTGTTGGTTGATGGGCATTTAAATTGGTTCCATATTTTTGCAATTGGGAATTGTGCTGCTATAAACATGCGTGTGCATGTGTCTTTTTTGTATAATGACTTCTTTTCCTTTGGGTAGATTCCCAGTAGTGAGATTGCTGAATCGAATGGTAGTTCTACTTTTAGTTCTTTAAGGAATCTCCATACTGTTTGCCATAGTGGTTGTACTAGTTTACATTCCTACCAGCAGTGTAAAAGAGTTCTTTTTTCATCACATCCATACCAACATCTATTATCTTTTGATTTTTTTTAATTAGAGGGCCATTAATTTTTTCTTTTGCTGCTCTTAAGGGTACAATCCCAAACAAAAGTTCACTCTCATCAGTAGAGAAAATAGCTTTGAATTTTGAACTTCTACATACTCAATTATAATTTAACCTGTAAGCTTCAAATAGCTAATGGCAATATCTATTTGGTATAACACACACACATACACATTCACAATCATTTTTTCAATCTGGCTTTATAGTAGGAAATACAATTGAGAAACTTAAGAAAAAAGGAGGCCAACATCTCAAACTTCTCTCCTAAACCTGGTTAGTTTTTTTTTCTTCTTTATTTTAGTTTCACAAATTTAGGTATAATATTGAACTCCTTGTTAGTATAAAAGTTTGGATGTTGAAATAGTTTACTTACAAACCTAGTATATCGCCAAGAAGCTGGCAATATAAGAGGACATTTGATTTGTTAATTCCTGCAGGTATTTTACATCATTATGCAAATACTAAAAAAGTATGAAATAAAGTGATCTATAGTTTAAAGCCAGATAAGAAATAATGGTAGCCATAACAACAACAACAACAACAACAATAATAGTTGCTAATAGTTATTGATTGCCTACTTATGCTACTCTCTGTTCTGAGCACTCTGATCATACCATCTAATTTCATCCTCACAAGAATATTGTGCAGTAGATACTGTTTCAGTCCTTTACTAGTGAGGTGACTGGCTCTGAAATAATGTCAACAGCAAATGTCAAATCAGAATGTCCTAATACAAGGAAAGCTTAATTTGGGGTTTACAAGTCAATGGAGTTACCCTTATAATTACTCTGTGGGACTTAAAATGAACTAATAAAATGAAGTTCCGGCATGTTTCATAAATGTTTATTACATATATGAATCCCTAGGTATTATATAGTATATACTACATTTCTAAACATTGCAAAATCATAATTTATTCACTTAAAAGATATTTATTGAGTTATTGCTGTCACCTGCCAGGAACTGTTCTAAACAGTGGGAATATGATAGTTACTGAAACAATATCCTGTGCTAATAGAGCTTATTTTCTAGCATTACTGTATTGTGCATATCATATGTCAACTTGTTTGTCTTAAAAATTTGTTTCAGGATTAATACATATACACATAAATTATTTTATGTTTTTGGTTGAAAACATAAAAGTATACCACAATTAACTGCACTACTCATAAACTGAAACATTCTTCAATTTTCTTTTATTATAAAGGATGCATTTGTGCCTGTATCTTCTTGTGTATGTGAGTAAGAATTTTTGTCTGGTGTGTAAATTTATGTATTTGCTGGGATAAGCTAGTTTTGCTGCCATAGGAAGCAACCTCCAAACCTCAGTGGCTTAACACAAGAGAAATTTTATCTCTTTCTCACATAAAATCTGTTAACAGGTTCAGATGATCCTTGAGGGCAGCTCCTGACCATGTATGTGGCTCAGCATTCTGAGGCTGACTTGATTTTGTGTCCCCTACACATTAGCATATGCTTCCAAGATCATCTTCACAAGGCAAGATGGAGCTTGAGAGTCTTACACTGGCAATTACATATCCAGCAACACATGACAACATTGTTTGACTGTAAATTATTGGCTAGAACTAGTCCCACCCAAAGACATGGGGACTAGGAGTTTAATCCTTCTATATGCCCAGAAGAAGGAAAGAATATTTTCTCAATCTATCTGTGGAATTGCCCTGCCATTGAGTAAACACATTCTTCATTTACAAGATACTGGCAAATTTATCCCCAAAGTGATAGTTCCAAGTTTATATTCCCATCATATGGATAGAGGATCCCTGTTTTCTCACAGACTCACCAGAGCCTGACATTGTCAGGCTTTATAAATGCTGGGCAATCTGATGTATGTAAAATGGTATCTCATGGTTTTAATTTGTACTTCCCTGGTTACTGGTGAGGCTGAGTATTTATTTAGTTTCTGAAGTTTGCCTTTAGGGAGGAAAAGAGTGAAAGTGGGGTGGAGGTAGATATGAAGGACTTTAAATTTATCTTCATTGCTTTATTTCTTGAAAATATGATTTGCAAAAGTTCAGAAAAATGTGGGCAATTGTTAAATTCAAATAAAAATATGTTAAAGTAGCCTTACTCTTTTTGGTTACCACATTAAAGCAAGTTTAAAACTTATAATTGTTTTTAGAGCCACTTTTGCTTACCTCCAAGCTTGGAAACATGTTTTACTGTAACCCTGGTGACAAGACACACCCACAGATTCCCAATAAGTGCTCTTGAGACTTAGTACCTTTGCCCAACTTCAATTTAACTAAATCTCTTGGGATTTGGCCATCAGGAAAAAGAACATACTTGCTTTAATTCCAGTGAAAGTGAAATTGTTCTTGAGAATCCATAAATGTGAGAGTCTATGAAAAAGAGTATAGTGGATCTTTCTGACATGATGGATAGAGGAGGAACATTTACAGAGAAAGCAGTTCACTATATTTACCATCTGAAAAAAATACATATAAAAGCATTTAAACTTTGGACTTATTTATTATTTTTAATGTATTTTTATTTACATGTGTGATTTTTGAAGAAAAATATCATTTCAAATTTAATATTACAGGTTAATTCAGCTAATTGGGCTACTTCACAGGTAAATATATTTTTTAGTCTTAATATCTTTGTAATTGAATTTGAAACTAAAATGTATCTGCTTTTTATTTTCCTCAGAGAATTTTTGTTTTAGTAATAAATTTCTTCTGTGACATACAGTCATATACTGGTTGATTTTGAGAGTTTCTTGATTTTCAGTAAACAACGTACTCCAAATTCTGATTTAAAAGATTTGTTTTGGTTTTTCTCTGGCTTTTTCTTTCCAGTGTTTCAGTGTGGGTTTTCCACATTTGATCTGACCAAATTTGGCCTCATGTCTCTGAGTTTTGGGTAGTTAAAGAAACTGTATTTTGAAATTAAATTCTTCCTTATATTTTTCTTATCTGTGAATGTTCCCAGAGTTTAATTCTTGACCATTTCTCTTTCTCTTTTGTATGCTTTCCCTGAATCAACTGTGACTCATGGTTTTGACTTTCACTTCCATGTTGATAGCCCTCCTCCTTACAGAACTTCTTCTATTTATGCTTTGGTTAGGTTCCAAAAGGTTGGTTTAAGTCTGTTTGCAAAGTGACACTTAAAATGAGTAACTGCTAACACCCTCTGATGGTACCAGGCAAAGTTGATTGTTTTTTTTTTGTTTTTTCTCCTTTTCCTGGCTCAGCGAGTTCGTTTGAGTCATAAGAGAAACTTTTGTTTCGTTTACCCCAGCTTCAAAATTCTATATATCTCAGCTGCTTTTGGGACTTACTCCCTTTGTGCACTATCTCCTCAAACTAAACATATTAAAATTTGAGATCATTTTCATCTCAAATAAGCTGTGACTTTCTCTCTCTCTCTTTCTCCGCTGCCTTTATTTATTTATTTATTTATTTATTTATTTATTTTAAAAGTAGATGATACCATTCAATTCACTGGAACTCAGAGTCTCCAAAATGCTTATTCTTCTTTCATCATTTTCATTTCATACATTTATTTGCATAAAATCCAGTTGTTTCTCTGGAGTCTTACATTCTTTGCCAGACCATGATGGTGGGCTGTACTTTCAACATCATGCATTAACTACTGTAGTTTCAAAATTAATCATCATATGTGTTGAAAACTATGGCAGAGTGCTGCTTCTCTCAGTCTTCTATGGCTCCTGTGTCTTCTACCTACTGCTACTCCATCTGTTTTCCTACAAGGCCAGTTTTACATGCTAGTCTTTGGCTCAAAAGCCTATATGGACCCATGATTATTACTGGATAAGATTTAGACTCCAAAGATGGCATAAAATGCCACAATAATTGGATTTACATAAATAGATAAAATTTATTTTCTATCTTTATATAGGGAATCCTGAATTTCATGAAATTCGTACATTTGCCCACAGATGCAACTTGCACATTTGCTACTGCAAGCTTTTACTCATTCTGCTACTGGCCCTGGATTGCCCTCACCCTCTTTTCTCATATGAATCTCATTGATATTTTAAGAACCTGAAATCCTTCTTCAACATCTTCAGTTTTCAATGCCCTCATTTGTTGTTATTTATTTGTTTATTTTGAGGCGGAGTCTCACTCTGTTGCCCATGTTGGAGTGCAGTGGTGCGATCTCGTCTCACTGCAACCTCCGCCTCTGGAGTTCAAGTGATTCTCCTGCTTAGCCTCCCGAGTAGCTGGTATTACAGGCGCCACTCCACCATCCCTGGTTAAATTTTGTATTTTTAGTAGAGATGGGGTTTCACCATGTTGGCCAGGCTTGTCTCAAACTCCTGATCTCAAGTGATCCACCCACCTCGGCCTTCCAAAGTGCCAGGATTATAGGCATGAGCCACCACGCCCGGCCGATCCCCCATTTTAAAATCATTTTATTATAAATGCAACACAAACTTAGAAGATTTCAAAAGTCCAGGGAATCTTCACAACGTTGGAAAAAGAAAAAAAGCATACTACCATCTCATCTAATCCTGAATGATTTACTTTGACTTTCATCATTATTTTCATGATTTCATCATTATATTGAGTTTCAGATATGTCTTACTTACTACCCAGTTCCAACTTCATACCTTCAGCTGCATATAGAACTTTCCCACCTGTATGGCCATAATCTCAAGCAATTATTACTGTTTTAACATATTTTTCCAGTCTTTTTAAAAATATGCATTTTTATATGTTCAATGATTTTATATTATAATATTAGGCAAAATGTAAAACAAAACTTGTAATGGCTGTATTTCACTCTAACATATATATTTGCTCACCATTCCTATATAATAATGTATCTTTAATTTTAATTCCTCATTATTTCTTACTATACATGATGCTAAAGAGAACATTTATATATATACATCTTTGTCTAATTTTAGATGATTTCTTTATGTTAATCTCCTAGAAATAAAATTTGGGGTCAAAGGTATGAAAATTTTAGTTAAAAAATTATATTGCTAAATTGCTTTCAAGGGAGGTGTTACTGATTTAGAATTCCAAATCAAGATCCCGAAAGAGTTCTTGTTTTTATTATAGCTAAACAGTTTTTTTTCTGATGAGATTTTAAATGATTACAAGTCATATAATTATCAGAAAATTATTTAATCTCTCCATTCCTCAGGTTCCTCTGTGAAACAGAAATAATCATGGTACCTATCTCATAGGTTCATTATGAGTTTAATGTATGTAAAATTTGTACATACTGCCCAACATAAAATACTAATGTATTTTGTCAACAAATACATTATACTTGTCTATGTATTAGACAAATTATATATTGTTCCACTTATATTCTTTTACTTTAGACTCCATATATTTGGTAGCAAAAAAAATTCCAAATGATTTAAATTAATGTTAAGAACTTTCACATATTAAAAATAATCTTAAATATAGATGTCCAAAATGGTAAAACAGACCTCATTAAATTATTACAGGTTTCATCACAATATTTACAGTGCTGCCTAGGTCACGTTCTTTCTCTCCCTTAAGTCTCCAAACCTCTAGCAGCATTGTCAATTGGCTCCTCATTGTGGTTCTTGCAACACTTTCAAACAGAAAAATGGTGCTAAGTTTTCAGATGCTTCCACTAAACTTTAGTGGGAGATGATAGGGCAGCCCATTTAGATTTTGCGGAGCCTAAAGATCATGCAATTGTGGAAGTGTTTTTATTGGAAAATAATAACTATGAATTTAAAAACTGCTAGCATCCCTGCCAGGTTCTTGCAAGGGAGTCTTTTAGGGGACGAGCCCTAAAGTTACATTAGCTTCTAGGTAAATCACCTACTGCTTCTTGGCATGCCCTACCACTCTTTTCAGCTTATCTTTCACAAAGTAGGTTCTCAATACACATTTGTTGATGTGAATAGGAATTAGAGAATTATTATAGATGCCACACTATTGTACATAGACAAAAGTGTTAGTCACAGTTCCCAGTGATCCCCATATTGCAGTAATGTAGAAATATAAATTTGACAGCATGTTAAATATAAAGGATAAAATCAACCCTTGATTTTTCTTCAGACACCCATTATAGCCCCTTGATGTAGAGACTACAAAGAGAATACACCTGGCTCTAACAAAACTTACTTCATTCTGGCTAGCCTTACAATTTGAGATGTTCCGACACTAGGTACTCTTTTTATGTTCTTACTCTCTAAAATTTTTCTAGTGGAAATGGAGAAGTTGGTTGTCAGTTTCATTGCTACAATTAAAATTGATCACAGATTTTAATCATGATTACCATTTTGATGGTTAAAGAAAAGCGACTTGGTCTTCTCAATAAGAAATACTTTTCAAACTCTTTTATGTTCAGTTTGAGACACCTGAAGATTAAGAGTCTATCAGAACATTCCCAGCCAGTTTGAGCCCTGTCACTAAATACTAACAACAACAACAACAAAAAAAGTAAAAAAAAAAAAAAGTTTCCATGTATTATGAAATCCAGAGAGGTAAAGTCTTATTGTAGGTCTTGATCGCTAAAAAAAAAAAAAAAACAGCAAAAATGTGAGGGAAATAATACTTTCTGGTGTGCTAAAAGTGACTATGAAGATCAAACTCCTTTAAAATCAAGGAGGGTCTGTGTTTGTGTCAGTCAGCTGCTGTTTTTCTCATTGGAAAAGATTCTTACTTTGAAAACTTAGGTTTCACCAAGCTATTCTGCTACAGTCACCACGGCTTTAATGATTGCCCTTTCCTCAAGTCTATTCTTGTTTACTCCTCAACAGAAAGAACTTTAGATTAGTGTATGTATCTGCATCTTTTCATGGCTACTGAACCTCCTTTTCTCCTGAACACCTTGTTGAGAACAATTTAAGAGTCTGGCTTTATACTTCCTCTGCAATAAAGAACAAAATGTTCCCGGCACGATAATTCTACTTGGGAATGGATAAGTTCTCATATGCTTAAATTCTGAAAGGTACGTGAGATGGTCTGTTCTAAATGACAGGTTGCCATGGTTACATCCTTCTGTGGCTCAGATGGGGATAGGGCCAATTATCAAGTTTTGTTTGGTTGATTTTAAGTAGTTTGTTACCTGGATACTCAACAAATAAGAAAACTGGGGGGAAAAAGACTTGTTTTCTTCTTCCCTAGAAAGGAAGCAGTCATTGTTGGGGGGAAAGCCCTTAAATTCCAAACAACGTGGTAAATTATTTAGTTCAGATAGAGTTTCTAAACTGTTGACTTTATTTCGGGACTAGCATAAGGCCTGTGAACTAAGATAGCTTTAAATGCTATGAATTGGATTTTTTGTTAACTCTGTTGATCCTATAATATTTGTGTTAAGTAATTCATTCCCCTCCTCTTTTCCAGATTTGTCTGGTGCTTTTCAAATGCGTGTGTGTGTGTGTGTGTGTGTGTGTGTGTGTGTATTTTAAGTTACTCCTTTTGTGAGTTTTGCTGCTCGGCCTCAATCCTCCCTCCCGTGGTGGAAGTAAGATTGTTAATTAATGATATTCCAGAGGCAATTTCTGGAGTGACTATTGGAAAACCCTTCTTAATTAACAAAATGATAAATTCCCCACTGCAGCAGTGCTGCAAGTGAAGTTCATCTGTGTCATTCAAAATCTATGATTTTAAAACATTCTCTGACATTTTTGTGAGGATATTGGGCATTTAAAGTCTGGATCTTTTATCAAAGTTTCCGTAGCCAGCTGGAGAAGGAGAAATGCAGAGTGAAAAGGAGAAAGAAGAACTGGACAAAATTAAAATGCTCTTCTGTCAGTGTAATAGTTCATATGGGCACTGACAGGAGAGCGTTTTGACTTTGTCAAGTGTGTCTGCTACTCATTTATTCCATCTCCCGCTTGTTACCGAAGTTTCAGATTACATGTAAAGATATGAATGTATTGCCATAATAAATTTATAAGTGGATATTTAAAGAGCAAAGATTTGAATGACACAAATGAACCTCGGTGTAGCAGTAAAGTGGACAGGATTTGCAGAAAGATGCCACAGAGTCAGAAATGACTGCTGGAATCGCCTTAATTAAAAAAAAAAAAAAAACTAAAAAAACTTGAGCTTCATAAGCCGCCATAGAAGGTGTCTAATGTGAAATTAGGCTTACTTTACATTATTTATGCCACTTTAAAACGATGTAATAAAAGCTTTCAAAAATCTGATTAAGCTGTATTATTCAAATACAAGGCAATTACTTAAGCAATGGAAAAGCTAAGCTGTTAAATTTGGGGGCAGGGAGTAAGATTCTAGACAAAGTTAAAGCAGCATGTTTTTAAAAATGTATGGTTTCTTTTTAAGATATCTAGAAAATGCAATTAACTTTTTGAAATCATATTTAGTTGAGTGAATAGTAATCCCAATGTAGTAAACTGTAGAGATAACACTTTCTAAGGATGCCTTATCTTACTTCCCACAAGAGGCTTAGGGTTCCTTTAAATGTCATGGGAAAACCGCATAACCTAAGATACTCCTGTAGGGTTTGCATAACACTGGTATGCATAATAAGAAAGAAAGCAATGTGAGGGGGCACCCAGCTTCTATGACCTGATGTGTGGTGAGGACCCAGAGCACAGGGCTGAGAAGAAGCAATGGGGAGTTAAAATGAGGACATGGGGATAAATTATTTGACATGATCCTGAGCAGACCTGACTTTTGTAATGACACTCAAACAGCAGATAACCCTGAAGGCAATCTGAAAAAGAAGAATACAGTGGTCACACTAGCAGATAGGAAAGGGATGAGTAAGCTTTTCTGAATTGTCTGAATCACTACTGAAAAGCACGTCCTTCGACTGTGAACACCACTTCTCTTTTCTTCTCATGTCTGCTGCTCTTCGGCTAATACAGTGTAAGAATTCATTTTGTTTATCTGCTCCAACACAGAATAACTCCAGTGAGGATAAAGTTATAAGGATTGTAAGGAAGAGGGAAAGAAAAATGTATACAAAAATAGCCATGGAAGTTTCAGAATAATAGCATGAGAAGAAAAAAAATTTGTTTAGGTTGGTTTTCTGATATTATCCAAATAAATATTACTTTCAAAATCATAATATCTGCCTTGAGCTTAAATGGAGAGAAAGGAAATGGAAAAGTTCCTTACTGAATCTGAGATCTAGTGTTTTGTTTACACTTGAACATAGGTAGTAAATCTTAGGAGCAGTTCAGTTAGAATAATCATTTTAAAATTACTTATGGGACTAAAAAGCTTATGCTTTTAGCAGACCCATTCAGTAAATTGGGGTGAGAGGAGAAAATGGGGCTCTTTAGCAAATGACCAACATCTACAGATTTTGCCTAATAAGACATTTCTATGGGGCAGATGCCTTATCAAACTTTCAAACAATTAAACTTGGTTTTATTATAAAGTCAAGCTGATAGTAAATGTCTTTACTTTTTAAAGTAGATTTTATTGGTTATATAACTACTCACACAAACTGGGAAAAATCATTTTAATGTATGGCACAGATCTTAGATAAATGATATATGAGATAGAATTTCCAGATTCTAGGTATAGGGCAGGGTCACAATTTATAAATTGCAAATGAAGGGTATAGTCTGTAAGTAACTAATCTAATCTTTCTCATGACCTCTATGTCACTGAATACTGTGCAGGGAGGGGTGGTGGGATGAAAACTTGACAATTAATGGTCTCCCAGTCTCTTCATATTTTAGACAATTTCTCTTGAAAAAAGAAGAGATTCTTTGGGTTTCCTTTCACCTCCAGATAGCATCTGGGTAGATTGGTGGCAATGAGGATAGTGCTGCTAGTCCCAGCTGGCCTCCTTGGTTGTCATGAAGGCAACCACTACTGAGATTCATGGTCCCAGTTATTTGCATGCAAGTACACTAAAAACTCACCACAATTTCTTAGTCCTGACCCCAGGCCTCTGCTATTTCACCAGTCTTCTCAGTACCTTGAACCCTTACTGAGGCATGCAAAAACTTCTAAGCCCCTCCACATAGGCCTTGGGGACTGGGATCACTGCCTCTGGCTCCTGTCTCTAGCCACCTCCCTGTAACAGCACTGAGCTACCCACCTCCTTCCCTTCCTTCCTCTCCTGGAAGACTATTCCTAGATGTTTGCAATGACTCTCAGGCTTTGGAGAAAGAAGACCTTTGCTATTATGTTCCCAAATTTCCTTATAGATATTTAGAGTTTCTGTAGGCCCCTGCCTCAAATTTGGCCCCTTTTGCTGCACCTCTGACTCTCGTCTTGATCCTTATTCCATTAGGGCCAAGAGGGGGAGGGCTGTCTACTTTCTCTTTCTATATGGAAGAACTTAACCTAAGCTATGCACTCCTTTTCAGTTTCACTGAATTTTTCCTGCTTCATTTAACTCAAAATGCAGTCATCAAATCTTTATAATCCCATCAAGTCCCTGTGAACTCAACCCCCACCACGTCTCTGATTTTACCTTCTACTAGTTTTCCTGTTTTTCATTTCACTCCAGGTACATAGACTTCCCTATTTTTCCTTGAAAATGCCAAAGGTGCTCCAACCTCGGGAACTTTCGTTTATTTTTTCTCTCTGTCTGGAATTCACATATGTCATACATTAACATGGCTTGTTTCCTCATTTTTAATTTCCTCATCTCTTTTATATAACCTCTTGTCATAGACCCCTTTTGTGCTCATCTTAAGTGAAGTGGAAATTTTCCTTCCCTCCACCATGTCCAGCTCTCTATTTCCTTACGCTTCTTTGGTATATCTTCATGGTACCATTCATCTCAATATCATGTATTTACTGTACATATATTTTTATCATCAGTATTTTCCTATCTGAATGTAAACTCTGTAAGACAGGGATTCTGTTTGACTGAATAGGATAGCCCTAGTACTTAGAATAGTATCCAGCACATAGTGATGAATACACACACAGGCATATGTGAATTCAGCATGCATCCATACATATATTTGTCATGAGTGGGTGAATAAATGTTAGATGATATGCAGAAAGATAAAATGGATCACTAGAAGAAAACATGCATGGGGAGATATCTCCAAAAAGAATTTCCAACACAGAGATTACTTATATTTCATATGTTAATGTTAGCATTTTTTTCATTTCTATATATTTTTAAAGATATATTTTTGAATTATTTGAAAATTACTTAAGTTACCAATGAATGCAGTGGGAAAAAATATCTGAAAAGTCGATTGTGTGTATAAATATGACTCCTGGCTAATTCATTATTATTATTATTTTGCTTTTCAATCAGTTATTTCAGAAAAAAGTTCTGAGAGAAAATGTATATGAGAAAACTAGGCCCACTTCAAAAGTATTTTATATTTATAAAAATAGTTTAATTCAATTTACATGAATTGTTGGATACTAATTATATTTTAGGCAATGCTTTAGGATCTGGCAAAACAAAATAATTGTCACATATTCCATTTATAAATATTATAGGTTCATTTTTATTGTTTTATATTTTCCAAGACTCTTTTTTATATATTCCTCATTTGGTTCTCATAGCTATTTCTGAAGTAGGTTGTTATCTCAATTTTTTAGATATTTTAGAGATTAAGAGACTGGCCCAAAGCCTTGTAGCTAGTAAATAATGGAAGCAGAATTTAAATTTAGGTTTTTATATGTCAAAATTACTTGCTTTTCTTATTGTGGTTTATATTTTTAGGCAACTTCATGATTTAAAATATGGTTTTATATACATTACCTAACATAATGCTAAAAACATCCCCGTGGGCACATTTTGCAGACAAGGATAGTGTGCTTTATAAAAATCCCACTGACTTGGTCAAAGTTATATAACTTGTTTTTGGCAGAGTGAGTTCTTGATTTCATGGTTTTTGACTCAAAACACAATGCCTTTTACATTGTCTATCTGACCAAAGGGAAAAGTTTAGAAGTATAGTTAACTGTCATAGTAACATCAAATCAAGAATGAATTAAAATAAAAAACTCCTTTTAATTCCAGAATAAAAATTGAGAAATTAGCTTGATTTAAAAAACCTCAAATAGTTGAGAAGCAGAAATACACCTATGATTGGTAAACCTCAAAGTATATGTGTGTATCTTATAGGCTGTTATTTATGAACTTACTTTTTTAATTTAAGATCTATGGTATTTTATAAAGTTACATACAATGAACAAAATGGCAAAATTTAAAAGTGGGTATGAAAGGAAAAGGATAAACAGAAGTGGGGGAACATAAGGCTAAACCATCAATTATATTTTAAAAAAATAATAACCAAAACAAAAGAAAAAGGCACTACATAGTATTACCTGCAGTGAGTGAGCTGCTATAACTTAAAAGGAAGTTGTTACTGTTCCACAAGTCACTTTGTTCAAAATATAATGACAAACCAACAACCTAGAAGAAGCAAAGATTTCTTTGAAAGAAGTCAAGAAAAAATTGCTACTGAGGGTCTTTATAAAATGGAATTGTATAATATGACCATTTTTCAGCAGTGTTCTTATAGTTTTGTAAGGCTTTTACACACTGACCCTCAGTAGAGGATGAACACATCACACTGCAACACAATTCAGTAAAAGAAATTCATTGGTGTTTGTCTGGCTATTATGTTTCCAACAAATATAAAAGTAATGAAACTGAAGAAAGAGGTTTGACAATAGAAGAGATCAAATGTTGAGTAAATCCATATGAGACTATTTCCTCCCTTTGGGTTCTTCATTCTGATATAGATTTTTGTTTATAAAGGAATTTGATGTGGACATGCAGTTTCTCCAAGGGCAATATTTTAAAAATATTTTTACTAAAATACCTCCAATAGTGGCTACAGGTGATAGTGAAGAATCTTTTGGAGAAAAGGTAGAATGGAAATGAAGTTCAGAGATAATAAAAAGCAACTCAAACTCTTACTTATGAAAATGTATACTTCTTATATTGTCATAATTATGGGTACTCTGCTATCCCTGAAAAAAGTTGATGTTCCTAGAAGATGTGGCTAATTTATGATGTGACTTTGTTGAGCCCCTGGCACAGAGCTATGCATGCTGAAATTATGAGTACCTTGGTTTGTAAGCATATACCTAAAGGGATGCATTGAGACAGAGGCAACTGATTTTCTCACTTTCTTTTTTAATTTTTTAAAGTTTTATTTAAATTATAAAAGTTTAAGAAAACGTAAAGTGATAAAATTTAATACAATGAACACTCATAGACTTACCAAAGTTTAAGTATGTTACTATTTTGCTATTCTATTATATAGTTGTTTAATAATAATTCATAGTTCTTTTTCTATTTATAGTTCTTTAATAAGAATTATAAATATAATGGATGGCCTTTTTGCAGTCTTTGAAGATGCTGTGGTTTCCTTCTTGCTCTTGAGTAACCACTCTTCTAAAGTTGGTTTCTATTTTTCCTTAAAGTGTTTCTTCCTTTTTCCCTTTACTATTTATATATGCATCTATGAAAATGTAGAATAATATGTATTTAAATATTTTTGTATATAGAATCATGCAATATGCATCATTCTGTAAATTTCTTACTTAATTCAACATTATGTTCTCAAAAATCATCAATTTTAATTCTTGTGGATGTGTTTTGTTAATTGTAACCCTTTATAGTGTTCCATGTAGAAATGTACCACCATTTATCTGTATTGCTATCCTACTGATGGTTATTAGCTTGTTTTCAATTTCTATTACAAAAATGAACACTATTGTTTAAGCTTCCTTGTACATGTATTTTGATTAATTTCTAGTACGTATGCCAGGCAATAAAATTATTGGACTTAATGCCTACACATCTTTAACTTAATGAGCTACTATCTAATTGTTTCTCCAATTTGTACTCTTACCTACCTTGTATATTAGATCCTCTTTACCACACTTTCATCAACTCTTAGTATCTTACAATTTTATGTCAATATTTTTGGGGTAAAAAGTTATATAATCTTAAATTTGTGTTGATTTAACTGAGGCAGATGGAGTATATTTTCATTGGCCATTGGGCTTTTCTCATCTGTAAATGTTCATAATTTTTGCCCAATTTTAATTAGGTAACTACTGTTTTCTTATTTGTTATATATTATCTACCAGATCTGAATACTTTTTCCTTGTTTGCTGTATAACAAAGATCCAGTTATCTTTTTCAAGAATGTCTTGAAATTAAACAAATGTGTCTTTTAACTAGGTTTATGGAATCTATTGTAATAGCATAGTTTTGAACTTTAATGTAGTCTTTACTTTCTTCCCCTTTATGTTTGTTAAGACATATTCTTCTTTACTAAGCCCGTAAAATAGTCTCCATTCTTTTTTCTGAAATGTTGTTAAGTTTTATTCTTTATATAATATTTTCTTAAGCTGTTTGGAATCGATTTTGTTTACGGTGTGTGGAGGAATCCAATTTCCTTATTTGACTTGATTTTTCTATCCATAGAGAAACAAGAAATTATTTTTCATGTAGATAGCAAAGTGACCCAGTCCTTTGTATTAAACAATCTGTTTTTTTTCTCACCAAAGTGTAATATTTACCTATATGTAAAGCTGCTATTTATGTGTAGCTACATTTCTGGGCTCTTTATTATGTTCCATTGTCCAGTGAGCACCACCCCCATTCCCACTCTTTCTTCCTTTCCTTTTTCTTCAAAATTGTCATAGCTATTTCTGGCTCTTTACTCATATATACAAATTTTAGAATCTGTTTCTTCAAGCTTCATGAATAGTCTTGCCTGGTTTTGGAAACATACTTATGCTAACTTTGTAAAATAAGTTGAGTAGCTTTTCCTCTTTTCAAGATTCTCGAACAGATTTTATAAGATAGGGATTATCTGTTTATTAAAGGCTTTGTAGAATAGTTTCTAAAATTGTCTGAGTTCATATATTTTAATGATAACTGATTTTGGATTAATTATTTTTAAAATATTTGTAACTCTTTTTAATTTTCTACTTATTTTTAGTTTTGATAATGTGTATATTTTTAGAAAAGTACATGTTTTTGAAATTTGAAATGTTATTTGTTTATAGTATTTTGATTTTAAATATCTACCATTTCAGTGGTTTTATCTGTCTTTTTTTAACTTCTAATACTTTTACTTTGTTCTCTCTCTTCCTCAGTCTTTTTCTACTTGTTTTTCTAATGTCCCAACTTTTGTTGATAATATCTATTTTTTTATTTTATTAACTTTTAGTGTCTTAGTTATCAAATCTATTTCAGATTTTAAACTTATCTGTTAATTTTGCATTAGTTTGCATTCTACAAGTTTTTAAAATGCAATTCTTTCATTGCGATCCAATTTTAAATGTTTCGTAATTTCCCCTTTACTCTTTAAGCAGCAGTATTTAATGATTTCCTCTTTATCATATAATTTAGTTAGAGATTTATTGTTTAACTTGTGAGCTATTTAGAAATGCATTTTCAGTTTCCAAACATATACTGTATTGTATTTTTACTATTCATTTTTTAACTATGGTGAGAGACTTGATCTGTGAGGTAGTAATTTTCCAAGTATTTGTTGAGATTTCTGTGTGTCTAACAGTAGAGCAATATAGGCAAAAGTTTCTATCTGTGCTTAAAAAGGTTGAATGTTTTGTATGTTGGCGGCCACAGTGTTCTAATTATATTTAACATAGAGAGTCATTTAAGTGTGATGTTCAAGTTTTACATGTTTTTACTTTTTTGTCTTATTGTTTTGGCAGTTTCTGAAAATTCCTTTTTTATTAAGGTTTTGTCAGTATTTTTCTTATAATATGATAACATTTTCCTTTTACCTATTAAAAATTATCTTTTTAGGTATTAAGTTGGTACAAAAGTAATTGCACCAACCGAATATATGTAAGTTTAATTATAATATCCTATTGGTAGATTGTTTCAACGTTATGTGGGCCATTATGTATGTTCTTTTTTTATCTCTATTAATGCTATTTGCCCTTAGTTTTGTTTTGTCTGCTGTTGACCTTGGTACACGAGCTTTTTTTCATTTACTATTTACTGTGAATTGATTAACAGTATGCTTTGTCTAAGAGAAATTGGTACATTTTCACATTTATTGAGCTGCTGCAGAGGGTTCTCACTCTAACTGAGGACATCACTCGGCATCATGACATTGCCAACTACATCATTTCATATACCACCTCTTCCTGATGTCATGAATTCCCTCTGGATTTGAACTGTGGCTTGTCTCATTCAGAGTCAAGTTTTACTTTTAGAGTTGTTCCTAGGTTGGTCCTAGATCCTTTTTGTGGCTCACTGTGGAGGTCTCTCGATGGCTTGTACTTGAATCAGCTAGGATGTGACACAAGACTTTTAAATATTCTGTAGTAGATATTCATTTTCTCTCATGTGGAGTAGATTCCCAAACAATTAAAGAGTAATGTATGAGAGAACCTACAAATTCATTACATGAGATTTAAGGAGAAGCTTCCTTGAAGAATTTGCAAATTGGTGAATAAGATTGTTCCTAGATTTAAACTGTAAAATTTTTACATAACTGTATCAAAGCTGGGAAACACTAAGTTGCTTCAAAAGTAAGCCATTGAAAACTTGGTCATCCTCTTGAATGAAGGTGCTAAAGAAATAATTTGTCAAATAATGAGAGTATTCATACATGAAGTATAGAGAAAGGAAAGTCATAAACTTTAGATGTGCCCTTGTATACAACTTGCCCAAGGGAGGGAGCTGTAATTAGCCAAAAAGTCTTTGGAACTCTGTGATCACATTTGCTAAACCATACTTTCCAAGGAAAAGTCTATAGCAGAGTGTAGCCAACAACCTTCAGCTCTTCCTGTTCTAATAGAAACACCATCACCATTGTCTAAAAACAGATACAAAAGGCTCTCTTATCCTGACACCGTTAAACATTGATTTTGGTAACAAAATCCTCTTGTTCTAATTCCATGTTCATGGAGCAAGCTCTTAATTATTATATGGTTTCCCAGATAGGCCTCACTTTAGAGAGAAAATTGGCTGATCATTTAGACATGAGTATTCTGATTACTGAAGTATACATATTTCTCACCGTAAATTAATACCTTAGTATTTTGATTATAATTTTATTCCCCATATGTTCTTTATTTAAAGCCATACTGAATGTAGTTTTAAAATGCAGAGCCTTCTTATTTGGAACATACAGAGTCATTTCTTAAATGGTTAAGATGTAAAACTGTAGTTTTATATTTTACTATACTTAATATACACATGATCGATTTAGGTTATTTGCTATATTTTTGTATATAAATAATTCTATGAGCACCTCTGTACATATTTGATGAAGACATGCAATGGTGTCACTGAGATAAATTCAAAGAAGTTATGTCCCATGTTTCTTAATTTCTAGACAGTCTCCTATCATGTTCTTTACATATGTATTCTAACATACGTAAAGAAGTATTGCATTGGAGCATATATAGCAGCCTCATGATTCATTCAGTGGAGGGTTAACATGAGTCTGCCTTGAAGAGATGGATTTGCTATTGTGTCTTGAAAAAAGTAATATTTGGGTTTGCATGTCTAAGGAGCAAAGCCTTAAGGAAAATTCTCAAAGACCATGTATGAGACCTTGATCCTTCTGATGAAAACTTCCCAGGGATATTCAAATATTGCCATATACTTATAAATGTGTATTATCCCTTCCATGATTTACATTGGTAATGGACAGAACACTTTATAAAACTGCCTAATTCTCCCCACCATAGTTTCCCTCCCAATACTCTGATTACAGCATAGCTTCCTGACTTTCTGCTTAATCCAGAGCTAAAGAATTGGTCATATAATTCTCTCACATCTTTTTTTTTTTTTTGAGATGGTGTCTCACTCTATCGCCAGGCTGGAGTGGTGCAGTGGCACAGTCTAGGTTCACTGCAACCTCCACTTCCTGGGTTCAAGCGATTTTTCCTGCCTCAGCCTCCCAGTAGCTGGGATTACAGATGCGTGCCACCATGCCCAGCTAATTTTTGTACTTTTAGTAGAGACGGGGTTTCACCATGTTGGCCAGGATGGTCTCGATCTCTTGCTGTGATCCACCAGCCTCGGCCTCCCAAACTGCTGGGATTACAGGTGTGAGCCACTGTGCCTGGCCCAATTCTCTCATATCTTACTTCAATTGCTCCTGTTATATTTCTCACTCATATAGTCTTTTTAAAATTATTATTATTTCAATAGTTTTGGGGTAACAGGTGGTGTTTGATTACGTGGATAAGTTCTTCAGTGGTGATTTCTGAAATTGTAGTGCCCCCATCACTCAAGCAATGTACATCGTAACTAGTGTGTAGTCTTTTGTCCCTTCCCACCTTTCCACCACTCCTTCCTGAGTCCCCAGAGTCCATTATATCATTATTATGCCTTTTCATCTGCATAGCTTAGCTCCCACTTATAAGTGAGAACATACGATGTTAGGTTTTTCCATTCCTGAGTTACATCACTTAAGAATAATGGTTTCCAATTCCATTCAGTTGCTGCAAATGCCATTATTTTGTTCCATCTTATGGCTGAGTAATATGCCATGGTGTGTGTGTGTGTGTGTGTGTGTGTGTGTGTATCATATACATACATATATATATATATATAACATTTTGTGAATCTACTTGTTGGTTGATGGATATTTAGGCTGTTTCCATATCTCTGCAATTGCGAATTGTGCTGCTGTAAACATGGGTGTGCAAATGTCTTTTTCATACGACTTATTTTCCTATGGGTAGATAGCCAGTAGTGGGATAGCTGAATCAAATAGTAGTTCTACTTTTAGTTGTTTAAGGAATCTTCATACTGTGTTCCATAGTGTGAAGGAGTCCTTGTAGACTCTGGATATTAGTTCCAGACCACACCGTTCCATTGGTCTATGTGCTTGTTTTTAGATCAGTACCATGTTGTTTTGGTTAACCGTAGCCTTATAGTATAGTTTGAAGTTAGGCAATGTGATACCTCCAGATTTGTTCTTTTTGCTTAGTATTGCTTTGGCTATGTGGGCTCTTTTTGTCAGATACATAGTTTGCAAATATTTTCTCCCATTCTGTGGGTTTTCTGTTTACTCTATTATTTTTTTTCCCGTGCAGAAGCCTTTTAGTTTAATGAAATGTCATCTATTTATCTTTGTTTCTGTTGCATTTGTTTTTTGGGTTCTTGGTCGTGAACTCTTTGCCTAAGCTAATGTCTAAAAAGAGTTTTTCCAATGTCATGTTCTAGAATTTTTATGGTTTTGGGTCTTAGATTTAAGTCTTTGATCCATCTTGAGTTGATTTTTGTAGGAGGTGAGAGATAAGGATCTAGTTTCATTCTTCTACATGTGACTTGCCAATTATCTCATCACCATTTGTTGAAAAGGGTGTCCTTTCCCCACTTTATGTTTTTGTTTGCTTTGTCAAAGATCAGTTGGTTGCATTTGGCTTTATTTCTGGGTTCTCTCTTCTGTTCCATTGGTCTATGTGCTTGTTTTTTAGATCAGTACCATGTTGTTTTGGTTAACCGTAGCCTTATAGTATAGTTTGAAGTTAGGCAATGTGATACCTCCAGATTTGTTCTTTTTGCTTAGTATTGCTTTGGCTATGTGGGCTCTTTTTGTTCTATGTGAATTTTAGGATTTTTTTTTCCAGTTTTGTGAAAGATGATGATAGTATTTTCATGAAAATTGCATTACATTTATAGATTGTTTTTGGTAGTATGGTCATTTTCACAATACTGATTCTACCCATCCATGAGCATGGGATGTGTTTCCACTTGTTAGTGTCATCAGTGATTTCTTTCAGCAGTGTTTTGTAGTTTTCTTTGTGGCGATATTTTACCTCCTTGCTAAGGTATACTCCTAAGTATTTTATTTTATTTTTTCAGCTGTTGTAAAAGAGGTTGAATTATTGATTTGATTCTCGACTTGGCTGCTTTGTTGCAAAAAGGGTTGAGTTATAGATTTGATTCTCAACTTGGTCACTGATTTGTGTAGCACTGCTATACACCAGCAGCGATTTTGTATCCTGAAACTTTGCTGAATTCATTTATCAGATCTAGGAGCTTTTTGGATGAGTCTTTAGGGTTTTCAAAGGTATGCCATTATATCATCAGCCAACTGTGACAGTTTGACTTCCTCTTTACTGATTTGAATGCCCTTTATTTCTTTCTCTTGTCTGATTACTCTGGCCAGGAAGGACTTCCAGTACCATATTGAATAGAAGTGGTGAAGGTGGACATCCTTGTCTTGTTCAAGTTCTCAGGAGAAATGCTTTCAACTTTGCATTCAGTATAGTGTTGGCCATGGGTTTGTTATAGATGACTTTTATTACCTTAAGCTATGTTTATCCATGCCGATATTGCTGGTGGTTTTAATCAAAAAGGGATGCTGGATTTTGACAAATGCTTTTTCTGCATTTATTGAGAAGATAATATGATTTTTGTTTTTAATTGTGCTGTATAACATTTATTGGTTTCTGTATATTCAACCAACCAACCTTACATCCCTGGTATAAACCCCACTTAGTCATCGTGGATTATCTCTTTGATATGCTATTGGATTTGGTTATTTAAAATTTTGTTCAGAATTTTTGCATCTATGTTAATCAGGGATATTGGTCTGTATTTTTGTTGTTGCTGTTGTTGTTATTATGTCCTTTCCTGGTTTTGGAATTAGGATAATACTGGCTTCATAGAATGATTTAGGGAAGATTCCCGCTTTCTCTATCTTTGGGAGTAATTTCCGATTCTTCTTTGAATGTCTGATAGAATTCAGCTGTACATTTATCTGGCCCTGGATTTTTGTTGTTGTTGTTGTTGTTGTTGTTGTTGGGATTTTGTTTTTATTACAGTTTCAGTCTTGCTGCTTGTTATTCGTCTGTTCAGAGTTTCTGTTAATATTTCTTCCTGGTTCAATCTAGGAGTGTTGTATATTTCCAGGAATTTATCCATCTCTTCTAGGTTTTCCAGTTTGTGTGGATAATAATCTTCATAGTAGCCTTCAATAATCTTTTGTTTTCTTTGATGTCGATGGTACTATCTCACATTTCATTTCTAATTGAGCTTTTTTGGATCTTTTCTTTTCTTGGTTAATCTTGCTAATGGTCTATCAATTTTGTTTACTATTTCAAAGAACCAGCTTTTTTCATTTATCATATATATATACACACATATATAAATATATATACATATATATATACACATATATGTGTGTATATATATATATATAGTTTCAATTTCATTTAGCTCTGCTCTGATCTTTGTTATTTCTTTCCTTCTGCTGGGTCCAGGTTCGGTTTGTTCCTGTTTCTCTAGTTCCTTGAGATATGAGCTTAGATCATCTATTTGTGCTTTTTCAGACTTTTTGATACAGGCATTTAATGCTCTGAGCTTTCCTCATAGAACCACTTTTATTGTATCCCAGAGGTTTTGATAGGTTGTGCCACTATTATTGTTCAGTTCAAATAATTTTTAAATTTCCATCTTGATTTCCTTGTTTCCCAAAGATCATTCAAGAGCAGATTATTTAATTTCTATGTTTTTGTATAGTTTTGAGGGTTCCTTTTGCAGTTAATTTCCAATTTTATTCCACTGTGGGCTGGGAGAGTACTTCTTGAAACTTTTATTTTGTTAAATTTATCAGGACTTATGTGGGCTATTAAATGGTCTATCTTGGAGAATGTTCCCATGTGCTGATGAAAGGAATGTGCATTCTGCAGTTGTTGGGTAGAATATTCTGTAAATATCTCTTAAGTTCATTGTTTTCAGGTATAGTTTAAGTCCATTGTTTCTTTTTTGACTTTCTGTCTTGACCTGTCTAGTGCTGTCAGTGGAGTATTGTAGTCCCCCAGTGTTATTGTGTTGCCATCTATCTCATTTCTTTAGTCTAGTAGTAATTGTTTTATAAATTTAGGAGCTCCAGTGTTAGGTGCATATATATTTAGGATTGTGATGTTTTCCTGCTGGACTAATCCTTTTGTCATTATGTAATGTCACTATCTTTTTAAGTGTTGTTGCTTTGAAGTCTGTTTAGTCTGATGTAAGTGTAGCTGTGCTTGCTTGCTTTTGGTTTCTGTTTGTTTGAAATATCTTTTTCCACCCCTTCACCTTAAATTAATGTGAGTACTTATGTGTTAGGTGAGTCCCTTGAAGACAGCAGATATTTGGTTGGTGGATTTTTATTCATTCTGCCATGCTGTGTTTTTTAAGTGGAACATTTAGGCCATTTACATTCATATTAGTGTGGAGATGTGAGGTACTGTTTTATTCATCATGGTGGTGTTTGTCTGAATACTTTTTTTTTTCATTGTGTTATTGTTTTATAGGCCCTGTGAGATTTATGCTTTAAGGAGGTTTTATTTTGGTGTATTTTGAGGTTTTGTTTCAAGATGTTTAGAACTCCTTTTAGCATGTCTTGTAGTGCTGTCTTCATAGTGGCAAATTCTCTCAGCATTTGTTTGTCTAAAAAAATACCTTATCTCTACTTCATTTATGAGGCTTAGTTTCCCTGAATACAAAATTCTTGGCTGTCAATTATTTTGTTTGAAGAGGCTAAAGATAGGAACCCAATTTGTTCTGGCTTGCAGGTTTTCTGCTGAGAAATCCGCTGTTAATCTGATCATTTTCCTTTAGGTTACCTGATGCTTTTGCTTCACTGCTGTTAATATTCTTTCCTTCATCTTGACTTTAGATATCCTGATTACTATGTGTCTAGGTGTTGATCTTTTTGTGATGAATTTCCCAGCAGTTGTTTGAGCTTCTTGTATTTGGATGTCTACATCTCTAGAAAGACCAGGGCAGTTTTTCTTGATTATTCCCTCGAATAAATTTTCCAAATATTTATATTTCTCTTCTTCCTCAGGAATACCCATTATTCTTAATATTTGGTTGTTTAACATAATCCCAAATTTCTTGGAGGCCTTGTTGATTTAAAAAAAATTCTTTTGTCTTTGTCAAACTGGGTTAATTTGAAAGCCTTGTCATTGAGCCCTGAAGTTCTTTCTTCTACTTGCTCAATTCTGTTGTTGAAACTTTCCAGTGTATTTTGCATTTCTCTAAGTGTCTTTCCTTTCCAGAAGTAGTGATTGTCTTTTCTTTATGCTATCTATTTATCTGGAGAGTTTTCCATCCATGTCTTGTATTTTTAAAAAATATTTTTAAGTTGATTTTCACCTTTCCCTGGTGCCTCCTTGAGTAGCTTAATAATCAACCTTCTAAATTCTTTCTCTGCCAATTCAGAGATTTCTTCTTGGTTTGGATCCATTGCTGAAGAGCTAGTGTGATCTTTTAGGGGTGTATAGAATCTCGTTTGGTCATATTACCAGAATTACTATTCTAGTTCATTCTCATTTGGGTAGACTGTTTCAGTGGAAATTTCTGGAACTCAAGGGCTGCTGTTCAGATTCTTTTGTCCATGAATTGATTCCTTTATGTGGTACTCTCTCCCTTGCCCTAGTGATGGGGCTTCCTGAGAGCCAGACTGCAGTGATTGTTATTATCATTCTGGGTCTAGCTACGTAACAGGGCTACCAAGCTCCAGGCTGGTGCTGGGGAGTGTTTGCAGGGTCCTGTGATGGTATTCATCTTCAGGTCTCCCAGCCATGGATACCAGCACCTGCTGCAATGGAGGTGGCAGGCAAGTGAAGTGGACTCTGTGGGAATCCTTGGTTGCAGTTTTGTTTAGTGCACTGGCTGAAGTTTTCTTTAGTGCACTGGTTGTGGTTTTGTTTAGTGCACTGGTTTTCTCAAATGCTAGCAATGAAGTTGTCATGTGGACAGACTCAGGACCTCTGGTTAGTCAGTGTGTTGAAGGTGGTGAAATTGGCTACTGTTTTTTCCTTCTTTGGAGCAGAGTTATTCTGTTATGAGTTACTGTAGTGGCTTGAGTTAGTTGGCCTCCAGCCAGGAGGTGGCGCCTTCATGAGAGTATCAGTTGTAGTAGCAGAAGGAGGATATAATCCTGCCCTACATTGACCAAGATAAGTACTGGGTTTCTCAGGTGATGGGCAGTGCCATAGAGCTTTCAAGAGTTTATGTCTTTTGTCTTCAGCTACCAGGGAAGATAGAGAAAAACCATCAGCTGGAGGAAGGGTTTCATATAGTCTTTGAAATCTGCCTGGTACACAGTAAGTGTAGCTCAACTTATTGCCTGCTCATTTTCTAAGGACTACTATTCCCCTTCAGTCTACCTAGTAACAGGGCAACAATGTGCATAAAATGTGATTCTTTTCACCTTGCCACACTTGATTTGTCCAAAGTTAAATATTTTACCCAAATAGGAAATCAGTATTTACCTGAAAATATAAACTTGTATTTTTAATAATACATTTTAGCTCCACTCTAACTGCTCTTTTAGAAAATCAAGCACTTGAAGGATCTTTTTAAGTGGCTTAGGAAGCAGAAAGGGTTGGGCTAGACCGAGATCACAACAAGAATATATATCTGGGTAATAATAGGAGTGGATAATAAGAGATTAGGAGAGAAGAGTTCTCAAATTATGTATGACCCTTTGGCTCTGGATTTCAGTGTATTTCTTCCTGAAGTTCAGCTGTATTCCTATTCTTGAGTTCCTTTATCCTCATATTAAATGACCTCTTCTTCTCATTAAGGTAGCTTAAAAGGTTTTCCAATAGAACTATACTAGAAATCAAATGTTTCTTTCTATCCTCTTACTATTACTTTATCTTGAATACAAAGCTGTGACTCTGAGTCAAAATTTTCTCCAAGATCTTTCAACCCACATACCAAATAATCAAATTCAAACTGATTTATCAAATGAGAAATTCCTGTCCTATTTGTGAAGCCAGTTCCTTGTGTTATTTCATGAAATTAAAGCCTAATCACCTTCACTGAAAATTAATTTCCATGTAAAATATTTTATATATTTTATACTCATGGATTTTTTAAAAGTTAAAAACTATACCATTATTAAATTACTTGGAAAATTATATATATACGTGTGTGTGTGTGTGTGTGTGTGTATATATGTATATATATATGTGTGTGTATATATATATATATATACCTGTATCTATATATGTCTTTCTCTTAATATGCACACACACACATTTTCTATCCTAGGCTAGACTTTCAACCAATTTTGTGTGAATTTTAATGTTCATAGCAAAAACAGGCTTTTTTTTCCACTTAAGGAGTTACAGTCTTACCTTTTAAAATTTCCCAATAGAGTTTCACAGAATAAAAATGATTCTTTTATAGAAGAAAAAAATGCCTTTCCCCTTTCATTTTTATCTGTACTATAAATGTCTATTTAGTTCCCATGGAAATGCAAACTCAAGTTTAGAATATCTATGTGCATGTGTTTGTGTATGTGTATGAGAAAAAGCATGCATGATAAAACCCCCAGTCATGAAGACTAAAACGCTGTTTCTGATGATAAGATCAAATGAGTTTGGCAAGAAGATCCTTTTGTACTCCATGGAACAAGCTCAAAGGGCTATGGGTGGTAAAGATGTAGCAGAGTAAAGAAAGGTTCTCCAGGAAACATGTGGCATGTTTGAATTATTTTAATGCATTTTATGAAGTTTTCATTGTGTGAAAAATTATATGTGATTTCCTTTACCAGAAGCCTCAAAAATGATGACATAAGGTAGAACAAGGCAGGGCCAAGCTGAAGTCTGGCTTAGGTATCTAAAGGCTCAAGCTGAGCCAGGGATACTGCTCAGATACCAGAACTGTAATATGCAGACCGTGTTCCAGCCCTAGGGGACTAACTGTGATTGTTCTGCAATCTTTAAAAACCCCAGGGATTCCACAGCCATAGAATCCTGGCCTTTTTCCCTACCGGAATGCTAACACTTAAAGAGTCTTCCTAGATAAAACTCTACCTGTTATTTCTTTCACTTCTTTCAGAAACAGATAGCACAGCTAAATTCAGACACTAAGCTCCAGCCAGGGTCAAAGAGCAATTCATGTTATCAAGTAAGACACTCTGCATGTGTTGACAAGAATGTCATTGATGCAGATGAGGATGCTATCTAGTATTTTTGTTTTGTTCCCACAATACTTTTATTCATCAAAATTCAGAGGTATTAATTTGGTAAAAAGTTCCAAATAAGAAAACATGCCAACTTTAATGCAATTGTTCTTGATACCATCATTTTGTCTTCATGAAAACAAACAGAATATTGCTGTCTTCAAATTTTTAAAGACCAAAAAGATTATTGCTTTGTCTAAAACAATAATGTTGTATAAAATCATAAAAATCTTAGAGATAACAGGTCATGTAATCAAAATAATCTTTCTAAAATGGATATATTTATCGACTTTCTTAATTAATGACATTGAACTTTGATTTTCCCACATTCACTATCAGAGAATTTAGCAAGTAGAAAAGCACTTCATTTATTGATGGCTAATTTTAACAGAGAATTTCCCCTTAGAGTGAGCTGTCCTTATTTTCTGCATAATCAAGTATGTGTCACTTTCACTTGACTATCACAAATTGTTACAGCACCATCAATGAACTTAATCGTCCCAAGTACTTAAAATCAGTTAAGCACTGCATTTTCATGTCAAGAAATGAAGAAAAATTAAACCTCTAGCTTTTGGTTATCATCCTTGTACGTTTATACTTTGAGCACCAGTGCATCCCAACAGAGAGCAATGATAGATAGAAATTGATCAGACAAAATTTAGAAGACATTGCCTTTTCTAAAGGTAAGCATCCCAAGAAGCAATGTGGCAAATGGTGCTGAAGCCATGAGCCCATTTCCAGTGCCTCTCCAGAGAGATGGAGACAAACAAATAAACAGACCAAACTAGAAAAACTGTAGTCACGTGCATAGGTGAAAGGAACAGATGTCAAGCTCACTGACTAAAGCTAGAGGCTGGTACAGACTATTTTCACCCACCTTGCCCTATCACATGAAAGACAAGTAAAGAGAAATGACCAAAGAGAAATGACCAAGGCTCTAGTTATCCTTCAAGATCCATCAAAGTTCAAATGGATTTTCATATGCCTTTACTGCCTCTAAAGAACCTCCCACTCCCTTTTTGTGTCTTACTACATTCTGCACAAACATCCAGCACAGCACCTGCAACAGGATTGGGTCCACCGGTCAGCAGGTTTAGCAGCCTCAAACAGGTGGTAAGAGCTACTGGATGGTAGACATCATGTCTTATTAAACTCTGGATAGGCTGTAGCATAGTTCCCAACACAGGAGGTAACCAATTTATATTATTGGAGGAAGGAAGGAAAAAGGGAGAACATTCTCTCATTGCAAGACGCGTACTTCCTCTTTATGAGCAGCAACTTTCTCCCAGATAGTAATTCACCTTCATTGGCTTGAACTTTGTAGTTCTTTCTGTCCCTCTGGTTTTGAAATCTTATCTCTCAGAGCCTAACCTTTGAAAGTGCAAAATGCAATCAGGTTCAGTGAGTAGATGCACTTCAGAAGCAAGGCGAAATCATTCATTATAGCTTGTTTTATGACTCTGCTTTATGGTTTACAGTGGCAAAAGAGTGAAAGAATGATGCAACACATGGTATATAACCATTATCATTGAAGCAATTTAAATTGCTTTCTGTGAGTACACTGTCACTGATCTAATTCTTACTAAATGTTAAGCAGGTTTCTGTGCTAAAAATATATTGAGCTGAAACAGTGGATTAAGAATGATGTTGTTCTAAAATCCCATCTTGTAATTTTCATTTAATGGGTCTAAATTCCTTGAAGTCTCAGACTTTAAAATTGACTTGCAGAGATCTTAAGTTATGGCTCTGAATCCCTTTGGAGGAGGTGCTTATGAATATTAACTGTACTTTAGGATGCACTGTGTTGGTACAAGACTCATTTGAGCACAGAATTAGTGAGAGGTGAATGATGAATAATAGGCTCAGTGTGTGGAGTTTAAATATTCCAAAGAACAGACTCTGTATGATATTGTAAAATGTCTTGTAACTTCATTTCTGATTTTGAAATGTTACAGTGCTTGCTTATTGTCACAGCATGATCTTCAGCACAGTTGGATAGTGCTTTTTTAAAGTAATGCAAATGCATGAATGTCAGAAATACCTTCAAATATCGGGGACTACATCTTTAAGGAGTGCATTTGGCATTAAGCAGCCTTTTCCAGCTAATGAATTTCTCAAGTTACAAGAATAATGGCCTTTTTAATCTTAGCAAGAGTAATTAAACAGACATTTGTTATTAATGATGTTGTTAATGGCAGAAGATATTGAATTCTCACTTTAGATATTATATTGCTTGAGAGTGATTATTTTGAATATCAGACATATGAGTGTATAGTAGTGTTAAAAGTACAATATCTCCTTAAGAACATTGTAAAGTACTATTCTTTAACATAGAGAAAAATGCCTTAACTTTTATTAATACCAAGAGAAGTAAACATTTCCAAACTGAGGCCGAACACACTTTCAGGGACAAAGAGCATTTGTTTGATTAATCCTACATATCAATTGAAAGGCGTTTTCTTCTATTGAAATATTTATGTGTGTTTCAGTCAGGGTCTCCAAAGAAACAGAACTAGGGTAACATAGTTATGTAACAGGAAATTTATTATGGGAAATGGCTCATGCAGTTATGGAGGCTGGTAAGTCCTACAATATGCCATGTGCAAGCTGAAGAATTAGGAAAGCTAGCGTGTAATTCAGTTCAAGTACAAAGGGCTGAGGATAAGGGAAACCATTGGTATAAGTCCAAGTCAAAGTCCAAAGGCTGGAGAACTAGGAGCTCCATTGCCCAAGGACAGGAGAAGATGGATGTCCCATTTCAGGAAGAGAAAGTGAATTCACTCTTCATCTGCCTTTTTGTTCTATTTGAGGCATTAAAGGATTGGATGATACCTGCCCACATTGGTGAAGCAATCTTCTTTATTCAGTCTACTAATTCAAATGCCAATTTCATCTGGAAGCACCCTGACAGGCATACATAGGAATGATGCTTGACCAGCTAGATGGGCATCCCTTAGCCCAGTTATGTTGACACACAAAAAAATTAACCATCACAATGTGGCAGCCCACAGCTTGAGAGAGAACTGCTTACACTATGTCTGCTTTAAAATAGAGAGGGAGATGATATTCCCTAGTGTATTTCTCCTTCCTGATAGTTTCCTCAATTCTGCTCAGAAATCCACCCTATCCTCACCTTCAGAAGGTCATCCTAATTACTCAGTTCATTCATTTGTTCAACAAATACTTACTGTGTACCAATTATGACCAGGCACTATTTTATGTGCTGGGGTTATAGCTGTAAAAACAGCACAGAACAAAATAAAACAAAACAAAAATATCACAAATAAACAAAAGCAAATATACCAGAAGACAAAAATTCCTATGTATTATGAATGGGGTTAATGAGTTAGTCAAGACAGAGCCAATCAGGCTGCAGTATCCCAAGTGACTCTTATGGTCCAGTGCCAGCAGTGGCGTATGGGCCATATTGCCTCAATCACACCAGAGAAGAGAGATTTTATTTCTGCTTGGAGGAAAGAAATGCTTGCTCTGTCCCCTTCTAAACTAGTGGCCCAGTTGCCACTGGCATCCATTTTGTGGTTCTGAGGGAAACTCAGCTTAAGGTGAATCAAAACCTAAGGACAACTATGGGAGTTTCTACTTCCTGCGCTAAAGAATCTGAACAGATATAAATTGTTTTATTAAAATTAAACACTTTTGTAACATAAATGTATGGCTATGCTCTTTATTGTAAGCATATGAGTTAGGGCTTGATCTTAATGGGATTGAGGGCAAATAAAAGATGCTTTATGAATTTGAGGATCAGAGTAAAGGGCATACTTACAGCAGACATTGAGGAAGCTGCGAGGATTAGTTAGCATGTACTGATGGGAGTCATGGGATTGGATTTTGAGGATGTTTGATCAAGAGAGCTGGAACATAAGACTGCATGAGCAAGAGTTCATTTACTTAAGGGCATTTTATCTGCACATGGGATTTAACACCCTGCCAAGGATCCCAGAGAAAAGGGAAAACTTATTGTTAGAATAACTCTCAGGGGTAGCAGTCACAAAGCTGGTATCTTCACAAGCTCATGGGAATGATGAGGCTCTGAAGAAATGGAGCTGATGTGTCATCATTTAAGCATTAAAAGCCAGGGGATTACTATTATTTTAAGAATTGGCAAAGTCCAAGGAACGGCCAAGAAGGCTGTCCACAGGGCAGTTTGGTGGCTAATAGAACATGGTACTCCTAGGTCAAAAATAGACAGATATTTTGTGTGTTACTTAACATACACAATAAAAAGAAGACAAGGACAGATGAGCAGGCATTTGAGGGTGGTTGCCCCAAAAGGAAGTCACATTGTCTTGTCCAGTTTCAAGACCTGAGTCAGTTTTTTGACACAGAATCCAATAACTGATGTGATGGCTAGATCCCCCAGAGAACACGTGGTATTACAATGTCTTGTATTTACTGTATGATTCCTCTGATATTTCCCCAAATGGATCTATGAGTATTTACATTGGTGCCCATACACTGGAGAAAGAGGAATGCCAGATATTCTCAGAGCTATTGCACATAGGGTCTCAACTGACAATACCTGGAGATCTGAAGCATTATCATGTCCCTGTTCAAGTTCAGGGAATACATGGGCCAAATAATCAATGGAGTCTTGGGTAAATTCTTACAGTAGGTTCACCCAAATGTCATTTCTTCAATTCCCAAGTGTAAAATTGAAATACTCAGCAGTTGGAATAACCCCAGTTGAATTTTTGGCCTGTGGAGTAAGAGCTATCAGAGAATGCCAAGTAGAAGCTTTTGGGATTGCCTCCTCTTTCAACCAAGAGAGTAAATAAAAAACAGTATTGACTCTGGGAGGGATAGAAGAGATTAGAATCACCCTCAAGAACCTTAAGGATGCAGGAGTGGTGCTCTCTATCATTTCTCTATTTAATTAACAAGTCTAGTCCCTACAGAAACCAAATAGACCCTTAAGAATGTCTATAGACTACTATAAACTCAACCAAGTAATATTCTTGATTGCAGCTGCTGTGTTGGACATAATATCTTTGCTAGAATAGATTAATGAATTCTTGGGCATATGGCATGAGGCTTTGAGACAGCAAACTCATTCTTTTTATTGCAATTAGAATAAAAGAATCTGAAATAATTTGCATTCACAAGGAAAGGACAATAATATACACTTAATATTTTCCCCTAGGTATATGTTAATGCTTCAACTCTCTCACATAAGATAGTCAGAAAAGATCTGGACCATCTAGACATCCCACAGAGCATCATATTGATCTATTAAATTGATGATACCATGCTGATAAAAAAGAATGAGCAAGAGGTGGCTAGCATGCTGGAGGTTTTGGTAAGACACATGTGTCCCAGGGGTTGGGAGATACACCTTTTGAAGATTCAGGGACCCGACACTTTTGTAGTTTTTAGGGGTTCAGTGGTCAAGTGCATGCCAGGTTTTTCATCTAAAATAAAAGACAAATTGGTGCATGTATCCTCTACTGAAAAAGAAGGTATAACATTTGGTAAGCCTCTTTGCATTTTGGAGGTAATATCTTCTATACTTAGACATATTGTTTCAGCGGATATCCTAAATGATACAAAAGACTTATAGCTTTGTGTGGGGCCTGGAACAGGAAAGGGCTATGTGGCAGATTCAGACGCAAGGCAAGCAAATGTTTTCTTGGGGTATGCTATCTAGCAGATCCTATGATGCTGGAGGTGTCAATGGTGGGAAAAGGTACAGTGTAAAACTTATGGCAAGCCCATTGGGACAATCATCCCAAAGGCTCTAGGGTTCTAGAGAACCAAAGGCTCTAGGGTTATAGAGAAAGGCTATGCCATCAACAGAGGGGTAGCATCTGCCTATTGAGAAACAACTCATGATGTTACTAGACCCTTGTAGAGACTTATATGAGCTGGGTTCTGTTGGATCCCTCAAGGCATTGAGTGAAACCAGCATCGGTTGATCATAATAAATGATTAATTTGCATTGACCCTGAGCAGACAAGTGAGGATGAGAAACCTGCATGAGCAGGTAGCTTAGACATCATTGACTTTTCACGTCAGCCACAGGGTTGCACCAACAGCCTTCCTCAGCTCACATCTATGACCATAGGGCCAATGCAGGTGTCCTTCATGACTGCTGAAGAAGCAGAACAAGTCCGAGCTTAACTTACAGATGGGTTGGTTCAGTATGTGGGTCAAACCAAAAATAGACGTGGTTGCTTTATAAGCTACACTCAGACAATGGTGAGAGAAATCTTTCCAATGTCAGAGTTTCAAGTGGTGCAGCTATTTTGTGTGGAAGAAGTAGCTTGAAGTGAGAATATATACAGAGTCATGAGCAATTCAAATAACCTGGCTGGCTTCTCAGGGGCCTGGAAAACTGAAGATAGGAATGTCTGAGGTAGAAGCATGTGGATGAACACATGGGAGTGGGCACAAAGTGTGAAGAGCTTTCTATGGCTTGTGAATACCCACCAGAAAGCATTATTGTAGAAAAATCACGGAACTACAAAGTAGGTAAGAATGACTTGGTTGGTAGACATTAGTCTGCCTTTGTCATAAGCCACCCCAGAACTGGCTTAATGAACACATGACTAGAAAGGACTCAGCAGCAGAGATGGAAGGTTCACATAAGCCCAACAGCATGACTCTCATTTGCCAAGGCTGAGACTCAGCATTGATCAGCTATCGTCAATGCTGAGTCTCTGAAAATGTTTCTCTTCCTTAACGAGACCAACCACCCACTGGTAGCAAGTTGACTACATTTGGCCTCACTCTGTCCTAGAAGGCCCAGCTGTTTTTCTCACAGAAATAGATGTGTTTTGAACATGAGTTTCTCTTTCTTATGATATTTAAGATATTCAAACACCTGAGTTTGTCTTTCTAAATAATATTTAAGACACCACCATCCAGAGACATTCAGAGTGCTTTACCCACAGGCATGGAATCCCATAGTGCATAGAGTCCCCCAGCAAAACACACTTCACAGTTAAAGAAGTGTAGGAACAGGACAACGACCATGGGATCTACTGAGTACACTAAATACCACAACATGGAAAGGCTACCAGATGAATAGAGTGTTAGAATGGCCTGACTAATGCATATGAATGCCCTGGTGAAGGGTAATGCTCTGGAAGGATATGGCACGTTGCTCCAAGATGTACTATATTCTGCAAATCAGATACCGCTCTATGGCATTGTGTCTGATGGAGAAATTCATGGGTCTAGGAACCAAGGTTTGGATGCAGAAGTAGTCCCACTTGCCATCATTTCCAATGACCTGTTGGGGGACTTTGCATTCCCTGTCCTTTCCACTCTGGGCTCTCTAGGGTAGAGATCCTGGTTCCTAGGTATAGCACACTCTCCTTAGTGACACAGCATGGATATCATTGAGATCCAATCTCTGGCTGTTGCTTGAGCACTTTGGATGTCCTGTATCCAGGACCCAACAGGTTAGAAGAGTAATTACTATGTTACAGGAGTGATTGACTTGAATAGCAGGAGCAGGCAGGACTACTGTTATTCAATGAGGGAGACCAGAATACACTCAGTTGATCTATTTGGACATTTCCTGGCATGTTCCTTTGTGTAATTATGGCTGTGAATGCATAAATGTAGCAACTCCCGCCTGAGAAAAGGGTGGTCATCAGGGCCTAGATCCTTTAAGAATGAAAGTTTTGTGTCATTCCACCAATTAAGATACCATTCCAGGAGAGGGGATCCATGAGGGCAAGGGGAAATTAGAATGGATAGTGAAGGAAGGAGATAGTGAATACCACTTATGGCCTAGATATAACCTCAGGGATGGGAAATACAGTTTTTTTTGGAAACCTCCCTTTTCTAAGTTTCTCTTCAGGAAGTGAGGCCCACTGGAACCCTGGAGTAGCTGCATCTGGACAAATGAAGAAGTGAATCCATGTGACACAGGGTGAACAACAGCAGCCACGGGTGTATATCACTCCGATTATCCTGCAAAGAAAAGAGTTGGAAATCAGCTGTTTCACTGTCTGAATTAAGAATTATAAGGTCACAGCTAGCAGGGAAAAACAGGGGGTATGATGTTGACTTTATCTGCCTTTTCGGATCCATGGAAGGCCCTGGATTATCTCTGTGGCCCCAGAAAAAAAGAAAAAAAAAAAAACCCAGGACACTATGCATCCAACAGCTCTGCCTGTGTGGCCTAATTCCTTGAGCAGAGGCTTGTGGCTTACACTGTTACAGTTGAAAGAACAGTTCTGGGCATGGAGAAGATACCAAATGTGTATATGCCATATTGATAGAACTAAAGTATAGAGGATGAAGAAGAAATTGCCTAGAAGAGGAAATTACCTTTAACATTTCAATAAATGACTCTGAGCTGTTGTTTAGGAATTCTTGTTACAAATATGAATTCAGTAGTGGAGTGATTTGGCATTCTCAATGAGTAGAGTTCTTTCAAACCAGAGATTCAATGGGAAATTATTTTTCAGTGGAAAGGAAGCACTTTGTTGAGCATGCCTGGGAGCAGTTCCCATAGTGACATGTGATAGAATGTGCTTCCTTTGGCTTTTAAATCTTTATGTCTCTTGGAAAAAAAAATTTTGAGCAGAGCTTAAAAAAATCCACCAAGCTCTAGAGAATAGGGTTTATAGGCAGCTAAATTATGTGACTTTTTGAATCTATGGGTTCAAGCTTTCCTGCCTTTGTAGCTTCCAGCTGACACCTTCCAAGGGGCAATGATCTGTACTGCATTTTCTCATCAGAGAACTCAGCCATCTTAATTTTAGGGTCATTTGGAATCACATGAGTTAACCTGATTTTTTTTTTCATTTTCCAAAATATCATAAATAGCGGGTTTTTTTTTTTTTTTCATTTTTTTAGAAGGGAAAAAAATCTGGCTTCAGTTGCTAATTTCCTCTGTTCTGTCAAGATTAGGCTAGTAGTTCTGAGTAATTCTGGCTCATTTTCTCAAGGGACTAGGCCTGAAATAATCCAGTGTTTATTTTTATACAAATTCTCACAGTAATACAACATTTCAGTGACTTCCTGGGATGTTTCTAGTTTTTCACAGGCCAAGAGGCCATTCTCAGAGGTAGCTCCTTCATGTAAACCTAAAAATGGCACTTTCCCACATTATAGTTTATCAGGAAGTTTAAAGTTCAATAGTCCTCCTCTCTTTTCTTTCTCGTCACAGGGAAAGGAAAAAATAAGGGGCAGTTCCAGCATTTCGGCATGGTCATTCCATTTCAGTACTTTGGAACCTGGGAAAGAGGAGGGAGATTGTAGTATATCTTGGCTGCGAGATGGCTGGACTGGGAAACAGGACTCTCTGCCATTCCCTGTGTCACTCTCTGAGTGACCCTGACCTCTTCCCAGCATTCCTGACCCCACCTCTGTGTTGGGGAAAATGATGCTCGTCATGTAACCCTCACAACATTCTCCAAAAGTCATGGGACATTGCTGAAAAAATAAGAATCCTGTTTGGAAGGCCAGCTTGGCTCTCAACCTGCCTTTCTGGATTTATCTTCCACTACTCGTTCTCAGGAACCCCTATTTTCAGCTCAGGTGGTGGACCAAGCTGTCTGCTGTGTAACATGCAATTCTCTCCCTCTCCACTTTTCCTCACTGAGCCTGTGAAGCTCAGTTCAAACCCAATTCTGTAGTTCAGCTTCACTCTTGTCCTTCCTCTGAAATTATATGGCTCTCTTCATTTGACATTTCACTTGCATACAATAAATATCTTGTCGCTATATTTGCAGAATGTATTATAACAAATTTTTAATATCCTTTATCTCTTCTAACACAGGATGAGTGCATCGATACATTCAAATATCTGATTGATCAAACAATCTTTACATCTCCTCAGCAGTTCTAGTTGGGTTTTAATGACATCATGACCCTGCGTGGACCTACACACATTGCTGAAGTTGCACATCAGAATGTAATTATGATATATGCATTCAGGCATGCAATGTGGACAGCAAAAAAAAAAAAAAAAAAAAAAATCTGTTTGAAATATTTAGCCCGGAGTGTTAAATTGGATCCTAGAAGGCAAAATTACTTAGCTGTGTCAGGTCCAAAGCTATATTTAAGTTTATTGTTTCGTAACAAGTCTGGTCTATTTCAGTGTATTGTTCTCTGTACAAGGTCTCCCCATAACCATGCATTATAATAGACTGTTGCCAGCATTCTTAAAAGTTTCAGAGATGGATTCTTGATTACTTACTTCCTGCCCCAGGGATTCTTGCTGTTAGGGTTGTCATTAAACAAAGCAGCCTCCCTGGCATTGTATTCTGACAAACAATTTGCACCTTTGTAAACTGATTAACAGAATGACTTTGTTTTGATAATTGATCCTTGACTTGTATTTTAAAGGACAGCAAAACTTTAGAGAACTTCTATATTTGTTACAAATACTTTTCCTGGAATTTAAAAAATAATTTAAAACTTCATTAGAAAAATAACGTCATTAGAAAAACAGCGTCAACCAGTACAAACTTTTAGTTACAAGATGAATAAGTTCTAGAGATCTAATGTACAGCATGATGACAGGAGTTAATAATAATGTATTGTATACTTGAAATTTGCTAGGAGAGTAGACCGTAAGTGTTCTCACCACATATAACACCCCCCAACACACACACACACAAATGGTAACTATGAGAGGTGATGGATATATTAATTTTAGCTTGATTGTGGTAATCACTTCACAATAGGTAAGTGTGTCAAAACAACCATATTCTACAGCTTAAATATATACAGTTTTTATTTGTCAATTATACTTCAATAAAGTGAGGGGAGAAAACAGTAGCGTGAAACAAATTAAGACTGGAGACCATTATGTTCATTATTATGTGTATGAATTAATGTATAGACTGGTCAGAGCAAGCAGGCTACCCAGAACAGGTGGTAACCAGCCCAGATCCAGACTTTATCTTCTCAAAGTCATCCCTCTGCCCTCTGCCCAAGGTGAGTGATGATCCCATCACTCAGAGGCAATGGCCTGTCTGTACTACTGTATGCAGAGCAAATGTTATAATCTGAAGTATTCTTATTGTGAACTATTCTGTATGAAGACCAACATGACCAACATATGAATCTTTGTTGATTACCTGGGTTAAAAAAAAATGCCCCACCTTGACAACTGTTCTCCATTTCCTGTTCCACATCAATAATCCTATTAGCTATACAGTCTTTGGCAAGTAAGAGGGAAAGTTACTCCAAATAAAGCTACTGTAATCAGGGGATAATCTGATGGCCATTCCCCTGTTATTTGGTGTTTAATTACCTGTTGTTAGTTTTTTCTAAGGGCTTAAGAAAAAAATCATACATATATCAATGTATGTCAGAGTTCCAAATGAAAAGAAAAAGTTGAAAGTAAGTGGGAGGATTAGAGCTAGTTACTGACACACTTAGCCCAGGTAGAGAATTTAGGTGACTGCTGATTTTGGTGGTCTAGTGAAACCTTGCATGTAGTTGTTATTGGTAAAGAATATTGAAGCTATATTGATACAGCACATTCTTTAAAAAGGAAGGAGATTTTAACAGCTATTGAGAGTTAAGCATTTGGTATTAACTTTTATATTTAAAAAATTGCTCTTTCCACTCTAAAGTGACTCTAGAATTGGAATTCTATTCCAACAAACACTGGGGGGAAAATGTGACCAAACATAGTTGTCAACAGACTTAAAATGACAAACACTACCACATTTAAAATTTATTTTCAACATTTCTTGAAGTAATAAAAGGAGAAAAAGGACCGGGCGCAGTGGCTCGCATCTGTAATCCCAGCACTTTGGGAGGCCAAGGCGGGTGGATCACGAGGTCAGGAGATGGAGACCATCCTGGCTAACACCGTGAAACCCTGTCTCTACTAAAAATACGGGCGTGGTGGCGGGCGCCTGTAGTCCCAGCTACTCGGGAGGCTGAGGCAGGAGAATGGCGTGAACCCGGGAGGCGGAGCTTGCAGTGAGCAGAGATCACGCCACTGTACTCCAGCCTGGGCGACAGAGCGA
The DNA here is from genome assembly GCF_028858775.2 of Pan troglodytes. Taxonomy (NCBI): domain Eukaryota; kingdom Metazoa; phylum Chordata; class Mammalia; order Primates; family Hominidae; genus Pan; species Pan troglodytes. The sequence continues at coordinate 26,161,990 of NC_072402.2, forward strand.
GTCTCCATCTCAAATTAAAAAAATAAAAATAAAAAAAAGGAGGAAAAGAGTAAATTTTCATTCTGTACAGTTACATATTTTGTATAATGGCTGGGAAATAAAGGATTTTGACATCTTGAACTCTTAAAATTCCCTCAGGAAATGGCTAGAGATGGATTTTGATAGAAACAAATCCCCATTTTAAACTCTTTACAACATTTTTTATATCATTCAGGTAGTAGTCCTTTGGGCATTGCTGGAGAAAGCTGATGAAAGAATATATGTTCTTAACTAGTTAATGAAAAATTGAGATAAACAAAAGAGTTGCTTAAATATAGATTTTTTCCTCATATAATTTGTCTCATTAAAATGCTTTTAATATTCTGTATTCTGATTTTCCTTGAAGGAAATATTGTTCTACAAAATTCCAATGAGACATGCTAAAAATAATGTCTGTGACAGAAATTTTAATTTCCTATCTAAATAATTAAATTTAAGACTATTGCATTTTGTATTTCAAAAAAAGATCATTAGATCCTTTTTCTTACGGGAAAACTGAGTCCCACAGAGCATAAAACACTCATCCAAAGTCACAGAGATAACAATTATGAGGGTTGGGTTGAACCCAAGTTAGCTTATTTCTACTCAAGTACTTTTTCCATTATGCTGAGCCATCACGGATTATTTAAAGTTCTGCCTTCTTTCCTTCCATTGCAAGAAGGAAATCTTGTTGAAAGTCTGCATACAGGACATGCACACCAGTAACTTGATAGTGTGTTAAATGTCATGTAGGAGTCCAGTAGGCCAAAGTCTAGATTTAGTTTCTGGGCCAATTATGATTTTTATTTAGTAGATTTTCATTCTATGTAGTACAGTATTGTGTATGGGCTGAAAAATACATAATTCAAATTTTTTAGTTTTTAAGTTTTTTGGTTCTACAGGAATCCCAAAACATGACTGGCTTTACATCAAATTATAAAATAAAGTTTTCTTTTGAACCTCCAATTTTTACACTTAGTGTCTCCTCACACCATCTGCTGCATGTCTTTCATCTGAGGTCTACTACCCTATTATTTCCATTTAATTATGTCACTTCAAAACCTAGATAATATCAATCATTTTTAATTTATTGTGAATTTGAATAAATTGTGAATGCTATCTTTCCTTTGACTATTTGTATTTTGACATTTTCATGGTAGAACAAAAGGCCATATCACTATTTATAAAAGTGAATTCAGGTAGTAACTATGAGGGGAAAATGTTTTATTTATAGAAAGGAATTTATTCTGTTCCCTTAAAAATAATGCAACCTATGTAATTATACTTCTTATTCTCTCTACCTTAAGACTTTTTTTTTGACACTTGCTTCCTAGAATAATAACCATTATCCCCCTACCTTGTGTCAGCATTTGTGAAAAAAGTTATTGGCGTGATTTTAAAAATGAGACTCAGTTAAATGCATAAACATTTACTAGTCTTCTACTTTGCTTGGCACTATGAGGAAGGAGGAATATGGGTAGGTTATTGAATTATCCTGAAAAATCTGTAATGTCCCACAGTGTGTTCTTGCGTAAAATGTGGCTTCAATACCAAATTTTCTTATTTTCTGTCTTCATAACTCAAAACATGGCTTCCAAGTTCTTCCCTACCAAATCCAGTCAGTCACACCAATTGATCCAAGATTGTATTCTACCTGAAATCCATTTGTCATCTCCATTAGGTAATATAGTACAATGGTTCTCAAACTTTTAGGACTCAGGGCTGGGCGCGGTGGCTCACGCCTGTAATCTCAGCACTTTTGGAGGCTGAGGCAGGTGAATCACGAAGTCAGGAGATCGAGACCATCCTGGCTAACATGGTGAAACCCCGTCTCTACTAAAAATACAAAAAATTAGCCAAGCGTGGTGGCGGGCATCTGTAGTCCCAGCTACTTGGGAGGCTGAGGCAGGAGAATGGCGTGAACCTGGGAGGCGGAGTTTGCAGTGAGCAGAGATCGTGCCACTGCACTCCAGCCTGGGCGACAGAGCGAGACTCCTGTCAAAAAAAAAAAAAAAAAAAAAAAATCCTTTTAGGACTCAGAGCGCTTTTACACTCTTAAAAATTATTTAGGACCAAAACACCTTTTTCTTGAGTAATATATACAAATATATAGCATATGAGAAGTTAAAGTTAGGAAAGTTTAAAACTATTAATTCATTTAAAAATAATTTTAAAGTTATTACTGTATGTAAATACAAAGTAACATATTTTTTGAAATATATGTATATTTTCAAAAACACATTTAATACAAAGAATTGCATTGTTCTACATATTTATAAATATCTTTAATGTATGGTTTAATGGAAAAGAGATGGATTCTCATATCTCTGCATTCAGTCTGTTGTTACACATTGTTTTGGTTAAAGAATATGAAAAAATCTAGTCTCATACACATACATAGTTAGAAAAGGGAAGGATATTTTAATCACCTTTTCAGATTATTATGGATATTCTTCTTTGATACTATTCCAAAACTCAGCACGTGGTAATAATTTTTAAAGGTAGAATCTGAAACCATTGCAAGAACTTCTCATACTCTGTACATTAAAATCCATTGATCTATCTTATACTTTAAATTTATCTTTTGTCCATGCATGATTTTATAGCATTATATATTCAAGATTTGGAAATTATTGGCTAAGATATGCATTTCTACCAAAATTTGGCACATTTCATTATACAATATCAATAAATCACATTCATTAATATGACCAACAATTTATCAAAAAAGTTTTTAAATATTGGGAAACTGTCACCATGAAAGATTTTCTAAAATTCTAATTTCTGCCTGAAAGTTTAAATTTTGCATTTGGAAAAAACAAAAAACAAAAAGACTGCCCAGGTATTTTTCCTGGTGTGACAGGGTCACATTTGTCATTTTTCAAGAAAATGTCTTCCAAATAAGCAAATCTGGATAATCAGAGTTTGTTATTTCAAGTAAAAATTCTGTTTCATGAAGGAAAGTAGTTAGGTGAGAGGAAATTCAAACAATCACATAGTGCTTTCCCTGGAGACAACCAGTGCCCTTCAATATGCAGAAGTGCTTTAAGTGTACTTCCCATTTTGTCATGCAGAATATTAAAAACATGCAGACTCAAGGGTGGGAATGTAATGACAATGGCTTTTTAGTTTATTTGCCTTCCGTAGTGAGAGTGTGGCAGTGAAAAATGCAATGACTACTCGTACAGTTTGGTGCCACCGGCTTTATTCCAAGTTGCCAAAAGTTTTAAATACCATTTCTTTTGAACCGTAAGTGTAAATATCAATAGAAGGAATAAAAAATAATGTCTTAAGATTATTAGAAAACTAGTTTTGACCTTATGCACTCCCTGAAATGGTTTTGGTTGTCCAAGGGTTCTGTGTGATACTTTGACAACTGTGACTAAAGTGGATAACTCACTATGCTAAAATACTGTCTAGTCTGATACTCTTAGCTGTTGTGATTATGCAAAAGATTCGTTTTTCTGGGTTTCAGTTATTTATAAAATGAGAGAAAGTGGAAATCTCTCGCTCTTAAACTGTATTCTTTTCTGATTCTCTTGTTTGTGTCCGTATATTGCCACTACGTGGCTGGGCAGAGCAATTCTAAATCCTGAAAATGTCAACTTTTCAAGCTGTAATTTGTGTCAAGTCAGGATCTAAGAAGCTTTATTTAAATATTTTCTTGCTAGTGTGCCATTTGGGGATAGACATGTGATTCCTTTACAATTTTTCTTTTTAAATTTGAAATAAATGTCAAACCTGTTTGGTTTTATTATCATTTTTGTGGGTTTATACTTTTGTATTATTTAATTTTTGTACCAGAATCTCAGGTTTGCTAATGGTAATCATAGCTACCATTTATTGAGCAATGTGCTGGGCACTATGCTAATCTCTTTGTGGTCATTATCTTATTTAACATTCTGAAACAATCAATAAAATGTTCAGTACTACCAAGGTCTCCTGGAAGCTAATGGAAGTGAGTTACCAATAATGGAAAGAAGTATGACTTATTTTTTGAGAATGTAAGACACAAACCCTTTATGTGTACAATTCTAACATGCAGTAAGTGACATTATGTTGCAAGACTATTTTTAAACTCTGTCTTCTGTGTCAAGAATGTTTAGAAATATTTGTGATACCTATGCAAATATACATAACATACACAAACGTATGAATGTGCTTCCCTAAGCAAATTACCATTAGGACTTTCCTGGTATGTGAGTAAACATGTAGCTCATCGTTCAGGTGGATAGAACTCAAGATATTGTTTACGAAAAGATCATTATGAACAAATTTTGAAGTAATTAAAACAACAGAAGTGTGCTTCACATCCAGTTTATGCAGTTGTGTTTACTGTAGGGCGTGATCTTTTTCCTAGTCCCGGAGGAAGCTGACATCTGTATTTGATTTAATGAACTTCTGTTTGGTAATAACCCATGCAAAGACAATAATGCATCTATGAGCACATCCAGCTTTCAACATTGGTTCCCAGAACTCAAAGCAAGCACTCTGGGAAAAAAAACTTATAAGTTTGTACGTGTTTTGACTGAGTTACTTAAAGCTTATTCCGCTTGGAATCCACACTTCTCTTTAGATTTATAAAAAATGTTTTTTTTACACTTTATTATAATCATTTCAAGCAAATATCAGAATCTTAGCATGATCCTGTACTAAATCATGTTATTCAACCAATTGAGTCCTACTCCCCTGTTTTTTGGTCTGAATTCTGAATAAAGATGTAGAAAGAACATTATAACTGCAGTGGTGTGTCTGGGAATCAAATAAGGTGTGCTTAGATCAAAATTGATCTCATGCAAATACCTGCTATTGAATTTTACCCTTCTATCTATAAGGGATAGCTAATGCGCTGTTAAAAAGCTCTTTAGTAGAAACATTTCAAAATGTAGTTTTGTGTCGTTGCTAAACTTTAATAACTAAGGCCTCTTTCCATATTTTTTAAAAGCCTGACAATAATGGCTCAGTAATTACTGAACTAATGTTATCAATTCCAACAGATATCACATTTATTAAATAGAAAATGCTATGTTGCTGTTCATCAGTTAGAAATGTGTGTAATTGAAATATGAAAATGAAGTCTGTTGGAGTATGTGATTCATCATGAATTCTGCAAGCCCTACACTAACTCTCCTTTTCCTAATTAAACTGTCAAATTGAAATCTTATAATTAATGCAACCACATCCCTTACAGTAGGTTTTCCACCCGCATGTAAAGCTCAATTCAGCAGAAACTTTGCAAGAGCCTTCTCTAGGAAGAATGCAATTCTTGGCTCTTCTGAGCTCTTGAGCAGAAATTCTGCCCCCTCTGCAGAATACTGTGTGGCACGAGATTTCTGTTCTTGGTAAGATTAGGAGTGGAGTGGGCTGACATGTTTGTCAGGGGAGCTGGTAATCCCTGCTTTGAATTTTTTTGGGAGAAGCAATAAAGAGGAAGTAAAGAGTTGGAATAAAGTCTTCTATATTCTTGCCAGCATTGTGTATTTCTACATAATGACTAGGCTTTTCTGTTTTGGTGCTAAAATTTGAAGACTGAGGTGTATTCTTTCCTGGCTAAAGCTGTGAGTATATAAATTTTTCACCTCTGTTCTGTACCACTTGATGGCAGAAAGTGATTGACAGGAATTTATTTTATCACTCAGGCTACAAACTACATGTGTAATCCACACCCTGGCCAAATGTACATATTGAATTCTGTATTGGCAAGGAGATATCTTTGAGAGAGCTTGTTTCTACATGTCTGTGTCCAATCACCTCGGTGGTAACATATTTGATCTCTTGTGTTAACTCTGATCTGTTGGTGGTTGCTGCCTGGACTGTTATATTAAGAAGGATTTTGAGGCCAGGCACGGTGGCTTACGCCTGTAATCCCAGCACTTTGGGAGGTCAAGGTGGGTGGATCACCTGAGGTCAGGAGTTGGAGATCAGCCTGGCCAAATGGTGAAACCTTGTCTCTACTAAAAATGCAAAAATTAGTCAGGCGACGTGGCATGTACCTGTAATCCCAGCTACCCTGGAGGCTGAGGCAGGAGAATCACTTGAACTGAGGAGGCAGAGGTTGCTGTGAGCTGAAATCATGCCACTGCATTCCAGCCTGGGTGACAGAGCAAGACTCCATCTCAAAAAAAAAAAAAAAAAAAAAAGGATTGTGAATTTTAGCTGGTTCAGCACTTGAAATAGTGCTGGGATCCAATAGTAATGTCTGATGTGGTGAGACAATGGGTAGTAACAACAAAGTGTCTCTTGCTTCTATCCCTGTGTTTGTCTTTATAGATGCCTTTGTCAGATGCATTTTCATCATCTGTGATGTCTTTAGTCTCTTAGGTTTCTAACACATGTTATCTCTGGTCAAACTTGAGTGTGTCCTAAGTCTTACTAAGAAACAAGAAGCCAGTTCTCTACTTAGTTTCCAAGTTGAATACTTACGCGCTTCGAATCAACTGGACTAGTCTTTCTCTCAATTTCTACAGAAAATATTTTACTCATTGATCTCAACTTCTACACAGATACAGTTCTTCATTCTGTGGTTCAGCTGGATCCACAAACCTAGTTATATTTAAAAAGTCTACTAAATTTGGTCAATGAATATAAACAATTATACTCATTTTATCTATCCAAATACAGACAGCCAGTATGCCACTTTTTGCTATATTCAAGCCAGCCAGGCAGAGTAGACTGTTCCTGGAGAGCCACAAAGCATCCATAGTCCTAATAACAGTTCAATTCAATGTCTCTCTGTATCGATGACTGTGTCTCTAGAACTCTGCAATGTTCTACTCAAAGGGACTTCCCCAGTGAGAAGAGGCTTTTCCAATTTATTATGTATATTTTGTGTACTAGCTGATATGGTTCGGCTCTGTGTCCCCACCCAGATGTTATGTTGAATTGTAATTCCCGGTGTTGGGAAGGGATTGATGAAAGGTGATTAGATCATAGGGGTGGATTTTTTTCCTTGCTGTTCTTGTCATAGTGAGTGAGTTCTCATGAGATCTGATAGTTTAAAAATATGTGACACTTCCACCTTCACTCTCTCTCTCTCTCTCCTGCCATCATGTAAAGATGTGCTTGCTTCCCCTTTGCCTTCTGCCATGATTATGTTTCCTGAGGCCCCCCAGCCATGCTTCCTGTACAACCTGCAGAACTGTGAGTCAATTAAACCTCTTTTCTTCATAAATTACCCAGTCTCAGGTAGTTCTTTATAGCACTGTAAGAATGGATTAAAACACTAGCACACATTCCTTCTGTAATTTTTTTACAATGAATGTAAACATTATGTCATTATGTTTGTAAACGTATGTAACCTGCAGGCCAGCTAGGACACCTCTGCTCTTTATGATCTAGAACAGATATTCTTGAACTCCTATTATTGGTGTGTGGTGAGAACATGCCACCTCCAAGATTTCTGAGAATTATTTACTGATAGACTTACATTTTCATGGCTCTTTCTTGCGTCTTTTGATTTTCTTCATTTCTCTTTATATTCTAGCTTTTTAAAAATTATCTGCCCTGGCTTCAATCCAAACCCATGAATGAAACTTCAGACCCTCTTCTTAATTCTCTCTCTGTCTCTCTCTCTCTCTCTGTCTCTCTCTCTCTCTCTCTCTCACACACACACACACACGGTTTTTGTGTGTAGGGCAGATTTGTTTTTTAAAGTTTGAGAAGATGAAGTATTTGCCATGACAGCAGTGCAAGCAATTTAAGATGAAATTACCCATTATGGTTTCCAGGAGTCCTTTGGCCATTTGAGAATGTTGCTCTGCCCTTCCACTTTTTTTCCTCTCTTAAGAGTAAAAATTATACTCTTGGGAGAGGAAGAAAAGATCCACTGAATTAGTCTTAGGCTTTGGTTTGGGGTTTCATATTTGTATTTGTTAGCGCACATACATATCTTTGTATAACATAAAGGCCTAGGGGTGTGTGTGTGTGTGTGTGTGTGTTTTCTTAAATCATTCCCATGTTGAATAATATTTTGTTTCACTACTAGTAATAATGCTGTATGCATATGTTTATTCACCATGAGGTTTTCTTGAGGATAGATTCCTAGAAATCTAGTTAAGTATTTGATAGATAACATTATTCTGATGTTTAGAACAGATGTCTCAAATTATAATCTAATAATCCAGGTGTAAAATCTCCGTCTCACCCACATTGTTGACCTCAATATTTTCAAATTAAAACAAATTTTATTAATCTACTTGGGAGAAATGGTATCATGTTATTATTTAATTTTTACTCATTTGATTACTAGTGATGTTTAGCATTATTTTCATTCATGTATTAGCTATTTGAATTGCTTTTTAAATCACATATTCTTTGCTCATTTTTATATAGGTTCTTTCTAGTTTTCTTACTGATTTATGAGAGCTATAAATGTCAGCTGATTTTTCTGCATTAAACATTGCATATATTTTCTCCCAAAATGTCACTTTAAAAAAATTGTTTTATGTGTATTTTGCATCCTAGAAATTGTATATAGTTTGTTTAATTTATCATTGATTTTCTTGGAGAATTTACATATGGCTTTGAAAGACCTTTCTAGTCTATTACAAGTTAACAAAAAATAATGTGTACTTTCCACTATTTTATTATAATTATCTAATAGTTTGGTTTTATACATGTGGCCCTTTAATCAGAATCAAATTTACTTTTGTGGATGATGTGAGGTAGAAATCTTTTCTTCTTTTTTTTCTCCAAATGAATGGTCAGTTATCTGAATGCCACTTATTAGAGAGTCCATTATCTACAGCTAATTTGAAAGCCTCTCTTCCCATATACTATGTAACCATATATAAGAGGATTAATTTCTGTAGCTTTTAACAATATTTTGATATTTTGCATGGCTGGTCCCTGTTATTATTCTTCATTTTCAATTAATTTCTGGCTGTTTTCCAAGTTGCTAATATGTGTTCAGTGATTTTTTCCTGGGTACCTTGGCTATCTTCCTTTGCCAATTCATTGCCATACAGGGGTTACTTAGGTGATCATTATGTCTGTAAATACTGAATGTTATATTTCTTTCCAAATTCCATGATGAGATAAAAATAAGAAATTTCCATATTTTAAAACTCATGATAAAACTTTTTACTTCTGAACAAATACCAAATCGCTAAGCATACATTTTCATTAAATTCATGTGATCCAAATAGGAATCTTTTTAGAACATAGGGGAGCTTATGATCCTTATGTGGAGACACTATGATAGCCTATTTTTTCTTTTAATTTTATTATAATGAAAGTAATGCATGTGATTTTTTTAGAAAACACATAAAACCAAGAATAAAATTAATATATAATCCCAACATGTAGTGATAACAATTATTAACTTTTTGATGCATCTTTTCCTTGTTTTATACATGTCTATGTACATTTTAATGTTATTTTGCAAAAATGAGCCCTGAATGTGCATACAGTTTATTTGCTGCATTTTGACTTAATATATGGTGCATACTTTTTAATGAAATGAACGATTGTATTGCTGTACCATGATTAACTTAGCTGATCCACTATGTTGGGATTTGTAGTTTGTTTTCATTTATCATATTGTAAACAACACTACAATGAATAAATAACCTTTTAGCTAAACTTCGGGCACACTTATGATTATGTCCTTTGTCAATTCATTAGAATTGTTAGGGCAAACATTATATGCATTTAAAAAAATTGTTATATGCTGTTGTATTACCCCCAAGAAAGCCCAGCTAGACTGGCAGTTACGTGTTTACACAAGAATAACAATGTTCATTAGCCCCTGTGTATTCATGGAGATAGCCTTCATTTGACTCTAATACAAACTGGGCATCTTAAAGGGAGCATAGCCAGAGGATGCTGCAAACAGCTGGATGCTGTGGGCATTTCTGTAGTCCACACTCAGGACTTTCTGTTTCCCAGCATGGTAGTCTGTCCAATATTTAAATGGATTGACTTAAAAATACTTGCTGGTTGGTGGCCAGTATTGGATAATGTTAGATGGGAAGTGATTCTTCAGGGAGAGACTTTGGTGGGGGAAAGGAATAATTATTTTCTTGTGGAACCCAGGAAAATGCCAATGCTCTCTTATAAATGAAAATGCTACCTATGTGTAAAAAATGATATTCTTTTTCTGGTCTATTACCCCTTCCTCTAGGAGAGTGGTTCAGAGCACAGCCAATGTCATCTGCGAGGGTGGGTTCTAGGGTTGTCTTCGCCATTTACAGTCTGTATCAACTGGAACAAATGATATTTGCCTTTCTGAGTCTCAGTTTCATCAACTAGTTGTGAGATGTAAGTGAGGTAGGTAATTTACAACAGCACCTTGGGAAATGCTTGGCAAATAATAAATATTCAATAACTGTTAATTAATATTATTAGCTAATAATGGAGTAGAAAAAGTGTTTTTCTGATTTCATTGAGTAGCTAGAAGCAATACTTCTTATACCAGTGGTTGGTTAAGTTTGACTGGACACTTATCTTATCTTTTTCTTCCTCTGAGATCTGCTGAGTAAACTAGGTAAGACGAGGGGAGGGAGAAGGAGAAATCAGTGATGACAGAATTATGATGCACTTGGTTTCTATTTGGAAACTGCTTATTAGACTCAGCAGCTTATTTGGACAGGTATATAGAACATATTAGTTGGATGAAAAGGACTAGGAAAGAGTAAGGCATGCATTTATACACATTGGTATTAATTCGAGCTATTTTGTATACATATATATCAATATGTGTTAATCTTATATTGCTAAACACATTTCTTAGTCAAATAAAGTTACCTGGGAATCCCTACTATGTACACCTCTCATTGAAGTTATTGTCCACATTTAAAATAGATCTATTAAACTCTCTCCTGTCAGAATTTTGGCCACATGCATTCCAAATCACTCTTAGTAGCCCATTTTATTGTGACCCAGAGAGTCTTTGGTTCACCCTAATTATCTCCAGCTTGAATTTAAATGTTTCCTTTTCTTTCCCCTTCGTGGACAGATAAAAGCTTGACATTTTCATGATAAAAAAGTCTTCATATATGTGAAGGCGATAATTAACTAATCTTCCAGGTCTCCATTTGGTAAGCTAAAAAATACCTCAATCCCTTTAACCTTTCCTTTCAGTTCATTTTTGAAAGAATTGGCTTAAAGCACTTTGAGACTTTATGTCTTCCTCATAACTTGAACTTTCACCTCTTGAACTTGACATTTCAGTCAAGAGGGTGAGATTTCCTTTCTCAAGGCTACAAAATTAGTTAATTATAATGTTTAGCAATAGTGTAATGATTACAGACATCAACCTAAATTCAAGAATGTCTCTTTAACATCAATAGCTATTCATTCATTAATACACATTTATTATTTACTATGTGCTAGGCACCAGGCTAGGTGCTAGGGAAACAACGTTAACTAAGACATAAATAGTTCCTACCCTCATCAAGTTTACATTCTATCTGGGGGGAAAAGACAAACAGAAACAAGATAAATCATATGATTTCACATAGTGATAAGTAAATGATCTAAAATAATAGAGTTTAATGATAGAAAGTAGAGGGAGGAAGGTCAGCAGTTATTTTTAAAAGGGTGGTAGGTCAGAAATGCCATTTTATAGTGAGCAGACTTATATTAAGGAGCTAGCCATACAGAGATTTGAGGAAGTACATTTTAGGCAGAATAAAGGAGCAGATGGTGCTCAGATGTGGAGGATCCAGGTGTGCTGGCTAACAGGACTCAAGAGAAGTAGGGAGGTAGAGAGTAGAGCCAGATGAGTTCAGCAAGGTAACTACGGTAGGTCACATAGCACCTGGAAGGCAAAAATTTTGAGTTTAGATTATACTTCAAGTATAATCAGAAGCCATTGAATGAATATAAGCTGGATAGAATTGTAATGTAATGTCTTACAGAATTCCTGTAGCTTCTGTGGAAATGGACTACTAAAGGAAATAGCAGAAGTAGGGAAACCTGTTGACAACGTGGTTTCTCTCATGCTTCATAAATATCTTTTAAATCCAGTATGCCTCTTTTTATCCTCCACTGCCAAATTTAATGAGTTCAAAAGAGAATATCTTTGGAATGCCATGTCGTTGTAGGTCATGATGAGAAGTGTCATAAAGTGTCTGAATGTAGAGCATTCCCATTGGTCAGGTGTTGGAGTCACTACAGGATCCAGAGAAGCTTAGCCTCAGGGATAAGCTTCAAAGTGGTCACAGAATTCAGTTATTCTGTCTGAGAGATAATTTCATTTATCTTATGCCAGATGAGTGTTGACAGCTGCAATAGATATGGAGATTGAAATAAAATAATTGAAAAATGTGGTCCAACCTCTTGATAAAGCAAGAAGACACATGCAAAATAAATACATGTGCTGATGATGTAATTTGTAATACCTATCAAAATTTTATTGGTTTGCATTTGCTACTTTTGCTCTCTGCAATATTAAAATCTAACTCTTAAAAAATTTGGATCATTCTTACATAGAGGCAATAAATCTTCAGTCTATACAGAAATCTGGTATTTTACAATCATTTTTATTTTCAGCATTTCAGTTTGAAAAAACAAGCAACAGTTAAAATGCTTTTCTGTAAGTACAAGTATTAGTATTTTAAGAATATTGAATTTTGCAATTTTCATTGCAAATATAAATGTTCACTGTTGTTAATACATTAAAATGACATCATATGCCTTAGGGTAGCCTAGAAATCTAACCCCCACATATATTTTTTTCCTCTACAGTAAACACATTCTGAATTCAAACACTGATTTACAAATGCATTTTTGGATTTCAAGCTATTTGCAAAGGTGGACACACTGTATTGTGTACACTGCCCTGAGGAACCTTGAAGTGAAAATAAGGAACCAAATGAAGTTGATTAGATGCAGCTAAATAATATACAGTATGTTTCTAGCAAGAAATGGTTAATGTTTCCTTTGCTTTCACTTGAACCTGACTCATCTGCTGCTTAATATTTACTGGGACTTTGAGAGCTTTTTAAATTTTTTTTCACCTTTTGAACAAGTTGTCTCTGTGTGAAATTATTACCTAAAAGTGAGCCTGTAGGCTGTGTTTTGAGGTGTAAAAATAATCATAGCTGAACAAAAGTGATTCACCTATCAGTTTTCCAGAGTAAAGGAGATGAAGAGAGCAGGGAGTGAAAACATATTTTGACCACTGAGAGACAAGCTTGTTGGAAGCAACATTTCTCAGTCTCAAGATCGCTTGTGCACCTTTGCTTCTTCACTAAAGCATCCATCTAGTTAGCATATATCAAATAACCTGCTCAGCATTTTCCTAGGATGATTTACTTAACTTGTCATCTCTTAAGAAAAGAAACACACATTTTCCTCAGTCTCAGCCATTGGTGGAAGTGATGTCACCATCTTGAGCAATGGAAGCTTACTCTTCCAAAGTACTGGAATGACCAGATTCCACAAGGCTTTCACCTCCCTGGACAGAGGAGAATTTTTGCTGACTTATCCACACTGTACATATTGCTACAATTACGGGGGATTAAATGGCAATGTAATCACATAATAAGTTTACTTGGCTGAGGAGGAAAATGCAACTTATAGAGAACTGTGATTTCCCGATGGGCTAACACAGCAGAGGAAGCATTTGAACGGTGGATGTAGAGATGAGGAGTGTTTTGTTCCACAATCCCTCTGATAGTTATAACTCCCCAATAAATAAGAGCATTTTGATTTATTCTCTTCATCATGATGCTGCTACCCATAGGTTATTCTTTCATTTTTTGGTAAGTGGTAATTGACCAACTTCTCTCACTCCTGTAGCATTAAAAAATAAACCTCCCCTTGCAGACTCCGTATTGTTTTCTCCTTTTTACAAAGATCAATATACAGGTATACATTAAATAATTTTCATAAAATAATGCTAGTTACTCCCCAAAGATATCAACTATAGCTATGCTGTATTTGGGGTTATTATTTCAGAAGCCAACTGGGCACACGCATTCTTCTCTCACCCCTGTAGAGTGGGGTAATGAGAAATGCTTTCAGAGCACAAACCTCCTCAATGCCAATTGTTACGTCGAAAGTGCACACCAAAATATTGAGCGATACGGTGTGCCTTTAAGTAGATGCTGGATGTCCACATGCGCTCTGTCTAAATTGATAATCCCCAATCAAAGATTTGTTAGGAATAATATTTTGGGGTAGGAACCTTCTTATTTTTTTATGGTTGGGTTGCCACATTCAGGACTTATGGTGATGAAGCACTGGAAAAGCCAGAGATGAGGTTTTATACTGTGATTTCTAGCAATAGTTAACCATGGGCAAATGTTTTTAATCCATAGAGTTTTACAACTGTATTCTATTTTCCTTGGCCTATGAGAAATGCAAATATTACTTCTTTACTATTAACTCTATCAGTTCAGATAATCATGATCTGAAATCAATGTTTTTAGCTAAAATAAAAATCTGCTGTTTTATAAGGAAGTGTTTCTACATTAGAAATTATACTAATTTAAAATATGATCTTATAGAAAATTGAAAAATCAGCATGATATGGTGGGATTTTTGACAGTTATATTTTTTACTTTTACTTTTAATTGATACATAATAGATACACATATTTTGGGGGTGGAAAGACATATTTTGATGAATCTTGTCCAAATATCTGTTTTATTAGGGGAAAATATTCGAAGGAAAATGGTTGATACTTTCTCTTCAAAAGTTTTTCCATGCTAATAAAAGAACATTTAGTTTCTTTGAAAATCCATGCTTTTTACACAATTAGCAGTTTCAGAATTAATCTTTGTTTTTCATTTTCTGTAAGTCAAAACACCATACGAGGTGTGTTTTTTCAAGAAAAGAAAATGAAAGGAAGGAAACAAAAAGACAATAATTTCCTCCTTCAGCACATTCTCTTTTTACTTAAACATTTGTGGAAGTGAGAATGTGTCTGTGTTTGGAGCATCAAGCTTCAGTCATGATGGCTTCATGTTGTAAGAACCTGCTCCAAAACCTGCTCTCTGTGTAGCAGCTCAGATGGAAGGACCAAAAGTGTGTAACTGTGCTGGCTCAGCTGCAGGACAACAGTTCTCAGCCACCCCACATGGTGGAAGCCTTCAAACAGTTATAACGCCAACCGCAGAGATCACCAGGGTTCCAAAGATCAATTGCTATGATTCCATGCTAGAATTTAAATAATATTTGGATGTGTCACCAAATGTCTTCTCCTTCTATCTCTCTCTCCCTCCCTTCTTCCCTCCCTCCCTTCCTCTCTCTATTACACTGGGGCACAAACATACACACATACCCCTTTCTTGTGAAGCATTATCCTCTGAAAAGAGAGTAGTGAATTGTTCAAGATATATTCCATCATTCTGTAAAAGTTACCCTAACTTATTATAGTAAAAGATACTGAAAACGATTGTAGAAAGGTTTTAAAAATACAACTACCGAATTCTGAGTATTTGTAAACCTCTGTTTATCCGGAAACAAGGAATATATTGACCGTACTGTTGCTGTCTTTTTCCTTCTTTGTTCCATTTAAAAAACATACTTCACATTTTATTAGAACATTCATTTGAGGATAAGAGTGAAAGGAACAAATGAAAAAGCTATATAAGTCATGTATGCTTAATTTTTGGTTGTTTTATAAATGTAAGGTGAAGGGAATTAAAACAAAGTCTAGCATAAATGTTTAGAGACAGTAGATTTTGTGATTCCGTAACTGAGAGTTGACTATACATATTATTGCTTTGAAAAAAATTGCAGACAAATTTTGTCTTTTATATTGAATGCTGATTTTTCTACCCTACCTAGCCATCCTGAATACCATCTTCAAAATTGCCTTCCACATAATTACTGAATAATGTCTTCTAGATGCTTAAGATGTTTGGTTGGTCTTTTCTTTACCCAAATCTCCCATTTGCCAAACCTCACCTTACCAATTCTGTAAGTCGTGGGCCAGGCCTAGCTAAGAGATCAAGACCTCTCTGGCTATTTGCTTATAAAGAAATTTCAATAAGCCAGAGTCCTCTTTCTCTGCCACATAATAGGCAAACTCTTTTCCTCTAATGAGCTTCTTAAAAAAGACCCTTTATCTAATAAATTTAACACTCTAATTTAGGGAGTTTCAAGAATAAGGGGTTTGTTGCCCCTTATTATAACATTATAACAGGTCAATGCAGGACATGTCTGGCTAAATTAAGACTGGCTCTTCAAATGTCATTATGATGACAGCCTCAAGGTATCCATGTGCTCAGCCCTTACTACTTTCCCATGTGTGTCTAATGGTCCTCATAAACATAACATGTCCAAAAGAGAACTCTTGATTTCTCACCCTCTGCATCTCAACAATTTTCTTTTCTCCCCATCTCAGCAATTGGCACTCTCTCATCCTCTACACCTTATTTTCCCCCATCTCAGCAAATGGCACTTCCATTCTCCATCTTTGATTCCTTTCTTCAACATTCAATAAATATATCAGCAGGCTTTTTATTCTACTTATAAATGACCACCTCTCTTCATCTCCAACACCACTACCTTGGTCTAAGCTTCTGTCATCCCTCTTCTGGACCAGAAAAAGCTTCCAAAAAATATCCCTGGTTTTCTCTTGCAGCTCTCCTATTTAAATTTATTTTAAAGACAAGTTAGATATTTTCTATTCAATTACTTCCCATTACTCCTAAGATAAAATTAAATCCTCCTCACTTCCTTTGGTTTCCTGCATTATCTAGTCCTTTCCTTTCTATAAGCATATTAAGCTTCAAGTATTCAAGATATAAGCAAATAATTCAAAAACTCCAACAAAGACCAAACAGTACATGTGACTTCAAAGTTCAATAAACCTACTCATAAGAACTAATATTCATTGAATTCTGTCTGCATCAGATGTTTAACACTCATTATCTCATTTGAATTTCACAACAATACTGGGAGCAATTATTATTTCCATTTTGCAAATGAGAACACTGAGGCTCAAGGTTAGGAAATTTACTCAAGGTCAGGAAATTTACTCAAGGTCAGGAAATTTACTCAAGGTCTCACTGCTTAAAAGTAGAAGAAACTTGAAAAGATTGAAGCTCAGCATTTTTCTAAAAAGTTTGAGCTCTTCATCTGTCTTTTTGATGTCTTTGTCTCCCCCATTATTCCGATCTGAGAAACTTGCTGGTAAAATGAAGCCTCAACATGGCTTTTTAAAGCAGGATTAAAGTGTACTTAAGTTTGCACTCCAGAGGCGGGGAACAAACTTTGGCAGCATGTCAGAGTACACTCCTACCTCATTCCTGAGCTGTGGTTTGTTCCTTTTTAGAGGCTAGAATTTTGATCAAACTGAATGATAGGAAAAACATATATCCTTCAATAATTGGTCAGAATAATAAATGTCTCTAGCCGACATGGGATGCTGTGGAGGAAGCATAATAAATTTCATGCCGAATCAGCTTAAGAAGGCAAGCTGAGGCCAAAGAATCACAGCTGTCATTTGGCTGTGGGAAAGGGTTCAGAGGTCCCTTCTACTGTTCATTCCCATGAACTTAAGGTTCTCAGAGGGGCACTCCGGGAGGTGACGCTCCATTTTCTGTAGTAATGTGACCCAGAACATGACAGATTGCTAGTAGTTAATCAACAGGTTATGATAAAAGTTCAAACCTGATTTATTTCTTTTGCCCAAGATTGGCTGTATTTTCACAAACATAAAAATACACGCAAGCAGCTGAGCAGATCTCACAGAAGCCAATCCTATCAAATGGACATTTCCAACTGATATTTTATTATGTGGAAAATTCATAGAAATTGTAAAACATAATTAAATATTTCAGATTTCCAAATAGAAGTGACATCTATCCACACATGTAATTTTTATTTATGTAGTGCAAACTTTATGTTAAGATATTTAAAATTTAGGAGAAACTTTTTTTGTCACAGAAGAGTAAGGCTCAATCCAAATATGAAATGTAAAGGATGACATGAGAATGGAACTTTGCCACATGCAGGAATCTTGCATTACTTTAAAAATGTTTTTGGACTATGTGTTCCTGAAATATTTAAATATTTTAGGAATTGTCATGATTGGCAATTTGTAATAAAACTTTTGTGGTGGTGTGAAATTTGATGATGAAAGTAATAAAGATGATAATAAAAATAAAACACTAACAATAATTGAGTGTTAATGCATGCCAGGTACTGTTCTGTGTGTTTTGTATTTATTAATTTAAAAATCCTCACCACAACCTGATAGCATAGGAAACTTTCTTGTCTCCATTTCATAAGAGGAGAAATTGAGGCACAGGAAGATGAACAATTTGTCCAAGGCCTGACAACTAATATATTGCAGAGTCAGCATTCAAATCCAATCCACCCTCTTCCCAAGCAATACAATATACTTCTAATTCATAGGTTTGCATTCATATGTAGTATGCAATTTTTAGGTATAGTATATATTTATGTAATATAATTATAATACTACAGTATACTTCAGAAACAGAAGCCAGCAGTACTCCTATGACTAATTCAGATAGGATCATCAAGAACTGGCACTAAAATGAAGTTTTCAGAAATTAAGACAGGAAGCTTGTGGTTTCAAAAGTTATGTGGTGATCACTGTGATACAGGCAATGACTTTTGTTATTCCATCAAAAGAAGAACTTGCGGGAGGACACAGTTAATGGAGAAAGAAAGCCAGAAATGTTAGTTTTGCCAGTGGATTCACTGAATAGCAGCTATCTCTTAAGCCAGAGGATACAAGTTGCCAGGAAAAAAAAGTTCACATATTCCCTTTCACATTTTTATTGCATTTTTGTTGCGTCCTTTAGTTCTTGATAGAGTGTATAAATATATAAATATATCTCTAATTTACATCCTGTATTGTGACACATTTTGGCGTTTGATTTACCATTTTTATAAAGCCAGTGGATCTGGTAGAACTAAGGGCTTGTTGATTGGGAGAGAAACAAACAAGAGAGGTGCCAAGTTCTCCAGGGCAATGGTTGAATTATTTTGACTGTTGCCTTCCTATCAGCGTACTTTTTTGTACCATCTCAGAATTGGAGCACCAGGAAAAGGCTTATTTTTAAAAATGACATTCAAATAGAAGAACACATAACAGCAGAAATTAGAGTGCAGTTTCCAGCAAATAGTTTGAAAATCTTATACACTGTCAAATGAAAACAAACTTCTTGGTCTTTAAATTAGAAAAATAGTGAGAGGATCAGAAACAGCTGTGGCACGTAAGGAAGAAGAAAAACACTCAGCTGTAGTGTGGGGAGTTGATGCTGAACTATAAAAAATTGTCATTGGATTTTATTACATGCTGGCTAATTAATGATAATGAATCTTATTTTTTTCTTTGTACATTTTGAACATATTTAAAGATGAACAGGCAGACTACTTGGTATGTATATCTGTGCTAACCTTGGCATCTGAAATTTTAGTTCCTCTTTTATTCTGGAAAACCCAGGATAGGAAAGACACTCCTCTCTTTAAGCCAGTAACTGAGTTGATTCTTAGGCTGGCTCTTATCATTATTATTTAATTCTTCCATCATATAAAATGTTTCATTTTCCGCTATTATCATCAATAATGCCTGCATTAACTATCCGCTTCATGGGACCAAAAAATAAACGTGAAGAAGCTTCAATACTATGACTAGATAATTTTTTTAGCAGTTAAATAAATGTTGACTACATTTGTTCCAGCCACACATGATGAATATGATTTCTCTCCATCTTCCCCAAAGCTAAGAAGCTAAGTTCTGTGTTTTATTTGTATGTTTATTTGTATTTTTATATTTATCTCTCTTGCCAAACAGGTCTTAGGACAGCAAATAGTTGGTATTTTGGGAAAGTGTTCATTGAAAATGTCATCGTGTTGTTTTTGCTGTATTTCTGTACAATCTTTGTATATAAGGATGAGAATATATGTAGCTTTCCAAATTCAAAAGCCACTTATGGGGTTGCGGGTACTGTGGTCAGAGTTTTGGAATCTAGGTGAGTAGATAGACACCTAAAAGTCATTAATTCTGTAGTTTTTCTCTGATGGCAGGGCTGTACACATGTTTATGGTAGGGATGACATGGCTACATTTATTAAGATACAGAAAGCATTTATTTTCCTGGACTTCTGCAGCAAAACCACAATGATACCTTAGCGGGAGACAGCCCCCTGGCCCTCACCTCAGCTGCTCCTGTATTCACCACAGCCTTAGGGACACCCTTGATTCTTTCCGTTCATTAAGAAAAAGGTATAATTGTTCTTGTTTACTTATCTTCTGAAAAACATTAAAGAGTTTTTTTTTTTTAATAAACAAACCCAAAAACTAGCCTACCAAACGCCTCAAAAACATTATGAAGCCTTTGGTAAAAACAGGTTAGACCGGGACTATATTTGGTCCTTAGACTGATACCTCGACATAGAAAAAGTAACATTTTAGTATTTTGATGTTGGTGGATAATGAAGGGTGAAAGGAGAAAAGGAAAGAGTCACCAAATTTAGGCAAAAATAAGAGAAAAACAGTTCAGACAGTAATTGTCAGGAGGTTCCTTTTCCTTTCAACTTTCAGGGACTTTAAAACTTCAAATGAACCAAAAGTAATTTTGTATTCCGTTGCCCCTCAGTTTCTAAGGTTGAACGCTTCTAAATCTTAACAAGTCACTGACCACGTTCCACTTTGTCAGCTGGTTTCTAAAATGAATTTATATGTGTGTACATAAGTATATATCTATGTTTTTTTGCCAGTTCTGCATACATGAAGATAAATCCCTATCAACCTCATAATTGGTGAAGATTATAAAATAGAGAACAGCCAAGATCAATTATTGGCAAGTATGGCAAATGAAAAAGAATAACATGCATATGTAGGTTAGAGATAATTTCTATGACATAATTAAAACTAATAAAATAGAATTGGGAAATTAAGGATATTGCCAAGAAAAATAGTGAGAAATGTAGCAGTAATATAAATGTGATGATGGTAGCGGAATTGGGTAATAATTAAGACACACTAATTAGTCCCTGCAAATCAAGAACTCATGATCAATTGGATGCAGACTAGATTATGTTGACCTTTGCTTAGCAAGAGATATTGTGAGCTAATAGTATTTATAAATTTTGTAGGTGAATATAATGCTTGTATTGACTAGAAATAAAGTGTTTCAAGCATACTTATGCATTTAGTAGCATCTTGTAACATAAAGAGCATTTGATGTTAATTATAATTTACTCCTATCCATTTGTTTAAAAATAAAATCCACTAAGAAACCTGAGTACATGTTTGTTAAAATGAGAACCGCGCATTCAGATTTAGATTTTACTGCATCGAGCAATCATTTAGTTTCTAGGGAAAGATTGAATGTTCATTTAAAAGTTACTTTTGATAACTCTATAGAAAAGGCACTTGTTAATCATCTAAATGCTGTGAATTTAGATGGAAAGTCATATGAAAAGTGAGTGTTATCATACATTTAAGATCTTGTACTTATAATGTTATTATAATCTTTTGCAATGCTTAATATTCTATAATTAATTAATTTAGTTTTTGATTACATTGTAAATTTTTTCCTGAGTTAAAACAATCCATCTTCTTTTTGGAAAAATTGTTTAAAAATTTTTATTTTTAAACAAATGGATAGGAGTAAGTTATAATTAACATCAGATAGAAAAGTTAGAAGATAGAAAAATTTTAAATCACTTTTTATTCCATCATTGTGAAAGTTTTAGTGTTCTTACCCTCTTCTTTGTATATGTGTGTAATTAATTTAGAACAGTATTTAATTAAAACAATCTTAACAATGTTGTTTTAAATTAAAAAACACAGAAGCTTCTTACATTTTCTGTCTTAATAAATAAAATGTATTAAGGAGAGTAATTAAAGAAATAATGGTCTGCATAAAGAGACCATCTGTAACTCTTAGGTGGGATTGTAGCACTGTAGACAAGTCAAGGTGCCTATCCTGAAACTATTCATCACAAACTCGACCACATAAATAAAGGCCCAATAAGATTGAAGAGTCAGATTATTTTTTGCATCAACTAGCCCTCCAGTTTATTGTTGCAATTTATTTTGTCACACCTGGACATTGCTAACAGGGTGTTTCTTCTTCCTCATTTTTGTGGTATCCTAGCATTTATATCTTTAACTCTGATCATAGGAGCCTCTTCAGATTATAAGAGTGGACTGCAGTGGAGCTAAGAAAAAACAAGCATAGAGTTTGATTTTATAAAGCAACCAAAGTCTTGTTAATAGGTGTAGTCAGCATAATCAGTGCTCATGTTTTTGACCCATTACTGTTTTCTACCTGTCTTGTTTTTAGCTTACAGTATTGCCCATAAAAAGGAAGCTTCTGATCATCCTATGGGAGTGTACTTTGTCATAACTAAAGACAAAAATGTGTCCAGTGAGTTTCTGATTACTCTCTATGTGTACAGACATTTAACAAACACATTACATGTCTATTAAATTGTCTATAAACATTTAACCAGACATTTCAGAAAGAAAGTCAAGAATATTTCCGTAAAATGTGACAAGACTGGCTATACTGAACTAATAAATAAACCCTGAAATATAAACTTAACAAATATGAGGCTTACTAAAAGTAAGACTAAAAGTCTGAAGCAGTTCAGGTGACACTTTATTCCGTACTGGGACTCAGGGATGCAGGCTGCTTCTGGTCTGTGGCTCTATGATCTTAACTCATGGTCTTCAGGCTTGCCACTGAAGAAGAGACAAAGGAGGCACGCCAGCTTTGATTTTAGCTGTGCATTCATTCTCATCTCTTAGTCCATGTGCCAAACTAGTCACATAGCTTTCACCTACCCAAGGGAGCCTGGAAAATTTAGTGGGATGTATGAGTTAGGATTAAACCACAGAAGCAGAACCAGCAGGAGATGTATATATTAAGAGATTTATTACAAGAAATGGGTTTACGCAGTTGTGGGAGCTGGATATGCAAGGCTGAAACCCACAAAGCAGGCCACCAGGAAGGGGAGACTACAAGTAGGCTGAAACTCATAGGTACTTTGGGCATTTGCACCATAGCCTACAGCGGTTATCAACAGGACTTTTTTTTTTTTCTCTTCCTCTCAGGGAAATCTCAGCTTTGCTTTTCATCAGGCCTACACAAATTAGCCAAGATAATCTTCCTTATGTAAAGTCAAATGATGACGCACTTTTAATTATATCTGCAAACTCTCTTCACAGCAACACCTAGCATAATGTTTGATTGAACACTAACCCAAGTTGCCAAAATGACACATCACAAAAACCATTACCAGGGAGCATATGAAATAATAGGTGAGCTCTAATGACCCCGGCCAGAATATGAGATAATTATACTAGGTCTCACAAGGTATCATTTATTAAGAGCTGCAACAACAGAGAAAAAGATGTGAAAGGACTGATGGGATCAATGGGCCTGTGAATTTGTGTGTGACAAAAAAGAGAACCATCATTTAATTATATAATATGTTCATTTCATCATCTAGGCTGAGCTAATAATTAAAGATATTTAATCTAGAAAAATTGTATCCAATTTTCAGAAACCTTCCAAGAACCAGCAAACACCTCATCATACCAACTTTTCCTAGCAGAGTTTGTTTTCATATTTTGTTGAATTGTGATACTAACTAAATTTCTATGCATGATCTTGTCTTTTTTATAATTCTACCTATTTTGCTATGTTATTCATCTCCTCAGCATCTCATGCTTATTGTTAAATTCCTATTAGTCAGTGCAAACTAGCCTATTTCTTTTTTCTTATGGCTGTTGAATTCGCATTTTAGTTGAAGCTTAAATTCTGACTCATAATTATCTTTCTTCCTTTTCTTGTACCTCTTGGCATTGCCTTTATATTCTTCTTTTGCTTCTCATTAGCAGCCCACTGAGCTGTATCACTTTCTCCCAGCAGCAGTGAGCAAGATAGCTTTAATTTAGTAACTTCTCATTGCTGCCAGCCAGTTGGTCCTCCCCATTGCCCAAGTCACAGCTGACATCACTGTTGTCAGTGTCACCTGGTAATGGCTGATGGTGTTTCACATACCTCCCTATGTTCTGAAAGTAATATTTGCCAAGAATTGGCCAGACACTAAGGTGGTTGGGACCAAGCAAATATTCCATCTGTTGCCTGTATTTGTTCTCTGTATACTGCCTGAATATTACCTGGGCCGGGGGTGGGGGGGAAAGACACACTTCCACAAACATGAGTTCTAGTAGGGAAGGAGCCAAAAGCAGGCCTTTTCTGGCCAAGTTGTGCTAAACCTTTCTCTGTTGGAAGTTACTCTTTGCCAATCAGTCAATAAGTCAAAACTAAAAGCTGCAGGAGACAGACAAAGTGATGCAGAATTAATGAACTTCTTTGTGCCAAGGTACAAAAATAATATTTGGGAAATAAACATTTTAGTTTTAAGGTCAAAGTTATTTCACCTTGGGACCACTATTAGATTAGCAAGTGATTTGTCAGTCACAGACAGCTGTTGTAGGTAGTCCTAAAGTGAAGTGATTATACTCATTAAGCCAAAGTATATACTTTTCCTTTATTACCTATTGGGTCAAGATCTTACCTTATAATAACACACCTGAATATAGATTTTCATTGCAGAATATAATTAGTGCATGGTCTATTGAGTAAGCAATATGAATTTTTAAAATTGTCTAAACACCTCTTTACATGCCAACTCTGGTGATAATTACCAAATGTCTATATCTAGAAAAACAGGCAATTCAGAAATATCAATTTGTGCTATTATTTATGATACACATGTGCTAGTTTTCCCTAAATATAGACATTTGGTAATTATCACTGAGACTATTTGTTATAATTCCGAAGTAGATCCCAATGAAATAGAAATATAATTTATTTGGTAAAAATGTAAATGCTGAAAAATTCTCATTATCTTTCTGCAGAGTACAGTTCTTAGTTTCCTATTCATATTTCATGTAATAATTTTGGATTAGCCATCTGGTTTGTTGAGGGTTGAAAATCTGTTTAACACCAACGCAGAATTTTTGTTAAAAAATAAAACAAGTCATACAGAAATCACAAATGTTTTCAGGTATTTCACAATGCTAATAATGAATAGCTTTTAGGATATGGCATGTAATTTGCACTTTTATCTTTAGCATTTTCTTTTCTTTTCATTTGTATAATTTAGATTCGCCTTCAGCATACTTTTTAAGACTATTTTTCAGGGATGTGTCAGTATGAAAGGTTGATATATAATAAATATTACCAAAAAACTATGTTGGGCCACCCACATTTTTCCAGTACCACTCTTTCCCTTGTCCAAGTGGTTAGCTCAGTGGATTAGTTAGAATCCCCTGAGTGGATTAGATTTTCTTAACGACTCCAACTCTATAGTCCTGAGATTGAATTACTTCCTCTCTATCCATATCTGCAAATGGATTTCAACGCTCTGCTCCTCATCCTGGATAGAGGTGATTGGTTCACACTGGAGACTAGGAAGCGGAGTTTGCATTTATTGGTATAGATCCATCACTTCATCTGTGTGAAAGCCTTGAAGTATGTGCTGCATAAAAAGTTGAAGAACAGACACTATCTGACTTCAAGACTTACCACAAAGCTACATTAATCAAAATAGTGTGGTATTGGTGAAAGAATAGACAAATAGATAAATGGAACAGAATAAAGAGCCTAGAAGTAGGCCCACAGAAATGTAGTCAACTGATCTTTGACAAAGGAGCAAAGGCAATACAATAGAGAAAAGAGTCTTTTAATAAATGGTTCTGGGATAACTGGACATCCATCCACATGCAAAAAAAATACATCTAGATATAGATCTTACACTCTTCCCAAAAATTAAGTCAAAACGGATCACAGACATAAGTGTATAATGCAAAATTATAAAATTCCTGGAAGCTAACATAGGAGAAAATCTAGATGATCTTGGGTTTGACAATGACTTTTTAGATACAATGCTAAAGGCATGATCCATGAAAGAAACAATTGGTAAGTTGGACTATATTAAAATTAAAGTTTTCTGCTCTGTAAAAGACACTGTCAAGAGAATAAAAAGACAAGCCAAAGACTGGGAGAAGATATTTGCGAAAGACATATCTGATAAATAGCTATTATCCAAAATGTACAAAAAAACTCTTAAAACTCAACAATTAAAAAAAAAACCAACAATAGGCCAAAGGCCTCAACAGATACCTCACTAAAAAAGATATACAGATGCCAAATAAGCATATGAAAAAATGCTTCGCATTATATATGTCATCTGGGAAATGCAAATTAAAATGAGATACCACAACATATCTATGAGAATGGACAAAATCCCATTATCAGAACACTGACAGCACCAAATAGTGAGGTGAGGATATGGAACAACAGGAACTCTCATTCGTTGCTGGTGGGAATGCAAAACAGCGCAGCCACTTTGGAAGACAGTTTGGCAGCTTTATAAACAACTAAACATACCCTTATCATATGATCCGGCAATTGCAGTCCTTGGTTTTTACCCAAAGAAGTTAAAAACTGATTTCCACACAAAAGCTTGCACATGGATGTTTATATCAACTTCATTCATAAGTGCCCAAACTTGGAAGCAACCAAGATGTCCTTCAGTAAGTGAATGGGTAAATAGGCTGTGGTATATCTAGATAATGGAATACTTTTCAATGCTAAGAAGAAATGCGCTATAAGCCATGGAAAGATGTGAAAGAAACCTTAATATATATCACTATGTGAAAGAAGCCAATCGGAAAAGGCTACACTGTATGATTCTAACTGTATTACATTCTAGAAAAGGCAAAACTATGGAAACAGTAAAAAGACCAGTGGTTGCTAAGAGTTAGTGGGGTGAGAGGGATGAGTAGCTAGAGCACGAAGGATTTTTAGGGCAGTGAAAATACTCAATGTGATATTGTAATGAGTGGATACATGTAATTACACATTCTTCTAAACCCATAGAACATACAACACCAAGTGTGAGCCCTAATACAAACTCTGAACTTTGAGTGATAATGATGTATCAATTGCAATAAATGTACCACTCTTGTGGGTGGTGTGAATAATAAGGGATGCTATACATGTGTGGGGGTAGGGGAAATATGGGATATCTCTGTACCTTCTCTCACTGTTGCTATAAATTTAAAACTTCTAAAAAATTATGTCTTAAAAATAAAGTGGGTATGCAGTGTTATTCTTATATTTGATAAACCATGTTCTTACCAGCAATTCCTTTTCCACTGATGGAAAGAAACAGGTTGCTACCTATGGATGTGAGTGTCTGTGACTCTATCTCAAATCACTGACCCACATACTGTTGTATCTTGCTGAATTATTTTTGTCATCATTCATTGCGCCTGACTACAAAATTAGTCTGGATAGAACATCTGGATAAAGCATTCCACTCATCCAAGTATCAAGCAGAGTAGATGTGGGTATTCAATTCTGAAGACCAAACTTTGGCTCATCTGAATATGAGGTTAAAAAAATTATTTGGGGAGAAATATCAGGCCCACTCAACACAGATGTGGAATTCTGTGAAGTACTCATTAAAATGCCACCTGTGGGAAATGCATCTTTGAAGGGAAAAACTCAAAATTGAAGAGACTGTGTCTGGGCTCCTGTTCTTGTTGAGACTTGGCCCAAAGCTGGGTAAGATAACCATGAGAAACAGGTTGGCTTTTCATAAGGCTTTGAAACATGCCTGGTTTCCTTTTGATATGGAGAAGAATAGTCAGTTTTGTTCCATGATCTGTCATTTAACCATCTAAACTCTGACAAGGCTGAGGCCAGGGAGGCAGGGAGTTGCTTCTTCATGTGCATAAGCATAAGTTTTCTTTCTTCTCTTTTATTTTTGAGATGAGCCCGCTCTGTGGCCCAGGCTGGAGTGCAGTGGTCTGTCTCAGCTCTGCAACCTACACCTCCCAGGTTCAAGCAATTCTCCTGCCTCAGCCTCCTGAGTAGTTGGGACTACAGGTGTGTGCCACCATGCTCGACTAATTTTTGCACACACACACACACACACACACTTATATACAGAGAGAGAGAGAGAGAGAGGGAGAGAGATGGGGTTTCACCATTTTGTTCAGGTTGGTCTTGAACTCTTCACCTTGAGAGATCTACCTGCCTTGGCCTTTCAAAGTGCTGGGATTACAGGCCTGAGCCACCGTGCCAGGCCCCCACACATAAGTTTTCTAAGGGTGTTTTGAGAAAATGTAGGCATGGGTACTTATTCCATTCAAAAAGAGATTCAGAATACAGACTTACATACTTCTCAACCTTTGAATTTTTTTTCTCTATTTCCTCCCTAAACTTTCTAATTGAGAAAGGAGTGAAGAATGATCTATATATTACATATAGGACAACTCTTACAGTGTTCTCAGTAATGGGTCATTTTTGTCTTGATGATGTTTACTTGGCTAAGGTGGAAAGTAAAGAAGGTATATAAATGAATTAAAAGGCCAATAAATGGATGTATGTGAAGATTAAGCATTCCTACCCAAAGCTGCATACAGATAGTGAGGTGTTGCAGACAACACTGACTGTTTGATGACAACACTGACTGTTTGATGACAACACTGAGCGATTAGCACTAAATTAGTCTCTTGCTGCAGGTAAAGACACATCGAGTCCTTGGGCACATCAGAAGGCACAGAGTCATTGTAGCAATAAAACATGATGGGACAGTCGTGGTCACATCAGAGAGGAATATTCTAATCAAAGATATATAGAATGTTCATATTCTACCCCTTTTCACAGGAAAAAATGATTCTTGTCTCCATTGCCTTTATTGGGGATAATTCCTCTCACTGATTGATTAGGAATATGAAGATAAAAGATATGATCAGAGCTTATAAGATCTCAGGAAGTGTGTAAATACATTTGACAGTGGATCTGAAATGGTTTCTTCCTTTCATTCTTAACTATTTCTTTCAAGGGATTTGGTACACTTAAAACAAGTTTCTGCATTTTCTTCTGGGAGATGATGATATTCTCTTACCTAAATGGTGAAGGAACTACAGTAGAAGGGAATGGAATGGCTGGGTGAAAAGCAGTAGTACCAACACTTTCAGACAGTATAATTGTGGTTTGGAGCAGTGTAATTGAATTTTCATGGGCCCAATATTTTCTGAATATTAATTTCAAGGCTGAGCTAAAGGGTTTGGGCTTAAATAAAGTGATTCTATGATTCTGTTATGTGAATACTTACTTGGTTCCTATCAGTGTTCTACCCTCTTCTTTGCTATTCTTAAAATAGTTCAGTGTTTTGCACACAGTATAGAGTGTACATACTGGTTTATATTGATGGAAATGGCAGCTAAGGGCATTACTGGTTCAGAAAGTTTGAACCAGTCTGTTGCTAAGTCTAAGGTGCTTAATTTTCTGTAACTCTTCCATTTGGACTCTTTTTCATTTTTCTTGTCTGTAATGTCTACATTGTATTGTTTCTCCAGAGGCAAGAGTATCAAGATTGAGACCCTAAGCAGTGTAGCCTTCCCTGTAAGTTCTTTCAGTTTAAGTACAACCAGTCTGCTGTACAAAGTCCAGCAGGGAAACATCCTCAGAAGTATCTGTATGCCAAAATATATTTTTAAAACTTATTCTATTTATAATCTCTAATCCTTCATCTCAAGGCTGTTAGACACTGTCCTTTTATTTGAAAGCTGTTCTTTTGAGTACTGATTTTAGAACCAAAGTCTCAAAGCTTCATAGAAGGCATTCTTTTTCCTAGCTGTAAGCTGTGGAGTTGATTTTAATAGTACGTCAATTGTAAAGCTGCACTAGCTATTGCAGGCTACGGCTAATTCAAAACTAAATCAGATTGGGAATACCATTTGGTGTGATTATATCATTAAACCACAGTTGTCTACCTTCATGCACTCCTGGGCTTAGTATTGGTGTTGACAATAATACAAATCATAATATCTTTTTCACAAGAAATGCAAAGCTCTTTAAAATGGTCTCATTATAGCATCCCTGTGAAGAACTCAGAAAATACCTTTATCTGTGTTTCCCCAGTTGAAGACAGTGATTATCACTGAATCAAAACATGAAGCAAGTTCCCAGAAGTCGGGGTTTTTAGCTCTGGAATGAGTGTTCACTTCACTTAAAGCAACTAAAGTGAAACTAGATAAAAACATAATTTTATAATCTTATTATTCTAATATTATGACTATTTTTACGTTACCAATAGGTTCCTTTTCTAAAAAGAAATACTATTTGAGTGTTAAAACTAAAACTTAAATGGTATTTTTGAGGCAATAGCAAAGCCTAACTTAACCTTGAATAGTACTGATGTAATGTTTTAATCAGATATAAATGCTCTTTAACTTTTTCCTACTTGTCTCTATTTTAGAGATGCAGTTCTACCTCGTTGTGACTGAAATGGTCAATTCTTAGAGCTGCTCAGGCCAAGTTAAATACATGATAACACTCTAAGTAGACAAGTGGCCATATTCAGACCAAATTATCAGAATGCTTTTTAATCCTCCATCGCATCTTTAAATTGAGTGCCATTAATACCTAGATTAGTAACCTCAAAAAGCAGGCTGCACCAGATAGGAATTCTGCTCCCAAGGTACTGCATGATTATGTTGTGAGATATTTGCAGAGAGGTTTATTTTGGGCTGGGTGAAATTAGCATCTTTGTTTACAAGAATACCCTCTCACTGATCAAGTTAAAGTACATGCCTAATAACCAGCATTTCTTAGACTTTTATGTTGCCCTTAATTAGACTCTTCAAAGTTAATTAGGGGAACAAATGGTACTTTTTGTTCTTTTAAGTCCCCTTTAACAGCTTTCTGACACATAAAATGTTCCCCCATTTATAGCTAGTTTGGCTTCTGCTTTAAACCTACTGGTTAACTGCTCATTGGTTAACTCCTCCTTCATTCACAGAATGAAAACCACACTGTTTTTGAGGTGCCTCTGATCCCCCCTCTTTTCTTTCTTCCAATTTTCAAACATTAATATGGTTCATTTTTAGGTAAAAAATTATTCATTAATTTTTTTTGTTCTTGTTTGGGAACAGCATTTTGCTCAAGGCTTAGAAACTGGCAAAACTAAATTTGTGAAACACTAGCACATGCAGGGAGACTAGGAAAGCTTCTGCCTTAGAAATTGCACAGAAAAATCGAGTTTCCACACCCCTGCTCCTGGACTTGGGGTGGGGGTGGTGGTGGCGGTGGTGGTGTGGGAAGTAACACTGTTTTCATTTGAATTAAAATAAAAATGATTGGCCTCATTTTGATACCTATTCTACTTTTGAATATTTTTCTTTATTTCTGTTCAAAAAAGGGCTTATTGCATACAGAAAGCTGGCTTTCAAAGTAATAAGCTAATCCATGGATGTGAGATTTTTCAGCCATGCTGTCTGTCTGCTTTGTGCCACTAATGGTAATATAAGACTATTAGAAGTGAACCGAGTAAATGAGAAATAGTCTTTGCATTAGAGCAGGAGTCTGTCACTCTTCTGGCAACCCTGCCGAGAGCTACACATCAAAGCCACCACACTGTGCTAATAGTGTCACTTATCCCACAGCCTTTACACTGTCCCATATGCAGTTACTATGCAGGGGGTGTGCACATGAGGGTGAGAGGGGAGTTGACAACGTGCTAGAAGAAACCGTAGGAGATAAACTGAATGTGATTTATCACCTCTAATCCTTGCAATGGAAAACATTTAGGAAGAGCAAATAATTGAGGTCTTTCAGAAATATGCTTTTATTGAAAAAAAAATCCTTGAATTAATTGGAAACCTAAAAATGGAGGATTAAAATATTTTTTAAAAAGTCATGAGAAAATCTTTAATGTATTTAAATGATTGGAAGAAAGAAATTATGCTTTAAAGCAATCTCCTTAAAACTACTTAGTTTTGATTATACGCCTGAAAGAATGCTAAAAAATAAAACCTTTCATTATTGTTTTTGTATATGGCAATCACAATCATGGATATCTACATAACTCAAGTTGCTGAAACAAAAATATTTCCATTAAACTGGAAGCAATCAGTGATGAGATATCTATATTCTACTTATTACCATCTTCCTTACTGGGCAAATACTATTTTTGTTGTATTTGATTTTTTTAGTCGTTGTTGTTTGTATATTTAGTAATCACTGAATGGCACCAGATTGACAGGTTGGAAAGGTGAGAACTATGGAGACAGCGTAGAGAAGTCAGGCACAGCTCTTCCAGCCACAGAAGGCAAAGCGGACCTCTTGTGCCCTTAGCTGAGCTCTGCAAAAGGTGGCTGGTACCTGCTCCAGAATCTCTCTGCAAGGTCTTGGCTAAATACAATGGCCTTATTTCTAGTTCATTCAGTTCAATCATTTTCCCAGGAACTGAGCTGGCTACAAATGCTTCTGGAGTCTTTAAAACTGTCCAAAGCGTTTGGGAAAAATGGGAAGGAGAAATTCAAATGGCTGAGTTGAAGCATACTGTTATGTTTCAAACATGCGGAGAGTTAGTGTAAAAGATTTTCCAACAATATTTCTGTGACCCAGGAGAATAAAAAATGAGCATTTCAGAAAAGAAAATCACCAATGGATAGAAAAAGATGATTGCAAACAAATGAACAAACAGCCTTCATTCCTTCAAATTACCCCAAGACGTCTTTAGCAGAGTTTTGGGAATGATACCAGTTTTCCTCTCATTTGGAGGTCAAATCTGACAATTGCAACCATTGGGATGGAACTTTTAAGCAGCAAAGGAAGAAATCATAGCAAGGGTGTCCTGAAGCTTCCACATTTTAAATCTGGAGGAGTTTTTGAGTCCATGTTTTGTTTCCTGTTTAATCTTATAATCTTAACATATAGAATGATTCTATTTACAGACCATGTAGGGGCTTTGACTTCACAAGATGCATCAAGTGAAAATCTCTTAACAAACACAAGGAAAGAGAAGTTTTAAACAGCAGAAAAAGGAAAAGATGAAAAACTTTTGGGGCCTTTCAGTCTACACACGGAAACCTGTGGTCTGACAGTGAGCTTCCATATGGGAAAATATACAAATGAAGTGAATTTTGTCAACTACAGAAAACCTGCTCCTCTCCCCATAGTCTCATCTCAGTTAACAGCATCATAGCCTACCAAAGCTTGAACCATCATCATACCTTCCTTAGTCCTAACCTTCTCTTCCTCACCCATTCTGCGTCCAAGTCCTACTGATTCCTCCTCTTAGGTATCTCTTAATTTTATGTCTCAGTTCTCACTGCCACTGCTTTGTTTTGGGGGTGACCGTACATTTGAAACCTTATTCTTCCTTCTTCATGCTCCCCATCCAGTCTCATAAGTTATAGAACATGCATGTATATGCTCTTAGTGATTGATGGCAGGGGGCTTCTGCTTCATGATTTTTTTCTGGGAGGAACTACCTATTAGTTGATCTCCTCAGTGCTAGTTCATACTGTCAGCTGTCCTCTCTCAAATCACAAGGCTGGTGCTAAAGTGTACCATGCTACTATTGTATCATCTCTAATGGCTTCTGGGAGAGCAACATTCATCATGATCAACGCTTCCCCAGTCTTCCCTCTACAAACCTTGCCACCTTCATCTCTTCTCATCTCCCACATGCCCCCTACGCTTCAGTGACGAGGAGCTTCTCACTATTCTCTGAATATGCCACTCTTTCAAACTCTGTTTTCCCAGATGCTGTTACTTTTCCTGGAGTGCCCGTCCCTCCTTTCTCTACACAGTAAACTCCCACTTATGCTGTAAGACCCAGCTCAAATGCCATCTTTTCTCTGAAAACTCTCCCACTCCTGTGAAGAAAAGCTATACTCTCCTATTCAGAGATCCACTGGCCTTTTGTGGACACCCATATTTGATAGCTGTAGTTAGTGCCATCCCCAGACCTGGATGAGAAGGGCCCTGATTTAAAGGTCTCTGGCCCTCCTCTAGCTGGAGAGACGATCTTGGGGTCCAAGGGGTGTGCTACCCAAAGTCCTAGCCTCTCTCTTTTTAAATCATGCTCTGAATACCTGGGATTATAAAACTCTCTACCCAAACGTAACAATCCCCTTGGAGAAACTGCCTGGAATCCTTTTCCTGGGTCTTTGCATCTGAGAGTTGTCCATGTAGTTGGTGCAAGCACCACTAGGTCTGAAGGATGAAGAGAATGTGTATTGTGGATGGAAATTAAACTTGTTGCCTAGGGTGTCCACACGCATGTGTCCAAGGGCTTTCATGGTAAAAGGCAGAATTGGGAATGGGGTAGTGTAAGAATTAAGGAGCAATACAGGCCTGGGCCTGGAGGACAGTTTTTCTGATGGTATTATTTTCCAGCCTTGATCTCAAAGAATCCAGGAATTCTAAACTTGAACCTGATAGGTCATATTGTTAAGAAGGTATATTTGTCAAGGCATCAAAATAAAATATATTTTACTCAACTGTTTGTTAGCTTAATTCATAACTTTTAAATATTTAGGCATCTGGTATGTGGGCCTCTATTCATATTCATTCTCAGGTCTAGCAAATGTTAGGAATGGGCCTGCTTGTAGCATAATTATTTCCTCACATCCTTATCTCTCTGACTGGCCTGTGAATTCTGAGAGGGCTGGGACTGCTTTTTTGTCTTTGTTAATCTTTTTATCCAATAGTTAACCATCTTGCTTGGCAAAGACTAATCTTTTAAAATATATTTGTTGATACAAAGATTATATTCATAATATTTAGTTTATAAAAGCAAGAATGTGTATGACACACTTCAAAGAACAATGTTGAGACTGGTTAAAGGGAAAAAACTCTGTGATAACTTCATAAAATGATGAGGAGTACAGTTGTTTTTAGACAATAAAAGAGTGATACGTGACTTTAGAAGTTAGAATATAAAACATGCAGTTAATTAGCTCTAAAACTGATCCTATGTCCTCAAATTCTCTAATGACTAACCCTACAATAGCATATTGTAAATAAAAGCCATGCATATTCAGCCACCTCTGTGGAAGGAAAAAAAGGGAAAAGAGTTTAAAAACAGTTAAACATCTACTCCAAGATGGACACTCTTTCAGCTGTTCTATACACACTGTCTTACTTAATCCTCAGAACAACACACTGAAGCATGTACTATTACCCCTATTTTATGGATGAGAGAATTAAAATTCAGTAAATTTCAATAACTTGCCCAAGGCCACAAAATGTGTAATTAACAGAGCCAAAATTTGAACCCCGGTGTAAAGCCTATGCTCTTTTGATCAGAGCTGCAGTAACAAAGATTATTAGCATGAATTTGCCTTGGAAATTGTCAACCATCAAGACTTGAGACTTTTGGTACCATTGAGACAAATATTGAGCCCACATTGATGAAGCATTATTCTTTCAGAAAACAACAATTTGCTTGTGTTCTATATACAGAACACCAGGTAAGGCACTATGAAGAACTATAAAAGAAATATATACATACATACATAGATGTACACATATGCATATATATGTGTGTGTGTGTGTTCATTTCTCCATTGTTTGACTATTAATTGGAACCTTTAATTAAGAGTTCTATTTTTATAAGAAGAAGGAAAATAATGATAAAACCAAATTGTAACAGCACATAGTTTTTAAGAGTATATTCTGGTGTTGAAAATCAGTCAACTCAACCTCTTATCCCTACTACAAATATAGTTTCACTACTGAATGAGAATAATTTCATATATGCTATGGTAATCTTGAGTACCATGATATTCTTAATCATTAAAATCTGATTCATGTTTACTAAAACTTATAGGGGTAGGAAAACATATTCATAAATGTATTTGAGGAAAAGTGTTATAAGAAAATGAAAAGTTTTATTTATCTTTCAATCTTACCCTTACTGGGGTCTTTATTTCTTTTCTAGCTTTAAAATATCTAGTCAAAGTAAAGCATTTCTCTCAAATCTATTGACAAAATTTCTTAAAAGTCATTATTACAATTCTCATTGCACAGAGCTGCACACACATCATGAGATGAAGGTATAAGAACACATTTTTCAATAGCTTTGATCCCTATGTGTGGCTACTGACATTTATAATAATTTACTATTAATATATCTTTTCTCAAAAATATATTTTGCAATTTTATACTTCTAAGACTGATTATTCATGTATGAACCTATAACTTGGGGGATGACAGGAGCAAGTTTTCAGTGTTCATGGCACATCTTCTCCTTGGGCAGAATAGTAAGCTATTTATATCTTGGGATATCCAATATCACAATTAGATTCACTCACTCTTTGAACTTGTCTCCTTGTTTACCCTCACCATTTCAACTCCTGCACTCCACGCTGAATGTTATCTGAAATCCCACTTCTGGAATGTAATTTATCTAGCTTGGATCCTATTAAAATGGAAATATAACCAAGAATGAAAAGAATGAGTGAATAAGAAAATGAATGAAAAGATAAAATTGCTATTGAGTCAGATTTTTTTCCTGACAATTGTCCTTGATAGTGAGGACAAAGGCCTAGGTTCAATATGATTGAAGAGATTAAGAAGGAGAAAATTCTAGGAAACATAGATCCACAGAAAGAGTAGTTTAAGAATTATTTAAGAAACACCTGGCCAATTATTCACTTTTGCAAAAACCTTGATGTGAGTGACCATTTCTATTTCATCTATGGTTATAGATTGAACATTACTTCTGCCAAACACAAGCCATTTGTTATTGGAGGGAATAGTGGTCTCTGGACAAAGAAACTTTCAAGTGTCAACCCCTTGGTTTAGAATACTTACCCTGCTCTGCCAAACCAAGTGTCTCCATGTCTAATTTTTATCCTTCATTCACTGGAGAATACAAAGTCCTTTGATGTTTCTTGGGTCCAGGAGAGAAAATGTTGAAAGGAAAAAGTACAAAATTGAGAAGCCCTTGTAGCACCACCTTCTTGAATTTTCTTCTCAACTTCCTCTTGCTCCTTTTTCCCCATATTTCTTTTCTTTTCTTTTCTTTTTTCTTTTACTTTAAGTTCTGGGATACATGTGCACGTTTCTTTTAATATGGGTTTCTAAGGGAGTTTTTCTCTCTCTGAAGGACTGCAAATAAAAATACACAGCATTTGGGTCCTAAATTCATTTAATAGATAAAACTTTCTCATTCAATGGCTCATTGAACAATGTGACAATGAATATGTTGTAGCTCGGGCCACTATGACAAAATATTATAGACAGAGTGGCTTAAACAACAGACATTTATTTCTCATAGTTCTGGAGGCTGGAAAGTCCAAGATGGAGGTGTTGGCAGATTTGGTTCTGGGTGAGGGCTCTCTTTTGGCTTGCATATAGATGCCTTCTCTCTGTATCCTCACATGCCAAAAAGAGTAATCTCTGATGTCTCTTCCTTTTCTTATAAGGGCATTAATACCATCATGGGGGTCCACACTCATGACCTCACCTAAACCTAATTACCTTCAAAAAGGCCCATTTCCTGATACCGCTTTTGCTATTATTAATAGGACTTCTTTCTCAAGTGTTGAACCACATAGACTTCTGCTTTTCTTGTTCTACTCTCATAATTCAGTGGGTACTGCGCTACAGATTTTGTTTTCAGTTCACCTTCCAAGCTCTCTTTATCTCTTCTTTGCAAAATCTCTCCCCATTTTTCTCTTACTTTCCTACTTACTCTTACATTAAATCTGTTTTCTGTAAGGAGCAATTACCAGTCTTAACCAGCATTCTGTTTAATACAGTGTCACAAAGGAAAAATAAATTATTGATATAGATTTATTATCTAAGAATTTATTTTCATCTTTTTTGAATCCCGTTAAAGTTCAATGATAGCATTTTAAAACTTAACTAGGTCTTAAAAATCATCAATCAATTAAGCATATGCTCATTATACAGATATACAGATAAGGACACTGAGATATACAGAAGTGAAATAACTTTCCAATGGTCATGTACCAGAGCTAGAACACAGTTCTCCACAGCAGTATTCTTTGTCTAGCCATTATTGCAGTGTTTTGTTTCTCCAAATTTTTTTCTCTCTTTCCAAATTTGGCTGTTACTTCCATTGGGAAGCATTGAATTAAGTCTGAAGTTTAGGTGCAATTATGCCTGGGTAGATCAGGTTGGACTACACTAGTGATGAAAATTAGCACTTGTGTGTGTGTTGGGCTTAAAATAAGTGAAGACTAATGGAAATCATCCAGTGCACCTAAAAGCAATTTAACATTCCCTTCCCTTTGCTTTGGTTTGAAAGTAATCTATATATGTGGGGAGTTCTGAGTGAATCTTAAAAAGGCAGGTGCTTACATTCTCTGAAGCTACAATTAAAAACAATCTTGTTTCTCATGGGCTTGGGGTATAAGATACACATACCATACACATACATTTCTATTTGAGTATAAAAATTGTAAGTGTGTGTGTGTCTGCATGTGTGGGTATTTAAGGTGTTATGGACTATGTTTGAATCAACTTGACTCCAACCATATGGGATTTAGTAGAAATAAAAGGTGGAAGAAATATGTAGTTCATGCAAATTCACTTAAAAATTAAATTTGGATGGGTCAATTATCTGTAAATAAGAATCAACTACATTGTTCAGGTATACATTTCAGTCTCATCTTCCTTCTTACCCTGAAACCAAAATTAGCACCTCATTTTTGAATTAAGACTCTGAAAAGATTAGCTTTCTGTAATGATTGGGGTAGAGACTTTGAAGCGGAGATCTAAAAGGCATGTGTTTCAGAATTAAATGCTCAGGAAATTTCCATATAGCAATTATTCTGAGCCTTATAGATTAGGTGGCTATTGCAGAATACTTAAGCATACAGATAACTCTCTAATGGTAAAAGATGAATGTAAAAGCTATTCAATTTTTAAATATTTTTCTTTCATTTATCTTTGAGCTCTTTCTCTCCCATCTCCGTCTTGCTCATTGCACTCCAGATAAATTGACCCTTTTACTGCAGCATGTGCTGTTCCCTTGCCTAGAATGCTGTTCCTCCAGAAGGTCACATGGCTTATAGTCTCACATTAAGCACCTGCTCAAGAATCACACACTCAGAAAAACCTTTGTTGACCATAGTCTCAAAAGTAGCATCCCAACACTCTTAATTCCTTCTCCCTGCTTTATGTATTTTCATAGTATTTATCACTAACCATTTTTAATATGTTGGTTTGGTCATTTGTTTTTGTCTGTTGTTCCAGTAGAGCATAAGTTTAATGAGAATGGGGACTTTGTTTTGTTCCCTTCTTATCTCTGGGGCCCAGAAAAGTGGCTGTTCTAAGAGCTAAAAAAGAAAACCCATTTTTAAATACGGGAATATTTCCTGAATGAATATTATCTGTTTCACCTTCATAGGGCACCTGCCACATGTGGGGGACATGTGCCTCGGAAGGAGTTCTGGTTAGAAGCTGCGATATCTATTCTTTTTCTAAAACTTCTTTTTCTTTCAAAGAAGTTGAATCTGAAGAATTTTGTAACTTTGGATTCAGTTTTTTACTATCAAATTAAAGCTAAAAATGCTGCCAGGAAGGAGGGAAAGCCAGATTGGAGGGGGAGGAGGCGAGAGGTAGAAGAAGGGGAAGCAGAGAGTTGGGGGAGGAGATGGCTGAAAGATCCAGGAAACCTGAGGAGAGGCAACAAAAACCAATTAAAGTTAATGAACTACAGCTAAGCTTTTTATTTTAGTTTTTTCCCCCTCACAGTATACCAGCCTTAACTTGGAATTATTTTTCTTGGAGAGACACTTTCAAAAAAGTAGACTATTTCCTCCCTACCCCCATGCTCAGAAAAATAATATAACACTTTAATCAACAAAAGCATGAGGGTATGTTTTGTGCAGCTATCTAGTGGATTTGTCACTTGGCCTTCAGCCTTAGTTCTACCACCTACTAAATTCTGGCAAAATCCCAGAATGTCACAAATCCTGTTCTCCTCTATCTTCACATAAGCTGAAAGTCGGCCCTACTGAGTAGTTATCTGGAGGCAGGAGGCGGAGGTCCAATTGTAGTATCTAATATTAGAAATAGAGACGCCTCCAATGGTTTTTGGCAGACTGAGCCTACAAAGAGTGGCTCTGGCTTTCCTACTCAAACGTCTTAAATAGTTTATATATCTGTTTGATTAATTTGGCTGGAAACATGATTGCAGTTAATGTATTAGGTATAAAAGTTTAGAGGAAGAGTCTTATGTCAATGATACCCCCATTTTCTAGAACAACTTATTCTATCAAGCCAACTATGTTTTAATGATGAATCCTACTGATAATAAGAACCTACCTTATATTTATTATTTTTTATTATCCACAGAACCCCCCCTCCCAAATTTGAATATGAATGAAATGTACTTCACTAACATTTTCTATTCATTCAACATTTTGGCAAAGTATCACATTCAAATTTATGATTCCATTCTATAATGCAAAAGTGGTATACACTGATCTAAATTATTTCAAGATATTTTAAAATCTGAGCCTTTGACACTCAGGTTTCCCACTTGAAATAGAGTTTCAAATGCTCTGCTTTCAAATAATCTCTTCTTCAACCTCTTGCCTTCACCTCAGGCTTGAAATCAAAGAATTTTTTTCTATGTTATTTCTCAGCTTCCCATTTAATTCTATTCATTTCTTTTTTGACTTTTAAATGATATATAATAGTTGTCTTTTCTCAAAGAGTTTAAAAGTTATGAAGGTAAGCGTGGCCTTACTAAATATTTGGCTGAATGCTGGCTTCTCTCTCCATCTACCCAATCTCTTCTCTATGTTTGACAGTTGCATCAGAATCTCACGGTGCTCACTATTGCTTAAGGAAGCACATCCTTTGTTGGGAAAATCTAATGCTTAGAAAGTTGGTGAAAAACGCATATACCATAACTTCTACTCATTGATCTTGGCTCACTTGTTGATTCATTAATTCATTCATTTATACATGCACTCAATAATCATCTTAAAATTCTACCACATATAGAGGCTGTCACAGCTCAAGGCCCTAGAGGGTCACAAAATTATACTATTCTGGTACACACTACCTTCCTTTTCTGAGTGGGAAAGAGAAAAAAACTACATTTGTAAATTTAAGTATTCCCACTTCTACTTATCCTGACACAATATAATTTTAAATTGTATTCTGTTTCTGGTCACTCTCCTCCAGAAAAGCCTTTGTATGTCAATGTCCCACTTAAAATGTGCATCCAAATATGAGTGGGCTTTTTTCACATTTAAAGAAGAGTAAAACTGTTACCTCCCACATTTGAACACATGCTTTTTCTTAATATAAAAAATATAAAAGGGCTTTTTTCTTTCATGTATTTCAGTGTTGGTCATCATTTACTTTTATATGATCTGAAAACTTTAGATTTGGAAATCAAAATAAAGTACAATTAGGTCAGAAATTCTCCATGTTGCTTTTGTATAGTGTGTGTGTGTGTGTGTGTGCTTTTGTGTGTTTGTGTGTGTGTGTGTGAGAGAGATTAATGCAACCCTCAATTTTGTTTTTAAAATTTTTCCATATTAAAGTTCATCTTGTCAAATGATTATTCTTCCTACCTATATAGAGTGTGCTTATAACTAATGTAAATAAGATGAGCATTCCACTTACTAACAGTAAAAAATAAACAGATAATTTACAAAATAGTGAAGACTAATGTCCAATACACATATACAAATTTAGTCCTCAATTACAATAAAAATGTAAAGTGAAAGCTTAATAAAATATAATTTTTTACTCACCAAATTGCCAAAGGTTGATTACTTTGTTTTCAAATGTTGATTCAATACTCAAGGTAAGGAAGCCAAATGCATTTATTTATTACTTGTTTAGGTATAAGTATAGTCATTACAATCTTTTCAGAAGCCATGGAAAATAAAGAGGAAGAGGTGATCATTAATAACATTCCTTGGGTCATATTCTAATAATATAAATGATAAATATAATTAATAATTTATGCACAAAACAGCTTAGCATTGTTTATGACAATAAAATTTCAAAGTAGTTAGACATCCAACAATAAGAAAATGAATAAATGAGTCATACATACCACCAATGAAACATTGCAGTTATTTACTGCCATTTAAAAATATTTAATAACATGAAAGACCCTTTCATTATAATCTTGAGAAGGCAATAAGATATTAAATTATATTTAAACTGTAACTTTCATGAATTCAAGGGTATTTGTCTGTTTTATTTATAGCTGACTGTCCCCAGTACCTAGAATATTGCCAGGCGCTAGCAGGCATGCCGTGCATATATGCATATAAGAAGTAATGAATGGATATGCAGAATGTTTTCATTTAAAAATACATACACACATACACACACAACATAAGAAGAAATATCATGAAAATATCAGCAAAGTCCATCTCAGCGTTGGCCATTATAACACATTTTACTTTTTATATCTTCAGCAGTTTCCAAATTTTTTATATTTTATAACTGGAGAATATTTACTGAACCAATAGCCTCGTTCGCTTCAACCAATAATTCCAGCTTGTGGAAATATTTTTTATTTTTGTGCTTCTGTAGTTAAATTCTGAAGCCATCCCTGATAAATTTGGCATATTTGCCTTTCAATTATCTACTTTCTGAATAGGATAGAATCCTTTACAGTACTAGATCATTCCCTACAGTTTGAACAAGCTTTAGAACAATGATCTAAATGATTTTAAACCTACCTTCTGCCAAATGTGTTAGAATGTGGGGATCAGCCCATACCCTTCTACCTTGTTCATGATGATTTGTAAAACGTTGTTAACAACTTTTTGGTGGCAAAATACATGTGTATAGATTTCATCCTGACTTGTATGTCTAGCTAGGAAGCTTCTCAGAAAAAAAATAAGAAGAAGGTTAGTTTGGCTGAGTTTGATCTTTGTGATCCTTGCAGCAATTGTCTCTCTCTTTTTTAATTTTTATGTGCCAAATATTTGAAGATTGTAATCAGTTTCAGAATTTTGTTTGTATAATGTCAAGCAACTTTCTCTTCTTTACATTATCTACATTTTTGAAGATGAGTAAAACATCTGCTTGTCTCCTGAGTAGCACCTAGATACTTCTCCTTGATGCTGTAGTCTAAGAGAATTCACCAAGGATCGGCTTACTTTCACATTTGCATTGTTGAGTAAATTGCTTTTCACAAATAACCTTAGAGATGCCTTTCAGTTTGCCTGGATGTTGTTCACTAGGTTTAAATACTTAAATACATTTTAAATGGTAAAATGTTTTCTTACTATACTTTCACATTTTTAATTTTCTAATTCAATGCTTATTTTGCATTTACCTGTAGGAGCTCATTCTAAGGATAATGGAGATAAACCACGGAAAGGGGTAAGACTCCTTTGTTGTTTCCTATGAAAACTGACAATAACACCATTACCTCTTGAGATTATTCTTTAACCCGTCTGCAGCTAAATTTTCTGTGCCATCTTTTACA
This sequence comes from Pan troglodytes, assembly GCF_028858775.2. Classification (NCBI taxonomy): domain Eukaryota; kingdom Metazoa; phylum Chordata; class Mammalia; order Primates; family Hominidae; genus Pan; species Pan troglodytes. The sequence continues at coordinate 26,205,228 of NC_072402.2, forward strand.
TTTCCGCCATATTGGAGGGATATATTTTCTCTTAACTTTCTATTTTGAAATAATTTCAGAATGACAGAAAAAAGCAGCACAAGTAATTAAACTTCATCTAGACTCCCTAAATGGTAATCTCATCCTATCCCCTTTTGTTAAACTGTTAGAGAGTAAGTATTGCCTCTTTACATCTAAATGTTTCTGTGTGTATTTTCCTAAAAAATTAAGAATGTTCTTTTACACAGCCAGAGTATAATTACACAAATCAGGAAATTGGCTTTTATACAAAACTATACTCAATTATAATTGTGTGTGTGTGTGTGTGTGTGTGTATATATATATATAGTAAATGATAGTACAAAAAACTTACATGTTGCCAGTTATTCTAATAATGTTTTTTATAGAAAAATAGATATTCGTTCTGGTCCAGGATCACGTGTTGTATTTAGTTGTCATACATTTTGAGTCTTTTTTATTCTGAAGTAATTCTTCAGTATTTCTTTGTTTTTCATGACCTTGACATTTTTCAAGAGTATAGACCAGTTATTTTGTAATATGTCCCTCAATCTTTTTGTTTGTCTGGTATTACTTCATGATTAGATTCAGATTGGGCATTTTTAGCAGGAATACCGTGAAGTGATGTTATGTCATTCTCAGGAGGCACTTGATGTCCATTTGTCCCACTAATGGTGAATTAACTTTGATCATTTGGTTAAGGTGGTATCTGCCAGTTTTCTCCCATAGTTACTATCTCCTCCTCCATAATTAATAAGTGTCTTGTGGGGAGATACTTTCAGACTTTGTAAATATCTTTTCTCATCAAATATTCACCCTCTTGTTTTAGTATCTATTGATCATTTGTGCTTGAGTCAAATGTTACAATAATTATTTCCACATGGTGAATTTCTAATTTCAAATTTTTTAAAAATTCATTACTTGGCATTTTTTCTATAGAGATGAGCTTTTCAATTCCCCTTTTAAACTATCTATTTACTTCTTTATATTAGAATGGACTTGTGGATTCTTATATTCATTAAATTAAGTTAAATTATTACTATTGTATTATTATTTATCACGATGCACAATTTGTCCCAGATTTGGCCAATGGGAGCTCCATTCAAAAGTATTTTTTGTGTATCTTAACATGTCCTCATTTTGTGGGGGAAGGGGATAAAGGGAGTGATTTCTTTCTTTCTGGACTTAAAGATGTTCCAAGCACATCTTGTATTTTCCCAGACCCAACCTTGGCATAAGCCAATTTTCCAAGAAGTCCTGTTTTCTTCTAGTATAAAATAATGTTTAGAAACCAAAGTAAGAATGGTAGGTGTGGTTATTGTTACTGAAGTACCATTGTTTCTAGGCTGTTTCGGACACATACGCGCACCTGTACACACACACACACACACACACACACACACACACACTGCTGTATCTATTTCATTAACTATCTACTTATCTGTCCATCCTCCCATGAGTTCATATGGATACCTTCAGTCAGAGTTCCAGTCTTCCTTCTTTCCATAATTGTAATTCTCTTCTTTGACAGTGACAAATATGCCTGGCTGTCTCTATTTTGATATGTCAGAGATGGCCTGCTTTTCTACTTAGAAACCCTTGACAAAGGTTTGAAGTTACAAATTAAATTATTGAGGATAGGGTAAGACAAAGAGGTAGCAATATATTGGAGACAATTATGGAGAATACTGAGTTTCCTGCACATTTTCCCATCTACTTTCAATCTATTGCCCTCTCCCTTCCTTTACCACTGGGATTTTTAAGCTTCTACATAGTTGGATTATTTTAAAGATTATCTTCAGACAGTGGTCTTCCTTTTCCCACTGAGAGTCTCTGTCTATTGAATAGCTGGCGTGAGTCTTTGACTGCATTCTGTATGTGGTAAGGTCAGCAGCCATGCACCAAGGGGTGGACCAGTGGGAGCAGTCCAGCCCAGTCACAGGCTATCCAGGGATCTATGTCTGTAAAGAATTTTAAAACAATAATAAAACCAAATAAAATCACTCTGATTTATGTTATAACCATGCCTCAGCAATATTCAACCTTTTAGTGATAAAATACTCTTTCATGATGGGGTAGGATTCTTCTATCTTGTCCCACTGGTACACCCTTTGAGGTCAGTCAAAATGATTCCACTGACATTACATGAAAATACAGCTAGACTGTGCCATTGTCACTATGTTCTTCTATGTGCTTCCAAAATAATGTTTTGTATTTATTTAAACTTCCTAATGGAGAATTATTTTATAGTTATCATCTCTTGCTATCAGGTTTAAGGCACTGAATACATTGCTACAATTATTGATGTCCAAAGGCGAATGATGAACACACCTTTTAAAAGAAAAATACGTTCTCATTGTGCATTTGGATGTACATCCTTGAACCCTGGTTGGAGAAGAGATGATTTATGGAACACATGTTTAATGTCTAAAAGTAGTTTGTTCAATTGTGAATGATCACTTCAAAAGAGTTTCTTTATAACTGGTAAAGTATTTGTTTTTAAGCTTACCATCAAAATGAGGGATAATATACAAAAAACAATTCTCATGGACCTTTCTAATTCTCAAGGATCCGGTCTCAGATACTAATTTGAGAGATTCCAGGACAGATTTTTAAATTGTTCTCCTGTGTCATTCAAAGAAACATCTCACATATATTTTTTTTCCAGAAATGCATTTGCATCTGAGAACATCTGCAACAGTTGGAAAAAAAACATGCTTAAAAAAATTCGCTTTAATCTTTCTATAGATATCAGATATTCTCACAGATTCTGTGATGTGTGATATATTAGCTTTACTGAAGAAATACCATTCATCCCCATGTCTTGAGTAGCGTCCATGTGAACTGAAAATGTATCAACTTTGTTAATATCCTTAAATTCTTCTTTCAAAATTAGGAAGAGGATCTAGAGTGAGATTGGGTCATGATAGAAACCATTTTATAGATCAAGTGACTGTGATCACTACAATTTTGGAAGAGATATACTTAAGTAATATAAGAAGCAGGTCCAAGTTATGTATTCCCTAACACTTTATAAAAAGACTATGCGAACAATATCTAGAATTATCTAACAGGTAGGAGATAAAAAGTTCCAGATAGAAGAGTAATTACTTCCTATACTGTCCATTGGAGAAGTAATATTTAAAATTAATTGACTACATTACCACAAATTTAAGTTTTTCTTTATGCTTTTATGAAAATAGAATTGGCTGAGGCCATGTGGGGCCCTTAATTGCTTTTTGCATAGGAGGAAAAATGAATGATTGTTCTATTTATTGGTAGAAACTTATTAACTCTGAAATTTCTAGTTTTAGATTTTATTTAATTTGATTTTGATCTATCACTGTTTAGAGGTGGAGCTTAAACTGAATATCTATTTAAAATGGAGGTGTGCAATCTGAATTCCTTGTAAATTTTTTAGCATATTTAAATTATACTTAATTCAAAATGTTTAAAGAATTGACAACATTGTTTGGATGCCAATGGGTGTCCTTCAACAAATTCACATTAAAACAAAACTGCATTTTATTAAAAATATTAAGTACTTTGGAACCTCTACTAATTCTGATCAACTCTTCCTTAATTTAGTCACAGCATAGCTGTTTTACTGCCTGAAGATCAGATTCCAATCTAATTCCCTCATCAACTAGCTTTGTGAGGTTAAGAATTTAGTTAATCTCTCTCAAACTCAACTTAATCATATAAGATAAAAATACTAGTTCCTCCTCAGTCTGTCTTACAGTATTATGGAAAGATCAAATGGGACTAATGCATTTGAAAGTGTTTTGTAATTTACAAAACACTATATAAATTTAAGTATTATTTTTATTTGTGATATACAAAATATTTTAGGAACCTGTCTATATTTGAATTAAGTACATCCTAAAAATGATTACTTCAGACAATCTTTTTCAATCTTGAATGTGCATAAACCCACCAGGAGGTCTTGTTAAAACAGAGAGTGGTGGTTCTATTTTGATCTGGAGTGGGGCCTGAGAATTTGTCTTTCCAACAGGTTTCCAGGAGATGCTGCAATTGCTGGTCCAGGAAACATGCTTTAAGAACTGCTGACCTAGGATGTGGGGGTGCATTTTCCCATAAGTAACAAATACCTAGCAAACAATACCACTGAAAATATTGAAAATACACTACATTTACCTCGTTAAGTTCTTTCATTATGCTTTTCTCAAGTTTTATCTCCATTTCCAGTAAAATAATAGCCCCATTGAATCAGACTGAAAGTATTAATATTTTAGTTAATCTTCAGCGTATTTTGTGCTATAGCTTCCTAGTTCTGATCATGAGATCATTTTCAGTTGAGTGGAGTCCCTGACTGAGAGTATTTGTCCCAATACTTACTGCTATTTGAACATGGTGAGTCTGTAGATAGTACTTTAATTCCTTTGTGTGTCTTTTTTTAATTAAAAAGGAAAATCATAAATACCCAGACTTTTTCAAAAATTCAAATATTCTCCAAAAGAGGTGATTTAAACCAGAAGAAAGGACAATGGCAGACCTCTGTTACTTAGTTTCCCATCCATGTATGAGGAGCACATATGTTGTGAATTAAGTTATTTTCAGAATATTTCACTTTTTCACACTTCAGGGAGGCCATATATATTTTAATAAATCTCCAGACAAACTATGGTAATTCTCTCTGAAGATGAACTTACCACAGTAATAGAAATTATAAATAAAAATTTTTTTGATGATGAAAGAAAATGATATATACCTGAGACTACACCAGGTGGAATAGGAACACCTAGAAGGGATCTATTTAGACTGTGTAAGGTTCATTGACCTTAAAATTAAATTAATTCTGTGTATTTTTCATAAAATGACCCTGCATGTACTGAGAACAAAATAACTTGGATAGTAACTCTTGTTTAAGTTTTCTATTTAAAACCCAGATTCTAAGATCAAGGCTTTAGGGAAGTTGGCTGAATTAGATGATTTCTTTTTTCCTTTTTATATGTATTGTTTTACCAGGGACAGATTCTTTCTTAAATTAGACTAGTTCTTTTCATACAGTGTCTTCAGGAAGTAGAGTTGGACCAAATGGTAAGAAATACCATCCAGAGAGTTTATACATGTTGAAATGCATGGCTAAAAGAAAAATATATTTTGGCTATTTTTATGATTCTGTAGGAAAACATACCTTCCGGTTCTCTACCCTTAGCATGAATCATCAAAGGGAGCTGAAACAGGTAATGGTCTAAAATTGTATAAATATTCACAGTGTTATGTGATTGGCTCTTAAAGAAGGTTATGCCAAGGTTGTCTCACTCTTCTAGAGCACATGGCCACTCCACAGACATTATGTAAAACACCTGGAACGTAAAAAGCACATTTTAAAAACAAAGATTGAATGAATCTTAAGTGCATCTGATTTCATTTCAGGAATTATATTTCCTAGATAAGATGCCTAGGTTATTGTAATTTGGCCTGTACAGAAACCCAGCTTTATTTTTAAGAAATCTCAGACTTCAAAGATTCATCTGCTAATTCATCTTTGATAAGCTGTTTTTGAGAATTCTGGTAGTTCATCTTTGGTAAGTAACTTTTGAAATGATATCAATGAAGTATTATAACTATCCTACTTTAATCTAGATAAGAAGTCACCACACAAACAATACATTATGATTTTAATTGCAAGATAATAAAATTTATCATTCAAATAAGATCCAGCACAAACATATAATGTATGACATAGATACCTCGTTGTTACAGATGGAAACTAATACTATCCCTAGATTTCTCCTACTGATAAAAATACCCCTTATTCCAGGGCCCTCAATTTATGAAAGTCTGCAGTTGAGTGCCAAGAAATATGTTGAAACCCAGGAGAATAAGCCATATTTAGAATGCCAAACAGAAGTACACAAAAGGTGCAAATCAAAGAGTCCCTGCAGAGTTACAGAGGAGCAGAATCTGGCCTGTGGCTCAGGTTAGGAAGCAAAAAAATGAAACAGAAAAACAAATATCATCTGCTGTGTGATAATGAATAAAGAAGTTATGCAATGGAAGTAGAAAATTGTCTTTATTATTTTAACGTAGACATTGGTTCCAAGATGTCCAATCTGGTTTTGAATATTTTTCAAAATATGACTTGTGACTCCATGTTAACATGTGGCAGGATCTAACAGACATCATCAGTCTTTCCTGGTGGATTCTAGTTTGAATGGAAAATTCTGATGCCAAATTGAGTTTGTTTTGTATCACTTAATTTCTTCACATGGTTTTTGTAGAACATTTCTAGTATCTCTGTGTATTAACCTGGTGCTTAAATATCATTTTTCCCCTACAAAGAGATGGCTCCTTTCTATATGTGTGATTAGATATTATATCTTATATCATTTGAAATCTCACAGTTTGAGCATATGTCTGCTATTCCTCTTCTTGGAGTCTCTTTCTTTTCCAAGTAATTTCTTTTTTAGTTTGGATTACATGTACTATTGCCTAGTTGACAAACCGAATGACTCAGAAAGACATCTTTCTTGATTACTACATAACGATGGATAAAGATAAATGATTCACACATTTGTGTTCTGCAATTGATGATAAATGTCAAAGACACATTTTTTTTTTTTTGCTTGCCTCTCCCTGCAATAATAATGATGGCCATCAACTTTTTCAGTATTAACTTTCAAGGCAGTATCTTTGGGGAATCACAGTTACCGGTTATTGAAGGACTAGAAGGACTGTTCACTAAGGCATAACTATATTGGTTTAGGGCCTTAAGTTCAATGACTTGATTGGTAAAATTTTGGTTTAACTTCTTCATGGTTATGTACATTTATAATTTAGTAGATGCTTGGGAAAAAATAAAGAAAATTCAAAAATCAGTATTTAATGACACCCACTGTCAGTAGCCTCAAATTTTGCCACTTGGACCATTAATATTCTAAACATCTATTACATCAAATGTAAATGGGCTTCATTATGTCTATTCTGAACTGACTCTGTAATTTCCATTTCTGTCTGTTTTTCTGTCTGTACTAAATTGGGTTGATATATGCACCTCTGTTCTCACTCACATTTAAATTAAATTCCCTCATTGCAGAATTTAAAATTAGGCCTGTCCTGTTTTTGATTTTAAATGTCAGGTTCTTGGGAAGACACTAGCCTAATGGGCCTGTTGATAATCACTCAATCAATCAATACAAGTTTCCCTTTGTTTTTATTGTGTCAGTTTAATACAGACTATTAGACTTCTCTCTTTCTTTGAACTTCTGCAGTCCTTCCAGGGTATTCAGTATTGATCTGTGCTTTGTTCACCTTCTTCTTGTGACATTTGAGAGGGACCAGAAAGTCACAATTAGATTGTAATCCCTCAACTGTGGTAAGAATGGATTAGGTGTTAGCCAATTACTGCTCTTCTAACATTAATTCTCAGAGGGTGGGGCTCCTCTTGTGAAGTTTTCTCAGATCCTGCCAATCATTGTCAGGAGCTTTTAAATAGAAACACTTTTCAACACTTCAGAAGCTCCTGAAAAAGACTTGTACATTTTTCTTTTGTTGTCTCTTTAGCTTTCTCACTGCTAATGACTACTGCCAAGATGTATAAATGGAATGGTTTAGCTAAGAAAGGAATCTATCAGAGATTTGAAAAGTCTCCTGCTCTACTACAATTTTTCTCTCATTTTGTGATTGAGTTGGGACAGGAAGTACAAGATAGGGAAACAGAGGATTTCTTTATGCTAATATATTTGAACCACCAGAGAGCAGTTGATTCCCTAGGACAAGTTTCCGGCCTGTCTCACTGCTTGAGATCCAAAAACTTAAACTCTTTGGGAAAGATTTACACCTGCTGAGATTGAATATGGATGTCTGGAGTTCTTGAGAACAAATCTTATCTGGCTTCCATACTTTAGGGAAATAAAAAGCAAAGCGATATTTATATTTTTCAATTTGCAAAGAACTAAGGTTATCATATTAATAATCATGAAGGGAAGAGTAATAAATTAGTACCAGTTTGGAGGGATTTTCCTGGTTGAGTGCTGAAAATCCCATGTCCTGGAAACCTCCTCAGTCTAGAGCAAACCAGAACAGTTGGTCACCCAAGAAAGGGATATGAGAATGCTGGAGCCACTTTCCATTTTCTTTATTTCATTTGGCTTCTCTTGAATTAAATGTTTGGATTTGTGCATTCAGCATCTTATTATTGTATGTTTATAAGTACATACATGTATTTCATATTTCCCTTTTATTAAATTGATTTTTATAAGGATGTGGTAGACATATTACGGAAGAGGAGAAGAGGTATTGAATATTTAAAACTGTGGACTCCAACAACCACTTTCATGGAGAAAATGAAGCAGTTCACGTTTATAGGAGATTTTTGGAATGTAGGTCAAGGTGTATTTAAACAAAGAGTCACTGATATTTCCACACTCATGTTTAGACACATATTTATTTTCTTAAAATTAATGTTCTATAATCTGACCTGATATTGCGCAAAGGGAGGTGTTAATTTGTCTTGAGAAATCCATCGAGTGAAGGATCTACCTTGAGATTTGATTTTGTATCTCTATCAACACAGATGATATGTGACTATGTTTACAAAAGTTGGCGTATATGCAGAAACCAAGATGGGAATTTGAGTCTCTTTGAAATTTTCTTAGATCAATTTAATAAAATATGCATGAAGATATATTTTCTTGGAGCTCCTGATTGGGCTGGTCTGAGTTGATGCAGTGTGCTGTTATAATGGCAGAGGAACTGAGCAATGAATAGTGGGGACGTATGGGAGCGCTGATATTCAAGGGCCCAAATAGCCAGGACTCAGAAGCAAAACTTGCTTAAGATTGTGTCTTATGTGATGCTGTCAGCATAAGAATAGTAAGGATGGTTGGCTTTCAGATTCACAGTGTTCCTAAAAGGAGGAGAATTTTCAAATACCTATGGTAGAGGTCGAGAAGAGAAAAATGGAGAGAGTTGAAGCAAAAAGATCCTTTAGTAAAGTAATCCCTCTCCCTTATGCAAGGTTTCACTTTCATGGTTTTAGTACCCGTAGTCAACCGTGGTCAGCTGTGGTCTGAAAATAGATGAGTACGCTAAGATATTTTGAGAGAAAGACCACATTCACAAAACTTTCATTACAGTATACAGTTATAATTGTTTTATTTATTATTATTCTTTATTGTTAATCTTTAATGTGCCTAATTTATAAGTTAAACTTCATCATAGGTATGTATGTAGGGGAAAAATCAGTATATATAGGGTTTGGTACTATGTGCTGGTTGGGGAGATGAAGTTCTTCCTTTGCTGCAGAAAATATGACAGCATGGTCGGATATGGGAGATGCTTGTGGTTTGAAAATCCTATGTAAATAACTGAATGATCTTTCCAGCTGCTAATGAATATAGTATCAAGAGGCAACATTTTTGCTATATCCCTTTTCTGAGAGGAGAACAAGTGTGGTGGTCTATTGAAATCTTTCTTACACGGTCATTTTTTTCAAGTCTTTGCAACATACACTCTAATAATTTCTATATGAAACCTTAAATTCATCCTTACCAGTAGACAGCTCTGTTTGTAGTTAATCCCTATAGCAGTGGCATATTTCCTGGCTCCATCAGTGGTTGTGATGACTTAGAACTCTTGGTTAGAGAACTGTATCAGAAAGAATAGACTAGTCCATACTGCAGTGGCTTAAAACAGCAAAGCCTGGTTAAGGGCAGCAGGGATTTTTTTCTAAGCAGTGACTCTGAGATCATGATTCACTCTATTTTTTTGCCTCCACCATCTCATGCATAGGTTCCAAGGGGGTCATGAAAGAGAAAAAGAGAATTTTAGAGGAATCACTGTACTCTAAACTGCCTCAACCTGGAAATGATTTATGTCATTTTTTCTTATAGCTGTTAGAGGCCAGGACTCATCACGTAGTTCTAACCTAACTGTAAAGAAGGCTGGGAAATGTAGAAGATCATGCAGATATTTGACAATTAAATGTTTCTGCCATAGTCCAACCTCCCAGTCACAAAATATTCGCTTGTTTCCTTATCCTTCTCAGAGAACAAACTCAACCCCTCCAAAGAAAGATAACCTAAAATTTATTCAGTCACTGAGTCCAACTTAAAGTCCAGGAACTCTGGACTCATGAGAGCCTCTGAATTAGGTCCAACTATGTCTTCATTTTTTCCAGCATCCTATGAACTTGAAAGACAAATTGTATCTGCCCTCCACCCTAAACACAACAATGGAATACTCTAATTAGGAAAAGGAAAGAATTGGAAACAGTCCATAGTCCTTGGTTCATAGCACATCTGAAATCCCATTGCATAGATAAGGTGATGGCCCCCTATCTTGAGGGAGTGAGAGGGTGGGCAGGGAATGGGTGGGAATTTCCTTAATTAGGTAATGATTCTGCTCTATTTCTCTGTGCATTGTTCTCAGTAGTCCCATGCGGAGTGAATGTCTAGGAATGTGCCCTTTTTAACTATAGCACCTTCGTTTTCAGCTCACTTCCTGCTCTTGAAAGGCTGGGGGCCAAAGAGTTGTTTTAAGTCTTGAGCAGACAGATGATTTTTCAACCAGTCATGTGGTTTCTTTGGCAATGCATTTGACATACAAACTTAATAAGTTTCAAATCTATATGCTTCCAGTAAGTTTCATATTCCAGAAGCCCACCCCAGATTCCTTTTTAGACATTGTCCTTTAATTTGCCAAATGTCTTTGCTCTTAATACCTTCTTATCTCTCAATTTTATGGTGGCTATCTTAAGGCTATTAGGCTTGAATTAAAAGATCATATCCTTAATTTGATCTTTGCAATGAATCACTTTATTAATTCAGAATGTTTGCCATATCATAAATTAAAGAATTGATGTGTGTCTTAATATAGATTTTGGAAGAGACAATGAGGCTAGTGAGAGAAAAGTTGAAATCATCTACATCCCTAGTTCTCAATGCCCTGCAGGGGAGATTTTCAATGTCTGGATACAATTTTTATTTTCAAAAATGGGGTGGAGTGGGGGATGGGTGGTGCTAGTGCTACTGGCATTTAGTGTACGAACGCCAGGGATATTGATAAACATTCTACAATGAACAGGGCAGCCCCACACAGCAAAGAATCATCTGGCTGTTCCAGATAACACACACAGACTTCTTCAAGAACCACTTAAGCTCTAATACGCCAGCATTTTCCAACAATATTAAGAAAGGTTGACAGTGCTTTTCACCTTTTTCAGATTTCATTGTAATACCCACGATTGAGATGGTTGGAGATAAAGCCATTATCCAGTGATAGTTCATCATGTTGAAGGAATCCTGCTGTATTTATTTTATATATTTTGATATGGATATGTGATATGCACCTTTAATACAATTCTAGTCTATAACAGCTACCTAACAATATTTCAGAATGAGCTTTTTCTAGTATTCTGTGCCATTAAAGAGTGGCCCCTTTGTACATTAATGAAAGCTTGTCCTTTAGAATGAATAGGAAGTCTAAGAATTTGGCTAAATACCATCTTTCTGGAAGAGGAAAAAATTAATGGCAAAATATTAGAAATATAATTGATCAAATGCAATACTCATTGTAGTCAAGAGTAAGTAATGCAAAAATCTGTAATTCTCATGAAAAACAATATTAAAATTGTGTTCCCGGGAAGTTAGTAACATTTTGACATTTTTTCTCTATTCTTTAAATGGTTCAGAGCAACTATTATTAATTAGCATTTTCTTTAAGAAAAACTAATATCGTTGTGGAGGATTAACTTCACTTTGGAGTGTACTACTCCCTTAAAAGGACCATTAAAAGGCTATAAAATTAATTGTTTTCTACTAATAAGTTATTATTTAGAATCACTTAGTTTCATCTACCAGAAAAAAATGCTTTTTGAGTTAGAGGTTTTATATTATCTCAGTCTTCTCATACATGATCAATACTTACTCCATTTTTGTTATTATATCTGTTTCCTTCTGGTTCTCATCTTAGCTCAAAAGAAAAAGGATGATTGAACAAAATACCTTTTGAGTAGTCTCTCTGCTCCTCAAAGCACATGTCTTCGTAATTATCTCAAATTTGCATATTTATTGTTAAATAAATATAAGGGGAATTTATTGCAGTATGCTGCATTCTTTGCACTCTCTGTGTCTTGTTTCCATCTTGCCTGTTTTGATCGTTTTAGATTAGAGGCACATGAATTATCATTTATTTTAAGTGCTATATTATAGTCATTTTTGCAGAGAAAGAAAGCAGTCAAAAAACAGATAAATTGTCCAACTTCTTATAAATGAGAATGTCACAAATAAAATGCCAGTTTGTTCACCTTGTCCTTTGCCCTAACGTCAAGCCATTCTCTTCGATGCCTTTTTTGTAATTATGAGTAATAGCCCAAATATTTTACAGCAGAGAGATGAGTCACAAAGCAGAAGAACTATAAATACTTTTGTTCTCGAGAAACAATGAAACTGTATATTCTTTCACATTCACCCACCACATATGTGTTTTATTTAAGGTTAAGCTTTTTTAAAAACAACTTTCTCCTGCTTTAAGAGTTCCAATCTCCAGTACAAGTTTTGTTTTCCAGTAAACTGTTTCATTTTATTTGATGCTTCATAAATGTATCTAAATCTAGCTCATCATGCACTGCTAGCTACACCTAATCATACACACATGTCTGAATTACTCCACTCCTATTTAAAGAAAAAGAACAAAAAGTAAGAATGGCAGATGTGTTCATAATTAATATCCTACTGGGTTAATCAGTAGATCCTCAGGAATGCTATGAGGGTTTTGATGTATTCAGAAAATCACTGCCTTTATCTATAGACCTCTTTAAAGACAAACATACAACAGTTAGTTTTTAGAAGATGTGATCCTTGCAAATAAGATAGTAAATAATATTGTCACAGACTTGCCTCTTTGAATAACCTAATTCCATGCTTGATTTTATATGTTTAAGTGAGGAATTTATGGTTCATATTTACAGCCAGTGATATGTGCAAGGATTGCTGTTTACTAACATCACACTCAAAATTTCTTGTAGACATTTCAAGCAATTTGAAGTATAGTTCTTCTAGAAGTAACTAAATATAAACAAGATGGGCACTTTTTTTAAGGAGATTGATATTTCAGAATTGTTGATCACTCCTATACTTGTGAATGAGAGAATATAAGAGACATGGTAATTCACTGAAGGAGAAGAAGAAGAAGGAGAGCATTGCATTACTGGAAAAATTCCATCTTTATAGCGAGACAATACTGAGTTGAAAGCTCAGTCTCCCACTGTGCAACTCTAGGAATTGCTTAAGAGCTCTGGCCTTTGGTTACCTCATCTACTAATACAGAATAATAACACTTCTGTCTTAAGGTTTAGAGTGTTAAAATAAAGCAGTACTTGGGGCATTGAAAAATGCTGAATTTAAAAGTCCTGTTTCATGGGGAATATGAAACTTTCATTCTAAAAAGACTGTACTGTATGAAAGATAAATTTTAGTTATATTGCGGTCCACATTTCAGTTTTGGAGTTAATGTATTCAGGTATGTGCCTGTCACAAAAGGGTTGTGCATTAAATGTTGAGTGAAAACATTGTGGCTTAGACAGAAATCTTGGAATTTAACTAGAAATTTATTTTTTTAAAAAATGAAAGAATAGGAAGAGGTTCATCAGCTCTATCTTGACTATCTCTAGATCTATGATTGATGCAATATTACCTTTAAGTAAAAAAAAAAAGCTACATAATTATTTTAGGTTTATTGTATCTTCTTAAGTATGTTTCAAGTACTTTCATTTGTGTTTGACTCTTCAAGACCTTACCTTCACTACAACCCAGTATTTCCTTTGCAAGTGATAATATTAACAGTCTTTCTGAATAACAGAATTTACATTATCTCAGTCCCCGAGAGGACCAGGGGCATGGAAAGATCAGGGTTTGGACACTTACACCCCCTTGTGTTTTGGGAGAGGTCATGGCAACTCGCTGTCCCTATATGCAGCTTGCCTAGCAAGTATCCTTGTGCCTGAAGGAGTGAGATATTAAATAGCAAATTAAAAAAGACATTTCAAGCAATTTGAAATATAGTTCTTCTAGAAGTAACTAAATATAAACAAGATGGGCACTTTTTTTTTAAAGAGATTGGTATTTCAGAATTGTTGATCACTCCTATACTTGTGAATGACAGAATATAAGAGACATGGTAATTCACTGAAGGAGGAGAAGAAGCAGCAGGAGAGGATTGCATTATTGGAAAAACTCCATCTTTATAGTGAGACAATACTGAGTTGAAAGCAATTTGAAGTATAGGGTTAAAAATGAGATTGAGAAGTAAAGCAAAATGGGTTACATTTTAGTACTTTTAACTTCATTTTCCCCCAGTTATTTTTGAACAAAGGGGCACCACATTTTGTTTTTATACTGAGGTTTGCAAATTAGGCAGCTGGTTCCCAAACATGTGGCAGAATGGTCAGACACTTCAGCCTGATCTCCTGTGCCTTCCTCTGAGGTTGCATCTTATAGAACCCAACTTGCCAGTCCCCTCTGCCTCTTTCTTTAACAAATTTCTTTCTGTTTCCTACCTCAGGAACTCTATACTTGCTATTTCTTCCTTCCACTATACCCTTCCTCCTTGTTCTTGATTTCTAAGTATAAGCATCACTTCTTAAGAAAACCTTCTTTAACCATGCTAACTGGAGGAGCTCTTCTCGCACAGAAGTTATTGCTATCACACCTCTCTCTTTTATTTTCCTTATATAACTTAACTACTATGTGCTTATTTTTAATCTACCAATTTTGCTCAATAGGATGTAAAATTCCATGAGGAGATATTTTGTTTATATTATTCAAAGTAATATACCTATACCAGCGGGCAGGGGTGGAAAAGTCCCAGGGCATAGTAGGTACACAGTAATTCCTTGCTAAATAAACACATGCTATTGATTCATTCTAAAAATTTATGAAAACCTACCGTGGCAAATAACACTAGGATTTAAAGGGGATATCAATGTGGCTCTTCTAGGAGTCTCTAATCCAATTGAGGATATGGAAGTAGATATATAATTAAAAATTGTAGGTAACTTTAATGGTTAAAATTAATGTTACAATGTACCATAATATTTCTTGGGTAGCAATATAATTAAGTGGTTTAGAAAAGTTTGGGGCACGTAAGATTACAAGAAACCCCAATTTTTGTATGGTTGTGTTTACATGGAAGAGGTCAGAGACTCAGGAATATTAACCTATGAAAATCTTTATTTTTTTCTCTAAATTCAATAGCTTTTTGGGGAACAGATGGTGTTTGGTTTCATGAATAATTTCTTTAATGGCGATTCCTGAGATTTTGATGAACCCTTCACGCCAGCAGTGTACACTGTACCCAATGTGTAGTCTTTTATCCCTTGCCACCCCCACCTTTCCCTTCGAGTCTCCAAAGTCCTTTGTATCATTCTTATGCCTTTGCACCCTCATAGCTTAACTCCCACATGTGAGTGAGAACGTACAATGTTTGGTTTTCCATTCCTGAGTTACTTCACTTATAATAATAGTCTCCAGTTCCATCCAGGTTGCTGTGAATGCCATTATTTCATCCCCCTTTATGGCTGAGTAGTATTCCATTATATATACATCTATCTATCTATCTATCTATCTATCTATCTATCTATCTATGCATCTATCTATCTATCTATCTATCTATCTATCTATCTATCTATATATATATATCACATTTTCTTTATCCACTCATTGATTGATGGGTATTTGGGCTGGTTCCATATTTTTGCAGTTGCAAATTGTGCATCTATAAACATGCGTGGGCAGATATCTTTTTTGTGTAATGGCTTCTTTTCCTCTGGGTAGATAACTACTAGTGGGATTGCTGGATTAAATGGTAGATCTATTTTTAGTTCTTTAGGGAATCTTCACAGTGTTTTCTATAGTGGTTGTACTAGTTTACATTCCCACCAACAGTGTAAAAGTGTTCCCTTTTTACTGCATCCCCACCAACATCTATTATTTTTTAATTTTTTTATTATGGCCATTCTTATAGGAGTGAGATGGTATCATATTGTGGTTGTGATTTGCATTTCCCTGATAATTAGTGATGTTGAACATTTTTCCATATGCTTCTTGGCCATTTGTGTATCTTCTTTTGAGAATTGTCTATTCAAGTCCTTGCCTACTTTTTGATAAGATTTTTTTAAAATTTTATTTCTTGCTGATTGTTTGAGTTATTTGTAGATTCTGGATATTAGTCCTTTGTCAGATATATAGATTGTGAAGATTTTCTCCCACTCTGTGGGTAGTCTGTTTACTCTGCTGACTATTTCTTTTGCTGTGCAGATACTTTTTAGTTTAATTAAGTCCCATCTGTTTACCTTTGTTTTTGTTACATTTGCTTTTGGATTCTTTGTCACGAACTTTTTGCCCAAGCCTATATGTAGAGGGGTTTTTCCAATGTTATCTTCTATAATCTTTATGGTTTCAACTCTTAGATTCAAGTCTTTGATCATCTTGAGTTGATTTTTGTATAAGGTGAGAGATGAGGATCCAGTTTCATTCTCCTATGTGTGGCTTGCCAATTATTCTGGCACCATTTGTTGAATAAGGTGTTCTTTCTGCACTTTGTTTTTGTTTTCTTTGTCAAAAATCAGTTGGCTGTAAGTATTTGGCTTTCTTTCTGTGTTCTCTATTCTGTTCCATTGGTCCATGTGCCTATTTTTATACCAGCACCATGCTGTTTTGGTGACTATGGCCTTATAGTAGAGTTTGAAGTCGGGTATTGTGATGCCTCCAAATTTGTTCTTTTTGCTTAGTCTTGCTTTGGCTATGCAGGCTCTTTTTTGGTTCCATATTAATTTTAGGATTCGTTTTTCTGGTTCTGTGAAGAATCATAATGGTATTTTGATAGGAATTGCATTGAATTTGTAGATTGCTTTTGGCAGTATGGTCATTTTCACAATGTTGATTCTACCCATCCATGAGCATGGGCTGTGTTTCCATTTGTTTGTGTCATCTATGATTTCTTTAAGCAGTATTTTATAGTTTTCCTTGTAGAGGTCTTTCATGTCCCTGATTAGGTATATCCATAAGTAGTTAATTATTTTTGCAGGTTTGTGAAAGGGGTTGAGTTCTGGTTTTGATTCTCAGCTTGGTCACTGTTAGTGTATAGCAGAACTACTGATTTATGATGCTAATTTTGTATCCTGAAACTTTGCTGATTCATTTACCAGTTCTAGGAGCTTTTTGGATGAGTTTTAAGGGTTTTCTAGGTATTCGACCATATCATCAGCAAACAACGACAGTTTGACTTCCTCTTTACCAGTTTGGTTGCCCTTTATTTCTTTCTCTTGTCTGATTGCTCTGGCTAGGACTTCCAGTACTACATTGAATAGAAGTGGTGAAAGAGTCTTAACTATAGGAGCTAAGGTGAGGAGGGGCACTGGTCACAGGTTGTCAGGTTAATGATAAAGGAATGGTCAAGCAGTGAATAGTTTTTAAAACTATTCTGGAAGCCAGAAGAGAATAAGTAAATTGATGTGTGATAAAGTAGATAGGATTTCAGCATCTAGTCATGTGCAGAATAGCTTAGTTGTTAAAGGTCACCACATACGCCTAGGCCATCGGTGTATGTATGTGCTATATGTCAGTGTTTCCTGAATCTGTACGAAGCTTAGCCTTGAATTCACCACCCAAACTTTCATGATCCGTCTCTTGATTCCATCATAAGCTCTTTGCTTTGGAATTTATTTTTACTTTTTTGGGATTGACTTATTCATGTTGTTTCTTTGGTCCTGAGCCTTCTTTCCATCAGAGATGGTCTCTTTAATTGCTTATAAATCCACACCACCTATAGGTTCATAAGCTGTAAGGCCCTGAATTCCCACTCTGGCAATACCACTAGGTTTCCTTTTACTCCAGTAGAGCAGTGTTAAGACTGGAAACTTGGCCAATAAGTGACGAGATGGACAGGAAATGAATGATTCTGAAATTACCAGGATGGATTTAACATCTATTTTAAGTTCCAATTGAATGCAGCAAACAAGTAGCAGATTTTGGAAGGAACAATCCACAATCCAGAATTTTAGAATCACACAAACAGTAAACTGGGTTATGACCACTGATTCCAGGAAAAAATTAAAAAGTGCTACATACTCTCTGTTTTGGTTTTAGGCATTTTCTGGGATCAGGTTTCCTTGAAGTAGAGCCTCAATTAAGACAATGCCTAAAAGTAGAAAAGAGAGTGCTATGGTTTAAACATTTGTCCCCTCCAAGAGTCAGGTTGAAATTTAATTGGTATTGTAACAGTATTAAAAGATGGGGCTATTAAGAGATGATCAAGCCATGAAGGCTTTGCCCTCATGAATAGAATTATTGCCATGATAAAAGGGCAAATTTGGCCTTCTTTTGCTTCTCTCTTGACTCTCTTCTACTTTTCTGCCATGTGAGGAACAGTGTTCCTGCCCTCACAAGGATGCAGCCTTCAAGGTGTCATCTTGGAAGCAGAGACTGGGCCCTCATCAGACACCAAACCCGTTGGCATCTTAATCTTGGATTTCCTAGCCTCCAGAACCATGAGCAAATAAATTTCTGTTCTTTATAAATTACGCAGTCTATGGTATTCTGTTACAGCAGCACAAAATGGATCAAAACAGATGGTATATGATTAGGATAAATCTATACCTGAGGGAGGAAGGAGGATAGGGAAAAGAACGAAGCAAAATAAAGACTTGGTTTCAGGTGTCAAACCTCAGTCTGATCCTACAGGGAAGCACTGGAGCATAAATTCTATCACAGAGTCTGTCCTGCCTTCAGGAGGGGTGCTTTTGTAATCTGCATTTGTCACTCATTGGGTCAGGGTCACCTAAGGTGAAGGGTATTTCTCTCAGGCACCTCCAGTGAGGTGATTAAAAGACCCTGTGGGCTTATCTGTCTGAAAAGGTTGAAATATGAACTCATGAGCTGTTAGCAGCAGCACCTATAGCAGCAGGTAAAAAGGATCCCTGAATATCTGGGAGGGGCACCAGCAGTGGCTGCAATAAGGATCCAGCTGGCAGAAGTAGATATAGATGGACAGATAAGTGATTGCAGCCAGAGAGCAGAGTCTTCACATCCTTTGAAAGTTGTTCATTTCAGAGCAGCCAGAGTACACAACAGGAATAAAGTAGAACCATGCACATATTAAATGCTATATAGAGATCAAGGAAAACAAGCTAATCAGCTTGGGCAGGTAGATGTTGGATACCTTTAAGACCCACAGATTTGTTAGATTTCTAGGAACTAATTGCAATATCTTAAGGAAGAAAAGGATCATGATAAATTGAGGCAAGGGAGTAAGACATTCACAAGAATAGTGCCTAGTTATTCATTTCTGTATTGAGCACACATTTATAGAGTAAAAACTGTTTGAAATTGCTGTGATCGCATGGCATCACACAGTATATCATTATGAGCAGAAAATTTACGTTTAATTTTCCTTGTATTTTATACACTATTCATTACTTTCATGTATATTGCTTTATTGAAATTTCAAAATCTCTTTTGAGTGGAAGAACTGTGAGATGATGCACACGGAAAAAGTTCACTTTTAAGAAGAACAAAAGGAATTCATTTCAGAAAACTGGCTCTAAGTGAACTGTATAAAACATGTAACATCTTTGAAAAATTCACCACTTGTTGGGTGAAGAACAAGATGTTTCTTTGTAGCTCTTTTTAAAGTGAACCCTTTGAGTAATGACTGCATTAGAACTTCCCAGAAAAAGGAGGTTAAATCACTATAGACAGACGGATAAGCGTAAATGACAGAGAAGCAGAAAATATATCTATTGATCATTTGACAATAGTCTTGACCAGTATTTGTAACACTGAATACACTGAAGGCATCGTGTTTTTTGAAAGTGTATACACTTTGGATTCAGACACACTTGGTTTTAAATAACAGTTTGGCTACTCGTGTGTGTGTGACCTTGGGTCAGTTACTTAAACTCTCTGAGTTCATTTTCCTCATCTGTTCAATGGTTGTTTCACAAGCACAGGTATTTATGAGGATAAATAAAGTGACATTACATATTATTTGACATAGAGTTAGATTTTCAGAAATTGTTAGAATGCTGTCTCTCACTCCTCAAAACCTGAAGTTCTGTCTGTTTGCTTCACAAGGCAAGTGAAATATTTCCATTAACTTGATCATCCCAACTCTGTTGGTGGCAGAAGATATACTGCAGCCTCCACCTTGGAATTGGTGGCTATTAAGTGGATGATGAGCAGGCTAGATTCCTTAGTATCCCTAAGGATACTAAGATGGTGTGAAAGCTGGTAAACAATGAGGGCGAAAGTGAATCAAAGGTATTCAAAGATAAAGGATATAGTAAAAAAGCACTATGATTCCCAATGAAAGAGCTCACCAAATAACCGTTGATTCATATATAATGCATTTCTTAACCATATAAAAGAGTCATGTTAAATTAAGGAAAAAGTAGACTTACATGTTATACAGTTTTTTTCTCTCTTGAGAGCTAAAATATATGATATAATCTCTGATTATACCTTGCCATTTACACACAATCTTCAACAAATTTATTTCCAGCATTTTATACAGAGCCTTTAGTCTTATTTTTTTTTTTTTCCTTTCATAATTGAACCACAGTTGACTGGGTTTAAATCTAATAAGAGCCTGATTGGGGTTAAAGATGTGCCCTGATGGGAATGCCTAATGATTTCATCTTTGTTTCAAGTGTATTAAGCTTATGAGACCTATGATTTTTATCACTATTACCAGCGTTTTCAATGTTCATTTTCCACTCATTTTGGCAAAATAATAAGGGCAAAGAGCAAAAAATATTCAAATAATTATATAAAGCCTGCTCTTACAGACAAAGATGGCATGACTGCCCAAACAGAACTCTTGGCTGTCAGGCAGTGCCACCACACATTAGTGCAAAATGTTCGTTGATCTGCTGATGTATGAAAGTCTGGATTTGGCATACAAAAGGCACTTTGGAGTGTCGATGTATAATGCATGAAAGTGTTGGCTGTTCAGAAGCTGAAAATATGAAAGTCAGGGACAGCCTGTATGTATATGAACAAAGAAAAGGAGACAGATATAGTAAACCCTGGCTGACGTTGTCCTGTAGGTGTTAAAGAAGACTTCAGAGTGGAGGTGGTTTTCAGTACAGTCCTTGGGGGTGAGTAGACCTGGAGCAGAGATTGGCCTACAGTCTAAATGTGCACCCATCTTGGAACTGTCAAAGAGCATGGCATATTCAAGAAGGGTGAATGCAGAACATAGAGTGTGGAAAGAGGCTTAAGGAAGGCAATTCGGGAATAGAATTTGAAGAGCCTTGCATGATATGTCAAGAGGTTTGTATTTTATTTTGTAAATCAACAGGTCTTTTTGTGTTTTTGAAAATGAATTCATTGGCATCATTTGGCATAGGTGATTTTAAGAAAAGATTCAGAGTTCATGCTTCTCAAAAAAAAAGCCACACTAGTGGCTTTTCCCCATCTATTGAGGCAACACTTGGCTGGAATAGGGTTGCTGCCCTTTTTACGTAGGGCTTCTGCTGTTCATCTTCTTTCTTCTCCTTGGCAAGCTTCATTCATCAAATGACCAGCCTCGCCCTGGTTGGCATTTAACTTGATGGGCTCTGAATGTGATAGGGAAATATAAGTGGCCTGCAAGTAAAGAGTAATCAGAGAAATTAATTTAAAACTTTTATCATAAGTTGGGTACTTTGGCTAGCCTCTCTGTAGTAGAAACATGTGTCTGATAGCCACATGGAAGATGGTTTGGGAATGCACTTATTGAAGAAAGGAAGGGAAAGTAGGAGGTTATTTAGAAATTCTAAGTGAAAGGTGGAGAAGACCTGAATATCCTCTGTATTTTTGTATAGTCCACATATCTAGACATTGCCTTCCATATAAAGGTGCTTAATAAATATTGGTTGGATTAACATATATGCTAATAAACATTTCATCATTTTGTGGACATTTTCATACAGTCTTTGGGTCCTAGTTCATTGTTTCCTAAGCACAGGTAAAGGAGGGGAATTCAGTGACAGCCCCAAGTAGAGACTGACATCAGAGATTTTATTTAAATGCTTTTCCATGTTTGACCTGATACAGATTGATGGATTATTAAGTTGTTTCTAATTCTATGCTAATTTTGTACAACATTACTCTCAAAGTCAATAATATGAAATGTGTGAATATTAATAAAATTAGTCACTTTATATTAATGCTTTTGTCTTTTTATAAAATGAGATTCTAGGAAATATTTATAAAATATAGATAATGTACACATGATCATTATTCAATGGATGTTTATGTACATATCACACAATTACAAGATGGAACATTATCATTCCATATCACAAATCTGTGCTCCTTTTTCTGAATTCATTCCATGCCATGGAATGAAGAGAAAACCACCACTTTGAACTTGTTTATTATTTCCGCGTGTGTGTTTATTATTTCTGTGTGTGTGTGTGCGTGTGTGTGTGTGTGTGTGTGTGTATTTTTTTAAGCGACTGGATCTCACTCTGTTTCCCAGACTTAAGTGCTGTGGTGCAATCATGGCTCTTTGTAACTTCAAACTCCCAGGCTCGAGTGATCCTCCCATGTCAGCCTCCTGAGTAACTGGGACTACAGGTGCACACCATTATGCCCAGGTAATTTTCACCTTTTTGTAGAGAAGGGGTCTAACTATGTTGTCCAGGCTGGTCTCAAATTCCTGGTCTCAAGCAATCCTCCTGCCTTGGCCTCCAAAATTTCTGGGATTACAGGCATTGGTAACCATGCTCAGGCCCTCTGTTTATTTTTTAACTGCATGTTTTTAACATTAAACCATATATTGCTTGCTTTTGCATGTTGTCTTTAACTTTCCATAAGTGGATTAATACCATATGTATTCAGGACTTAGTGTTGTTCACTCAGTATTAGGTTTCAGGGGTTTAGATATATTGATGCAGGTAATTAATTGACTTTCCATTGCTCTCTAGCATTTCATTGCATAATCACACCCTGATTTACTTGTATATTATATTTTTAATTGCTACTTGCTATTATAAACAATGCAGTTTTGAATGTTCTTAATTACATCTCCTGATGTGTGTGTGTACATATTTCTTTAGGATTTAAACCTAGAAATTGAATTTGTGGATCATAAGAATTGTAACTGTTCAAATATAACAGACAACTTCAAACTACTTCCCAAAGTAGTTTAACAACTTACATACTACAAGCATTGTGTACATGTATCAATATTCTGTTTGCATTGCATGCTTGCCAACACTTGCCATTGTTAGACTTTTACATTTTTTGCACATTTAGTAGGTATGTAATGTTACCTTGTAGTTTTAATTTACATTTCTCTGAAAACTAATGCTGTTTGTTACTAATTTTTATTAACTATTTGAATTTCCTCCTTCTGAAGCATCTGTTTAGTTATTTGGCCTATTTTTTCTCCTGTTTTCTTATTTATTTGTAGAAGTTTTTTAGAAATTCTGGATTCTAGTACTTTGTTATATATGTTGAAAACACCTGTTAAAACAATAGACACCATTCAGCTAAGAAGAGAAATTGAATGTGATCCAATTTTTAATCTTACCTTGTATGGCTTACACTTTTTGTATTATTAACAAAAAGTTCATTTATGACTGTTTATAAAAATATCTTCCTATATTATCTAGCTTCTTTGAAAGGTGGTTTATAATCAGTGATAGGACTTTGACATGTGTTCTTGAATGTATGTTTCTGAAAACTTTGAAAATTGTGACATTAGCATACAGGAAAAACACTTTCAGGATTCATGGAAAGCTTGAATGTTCATGAATATCAAGCAGAACAGAGTTGACTGAAGGAACTGAACTAATATGAGACTAAAGTAATCTTTTTTGACTTTGCTTAAAACATTGTTGATCCTTTGTTTTGTTTTTCAGAGTCAAGGATACTTTCTTTTGAGCTATTTACAGCTTTTAACAATTGAGTAAAGTATACTCCTGTGAACAGAATTTGTTTCTCTCTACCTGATTTATCCAGAATTTGGAAACTAATTGTAAGTATTCTTAACTAATGACAATATGATTATTTGCATAAGTGCAATAAGAATGTTCTCTTTTGTAAGAGGACACAATTGGAGAAACTGGCTATTTTACCAAGACTTTAACTGGAATGGTGTGCTTTCCTTTAAGGAATCAAACTTGACTTATAGAGCCAATAAAAGTCCTTTGGGCAAACTGGTCTTATATCTTGTCTACACAGTCCCTGTGCCAGGTTCCTGACCTGTGGCAAGTAAAGAATGTCACTTTCTGACAGGCCTAGGAGCCCCAAGTTATCTTGGGACCTCAAGAGGAGAGGAATTTACTCAACTCATGGGTATTTTAAGGTCCAAACCCACGGCTGGGTTCAGCTTTAAAAAAAAGTCTTATCTGAAATTCCTTTTATGGAGCAAAGTTCAAAGTCAATTTAAAAAGCCTCTGTAAAAAATATTATTGCTACACTTTACACAAATAATCAGTCCAAGTATATTAAAGCAAGTCAGTCTTACCATGATTTGTCTTTAGTGAAAATGGGAAACTGGAGAGAAAAAGTTATGTTTCAAGGACTATGGTACACCTGTTTTAGGTTCCAGTCTCATCAGTTGCTTTTGGTTTTTTTTTCCTGCAATTTAGACTGATCTTGCTCATTCCTGTGAACCAATCAGTAATCTCTGACTGCAGCTCAAAAGAAGCAAGAGAGATGGGTCATGTAAAAATCGAGATCAGTATTCTAATTCTGGACACATATTGGAATCAGCTAGCATCCCGTATCAGCTTGGTTCCAACAGTTGCCCACTTCATAGAAAGACTTCTTCTCATTTAGTTTACTTGGGATAGTTTTACTTATTTTACTTTACTGTTGTGGAATATTTTGCTCTTGTACTCTTTGTGTAGAAATACAGGGTAAGCTTACCAAATGTTTTCTTAAATTGAACACTTATTTATCTTCTAGATATCCTTTTGTTGGAACTTAAGAGTTATAAATGGCCCATGCCATACCGATGTTTTCTGACTGAGCTCTTCTCTATCTTGAATGCAAGAGACCCATTAGTTAGGCAGGAATGTTATCCCCCCTAATTAGCCTGAACAAATTACAGAAGATGGATCTTCATCCCTCTACAACCCTTAGCATTAAGAGTTTCCTTATAAAATGGAGGGGGAAAATGTCAGAGACATTTGAACCAGAGCAACTTTGTCTTGAATAGGGGACAAGTAAAATGAGGCTGAGACCTATTAGGCTGCATTCCCAGGAGGTTAAGGCATTCTAAGTCACAGAATGAGACAGGAGGCCAGCCCAAGATGCAGGTCATACAGACCTTGCTGATAAAACAGGTTGCAGTGAAGAAGCCAGCTAAAACCCATCAAAACCAAGATGGAGATGAGAGTGACCTCTGTTGGTCCACACTGCTACACTCCCACCAGCGCCATGACAGTTTACAAATGCCATGAGAACATCAGGAAGTTACCTTATATGGTCTAAAAAGGGGAGGCATGAATAATCCATCCCTTGTTTAGCATATAATCTAGAAATAACCATAAATATGAGCAACCAGCAGCCCTCGGGGCTGCTCTGCCTATGGAGTACCCATTCTTTTATTCCTTTATTTTCTTAATAAACTTGCTTTCACTTAAAAACAAATATATATATATATAATCTAATAAAAGTTTTATCATACTTAGGTTCCTAATGCCATGGATTATTTTCTGTGAAAGGCATGAGTTAAAAATACAGATTTATTTATTTTTTCCATATGGATAACCAATTGTCCCAGCAGTGTTTACAATACATTTCATCTTTCTACCACTGATCTGAAATGTCACCTTTGTCATAAATCAGGTTTCTTTATATTGGTGGGCTTTTTCTAGACTATTTTCTTTGGACTATTTTTTGGTCTCTGTGGTAATGCCACACTGTCTTAATTTCAATAATTTAAAAATAAAAATTCTTGAAATCTACTGATACACTCCAATTTATTATTTAGAAGAGTCAGCAATTCCTAGTCCTTTAGTCGTTCATTTTTAATCAACTCGTCAAGTTCTACATAAAGAAAATCTAGTTAGAAACTGTATTTTATTGACAAAAAGAGAGATTCAATATCTTTATGATGCAGAATCCTTCCACTTATTAATATCCAATTTATTTAATATCTCTCTAGTTTAATTCTTTAATTTTTAAGTAAATTTTATAATTTTCTTCATACATTTTTCACAGATTTTTGTTAGATTTGTTCCTTAGACTCCATATATTTCTATAAAACATTAAATGACACTAAAAATTTTGTTCATTCTAAATTTGTGATTCATGCATAAAAATGTAATTGCTTTTTGTTTGCTACTTTGTATCTTGCAAGCTTGCTACACTGTCTTCTAATCAATTCTAATAATATGTCTATTGATTTTCCTTGGCTTTCTAATATGTTGATCATTAAGGAAATTTTTATTTTCTAATTTCCAATGCATATACTTTGATTTATTTTTCTTGTTTTATTGTCCTGGCCATCACAACTAGTACAATCATGAATAGAAGTAATGATAGTCAGTACCATTGTCTTGTTTCTGATGCTACAGGGCAAGTTTTCAGTATTTCATTGTTGAGAATCATGTTAGGTATAGGTTTTTTTTCTAATTACATTTATCCAGTAAAAACGTTTTTCTATTTCTTGTGTGCTAAGAAAATCTATCATGCTTTGTTTGGAAAAGACCCTATGCCATCTTGTTCTCAAGAAATAGTAACTTTATAGGTAGAATTGATTGTTCATAGTTATTTTTGTCCTCACATTTAATGTAAACTTTAATTCTGGCTTTGATTGAGTCAACTATCAGCCTACCCTTCACTCATTGACAAATAATTTGCTTTTCAATACTTGTAAGATTTTTTTCTTTGTCTTTGGTTCTGCAGTTTTATTATTGTAAGTCTAGTGAGAATTTCTTTTCCTTTATTTACCTTGAGAATTCTGAGGCTTTTTGAATATGTAGATTGATGTCTTTCATTTGTATAAGACAATGCTCAGATTTATTTTTTTCAAATATTTCCTCTACCTTAGTTTTTTTCTTCTTCTGTGTATGTTTCTGTAAACTCAAATCTTAGCTTGAGTTTTTCACAGCATGCCAATAGGGTGAATTAAGCTGCAGACCCATGTGAAGCTGGATTTTGTTTATAAATGTTATTAACTTAACTTTGCCTTTACTATAAAGATTGGACAATTGGGAGGCCACAGATTTTTAGGGGTTTTCTCTTAGACTCCTCATTAGTTTACTAATTCCATGTTTATATATTCCTCATCTATTATTATCCATTGCATTTTACATTTCAATTATATGTTTTATTTTCATAAGTTGTCTCTGGTTCTTTTTCAAATCTGCTTGGCCATTTCCTTTAATAACATAGTAATTTTTATATTCATATTTTAATACCACTTTTATTTTAAAAATATATTAGATGTATTTATTTAATATTTTATTCTGATAAATCCATTTCTGCTATTCTATGCTTGTTTTCTCATTTGGTGTCTTCTTTGGCAGAGTAGGAGTAGGTTATGCAATTTGATCTTATCTTTTTCTAAATATTATTTGTGGGAAATACTCCAGTCCAAGATGAAGGTACGTGCTCAAGAGAGTTTCAGTTTGCCTCTGTATAGCATCTGTGTGTATTACCTACTTTGGAACAAATGTAAATTCAGTTTTTGGTGTAAGATTTTCAGAATAACAAGTCATGTGAATTTAGGCTACAAACCCATGTGAAAACTAGCTTTTACTTATGAAAACTCAGGGTAATGTGTTTACCTTCACTTTTACTTATAAATATTGGACCTCTGGGGTCACAGCTTTTTAAGGATTTTCTCTTAGGCTCCTTACCCCAGCAGGCCTTAGGCCTTTACAAGGCCTCTGTGTCTTGTTCTTTGAGTTCTGGAAGATCATGTTAGAAACATCGGAGGTTTACTTTGTGTAAGTAAATCTTTCAGGATTAAACCTAGCCTCAATAATTAGCTTAATACTCTATTTCCCACTTTAATTTAGATTTTACTTTTAATATTCCTTATTTTCTTTTGAATTAATCAATTTAAGAAGATATCTGGCATTTTCAGAAGTTTTTCAGTGGGAAAGTGGGTGTTCCATATTTCCAGAAAGGAAAGTCTTAGTATTTGCTTTTTGACTGGCAAATATCAATATAAAACTTAGAAAAGAAAAAAAGTTACCATGGTTTTTTAGTAATTCCTTATAGCAAGGATGTTCTCAGCACAGGCATGCCAGGAGTTAGTGATTCCTGACTATGGAGAGTTGTGTGGGACAGAGACCAATGAGAGCTGCTCCCAGTGGAAAGGTTAGTTTTGGTGAGGGCCCCAGGGAGTTTCACTGTGCAATGTTTAAAGTGACAGGAATAATGTTAGCATGTGTATCCCAGATAGGATTGCTGGATAAAATCAGGACATCCAGTTAAATTTGAATTTCAGATGAACAATAATTTTTTAAAACATATGTTCCCATATTCTCTTGCATCCAGTCATCTCTCATTACAAATATCCAAGTAGCATTGGATATGATAGAATATATGATTTATGAACACTCCATTGTGACTTACTGAAAGTCTGAAAGAAATAGTCTTCAAATTTCAGTGTGCAATACGAATCACCTGGAAGATCTTGTCAAACTACAGAAGCTGATTCAGTAGGTCTGGGATGGAGTATGAGATTCTGCCTTCCTAACATGGATGGGTTCTGCTGTGTCAACATGGAAACTGCTCAGCAAGTAAGAGAAATGTCAAGCAATAATCTCTGCTCAACAGGAAAGGACTTCTTGCTGCTCCCTCCTGGAGCCTTCAAGGCAGAATTAATTTTCTCAGGTTCTGAACTTTATTATTAAGTATGCACATAAATATCACTAATAAAATGTGACTGTGTGTTTTATAGACCCAATTCTTGCAGCAAATTCTCCAAAATACCACCTCACTATTTAAAATGCTAAGGTATTGGAACCCACTACTGTTCTCTTTACCACTTTGTATAGATATAAGTAGTTTAGGATATTTCACAGATAACCAAATAAATATCACTTTGCTATATATTATATTCCCTGGAGCAAGTCAGTAGAAACTTCAAATGGAGGAGTTATTTCAGATAATCAAATTTCCATAAAGCCAAAGCTTTATATCCCAATATATTGGAGCCAGAACTGGATGAGTGTTAGGAAACCCTATATCTTCTATTGAAGGAAGTTTTATACCTGTTGAATTTTCACGTGAGCTGGATGTAACTTTAAATGCAGAAACTTTAGAGTAACAGGTATAGAATGATAGAGACATGCTATAATAATTTCCATATGTATTTACCTCCCTATCTGTTCTAACCTCTCACCAGTTTCAGACTGCATTTATGATATAAAAATGGATGGGAATGCCTGGAATATGCGGAGCAACTCTGTGGGGTCAGATTTTTCAACATTTTGTTAGAGGTTAGAAATGTTCTCTTCATCCTTGGGAAAACCTGTTCTCAGTTTTTCCATGAGATGAGTACATCATTCATTCAAACTTATGAAGAGTTCAAAATATCCATAATGGTACAATATAACATGACTAAAGAGTGTGAGCTCTGCATTGTCTTTTCATCCTGTCTTTTTTGGTCTGTAGGTGAATTTTAAAATTTGCTTCTTTTCCCATTGTAGTTCAGTATTGGTCATTGTTTGCCATTATTGTGAAATTTTGTTTTATTTATTTTTTCCTAGAATTACTATAAAAATAAATACAAATAATGGTACTCTTTTTCCTAATTCATCAAGTGTCATTTCTTTTGTGTGTGAATGGGTATATTACATTAATGGTTTCTGTGGTATAATTCTGTAATTAATATTTATATATTAGCTACAGTATCTGTTCTTAGGAAAAAAGAATTACATAGTATAAAACTGAATGTTTTAAAGCATTCAAGTAAACCAAAAATATTTCCTCAAAAATGTGTTGAAAGGATGTAACAATCCAGCATGTGATTTTAATTAATGTCCAAGTAACTAAAAATGTATTTAGTTCATAAAGAAAACATATTGACATCTAATTATGGATCATAGAATTTGGTGCAGCAAAACTGTAGTGCATCTGTTCAGTGAAAACATAATCATGGAGAATACGAAATGGCACAATATATAATGAAAATTGAAATAATGCACAAATAAGACCATTAAAAAATCACAGTGTGAAACCAAATAGAGTTGGGTTTTAGCAAGAGAAGATTGGTAGTTCTAGATTCACTGGTAACAGAGATTGTCAAATTCATACAAAATGTACTCACTATGCTAATTTTAATGGTAGCACAGCAGAATATTCCCTCTTTTCTTTTGTAATGAAATTCAAAAATTTAAAGTAGAAGTGGGAAGTTGGCACCATTAGCCCACTTTAATATTTTCTGACTAATAACATAATATGTATAGTTTTAACTAAGGATTATCTTTTGATAAGTCATTTTTAAAAATTAATGATGCTGTAGACTAACAGATGCCAAGAATAGTAACATTATATATTGTATAAATGACATTATTTTTACAATATTACTGGCTCAACCTCCTTTCCTCTCTCTATTGATTTGGCTTATGCCCTCACTTCCTCTCACATAGGATTTCAGTATCATTGATAGCCCATCAACTGGTTTCCTTGATTCATAGTGGATCCCAGAGCTTCTGGTCTCTTTCTTTTTCAGTCTCTTCTGTAATTTACAGAAGTGGTTCTCAGATTTGAGCTTGCATAGAGTACTTTTACCTGGATTACTTGATAAAGCATAGAACAGTGGACTTCCAGAGATTCTAATCCACTTATTCTGGGAAGAGGCCTGAGAATGTCCATTTCTAATGAGTTCCCAGGTGATGCTGATGCTGCAGGTTCCGGGACCACATTTTGAAAACTACTTCCTTGGAGCCTTATAAATTACCTTAAAGCCAGTCTTGCCCTAATACTCCCATTTCTACAATGCTTTGTTAGCTTGTAGTAGTCTTTAGAATCAAGCTAAACTTGGCAGGGTATTTAGCAATTGCTATCATGTTCCCCACCCACTCCAAGTCTGTCTTTTCTGCTCATCTTTAAGTTGTTTTCCCCTGGACCCTTAACACTATATCACATAGAGTAACCAATGCATTATTCTCCATATTGTTCAGATATTCTCCATATTGTTCAAATATGGAGAATTCTCCACAATTTTCCATATTGTCCAAATGGTTTCCTACCTTCATCGCATTGTTACATTACTCCAATTAACCTAGAAAGCTCTTCTTTATCTCTATATTTCAGTCATACAAGTTTCAGCCCAAATATTTCATCCCCCATAAGCCATCCTTGGTTCTCTTTCATTTACTTAGGTCACAAGTAATGTGTCATTTCTCTGAAATGTTTCTGCATTTCATTTCTCTTACATTTAATTTCCACTTTCTCTACATTTTATTCTTTTTACTTAGATACATATCTAAATTCTTCCATTAGCTTGTAAGGTATTTCAGAGCACATTTTGGGTTTTATTATCTTTTCTAACACAATATCTTAGAAAGAGAAGTCATTAATATATATGTGTGGATTTCTGTTATTTATATAATAGTCATGAAAATGGCAATAATAAACATGATATTATATGATAATAACAGCAACTAATATCTACTGGATTCTTATTATGTGGCTAGGCATGTTTCTAGTTTCACTCATTATTTCATTTAACTTCTTCATTATCCTCATATTTTCATTCTTATTTTATAGGTGAATAAACTGAGGCACCAAGAAGTTAAGTGACTAGTCTATAGTCACCCAACTAATAAGTAGAGTAGCTGGGATATGATCTCCATTAATAAGCCTCAAGAATCAAATGTCCTGATTCCTTAGATAATGAAACTTCTAGTACCAAAAATGAAGATGCTTAAAACTTTGTTGCAAAATAGACAGATATGTCTACACTTATTCTGTAGTTTAAAAAACTCTCTAAACAATGATGACCACTGACTCATATTCAGTAGCAAAGTAGCTTCGAGTATTCTTCCAGTTGTAATTCTTGGTCCATTCCACTTATATGGTCACTTATACACAGTCACATGAAATCTAAAGTACCCATTGTCTTGTTCCTATGAAGGCATGGTAAGGCATGTTTCTCTAAGAGTGGACTCTGGCCTCCTTGAATCAGTACTACCTTAGGTGTTTGGGAAAAATACAGTCTCAGAATTAACCCAAACAAATTAAATTTGCGTGTCTTCCCCAAGTATCCTGGTGGTTCTCATGTACACTTTTTTCAGTGTAGCTCTCTCTCAGGATCATCAAACTCATGAATATGACCTATCAACACCATTCTTTCAGTACATGTGGGATGAAGCACGGGGAAGTCAATTCTAATTGGTGACAGCCATGAGTTAGGTTTCACATAGGATGCCTATGAAGGCAAAAAGTCCAAGTGGAGATTTGTTTGGATTACCAGGGATTCTTTTAAAATGATAGTAACTTGGAGAGTTAGTATAGGTTATTTTAATCAAGTACTCAAGTCCCTTTCCTTTTAACACACATAGAACTAGGCTGTTCTAACATTTCTCAGTCTGAGATAATATACCACCACCTTTTAAAGGAAAACAAAACAAACACCTCTTTGATCTTCATAGTTGACTCAGATTATATTTAATATAAAGTTTCTTAAATATTGTACAAACATAACACAATGTTTACATTTTATATAGCTATAAAATTAAGCCTAATGTTTAATTTCAAACAAAACTATAGAAACATAAAATTCAAGTGAGAAACATTTAAAATCAGGCAGAATTTTTATTGAAACTATATTTCTCCTATTATATTTAAAAGTGACAAATGTACCTCTTTGTTTACGGTGTCACTTGCTATCAACTTAATTTTTAAGCTTTTGAGAGCATAAGGGGCTATAATTTAATTCATCAGCATTATAACTATTTCTCCTTTTTAACAGTTTTTTAAAACTACTGTTCTATTATTTTCATGGGCCAATTTAAGAATATGTATGCAATATAAAATATAGTAATACAATTGATCAAAAACTAAATAAGAAATTCTCCAGAATATATTTGTCCTTATGTGCACTGATAATGAACTATCTTAAGATAGTCTGTAGTCAATGAGCACTTCAAAGACTGGCCTTTTCTGTCTGTCAGGGAAGTTTTTCTCTGGTCAGTATGTTTCTACAATTGCAAGCTTTTTGATAACTCAATGTCATTCAGAATGCATGCTGGGCATCATTTGACCTTCAGTCACTTAAAATGCATTCAAATGTAACTTAAGTACCTAGTCACAGGTAGTCATGTAGGTGGGATGGAATATGCAAATATCAACTTTCCAAAATTCTTTTAGAAAAGAAAATATAACACTAAAACAAAACAAAACTTCCAGAGCTCCGAAACCAAAATGAGTAGACCTTTGCTCTTGGGGTCTTTAGAAACCTGAAATCATTCATTGGAGCACTGGTTTGGATTGGGAGTAGAGTAAATGAGGAAATTAATATAGAAGGAGACAAATTTTGGATCATGGGCACCTCAGGGGGTAGGAGATTTAGATATTTAAAAAAAAAAAAAGGGGGCTTAAAGAAGGAAAGAATCCTGTAAGGAGAACATTGGAAAAGTAAAAAGTAAACCACTGGCAATCTTCTCTATTATTTTATGTCCTCTCTTGGCACTTTCCTTGCAGGCCACTTAAAATCCCACAGTCAGGCAACTCTATGCCATACAATAGAGGACTTCTGATACAAGTAAATTGAACAAAGCAGCTTAATATACTCAGGTTGATTTTTTGGAGTCTCCATTCTGCTATAGCCTATAGTGACAGGCTTGCATATATCACATGTGTCATTCTATCATTAATATATATGTGTGGATTTCTGTTATGTAATGTAACTTAAGTACCTGGTCACAGGTAGTCATGTAGGTGGGATCGAATATGCAAATATCACCCTGGATTTCTAATTGCTTAAGGTCTTTTGAATATCTTCATTCACTATATCAAATCGATAACACTTCCAGGAATAAAGCAACAAAGTTGGCTTTCCTGGCTTCAGAAAGAAAATTTTATCTTAAACATCCTTTATGGATACAAATCTGAATTAGTTCTGAAGAGTCCCATATTGAAAGAGTTTAAAACTATTTTTCTCCTGAAACTTATTTTATTGTATAATAACTCACTTTGTGCAGACATCCTTCCTCAGATCTAATCTAAACCCTCTGTACTGCATTTTATTCTTTTCCCTTTGTTCTGGCTCAGCAATCAGAAGAACAGATGGCCATCTTCTGTCAGTACTTGAAGACTGTTTCTAAGAAACATTAAGCCTCCATCAGGCTCACTTGTTAATGCAAAAGTCCCACTCAGGACAGAAGCTGGGACAATCTTTGAAGTTGTCAGGTAAGTCTTAAAGCCCTAGTTTTACTTTTCCTTATTTTCAGTCACTTAATATCTTCAGTTTTTCTGCTTTTCTCATCCATAGCTTATCAAACAGTCTTCAGATGTATAACTGTTAACCTTATCCACATTAAAGTGTAAATGATTGCTACAGTGTAAAATGTAAGCTTTTGAAAAGGATGCCTAAATTTTAACAAAGAGCATTTTTTCTTACATTTATGTTTTAATTGCAGGGTTACTATATAAATTAGATAAAGGAAGGTAGAAGACTACTGTCAATATCACTGAAATAATTTTGTGTGGGTGATCAGATAAAATGCTCCATATTTTTACAGTAGCTCCCTTCAGCTGTGATTTGTTCAACAAGTATTCATTGAACATCTAGCATCTGGGACCTGGGAATCTAGCAGTGAATTAGACAATGTCTTAGCGAAGTAGCAAAGTAATATCCTTTTGGGTGTAGAAACCCAATAGCGAACCAACAAGAATAAGAAAATACTGGGTGTGAAAAATGCAGAGAACTAGTATAGGGTGGGGTGATAAAAGAGTGACTGCCTGGCTACTTTAGATTTGGGATTCAGGAAAGGCTCTTCCCGGGTAAGTTGACATCTGAGTTGGAATCTAAATAAGAAGGCAGAGTCAGTCCTACTCAATGAGGGAGAACGGTGCTCCAGGGAGAGGGAAATATACCACAGTGTTGTTTTAACCATAGTACACTCATACCTCATTTTATTACAGTGCAGTCAAACCTTATTTCATTGTACTTTGCTGTATCAAGCTTTGCAGATAGTGTTATTTTTACAAGTTGAAGGTTTGTGGCAATCTCACATTAAGCAAGTCTGTAGTATCATGTTTCTGATGGCATGTACTCGCTTTTGTCTCTGTGTCACATTTTAGTAATTCTTACAGTATTTCAAAGTTCTTCATTATTATTGTACGATCATTACTGTCATATGTTATGTTGTTATGGTAATCTACCATCAGTGATTTCTAATGGTACTATTGTCATTGTTTTGGGGTGCCATGAACTGCAGTCATAGAAGACAGTGAACTTAATCAATAAATGTTTGTGTTCTGACGGCTCCACTGACCATTCTGCAGTCTTCCTCTCTTTCCTTGGGCCTCCCTCTTCCCTGGGACAAAAATATTGACGTTAGGCCAGTTAGAAGCCATACAATAGCTTCTAAGTGTTCAAGTGGAAGGAACAGTTCCATGTTTCTTACTTTAAATCAAAAGCTACAAATGATTAAGCTCAATGAGGAAGACATATTGAAAGCTGAGATAGGCTGAAAGCTAGGCCTCCTGCACCCACCACACAGTTAGCCAAGTTGTGAACGCAAAAGGAAAAATTTTGAAGAAAATTAAAAGTGCTACTCCAGCATACACACAAATGATAAGAAAGTGAAACAGTCTTATGGCTGATACAGAGAAAGATTTAGTGGTCTGGATAGAAGATAAAATCAGCCACAATATTCCCTCAAGCCAAAGCCTAATCCAGAGCAAGGCTCTCACCCTCTTCAATTTTCCGAAGGTGGAGAGAGGTGAGAAAGCTGCAGAAGAAAAGTTGGAAGCTAGCAGAGGTTGGTTAAGGTTTAAGGAAAGAAGCTGTTTCCATAACGTTAAAATGCAAGGTGAAGCAGCAAATTATCTGGAAGATCTAGCTAAGATCATAGATAAGGGTGACTACACTATGCAACAGATTTTTCCATGTAGATGAAACAATCTTATATTGCAAGAACATGCCATCTAGGGCTTTTATAGCTAGAGAGAAGAAGTCAGTGCCTGGCTCCAAAGCTTCAAAGAACAGGCTAACTCTCTTGTTAGGGGATAATGTAGCCAGTGACTTTAAGTTGAAGTCAGTGTTCATTTACCATTCTTAAATTTCTAGGGCCTTTAAGAATTATGCTATCTACTCTGCCTATGCTCTATAAATGGAAAAACGAAGGCTGACTGACAGCACACCTGTCTATAGCATGGTTTATTGAATATTTTAAGCTGACTGTTGAGACCTACTGCTCAGAAAAAAAATTCTTTCAAAATATTACTGCTCATTGACAATGCACCTGTTCACCCAGAAGCTCAAATAAAGATAGAGGTACAACTAAATGAGTGTTGTTTTCATACTTGCTAACACAGCATCCATTCTGCAGCCCATGGATCAAGGAGTAATTTCAACTTTCAAGATTATTATTTAAAAAATACATTTCATAAGGCCATAGCTGCCAGAGACATTGATTCCTATGATGAATCTGGGAAAAGTGAGTCAAAAAAATTCTGGAAATGATTCACCATTATAGATGTCATTAAGCACATTTGCAGTTTAGCAGAGGAAATCAAAATATCAAGATGAACAGGAGTTTGGGAAGAAGTTGATTCCAACTCTCACGGATGACTTCAAGGGGTTCACGACTTCAGAAGAGGAATTAACTGCAGATGTGGTGGAAATAGAGAATTAGAATTAGTGGAACCTGAAGATGTGACTGAATTGCTGCAATCTCATGATAAAACTTGAAAAGATGATGAATTGCTTTTTATGTATAAGCAAAGAAAATGGTTTCTTGTTATGTAATCTACTCCTGGTGAAGATATTGTGAATACTTTTGAAATGACAACAATGGATTTAGAACACTACATAAACATAGTTGATAAAGCAGTGGCAGGGTTTGAGAGGATTGACTCCAATGTTGAAAGAAGTTCTGTGAGTAGTAAAATGCTATCAAACAGCACTGCATACTACGCAAAATCTTTTGGGAAAGAAAGAGTCCATAGATGGTGTAAACTTTATTGTAGTCTTACTTTAAGAAATTGCCACAGCCACCACTGCCTTAGGTAACTGACATTCTGATCAGTTATCAGCCATAAATGCCTAGGGAAGACCCTCCACCAAGCAGTAAAAAATTACAGCTTGCTAAAGGCTCAGATGATTATTAGCATTTTTTAGCAAAAAAGTATTTTTAAGATATGTATTTTTACAACATAATTCTGTTGCACACTTAAAATTAAAAAACTACTTTATAGTTTAAATGTAACTTTTCTGTGCATGGGAAAACCAAATAACATGTGTGACTCGCTTTATTGCTATATTTGCTTTATTGCTGTGGTCCGGAATAAACTGTGCAATATTCTCAAGGTCAAGGTATGCCTATAATATGTTGCTTCCCAATGGTTCATTTGTCTACGAAGACCTATAGATATTTATACTATTATCCAATACAAACATTTTTCATTTTTACATCTTTAGTATCCTATGTGGTTTTCCTCATTAAGAATAAGAATCAGCAACGCACAGTGGCTCACTTCTGTAGTACCAGCACTTTGAGAGGCTGAGGCGTGAGGATCACTTGAGCCCAGGAGTTCAAGACCAGCCTAGGCAACATATAAAGAACCAATCTCTAAAAAAATTTTTTTTGATTAACCAGGTGTGGTGGCATTTGCCTGTGATTCCAGCTACTCAGGAGGCTAAGGCAGGAAGATCTCTGAGTCAAGGAAGTCAAAGCTTTAGTGAGCACTGATTTTGACACTGTATTATAGCCTGGGTGACAGAGAGAGACCCCATTTAAAGCAAAACAAAAAACAAACAAAACAATAATAATAATAATAAAAGACTAAGAAGCAACAATCATTCACTTTATCATATATTTTTTACATTTCACATTTTATTTAAAAACTGTCATGCTATATTCTCACCTTCAATGAACACCACTATTCTGTATTTGGTATCTTTATCAAACTTAATTTATAAGTATCTTTTGGATTTTTCCAGGTTTTTGATGAAAATAGAAGTCTAAATTTGGACTTTACTATTATGATGAAGTTCTTGAGGAGTATGGTAGGAGGGAGTAAAAAGAGGAATTTTTTTTTCAGTTGTGAAAATTTAACATATCTCTTTTTTAGGCTATATGTTATAAGAATTTGTATAGGTTATAGTTGAGAGGGATGAAGCTTGAAATAGCACTGAGGTAATTTTTTAAATCATCACTTGTATCAACAAAATCCTTGTATAGAACAAATCTGTTTAAGTTTTGGACACCTAGTGTCGGTACATGCTACTTACTGATTGGCCAATATTCTGTGGTCCCATATCAGCTACTTTCAACTTTCTGTAAAGATAAAGAAGAAAGAATTGTTTTCACTGATTAGGAGAATGCAAATCTTTAAAGACAAATGGATGGTGATTTAATACTTTGTGTATCAATGTTACCTTTTTATGTTTATTAATTAAAATGCTGATAAGAGAAGAATTAAGAAAAAAAGAGAAATTGTATGTTCCTCTTCCTCACAAACATGCTCTTAACATTGGCCCACTGATGATGCAATATTCTTGTGAAAGTAGCCTCTACATTGAACACATTGTATTTATTCATACTTTACTCATTCACTATGACAAATTTACCAATAGGAATGAGACCATCAGCGAGCCTACTGTAGAAATATACATACTTTGATACTTAATGCGCATGCTTTTTTGTTGAGGTGGAAGATGAATTTTGTTGAGCTAACTAAAGAATTTCTGAATGAAGGTGGAAAATGCGTATTCCCCAAATAAGCAAGAGGTATTTGTGGCTAAAGCCATTATAGGGTCCAACATTCTGAAGAGAGACATTATTTTATATTCACTTCAGAGAAACATTATTTGTCTCTGTTGGCCAACATACTTTGAAACAACTATTTGGTTTTAATGGATATATATCTTGCCACTGTGCCATCAGTAATTTGAACAGCTTGAAATACTGTATGTCATCTTACATTGCTTTCCCTTTGTAGCAAACACAATCACTGGATTGTTTTTCATTGATTTAAAAACATTGACTTGCTGAAGTATGAGCCTGTGTGCAGTCATAATTCTTGTTCTTTCTTCCTCAGCAAAGCCTGTGATAATTCTTTGAGTTTTAAGCAGGTGTCATGCATCAGATCCAAGTGCTTAATAAATGCACCAGAAGTATATTTTCCTTAAGGCCTTGTGTTTATCCCATTTTCATTTATCTTGTGAAATATTTCAAATGTTTTTCTAAAATCCTGGGAAAGAGCAGGTTAGCATTTCCACTTGGCAAGCAGAATTATAAGCATGAGGCTCCCCTGTCTATTGTGACCTTAACCAACATCAGTGATTCCCAGCCTGTGTGCCAAGGGCCCTTGAGGAGTGATGAAAGTTATTGGATAGGGCCCATCAATCCATATGTACAGTAAGCATTTTCTTTGGTAATCTGAATAAATATATCTAACATAAAATATACTATGTTTTTTCTAAGCACATATAAATTCTATCAATAAAATACAGCTACATTCATAAGTGGTCCTGAATTCATGGTGGCTTTTTTATATTATATTTTCTCAGTTAATGGATAGTCCAACTGGGTTACTTGCATTTTTTTTTTCATTGTAATTGACAGTGCTCAATGCATTAAGTTTTAAGAAAAGATGATGTTATTGACCACAGGTATTGTATTTAAACCAAATTGAAATAATTTTTGTCATACTAATATTGTGAGCTGGCTACTAGCAATTTCATATTCATTTTATCAATAGTATACTAATACATTAATCATAATATAACTAACAATAACCATAATAGGTATTGTATTGAGTGCAGGCAGTCATTTCATTTTTACACCAACCCTGTAAAATTGTTATTATTATGATTCCCATTTCACTAAGAGGAAATCAAGACATGGAGACTTCAAGAATATTGCCTTAGCATCCACAGTTAACTAGTAAATAATGTGAACTTTAAATCCTAGTTTAGCCATCTGACTCCAAACACCTTGTTCTGTTGATTCCATCACATTGCAGAGCAATATGTCATGTAAGACATACATATCGATGCTGTGCTTAATTCTGGAAGGCAATGATTTGTGCAAGAGATATGATGGGACCTTCCTTAATTTATATTGAATCAAATCAGTAATCATTTTTTAAAAACATTTATTCGATGAAGATTTGTTTGTGAAATCCTTAAAAACATGAACACTATTCAAACTGGGCAATTACAGCTACTACCCTTTATTACTAAACCAGCAACCGCCTACTAGACATGTCCAATTTTGACCTACTGTTTCAAATATCAAGAAAAGGCCAAGACATCCGGGCCCGGTGGCTCATGCCTGTAATCCCAGCACTTTGGGAGGCCGAGGCGGGCGGATCACGAGGTCAGGAGATCGAGACCATCCTGGCTGACATGGTGAAACCCCGTCTCTACTGAAAATACAAAAAAGTCGCCGGGCTTGGTGGCGGGCGCCTGTAGTCCCAGCTACTCGGGAGGCTGAGGCAGGAGAATAGCGTGAACCCGGGAGGCGGAGCTTGCAGTGAGCTGAGATCCCGCCACTGCACTCCAGCCTAGCTCCAGCCTGGGCTACAGAGTGAGACTCCGTCTAAAAATAAATAAATAAGTAAATAAATAAAAATAAAAAATAAAAAGGCCAAGACAATAATGGAGAGAACCAAGCAATGAGATGGAAATTTAAAGGAGTATGGAAGAAAAGGAGGAAAGAGCTACATGCAGTTCATCGTCTTTAAAAGCTAGAAGATCTAGGGCATTATCAGTTAGTCTCTGGAGGTTTCCAGCTCATTTTTTCATTCCTAATTCCTCTGGTAAACTAGGTGCTAGCCTCACTTACCCCCTCTCTTCTGCATCCTTCTTCTCATTATTCTCCCTTCCACTGTGGAAAGAAACTCCTACTGTTTGTTTACAATCCAGAGTTTTAAAGAGGCTGAACTAAAATTGGCTGCTTCTGGGACATCCCTGCCAATGGATGGGATCCAAATTGGCTCTGCCATGAAGAGGCAGCTATGCCCACATAAGGATATTTTGGCTTCGTGCTTCTGTCGTCTCAATGCCAGGCAGACAATCATCCAGGAGTGGGAAAATACAGCCGGGGCAAATGTTTATAGCTAGAGTGGTCAGCTGGTTGGAACACCAGTCTGAAGGACAGGCTATCTGGATGTCGTGTTTAGCTCCTCATGGGAAGAACTTAATAATGTTGGACAAATCACTTAGTCTCTTGACTCCCAATTCGATGGACAAGGACCACAGTACATATACCTCCTGGCTACCCAGGGGTATTTTTATAAGTGCTCAGTTTATTTCTTCCAGTTTTGAGTACATTGAAGGTAACTTTCTTTTCTGAAATGAGACCAGAGAAATAACTCTGTCTCTGTAGCTTTGCTAGTGATATAGTCAAGTTCAGAAGAAAGAACAATTCTCCCAGCTCTAGAAGAAAGACTTCCCTTTAGATATTTCTCATGGGCTAACACATTACCTGAAGATGGGAAGACAGGGTGTGTGTACAAAAATCACATGTAGAAAGCATATGTGTAAAACATAGACATATATACAGTATTTATGTAAAGATGTCTTTATCTAGACATTTCAGCATAGCTCCTAGTTAAGCCACAACTTTTATAACAGGAAAGCAAATCAGATTTGACTGCATTGGCTGTTTAAGTGAAGGAGCCACACAGATGGGCAAGAAGCACAGACAAATTGCTTTTGGCTCTGCTTTCCTTTATAACAACATCAGATATTTTTAGTTTCTTTTTCTTTATGCGTTGTGCATGTTTCTGCCTCATATAGAAAGTCATTGCACATTGTCTTCATCAGTTTTGCCACCCTCTACTAGTAGGCAAATTTAGCATTTCATTTACCTTTTACATTTCTGAGATCTGAAGTTATTATAGGAAAATTCCATTGTCCAGATGTAGATGATGGCCAAGAAATAGGTTAATGCCATGGAAATAGTTCTTATTAGGAGAAAAGGAAAACTTACATTTTGGACCTCATGGTGGAGGAATATTTCTGGTTATCGCAAGATAGACTTCCACACTGGTTGGAATTATACAAACTTCAGTTTCAAGAATTAGAAAAAATGTTTTCTATGACAGACCCTGCATTAATGTGATGAACTGAGAGGTTCATTAAAATAATTATGTAGGCCAGGCGTGGTGGCTCACACCCATAATCCCAGCACTTTGGGAGGCCGAGGTGGGTGGATCACCTGAGGTTAGGAGTTCAAGACCAGCCTGACCAAAATGGTGAAACACCGTCTCTACTAAAAATACACAAAATTAGTCAGGTGTGGTGGCACGTGCCTGTAATCCCAGCTACTCGGGAGGCTCAGGCAGGAGAATCACTTGAACCCAAGAGGTGGAGGTTGCAGTGGGCCAAGATTGCGCCATTGCACTCCAGCTTGGGTAACAAGAGCAAAACACCATCTCAAAAAAAACAACAACAACAACAATTATGTAAAGCCCTCATAAACCTTTTAAAAGTTGTCCACTTTATTCTCATGATCTTTTATTTCCAAGTAAGTGGCAGTAGTTGCTATTTTCATATCCAGGTTCCTCGTGATATTATGATGTCAGGTTAGAAAGAGATGAGTATTCTACAGATTCCATTCAGTATTCCAGCAGGCTCTCTCATAATTACTATTATCCTCCATAACCAGTTTATGAGTAAGAAATTAAAAACATGTGACTCAAACAGTACAGCAACTGCTTCAAAAGCTAATTACAGAGCTACCATATAACCAACCAAGTAATTTCACTTCTAGGTATCTAACTAAAACTTGTGTTCATATAAAGATTTGTCAACCAATGTTTATGGCAGCATTATGCATAACAGTTCAAAATTGGAAACAACACAAATGTCCATCAACTGGTAAATGAATAAAGAGAATGTGGTACATCCATACAAAGGAATACAATTCAGCAATAAAAGCCATGAATCGTGTGTACAGGAAACAACAGAGTAACCTCAAAAACATTATGCCAAGTGAAAGAAGCCAGACACTAAGACTATGTATTGTATGTTTAAATGTATATGACACTTCTAGAAAAGGTAAATCTATGAAGAAAAAATACAGATCACTGGTTGCCCGGGGGTGATTAATAGAGTAGAAATCAACTACAAAGAACATGAGGCAACTTTTTAGGGTGATGAAAATGTTTTAAATTTGGGGGTGTTGGTTGCACAATCATATATGTATTTATTAAATATCATTAAGCTGATACTCATAAGAGGTGAATTTTATGCTATGTAAACTAATCTTAGTAAGACTATAATTCTGAATGCTTATCCATTTCTAACATCTATGTCCAATTTCTATAGCTCTGTATTCCAATTTTGCATGCTGTGTAAGTCCAGGGAAATTGAGATGTGCATGTGTGACATTTACCCTCCTCTGTAATGTTCCAGCTCAGATAGAATTTTTCTGTTTCTTGAATATGCAAAAGTTACACTCTGCTCCAGGAGATTTTGCTACACATGCTGCAACCTCTCCCTAGAATGTTCTTTCCCACCAAGCTTCTCAAGGTTGCTTTTATTTCAAGTTTTTGCTAATGCCACTTCCTCAGAGAGGTCTTCCCTGGCTTTGTAAAGGTGATCCCTAGCCCCCATAATATCTTTGATCTTTTTTGAATTTCTTTCATAGCGTTTAACTTAATTTTGAGTTAGTTTCATTTATGTGTGTGCCTGTGCATTTATATGTCTATATTTAGTCTTTTCTCTAATAAAATATAAGCCCTAT
Source organism: Pan troglodytes (assembly GCF_028858775.2). Taxonomy (NCBI): domain Eukaryota; kingdom Metazoa; phylum Chordata; class Mammalia; order Primates; family Hominidae; genus Pan; species Pan troglodytes. The sequence goes on from NC_072402.2 coordinate 26,249,086, forward strand.
AAGTGGAGTATATGTATCTGAGTGCCTGCTACAATGTGGATATTTAATATTTTGTGACAAATGAATGAATAAATGAAAAAGAATATTCCCTGTATTAAGCGATGATAAGTTACAAAAATCCTGAATATTTTAAGTAGGTCTGCATTTCCAGTTTTCTTCAAGAATTTCTAGTCATTAATAGACTTGTCTCATCAGTCCATACTAGTATCCTGGGAATGTTCTGAAATGTACTTGATATTCTGAGGGTCTTTGACATCGGTGTATGTCTTGACTGGGAGAGTATTCTAAGATCTATGAGGGTCACCCTAACTTTCCCAGGTCTATCTCCTAAAATCTTACAAGATTGTAGGAGGCATAAAGGCTCCAGATTTATTTAGTGATCTGTAATTACCAGTGACTAAATATTGTTTTTTGACACCTTATTTGGCACCTCACCTTAAAAAACCTATTTTTACAATTGAATCAGACCTTACATTGCATAAACCATAATACAGAATTAATATACAGTTAAATATGTCCTAAATACTGAGGTTTCCCAAAAACCGAATTTTCCTCTTAGGAAGTAGCTTACACTCTAGAAAAATCTCACTAATTACATAATCTGACAAAATAATATAATATAGTTTTAATAGCTACAGTTAATACATTAAACATATGGTAATAATTTCTTCAATGATTACTAATTTTTACATTTCTCACTACCAATTATGGTATTAAATTGTTCACTTCTTAATTTGTTCTGTCCTAAGTTTTTATTTATTCCAGACTGAATGGTGATAGAGTTGAGACTTTTGTACTTCTCCCATTAGCTTAACATCATTGATATAATCATGCTGTATTGTCATGGTTTATAATCATATTATTCTTGGTGACTTAATTTTCCTGTGAAGATCACCTCAATTTCGCCATTCCAGATGTGAAATAGTTTCAAAGGGTATTTAACAAATCTTACCAAGACTGTCTTAAATAATTTCAACACCATTTTGGTAACTGCTGGTTATAATTGCCAACCCTCCTGGGCTTCTTGTTTGCTCCAAGATAAATTCACTAATAGATATTGCATGGACAAACTGGGTAGTTGGCAAGCAAAGAGTCACAAGACTCCCAGGAAGTACTTTTTGTACCGAAATGAATGGAATGAGTAACTGGTTGGTACTTTAAGGTGTGTGTTTGTGTATCAGTTGTCTGTGTCTCTGTGTAAAGTGAAGCAGGATTTGTGGGGAGTGTGGAAGTAGAAATATTAATACCATAAACATTCATTTCCAGGGACTTTAAAAATTCTATGTATTTAAAAATTGTATATATTTAACTTGATGATTTGATGTGCATATATATACATTGTGAAATAATCACCACAATCAATCTAATTAACTTACTCATTACTTAACATAGTTGTTTATTTATTTTGGGGATGATAACACTTAGGATGTACCTTGTTAGCAAATTTTCAGTATGCAATACAGTATTGTTACCTTTAGTCACCATGCCGTACATTAGATCTCAAGAGCTGATTGATTTTGCATAACTGAAACTTTGTACACTTTGATCAACATCTGCCCGTATCCTCTTTCCTCAGCCTCTGGTAACCACCATTCTACTCTCTGCTGTTATCAGTTTGACTATTTTAGATTCCACTTATAAGTGAGATTAAATACTATTTGCTTTTCTGTGTCTGTCTTATTTCACTTGACATAATTTCGATCAGGTCCATCCGCATTGTTATATGTGATAGAATTTCCCTCTTTGTTAAGGATGAATAATATTTTGTATATGTGTGAGTGTGTGTTGAGGGGGAGAGAGACAGAGAAAGAAAGAGTGTGTGTGTGTGTGTACTACCATTTCTATATTTATTCTTCTGTCTATGAGCATTTAGGTTATTTTCATATCTTGGCTATTGTGAAAAGTGCTACAGTGAACATAGGAGTACAAGTATGTCTTTAAGATCCTGACTTTAATTTGTTAGGATAAATACCTGGAAGTAGGACTGCTGGGTCATATGATAGTTCTATTTATAATTTTTTGAGGAACCTTCACGCTATTTTCCATAATGTCTGTACCAATTTACAATCCCCTCAAACAGTGTACCAGGGTTCCCTTTTCTCTACATCCTTGCTAAAACTTGTTATCTTTTATCTCTGTAACAGAAGCCATTCTAACAGGTGTGAGGTAATATCTCATTGTGGTTTTAATATGCATTTCTCTGCTGATTAGTGATGTTGAGCATTTTTTATATCCTTGAATGTTTGTATGTCTTATTTGGAAAAAATGTCTATTTAGGTCCCTTGCTCATTTTTTTAACTGGATTGTTTTTTCTTTTTCTGTTGGACTCTATGAGTTCCTTATATATTTTAGATATTAACTCCTAATCAGATAAATGGTTCACAAATATTTCCTCCCATTTCATAGGTTGACTTTTTATTTTGTTGATTGCTTCCTTACCTGTGTAGAAGCTTTTTAGTGTAATGTAATCCCATTTGTTTATTTTTGCTTTTGTGTGCTTTTAGTGTCATATTCAACAAATTGTTTGTAAGACCAATGCCAAGCAGTTTCTCCCCTATGTTTTCTTTTAGGAGTTTTATAGTTTTTGAGCTTATTTCTAAGTCCTTAATTCAAGTTGATTTTTGTATATGGTGTAATATGAAGGTGAAATTACATTTTTTTGACCTATGGATATCCAGTTTTCCCAATAATATTTATTGAAACAATTATCTTTTCTCCATTGTATATTTTTGGCACCTTTGTTGAAGATTAGCTGATCATGTATGCATTGGTTTATTTCTTCACTCTCTATTCTATGGGTCTACTAGTCTATGAAGTCTGTCTGACTGGTGTCATGCCAGTACCACAATGTTTTTATTACTGTAGCTTTGTAATATATTTTAAAATCAGGAAATGTGATGCCTGCATATACTTGTTCTTCTATCTCAAGATTGCTTAGGCTATCCATGGTATTTTGTGATTCCATATAAATTTTAGGATTGCTTTTTCTATTTCTGCAGAAAATGCCATTGAATTTTGATAGAGATTGCATTGAATCTGTAGGTTGTTTTGGGTAGTATAAACATTTTAATAACACTAATACTTCTGATCTGTAAATATGTGATATCTTTCCATTTTCTTATCCTTTCATAATTGAGTAGGATGCTGGCTATGGGCTTGTCATGTGTGACCTTTTTTATGTTGAGGTGCATACTTTCTATATCATGAAAGGATGTTGAACTTTGTCAAGTGCTTTTTCTGCGTCTATTGAGATGATCATGTAAGTTTTATTCTTTATTTTGTTAATGTCGTATATTACATTTATGGATTTGTGTATGTTCAACCATCATTGCATCCCATGGATAATTCCCCACTTGATCATGGTATATACTGTTGAATTTGGTCTGTTAGCATTTTATTGAGGATTTTTGCTTCTGTGTTCATTGGGGATATTGGCCTATACTTTTCTTGTTGAGTCCTTGTCTGTTTTTGGTATCAGGGTAATGCTAGCAGCCTCGTAAAATGGGCTTGCAGGTATTCCCTCCTATTTATTTTCTTGTAAGAGTTTGAGAAGAATTTGAATTAATTCTTTTTAAAATGTTTTATAGAATTCACCCATGAAGCCATCTGGTGCTGGGTTTTTCTTTATTGGTAGGTTTTTGGTTACTAATTCAATCTCCTTACTTATTATTGTTCTGTTCAGATTTTCTTTTTCTTCATAATTTAGAATTGGTAGGTTGTATGTTACTAGGAATTTATTCATTTCTTCTAGGTTATCTGATTTGTTGGCATATAATTCTTTATAGTTTTCTCATGATCCTTTGTACTTCTGTGGCATCAGTTGCAATGTCTCTTTTTTCATTTATGATTTTGAGTCTTCTTTTTTTCTTAATTTAGCTAAATATTTGTCAAATTTGTTTATCTTCTCAAGAAACAAACACCTTATTTTTTTAATCTTTTCTATTGCTTTTCTAATCTCTGTTTCATTCATTTCTCTTCTAATAATTACTCTTTCCTTCTTTTTGCTAACTTTGGGCTTAGTTTATACTTTTCCAAGTTGCTCTGGGCATAAAGTTAGGTTGTTTATTTGAGATCTTCCTTTTTTCTGATGTAGGTATTTTTGCTATAAACTTCTCTCCTGAAACTGCTTTTGCTTCATACCATGAATTTTGGAATGCTGTGTTTCCATTTTTGTCTAAATATATGATTTTTAATTTTCCTTTTGATGTCTGTCTTGACCCATTGGTTGTTCAGGAGTGTGATGTTTAATTTCTACATATTTGTGAATTTTCCAATACTCCTTTTGTTACTGAGTTCTAGTTTCATACCATTGTAGTCAGAAAATATACTTGATACAATGCCAATTGTCTTAAATTTGTTAGGATTGTTTTGTGGCCTGACATATCATCTATCTTATAGAATGTTTCATGTGTACTTAAGGAGAATATGTATTCTGCTCTTGCTGGATTTTCTGTGTAAATTCATTAGATCTATTTGATTTATAGTATTATTCGAGTCTGCTGTTTCTATTTTTATTGGTTTTCTGTTTGGATGATCTATCTAATATTGTGAGGATTTTTAAATCCCCTACACTTACTGTATTTCTATTTCTTTTTTTAGTTCCATTAATAATTGTTTTATATAGTTAGGTGTTCCAATGGTGGTTGAACATATATGTTTATAACAGTTATGTCTTCTTGATGAATTGACCCCTTTATCATTATATAATGACTTTCTTGGTCTCTTGTGACAATTTTTTACCTAAATCTATTTATATGATATAAATATAGCCACCCCTGCTCTTTTGGTTACCCTTTGCATGGAATATGTTTTTCCATTCCTCCACTTTTAGCCTATGTGTATCTTGAAAGTTAAAGTGAGTCTCTTGTAGTCAGTATAGAGTAGGGTGGATTTTTTTTTTCCCATTCCATCACTCTGTATCTTTTGATTGGGAAATGTAATCCATTCACATATAAAGTAATTGAAGCATTTTTTAATAGATAAGGACTTGTTATTGTGATTTTCTTCATTGTTTTCTGAATGTTTTATAGTTTCTTTGTTCCTTTCTTCTTCTCTTGCTGTTTTCCTTTGGGATTTGATGACTTTTTTATATTGTTATGGTTTATTTCTTCTTAATCTTTCATCTATTAGATTTTTCTTTGTTATTAACATGAGGCTTGCATAAAACATCTTATAGTCATAATAGGTTATTTTAACCTGATAACAACTCAACTTCAATGGCATAGAAAAAATCTACACTTTTACTTTCCTGACACACATTTTATTTCACTGATGTTACAATTTACATCTTTTTATAATGTGCATCATTAATAAATTGTTGTAGCTTCAGCTACTTTTAGTACTTGTGTCTTTTAACTTTTATATTATCATTAAAAGGTTTTTATTAATTGCCATTACAGTCTTAGAGTATTCTGAATTTGACTATATACTTACCTATACCAGGATGTTTTATATTTTCATATGCTTTCATGTTGCTATGTAGTGTTCTTTTTTTTTTTTTTTTTCAACTTTAAGAACTCCCTTTAGCATTTTTTGGAAGGCAAGTCTGGTAATAATTAACTCCCCCAGCTTTTGTCTGCGTAACTCTTTATCTCTCCTTTATTTCTGAAAGATAGTTTTTTGGGTAAAGTATTCCTAGTTGAATTTTTTCCCCCAGTACTTTGAATCTATTATCCCACTCTCTCCTGATCTGCAAGGTTTCTTCTGAGAAATCTGCTGATAGTATTATGGAGGTTCCCTGGTATGTGACAAGTTGCTTTTTTCTTACTGCCTCAAAACTCTTTGTCTTTAACTTTTGACATTTAATTATAACGTGTCTTGGTGAAGAATTCTTGATATTCAGCCTACTTGAAATTCTTTGGGCATCATGGGTCTGAATGTTCATTTCTCTCCCCAGATTTGGGAATCATTCTGTCATTATTTTTTAAAATACGCTTCCTTCCTTTTTTTCTTTATCTACTTTTTCTGGAATTCCCATAATGCATACATTGTTTTACTTAATGGTGACCCATAAGTCATACGGCCTTTCTTCACTATTTTCATTCTTTTAGCTCCTCTGGATAATTTCAAATAATCTATCTTTGAGTTATTTAATTCTTCCTTATGTTTACTTGAGTCTGCTGTTGAAGCTGTCTATCAAATTTTTAATTTCAGTCATTGCATTCTTCAGCTCCAGAATGTTTTTGGCTCTTTTTTATAGTTTCTAATCTCTTTATTGAATTTCTAATTTTGTTAATGTATTGTTTTATTGGTACTCTTGTCTATGTCTTTTTTCTTGTAGCTCACTGAACTTCTTTAAAAGGTTATTTTTGTCACAAAATTCGTAAATCCTCATTTGTTTAGGGTTAGCCACTGGAACTTGATATTTTTTCTTTGGTGGTGTTATGTTTTTGAGTCTTCGTTTTTCTTAAAATCTTGTGTTGCTGTTTTTGCATTTGAAGAAGCAATGTCCTTCTCTAGTCTTTACTAACTGGCTTTGAGAGACAAAGAAAGACTTTCACCAGTCTGCATAGAAGTACTGGGAGTCTCTCAGGCATTATGTATTTGTGTGCTTGTCCCATTTCTCTTTTTCTCCTCTTTTGGGAAGAGAGTCTTAGGATTGTGTGTTTTTTATTGTTCTCACAAAGTCTGTCTGAATGCTGACAGCCTTTCATTTCCTTCTCCAGTAAAGTCCCCTTAAGTGTTCACAGTTGTGCACTTTCTCCCAATCTTGCACAGTTGAGCCAGCTGCTTATATTCATGTACTATCTGCAAGGATTTGCCAATGCCTCCTATAATGGCTATGTGCATTGTTTTGAGGAAATGTACAGAGAGCTGGAGCACACGCTGGCCAGCAAGGGGTAGCTACAGGTGATGTATCCCATGGAATTCATGGGTGGGTCTCTTGGTGAAGTCTATAAGCCAGTTACTGGGATCTGTGGGCAGTTTTTGAGATCCATGTGTCATTTGCTGTGAGCCCTGCCCCTTTTCCTTGCTCTTTGCACTACTCAGGCTGTTCTGTTGTGCATGTCTCCTCAGTAATCTGAGTAGGGCAAGACAGGAAGTGACCCTCTTGGACAGCATTCTGCAAGGCTAGTGAGGCTGAGTGCCTGATATGGTTTGGCTTTGTGTCTCCACCTAAATCTCATCTTGAATTGTAATTCCATAATCCCCACATGTCATGGGAGGGACCTAGTGGGGAGGTAATTGAATCATGGGGAAATTTCCCCCCTGCTCTTCTCATCATAGTGAGTGAGTTCTCTTGAGATCTGACGGTTTAATAAGGGACTTCCCCCTTCACTTGGCATTCATTCTCTCTCCTGCCACCCCGTGAAGAGGTACCTTCCACCATGATTGTAAATTTCCTGAGGCCTTCCCAGCCATGTGGAACTGTGAGTTAATTAAACCTCTTTCCTTTATAAATTACCCAGTCTCAGGTATGTCCTTATAGGAGCATAAGAACAGATAATTACAGTGCCCACTCTGTTTATACTTTCCCCGTAAGACAAGCCATGGGCCAAGGGGGTCTCTCTTGAGCTGTGCCACTTTGCAGTAGAGGTGACACAGATAAAGTGCAATTGTTTCTCTTACCCCTTCAGTGTGTTTATTTTCAGATTATTTGCTAGGATAGGGTTAGGGACTCTCTCCACTGGAACCCCAGGTTCTCAGAGAAATATTCCTGTCTCTGGATAGTTATCAAAATTAATATTTCTGTGGCAATATGATGAGTATAAGCTCCTATTTAGCCATCTTGCTATTATTGGTTCAAAAATTTCTGACAGTCTTGGAATAGCATGATGTGAGTTAAACCCATGTTTCAAGCATAAAGTTCGAGAGGGTATAAAAAATTCAGTAATCAACTTAAATAATATTTTAATGCAATATTTAAAAAATCAAATTGGCAAACTATGGCTTGCAGGTCAGCTGCCTATATTTGTCAAAAAGTTTTTATTGAAACCAGGCCTGGGGATTAGGGTAACGTGAGTGAGGCAGAGTCATGCAAGTGGTGGATCTCGTCTTTATTTAGAATTGTGAAACCTTGCTCCTGTACCCACAAAAATAAAAAAAAATTAAAATTCTAAATTTAAAAAATTATTATTCATGTATTTATAGATTTTTGCATTCAAAAATAACATGTTAAAGGAATGGGGTATGTGCATGTGTGTGTACATATATATACACACACACCATAGAGAATATGTATTATTGAAATATATTTTCCTATAATAGTTTCTAATTACTAATTATAGTGATGTGTGTACATATATATCAAATATATATTATAGAAAAATATATATGTATTTTCACACATACTCTGTAATAAAGAGAAAATAATATCTATAAGTTTTTCCTTCAATGATTTCTATATCAATGTAAAAAAATTTGGAAACGACCAGAAAAATGTAACTATTTAAAAGAAAATAGTGTTTTATATTTATCCTACTATTAATGCTAACTTCAGGTATGTACTTAGTTAATTACTCTGAATATTTTTCTGAGGATGCCCTATTGCATATTTTCACACTCTTTTGATTCCATTATTACATGTGTTGACCTTTTATTTGCAACAGACTCCTCTAAGGATGCAGCAAAATGCTGTAATATAGGAGATGAATGATGTTGTAGAGTGCATTCCTACAAAGTGTGGCAGAATTGATTGGCTTGCTTATGATCTAGGAACATGAAGTTTGAGTCTTAGGAAACTAGGCAGTTCAAATTTGCTCTGATCTCTATGAAGCGGGGACTTTTTTTTTTTCTCCTGCATTTCTTGTACTACTAGGCTTCAAGGTAAGGTGGTGTCTTCCTCACTTCTTTTTCCCATATTTCTCCTTAACATTTCCCTGTCTTTGAAAATGCTGCCATGAGATTATCCATACATCCTTCCTTGCTGCAGTCACTTACAGAATGCACTCATTCCTTTAGTATTTTTAGCTTTGCCTCATTGTCATTCTTACCAACACCACTTCCCATCATACTTCTTAGGGATCTCAATAACCACATGAATGACACTTGTTGACACTGAGCTTCTTGACCTCTTCTTTGTTAATCTATTCCTCTACCTTATGTGAGACATTTGTTTTCAAGGTTCTATCAATTACTGCACTCCTTCCATAATCTCAGCTTTAAGTGTTCTACTTTGTGACCACCTTCTATTTTTCTAGCTAGTAAGCTGACTCCAAAACAAGCTCAACTGATTCAATCATGTGTTCGCTGTCCTCTCTTATCTGATTTCATATTCTTATTTTCCTCCTTAAACAGCTTAGATTCCATGGTTTGTAATTATAAACATTACTTTGCATATGCCTGCATTTCCCTTGTCCCTCTCTCTTTTAGGAATCAGGATTTAAACTCAATCAGACTAATTCCAGTGTTCGAGCTCCTAATTACTGCAGTATACATATATTATCTCATTTGAGTCTTACAACACACCTGTAAAAATAAATAAGAAAATAGGAGCTTGGAGAAGTTAAGTAAGTCTTCCAGGAACACACAGCTTGTAAGTGGTGAAGCAGTATTTAAACTCTGCCTGCTTTGTGCCTACATCTCAGCAGCTAAACTGAGGGTAAATCTATACTAACTCATTGCACTTTAAGTTCATGACCATTTCCACTAGACTTACAGTGCTGTCGGGCAGACCCACATTTCCTTAGTCTGTTTCATTTTTCCCAATACTTCTACCCTCTTCTCAAGAATCAAACTCTCCCTCATACTCAGTCTCTGATAATCTTGATTTATATTTCACTGAAATTATAGAAGCAATCTGAAAATATTGTTCCCAGTGTCCCACCACCACGTCTACCATCCCATCTGCATGGAGACCCACCCATATACTTCACCTTCCCTCTCCTTAATGTAAATCAGCTAACTGTGCTCCTATGCAACCCCTCCAATGTTCACTAGAACCTCATCTAGGTGATTTTCCTACTAAAAAAAAAAAAGCCCCCTTTTTTTAATTACATGCCCCTCTCCTGTTTCTTCTCCATTTCTCTTCTCTCTTTCTTTACAACATAAGCCTTCAAAAGAGCTATCAATACACACTGTATCTAGGTCTTCTCCTCCGATTTTCTCCTGTTCCCATAGCAATAGAATTTTAGCTCAACCACTCCATCAAGAGTAGCTGTTATTTAAGTGTACCAGTGTTTTCCATTTTGCTACGTCCATGGATCTTTGGTCCTCATCTGGTTTGACACAATTATGCCTTCTTTTTAAAAATAATTCCTTCACGTGACTTCAAAAACATCACTTTCTCTTACTTCTATTTCTACTTCTCTGGCCACTTCTAAATATCACAGTCTTTGAAATCTCTTGCATTATACCTCTTTACCTACACTTTCTCTCTTACCTGTATGATTCAGTCTCAAGGCTTGTAGAACTCCATTCTTCTTACTGTTCCAGCCGAAGTGTTTGCTGTCATCTTTCTCCTTACACACATGGAAATCAATTAATATGGAGCTCCTCTTGTCTCTACTTTAAGCATATAATAAAAATCTATAATTTTACCACTTTTTCTTTTACTACTGCCACTCTTACCAAAGTCATTATAATCTCTTGCCTGCATTATTATTATGACCTCCCACCTGTTCTCCCTGTCTTTGTATTTTGTTTCTCTACAAATTATTTTCAACATAGCAGCCATGTAAACCCTCTACGTAAAATCCTCCAGTGGTTTTCCATGCGATTCCACGTAAAACCCAAAGCCCTATTATCTAAGGCTGTTTCTGAACTGTAATATCATGCCTTAGACTGAGTAGTTTGTAAATAATATAAATTTATTTTTTACAATTTTGCAGGCTAGGAAATCCAAGATCAAGCTGCAAGCAGAGTTGGTGTTCTGGTGAGGGCTCTTCCCTGCTTTTTTTTTTTTTTTTTTTTTTTTTTTTGAGACAGTCTGGCTCTCTTGGCTAGGCTAGAGTGCAGTGGCACAATCTCGGCTCACTGCAACTTCCACCTCCCGGGCTCAAGCAATTCTCCTGCCTCAGCCTACCGAGTAGCTGGGATTACAGGCATGTGCCACCATGCCTGGCTAATTTTAGTATTTTTAGTAGAGACGGGGTTTCACTATGTTGGCCAGGCTGGTCTCGAACTCCTGACCTCAGGTAATCTGCCCGCCTTGGCCTCTCAAAGTGCCCTGCTTTTAATATGGTGCCTTGTTGCTGTGTCCTCACACGGCCAAAAAGCAGGTGGGGCAAAAGGGCCTAGCTAGTTCCCTTCAGTACTTTTACAAGGTTACTAATCCCATTTATGAAGGCTCCACCCTCATGACTTAATTGCCTCCTAAGGCATCACCTCTTAATACAGTCATATTGAAATTTGTTGATGTTAATACATCCAACATATGAATTTTGCAGGGGCACATACATTCAAATCATAGCACCTATGAAGCCCCATAATAACTGGTAAGTGCAAAATCATTCACTGTCTTTAAGTTCTATTATCTTATCCCTTATTCACTCTGCTCCACACTGGTCTCCTTGTTGTTTCTTGAGCACATCAAGAATGCTTTTGCCTCATAGGTTTTGCCCAGGCTTTTGCTTTGACCTATATCTTTTATTTATTTATTTATTTATTTATTTATATCAACCAACCACATGGCTTATTCCCATACAACTGTTATTTTCTGGGAAATGTCATTTTATCAGTGAGACCTTCCTTGACTACACTCTATATAATAGACTTGCCACCACAGTTTTAAAATTTGTAGTACTTGTCAACATACTAAATACTTATAATTTTTTAAAATCCTTTTGCCACTAGTAGATATAAAATTCATGTAAACAAGAATTGTTTTGAGGTTCATTGCTGTTTCTCCAGCATGTAGACCTATGGCTAAGACAAAAAGGTACTTAACAAACATCTGTTCGATAAATGAATAAATGAAGGAGCCTGGAAAATCTCTTGTATCAGACAACCTAATTTAAGAATAAAAGTAATGAATTTATTTCCATGGCAAAACTTTCAGCATGGCTAGAGAAAATATAGAAATAGTGATTATACACAGTTCAAAGAGCACTGTTTGAGCCCTCACAGCCAAGTGCCATAAAGACCATACAGATGAGAGATAACCAGCAACTGTTTACAGATACTACCTGTAGGAAGCTTACAATTGAATACAGGCAGCAGTGCACTGAAGGGAGAAGAACATATACAAATATGACCTAGACTATATTCCTATAATGACAGAAGTCAGATAAATGCTGTGATTTAATTCTTTAGAAAATTGGATCTCATAACATGTGACATGATGAAGTGACTTTTGTTTATCCACCCAGAGTTGAAAAAAAGGTCCATAACATTTGGGGCATATCTTGAATATCAATTAAATGATCTAGAAGATTGACATGAAAATATAAACTGAATGTTTATAAAAATCCATTGTTAGATGAGTAAAAGCTTGTATAACAAACCTTATCACAAAAACTCATGTAGACCATTAAGAGAGAGGCTTTAAAAACTGCTGTATTTTCCCTTGACTAGTGTTATTCCCATTTTCACTATTTTTGTCCTAAATTTTTATATAAACATATTTACAAATTTATACTTAAATTCGCATGATACTTTAGAGAGTTTCATTCTGCCCAAAGTCCCAAGATGCCTCATAGGGTGTCATTCTTCATCTTTCTTTTTGTATCTCATCACTACTCTCTTGGGTTTGACTATAAAATTGTCCTTTATGTCCTAAATCACTTGGTCAATGACTTGGCCTTTGAGTTTCCTTAGCTCTATATCCCTTACCATCTCCCAGCATCATTTACTCCCAATACATTCCATCTCCTGAGAACTCCAGCCCTCACAAGAGTCCCACTTCCATCCCTTACTAGAGGAGAGAGGGCAGGCAGCTCATATCAGAGTACATGTAGATGTGAAAGGCTGCCTCCAACCTACAACTTGCCATTTAACTCTGGGTCCCTTTGAAAACCTTTAACTTGTCACAAAGAGTAACATAAATATCACTTTGATAAAACTGTTATTTTTTTCTGGTGAAGACAAGAGTTTGATTACTATCTGTGTCTGTCTTAGTAGTCATTCATTAAAAAAATACCCTTATTTTGACCACTCCACATCTTGAAAAATTCCCAGTGCTTTTTTAAAAGAGAACATAAGTTCTACTTTCCAATCCTAATCAATCATTCATATTAAATAGACATTTTATGAGTACCTATTATAGATGCATAAAAATGAATAAAACATTTTTCTTCCCCTTAAGGAGTTTTTGGGTTTGGGAGAAGACAAAAATGCAATGAATAATTACAAGAGCAATAACTATTATAGTATTGAATGTATGTACAGAACATGGGAGAAAGGAGCAATCAATTAGAATTGCCTGTTATAGACCTAGAAGATTACAGAGAAATGGCATTTGTACTGGCTAATGGAGGCTGAGTCCTGTTCTTTTAATTTTTTTCTAGTTTTTCCTACTCCTTTGGTCATGATAGTAAATGTGACCAAAAGCAAGATGTTGGCATTTATATACAGAGATGATTACATTGGTTCTCTTTTCCAATAATAGCCCCAGGTCTCTTCTAACCCCAGATCTTCACTGGTCCCACTTATGACCCAAAGGCACAACTTTGTACTGTGGCTGGTGTAGTCTGTGACCAGTAAAATAAATAAATAAATAAATGAATAAATAAATAAATAACATTTGTAACCTTAGATTTTTTTTTTTGACCCAGAGGTTCTCATAAATGACATACACAAAAATGCTCTTTCCCTTTGAGGTGCACTCTCATTGGTGGAACCAAGATTCTGTACAAATGCTGGCCTGATAGTGATAGCTATCATTACACTAATTTTGTGTTCCTTTAAAAGGGCATATTGGAATGCAAGTGAATGAGTGTGGGTGACAAGGATATCTGCTCTAAGTTATAGAAAAAGTAGCCATTGTTCATGCCTGAAGAGTGGCATCTTATTATTGTTAAATTACTTCTAACATACCTTTCAACTGATGAAGATAAATTACTAAGCTACAATACCATGATTTTAAACAATTGTTATATTCAGTAAATGTACTGGCCTGCCAGAGGATGTAAGGCTTTTTAATGATTTTTGAATGTATATTAATCTTTTTAGAAGTAACACAATGTATAGATAAGAACATAACATTTAGACTCAGAGGACTTGAGTCTAGTTCTGTGTTCCAAGATATATCAGTTACATAATATTGAAGAACCTGCTTAAAAATACTGGGCCTCAGTTTAATTACGTGTACCAGTGGATTGTGTAAATGACAAAGTACTCAACAATTTTGATTTTTTATTATTATAAAAACAGTATCAATGCACAGTGCTAGTTTTTTTTGTTTTTGTTTTTGTTTTTTCTGTTTTGCCCTTATTGCTTTCATTTTCTTTCCTGAATAGAGCTAACCCCACAGTACTTTTACAACTTGCTTTTTCTAATTCATCATGAGTTTCTGTAGTGAATTGGGAATTTTACAATTGGGTAGATAGGATACAGTTTGTGATCAGGAGACTGCTGAATTGTCTAGAGAATTTCACAGTGTTGAGTTACTCATTATTTTAAGAGGAATTTCTATTTTTTAAATCTTATGGGTGTGGTAAGTAAGAAAGAAGGACTAGGCCAGTTATGATTTCTAAAGAGAAATGGAAAAGGTGGGAAGAGAGAAAGAAGGTGGCATGGAAAATAAAACATTGTAAGACAGTACAAGGAAAATGCTCCTGGGGGGCATAAAACTGTGATTAGATGGACCCATGCTGCTTCTGTGGAGAAGGGACACCTTCTGTACTCTAGCTACTGGGGGACCACTGGAGGCCACCTGTAGGGATTAATGTTTTAATAACGTTTTAATAACATCTGGACACTGCTGCTACTGATTTCAAGGAGAGATGCTCCAAGGAGAGCCACTCCAAGGAGAGCCAGCATAAGGAAAGGGTTTGCAGAGTTTGTATTTCAGATATACGTCAGTGGTTATATGATACTAGATTGTTCATTCTTTCAATAAATATTTCTTTAGTTTCTACTGTGTGACAGGAACAGCAATAAGCATAACACACAAAAATTCCTATTCTCAGGGAGCTTATATTGCAGAGAAATATAAGCCTTTATTGTGAATAAAATATTTGCTGGTTTACTGGATTTTTATTTCTTTTCCTTCCCATCCCCTATTGGATTATTTAATTATCAATATAATGACCTATGGGCATTCTCATTGTATTTCTACTGATGCAGGTTGCCAGAGGCAGCTTGGTGTAGATGCCATCCCATCTATCACTAACCAGGTACATGATCTTACCACAGAATCAGAGCCCAAAGAAACAGATGAGTTCTTTCAGCAGGTATCTACTTCTCTCTTACTCTCAGTTTAGTGACTTATGATCTATCAGAAAAAGGGAAGGAAGTTATCTTCTCCTGAAAGTAACTTCTGCATAAAAGTGTGCCTCCTTTTGAAGCTTGCTCTCATTTCTTTACAGATTTATGAATGGTGCTCATTGCTGACATCCAGGCTTCTATAGACCCAGAGTCTGTTAAGTCAGACCTTTTTGCATCTGCAATCAGGATGTGTCACCCTAAGAATAATCTGTCTTAACAATGAAACACAAGGGTTTTCACTGTCTCTCAGGGAGAGCTGCTCCACCAAGTTTGGGATCAGGTATTTTGGCTAATGGAAGACAAAGCATTTCCACTTCTATGGTAACAACAAGATTGTATTTGTTCAAATAGGAAAATATCAAATATTCAAAAAGTGAGTGAGTGTGGCAGAGTCATGTAGATGTCTCCAGTATCTATTTCCTTTTTTAATTTATTAATAGAACCTCCAAATTATAGCTGCCCAAAACAAAGGCAACATTTTCTAATTTCTCCTGCAGTTTAAAGTGGTTAGGTGATCAAAAAGGCCAAGGAGAGATAATGTGAACAACTTCTAAATAATGTTTTTAAAGGAAGGGCGTGCTACTTTATACCTCCTTGCAACATTCTCATTTGGAATGAGAACCCAGTGGTCATTGTACTGAGCCATCTTCAACTGCAGGCAGGCAAGTCCTAGTGGGTAGTAAAGTGAAATTAAAGAAGGATTTTTCATCTCTAGCTCCATTGAGCTGCCACTCCAGTCCTGAACTACGTACCGAAACCTTGATGTCTTTAATAACCATTGCACTTTAATGGCTTCTTGCTTCAATAGGCTAACATATATCTCAACTAATCTAGAGCTAAATGACCGGGTAATAAATAGACATTAAAATGTTACATTATCAATAACTTTCTTTAACCAGTTCCAGCAATATTTTACATGAAAGTATAAATATATACACAATGTATATGTATGTATAGATGACTACCCCATTCTCTGAGAGAATATATATATAGAAAGAGAATGGAAATATTTTAGGGATGACTAATAAGAGTGTATTTTATAAAATTTTCATGTGGTGGCAGGCACCTGTAATCCCAGCTACTCAGAAGGCTGAGGCAGGAGAATTGCTTGAACCTGGGAGGTGGAGGTTGCCGTGAGCCGAGATTGTGCCTCTGCACTCAAGCCTGGGCAACAGAGCCAGACTCCATCTCAAAAAAAAAGGTTTAAAAAATAATGAAAAAAGATATATCTTGTTAAACATTAAGTTCACATAATTTTATAAATTGTTATTTTGGTGTCAGTAATAACTTTGTTATAATTCATGATCTCTAAAAGTCAATGAAGAAGAGAAGACCTGAAAAGTACATAGAAGAAGGTGAAAGTTATTGTACTGTAGATATTCTAATGTTGGATTTCCCCATTTCAGATATTTATTTTTTAGCAATAATAATACAACCGTGCTTGCATTTGGTTGCAAAATTCATTTATAGAAACATTTTTCTTTGTGAACAAATGGGAAAAATTAAACCCCTAAATATTAACTAAATAATATCTTGATGAAGATTTTAAAACAGTTTGGCTAACATTTTTTTCTCCTTAGAAGTGATGTTGCTGTGAAATGTGAGGATAACACTTCATGTGTTACTATTTGTTGTGAAGTGGTTTAATAAATGTTTAAACAAGTCATTACCACGTTGACAGCATCTCTTATCATGGAGTTGCAATTTTGGTATTGATTGTCATGCTAGGCTTCCCACCACCTTCCTCTGCCCTGAAAATGTGGGGACACAAAAACATGACCCTCAGAGTGTGCGAACAGACTGGATTCGCTGTGAATGTCTGTTCTTGAGTCTTCCTCTCATGTGCTGAAGAAGGAAAATCCATCAGCCCTTCTTTCCACACTGACGTGGCAGCAGGCAAGGAAGGGAAAACTGTGTTTAGTGTAGTTCAACTGCTAGGAGAGCACCAGGGTAGCATCTTTGGAGGATAATATGTTTTTGCTTATTTGTAAGTAATCTCAAAAGAAGCAGCAAAGAAATTTTTCCTCAGCTTGTCTAATACTTTACAAATTTAAACTTTCACCCAAGGAATAAGTATAGTTTAGCCTTCTGGATCCTTAGAGTAAAGACCACAATCTTGCTTTCATGAATAGGTATAGTAAAAAATAATTTGTGCTATGGGCTGCATGTTTGTGCCCCACCCCCCTCTGCCAAACTTATATGTTAAAATCCTAACCCCAGGTGATGGTGTCAGAAGATGAGGCATTTAAGAAGTGATTAGGTCAAGAGGGCAGAGCCCTAATGAAGGGGACTTTGGCTTTACGAAAGAGGCCCCTTCCACTATGTGAAAACACAACAAGAAGGTGCCACCTATGAGCCAGGAAACAGGCCCTCACCAAACACTGAATTTGCTGGTGCCTTGACCTTGAACTTCCCAGTCCCCAGAACTGTGAGGAATAAATTTCTGTTATTTATAAGCCAACCAGTTTATATATTTTGGTATCAAATGGACCAAGGCAATCTGTGATATTTATTCATTTAATAATAATTATGAGCTCCTATTATGTGCCAGGTGAATAATGAACCCAACAGGTATCACTTCTGTCCTCTTGAAACTTAAAGTCACATGGTGGATCAACATTGATCTTTGTTTTCATCTTCCTGTGAGTCTCAGGAAAATTACCTTCAGCAAAAACATTACTCTGTGATCCTCAGGCTGCTCTACCAGGAACTCTTCCCCTTGAGCTTTATCAATGAGACCAAGTGTGACCTGAGTACGGTATAGTACCTTCAGTCTTACAATCTTAAAGATGGAAGGTCCCTTAATTTATTTACTGCAGACTTTTTCTTGAAGGAACTCTATCAGGTGGATGGCAATTCAGTTTTATAAGGGTATCCTGCCAGATGTATTTTCCAATGTGTATGATCGTATAAGGAAATGAAGTCAGTAGAGGTTTGATCATAATAGATCCATGTTTAATCCTAGTGACCACCATTTCTTCATAAATGTTGCCAACATGAAACATTTCAACAATATTTTAGGGACTAGTTGGGATTTTGGTATCCACCTTTCTTCCCTGTTGAAAATCAGTAAAGTTGCTCATCTCAAGTTTTCTGTCATCTTTCCCATTCTCGTCAGGAGTTGTCACTTTCTGGATATATTTTTTGGTTGTCACCACGGACAGAAGGGGTGAAAGTGGCACCTAGTGAATAGAGGCCAGAGATAATTCTAAACAATTTACTATATACAGTATAGGCCCCCACAATAAAGAATTATTTGGCCAAAAATATCAACAGTGTTTAGTGTGAGATAATCTGATTTTAAACAACTCAAATATTTATTTGTTTTTGTTAAGATATTTTCTTTGAAATCATTTTTCTGTCTCTCCCCTTATACACAATTATACCCAGATAAAATATCAGTTATTGAAGTGTAGTACCCTTTCTTTCTTCACTGATTTATTTTTTTACTACACATTTAATGTGTGTCTGTACTAAGTACTCTAGGAAACACAGTGATAATAAGTCTTTGTTTCTGGCTCCATCATCAAAAATATATCTGTGAATTAAAATAATCATAGTTTAAGGTTAAAAACTGGTTAATCATACAAGAGCAGACAGAAAGTACCAGAGGAAGTTGGAAAGATTTGGTTATATCTGGCTGGAGTAATACAGAAAATACAATGGAGGAGGTAGCATTGGAGCTGGGTCTTACAATTTGAACATGCTGAGGTTAGGGGACAGTCAGGAAGTGAGAAAGGAAGTTGGTATATGGAGCTAGCTGGGGCAGGTGGGGGCAGGCTTATGGGACAGTCTTGGCTTGGCTTGAGGGTGAATGCATAAAGGTCAATATAGAGAGATGTAGTTGGGAAAATTCTCTGTTCTCTTACCGAGATCTTAACAGCAAAGTCCAAATTGTGTATTTATTATTCTGAAACTGTGCATGTCAGAATCACTATAATGGTTTTTAAAAATTATGCCAAATTTTCATATTGTACATCAAACAAACTAGAATTTTTTTATTGCAATCTAAGCTTGTTTGATGTTGTCCTGAGTTTCCATGTGTTTTTACTGCTTTTCCATCAGCTCAGGTTTTTCATAATCAGCAATCAACAAGCAGAAACTGTTTTTTATTCATTTTTGAGTCTGAAAATTCACCTTGAATATGCACATTCTCACAGCTTCAAGGGTCATAATAAGCCAAAAATACATAATTTAGAAGACAGCTCAGTGATTCACTCCCCAGTTTAGAGTGAAAATAAATTCTAGCCTGAGACAATAGCATTGATACAGAACATCTTTGGAAAGATCTATAAAAACGTGGCATTACATGGAGGGGCAATATCTAAATAGTAGTGATTCAGGAAGGTCATCACATTTTCCTTAGGGCTTGACTTAAACTGCTGATTCCTGGGCCTCTGTCTATATTGAATACACTGAATCAGGATGGAGAAGAAAACAGGACAAAATTTTATTTTTTTCTTTTCACAAGTACATTAGGTAATACTTGTGAAACTAAGGTTTAAGAACCCCTGTAGAAGATAGAAGACTCAGACTATAGTTAATCATGTTGCAGATGTGATAGTCAACAAATGTAAGAAATGAAATGTGTTCCAGAAATGTGGCTTTGGGGGATGAGTGAGGTCTAGGAGAATGGATTGAATTATAGTACACAAAAAAAAGATGAAGATGGGAGAAAATACAGAGAATGGAAGTTAAAATATTTATTTGTTTGTGATTAGCACTACTGAGAGGGAATTCCTGTGTTTTCTTTTTAAAAATACATCTATTTATTCTGTTGTAAAAGTAGAGACTTAAAGGAGGCATAAAAGTATGCTTAATTGTTAATTACCAAATCAGTTTTTTGAATTTGCCAGCACATGATTATAAAAATATATTGTTGTTTTTAGATTCTGATCAAAATCAAACTTGAGGGCATATATGTCACTCCTTTCCCTTTTGTTGAGCTAGTAAAAATATTATAAAATTATATTAGTTTTCAATTGAGGTTCCATATACCTTTATTTTCTAATTACATCGATCATTAAGGTTGTAGTAACTTAAATGATTTTTTTAATTTTTTCTATTTTATTCTGTTATTCTTAAGTTTCATAAGGTCCCTAACTTGTTTTATGAAGTGCTCAGGTATTGTATTCATGTTTTGATTGTCTTTTAAAGCATAATTGTACCAGGTGTGCCTCCAAGGCCATCAACTGTAAAGAGGACTATGTTCATGCTGTGCCTGTAACGTAGAGTTGAGTTCTATAATAAAAATTTTTTGGCAATGAGAATGTCCCTCTGTATACTTGATTTGAAGGATCGAATTTACCTGCAGTCTGCTATGGCCTTTATCATAACTTTATTACTCTTTAGCACATTTATTTTCCTCTGTGAAATCAGAATGCTGGTGTCACACCACCCTGCATTGTGATAATTATATGCAATAATTATGTAAAGCACTTAGCCTGAGGTTTCCAATAAATATGACTCCTCTTTTATTACCTTATTTATGTAGTAGAATTGATTAAAACGACTTCTGGCTTCCTTCTACCTAGCGTGAACTGAGAGTAGAAATTACTTTGACTTAATACAGAAGATTGGAATACTTTTTATGATATTCAGTACTTCTCTCTGTGGACCTCCTTCTGCAGAGGAGGCTTATGTATCTCTGCAGTGCTCCACTTAGGCACTGCCATGTGACTAGCGTTAGCTAATGAAATGTGAGTGGAAATAATGAGTCACTTCCTAGCAGAGGTGCTTAGAGCCAATGCATGATTCACAGTGTTCTCTTTTTCTCTTTGCTACCAAGACAGACAATGCTTCGCAGAAGCCCCATAGAGAGGCCGCTCCATCAGCCTCCATGCCAGGGAGAATGCTATCTGAACCTGGAGCTGGGATAAAGCTGACCCACAGTGAACACAAGCCATGAATGAGAAAGAAATATTTGTTGGAAACCACAAAGATTCTGTGGTTATTTTATGTTGCATAACTAACCCACATAAGGAATTTAGTGAGGAATAAATAGTAAAGCATACTCCATAACAGTCCATTTGAAGTCCCACTATTCATCTTAAGCTTTCCTCAGCCATGGACACAGGTCATAGCAGTCCGTTTTGCCTCTCAAGCCCTGTTTGGCCTCCTGACTGGGCACCTTGTCAAACCTGCTCTAAGGCATTGTAAAGTGTTTGAGGGAATGTGACTCTTTTAAAATCCCCACAGAGAGGATATGCACCAAACAGCTTCTCTGAAC
Organism: Pan troglodytes; assembly: GCF_028858775.2. Classification (NCBI taxonomy): domain Eukaryota; kingdom Metazoa; phylum Chordata; class Mammalia; order Primates; family Hominidae; genus Pan; species Pan troglodytes. The sequence goes on from NC_072402.2 coordinate 26,270,621, forward strand.
CTAACTGTAGAACGTTGGCAGGTATATTTTACACTTCAGTGTAAAGCAAGCATCAGTGGGTCATACCACTGGACACTTCTGGAAGTCAATATAAACAGAAAAGGAGAGAAGGGCACCTAGCTTAGAGGCCTATGAATTTCGGGGCAGGGCTATTGTTTCTAGAACCCAGTAACGTCATCCTGCTTGAGTATGACTCTGTCGACAATACCAGCTCCAGATGCTTTTTTAAGAAAGAAAATTTATTTATGGTTTTAGCATTTGCTGTATTGTCCCCTCAATGAGCCACGGTATTAAGAGTATTTAACCTAAGACGTTTGGGGTATGACCATAGAACTCTTCTGAGAATGTATATAAAGTCTACATAGATTTTGAGCCTACATTTATGTAAAAAGATACCCCATTCTATTTTAACGAGAAATATTATTTTGATACAGAAAGGATCATTCAAAAATATTTATTGGGCCAGGTGTGGTGGCTCATGCCTGTAATCTCAGCACTTTGGGAGGGTAAGGCAAGAGGATCACTTGATGCCAGGAGTTCGAAACCAGCGTGGTCAACATAGCAAGACCCATTTCTACAAAAGAAAAATAAAATTAAAAAGTAACTGGGTGTGGTGGTGCACAACTCTAGTCCCACTTGCTTTGGGAGGCTGAGTTGGGAAAATTGCTTGAGACGAGGAGTTTGAGACTGCAGTGAGTCATGATTATGCCACTGTATTCCAGCCTGGGCAACAGAGTGAAACCTTGTCTCAAAAGAAAGTATAAAAGTATATATATATGTACATACATATGTGTGTATATATATATGAATGTGTGTATATATATATTTATTAGTCTGTTAAACTGAGCTGCTTTTCTTATTTCTAGAAAAGATGTCATAAAAATGTTCAAAAATTTGTAGAATTCCACTCATCACTCAGCACAAAAAATTAGAGCACTCTTTATCTGTTCCTTTTTCCTAAAGCAAGGGTTTCCTGTAAGCACCCATACATCTTAAATATTTCTCCATGTCATTAAGAGTGGATGAACCTAAGGATACACAGCTAATTTTTACGTCAGAATGTTGTGAGGTGGTATATCTTGTACTCATTTTGCAAAGACTGATGAATACTATCATAACCTGGTGTATTTTTGAAGATTTCTCTTTCACTATTTCTTCATTCGGAAATATAGATTGGATTCTGACTCTGTCAGATGCTGTAAACATAGTATGTCACTATGAACATAGTGAAAGAATAGCTTATATTCTGGGGCATATATACAGCCTTCATTATTTGTGATGTAATCTCTTGAAAGTTTTTCAATTTAAGGTAGTAAAATAGCAAAAAATGGCAGTGAAACAAACATGTATTTAACACTAGGCAGGCCAGAAAAATGTAGTTGCATAAAGATATTATTGATCTAATTAATTAAAGTCAGTTGTACTAGTTTATCGATATTGAAACCCCAAGCAAACAAAATGTTCAAGCAGCAGCAATGTGAAAAGTAGAAACAGGAAGACATTTTTGGATATATTTTAACAGGGAGATTCTCAAATAAAAGAGATATAAGCTGTTTGGTCTGTGTTAGTCTCTGCTTTGGATTTGCTGAAAAGTGATGTTTTATGATATTGTCAATTCTCTCTTATAATGGTCTATATTTGTAAAAATGGCTACTGTATTTGGTAAGTCTCAAATTTTCTTATAGATTATGAAAACAATCTATAAGAAAATTCCCATGTCAACAATTGCTAAATGCTTTCTAGGTCATAGTATTAAGAACTTTGAGATGATATTTAGGCTTTTGCAGGAAAAAAGAGTCCTTATAGATAAGTGATATGTACTATGTTGAGATGTGTTCATGTATTGAGGAAGGCAATTATATCATAAATATCATGTATTTGCCATCCTTGTTTTATAACACTTTATAGTTATAATAAGTTAGAATTTGTCACCTTCTGATATTCTCTAAGTCAGATTATCAAGTGATTTCTTCTTTGATTCATTACTGTGACTTTATTAAATATTGCTAAAACCTCCTTTAATTTTTGAGATATTGGCGCACCTTCATCTTGGGAAGATTTCAAGCAGTGGTTTACTATGGAGGCATAGGAGAGTATAGCAAGACCCAAGGATATGGTTGAAAGAAGTCCTGAAGAACAAACACTGTCTCTTGATAAGGTTGCTCAATATTTATTATGAATGTGGGTTGGGATAATGGTGAGAGTTGGGGAAGGGATAATGGTGAGAGTTGGGGAAGGTTTAAAAACAAGTAATTTTGAATTATACTGTAACGTTGAAAGAAGTTTAGATTATACAAATTTATGTGAAAACTTACTCCTGAGTAATATATTGAAATATTACATTCATACCCCAACAATGCCAGCATGCTTCATGAAGTCAGTAACAGTTAACAAAATCTATAAGCTGATTTGTGTCACATTAGGTCAATAAGGGTTAACAAAATCTATAAGCTGATTTGTGTCACATTACTGTGGTAACTGTAGGAAGCAGTTCTCAGTGGAAAAATCCCAAATATTGCTAATTCTGTTAATATTTTATTTTCACAGCATTTTTTTTGCTACTTTATAATTTCCCACTTTCCTTGAAGGGAGGTTGAAGTATGCCAGGCATAATTTATCTTATATTTCAGTTTTGAAATACATATGCATATTTCTGTTTAATAAACTTTTTATAGAAGTTAATTTACAGCAAAATGTAGAAATCAAAAGTATACAGATTGATAAGTTTTCACTAAGTGAACCCATATATCCACCACACAGGCCAATAAATAATATATTACCAGCACTCATGAGTCCTTTTCTCAGAGGTAACCAACTATCTGGTTTCAAATTTTTTAGATATCTCATTTTGAACTTCATGTAAAAAGAAACAAACAGTATATGTCTGGCATCTTTTGAACATTATGTTTGTTAAATTCATCCATGCTATAGTGTTTAGTACTTGTTTATTCTTTCAATTGCTCTATAAATTTCCCTGTATGAGCATTTTAATTTATTTATCCATTTTACTGTTGATGAGCATTTGGGCTGTTTCCATCTTTAGCTATTACCAATAATGATGCTATGAACATTCTTAAACATGTATTTTAGTGCACACAACAAGGTATTCTATCCACTTTTAGAATATATCTAAAAGTGAAATTGGTATGTTATAGTTTGTGCATATGTTCAGTTTTAGTAGAAACTGCTAGTAGTTCTCCAAAACGGTTGAGCCAATTTATACTTCCAAGAGAAATATATATGACTTCCAGTTGTTCCACATTCGTACCAACAAGGCCTATTGTCAGTCTTTTAAACATAGCTTTCTGGTGTTGAACAATAGTATTCCATTTGTTATAGTATGAATATCCTTTCTAAAACCCATGTTGAAATTTAATTGCCAGTATAACAACATTGGGAGGCAGAGCCTTTAAGAGGTGATTAGCTTATGAACGGATTAATGCAGTTAACTCAGGAGTGAGTGAGTTATCACCGGAGTGGGTTCTGGATAAAAGGATGAGTTTGGCCCCCATTTTCTGTCTCTCAAGTGTTACTTCCTCACTATGTGATGCCTTCTGCCATGGGACTACCCTTGCCACATGTCAGCACCATGCTCTTGGACTTTCCAGCCTCCAGAAACATGATCCAAATAAACTTCTGTTCTTTATAAATTACCTCATCTGTGGTACTCCATATAGCAGCAGAACACAGATTAAGAATACACAGTAGTTTTAACTCATGTTTCTCCAATGCTTAATGAGAATGAGCACTCTTTCTTAATTATCCTCTTCTGTGAAGTGCATACTTACTAGTTTTAAATTTAATTGTTTGTATTTTTCTATTAATTTGTAGAATATTTTAAACATTTGTGTTAGTTCTTTGTCATTTATACATTTGCATATTTTTCCCCCTGCTTTGTGACTTGCTTTTCAATTCTCTTAATGGTGTATTTTGATTAAAAGAAGCTCTTAATTTTAATGTAGTTCAAGTTCTTTATCTCTTTTCTTATGGCTAAGGCTATTCGAATGCTTTTCAAGAAATCTTTGTCTATTCAAAGTAATTAAAACATTCTATATTACTTTTCTTGATTCTTTATTTCTTATTGCCCTTTTACATTCAGATCCATTATTTGAAAGTGATTTTTGTTTATGGAATATGATAGAAATTAAGAATCATTTTCTTCTTATATATATATCTAACTTGGTCATACCATTTATTAAAAATACTGCTGTTTCTTCATTGCTCTGCAGTGAAAATTTTGTTGTAAGTTATATGTTTATATTTGTGAATCTGTTTATGGACTCTCTTAATCCGTTCCAATGTTTTGGTTATGTCTCTTTGCATTAACACCATACTGCCTTAATAACTATACTTTAAGGCCTTGATATCTGCTAGTACAAGTCATCCTGATATGTTTGACCATCATTAATTTCAGGATTCTGGGGAAATTTTATAAAGTCAGAACTTCATAAAATGCTATCTTCATCTTTAAATTTTCATTCTGACACATTTTTGTCTTTCCTGTAGAAAAATAGATTTGGCGCCACAACCTATTTTATAAGGATACTAGGAGAAATGCTCATTTTTATAAACACCATCTAACTACTGTTACTACTACTACTACTACTAATACTACTGTCATGATGAAACTAAACTTTATGAACACTTTAAAAGAAAAATAATTCAAGGAATTTCCAAAGTTTCTAAATGTGTCAATATATTTTTTCATTCAAATAAGAACTAAAAATATCCACTGCATACTAGTCCACATGAGTTTTTTCATTCCTGCTTAATGTATATCCTATGAAAGTACTGAAAATTTGTAAATAGTATAAAGGATTTATTTGTCAGCTTAATGGGTATATTATAACAGCATCTCAAGTTTGTGACCAAAATTTCAACAGCTATTTTTGTTTGATAAAAATGTTGTAGAGAAAAACATAGTTCATTATATTCCTACTAGCTGTTTGAGAAAGTTCAGCCTTTGCCGTGCGTGGTTTCTCTGTATAACACTTGGTGGAATTGTAATGCTTTTACTGTCACGTCTAAATATCATTACACCTTAGAGAATCTGCAGAGTTATATAACACTGGGATAATCAAATTTACACCCCTTTCATAGCACAGACTCTGAGTTTTGCTGATGTAGAAAATGCAGCATCCTAAGACCTTCAGCTATCTTACCTAAAGTTTATAGGAAGACAGAAAGATAAACCAATGACTGAAAAGAAATTGAGAAAAATCTCTCCTGCAATGCAAATGAGAGAGAATGGACAAAAATAAATCAGGCTCCCCTAGCTTCACTTGTAGTCCTTTTAACCAACAATATTTTCTTTAGTTCCTGGCCTACTGCCATGAAGAAATTCGGAATTTGAATGCAAATTGATTGTTAAAAAAACAGAGATTTAATTTGGAAATGAGCAAGGTAATTAAGAAAGAATAAGAATATTTCTAATCTCTGAGATTTTCAGAGGAGTGAACTAAACCAGATTTTTAGATCATATGGTTGTACATCATATGGTGCTGCAATGAAAAAAAATATGCAGCAGAAAAATTATTCTTTGTTTCAGGGATAAAATTGTTATGTTTTTCTTCGTTGACATTTCTGTCACACTCAAGTTACTGAAGCAAACACTCCTTTCTTCATTAACAATGAAATGAGTTCACATCAGAGCTCAGCTACTTAAGAAATGCAACGGATATCACTTATACAGGTCAATTAACAATTTCTAATAATTAAAACCAAGAAAGAAAAATGTTCATAATCTCACATGAGACTGTAAAATTTGGTGATTTTTACGTATTTCAAAACTGAGACTTGAGGCTGAGTGCAAACAGTACACAGACCTGGCTGACACATCCAGAATTCCTGTGAATGCAACTGGAGAAGTCACATAAGCCTCATCCAGGAGCTGACACCTCACTCCCAGAGAATAAACTTACCTTCTACCTACATTTCACAAAACTCACCTGTCACGATTATGTCTGTGTTGCTCAATGTCTGGTCTTATTTCACACCAGAAAATCAAAGACTACTTGATGAATAATTATTTGCCTATTCGCTTTTTAAATTCCATTTTCTAACTTCCACTTTCACTTCCTAAGCCAGGATTTACTCTCATAGTCCTTTGCTAATTATGTAGGTTATCTGGTGCTCTAACAAGGCAGTAGTCAGTGGCAGTTCTGCTCCTAGTTTAGGTGAACTCTTAAAAAATACCCTGGAAGTACACAAAACTGCAGTAGCTCAATGTTTCAATCTTAAGAGTAGGAGCTTATGGGGAAATGTCATCAACTAATATTTCTATTTAGAGTTGACCTTCATTATTTTACTTTATTCTTTTGTGTCTGTGTGTGTATATGTTTGTATGTATGTATTTTATTGCTCATAAAACAACCAGTTATTTCATCCAACCCCTGAACCCGGCACTGTGGTGCTGGCATGTGGACTGATTATGTTTGAAGCAGCTCAACATTTGCTCTGTCAATTGGACGGATTACCAAAATTTGCTAGAGAAATCACCCTTTGTTTGTTCTTATTCGTCTGCAAGAAATGCTCTTACATACTTTTGAATCCATCCCGACCATGCTATTTTGGAAGATAAGTTTAACTTCTTGTGTACTACCTTTCTTTGTTAATGCTGTTGTTTTGTAGCTTTCTGCCACTGGCTATTTGTGATTAGTGGTATTTTAGAAGAATCAATATGCACTTCACCAAGGGGAATCAATTTTCCAGCATGAATGTGATTGCTAGTTTTACATGATGATTTGACTGAACTAAAAAATGCCCAGATAGCTGGTAAAACATTATTTCTGGATGTGTCTGTGAGGGCGTTGCTGGAAGAGATTAGCATTTGAATCAGTAGATTGAGTAAAGAAGATGCCCTCACCAATGCAGATGGGTGTCATCCAATTCACTAAGGGACCGAAGAAAACAAAAAGGAGGAAGAAGGGCGAATTTTCCCTGTGCTTGACTGACACATCCATCTTCTTCTGTCCTCAAATATTGGCACTCCTGGCTCTCAGGCCTTTGGGTTTGGACTGAATATGTACTTCAGGCTACCCTGCTCTTCTAGCTTACAGAAGGCAGATAATGGGACTTCTCAGTCTCCATAATCATGTAAGCCAATCCCTCATAATAATGATCTATCTATCTATCTACTTTCTATCTATCAATTAATCATCACCTATCTCTATCCTATTGGTTTTCTTTCTCTGGAGAACACTAATACAATGCCTTTCACATGCTTATGTAAAACTTCCCACAAATAACTTTAACATTTTTTTTCCATAGTGGGAAAAGTTGTGATTTAAGGAAATTAAATAAAAATGTAAGATAGCAAAGATTTAAGTGACTATTGTGTACTAGGAACTTTCACATATGATATATGATACACAGAACCAACTAAAGATGCACATTTATATTTTTAATGCATATTTTATTATACTATTGAATAGCTTAAATAACTGATAATCAGAAGGGAAATTTATTTGTCCAAAATCACATATTCACTATTTACATAGCACAGAATTCTCTGACAGAAATGTCACCATTTGTACTATTACTTACTTAATTACCACATACAGCTGACATTTGAGTGCTCACTTATGTCAATCTCTGTTTCAAAAGCTTTTTTTTTCTTTTTCTTTCTTCTTTTTTTTTTTTTTTTTGTCAGGGGGACAGGGTCTAGGTCTATCACCCAGGCTGGAGTGTAGTGTTGCGATCTCAACTCATTGCAACCGCCACCTCCCAGGCTTAAGCAATCCTCCCATCTTAGCCTCCTGAGTAGCTGGAACTACAGGTGCATGCCACCACACCTGGATTATTTTCATATTTTTTTTTAAATAGATGGGTTTTGTCTTTTTGCCCAGGCTGGTCTTGAACTCCTAGACTCAAGTAGTCTACCTGCCTCGGCCTCCCAAAGTGCTGGGATTACAGGCATAAGCCATCATGCCTGGTGCAAGAGCTTTATGTATACTATTTCATTCAATCCTCCCAGTAATGTGTGAGGGCTTAATGTCCATTATGTATACTACACAACAACAATTTCACCTTTCAAGAGCTTGAGAGACTTGTGCAAAGTACCTTACTGGTAAGAAGCAGTGCAAGATTAAAATTCAGGTGCACATAAGGCCACGACCCAGGCTTGTCGTCACTGCACTAGAAGACTCTGCATTGGTCAGCAGGAAGTGAGGAATTTTCAGAATTGATTTGGTTCTCTTGATTGATTGGGTCAGTGGTTCTCAACCCTGAATCAATGAATCAGGAGATATGGGCTCCAGGCCAGATCAATTAAATTAGAATCTCTGGGGAGAAGGGCTAGGTATGGTTTGAAAAGTCAGCAGGTGAATATAATAATGCACAGCCAGTCTGAGAATCATTGCTCTGGTTGTATTAAAGTCCTGCCTTGGTTTCCTCCTACTTGCCATCAACCGGTGAGTTCTGTCTGCAGGCCCAGGCCTGTTCTAGTTCCTCCTCCTCATGCAATCATGGGCCTTCCTCAACTTTGGTGTTGAGCGAGCTGACATAGATACATTTACAGATAAGTTGCAAGTGATAGGAAATCTGGCCCTTACTGGATTGCACAAAATAGTGTTCATTGGCTCCTGAAAACTTTCTGGTACCAAATGTAGCTGACATCAGACTTCACTTCCATTAAAGTGGTACAATCCTGAGTTTACTATCAACGCTGTAGTCCAGTGAAAGATGCTCTCCTGTAGCTGAAATGCAAGTCCTTCCTTGACTCTGATTGGCCTGACTAGCATTCTCCATCCAGCCCTACAGCAACCACAAGGGATTCTCTGTGTGTGGCTTGGTTTATTTTGAGCCACTGGTTCCATCTTGGCAACCTGAAAGTAGAATCAGTTGTAAGCTCAGCAGAGAGTTGAGGGTAGGAAGGAATGGTCCTTCCTAAACAAAATTAGCATATAATTGTCTTAAGAAAGAAAGAGAATCCCTTCAATCTGATATTTAGTGTACATATTATATTCACCTGAGGACTGTAAAAAATATACTCAGTCCCCTCCTGAAGAGGCTTTGACTGAATCCACAAGTGTCCATTTAGCCTTGAGTGACATCATTTCCTTTGTTTCCCTCCCCATAATCTCTCTCCTTTCTAAAATTGACCCCCAACAATAAAATACAGCCTGAATATACTTCATTCACTGCTTAGATTTTAGTAGTTCTTTCTCATGAAAAACAAGATAAAATAAAAAATATTGTACTGAATTATCTTTTGAAGATAATTTGCAACCAAGTCACTCTGGCTCATTTAGTCAGCTTAGAATTTGATTTTGCATTAAGAATTTGATTAATTCCTTTCAGGTTTTGGGGCCTCAAGTTTCCTGTCTATAAAACAGTGAAATGAAGCTATGTGATTCTAAAGTCTCTTCCAGCTCCAAAGTTCTGTAAATTCTATCCTAACTTAATTTCAATTAAGTCTATTTTTTTCTAAAATAATTAAAACTTATACTCATTGAAATATAAGGGTCAGAGGGTGATTATATAGTTCTATTTTCCTGGGACTGTCCAGGTTTTCACCTTTGTTCCCAAGAAATTAGTAATCATGCCATATATTATTCTCATAAGCTTTCTGGTTTGGATGATAAATTATATGGTCATTGTAGGGACCATGTTTTATGAGAAGACACAGCATCTCAATTCTGCTACTAATAATTAATATTTATCAAGCACTGACCATGTGTCAGACCATATTGTCAGTGCTTTAAATATTTTAATTCAGTTAATCCTCATAACAACACTGTAAGTCAGGTAACCTTGTTAACCCTATTTTATAGATGAGAGCAAGCTTCAGAGATGTTAAAAATCTTGCCAAATATCACAGAACAAATAAGTGCTAGAGCAGTATATTCTTTGCCTCTCACACTTACTACATTTGCTAACTTAATTAGGTAATTAATTAAAGTGAACAAAAATAACATGAATGGAATCACTAACTGAAAATATTGATCATAGTTTTGGAAATAAAATATACTATGATTATCAATTATAACCCAAACTGTAAAGTAGAAGATGCCAATTATGAAAACCCAGTGTATGCAAAATTCTGAAAAGAATGGTGCAAAGAAATTTATGGTATCACATATGTAATATGTGTCCCAAGAAAACCATTTGTATCATTGGCCATCCCACCCCAAATTATGCAGTTTGAGTGACAAAATTAAATTATAGTAATGTGTATATGTAATATGACATTTTGTACCAAAATTTACCTAATAAAACATGTGATATGCATGTTTAAGAAAACTATCATTTTTCTCCTTCTTTTTGACTAGTATTCCAAACTCCCTACTTTTTTTTATTTCTTGCTTAAAGGAGTAGCTGTAGAAATCATTCAGTTACTATAAAGTTACTTTTCTTTTTCGAAGTTACTATTTTTTTTTTCCGCAGTTATCCTCAAGTTAAACTACTGATTATTTAAATGTCCTGGACAAGTGTTTTCTCAATTATTTGTTTATATGTATTTATTTATATATTTACATATTTATTTTTAGAGCAACGTGTGACAAACTTGCCTGATTCTAATTATTATCTAAGGATCCCCAATTTAGATCAGCTACTTTAACTTTCTTAGAGAGTAATTCCAGTAATTGCTATTTTTGACAATTATCACAGATGAAGCTGAAGATTAAGATAATACCAACAAGAATGTTTGAGAATAACTCTTTTGAACTACAATTTTTATTGTATTGAATAGAATACAAATTCTGAAAGAAACTTGGTTTAAAAGAATACTAGATAAAATTTTAAATTGAATAATCAAAAATTGATTTCAAATATTATAAAATAAATTTATGTGCTGGTAAATATGACCTGTGAATTCTATGAGTAGAGTAATATTTTGGAAACTGAGTTCACTTAAAAAAAACTTGAAAATCAAGTACACAGTAAACTTTGTGATTTTCCCATAATGCATGAGTTCTTTTTTTGACTTGAATTTATTGGCATTAATCTCTCATAAAAATATTGCCAGATATATACTTTTTGCCCTAATGATTTGAATTAAAATGACTAGAACTTTATCTACTTTTCAGTTTTCTAATATTAAATATGAAAATATACATTCATTTTAATTAAACTTGTTAGAAAACAAATGGAAGCATCTTTGTATATTTTAACACAAATTATTTTGTTATTGATGTAATTCTCTCAAACTGTAAATTTTGTTGCTTTTGCCACAAAGTCACAAGTCTGTCACATTTTTCCATGATTGACAGCCCTTGAATTAGGCCAGCTGTTGAAATGCTGTGCAGTTACTGCAAAAGCTTTCTGGAGGCCTTGACTATCACATTTTCATCGAATGTGAATTCCTTTTTGTACGTGTACATATTGTACAGAGAACAGAAGAGCTCACAGCAGCCCCTAAAAGGCATCTGTTCTTTATAGTGAGATGAAGAAGCTGCAGAAGGTTTGTGGAAACTTGCTGAAGCTTGTTGTCACTTAGCAGGAAGTGTTTAGAAGTTTGCAAAGAACAGAATTACAATTTGTCAAACGCTGCAAACTTCCCAGTGAGCACACCATGTTTGATTTCACCATTGCTCTAAATAGGATTGCACTTTATGTACTTTCAAGGTGACCAACTTTCCTTTTTAGTAAAATACTAAAAAATTCTGCACAGGAATTCACAGTTAATCAGGTGAGGCTCTTCTTTTACTTTTACTTTTTTTGGTGGAATGGGGCGTGGAGACTATAGTGTAGAAGTCACAGTCATAGCAGTATAGGCACCTGCTTTGCTGATTGGGATGAAGGGAGTTTTCTTCTTTAATTAATTATAAATTTTCTTCAGGTTTACAAAAAATTCTTAGAAAAAGCCAGGGATGTGCAGGAACCAAGGCTTTATAATGTGAATCTGTACCTAAAAGCCCCTAGTTTAAGTCTCTTCACCACTACTCAGAATTTGTTCTTTGATTATTATATATACTGGACCAGCTAGAATCAGCAAAGAATACATTGAATTCTAAAAGTTTTGAAATTTTTATTGTCAAATTCTCCTTCTCTCCCCTTACTCACCTGTGATTTCTAAGTTCGTAATTTTTTAAATAATCTATTCAACCATGCATTTTTAATCTTCCAGGGGAAAAAAAGTACTCTCTTCCCACCTCTTTCTGATTTGGTTGATTTGTTTTGGTCAAAAAAAGATCAAGTTGCTTTGGCTAAAGAAGGATTTGTTGGCCGGGCGCAGTGGCTCACGCCTGTAATCCCAGCACTTTGGGAGGCCGAGGCGGGCGGATCACGAGGTCAGGAGATCGAGACCATCCTGGCTAACACGGTGAAACCCCGTCTCTACTAAAAATACAAAAAATTAGCCGGGCGTGGTAGCGGGCGCCTGTAGTCCCAGCTACTCGGGAGGCTGAGGCAGGAGAATGGCGTGAACCCGGGAGGCGGAGCTTGCAGTGAGCCGAGATGGCGCCACTGCACTCCAGCCTGGGCGACAGAGCGAGACTCCGTCTCAAAAAAAAAAAAAAAAAAAAAAAAAAGAAGGATTTGTTAAGTGTATGGGGTTCACCCAAAATAAATTAGTACAATAAACCCTCAACCAAGTAACTTAGGACTGTGAAGTATAAGAAAATTGAGTCACAAGCACCTTTTTCCATTGGAAAAAAAATACTTTCAACCTTCTACATTAGAAGTATACATTGGATACAGTATTAGGATGAAAAAGTTTTGGTGAAAATATGATTTTATTGTAAACAAATCTAGGTGCTGTGATGAATCGTTTAAACCCTGAGGCTTATTTACCCCCCTGGGGCTAAAAGTACAGGCACAGGTAATTTAACAGTAACATTTAGAGAGTCATCTGCTGACTAAATAGGCTTCTCAATGTGGAAAGATTTCTCTTCATTTTTTTCTACTGGTACATGTTGGCTCATTCGAGAGAACCTGAATGATCAAATAAATTCTGGGGGTTTTCTCCTTATCTTGAATTTTATGATTTCATATTCTAAATAACTGGGACTTTCTCTTGAAGTAGGGAAAAAATATTTTCTATTGTCTTCAGCTGTTTTCTGAAATATTGCCTCGTGAATTAACACACTTTTGTATTAACTCTCCAATGTAGGTCCCTAAAAGTTTAACACTATCAAGTTTGTAAGAGATTCTTTTGTCTTTCAGGTATTGAGTTTGAGCAAATGGAATGCAATGTGCTGGAACTGGTCCTTGCAGCATCCTCCTGACACCTTGGGTCTATTTGCATAGTGCAGGTGGCCTGAGATGGCACTAGGCTCTTGAGAGACTTCAGGAACAAGTTGAGGCTTCTGCCTGTCATCTGAGTTTATGTACCATGTAAAAGACAACCTCACACTGTTTCTAACATGAAATGTTAAAAATTGTTATATCTTTTTCAAAAGGGAGAACCCTTTCTGATTAGTAAGAAGAATCGGCCAGGCGCAGTGGCTCACACCTGTAATCCCAGCACTTTGGGAGGCCGAGATGGGTGGATCACTTGAGGTCAGGAGTCCAAGACCAGCCTGGCTAACATGATGAAACCCCATCTCTACTAAAAATACAAAAATTAACCGGGAGTGGTGGCAGGTGCCTGTAATCCCAGCCACTAGGGAAGATGAGGCACAAGAATCTCTTGAATCCGGGAGCTGGAGGTTGTAGTGAGCCAAGATCGCGCCACTGCACTCCAGCCTGGGTCACAGAGTGAGACTCTCTCGAAAAATAAAAATAAATTTAAAAAAATAAAAAGAATCTTAATTTTTAAAGTTAGTTGAAAATGTGAATCCTTTTTAGGTTAAAATGGGCCTTGCTCTTTTGTTTACTCAGGGCAAAGTGGAAAGGAGGAGACAATCACTGGTAGGTCTCTGGTATGCGTGTTCTAGAGTGGGTACAAATGACCATTTGATGAGTTGTTTCTAGGAACTTTATACATACCATGAGAACTGATGGAAAATCTCATTAATTCCTTAGGAACATTACCTCCCTTAATGAAAGGAAAACAGCCTATTGGCTCTCTAATAGTAATCAAGTGAAGTGTGGATAATTCTAGACTTTTATTTTTAATCACCACTTATAGGAAGCTGTACTTTTTACCACTAGGGTGTAACCAGAAACTATTACAAGCAATTTAATTGCAATGTGGATCCCCCTTTTCTGTAAAGATTTCATTCTAACTTGGGATTACCTTCTTGATCAAGGAGGCTTTATCAGATAATCCTGACATCTCAGTTACAGAGCAAGCAAAACTTTGCCTCCATGCTCTTAGGTCCTCTGGTTGGGCCTGAGAATTAAATTGGCATAAAATATATTAACAGGAGAAAAATACACAGACTTTTTACATGTACATGGGAGCTGCCATAGGAAAATAAAGACCCTAAGAAGTGGTAAAAACCCAAATGCTTATATAGCAGATTGAATAAAGAGTGACAATTGTGGAAAAGTAACTAAAATGTGTGAGGAGGCTCAAGGAAGATAAGAGTTATTTTAACAAGGTCTGTTTGTGCAGGTTTTTTTTTAGTCTCAACTCCTCATCTCCGGTGACAAGAATGTTTCTTCTCTTCTGGTACAGGGAGCGCATCTTTCACATGGGAGTTTTTGTCTCCTGTTTGCAGGAAGAAAAGAGGAGATTGGAATGCCCTTCTTGCATTTGCTGTTTTTCAAGGGCCTTTAGCTCAAAATAATCTTTACACCAAACTAGCATATTTTGGGGTGACATATTCTGCCACCCTTCACAGTCTGTGATGGTTAATTTTATGTGTCAGCTTCTCTAGGGTAAGGGAAGTCCATATAACTGGTAAAACATTATTTCTGGGTGTGTCTTTGAGGATGTTGCTGGAAAAGATTAGCATTTGAGTCAGTGGACTAAGTAAGAAAATCACTAACATGGGCAGGCATCGTCCTATCCATTGAGGGTCAGAATAGAACAAAAAGGCAGAGAAAGAATGAATTCTCTTTTTTTGAGCTGGGGCATCTATCTTCTCCTGACTTCAGGTATCAGAGTTTCTGGTTCTCAGGTCTTTGGACTTGGCCTGAATTTCACTGCCTGCTTTCCTGTTTCTCCAGTTTGCAGAAGGCAGATCATGAGACTGCTAACCCTCTATTAGCACATTAGTCTGTTCCCATAATTGATGGGGTGTGTGTGTGTGTGTGTGTGTGTGTGTGTGTGTGTGTGTGTTGGGAGCTATCTCCTCTTTTGTTTTTTTTTTTTCTCTGAAGAACACTAACATACAGCTTCTTATACAAATAAACTGATGTTTAAAAACTTCTATGTTCATTTAAATGATTTTAAATTATGTATTAAACCTCTATGTTCAATAAATAACCTACCACGCTTAAATTTTTACTCAATTTGAATTGTCTCCTTCTTTTTTTGTGAGAAATTTCCCCAATGTGAGTAGAAGCACTCAAGTTTGTCTACTGATCTTAAAGCTAGGTTCATATATGGAATCATTTTTTTAAAATAACAATAACAATTACTGCCACATTGAAACACTGAACTCACTCCCTTCCTAACAAAATAAAACAAAACAAAACGTTTGGGTGAGGGAGCTCTAGTTAAAGAGTTTGGAGGGAAAGACATTGCTACTGAATACATTGTTTCTGTTCACCTTTATTTTTTTACTCCCTGAAATGAATCTCTTCCTAGAAAAGGAACAAGAATTTTCTTAAGGGCAGTCTGAGGTTGTGTTGTGGAACTGAGGAAGGGACTATACCTCTCCGACAGTTTCTGCAAAATAACCCTTGGATCCTGTATTTGAATAACCAGCCACAGTGGTTTCATTCTCACTACTCCATGGTCTCTCCAATGTCCACAATGCAGAGTTCTAAAGTTGATCTTTTATATTGGCCATCACTGGACAGAGTAAAAATGGCTAGAAAGGTTTATGTGACAGGATCACAAAACATTGAAATACAGAAAATATAAGCGTAATGTGATGAATCCCTTATATCCATTGGTGCCCTAGAAAAGTTTAATGATCAGCTTTCTGAAAAAAAGCATGCATGTATATGTATAACTTTATTATAAAATGTTCTGATATAAAATATGTGTAACATACAATTTACAAATAAGAATAAAATACACAGTACCCTGTATTGCACAATGAACATAACTAAATTTTTGTTGATTGTGGTTGACTTCTTATACACAGCTAAACTAGCCTATGATGAATGAATGAGAGTCATTCTGACATGAATGTGTGTTGATATTTTTGTAATATTTGTTGAATTTCCATGCTGTAAATGGTTCACAATGGGTGATTTCAACTACCAGCTTGATGTTACTGGATGTAGAATAGGAAAAACCCATAATTATGTCATTTGCACCATACAGATACAATAGACCTAAATAGCCCCAAGAACGTAGATAACAGAAAAACGTAAAATAATTAGAAAGTGATGGATTTTGAATCTGTATTACCATTTTTTATGATATAATTCCTTTAATTATAAGTTTATATCTTTTTTTAATGATGATTGTTTAGAAACTGGTTTGTAAAACTTTTCTAAATTTAACTATTGCTCTCATAAGCCTGTAGAAGCCAGTTCTAGGAGACCACTACTTCACCTTTTGAAAGCATTCACTGTCAATTTCAAACATTTCTTTTATGATAAGAATACTTGTATGGATGGATCGCCTTATGTACTAGATAACTCTCTAGTTATATTAAACGCAATCCCAGCCTTAAAACCTTGAAAAATTATGTACAAGCATAACTTATTATATTGCACTTTGCAGATATTGAAGTTTTGGAGCAACCATGTGTAGAGAGTTTGTAGCAACTCTTGTCACTTCTATATATTTCACTTAAAATAATAAATTTTTCAGGGAACTTATTGGACTTCTGCTACAACTGAAATATCAAATATAAGATTAGATATTCTCTATTTCTACTTTCTTCATTCCACACTCAATATTGTTTCTCTTTTTTATTCCTCCCCATGTATGTTAAATAACAATAATTATGTATTCTCCAGAAAGACAAAACTAATAGGATATCTATAGATAAATAGAGATGTAAAAAAGGAGATGTATTATTAGAATTGACTTAGGTGATTATGGAGGCCAAAGAGTCCCATGATATACAGGCTGGAGAATGAGGAAATCTGGTAGTATAATTCACTCTGAGTCTGAAGGCCTAAGAACAGAGTGGCCCACTTCTGTAAGTCCCTGGAGTCTAAAAGTTCAAGAACCAGGAGTTCTGATGTGTGAGGGCAGGAGAAAATAAATGCCCCAGCTCAAGAACAGAGCAAATTTGTTGTATTTGCCCATTTGTTCACTTTGGGCCCTCAACAGATTAGATGGTTCCTATCCACATTGGTGAAGGTGACCTTCTATACTCCATCTACCTATTTAAATGCTAATATCTTCCAGAAGCATTCTCACAGACACATCAAGAAATACAGCTAATCCTTGAACAACACTGGTTTGCACTGTGCAGGTCCATTTATACATGGATTTTTTTCAACCAAATGCAGATCAAAAACAGTGTTTGGCCCATATATGTGGGTTCTTCAGCACTGACTGTGGAACTTGAGTATATGCAAATTTTGGAATATGTAGCAGGTCCTGGAACCAATCCCTCCTATACATCTAGGAAGAACTGTAATGTTTTTCCAGTTATTTGAACATCTTTTAGTCCAATCAAGTCATCACATAAAATTAACCATCACAAGCATTGTTTTTCTTCCCAATACAAAGTTCTCAGTTTTGCAAAACGTAATCATATTGAAGTTGAGACTTGTTTTCACTCACTTCTCAAAAAACCAAAATGGGAAGTCACCTTAAATGAAATGCCAGCCTTCTTAAAACCTTGAAACACTACATATAGACATGCCTTATTGTATTGCACTTTGCTTTTTCGCACTTTGCAGATATTGCATCTTTTACAAATTGAAGGTTTCTAGCACCCCTGTTGTACAAAAAGTTTATTGGTGCCATTTTTACAATAGCATGTGCTCACTTTGTGTCTCTTGTCACATTTTAGTAATTCTTGCAGTATTTCAAACATTTTTATTATTACTATTTTGTCTTCCATGGTGATCTTTTATGTTACTATTATAATTGTTTTAGGGCACCATCAACTGCATCCATATAAGATAGTGTATGTAATCAATAAATATGTGTCTTCTGACTACTCCACCATCTGGCCATTCTCCCATCTCTCTTCCTCTCCTAGGGCCTCACTATTCCCCAAGACATAAAAATATTAAAATTAGGCCAATAATAATGGCCTCTAAGTGTTCAAGTGAAAGGAAGAGTCACACATCTCTAACTTTAAATAAGCTAGAAATGATTAAGCTTAGTGAAGAAATAATGTCAAAAGCTGAGATAGACCGAAAGCTAGGCTTCTTGTGCCTAAGAGTTAGCCAAGTTATGAATACAAAGGAAGAATTCTTAAAGGACATTGAAAATGCTACTTTAGTGAACACATGAATAATAAGAAAGGGACAGAGACTTACTGCTGATATGGAGGAAGTTTGAATGGTCTGGATAGATCAAGCCAGCCATGACATTCCTTTAAGTCAAAGCTTAATCCATAGGCATTACCTCTCTTCAGTTATCTGAAGGCTGAGAGAAGTGAGGAAGTTGCAGATGAAAAGTTTAAAGCTACCAGATGCTGGTTCATGAGGTTTAATGAAAGAAGCCATCTTCAAAACATAAAAGTGTAATGTGAAGCAACAAGCGCTGATGTAGAGGTTGCAGGAAGTTACCCAGAAGATATAGCTAAGATCATTGATAAAGATGGCTACACTAAACAACAGATTCTCAATGTAGACAAAACATCCTGCTATTGGCAGAAGATGTCACCTAGAACTTTTATAGCATGAGAGAAGTCAATGCCTGGCTTCAGAGCTTCAAAAAATAGGGTGCCTTTCTTGTGGAGAGCCAATGAAGCTGGTGAATTTAAATTGAAGCCAATGCCCATTTACCATTCTGAAAATTCTAAGGCCCTTAAGAATTTTGATGAATCTACTCTACTCATGCTCTGTAAATGGAATAACAAAGCCTGGATGACAGTACATCTGTTTACAGCATGGTTTACTGAATATTTTGAACCCACTATTGAGACCTACAGCTCAGAAAATAAGATTTATTGACAATATACCTGTTTACCCTAAAGGTCCGATGGAGATATCCAAGAAGATGAATGCTGTTTTTAAGCCTGCTAACACAACACCTATTCCACCCATTCTGTAGCTCATTGATCAAGGAGTAATTTTGACTTTCAAATCTTATTATTTAAGAAATACATTTTGTAAGGTTCTAACTGCCAGAGACACTGATTCCTATGATGGATCTGGGTAAAGTGAATCAAAAACATTCTGGAAAGAATTCATGATTCTAGATGCCATTAAGAACATTTGGGATTCATGAGAGGAGGTCAAATTATCAACATGAACAGGAGTTTGGGGGAAGTTGACTCCAACCTTCGTGGATGACCTGGAGGAGTTTATGACTTCAGAGGAGGAAGTAACTGCAGATGTGGTAGTAGAAAGAGAAATAGAACTGGAAGTGGAATCTGAAGATGTGACCAAATTGCTGCAATTGTGTGATAAAACTTAAAGAAGTAGCTTTTTACGGATGAGATGACGCCTACTCCATGTGAAGATGCTATGAACATTGCTGAAATGACAACAAAGGATTGAGAACATTACATAAACTTAGTTGATAAGGCAGTGGCAGGCCCGGCACAGGGGCTCAAGCCTGTAATCTCAGCACTTTGGGAGGCCTAGGCGGGCGGATCACAAGGTCAGGAGATTGAGACCATCCTGGCTAACATGGTGAAACCCCATCTCTACTAAAAATACAAAAAATTAGCCAGGTGTGGTGGTGGGTGCCTGTAGTCCCAGCTACTCGGGAGGCTGAGGCAGGAGAATGGCATGAACCCAGGAGGTGGAGCTTGCAGTGAGCCGAGACTGCGCCACTGCACTCCAGCATGGGCGACAGAGCAAGACTCCGTCTAAAAAAAAAAAAAAAAAAGCAGCGGCAGGCTTTGAGAGGACTGATTCCAATTTTGAAAGAAGATCTACTGGGAGTAAAATACTATCAAACAGCATCACATGCCACAGAGAAATATTTCATGAAAGAGTCAATGAATGCAGCAGACTTCCTTGTTGTCTAATTTTAAAAAATCACCACAGCCATCCCAACCTTCGGCTACCACCACCCTAATCAGTCAGTACTATCAACTTGGAGGAAAGACCCCTCCACAACCAAAACGACTGTGACTCACTGAAGGCTCAGATGATTGTTAGTATTTTTTAGCAATAAAGTATTTTTAAATAAAGGTGTGCACATTGTTTGTTTAGACGTAACACTATAGCATACTTAATAGTATACTGCATACTGTAAACACAACTTTCATATGCACAGGAAAGCTAAAAAAAATGTGACTCACTTTACTGCAATATTTGCTTTACTGCAGTGGTCTGAAATTAAACCCACAATATCTCGGAGCTATGCATGTATATTTTTAATACGAATGTTTTTAAGCCACAATACATCAGGATAAAGAGTTTGTAATTTACCGTCTGTGTCCAACTGATTCTTTTTATTTTTTGTCACTATATGAATAATTTACCAAAGTAAGCATAGAGGAATAGTGAACAATGACTTTTACTACACATTTTGATAAGAATTTAAATAAAACAAAACTTACTTTTTGTATCAAGTAAGTTTTGTCATTCAAACATCATAACTGATGAAATAATATTAGAATGGATCTTTTTAGCTAAAAATGATAATTCATTCTCATTGTCCTATAGTGTTCCACTGCAGAAATAAACCACAATTGATCATATGTTTGTATTATTTCACCTTGTTTGGAGGCTGTAATGAATAGACCCGCTGTGAAGGCTTTTGTACATGTCTTTGGTGCAGATATGTATATATTTTCTGAGTATACAACTAGGAGATAGAATTGCTGGGTCATTGAGAATAATAATCACTGGACCTTAGGTATAAATATGTGCATTTTTGGGAAGCATCACCAATCAGTGGTTGTACCATTTTGACTCCCAGCAGTCAACTTTGAGAAAGATCTTTACCTTTTTAGAAGTTATCACAGGATCAAAGGGAACTATAACTACTAAACTGGAATTCTGGCACCAAAAACACTTATATATTGCCTCTGCTTTGTCCCTTAATGCTTTTTTTTTTTGTATGGTTTATCTCTCCAATTCCATTTTGAGATATTAAAATAAAACAAAATACCTTTGCTTGTGTTGTCCCAAATCTCATAGATAGCCTGGAATCCTCAAATCTGTGGTACAGTACAAATTTAGAAACTTCTGGTTAGCATTGGGGGAAGGCCTCAAGTAGCTCTGATCCAAATTATGTTAAATAGAAAAATATAGAATTCCAAATTCCAGCATTTTTCCCTTATGTGTATATTTTTACTAACATCTTGAGCCAACCAATTTACTAGAAAATTGTGTTTCAAAATCACACCTGTCTGTGATGTTCTAGATGTCTCCCAGAAATTACAACCAAAGGAACAAATTCTGACCAGGATCTTTTTCTTCCACTTGTTTGTTATTTCCAGGAGTAAGAAGGCAGGGCCAACCTATCCATTGTTGGTCTCTTGGAACAAGATGTTAATTAAAATTAACATATAAAATTTTATGTCATATAAAATTCCATCATAGGAAAAAAGGTAAAAATCAGAGACATAACACTTTACATTTGAAATTCCTGCAGCACTTTTACAAGGTCTATATCATTTTGCTTACCACTTTATGATAAACCAATTTGTTTTATTGTCAAGAAAAATCTTTACTTTCTCCAGTATATTTCATTTAGTAGACATGTGTTAAGTTTGAATCTAAAGTTGCAGATTTATTGAAATATTTGAGATTACCTATTTAAACTTAAAAAATTTGTAAACAAAAGGAAACATTTTTTTCCCCATGTGAAAAAGTGAGGGCTTTAAAAACATTTCACATTGGTCTACAGTCATTAGTCCTGTATTGCGTTTTATTATTCTATTTTTTCTTTTTAAATAATTGTCTAAGATTTTAAACCTTATTATTCTATATTTCCGTCTTTTAACTGGACAACATGGGTGTACTTCCTTTAAAAACATAATTACCAATTATTCTGCCAACCATAGCTTTTGCTGTCTTGTGCTATAAGATAATTCAATATGTAAGCAATTGCTTTGGAGTTCTCAGGTCAACTACCTGCTATTAAAATGGCTCCATGTCAACCTATGGCTGTATAATTCACTTTAAAGCTAGTGTATTAGGTTAGAGAAAGTTCCAAGTTATTGTCAAAAATGTTTCCGACTTTCAGGCAGACATATGCCATAATTTTTGAAAAGCACATTGAAAGGAAAATGAGGAGAAATGGTGCCTGGGCTTGAGTTATATCAACATAAACATTTTTTAAGCTACTCTGGCAGAGGCAATCTCATCTGAAGTCAATGCAAACCATTATAAAGTTGGGCGAAACCTTTGCTCGGCCATGAATGAAACCAGCACATGGCGTTTATATCAGGAAAGCAAAGAGTTTTGAAAGAATTGAGAGCCAAGGCTGGGCAAGATTGCATGTTGGAAAATTCAGTAATTCATGGATCATTTTCTTTTAAGCAAATGCATGTTAACGTGTCTTTAAAACTTCAGAGAAGAACTTCTACATTTTGATGCAAGTTACATGAGGTGCAGACAAAGAGTCTTATGATTTGTACAGGCACAAGATGCACAGCATTTTGAAAATCCCAAGATAGCTTATGCACTTTTTTTTTTTTCTTCACAGTAGGAGTAGAACTTGAAGTTCTGAATCAGGAGTGTAAATTCATTGCAGTGTAACAAAAATTTGATAAATAGTAAAGGAAGTACAGATTAATTACCTAGGATTCTATTATCACATCCCACTCAAGTTACCATTAACCATTACACTGCAGGTAGTTTTTTAGGGTCTAGATACCTGCTGGTTTAGAAAACTGAAAGAGGTATAAACCATCTCAAAATGTTAGAAGGAACAATATAATGAGGTTCTATCTTTACTGAATCATTTTCAATCCAGAATCAAACGTACACAAACACAACAGAGCGTTCAGTAGTAGTAGTATCTTCTGTATTTCTGGAAGCAGAGATCCAAATAGACTAATTTGATCATTCTTTTTTTCAACAAATATTGAGTATACGCTATCAAAATTCAATGCAACAATAGATGCATTTGTGAGGTGGTCCTACCAAACAGGAGATATTAAGTGTCTGGGTTAATGTCATAGTTAAGTGATTTACTAACCCTCCCAGGGCCACAGTTCATGACTCCTAACTCCTTATCATACTCTCTTTCTGCTCTACCATATGCCTTCATTTTTAGATTAGAACATGGAAGTTGTATTCTATATTGCTAGAAATTATGATTTTACTAGAATAAAACATGTCCTTTAAGGGGCACTAGCTTAATCTTACTGTGGATTACTAAACCTGACCACTCTTCATTATAAATGTCTCTAGAAGAATACTTTTGAAATTCTGGTTTTCAATACCACTAGCTAACAATGGTCTACTGGCATTATATGATGTCTTCTTTAATAAATCCAAAGAAGACAAAAGGAAAACATTTGCAATGTGTAAATATAGGTTTAGTGAAATTAGGTGTGGTGTGGCTTATGTATTCTGGAATGTATTTCAATGTTAAGTTTCATAGGAAAGAGAAAAATGTGTAAATGTAAAGGTAAAATATATTTTAACTTCAAAACCATGCATATCATTCATATCTTAATTAATACCATCTTATCTTTATTCTTTTATGTATAAATTTCTATTTTTAAAACCACCAAACAAAACTGTTTCAACATATTTTTCTATTGACATGGTGTTCATCAAATAAAGTTGTCAAAACAACACTTTTCAGTTTATTACAGTTCTTAGGCCTGGGCGAATGCAGCACTAGCCCTAAATTTTAGAAGCCCCTAAGGTTTATAGACACACCACACACACACACACACACACACACACACACACACACACACATGTACACACAATTTATTAAGGAACACAGGCACATCAGCTGTTGGGGTCAAACATTCAGTACTGAGACAGCACAACTCACATCTGCTCTCCTATTAAACACATTTTAGGACCCAAAAAATGCTCTTTTGCCTTAAAAAAAAATAAAAAGTAACTATCCAAATGACATGAAAGTTTGTGAGTGGTAGCTGACAGTCAAACATTCCTTCAGAATGTGGAAGGATATGAGTGACGGTTACCTAGGGTAAGAAGAAAAAATAAAGTTCTTGCATGACAAATTATCGTCTCCCAGTTGAAACAAGCATTCATTTTTTTTTTTTTTTTTGCTTCTCTTTGTATTTTCAAATCACAAATTGAATTACAATTTCTGAAGGGACCATGAATTAGCAAATGTGGACAAATTTGCAATATTGGATAATTATTTAAAAGATAGGAGAATAGACAATACAACACTTAAGAGTTTTTAGCTTTATTTTATGGGTTTTATTTATACTCTTGCCTCACACCCCACAAATGTTAGGGGCTTGGCTCCTTCCATTTAGATTCTATTCTGCCAAAAAAAAAAAAAAAAAGCCAATTTCCAAATCATGCCAAATATCTAGAAGAAAACAAGAAATTTCAGTGAGAAACCTTAGTCCCTTAGTCTGTCATTCAGGACATTCCATAGCATAATCCTGAATATCTTTGAAGTTTTATTCCTAGAACTGACCCTGAGAGAAGGATTTGTCAGCATGGAATGTGCTAAGGAAGAGCACAAAGAAGAATCCAGTAAAAGAGTCAGAGAGCAAGACAGGGAAGGGAAAGAATCAAAGCAAAGGTACAATATCAGGTTGTGAAAGTCTCAGTCTGATTCCAAGGGGGAGCACTAGAGTGCAAATTATACTTTGCATTTGGTGCTACTGTCAGCAAGGGAGCATAACTCTCATACTCTGGCACCAGTCAGTCATTGGTGTGAGTATGGGGTGATGGGGATGTGTGTGTGTCGGGGGGATCTCCTTCTTTTTCTTTACTGGCAAAGCAAATCCAATCACTCAAGATCAGTTCTCCAAAGGGAAACATGGAATTGGGGTGGTTCACCAATAGTGTACCCCACTCCTAGTACTTTCCCTTACTATTTTATGCCATTGTGTGAAAGGATGAATCTTTTTTTCCTCTTAGAGTTTTGCTATACATGAGTATATCAAGTGCTCTGAGAAGGCCGCTGTAAATAAAAATGTTTAACCCCAAAGTTACATAAGCCAACATATCTAGGAAGCATTTTGCCATGTATCTGTCAGCATCCTTAGAACACAGTTTGAGAATCACTTCTGTAGGATTTTATGATTTGTTTCTCCAATGCACCACGTGTTGTCCTTCCTTTGTGACTTAATGTATGCTAGCCCTTTTGCCTAGCATCTAATTTTCTATTAGAAGGAATGCTGAAGGAAGTTGTTTCTAATTCTTTATAACGCATGTCACAAAACACAGAAGTTACTGTTGTTCTTTTTTTCTAGTTGTCTATTAATGTGTCACCTCCTTGCTTTTCTGTTCCCTAGTAACACCCATAAGTATTTAGGCTCCTAAGTACAGTGCTTAGAACTACAACAAGGCACAGAGGAAGGTAACTACTAATTACACATTAAGTTGAATCAATAAGACATTAGTTAGGATTTTATACCTAATTTTCTCCCAAATTTTTACCTGGATATCTGGGAAAGAAAATGTTGAGGTTTATGCTGTTTCCCAAGCCAAGAAGAAATGTAGTCTAACACTGCTGAGATTCTTCAGTAGGTAATATGCTAAACCAAAGTGGCAATCTAATTCTGAGGAAGTTATCAACATGGAATGTAGGACAATGGTGCCGAGGAGGTAAATGTGTAAACAGATTTCTCACTAGCTTTGAGGATTACCTATAGTACAAAATGAGATAAGAACGATTTAAATAAATATTGACACTAAGAGAACATTACATATTTTTAAAATCTGAAATGCTTTTATTTTCTAAAGGAAAAATATATAACTCGGTAATGAAAGTTCATAAAAAGCAGTGCTTTTACATGCTGAATTCTATGATGACATATATAAGTACAATTTTCAGGAGATAAAATGGAACCAAATTGCTAAGGGGAAAGTTCTACCTTCTATGTTTATTCTCTTTATCGATGTGAACTTCATTAGGAGCTGAATGCTTTTATGAAAGACTTTGTGTCACACAATGTGCAGGGATTTGCCTGAGAAATGAAAGGAGAAGTCAGCCATAGCCTGAGGAGACGGGCACATCAAGGCCTGCCAGGGAGCATTGGCCTGACTGCAGTGGGTGGGAACCAGCCATTCCTTAGCCTGGCCTACAGCTGTTGATTTCCTCCACCCCTCCTCTGGGGGTCTCATCCACTCCCTTGCTTTCACTGTCACTTAGGTTTGTGACCCTCAAATCTAAATCTCCAACTCCAAATTCACTCATCAGTACAAAACCAATACGGAATTACGATTGTCACAAGTTTTCTGCCTCAGGTCTCTCAAATTCAAGATATCTCAAACCAAACACATTAACTTCTCATACAATTCCTACATTAGCTCTTTGGGTTAATATCATTGCTACTACGGTTGCCCATGCTGTAAACCTTTTTTTTTTTTTTTTAATTTCTGAGTGTTTTCTTTTCCTCCAATCCCACATCCTATTAGTTACAAAGTTTCTTTACTTTCAAATTTTGTCTTTTTCTTTATTTACATAATTCCTCTAGTGCAGAATATAGTAAAACTCATTTTTCCAGACTCAATGTCTCTCCCCTCAAATTTATTTTTTTCATTACTATCAAGGTTATTTTCTCAATACCCAGATGGATTACATATGTAGCACCTTTTCTTAAAACAAACAGATGAGTATAGAAGTAAACACCCTTGTAGCTCCTCTCTGTGTCAGAATAAAATAAAAGCTCCTCACTGTTGTTTAGCCAGTTTTTCTGGTTTCTCATCCACATTATCTCCCTATGTCATGTGAGAAATCACTTGCATTTTCTAAGTATTTCCAAATATGCTGTGCACTTTCACACCTTCATATTCTTATTACTGCTTTAAATGACCTTCCACATCTACTATCTCCACCTGGGGAAGCCACATTTCTTTTAAAGACACAGTCAAAATCTTGTTTTTCATATGAAAACTTTCCTGATCATTTCATCATCTTTGATCTCAAGATATTTTGCTTGTATTCCTAAATAGCACTTGATCTTTATTAAAGTAAGCTGTACACACATCTTGATCTTATTAATCTTTGTGTCACTAGAGCTTAGTAGGTGCTCAAGAAATTTTTGCCAAACTAAGTTATTGAAATTAAATCAGGAAGATTCTTATTTATAGAGAATATACTTGCAGAACTGTCTGAGTTTTACAAATAGGTGAGTAAATGGTGAAGCTTATGTTTAGACTAAGGAAAAACTCAGATGATAGCTTGTATTTACCCAAGCCATAAGGTCTATTTCTGTGTGTTCCTACTGATGTCAATGAAACTCAGACTTTAGATTTGTCTCAGATAATTTCAACAAGCATTTATTTTTAGAGGTTACAGTTTATTGTGGTTCCACCATCCATAAAATAAAATTAATAACTCTTGTCCTCTGTACTCCAGAGGCTCTTGTTAGGGTTCTTGTTAGAGATTTAATTTCTGCAGGAAAAAAAAAAAAAAAGAAGTTTCTATGTGTGCTTTGTTAAAATAGCCCTCATCTAAAATAGCTTGTATTTACATGCACAACTTTGCATATAACTCAGGAGGAAAAAACAAGCAACTAGCCAATCAAACATATGAAAACAATAACAACCACAACTACTAAAAAATCTCCCCTGCCCAATTGCCCTTTTCTGAATCACACAAATATCAGATGGAAAAGAATTCAGATATTCCCTAAATATCTTAGATATAGTTATATCCTTCTACAATATGTAACTCCCAATTGTGAGTACTGGATCTTTTGATGAAATAGCAGGGTCAAGCCTTTTGCCACATTTAAAAGACTGATGCAATTCTCTTCGGCAGGTTTTGACCACAATGTAAAATCTCCCCACAGTTTGACAATTGACATTCTCTAGCACAGAAGAAGCCATTACCATCTGTCATGTGACTGCTCTGAGGATAATGAGAATGCCTTGGACATGTGGGTTGGAAAGAAATGACTTTATTCCAAGTAAAATAAATCTAAATAATACAAATGCAGTGGGAGTGTTGCTAAATATTTCTGGAGACTCTTGAGGCACTTTAGAAGAAAATGAATCATTTTAGTAATCATTTTTGCTTCTCTTTCTCCTAACTCTGACAATTTAAAAATATCATACAGGCAGAACCTGTGTTTTAAACTCTGCCTGTACTTCCAGAGGGTGTCCGTAGGGCTTTGCCTGCAGGGAGGTCACCAGGAGTCAATGCAAATCAGGCCAGTTGCCTCAGGTTTCCTCCAGGACCCTTGCAGCACAGGCAGGTTTTAGAACAGCAACTGTGTAGAAAAAGGAACACTACCAATGTATTGAAACAAAACAAAAATAAGGTTGTTTATTCTCCTGTTTAACATAGGGCAAGATTTTTTTTAGGTCTTTAACCCTCTGCTCCTGCCCAACAGAGGTGATCGCTGCGCTAGCAGGCTATGTTTGCTCAGGGCTCCTCAGGTAGCTGCAATGGCTGGTGTTCAAGGGAGGATGAAGTCTCAACTCTGAAGTTCTGCCTTCTGTCAGACCTTTTAATGTAATCTTCACATTCATTCTGTTTAATAACCTTTTGTCCAATAGACATAAGTTAAGCATAGATATGTGTCTGACTGCAATGAATTAGTTTCCTAACAGGTGAAGGAATCCTTGCCAAGATTCTGCAGAGACCTGGTCAATGTAGATAATGTGGTACATTAGAGCACAGGCTGGCAGTTCATCGTTCTATGAATAGATACAGATTTAGCATTTATGAGAGCCTTTGAATAGGAGAAAACAGAGCAATGAGTAGCAGACAGTCCTTCCTGGGTTTGATTTTAGTTAGCACTTTCACATCAGGTCAATGAATCTCTTGTTAGTACTAAAAAAAAAAATGTGTACTCAAATATCAAAAGGTACTACGACTTTTTTGACAAGTGAGTTTTTGCCTAAAACATTATTAATCCTATATATAAATAACTTAAAAATAATTGAAAGCCCATTTTCACCCTTTCTATTAATTTAGTTTTTCCCTCAGTGGAGGAAAATGTTTGCTTTGTATTTCTCCTAGTAAAGTTAAATAACCTGATTGAAAATGGGCATGGAGAAGGCGGATAGGGAGAGATTTGTTAAAGCATACAAAATTACAGCTGGATAGAAGGAATAAGTTCTAGGGTTCTATGGCACTGGATGACTATAGTTAACAATAATATACAGTTTCAAATAGCTAGAAGGAGGATATTAAATATTCCTAACACAAAGAAATAATACATGTTTCAGATGGTGGATACGCACTAGATACGAATGAAGACATCACTATGTACCCCATAAATAGGTACAATTATTATATGTCAATTAAAAATAAAATTTAAAAACGTAAAGAAATGCACTGACATTGAGACTTGTGTTCTGGTCTGGTGTAGCCACCAGCTTCCTCTACTTTGGACTAGTCACTTGATCTGTCTAGTTTATAGTTACATCCTCCGTAGTTGAAGAGCTGGAGTCCCATGACTAGAACTCTGGGCTTATGAAGAGTTGGGGTCCCATGATTCCTTTTAGCTCTTAGAATTTTATGAAAAACCACCAAGATAATGATGGTATCCTTTTCCACCTCAAATTAATTATGCAAGGTCTTCAGACCTGTTTAAATAATATTGTGGCTTATATTTATTAGAGATTCTTTTATGGTACTTGCTTTGAGTTAAGTTTTAAAAATTATTTTTGTTAAGGTTCACTTGTGTTTTCTTGTTTGAATTTAATACCTGATTTGAATTGTCCCTGTCTCCTAAGTGATTGTTCACTTTCCTCTTTTCTCTGGGTCTTCTTTTCAAGGCCACAGCTTGAATATCAGTGACACAAATGTCTGAATAGCTCCTAGAGTACTTAGGGGCAGTACACTCTACAGCTATTTGAAATGCTTAGTTCTTCCTTCTGCCCATTCTGCTCTACTATTTCCTCTTTTCGTTTCCATCTCTCTTTCTCTGCACTCTGATGCTCAAAGCCTTCCTGATTTCCAGAAGTGTTAAGAGCACTGCTCAATAGCAAAGCCAGTATTCCAGAGCAGAAGGATGCTGTCTCCTGCTCTAAAGATAATATACAGGAAGTGCTGGAGCCAGTGCTCAGCCCAGTACTTGTCACAGAACTGGCAGTCATCAAATGGAGCTCCTTTTCCCTAAGGGTAGACATTTCCTATTCTACTGCTCTAAATCTTGTTCACTGATCATGGCTTTTCCTAGGTTTATAATAAGATTACAGGTTTAGTCAGCACTAACGAGTGGAGTGGGTGGATGAATCAGACATATCTGGGATCTGTAGTTCTTACATGTCTCTGTTACCCTGTCCTGTCCCAGAGCAGCTGAAGTGGCCAGTTCTGTTTGAGCTCCAACATATTTCACAAAGACAATCTGACCATGCCCACTTACTGCCCGGGGGCTTCCTTGCTGATACTGACATATAAGACCCCAAAGGAGCTGCTGAGCATTTATGTGAGTACAATCCGGAAGTCCAGATGCAGGGAGAGGAGGAACAGAAGACTGGGAGCTAGAAATTTCCGCTCTGAAGAACAAATCTATGACCAATGGAGGCTAGATCAAGTGGGTAAATTTTTCCCCTTTCCTAGACCTAGAGAGAATTACCACTTTGGTAGTGAACATGTGGGATCTTTTTCACTTGATAAAGTGAGTTGCATTTGATACCAGCTCTGTAAAACATCCAATTATTAGTTCTTCTGTTCTTCTCTGGCTCACTCCTCTCTCTCTCACTTGTATTTGCCTGGGTTTGCACTCTAATAAAATATTCAGACTGAAGTTTTTGTTTCAGGCTCTGCTTCCTGGGGAAATCAGACTAAGATATTGGTCAATTTAGACAATATTCATGAACACATAGAATCATTTATGATCTGGTGAGTTGTAATAAAATGGAATATATTTTGCACTATGAGATATTTAAGATAGTGGAAGATTATGGAGGTCAGATGTATTAACTAGTTATCAGTTCCTGCTCTAGGCCCACTATAATTTTCTTAAATTTAATGCTCTATGGCACGGTAGAAATACATTAAGATAGAAAAAGCAGTACACATAAATTCACAAGGATTTTCTCTTTTCAGTTTTGTAGATAAGAAAGAATGTTTCCCAAATGTGAAGGGCAAAAATATTGCTGAAACCAAATCTGTTTTTTATACTTATTTTTAAAGATATGCTCACATTAAAATGCTTCTTGCTATTTCTACAGAGATAGGTAGAAAGATTTTGGAAATGTTGCTTATGAAAAATGTTTCTAAGTTAATACTGGTAAAAACAATCCAGTCTTTTGTCTATACAACAGTTTGAATTTCACATTTGCCATCCTTATCTAAACAGATTTTTAGAGAAAACAATAGATATTCATGTATTCAACAAATACTTGTTTTGTATCTGTTCTGTGCTATGAACTGCTTTATGTGCTGAAAATTCAGCAGTGAACAAGATAAGCCAGGTCCTTGCTTTCATGGAGCTTATGTTCTAGGAAAAGGAAATAGACAAAACAAAAGAGCACACAGGTAAATGAACAAGATAATTTTTAAAGGTGACAGTGCCGTGAAGACAATGAAAGAGAGGTGGTGTGTAAGAATTGAGGGAATCTGTTTTAGATTAGGTAGTCAGGAGAGATCACTGTGGATGTGATTTGAGCAGTGAATAATTCCTAGAAGCTGACTGTGCGAAGCCTGGGGTAAAGATTTCCAAATGATGGGCAAAACAAGTGCAAAGGCCCAACAAGGGAAATGAGTTGGTACAGACCAGGAGAAGAAGGAACCTGCTATGGTTTGAGGGTAGTGCTAGGAGCTTCTGTGCTAATAAATGATATCAGAGAGGTTAGAAATGGCCAGAATCTCATTTTAGGTCAGATTAAGGAGTTTGAGTTTATTCAAAATGCAATGGAAATCCATTGAAGGGTGAATGACAAAGAGCCAGTTTCATAGTACTCTTGCAGCAGTTGGAATATTAAAATAAAAAAATCTGATGATTACTTTTTAAGATATCAGAATTAAGAAGTTTGATCAAGAAAGTGATATAATCTGATTTATATTTTGATCACACTCTGCTAGGGACATTTTCCTACTTCAAGTAAAGAGTAGAAGACTTATCTGGATATAGGTCCCTTTACCCACTCTTCTTTATATCATTGTTGCTTAAATATTTCCTCTACTTACTTTGAGAACCGCATCAGACAATGTAATTTTTCTTCAACTGTCTCAATATAATTTAGAAAACTCAGAAGAAGAAAGATAGTTTGTTTTAGTGATCCATTTTTTGGCTCTTTTCATAGTTATTTCTTCATTCTTAATGTTACAATTTCCTTCTTAATTCATTTCATTTATGTTTGAAGAACATTCTTTTAGAGTAGGTCTGTTGATGACAAATTGTCTTAGTTTTCCTTCATCTGAAGATGTCTTGATTTTATCTTCATTCCTAAAAAAGGAATGCTGGGTGTAAACTTCAGGATTGACTGCTTTTTGCATTTCAAAAACTTTATGTCCCTTCCTTGTGGCTCCTGTAGTTCAGGATGATAAACCTACTGTCATTCAAATAATGACTCCTCTGTAAGTAATGTGTCATTTCTTTCACTGTTTTCAAGGTTCTTTTTTTTCTTTAGTTCTTTGAGGATGGTGTATGATATATCTTGGCATGGATTTCTTTGGGTTTATCCTGTTTGTGGTTTACTCTTGGATATATAAGTTTATGTCTTTCACCAAATTTGAAAATTTTTAGCCATTATTTCATCAAATACTTTTTCAGCTACACACTGCTTATTGACTTGTCAATAATATGCAAGTTAGATCTTTTTTTATTGTCCCTCAGCTTCCTGATATTTGTTTATTTCTCTTCAGTCTAATTTCTCTCTGTTTTTTGGATTCAGAAATTTCTATTATTCCACCTTTAAAGTTACTGATTCTTTTCTCTGTATATTTATTTCACTATTGAGTCAACCAGTGAGTTTTAACATTTTGATTACTGTATTTTCTAGTTTTAAACTTTTCACTTCTCTTTACATTTTCTATTTATTTGCTGAGATTTTTCTATGTTTTTCATTTGTTTTAGTTTGTATGCTATAATTAATTGAAGCATTTTTGTGATAGCTGCTTTAAAAATCAGCTATCATAATTACAACATTTGTATCATCTTAGCATTGCCATCAATTGATTGTCTTTTCCCATCCCAGTTGAGATTTCCTTTGTTTTAGGTTTAGTGAATGATTTGCAATTGTATCCTGGACATTTTGGGCATTATGTTTGTGAGGTTCTGAATGTTACTGAATGTTCTTTAATTCATAGGAAATCACCATGCTCAGGTGTAACATGCAGGTTCAATTGGGAGTGGAGAGTTAGCTCCCTGCTTGAGATCTGCTGTCCCAACTCTGGCATAAACAAAGTATTAATTCTCATCACCTTACTCTGCCTCATTGTGGAGGGTGGGGGTGAAAACTTTGCTGCCTGCTGGTCTCTACTGACACCTCCCTGGTGAAAGCAGAGCTTGCACTGCCTCATTGCTTCCTGCTGGGGGTGAAAGTTTTGCTCCTTGTTGAGTCCTGCTGACACTGGCAGGGCTCGGGAGAAGTGAGGTGCCAACTAATCTTGCTAGTTTCACCACATTGCTGCTGGGTGGGGTGGGAATTCAGCTCCACAGTGAGCCTGCTAACATCAGAGAAGTGATTTGTGTTTTTAAAAATCACACTGGTTGGTTCTGTGTTGAGTATGGATTGTCTTGAGACATGCAATAATGCAGGAAAATACAGGGAAAGGTGGCTGTCAGTCAAAGTGAGAGACTGGTTTCCATGTAGATCCACTTTAAACTTCTAGGAAACTAAATGCAATAATTCTTATCATTTCAAATAAGGCTCATGTCATGATGCCTTTTATGATGGGGAGCATCTTTATTTGTATTTAGATGGAGATAATTATTCGGTTTGAAGTTCATATAGTATAGAATTATTTTCTTCATTCCATGCAAGAATTAAGGGGTGTCACATTATTTTTCTGGGAACAGACTGAATCAGTGAATTAACATGTTCTGTGGCTCATTCATGGTTACATCAGATTTCACTTAAATAAAATTTACCAGAAGTAAGTAAAAATATTATAAAAGATTATAGAATGACAGTTAAAAGTTTGGGCTTTGGAATATGGCATACCTGGATATAAGTCCCAGCTTCCTGATTTATAGATATGTGACTTCAGAATATGCATTTAACCTTCTTAAACCTCACATTCCACATCTGTTATATGGGTTTGAAAATACCCATTTATCATAGTGTTGTGAAGGCTAAGATATAGAGAAAAAGGCTGTATTGTTATATTTCATTCTTGGAAGTCATTATAGAATGATTTTTTTTCTTCTGAGGACATTTTTATGATTCATGATTTAAATAATTTCCTCAAAGAGAAGAAAGATTATTCAAATCAGTAGTGCATTTGTGTAAGATGTCATACTGCCGATATATGTGTATACAAACAAATAGAAGGCACCTAATGATTTTATATTGCACTGTTTAAACTTGTAGAATTATAATTTTTGGAGAAATTAAATACATGATTTTTTTTTTAAACCAAGTTCAGTGGGATTGATGCTCAAAGAATCGTGAAGAGAACTAAAGGCAAACTTAACCAAGTTAGGCTAAGCTGGTCTTGGTTACATAAGACTCTTGGAGTTTATGTCTATCACTAGAATAATTCTAATTAGGCCTATGATTTCTAAAAGCCACAAAGCCTTTCTGTGTCTCTTTTTTTTTCTGTCTCTGAGATGGCAGTGAGGGCAGTTATTGGTTTTCTGTTTGCCACACTTGATTAGTAAGCCAATGTCTTGGGTTCATTTGTGTGCTGATCCTTTGCTTGTCTGTTGATGAATGGAGTTTAAAGAGGATGAATTTGATTCTCTTTCTCTTACTTGACTAAAAATAACAAATATTTAATAAATTCATGCTATAAGCAAGGCACTTTAGAAGCATCCTTTAGGATAGTGAGTTATCACATAACTGTCCCTGAGACAGACTATTTGACAGTCTCTTCAAAATCTATTCCCTCCCTCTTAATATTGTCCAGATGTTCATCTTCCTCTAGGCAGCCATGTGCTCAGGAAAGGCTGGTTCTGCTCTCCTTTTGGTCAAAAAGAGGCTTTTAATTTGTCTAACCAATTTGATGCCCCCCTTCCTTTGCCAATGATGGCTTAGACATCAGCCTGTGAGACAATTTTAGTTATTAAATAGTCTGCTGCTAGGTTCCTGGGAAGGGCTTATTTATTCGTAAAAGGAGGAAAAAAAATGAATGTCCTCCCTCTTCTTCTGGACATAGTCCTGTTTAGATGTGAAGCTCACAACTATTGCAATCATCTTGTAGACATGGGAGGAGAAGGTCCAAGAACAGCCAAGAGTCTTCTGATGGTGGAGCAGAGGTGAGCCACTCTCTGAACCAACCCAGCATCACACTTTGTCTAGGTTTCCTGTATTTTTTAAGTACATCTTCTTGTTGTGTAAGTCAGCTGTCAAGGTTTCCTGTTACTTCCAGCTGGAGGTAAATTGAGAAAGTCCCCACATTCAAAACGAACTAATAAACCACAGATGGAATGCAAGCAAGGTGAAAATAAAATTCCATAGTGCACTATATGAAAAGTAACATGAGGGGAAACTGAATTCAAGAAATACTTTAGGATTTTCTGCTAAAATGACATCTATTGCCTCTGTCTAAATTAAGTTTTTTTCCCCTGATGCTTTATAGCACTCTGTTTACCCTTTACCTATACCATTTACATTATCACTTATAGTATAGTTGCATGTGATTGCCTTAATTTTCTAGCATGTAATCTGGAAGGCCTATATTTTTGCTGCTTATACAAGTGTGTACTGTTGTACAAGTAGGAACTGAGGAAGCATTTTTTGAATGAATAAATAAATATTATACAGGATTATAGAACTTCAAAAGAAGGTGAGGCCAGACTTATCCAGGTGAAGAGAGCATATTCTACTTTTTAAATACAGTTGAGTTTAATGGGAAAGGCATTTCAGAAGCATTTGAAATGTGCCTTGAAAGATTAGTGAGGTTTGAATAAATAAAAAGAAAAGCCTGGGGAGGGTGTTCTAGGGGGAAAATAAAGAGACAAAAGGGATATCTAAAGCAAAGTTGTAAAATTGTCTAGTTTTTATGAGAAGTAGAAGTAAAACTGGAAAAGCAGTTCAGAGTCAAACTGGAAAGATCTTGAATTCCAGAATGAAAAGCTTGTCATTACCCTCTAAGAATTATAGAAGAACTAAAGATTGAAACAGAAGTATTAAGTTATACAAAAGTGACGTTTTATAGAAATATTAATCTAAAATTCCTCCTTGCCTACCCTTTACTATATGAATCTAAGGGCCTCTTTACAAATTTCCCTTATGACTGGGTACCTTCTAGTTTCATACATCAAACCATACCATGATGGGGCACATTTTCTGAATATAGAGTGTTGCTGATGAATATGCATGATCATTGAATACAATAGAACAGAATTCAAGTAAGAATATTCTCTCTGACCCTTCTCCTCCCCTTTGCTTATTTCTTTCCTCCTTCAGATCTCTCCTCATTCCAGGCCACTTTTTACTGTTCTTGCTGGGTGAGTGAAGATATGACCCTCTGCAGTGTAAATAGAGCTAGCATTGCCATCAGATACTTGTGGCTCAACATTGGGCATGGAGATATTTAATATCAATGGATGCTAATGGAAGAACGAGCAGAACTTTCAGAAAACTAAAAAAAGCAGCAATATCATAGAAGATATGGCCAGTGAGAATTTTTAACGTTGCTACTAAGTTTAATATGGAATTTTGGGAAAAAACAATCAGGACTTTGTGGAGAGTGTATCAAATGTGGACTTTTGCACAGTGTAGGTCTTGTGGCATTGAATGATATTAAAACATGTTAAGTGATGGCTGGTAGGCTAAGCAATGTAGTCTGGTTACAAGCCCAAGAATACCTAGGCATAGTCCCAAGAGAAGTTTGTAATCAAATGCAGCTTGCAGAGAGAGTTTCAAATCTTACATGATTTTCATAATGAATGTTTTGGATTATCACAATATGTTTTCCTATGCTCATTTTCATCTAGATGGAGGGGGGATTTCAAGAATCCATGCCTTATACTTTTTATTTCAGTTCCTTAAGGTACTCAGAATTTCCTTGCCAGAAGGATCCATGTAAAAATTAGAATCCATCTTGAAATTCAACTAAAGACTGCATCCCTAAGTTGTTTCAAAAAATTGAGAGCTGAACATATTGTAATCCTCAGAGCTGTCCCTAGACAGACAATATTGCAGAAGTTTTTGCCCATGTGTCTTTGTTTTGCAAATGAATATGCAACATTACATTAGAGCAACAAAAAATTAATCTTGGAATCGAAGAACCTAACAAATGTTGAATTGAAAAACAAGTAAGTTAACCTTAGAGAAAAGGAAAAGAAACATTTAGTAATTTATTAATGCCTCAAATTTTATAGTGATTTTTCCGTTGACAGTCAAGGGAAAGGGGAAAGAACTAGAGACTGTGTATAGAATTAAATGCTGTTTTAAATGAATATCTACTGTTGTTCCTGTAAATACTATATAATAAAGCTAAATTATTCAGATATTACTGAGAAATGTATTCTTATAAAAAGCACCAGGCACATAGCCAATCTCATTTCAAAACAACAAGGCAAAAAATAAAATAAAATTGTACCATTTACAGAAACCATGGCTTAGAACACCTCTCATGACCAGAATTGTTAGAATTCTAGTATAAAAATGGGTGGAATTATTCTTTACAGTCTCATGGAAATATTACTATGAAAATACCTTCTTGTTTCATGTGGTATTGTGGATAATCTGGAAAACTTTATTTATTTATTTATTTTGGTGAATCTATTTTTGTCTCTTTAAACTATATTTATAACAGCATCTAGTTTTCTTCCTAATCATCTAAAATACATGGTCTACCCTTGGTTTAAATGCTAAAAACACATGACTTTGAATTTTCTACAAAGTTTAAGAGTAACAGTGTTTGAAAAGAGACTTATAAATCAAACTAAAACTTTTTTTACTTAATAATTTAGTTTAAAATGTTCACACTGTTTCTATTTGGATGGCATTACTGAGAAAGAGATCTATTAATAAATAGTTCTTTCTATGAAATATCCAAATGGAACACGGTTGATAAATTACTAGCTTTGCCTTCATAGTCTTGGAAAAGAAAACCTTTTGCATTCTGCCTTGTGATACCTGCTGGCTGATGGTAGAAATGGTTGGACTAAGAAATTACCTTCATCGTTTTCCACACTCCATAAATGAGGTCAAATGGCTCTAAGGTTTGTCTCTTGCCCCTTCTCTTTATTGCCTTTTCACTGATCTAATTTCTATCACTGCCAGCCTCCTTTAGTATTACTACTTCACTGCAGGCAACGAAGCGTGCTACTGAAATTTATTCTCTTGTTTAATAGATGTTTCCTCTATAATTCCTTCAACTTTCTAAATTGATTTGACCATAACCCATTACAAATGAGAAAACTGGCATACAGAGAAGTTCAGTGTTGTAGTCCTGTATCTTTAGTGGCCAAGATATAACCAGAATTTACTTCTCTTACTTTTCTTTTTTTTTTCCTTTTTTCTTTTTTAAGACAGGGGATCTGCTGTATTCCTGAGGCTGGAGTGCAGTGGTACAATCTCGACTCACTGCAGCTTTTGTCTCCCAGGCTCAAGTGATCTTTCCATCTCAGCCTCCCTAGTAGCTGGGATTACAGGTATGTGCCACCATGCTCAGCTAATTTTTAAAAATTTTTTGTAGAGATGCGGTCTCACTCTATCGCCCAGGCTAATTCTCTCACTTTCTAACATGGCTCTCTTCCCATAGTGCTGCTCAGCCTTCAATCAAATGGAGTAAATGGATTTTGCTGGAAACACAGTTCTTGTGAGAGGATGTCTGACATTCAGCTCTATATGCTGACCAGCATGTTCACTCTTCACTCTTTTCCTGTCGTTCCCACTACTCTTTGAGGCAAAACAGCATTTACTGTTGCACCGAAGACATATCCTGCGGACTCAAGTTTGAGGCTATTTCTCCCAGGCCTGAAAAAACCTATCACTAGCATAGGCATTGTAGAGATCCTTTCAACTTTTAACAATAATTTTCTTCTGAGTAATCAAATTCTGAGTTAAAGTTGGTAGAGAATTTCAAAGAGCAGAGAGCTGGCAGGTTATATTGTTTTAAATGTTGTATTTATATATCTGATATACATATAGATAGGCTCAAGAATTGCCTGTCTCCAAATCATGTATATTATTATTGCTTATTATAGATTTAATGCAAAGGTGTTTAGTAAAACATTTTCTCGTGTTTATCTAAATTTGGAATATTAAACAGCTTTAGAATATTTTCATTTTCATTAATTTTATTGGTTATTATGGAAATAAATCTAAGTTCAGCTGAACAAACATAAATTTTTAAATTCCTATTATAAACATTACTTCAAAGTTTAAAAATTTCTCATGTAATACCTATTAGCTTTTTGGGATTTCCTGAGTTGTACTTGTAAGTCTATTCGTATCTACTGTGCCTATGACTCAAAGAGAAGTCAAATAAGGAAGAAGCTCCAAAAATAAGTATGCGTTAGTGGAGGATAACACACACCATCCTAACTTTGTTTCTCCTGCATAATTTTCTGACTTTTCGGTATTTTTTCTTTCTTTTAAACTTTTGATAACCTAGTTTGTTCAGTTTTGAATCACATATACATACATGGTTCTTTGTATGCTTGTGAATGATTTTTAATTCTGAAGCGCTTGGATTTAAACATGTTTTTCTTTTAAAAAATAAGGTTCATCCCCAATTTTTATTTATAGGTATAATATCTAGTAATTTTATTTACAAAACTTTTACTTAAAAATGTTTATTAAACTAATTATTAATTTTGGGGAATTTAAGCTTTGTTGCATTTGAGAACTTACTCTTACAGAAAGAATAGAAGATCATCTGAAACCAATTATCTATAGTGCTTATATGACCACTCCTTCGTTTACTGCTTATTTTTCTTTCTTAGCTGGCTAACATGCTAAAGATCTGTGGCAAATTGCCTTTATGAATAAAACTGTGGATTGATTTTTCTATCACCTATCTTATGAAGAGCCTGCAAATGCTAGATATTAATTGAGTCATGAAAAATAGTCTATTGCTAATGGGGTTTTCATCTTTCTAACTTTAAACACGCACAAAACACTTTGGAAAAAGTACAAATCTCATTTTGTCTGAAAATAACATGCTGTGGGTCAAAATTTTCTACTTTCTTTATCTGAGAAACTATTTTGGGGCTAGAAAACTGATTTCTCTTTAAATTCTTTATCTATGTATCTTTGAATACCAAATTGAATTTCCTGCATAGTCTACCTATCTCATTAGCTCAAAATTACCAAAAGCTGGTCTTTTACACTAGCTTCTAATTACTTTTTCCCCTTGTCATGGTCCTTGTTCAGAGTGGAAATAACTTTTTTTCCAAATAGGACTTCCATGATTATAGATTGAGAAAGTTAGATGTTGCAATAGCCATAGAGATTACTTTCCATTGCATAAATGAAATAGAAATTTTTGTCAAATATTACAGCAGATTATATTTTCTTTAATTATTAAAAGCTTATTTTTATTGGCTTATTAATTTTTTCCACTGAATTTTCAAATTTATCAGTGTAGTTGCTACATTATATGCTTGTTATCTTTTTCTTCATATATAAAATGGAGTTTAAATATCAGAAGCCATATGTTTTCCATCTTAAAATGCAATTAGGAACTGAGAAACACAAAGGATGTGATTATTTTGTAAATATTGATAGATGACCAAATATTATAATGTTAATTGCTAACATGAAATACAGGAAGTGTAACAAAATAATCAGAAAAAAAAAACCAGAGGAGAAAGAAGAACATTTTAAAAAGGAAGAAGAAATATTGTAACCATAAAACAAGAACAGGGTATATAAAAATGGACATAAAGAAAGCCAAAAAAATAAAGCAACTAGAAATTTAAAATTTAATGAGAGAAAAAAATATGTAAAGAGATAGTTGGAAGAAGTTGAGAAAATCTTCCAGAAAATAGAGCAAAAATGTCAACAACATTGAAAACAGGAGAAAAAAATGAGAAATTTACAGGACCAGTCTAGTAGGTCCAATACCTGAAAAATAGAAATTCTATAAAAAATAGAAAAAATGAGAAGTAAAACATTAATTATTTTCTTGTAATAAAACAATTTCTTTTTTCAGATTGAAATGGTTCCTGAGGTTTCATATAAATGTTGGAATCACCACACACCAAAACAATCATCACAAAATTTCATAATCAAGGATTCAAAGGAAGAAATAGTATATATAGTTTCAGGGAGAAGAAAGAAACAAAATAAAGCAAATCTACTAAAAGTAATCAGAATAACTCTGGACTTTTCAAGGTAACATTGAAACCTAAAAGTCAATGAAGAACTATCTTCAAAAATTTTCTAAAGAAAAAGAATGCCCAATTAGAAGTCTACGTAGCCAGGTATCAATCATCGGAGACTCAAGACTATTTTCAACCATTCACATTCTCAAATAACACATTTCTTTACCTAATAAGATATTGGAGAATGTGTTCCACCAATCAAATGAATAAAACAAGAATAATGAACACATGAGATTTGGGCAGCACGAGATCCAACACAGAAAAGCAGTGAAAGGAAGACTCCAGACTAAAAGCTGTGCACTACTTGTACAAGGAAATTAGCTCTGAAGGGTAAATCTAGAGGCTCCTGGAAAAAAATCCTCTTTAAGCAGTTGAAACTGAATGCCTGACACATCTGAACATCTAAAGAGGAGATTTAGTAATTGATAAAGAGTTTGGAGCTCAATTAGTAATGAGTGTAAAAAGAATCAAGCAAATGAATAAGATATATGCAATAACTAGGGAAAACGACAGAAATATGCAATAACTAGAGAAAACAATGGGAAGGGAAAACTAATTGTATTAATCTGTTCTCACACTGCTATAAAGAATACTACCTGAGACTGGGTAATTACAAACGAAAGAGGTTTAATTGACTCACAGTCCTGCAGACTTAACAGAAAGAGGTTTAATTGACTCACAGTCCTGCAGGCTTAACACGAAGAATGGCTAGGAGGCCTCAGGAAACTTACAATCAAGGCAGAAGGTGAAGGGGAAGCAGGCACCTTCCTCACAAGGCGGCAGGAGGAAGTGTGTGGGAGAATGAGTGAGTATCACACTTTAAAACCATCAGCTCTCATGAGAACTCACTCACTATCATGAGAACAGCATGGGGAAACTGCCACCATCATCCAATCACCTCCCACAGGGTTCCTTCCTCCACACATGGGAAGTATGGGGATCAAAATTTGAGATGAGATTTGGGTGCGGACACAGAGCCAAACCATATCACTGATTATAGTCTATTACACAGCTCAGCTTAAAGAAAAAACTTATTATTGTAATAATATATACTCTGAATATTAATCTAAAGAAGTTACAGTGTAACTTCCACGGAATATGGTGAAATTGTTCTAAATATTAGGGGGTGAGGGGTTGAGAGGAGAGAATGCTAAATGCTTGTGATCTGCAGTGGAAGTATATAAACAATACTTAAAACTGAGAACTCAAACTCAAGAAGAAGCAAAAAAGATTATGTTCTTTAGAAATATGGTAAGTTATGCCAAAATAATCAGGTGAAAAGTAGAAACATGGTGATATATACCAACATAATTGACTAAGAGAGATAAAAATTGTTGCTATGGAGGGGGAAAATTGGAAAGTAGAAGTGGGGATTTACTAATTTTCATAATAAAATTTCTGGGCCAGGTGCAGTGGCTCACACCTGTAATCCCAGCACTTTGGGAGGCCAAGGCAGGGATAACTTGAGGTCAGGAGTTTGAGACGAGCCTGGCCAAAATGGTGAAACCCCGTCTCTACTAAATACAAAAAAATTAGCCTGGTGTGGTGGTACATGCCTGTAATCCCAGCTCCTTGGGGGGCTGAGGCAGGAGAATTGCTTGAACCTGGGAGGCAGAGGTTGCAGTGAGCCAAGATTGCGCCATTGCACTCCAGCCTGGACAATAAGAATGAAACTCCAACTCAAAAAAAAAAAAAAAATTCTGGGACTATTTGGCTCTTTTAAACTCTTTTGAATTAAAGATTTTATAAAATTAAAACTAAGGAAAAATAGAAATATGGAAACTAATCAATACAAAAATCCCAACAAACCAACCACATAAAATGCAATATTTTTAACATTTTTTATTATACTAGAGAGAGGGTCACACTATGTTGTCAAGGATGGTCTTGAACTTCTAGCCTTTTAAGAACCTTCCAACTTGGCCTCCCCAAGTGCTGGGGTTACAGGCATGAGCCATCAAGCCCAGCCTGGAAGATATTTTTAAGGCTCATGGTTAAAGCAAGGAAAGATAATTGTATACACGTGGATCTCTCAGCCAGTTGAAAAACTTAACGTAGTGCTTATCTGTTTATTAAAAGGCTTTGTTTTGAAGTCACCTAGGGCATATTTGAATGTGGATAACAGATTACATTCTTTTAATTTTTTTTTCTTATTTCCTACCAATGAGTAATACAAGATAAACATGTGTTCTTGTAAACCACCTTGAATTTTGGGGGCAACAAATCGGTGTATAAATGAACAGCACTGACATAAGACCTATTAAGTATTCAAAACAAAATTTGCAAATATAAAACAAATGGAGGGAAATGAGATGTCTGGTACCAACAATTACAATATGGATTTAGGAAATGAAAAAATAATTATTAGATCCAATAGCAGAGAATCTAAAATTATTTAATTAATGCTTCAAATGACCATTATGTGGTAACTTTTGTGCTTTGAGTTATATCAGGCACAAAATATAACATGCTCTTTTTTATGAAGGCAATTGAATTTATGTATGAGAGAATTTATTTCATTTAATAATTACAAAATACAGGACAAAAACCAAAATTGTAGAATAAATGAAAATGACAGCAGAAAGAACACTTTGTGCAGTTTGTGAAGAAAGTGAATATTTTTGGAAGAGCTATATTTGGAATGGGACTTAAGGAGGGGAGGGATTTCTGGATGAAGAGGAGGCAGAGGAACTTACAGATGAGGTGGGAAACATAGGTGAAACTCATCAAACTGGAGTAAAAGGCACACATTGGCAAGTCACGGAAAGTGATACAGTTGGGAAAAAATGATACAGGTGGGACCAGATTATTAAGGACTACAGGTTTTACTATACTAGATACCAGAAGTTATTTTAGGTTCTGTAAATGCACAATTAATAAGATTTTTAAGAAGTTAGCTTGGCAAATAGGTATAAGGAAAACAGAGACGAGAGAGTCTGGTGGCAATAAGATCAGGTAGAGATTGTATGTATGAATTGATGCAAGTCTTCATTATAGTGGAACTGCAGAGATAAGT
The DNA here is from genome assembly GCF_028858775.2 of Pan troglodytes. Lineage (NCBI taxonomy): Eukaryota > Metazoa > Chordata > Mammalia > Primates > Hominidae > Pan > Pan troglodytes. Next base: position 26,315,156 of record NC_072402.2, read on the forward strand.
GTAATGAAACATTGAGAATTGGTAATACAATTTACATTTATATCTATGAAATTGGTTCAGAGAGAAAGGATTATATCATTAACTAAAATGGGTAACTTCAGATGGAGAGTTTGATGAAAGGTGTTTGTAAAGAAATTATAACTCATGTAGCCAGTTAATATCAACATATTTAGAAGACTGCTTCTCACCCTCCGTTTCTCTGGAGTGCTAAAGATATCTGATTGATCACTTTTTAAAAACATATTTAATGAGAACGACTGTATAGATAGAGGCTGGGAAGTTATACCAGGTTTTCTGTGTGAAGAGGATGATCTACAGAAAGATAAAGCTGGGGAACTGCCCTACCTATCCAGAAAAATCATATCCAGTCTCAAGCAAACGGTTACTGAAAGTATTGTCATTGTAGCATTTAACTTTAGTTGTGCAGATAATAATGTTAGGTTGTATATCTGTTTAGCTGGCTTAGACATGGCCAATTGTTCCATTGGTAGGGGTTTGCAAATAAATTGTACCTTTATTTAGTCTTGTTTCATCTCCATGGATTTGTGGTCACGATGATACCTATACAATTAAATGCAACCAAGCGCTTTGTATGCATATAGTTGATTGCCCTTGTTTAAAAATGTTAGGACTCTGAGATCCTTGTGATAAGCCGGACCCAGAGGTTAATTAGGTAGACAGTAATTTGATCACATTACTGCAATTGAAGTTGATGGCAAGCATGTGGCCACAATTCTATTTAAGATTTAAAATATTTATATTGCAACCAAGAAGACTAAACCCTGCTCATATCGTGCTACCTGTACTGGAAGAAGAAAGAGGTAGAGTGAAGGTGATGTTGGGTTATGGGGAGGGTGAAGAAAGAGCGAGGAAAAGGCACTTGTCCACCCAGCCTCTGGGGTATCTTGTAAACTGCAAGGATAGGGAGCTTTTTTTGTCTTAGAGGTACAAAATTTTAACTTACAACATTGTGTTTCTTTTTATTTGGATGGTTTGTCTAAATTTGGTTTATTCAGTATAGCCCCAGACTATTTTGTCTCTTTGAACTAGATGAAATAATTATAGCTTCCCCCCCCCCGAACAATAACAAATCAAGCAAACCTGAAAGACTTGTGTTTTTCTATTTATTTCTTTTGTGTATTTCTAAAAAGTATGAAACCAACTGCTGCTTTCTTCTAGTGGTATCACATATTCATAAGATTCATATCAAAAGAGTTACTAAAGTTTGACTTGTCTTCCACTTCACATTCTAGTTTGATGAGAAATATTCCTGAAGACCATTAATCAGGGATACATGCTGCTGTGTGGTGAGTATGGAAACTTATAACACTATTTATTATGGCCCATGATGGGATGGAGCATGCTTACTTTTTGGTGTGTACAGTGGACACCCTACCAAGGAACTGTTTCTCAGCTGGGAATTTTAGCGTCCCTAACTCTGACGTGCCCTTTAGTACCAGGTCTGAGCAAACTACCTTGAGGAAGATTAATTCCATGTCTGCCTGTGATATAGACATGGAGAAACTCATTTTTCACAGCTATAAGCATCCATCCAGAGGAGTCAGAATAAGAAAAGACAAAATGGAGCTATCACTGTGGAATGAGTGCAATGGGTAGACCTGAGATAACTCTTTGAGCTCCCGTAAGCAAATACTGTCAGGAAAAAGGGTTCTGAGGCCCTGGAATTTTGCATACATTAATTTATTCCATAATTTATAGTCAATGACTATTCATCAAGTGCCCACAATATACCTTGTGATATAGCAGTGAATAAGACAAGCTTCGTCTTTAGGGAAGAAGACAAAGTGTGGGTGCGAGTTACTGGAATGCTGGTTCTAACATTTACTTTGTTGATACGGCAGGCAGTTAGAAACAGGATATACTTTATCTACTACATATTCAAAGAAAATAAAACCTGGAAGTAAACACAGAAAATGTTAACATTGGTTATTTTGAAATAATGGGATTATGTGTGATGTTTATTTTCTCCATTATTTCCTTCCAAATTTCTAAATTTTTTATAACATATATTATTTTTATATTCAAAAAATTGAAAGCTCCAGTTAATGTTTTCCCTTACAGTGTGGAATCCAAATGTTCGAGCTAAAGTTACCAGTAGGGCTCACAGGCCAAAGTGAGTTTAGTCTGGGACTCAGAGTTGTTCCCCAGAGTCCATCTGGGCAGAGCAAGGACAGAAGCATGGTCTCCATGTAAATCATGAATTAATGTCAAGCTAGAAAGAGTAGTGGGAGAGAGCTAGGAAGGCAGGACAATTCACAGCCTGAGTCCGGGCTGGGTCAGGGCTCAGGAAGGTGTCAACTCAAAGTTCCATCCTGAGCTTTCCCAAGCCCATGGCCCCTGATTGGCAACTCTGAAATCCAAAAGCTCTGCAACTTTTCAGAGCTTTCTTTTCATTCATTTGACAGTAAAATCTAATCTGACTTCTACTCATTTGGTGGTAAAATTTTACCTTAACTTACATCATGCTGTTTATAGGCCACTTATAATTGTGTTTAATTTTTAGATGCTGCCTCAGGCATGCTGGAGTTGTTAGATAATATGTATTTTATGTTCCATGTGACCTTTCTAAAACCTACAAACATCTGATTCTGAAACATAAATGACCCCAGGGTTTTAGAGAAGTTATTGCAGATGTACCTGTCTATTTGACATTTCTCTATATATACACTGAAGTCACTTCCAATTCACGTTTCCTAAAACAGAACTCAGCTTGCCCTTCAAACCTGCTTTTTTAGATGTTCTATCTCTGTTCATTTTGTGGCTATACTCCCAGATACAGAAACGTAAAACTAATATCTTAGTGAGACACTTAACTGTTAGAATTATTTACAGCTGTTAAGTCTTCCAACAGGACGTACTATCCCCAAACTTTTATTACTCCAATATCTCATTTGCATTCCTGACAGACTGATCATCCTGAAACGTGGTTACCAAACCTTAAGTAGCATCCAGCTTTCTACCAAATTAATAAAGCACCTCACCCTGGAATTAAGGACCTCACCTCACCATATGCTCCCAACCTCACCTCTCTAATAACCCTCTAGGGGATTATTTTTTTTTTCCTAGAGCATCTTAGTCTATACTCCTTCCCTAAACATATTTAGATTTTCATATTTTAGTGACTGCTTATACCATCTCTGTCTCCTGGAGTAATCTTTAATTACATCAATTAATATCTTATATTTTCCAAGTGAAAACAGCACCTCCTCCATGAAGCCTTCTATAGTCAGCCACAAGTGACTTGCAATCCTTTGAACTCATACTATATATTAACTACCTATTCCATGTGAAAAGTATATCAAGCCTTGTTACGTCTATATTCGCGTATTGGTGGATACCTGCTTAATCCAATAGCAGAGCATATAGTTGGCCTTCAATATGTGAATTTCCGTCTACCTAAAGATGTAGTATTGTTAATATCTAGTATCTCCAAATTCCCTATAGTGCTTATAGTACATGCTCAGTGTCAAACACTGGGATGAAACTACTATAAAAGTGCAAAAAGTGGACTCCTATACCAAGAAGTAAAATCTTCCCCTAAGATGTATATGATATTCTGCATTAACTTATGAAAGCCCCATAACCACAATATGTGAGTATAATCCTTTGCCTAGAGATGTTATTTTGGTTAAGAAGTCTGGAAATTTCATGAGCTCCAAGAAGGCTTTCTGAAGAGCATTCTGTAAAGCCCCTGCAAAAGTTATCTTAGCAAAATTTCCCACACCAATTAAATGTGCAAAAATGGCTTACTTGGAGATTAACCTCTGGGTTTAAGGGTAAGTTGACTTCCTCATTTTATTTAAAATAAGTTACTTCCCACTGGATTGAAAAGCCAAATAAGGTCAAGAATTGAATTCACTAGAGGCTGCATGTTAAGAAAAGTATGTGGCAAAAGCATTTATTCTGTAAAGACAAATTTAATCCAATGATATACAATCACTTAAAAATTAAAATGGGCATTTGGAAGATAAATAAAGGGCGGGAATAAATTATCAAGCATGGAGAATGAATAATGATAATTTTATAACAGATGTTTATCCTTTTTATTATTTACATTTTATTAGTGATTGTATTGAAAAATTATTGTTAAAAAATACGTTTTATCCAGCAGGTCTTCAGTGATGAGGGAAACAAGGTATTTTCCAGCAATTACTTTTGTTAGTTACCAGTTTGAAGCTTTTTATTATGTTCCATGCACAGAGAAAATGATTTCTCTAGAGGAATCTGATCCCACAGACACATTTCAGAATACTGAAGTCTTTGGGCTTTCTATACTAGGCCATTGAGTTATGCCTCGAATCCTTTGGGAGATGCCAACAAAATGTCTAGGTTTAAAGTTCTTCTGTTCCAGCTTCCATGGGTCTGTTGATAGTACTCTTATTATGCAATAGAATTGAGCAGTTTTAATAATGTCTCTTCTTTTTTGAAATTTTATCTTCCCTTGGATTTCTGATCTTTCCATTCTTCTGGGTCTTCAACCTTTTAAGGCTGCTCTTCCACAGTGCTCTTTCTTCTCAAACCAATGAAATCCCTTCTATGTACCTACTCCTCTCCTTTGGGAAACCTCACACACTTTAATGATTCTTAAATGTGTGTCCTTAACCTTATCTCCCTTTCCTAAGAAGTCACATGACCGGTAAATGGTGAAACTGGGATTCGAACCCAGACTTGTATACACTAAAGTCCAATTTCTCAATCATAACACTAACCCTGTAGGTTATGTTTCACTATCATCATTGCTGGCATTTACTGAGTGCCATGTTTTGGTGATACTATGTGCCAGGCACTGGGTTTAGATCCTTTACATATGCTATGCTAGTCTTCATAATAGGCCTTTGGTATTGTTCCAATTTCCCAGGTGAAATTTTATGCTGTGGGTGTGGTCCATCAGAATTTAAGGACTTGCCATTTGCATTTTCAGTAAGATCTCAAAGGCAGGCATAGTTATGGAGCACAGTTACATGCTGCTTTAAAACATTAACATGCAAACTCAAATGTCTACATCAATAGAGTAGGTAGCATAAATAAGCAAATCAGGCTTTAAGACAATAGGGTCTAGTGAGGACTGTGGAAAATTAAGAGGTTATCCCCCACCTGAAGTCATTCAGGTTCAATTTGTAATGACACTGTGCAAGTGAGCATGTAAGCCAGCCCACAGGTGCACACACATACACACATACACACACACACACAAACACATCGGCATGCACACTCCGATGGAGAGTTTGCAGTCCCTTCAACTATCACTTTCCCTTTTCTTTCACAAGCAAAAGTTATTAGGTAGAATACATAGATCAACAAATACATACTTCCATTTGGGGGATGAATGTGAAGTAACTGGTTCGCATGTGTTCATATTTAGACTCTTAAGACTAGTCTGATAAATGATGATCACTTTTCAGGAGTGTCTGCTTCATTTGAATTGTTTCATTTAGGTGGTAATGAAAAAACAAGCTTTAGTACTTTCTCAAAGAAGAAAAAATAGATCATGAATTTCTTTCTTCTTTTATCAGATGATCATAATACATAGCTTGAGAGCACAGCAGTTATCTCTCCACCTGAGGACTGACCCGAGGCTCCACTTTGAGAGTGCAGCCTGGTGCTCACTGCGGCATGGACAGTCAGCAGGCTAGGCAGAGCCCGCCCACCCGCACTGCAGAATGCCATGGGTGACTCCCTTGCTGCTTGGTTTTTTAGCACTGGCAGATGGGACCTCATTGTTTCAAAGTTTCGCTTTGGAAAATTCAGACATTAAGGGTTAATCTACATTTTAAAGTAGTCGTCTTTGAAGGAAATTATGCTATAAATGAGAAACCTGTGTGGAGTTCTGGGTTCTTTATGTTAGCTTTGGCAGGGCCAGGAGACTGTTTTGATGATAGAGCCAGCATTGGAAACCTGTATTTTATCTCGCAGGAAAACGAAGCAAATTTAAAACATTCCGCATTTGCCTTTTGACACCCCATAACCAAAAGATGAACTTTAATTTCTGGGAGGCCTCCCAGTGATTAATGCCTTTACGTTTATGACGTGAGAAGAATGAGCCGTATGTTACAGTTGGTCTTCTGTCCGTTTCTGAGGAGAGCCTGTGCCAGGATTTTGATGTGCACTCGCGTTCTGGCACCAGGCTGCACACTTCTCACCCAGCACAGAGCCAGCTCACAGATCCTGTTCGGCACAGCGACTCCAGACATACAGCATGAATTTGAAGGCGGCCTCCTCAAATGTGGCAGGCACAGTCTCCCTCTTCCTATTTGGAGCCTGTCTGTGGGGCTAGGACCTCTCTCAGCTGCCTGTAAAGCGGCCTTGGAGAGCTGTTTTTGCTAGCTACTTACTGCGACAGTCTCCGGGAAGGTGGGGCGTGGCCCTCCAGGGCAGCTTCACGATTGTTTTCTGTTTCCTACCTTTACTGGTAAAAGGGAACTGTTACTTTTCTCTTTTCATATGTGGAAACCACATGTTCCACTGTCCTGGAGGGGACAGTATTGGAGTGAAGACCTTTGGGGCCTTCTTTAATTCCTGCATCTCCTGTGGGAGACGAATGACATTCACTAAGCCACGTGTGGTAGCTGTGAATGCTGTCTACCAAAGATTTTTGATTCTCCTCCACTTTATGGCTTCTGTTACGATGGTACTTCCTCTTTCGTGTGTAGCCACACAACTTGCTTTGTTCAATAAATATGGATCAAAAGTGGCATGTGTTACTTAGGACTGTAAACATTAAGAGCTGGTGAATAAGTTTCCACTCTCCCTTCTTGCTGCTGCCGTGACTGAAGAAGTCCCAGGTTGAGATGAGGCGTCTGTCAGCCTGGGTCCCTGTGAGAGTCTGAAGAACAGAGCATCCTTGCCCACCAGTGTCAGACAGATGCCATGAGGAAAAAATATATGTTTTTTTGTTAACCACTGCGACTTGGGGATTGTTTGCTACTGCATCATAAGTAAAGCCACTGCCCTGAAGCTCAAACAGTACGGAGACAGGCCCATCTCCTTCTTGTTTCACTCTTCCTTTTTAGGTATCAATAACATAGATGAGTTTCTTCCATGTGGAAAAGAGACAAACAAAGTTGGCTTTAGCAGGTCCACCATCTTCCAGCTTTTCTCTCTGTGACAAGCTAGAGAGACCAAAATCTAAATCAAGAAGGGAAATAGGCAAACCTGCTATGTTCTTTAATTAGCTTTACCGTGAACACATTTACTACATTTTCATCCCCCTTGGTTCTTGTTCATTACTTCTCACTTTGGTTAGGAGTACACAGGTAGGAAAAGTGCTGACGACTGTTTTCCAAAACCTCCAACACCTTATATAGCACACCACTTAGTCCTCTATGTAGACAACAGGTATAGCATAGCATGCTATTTGTGTTGTTTCTTAAAGTCCTGAAATGACAGCAGCCTAATGGCTTATAGAAGTGGTAGGCAGGCTGGGCGCAGTGGCTCATGCCTGTAATCCCAGCACTTTGGGAGGCCTAGGTGGGTGGATCACGAGGTCAGGAGTTCGCGACCAGCATGGCCAACAAGGTGAAACCCCGTCTCTACTAAAACTATAAAAATTAGCCGGGCACAGTGGCAGGCACCTGTAATCTCAGCTGCTCGGGAGGCTGAGGCAGGAGAATTGCTTGAACCTGGGTGGCAGAGATTGATTGCAGTGAGCTGAGATGGCACCACTGCACTCCAGCCTCGGTGACAGAGTGAGACTCCATCTCAAAAAAAAAGAAAAAAAAAGTAGTAGTCAGAATTCTAAGATGGGCCCTAAATTTCCAACCCAGGTGTGCATATTCTGTATATTCCCCTTCCCTTTGGTGTATGAATTAAAATATCATTTGTGAGCCGGGAGCAGTGGCTCATATCTGTAATCCCAGAACTTTGGGAAGCTGAACCCAGCAGATCACTTGAGGTCAGGAGTTCAAGATCAGCCTGGCCAACATGGCGAAACCCTGTCTCTACTAAAAATACAGAAATTAGCCAGGCATGGTTGTGTGCCTGTAATCCCAGCTACTTGGGAGGCTAAGGCAGGAGAATTGCTTGAACCTAGTAGGCGGAAGTTGCTGTGAGCCAAGATCATGCCATTGCACTCCAGCCTGGGCGACTCCATCTCAAAAAAAAAAAAAAAAAAAAAAAAAGAAAGAAAGAAAGAAAGAAAAAAGAAAATATCATTTGTGCACAAATACACTATATAGCAAAGGTGAAAAGATTTTGCCAATGTAATTATGGCCACTTATCAGTTGAGCTTGAGTTACCCAAAAAGGGATTACCCTGGTTAAGCCTAACTGAGACAGGTGAGCTTTCTTCTTTTTCTTCTTTTTTTTTTTTTTTTTTTTTTTTTTGAGACGGAGTCTCGCTCTGTCGCCCAGGCTGGAGTGCAGTGGCGCCATCTCGGCTCACTGCAAGCTCCGCCTCCCGGGTTCACGCCATTCTCCTGCCTCAGCCTCCCGAGTAGCTGGGACTACAGGCGCCCGCTACCACGCCCGGCTAATTTTTTTGTATTTTTAGTAGAGACGGGGTTTCACCGTGTTAGCCAGGATTCTTTTTTTTGTTGTTTGTTTTGTTTTGTTTCTTTGAGATGGAGTCCTGCTCTGTTGCCCATGCTGGAGTGCAGTGGCAAGATCTCACCTCACTGCAACTTCCACTTCCTGGACTCAAGTGATTTTCTTGCCTCAGCCTCCCGAGTAGCTGGGATTACAGGTGCCCACCACCACCCCCAGCTAATTTTTTTGTATTTTTAGTAGAGACAGGGTTTCGCCATGTTGGCCAGGCTGGTCTTGAACTCCTGATCTCAGGTGATCTGCCTGCCTTGGTCTCCCAAAGTGCTGGGTTTACAGGCGGAGCCACTGCACCTGGCCTCAGGTGAGCTTTTCAAACTGTTGAATAATAAATTTATTATTGTTTGAATCTACCAAATTGTGGTAATTTGTTATTCAGCAACAGAAAACTAATACAAAAGGAACATGATTGGACGGGTTTTTTTTTTTTTTTTTTTTTTTTTTAATATAACTGGAACTGGGGGTGTTGTCTTCTCATGTGGCCAAGAAAGAACTGGTGGTGAGGACCTCTGTGCCCCACGCTTCTCCCCTTGAGCAATTCAGAAGGGTGATGGAGACAGAGCACAGTCTCTGTGACAATGGACAACCTTGTCCTTCAGCCCAGTGCTGGCTGTGAGAGGAAATGGAGATCTCCCTGAAGACTGTTGAGTTTCAGTGGTTACTAAATGTGACAGAAACTCAAGTATCCAATATCAGTTAGGAGATCTTCTTTCTTCAAGATGACAAGTCTGAGTTCCAGCACCAGCATAAGGATGCTATACTTACTATCAACAGTAAGAATCCATGGAATGAATCCCTTAGGTCATAGTAAGAACACTGATTATTTTAAAATTTATCACCAAGAAGCTTCTCGAAGAGAGTGATGCTGTTCTGCTTGATAAAATATAAACTCAATTACATTAAATATTAAATAATATGTTTATTAGTTACAAATAGAATGTATTTGTGGGGCCTGATAATAAAAGCCTTTTCATAGATTTGTGTTCATTCACTTCAGTCTTTTTTCTGACAATGGATTGCCAGTTGTGTTTCAGGCATTTCTACCCTTGCCTCTCATCTGCAATTTTATTCTGGGGACAAGAAAAAAGATCGCTTCATCTTTCTTTCATTGCACTCTTCTGCACCTTTGGGGGCAAGTATGAATCTCAAAGAGACTGAGTCATAAATGGGGAGTCATGGCTGCAATGATTCCTCATGCCTGATGCTCTGTCCTGGAGGCAGGAGAAATGTGTTCAGCTGGGAGAATGAGTTTGTGGGGTGAATTCAGAAGCCACTGCCCTTGACCCTTTTCTACAAGTATCCAGGGAAGTCTTGGAGTGGCTGATGGTGGTGGTGGTAAAGAGGTGAAAAGGGGTAGGTAACTCATGTCCTCTGAGTCTTCAGAAGATCACATCAGTGTAGGATGAACAGGGGTAACATTCGTGTTATCTTCTGAGCACTCAGAAGACATGAGTTACCCCTGTTCATCTCTTAGAAAACAAAATGTAGCTGTTGATGTTTTTGATATCCTCAGAAATAATTATTCTTCTCTAAGAAAGAAGAAATCAATCTAAGGGAAATTCTATTCTTCATGAACTGCTAAGGTCTTTGTGCTCTTCTACATTCAAATCAGTCAATGATCTCTACGGTCTTATCAATAAATTCTTACTGGTTTTATCACACGAGGAATGACTATATACATTCTAAATCCAGCTCAGGTGATTTTAAGCAGATTTAATAAGTGATCACGAAACAAATATGGTAGTTTCACATTTTTACTTGTAGAATTTCCTTTAAAACGTTTTAAGATTCAAAATCTTTCCGAATTTGCCCTTCCTTCTTCATGTTTTCTCATTTTCCATAGAAAGATGCAATAGAAATACCAGAAAATGTAAATGTAGGACAATAGCTAGATAAAACCCGTTAAGAAAACTGACTATAAATGGTTTACGATATAGTACTATCAAAACAAACATTCCCATCACCAAACCATGTGTAAATTAAATTTTCATGACAGTAGATCTGAAGGCGTTCATCCTTCCTTGCTCCCTTTTCCAGTTTCCGCCTTTCATATGTAAATGGTCATGAAGCCCAGCAACTCTGCCATTCTTTCTCTCTCATTTGTCTCCTACCATTCAAGGCTAGGCCCTCAAGACCTCAAATGTACCCTTTTTTATTTCCTAACAAAGCATGGAACTTTCAGCTGCTTGAGCCCAGGGCTCCATTTTCCGTTTGGACTCATCTCGACACACAATCCTCTCTGTAGGAGGCTCTGGGGCCCAGTGGCCCTGGCATCCCTCCATGCCTCACTTTCCTGTGGTAGTTGTCATCATGTAATTGTCTTAGTCTGTTTGGGCTGTTATAACAAAACACCATAAACGGAGTGGCTGACAAATAACAGACATTTATTTCCCATGGTTCTGGAAGCTGGGAAGTCTGAGATTAAATCACTGGCAGACTCAGTGTCTGGTGAGGGCCCACTTCTTGGTTCTTAAACAGCCATATTCTCACTGTGTCTTCACATGGTAGAAGGGGCAAGAAAACTTTGAAATTTCTTTCATAAGAGCACCAAAAGGCTTTGCCCTCATGACCTAATCTCCTACCAAAGGTCTCACTTTGAGTATGTGATAGTATTTGGGTATGTGATGGTATTAGGAATACCATCATATTGGATGTCAGGAATTCAACTATGAAATTTGAGTAGATGCATACATTCAGTTTATACCAGGAATATATCACAGGGGTTCTCCTCTGAGTCTTGCTGCTCAACAGCCCATATTTTTGAAAGCCTTACATTGTAAGCATATCAGACCTTTTACTTTCGGTTGTATAGTCATAGATAGGTTATAAGAACAAAAATGTTTAAAGGTGTGAAGAACCAATATAGTTGCTGTATCCTATCTGAGATGTTACCTAAAAGATATTTTTGGCTTTGTTCCTTCATGTTTATTTTAGAAGACGGGTTTTACCAATTCTATCTAGGTTTCCATATTTTACCTTAGTAAAGGCCAATTTAAAGTGAGCCTCACAAAATCTGGAAACATTTCCCTTGAGAATTGGAAAAACAGAAGGATGCCCACTCTCACCACTCCTATTCAACATAGGCCTGGAAGTCCTAGGCATAGCAATCAGGCAAGAGAAATAAATAAATAAAAGACATAAAAATAGGAAAAGAAGTCAAACTATCTCTTTTAGCTGACAATATGATTCCATACCTAAAAAGCTCTAAAGACTGCCAAAACCTTCTGGAACTGGAAAATTACTTTAGGAAAGTGTCAGGATATAAAATTAATGTGCAGAAATCAGTAGCGTTTCTATACACCAATAGTATTCAAGCTGAGAATAAAATCAAGAACACAATCTCATTCACAAAAGCCCACAAAAAAATGGAAATACCTAGGAATACAGCTCACCAAGGAGATGAAAGATATCTACAAGAAGAACTATAAAACACTGCCGAAGGAAATCAGAGATGACATAAATAAATGGGAAAATATTCTATGCTCATGGATTGAAACAATCAATGTCATTAAAATGGTCATGCCACCCAAAGCAATTTACAGATTCACCACTATTCCTATCAAAACTACCAACATCATTTTGCACAGGATTAGAAACAACTATTCTAAAATTCAGATGGAATCAAAAAGGAGCCTGAATTGCCAAGGCAATTCTAAGCAAAAAGAACAAAGCCAGAAAAAATCACATTACCTGACGCCAAACTATACTACAAGGCTGCAGTAACCAAATCAGCATGGTGCTGGTACAAAAACAGGCACATAGATTAAGGGAACAGAATAGAAAACTGAGACATAAACCCTCCTATCTACAACTATCTGGTCTTCGACAAAGCGGACAAAAACAATCAATGGAGAAAGGAGTCCCTATTCAATAGATGGTGCAGGAATAACTGGTTAACCATATACAGGAGAGTAAAACTGGACCCCTTCCTTTCACCATATAAAAAGAAAAACTCAAGGTAAATTAAAGATTTAAAACTAAGACCTCAAACTATAAAAGTCCTAGACAAAAACCTAGGAAATACCCTTCTCAACATTGGCATTGGCAAAAAATTTTTGGCTAATTCTCCAAAAGCAACTGCAGCAAAAACAAAAATGAACTAGTGGGACCTAATTAAATTAAGAAACTTATGCACAGCAAAAGAAACTATCAACAGAGTAATTACTCTAATGATCAATAAGGCTAGAATAACTTTGATCCTCTGAGATCGATGGATAATAGATTCTGGAATTCCTAGAGGCTAGAGAGATGGGCAGCCAACAAAGGTACTGCCCAACTAATCAAAATGATCATCAGCAGATGAGCATAAGGTTAATGTTAGCCTCCACGATGGAAACCTTCTTAATCAGCCTATTAAAACAGAAACCCACTCTTCCTATAGAAATAGCGTACCTTGCCACTCTCCTTCTTACCAATTCTAATGATGTCTCTTTATGTTTTTCACTTTTAACACTATAATTTTCCCCATTTTTATGCTTCTGTTTTATTATCTACTGCCCCCCAGTCCCCTGCCAAGAATGTAAATTTCCCAAGAGCATTTCTGGGAGTCTATTCTGTGTATTGACATATTCCAAGCACCTAGAATAGTAACTGGGAAATAGTAGGTGCTCAATGAACTTTGGTTAATGAACAAAGTAGTCTCCCTCACTGTTAACAGATTTTTTTTTTCTGAGTAGTACCATGGTGGAGTATAAATGGTTTGTATCAAGCAATGTTTTAAGAAAAAAACTTAATGAATTTTGTGGCATTATCATGATATTGTCCATTCCTTTGTATGAAGCCTTTATGAATATTCTCAGGGAGCATTCTTGGAAGGCTGGGGGTCCAAAATAGTTAAAACATTTTTCCTTTACAATTTGTTTACACTTGTTTTGTGGACCTAGGACTTGGGTTTTGTTTTTCTGAAGCAATTTTTTCCCTCTTTATTATCATCCTCTTGGACATGATTCATTCTACTTCTATATTATGTGTTATCACAGTAACCAGAAATAATGTAAGGGAAAAGATGGGTTGTATTACAGAAGTATTAATTAATTATCTTTTAAAAATAAACAGTTCTCAAGGGACCTAGAGTTTGGAAGGAGTTAATGCACCATCCAACAAGCCTAATATACTCTGAGAGAGGGATATGTGTACCCCAAAGACCTGAGTAATGATGCCATTAACCTTTCGTAGCCTAGTTCTATAAGGCACTTCACCATTGGTTCAAGTGACTCTTTTTCCTTTCATTGTGACTAGCTAGAATTTTTATTAAGTATCATTAATCAAAGGTGAAAAATTCTCTGAGCAGGAAAATTGTCAGTAAAACTGGCTGCTGTATGTGGAAAAAATAAATAAAGGGGTTTGCTAATTACATATTAACTTAAACAGTAATCGTCTTTTCAAATCATCACAGGTTGCAAGTCCTTTTTGATTTCAGAGGTCTAATTTTGGGGAAGATCTATTAATCTTTTTTTTCATTTCTTTGCCTTTCTTATTCAGTAATTGAACTACTCAGGTGTTATTGATTAGTGTAGCTTTCTTAAATGACAGGTTGTATGGCAGCCATAACTATTTTCTCTGGTGTTCTTACTTCTGAAATGACTCACAAGATAATTTGAAATTTAGAGAAAAAATAGGAATTTCAAGTTTTCTTATAAAAATAGATAGACTTAAGCACCACTAACGGGGGGAAACTCAGATTTTCCTTGGATCACTGGTGTTGGGGCTAACCGAAATGAACTTTAATTTGTATCAAGATTAACAGCTAGCAGATTATAAGTAAAACAGATTTGGGAAGAAAATGGACCTCAGGAGCATTTTTTATCAATATGCCCCATCTGCCTTTCGCTGAAGTGACTGAAGGAAGAAATTCTCTTCCAGATGTAGCATATTGAGGCTTATGCTAGTTGTAAGTAGGTGAATAAAGCTCTTCGTATTTTTAATAAGCTCACATCACAGAGAGAAAAAAGAAAACAATCTTGAGAACTTGGGAAAAAGCAGGATCAGTAGAAAGTAGGTATTTAGAAAGGCAGACCCTATAGGATTATCTCGTAGCCCAAGACTGCCAATATCATTTATTTTGTAGAATAAACATCTGTGCTTTGCAATATAATTGGAGGCTACAAGTGCAATGTAAGTTCTGTTTAGTTTGCAACTCTAGTTGTTTCTTATGCCACACTGTTTGTGTTAATTGCCCCTTGTGGTTGGGCTGCAAAGTCTCTAATCCTCATAGTGTGCAAGTGAATTTGTGCTGTGCTTCTCTCAAACACACCTGCAAGAAATTTTAATAGCTTTACAAAGTGAAGATGTTTCTCTAACTCTCTGTTGCATAACAGTCATGACTACCTGAGGTATCATCACAAAAGATAATTTAATAATAGCTGTGATGATGTAGGCACCTGAAATTCCATCTGGCAATATATACTGTAGTATGATATATATATACACACACAGAGTGATATATATATATATATATATATATATAGAGAGAGAGAGAGAGAGAGAGAGATTTTTATAAACTTGGCTAATGTATTTCCATATATATATATATATATATATATATATATATATATATATATATTTCATGCTCTTGCTTGGACATCCAAAAGAAAATTTCAGCAATAGTTATAACAGTGAATCCATACTGAATTACAAGTTGGTGATGCTTTGACAAATTATGACCTGTTTCATATCACCCCCTGAAATTTTCTCTTAACGTTTAAATTTAGGTTAGAATAAAATTACATAAATATAGAATGAGAAAAATAATCTACTTCACTGGCTTAGTCTTGTTGGAGCTGTGGTTTCAGAAAAGCAAAAAAAAAAATGCTACTTTTACTAAAATGTGCAGCAGAGTTTAAAGATTTTCTAAGCTTTCAAAATTATTTATTTAATATACCTTAAAAAATGAATAATCATTTTTTAGGGAGAGGAATAATTTAAACAGGGCTACAGTACTTTTCATGAAGAGATCAGTTCCTCTGCTGAATTAATAAATGAATGATTATATGGGTATACAAATGAATGAATTAAATGAATGTGTATTTTCACTAAGACTAAAATTTATATTTATTTATATGTTTTTTCAATTCAATCTGTGCTGAAAACACATTTTTAAGGGGGCAATATTTCAGAAAAATAAGCATCTTCCAAAAATACATGTTATTGGTTTTTGGTCATCACTGCATGGCTGTACATCTTACGTGTCATTAATCAAATATTTTGAAATTTGGACACATGAGAGTTAGAGGAACAATGTGTATACTATGGCTGTGAACCATCTGCTTTCTATCTGTTCTCTGTTCATGTTGCTCTTCACTGCCTCCAAATACACAATAAAGAACACCTCGGATTTTCCTATCATTGGAAAGTATTTATAGAGTTAACAAGATCTCATTATGGCTGATTGGATTTCCGGTGTTGGTGCAGGAGAAGCGTGGGAAGGAGCAGAGGTTAAGTCTTGCCAATAGAAGAGTGTGTGCTAGAGAATTCTCTAGATTGTGTTCAGTTTCCTGTATTGGGTGCTCTCAGCTTACTGCTAGTTAATTAATTTTCTTTCATATTTGATACGTGTTAAAACGGTTTTAACTCTTACTACTGTAATATATTGCTTAATACATCATATCAACTTTATCAAAGGCAAAAAAGAGAAAAATGTCTACCTTCAACTTAGATGATTTTTATGCCATTGAAGTCCTACTGCTGAATGTTTGTTTGTTCTATAGTCTTCCTTCAGAATTTATATGTAACATTTTGAAAATTGGGCCTGAAACTGTAATCAAGTTCAGCTAGTCATCAAAAAGCACATATTGTCAATATTTTTCTCAAGGGAAATGATCCTAGTGAGGCTGCAAACCTCAAAAGCTACCTTGAGATGTTAAAATGTCCCAACAAAATTGAGTTTTAAAATGCCAAATAATACCTCAGGGGAAAAAAAATCTGTCTCAATTGAATTTTTAAAACTTCAAAAATGTTGATTTGTAATTCGGCTGGAATTTTAGGTATATTCAGTTATTTTTGTTTTTTAACCTGGGATTTTACCCATTTTATTGAAACACAGGGTTTTTGTCAAAGAAAGAATTAAGGGCATGAAATGCAATATATGGCATACATTGTCTTTATCACATACAATGTTTTTGGCAAACAAAATAATCTCCAAAATGAAATAGAGTTCATTTGATTAATATAAAATAACAATACCATACATTCTTTGCAGATTATAAATCATTATGTGTCAGACAAGAATATATTCACCTGCGAGAAACAGAAAATCCTATTAACAGTGGCCTAAACAATAATGGCGTTTAATTATAGTAAACAAGAGGCAGTATGGCAATAGGAGGACAAAGCTCATGCTGCATTTCCACTCTGCCAAATAAGCTTCTGCTGCTTCTGTCCTTTCACTCTACTAGGCTCATCACCCCATTGCAAATTGATAGTTCAGACTCCAATTGTAGTGACGAGAAGAGGTAGTGCTGGTAGGATCTGTCACTCTTTCTCATTAATGAGATGCTTTCTAAAATACACCATCCCAAGGGACTTTTAATTACATCTCATTGGCCAGAACGGCATCACCTGGCCACCTCTAGCTGCAAGGGAAGCTCAAATTCTAAGCATTTAGCTTTTTCAAGATAATGGAAAAGCAAGTATTTAGCAATTCTAGCCTATATAGTAGGATTTAGCAAGAGTAGAGGGTGGAGAATTATGTCCCTAGTGTCTACGATGATTTCCAAGCTCTATCTGATGTCCAATAGAATTCTAGCAATTTGAATATGAAGTAAATTATGTGAAAACAATGGAACAAAAATATCTTTTGAAAGATTATTGCAGAGGATCTTACTGAGGGATAAATGCCATTATTTTGTATGACTGATGTATATTATAATTTCAAACAAAAAATGTCACTAGCTGTTTTAGAAATAAGAACACCAGTTGTATTGTGTCTACCTTAAAAAAAGGGATAAAAAATAGATTTTCTTTTTAAACAGCTGTCTAATACAAGCCCTTTTGAATAACTCATGTCAGCAGACTAGTGTGATGATTAGATAAAGATTTTTTTTGGTGACGATTTAGTTAAATGAACACTAGTATCACTACTCAAATGAGTATTCATAACCACTACTTGTTTAATTCTAGAGCAGCAACAAAATGGCAGAGAGGACAGCTGCCACATCATGTACATACACACACTCCTTCCTACACACGCTATGCTTTGTACATCAGATGCAGCATAAATACCATGGCATGTGGCAGTTGCTATGGCAACACTTTTTTTTAATGAAGAGCAGATGGAATAGGCATATAAAACTTGCATAAGTTTTTAGTAATCTGTGAGTTACTGTAGACTAGTTGCTGAAGGAAACTTTAAAATTCTAGCTTTTCTAATTCTTTCATATAACATGTTCAACTAGCTCTTTTCTCCTTGCCTGGGTCAGTCCATTTTGGTGTCCAAATGGCAGTGGAAAGTTGTTAACTGGTTTTTCTATACCACAAAAATAGTGTGTAATTGTAAATTGTAAAATTTTGTATTCTGTCTTTGCTTTTCCAAATAAATTTCTATTATAGAGTTTTAAACTTTTGTCTTTCATTGAATACATATGTATTTCCAGTGGCCCCATATTAGGTTCATTTGTTTAAATTAAATTCATACAATACACATGATGATTTTGACAATAGTTTTAATTTATAAAATATACATAATAGTTTTGAGGATAGTTCCATGTGTGAAATGGCTACTACATTCTACATGGCTTGTCACACAGTACAAATTGCTATACAACCTGTAAGTGCTATAAGGTGTATAATTAGTATTTTGGGCTAGTTTTTGTTCTGTTTTTCTAATCGTTCATTCTAAGTGGCCTTGTTCTGAAATGTGCTAATCATGTATACTTCCTAGCTACTATACAGAAATGGGCAGGGAAAAATAAAAATAAAAGAATGAGTTTTGATTATACTCTCATAACCAATGATTTTTAAAATAGTACATGGCTTTCTATATTTATTTGGAAAACCAAACAGTAAAGGAGATTGCAACATAATTCAGCTACTACTTAGTGTGCACCCAGCATAAGACAACATAGTCCAATAACACATTTGGGGGTAAGTACAAGAACCACCTTCGGGGACAACAGAATCATGGGGAAATAAGACAAACACATGTCTCTAATATGAATTAGACACTAAAGGCCATTAGGAGGGAGCTGTTTAGGATCCAAGCAGGAAGAGATCATATTTGGTAATGGCTCTCTTCAATGTCTCCTTATCATTTGGCACTATTGGTTTTATGCAAATCTTTCATAGATCTCTCCATGAATCTGTAATCTGAACTTTGCTGGTTCCTTAATCTTGTTTGATGGCAAATTCTCTATCAGAAAGACTAGAAATATTCCGGGAAAATGGATTCACATGGAAAGATAATAAAATTACATTAAATCAACTTTTATTTATTCCTTGGGCTCTTTCTTGAGAATTTCCTCAAAGATGAGTCAGGCTTGAAGTTAGCCTATGTATTTTCCATTTTATGTGAAGACGGAACTGAGTAGAGAGATTCATGATCAGTAGTTCTTTTATATTCTCAGCATGTAAAGATATTCTTTGGATTGCACCCCAGGCTGCCATTTTAGATCCTATGATGGCTTGTGCTTCTGCTTCAACTGGTAACAAGCTTCATGATATGATAGTGCACTATTTTCCAGCCAGTCTCTGATGTGTGTTTAATGAATGATGTACCTCTGCCTTTATTGCCCAGGTGCTCTCAGATATGCCTTATGGTAGAAGCTGATCAGTAGAATTCCAGAAGTGACAGATTCTTATTTTTACAGAATATTCATTACAGGCTCCACAGTTGCTACTTCTGTAGACCGATGGCTGATTGCAAAAGCTGGGCCCACAAACCTTTATTCATTAATTTGTTAGTTTATCCATTCAGCATGTATTTACTAAAAAGTACCATACAGCATGCCTATATACAACACTAGAAATACAGAGGTGGGTATGACAGATTTCTGGTGCTTATATTCTAGAGGGAGCATCAGATAATAAACATGAGCATACTTTTTTTTTAAGTAATGATTGCAAATTTTATCGTCCCATAAGCCTATGGCCTGGGTTGATGAGCCCAAGCATAACTGGAAAGGATAATGGAAATAGAGTAGTCCAAGGCAGCTTCTCCAAAAAGGAACATTTGAGGAAAGGGTACATAGGCTTCTAAATTAAAGTTCAAATTAAACTGATAGTAATTTCCATTGGGGGCATAGGTTGTCTTTTATTTGTGTGTTCTGCAGCATTTTTTAGTCAGTATACATGATCCAAGATTTTTAAAAATGTTTTGGGGTGGGGAAGTTGTGTTATCAAGATAGCATTTACTGTATTATCAAGCTTGTAGCTGATTAATTACTCCATGCATTGAAATAAGCAAGGTAATAATAGCATTTACATTTTTATTGAATTTTGTTATTATATGTATTACAGGAAGGCTAAAATAATTATATGACAGTGAGGGGAAAAATAGTCGCTCCTAAGGATTAATATTCTGAATCCAAAATACATTTATTGTTTCTTAGTGATAAATTAAGACTACCTAATTTAATTATTTAAAAAGCCTATTAGTTAAAGTTAAGTGTATCCACAGCATTTTAGTGCATGAGACAAAAATGTACCTTCTCAACCTCTAAGAAAATTACAAAGAGGTATACCCCTGCTGAAGTTAAAACTCAAGAAAGTTATTCCCCCTTATCAAGAACCAATATACAATAATTACAGTAATCATACTGCATTCCTTAATAAATTAACCCTTCACTCCAGGAGAAGCTAAGGGGAATTAAGCATGCTTTGAAATCCAGAGAGTTACATGTATTTTTATATTTCTAATTCATTACAAAAATAATTGTGGATTCTAATTTTGTTTGAGCTCCTTATAATTGCAAAATAGCTGTTAAACAATTGCTGCAAAGGCTTTGCTTTGTAAGACATTAATGACTGTGCAACCTCTAGTAAGATACTTAATATGGAAGGACGTGAGAGATTTATAATTGACACAATCTTCTCAACTGTTTGCTCCGAAAACAAACAGCTCGGCTTTACCTTGGCACTAGTAATTGACAATTAATTGACAGCATTATTGATGGTGCATTGGGCTATGCTTTGACACTTGTTAGAAATAGGATTTACATCCATAATATTATCACAGGTCTTGTGATATTAACCAAAACTTACTAGCAAGATACAATATATAATTGAACACTATTCTTATCAGTGTCATTAGAGAGTGTTAATCACTGCAATAGAGAAAGTTGTTTCTAGTTGTGATCATTTTATATTTCCATAAACAGTGTTAGATGAACAGATGTGGAAAAATAGAGTCCACATAAAGAAGAACATTAATGGTTAAGTTCTAGAATAGCTCTGGGAATTTTTTTCCAAGACATTTTTATCAAATGAAAGTAGACTAATCGTCACAAATAGAAGTGGTCTAATGTGCTTATTCTTTTATATGCAAATATAGATCCAAAGCAGCAGATCGTGTAGATTTTCTCTTCACAAGCAGGGCAAAAGTTTTGTGTTTTCTAATATTTAGGTACACAAATGTTGTTGGTGTGTTAGTCTTGTAGACTAGTCATCACTGGAGCTGGTCTTTGGAGAATTAAGAGGTAGGTTGATTGATTTTTGTGTTCCTTATTAGCACCTTTTCTGTACTCTTCTTCCCTGCCAACCCAGCCTCACATATCTGTCCCACTGCAGACAAACAAGCTCTGTATTTCAAGAGAAGACATGAGCTTGAGACCTAATACTGTCGCTCAGTGTCATGGCCAATGGCAAGCTGGAAATGCTCTGAACCTCAGTTATCTTATCTATAAAATAGGTAAACTAATAATACCCACTCAACCTACCTCATGGAATTCTCCTGAAAACACAATAAAAATTTTTACATGAAGATGCTATGTATATATAATTTGTTGATGATTCCAAAACCAGTTTCTAATTCACATTAAGGTAAACAATATTGTTAGTCATTTTCCATTAATCATTTCCCATCGAGTAATTATAGTCATTTCCCATTTGTGTTTTAATTTTGATAGAAGACTTAAATCAAAGTTCTTATCAGAGTGAACAGGCAACCTACAAAATGGGAGAAAATTTTTGCAACCTACTCATCTGACAAAGGGCTAATATCCAGAATCTACAATGAACTCAAAACAAATTTACAAGAAAAAAAAACCAACCCCATCAAAAAGTGGACAAAGGATATGAACAGACACTTCTCAAAAGAAGACATTTATGCAGCCAAAAGACACATGAAAAAATGCTCATCATCACTGGCCATCAGAGAAATGCAAATCAAAACTACAATGAGATACCATCTCACACCAGTTAGAATGGCAATCATTAAAAAGTCAGGAAACAACAGGTGCTGGAGAGGATGTGGAGAAATAGGAACACATTTACACTGTTGGTGGGACTGTAAACTAGTTCAACCATTGTGGAAATCAGTGTGGCAATTCCTCAGGGATCTAGAACTAGAAATACCATTTGACCCAGCCATCCCATTACTGGGTATATACCCAAAGGACTATAAATCATGCTTCTATAAAGACACATGCACACGTATGTTTATTGCGGCACTATTCACAATAGCAAAGACTTGGAACCAACCCAAATGTCCAACAATGATAGACTGGATTAAGAAAATGTGGCACATATACACCATGGAATACTATGCAGCCATAAAAAATGATGAGTTCATGTCCTTTGTAGGGACATGGATGAAACTGGAAATCATCATTCTCAGTAAACTATCGCAAGGACAAAAAACCAAACACCGCATATTCTCACTCATAGGTGGGAATTGAACAATGAGAACACATGGACACAGGAAGGGGAACATCACACTCTGGGGACGGTTGTGGGGTGGGGGGAGGGAGGAGGGATAGCATTAAGAGATATACCTAATGCTAAATGACGAGTTAATGGGTGCAGCACACCAGCATGTCACATGTATACATATGTAACTAACCGGCACATTGTGCACATGTACCCTAAAACTTAAAGTATAATAATAATTTTTTTAAAAAGTTCTTATGGTGTTATTATTGACAATGTGAACAAAAAAGTAGTGCAACAGAAATATCAATAATTTGGAATCTAACAGATTGAATTTGATTCTTGAGTATTTTTTATCAACATGTGTATCTTCAAACAAATTACTAAACCCTGTAAGCCTCAGCTTTCTAATCTGCAAAATGGCATTTTAAAAAGCTAAGTTGCAGAGATTTTAGAAGATTAAATAAAATAGCGTAAGATTATTGTACATTGTAGGTGCTCAGTAACTGCTAATGATTGCAAATGAGAACATCTAAGAAATTTAGGACTTTGGAATATTATTTTTTCCTTGAAATTACACTTAGTAGGCTACTAACCACAGCCCTTGCTATGCTGCCGTTGCTATAACACTGACAAAAAAGAAGAAATAATAATCTTATCTTGTTTTCTTGTATAAAAGACAGGTATTTCTTAGTACATGGTTGTATTTCACAGTTGTACATTATTTCCCCAATTTATCATTTAATAATAAAATCCAATATATTATCTACTGTGTATCTATATGATATAGGCTTACTTACTATATTAGTTTTCTATTGTTGCCAAAACAAATTACCATGAATTTAGCAGCTGAAACAACACAAATGTATTATCTCACAGTTCTGAAGGTCAGAAATCAAGGTATTGGTGAGAGCTACCATTGTTTCTGAGACTTACAGTCCACATCCTAGCTCACTGGTTGTTGGCAAAATTTAGTTCCCTGCACCTGTGGAACTCAAGTCACTGCTTTCTTGTTGGCTGCCAACTGAGGATAGAAGCCACCAGCCATCCCCTGCCATGTGGCCCTCTCCACAGCTTTGCAGTTTGCTTCATCAACATCAGCAGAATTTCTCTCTTCAGTCAGCTAAGATAGAATCTTCTATAACCTGTGAAAGTTCACAGAAGTGATACTTCTATAACTCAACCTCACCAAGGAAGAAACTATTCAATTATATTCACAGGTCAAGTGAAAAGGGTTATACAGGGCATGACTCTAGAAGTGAGAATTCTGGGGAAAAGAATTTTTTTTCCAAGACAATTTTTAACAAATGAAAGTAGACTGGTCTTCACAAATAAAAGTGGTCTAATATGCTTATTGTTTTATACGCAAATATAGATCCAAAGCAGAAGGTCGTGTAGATTTTTCTTCACACGCAGGGCAAAGGTTTTGTTTTCTAACATTTAGATACATAAATGTTGTTGTTATGTTAGTCTACTAAGCTACCGAACATAGAGACAAACATTGTGACCCTCCAGTATTTTTTCTTAAATTGTTGCGATGCTGCTCATCATTTTGTTGTTTTTCAGAAAATTTCCCTCACTTCTCCAACCACCCTCCCACCCCCATCCAGGGTCACAGCTTTTAGCTGTGAACGTAATGCAGGGAATAACTGTAGGTGACAGTATTGCTGGCAGAAATGAAGGGCATTTTGTTAGCATTTTAGATTTTCATATTTGTATATTTATTGAAACACTTTTTGGCTAAATAGAAGAGAAGAGTCTCAAGAAAGGGGTGCTTTGGAAAAAGATGTCTATGGCAGGGACTGCTGGTGCTCACCGTGCTGACCTATATTCATGTTTCTTTCTAGGAGGCACACAAATCCATTTTCCATGCTCAGTGAAGGTAGGTATGGCTATGTTCCAGCCAAGAGAGTATGTGTGAAATTCAAGCATTCCACCTTAGTTTCAGGTCCCAGACATAAGCCATGTGAGGTCCTCCCTCTTTCACACACTCTCTCTCTTCCCATGTTCACTGATTGACTGAAAAGGACTCTGGGAAGCTAGAAGAGTACAGAGCCACAAACGTAAGGCGCAAAGGTCTCAGAATGATTGTGGATTACCCATCTCCCTCTCTCACTGCCCCATATATTGGACTGTGACATGGATGAAAAATAAGCTTATATTGTCTTAAGTCACTGAGATTTCTAGATATGTTTATCACAGCAACAAATATTATTGCTGCCATAAGCACAAATTTTTAAGTTTTGTGGGACTGGCTTAACAGTAGGTAGGCAAACTGTAAGAAAACATACCAAGAGGCTATAAGGTAGAAGAGTCCTTTCTGTTGTGGTAAAACATTTGGTTAAACTGCCACCAGAGATCACCTGGAAGGCTGACCACATACCCCTAAGCCTATAACTCAAAGGAAGTGATTGGAAATTCTCAGAATGATAGTATGGATATAACATTATTGGCTGCCTTTTGGTAAGTTGTTATAAGAGGGACGCTCAAACAATAATTGCCTAGTTTGCTAGAAGCAATGAAAGAAAATAGAAAGACTCCAGAACTTTGCAGTTTTGAATGGTTAGAAAAGCTGACTGGTTCTAGACCTCAAACAATAGGAAATATGATTTAAAAGTCTTTGGGAGACAATAACTCATTAAGACTCAGCCACGAAGCAATGCTCAGACTGAACATGATGACATCAAGGGAGTCATCATTAAGTTAGGGGGAGGACGGGACTATTGGGAAGGAAGCAAAAAAAATAATTAATGATTATTAGGGAAGAATTTTGCTTGCAGCTTCTGGCCATGATATTTACACCAGCAGAAAGTGCTGGTCTATGTTTATGGGAAAGGCAAGAAATCTCTATAGATTCAAGAAGGGCAGGGTTGGTCAGGCCCACTTTAGGTGTTATCAGACAGTGGGAAAAAAGAGACAGGGCTAGAACTGACATAAAGCAATATATAAAGAAGTCCTTCCCAGAGAATGGAATTAGAATCCAATCAAGAAACTTATCCATCCTTGGGGTAAATCCCATCCAGTGGGATTTTAGAATTAGTATGGAGGGTGACTGCTGAGTTTCACATTCTACCTTTTTCTAAGCAGATGTTTCTACTGTACTTGTCCCTTTCAAGGTCCATCATAATATATTGGAGGTAGCAAGAGACAGACAACTTGTCTTTTCAGTGGGTAGGTCACCAGACAATGAGGAATCACATCGTACCTGAAACAAAGAGTATGCATCACCCAGAGAGGCTGAACTTTGAGTCAAATTCAGTGCCTGCTTGAGACTTGAGTTGTCTGACAAGCAGTATTTGGAGCAAACTGTGGCAGAGACTGCTATTGCTTATAAACATCCATGTTCTCCTCTTCCTCTTAGGCACGCATTAAAGTACATTTTCAGCCTCTGTTGTAGTTAGTTGTGACCATGAACAGAGGTCTAACCAATAGAATATGAGTGAGAGTGATGTGTTAACTTCTAGTCCTAGAGCAGAAACACCCCATGTGACCCCTTTCTTTATTCTTTATATGCTGGCTGAAATAAGAGAACTCTGGGAGCTTGGAAGAGGGTGGAATCATGAGACATAGAGGGAGGAGGGCTGGGTTTTTGAATGATTACATGGAGCAGAATGTCATGCAGCACCCTGTCCTCAATCCACTATTCCCCAAAATGCTACTTCACTTGGCCCCTGATGTGAGTGAGAAATAAACCTTTATTATGTTGAATCAATGAGACTGTGGAGTTACTAAAGCAGTTTGTAAATTGGTTTTGCTTTAACAGCAAAAATGCCCTACAGGTTAAGGGATGAAGAACACTATCTTTCTCTGTCTTCTCTTCACTTCTCTCTCTCCCTTCTTCCTCCCCCACCTCTCTCTCTGTCTCACACACACATACACACACACACACACACACACACACCACAAATACTAGAAGCAGAGAAGAGCACTGAGAGAAAGAAAAGAAAAAAAAGAAGGGAGTAATAAGTACAGATGATCCATTATTTAACTATAATTACCCAGTTGGAATACAAATATTCTCAGTATGAACAACAAGACTTACTGTTTTTGGTTTTTTGTTTTGTTTTGTTTTGTTTTGTCTTGTTTTTTGTTGTTTTTTGTTTTTTTGTTTTTGTTTTTTGGTGAAGAAACCATACAATCTATTTTCTGCTATATGATTAAATGAGTAAAATTGACTTTTAGGATCCCATAAACTTGTGCAAATGCTATGCAAGAATCATGTGAGTGAGATGGTCTATGGAGACTACTCCACCAAGTCTATGTTTAAGGTTGACATGCACCAAAATGACTAGCCGATGAAAACAGATGCATTTGCATGGCAGTTCTTCATTAATCTCTTAGCAGACATCTCTGTCTTGGAATGGATGCTCGAGTTTTTTGTTGGTTTTCCAACAGTTAAGAAGGAATCCTTTCCACTGCTCAGGCCTGAAATTTCAATAAATGTGGGAGAGTGAGGAGAAATCTTTAAGAATCTGAAGTGAAATGGCAGGATTGTCGTCATTTCTGGCAACAAGACTCAATCTAGATCTGATGCTCATATACTAGGCTGACTCTACATTTACATAAAATGGGTGGACTATTTTTTCTTCCACCAGCTAGTCATTATTTTTATGTGTTTATTTATTTTGTACTTTAAGTTCTAGGGTACATGTGCACAATGTGCAAGTTTATTACATAGGTATACATGTGCCATGTTGGTTTCCTGCACCCATCAACTTGTCATTTATATTAGGTATTTCTCCTAATGCTATCCCTCCCTAACCCCCACCCCCAGACAGGCTCTGGTGTGTGATGTTCCCCACCCTGTGCCCATATGTTCTTATTGTTCAACTCCCACCTATGAGTGAGAACATGGGGGGTTTGGTTTTCTGTTCTTGTGATAGTTTGCTTAGAATGATGGTTTCCAGCTCGATCCATGTCCTTGCAAAGAACATGAACTCATCTTTTTTTATGGCTGCATAGTATTGCATGGTGTATATGTGCCACATTTTCTTAATTCATTCTATCATTGATGGACATTTGGGTGAGTTCCAAGTCTTTGCTATTGTGAATAGTGCCACAATAAACATATGTATGCATGTCTCTTTATAGCAGCATGATTTATAATCCTTTGGGTATACGCCCAGTAATGGGATGGCTGGGTCAAATGGTACTTCTAGTTCTAGATCCTTGAGGAATCGCCACATTGTCTTCCACAATGGTTGAACTAATTTACACTCCCACCAAAAGTGTAAAAGTGTTCCTGTTTCTCCACATCCTCTCCAGCATTTATTGTTTCCTGACTTTTTAACGATCGCCATTCTAACTGGTGTGAGATGGTATCTCATTGTGGTTTTGATTGGCATTCCTCTGATGACCAGTGATGATGAGCATTTTTTCATGTGTCTTTTGGCTGCATAGATGTCTTCTTTTGAGAAGTGTCTGTTCATATCTTTTGCCCACTTTTTGATGGGGTTGTTTGTCTTTTTCTTGTAAATTTGTTTAAGTTCATTGCAGATTCTGGATATTAGCCCTTTTACAGATGGAGAGATTGCAAAAATTTTCTCCCATTCTGTAGGTTGCCTGTTCATTGTAATGATAGTTTCATTTGCTGTGCAGAAGATCTTTAGTTTAATTAGACACCATTTGTCTATTTTGGCTTTTGTTGTCATTGCTTTTGGTGTTTTAGTCATGAAGTCTTTGCCCAGGCCTATGTCCTGAATGGTATTGCCTAGGTTTTCTTCTAGGGTTTTTATGGTGTTAGGTCTTACATTTAAGTCTTTAATCCATCTTGAGTTAACTTTTGCGTATGATGTAAGGAAGGGATCCAGTTTTGGGTTTCTACATATGGCTAACCAGTTTTCCCAGCACCATTTATTAAACAGGGAATCCTTTCCCTCTTGCTTGTTTTTGTCCAGTTTGTCAAAGATCGGATGGTTGGAGATTTTTTTTGAGGCTTCTGTTCTGTTCTATTGGTCTATATATCTGTTTTGGTACCAGCCCTGTGCTGTTTTGGTTACTGTAGCCTTGTAGTATAGTTTGAAGTCAGGTAGCATGATGCCTCCAGCTTTGTTCTTTTGGCTTAGGATTGTCTTGGCTATGCGGGCCCTTTTTTGGTTCCATATGAACTTTAGAGTAGTTTTTTCCAATTCTGTGAAGAAAGTCATTGGTGGCTTGATGGAAAGGGCATTGAATCTATAAGTTATCTTGGGCAGTATGGCCATTTTCATGATATTGATTCTTCCTATCCATGAGATTGGAATGTTCTTCCATTTGTTTGTATCCTCTTTTATTTCGTTGAGCAGTGGTTTTAGTCCTCCTTGAAGAGGTCCTTCACATCCCTTGTAAGTTGGATTCCTAGGTATTTTATTCTCTTTGTAGTAACTGTGAATGGGAGTTCATTCATGATTTGGCTCTCTGTTTGTCTATTATTTGTGTACAGGAATGCTTGTGATTTTTGCACATTGATTTTGTACCCTGAGACTTTGCTAAATGTGCTTATCAGCTTAAGGAGATATTGGGCTGAGATGATGGGGTTTTCTAAATGTACAGTTATGTCATCTGCAAACAAAGACAATTTGACTTCCTGTTTTCCTAAGTGAATACCCTTTATTTCTTTCTCTTTCTTGATTGCCCTAGCCAGAACTTCCAACACTATGTTGAATAGGAGTGGTGAGAGAAGACATCCTTTTCTTGTGCTGGTTTTCAAAGGAAATGCTTCCAGTTTTTGCCCATTAGTATGATATTGGCTGTGGGTTTGTCACACACAGCTCTTATTCTTTTGAGATACATTCCATCAATACCTAGTCTATTGAGAGTTTTTAGCATGAAGGGCTGTTGAATTTTGTTGAAGGCCTTTTCTGCATCTATTTAGACAATCATGTAGTTTTTGTTGCTGGTTCTGTTTATGTGATGGATTATGTTTATTGATTTGTGTATGTTGAACCAGCCTTGCATCCCAGGGATGAAGCCAGCTTGATTGGGGTGGATAAGCTTTTTGATGTGCTGCCAGATTCAGTTTGCCAGTATTTTGTTGAGGATTTTTGCATCGATGTTCATCAGGGATAGTGGCCTAAAATTCTCTTTTTTTGTTGTTTCTCTGCCGGACTTTGGTATCAGGATGATGCTGGCCTTGTAAAATGAATTAGGGAGGATTCCCTCTTTTTCTATTGATTGGAATAGTTTCCAAAGGAACGGTACCACCTCCTCTTTGTACCTCTGGCAGAATTTGTGAATCCATCTGGTCCTGGATTTTTTTTTGGTTGGTAGGCTATTAATTATTGCCTCAATTTCAGAACCTGTTATTGGTCTATTCAGAGATTCAGCTTCTTCCTGGTTAGGAGAAGGTGTATGGTCTTAGGAGGGTCCGGTTTGTCTTAGGAGGGTGTATGTGTCCAGGAATTTATTCATTTCTTCTAGATTTTCTAGTTTATTTGCCTAGAGGTGTTTATAGTATTGTCTGATAGTAGTTTGTATTTCTGTGGGATCGGTGGTGATATTCCCTTTATCATTTTTTATTGCATCTATTTGATTCTTCTCTCTTTTCTTCTTTATTAGTCCTGCTAATGGTCTATTATGTTGATCTTTTAAAAAAAAAATAGCTCCTGGATTCATTGATTTTTTGAAAGTTTTTTTGTGTCTCTATCCCCTTCAGTTCTGCTCTGATCTTGGTTATTTCTTGCCTTCTGCTAGCTTTTGAATTTGTTTTCTCTTGCTTCTCTCGTTCTTTTAATTGTGATTTTAGGGTGTTGATTTTAGATCTTTCTTGCTTTCTCTTGTGGGCATTTAATGGTATAAATTTCCCTGTACACACTGCTTTAAATGTGTCCCAGAGATTCTGGTACATTGTGCCTTTTTTCTCATTGGTTTCAAAGAACATCTTTATGTCTGCCTTCATTTCATTATTTACCGAGTAGTCATTCAGGAGCACATTGTTCAGTTTCCATGTAGTTGTCCTATTTTGAGTGAGTTTGTTAATCCTGAGTTCTAGTTTGATTGCACTGTGATCTGAGAGACAGTTTGTTGTGATTTCTATTCTTTTACATTTGCTGAGGAGTGTTTTACTTCCAATTACGTAGTCAATTTTGGAATAAGTGTGATGTGGTGCTGAGAAGAATGTATATTCTGTTGATTTGGGGTGTAGTGTTCTTTAGAGGTCCACTTGTTCCAGAGCTGAGTTCAAGTCCTGGATATCCTTGTTAAGCTTCTGTCTCATTGATCTGTCTAATATTGACAGTGGGGTGTTAAAGTCTCCCATTATTATTGTGTGGGAATCTAAGTCTCTTTGTAGGTCTCTCAGGACTTGCTTTATGAATCTGTGTGCTCCTGTATTGGGTGCATATATATTTAGGATAGTTACCTCTTCTTGTTGAATTGATCCCTTTACCATTATGTAGTGGCCTTCTTTGTCTCTTTTGATCTTTGTTGGATTAAAGCCCGTTTTATCAGAGTCTAGGATTGCAACCCCTGCTTTTTTTTTTTTTTTTTTTTTTTTTTTTTTTTTGAGACAGTGTCTTGCTCTGTCACCCAGGCTGGAGTGCAGTGGCACCATCTTGGCTCATTGCAAGCTCCATCTCCTGGGGTCACACCATTCTCCTGCCTCAGCCTCCCGAGTAGCTGGGATTACAGGCGCCTGCCACCACGCCTCGCTAGTTTTTTGTATTTTTAGTAGAGACAGGGTTTCACCACATTAGCCAGGATGGTCTCGATCTCCTGACCTCGTGATCCTCCTACCTCAGCCTCTCAAAGTGCTGGGATTACAGGTGTGAGCCACCGCATTCGGCCAATAGGAACACTTTTACACTGTTGGTAGGACTGTAAACTAGTTCAACCATTGTGGAAGACAGTGTGGTGATTTCTCAAGGATTTAGAACTAGAAATACCATTTGACCCAGTCATTTGCTGGATATATACCATTTGCTTGGTATATACCCAAAGGATTATAAATCATGCTGCTGTAAGGACACATGCACACATATGTTTATTGCGGCACTATTTACAATAGCAAAGACTTGGAACCAACCCAAATGTCCATCGATGATAGACTGGATTAAGAAAATGTGGCACATATACACCATGGAACACTATGCAGCCATAAGAAAGGATGAGTTCATGTCCTTTGTAGGGACATGGATGAAGCTGGAAACCATCATTCTGAGCCAACTATCATAAGGATAGAAAACCAAACACCCCATGTTCTCACTCATAGGTGGGAATTGAACAATGAGAACACTTGGACACAGGGTGGGGAATATCACACACCTGGGCCTGTCGTGGGGTGGGGATAGGGGAGAGGGATAGCATTAGGAGACATACCTAATGTAATGATGAGTTAATGGGTGCAGCACGCCAACATGGCACATGTATACATATGTAACAAACCTGCACGTTGTGCACATGTTCCCTAGAACTTAAAGTATAATAAAAAAGAAAAACAAATAAATTATTTTCTTTAAGAATGTTGAATATTGTCCCCCACTCTCTTCTGGCTTGTCGGGTTTCTTCCGAGAGATCCGCTGTTAGTCGGATGGGCTTTCCTTTATGAGTAACCCGACCTTTCTCTCTGGCTGCCCTTAACATTTTTTCCTTCATTTCAACTTTGGTGAATCTAACAATTTTGTGTCTTGAGGTTGGTCTTCTTGAGGAGTATCTTTGTGGTGTTCTCTGCATTTCCTGAACTTGAATGTTGGCCTGCTTTGCTAGGTTAGGGAAGTTCTCCTGGATAATATCCAGAAGAGTGTTTTCTAGCTTGGTTACATTCTCCCTGTCACTTTCCGGTACACCAGTCAACTGTATGTTTGGTCTTTTCACATAGTCCCATATTTCTTGGAGGCTTTGTTTGTTTCTTGTCACTCTTTTTTCTCTAATCTTGTCTTCTTGCTATATTTCATTAATTTGATCTTCAATCACTGATATCCTTTCTTCCACTTGATCCAATCGGGTGTTGAAGCTTGTGCATGAGTCACGAAGTTCTTGTGCTGTGGTTATCAGTTCCATCAGGTCGTTTAAGATCTTCTGTACACTGTTTATTCTAGTTAACCATTCATCTAGCCTTTTTTCAAGGTTTTTAGCTTCCCTGTGCCTTGGAGAAATTTGTTATTACCAACCTTCTGAAACCTACTTCTGTCAATTCGTCAAACTCATTCTCCATCCAGTTTTGTTCCATTGCTGGTGAGGAGCTATGGTCCTTTGGAGGAGAAGAGGCTCTCAGTTTTTGGAATTTTCAGCTTTTCTGCTCTGGTTTCTCCCCATCTTTGTGGTTTTATCTACCTTTGTTCTTTGATGTTGGTGACCTACAGGTGGGGTTTTGGTGTGGTGTCTTTTTTGTTGATGTTGATGCTATTTCTTTTGGTTTGTTAGTTTTCCTTCTAACAGTCGGGCCCCTCAGCTGCAGGTCTGTTGGAGTTTGCTGGAGGTCCACTCCAGACCCTGTTTGCCTGGGTATCACCAGCAGAGGCTTCAGAACAGCAAATATTGCTACCTGATCCTTATTCTGGAAGCTTCGTCCCAGAGAGGCATCCACCTGTTTGAGGTGTTTGTTGGCCCCTACTGGAGGTGTCTCCCAGTCAGGCTACATGGGGGTCAGGGACCCGCTTGAGGAGGCAGTCTGTCCATTCTTGGAGCTCGAACATCTTGCTGAGAGAACCACGGCTCTCTTCAGAGCTGTCAGACAGGGACATTTAAGTCTGTAGAAGCTGTGTGCTGCCTTTTGTTCTGCTATGCCCTGCCCCCAGAGGTGGAATCTGGAGAGGCAGTAGGCCTTGCTGAGCTGTGGTGGGCTCCACCCAGTTTACACTTTGTTTACACTATGAGGTACTTAAGCTTCAGCAATGGCGGACACTCTTCCATCCATCAAGCTGCAGCATCACAGGTTGATCTCAGACTGCTGTGCTAGCAGTGAGCAAGGCTCCGTGGGTATGGGAGGGCAAGGAAGGGTATCTCCTGGTCTGCTGGTTGTGAAGACCATGGGAAAAGTGCAGATTTGGTCAGGAGTGTACTGTTTCTCCAGGTACAGTCTGTCACAGCTTTCCTTGACTAGGAAAGGGAAATTCCCTGACCCTTTGGCTTCCTGGGTGAGGCAATGCCCCTGCCCTGCTTCAGTTTGCCCTCAGTGGTCTGCACCAACTGTTCCACCAGTCCCAATGAGATGAACCAGGTACCTCAGTTGAAAACGCAGAAAAAATACTGTCTCACTGGGAGCTGCAGACCAGAGCTGTTCCTATTTGGCCATCTTGGAAGTGCCCTCTCCAGCCAGTCATTCTTACCCTCCACCTGTCATGGAAGCTCAAAAGGCTTTATTAAAAAGTATGAAAAATCCTTGATAAAAGGCCACATATTTATGTAATTATGCTTTTTCACTGGTTTATCAGTTAGCTACCCCATACTTTCAGGTCTTGAGTGAGAGGAACTAAGTGTATTCCAATGGCAAAGGTAGACAGAAATATTTAGATAATGGGGTGTTTGCCTTTTAGTATGGGCATTGTAGTTATCAGCCCTGGGTGTTATGAGAAACCAGGGTGAATTGCTAGCAACACTACCAATGAGGAATGGCATGCTTTTTCATAGCCTTGAACTTTGGCTTGGAAGAGTTTTGTCCAATAAAAAAGATTTAAAAATTTATTATATTAATAATACTAGTAATTATATTATTAATATAAGTAATACTAATAATGAACAATGAAATTAATAAAGCATCCTTAGTATCATTTTATTATCATACATTTTTAGAGTTTCCTTTTGAGTGGCAGTGCCAACAGACAGGGCGGGGCAAACAACATAGATACACAACCAGTTTATCATCTATACCACAGATGGGCAGTCATTAGGAGACATGACAGGTATGTTGTGCCTTGAGAACATGGGCCTAGCTTCACTCTTTTATATGCAGTACATAACACAAATGTTTTTCCTCAAGATCTTATCCTAATTGCATAAAACCCTCCAGATTTTCTTTGCTCAAGGTGGGATTAAACAACTCATTGCTCCATCCCTAATGTATTAACATTTTTTTATTAACAATAATATCATTTCTGTAGTAGGGGAGTTTATAGCCACAGTAACCACGGCATGTGCATGGTGTAGTTTTCTTGAATTTCTACTTCATTATAGCAAACTCCAACTGTGTTCTTTGCTCATCCCACTCTTAAGGTGGCAAGAAATCTATCATTCTATGGTTTCCTATTTTCCGTTGTTTCTCCACCAGTCTTTGTGATCAATGTCCATCTCTCTGAATCCCATTGTTTAACTCTATAAAGCTGAATTTTGTGCATTTTTCTCCTTCAGTACAGTCTGTTCCTCTTCTCAGACATATTGTTCACTAAGCATTTTATTTTTAAAGTCCTCTCTATAGTCCTTATAATAAGCTTTTGGGGTTGTTACTATTGTCCTGGTTTTGTGATAAGAGACCAAGTGCTAAATAAAATAAGAGATACACTCAAGGTGACTAAACTGCAAATAGTTGAAAGACTTTTAACATTTATGTCTTCTAACCATAAGTCTAAACTTTAAAATACGCCATACTTTGCATAAATCAGCTCTATTTTGACTGAGATAAATAGTAAGTCTTGGTTCTGTAATTTTGCATTTCCTATTGTAATCTCAATTTTAAGATAAAGATGAAAGTTTTCCAATTTATTATATTTTCTATCTTTAAGAGAAGACTAAGCATAGAAATAACATTTAAATTTTAAAATACTAAATTTAATCATTTCTTATACAAATAGGACTAGATGAAACATGAGTCCATGTGCATTTCATATTAAAGTTCCAGGTTAGTTATATTATCCAGGCCAATATTTAGTGAAACCTTCTAATATATTTAGCTCAACGTAGTTCCAAGTGGTGATGTTTGGCCTGATATATAGGGGCCTTTTTCAGTGAATATATACTTTACTTTCTCTATGATTATACATAAAATAAATATTAATTGTAGAAAAATCAGAATTACAGGGATATATTGATTTATATGCTATTTGGTTATAGGAGCCCCTGCTACTCTTTGCTATTTTCTGTGATAGGTATTAGGAAACCATGGAGATTCCTTTCTTTCCTAGTGAAGCAAATTCTGAGAAGAACATAAAGAGTAGCTCATTGGATGTAAAGCAAAGGCCAGCCTTTATCAGAGCACACACATTTCATATGGACACTATTTAATACTATTTTTGTTTGATTTAGTAATTTTTTCTTCCAGAGAAAATAAATAAGTGATTATTTTATTTGTTATAGTCATTAGGGGAAATTGGCTAAGATGACTAGGAACAAAGAGTAAAAGTCCTATATTCCAGGATAGAACTCAGTCCTCAGTGACCCATAAGCAAAAACTCTTTTCTTCCCACTCCAAATTCTGTACGTAAAATATTAGGCAGCAACCAATCATTCAAAACATAGTTATCAAATGATTACTAACTGGTAGATGTTACACTAGGCACAGCTTTGAAGAATTAACATTTTATCACCCAACTTAGTTGTGGTCTTTTTCCCTTGTTGGGAGAATGAAAGCTGAGTAGTGAACTCAATACTCTACCTGAAGAAGTTTTGGCTCATGTACTTGAGGTATTGCAATGAAAAAAAATGTATGACCTGCCCACACTATTCATTCCTCCTCTGGACAAGCCTTTTTTTTTTTAGGATGGGGAGGTGACGTCCATATCTTTGAACAGGAAACTGGTGACCATGTTGTCCCTATTTTCCCTGTCTTATGTGAGTAATTTACTCCTGAAAAACATATTTTACAGAAAAATTTCAAAATTAGAAAAATATAATTAACATTTATCTGAATAGCAAGTTTTCATACATTCCTGAGCACAAGGTGATACTAATTGATGCTAAGACAGCATCAGATTCTATTAAAATTCACAAAATTACTTTAATAGGCAACATTAGCTATCATAACACTAGCTAATAAATTACATTACGTTCAATTGTTACTTTACAATATAGCTGTTTATCTACTATCATTACATTCTTTTGTAGCTATTACAATCATTTGCTTAAGACTACACTTATAAACAGCATAAGTATGAAATAATAGTCAATATTTATGTATTTCAAACTTTAACTCATAAAGAAAAAGAACAACAGAAAAAAACAAGAATGGTGAAAACTAAAAATAAATTAAACAGAGTGAAAATAATATCACCCTGGGCCTTCTAATTTGGAGAACTCAACAGTCTGAAGCAGATAATTAGCTTGCTTTCCATAGTCTTGCCACTCTCAAAACTACTATAATAATAGACTATTTTTTAGAATGGTTTTAAATTTATGAAAAAATTGCAAAGATAGCACACAGAAATTTGATATGCCCCCAAAGCCAGTTTTTCCTTTTATTAACATTTTACATTAGTATGGTACATTTGTTACAATTAATAACCAACACAGGCCAAGTGCAGGGGTTCATGCCTGTAATCCCAGCAATTTGGGAGGCTGAAGTGGGAGGATTGTGTGAGACCAGGAGTTCATGACCAGCCTGGGCAACTTAATGAGACCCCCATGTCTATAAAAAGTAATTTAAAAAAAATTAGCTGGGCATGGTGGCACATGCTTGTAGTCCCAGCTACTCAGTGGGCTCAGGCAAGAGGATTGCTTGAGCCCAGGAATTTGAGGTTACAGTGAGCTATGACTGTGCCACTGCACTCCATCCTGGACAATAGAGTCTCTCTGTCTCTGAAAAAACAAACAACAACAACAACAACAACAAAACAATACTGATACATCATTGTTAATTAAATTTCATACTTGGTATTTCCTCAGTTTTGCCTAACGCCTGTCTTTGTTCCAACATCCCATCCAGGATACTACATTGCATTAACTTGTCATGTCTTGTTAGGCTCCTCTTGGCTATGGCAGTTTCACAGACTTTCCCTGTTTATGATAATTGTATTAGTCTATTTTCTGCTGCTATAATATAACACAATACCACATATTGGGTGATTTACAAAGAAAATAAGTTATTTGGTTCATAATTCTGGAGGCTGGAAAGTCCAAGAACATTGCACTAGTATCTGGTGAGAGCATTCATGCATTATCCCATGGCAGAAGGCAGAAGGAAGAAGGTACAAGGGAGCACAAGAGATAAAGAGCAAATCAGACCCAAACTCATCCTTTTTATCAAGAATGCACTCCCATTACAACTAACCTAATCCCACAATAACAGCACAAATTAATTCATGAAAGTAAAGCCCTCATGGCCTAATTACCTCTTAAAGTTCCCACCTCTTAATGCTGCTACAATGAATATTACATTTTAACGTGAGTTTGGGAGGGTATACTCGAACCATAACTATGAGCATAACAGTTTGAGGAGTACTGGCCATGTATTTTGTAAGATACCCCTCTTTTGGAATTTGTTTGATTTTTGTTCTAATGGCTCAAATAGAGTTATTGATTTTGGGGAGGAAGATCACAGAGGTAAAAGTGCCATTTTTATCACATCTTATCAAGTGTACTGTATCAATTAGTGTCTGCAGAGAAACGACTTACATAATTTGTGTGAAGAGATGTATTTTAAGGAATTGGATCACACAATTGTGGGGACTTGTGAGTATCAAGTCTGAAGGACAGCTTGGCAGAATGAAAACTCAAAAAGGAGTTGACGCTGCACTCTTGAGGCATAATTTCTTCTCTGAAATACCTCAGTTTTTGCTCTTCAGACCTTCCACGGATAGGATGAGGGCCACTCATTTTATTGAGGTTAATCTCTTTTCCTTAAGGTTAACTAGTTATAGATATTAACCTCATCTATAAAATACCTTCACAACAATGGTTACATTAGTATTTACTTAAACAACTGGGTAATATAGCCTAGCCAAATTGACACATAAAACTAACCATTGCAACTATGTGCTATGAACATTTTATCACTGTTCATGTTGACCCTTAATACCTGGTTGAGGTCGCATTTATCAGGTTTGTAAAGTATTTGTAAAGCTTCTCATTCTTTTTTCATTATGTGTAGCCTATACTTAAGTGGTGAGGATTTATGCTTCCCCTTTTTGAGAGAAGACTATCTACATAAATTAATATTCTGCAAGGAAGATCGTTGAATGCTTTCCCAATTTATATATTTATTCAATCATTTGTTTACATCAGTATAAGCTCATGGATATTTACCTCATACTTTGGTTTATAATCTGGTATTATTTTATTTATTTCAGTTTCTCAAATTGCTTCAGGTTTGGCTAGTGGGAGCGCTTTCAGTTGTCTCCTGTGTTCCTTTCCACACCTCCAATGATTTAATTATTTTCTCACAGCTTCTTTACAGTATGGAACTATAAGATGCTCCAGGTTCATGTTATATATTTCCAACCTCAGCCTTAGAATCAATTATTTCTCTGTATATACAAATTGTGTATACACACACATTTATAAGTTTTTCTTTTTCTTTTATTTTGGAATCTAAAAAAGCCAAATTTATATAAATAACGGGTAGAAAAGGGGTTATGAGAGGCTGGGGTGTGTTGGGGGGGGTACAGCAGACAGGGAGATGCTGTTCAAAGGGTACAAAGTTTTCATTAGGAGGAATAAAGTTTTGAGATCTATTGCACAGTATGGTAGCTATAGTAAATAATAATGTATCATATATTTCAAAATTGCTAAGCATAAATTTCAAATGTCCCACCACAAAGGTGAGCTGGATGATGGATATGTTAATCAGCTTTATTTAATCATTCTGTAACTGGGGGATCCTTGCTCCCAGAGCTCTCAAGATGGTGGTGGGCTGCTTCCAAGATGGCAGCAGGCCACTTCCAAGATGGTGGCAAGCCTCATCTTTTCTGACCTGGGGTTCTTGGCCTCAAGGATTCCAAGGAATGTAATCTTGGGCCATGTGGTGAGTGCTATAGCTCTATTAGAAGCCGTGGGTTACAGAAGCGAGCCATGGAACCCAGTGACTAGTGTTCTGCTTGATTAGGATAAACCTGGGCACTTAGCCATGCAGGAACAATGGCAAGCCTTTAGCCCTATTGGGAGTGGCAATGGATGCCTCACTGGATCAGAAGCACAGCAGACACCCTTTTGGATCTGGAGGGATGGAAGTCAGTGGCGGGTCTGCAACAGCGGCCAACAGCAGTGGTGGATGGCAAGTGAAAGCTCAGCTCAAGCTGTAACAAACACGGACCAGAAGAGTGCAGTTGCAAGTTTTAATAGAGTGAAAACAGAGCTCCCATACAAAGGGAGGGGACCCAAAGGGGTTGCCGTTGCTGGCTTGAATGCCTGGGTTTATATCCCGATCATTGTCCCTCCTGCGGTGCTCTCAGGCAATAGATGATTGACTATTTCTTTACCTCCTGTTTTTGCCTAATTAGCATTTTAGTGAGCTCTCTGATTGGTCAGATGTGATCTAAGTTGCAAGCCCCGTGTTTAAAGCTGGACATGGTTACCTTCCAAGCTAGGCTTAGGGATTCTTAGTCGGCCTAGGAAATCCAGCTAGTCCTGTCTCTCAGTCCCCTCCTCAACAGGAAAACCCAAGTGCTGCTGGAGAGGTTGGCTAACAACTGCTCTAACTGCTTCCTGCTGAATTGGGGTGTAACAGGGGTTGTGCAGTTGAGATTTCCTCAGGAGGGGTGCCTTCAATGTCATCAACATCTTTATCTTTATGCTTTATCTAAAACATAAACATCTTTATGGTTTATCTAATCAAATTTCCTCACCTTGCTCCCTTGGTAACCACTGATCTTTCCACTTTCACTGTTTGTTACCTTTTCCAGGACACTTAATTGGAATTACACAGTATGCCACTGTTTCATACTGGCTTCTTTCAGTTAGCAATGTGCCTTTATGGTTCAACCATGTCTTTTCATGCGGATTGATATCTTTTCTTTTATTATTAAATAATATTCCATTGTATGGCTGTACCACAGTTGTTTTATCCTAGATTATAATTTTCAGGTAATCTGTTTCATAAAAACTGGTATGTGCTAGGTATACTTTTTGAGTGCTTGCTCATCAGAACATATTTCTGATGCTTTTCAAAAAGATACAAATTTTAATGAGTACAGGATATTTATGAACGCAAACTTTTACTCTCAATGATCTGCAATAATACAAATTGATATTTACTGAGAATATTCCACCAATTTCAAAATGTACATTTTTTCATATTTGAATATCTCTGAAATTTTGATGAAACTTGTGATTAATAGCTTCACACAATCAATTTGGGGTGGCACAGTTATGACAGTTTTGTTACACATGCACAAATTGGTCACAATTTTTTGTCATAATTTTAATTAAGTATATGCATTGATGTTATTGTATATATTGAGTTTAAATGCCATATAAAATGCCTTCTAAATAATTACACATTTCATTAGTTAAATATATAGATGTTGAAAATAAAAATGTCATAGATCAGAAGAAAGAGACATAATTTGATGTAAATCCAGGCACATTCATTGTTGGAAGAATGATTATACTTCTTTTGTATTTTTGGAAAGATTAAACAACATGATTTATGTTATCAAAGAAAG
Organism: Pan troglodytes; assembly: GCF_028858775.2. Classification (NCBI taxonomy): domain Eukaryota; kingdom Metazoa; phylum Chordata; class Mammalia; order Primates; family Hominidae; genus Pan; species Pan troglodytes. The sequence goes on from NC_072402.2 coordinate 26,355,957, forward strand.
GACAAAACCCTAGAGGACTCAATGCTATTAATTATTTATTTTATAGGTACACGTGAACAAATATTGCCTATAACATTCAGAGGAATGCAATTGAAAACATAAGAAACTGCCAAAACCTTGGTGTAGGTTAAATTAATTTCAAAGCAAATGAGAAGCTGGTGTGATGGATTGTCACTCAGGATTATCATTAAGGCATATGTCACTGCTTAATTGGCAGTCTTTTGTGTCTTACTAGTAGTAGATAAAATAATGGTGTGCCTTACCACCCTTGAAATCTTATATTTAATAAGACATGGTATTTTTGATGTGTTATGCTATGTGGTCTATGTATTTAGTATCATTTAAGCTACTCTTTCATCCAGTGAGGCAGGTATTAATAATTGTTCTAATTTATTTGTGATGCCACATAGAAAGAATACATAGCTCATCTGAGGTCATAAAGCTAATAACTTGTAGGATTTGGATTTGAGATTTTATAGCAGAGCCCATGTTCTTACACACCACTGTAGTGCTGCTACAAAGGTTCATTTCTTTCTGAGAATTACTATTAGTGAGAAGTTTGAAATTGGCTTGGTTTTTCATTTGTTTTTATAAATCAAATATTTTAATTAACTTTCGTATTATGTCTCAATTCTGCCTGCCTCCTCACCATTTTCCCCAAACAGGTATCCATTAAAATAATGACTAATGTTTTAAAATTGTGGAGGTAGGAAAGAATGCCTAATGTTACAAGAAATTTAGGGCAATAAATTAGAATTTGATGGGTTTTTAAAAAGTAGATATATGGGTGGGAGAGAGGATCAAACTAAATGTATCACTTAGAGTCCACTCAAAATTCACTCTTAAGAAATAGACAATAATCAGATGTTATACTCCAATATCACTAACAAGTAGCAATATTTGAAAGTTCAGAAATGCTAGGTTTATGTGACAAGTTTCTTAAGCAGAGAAATTTAGGGCATCAGAAACATTTGGCTGAGTACAGTGGCACACGCCTGTAATCCCAGCACTTTGGGAGGCCAAGGTGGCAAGATCACCTGAGATCAGGAGTTCAAGACCAGCCTGGCCAACATGATGAAACCCCGTCTCTACTAAAAACACAAAAATTAGCTGGGTATGGTGGCAGGCACCTGTAATTCCAGCTACTTGGGAGGCTGAGGCAAGAGAATCACTTGAACCCAGGAATTGGAGGTTGCATTGAGCTGAGATAGCACCATTACATTCCAGCCCAGGTGACAAGAGTGAAACTCTGTCTCAAAAAAAAAAAAAAAAAAAAAAAGGAAAGAAAAAGAAACATTACTCCTAGCATGGGATTGAACAATATAAAGCTTCAGGATTTTTCAGAGAACTGAATCAGTAATGTGTGGGGAAATTTTTGAAACTCTCTAATAATATGAAAAGAAAAATAATAACATTATAGAAACAATAAAAGGGACTAAGGAAGACTTGGAAGACAGAGAATATAATGTCTGATGTAGGTTTCAAAAAAAGAAGCATCTCAAAAATCATACCAGAATAAAACGTGATATGGTTTGGCTCTGTGCCCCACCAAAATCTCACTTGAATTGTAAAAATCCCCATGTGTCAAAGACTAAGTGGAGGTAATTTAATCATGGGGGCAGTTTCTCCTATGTTGTTCTCATGATAGTGAGTGCTTCAGCTCCAGCCATGGCTAAAAGGGGCCAAGGTACAACTCAGGCTATTACTTCAGAGGGTATAAGCCCCAAGTCTTGGTGGCTTCCACATGGTGTTGACTCTGTGGGTGCACAGAAGTCAAGAATTGAAGTTTGGGAATCTCCACCTAGGTTTCAGAGGATGTATGGAAACACCCAGATGTCCATGCAGAAGTTTGCTGCAGGGGTGGAGCCCTCATGGAGAACCTCTGCTAGGGCAGTGCAGAAGGGAAACGTAGGGTTGAAGCCCCTACATGGAGTCACCAGTAGGTCACTGCCTAGTGGGGCTGTGAGAAGATGGTCACCATCCTTCAGACCCAAGAATGGTATATCCATGGACAGCTTGCACTATGTGCCTAGAAAAGCTACAGGCACTCAACACCAGCTTGTGAAAGCAGCCAGGAGGTGGGCTGTACCCTGCCAAGCCACAAGGCTGGAGCTGCCCAATGCCATGGGAGCCCACCTCTTGCATCAGCATAACCTGGACGTGAGGCATGGAGTCAAATCAGATCATTTTGGAACTGTAAGGCTTAATGACTGCCCTGTTGGATTTCAGACTTTTATCAAGCCTGTAGCCCTTTTGTTTTGGCCAATTTCTCCCATTTGGAATGGGTGTATTTACTCAATGCCTGTACCTCCACTGTATCTAGGGAGTAATTAACTTGCTTTTGATTTTACAGGCTCATAGACAAGAGGAACTAGCCTTGTCTCAGATGAGACTTTGGACTTTGACTTTTGGGTTAATGCTGGAAAGAGTTAAGAGTTTGGGGGTCTGTTGGAAGGGCATGATTGTGTTTTGAAATGTGAGGATATGAGATTTGGGAGGGGCCAGGGGTTGAATGATATGGTTTGGCTCTGTGTCCCCACCTAAATCTCACCTTGAATTGTAATAATCCCCATGTGTCAAGGGGGGGACCAGGTGGAAGTAACTGAATCACAGGAGCAGTTTCCCTCATGCTGTTCTTGTGATGGTGAGTGAGTTCTCATGAGATCTGATGGTTTTATAAGCCTCTGGCATTTTCACTGCTGGCACTCATTCTCTCTCCTGCTGCACTGTAAAGAGATTCTTCCACTGTGATTGTTTCCTGAGGCCTCCCAGCCATGTGGAACTCTGAAATTAAACTTCTTTTCTTTATGAATTACCCAGTCTCAGGGATTTCTTCATAGCAGCATGAGAATGGACTAATACAAAAGGAGAAAACAATGATATAAATTATTTTATTCCAAGTATTTATAAATTTAGATAAAATTAATTAGAAGTTACTAATACCTAGATATAGGTTGGTGAAATGTAGAATGCTTAAAATTATCCCAAAAGCATCATGACAAGAAATAATGTTATTTATAAAGGAAGAAAATTATGGCTTGCTTAGGACTCACATTAAACATGTAGCACTGGATAATTTTCTTCACTGACTGCTTTTGTTGCAGACTATTTTTTCAAGGATGGTTGTGTAGTGAACAGCTTTGAGAGATAGAAATATTGTCTCCCTTTGGAGCAAAAGGCAGTTTGCACATTTTCCACATTAAAAGATTTTGGCTTTCTAAATTCATTGCTCTTCTCCTATAATACAATCTATTGCATATGCAAGAGTTACCTGGCCCTCTCTGCTGTGTGTTATGAGAATTTGGTCTCTGGAACAGTACAAGAAAATTATGATACTCTAATTTCTGTGAGTAATAAAGGTCTTTTTTTTTTTTGACCCAGGGGTATTGTGTGTTTTACCAGCATTTGGGAAACTTCACCAATCTGACTAGCCTAACTTATCAGCTTCCAGAAAGGGTAAAATCTTATATTCTTTATCATTCTTGACAAAACCATTTGAATTTTTTTAGTTATGACCCCCATAAAAGCCACTTTAGATGTAACGTAACTCAGAAGACCTGTCACTGTTTTCCTTCCAGCAGTATTTCATAAAAAACACTAAAGCTGGATGAAAGTTACAAAATAAACATTTTATGTATTGATAAGTCATAGTATACAATGATTGTTAATGAGGTTGAGACTAATTAAGTATAAAAGTAATTAGAAATAATACTTGTATATATGCTTAATAGAAAAATAAATTTTAGAAGAAAAACCACATAAAATAAAAAATGATTACTTAATTATGAATCCTTAGATCAAAAATTCCAGTAGTGCTAGCAGAAATTTGGAGGTGAGTAGAGGAGAAAAAAGGTGGGTAATTTTGAAAATTTCCTTATTTTTAATAAAAGATAGTTTTAACAAGTTTGCATACATTCTTAGCATCCAATCTGGTATTTTAAAACTTAAAAAATGTAAACAAGAAATTGATAGAAAAAGAAATTTTAGTGGCCAAAACCTATTAGGAAAGGGGCAAAGTTAGTAATAATAAGAGAAAGGCAAATACAAAATTTAAAATACAATAGTCAGATTGTAAAATAATTGTCAAAGTATTGACAGTATCCAATGCTGATTAAGATGTGGGTTCTCCAGAAAAATAGAAACAATGGCATACATATAGATATATAAGATGCAATTTATTATGCGAATTGGCTTATGCAATATGGACTCTTAGAAGTCATACAATATGCTATCTGCAAGCTGGAGAACCAGATAAGTTGATACAATAATTCAGCTTGAGTATGAAGGCCTAAGAACCAGAGCTCCCATGTCCAAGGATAGGTGAAGATGAATGTCTCAGTGCCAGGAGAGAGAGAGAATTCACCCTTCCTCCACATTTTTGTTCTATTTGGGCCCTCAGTGAATTGGATGATGCTAGACTACACAGAAAGAGTGGCTCTTCCTTACTCAGTCTACTGATTCAAATTATAAGCTCTTCCAGAAACAGTCTCACAGACCCACCCAGAAATAATGTTTTGGAAGGTATCTGGGTATTCCTTAGCCTAGTCAAGTTAGCATATAAAATTAACCATCACATGTGTTGAATGGTGAATCAATCAATATTAATGCCATTGTAATTTGATAAAAAATAGTTTGAGGCCAACTCAGCAGTGTCTGTGCCACTTCCAAATGCATATTTTGAGCTGTTAATTACATCTCTAAATTATGTCCCAAATATATATTCATGTACATGCACATATAAATATATAAACGGATGTGAAGATACTCATGGCTACTTTTCTTCTACAGTAATCAAACTGTAGACAGACACATGGCTTTCCAACTGTTTTCCCTTTCTCAACATCCTTAATATGACTCTTTCTTACTAATTGAAAGTGAGCAGAAGTGATGAATGCTACTTCTAGAATGGAGGCTTTAAGATTGTCCTGCCACCTCCATGCTCTCTCCACCTCGTACGGCCTATTGTTGGCAGGATCTGAGGAATGGCAGCAACAGCAGCAACCATGTAGATGTTGAAAGGAGATAAAGAATAAAAAAATAATGTGGGTTCTTGATTTACCATGGGGTCAGAAAGATATATTTTGCATATTACATTAAAAATTACACAATTATACCTATATCTATGGATGTGTGTTGTATATATATTTATGTGTATATATATACACATATGAGTGTGTATGTGTACAAAAGATTCACTCAAAATTGTATGTGAAAGTTGGAAACAGCAATATTTGTTTTATTTTATATATTTATATATTGTTTAAGAATGGGGTGTTTGTGTTAAGCACTAGATAAGTGCTCTTAATGTCGATAAACAAAATAACAAACAAACACAAAATCGCCTATTACAAGCCCAAATATCATAAAGTTATCCACTAGATTGGAATAATAGAACAAGAGAGATTATTAGCAAAACAAAAAATCACATAGAATTTTATTTTATGGCAAAATATAAATTTTCAGAATGTAATACAAATGAAACACTGATAAGTTTTCTTCATGTATCATTCATATACCATTCACGTTTTAAGCAAAATTTGCATTATTACTATATAGCAATATACAATTCAAAGGAAAATCAAGAAAATTTTATGTTAATGGAAATAGTTTATAAAAACAGGAATTATGAACGTCTAAACATAAAATGAATATGTCAAGATATATAATACTGTCAGAAGCAAAAAAAGTTGTAAAATTAGTAATGCATTACATATGAAGTAAAAAAGTAGTAATTTATGTTAACATTTCAAGTATAAAAAAGATATAATAAATTATATATGTGTATAAATATGCATATAGAATTATCTACCATGTCAACACAGAATAAATCTTGATTTTAAACATCTATGGAACACTTTAAGAAGTGATATAACATTTAGTTGAGAAAGGCATCCTCAAGAAATTACTAAAAGTCAACATTATTTATACTGCAGCCTTTTACCACAATGTAAAAAAGTTAGAATATAAGAATACATTTGATTATCAATTATAATATTGGTAACTTGTGTCTTTTTTAATTAGCTAGGCTAGAGGTTTACCACTTTTATTAATTTATTTTATTTTATTCATTTATTTTTTTTTGAGACGAAGTTTTGCTCTCGTTACCCAGGCTGGAGTCCAATGGCATGATCTCGGCTCACTGCAACCTCCACCTCCTGGGTTCAAGAGATTCTCCTGCCTCAGCCTCCTAAGTAGCTGGGATTACAGCCATAAGCAACCATGTCCAGCTCATTTTTGTATTTTTAGTAGAAACGAGGTTTCACCATTTTGGTTAGGCTGGTCTTGAACTCCTGACCTCAGGTGATCTGCCCACCTCGGCCCCCTAGAGTGCTAGGATTACAGGAGTGAGCCACCACACCTGGTCTATTAATTTTTTTTAAAACTAGCTTTTGATTTTATTGCTTTTCTTTATATTTTCAATTTTTAATTGGTTTCTGCTTTACTTTTTATTTCTTATTTTCTTCTGCTTGCTTCAGGCTCAAATTATTCTTCTCTTTCTTAAAATGTGTACTTAAGGTGGAATATTTTGTTACTGATTTGAGATCTTTCTTCTTCTCTAATATATGCATTAATGCTGTAAATTTTCCCCAATTACAACATTCACTACGTCATAAATTTTGATAAGTTGAATTTTCATTTTTATTTAAGTCAAAATATTGTTAATTTCTCTTGCAACTCCCTCCTTGATTCATGCATTACTTTACAAGGGCATTGTTTAATTTTCCGGTATTTGAAGATTTTTAGCAATCGATTATTGATTTCTAGCTTCTATTACTTTCTGAGAACATACTATGTATGAATTTTATTCCTTTAAATTTTTAAAGGTGTGTTTTAATGTTCCCAATGTAATCTGTCTTGTTGAATACTCCATTTGTGCTTGAAAAAGATGTACATTCTGCTGTTGTATGAAGCAATCTACAAATGTCAATTGCATCAAGTTGTTAATAGTGTTATTCCAGTCAACTACATTTTTACTGCTTTTCTGTCTGTTTGGTCTGTCAATTACTGAAGAAGAAGTGTTGAAATCTTTTGCTATAATAGTGGATTTGTCTATTTCTTTTTCAATTGTCTCAGTTTTAGCCTCTGATTTTAGGTGTCCTGATACTTGGTTGATAAGTGTACACATGTTTAGAATGACTATGTCTTTGTGGACAATTGGCCCCTTTATTACTATGCAATGCTTCTATATATTCTTCATAATTTTCTTTGTTTTGAAATCAGCTTTGTCCAAAATTAGTGATGCTACTACTGCTTTCTTTTGGTATTATTTCTCTATGCTTTTACTTTAACCTACCTCAATCTTCGTAAAGTGGATATCTTGTAGACAATACGTAGTTAGGCCTAGTTTTTTTGCTTTTTACCTACTTAGAAAATCTATATTTTAATTGGTATATTTACAGTATTCAGATTTAAAGTAATTTTTCCATATGTGTATTATTATCCACCATTCTTATAACTGTTTTCCATTAACCATATTTGTTCTTTGTGTATTTTTTGCCCCTCCTTTTCTGTCTTCATTGATTTTACTTGGGCATTTTATATGATTCCATTGTATCTCTTCTCTTAGGGTATCCATTATATTTCTTTCTTAAAAAAAAATTGGTTTTACCTAAAGTTTTCAATATACATTTTAAACTAATCTAATTCCACCTTCAAATAATATTGTATCACTTCATGTGCAGTGCAGGTACTTCTTAAAAAGTAGTCCCATTCCATCCCTCTGATCACTATTATATTGCTGTCATTCATTTCACTTGTCTCTGTGTGTGCTATAATCACTCAATACTTTGCTACTATTATTACCTAACCAGTTATATTTTATATCAATTAATAATACAAAAAATTTTACTGTATTTTTTATCTTTATTTCTTTTTTAAAAAATAATTTCAGCTTTTATTTTAGATTCAGGGGATAAGTGTGCAAGTTTGTTGTGTGATGCTGAGGTTTGGGGGATGAATGATCCCATCACATAGGTAATGAGCGTAGTAGCCAATAAGTAGTTTGCCCCTGTCTCCACCCTCTAGTAGTCCCCAGTGTGTATTGTTGCCATCTTTATGTCCATGTGTACTCATTGCTTAGCTCCCACTTATAAGTGAGAACATGAAGTATTTGGTTTTCTGTTCCTACATTAATTCACTTAGGATAATGGCCTCCAGCTGCATCCATGTTCCCACAAAGGACATGATTTCATTCTTTTTGTGGCTGTGTAGTATTTCATGGTGCATATGCAGTACATTTTCTTTATTCAATCCAACATTAATGGGCACCTGGGTTGATTCCCTGTCTTTGCTATTGTGAATGGCGTGGTAATGAACATATGAGTGCATGTTTCTTTTTTTTTCATAAACTCCATGTTTTAATCTGATTTTTCTGGTTGAACAATATATCATGAATGTGTTTCCATGTCTAGAAGTATATTGAATTTTAACTACTTTTATAATATACTTTGAATATTGTGTGATTTTTTCTTTTTTAAAAATTTTAGTTTAATTTCTGGAATACAGGTGCAGAATGTGTAGGTTTGTTCCATACATATACGAGTGCCTTGGTGGTTTGCTGCACCTATCAACCCATCATCTCAGTTTTAAGCCCTGAATGCATTACCTGTTTGTCCTAATGTTCTCCCTCCCCTCACCCTCTATCCCCCGACTGGCCCCAGTTTGTGTTGTCCCCCGCACTGTGTCCATGTGTTCTCATACTTCAATTCCCACTTATGAGTAAGAACATGAGGTGTTTGGTTTTCTGTTTCTGTGTTAGTTTGCTGAGGATGGTGGCTTCCAGCTTCATCCATGTCACTGCAAAGGACATGATCTCATTCCTTCTTCTGGCTGCATAGTATTCTATGGTATATATGTACCACATTTTCTTTATCAAGTATATCATTGATGGGCATTTGGGTTCGTACCATGTCTTTGCTCTTGTAAACAGTGATGCAATAAATATATGTGTGCATGTTTCTTTATATTAGAATGATATATATTCCTCTGGGTGCATACCCAGTAATAAAATTGCTGGGTCAAATAGTATTTCTGGTCCTAGATCCTACAAGAATTGCCACACTGTCTTCCACAATGGTTGAACTAATTTACATTCCCACTTACAGTGTAAAAGTGTTCTTATTTCTCAATGGGCTCAACAGCATCTATTGTTTCCTGACTTTAATAATCACCATTCTAACTGGCATGAGATGGTATCTCATTGTGGTTTTGATTTGCATTTCTCTAATGATCAGTGATGTGGTTTTTTTCATATGTTCGTTTGCCACACAAATGTCTTCTTTTGAGAAATGTCTGTTCCTATCCTTTACCCACTTTTTGATGGGGTTGTTTGTTTTTTTCTTGTAAATTTGTTTAAGTTCCTTGTAGATTCTGGATATTAGCCCTTCGTCAGATGGAGAGATTGCAAAAGTTTTTTCCCATTCGGTAGATTGCCTGTTCACTCTGATGATAGTTTCTTTTGCTGTGCAGAAGCTCTTTAGCTTAATTAGATCCCATTTGTCACTTTTGGCTTTGATTGCAATTGCTTTTGGGTTTTCATCATGAAGTCTTTGCCCATGCCTATGTCCTAAATGATATTACCTAGGTTTTCTTCTAGAGTATTTATGGTTTGAGGCTTTACATTTAAGTATTTAATCCATCTTGAGTTAATTTTGGTATAAGGTGCAAGGAAGGAATCGAGTTTCAGTTTTCTGCATATGACTAGCCCATTTTCCTAGCACCATTTATTAGATAGGGAATCCTTTCTTCATTTCTTGTTTTTCTCCAGTTTGTCCAAGATCAGATGGTTGTAGATGTGTGGTTGTTATTTCTGAGGTCTCTGTTCTGTTCCATTGGTCTATAAGTCTGTTTTGGTACCAGTACCATGCTGTTTTGGTTACTGTAGCCTTGTAGCACAGTTTGAAGTCAGGTAGCATGATTCCTCCAGCTTTGTTCTTTTTGCTTAGGATTGTTTTAGCTATACAGGCTCTTTTTTGGCTCTATATGAAATTTAAAGTAGTTTTTTAAAAAAATTCTAGAAACAATGCCTATGGTAGTTTGATTGAAATAGTACTGAATCTATACATTACTTTGGTCAGTATGTCCATTTTAACGATATTGATTCTTTGATTCTTCCTACCCATGAGGATGGAATGCTTTTCCATTTGTTTGTATCCTCTATTATTTCCTTGAGAAGCAGTTTGTAGTTCTCCTTGAAGAGGTCCTTCACATCCCTTGTTAGCTGAACTCCTAGGTATTTTATTCTCTCTTTGTAGTAATTATGAATAAGAGTTCATTCATGGTTTGGCTCTCTGCTTGTCTATTGTTGGTGTATAGGAATGCTTGTAATTTTTGCCCATTAATTTTGTCTCCTGAGACTTTGCTAAAGTTGCTTATCAGCTTAAGGAGTTTTTGGGCTGAGACAATGAGGTTTTCTAAATATACAATCATGTTGTTAGCAAACAGAGACAATTTGACTTCCTCTTTTCCTGTTGGAGTACACTTTATTTCTTTCCCTTGCTTGATTGCCCTGTCCAGAACTTCCAATACTATGTTGAACAGGAGTGGTGAGAGAGGGAAATCCATGTCTTGTACCAGTTTTCAAACGGAATGCTTCTAGCTTTTGCCCATTCAGTATGATGTTGGCTGTGGGTTTGTCATAAATAGCTCTTTTTATTTTGAGATATGTTCCATCAATACCTAGTTTATTGAGAGCTTTTAACATGAAGGGATGTTGAATTTTATCAAAGGCCTTTTTCTGCATCTATTGAGATGATCATGTGGTTTTTGTCATTGATTTGTTTATACGATGGATTAAATTTATTGATTTGTGTATGTTGAACCAGCCTTGCATCCTAGGGATGAAGCCGACTTGATCATAGTGGCTAAATTTTTTGATGTGCTGCTGGATTTGGTTTGCCAGTATTTTATTGAGAATTTTTGCATTGATATTTTTCAGGGATATTGGCCTAAAGTTTTCTTTTTTTGTTGTTTCTCTGCCAGGTTTTGGTGTCAGGGTGATGCTGGCCTCATAAAATGAGTTATGGAGGAGTCCTTCCTTTTCAATTGTTTGAAATAGTTTCAGAAGGAATGGTACCAGCTCCTCTCTGTATTTCTGGTAGACTTTGGCTATGACTCTGTCTGGTTCTGGGCTTTTTTTGGTTGGTAGGCTATTAATTACTGCCTCAATTTCAGAAATTTTTATTGGTCTATTTAGGGATTCTACCTCTTCCTGGTTTAGTCTTGGGAGGGTTTATGTGTCCAGGAATTCGTCCATTTCTTCTAGATATTCTAGTTTACTTGTGTAGAGGTGTTCATAGTCTTCTCTGCTGGTAGTTTGTATTGTTGTGGATTAGTGTTTACATCCCCTTCATTATTTTGTATTGTGTCTATTCGATTCGTCTCCCTTTTGTTTTTATTAGTCTAGCTAATAGTTTTTGTTTTTTTGTTTTTCTGAAAAGCAGCTCCTGGATTCATTGATTTTTTTTGAAGGGTTTTTGTTTCTCTACCTCTTTTGGTTCAGCTCTTATCTTAGTGCTTTCATGTCTTCTGCTGCATTTGGATTTGTTTGCTGTTACTTCTCTAGCTCTTTTAATTGTGATGTTAGGGTGTCGATTTGAGGTCTTTCTAGCTTTTTGATGTGGGCATTGAGTGCTATAAATTCCTTCTAAACACTGCTTTAGCTGTGTCCCAGAGATTCTGGGGCATTGTCTCTTCGTTGTCATTGGTTTCAAAGAACACATTGATTTCTGCCTTAATTTTATTATTTACCTAGGAATCATGCAGGTTGTTCAATTTCCATGTAATTGTGTGGTTTTGAGTGAGTTTCTTAATCCTGAGTTCTAATTTGATTGCACTGTGGTCTGAAAGACTGTTACGATTTCAATTATTTTGCATTTGCTGAGGAGTATTTTACTTCAAATTATGTGGTCAAATTTAGTATAAGTGTCATGTGGCACTGAGAAGAATGTATATTCTGTGGATTTGGGGTGGATAGTTCTGTAGATGTCTATTAGGTCCACTTGATCCAGAGCTTCAAGTCCCGAACATCCTTGTTAATTTTCTGTCTTGTTGATCTGTCTAATATTGATAGTGGGGTATTAAAGTCTCCCACTATTATTGTGTGAGAGTCGAAGTCTCTTTGTAGGTCTCGAAGAACTTGTTTTATAAATCTGGGTGCTCCTGTATTGGGTGCATATATATTTAGGATACTTAGCTCTTCCTGTTGAATTGATCCCTTTACCATTAATGTAATGCTTTTCTGTGTCTTTTTTGATCTTTGTTGGTTTAAAGTCTGTTTTGTCAGAGACTAGGATTGCAACAACTGCTTTTTTTTTTGCTTTCCATTTGCTTGGTCAATATTTCTCCATCCCTTTATTTTGAGCCTATGTGTGTCTTTGCACATGAGATTGGTGTCCTGAATACAGCACACCAATTGTTCTTGACACTTTATCCAATTTGCCAGTCTGTGCCTTTTAATTGGTACATTTAGCCCATTTACATTTAATGTTAATATTGTTATGTGTGAATTTGATACTGTTATTATGATGCTGTCTGGTTATTTTGCACACTAGTTGAGGCAGCTTCTTTATAGTGTCATTGCTCTTTATATTTTGGTTTGTTTTTGCAGTGGCTGGTACTGGATTTTCCTTTCCATATTTAGTCCTTCCTTCAGGAGCTCTTGCAAGGCAGACCTGGTGGTGATGAAATCCTTCAATATTCGTTTGTCTGGAAAGGATTTTATTTTTCCTTCGCTTATGAAACTTAGTTTAGCTGGATATGAAATTCTGAGTTGAAAATTCTTTTCTTTAAGAATGTTGAATATTAGCCTCCAATCTCTTCTGGCTTGTATGGTTTCTATGGAGAGGTCTGCTGTTAGTCTGATGGCCTTCCCTTTGTAGGTGACTTGAGCTTTCTCTCTGCCTGCCCTTAACATTTTTTCCTTCTTTTTCACCTTGGAGAATCTGATGATTATGTGTCTTGGGGTTGATCTTCTTGTGGAGTATCTTAGTGAAGTTCTCTGTATTTCCTGAATTTGCATGTTGGCCTATCTTGGTAGGTTGGGTAAGTTCTCCTGGAATAATATCCTGAAGGTTGTTTTCCAGCTTGGCTCCATTCTCCCCGTCTCTTTCAGGTACTGCAATCAATTGTATGGTTCGGTCTTTTTACATAATCTCATATTTTTTGGATGTTTTGTTCATTCATTTTATTCTTTTTTCTCTAATCTTGTCTGCATGCCTCAATTCAGCAAAATGGTCTCCAAATTCCGATATTTTTTCTTCTGCTTGGTCGATTTGGCAACTGACACTTGTGTATGATTCAGGAAGTTCTTGTGCTGTGTTTTTCAGCTCCATTTGGTCATTTATGTTTCTCTCTAAACTGGTTATTTTAGTTAGCAGCTCCTCTTTTTATCAAGATTCTTAGCTTCTTTGCATTCTGTTAGAACACACTCCTTTAGCTCAGTGTAGTTTGTTATCACCCACCTTCTGAAGCCTACTTCTGTCAATTCATCTGTGTCAACCACCATCCAGTTCTATGCCCCTGCTGGAGAGGTGCTGTGATTATTTGGAGGGGAAATAAAGGCACTCTGCCTTTCGGTTTTCAGCGTTTTGTTGTTGTTGTTGTTGATTCTTTCTCATCTTTGTGAGTTTGTCTAGTATGGATCTTTGAGGCTGCTGACCCTTGGATGGGGTTTTTGTGAGGACTTTTTTTTGTTGATGCTGTTTTTCTTGCTTTCTGGTTTTTTTTTTTTTTTTTTTTTTTTTTGCAATGGTCAGGTCCCTCTTCTGTAGGGCTGCTGCAGTTTGCTGATGAGGGTTCACTTCAGGCGCTATTCATCTGATTCACTCTTGTGCCTGGAGATACCTCTCGAGGAGGCTGGAGAATGGTATATGATTTTCCCTCTGGCATCTCTGACCTCGAGGAGCACTGACATGATGCCATTAGGAACCCTCCTGTACAGGGTGTCTGTCAACTCCTGTTGGAGGGTCTCACCCAGTTGAGTGGCACAGGGAGCAGGACCCATTTGACGAAACACTTTGATTGTCATTTGGTGGAGGAGTTGTGCTTCACCCCGGGGAAACCCACTCTTCTGGGCTGCCCAGATTTCTCAGAACTAGCAGGAGGAAAGACTAAGTCTGCTGGTCTGTGGAGACAGCGGCCACCCCTCCCACTAGGGGCTCAGGACCAAGGAGATCAGAGTTCTGTCCCTGAGCCCCTGGCTGGAGTTGTTGGAGTTCCTGCAGGGAGGCTCTGCCGAGTGAGGAGGGATGGGTCAGGGTCAGGACTGGAGGCACTCTGTCCTCAGTCTGCCACAGCCAGTGTATTAGGCTGTGCGGGATACCTCTCGGGACCAAGCTCTCCAGCCTCCCCAACTCCAGCAGTGGAAAAGCGTGGCCCTGAGCTATAAAGATGGCTGCCACCTTTTCCCTGCCCTGGGAGCTTAGTGTGTTAGGCCGCTATCAGTCTGAGCGTTGGCTATCGCCCCTCTCCCAAGGAGCCCAAATGGCTTAGACTGCAGGCAGCCGCACCTGTGGTGCTGGTCGCCCCTCTTCCTGGGAGCTCTGCAGGCTTTAGCAGATTCTAGCTTAGTGGCTGTTGAGAATCTGCGCAGCTCTGTGGTTGGGACCCTAGGCACTGGTGGCATGGGCTCACGGGTGGGGTTTTCTGATCCATGTGTTACAGGTGGAAAAAGCACGTTTTCCCAGGCTGAGTAGCATGCTCACTCACTGTCTTCCTTGACTGGGGGTTGGGGGGTCCCCTGCCCTGTGCCTCTCTCAGGTGGTCTGCTGCACCACACTATTCTTCCTTCCTCTCCCCATGGAGCTGGTCATGCCAGCTGCCTAGTCCATTCTGATGATAGAACATGGATATCTTGGTTGCAGGTGCAGGATTTGCAAGTTGTTACGGTTCTCTTTGATGGGAGCCTCTGATCACTGTTGCTTCTAGTCAGCCATCTTGACCCTGCTCCCAAAATATTTTATTTAACTTTATTTATTCTTTCTTTAATACTCTTCCATTCCTTATGTAGATCCAAGTTTCTGACTTACATTTTTTTTTTTTTTCTGGGAAGAACTTCTTTTAACAATTCTAACAGGGAATGTCTGCTTGAGATTAATCCTTCCAGTTTTTGTTTCTCTGCAAAGACTTTCTTTTTCACTTTTGAAGAATAATTTTGCTGGATTTAGACTTCTAGGTTGGTGTATTTTATATTTCAATATTTTAAATATTTCACTCCACTCTTATGCTTACATCGCTCTGACAAGAAATCTACTGTAAATCTTATACTTGCTTCTCTATACCTGAAGTGCCCCTACCATTACCACCACTGCTTTTTAAAAGATGTTCTTTTCTCTTTGGTTTTCTGCAATTTGAATGTGTTGATTTTGTTTGTTTGTTTTGGTATTTGTCCTTCTTGGTGATCTCTGAGATTTCCGGATCTGTGGCTTAGTGTTTATCATTTATTTTGGAAAATTCTCAACCACTATTTAAATATACATACAGTTTTTTGCTTCAGTGCCTCTCTCTTATCTTACTGGTATTCCAATTACACATATGTTATACTTTTTGAAATGTTCCCACAGTTCTTGGATATTCTGTTCTATTTATTTGACCCTTTTTTCTTCTTTACCTTTCACTTTGATCTATCTTCAAGCTCATTTATCCTTTCATTAGCCATGCTCAGTCTACTAATGAGTTCATCAAAGGCATTCTTCAGTTCTATTATAGGTTTTCTTTTTCCAGCATATGCTTTTGATTATTTCTTAAATTTTTCTATCTCTCTACATTTATTATCCATCTGCTCTTGAATCATGTCTACTTTTTCCATGACATCCATTAAATATTAATGATAGTTATATTAAATTCTCTGTACAACAATTGTAACATCTCTTTCATATATGTACCTGGTTCTGATGTTTGTTTTGTCTTCTTCTGATTGTGTTTTCTTACCTTCTTTTGATATGTCTTCAAATTTATTGTTGAAAGCCAGGCATATTTTATCAGGAACCGGCACTGAGATAAATAGGCCTTTAACATGAGGATTTATGTTAGTCCGAGTAGGACTTGTGCTGTGTTTCAGGTTTTCAGTAGCTGTAAATGCCAGAGGCTTCACATACGTCTAGTGTCCCATCTTGTTTTTGTTTCCCTTCTTGACTTTAACTAACTCTCCCTGTCTTCCTGTCTCTCTTTCTCTCTCTCTCATACTCCAAAGATTTTTCACTAAATATGTATTCCTGTGTTAGCAGGAATGTAATTGTTACCAAAAATTGCCAGCTGTTGTCTTGGCTTTTTTTTTTAACCTCAGGAAAGCTTTTGTTTTTCCACTTTATTACATCTTTGTCTGTTGCTTCTCCCAACTCTGATTTCTTTTTCAAGAATCCTGTGATCTTTAGGAAGGATCTCTCCCTCTCTCTCTTTTCAATTTTATCTTTTTTAAAAAAGTCCTTTTCCTCTGCTTTTGGGAGAGCTTCACAAGTTTGTCCTCTGCATTACTGATTTGATTTCAGCAATTTCCATCTTTTACTAATAACCTATAAAAGGATTTTTAAAAATGCTATTTTTTGCTTATCTGTTTTTTTCAATCTTTTGGTGCTCTATGTAATGTAAAATATAAAACTGAAATTAATGAAAATAAAATCTAATTGCAGTTTACTGCTTTTTTTTTTCCTATAGATTTTTCAAAATTCACCTTGTGGTTTCCTCATAGCAATATCTTCTTACATAGCACTGTGGTTACCAAGTTGTTTTTTAAAAAATATCCTAGTTTTGTAATAGACAACTTTTTAGATATGGTTCTCTCAAGTTTCTAGGATGATGTTTTGTTTTTATTTTATATATACTACATGTTTGTTATTAGTATTTAATTATTATTAGTTTAGTATAAAATATGTTCAGATCTAGTAGTTGCAGACATTTTTTTGCCTTTTTTTTTTTTTAAATCCACCAACTGCTTGAGTACTAACTGGAATGCCCTCTTCAGCTCTGTAGTTGTAAAATTTGACAGGTACAACCTAGGTGTCCAGCAGGCTCTTTTCTGGTGTGTTGGACTAAATTAAGAATCTCATTATACCTCCACAGCTTGTTTCTTGTACATTCCTGATAAACTAAATATGAACTAGACAAAAATTTCCACAGAAATGTATTTCTGGGCTCTCAACAGGTCCATACCTCTCAGAGTGCAAAAATCTACTTTCAATGCTCTATTCTTGCCAAATTGTGTTATGGAAGTCAAACCTGCTAATAAAGAGATACCCGAGACTGGATAATTTGGAAAAGCTGGATAATTTGTAAAGATAAGAGATTTAATGGATTCACAGTTTCACATGGCTGGGGAGGCCTCACAATCTTGGTGAAGGGGAAGGAGAAGCAAAGGCATGTCTTTAATGGCAGCAAGCAAGAGAACATGTTCAGGGGAACTTCCCTGATCTTCACCATCAGATCTCGTGAGACTTATTAACTATCACCAGACTAGCATGAAAAAAAGCTACCCCCATGATTCAATTACCTCCCGCTGGGTCTGTCCCTTGACATGTGGGGATTATTACAATTCAAGGTGATATTTGGGTGGGGACACATACCCAAACCATATCAAACCTCTAACTGAAAATATATGAGGGATACTTAGACAGAGATATTGTAAGTTTCTCAAGAGAAACATCTTTTAGTAGAGAAATGGATGCCTAATTTTTAGACTATAATTCACTTGAACTTTGATGTTATGAACTAGAATGTGTGGGAGGAAAGGTTTGTCCACCTTGTTTCAAAAATATCAGCAGCTAAATATATATAGCTCACTAATCTTGTTCATAAGCCATCTCCCATCCCTCTTGTTTTTCTGGAAATTCTTTCAAGATTCTAAGTAGATCTACCAGTTGAGCCAGCAATTTTACTACTAGATATTCACTCAAAGGAAAAGAAGTCATTGTATCAAAAAAAAAAAAAACTTGCACTCATATGTTTATTACAGCACAATTCACAATTGCAAAGATATGGAATCAACCTAAGTGTCCATTGACCAGTGAATGAAAAAAGAAAATATAATTAGATAGACCACAAATATATGTGTATATCACATATATGTATCTATATATCACACATATACATCACATATGTGTGTGTGTATATATGTATATATATATATGTGTGTGTGTATATATGTGTGTGTGTGTGTGTGTGTGTATATATACCATAGTATTCCATGGTGTAACACTCAATCATAAAAAGGAATAAAATAATGTCTTTTGTAGAAACTTGAATTGGACTGGAGGCCATTATCCTAAGTGAAGAAATTCAGGAATGGAAAACTAAATACCACATGTTCTACTTACAAGTGGGAGCTAAGCTATGTATATGAAAAGGCATACAGAATGGTATAATGGACATTGGACTCAGAGTCGGGGTGATTGGGAGGGGTGTTAGAGAGCAAAAACTCCCTATTGGGTACAATGCACACTATTCAGTGACAGGAACACTAAAAGCCCAAACTTCATAAGTATACAATTAATTCACATAACCAAAACCACTTGTACCCCTAAAGCTACTGAAATTTTTAAAAAATATTCTGTTAATGGATTGACTACCAGGCTTCATGTTGTGATTGTATTTTTTATGTTACGTTTTAAAATATATTTTCATATGTATTTTTAATTCTTTTGATATTTAGGAGAACTTGCACCATGGAGTAGAGTATTAAGAGCCTTTAAAAGAGACATAGAATGTCATAAATTTAAATAATTTCTTAAGTCTTAAAATGTCACCAAAATAAGAAAATTGGAGGGAGGGATATTTTCTTTAAAACAATTCAATTGCCATAATATCATTTTTTTTTCTTTTGCCAATATAATGGCATGTTCAACATATATTTATTTTTCTTTTCTTAAATATTTGATGTTTGATATTTCTGTATTTATTCTCCTATATCCTCCCTAGTCTCTTTTATCTTATCTGACAGGCCTTCCAGAAATATAGTCAGACTTTGCTTGTTAATTTTTAATAAGAATACTGATAATAGCCACTAAGCTCAGTAACAGCAAAAATCATAAGGGCCTCAACAATTTTAGGTAAAGTTTAGATTTTTTCTCTTGTCCCTTTTCCTTACTTTGAATCTTCTCCCCTTTCCTCCTGTGTTCTCCCTCATTACTCTTTATCTGTCTATGTGCAAACTCAAGTTATTTGGTGTTTCCAACCATCTCATGTTAGAATTAAGACTATTTTCCTATTTCAGTTTAAAAGAACCTTTCCTAGCCACTGCATTCTTCACTGGAAAATGCTAGACACCTTTCAACCTCAGGCTGGACAAAAAATAAGCAAAATTAGAATACTTGGAATATCCAGTAATCCCTTCCTCCCTTCACACACATGCACAATAGCATTCTACTTATAATGAGTTGAGAGAAAAGAGACCTGACATGAGTTCTGGTTTAGTCAAATGGGAATGATCTCAATTTTTCTGCTTATTTTCTGCTCTCATGACCTTCAGGCCCTAACTGCCTTAAGGAATTCTATCAGTCACCACTTGTCCAACTGACAAGTTATATACCACGAGGACCATATGCCACATTCAATAATATCGTATGGGGGGGCAGAGGTGAGATAAGTATAAGTAGGAAGGGTTAAATTCACGCAAGCAGAGCAATTTCTTTTTACTTGATGAGTCAATAGACAGATAAATCAAATAAACATAATCAGCATGTTTCTTTGCATCTCTTAATATCTATTTTATATTATCCTTCTCTTAGTGCCTCGGGGAGGGTTAATCCATACAGAGATCAATACAGAATTTACTTACTAGATGATCATATTGTAGAAAATATAAATAATACCAAACTTCTTGAGAACTAAAACCATGCAGGCTAAGAATATCTATTTCTAACAGTGCAGCAGATAATGTGGTAAAAGAGAAGAGGCTTGTTTAATTTATTCTTAAAAGTTATTTTCAATTTTAAAATAAAATGCAATTTTACATTTAGTTCTGTAGGGAATTGACTTGACACCTATAAATTATCTATGTTACAAGTCCTGAGAGGTGGTCTCACATTCACTCAGGTATATTTATTTGATGACAAAGATATATCTTAATTTCTTTTATACAACTTATAGCAATTTTGAATCCATAAATAGCCATCATAGAAAATTAATTATTTGAAAGAAACAGTTTAAAATAATGCTGAAACTCTTTTTTCAGTCCATTTTCTCCTGAATTTGCACATTTTATTTTACTGATTACAATCAGCGAACGACACAACAAAATGCCGTGTGTGTGTGTGTGTGTGTGTATGCATGTGGGTTATATCCAATTGTGATTCAGAAAAGTATCCTGTGCACAAACAGGCACACACACACACAAATACACACAGAGACACACACACTGCTAGGCTTCCATATATAGAAGACAATGTAGTCCATGTGTTCTAACAGTACAAAAAGACTTATTTCTTTTGGAATAATAACAGAAAAACTTGATTCACTACTTTAGCAGGGACTAACAATCATATTTAAACAAGGCTTCTTACAGCTTCTTTAAATTCTAGATATTTTTCCTCTTTATTGTCTTTGAGGAGACTGGTCTCTTAGTTTGTGCTACACAGAAGCAGAGCTTAAGAAAAGGATTCAGGCTGTTCCTGGTTTACAGATGTGTCAGGGATGAGGTGTGAGAGGGAACTTCCTTGGTGAGGTAGCTCTCATGGTAATGCCAGTTGTCCAGAGAAGGAGGCAGCCATGAACCATTTGTAGCTAACACTAATGGCAGCTGGGGATGGATGCACCTGCCACTAAATTAATCTCGGTAGAGCACAAACAGTATCCACTACAATTGTATACACTCTCCATTGAAGTAATCAGATACTTTTTGGTGTAATTAATATTTTCTTTGCCTCATTAATTCTTAATTTTCTTAATATTATGATTACTTATTAATAGTTTATTAATAGATTACAAGAGGGTATCAGTGAAACTAGTCTAAGGGGATAGTTTTCACAGACAGTTCCTCCTATTTTATGACTGCTCAAAGCTTCTAGCATTATTCTCCATTCTTCACTGAAGCATTATATTGGTAACTCATAATTTTGCCAGATGGATACTATAAAGATAACATCTGATAACATTACCATTATGTCACCTGGAATTCATTTATCACTATGTCAAATTAATTAAAAATTAATATTTTGTGGAAAATATTTATATCAATAAGTTTTAGGATGGAATTAATTTATTTCAGAAAATCTCCAAAAGGCCTTTTTATGAAACAGATGATAAATTTACAAGCTTTTCTATGATTCATTCACTTAAGTTAATTCTAAAGGTTATAAGATCTTTTTCACTGGATGAGATCAAATATGATGTATTATTTCAATGGGTTTTGAATCTGGATTGATCCATGTACCTCTGATACTAGCATGGAGTAAATCAATATTTCTTAGAATAACTTTTTTACAAACTATTTGCTGTGGCACAGCTTCATGGTACCATACAGGAATAATTTAATTGTCATGGGTAGTGTATTTGTCCGTTCTCACACTGCTATGAAAACTCGAGAGTGGGTAATTTATAAAGGAAAGAAGTTTAATTGACTCACAGTTCCTCAGGGCTGGGGAGACCTCAAGAAACTTACATTCATGGTGGAAGGGGAAGCAAACATGTCATTCTTCATATGGCAGCAGCAAGGAGAAGTGCAGAGCAAAGTGGGGGAAAATCCCCTTATAAAACCATCAGATCTCACGAGAACTCACTCACTATCATGAGAACAGCATGGAGGTAACTGTCACCATGATTCAATTACCTGCCAGTGGGTCTCTCCCGCGACATGTAGGAAATATGGGAACCTCAATTCAAGATGAGATTTGAGTGGGGACACAGCCAAACCTTATCAGGTAGGGTGGATTGTTTTAATGTTAAGAAAACGAACATTTAAAATAAATAAAAATATGGCGTTTTCCACGAAATTCGTTTTAATAAGCACTAACAATTATCACATGCATATGGTAATAGTAAAAGATAATAATACCAAACATTTACATAGAACATATTATGTGCCAAGCAGTGTTCTGAGCCCTTTCAATATATGAACACTTTAATTCTTACAACAACCACATGAGGTTGTACGACTATTATCCCCGTTTCATAGCTGAGAAAACTGAGGCACCATGATTAAGTGACTTGCCTGGGGTCACACTGCAAGTAAGCCATAGAGACACAATGGAAACACACACAGGCTGGCTCTAGAAATCAGTGCTTGGCCACCACATGAACAGAGGTATTCCCATGAGTCATCTTCCTCTCCCTTCCCACAAGAAAGTTGACATATACATAGAAAGTAGATACTATTGCTCTCAGTCACACTAGTATACATTGCATATGATGAACAAACTATTGTCCCTTAACTAAAACGTGACCATTAGCCTTAAAGCTAGCTATGGGGTTATGATGATTATATTACTTACTTCTATTCTTCCCTCTCTCTACATACCCTCCCTCACTCTATCCTCTGTTTTTCCCTTCCCACCTTTATCTTTCTTCTTTTTCTGTATCAAATACATTGCAATATTTAAGAAGACAATTTACTAGTCCTAAAATTCTGCAAATCAGAAAATAAGACATTTGATAACATGCTTTTGAAAATACTATTTTGTAAATATTAACTTAAGCATTATATACTCAATGTAAAAATACCTTCTCTAGACTTTGAAGTACATCCTAAATTATCAGTAGTAGTCAATATGTGAGAGGAATCTGTTCGCCTTATTATTTTATGATCTAACTAAATTTTACTTTGGACTCTTCAGACAATTCTGTTAGGATGAGGAGAAATATGTATTTGTAATTTTCAGAATTAAAAAATGCTGGCAATTGTTTTCTCCAGTTACATGTACATATTTTCTATTCTGAGATTTTTCTTTCTTTTAAAAATGAAGAACACCGTTTTTCAATACCCTCTTTTAGAAAGTAAAGAACCTTTTTCTGTTTAACTCTGTCTTTGGAAAGGGAAATTAGCAGCTGTAGAGCATTATTCATACTCAGTCTGATTATATATCTAGAAAATGAAGTCTTACCTTAACTGTTTAATTAAAGATTGGAAGAAAATATTTAAGCAGGTGTTAATCAGGTATTTAAAAAAATATTGCATGCTCCAGTCTTTCCAGGTGCAGTTAAAGTTTCCTTTCCACCTACAAAATAAAACAAATAATAGATAGATAAAAGTCTATTTTGAGGCCTGGAAGTTCATTTCTTAAGGTTAAGTTCATTTCTTAAGAATCTTACACTTATTACCAAACATATAGTGCTCGTTCTTTTTAAACAAACAATACATTTAAAATACCTTTACATCTTTAAAATTAACCTTATATTATTTATAATTGACATAAAGCACATTATTTTAAGCATATAATTTGACAAGTTTTAACATGTATACACCCATGAAACCATCACAGCAATAAAGATAATTAATACAGTATAACTTTTTTACTTAAAATAAATAAACACAGAGAAAGTACACAAGATAAAGTTATACAACTCAATTATTTATCACAAAATGAACTATCAGCCACCATTTAGGTCAAGAAATAAAATAATGCCAATCCTGAAGATCCCCCTGTACCCTACCAATCACTACCTTCTATCTTACACAGGTAAACCCTAACCTAATTTTTTAGTAATTGTTTGTTTTTTTAAATAATTTTAGTAAATAATTTTGCATTTGTAAACTCTGTGGTTTAATTTTACCTGTTTTTAAATATACATAAAAGAAATTATATAGTATGTGATCTTCAATGTCTGACCCATTTTACTTCATATTATGTTTATGAGGATTGAATTTTATCAAATGATTTTTGTACATCCATGCAAATAATAATGTAATTGTTTTTTTCCTACATTTCGTTAAATGGTTAAAGTATACTGTTTTAATGTCAAGCCAATTTATGGAATTTATGGACTAAACCTAACTTGATTGACAGAGAGAGAGAGAGATTTAGAAATATATTATTATATTCCATTTGGTAATGTTTTGTTTAGAATTTTTATGTGACTGACCACAATATATTGGCTTCAGAAAATAAGAAATTAGAAAACATAGATGAATGGCAAAGTATAGAAGGCTTCCAGAACCAAAGATTTGAGCAAAAAGTTTCAGCAATAATTGACCAACCACTAAGATATGCTGACATAGAGGTGACCCCTCAACTGCCAGGCTTCAAAATAAAAACAATAATTACAAAAAAAAAAAAACCCTGAAGAATCATTGGTAACAGTACAGCATGTGGGAGATAGACTCTAGAAGATTGCTCCAGGCAAGTCACTAAACAAAGCAAAACAAAAAACATAAACAATAAAACCTTCTTGAAGTGGGAATAAGAATCCAGGATTGCTACAAAATATTATCTAAATTGTCCAGTTTCAAAAATCTTAATACAAGTGAAAAAACAGTAAAGTGATACTTATACACAAGAAACAAAAAAAAGTCAATAAAAATTACTTATGGGGGATCCAGATGTTGGGCTTTGTTGTTGAAGACTTTAAAACAGCTATTATAAATATGTTCAGAGAAAATCATGTTAAAAAACTAAAGGAAGGTGTGACTACAATGACTCATCAAACAGAGTATCAATAAAAAGATAAAAATTATATAAAAGAGCAAAATGGAGCTTCCTTGTCTTGAGAAAGTGTATTAATCCATTCTCACACTGCTAATAAAGACTTACCTGAGACTGAGTAATTTATAAAGGAAAGAGGTTTAATTGACTCACAGTTACACAGGGCTGGGAGGTCTCAGGAAACTTACGATCATGGCAGAAGGAGCAGCAAACACGTCCTTCTTCACATGGTGGCAGGAAGGAGAAGTGCCAAGCAAAGAGGGAAAAGCCCCTTATAAAACCACCAGATCTTATGAGAACTCACTCACTGTTACCAGAACAGCATTGGGGACTGACCCCATGATTCAATTACCTCCCACTGGGCCCCTCCTACAACACGTGAGGATTATGGGAATTACAATACAAAATGAGATTTGGGTGGGGAAACAGGCAAACCACATAAAAAAGCACATCTAAAAAAAACCTAGCGGTAACAATGTACTTCATAATAAAAACAATAATTTTCCCCTAAGATCAGGAAGTAGGCAAAGATGTGCCCTCTCACTACATCTATCAAACATTATATTGGAGGATCTAGGCGGTACAATAGGGAAAAAGAAAAGAAAGACAAAGGAAAAATAAAATAAGTTAATTAAGGTAGAAATAAGAAGTTCTATAACTGATTTTATTTTCAGATCACATGACCCTATATGAAGAAAATATAAGGAATTCCTCTTAAAACCCATCAAAACTAATAAACAATTCCAGCAACATGTATCAATATATAAAAGTATATCAGTATATCTCAATAATATATAATTGCATCAATATAGAAAAATCAATTTTTATTTTTATACACTAACTATAGCCTATTAAATTAACTTTATAATGTAATATTCACAGAAGCATTAAAAGGAACAAAGTATTAAGGAATAATTTTTTTAAAAACTTGTAAAATTTATAAACTAAAATTTTGCAAATTTTTGTGCAGGAAAAATGAGATTTAAAAAATGAGAACACATTCCAAGTTCATGGACTGGAGTGCCCATGTTTTCAAGATGACAATTCTCCCCACATTGATCTGTAGATTCAATGCAACTTCTATCAACGTGTTAGTAAGACAGTTTTTGTGTGGATATCCACAAGATGATCCTAAAACTTACCTGGAAAAACAAAGGAGCAAGAATTAAATGCTTTTTCTAAACCAAGAACAAACTTGGAGGATTTACACACCCTGATATCAGAACATATTACCATAAAACTGGCATGAAAACAGAATGTAATGTAATGGGAAAAAAGAAAATGTAGAAATAAATCTTTACGATCAATTAATTTTTGACAAAATTGCTAAGGTGATACAATTGAAGAAGTATCTTTCAACAAATATTGTTGGGAAAATTAGTTATCTAGAAACAAAGAGATGGCATTAGACTCTGACCTCATGCCATACAAAAATACTAATGCAAAATGGATCATAGACCTAAACACAATAGCTTAAATGTTTAGAAGAAAACATAAAACCTTCATAACATTGTGTTAGAAAAAGAATTTCCAGATATAACACCAGAATGTTAGGAAAAAATAGATAAATAAGACTGATCACAATTAAAAAGTTTTGAGCTTTAATGACAGCTATGAACAAAGTGAAAAAAGCTCACACTATGGGTAGAAAATATTTGCAAATCACATATCCAACAAAGACAAATATCTAGAACATACAAAGAATTACTACAATTTAACAATTAAAAGACATACCAATTTTTTTAAATGGGCAATAAATTTGAAAAGAAATTTTTCTAAAGAAGATATGTAAATGGTTATTAAACAAATGAAAAGATCCTCAACATCATTATTCATTAAAAAATGCATATTAAACCCAGAATGAGGTCGCAGTTTATGCACACTAGTGGCTACAATAAAAAAGATAGACAATAATAAGTATTGGTGAGGATAAGGAGAAATTGAACCCTCATGCATTGCTGGTGATTTTAAAAACTAATGCAGCCACTTTGGAAAACAGTTTGAAATTTTCTCAGAATATTAAAGAAAAAGTTATAACGTAACCCAGTAATCCCACTTCTAAGTACATGCCCATGAAAATTTTTTTAAAAATATACATTTACACAAACACTATTATGCAAGTGTTTATAGCAGCATTATTCATACACATTTGAGTTGTTTCCACTATTGGCTATTATTCAACTGCTAATTGGCTATGAATAGTAGCCAATAGTGGAAACAACTCAAATATGTATCAACTGATAAATGGATAGTAAATGTGGTATATATGTATATATATATACTGGAATATTATTCAGCTGTAAAAATGAATGAATACTGATACAAGTTACCACATGGTTATGACCCTTGAATATATTATGCTAAGAGAAGGAAGCCAGATGCAAAAGATTGCATAGTGTATGGTTCCATGTATAGGAAATGTCCAAAAAGATGTATTTATAGGGACAGAAGGCATATTAGTGGTTGTCTGGGGCTAGAGTTGGGGTGAGAACATAAATTAACTGCAAAGAAAATGGACACAAGAAATTTTGGAAAGTGGCAAAACCCTCAAAATATTCTAAATTTTAATTGTGGTGATAATTGAAGAGCTCTATGAATTTACTAAAAATGATTTAATTATGCTTTTAAAATAAGTAAATTTAAAGTATATAAATTATACAATAATAAATCTGCTAGAAAACAATCTCAAAATAATTTTCGAAAGTCCTACATTAGAATTCAACATATTTCACCTCAACCACTTGTAAACATTTATTCCCTGCACCCCCATCTCAAACTGAAATGATTCCTAGTGTTGCAACGAGAAACTGTATGAAGTCATTGACTTGCATTTGAAAAAGAAATTTTTAAACACTGAAACAGTGAGTTTGGTGAAATGTGAAGTTTCAAGATGCTGGGTAACTCTGAATTTGCTTCTCCCATATCACGCTTATTCCAAATTTAACTCTCTTGGAGGGAACGGCAGGTGAATTACCTCAAATTGACAAACCATTACTTTTCTCCCATCTCCTCTTCCATCTTCCCTCCCTTCTTTCTTTATTGCCTTTCTTCTTAATTAACCTTATTCCTTTTTATTTTTTTTGCCAATTATGTATAGTAATATTTCTCTAAGTTAAGGGATTCTGATATGCCTCTACATTATATGTGTTTGTCTAGAAAACACATATATGTCTAGAAGACAACATATATCAACACCAAAATGTTTACTTGATAGTCGTGTTTATTTCTACCTAGGTAGTATTTCTCTTGCTTTTTGTTTCTTTCTTTGAAAACTTCTGTTTTGTTTTTTTTTTTTAAGATTTTTGGATCAAATATGTAGTTACTCCTGTAAGCCTTTTGGGGGGAAAATTAATAAATGCTATTTGTTAACTGAATAATATACCTATAGTAACCAAATTAAACAAGTTAAAATAAATAAAATATATTTAGTTAACTAAAAATGCCTCAATTCAAAGATTCAAGGGAAATATTGCCACTGCACTGCACTCCAGCCTGGGTGACAGAGTAAGACTCTGTCTCAAAAAAAAAATAGTGTTTATAAAGTTTAAAATTTAATGTTATATTTGAGACAAAACATTAGAAAAGAAAATTTCATTTGTTTACATTTTTGATACACCAAGCTAGATTGTATAATATTTAATAATATGGAATCAGCTTTTCAAACATTTTTTATAAACTCTAACCAAACTGCATTATGCCAAGAACATTTTGCATTATTAATATCATGTGTCATTCAATGAAAGCTGATCCATATGTTTATGATTCATTTATAATTAAGTCATCAAAATATTGATTTAAAAGCCATTTGATGTCTAAAAAGAAACGTTGGAGTTTTAAAAGCAAGTTTTGGCCGGGCGCAGTGGCTCACACCTGTAATCCCAGCACTGTGGGAGGCTGAGGCGGGTGGATCGTCTGAGGTCAGGAGTTTAAGACCAGCCTGGCCAACATAGTGAAAACCCTGTCTCTACTAAACAAGAAAAAGAAAAAAAGAAAAATTAGCTGGGCATGGCGGCGGGCACCTGTAATCTCAGCTACTTGGGAAGCTGAGGCAGGAAAATTGCTTGAACCTGGGAGGCAGAGGTTGCAGTGAGCCGAGATCGCGCCACCGCACTCCCACCTGGGCAACAAGAGTGAAACTCTGTCTCAAAAAGTAAATGAATGAATAAATATAAATAATAAAAGCAAATTTTTAAAATGAAAATTTTACAGAAGATTTAGGATTATTTTATAACTTTCAACAATAAATTTTTAGGCTTTTACCAAAATATTTACTATTACTTAAAAGGAGATAAATGTGTTTTTCTGGTTGAGTAATGTCTAATGATAATTATAAGAAAACATGAATAGAAATGTTACGTTTCCTTTTTAAAAAAATTTTAGAGACAAGGTCTCACTTTATTACAAAATCTGTAGTGTACTGACATGCTCATAGCTGAACTCCTGGGTTCAAGCTCTCCTCCCACCTCAACCTCTCATGTCTCTGGGATTACAGGTGTAAGCCACTGTACCCAGCCGTATTTCTACATTTGAACACCGGGCCCACATTTGTATAAGTTTTCATTTTAAAAATCTCTTTTCAGAATATTTTATACTTATAAAAAGAGATTCAGAACATTGTACACTTATTTAATTCATTGATAAATTTTGAAATTAAATCTTCAACTATTATTATCTAAATTCGGGTTTTGCACTGTTTCTTTGTTTGTTTTAATGCTCCTGGTGGTTTAAATTCCTCTCATCCCTCTCTCTCTTTTTTAAGTTACAGTGGAGATAAAGCGACAATAATAATTCTCCCTGCCCCCAGATAACTTGATTCTGAATATGAGATAAAGTTGCTCTAACACTTTCATAAGCATGTGTCTATAAACACATTCATGTACTTTACGTGTTTGAAAACATGGGATCACATGGGGAAATATTTGTCACAACACTTTCAATCAATATATACCTATTCACATCTGGAAGAGCTAAAAGCCTCTATAGCCTGATTCTATTTCTGTATAAATGAAGAGTGTGACTTTGTCAAAACTCTGCTGGTAAATCTTTGTAAAACTACGAAGATTATTTTGGAAGTGCCAACCATCTTAATTATGTTTTCTATCAGTTCATATCATGTCACAACATTAAAATACAAGTCAAATAATAATGTATTTTAGTGTTTGATAGTATTAATAATACTTAATACTATTAAACATGAATATTATTAAACATTATTTAAAATATACATTAGTGCTGTAAGTATGCCAGACATTGTGCTAAGGGCTTTAATGAGCCTCACAGCAATGAATGAACTTCAGAGCAATGAAGAAATGCTCTCTTTGTCTCTCCTCCATTTTCTAAGTACTCAAAAAAGTCACTCTTCCAGATAACCTGATTTTTTCCATGAATACTTCCTTACAAGTCTTACATTTCTCTAATCATTAAATGTAAACTAAAGCTCAAAACTTATACTTATCATTTATACCTCATATGTATACATTATTTATTATAGCTATCTTACATTGCATCATATTCCCATAGATTTTATTTGCATAAAGTTTAGGGGCACCAGCTGTGGAGTTTAGCAGCCCTGGGTTCCTTCTTAACTTTAACACATTACTAGATGTGTCACCTTGCACAAGTTACAAAATGTTAAGTATCAGTTTCTTTATGAAATAATAACTAATGGGGGGTTACTTTAAAGATTAATGAGATAACTGGATAGCATAATTCCAGACACAGAGTAAGCTTTCAATAAATGGTGGTGTAGATTTATTAGATTGTGTGAGTTTATGTTATACTCCTTGTGCCTACCTAATTTTGAAGGCTTTAAAGGAATGATTATTAAGTTGGACGGGTAGATAGTGATGTTACTCTCTCATAGAGGCAGGTGAGTAATCCTAGAGGTTGTGTAAAATGCTCCTGATTCTTGTCTTGCCTCCTCTTATCCATCTCTGGATTAATTTTCTGAAAGACAATTTTCCAGTGTTGCATTTGATAACTATCCGATCATCTACATTTACTTGTTTTCTTAACTATTTTGAACAAATTTATAGTAAATTTTACTGCATAGGATAGTTTTAGTAACATTGAACTTCCCTGCAGTTTTATTTGATCAGTTCTCATTTTGTTTTCCTCACAGTATTTTTAGTACTTAATTTGTCTCCCCTTGACTACTTGTTGCTACAACTGGGTGGAACTGAGATGAAAAGTAGAGACCACACTTTGGATGCTAGGACTACAATCAGAGAACAAATCCTGGACTGGAGATTACAGTGGCAGAAAATTCAAGGGGGAGAAGGACCCAGTAAGATATTGCTCAAACCAGAATTTGCTTGAGAGGAAAAGGAATCACTAAAATAATTAACAAACATTATTTTATTTACCACAAGTGAAAAAACCAGAACTGTTCTGGTCCAGAATGTCTGGTCACATTAACTAAGGACAGGTTGGAAGGGGAATTTATGGATGAGGGTTGGAGAAGGGGATATAGGGGAATTGAAAGAGGAAACTGAGATAATAAGATGTACAGAAGGAGGCAGAGCAGAGAGAACAAAAATCTGAAGGTCACAAGAATACATTCACAGAACTGTATTCAAAATATATACATAAGGATATACTCAAAGACCTATTCAACAGTATATTCTCTATGAATATATAAATACATTCTGCACAAAAATAATCTTCATGAAAATATTCTCCTCATGTATGTATATTTATGGATATATATTTCTGTTGGAGCAGAGAGAAATCAAGCGTTCCTTAAGATATTGTATTGAAGAAAAATGGAAAAGTGAGAAAAACTTTACAGAAATATTTAAAAAGATAGTGAAACCATCCTATCAAATATAGATGGCTGTAATTTACTTTTTTAAGTTTAGTAAATAAAAGAATACTGGCCTTCGGGTGTGGTGGCTCACACCTGTAATCCCAGCACTTTGGGAGGCCGAGGCGGGCGAATCACAAGGTCAGGAGATCGAGACCATCCTGGCTAACATGGTGAAATCCCGTCTCTACTAAAAATACAAAAATTAGCTGGGCGTGGTGGCAGGCACCTGTAGTCCCAGCTACTCGGGAGGCTGAGGCAGGAGAATGGCATGAACCCAGGAGGTGGAGCTTGCAGTGAGCCGAGATTGCACCACTTCACTCCAGCCTGGGCAACAGAGCAAGAGTCCATCTCAAAAAAAAGAAAAAAAAAAAAGAATATTGGCCTTCAGTGAGTTAACTTTCAATGAGTTTGCTTGTATTGAACAGACTTTCAGGGATTGGCCTAAGTTTTGTGTCTAGGTAAAAGTATTAAACATAATTCATATTAGAAATCAAAACTCATAAGAATTAAAAATGGGATTGATTTTAAATTTTGGTCATTTCCACATGAAATACTGGGATTGCTGTATTTCTTTCTCCATTGCCTACTCCTGTGGAAATCCTGCTGGGCAGGGAATTAACTAAAACAAAGGTTGGGGTGATATGATAGAAATGTGGATAAAAGTGAGCAGGAAGCAAAAATTGGATTGGAATTCTCTACAAAGGCAGAGTAATCAGCTGCTTAACACAGAGTTGGAGAATTGTCTTCTGTGCACTGAATTTAAGTAGTTTAAATATCCTTAGGGATGGAAATATTTTCTTAGCATAAAACACAGGTGCATGTACTATACAGCCAAGGAAAAGCATTGGTAAACATTTGAACCTTCTTCCAATGGCCTAGTCCAGAGCCAAGCTTTCAATCTACATCAGTGACTTGGGCTTCTCATCATACTCAAATAGAGATGGGTTGTTTGCAATGTAATAAAAGGACGGCCTCAAAGTAATAAAAAGTCTCAGAGTAACATGAGGAATCTTTATGCAAAGGCAATGAGGGCTAAAATGATCTTCAAGGGAGTTGGCTATGTTTGTTCAGCAGCAAGAAGCTTTTAAATGGAAAGTGTTCACTGGCTGTTTGTACTGGACAGTGATTTTTACATTCCAGTCATCTCACTTAGTCTCATTGGACCAGGTTCTTCCTTTTTAGGTGAAGAGGTAGTTGGCAGAATGTCTTTCCTGGCATAGAAGAGAGAAGAAACTTTTTGTTTTCATCTTTTCAGACTTTTCAAAGCTTTTATGCTTATGTCAGATTATGACAATAAAAGCAAGAAACAACAGATCACTAGTTTTTTGGTGGATAGGAAAAGTCCACTTCTGCTGAGAGTTCAGGATCTCTTTGGCCTTTTTGCCATGACAATGCATGTTCTTGTTTTTTACTTTCTTGTGCTGTTTCTCCCTGGACAGAACTGCATGTTCTCAAAACATGGGCAACATATTCTTCTTTTTCTCAATGAACAGTGGTCGTGACAGCAACCAGTGTGCCCTCTTCAAATAAGAAAAGCACTCATTTCCTATTTTGATTAATTTTACTTTTTTGAGAAACTGGTTCCTGAATCTTTCTCTCTCCCCATTAGAATGTGTGTTCCCAACAACTATGTGGTCATAAAAATCTTCACCAATATGCCTCCTTTCTTCTAGCATTCATAACATCTGCATAACAGCCAAATGACTGATTCTCGTCTCCCAATTCTGGCATTTTTGTCATCGTTATTGTTGACAAATATTTGGGGATTTATTTTTAGAACTACCTTGCCTTACTGTTTTCCTTGGTTTCTGGCTCATTTTGAACAGTTTCCTGTTGCAGTAGGGAGGGAGGGTGGGGATGTAGTGCTGTTTATATTGAGGCTGTAGCTTCTCTAATATTTGGATGAGGAGGTGGGAAGGAAGGGAAGGTTATGAGTGTTATGGAAATTAAATCGTACAGAAGCATCTTTCCTTCCAAATTCTTTCTAAAAGCATGCAATTCTGACTCCACCAACTATATATGAGTACTTAAAATACTGATGTTTAAAGAGTGATGATTTGACAGTAAGAATGACAAATTTCAGTTAAACATAGTTGCCTTCCGGATGGGAGTGATCCACCTTTAATAGCAAGGAGGCTTTATGTCCATTTGGATTCACAATTGCAATGGACTCAGAAGAATCCCATGTGTCCCATCATGTGATCATTTACTAACACAAATTGAAGCTTGTAAAATTTAATGAATAGCTATATTAAATTGTTCTCAAAGGAAAAATACCATTTTGCCAATGACATGTTTTGTCAAAAGTAAAAATCCACTTTAAGAAAATTTTTTCATCGAGTTAGTTCTTCCTGTAGTGGTATAATTTGAACAGAACAAGTTGACGTAATCGAGGTGCACAATAAAAGGGGAATAAAATAGTAGCACTAGCCTAAATTGGGCTGGATCTCTTCAACAAAGTAAGGATTGCAGGGTGCAAGCTGAAAAAACAACTACCCATTTTTTGCAGAACTTTAACTCCAGCATGAGGTGTGGTGGAGGTCCACAGGAAACCATTTTTTGGGGGGAAACAAACAATTATCCTGGACATGTGGTGAGGCAAAGGAATTGGAATTTGGCAGGCTTAATTGCATTAAATTTGCTCTGGGTGTAAAATATGTTAATTTGCCACTGTCTGGAAGAAATCATGGTGAGTCATTCACAGAACTACTTAGAATCTATTTCTGACATGTCTAAGTATCTATTGCTTTGGCCATTGCCTTTTCTCTTCACAAATCTACTTTTTAATAACATGTAAAAAAAGCAGGAAAAATTATTGTATCTTAGTCCACATGAAACAAATTTCAAGCAGAAATTCTTGAGTTGAACAAACAGCTGGTAAGATTTCATTTCTGTTCTGACATTATTTTGTATTGTCTGTTTGATCACAGTTTTTATGAAAAGGAGCAGGATCATTCTTTATTCTTGGTGATAATATAAATAATTTCTTCCCAATTTATTACTAAATCGGAACCATACTCTATTCATAAAATGAGCTCTCCCAATACTGAAAGATTTTATGTGTACTTTCTAAGCATTATTATTTCAGAATAATGTTAGGCAAATATCTATGTATTGAAGCAGAAGAGGATGTCTTGAAAGCAAAAAAAAAAAAAAATGAATCTAGTAGTTTAAAATAAGAATTCTATTTTATGATCTCAAAATATCTCCATAATTTGAAACATAACACCCCCAATACACAACGCAACTTCAGCAGATATCTCGAACCTTTTATCAAGAAGATCCCTTGCTGGGTCTTCAAAATTGCAGCATCTGAGCTAGTCTTTTACTAACCACACTTTATATAATTAATGCTAATCCTAAATTAAGCAATTTGAAAATAAAACATAAAAGTCTATTGGGTTTATAATCAGTCATTAAACAATTGACATTAAGCCATTAAATAAAGCAAATACAATGCTTTACTATTATGACAGAAGTAAAACAAAAATAACAGAATAAAACAGTATTTGGAAATATTGTTTAGCTATCTCTATCTTGGAAATAAAACACAGGTTCTCAAAATGCTGCCACCTTCCTACCTGTTTTCAGCTAGCAATGAACATGGAATTATAAAAATTTGCACACATAACGCTTGTCTCTTAAAATAGCACTAAACATATGTGAAGTCTCCAAATTAAAGCTTACCCCCCACCACCCCAACTCCAGAACATTGTAACCACAAGTGCCTTGAGATATTGGCTGAATCATCCCCCTTTCCAAAACTGTCCATCTGTCTTTGAGAGTGGCTGTGATCCGGAGGCTCAAGTTGACTTACTCACTGAGCTGCCTGCCAGTTTAGATGCACTTTGTAGGTGGAAAATTGTTGGTCTTTGTCCCTCCCAGCTTGCAAGTAAAATGAAGCTGCCAAGAGATAAACACATTCTAAGTTTATCGTGCTATTCTTGGCCTCAAACTACAAGCCATAAGGCAACTATTGCTCAAGGTACCGTGTTTACAAGTGTTCAGTCCTCCGCTGTTTCAGAGACCCAACAAGATGGAATATCTTCCTGCCAGCCTATATTTTGTTTTTTTCTAAGCTTTCACATTTTTTAATTTCTTTTTTAAAAGGGGGAAATGGAGCAGCTTCCTTTAAAGCATTTTGAAGGTTTGAAGTCTTGTTAAAATTTTGATTCTGATGTGTTTAGGTTTTTCCCACAGAGGCACAATAAGTTCCTAGTAAGACTGGACACTTCTTTCCATTATTATCAGTATTACTATATTTATTATTATTTTATTTAAAAGTCAACAATATGTGTACCAATTATTTCTATACAGGTCTTCTCAATTGTTGCCATTTACTATTTTATTTATTCACTATTTTGACCTTTAACGCATTTATTATAATAAAACCCCTTTTTGCTTTTAATTGCAATTTTTTTTCCTGCCTAGGTAGATATATTTAAAATAATGTAATCAGAGTTTGGTAATATTCTCAAAACCCCAAAAAACATTTTTTTTTTTTTGAAAGAAGGAGTACTGAGTTACTGAGTTAACTTTTCTCACAAATGTCTTCCTGGCTGCATTGGATAACAGGATGTATTGAGTTCATACATCTTAAATATAAAAGAGGAGTATAGCTATATCACATCCTATATTGGCACAGTATATTGACATGTATTATGTATGATGTTACACTGTTTAAATTATTAGAAATCACATTAAAAGAAATTATAATAAGATAGGGCTTTTTACCAAATCTAGGATATTTGGCAAAGATATGATAATCAAGTTCAATCCTTGATTTACAAATAAGACTTTGAGCTCTCAGAGTTTTAGAACTATATTTTATACCGTGATTTCTTTGCATTTCATTAAAAGTAACATTTTCTTCAGAGTTCAGCATAGTACATAGATAATTTACCTATAGAAAAAGAGCTTAATTGGTCTTTTGGAGATGGGAGATAGTAATCCACAACCTGGAATTTTTTTAACATACTCTCACTAATCCGTTTTCATTCAATGATTTAATGCACTACAAATTAAATTCACTGACTACATGACCAATGAAAATAATGTAATAAAAATTTACTTGTTCTAGTTTAAGTCTGAGGGTAGGGAAGGAAGATTTGCAACAATCTACCCTGGGAGACTGCAATAAAAATGTATTGTTAATTTGAAGCATTACTTAGGATCATTCAAAAAATCAAAATCAGTACGTCCACATTAAAATGAGCAGAGAAAGCTTTAAAGATTGTCATACTTAAGAGTTAAAATGGGCTGCATAACCACCTGATGGCCTTCTGAAGATGTACAAATAATGAAGGAAAATGGATGAATATTCTATTTGAAAATTATCTGTATGTTAGTTTTAGAATTTACCTGCAGCACTCTACATCTTGAAATATTTAGGTTGCTATAACAAAGCAACAAAAACTGGGTGGCTTATTAGCAACAAATATTTACTTCTCACAATCCTGGAGGTTGGGAAGTTCAAGATCAAGACACCAGTAGACTTGGTGTCTGGTGAGAACCTACCTTCTTGCTGCCTCTTCACATGGTGGAAGGGATGAGATAGCATGCTGGGGGCTCTCTAATAAGGGCAATAATTCCAATCATGAGGGCCCTGTCTTCATGACCTAATCACCTCCCAAAGGCTCCACTTTCTATTACCATCATCTTGGAGTTTGGTTCCAACACATGAAATTTGGGTGACATAAACACTCGGTTTATTACATTCCTGTAGCAGAAAAAATGAGTAATAATCTCATCAGCACATGTAAAAATGGTAACTACCTTTGCTCTATATGACTCAAAGTAGGTGGCAAGACTCATGTACATTCCAAAGACTATCTGGTCAGAGGCATTTGATGTCTTTGCTTTACAGATATCTTACTCTTGGTTTATTACTCTAATAAACAGTGTTTTAAAGTGTTCTTATCCAGCACAGAACAGCTAATTTGATTATAAAATATGCTATGATACTTTGAAACTCATATTTAATTGTTAGAACGTGCATGAGTTCTACTTTGAAAGTCTAAGAAATTGCCTAGATTTTGAGGGGGTGAGGGACTGATTGGTCATTAGTACCTAGCATTGCTAGAATCCAGTATTCTTTGAGTTGATGAATATGACCCTTCCACAACTGGTGGAGGGGACTCTACCAGAGCATTGTTATGTTGGCATTGTAAAAGGAACAAGATAGGTTCTTAGATAAATATCTAATATGTTAGCAGTCATACTGAAAAGAAATATCTGAGTTGTAGTTTATAATCTTTTGCTATGTACACATTTATAAATTATTTATTTGTATTTAAGTCTGATTATTGGTTCAAGCCAAATGTAAGTGCACCCAAGAGTCAGAGTCATGAAGTAGGTGGGTTTCAGCATTCAAGGTCACTAGTAAGAAATTAGAATTTTACGTACTAGGAACTCTCAAATAATGAACAAATTTTTTAATGCTTTTTATTTGGAAAGATTAAGAATATTTTCAAAAGTAGAAAGTTTTCCCATTTCTGAAATACCTTTGCAATACCTGTCATCCCAGGATATTCCTTTAACTTTTCAATTTAATACTCTAAGGATTCTTTGTTTTTAACACAATTTCTTTCCATTTTGTTGGGTGAGTGTCCTTGAGGTGATATGTATGAGGTCATGCTGTGTGTTTCAGGTAGTCCATATAATGCTGTCATAACAACACTAACCAAAGCTTAAAATCTCAGTGGATTACATAAAACTTTATTTCTAATTTATACATGTTCAACAAGGTGAACCAAGAGTCTTCAGGTTCACTGGGGGCTCTGTTAATCATAATTACTCCAAGATCTGACTAATGGAGTATTTAGCTCAATACACATTTTGATAACTAAGAATGCAGAAAAAAATATACAAGGTGAATTATTTTATGGCTTCTAAAGCTTTTATCTGGAGGAAAATTCATCACTTCCCACATTTCTTTAGCTAAAGTAAGCCACATGATATTAACTAACCCACATTACACATGATATTGTCTAACCCAAAGTATGGTAGATGAATACTTTTACCCTGTGCCTTGAAAGAAGAGAAATGGAAAATTATTGAACAGACCTCATGACTTGCCTAATACAAGATAAAATGCTTACAACTATTAAAGGAAGTCATTTTTCCTAAAGCCACCAGAAGCAGAAGGCATTTCATAAAGAGCTTGTTTTCCTTCATAGCATTAGTATAATACATTGGGGTGCCATTAGGACATTTGGGTGGCATTAGGCTTTGCTTCTATCTAAGTCTTACTTTATTGTGCCTGCCATAATTATGCCATGACAATCACTTGCTTTGGGGGATATTTCAATGTTTCCACCCTTTTGCTCAGAAAGTTCACATGGAAGCATCTGTTTCTATTTGTGAACTGTAGTAGTGAATGAGCAGCAGCTGAATAAAAATAAACCTGGCTACAGACAAACTGTGTCCTCTATACAAGCACAAGTGAAATGGATAAAACAAGATTCAGCATATAATAACATGATATCATATAAAATTATCCAAATATATGCAGCAAACTCTTGGTATAAAGCATATTATTTTAGTGTTTTGAGATCACATTGAAATGGGTAATATGTACATTCATGTGATTTATGTAGCATTGTGGAGAATTTGACTCCTTAATTATAAGCATAATGCTGGAAACACTGTTAAGTCTTATCAATAATTTAACCGAAAGGAATCAATACATTTTACAGATAAATATACAATTTCAATCAACTAAAACATCTC
Source organism: Pan troglodytes (assembly GCF_028858775.2). Classification (NCBI taxonomy): domain Eukaryota; kingdom Metazoa; phylum Chordata; class Mammalia; order Primates; family Hominidae; genus Pan; species Pan troglodytes. The sequence continues at coordinate 26,395,059 of NC_072402.2, forward strand.
ATTAAATACTTAAAGTAAATCTTATTGCATCCTACATTTTTTGGTGTCTCAGTTATGGTCTACCACTTCTCTGGCAAGAGTGCCATGATGATTATCCCAAATCTTACATTTTACATTTTTTACACAATCGATATACAAGTCAGATACCCAAGAAATGACCTAGAAAGTCTCCTTGAGGGCAATGAAGACTTACATAAGCTGTTACTGTTGCCTATTTTTGCATACTATATTCTAATAATTTTTTCCCCTCAACTGTCACTCCTGGTGTAAAAGAAGAGCTGGTTCTTTGTAAAATTCATGAGAACATGCTCAAATAAAATAAATAGTAAAGGACCGGAGGCTCTAAGTAAGCAGAGGAGGAAAGACGTTAGATAATTTCTAGAGACAGAATCTAAGAAACTATGAAAGTAAGAATATGTGGAAATGAGAAAGAGAAAGAGATAGCCGACACGAGCCAGCCTCTAGAGATATATTGGTCTTTGATGGCTTCCTGATTCTGCTTACCTTTTTCTTGAAGTGGTCTGAATAGTAGGCTTCCTTTCCTCACAATCAAAAGAATTCTCTAAAATAGTGGAGGTATCTTAATTCTAGCTAGCAGAACCGAATACTGTGCCTTAAGAAAAACACTTAAATTGCAATTATTCTGACCACTTTTGGTATTTCATGTGCAATTAAGTCCAGAGATATTCTATCAATAAGTGTCTAAGTAGTTGTTTAAATGCTAATACTAAATATAGCCTTTAACCTTTATCTGAGAAAACTGTCTAGCTATTTCAGAAAATACATAGAACTTAATCTTTCTATATCACTGGCACAAACATGGATCATGTTTTTATTAACCATTGATCTCTAATCTACTGAGAGGTTAAAAGATCCCAGAAAAGGCTCCAGAGTGAGAATTATAATTTGGGTGGTCACACAAAAGCCTAAAATTTTAAGTGTTAACTATGGATTGCTTCTCCTGTAGTAAATACTATCTGATGGTGAGGCAGCTGGTGACATTTTTTTTTATTAGCGAATATCATATGCAATATGCATACCTTTGTGACTAAAGGGAAAACTTTTTTAAAAAAAACCTTATAGCATATGGGTGCAATTTGTTGACTGTTTCTATGTTTGGGGAGTTAAGACAATATATAATTATGCTTGAGAAGTCAGCGCCTTGTGATACCAATTAAGAATGGTGGTGTTGCTGTTGCATCCCATTTGTTCTCTTTTTTAATAGACCTAGATAGTTTGATGCTTTTACTCTTCTGCTTAAGAAAAGAAAATTACATTTATCTTCTAAACATTTCCTTAAATTGAGGCAGCACATCACTTTGATTAAATTTCATGAATAGGGCATCACAATAAGCAAAATTGTTCAGACAGTTGAGTCAGGTTAAGATGAATAATATTATGTAATTAATTTATATTATCAACCTTTTTATTTCATGAAGTAAGTTGACAAATGATGCCAAGACTCAGGCTTCTTCTACTGAACATATAGTGACCAGAAAGTTTAACATTGACAGGCTTCAACATCTGATCCAAGTAGCATAACAAATATAGGCAAGTGGGTAGAGCACTGGAGCAGGAGTTCAAGGAACCATTCAAGTCTTTGTTCTGCCTCATTATAGATCATTGCTGGATCATCTACTGATGCCTTCTGCATCTTAAGTTCTTTACTCTAAGTAAAGGGACTCAAAACATTCAAATGTTTTAACTCATAGGGGTGTTATGAAACTCGAATCAAATAATACACAAGAAATATATTGTAAGTTATAACACATTGAGTAAACATAATTACCAATCAGAAGCATCTCATTTAAATTATCCATTTGAAAGTATATATTAACAAATGGTAAGATAAAGCAGATACTGAATCTATAATCAGAAGACATGAATGTTAGCAGTCTTTACATAAGCTCATGAGACCGGAAGTAGAAATTTAACCTAGTGGGATATTAATAGACTCTTAATTTACTAGGGAAAGGTTTTGACTTCCTCTCTATTCATAGGGTCATAGCAAGGATGGAATAATAGGGTCTATCCAAGATTTTTCCCCTTAGATAAATTTATTTTATAAATATCTCTAAATATACTTAATTATCTCATTAAAAGTAATTTATCTGTTGGTTATGATGAAGTGATGGAATAAAATTAACCTCCCTCCTAATCTAAAAAGATTAAGTGGTTCTCTTTTTTTAAATAGACCTACATAGTCTGCTGCTGCTTTTATACTTATACTTAAGCAAAAGAAATTCACACTCATCTTCAAAACTGTTCCTTAAATTGAGGCAGCACATCATTTGATTACATTTCATGAATGGAGCATCATAGCAGGTGTAATGAGATGATTCATATTAGGAAAGTTGAGTCAAGTCAACAAAAAAAAATAGAGAAAATACATGAAACAATGGCCACTGGACATCATTCAGTAAAGGACAGTGAACTCTTAGAGAAGAGAAATCAATGAACTGAGCTATATGACTGCCACAGTTTATAGCCTAGAGAGCGTTTTCATGCCCCATGCAAGGAGCTGGGACCCAAACAGAGTCCATAGCTTCCCTGATATGAGGAGGCATGGGAAGCCACAATAACGAGAATTTGCAGAAAAGAGTGCCAGAAAGGAAAGCTGTATTAAAAAGAAGGAACTGCAAAGACAGAAAGAACTTTGGCAATCTGTGCGGGGTCCTCTTTAAGTCTTCATTTCAGTATATATAATTACATGTATGTGAGAAACCTACTCAAAGCCAGGGAATCTCAGAAAATGAAGAGTCAGAACAACATCTGGTGATCACAAAAAGATAATAACAGTTTGTATTTCTACAATCCATAGTGGAGAATATTAGGTAGAATGCCCAGAATGGGATGGGTATTTCCTTGCCTTAGTGGAGCAAAATTAGCCATAGATTAAGAATGTTCCTGCCAGGGGCAGTAGCTCACTCCTGTAATCCTAGTACTTTGGGAGCCTTGAGCTCAGGAGTTTCAGAGCAGCCTGGGCAACAAGGCAAAAACTCATCTCTACAAAACATACAAAAGTTAGCCAGGCATGATGGCATGCACTCATGGTCTTAGCTACTCAGGAGGCTGAGGTGGGAGGATCACCTGAGCCTGGGAAGGTCGAGGCTGCTGTAAGCCAAGATTGCATCATTGCACTACAGCCTGAGAGACAGAGTGAGATTCTGTCTCAAAAAAAAAAAAAAAAAAAAAAACCAGAAAGAAGGAATGTTTCTGGAACTACCTAACAAAACTTTAATGCAAACTTTGAAAGGATCAAATGATTTTAAAGTCACTTGCATCCTAAGCCAAGGTTCAAGAACATTTGAGGAAATTTTATATGTATATTATTATATACATAGAATTATATTAATTATTATTTTTTAAAAAATGTATATATATGCATATGTACATGAGAAATTTACTCAAGGCCAGGCAAAGAATCTCAGAAAATGAATAGTTACAATAAGATCTGTTATCACACCAATAATATCTGTTATCACAAAAAGATAAGAATATACATAAATATTATAAAAGAAATATATGTATATATATGATTTATACATATATTTCTTTTATAATGTTTATATATTCCTTTTATAATATATTTAATTCCTTTTCTAATATATAATATATAATATGTGTATGTACATCTATATACATATCAGCACCTCAAAAGTAAAACAAAAATAATATCTGGCATCAAATAGAAAATTACATTATATGCAAAGAATATAAACCTTGATGAAGATAAAAGCCAGTCAATGGAAATGAAACAGATGACAGAATTAGTAGAAAAGAATATTAAACAGTTATTAAGTTGGTGCAAAAGTAATTGTGGTTTTTGTAATTTTTTTAATGACAAAACCATGATTATTTTTGCACCAACCTAATATCAGTACTTTATCCATATATTTTAAAAGATAGAGAAAGATATGAGCATATTAAGTAGGTATCCTCATTTGTGAATTCTATCAAAGATTTAATGTAGAAATAATATCAAGTTTCTTCCAGAAAATTGAAAAGGAGAGAACACTTCCAAGCTCATTCTATAAGTAAGCCATGAAGCTAGCATTATCTGCAAATAGGAAGACATTATAAGAACATAAAGCAATATGTCAACTTCACTTGTGAACATAGATGCAAAAATTCTTAACAATACTTTAGCAAATCAAATTCAACAATATATGAAAAGGATAAGACATCATGAAAAAGTGAGGTTTGTCACAAGAATGCAAGATTAGTTCAAGATTCAAAACTCAATCAATATAATCTACAATTAATGACTGAAAAAGAAGAAAAGCATAAGTTTATCTCAAGAGATACAGTGAAGGCATTTATCAAAAATCCAGAATAAATTCCCCACAACATTTAAAACTCACATTTAATGTCATATGTAATGGTGAAAAATTGAATGTTCCCCCCTAGGATTGGGAGCAAAATGAGGATTTCCACTCTCATTACTTCCATTCAAATGTACTATGGTTCTAACCAGTATATGAAGAAAAGAAAAAAATTATACACATTGGAAAAGAAAAACTAAAACTGTCTTTATTTGCAGATGATATAATATTTAGAGAAATACACAAAATATTAGGATCTTAAATGTTTATTAAGATTTCTCAGTACAGAGTCAGTACACAAATATCAACTGTATTTCTATAAGTTGTCAATTAACAATGTTTTAAAATTATCCTATAAAATAGTGGAATACTTAGGGATACATGTGACAAAATATTAGCAATATCTGTGCACTGAGGACACAAATCAATATTGCTGAGAGAAATTAAATAAGAGCTAAATAAATGAAGAGCTCTACCATGTTCTTGAACTAGAAGACTTGATATTATCAAGACACAAATTTTTCCAAAATTGATCTACAAATTTAATGCAATTCTAATAAAGATCCATCCTAGAATGCCTGTTTGAAGATACTGGAAAACCAATCATAAATTTATGATATACCTAGTTCATAAAATACCTAGAATAGTCAAAATGACTTTGGGTTTTTCAACTTTGAAAAATATTAGAGTATTTACTCTACCTGATTTAGATATCTCATATAAATCTCCAGCAATAAAGACAACGTGGTATAGGCAAAATTGTTAATGGAAGACAATAGAGAATCCAAAAACAGACCTACAAATGTATAGTCAATTTTTTTTATAAAGACACCAATATAATTAAATGAGGAAATAATAATCTTTTTAATAAATGGTGTTGGAAGAATTGGATAGCCATATTCTAGGAAGGAAGGAAGGAAGGAAGGAAAGAAAGGAAAGGGAAGGGAAGGGAAGGAAAGGAAAGGAACAAAGGGGAGGGAGGGATGCGGTTACAGTAGCTTATGCCTGTAATCCCAGTGCTTTGGGAGCCCAAGGCAGGAGGATTGCTTGAGGCCAGGAGTTCAGCTATAGTGACCAATGATCACACCATCACATTCCAGCCTGGACAACAGAGTGAGCTCTAAAATTTAAAAAAATATATTAAAAAAAGAAAGAAGGGAGGAACCCTCAACACTTCATATTGTGTACAAAAACTTAAATGAAAATAGATCATAGACCTAAATGAAAAAGCTAAACTATAAAAGTGCTAGAAGAAAACAAGAGGAAAATTTTTTTTTTTTAATTTGGGTTAAGGGGTGGGACAAAGATGGCCAACTAAAACCAGCAGCAATTGGAGGCTCCATTGAAAAGGATCATAATACATGTGAATCCTGCACCAGCAACCAAGGTATCCAGGTTCTCTCATCAGAACTGACTAGGCAGCTGGTATGATCCATGGAGAGGAAGGAAGATCAGTGTGATCCGCCAGACCCTCTGGGAGCCACATGGGGTAGGTGAGCTCCCACAACCCAGCCAAAAGAGGTGGCGAGTGAGCAAGCTACACAACTGGGGAAACCATACTTTTCCTCAGAACTGTGCAACCCACAGATAAGAAGATCCAACTCAGGAACCCACACCACCAGGGCCTAGGGTCCCAACCCCAGAGCTGCACAGATTCTCAACAGCCTTGCAACTAGAATCTGCTTAAGCCTACCAAGTTACTGGAGGGAGGGGCGACCAGCACTGCAGCTAAGGCTGCCTTCAGTTTAAGCCCTCTGAGCTCCTTGTGGGAGGGGCAGCAGCCAGCACTGGGACTCATAACTGCCTAACACTCTAAGTTCCCTGGACAGGGGAAGGGCAGCATCCATCTCTATAGCTCCAGGCCGCACTTTTCTCCTTCTGAAGCCCACTGGACAGCTTGGTTCCAAGAAGTGTCCCCCACAGCCCAACATACCAGCTGTGGCAGACCATGACCAGAGCACCCCTTCAGGTCTGATCTTGACCCATCCTTCCTCACTGGGCAGGGCCTCCCTGTAGGAACTCCAACAACACCATCCAGAGGCTCAGGGACAGAACCTTGATCTCTCTGGTCCTGAGTTCCTAGGGGGAGGGGTGGCCATAGTCTCTGCAGACCAGCAGACTTAGCCTTTCCTCCTTGTAGTTCTCAGGAATCTGGGCAGCCCAGATGAATGGGTTTCCCCCCAGCAAAGCACACCCCCTCCACCAAGGGACAAAGTGCTTTGTTAAATGGGTCCTGTTCTCCATGCCACAACTGGGTGAGATCCTCCAAAAGGCGTTGTCAGACACCCTATATAGGAATGATCCTACTGGCATCAAGTTGGTGACTCTCAAGGTCAGAGATCCCAGAAACAGGTGCGGGAACCCATCTTTGCTGTTTTCCAGCCTCCTTGAGTGATAACTCCATGTGTGAGAGTGAACCAGATGAATAGGGCCTGAAGTGAACCCCCAGCAAATCACAAAAGCCCTGCAGAAGAGGGACCTGACCATTGCAAGAAAAGCAAACAAACAGAAAACAATAACAACAGCATCAACAATAAAAACAGTCCCCTTAAAAACCCCATTCAAGGGTTAGCAGCCTCAAAGATTGATACTAGACATACTCATGAAGAAGAGAAAAAATCAATGAAAAAACACTGAAGACCCAAAAGGCCTGAGTGCCTCTTATCTTCCAAATCATCACAACGCCTCTCCAGCAAGGGCACAGACTGGATGGAGGATGAGATGGACGATTTGGCAGAAGTAGACTTCAGAAGATGGTTAATAAAAAACTGTGCTGAGCTAAAGGAGCGTGTTATAACCCAATGCCAAGAAGCTAAGAACCTTGATAAAAGGTTATAGGAACTGCCAACTAAATAACCAGTTTAGAGAGGAACATAAATGACCCGATGGAGCCAAAAAACACAGCATGAGAACTTTGTGAAACATACACAAGTATCAATAGCTGAATCAACCAAATGGAAGAAAGAGTATCATCGTTTGAAGAAGACCTTGCTACATAAGGCAGGCAGACAAGATTAGAGAAAAAAGAATAGAAAGGAATGAACAATGCCTCCAAGAAGTATGGGACTGTGTAAAAAGACCAAACCTACGATTAATTGAAGTACCTGAAAGAGATGGGAACAACGGAAACAAGCTGGAAAACACGTTTTAGGATATTGTGCAGGAGAACTTCCCCAACCTAGCAAGACAGGCCAACATGCAAATTCAGGAAATACAGAGAACACTACTAAGATACTCCATGAGAAGATCAACCCTAGGACACATAATTATCAGATTCTCCAAGGTGAAAATGAAGGAAAAAATGTTAAGGGCAGCCAGAGAGAAAAGCCAGGTCACCTACAAAGGAAAGGCCATCAGACCAATAGCAGACTTCTCTGCAGAAACCCTGCAAGCCAGAAGAGATTGGGGGTCAATATTCAACATTCTTAAAGAAAAGAATTTTCAACCCAGAATTTCATATCCAGCCAAACTAAGATTCATAAGCAAAGGAGAAATAAAATCCTTTCCAGATAGCCAAATGTGAGGGATTTCATCACCACCAGGCCTATTTTGCAAGAGCCCCTGAAAGAAACACTAAATATGGAGATACAAAACAAGAAACCAGCCACTGCAAAAACAAACTGAAATATAAAGAGCAATGACACTATGAAGAAACTACATCAACTAGTGTGCAAAATAACCAGATAGCATTGTGATGATAAAATTCACACATAACAATTTAACCTTAAATGTAAATGGGGTAAATGCCCCAATTAAAAGACACAGACTGGCAAAATGGATAAAGAGTCAAAATCCACTGGTGTGCTGTAATCAGCAGACGCATCTCACATGCAAAGACACATATAGGCTCAAAATAAAGGGATGGAGTAAAATTTACCAAGCAAATGGAAAGTAAAAAAAAGCAAGGGTTGCAATCCTAGTCTCTGACAAAACAGACTTTAAACCAACAAAGAACAAAAAAAGACAAAGAAGGACATTACATAATGGTAAAGGGATTACTATAACAAGAAGAGCTAACTATCCTAAATATATATGCATCCAGTACAGGAGCACCCAGATTCATAAAACAAGTTCTTAGAGACCTACAAAGAGACTTAGACTCCCACACAATAATAATGGGAGACTTTAACACCCCAATGTCATTATTACACAGATCAACAAGACAGCAAATTAACAAGGATATTCAGGATTTGAACTCAGCTCTGGATCAAGTGGACCTAATAGACTTCTACAAAACTCTCCACCCTAAATTAACGGAATATACATTCTTCTCAGTGCCACATGGAACCACATAATTTGAAGTAAAACCCTCCTCAGCAAACGCAAAAGAATTGAAATCATAACAATCTTTCGAACCAAAGGGCAATCAAATTAGAACTTGGGATTAAGGAACTCACTCAAAACCACACAATTACATGGAAGTTGAACAACCTGCTCCTGAATGACTCCTAGGTAAGTAATGAAATTAAGGCAGAAATCAAGAAGCTCTTTGAAACCAATGAAAACAAAGACACAATGTACCAGAATCTCTGGAACACAGCTAAAGCAGTGTTAAGAGGGAAATTTATAACAGTAAATGCCCACATCAGAAAGCTAGAAAGATCTCAGACTGACACCCTAACATCACATAAAAGAGCTAAGAAGCAAGAGCAAACTAATCCAAAAGCTAGAAGACAAGAAATAACTAAGATCAGAGCAGAACTGAAGGAGATAGCCACACACACACACACACACACACACACACACACACACACACACAATCCAAAAAATCAATGAATCCAGGAGCTGGTTTTTTGAAAAAATTACCAGAAGAGATAGAACTCTAGCTAGACTAATAAAGAAGAAAAGAGAGAAGAATAAAATAGACACAATAGAAAATGGTGAAGGGAATATCATCACTGACCCCACAGCAATACAAACTACCATTAGAGAATACTATAACCACCTCTGTGAAAATAAACTAGAAAACCTAGAAAAAATTGATACATTCCTGGACACGTACACCCTCCCAAGATTAAACCAGGAAGAAGGAGAATCCCTGAATAGACCAATAACAAGTTCTGAAATCGAGGCAGTAATTAATAGCCTACCAAACAAAAAAAGCCCAGGGCCAGGCAGATTTATAGCCAAATTCTACCAGAGGTACAAAGAGGGGCTGATACCGTTTCTTCTGAAACTATTCCAAAAAATTAAAAAGGAGGGACTCCTCCCTAACCCATTTTATGAAGTCAGCATCATCCTGATACCAAAACCTGGCAGAGACACAACAAAAAAAGAAAACTTCAGGCCAATATCTCTGATTAACATCAATGCAAAAATCCTCAATAAAATATTGACAAACTGAATTCAGCAGCATATCATAAAACTTACCCATCATGATCAAGTCGGCTTCATCCCTGGGATGTAGTGCTGGTTCAACATATGCAAATCAATAAACTTAATCCATCACATAAATAGAAACAATGTCAAAAACCACATGATTATCTCAATAGATGCAGAAAATGCCTTCAATAAAATTCAACATCCCTTCATGCTAAAAACTTTCAATAAACTAGGTATTGTTGGAATGTAACTCAAAATAATAAGAGCTATTTATGACAAGCCCATGGCCAATATCATATAGAATGAGAAAAAATGGAAGCATTTCCTTTGAAACCAGTACAAGACAAGAATGTCCTCTCTTACCACTTCTATTCAACATAGTATTGGAAGGTCTGGCCAGAGCAATCAGGCAAGAGAAAAAAATAAAGCGTATTCCAATAGGAAGAGAGGAAGTCAAATTGTCTCTGTTTGCAGATACCATGATTCTATATTTAGAAAACCCCATTATCTCAGCCCCCATTCTCCTTAAGCTAATAAGCAACTTCAGCAAAGTCTCAGGATACAAAATCATTGTGCAAAAATCACAAGCATTCCTATACACCAACAATAGTCAAGCAGAGAGCCAAATCATGAATGAACTGTCATCCACAATTGCTACAAAGAGAATAAAACACCTAGGAATATAGCTAACAAAGGATGTGGAGGACCTCTTCAAGGAGAACTACAAACCACTGCTCAAGGAAATAAGAAAGGACACAAACAAATGGAACAACCTTCCATACTCATGGATAGGAAGAATCAATATCATGAAAATGGACATACTACCCAAAGTAACTTATAGATTCAATGCTATTCCCATCAAACTACCATTGACATTTTTCACAGAATTAGAAAAAAACTACTTTAAATTTCATATGGTATCAAAGAAGTCCCCATATAGCCAAGACAATCCTAAGCAAAAAGAACAAAGCTGGAGGCATCATGCTACCTGACTTCAAACTATACTACAAAGCTACAGTAACCGAAACAGCATGGTACTGGTACCAAAACAGACATATAGATCAATGGAACAGAATAGATACCTCAGAAATAACACCACACAACTATGAACATCTGATCTTCGACAAACCTGAGAAAAACAAGCAATGGGGAAAGGATCTCTTATTGAATAAATGATGCTGGGAAAACTGGATAGTCATATGCAGAAAACTGAAACTGGACCCCTTCCTTACACCTTGTACAAAAATCAACTCAAGATGGATGAAAAACTTAAATGTAAAACCCAAAACCATGAAGACCCTAGAAGAAAATCTAGGCAATAACATTCAGGACATAAGCATGGGCAAGGACTTCATGACAAAAATGCCAAAAGCAATTGCAACAAAAGCCAAAATTGACTAATGGGATCTAATTAAACTAAAGAGCTTCTGCACAGCAAAAGAAACTACCATCAGAGTGAACAGGCAACGTACAGAATAGGAAAACAGTTTTGCAATCTACCCATCTGACAAAGGCCTAATATCCAGCATGTACAAGGAACTTAAAACATGTTTACAAGAAAAACAAACAAACAACCCCATCAAAAAATGGGCAAAGGATATGAACAGACACTTCTCAAAAGAAGACATTTATGTAGCCAACAAACATATGAAAAAAAGCTCAACATCACTAATCATTAGAGAAATGCACATCAAAACCATAGCGAGATACCATCTCACATCAGTCAGAATATTGATTATTAAAAAGGCAAGAAACAATAGATGCTGGCAAGGCTGCAAAGAACAAGAACACTTTTACACTGATAATGGCAATGTAAATTAGTTCAACCTTTGTGGAAGACAGTATGGCAATTCCTCAAGGATCTAGAACCTCATATAAAATTTGTTCCAGTGATCCCATTCCTGGGTATATACCCAGTGGAATATGAATTATTCTACTATAAGACACATACATATGTATGTTTATTGTGCACTATTTACAATAACAAAGTCGTGGAACCACACAAATACCCATCAATGATAGACTGGATAAAGAAAAAGTGGTGCATATACACTACGGAATACTATGCAGTCATAAAAATGAATGAGATCATGTCCTTTGCAGTGACATGGATGAAGCTGGAAGTCATCATTCTCAGGAAAATAACACAAGAACAGAAAACCAAACACCATATGTTCTCATTCATAACTGGGAGTTGAACAGTGAGAACACATGGACACAGGGAGGGCAACAACACACACCAGGGTCTGTTGGGGGGTGGTGGGCGAGGGGAGGGACCTTAAAGAATGTGTCAATAGGTGCAGCAAACCACCATGGCACTCGTTTACCTATGTAACAAGACTGCAGGTTCTGCACGTGTATCCCAGAACTTAAAGTAAAAAAAAACAAACAAAACCAAAAATCCCCTTTTGGTTAAAAAATATTTCTAACATATGACAAAAACACAATCCATAAATGTAAAAAATATAAATTTATATATATTTCGTTTCAGATTTTCAAAAGACACTATTAAGAAAATGAAAAGATAAGGTATAGACTTAAGCGAAAGATAGCCAAACTCATATTTCATAGAGGACTTGTTTTCAGAATACATAATGAACCCACAAAACTCAATCATATGTAAACAAACAATCTAATATTTTAAATAAGCAAAGGTTTGGACAATTTGCCAAAAAAGATATATGGATACTAAATAAGTACATGAAATCATACTCAATATTATTAGTCATCAGAAAATGCAAATTAAACTGTAATTAGATATCCCAACACACAGCTCAGATAGTTAAAATTAGGTAGACTTAACACATCATCCACTCATGGTGAGGATATGGAATGACTAGAATGCGATACACTGATTTGAAATGAAATATAACCACTTTGAAAAACATTTTTAATGTATATGTGTGTTAAATGTTAAATGTGTACCTATCATATGATACAGCCGTTCCATTTCTAGGTATTTACCCAAGAGAAATGATAGCACATGTCCACATAATTACTTGCACAGAAATATTCACAGCAGATTTATTTGTAATAGGCAAAAAAAGAAAACCATCCAAATGATGATCAAAAATTGACTAGAAAAATAAACTATATAGGCTACTACTCAGTAATAACAAGGATCATGACAAAATGGATAAATCTCAAAACAGTTACGCTAACTGTAATAAGCCAAACAGAAAAGAGTACTTATTCTATGATTCCGTTTACATAAAACTCTAGAAAATACGCACTAATCTATGTTGACAGAAAACAAGTGACTCCCTGGGGATGGCAGGTGAGGGAGAAAGAATGAAGGGTCACATAACATTGGAGCACAAGAACCATCTTGGAGGGTAATGCATATCTCCATTATCTCTATTGTGATGATGGTCTCATGGGTGTATACAGGTCAAAAATCATCAAATCTTACATCAATATGTGTAGTTTTGTACAATTATTTCTTTTGAAATCAAGAGTATATCTGCATTAAATCAATAAAGACTGTGGATAACTTCATTTGCATATGATTGGTAATATCACTTTTTACATAAAAGAAAAGTAACCATTTGCAAGATTTGTGAAAATAATATGTACATGGGCTTTGACCATCAGACCTCTGAACATATTTACTACTGACATGTGAAACTAGAGTTGTACCTAAGACATGAATTTGAAACAGTGCTTAAGTGCCTTGCTGACTAGTCATGTGAATAAAATAACCAATTTGTCTTTGATAATCAACTCTTAGATTTAAGACAGCTGAAATGTACAATCAATGATGTACATGTGTAAGCCCTCCACAACCGTTTGTGGTCTTAATAACATTATTGGAAGAATAATGTCATTAACCAATGTGATCTCATATGCTGCCATAATGTATAGCCACCCCTTCTTATTTTCTGTTCTAAAGAACAACTTTGCGGCTTCACTTAAAGAAAGTGGTCTTTTGTTTCTCCCTGACGTTGTCATACCAACAACAATTATTTAGCTGTAATTGGTCCGTAGGAGGTTAGGATCAGCAGCCTAAAAATGCACTTTAAGGATTTCAGATTTCAGTTCAGTTGTTGAATTATAGCATTCTTTCTCTTTATAGTAATACTCTGAAAATGCCCATTTTAGACCTTTTACTCCCCCCGCCTTATTATTCTAGAGGAAGTTTCAGTTCATTAATAAGGAATAAACTCAGGATGCTTGTGGCTTTAAAATGTGATTGTTTTGCTTCTTCTTGAATTTATCTAGCTTCACTTCTTTTGGAACTGGATGTGAAACAATGCTTCTGTATTTTCAAAAGTATGCCGTGAATATGTTCATGATTCTTCACTTCATACATTTCATGTATTTTCATGTCCTAAACCACCTATCTGTCTGTCATCTGGCTTTGGTTTGATCTGCTTTTTAAAATTTCACTCTGTCTCTTGACTATGACAATGTGCTGTTTGGGTAAATCTCTGTCCCTAATTATAATTTAATTGGATCGTTTGTTTCTTCTAGAGCATTTAACTCCATTTCCAATTGTTTAGATATTCTTATTCCCTTTAAAGATTTTTCCTGATCATCCCAACATTTTGGCAGAAAATATTGAATCATAACAAATCAAATAAAAAATAGATACATTTAGAAACTTCTACTCATATTTTTATAAGAATCCACTATTACTCAGATCTAGAAAAAGAAGTTACTATTAATTTTACTCAGAAGTTCTGGGTAAGATGGCTTTACAGAGGCATAACCAGACAACCTTGAATTAGTTCAGTAAAAGAGCTCCTGAAGGAAGCACTAAACATGGAAAGGAACAACCGGTACCAGCCACTGCAAAATCGTGCCAAATTGTAAAGACCATCGAGGCTAGGAAGAAACTGCATCAACTAACGAGCAAAATAACCAGCTAACATCATAATGACAGGATCAAATTCACACAACAATATTAACTTTAAATGTAAATGGACTAAATGCTCCAATTAAAAGACACAGACTGGCAAATTGGATGAAGAGTCAAGACCCATCAGTGTGCTGTGTTAAGGAAACCCATCTCACGTGCAGAGACACACATAGGCTCAAAATAAAAGGATGGAGGAAGATCTACCAAGCAAATGGAAAACAAAAAAAGGCAGGGGTTGCAATCCTAGTCTCTGATAAAACAGACTTTAAACCAACAAAGATCAAAAGAGACAAAGAAGGCCATTACATAATGGTAAAGGGATCAATCCGACAAGAAGAGCTAACTATCCTAAATATATATGCACCCAATACAGGAGCACCCAGATTCATAAAGCAAGTCCTGAGTGACCTACAAAGAGACTTAGACTCCCACATAATAATAATGGGAGACTTTAACACCCCACTGTCAACATTAGACAGATCAATGAGACAGAAAGCTAACAAGGATACCCAGGAATTGAACTCAGCTCTGCACCAAGCGGACCTAATAGACATCTACAGAACTCTCCACCCCAAATCAACAGAATATACATGTTTTTCAGCACCACACCACACCTATTCCAAAATTGACCACATACTTGGAAGTAAAGCTCTCCTTAGCAAGTGTAAAAGAACAGAAATTATAACAAACTGTCTCTCAGACCACAGTGCAATCAAACTAGAACTCAGGATTAAGAAACTCACTCAAAACCGCTCAACTACATGGAAACTGAACAACCTGCTCCTGGATGACTACTGGGTACATAACGAAATGAAGGCAGAAATAAAGATGTTCTTTGAAATCAACGAGAACAAAGACACAACATACCAGAATCTCTGGGACACATTCAAAGCAGTGTGTAGAGGGAAATTTATAGCACTAAATGCCCACAAGAGAAAGCAGGAAAGATCCAAAATTGACACCCTAACATCACAATTAAAAGAACTAGAAAAGCAAGAGCAAACACATTCAAAAGCTAGCAGAAGGCAAGAAATAACTAAAATCAGAGCAGAACTGAAGGAAATAGAGACACAAAAAACGCTTCAAAAAATTAATGAATCCAGGAGCTGATTTTTTGAAAGGATCAACAAAATTGATAGACCACTAGCAAGACTAATAAAGCAGAAAAGAGAGAAGAATCAAATAGACGCAATAAAAAATGATAAAGGGGATATCATCACTGATCCCACAGAAATACAAACTACCATCAGAGACTACAGACACTTCTATGCAAAAAAACTAGAAAATCTAGAAGAAATGGATAAATTCCTGGACACAGACACCCTCCCAAGACTAAACCAGGAAGAAGTTGAATCTCTGAATAGACCAATAACAGGCTCTGAAATTGTGGCAATAATCAACAGCTTACCAACCAAAAAGAGTCCAGGACCAGAAGGATTCACAGCCGAATTCTACCAGAGGTACAAGGAGGAGCTGGTACCATTCCTTCTGAAACTATTCCACTCAATAGAAAAAGAGGGAATCCTCCCTAACTCATTTTATGAGGCCAGCATCATCCTGATACCAAAGCCGGGCAGAGACACAACCAAAAAAGAGAATTTTAGACCAATATCCTTGATGAACATTGATGCAAAAATCCTCAATAAAATACTGGCAAACCGAATCCAGCAGCACATCAAAAAGCTTATCCACCATGATCAAGTGGGCTTCATCCCTGGGATGCAAGGCTGGTTCAATTTACACAAATCAATACATGTAATCCAGCATATAAACAGAACCAAAGACAGAAACCACATGATTATCTGAGTAGATGCAGAAAAGGCCTTTGACAAAATTCAACAACACTTCATGCTAAAAACTCTCAATAAATTAGGTATTGATGGGACATATCTCAAAATAATAAGAGCTATCTATGACAAACCCACAGCCAATATCATACTGAATGGGCAAACCTGGAAGCATTCCCTTTGAAAACTGGCACAAGACAGGGATGCCCTGTCTCACCACTCCTATTCAACATAGTGTTGGAAGTTCTGGCCAGGGCAATTAGGCAGGAGAAGGAAATAAAGGGTATTCAATTAGAAAAAGAGGAAGTCAAATTGTCCCTGTTTGCAGATGACATGATTGTTTATCTAGAAAACCCCATTGTCTCAGCCCAAAATCTCCTTAAGCTGATAAGCAACTTCAGCAAAGTCTCAGGATACAAAATCAATGTACAAAAATCACAAGCATTCTTATACACCAATAACAGACAAACAGAGAGCCAAATCATCAGTAAAAAAAGATGAGATTTTACATGATATAGTTTATCATTGCTAATAACTATATATACAGTTAAAGACTATAACTTAGCCAACTTTATGTTTCAACCTTGACTTTCTTGCTTCTTAGCTATGTGACTTGAACAAGTTCAACATTTTTAAGTGTAAGATTTCTCACCTATATAATGACAATGATACTTTCTACTTTAAAGTGTGGGTGTGAAAGTTAAATGGGAGTATATATATTAAGTTCTAAACACCAAGTGAGTGCTCAATAAATCAATAGTAGCAGTAGAATGCAAGGAGAATTAAATGGCTGGACTGATTTGAAAAGAGATTTCATAATATAATTATGAGAATGATTGAATAAAAATGAAAGAGTAAAAAGTAAGTTTGAGTCTATATCAACTTTTGATTACTTATGGTATCTTATTAGAGATACTTAAATATTTAAAAACATAACAAGAGATTTAATCCTCGAAACATTTTGTATTTGAAATTAATGTGCTATTTAAACAAATCATTTGTCACTCATTTGTTTAGCTTTCATTAGATTAAAAATATTGAAAACAGATAAAATGAAAAAATTATATTTAAACTATACATCTATATTTTATATATTTTATTTCCATAAGTGAAAAACATTTTAAAGATAAAAATTCCAATGTGCTACCAGATATTACATGCTGTGCAGTATGTGTGTATGTGTGTGTGTGTCCTAGTCTCCTCTATTTTTACGTTTATTTATCCCTGCTCTAAAGTTGGTTTACATTTATAAAAGCACTTAACTTGATTAAGAACTGAATAATGTGAGAAAATGCAATTGGGGCCTTGGTTTTTTTTTTTTAAAAAAAGACAATTATTTTTTGGTAAATAATATTCGGTCCAAACAGGTCTTTTTTTGGGGGGGCGGGGGCGGGGGGAAGGGCGGGGTTTAAAAAAGACATAAGATTGCAGTTACTGTAGCTCAAGAACAGCATACATTTTTCCTGAGGAATCTCTAAACACTTAATAGGATCCGTGCTGCTGTGAGTGAAGTATATGTTTAATAAAAAATATTAACATGAATTGCATAACCCTAAAATCATTTAAGATGTGAAATGTAGAAAAAGTATTGGTGGTTGGAGCTCATACACTGGAAAATGGATGCAAGCCAAAACACTGGCACTAACACCCTGCTCTTGTTAAGAAAATGCCAAGGAATCGTTTCACAAGAGTAACTCACAGATTGCAACACAGTTACCTTAGCTGGCTCCTGATGTGCAGTATCACACCATATTTAAATTTCCATCTGTGGTGTCTGGAACTATTGTTCTCATTGTGAACTTTTTTTCCCTGAAAGTAAATCTACAGGATCTAAAAGACCACAGAATACACCTTCCTTAGTGGGATGACCACCTAGATTTAAAGAAGTTTTAAGTAAAGTTTGCAGTCTTTCTATCAGCCACGGAATAATTTCCTCTTTCAAAACAAGTAAATTGGCATTTAAATTATGCATAGAAAATGCTGAATTTTGATATGTCTGGAATCATTTATTTTTCTTGGAATGTCTTCAGTGCTCCATTGCTATATTGTGCCTGTATAAGTAGGGAAAATAAGGATGCTGTGTTCCTAGTCCTTTCCTTGTGAAATATAGTGATCAATACCCTTAGATTGAGGCCCAAGCAACTGATCATTTTAAAATAACTGAATTGGTAAAGGTAAATAACTGAATTGGTAAAGGTAACTAGCAAATTATTTTGACACAATTTTATTTGTCTAGGAAATGTTTCCTTGTGTACTAGTTGAGTTGTGACGCTGAAATTTCACACACACACACACACACACACCATCCAGTGTAAAAGTGGAACATTTAACTAAAGCTCCTGAGCTAGTTATATGACTAATCTTTCTGCTTTAAGCAGAGGCAATGACTTTATGATCTTTACACTTTCTCTTTTTACTTTTTGTACAAGGGCAAACTTACAGGTACTGTATTCAATTCTCAGAGAAGTTGAAAAAGGAAATAAAGTGTTTTAAGATCTTCGAAAGAAAAGTTCACATCAATAAAGTATTCATAGATATATTTTTAAACAAAGTACGTACACATTTGTTAATGTCTTCGTTATTCCTTGCCTCATGCGCCCACCTAGTAACTATATTTTTTAATTTTTTGAATATATATAGTATATTTTTGATATATGCATATATTAAGTGTTCTCTTGAATTTATATTCAATATATAATTTTCATATTTTCTCCATTTTGTATGAGTTAACATGTATAAAACACTTAAAACTATCAGAGACCTCAATAAATGTTAATTTAATAATAATTATTAAAATTGTTGCTATTTACATGCTTTTCTATTCAGTATATGATTATAAACATTATTCTTGATCTAAGTCAGTATTTCTGAAGAGTTGCTGGTTTTAGAAGTTGCATGATCTGCAAGGACCTTGAATGATCAGCCCAAGAAGCAACATTAAAGCAAATTCTACCTCTTTGCTCAGCAGTCCTGTTGCTAAGCAACTAACTTTGTTTATCCTCACCTATTTGGGTCAGGACTAGGGGAAATGAGCTGATGTTACATGCCAGAGAAAGGAGTTAGTGGCTAGAGATGAACTTAAAACTTCTTGGTTTTGCATTGTTTTTCCACCTAGTGACTTCCTGGCTAATTCTGGAAATGTTATTCCTCTTCTTAAGTCTGTTTATTTTAGATCATTAAATTAACAACTATACATAGGGGCCTTTAACAAAGTGCCCACATCAAGATAGTCCAAATAATATGACAAAGCAATTGGATCTCAAGACAAATATTTCAAGCCTTTCTAATAAAAGTAGCATAAAAATCACTTTTTTTTTTTTTTGCTACAGAAAGTGAGACTTCTTTTGCTGATTTGTTTTCTACTTTCTTCAAGAAATGAATGGCAGAAGTGATTGACAAGGCACTATACACATTGCCAAAGCCAATTCTTATTACATAATATAGTTCTACAAATAAAAGTGACTATCAAGATGCATAAGTTATTTCTGTAGGAATAGAAGGGATGAGTTACATGCCATTTCATTTTGATAAACTTGAATCCAGTTTCTAATCAACAAGATTGCCCTATACAATAAACTACTGATTGTGACTGCTGGCGTTAACAGTAATAGGACAAGAAGATGTGTGGTACAATTTTCTCCATTCAGCTATTCATTTTCCTACTGCTTCGAAGGAGTCTTTATATCCTTATGATCTTTCTCAAAGTTAGCCTGATCAATTGTGCTAAATGTGCCCAGTACAGCCGTTGAATACATGGACAACTCTTGTTGATT
This sequence comes from Pan troglodytes, assembly GCF_028858775.2. NCBI lineage: Eukaryota > Metazoa > Chordata > Mammalia > Primates > Hominidae > Pan > Pan troglodytes. Next base: position 26,415,127 of record NC_072402.2, read on the forward strand.
GCTAAGTAGTGTCAGTTTGGCCTCAGTTCTTAATTTCTGTCAGAGTTCGCAAAATATGCATTTAATTTCAGAGTGTTTTTGCACTCTTTATAGATAATGCACTCTACTCAAAGCCCACTTCATTTTATACACACTACTAAATACATTAAATACATATATAGAAGCTGATATCCTCAGATCATATTCTCTATTTAGTCTCTTTGAACCCTTCAAATTCATTTTTTTTCCTGCCAGTGCTAACTAGAGACTATATGATGTGTTGTATTCATTTGGAACAAAAACCTTTATAAAAACAATAATAGGATAGAAAGCATCAACAAAACCTCTACTATTTCAGTCTTTACCATCTCCAGCTCTGACATTTGGACTTAAAATTTAGAGAGAATCTATTAAACTGCAGTGAGAATTGTTTATCAATTCACCAAAAGACTTTCATTCAGAGGAATCCAGGTTCCCATTTTCATAGCAAGTTTATAACTCAACATAAATGTCAAGGCTTAAAGAATATTGAAACACAGCATGGATATTTATTTGAAGAAAATCATTTGATAAATTTCAGAATGTGGAGTTTAGTTTATTTTTTAAAGAACCTGTCAAAGTATATTGTTGGGTTAACTAAATAATACAGTTTTCCTGTGGTAGGTTGCTACGTTCACCACAGTTATAATGTGCCTTTCTGTCTACCTTCATTCCATATGTATGGTAGCAGATGCTTGCATGGCTATTTGTTCATTCTTATTGATGTGCTTTTGAAAACCCAGTGAGAAAGAATGCCTTCACGGCGGATGCCCTCCTACCTATATTTAATACACATTACCCATTTCTAGCAGCTTAGCTATATCTCACTGAAACTACCCATGGTTCAAACATGCTCTTTCTCATAGCACAAACTAGTGCTTTGGCAGATGCTACCTGTATTCCTAATCACTGATGATGCCAATTGTAGAGACATAACTAGAGATCATTAACCATTTGATGTGGATTTTAAAAATCAGCTTTTCTTCAAACATTCTGTTAAAATAAAAATTGGAGTGTTTTTCCTCTTGTCATTGTTTTCTTTATTCTTTGTTAGAATATTACTAATAGTAAAAAAAAACTTGTTGAATTATCGATTTATGTAAACTGTGCTAAAAGCTTTATATGTTAATTTCACTTGATCCTCAAAACAACCTTACAAAGCAGAAGACGTGCTATTTTTATGCCCTCATCACTGGTAAGAAATATAAGGCACAGAGAAGTTAAGTAACTAAGGCCAAGTAACTAGTAATATTAGAGTTGGGATTCCAATCCAGGCAGCCTAATTTCTCATCTTGCCCTGCTAACTGCTGTGCTACACAGCATTAGACCAAGAGAGGAAGGCACCAACACTAGACGGAATTATTTACTTAAAGGTCTTTCTTTCTGATTTTTTTTGGCATTGATTATAATCAATGTTAATCTAAAATTTCCCCAAATAATATAATATTATATTTTAATATTAATTAGAGAGCCAAACTACTAAGACTTACTAGTCATAGATTATTACCATGTAGAGGGACTTGTGCCGTTATTCCATCCTACTACACATTATATGAACTGGGAATCTGTGATCTTTGAAGAAAAGTTATTTTTCTCAACTCCTATACCTAGTTAGAATCAGAATCAGGGTGTTAATGAATTGGATTTCTTTCTTAGCTGTAAAAATAAGACAAATTCTAGGGCAATTTTACTATCTTTTTCCTTTAGGGGATTTTTTTTAAACCTAAGTACATTGTATTTAGCTGATGTTCACTATATGTACACATGAAAACTTAGAGTGCATACATGTATACATACATAAGTATTTAATTAAATTCCAACTACTTCCAAAAATGTTTTGAAGCAGTTAGATCACCATTGTGGGTATATGAGAAAAGATTCGCTCATAGCGAAAGTATAAATAACTTGCTGATAGCTAAAAGATTACATTGATGAGCAATGATTTTTTTGGTAGATGGAAATCCTAAACTTTTTCTGATTCCATTGGAAAATACCAAAGAAGGAATTTCAGTAATGCATTTTGAAAATATTATTTGAGAAAATATGTATGAATTTGTTACACTGTATGTTCTATGGGCAGAATTTTACCACTTAAATACTTCACACTTTTATGCAGAGGCCAATTCTACATCCAACAGTTTAGATCAGAAATGATTAAGAAAAAAAATTTTTCTGAGAGATTCATGAGTGTAGAAAGGAGCTGCAGATATTTTTGACAAAAGAGTTAAATTTCTTTGAGCTCTGTACAAAGAGAGAAGGAGCAATGACAAAAATGTCTTTATAGGATTTTTCAACACTCTTCGTGCCAGGTGTAGAATACTTTCAGCTGTTCCATCTACTCCTTTGATTCACTTGGAATCTGGCTATATGACATCAAAAAAAGCTTTTAATCTAGACATGTGTCCATTAGTTTTTCTCCTTATGGAACAGGAGAATTTACACTTTATTTGGCAATTACATTGAGGATTTCCAAGAAACATTTTTATGTTTCTGATATCACATTTTAGTGTTCTTTAGGTAATCAAATATCACCTTGATCCCAGCAATTTATATTATTTTCCAAAAAACAGGCGTCATGGGGATCCCTCAGGTATCCTGCATTCGCCTCTTAGAATAGTTTTCTTCCATTTTTTAGCGTAAATGACTATTGTCTTTGTTCAGTCGTAGAACAACATATATCCCACACTATATTCTCAATAAATACTCCTAAAACTAATGAGCTTTGTCTTTTTTTAAGTCAGTGTTGAATTATTTCATTTAGTCAACAATTTGCTTCATTTTGAGTGAAAATCAACAATTATTTTGATCACTCATTATGCATTTAGTCTTTGCATGTGCTCCATTCTGCATATTAATAGAAGATGATCCTCATTGTAATACTTGTTTTAATATTCTCAACTGTCATAACCATTATCATCAGAGGAGTCACAGCAATGTTATTTAGAGATGTACACTAGAGGGTGGTGTTTTACCTGGACACTAGACCTCTCAATGCATTGGCTTTGAGGAAGAATGGAAATTTTTTCCAGGAAATGTTCCCCATGTTTAATGTTATATAATTCTCAGCACATATGCCCCATTAACAAAGTTGATAAACCCCAGGGAATGGAAGCAGAGTCTGAGTCACTTGGCGGCCTTGCTATCTGGTTTCTTCAACACATTCCTGTAGGTGTTTGGTTTTTCTGAGCTCCACATGCAGAGTGTCACTTGAAAACCAAAACTGATCACTAGGTGAGAATATATTTGACTCCTTCTAACTACAAGCAATTAGAAATCAAGTGAGGCAAATAGTAAACCTGAGCAAAGCTCTTAAATTAACCACTTCAATTTTAACATCCTCTGAGCCAAACATGAGTACTTCCATGCCTGACCTGAAAAGAACAGAAATGATCAATGATGGTGAGAAAAGTTACCTCAGGAAGAGCTCTTTTTTCTCTGTGTGTTTCTTCTGCTTTTTACTTAGTGCTAAAAAATAAAAATAGAAATAAAAGCTTCTAATCTAGTGCAGCCTGACATTCATAATATCTTGCAAGGGATGATCAAAATGTTGCTACACTTGTTCCCCCCTCAATAAATATTTTTATGTTAATAACAGGTTATGGCTTGGATTTAACTCATTTTGCTTCTAGCTGTTGCTCTCATTTGTGTGTTTTTCTCAATTGACTCTTACGATTTTGGTTTGATTGTTGCTCAAATCATGAGTTCTATTGTGGTTTCTTATGACAAATGTTCCAAATTTTAATTGACTTTTACCTGGACATGTGAATAAAATCATGAAAAGGGGAAAATCCTCAAATTTATTGCTCTCAAATTTCCCTCCAAGAGAAAATTATTCTCCCTGCTCTGGCCAGTGGAAATTTGCTTATAATGCAAGCAAGTCTTGATCTGATGTTGCCAGTTTTCAGACCTATATTCTTTATTATTCTTCATCATCATCTGATTTGGAAAGACTGCTGGAATCAAGATCTGCTGGAATAAATTTTTTAAAACACTATTTCATATGATCAAATTAAAGTTGAATTGACTGGTTCCTATTAAAGTTAAGCCCCGTCTAATACAGTCAAACTCTCTATTGAAGCTAGGTACACGCTTTCCTTCAAATGTTCCTTAGCATTTGGCTCTGCTGTTTCTATGTTCCCCTTTCTTCAGTGATACGATAACATTGCAATAATACTTAAACGCTGACACAACAGAAAACCTTGCCAGTTTGGCTCCCAACCTTGGCAAGCTTTTTGTTATAGTTGCAACCCAGCTTACTCCTTGAATTGCACAAAACTTTCATAGCTCCTCCACAGCATGTCGTGTACGGGGGACTAAAGAGGAAAAGTAAGAGAGATGCTAATTTTAGACAGAGAATAGTAAATAGGACAACAAATAAAAGCTCTGTTTTGGCACATTGGAACTTTCTTTTTTCCCTTTTAAATGTGTGATTCCTTTTCCCAAATGTTGCACTAGATTTATTTTTAAAGGTGTCATCTATTTCCATTCCAGTGCTATGTCATCTATAATTTAAATTTATGAGATAAATCTTGAGGTTCACCAGTGAAGCAGCTGGAAAATTCTAGCCACTTTGCCATTGAAAATGCAGATTTGCTGAAGGTTTTTGTGTCTGACAAGCCCCATTGAAAGTACCTCACTCCCTTTCCTGACAAGCATCCATCAATATGTAATATTTATTCCTCTGTTTTAGTTTCACTACAAATAATTGGCGGTCCCTCAGCAAGAAGACAGTTTCCTGCTGAGGCAGTATCACCTGTACAGCTTCACTGAGCTGAGAACAAATGCTCTGAAAAGAGAGCTTTCCTAGAACTGATGGATAAAATGAATGAGGGATATTTACTGAAATGAGGGAAAACTGAATTTGCTCCTTTAGTTACGTCATTATTGTGACTTCTGCAATCCTCCTTCTATCACCATCAGAATGGCAATGAAGCATTCATAAATACATTTTACTGCTGACAAGAAAAATATTCTTGTTGACTTATCTTCAACCCCTCTATGTCTCCACCTCTCTCTCTCTCTCTTTCTAAATCTTTAACTTCACAATGATTACCTTCGCCAGACTCAATCTAGGATTGAGGGGGTTGGAGTCAGGGAGCAAAATATCATATGGTGATACAGTATATAATTTTCTTCCCTTCTTGAACTTGTCTTGATTTCTGCTTTTAACTCTGGGCAAACATGAAAAGCTTAAACTCCACTGTAGCTATTGTAACATCAAAATAGATGGCCAGTGTCTGTCCTATGGCTGCTGTGACTTTCAGTTTCCTTGTAACCCCCAGACATGGATTTGCCTTGTTAGGAAAGGAGGTGTTCTTAAAGAATTATGTTTCTGTAAGTGTGCATGGTTTGCACTCTTTAAAAAAAAAACGGACAAATATGACAGGTAAATGAAGAAATAAACATGTTTATACACTATTTTTAATAATGGACAAACTATAGGAACACTTCAGATATATCTTAATTTATCAGGTAGGAGTTTTCAGATGTTATGCACCCAAGTAGGTATTCTATAGGCTGTGCATTGTACTTTATTACCAAAATCAGGTAGTCATTATTTTGTTCAGATTTCTAGAAAAATAATTGTTACTTGAAATATCCCAGTTTTTAGTGTTAATCTCATGATTATTTTTCAAGGTTTGGTGTCTAGTATTCCCCATAGTCTAGTGAGAACAATGAATCAACAAGAGAAGAGTATTAAAGTACAAATACACCAATGTTTGCCATAAATAGCAGCTTTTGAGGAATAAACCCCAGTGATCTCGATGATCACTTTGTATTCTATTCCTTTACTCTAAGTTTAACATTAATAAACAAAATAAAATTCCAAACACAACAGACCAACATTTATAGTGAATTATTGTGAATGAGATGGAACTGATTAATATTTTGTGAACTTTCAAAAAGGATACCATGATTTCTGAGAGTTGGGCTGTCAGAGGAACTCTGAGACCTATCATCCAAGGTACTTCACTTATATTTTAATATTTTTTCAACCTAAGAAAGATAACTTGATTAAATGGAATAGATTCAGTAAAAGCCCAAGAGATTATGTATTTTTGTTTATCATTTTATTGGCAGTTGCATTTTCTCTCTATATCCAGATAAAGTGATTGCAATAAATACCTGCTGATTCTCTCAGTGGTCACATGAAAAAATGTGTAGTCAAACTGAGATTAGAATCCCAAGTGTTACATATTTTTAAAATTTCTATGAGGTATTCAAAGGATGCCAATTGTTATAGCAAGGGGTTAGAGGCAAATTTTAAAATACCTGGTATAAGATCTTCCTTCAATGTAATTATAATCTAACTAGAAGACATGACTTATTAATAATTTACTGACTGATTTATATATATTAAAGCTTGTGTGATTCAGAGAAGGAAAAAGCCTAGTTTAGGGATTACATTAGAGAAGGCTGCTGATCAGCACATTTGCCATCATTGATGAATTCTTCTTCTAGACTGGTCTTGGAATTAGAAGCTCTCTGTTTCCTGATGGTTTACATTCTAGCTGTGTGTCCTTGTTGAATTTGCTATGCTTTCCTGAACCTTAATTTCTTCCTCCATTATAGATGGCTAATACTACCATGTAAGTATTTGATGAAGACTAAGTGTTGCCCCACCATTTGGCAAACCGTACATTGTTATAAATATGTAAGATATATCTATGATCATTTCTTTGGGCCAGGCAGAGTAGGAAAAAAATCTACTTGAGGATGAAGATATTATGACAATTATAATAACTAATATTTATTAGTTATTGTACTTATTTATGGTGGGTTAAAAATATAGGTACCACATGGCATTCATCAATGCCAAATTAGGTGTTCAGAAGATAAAACTTGTGAATTCAGGGTAAGAAGAGATCATCATGAACTGTGGAGGTCAGGAATGACTTCATGGGAGAGCTTGGATGTAACGTGGACATTTTTAAATGGAAGGACTTTGACATTCGAGGTGAACGAAGAGAGCACTCTGATCAAAGGGAACATAAGAGCTAGGTATGTCAGGAGGAAAATCTCTTTCATAACCCAAGAAAAATACTTGTACCCCAAATGTAATTTGTATTAAAAATGACTTTCAATTTGTATGGCTACAATCAGGGCATGCAGTCAATAGTTTGCCTCTAAGCATCATCACTGACCATTGTCATATATTTAGCAGTTCTATATTTTAGTGCTATCTCCCTTGTCCTTCAAGACATTTGAGTTTGAGATCCCTTGCAAAAACAAGAGCAGATTTAAAATGGAAAAGAGGAAAGTAGAAGATCAAAGATGATCACCTCCCAAGGTTAAAAAGTAGAGTTTAGTGACTTCAGATGCAAAGCATGTTCTAATAGATATTATAATAGAAAACAAAAAGATTTTAAAATAGTCATAAAAAACCCCTTACCCTTTTGAGAGGAATAGACATTGCTGTAGATTCTTTAAGTTATTTGTGGTTGGTAGAATTAACCCCAATTTAATAGATGAGTAAACTGAGTCTCAAAGGTTGTGAGTTGTCCAGGATTATGCTGCTAACAAAAGGTAGCTTGGGATTGAAGTATTACTACTTATCTATCGTGTGTCACGTATGGAAAGACACTACCATATATTTTCTACTTCAGTCTTCATAATTAGTTTGTGTGTGGGGTATTAATACTCCCAATTTTACAAAGGTTTTTGTGCTACATATTTCTCAGTTGAGGCAGGGATCTCTGGGTATCATGGCAGATGCCAAATTTCAGATCCTCAAGACTGACATTTTCGCTCCTTTATGTTAGAAGGATCAAAACATCAGAATCTAAGCCATTAGATGCCATAATAAAGCAGTTCACCAGCCCTTCATTCTGATGTGGGTTATTAATATTTCTGGTCAAAGCCATAGGTCATACTTAACCAACTTCAGTGGAAAAGCCCCAGGTGCAGCAAATACCAAGGGAAAACTCCAGACTTCCCTGAACTCTTAATGTTGTTCAACACTTTAAAAAATATCCTTTAAAGATATGTGCAAATTGCCTTCTTCAAATAGGAAAAGCAGGCAGAGGTTCTGTAATTTCACACCTGCTTCTGGCCAGGCATGGCCTTTGGGCTTTAAAAAAATGACTCAACTTTTTCTTAGGCCTATTTTAGACCCTTGCAGCACAAACCTTCTGAATGAAATATGTCTTGGGTTGATAGCCTGCTTCAAAACTACTTGGTGCCTCAAACAGCAGGGTGTCTAGAAATACTAGTCTCTGCTACTAGAGCAGAAATCTTAAAGAGCCATGCAAATTGGATCCACCCGGTCTTTAACTTGGGCCAATTCTTCCACAGTATGTGCAGACACATTCTTAGTTGACTTGACTGCATAATAGAGATAATTATAAGCACTTACTTATCTCACAGGGGTCTACTGAAGATTAATTAGTTAATGTTGGCAGACCAAAGGTGCAATATATGTGCTAAGTATTATTATTATTACGGTGCCACTTCTCTTTAAAGAATGTTGTTTCTAAAGTCATAGTGCCTATGTGCCATCTGCTCACAGCAGCCTTTACCATCTCCCTACTCAGAGACTGAATCCGGTATCTGAATAAATAGATGTGCTCAAAAAAAAATCTATCACACCTCCATCTGTGCTTATGGAATATGAATTCAGACATAGGCAGAAATGCAAATCAATCACAAGTGGAGAGGCTTCTCCAGTGCCCAGAGTCACATTTAGAGATGTTGCTCTAATATTCTTGCTTTTCATTTTAGAATCCGCTAACTCACGATGCGATGCTTCCGTGAAATTCTGTCTCTTCTGCATCTGAAATAGGGTGTTATGTTAGAGCCCTGAACTGCCTTCTATTTTGTTCCCAGGAAGTTGAAAGAGAAAACTTCCCCCAGAACACGTTCGCTGCTGATCTTTTGCCGAAATTAGCTCCATGATTTTAATGCTTTAGATATTAGTATAATTATCAGAAGCTAATGAGTTTTTAAAGGTTTCTATATGAAATCATGATTTTGAAAATTCCCTCCTGCCAGAATTATAACTAGGTTATAGACAACATGACATGATCTATGACCCATTTTTACTAATGACTAAAGAATGAAGATTCAGCTTCTTATGAATAAGCACTCTTTCTCGAACATGACAGGGCACTGCAACTATGAAAGCTATGAAAATTAGAAAGATTAAAACCTTGAACTAAAATTATCCAAATGTTTCACAGAAGTGACTATAGTAATATAAATATCATTCCTTGCTTTTGAAAGTTATTGGTATCACAATTATCATAGATATTTAATATTCTCCCACAGTAGGTGGCTCTATGGAATTATTTCTCCCCATCATCCAACTCGCTCTTCCTCGAGTCAGCTGTTGAAAATAAATTTATCTTCTCTCTGAATTTCACCTCACTTGATCCATATACTCATGATAATTCCAGTAATTTTTTTGTTTTATTTTCCTGTGCCCAATTTGTTAACAGATTTTCTCTTTAATCCAAAGATATCCTAAGACATTTTCATGATGGCTATAGAATTAATCAAATAGGTAATAAGCTCTTGTTCATTATAGCTTCTGTGACCTGTTATATGCATAATCTGATCTCATGGAGGATGCAAGTAATATCTGAATTCAATTCATCTAATCTAAATTATGCATTTACCTTATGAGTTGGTTAGGTTTTAGGGATATAAAGAGGAATAAAGTACCATACCTGGCCTCAACTCAAGAAGATAAATCTGTAGCTAACTATATTAAAATGATAAGTTCCAAACTAGGTAATTTGAACAAGTCTTGAGAGAGCTCAAAGGAGGGAATGATTCATTCCATTGAGAGTCAGGAAAGAGAGTTTCAGAAGTCTTCAGAGAGATGATATCTGAGTTACGTGGTGGAGGATGAAAACAGCAGCACTAGGTGGAAAAAAAATACAAGGCACACAGCTATCCTAGCTCTAGACTTTCAAGCAGATTGATGCTTCCTTGAACTATGCCATTCTCTCTTATTAAAAATGAGCCTTGAACATGCTTCCCAGTTTTTGTTTTTTTTTAATTTTCTTTTTGGAAGCTTCGATTTTACTCCTCTCTCAAATCCCAGTTCCTAGATCTTGTTTCCTGTTGCTTGCCCCTGGCACTTGAAAACAGATGCATCTTTCCTAATTTTGAAGTTCTATGTGGACACAGTTAGCTTTTACCCTACTGACCAAAGCTCTAGGACCAAGAAATCACTGAGCCAATATCCGTGCAAAGTTCACATTGGTCATCTAGAGGAAACGTGAATATTTTCAGGAGAAAAAACTGCAGGGAAAAGACTTAAACAGCAAAAAGCAGGACATGTGTGACGAAAAATGAGCCTTCTGGTAGGGCCAATGCTCTTTGTGCCCTTGTGCCTCAGGACATTTGACAGAATTATGTAACCAGCCTCACAATAGCAGTGATACTGTGGAACAGCAGGGGTAATCCTACCCCAGCAATGCTTATGCCCATCCCTCAGAGAATGCTAATTATAGGTGGGGTATGCACACAAATAGGCTTAACTCCCTAAACAACCATGACATCATTTCTTCTTAGAGAAGATGGTCTAATCTGTCATCTCTTGAACCTGCTGTCTTCACAGGGTACAAATCTCTCAGCGGATAGCTCTTAAAAACATCGGGAAAATTAAATATTTTATGAGCGTCCTGATTACTAACTTGTAATCATAGAGCAAACACAAAACTATTCAGTGGCTTAAGTCTTGGGTATTTTAGAGCTTGGTTGCCTTTGCCAACCCACTCTGTTTGTATGTGATAATACCCCATAAGATAGAGATTCAATGTTTTGTTAGATTTACTGATCTTTAATGGTGCTTACATTATTGGATAGCCTAAGAGTCTGAAACCTTTGAGCCCCTCAGGAGAAAAAAAGTATGTGATGGAGTGAAGCTGGCTCAAAAGGCTTGCAGCATGACAACTTATGCAATGACTCTTTTGTAGACTAAAAAAGGGAGTCTGGACTCAGGGCTGTAAATTTGGCACTGTCCACAATTTCTAAATTGACTTTAAAATGAATGAGGTAATGGAATACTCAGACAGAAGGCTCATCCATTATAGAAATACACCTCAAATTGGTCCTTCTTTTGGTAAAGGCTAAGGAGTACTTCTAGTTAAAACTTGGCAAGTTATTTGCTTACCAGGTCTTGCTGGGATTTGAATTAACTGTCATAGTGATACAATTTTCCTAGAAACTAAATGGAAAAGCCAACATAAACAAATGTCAGGGAAAACCTTCAAAAATTTCAGAATTAACTGTTTGATCTAGTTAGCACCTCTAGTTCTGTTGGTATAGTCCATTTAAAACATCTTTCTATAAGGGGATAAAGAGTGAAATTGAAGCAAATTACACATATGGCATGGCTCTATCTATTTATGTAATGGAAGAAGAGGCAGAAAACAGAGAGAGAAGAAAATTGGAAGAAAAGAGCTAGTGCTAAGTAATAAATAAAATGCTCCTTTAGTAGACCCTAAAAACTCTCAATCGAATCATTAAAAACAACAACAAATTAAAGGGTATTTAAAAAGCATTCAAAATTCATCCAGCTGAATATAACCCACACAGCTCTCTGAGCTTTCCGTGTTGGTCAGGAGTTGCTTAGTGAATTGAGACTCTATTAAGTTGCATGTGGTTTCCATTCTCTTGTTTTTATAGCTTTTTGGAATTTACTTTGGATCTGCTGGGACCGCTAACCATTTTTTGGCCTGAAGATTCTGTTGTAGACAATACCACAAAGATAATCTCTTTTGGATAGTCATCCCATTATTCTAAATGTCTTGGAATCTTTGTTACACTTTAATATATCAGAGTTTAATCCTCACGACTATACTATACAGTTGTTACCCATATCTCTATTTTGTCATTCAACAAATTGAGGCTTTTAAAGATTGAATACCTTGTCCAAATAAGTGGTACAGCCAACTTCAAGTCCAGATTATCTGCATGTAATTCTAGCACTCTGTTTTCTAAATCACACACATGATATTAAGTTCATATAGTTTCATTTAATATGCATGAATCTTTCAAAGTTGCATCATTAGGATTTAAAAAGGTTACATTTATTATAGAACGTCTCTTTGTCTTTCACTGGTCTCCAAGATTATTTTTGCCTTGAGGGGATAAATATTAAGGCGAGAAATTGTGATGTGAAATTATATTATTAATCTGTTTTAATAATTTTGTAAAAAGTATTGATTGTCAGGTTATGAAAATATGAAGTTTATAAGGACGCTAATTAATGCTGACCTTAACTTCCAGGTTTGGATTTTATCTTCCTTTTTTAAAAAAAATTAAAAAGCAATTTATGTATATGCAAAAAATTCCAAACATTAAAGTAGTTACAATGTGAAAAGTGATCCTCCCCTCCATTCTTGCCCTCCAGTCCCAATTTTCAGGGTAATGTCTTTTGCGTATATTTCTAAAACATGCACACGCACATACACACACACACACATACACACACACGCACACACACACACACACAATATTTCTCTCTTTTTTAACATCATATTTTGGTAATATTTTCATTACCAGCTCTATAGCTCCCCTTGCTTTTCACAGCTGCAGAGTAGTAGTATTTCATGTATGGGTGGCCTGAAATTGATTTAACTCATTTATTACACCTCACATTTCGAGATTTTGCAGACTTTTGTTCTTCAAAGTATGCTGCAATGAACATCCTTGTTCTTATTTCTTTGTTTAGAGATGCATGTGTAAAATGCAAGACAAATGCCTCAAAATGACATTATTGAATCAAACGCTATGTAAGATTACAATTGGATATATAGGGCTAAATTTGCCTATTTTGTATTTCATTTATTATTTTAAAAATTATATATGTGCTTATGACATGTACAGAAAATCCCATTTAATGAACATTACAATTTTTTTTTTAATTTTTGAGGAGCTGGATAGAAAATATTTTTTATGTAGTCATATTTACCAATCTTTTCTAATGCTGCTCTGTATGGTTCCTCTTATTTAGAGTGTTCCCATACCAAAACTAATTTTTAATGCCAATTTTTTTAACGTTTCAAGTTTTATTTTTACATTTTAACCTTTGGTACACCTGGAATTTATTGGGGTCTATTCTTAAGGCAGTAACCAGCTCCTTTTTAAAATAACTAGCTAGTTTTCCCAGTGTCATTTATTGAGAAAGTTATTTTTCTTCAGTGATTCAAGATGCCGACTTTATGATACAATAAATTTTTATATGTATTTCTATTTATTTCTTGAGTTTTTCTTCCATCCAATTGATCAGTCTGCATATCAGACCCCAGCAAAAAACAATAACAGTAGTATTAAAATATATCTTACTATCTTATCGAGGTATTCTCTTTTACTACTTTTTTTTCAGAAACTTACTGCCAATTTTTTCATGTTTATTTTTACATAAGAAATTTAGAATCAGCTTGTTCAAGTTCCAAAAATAAGGCTGTTGGTATTTTATTTGGATCATGTGAAATCTGTAGATTAATTTAGTCTGAACTTACATTTTTACAATACTGAATCTTTCTGTGCAAGAATAAGTTTTGTCTCTTTCTTTTGAAGTCCCTTAAAGTATATATATATATATATATATATATATATATATATATATATATTCTTTGGTAGAATTTTAGTTTTTTACAGAGATATTTCAAATTTGTGATTAACTTCATACCTAGATGTTTATTCTTTTTATTTTTAAGATGAGATTTTATTTCTGTATTTTTATGATTGGGTTTGATTGTGTCTAGGAAAGGAATTAATTTTCATTTATTTATTTATTTGTATTTTGCTCTTTTAGTGAATATTTGTATTGCTTTTAATTTTAATTATTTTGGGTTTCCCAGATGCATAATCATCTAAAACAAGTTATTTCATTTTTTTCCAGTATTTATATCTTTCTAAAAATTACATTGTTTATTTTTAAAATCTTAAAATATATTATCTAGTACTTCTAGAACAATGTTAAACAATTGAATAATAGTGATAGCAATAAGCATCCTTATTTATTGTTACTGAATTTAATGGTCATGCTTCTAATATTTCACATTGTCATGGATTTTGCTTTCAGATACATATCAAACACATTATAAAGGTATAATAATACATTTAATTAAGAATTATAAAAATCAAGATTAGAAGTTAATTTTTACCAAACATTGTATTATTTACATAGATTATCATATGCTTTTATCTTTTCACTTTCTAATCTTTTAAAATACAATAATAGGCTTTATATGAAGATTATTTTTCTTCACATTTCATGAACAAATCTTAATTTTGTGTTATCCTTTCAATATGCTGGGGGTTTTCATTATTTCTGTTGTTTTTCACACGAAAGTAGTTTGGAGCTGTGATTTTTTTTTTCTCACTTTTCTCAAAAGGTAATTTTCTAGATTTTAGATATTAATTTTCTATTGCTTCTTTAATGGATGAGTTTGGAAGCTACATGTTTCTATATTTTCTGGAATATTTATAATAGTTTTGGATTATCTCTTCCTTAAAAGTTGGTTAGAATTCAGCACTGAAACCCTTTTGTTTAGGAAGGGTTTACTTATTTAGGAATAGGGATAAAGATTTTCTTAGTATTTCCCCAATGAAAATTTGAAAATTTTTCCTTATCTGATTTAACTTTTATGTTTCTCTAGGACCAACTTTGTAATTTCTGTTATCATAAGAAATAATTTATTCTATGCAGACTTTCAAATTTACCTTCAGAGTATATTTTCTCATTTCCACTTCATCTGTACTTACTAACATATTCTATTTTTTTCAGTTTTACTCATGATATGTGCTTCCTTATCTTATTTTTCCAAAATCAGTTTATATGTACACACATACACAAACACACTAGTAAACACATATATGTGTTTAGCTTTATATGTAGTTATATATAATATATGTGCTTTCTCCCTATATTGTTTTTAATATTAGTTACATATATAGTAATATATGAATATATTTTTTTATATTTAGTTATATATGATACATATTTATGTGCACATGCATCAACCATTTTGTGAATTTATTTTTTTACTCTTTTTGTGTCAACTTTTATTTTAGAATCAGTGGGTACATGTGCAGTTTTGTTACAAAGGTACATTGCATGATGCTGAGATTTGGCTGGGGACTTTTTTTTTTTTTAACTCTTTTCCTCCTTTTTTATCCCATTTACTAATTTTTTGCTTTTATCACTAGCAATTTCTTTCTTTGGCATTTCTTAATTTTTGTGTTCTCATTACTTTTTAAATTGCCTTAGCAGAATATTTACTTCATCCTTCATTGTTTATACAGGTAATTATTAAAATCTAAAATTTTATTTTGATCATAATCTTAGTCAATTTGTATAGGTCTTTTTTTTTTAGATATTTTACACTTTTGTTTGGCTTCTTCTTTTTAACTTAGGAGCTGCTGAACATAGAACTTCTGTCTTTTAACAGTTGGTATTTTGTTTTTTTCCCTTTTGTGTTATTCATTTTGTAGTGCATTTTAAGCAGAGAATTTCTCTAAATTAGTTTCTTTTCAAAAAATAAAATAAAATAATCTTTTTAATGTTTTGGGTATGGAGTTTGATGTATTTTATTATTATACACACTTATTTGGTCTATTTAACCATACGAGTTGAAAAATATAAGTTAAAAACAGTCTACTATTGTTTATCTTTCTATTATAGTATGCAGACTTTGCTTTTGGGATATTCATTTGATTATTTTCACTATTGTTATCATTATTGTTGTTATTATTACTACTATACTGTTATTACTAATATATAAATCTTGAATTTGTTTTATCTTTAGAGTGTTATATATGTATTATATACACACACATACAATGTGTCTTTACACATTATAAAGTATTAAAGTGTCAACTTTAACTCCTTTAATATTCTTTTTTTCACAATTTCAACTCTAATATCAATGTTATAAATTTTACTTTATTTTTTGTTAGCATCTTCCCAATATGTCTTTGCCTATCCATTTCTTTTATTACTTTAAAGCCACGTTATTTTAAAAGTTTACTTAGATTCACTATAGAATTGGGGTTTGTTGCTAATCAAAGTATCTTTTATTCTTAATATTTTATTGTATTTACTTTTACTAATGTAAGAAATATGATTGATGTTAGAACTACAATCTTTTTATATTTCTTGTGTTCTTGTTTTCAGTGTTTTGTTGAATAGTTCGTATTTTATTGTGCTTTCTTCTTTATTTTTTTTCTTGAGATGTGGAATGCTTTTTGATTTTAAAGTTATTCTTGTAAGTTTTAATATATTAAAACTGTTTCTTTATTAACTTTGGGAAAACTTATTGAATCTCCACATCAAAAGATAAGCAATTAGCTCAATTAGTTACTAAGTGTACATAGTAATAATTTTGTTAGTCTCACCTTCCAATATATCATATTAGTATTTTGGCTGATTTTATGATTACTTATAACTTTCATCTTTAAAACTGATTTGACAGAAGGAGATAGTATCATATTGAGGTCTCACCTGGAAAATGATTGTACATTCACTTCATGTGTTTCCCTTTCTCTTACTCTCTCTCCCAGTCTTGTTGTATCATATGAACTGACAAGTGATAATAATAGTACCCACATTTCTTCATCATTAGTTCTTTTACATAAATTGAATCACTGCTCACCATCATTACATTCTATTTCAAGTGCTCTATTGCTGATCTTTATTTTGATTCATCTCTATCAAGTCAGATATTGTGATTAAAGTGGTTGGATATCGTTCTCAAAAGTGTTCATAAGGATTGCATAGCCTGGGCTCTATGAAATATCTGTCTGTGACCTTAATTACTGAAAGATAATTTAAAGGGGAATAAAATATTTTGGCCACCTTTTATTTCCCTCAGCAATCCACTGTCTATTATTTTTTAATCTCTAATGGGTTATTGTGATTAGGTTTCTTTTATCCATGAAATCAAATATTTATTCAGGATAATTTATAACAACAAATTCCAAATTATAAAAAGTCAACTGTAGCATATACTGTCAGTGACCCAGCTACATCTTTTCCCACTCACTGTTCCAGTACATGTCTCAGGTTTTTTTTTTTTTTTTTGAGACGGAGTCTCGCTCTGTCGCCCAGGCTGGAGTGCAGTGGCGAATCTCGGCTCACTGCAAGCTCCGCCTCCCGGGTTCACGCCATTCTCCTGCCTCAGCCTCCCGAGTAGCTGGGACTACAGGCGCCCGCTACCACGCCCGGCTAATTTTTTGTATTTTTAGTAGAGACGGGGTTTCACCGTGTTAGCCAGGATGGTCTCAGGTTTTCATTGCAAGTACCTGCAACTATCCTCCCAAGATCCATGCATGGGGAATGTGGGGTAGAACTGTGAGGGAGTTATGCCTGGAAGCCAGCCATAGGATTGTTTCTTTATACTCAAAGTCTAGTAACTGCTCTAGGATATATATGCTGTTGGTTGATCCATATCATTTTTTTCCTAAGACAGAATATATAATTCTAATATACAAATTCAGGTCTTTATTATTTCAGTGTTTCATATACCTTATTCACAGACTTTATGTTCTTTTCCTCAGAAATATGAGATAGATATGAATATGCACATGTATACACTCATATATGTATCTATAGAATTTAGTTTCTCTATATCTTATTTTATATCTAAACATTTATTTTTCCCCATGTAATTATTCTCTTATTTCTTTAAGTTGGACTTTCATAGCCCTAGTTGTTTTCTATGTTGTCCCCATTGTGTTTCTTTTCATATATCTTTTATTACAACATGGTTTTATCTTCAACTTCCATTTCTACTTTTAGCATTATTAACTTGCTTTTAATTTTTTCCTGCCTTTTTTTGTTTGTTTGTTTTTGTTTTTGCTTTTTTCCTAGATGGTGTATATCTCTTCCCTGAATTCTTTAAAAAATACAGCAAAGACAGTTTTCTTCAGGCCACGATGGAGAAGGGGCTCTTCAAGACTCTGTACTCTCCTCTGTTGTTAGTATAATCTGATACCTAAGCCCATGTTGGTCTCCTGATTATTATTCCCTGCTAAATGGGGGCAGCCCTCTTCAGTACAGCTATTTAGTCACAAATTATGTATAAAGGGGAAAGAGACTTGGTGAACTAGGCTGCTTTAATTTGAACATTTTCTCGTAAGTTCTGCTGTGACTTCTGACCCATTTGAATAACTCTACAGAGGGATCCAGGATTTTTCCGTTTTTTTGTTGAACAAAATATCCGCATGGTTCCTGGTAATGCTCAGTACAAAATGTCTGTATGGTAATGAGCTTGCTCATACAAAGGAAATAATCTCAGATGGAAGAAGCATGGTGTGGTGGTTACAGACACAGACTTTAGGACCAGGTAGATTTCCTGGGTTAAATCTTGACTTCATCACTACTAAGCTACATGCTATTGAACAAGTGGCTTTTCCTCTCTGAGCTTCTCATCTGTATCTACCTTACAGATTTTTGTTGTTGTTGTTGAATGTCAATAACATAATGTGATTAGAGTACTCAGTACATAGTAAGCACTCAATCAGAGTTACCTAAGACTATTATTGTGAGACAGTGCACTGAAGTGGTGAAGATTACAGGTTCCCTGAAGGCAGACTGACTGCTTGGGTTCAGAGCCTACTTCGGCCACTTACTAGCTGAATGACACTGTGTAATTTACTTAATCTCTCTGAGCTGTGATTTTTTCATGTGCATGAAGAGTATAATATTAATACCTACTTCATGGAGTTTTGAGAAGGCTTGAGAACAGGATCTGGCATATAGTAGGAGTTCATTCACTTTATTGTTAATTGTTAACACTTTGCCCCATAGGAAAGCTTACTTTGACATACAGCCAAAGTATATTTTAATCTTTATCTACTCAAGAGCATAAAATAATGCCTGAACGTATATGCCTCAAGGTGTTTATGACTTATGATCATTTATTTAGCCCCATATTCAACATAGTAATAGCTTAGCGGATGCTTCTAAAATGAATACATGGATGAATAGAAGAAGTAATGAGACATTGGTACCAAGGCCTTCCTCTTTGTTTTTCAATGTGGAAGAAAATATTGAGCTCAATTTAACAAGCTGTTCTATTTGTTGATCTTCACTCCTTTACCCTTTCTTTGCATTCCTTGGCTTTAGTCATCTTTTTCTTTTTATTTCAACAGTACAAGTTACCTACAAGAATATAGCATGAATTGATAGAAATTTGAAGTCCTTTGAAATCCAATAGAAAGATTATCCTATCTTGCCTGAGACCAAGGCTCTAATTCAGCTTTAATACTGTTGAGGATTACTTTAATTATAGCGATCTAACTGGCCTAGATGGCTCATATGGCTCACAATGTTTATTTAAAACATTAGCTCAATATGGAGAACTTTTAGTTTTAGTTTTTCTACTTTATCTAACTCATCTTCATTTGTTTGCAGTCACTGAAAACCATGAAAGTTAATTTTCATCTATAAGTAGTATACCTGCTTCATTTCTCCAGCTGCAATAGAATGACCAGTCTCACTGTATAATTTTTGTTTAATCAGTTTACATCAGTTATTATTTTTATTATTGTTTTTATTACTATTCACTGAGTGCTAAAAACCTATTCAATACTGTAAAGTACATAAATCAACTGTATTTCCTGTACTGGCAGCTGTTATACTTGATGCTTTTTCTGATACTGCAGAAAAAGAAAATTAAAAAATCATGTGAGAACACAATCGATGGAGGTCATCTAGGGTTAATACTGTTTCATTTTTTTTTTTTTTTTTTGACAGAGTTTCACTCTTGTTGCCCAGGCTGGAGTGCAATGGCATGCTCTTGGCTCACCACAATCTCCGCCTCCCGGGTTCAAACAATTCTCCTGCCTCAGCCTCCTGAGTAGCTGGGATTACAGGCATGCACCAGCACGCCCAGCTAATTTTGTATTTTTAATAGAGTTGGGGTTTCTCCATGTTGGTCAGGCTGGTCTCAAACTCCCAACCTCAGGTGATCCAACCTCCCTGGCCTCCCAAAGTGCTGGGATTATAGGCGTGAGCCACCAAGCCCCGCCTACTATTTCATTCTTGATTCATTCATTAGTGTTATTACTAAGTTTCTTGTACTACGTTAAGTTGTTTGAGAAATTTAAAAATGTGAAGGGCAGATTTCTTTCCTAGAAATATTTACAATTTAATTTAGAAGACCAAACATATGCATAAATATGACTAGGGAAAACTTACCAGGTATTATGTATTAGTCAGGAAATATGTATTGAGCTTCTACAATATGCTAGGTATGAAGAGAGAGGCTCAGAATACAAAGATGGTTAAGAAATGGTCTCTGATTTTAAAAAGCAAAAAGTTTGATTAGGAATGAAATATCATATTGCTACCCCTAAAATCTGATTTTCATTGCAAAGTTACTATGTGTGCATTACTTTTGTACGTGCATTTCACATGTTAACAAACATAATTTTCACAATAATTCTATGGGGTACATATTATAGTCATTATTATTTTACAGGTGATGAAACCAAGGCACAGAATGCTAAACTATCTTGCTCCAGGTCATCTAGTTGGTATACACAGACTAATGAAATCAGAGTGAAGGTGAGATATAGTGGGATAAGCACTAGGAAAACCTATTTAGAAAGAGCTAAAATTTCAGCAAAATCTCAAATGAATAAGAAAGAACTTTCAAATAGGAGAAAGGTCAGGAGTTAATGTACAGTGAAGAAGCACAGGCGTCAAGAGAAATGGAAAGTTTCAGGAATAAAGCGACAGAAGACTTGGTCCTGGACAAGATTTTATAGAAATCATGAATGAAATGCCTTTGAGAAGTCAGAAAGAAATGCCGAGTTAGGCAAACTGAGTAAGATAACCTCCTCCATCCTCTGGAGTTTTCCCAGCTTATTTTGGAGAAAATTGAGTTGAATATCCCTTTAACATTTGAGAATTAACATGACACACCTAAAAGCTCTCTTGTTTTCTTAGTGTCCAATAGTGCTACAGAATCACTGTTCAGTTAGAACATTCTTTTCAGACCGTCACTCTTTATAATGTAGATAATACAAGAAAGAATACAGAATCAAGCTGTTATCTCTATTAACACTTAGTGCCCATTAACTCATTTGTGAGTTCATTGAATCACTTAAGTTATCAGATTAGTGACAGAATGCAAAGCAGGACAAGTGATTTTAATGGAAGTGAGAGCATTTTGCAGGATTCCTAAATCACGGGACACTAGAGAGGCATTGGGAGCAAAAGGCCTTGAGGGTGAATCATACCAACTTTGCTAATTTGCCTAGAACAGACCCAGACAAAGCTATAAGGACAGATCTTTCAGTAATGCAAGTAATTAAATAATTAGTAGGGCAGAAAGTGAAAAAGGTGTATTTTCTCTCTTCAGTTTTTTTCCTTTCTTTCTTTCTTTCTTCCTTTCTTTCTTTCTCTCTTTCTTCCTTCCTTCCTTCTTTCCTTCCTTCTCTCTTTCTTTCTCTTTCTTTGTTTCTTTGTTTCTTTCTCTCTCTCTTTCTTTCTTTCTTTCATCGTTTTGCAGTGGTATGCAGGAACAGCTAACAATTTATGAGGGCCAATAGTTAAATTTTCAAAAAATGTGAGAGCCAGTTTATAAATTCTTGTTTTATTGAAGTTTACTATGGTGAAAGTATTTACACCATGGAAACTGGCACATTTAACAAGTCAACCTTCTCCCATTCCCTTACCCCTCCACCACTACCCCCACATATACCTCCTTCATAGTAGAGTCGAAGCCCAGGAAGGAACTTTCCAAGACATAAGGTTCAACCAGCACACCATGTGCTTCAAATGAAAATCTTCCTTCATTGTGGAAAGAGAAAGTAGAGCTGCTCTATGAAGATGAAGAAAGCATATATTCCTTCCTTATCATTCCTTGGAATCAAATAAGGAAACACAAATAACTTGACTTAATATTTTTAGTTTCTTGCTTTTTTTAAGAACAAAAGATACCATGGAGCCTGTGATTTATAAAAAGAAGAATGTACAATATACAGAAAGGAGCAAAGGTGATTGGTAGTACCGTAGGAGACCAGTGGGGAGAGATTTTGAAAGTTCAGACTTTGAGGAGTGTTATTGATTCAATGGTTTATACAACAACAGTGACTGAGGCAATTTAAATTATATCTCCTTGCAAAATAGTTGCTTCTCCACTCTTCACTTTACCCCTTATTCTTCCAACTCTTATTCTTCCTTTGTTACTTTTTTTTTTTTTTTTCTGAGATGGAGTTTCGCTCTTGTTGCCCAGGCTGGAGTGCAATGGTGCAATCTCGTCTCACAGCAACCTCTTGCCTCCCAGGTTCAAGCCATTCTCCTGTCTCAGCCTCCAGAGTAGCTGGGATTAGAAGCATGTGCCACCACCCCCCGGCTAATTTTGTATTTTTAGTAGAGACGGGGTTTCTCCATGTTGGTCAAGTGGGTCTCGAACTCCGGACCTCAGGTGATCCGCCCGCCTCGGCCTCCCAAAGTGCTGGGATTACAGGCCCTAAGCCACCACGCCCAGCCCCTCCTCTGTTACTTTTTTTTTTTTTTTTTTTTGGAGCTGTTTTAGACTGGAGAATATCAGCGGGAAAGGAAAGGTTTATAAAAGACCTGTGAGAATAAAAGCAGAGTGTTGGCAGGGGAAAAGGTGGTGGTGGAAAAAATGAACCAAGACCTTCTAACATAGTATTAGTAAATAGCCTTGAAATTTTCAACTTGAGAGGAATGAAGTCACTTAAGCAGATGGGGGGAAATAAAAGTTAGATGAAACTATAAAGTATTCCAGTTACAAAACTGAAAGAAATTATTAGTGGCACTTCTCCTCTCATTTAAACAGCATGAATAAGACTCATTCAAAAATAAATTCTTATCCTGCAAGCTGTTTGTGGAGTCAAGGAACCTATCTCATGCAGGTGTTCCATGTGTGAAATGCCAAAACAGATAATAGAAGCTCCAAACACACCATATTGGAGTTATAGGGAACCCTAAGCCCAAAGACACCATAAGAAAAATAAGAGGTTTTCTAAACAAAAGTATGTTTGTGCTTTAGTGCTGCTTAAAGTGATTCCATTTGTTTTAATCAGTTATATTTTTTGTGCCATAAATTTCATATGTATACTAATTATACCAGTAAAATTTGGGTTTAACATTGCAAAGAGAGAGCTTGTGGGCTCTGTGAGAAGATATAGCTTTTCCTAAAGGATACAAACTCAACTTCAGGTCATTACAAGTAAAATTTACTGTAGAAATTATTTGCAGAATAGCTTGAGGGCTTCATTTGGCATGCGCATGCATGCAGAGCTCCTGTAGAAGTTATGGAAACTTATAGCTCTATAAATGCCAGCTGTTGAAGGCAGGCTGCTCATAATCTGAGCTGAGGAGGAAAGAAAATGTAGATACAAAGGAGGAAAATAAATGTTTAGGAGCAAAGAGAAACAGCAGGCTACACACTTGGTGTACACAAGACTATGGGAAAAACAGGCTGGATATTTCTTGGGAGATAAGGGGGAAAAAGGAAGAACAGTGATTAAAAATGTCACTGCTGCAAAAGTAGGCTTGGAGGCCCAGGGAACTTCATTTGTATATTTGTCAGATCAATCTCAGTCACTGGTGGTTTTGCAACCATTGTTGTGTATATTATAAATACAATATACACATTTGTTAATACATACATATACATATAAATAATATATGTATACAATATGTACATATCTATGCACACAATAAATATATACCTATACACACAAGTAAATATATATGCATATATAAAATGGAACATAAATAGGATAGAAAAGACATGTAAAAACTGCCTTTGAGAAACTTGTAGTTTAATTGAGCATATAAGACATGATACACAGCGAATAATTGCACTATCATACATGTATTTCCCATTTGTTATTCAAACCACTTCAACTTCGGTCCTTCCCTACATGCCACTGAAACAGCTCTCCCTGAATTTGCAGCCAAAAATAATATACTTTTTAAAGTTCTCTTTAAAACCTTTAGCATTGCAACATTCAACTGATCTGCAACATTTAACCTTGACCCCTCTTCACATTTTGAAACTTTTCTTTTCTTAGCATTCAGTTCACATTCTCTCTTGATTTCCTTTTTCTCTCTGGACACATTCAGTCTCCTTCATGACCTTTTCATCCTTTGCTGGTCTGTTAAAAGGTGGTGTTCCCCCAGAAGTCTATTCCTGTAACTCTTCATCATCTGGGTGATTTCACCTGTATCCATGGTTTCACCATCACATAGATGTTGATGATTGAAATTCAGCCTAGAACTTGGTGTTTGTATATAACCACCTACAAAATACCCCCTTGGCTATCTTATGCCACTTCAGGAGCATCACGTTCAAAATTGAATTTCTCATTTTTCAGAGCCTTCAATAAACATGCTCCTCTTCTTCCCTCTCTCAGTTGGTGACACCTCCATTCTCTTGAATCATACCCGACTCTATCTACTACCTTGTCATCCCCTACAACGAATCCCCAGGAAATTCTGTCAATTATAATTCCCAAATTACTTTTCCATCAAACATTTTTTCTTCATCAGGCTTCTTATTTTATAGTTTGCTTTTTCCAACAGCCTTATAAGTAATCTTCCTCTTTTCAAAATTCTCCAAATAATTTCTAGACGCATGTGTGTTAAATATGTCTGATTTTGATCCTCCTTTTGAAAATGCTTCAATTTCTTCTAATCATCTTGAGATAAAGCCCTAAATTTTTGAGTGTGGCATGATAAACCATTTTGTAACCTGTCCTCTGCCCACCTATGCAGCCCCATAACTCCACACTTCCTTTTGCCCCTTTAACAGGATAACTCTGGATGTCTTCAGATTTTGGCTCATGTGCTACTTTTTGCAGGCAATTCTCTTTGAGGTTCTTCCAATATGTCCTCGTACAGCACTTGAGAGTGGCCTCTACCACAGTGCTTGAGTCCAATGTATTATATTAATTGTTTTTTTTCTTTTTTATCTTTCCCACTGAGTTTGGGAGCATCTAGAAAACAAAGACTATTTCTCATTTGTCTTCGTGTCATTAATATGGGATAAAATCCAGTACATAGCAATGTCTAGTGAACAAATGTTTTGTTAATGACTGAATTCCTGGCTAAATGGTGCTAAGTCTGTTAGGAATTGCACTTGGATAAGGAAAATGAAATTTCCTCTTTCCCACCCCAGCAAAATCTCAGTGGATTAGACTAATATGTATTTTATTTCTCTTTCACATAAAAGAAGTTCATGGATATTTATTATGCATTGGTGTGGCAGCCCCACAATTATCAGGTCCAGTATCTTTAGTCTTTCTCCTCCATGATTAGTACATGGTTTTCACACTCAAGGTCATTTTGTGATCCAGCATAGCTACTGGATTTCCTGCCTTTCTGTCTGTATTACAGACTAGAAGAAAGAGGAACTGGGGAGAGAGCAAAATATAGCAATGCTTATCTGTCTGAGTCGGGTCACTTTAAGGAACTCTATGAAAACTCCACATAGTCCTTATGCCTACTTCTTATTGATTGCCACTATCTGCCAGGCAAGTTGGAAAATACAATTATTTAGCTGGGCATATTTCCTCTTGGAATAAAATTAGCATCTGTTAGTACAGAAGGAAGAAAGTAGATTTTTAGTAGGTAAATTTTAATATTGACATGAGTGTCAAAATCAATTGTACCAGTGATCAATTCTATAGGAGTCCTGAAAATAACCAAATGGTTAAAGTGTCTTTGCAGAAAGGAGAGGGACATGCCTGTAAATGAATTCTGAAGGATAGCAAAAAGATTTGAGTAGGCTTGAGCACAGAATTGGTTTTAGGAGCAGGAAAACACCATAAAGCTTAAAATTATAGATCAAAGATGGTAGGTTAGGGGTATTTATTTTTTGCTGTTGGTCTTTTCTCTGCCATATACTGGACTCCTTAAGAATAGAGACTGTAGCCTAATTATTTTATTTCTCCACTAGATTACTTAGCACCTGATACCCAGTAAGTGCTCAGCGAATTACATTCCAGAAGTGATGTTGTGGATGGGCTAGAAAACATGTTTAAATAAATTTTTTGAACACATAGAACAAGTTGGACTTTTTTTTCCATGCACGACTGGAGGCATTGAAAAATTTTAAGATGAATAATACAATAAAAATGATGTTTTCAGAGAACCAATTTCATGATAAAAGTGCTAGAAAGGGCCATGAAGAATATTTCAGAAGTTCAGTTTGAATAAGTAAGAAATTTAAATAGAAGGGAAGCAAAAACAGGGAATGGTTACAGAAATTATTTGATAGCAATTGTTATCCTTGTCCCCTGGTGTTACTTTTTCTCTTTCTCTGTTTTACTTTTCTCTCTATATATTATCACTTTCTCATATACTATAAAACATACTTAATTCTTAAAATACTCTGTTTTGGGGGCAATAAGATAGATTAGATACATACATACATATGAGAATTTTATTAGTTGAAAAACTAAGCTTATTTAACCATTTTGCTATACTGCAGCTTGTAGGATGTAAGAGGAAACTGACCCAAAGTGAAATTCCTATAATGCTTCAACCAGAGTGAGAACAGCCTCAGGAATCCCATCTTTCCTAATACCTACCTCACAAAGGACGTACTCAGGAAGAGTTGGAAGCAGAGAGAAGAAAGAGAGAGTTAGGAGAAACATTCAATACAGCTACACTTCTTCACACAGATCATCCTCAGAAGTCTACTTATTGAAAGTCAGTTGTGAATTGGTTTGTTGGATTACAATGCTGGTGAAATATTAGAGAGTTAGAGAGACAGATCTGGAGATGAGAAATAAATTCACAGCTGGAAATACAGATTTAAAAATTATTATTGTTTATTAAAGTTGTGAAGTAGGAGCAACTCTACAGGAAAGATAATGTACAGTGATATAAACAAAAGGCAAAACAATAGCTACTAAAGATGGGATTTCAGATGATAATGATCAATGATGTTTGCAACCATAAAACATTCTGCCTTAGGAAGAAATGTATCTTGAAGCAAAGCTTAACGTGCAGACTTTTCCTCTTCCTCTCCTCTCCTATAGTCAGAGGAAGCAGGTGCTATTAAGCCAGGGCAGACTCTAGGTCTGCCTCTGTTTACATTTGACCCCAGACTCTAGTTCGGGGGTGGGAACGAGATGAGGCTTTTATTTTTATTTTCAATATGTGGGTCCAAGTTGCTTTTTATATTGTGTATGTGTATTACCTTTCTTAAATGAACTAAATGTAAAACCATAGAAAAGGCAATGTTGATTATGTAGCCCTGACTACTGCCATATGAAGTTTTTAGATACCCAAAGCAGTGGGTTTTTGAGATATTACCTTGCAGCAAGCAGACTTCTGAGGATGATCTGAGTGAGGGAGCGTGGCTCTATTGAATCTGTTTCTCTTAACCCTCTTTCCTCTCTCTGCTTCTGGAACATCCTTGTTTCCCAGATTTTCCCACATACATCCTTGGTGAGGTGGATATTAGGAAAGAAGGGATTCTTGAGGCTGTTCTGACTCTGGTTGAAACAAAGAGTAATTTCACTTTGGATTAGTTTTCTCTTACAACCTATAAGCTGCAATATAGCAAAATGGCTAGATAAGCTCAGCTTTTCAATGGATAAAATTCCATGTATTAATGTTATGTATGCATGTATCTATTTATGTGTCTAGCTATTTTTTATCTGTCATATTTTCACTAATAAAATGTTATTTTTCCAATTCATTTGAATCCTTTAAGTGGCAGGAGTTAATAGTTACTAAACAGAGGAAGATCTGTTTCTAGTCTTATAAAAATTAAATTTGTCATGTGGTTCCGGTCTGCATGTGGAAAATACAAAAGGCAATGTTGTTAGATAAGACAGATTCAGAGGAAAGAGAAGACCAGATGACTACCACTGTCCTACTGACTGCACAAGTGATGCTTCTGTGATAAGATGGTGACATATGTTTTTTAAAAAACTGATAAAGACAATCAAGAAACAAATTTCTATTGAGGATCACATATACTAACTAGCTATGGAGCTGAGAAGTACAGCAGCAAGTACAACACTAGAAAAGGGAAGGCCCAGAGATTTAAATATACAGCAAAGTCAAGTCAACAAATATTTATTAAGAATTTATCTCGTTCTAGTCGGGGTGACCAAGAACAGTACGTCTTTAGGAGAAACTTGCACAATAGAAGCTTAGAAGCAAAGTCTTGAAGCCTGTTTTGCTAAGAGGCTTCTGGCATGTTTAGATGTAGTTTGTCTTTGAAAGAAAAACCAAGATGCAAGAGGTGATGGTGCCATCACCTTGTAGGGTTTGTTTGTTTGTTTGTTTGTTTGTTTGTTTGTTTTTCTCCATAAATAGTATTTCACTAATCTCACCAAATTTAGGCATACATCTTGATAAAGTGATGCTTAGCATTGTGGAATAATTAACTCCTTTAAATATAGTCTTGAGAGAAGGATTTTGTCCTGTCATTTGGTTCCCAATAAGGATAAGAATTTTAGCTAAAAATTAAGCTATCAGTAAATGTCCCTATGGTAGCTTGCCTATAAACTTTATTGACTTTCTCTGGTAAATCAACTAACTTGTCATCTGTAAAAACTCATATCTGATGAAAATAAACCTGTGATTTTTTTTGAATTAGAATTAAGTCAAAAATTACTTCAAGCAAGGATCCCTTTGGTTGCATTCAGGAAACTTAATTATAATATAAGGTTTTTGCAATGAAAACATCTGCAATTCTGCAATCTGCAGTTTTGATTCCTACTTGTAATATTTATTAAAGTAGGCTTCTGAAAGAGGCAATCATAATTGCCTCTGGACCTCCCTTTAATTGCCCTTCTAGACTTAGCATGTTTTATAATTCCGATTTGAGAAAAAGTCATTCTCTCATTATCTGGTAAAGTAGCCAGGCATAGGAACTCTGAAAGCAAGTTCTGGCAGAGCTTTATTTGCTTTCTGCCTCTGTTTACATTTGACCCCAGTTTTATCTGCAGAAATTATTTATGAAGCTCTTTTTTCCCCTTCTTGCTTGTGAAGCAGCTCTTGGGTCTGCAAGCCATAGAGTAGTGTGCTCATCATGCATATATTTAGCACCCTAATCTCTGCAACCAGTTTTAGCTGCTTGTTATATTTTTCTTGACATTTTCTTGTATGCTTTTTGACATCTGCTTGCAAACTTCTGCAGCCTTTTCAATCCTGATATTCACTTGTTTCATCTGATGTTGTTATCATTCTCCTTAGATATGCAGATGTGTTGCTTTCCTTCAAGTCTTGTCCCTTCAGTCTTTCTGGAAAGACTGTTCCAGAGACCTACTCACATTGCTTGCTTGTTTGTTTCTCTGCTAGTTTATTGTTATACTATTTTCTGCCTCAGACCTCTAGTATTTGACAAATGGTATCATACTCTGCCGTTGAGAATCTTATGCCTTCAGTTCACTTTTTAATACAATCTGCTTAAAAAAAGCCACCACCACAACAAAACTGTGCAATGGATAGTATTTCAAAGATGATAATATTTGACATCAGCTTTCCTAACTGTTCTGACAATATTCATTGCAAAACTCTATTTCACAAAAGAACTCAAAAGTTCTCATGAAATGAACACTTGTCAGAAATGATTTTATAAACCTAAGGAATTAGCAACCTAAGGTGCTGTCTCATCAGATGGCATCACTTTGTGTCAACAGTCATTCTTTCTGATCATCAAAGCCAAATTAATCTTTTATTTGCCTCTAATATTGTGTAGATCTACAACATTATCTGACTATTTGGTAATGAACCCTCAGTACAGGGCTTTCTTCAGATTTCTGAATATTTCAAAAGGCAGAATCTTTTGTTTCTCTGGAAATATACCACACTTGTAAAGCAATTTATATCTCTGGAAAAGATTCCTGCAGGGATGCAAGCACTCAGCACCCATGATTTCAGGTAAGCCAAAACAGGTGTTTAGATCCTGAAATTTTCCCATAGTGCCTCAAAGATCCATTAAAGTGTAGATCTAATGCTGTATTTCTAATTTCTGGAACACAACCTCGCTTGTTTCTATATTCCAATTATCAGAAGACATTTGGGTAGTAGTTAATTGGTAAAAATCTGTCAGTGTGGAAGGTGAAGCAGTAAGGAGCTCAGTTTTCATCAATTCCGAATGGTGCAATGTCTCACACATAATATTTAAGTCAAAAGCTTAACCTCCCTTGTATATTTAATGCAAGATAAATTACCAACACAGCATTTTCAAGTATTTAGGTAACTCTATATTTGGATTGAATTTGACGAGCAGCAACATATTTCTTCTAGCAACATTAATTTAAAAATTAGCTTTGTACATGCGTCTGTTTCTACTCAAGTCACTAATAATACTTAACACACAGTATTTCACAGTATTTGATTTTATATTATTAGACAGTTTATTATAGGAATTGCATTTATGAGAGATTCAAAAATTGTAAATGACCCAACTCTAAAAAAATACTCTTCTGTAACAGATAATAAAATCACTCTTAAGAAAAGTTAATAACATCTTTCTTATTCATAAGACTTTGGACGTTTTCTTTATCATCTTGGAGAAAAACACAAAGAAAAGAAAAAGCATAGCTTTCTGGAAAAATAGTGATGCTTCCTTGGCTCTTTAAACGTAGAGCTAAGTACATGAGTTATTGAGGTGAAATAAGTTGCTTTCAACAGTTGTTAATATATCATTAATAATCATACATGCAATAAATAACAACATATGAGTTATTTCCTAAGAGATATATGACTGCAAATTGCAGTAACACATCACAGCGTGTGTAAAGAATGCTCATTACTCTAGTGTGTACAGAAGCTGTTTTAACAACTGTATTCTTTATGGTGAAGCTCACCCTAATTAGCCTTGCAGATTCCTTAGGGAATGTGTGGAATGTTTGACATTGTGATGCTGGAGCTAAAGTGGGGGAGGAGTATATCATTTCTGCACCAAGAAAGCACCAGGCCACAAGCCTGGCTTTCTATTCAGTCACTTGTTTTAATGTATGCATTGTGGTGAAAATAAATAGGCTTTTCAAACAAGTAGATAATAAAGGTGTTTGGAATTAAATGACTAATGAAATCAATATTAAACACGTAAGCTTGACGGCAATGTGGACTATCAATTTTTTTTTCTCGATGGTGTCCCTTCCAATATAGGAGGCATGTAAACGAATTGCACGTCTATATGTATTTGAACACCAAGATTCGTAGCCACAAATGTAAGAGGAACACAATTTGTAGTCTCTATTGTATTTGAAAGCTAAATGGACCACATATTTTTTAATATAAAAAGAAAAAAAACAAGGATGAAGGACACAAAAAAGCAGCACTTTTTTTTTCCTTTCAATGGAACATTATATGTGGATTCTGCTGCTCTGTTAGCTTATAGCTTGTTACTAAATCAGACCTTTCCTGCAGTGAAAAAAATTGCATCTTTTCGTTGTAATCCTTGACAGCTTAAAGTTTAATGGAGGCAGTTTTTTTTTTTAAGGTATATAATGGGTTGACACCATGGAAGGCTGCTGAGAGCTCACAAACTCAGAAATAGCATGAAATGCAATAAGAACAAGTTCTTGCTGATTTTTTTTAAATCATAATTTTTCTATTCCTGATAGAGAAAGCAAGAAAAAGAAGGAGTTAGCTTTTTGTTTTCTTAAAGTAAGTTGTTTGTCTCATCCCAATGAAGTGATGTTCTTCTATTCTGGAATAGAGTCAAATGGGGATTTGTTCCAAAGGTAAGAGTAAGGTGATATAGCCATTAATAGAGAGAAAATAGATATCTACCTAAAAATAACAATATGGCCAGGCGGGGTGGCTCATGCCTGTAATCTCAGTACTTTGGGAGGCCGAGGCGGCTGGATCACGAGGTCAGAAGTTCGAGACCAGCCTGACAAACATGGTGAAACCCCATTTCTACTAAAAATACAAAAAATTAGCCAGGTGTGGTGGCAGGCGCCTGTAATCCCAGCTACTTGGGAGGCTGAGGCAGGAGAATTGCTTGAACCCAAGATGGGGAGGTTGCAGTGAGCCGAGATCATGGCACTGCACTCCAGCCCGGGCAACAGAGTGAGACTCTGTCTTAAAAAAAGAAAAAAAAAAAAAAAAGTAACAGTATGCGGAACACAAGTTGCCAAGATGAGAACTCAATGAAAGGAAGAAATTTCTCCTCTTTTGGAGGGAAGAAGCAGACAAGAGTAAACCATAACTGGCTGAGACTATCACCTTATTTGACACCCAGAGGTCATGCTTAGTTATACCTCAATCTAAAGATTCTGGAATACGATCTCTAGATAACACATGTTCAGGAGTGTTGCTGAGGAGTGTTCAGAGACTATAAGATTTAAAACAACCTTGACAGTTGGCACCAAGATTCTTCTTGGGGAGAGATAAAACTTTGGCTTATCTTGATTTGTTTTTTCTTAGTTTATGGTAATACTTTGATAAATGTTTTCAAATGGTAATGTAGCCTGAGGTTTTAAGTCAAACTTTAAGGGAATGTGATTAATAGAGCTAAAAAACACAAAAAGATGGCCTATCTACCATACTAATAAGTGAATAGGAATATGAGGGGCTGAAAAAAAAGGATCATAGAGGAAGGAAAGGAGAAAGAGGATGGTTCAAAAATACAACATGCCACAAAACTTCTCTTCTTTTACTAACAAAGCTATTTACTATTTAGTTTTCTTTGGATGGTTACAATAAAAAGACTGCTTCTCTACAACATTCAGTAAAATCTGCCACATTCACACAAAACACCTTGCATAGGTAGTATTTTATGGAAAATAAAGAAAGGGAAAAATGGAAGTGATCCTTCAACAAATTGACATGAAACAAAGAGAAGGAAACATCCATGGAGGTGAAGGATAATAGCATAGAGTATTAAGCAAGCAATAACTGAAGTGAGAAGTAGCTAGGAAGGTAGAGAAATATCCAGGGATGGGAAGGGATTGAGCCAATGCCTAGGTGATAGACATCATCAATACTCTCTGTTCTATGCCTACATACTGGCTCATGTCTGTAATCCCAGCACTTTGGGAGGCTGAGGCAGGAGGATCTCTTGAGTTCAGGAGTGGAGAAGAGCCTGGACAACATGGCAAGACATTGTCTCTACCCAAAATTTTTTTGAAAAATTAGCCAGGTGTGCTGGTGCATGCCTCTAATCCCAGCTACTGGGGAGGCTGAGGTGGGAGGATCATTTGAGCCTAGGAGATTCAGGTGGCAGTGAACTATGATCACACCACTGCACTCCATCCTGGGTGACAGAGTGAGACCCTGTCTCTCAAAAAAAAAAAAAAAAAAAGTTTCATCCACAATAAACACAAATCCCTCATAGGTCAGATTTTCTTGAGGAGACCAGATTTACATGGTCTATTTTCTTCCTAAGCCAGGATCATAGAGAAAATGGCCTTGAAGAATAATGCAGGTAGGTGGTGATATTCTGTGATTGGTAGTGGATGAATTTTAATGGAGTTTCTTCTCTGACTATATACCCAGGACCATAATGTGCTCATGTCCAGTTGAAAATTAAACTTGGCTCATTCAAACTTGGGGCCAGATTCTCAGCATTTGAGTTTTTACAATGAGACAATTATTCGTAACCACAAAGGCACCATATAGATATACTTAATTACTTTTAATTAGGAACCCATTCAACCAGAAGAAATTTGTTTTCGGCGTGCTTACTTTACACTCCATTTGGAGAAAAGTAATTACTTTCTTCTGAAAGTCTTTTACATTGTTCCATTGTACTTTTTTAGATCTTTTTCAGGATCCCATTAAACTTCAGTGCACATGTGAGTCCCTATGTGGCGGGGAAATTCATGGCCATGAAATTCTGATAATATTAATTGATTTTTAATGTTGGTTTTGAGAACAAATTATAATGTTAGCTCTCAGGTTAAGTGATTGCTCCCTACAGAACAGTTTGGATTTGGCTCAATGGTTGAAATAAGCAGATTTAAAATATTATTCATTATATAATTTATTTTAAAAATAAGCTAGAAAAGGCAAATGGGAAAACTAAAATTTGTAATTGAAGGTAATCTTTGAATGTATCATCAGAAAAATTTCTAATAGTATACTTCCAGTATTTTTAAAGAATTGTAATAAATTTACTTAATAAATTATTACTAAAACTTATTGTGAAACAAACAGATTGTAGATATATAGTAGGTACCTATGGTTGTAGGTCTTTATTACCAAAAATTTGAATTTTTGAATCAAAATCATGTTTTTACTATATCTTTTCAAAGTACCTATGATGAAGTCTGGATGTGTTAAAGTTTGGGAATACCCTCCCATGTATATTTTTAAAATGTATCGGTAGATGTAAGTCAAGGGCTAAACTAAATTTTGATTTTGGATTTATGCTATTCAATGCTTTTCTGCATCTGCATTGAAGGCTGAAATTGTGCACTTAAAAATATAGCTCAGTATATCTTAAAATAATCATGAAATGAAAAAATTTTGAGAGATCCCTGGACTTCTAATTTATGATATGCAAATATAAATTGATAGATCACAAAAATGTATTGAGCACCTACAGAGTTTGAAGTAGTATTTAGTATTGAGTATGATAGAATGTTTAAAAAGGCATGGATTTCTAAGTTAAATAATTTATAGTCCCATAGAATAAATCACACAATTAAGTGGATTGTACTATAAGGCCGGAGGTAAGAGAATTAAGAGAGTAGTACATCAGGCAAGAAAGATTATTTCCAGTTCCTGTGAAGACTTCCTACAGTTGTGCTAGACCCTAAAAGATACACTTTGGCTGTGGAGAGAGGTGATAAAAGGCTTTAGTGGTATCTAGAGCAATATAGAGAAAGTCAAGCAGGTACAAATCATGGTGAATCTATAGGGAAAAGTAGGTCCTTCAAGTGCGTGAGGATGTTGAACCCTTGATGGGAAGTAATGGGCAACAACATAAGGATAATGTGTCAAGGGACAAGTGCTCAGGTGATAAATTTCAGCCATATTTGGTAGGAAATAGAGCTCCTGCAAGTTTATAAGGAGAGGAATCATTGTCCAAGTCATACCTTAGAAAGATTAATTTGGAAGTTGTGTGTAGGAAGTGGACATGAGGTGGTTTAGTTATGAAGGATTTTTTTTGTTGCACAACTAGTGGCAAAGATCCTATTCCACTTTTGTGTAATTTATTTTCATGTGATTACTTATATAGCTGTATTAGTCTATTATCATACTGCTATGCAGAAATACCTGAGACTGGATAATTTAGAAAGAAGAGGCTTAATTTCCTTGTGGTTCTGCAGGCTGCACAGGAAGTATAGTGGCTTCTGCTTCTGGGGAGGCCTCAGGAAACTTACAATCATAGCAGAAGGCGAAGGGAAAACAGGCACATCTTACATGGCCAGAGCAGGAGGAAGAGAGGTGTGTAGGGGGGTGCCACACATTTTTAAACAACAAAATCTCATGAGAGCTCACTATCACATGGACAGTACCAAGGGGGAAATCTGCCCCGATGATTCAATCACCTCCCACCAGGCTCCACTCCAACACTCCAACACTGGTGATACAATTCAACAGGAGATTGGGGCAGGGACACAGATCCAAACTGTATCAATAGTCAAGAACTAATGTTTATTCAACCAATTTGTTACTTTTAAAAAGCACTCCCCTTTTGGTATGGGTTGCCTTCCACCAGCATGAAAACAATTGATTCGAAAGCAAGCCCCTTAAAAAAAACTTGTTAGTACTATTTAAAGCATATCATATTTAGTGAGAGATAATAGACATGATTAAAATAAGACACTGAAGCCCCCATTTCTTGGGGCTGTGCAAGTATCAGTGATTGTGCTAAGCACATTGTGTGAATTACCATATTTACTCTTCAAAACCACCTCTGAGACAAACATGTTATTATTTCTATTTTGTGGATTTGAAATTCCAAGGTTTAGAGAGGGAAGGTAAGAGAGACCAGATTACAACTCAAAGTAGCATAGTAATAGAAATCCATGGGTATATACTAAATAGGAACCACTAATGAAATAATTAATATAGGCAAAATAATTTAAATGCAAGATGCAGGTAACAATTAATACCAATGATTTATTGAGCACCAGCTCTGCCAGTGTGGTAACTGGGCTGCAGATGTCATCTCCAGACTGTTAAATTAGACTTGAATATCATCATCACATCTGCAATATTACCATGAATAAAAAGACATAGGGCTGTTTTCAGGGGGAAATGGATAAGTAGGAAGTCTTCCACTTGGTGTTGCTTTAGTCGGGCCCTTAGTATGTTTTATTTTGAGGGCAAAATAGAAGTGGAGGATTGTGAAATTGGAAAGGGTTTTCAGAAGAGGAATCAAATGATGAAGATGGCAGGAAATATTTCCTATGAGAAGCAATAGGACTGTGAGTCAGCATCAATGTAGTCAAGTGCTGCTGTTATTACTTGTTGACTGTGTGACTGTAGGCACATTATTTATCCCTTTAAATTTCAATTTTACATCTGTAAAAGGAGGACACTCTTAGAGGTCTCTCAGATTAAATGTAAAAGTTAATGAAGGATGAGTATTGCCCCAGGCATAATTGAGGTGGGAAGGGGTTTTGTTCTTGTTGAGGGAATGACCTGTAAAAGAAATCAGAGGAAAGGGCAGATATGGAGCATTCAGGGAGCTGCAAGTACTGCAGGAGCGAGTAGTGCATGTTAGAGAGGGTTGAGAAGTGAAGATGAAGAGTTAGCACGTAAGGAAGATATTAGGAGAGGCCATATGAAATAGTGGCTGTAAGAATGTGCTCAGGAACCACATTTTCTAGATTCAAATTCTCCTTCACTCTTTATTTGTTTAGTGATGTTGGGCAAGTTAGTGAATATTTATTTAACTTCATTTCTGTATTTGTAAAATGGGTACAATAACATTCCTACTTCACAGCACTAGTATGACGATGAAACAAATTAGTCCTGTTGAAAGAAGAGGCCATCAGGCCACATCTAAAAAAAAAATGAAGTTATTGCTTGGTAACCAAAGGAGAATGAGTTTTATAAAATATAGTCTCCCTGAGCAAATAATGAGGGCTTCCAGGAAGTATGAATCTCAGAGATTGGCAAATTTACAGAAGCTAGAGTGTTTGGGATGAGTGTTAGCCATGGAAGGGTGAATACTGCAGTGTGGCTTTTGATGCTTGGTTGATTCTTGGAAACATGGTCACTGAAATGACGTGGCTATATTTATTGCTTTTCATTAGCATTAGCATGGTTACTGATGTAAAATTGACAGGTTAGGATGGGCTTAAAACTGACTCTAGTGGATACTTGTTATTATGACTAAAGTGCAATTAGCCTTCTTTCTTGAATATAGAAGCATTTTATACTGTACTCATTTTAAGTACTTACAGGAGTGGCTTCACATAAATGTTAATTATTATTAATATTTCTCTTTATTATTAGACTGGATTGAGAACTTTTTTCATATAATTATTTTAAAAATTGTTTTATTCTTAAAGCAATTGATATTATCTACTAAAAAATTTTTAGTAGTGAAATGACATGATTACATTGTCTTTAGAAAAATACTTCTAGCAATGTGAAGTTCAATGAGAAAGATATACACATAAATATTGTATTTTGTTTCTCTTGGTTTATGTGTATCAGGAGTGGTGTATTTTCCTTTGAGTCATAGTGGTAAAAAATGAGTAAAAGGAAAAGAAATAAAAGTTACTTTATATAGCCTTGTGGCAAAAACACCTCCCTCATCGATTTTTACCAATAAAAATAACTCGTTTTAGAAGTTCCAAGGGATTTTCACATTCAAGGAGTAAAAGGGAAATCAACTTAATGTTCTAGTCTAAATTAAATGAAAATTCATCATACAAATTATTGTTGAATTTGAAACAGGTGTTTCCCTCCTACTTAGGAAGGTAAGAAATGAGAAAATTGCCACAGATTTGTTATTGATTTAAAGTGTTCTTAAAGTCAGGTAAAAGTTAATTCTCAGAGATATCCTTCTAAATTTTTATCTGAGGATGTTCTCTTCAATAAAGAGAATTTATAGAACATCAGAAGGAAAGAAATAACAAAGAAATAGATGTGTCATGTATAACATTAGAGTCTGCAAAATGATTGGGGAAATAATCAAGGAACTGAGATGCTACTGGCTCCAAAAAGAAAAAATCTTGATGTATTAGTTGGTGCCACCCAAATAATGATGTCTCTATTGTCTGTGCAATTTCGGAAATACTCAGTTCCACCCCGAAAAGAAATACAGAGATTGAAAATCCAGGACAAGTGAGGGGAGATTTCTCAGAAGCTCTCGTTCCACTGCTTGAGAGGGGGAGCAATGAAAGAAAAATATTACACATGAATCCTTTGGTAGGAATCTGTCTTCACAAAACTCAGCTGTTTTCATACAACCGTAAGAACACTCATAAGGTTTGAATAAAAGCAGACTTTCTTCTTTTATACTGACCTCACTTAGAAGAGATTCAAGGGATTAGAGTATTCTTAAAAATCTCACATTGACCCTTATAATAACACAGTTTGAACCATAATTCTCTACAAAACAATCCTTAGCATATAACTTTATTTTCTTGCACTATTCCACTTCCGTAAGCATGAGGATGCATGGCATCCCCAGTGTTCTCATGATAGGGCAAAGAAAGCACAATCTGAGGAGAAGCATGGCATTGAAATGAAACACTTAAATTCCAAGTCTGACTGCAAAAACTCATGCTGGGTTCAGTAAATGAAGTTTTCAAAAGTCAAATAAATAGTGTAGTTGCTGCATAATTTCTCCCTTCCCCACACATATCATGCTTATTTACATTCATGTGCCCATTCTAAGTCCACCCTGATGTAAGTCCTAACAAAAAGCAACCATGACCTAGCTGTCTGCCAAGGAAAATAAAATTTAAATGGAATTACTGGAGTATTGGTTTGGTGTATTTTTATATTGAAACATGATAAAATTTGGGCTGGCACTGTACCTTTGAACGCTAGCAATATACTCCAATAGACTCCTATGGGTCTATATTGTGGGAACAAATAGTATTGAAACTAAGAAATTATAGGTGCCTTGTTTTGAATCTTCTATAACCAACACCTTTACATTGGGTCTAAGACAGATCTATTATTTCAAAAATTCTACTTGAGAAGATGAGTAATTTTAACATTCAGCAATGTGCTAAATGCACTGTTTGACATGTAGTGAAACAGTCAATAAATATTACAGTAGCATAGCATCAGTGTAGGCAAGAGGTTAAGACAAAAGATAGAATTGAAAGTCTTTAATATGCCTCCAGGACTGACCCCTACTTATCTCTCCAGCATCCTGCATTACCAACCTCTCTCATTCAAACTTGAAATTCCAGCCATAGCGAATACTTTCCATTCCCAGAAAGAGTCTATTCAGAAGACACCCTCTCTTCTTCCCCTAGTTATCTTCTGTGCATTCCATTCATTCTCAAATTAGTTACCTTGACAAATCATTCCTGATGCACTTGCCACCATCTCCCAAAGTTACATGGCTCTCCAGTAGATTATGATGACCCTATAATTTTCTTATCATAAAGTTTATTTCACAGTTAACAGTTTCCATATTACATAACTATTTTCCCCATGAGGCCATAACCCTCTGAATAACAGGAACACTAACCTTCTCATTCACCCATGCATGATAGGCTTTAGACATGTGCCTGGCACACAGTAGGTACCCTAAATATTTGTGGATTGAATAAAGGCTTATACTTGAACCACATGTAAGTTGATCTAGTGTTTTACAAATGGAATCTCTGAGTTAACTATTGCCTCAATACCATGTCTATAGGTCACTTGAGTTTTGGCATTGTTTTTAGTACAATAGTTCAAGAAGACCGAGAGTGAAGAGGTTCCATTTTCCTTCTGACAATCCCAATTGGATTATTTCAGGTAAATCCTGAGGCAGCCAACTGTTTATAGTATATTCATTTTGATGTTAGATTCCCAGTTTGTCAAACTTCTTTATAATATTATTCATCATTACAACTGTAAGTTACAACTATACCTCTGGTGAAACTGTGTCCCCTGAAACCATGATCACAAACCATGAGACAGTTTTATAACCCATATTGAAATATCAGACTTGTTATTTCATGATCAGAGTAATATGAGTATTAGCACTATTTCCATCATGAGCCTTTTACAGAGATCTCATATAATGAAGTTCCAAAATATCTTTCATAGGAACTAGTAAAAAAAGTTTGGTTTTCTATGATGTCTAGTCAATTAAATCTGTTAACTCACTTCATAAGTCCTATGTCACTCAGTAATGTCTCTGTACCTGGATAAAGTTTGGAAACCATAGCTTGAGACAAAAGTTTATACTTTATTTCAATTTGAGGAAATATGACCTTGTCTGGAAATACATAATTTTCAAAAGTACAAATATGGAATTGCTTTATTCACTGATATTCTGGAAGGAATAATGATTTTTTTAAAGCATGTGGGTTTTTTTT
The DNA here is from genome assembly GCF_028858775.2 of Pan troglodytes. NCBI lineage: Eukaryota > Metazoa > Chordata > Mammalia > Primates > Hominidae > Pan > Pan troglodytes. The sequence goes on from NC_072402.2 coordinate 26,455,528, forward strand.
TAAGTAGATGATAATGAATGTAAATCATTCTACAAAACAATGTGAGCTTATTTTCACATTTGTTTGGGATTAAACCGCATCCATAAACTGCTTCCACATGTATGCTAATTAACTCTGCAGCAGAACCAACTTCCCTACTTGGAGGATTAGAGACAAAAGCTTTATGAAATCCTACCTTTCCAGTTTAACGTTTATTAGCATATTTCTGGTCACCAAGGTTCAGTTATGAGTAAATCTACTTTGGGATTTCTTTTGGCTCAGGGCTTTGGTAATAGAGATGGAATCTTTCCCTCATAGATGAAAAGATTGAATACAAACCAGCCTGATGTAGACCTATTGTTATTATTATTTGATAGCTGTCAGTAGCGGATATAAAATGAATTAATGGTTTTCTAGCAAAAAAATCTTAAGATTGATAAAAGTCACTTTTGCATCTGGGCAGCAGTGCTAGCAACTCCAGAATGCCAGAGATTGAGTGGGAATTTAACAACATACACAACCCTAGGACTGGAAATTTTAGGTCAGACATTAGCAATATCATTCTGATGACTTCAGGAGGTTGTAATGTGCCTAAGGTCCATCTGGAAGGACCTTTGTATTTGATGCTTATTAGCTGAAAAAGAGTAAAATGAAAATAACAGTGCTTTTTGTGAGTGTGTGTATGTGTGTGTATAAGAGAGATATATAGAGACCGTAATTTAAATATAAGTACATTACCACAAATAATCAGATAAATTGATTCTAATATTTATTATAAGAATGTTCTTCATTTGCTCATTATATTAGCACTTTGTTTCATTTTGTTTTGGTGTAGATACGTAAATAAAAATTTTAAGAATTTCAAGAGTACCCATTTCTACATTGATTGAAATATAAGTCAAATTCCTCTAAATAGGAGTTTCTTCGATAGTTTCCATATTTGTATAATTTTTATGATGATTTAGGTAATAATTATGAGAAAATAATGACAGTGATAATACTAATTTATACCTTTCAGGTTTCTCAGGCTAACATAAAATCTCAGAATTCTCATTGTTTCATTCTTTCATTTATACTTGCTGAATAAACATATAATGTTCTGAACAACAACTCTGCACCAGATACCATGCAAGTACTGGTTATACACAGGCATATGCATAAATAAAAGGGATGCGTTACTTTATCTTACAGAGCTTTCAGCATTATATATATATTTTTTTCTTTCCATGTATATGATGTGTGTGTGTAATTAAAAATTGTGAACAATTTTGTGAAAGATATTTAAAAGGGTCTATGAAAGATAATTAAGAGAGATTTACCTGATTTAGAGTAGACCAGGCAAGGCCTCTTTGAGCATTTGCACCATTGAGCTTGATTGCTTCACTATGTTAATAACATTTGCTTGGCTTAAATGAATATCTAGCCAATAAGAGGGAATAATGTTTTGTCTTCAAATGTGCACACTCTGAGTTGCTTTGGAGTGTTTCTTTCTGCAATATATTGGTCATTGGCTCCTAAAATAATTGAATCAGAGAATCCTCTGAGTGAAACAAATGAAGAAGACTAGTTGTCTAGAGCAACTAGTTTTTCATGTTGCCCCGCCCGCCCCTTACCCCAGCCATCAAACATCCCCTATATAAACACACTCTCATTAGCTTCCTCATGCTCATTAGAGACATAGAAATATTGTGAGATAATCTTCCAGTTAACCTACTTGAGCCACAGAATAATTTTAAAATGAAATTTAAGATCCAAATATATACTTCCAAGCTTCCTTTTTGTTTTGCTAAATTGATATTAATGAGAGAAATGAGTTAATATTAGACTAGTTGATATTCTGTTCCAGTACACAATTATTCTAAAAATTATTTCTTCTTTGTGTACAAAGGAAACTACTACTTGTACATTAGAATATTTCATTGTGTCAATTATACATTTTGAAGGCAAAAAATAAATTGGAGAATTGAGCATTTATGGATTGGAATAGCCTAAAGGAAAATGATTTTTTATTTTAACTCATTTTAACTAAAATTTCTTTCCTTTTTTTTCTTTTGTGGTGTTAAAAGAATCTTCCAGGCCAAGCGTGGTGGCTCACACCTGTAATCCCAGCACTTTGGGAGGCCAAGGTGGGTGGATCACCTGAGGTCAGGAGTTTGAGACAAGCCTGGCCAACATGTTGAAGCCCTGTCTCTACTAAAAATACAATAATTAGCCAGGTGTGGTGGTGGACACCTGTAATCCCAGCTACTTGGGAGGTTGAGACAGGAGAATTGCTTGAATCCAGGAGGTGGAGGTTGCAGTGAGCCGAGATCATGCCACTGCACTCCAGCCTGGGCAACAGAGTTGGACTCTGTCAGAAAAAGAAAGAAGGAAAGAAGGAAAGAAGGAAAGAAGAAAAGAAGGAAGGGAGGAAGGAAGGAGGGAGGGAGGGAGGGAAGGAAGGAAGGAAGGAGGGAAGGAAGGAAGGGAGGGAAAGAAGGAGAAAGAGGGAAGGAAGGAAAGAAGCAAGCAAGCAAACAAGCAAGAAAGAGAAAGAAAGAAAGAAAGACAGGAAGGAAGGAAGGAAATAATCTTCAAATTATAGCTTCATCAGTTTGCTGGGCTATTTCTTGTCTTTACACTGCAGAAAATTGGGAAGTTAGTATCTACAATATTGCTGTGTTTCGATATTTTGGATTCAGCTGAATTTAATTCCTGTGTGTTTCTCCATTATGCTAAATTATGTATACCTATAAAACCAATATGATAAAAGAAAAAAATCTGAGTCATAATTGCTATCATCCACACCAGAAAGAAAAGACATTTATCTTAGCTGATCATAGGATCAACTGAAATAGGTCTGAAAGGGTCTGAAGCTGCTGACAAAACCACAACACTGGTCCCAATTAACAATACCCATTTTTAATTAACAGTCGCTGACTTTTTGCCATTGAAATATTCATGCTCTAGGTGTGAAATGGCAACCCCCATTTGTCATATCTGTCAAAATTAATTTGAAATCCCATGGTCTTCCTTCCACATAGTAAAATTGAATAACTAGAACATACTTCCTACCTACCAAAGTTTAGTTCCAGGACAAGGACCAGGAAACTAGAACCTAGAAAACTGGTTGGGTCAGCTTTAATCATACAACTCATATCAATTATTTTCATAACATTTCTAATGCTACAAACTATACCAAGACTTATTCCATATTTTGGGGGAGGGGATGAGAAGCATTTGGAAGTTCTTTTCCTTAATTCCTTTTCATTTTTTTCATTCAAAAAATTGTATTAAGCACTAACACGTGTTAAACACTAACCTTGGAATATCTTCTCAGATTATATTTAATCTTGAGAACACAAATACGAACAAGACAACGTGTTCTGGATGACATCACAATCTAATAAACAAGAGATAAACTTCCAAATTGCTCTATATGTGAATGTTAGGAAGAGTGTATGATCTCTATGAAAATTTTAAAGTATAGCACCATCAGTGATAGCATGGTTGTGAAGGAAGTTAAAATAAGAATAAAGAGAAAGCACGTTGCCTAAACCTGTGTAAGACTTTTTGCAAATGGGTCTCTTATACATAAAAAATAGGTCTCTTATACATAAAAAATGGGTTTCTTATACATAAAAACCCTTGTTTGGGTTCAGTACTAATGTTAGAATTGGAATCACTTATGTGTATTTATTGAGCATCTAATACAAAGGATTTTTTTTTTTTGCAAATAAACAGGATGTTCTAATTGCTTCATTTGATCTTTATAATCTCATGAAGTATATGGTAATATATTTTATTACAGAAATGAGAAAATTAACTCAAAGATCTAGATGACCATCTTAAAGTTATAGAGTTGAAAGTGGTAGAGCCAGTGTTAGAATGATCAATTGACACATTCATTTATGCATTCATTGGTTGAGTGATCACTCTATGCTCTGAGGAAGTGGGGATTGAAACTATAGCAATGAATAAAGCAAATGCTCTGATCACAAAGCATTTACTTTTAGCAGAGGTGAGAGATACATCACCTAAGAAATCATGATAAAGAGGAAAGAATGCAGTAAGCACATATTATATAGCTGGGTAGCACGGATGAAAGAATGAGGTTTATATTCTTTCTGTTAATTTTGGGAATAAATGCCATTTTCTTATGGATTTTATGACTTTTCTTTGCTTGCTTTCTTTGTCCATTCCCTGTAAAACACAGTTGTCCTTAGCCAAGAAGATCTAAAAGCATTGCAGATTTCCAGTGCTCAAGTATCTTATACTCTCATTAAAGAACACAACATCACTCTTGAAGTGACAGAAGAGCTGTGGAATTTTCAAGGTTGTAATCATTGCCTAGGTCTCCAGTTAAACTAAAAGGAGAATAAAAAGTGGTGTAAGGAAGCTGTCTCAATCATCTACCACTGGGGAATTTATTATTACTAAAAGGAGAATTAAACTGAGTGTATTAAGGGTAAAAGCAAACTGAAGGAGGTTAAATTCAACAAAAGTTACTTGGAAATATACTGGGTTGTTTAAAGAAATATGTTTCTGGTGGGCAGGAAGATAAAAATAAAATCCTGCAAGATTTAGTTGAGATTAGAGCTACTGTTATCCAAACTCCGACAGAGCATAGATAGATACACAGAAACACTATCCACTTGGAAATTTGAGACTTTCTATGAAGAAGGCATATATTAATAATTAATTTAGCAATAACTTCCCCCCCCATTTTATATGTTAAGTGTTAACATATTAGGAAAAACAGATAGGTAAATTAAGGAAAAAAATTACATGCATAATTTTTCTACTGCTAATTGGACACATGCCCATATTTTCGGGTAGTTACACTGTATATGACTTAGCACAAATTTTATCACGTTTTATTCCATTAATATGATCCAGGGTTTTATTTTTAATGGCTGCATACTGTTCATTAAATCTGTCTATCATACGTTGCTTAAGTAGTCTTTTTAAGGTACTTCCAATTTTTCACTATCATAAACAGTGTGTATTCTCATAGCCAAATATTCTATACTTTCATGATTGTTTCCCTATGATAGATCAAAGAGTGGTAAATATTTTAACCCTTGTGATATGTATCGTCAATTCTTTCATAGAAAATATACTGATTTACCTTACTCTGGTATTGTGAAAAGTAATTTTCTCCAGATTCTGAGCCTCATTAGATGTCATTTCTAGCTTGAAAGATAATATTTATATTTCATTGTTTAAATTTGTATTTATTAATTATTGATGATGTGAAATTTTTTCCTGTGTTTCTTCTTTTGGTTAATTTTTGCTTTTCCCCACTTTGTCCAACTTGTTACTGGTGACTTTTTCTTGATTTGTGAGAAATATTTACATATTAATTATACTGATTCTTTGTCCTCATATATGTTACAAATAAGATAAGGTTTTTTATTTGGTATTTTTAATAGTGAAATGTGACAATCTTTTCCTTCATACTTTCTATTTTGGTGAGATCATACATAATTTTTTATTTCAAATAACAGAATTAACATTAATATTTATTCTAGTGTTTTTATTTAGATCTTTTATTCATCTAGAATTTTGATGTATGATATGATATAGGAATCAAATTTTATTTCCCAATGATTAAAAGTTTTCCAAATGCTCTTTAATTCTTTCTCCATGGATTTGGCATGTGATATTTATTATATCCTCAATTATTAAATATAATTTTATCTGTTTCTGGTTTTTCTCTTCTTTGCTGTTGATATAATTCTAATTTAATTTATTTAGTAATTTTTACATATGGCATAATGTTAATTTTTCAAATGTTTCGCATCCTTCAAATATATCCTCCAGAAAATTATCTGAACAATTTTGTCAGATATGAAAAAACAAACTTTCTGATATATTCTTTAAGATTGCAATAAGGTCATAGATTAATTTGGGAAGCACTCATATCTTTATAATATTTCATCTTTTTATCTAGATACATGGTATCTCGTTATTCATTTAGGTGTTTTTTTTTCTGTAATCCTTAGGAAATTATGAACCATTGGTTCAAGAAGAGCATTTATTAAAGAAACCCTGGAATGTTATTATGAAAGACTACAAAAACTGCTATAAAATCCTTGAATGAATTACACAAAGATTAACTGAATTTTGAAAATGTTTATATCTGTTTTGGGGAGAAATAATTTGGTTGTTAAAATATAGTCAAGTTAACACTATCTAGAGACAACATTTATGGTAACTAAATGATTATTACCACTTGTAGTTTTTATCAACTTTTTGCCCTAAATAAATACGTTGTGCTGAAAAGTATGCTGTACAATTTTCTTATTAAACAACAACAACAAAAAAGAAAAACAAAAGTGCCAGAAATAAAAGCAACATTTGATACACAGAAAGACAAAATACCTCAAAATATCAACATGAGGAACCTAGGTGTATTAATTACATGTGTATGAGTGAACCAGGAACACCTGGTCACTATCAGAGGCCAGCATAATGTCAAGGAAGGTAACCAAATTAGATGCTCATCATGTGATATATACCATTAGATCAAAAATAAATCCTTGGAACAGTACACATGTATGAAGACAGGGTTCAGGAACCCAGGAATGAAGACCATGTTAGGAATGGGAGTACATAGAGAAATATTTCTGGATACATCCTAAGAAAATACACAAGGGTAAATTCCAAGTGCTGGCATTTGAAAATGTTTTAATTGGTCCATAATGGAGAGAGGAAACTCATGAAAGTTAAAATAATAGTATTTTACAGTTTTTTCTTTTTTCATCAGCGACATTAACCTGAAATCTTATGTTCTTATCAGGGTTTGATATCATAAAGGGTATGTCTTTTTGCATCCATTTACTTTCAACTTTTCTGCATTTTTCTATGGAAGATATGTCTCATAAATAGCAGGGCTTTTCCCCAAATTTTTATTGTCTGATAACCCTTTTCCTTGTACTGGAATAGTCTATTCATATTTAATATGGGTATAATATATTTACCTTTAAGTCTATCATTTTACTTTATCTCTGTTTTTATCTCTTCTATATTGACTTTCTTCTCTTCACTCTTTTTTCTAGATAGATTGCATATTTTTGGTGTCATTTCCCCTTCATATCAGTTGGTTTTCATATACACAATCTTTTATTATTCTTCCAATATTTAAAGATTGATACAGTCTAATATAAATTATGTTTATAATTTCCTAGACAGCATCAGGATTTTAGTATACTTTCATTTCATTTACACTTTTTCTGATTGAATGCTATTTTTTGTCCAATCAATTTATAAATATGTATTAAGCCCCAGAGACCGAACTGACTATTATTTCAAATAGTCAGTATTAATTTAGATTTATCCACATCTTAAATCATTCAATTACTCTTTATTCTTCCTTTTTCTGGGTTTGCATCTGGAGTAATTTAACTTATGCTTCAAGAAAATATTTTTCCCCTTTTGTGCAGGACCAGTAGTATCATTTCCTCAAGGTTTGTTTTTGAATGTTTTCATTTTACCTTTATTGTTAAATAATAGAATTTTAGGTTAGCAGCTAGTATCTTTCAGAATCTTAAAGATATTATTTCTATGATCTGTTTCTTCATATCATGGTTTGGGTTCGATTACTTTGCCTCTTCACGTGCCCGCATTTCTGTTTTTTTTTTTTAACTTTATTACCAGACATTATGACATAAATGTTAGCAATAAATTGCAATTTTGAACAGTATTATCTTTCTCTAGTAAAAAAAAAAAAATTCTGTTTGGTGTCTAGGAGCATTTGCAAACACAGATTACATTAATCCAGTCATAAATTGAGATGAGTTGAAACTCTCATCGTTACGAGATCTAACTTATTTCCTGTTTATCCTTCTTCCTGAATGTAGCCATTTGGCATACTGACAAAACACTGAGGCTTTTATCAGGGGTATCCTAGTGGCTCTAATGTCAATTTCCTCATCCCTGGCCCCACATCTAGTCCTGAAAGTCTGTTAAAAGTACTCCTCAGCATCTTGGTTTCTCAGCTCCTGCTTTCAAAATTAGCAGTATTCCTAAATAATAAGTGGCCCCAGAAGGACTTCCTTTTTCTCTTAGCTCTTGACCCACAAATTTTTCCAGCTCTGGTAATTCTCTGATGCCTACAAACAGGATTATACACGGACACACACACACACACACACACACACACACGCACAGAGCACACACCACACACACATGCACACACCACACACACACACACACCACACACACACACACACAAATTGAGAGAGAGAGAGAGAAGTAAGAAAGCCAGTTAGTGGTTCTAGTTGTCATCAGTACAAGGATTGATTTGAATGACCTTGTCTGACCTTGTCTATCTTTCCTAGAGGTCATTTTATTCATTTTAAAAATTTCCCTAAGCTAGAAGGGTTGAAAATTGAATTTCAAATGGTAATGAATAGTGAGAATCTTGACTTACCTTAGTTTCTCACAAGATATTGCTAGCTTGTCACCATGGAACTAAAAATATAAACTGAAAACCAGGGAAAGAGACTGCAGCAATGAACTTACATGACAGTGTGGCTAGAAACTAACACCTATGTGTATAATAGCAACAAAACAATATCTGTAGAATTAAAAATAGAACTTGGCTAATGAATGGAGAAGATGCACATATGCTGGCGTTCTTCTGTTCTGCTGATGGATCAGATTTTATTGTATTTCACACCAAATGACTTTAGGTCAGGACTGTCTTCACCTAATTTAAAGTTCTTGATCCCCTGGGCCTTTACCTGGTCAGCTTTCATCTGGGCTTAAGCACAGAAACAAATTTATGAGATAATATAAATTAATAGGTCATAAGTTTCTGTGTCAAGAGTAATAATTTAGTGGCTTTCATGTTTAGCATTACATAAACAACAATGACAATATCTAGCATTACTGAATTCAGTTGTATATTCAAGGAATAATCAGTACTGAACTTTAAACTACTCAGTATTTGCCTTTAGAATTTCTTATACTTTGAGTTTGCTGACAACAAATTCTTCTAGCTTTTGTTTGAAAATGTCTTCCTTTTGTCTTTATTTTTGAGGATACTTTCACTTGGTGTAGAAATCTAGTTGACAGCAATTTTTATTTTTATTTTTCTCTCATCACTTTAAAGTTGGCATTCTATTATCTTTTGGCTTGCATTGTTTCTGATGAGATGTCAACCATCTTTTTTGCTGTTGTTGTTCTCTTGTAAACATAAATGTAAAGCATCTTTTAACTCAGTTTATTTAATTAATTTATTTATTTTTGAGATGGAGTCTTGCTCTGTGACTCAGGTTGGAGTGCAATGGCACGATCTTGGCTCACTACAACCTCCGCCTCCCGGGTTCAAGTGATTCCCCTGCCTCAGCTTCACAAGTAGCTGGGATTACAGGGCCCGCCACCATGACCAGCTAATTTTTGTATTTTTAGTAGAGACAGGGTTTCACCATGTTTGCCAGGCTGGTCCCAAACTCCTGACCTCAAGTGGTTTGCCAGCCTCGGCCTCCCAAAGTGCTGGGATTACAGGTGTGAGCCACTGCGCCTGGCCAACTATTTATTTTTTTAAGGATATTTTTCCTTTAAACTTGTTGTTCACTAATTTGACAATGATATATTTAATGCAGTTTTATTTGTACTTATCTTACATGTATTCTTTGAGCATTTTATTTCTTTTTTTAAAATTTTTATGTTAACTTCAGTGGATACATAGTAGGTTTGTATCTTTGTGGGGTACATGAGATGTTTTGATACAGCAGGCAATATGAAAAAATCATGTCATGGAGAATGAAGTATCCATCCCCTCAAGTATTTTTCCTTGGAGTAACAAACAATCCAATTACACTCTTTAAGTTATTTTAAAATGTACAAAAAATTTATTATTGCCTATAGTCATCCTATTGTGCTATCAAATAGTAGGTCTTCTATATTCTTTCTAATTTTTTGTGCCCATTAACTATCCCCACCTCACCCACAGCACCCACCCCGCACTACCCTTCCAAGCCTTCAGTAACCATCATTCTACTCTCTCTGTCCATGAGTTCAATTGTTTTGATTTTTAGATTCCACAAATAATTAAGAACATGTGCTGTTTTTCTTTTTATGCCTGGCTTATTTCAATTAACATAATGATCTCCAGTTCCATCCATGTTGTTGCAAATAACTATATGTCATTCTTTTATATGGCTGAATAGTACTCCATTGCTCCATTGTGTATACTTGCCACATTTTCTTTATCCACTAATCTGTTGATGGACCCTTATGTTGCTTCCAAATCTTAGCTATTGTAAATACAGCTGCAACAAATATAGGAGTGCAGATATCTCCTCAATATACAGATTTCCTTTCTTTTGGGTATATACCCAGCTGTGGGTTGCTGGATCATAATGGTAGCTCAACATTTAGTCTTTTGAGGAACCTCCAAACTGTTCTCCAAAGTGACTGCAGTAATTTACATTCTCACCAACAATGTACAGAGTTCCCTTTTCTCCACATCTTTGCCAGTGTTTGTTATTGCCTGTATTTTGGATATAAGCCATTTTAACTGGGGTGAGATGACATCGCACTGATTTGCATTTTTCTGATGACCAGTGATGTTGAGCCTGTTTGCCCTTTGTGTGTCTTCTTTTGAGAAATGTCTATTCAAATCTTTTGCCAATTTTTGATCACATTATTAGTGGTTTTTTTTGTATAGTTGTTTGAGCTCCTGATATATTCTGGTTATTAATTCTTTGTCAGATGAGTAGTTTGCAATTATCTCCCATTCTGTGGGTTGTCTCTTCACTATGCTGACTGTATTTTTTGCTGTGTAGAAGCATTTCAGCTTGATGTGATCCCATTTCTCCATTTTTGCTTTGGTTGCTTGTGCTTGTGTGTTATTACTCAATAAATTTTTGCCCAGACCAATGTCCTGGAGATTTTCCTTCAATGTTTTCTTGTAGTAGTTTCATAGATTCAGGTCTTAGATTTAAGGCTTTAATATATTTTGATTTGATTTTTTATGTGGGGAGAGATAGGGCTCTAGTTTCATTCTTTGAATATGGAAATCCAGTTTTCTAACACCATTAATTAAAGAGACTGTCTTTTCCCCAGTGTGTGTTCCTGGCAGCCTTGTCAAAAATTAGCTCACTATAGATGAATTTGTTTCTGCGTCCTCTATTCTGTTCTATTGGTCTATGTGCATGTATTTTTATGCTAGTTTTGATCACTGTAGTCCTGTAGTATAATTGGAAGTCAGGTAATGTGATTCCTCCAGTTGTTCTTTTTGCTTAGAATAGCTTTGGCTATTCTGGGTCTTTTGTGGTTCCATATAAATTTCAGGATTGTTCGTTGTATTTCTGTGAAGAATGTTATTGGTAATTTGATGAAGATTTCATTGAATCCGTAGATTGCTTTGGGTAGTATGGACATTTTAACAGTGTTGATTCTTCCAATCCATGAACATGGAATAGTTTCTCATTTTTTGATGTCCTCTTCAATTTCTTTCATCAGTATTTTATGGTTTTCATTAAAGAAATCTTTCACTTCTTTTGTTAAGTGAATTCCTAGTACTTAATTTTGTGTGTGGCTATTGTAAATGGGATTTTTTTTATTTCCTTTTCACATTGTTTACTGTTGGTATTTAAAAAACGCTGCTGATGTATGTATGTAGATTTTGTATTCTGCAATTTGACTGAATTTGTTTATCAGTTCTAATAAGTTTCTTTTTGAGTCTTATAGTTTTTCCAAATATAAGATCATATCATCTGCAAACACAATAATTTCACTTCTTCTTTTCCAATTTGGATGCTCTTTATTTTTTTCTGTTGTCTGATAGTTGTAGCTGGGACTTCCAGTACGATGTTGAATAACAGTGGTGACAGTGGTCATCCTTGTTATGTTTCAGATCTTAGAGGAAAGTCTTTCTAATTTTCCCCATTCCGTATGATACTAGCTGTGGGTCTGTCATATATGGCTTGTATCATGTTAAGGTATCTTCCTTCTATCTCCAGTGTTTTGAATATTTTTCTCATGAAAGGATGAATGCTTTTTCAACACCAATTAAAATAATCATATGGTATTTATCCTTCATTCTGTTGGTATACCACATTGGTTTGCACATGTTGAGCCATCCTTGCATCCCAGGAATATTTTTTACTTGGTCATGATAAATGACCTTTCTAATGTATTTTTTTTTTCTTTTGAGACAGAGTTTCACTGTTGTTGTCCAGGCTGGAGTGCAATGGTGCAGTCTTGGCTCACTGCAACCTCCACCTCCCAGATTCAAGCGATTCTCCTGCCTCAGCTTCCCAAGTAACTGGGATTACAGGCATGCACCACCACACCTGGCTAATTTTGAGTATTTAGTAGAGACAGGGTTTCGCCCTGTTGGTCAGGCTGGTCTCAAACTCCTGACCTCAGGTGATCCACCTGCCTCAGCCTCCCAAAGTTCTGGGATTACAGGTGTGAGCCACCACGCTTGGCCTCTAATGTATTGTTGAATTCGGTTTGCTAGTATTTTTGTAGAAGATTTTTGAGTCAATGCTCATCAGATATATTGGCCTGTATTTTTCTTTACTTGATATATCTTTGTTTCCATAACAGGGTAATACTGGTCTCATAGAATGAGTTTAAAAGTATTCTCTCATCTATTTTTTGGAATAGTTTGAATAGGTTTGGTATCAGTTCTTCTTCAAGCATTTGGTAGAATTCAGCAGTGAAGCCATCAGGTTCTGGGCTTTCTTTACTGAGAGAATATTATGGCTTTTTTTTTTTTTTAAGACAGAGTCTTGCTCTATCACTCAGACTGGAGTGCAGTGGCACAGTCTCGGCACACTGCAACCTCTGCCTCCCAGGCTCAAGCAATTTTTGTGCCCTCCAGAGTAGCTGGGAATACAGGTGCATGCCACCTCACCTGGCTAATTATTGTATTTTCAGTAGAGACAGATTTTCACCATTTTGCCCAGTCTGGTCTCAAACTTCTGATCTCAACTGATCCACCCACCTTGGCCTCCCAAAATGCTAGGATGTCAGGCATGAGCCATCCTGCCCAGTCATTTTATTATGGCTTCTATCTCATTACTTGTTGTTGGTCTGTTCAGGTTTTGGATTTCTTCCTAGATCAATCTTGGTAGGTTACATGTATCTAGGAATTTGTATATTTCTTCTAAATATTCCAATTTATTGGCATATAATTGCTCATAGTAGCCACTAATGATTCTTTGATTTTCTGTAGTATCAGTTGTAATATCTGCTTTCTTATTTCTGATTTTATTTTTTTGGATATTCTATCTTTGTTTCTTAGTCTGGCTAAAGGTTTCTCAATTTTGTTTAATTTTTCAAAAAATCCACTGTTTCATTGGTCTTTTGTATTTTTTTAAATTTCAATTTCATTTATTTCTGCACTGATCTTTATTATTTATTTTCTTCTGTTAATTTGGGGTTTGGTTTGCTTTTGTTTTTCTAGTTCTTTAAGATACACCATTATATTGTTTATTTGAATATTTTCCTTTTTTTAATGTAGGCACTTGTAGGTATAAACTTCCCTCTTAGTACTGCTTTTGCTGTATCCCATAGGTTTTGGCATGTTGTTTCCATTATCGTTTGTTTTAAGAGAATTTTCAATTTCCTTCTTAATTTCTTCATTGACCCACTAGTCATTCAGTAGCATATTATTTAATTTCCATGTATTTGTATAGTTTCCGAAATTCCTCTTGTTATTGATTTCTAGTTTTATTCCATTGTGGTCAGACAAGATGCTTGATATTATTTCAATTTCTTTTGAATGTTTCAGGACTTGTTTTGTGTCCTAATAATATGGTGTATCCTTGAGAATGATTCATGTGCTGAGGAAAAGAATGTGTATTCTGCAGCTCTTGGATGACATGTTCTGTAAATACCTATTAGATTCATTTGGTCTGTAGTGAAGATTAAGTCTGATGTTTCTTTGTTGATTTTCTGTCTGGAAGATCAGTTTAATGCTGAAAATGGGGTGTTGAAGTCTCCAGCTCTTATTGTATTAGAGCCTATTCCTCTCGTTAGCTATAATAATATTTCCTTTATGTGTCTGGGTGCTCCAGTGTTTAGTGCATATATATTTCAAATTGTTTTATCCTCTTTTGAATTGACCATTATATCAATATATAGTGACTAACATTGTCTCTTCTTGTAGTTTTTGTCTTAAAATTTATTTTGTTTAAGTATAGCACTCCTCGTTTGTTTGTTTATTTCGATTGGCATGAAATATCTTTTTCCATCTGTTTATTTTCAGTCTATGTGTGTCTTTATAGGTGAAGTGTGTTTCTTGTAGACAACAGATCAATGGGTCTTGTTTTTTTCATCCATTCAGCAAGTCTATGTCTTGATTGGAGAGTTTATTACATTTACATTCAATGTTATTATTGATGAGAAAAGACTTTTGCCATTTTGTTGTTTTCTGGTTGCTTTGTGATCTTCTCTTCCTTCCTTCCTTCTTTCTTTCCTTCCTGTCTTCCTATAGTGAAGGTGATTTTCTCTGGTAATATAATTTAGTTTCTTGCTTTTGATTTTTTGTATACTCATCATGTTTTTTGGTTTGAGGTTACCATGAGGCTTGCAAACATAATCTTTTAACTTATTATTTTAACCTGATAACAACACTATTTGCATAAACAAACAGACAAGGAAAAAGACTAATAAAAACTCTATGCCTTAACTTCATTTCCTCACTTTTTAATGTTTTTATGTTTCTATTTTTATCTTACCATATTGACTATGTCTTGAAAAGTTGTTGTAGTTATTTTTTATTGGTTCATTGTTTAGTCTTTCTACTTAGGATAAGACTAGTTTATACATCACAGTTACAGTGTTATAATATTCTGTGTTTTCCTGTGCACTTACTATTATCAGTGAATTCTGTACCTTCAGATAATTATTTATTGCTGCTGAATGTCTTTTTCTTTCTGTTTGAAGTACTCCCTTTAGCATTTCTAGTAGGACAGGCCTGGTACTGATGAAATACCTCTGCTTTTGTCTGGGAAATTCTTTATTTATCCTTTATGTTTGAAGGATATTTTTGCCAGATATACTATTCTAGGGTAATTTTTTTTTCTTCTGCATTTTTAATATGTCATGCCACTCTCTCCTGGCCTGTAAATTTTCCACTGAAAAGTCTGCTGCCAGACATATTGTATCTCCATTGTTTGTTATGTCTTTTCTCTTGCTGCATTTAGGATCCTTTCTTTATCTTTGATGTTTGGGAGTTTGATTACTAAATGCCTTGAGGTAGTCTTCTTTGGCTTAGATCTGCTTAGTATCCTATAACCTTCTTGTGCTTGGATATTGATATATTTCTCTAGGTTTGGGAATATCTGTTATTATCTCTTTGAATAAGCTTTCTATCCCTATCTCTTTCTCTATCTCATCTTTAAGGTCAATAACTCTTAGATTTGCCCTTTTAAAGTTATTTTCTAGATCAGGTAGGCATGCTTCATTGTTTTTTATTCTTTTTCCTTTTGTCTCCTCTGACTGTGTATTTTCTAATATCCTGTCTTCAGGCTCATGGATTCTTTCTTCTTCTTGATCAATTCTGCTATTAAACAACCCTCATGCATTCTTCACTATGCCATTTGCATTTTTCAGCTCCAGAATTTCTGCTTGATGCTTTTTAATTATTCTAATCTTTTTGTTCAATTTATCTGATAGAATTTGGAATTCCTTCTCTGTGTTATTTTCTTTGAATTTCTTCAACACAATTATTTTGAATTATCTGTTTGAAAGGTCACATAACTCTATTTCTCCAGGATGGGTCCCTGGTCCCTTATTTAGTTCATTTTGTGAGGTCATATTTTTCTCGATGGTGTAGATGCTAGTAGATGTTCTTTGATGTCTGGGCATTGAAAAGTTATGTATTTATTGTAGTCATCACTGTGTGGGCTTACTTGTAGTTGCCCTTCTTGGGGAGGATTTCCAGATATTTGAAAATATTTGGATGTTGTGACCTAAGCTCTATCTGCTTTAGGGGACACCCCAAGCCCAGTAATCCTGTAGTTCAAACTCACAGAGGTACCACCTTGATGGTCTTGACAAGATCCAGTGGGTTCCTAGGCAGAGACTCTTGCTCACTTCCCTTACTTTTCCCCATGCATACAGAGTCTCTGTCTCTCTTTCTGTTCTGAGCCATCTAAAGGTGTTGCATGGAGTGACACAAACATCCCTGTGGCCACCACCACTGTGACTGCACTGAGTCAGTTCTGAAGCCAACACAGCACCGGGTTTTGCCTAAGGCCTGCTGTCAGCACTCCCTGGCTACTGCTTATGTTTGCTGAAGGTCCTGGGGCTCTACAATCAGCAGGTAGCAAAGCCAGCCAGGCCTATGTCTTTCCCTTCAGGGTAGTGAGGTCCCCCAGACCCCAGGTGCATTCAGAAGTGCCATTTGGAAGTCAGGGACTACAGTCAAAAACCTTAGAAACCTACATGGTGTTCTACTGTATTGCAGTTGAGCTGTCACTCAAATCACAAGATGCAGTCCTTCCTACTCTTCCCTGCCCTTTCCAAAGTCAGAGGATCCTCACCCCATATCCACTGGCTCCCCAGGCCATGAGGAGTACTGCCAGACTACTAAAGATATTCCCTTAACAACGTCTCATGTAAGTCAACTTGTAGTGAGTGCTGCCTGGCCTGGGACTCACGCTTCAGAGCAGTGGGCTCCCTTCTGGCCCAGGGGAGGCCCTGAAATGCTGTCCAAGAGTCAAGTCCTAATTTGGGGATCCCAAGAGCCACCTGGTTCTCTACCTTTCTGTGGCCATGGTGGTACCTAAGATGCAAGACAAGGTCCTCTTTACTTTTCCCTCTGCTGTTCTCAAGCAAAAGGAGTTTTTCCCCTTAGCCACCACATCTGGGAATCTGGAGTCTCACTAGAAGCCAGGAAGTCTCAGAGGTTCACTCAGTCCCCTCGATGTAGTGCCTGGTTGTCACTGCTGGTTAACCAAGGGTCCAATAGCTCTTCAGTTAGCTGGTGATGAATGCTGCTAGGACTGGCTTCTTTCCTTCAAGGCAACAGGTTCCCTTTTAGTCCAGCATGTGTCTACAAATGTCATCTGTGAGCTGGGGCCTGGAACAGGGATTTCAAGGAGTCAGACTGGTGCCTATCCTACTGTGGCTGAGCTGGTGTCCTAGATACAAAATAAAGTCCTCCCCACTCTTTCTTTTTCTCTCCTCACATGGAAGAAGGGGGTCTCTTTTGGAGTCATGAGGTATGCAACCTGAGATTAGGGGAGGGGTGATGCCAACACTCCCTTGGCTGCTCCAGGTAGTGTCTCAGTAGTTCATGTGGCCTCCCAGTCCACTGTCTCTGGGCCCAGTTCAGCACTAGGACTTCCTTAGCGTATCAGTCCTTAGGGCCTAGACTGCCTTTTAAGTTTACTTGGAAACACAGAATGCTGTAGCCCTTGGTGGCATGGGTTGCAGTCACTTAAGGTCACTGGGATCAGTGATTTCCATCTGATTCCACCTCCTTCTTGGGCAGGTGTCAGCTAAGTTTGGTCTGGTTTTCTTTTCTGCTCTGATGAGACAGCACTGAGTTCAATGTCAGCAATTACTGTGCTCCCCCTTTTTCAGTGCCCAGAGATGTGCTCTGCACCATGCTGTCACTGCTGGAGGGTCGGGGAGGGGTGGTGTCCCAAGATTCAGAACTATTTTTTTCTATCTCTTCAGTGCCTCTTTCAGCACTATGGAGTTGAAACTAGGTACTGTGAGTGCTCACCTGAGTTTTGGTTTGTATGAAAGTGTTTTTTCCTGTGTAGATAGTTATCTTGATGTCCTTTCATGGGGACTGATGGTGGAGCTTTCTTTTTCACCATCTGGCTCTGCCTCCTCTCCCTGATCATTTTAAATAGCTGGGCTGTTCAAATTTTTAAATTATTTCTCCTTGTCTTTGGGGACTCTTGTTATACAAATGTTATATTATACTATTTGTGTCTTACAAGCTGTTCTTAGTTTTTTGGGTTTGTTTTTTTTTTTTTTAGTTTCTTTTCCCTTAATCTATGTGCTTCAATTTTGATAATTTCTATTGACCTTTTTTCAAATTCCTTGATCCTTTCTGCTACCATGTGCAGTTTGCTACTAAGCTCCATATTCAAATATTTCTTAATTTCAGATTTTTAAAAATTTCAGTTATAGAATGTCAATATGTTCTTTAGATTCCATTTCTCTACTGAGAATGTATATCTGTTCTTCCAATTTTTTAACATATTGATAATTATAATTTTAAAGTCTATAATCTACTAACTCCAAATTCTAATTCATTTGTGGGTCTGCTTCTATATATTTATTGTTCTCTTCTTTTCATGTCTCATCATTTTTGACAGTAGAAAAGACTTCGTATTTAATAGCATCAAGTAATTTGGAATCATTTTCTCCAGAAAGGGCACATTCCTTGCTCTGTCAATCTGCTAGGATAAAGAGTTGACTATTTTGATCCAAATAGGAATTCAGATGAGTTGGGTCTGGTTTGCAGCCTGAGTTTCAGTTTATTACTGATTTTAAATGTCTTAAGAGTGAGATCATTCTGAATAATTTCAGATAGACACTCTCTAGAAAACATTTGGGATTGAAGCACTACAAGACTATGGAGATCACCCTCTGAGTTCCAAATCAGCCCATAGCATTCTGTGCTGCCACTCTCCACAAAAGTCCCTTGGAAGTGCCTGGCCAAAAAATCAGCTCTGAGTTTTTGAATCCTATAGATTCCAATCCAATATACCAGCCCATTACACTATTAAAACCATGCTGCAACGGAGTTCTGCCATTTGTTGCCTACTTATTCTCAACATGGCTAATGTTCACAGAAAGGGAAGTGGTGTTGTTATTTGTTGAAAAATGTGGTCTTTCTTCTCTGAAAACTCGTTATTTAAAATTTATTTTTCTACATTTTCTGAAGTCATGTGTGTGCATGTGTGTTTGTAATTTTACTCTGTTCTGGTTGATAATTATGATTATTTGTACTTCCTGCATGGATGTGGAACTCCCCAGAATACCAGCACTTCACTCATGCTCATTTAAAGTCTTAAGAAGTAATTGATATACTGTTGTTGATTTTATCTATGTTAAAAGATCGTGTTATATAGGTAGGTGATGGTAATCTCTCAATAGTCAGTAGAATGTCTGCGTCATGACAACAGCTATTGTTTATGGAGTTCTTACCTTGAGGCAGCTAATTTTCTAAGTGCTTTACATATATTACCTAATTTAATCCCTACAGCATCCCTATGAGTTAGGGACTATTATTAACCTTTTTATACACATGGGGAGACTGATGCATGGAGAGTTTAGGTGACCTCTCAAGGACATACACCTTGGAGTCAAGATTTAAATCCAAGTAGTCTTTTTCAGAGCCCGAACTCTTAATCACTATACGTATTATGGTATTGAGTAAACATTTAACCTGGTTATTTTCAGAATTGTTCCTCACTCCTCTCTCTGTTCATACTTTAGAAATATGGTTTTTTTTCTATTTTTTTATTTCAATAGGTTTTTAGGAAACAGGTGGTGTTTGGTTACATGAATAACTTATTTAGTGGTGATTTCTGAGATTTTGGTGCACTCATCACCCGAGCAGTATACACTGTACCCAACATGTGGTCTTTTATCCCTCACCCCGCTCCCATCCATTCCCTCAAGTCCCCAAAGACCATTGTATTATTCTTATGCCTTTGCATCTTCATAGCTTAGCTCCCACTTATGAGTGAGAACATATGATGTTTGGTTTTCCATTCCTGAGTTACTTCACTTAGAATAATGGTCTCCAATCCCATCCAGGTTGCTGCAAATTCCATTATTTCATTCTTTTTTATGGCTGAGTAGTATCCCATGGTACATATATGTATATATATCACAATGACTTTATCCAGTCATTGATAGATAGACAGCAACTCAGTAATAGTGGGGGACTTCAATACCCCACTGACAGCACTAGACAGTTCATCAGGACAGAAAGTCAACAAGAAAAACAATGGATTTAGAAAAATGTTTTACATAGTCCTCCAGTTATATTAGTCCCTCTTATACCTCAATCTCTTCTCACATACTCTGTAGCCTACCAGGATTTACTTCTATTCCTTGTTTACATTTTTTTTTTTCGAGACAGAGTTTCACTCTTGTCACCCAGGCTGGAATGCAATGGCGCGATCTCCACTCACTGCAACCTCCGCCTCCCGGGTTCAAGGGATTCTTCTGCCTCAGCCCCAGAGTAGCTGGGATTATAGGTGCCCACCACCATGCCTGGCTCCTTCTTTACATTTATCTTTCCTTTATAATTCAGCTCAGCTATCACCTCCCTCAGAAATTTTTATTACTTACAATGAATAATACCCTGTACATATATCACATTAGCATTTAACCAATTGTATGTAACATATTTATGTATGTATATCTCACCCACTAGTCTGTAAGATCCTGAAGAATAAGAACTAGAGCTTATCAATTTATTTATACACAATGCCTAATAATGCTTGAAATATTATAGTCACTGAATATATGTTTACTGAACTAATTTCAATCCTATTTGTTCCTAAAATTTACTCTCAATAAAAATGTAAAAGATTAGAAATCTTTGTAATGCTGTATGGGCTATCTTGTTCAAAAAATTAAAACTTAATAGTCTCAAAATGAATGTTGTCATACATTTTGGGAGATCACCTTAGCCAGAGTTAAAATAGCAAGGAAAGTGGATATTTAAAACTATGAAATTATTCAGTTTAATTTTTATCTCTATTTTAATACCTAAAAACAAAATTCAAGTCTCCTAT
Source organism: Pan troglodytes (assembly GCF_028858775.2). NCBI lineage: Eukaryota > Metazoa > Chordata > Mammalia > Primates > Hominidae > Pan > Pan troglodytes. The sequence goes on from NC_072402.2 coordinate 26,476,236, forward strand.
TACAAATTAAACTACTATTCATTCTTAACTAATAATACCTTTATGTGCCTGACACTTCAGGTGGAATGATTAAATTATGCACCTGTAGAAAGATCTCAGAAAGCAATGACAGGTATTACAAACCTACTATGTTCCTGGGTACTTTTTAAAAAGTATTGTATTTAAAAATTAAGACATTGACTTCAATTCATTGTTTCTCTTGTATATGACATTCTTCTTTTTTTCTTTGGAATCACAATTTGGGCTGTGAATATTCATTTCCTTAACTTTGCTTTGCTTTTCATAGAATTTATCCCATAGAGCATTGTGCTGCTTAGCTTTGTTAGGTAGTTACTTTAAGCAAGGAAGCAGAGGTATAGAAGCGCTTGATTTTTCTCAAATGAAAAAACATTTGATAGCACATTCTCTGTAAAAAAAAAAAAAAAAAAAAAAAAAAAAAAGGGTCAATGGTGGGCTGTACACTGAGGGATTAAGCCAGAACACAGTCTTTAAGTCACCTCTTTCCATCCTTTGCATATGTAGAATATGTTTTGCTGAATTGCATGGGTTAAATGCATTTGCTCTATTGATTTCTAAAGTTGAAGTCCTCTCACAGCAGCTTGGGGTAAACTCCCCAAATAACTTCTTATTTAGTTCTTGCAAAGTTGTTTATGCTTGAAACCTTCTTGGATTCTTTTTATGCTTTACAAGGAATGTATATAGCACCCAACTATAAAAACTGCTGAGAGTGCCAATCCTAAGAAAGAAGAAACAGAAGATTTAGTTTTGACATCTTGTGTTCTAAAATTGGAGGTTCAGGCCAGGCGCATTGGCTCACGCTCATAATCCCAGCACTTTGGGAGGCCGAGGCTAGTGGATCACTTGAGGTCAAGAGTTCGAGACCAGCCTGACCAACATGGAGAAACTACGTCTCTACTAAAAATACAAAATTAGCCGGGCATGGTGGTGCACGCATGTAATCCCAGCTACTCAGGAGGCTGAGGCAGGGGAATCACTTGAACCTGGAAGGCGGAGTTTGCAGTGAGCAGAGATCACGCCACTGCACTCCAACCTGGGCGACAGAGGGATACTCTGTCTCAAGATGAATAAATAAATAATAAAATTGATGGTTCAGTGAGTGACTCCCCTGCTATTCTTTGAATTTCTATCTTATTTCTTTCTAATCTAAGTTCTTTGTTTCTCAGATCCCTAACCAGAAAACATGTTTGTTTTGTCTTTCTAAAAGTGCTACATGTGCTTTTTCTATGGAACAAAAAAGAGCAATCATCTGACAACCACTTTCCTGGATGAAGGTGTCCAGTATGGTAGGAAAAGTTTTTCAAGTGTCTGGGGCAATACTGTCACATCTATTCACCAGAGAAGTTGCAGTATTTTATGTCAAGACAATTTATTTAATCTCCTAAAAGGGATCGTTGCATCAATGAGACTCAGGCTTGTGACAGATTTTAATGTAATAGGAAAAGATCTATGTACCAATTCATTTCCTGTGGCAGTCAATGTCCTCTCCTCTCCAGGGGGAGTGGGAGCACCAGTTCTAATAAACTGTCTTCAAGTTTGAATCTAGAAATCATTCCCCCTCCCAGATAATGTCTAAAATCAGTGTAACCTAATTGACCCTTCTTCTTACCTTCAGCCTTTATAGGTAGAATATGGGCCAAAGATATTTTCTCTTCTCTTTTGCAACCACTCATAATTACCTATACTCCTTGGTAAACTTTGATTCTCACTACAAACATAATAATTTAAAAAGTCAGAGAAAGTAGAGTCCAATCTATTTTCCCCTCCAACTTAAACTTCTTTATATGTGTCTAAAAACCATACATGAAGAATAAAATAAAGTTATATTAATATATGTGAGTGTATTTATATGCATGCACTTCTATGTTTATATATTCATACATTTATTCATATATTTAATTAGAAAATAATTTATCATTACTGCATAGTGACAAAATTTGAGGTTTGGAAACAAATCTGTTTAAAATATTATCTTATAAGCTATGTGAACTTAGGCCAATTAATTTCCATGAGATATAATTTTTATAAGAAAAATGAGGATACTAATACCTGTCTTGTAGTGTTGCAATAAGGAGCATACTGATATATAAAATATTCAGCATAATTCCTGGAACATAGTAGGAGTCCAACAAGTAGCAGTTATTAATATTTATTCTGCTACTTCTATACTTTCTAGTCATTGGAAAAAGTGCTCAGAGATACACAGTCAAAGAAAACATAACATCTTTTCTTAAGAGCCTCAAAGTCTACTAAGAAAGACTGGAAAAAGCAGCAACAACTAAAATATAGGGTGATGACTACTATTAAAAATATTAAAGGCTTAGGTGTACCTTCAAGTAAAGTGGAGTAGGGCAAGAATCTGTGAGGCAATGGTTGACAAAAACATTTGTATCTTTACTGACTTAATTGACAATAGTTACAAAGGGGCTTTTATTCTATTACTTAATTTTAATTTATTGAGTATATTTTTTATTGTTTAGTAGTTTTTATTTCTAGTTAAGATCTATTTTACTATGAGCTTGAATATCAGAAAAATAGAGGGTACCATTTAACTCAGAAATGTTGGCTAGTCTTGGAATTATAAGGAAGGCTTACACCAACAAAGGATCTCTAAGAATACAGTAATGTGTGTTGGAACACACGCTTTGCTGTGGACTTCTCAATTGATGTGAAAATCAATTGGATTTGTCAAAATGAACTTTAGATGTTTAGAGATTATCAGTATTTTCCTATCATTCCTATAATACTGAGACAATTTCCCCCAATTTCAAAGTTTTAGCACATATAATAGTTTAATATATAAAGAAGAGTCTGTAAGGTGGAATGAAGTAGTTTGCAGAGAACTCTAAAAGATATAGAAGTGAATATGGCCCAGACCACAATAAAATACAATAACCCTAAAAGTTACTGGGTGTCTGGATCAGCAGCTGGAATTAGAAGACTGATACAGCGTACATAGGAACTTTGTCCATTATTCTGATGTGGATAACAGAACTTAAAATGTGTAAGTTTCGCAGAATCACTCTTCTATGCTTTTTGAGAGAGAAGTTAGAAGAATTTGATATAGTATGAGCCTTTAGCTGATACAGAGAGATGAGAAATCTGAGTTGTTAATAATTAAGTGAGAGTAGCTGGCATGAATAGAAAATGAAGTACTTAGAAGGGAACACAAAATAAGAATAATGAGGAATTACAGAAAAAATACAAAGAATTCCAGCATGGATAAGAAATAGAAATACTTAGGAATCAAAATTCAAGAAAATATGGAAGAAAATAAAACAATATATGAAACAGAGAAAAACTGACATTAATACAAGTTTTTAAACAAACATAAAAATTTTAGCCTAAATATTCTTATTATAGCTCCCTTTCTTGTTTCTCTCCTTCGGATTCTAGATAGTTTTTAAAAACTCACATATTTTTATCCTTATTTTCTTGCTATTTTTCATGGCTACGGAAGCGGGAAGAGAAAAATGAAAATCGCCCAAGGTGAAACGTATATCAGAAGCTGAGCTGTGACTTTGACTTAGATGTACCTGAATCCATCACACCACCTGTACTTTCTGAATTTTAATTGTATCTTTTTACAATTATGGAGAAAATACAGCAAATTATTTATACATATAGCTTTAAAATATTTTCTGTCACAAGTATTTGTAGCTCTAATCTCCTCTTTAATCTGTTTTGCCCCAAATATTCATCTCACTTTGCTGATTTTCTCTGACGTTAGAGTTCACTTAAGTTTCAATTTTAGGAAGTTGGCTTTTTAATAAGATTTCTTTAAATAGTTTCCATGTTTAGCCAACCCTGCAGTTCTTAACAGTAAATGGAAGAACAAATAGCGAGCATAAGGAAAAAAATCAGTGTGTTTAACTTCCAGATGAAACCAAAACTTGGGATCATTGACTAAGATTTGGATGTAATCCTGGCAGTCTAAATCTATCAATATCCGAACATGACACTCTTCAAAAAGGGCTTCATTTTTCTCATTATTATAATAACATTTCTTAAATTTCCAAAAATGGTTCTTTCCCTCTAAGCGCCCTTGGCAGATATCTCTTTTCTGAAGTCCACTAATTCAGGTCCTATGCCATGACTACATATTGATATTGATATATATATATATTGATATATACATATATGACACATAATGTATATGTGAACAAATACATATGAATATAAAAAGATGTCAAATATGGAAGAATTCATTTCTGACTCTTGAAAAGACAATCTGGGTTTTGCTTTTAAAAATATACTTTTCTTTAGTATACATGTGTAATGCCACCCCTCGTTTTTCTCTAATGAGTGCCTAAAATTAATGTTTCTTTTTATTTTGGTTGTTACTTGGATCCAGTGAGGTGCACAGTACTGAGTCCTGCAACTACTGATGGTGTGAAGAGGAAGGAAGGTGGATAGAAGGTGGAAGAATGGCAGGAACCATTTTATGATTTATGCAGTTTTATGAAAAAAATGTTCTCTGTACTTACTGCATAGTGTTACTATTATTATCATTTGGTGGGCATGAGGCATGGGCCACACACATCATCTGCTTAAAAATAACTCTACAGCTTGTCTGGGTGTCATTATAGTGTTTGTTTCATAACAACTGCCTATGAGTCTTCATTAAAATTCAAGTGGGCTAGGACTCAGAGCCAACAATAGGGCCCGTATATACTAACAGAGCACAGTCTTTATTTGGGAAGGCTCTGGCAGGATCAGAGTAGGGTGTGTCAAAAACTGGGCACACTGCAAAAAATGTGAGGCTCAGATACTATGAATGAGACAGGATGAAACCATTGGAATGTATTTCACCCAAATAGACCATGTGGTACTTAGTTCAGTCATGGAATGAGGGGAATAGATGCTGAGCCAAAGAACCCGGATGAGGGGCATACCACCAGCACCTCGATGACTGACCTAGGGAAGTGAATGTTAAAGTTTTGGGGGTTTTTCTTAAGGAGATATCTAAAAGTAAAAGGCAAAAGCCCAGGATTTTCAGTAGACATGTTATAAAATTATAGAAAACTCACCTTAGGTTTAGATAGTGGTACAACAGTCTTAACAGCAACCTTTATTCCTTCATTTATTAAGATGACACCTACATTTATAACATTAAATCTTCATAAAAATCTGAGGAATATCAAATGTGAAGTTCACAGACTTAAATTATAAGTTAAATACTCATTATTTTTATAAATATTTCTTTTTCCTGAATTAAAATACTATAATAATGAGGGATAAGCAGGCTTTGGTATATGTGTTTGGGGATATGGTGGAAATAGAGGCTTGTTACTAAAAAGTTGCAGGATGAAGTAGGGGGGCAAATGATTGTTGTAGCGTAATAGAGGTAACCATATACAGCAACTTGCCTAGAAATCACACTTGCCTTCACCTTCATTTATTCTCTAACCTTCTTCCTTGTCATAGCTCCGCTATGTGAAGCTAAAATTACTTTTGATTTTGAGCAATGGAAATTCTGCTCTTTTGTAATGAAGCAGGAAGTTTACCTTTATTGTGCACTGTTAAAATAAAAAAAAGGTAGATCTAACATATATTTGTGGATAAAAGGGTTAAAAATCCCTTCTTAAAATTTTTGTTTATGGTTCATTCAGTATGTTCAGTGTGTGGGAAAATGCTGACCATCACAGTTGGCTACCTAACACACATGTTAGTAGCAAAGACAGAAAGACAGAGAAATATGCAGTAGTGCATAATCAAAGCAATAAATACCCAGCCTGCTGTAAGATGTTAAATAATTGATGGGGAAAAGATACTAACTTTTCTAAATTAACAAAAGTGAAATGTTACCTCTTCTTATTTATTGATTGATTGATGATTGATAAGGGGAAAAGCCCTAGAGAAAGTAGTTTTGTGTCTTTTATTTTTTCTCTATTTTCTGTTGCATTTATAGGAAGCTAGATTATGGAAGAAGAGCAGTTGTGATTCTAATGTTTAGTTCCTTAGAAAAAGAAAGTAATTTAAAATATGATGCTACATGAAATTAATGTTATAGATTAGACATAGAGATAAAATGCATGCTGTAAGAGCAATAGAACAAATACTGGAGTGTAAATCAGTTTCAGGAATATGTCTTATCTTTGGCACAAAAATTTTCAAAAAAGGAACTGCTAACCAAAAGAATAACACATATATAAATAGATGGCGGTCAGCATTTCTAATATGTAATAAAGATATATCTCCTTCCATGTTCATTGCAGCATTATTCACAATAGCCAAGATATAAAATCAACATATGTGTCTATCAGCAAATGAATGGATAAAAAATATATGGCATATATACACAATGGAATACTATTTAGCTTATCATGAATATGAAATAAAATTTAAAAAATCCTATCATTTGAGGCAATATTGATGAACCTTGAGGGCATTATATTAAGTAAAATACAGGAAGTAAAATACAGTAAGACAAATATCCTATGGTCTCACATATGTAAAATCTAAAAAATATTAAACTTACAGAAATAAAAAGTAAAATGGTGGTTATCAGAGGCTGTTGTGGGGAGGTATTAAGAGATGTTGGGGCCCAGCATGGTGGCTCACATCTGTAATCCCAGCACTTTGGGAGGCCGAGGGTGGTGGATCATGAGGTCAAGAGGTTGAGATCATCCTGGCCAACATGGTGAAACCCCGTCTCTACTAAAAATACAAAAATTAGCTAGGTGTGGTGGCATGCGCCTGTAGACCCAGCTACTTGGGAAGCTGAGGCAGGAGAATTGTTTGAACCCAGGAGGTGGAGGTTGCAGTGAGCCGAGATTGCACTACTGCACTCCAGCCTGGCAACAGAGCGAGACTCTGTCTCAAAATAAAATAAAATAAAATAAAATAAAACAAAATAAAATAAAAAAGAGATGTTAGTCAACGGACACAAAATTGCAAATGGATAGGAAGAATAAGTTCAAGAAATCTGCTGTATATCATGGTAACTACAATGTGTAACAATAAATTGTACACTTACAAATGTAAAGAGGGTAAATATTGAGTGTTCTCACCACAAAAAAATTATAAATATGTGAAGTAATGCATATGTTAAACAGCTGGATTTAGCCATTCCACAGTGTATAGATATACCAAAACATTATGTCCTTCGCCAAAAATATATATAATTTTTACTTGTCCATTAAAAAATGTGTTTCCTTATTTGAATGAGACCACTGGTTCTCAATCTGCACAATTATGTCACCTGGGGAATTTTAAAAATAATAACAATGCTCAGGCTAAGATCAATTAAATTTGGAAGAAATATGGGAATATGAGCAGTAATGTAAGCATAGCATCAATGATGTTATCATTTTTAATTTTCCCAAATCCCAGTGTAAAAACTGAGTTTGTAGATAGTCACACCAAAACACACACACACACACACACACACACACACACGAACAGCATTTACCACAAAACTAAATCACAAGATAACTCTGAGCCACAAAACACAGGTGGTGGGGGATCTCCAACAGCCATCAGAACTGCAGAGTCTCAGTGCTGGTGCATGACGAAGCAGTGGGGAGAAAAGAGAGGGAAGCAATCAAGCATTGGATGGACTTGAAAATGCCAACCCTACATTTTAGGAGAACCCTAAAATATACTTTTCGGTACGTACCAGGAGAAAGAGTTAATTTAAGGATAACAGCTGAAACAGAGTGAGGTTTTGCTCACTTTAGTGATAAGTATAAAGACACCAAAAAAAACCCTAAAATGATTGGAGCAATCAAGTCCCTGAAAAGGTTCAAAACTGGCCAAACAGAGCTTTCTTCTAAAAGAGTTTTATGCTAAGAAGAAACTGCTGGGAATAAATCAATGTTAAGCATGAGAGAAACAATAAAATTTTTTAAAAGAAAAGGCCTACCAAAAATGTGGAAGGGGGAAAAACAGGAAATCTCAGAAAGCAAGCGGACAGATATTTTAATGCTGCAGGGAGACAGGGATGATAGATGATAGATAGATGATAGATAGATGATAGATAGATAGATAGATAGATAGATAGATAGATAGATAATAGACAGATAATAGATACATATACACAAACATACACACACACATACACATGCAGAGAAAGAGAGAGAGAGAAGGAATATTGAACTTGAAAAAGATATACCACTTCCTTTTAAGAATTCAGGAATACCAATTTCACATAAAAATGACCAACAAAAAGCTATGGAGGTCAAATTTACTTAAAGTTATTTTAACAAAAAATAATAAATACCAAATTGCATCTATAGAGATAATAAAAGTATGCCAGAAAAATGACCATAAACAGATTAAAATTGTAGCATATTATTTTAATGTGACGTAGAGATATATGAAGAAAATAATATAAAACACAAAAGAGCAACATGAACCAAAGTTAGAGGAAAAGAGAAATCTGATTCCAGAGTATAGCAAAGAATTAGAAATAAGAGGAAAAAATAGTTTCAGAAAAGAAAACTAAATTAGAAGGAACACAAAAACAAATAAACCTAAAACATTATATCTTAAGATAAATGGAAATTAAGAAGGAGGAATGTGTAAAATTTAAAATGAATTGATGAAAAAGAGAAAAAAGATTGGAAAGAAATTCAGATTGAAGCTAGACAAAGAAGATCCAACATATGGGCCATAGGAGTTCCTGAAAAGGAAAACATAAGCAAAGGAGTTTTTAAAAGCCAAAAAACCCTCTTATTCAAGGATACTTTCCTGCAATAAAAATTAGGATACTTTTTTTAAGAATATCTTTTATCGGCCAGGCACAGTGGCTCATATCTATAATCCCAGCACTTTGGGAGGCCAAGGTGGGTGGATGACGAGGTCAGGAGATCACAACCATCCTGGCTAACACAGTGAAACCCTGTCTCTACTAAAAATACAAAAAATCAGCCAGGTGTGGTGGCACGCACCTATAGTCCCAGCTACTCTGGAGGCTGAGGCAGGAGAATCGCTTGAACCAAGGAGGCAGAAACTGCAGTGAGCCAAGATCATGCCACTGCACTCCAGCCGGGGTGACAGAGCAAGACTCCATATAAAAAAAAAAAAAAAAAGAAAGAAAGAAAGAAAAAAAAGAATACTTTTTATCGGGAAAAAAATTAGAACAACTTATGTAAGTAATGCAAAAGAAAATGTGAGCCAAGTATTTTATATCTAGCAAAATGAACTTTTAGGTAGAGAGGATAAAGGGAATCTGTAGTCAACATGGAGGAATCAGAGAACTATGTTCCCATGAGCATGCCCTAAAGAATCTAGTAGAGAATGAACTTGATCACCAAAATGACTATGTAGACATTGACATAAGGACTTATTATCAGCAAAAGGAAACGTTGTGGAATGAAGGTTAAATAAATGTTAAAATGAATATATGTGGTATTTAGTGACTATATTCTTTGTTAATAATAATATAGTATATTTATTAAAAATATGGGAAAAGTAGATATCATATGATAAAAAATAACTATCTTTCATGATAATACTTGAGTAAAAACAGTATTTTCCTGTAGTATTTGGTCTTATACGATTAAAGCAAATTAGTAACTATGGAATATTTTCATTCTATCATACCTTGTCTATAGAAATATAATTATAATACAGAAAAAGTTACATTAAATTCCTATTGGTGTGTATTGTAATTAAAAGGGTAAATATAAACTTATGAAGTGTTATATTTTTAAATAATATGTGTATTTGTTTACATATTACAGTTCTTGCCACTACTAAAAAGGCCTAGAAATAATAATGACTCTAGTAGCATCCATCATCCCCAGATTGTGACCTGGTAATATTATTTTCCACTAAAATAGACAAAGATGTCTTGAATAAATTAATGAGTCCATGTCTTTGGTAGGAAATGTGCAAGATGAGTTTGCATCATCTTTCATACTAGATAACAAGAAAGCTATCAAACACTGCTACTCATATCAAAGGACCATAGAAGCTAAAATGAAGAGGCTTCCACTGACCAAATATGGTACAATTTAGCTTTATAAGAATACTAAATGCAATGGATCAAAACATATCAAGTATGTTTAAGTACATGAATTCAATGATAACATTTTAAAACTAAAAACTGGTCGTTTCCAAAGATGATAAGAAATAATTACCTAGAAAACAGGTAAATACAGAAAAAGAGTCAAACATTTACGCTTTCAAATAGTAGATAGGGACAATTATTTCTTTATATAATTTGTCCCAATTCATAAGTAAAAAAGAAATTATGGAATTAAAATATCACCACTTTGCAAGCTTTAATGAATTAATACTTCTATATAGCGAGCATCAATAGATGATACCATTACAGAAAGGGAAACAAACAAATATATCCTGGTGTAAGAATGCAATACCCCCTAGAAGGTTGTTAAAGAACAAACTTGAGTGCAATCAAGCCTCTGCAACCAGCTTCCAACTTATAGGGAATGCAGAGAACAGAAGAACATGCTGAACTATACCATGGGAATGCAATCAGCAAAATCTAAACTATGAAAAACTCAACAGATCAAATGGCCTGGATCTTTAATAGATTAATTACAGATGATTTCTGACTTACTATGGTTTGACTTACGGGTTTTCAATGTTAATATGGGTTTATTGGGAGGGTATTAAATGCATTTTCAATTTATGATATTTTCAATTTATGAGAGGTTTGTAAAGGGATGTAACCCCACTGTAAGTTGAGAAACATCTGTATAAGGAAATAATGGGTTGGAGGAGAAAATTGTAGAGTAAGAGAAACTTTAAAATTGTAGATAGTAAACATTTAAAAATAGGCAAGAATGTTTAAAAATCAGTATTTCTAGGGAATTAGTATTTTTTAAATTCTGTAGATAATTCTAATCTGAGTTTAAGTTGGGAATTATAGGCTTAGAGACTTGTAAACAAGTTGAAGCAAGGCTAGTTGACCTCACCATGCTATAAAAGTATATTTTCATTAAAAACCTGAAGACACAGAAGCAAAAAGATGAGATATGTGCTGGAGTATTTCAGCATTAAAGCGAAAGCAGATGTTGACAAGCCATCACCGTTTACCATGAGAAGTGGGAGGTTTAACAACTACCCCTGAGAAGGCTAAAGAGATCATTAAAATCCTGCCAGGCAAACAGCCAGAGGTGTTTTGATGCCAAGCCATTTGGGAGGTTGAAGATAAACTGAAAGGAGTTGAGTATAAGTGATGTCAAAATAAAATATTTTTAAAGTTAAATACTAATGGAAATTTTACTTTAATATTTCTTTCTAAAATTGCTTTGTTAGGCAGATGACTAAGTAGTACGGCATGATGGGAGGAGGATAATTTAAAGGGATCTAGGTTCAAATCTTGTTATCACCACTTATGTAACTTTACTGAACTCAAGCTCCCTCCAACCTCAATTCCGTTGTATATAAAAATGACATAATAACTCAGACCTAAGAGAATTATGAATAATAAATAACATTCATGTGACAGTAACTGTTTTTCAAATATGTGTTTTAATATTTTAATGTGAACTATTTAAAACTTATAAAAGGGCAAAAATATTATAACTTGATACCATGTATCAAAAACTCAATATTTAATAACTTTCAACATTGTGCATTAAAAAGAAATAAAGTTGTACATGTAAATAAAAAGTATTTGCATCTTTTTCTACTCTCTGTTTAATCTAGCTGTGACTCCAAAGGTAGTATATATTATCCTGATGTATTTTTAAAAACTATTTTATTAAGGTATAATCCACATGCCATATAATCCACTGTTCACAGGGTATGTAACCATCACTACAATGGAATGTTAGAATGTGGTTGACTCCTGTCTTAGTCCATTTGTATTGCTATAAAAGAATACCTGAGGCTGGGTAATTTGTAAAGAAAGGAGGTTTATTTGGCTTATAATTCTGCAGGCTGAAACACTGGGTATCTGGTGAAAGCCTTGGACTACTTTCATTCATGGAGGAAGGCAAAAGGGAGCTGGCATATGCAGAGCTCACAGGGTGAGAGAGGAAAAAATAAGTGGGGAAAGGGGGAGATACTAGTCTCTTTTTAACAACCAGCTCTGATGGTAACTAGTAGTAAGAACTCACTCATTCCCAAGGGAGGGCGTTAATCTATTCATGAGGGATCTGCCCCCATGACACAAATACCGCCCATCAAGCCCTACTTCCAACATTGAGGATCAAATTTCAACATAAGATTTGGAGGGCTCAAACAAACCAAACTAGAGCATTCCACCCCGGTCCCCAAAATTTTCTGCCATTCTCACATGTAAAATACAATTGCCTCATGCCAATAATCCCCAAAACTCTTAACTTTTCCCAGCACCAACTCAAATATCCAAAGTCTCACCTGAGACTCAAGGTAAGTCTCTTTCAGCTATGAGCCTGTAAAATCAAAAACAAATTAGATACTTCTAAGGTACCATGGTGGTACAGGCATTGGATAAACATTCCCATCCTGAAAGGGAGAAATCAACCAAAAGAAAGTGGTAACAGGCCCCATGCAAGTCCAAAACACAACAGGGCAGATCTAAAATCTCAAAGCTTGCAAATCTCTCTTTACTCCATGTCCAGCATCCTGGGCACAATCGTATGAGGAATGAGCTCCCAAAGCCTCAGGGACCCCTACCTTCATAGCTTTGCTGGGTACAGCCCTTGTGGCTTCTCTCATGGGTTGGAGTTAAATGCCTATAGCTTTTCTAGGCAGAGGTTGCATGCTTCCACTGGCAGTATAATTTTGGGGTCTGAACAGCAGAGATCCTGTTCCAACACCACACTAGACACTTTCCAGGTGGTTACTCTTTGTGTTGGCCCCACCCCTATGGCACATTCTTGCTTGGACACTCAGGCTTTCTAATACATCCTCTAAGCTGCTAAGCCTCCAAGGCTTTTGCATCCTGGTTGCCTGCAGACTTACCACCATATGGACACCACTAAAGATTACTGCTTGCTCTGCCCTGAGAAACAGCCTGAGCAGTAGTACTTGGGCTCCTTGAGTCACATCTGGAGACAGACCATCCAGGATTTGGGGAGCAATATCCTAAGACAGCACAGGGCAATGGCAACTCAGGCCCATCCCCTGAAACTATTCCGTCCTCCAAGGCCTCAGAGTCTAGATAGGAGAGGAGGAGGGGGCAGTCTTGAAGATTTCTGAAGTGTCACTGGGGACTTTTCAACATTGTTTTGACTATTAGCACTCAGCTCCCTTTAAGTCATGCTAATCTCTTTAGCAAGTGGTAACTCCTACTCCACAGTATCCTTGGATTCATCTCTTGAAAATTGTCTTTCTTCCTTTAACACATGGCCAGGCTGCAGATTTTTCCAATTTTTGTGCTCCACTGTTTTTCAATTATAAATTCCATTTCTGGGCCATTCCATTGCTGCCATATATTACCATGAGCTGTTAAACGCAGCCATTTCACTTTTTAAAAAAAATTTTTGTGCATACATAGTAGATGTATATATTTATGGGGTACATGAGTTGTTTTGATACAGGTATGCAATGGGAAATAAGCACAACGTGGAGAATGGGGTATTCATCCCCTCAAGCATTTACCCTTTGTATTGCAAACAACTCAATTGCCCTCTTTATTTTAAAGTGTACAATTAAGTTATTATTGACTATAGTCATCCTATTGTGCTACTAAATAGTAGATCTTATTCATTCCTTCTAATTTTTTTTGCACCCATTAACCAACCCTATCTCGGCCCCACTGCTAGGCTCTCACTACCCTTCCAAGCCTCCAGTAACCATCATTCTACTCTCTACACCCATTAGTTCAATTGTTTTGATATTTAAATCCCACACATAAGTGAGAACATGGCAACATCTGTCTTACTGTGTCTGCCTTATTTCAATTAACAGAATGATCTCCAGTCCCGTCCATGTTGTTGGAAAAAACTGCATCTAATTTTTTCATGGCTGAATAGTACTCCATTTTGTATATGTACCACATTTTTTTATCCATTCATATGTTGATGGAAACTTAGGTTGCTTCCAAATCTTAGCTGTTGCAAAGAGTGCTGCAACAAATATGGGAGTGCAGTTATCTCTTCAATATAGTGATTTCCTTTCTTTTGAGCATATAGCCAGCAGTGGGATTGCTGGCTCTTTTGGTAGCTCAATGTTTAGCTTTTTGAGGAATCTCCAAACTGTTCTCCATAGTGGTGTACTACTACATTTCCACTAATAGTGTACGAGGGTTTCCTTTTCTCCACGTCCACACCAGCATTTTTTATTGCCTGTGTTTTGAATATAAGCCATTTTATCTGGGCTAAGATGATCTCTCACTGTAGTTTTGATTTGCATTTCTCTGATGGTCAGTGATGTTGAGCAGCTTTTCATATGCCTATTTGTCCTTTGTATATCTTTTTTTGAGAAATGTATATTCAAATCTTAGTCCATTTTTGATTGAATTATTATATTTTTTTCTTATAGGGTTGTTTGAGTACTTGTATATTCTGGTTATAAATCCCTTGTCAGACGGGTAGTTTGCAAATATTTTCTCCCGTTCCGTGGATTGTCTCTTCACTATGCTGATTGTATCCTTTTCTGTGCAGAAGCTTTTTAAATTGATGTGATCCCATTTGTCCATTTTTGCTATGGTTGTCTGCGTTTGTGGGGTATTGTTTAATAAATTTTTGCAATTTTCTAGAGATTTTCCCCCAACGTTTTCTTGTAGTAGTTACATAGATTCAAGTCTTAGATTTAAAATTTAATCCATTTTTATTTGATTTGTGTAAATGGGGAGATATACGGGTCTAGTTTCATTCTGTTACATATGGATATCCAGTTTTCCTAGCACATTTATTGAAGAGATTGTCGTTTTTCCAGTGTATGTTCTGGAGACCTTTGTCAAAAATAAGGCTACTGTAGGTGGGTGAATTTCTTTCTAGGTTTTCTTCTAGGAAGAAGAAATAATTTAGCTTCTTCTTTTCCACATTGGATACACTTTATTTACTTCTATTGTTTGATTGCTGTAGCTAGGACTTTTGAGTACTATGTTGAATAACAGTAGTGACTGTGGGCATCCTTCTCATGTTCCAAATCTTAGAAGAAAGGCTTTCAGTTTTTCCCCATTCAGTATGATACTAGCTATGAGTCTATCCTATCTGTCTTTTATTATATTGAGGTAACTTTCTTGTATCCCCAGTTTTTTGAGGGTTTTTATCATGAAGGGATGTTGAATTTTATCAAATGCTTTTTCAGCATCAATTAAAATGATCACATGGTATTTATTCTTCATTCTGTTGATGTGATGTATTACATTGATTGATTTGCATATATTGAACCACCCTTGCATCGCAGGGATAAATCCCACTTGGTCGTGATGAATAATCTTTCTAATGTATTGTTGAATTTGGTTTGCTAGTATTTTGTTGAGTATTTTAATATCAATATTGATCAGACATATTGCCTGGTATTTTTCTCTTTTTTTGATATATCCTTTTCTGGTTTTGCATCAGGGTAATACAGGCCTTGTAGAATGAGTTTGGAAGTGTTCCCTCATCCTCTATTTTTCAGAATAGTTTGAGTAGGATTGATATTAGTTCTTCAAATGTTTGGTAGAATTCAGCAGTGAAACCATCAAGTCCCAGGCTTTTCTTTAGTGGAAGACTTTTTATAATGGCTTCTATCTCATTACTTGTTACTGGTCTGTTCAGCTTTTGGATTTTCCTGGTTCAATCTTGGTAGGTTACATGCATCTAGAAATGTACCTATTTTTTCTAGATTTTCAAATTTATTGGCATATAGTTGCCCTTAGCAGCCACTAAGGACCCTTTGAATTTCTGCTGCATCAGTTGTAATGTCTTCTTGTTCATTTTTTATTTTATTGGTTTGGATCTTCTCCTTTTTTTCTGAGTCTGGCTAAAGTTTTGTCAATTTTGTTTAACTTTTCAAAAAACCGTTTGTAAGTTTCATTGATCTTATGTATTTTTTTTCATTTCAATTGCATTTATTTCTGCTCTGATCTTTATTTTTTTCTTCTTCTAACTTGGAGTTTGGTTTGCTCTTGCTTTTCTTTAAGATGTATAGTTAAATTGCAAACCTGCACATTGTGCACATGTACCCTAAAACTTAAAGCATAATTAAAAAAGAAAAGAAAAAAATGCAAACTGCTACTAAAAAAAAATGGAAAGACTTCATCATCTAAATCAAAAAAGGAAGCAAGCTAATGCTATCTTTAGTATCAGAGACATATCCAAACAACACATTAAGAAAGGCTGCAAACTTCAAAAGCAATAGTTATCCAATCAAATAAAAAGTAAGATACAAAACCATTATTAACACTTTGTGAAGCCAATGTGGAAAGTATAGCATGCTTTCTTTTGTATGACAATATACATACAAAAAAGAATGCTGGTTTCCTTCTTTCCACGTGTACTTCATTAAAACATATATTAACTTAATAAAATTTGTTTATTGATATTTTAGGGTTATTTAAAAATATTTTTTATAGTCATATAGGGTTTTCTCCTTAGGTACATCGTAATAGCAAACAATAAATTACTACAGTTTATTTTTTACAGCAACTATTATTTTCAAATAAGCTTTTTACCTTCTAAGTGATGTTGGCTCTGAAGGGAGGTACAGTCCCCACATTCTTTATTTAGGTTGCTTGTCTTAATCTGGTCACTAGAAAATAAAATACACACTAAACACACACACACACACACACACAATAATAAAAACCTTTCATAAATGTAAAAAATATTTTTTTCATTTGAAGTTTTCCCTTATTTTTGATGTAGGTACTTATAGGTATAATATTCCCTCTTAGTACTGTTTTTGCTGTATCCCATAGGTTTTGGCATGTTGTTTCCATTACCATTTGTTTTAAGAAAATTTTCAATTTCCTTCTTAATTTCTTCATTGACCCACTGATCATTCAGAAGCATATTGTTTAATTTTCATGTATTTGTATAGCTTCCAAAATTCCTCTTGTTATTACTTTCTAGTTTTATTCCATTGTGGTCAGAGAAGATGCTTGATATTATTTCAATTTCTTTTGAATGTTTTAAGACTTGTTTTGTGTCCTAACATATGGTCTATCCTTAAGAACAATCCACATGCTGAGGAAATGAATGTGTATTCTATAGCTCTTGGACAACATGCTCTGTAAATATCTATTAGATTCATTTGGCCTGTAGTGCAGATTAAGTCCGACATTTCTTTGTTGATTTTCTGTCTGGAAGATCAGTCCAATGCTGAAAATGGGGTGTTGAAGTCTCCAGCTATTATTGTATTGGAGCCTATCTCTCTCATTAGCTATAATAGTATTTTCGTTATGTGTCTGGGTGCTGCAGTGTTTAGTGAGTATATGTTTCAAATTGTTATATCTTCTTCTAAATTGACCCCTTTATCATTATATAGTGACTTTTTTATCTCTTCATATAGTATTTGTCTTGAAATCTATTTTGTCTGCTATAATTATAGCAACTCCTGCTTTTTGTTTGTTTGTTTCAATTGGCATAAAATATCTTTTTCCATCTGTTTATTTTCAGTCTGTGTGTCTTTATAGGTGAAGTGTGTTTCTTGGAGGCAACAGGTCAATGGGTCTTATTTTTTCATCCATTTAGCCAGTCTACATCTTTTGATTGGAAAGTTTATTCCATTTACATTCAATATTATTATTGATAAGAAAGAATGTACTCCTGCTATTTTTTTATTTGTTTTCTGGTATCATCTTCTTTTTTTCCATTCCTTCCAGTCTTCCTGTAGTTAAGGTTATTTTCTCTAGTGATATGATTCAGTATCTTGCTTTTTATTTTTTTGTGTAATGATTGTACATTTTTTGGTTTGAGGTTACCATAAGGCTTGCAAATGCTATTTTATAAGCCATTATTTTAACAATTGAACACTGTTTGCATTAACATTAACTAACAAACAAACAAGCAAAACATTAACTAATTAAAGTCAATGCCTTAATGTTATCTCCCAGCTTTTTAACTTTTCATTTTTCTTTATTTATATCTCATTGTATTAGCTACATATTGAAAAGTTGTTGTATTTATTAGTTTTAATTGGTTCATCATTTAATCTTTCTACATAAGATTAGAGTAGTTGACACATCACAGTTACAGTATTATAATATTCTGTGTTTTCCTGTGTACTTACAGTAAATTTTGCACCTTAGGGTGATTATTTATTGCTTATTAATGTCCTTTTCTCTCTGACTGAAGTACTTCCTTGATCATTTCTTATAGGACAGCCCTGATATCAGTGAATTCCCTCAGGTTTTGTTTGTCTGGAACGCTGTTTATTTCTTTGTGTTTCAAAAGTATTTTCATTGGATATACCATTCTAATATAAAAGATTTTTTCCGTGAGCATTTTAAATATGTCATGTCACTCTCTCCTGGCCTCCAATGTTTCCACTGAAAAGTCTCACCCAAACATGTTGGAGCTCCATTATGTGTTATTTGTTTCTCTTGTCTTGCTGCTTTTAGAATCCTTTCTTTATGCTTGACCTTTAGGGGTTTGATTATCAAATGCCTTGGTGTAGTCTTTTTGGCTTAAATCTGCTTGGTGTTCTATAATCTTCTTGTACTTGGATATTGATATCTTTCTCTAGGTTTGGGAAGATCTCTGTTATTATCCCTTTGAATAAACTTTCTACTTCTATCACTTTCTCTATCTCCTCTTTAAGGCCAATAATGCATAGATTTGCCCTTTCAAGGCTATTTTATAGATCCTGTAGGCATGTTTCATTGTTTTTTACTTTTTCTTTTGTCTCCTCTGTGTATTTTTTTTTCTTTTGTCTCCTCTGACTATGTCTTCAGGCTTACTAATTCTTTCTTCTGCTTGATCCATTATGCTATTCAAGGACTCTCATGCATTCTTCAGTATACATTCCATTTTTCAGCTCCAGAATTTCGTCTTGATTCTTTTTAATTATTTCAATCTCTTTGTTCAATATATCTGATAAAATCCTGATTTTTTTCTATTTGCTATCTTAAATTTCTTTGAGTTTCCTCAAAATTGCTATTTAGAATTCTCTGTCTGAAAAGACACATATCTCTGTTTCTCCAGTATTGGTCCCTGGTGCCTTACTAAGTTCATATTGCAAGGGCATGATTTCCTGGATGGTATTCATGCTAGTAGATATTATTTGGTGTCTGGGCATTGAAGAGTGAGGTATTTATTGTACTGTTCACTATCTGAGCTTATTGGTAGCAGTCCTGCTTGGGGAAGGTTCCCAGATATTTGAGAGGACTTAGGTATTGTGTTCTAAGCTCTATCTTCTTTAGAGAGAACCCCCATCCCAGCTATGCTGTGGTTCTTGCAGACTTGTAGAGGTACACTGTGTTGGTTTTGGACAAAATCCATTAGAATTCTCTGGATTACCAGGCAGAGACTCTTGTCTTCTCTTACTCTCTCTTAAACATACCAAGTCTCTCTCTCTTTCTGCTCTGAGCCATCTCAAGCTATGGTGTGGAGTGACACAAACACTGCTGTGGCCACCAACACTATGACTGTGCTGTGTTACCTGAAACCAGTACAGCACTGGGTCTCACCCAAGGCATGTTGTCTCCACTCCCTGGCTACTGCCTATGTTTGTTCAAGGCCCTGGGACTCTACAATCAACATGTGGCAAAGCCAGCCAGGCCTGTGTCTCTCCCTTCAGGACAGTGAGCTCTTCTAGGCCATAATCAGGTCCAGAAGTCCCATCGGAAGTCAGGGTCTAGAGTCAAAAACCTTAGAAGTCTACCTGGCGTTCTATTGTATTGCAGTTGAGCTGCCACTTAAACCACAAGAGCTGCCACTCAAATCACAAGATGTAGACCTTGCCACTTTTCTGTCCCCTTTCCAAAGGCAGAGGAGCCTCACCCCATAGCCACCATCACCCCAGGCCACCAGGAATACTGCCAGACTATCATCAATGTTC
Organism: Pan troglodytes; assembly: GCF_028858775.2. NCBI lineage: Eukaryota > Metazoa > Chordata > Mammalia > Primates > Hominidae > Pan > Pan troglodytes. The sequence continues at coordinate 26,496,093 of NC_072402.2, forward strand.
CCTTAAGGCCCAAGGTCTCTTCAGTCAGCTTGCGGTGAATGCTGCCTGGCCTAGAATTCACCATTCAGGGCAGTGGGCTCCCCTCTGGCCAGAGCAGGTCCAGAAATGCCATCCAAGAATCAAGTCCTGGAATCAGGGACCCCAAGAGCCCACTTGGTGCACTACCCACTGTGGCTGTGCTGGTACCTAAGGTGTAAGACAAAGTCCCTTTTACATTTCCCTCTGCTTTTCTCAAGCAGAAGGAGTTTTGCCCCATAGCCACCATAGCTAGGAATGTGCTGAGTCTCACCTGAAGCCATCAAGTCTCACTGACTCACCCAATGCCCTTGATGTAGTAGCTGGGTGATATGGTTTGGCTGTGTTCCCATCCAAATCTCATCTTGAATTCCCATATGTTGTGGGAGAGACCCAGTGGGAGGTAATTTAATCATGGGGGCAGGTCTTTCCCATGCTGTTCTCATGCTAGTGAATAAGTCTCATGCACAAGATCTGGTGGTTTTGAAAAATGGGAGTCTCCCTGCACAAGCTCTTTTTGCCTTGTACCATCCATGTAAGATGTGACTTGCTCCTCCTTGCCTTTCGCCATGATTGTGAGGTTTCCCCAGCCACATGGAACTGTGAGTCCAATTAAACCTCTTTCTTTTGTAAATTGCCCAGTCTTGGGTATGTCTTTATCAGCAGTGTGAAAACGGACTACTACGCTGGGTATCACTGCTGGTTATTAAGAGCCCACCGCCTCTTCAGTTAGTGGGTGATGAATGCTGCCAGGAATGGATCTTTTTTTCAAGGTAATGCATTCTCTTCTGGCCCAGGTTTTGTGTAGAAATGTCATCTGGGAGCTAGGGCCTGAAATAGGTGCCTCACAACCCTGAATGGTACCCTATCCTACTGTGGGTGAGCCGGTATTCTAGATGTAAGACAAAGTCCTCCCCACTTTTCCCTTTCCCCTCCTCAGTCAGAAGGAAGGGGCGTCTTTTGGAGTTGTGAGCTGTGCAGCCTGGAGTTAGGATAGTGGTAATTCCAGCACTCTCTCTTGGCCTCCAGACTGGTGTGTCAGCATGTCCCATGCCCTCGGCATTTTACCGTTTCTGGGCCTAGTTCAGCACTAGGACTCTCGAAAGAGTTGCAGTCCCAATGTCCTAGACTACCTTTAAGTTTACTTGGAGACAGAGAGTGCTGTAGCCCTCGGTTGTGTGACAAAGTTCGCAGGAACTCAGTTTCTGCCTGCTGGGAGTGGTAATTTTCCTTTGGCTAGGGCTGGTTTAAATGTTCCCTCCATGGACCAGCATCAGCTGAGTTTGGTCTGGTTTTCATTTCTGCTTTAACAGGGCAGTACTGAGTTCAGTGCCTCACAGTTCCCGTGTTCTTCTTCCCCCAGTGCCCAGAGGTGCTCTCCGCAGCACACTGCTGCTGCGTGGGAGGTGAAGGTGGTGTCAGCAATTCAGGAATGTTTTATCTATTTCTTCAGTGCTTCTTTCAGCTATATGAAGTTAAAAACAGGTACTATGAGGGCTCATCTGAATTTTGGCTCTTATTAAGGTGTTTTTTGATCGGTGGATAGTTGTTAACTTTGTGCCCTTGTTGGAGGGGATGATCAGTGGAGCTTTCTATTCTGCCATCTTGTTCCATCTCCCAGCCACTTTGCTTCTTGAAGACTTCGCTGCTTAGAAAATTTTTCCACCAGATGCCCTAGGTCATCACTTTTAAGGTTGGTCTTCCACAGAGCCCTCAGATATGGACACAATACAGACAAGTACTTTGCCACAATGTAACAAGGATGGCCTATGCTCCACTTCCAAATAAGTTCCTCATTTCCATCTGAGACCTTGTCGGCATGGCCTTTACTGTCTACATTTGTGTCAGCATTTTGGTTACAACCATCTATTCTTCAGTCTGTAAGAAGTTCCAAACTTCCCTTGTCTTTTTGTCTCCTGAGCCCTGGAAACTCTTCCAACCTTTGCCCATTACCCAGTTCCAAAGCCATTCTCACACTTTTGGGGTATTTTTATAGCAACACCAAACTCTCAGTACTAATTTCCTGTCTTAGCCTGTTTGTGTTGCTATGAAGAAATACCCAAGACTGGGTAATTTATAAAGGAAAGAGGTTCATTTGGCTCATGATTCTGCTCATGATAGAAGGCAAAGGGGACTTGACATGTGCAAGCATGTATATGGTGAGAGAGAAAGCAAGCAAAAGGGAGGAGGTGCCAGTCTGGATTTTTTGTTGTTTTTAACAGCCTTCCCTGGTGGGAAATAATAGTGAGAACCCACTCACCCCCAAGGGAGGGCATTAATCTATTCATAAGGGAACTGCCTCCAGGATGCAAACACCTCTCTTTAAGCCCCACCTCCAAGAGGAGATTTAGAAGAGTCAAACAAACAAAACTATAGCAGCCGCACCCCCTCCCCCCAAAAGAAATCTGTGTCATTAGTGGTTACTTCCTATTCCTCTCAAACACTATCAGCCCTTGGCAACCAATAATCTATTTTCTGTCTCTATATACTTGCCTATCCTGGACATTTGATGTAAATGAAATTATACAATATGTGGTCTTTTGGGACTAACTACATTTATTTAGTATATTTACAATGTTCATTCATCTTGTAGTATTGATCAGTAATCCATTTCTTTTTATTGCCTAATAATGTTGCACTATATTGATTTGCACTATATTGATTTAATTAGTTCATCATTTAATGAACATTTCGGTTATTTCCACTTTTTGACTGTTATGAAAAATGTTGCTATGAGCATTCATTTATACATTTTTGTGTAGACATATTTTTATTTCTCTTCTGTACATACCTAGAAATGGAATTGTGACATCAAACTCTAAATTTAATGTTTTGTGGAGTTATCTGTTTTACAAAGTAGCTGCACCACATTTTATTCCCCCTAGCAATACATAAGGGTTCTAATTTCTCCAAATCCTAGTGGGTGTGAAGTTTCACTGTGGTTTTGATTTGCATTTAACTAAAGAGTGATGATGCTGAACATTCTTTCATGTATTTATTGGCCATTGTTTATCTTCCTTGGAGAAAGGTCTATTCAAATCCACTGTTCATTTTAAAATTTGCTTATTTGTCTTTTTGTTGAGTTGCAAGTGTTCTTTATGTATTTTGGCTATGAGTCACTTATCAGATACATACCTTGTAAAAAATTTCTGCCATTCTTATCACCATGCACTTTTAAACTTATATATATGTGTGTGTGTGTTTATACACACATGTGTAATATGTGAATATGTAATACTTATGTATATCTAATGTACATAAACTATATATTTATAATATGATATATGATATAATATGTGAATCATTTTGTGTGTATCTTAATTTTTATATACATAGCATTAATACACTATATCATTTGGTACTTTCCTTGGCTTCACTCAATATTCTGTATATTGATATATTTTCTAACTGACGATCAAGTCTAGTTCCCTCTCTAGTTCATTCATGACAAATGCTAACTAGATTCTACTGCATGAATAAACCATTGTTTAATTATTATATTTTCTTCCCCCTGTATCCTGCCTTCCAGTTAAATGTATTTAAAAGATTAGATATTCCTGGTCATATTGGCTGCACTCTCATTCTTAACAACCATAGGAAAGTTTGCCGTTAAATGCTGTCAGATAAATAAGCCTCCCAAAATATAGGACTTTATAATATCTGAACACTATTGCTCAGCACAGTGCCCAGAAACTTGTCTTTTGTAATCACAATTTATAAAGTAATGCTTCGCTTCTGTGGACATTATTTATTTTCATTCTGTAGGTTGAGACAGAGTCATAGTGATTAAGCTTAATGGTCACATATGCTTCTGAAGTTACAAAAGTAGAAAGAAAAAAAGTTCAAAAATTAAAAACTGGGGATAATTGCATAATTTATAAAGTTAAAAAACAAGTCATAAATGAACAGTCAGTCAAGAATCAATGGCAAAAAAAAATTCTGTGAGGTGAACTTTGGAAAATAAAAGTTGTTGAGGACATTAAGGAATGATGCTGAATACTACAACGTGTCAAAGACCTTGACACTCCCTGCTACACACTGATGTAAAAGGAGGCATATCTACCTCCATCAGACATTTTGTGTCAGAAAGTCACTAGATACACATCAAAGGGAAGCAGGTGTTCTATTCACAGTAAATGCCCTGATTCTGGAAAGGCTACATGTTTGGCCTAAAACAGTAGAGAATTGAATGAGAATCTAGAAAGAGACCTTCAAATTTTATTGTTTTTACATTTTTTTATTTTCTAAATTTCTCCCACCTTTATGAAGTTTTGTTAGATTGCTCGTCAAGAGGATAATGTTTCTTTTCTATAAGTGAATTCACTTCACTAATTATTTAGCACAAAACCATGACTATTTTATGCCTGCCCGTGATTCAGATTCTAAATATTGGTTTATTCTGAGATAATTATTTATCTTTTTGTTGTTCTCTGCCTTATTTTTTCTTTGAATTTTGATTATTCTTGACAGATCAATATTTTCTAAAGAAAATAAATTTTGTATTTTCCCTCCTCAGAAATAATTCAGTTTCTTACTACAGCACCAAGTAGCAGATAACAGCGTGACTTCTGAAGTCAGTTATCTAAGTTGGGTTTCAAAATTATCTAGAATTGGAGATAAACAGGTGGAAGTATCAGAATACAAAGATTATATGGTGGTTTATAATGCTGTGTTTCCCCTTTATCAAAATAATTTTGACATTTTCTATAACAAAAAGTGGAAAATAAGCAGCCTAACTCTATTATACTCTCCATCAACTTAAATATATATGTATTAATATACGCATATAAATGTATATATGTGTTTATGTGTGTGTATGTGTGTATATATGTGTATATGTATACACATATATACATATATAATACATATAAATATATGCATACACACACACACACACACACACACACATACATATATATATATTTAGACAGAGTCTTCCTCTGCCCCCCAGGCTTGAGTGCAGCAGTGTGATCTCAGCTCACTGCAACCTCTGCCTCCCAGGTACCAGCAATTCTCATTCCTCAGTCTCCTAAGTAGCTGGGAGTACAGGCATGCACCAACACAACAGGCTACTTGTTTGAATTTTTTTAGTAGAGACAGGGTATTACTGTGTTGGCCAGGCTGGTCTTGAACTCCTGAACTCAAGTGATCCACCCCACTCAGCCTTGCAAAGTGCTGGAATTACAGGTGTGAGCCACCATGCCCGGCCAGACTTAAATATATTTATTTTTTAACCTCATTGAGGCGGATAATAAATGTGGGGCACGCTGAGGAAATCTTGTGCCAGGTATTTAGAAATTTTTTAATTTTATAAGAGCCTAGCTAAGAAACAGTTTAAGTGACTCTCAATAATCTACTGGGGGAATGTTGGTGGAGTATAAAAAGAATGTATATATTTTACATTTATCTGAAAGCATCTTCATTCTATTGGACTTCTTAGAATGAATATTCTACATACCATACTTAAACCAAATTAATTATATCTTGGTTAATTCTATAGAACTGCATTGTCCAATATAGTAGCCAGCAGCCACATGAAACTATTTAAGTTTACATTAATTAACATCAAATAAAATTTAAAATTCAGTTTCTTCATCCCACCTACCGCATTTCAAATGTTTAATAGCCATATATAGCTAGTAGCTACTATATTAAGCTTCACAGATACAGAGCATTTCAATTATAGCAGAAAGTTACATTGGATCACATTGATAATGGAATATTACCAATATTCATGGCCAGGCATTTATTTGCTCTGCCTCTGCATCAATCTATCTTAGTTGTGGTCAAAATAGAGTTTCTCCCTCAAGAGTCACATACTATCAGCCCTCTAAGAGTCAGGTGATATTTCCCATTTTTAACTAAAAAATTTTCTATTGCCTTAGGTTAGAAAATTCACAGAGACCAGAGATAACAGAAACACAAATGATGTAGTATTACTAGAATTTAAATGTAAAAAATGATGGTTGAGTGAAAGTATGAAAAAATGAGTTTGGAGTAAACAAATAAAGAGCAAACTATATTACTTTGGGAATAAAAGCTTGTGTTTTTATGAGAACTAAAAATGGCTTGGGCAGGTACTTATTTTCTCAGAGAAATAAAAGCAACTTACTGTGATAGAAAACACCATTATTTCCTAGTAAGGCTACACCTTGTTCCACTTACTGGTTTTATTTAATACCAAAAGGAACCAAGACTGCTTTTTGCTTATTCAACCCATTGTGTGTGTATGTGCGTGTGTACACACACATACGTATATAAAATACATTACTATATATGTAAAATTATTCACAATTTTATTACCTAAACTTGTCAAGACACTGTATGCAGCTGCTTTTAATACCTTTTTTTTTTTTTTTTCTGAGACAGAGTTTCACTCTTCTCACCTAGACTGGAGTGCAATGGTCCGCTCTCTGCTCACTGCGAACTCTGCCTTTCAGGTTAAAGGGATTCTCCTGCCTCAGCCTCCTGAGTAGCTGGGATTACAGGTGCCTGCCACCACGCCCAGTTAATATTTGCATTTTTAGTAGAGACGGGGTTTCACTATGTTGGCCAGGCTGGTCTTGAATTCCTGACCTCAGGTGATCCACCCACCTCAGCCTTCCAAAATGCTGGGATTACAGGCATTAGCCACCGTGCCCTGCAGAGCTGCTCTTAATATCAAAAGAAAAGAATTTCTTCCCAGTTAATGACTTCACTTTTGCAGTATTTACTTCTATACAATTATTTTCATTACCTTAAGCTGTTTAAAGAATGAAAATGCTCCATATTTATTAATTGGGAGAAGTAATATATTCAATAAGTACAAACATTTCTGATACCTAAAACAGTCCCTTTAAAGACTAATATTTGAAAACTTTTTACATTTTGATAGATACTTATATAAAAATGTATAACCGTTCTTCACTTTATTACATAGAATATCATGGTAACACAGTACTTTCTTGACCAGCTGGACTCACAATTCAGCTCATCACTTTTGCTAACTCTAATCCTTTGGTGCCTTGAGACCTATTGTGGTGAAGTTCATTTCTAAAGTAAACGACTGCAGGTAAATCGTGATTCTGCTGCTCATTGTGCTTTCTTTTCATTGAAATTGTCAACTATTAGCCCTTCTTCCTGTGTTTCTAATCATAAGTCCAACATCATTTGATAAAAAATGAAGGTTTCCAAGGAAACCAATAGACAAGTTTGTTAAGTGAATACATTTAACTCCACATGAATTACCAAGTCATTTGACTTGTTTGAGAATTGGAACATATCTCCCATGCAAAGCTCATGAGCTTTATGACAACCATTTTTTTCATTCTTCCAAAAGGTGCTCTTATTTTCTCCTGTGTGGCTGAAATCTGAATCTGTATATAATTGAGGTGGTGAAAATGGGTTCTTCTTATGTTTTTAAGAAAATTATGAAATTGTTTTTAGTTATGTTGATTTAAAACCAGAAAGCTTTAGAAATAAAATTACAAGGAGAACTGCTTTATAATTAAACCTAAGAACCAGTTTAAGGCTATTCTTGACAGAAACCAAGACTGATATTTTCTTAAATGCAAAAACAAGAGTGAAGTATTTAATTTATTATTTTCCCCTTGTTAAGAGTATTATACACAATATTTAATTCATCAGTTAAATAATTATTACTTTGTTTCAAAAATATTTAGTTGAATGCTGTGTGAAACCAGCTATGTAATGCTATGCAAAATAAAGTGAAGGAGGGGGGTAACTTTAAGCTCTGGGCTTCTTCATAGGACTCAAAAGATTTTCCTCATTGATAAATATTAAATTATATTTTGAAATCAAATTGCTTTGCATATAATTGAAGGTTATAAAAATAAGCAACTCAGTGTATTGAATGTGTCCATCACCCAAGCGCAATACATTTTAGTTAAGAATATTCACCCTACTCTGCTATCAAACACTACATTTATTCCATCTTGACTATTTTACATTTGCACCCTCCCTTAATCCACTTTCTTCATCCTCTTCCTTTTCCCCAACTCGCCCTCTCCATCTTTGTTATTTACTCCCATGTGACAAGATTTTATAGCCCCACACATAAGTGAGAACATGCAATATTTGTCTTTTTGTACCTGGCTTATTTCGCTTAAGAGAATTACCTCCAATTTTATCCATATTGCTACAAATAGCATGATTTCATTCTTTTTTATAGCTGAATAGTATTCCATTGTGTATATATATCACAATTGTTTCATTTGATGTACATTTAGGTTGATTCCATATTTTTGCTAATGTAAGTAGTACTGCAGTAAACCTATGAGTGCAGGTACCCCTTTTATATATTGATTTTTTTCTCCTTTGAGTAGATACCCTACAGTGGGATTGCTGGATTGAATGGTAATTCTATTTTTAGTTTTTTTCTTTTTGAGAAATTTGCATACTGTTTTCCATAGTGGCTCTACTAGATTATGTTCCCACCAACAGTGTATAAGCATGCCTTTTTTCTGTGTCCTTCCCAATATCTGTTATTTTTCTGTCTTTTTAATGATAGCCATTCTGACTAAGATGATATCTCACTGTAATTCTGATTTGCATTTCTCTAATGAGTAGTGATGTTAAACATTTTTTCATATACCTGTTGGCTGTTTTTATACCTTCTTTTGAGAAATGTCTATTCATGTTCTTTGTCTACATTGTAGTGGTTTGTTTTGTTTTGCTTTGTTTTGTTTCCTGTTGTGTTGCTTGAGTTCCACATATATTCTGGATATCAGTCCCCTACTGAATGCATAGTTTGCAATATTTTCTCTCATTCAAAAGGCTGTCCCTTCATCCTGTTAATTTTTTTTTCTGCGCAGAAGCTTGTTAGGTTAAGTCCCATTCATCTATTTTTTGTTGTTGCTTATCCTTTCGAGGTCTTAGTCATAAAAGTTTTGGTTAGACCAATGTCCAGGAGAGAGACCCCTAGGTTTTCTTCTAAAATTTTTGTGCTTTTAGTTTCCACACTTAACTCTTTATTTCATTTTTGGGTTGGTTTTTGTATAGGGTGAGAAATAGGGGCCCAGTTTCACTATTTTGCATATGGCTATCCAATTTTCCTAGCACCATTTATTAAAGAAAGTGCCCTGTTCTCAATGTAAGTTCTTGACAGCTTTGTCAATGGTAAAATTGGCTGTAGATATGTGACTTTTAATTTCTGGTTGCTCTATTCTGCTCCATTGGTTTATGTGTCTACTTTTGAACCAATACCATGTTATTTTGGTTACCGTAGGCTTTGAATATATTTTGAAATCAGGTAATATGATGCCTTCAGCTTTGTTCTCTTTGCTCCAGATTTCTTTGGGTATTCAGGCTCTTTTTCAGTTCCATATGAATTTTAGGATTTTTGTTTCTAATTCTGTGAAGAATAATGTTGTTATATTGGTAGCAGTTGAATTGCATTTGCAGATTACTTTGAGAGATATGGTCATTTTAATAACACTAATTCTTCCAATCCATGAGCATGAGATGATTTTCCATTTGTTTGTATCATCTTTAATCTCCTTCAGCAGTATTTTGTAGTCTCGCTTGGCTTTCACCTCCTTGGTTATACTTATTCCTAGGTATTTTATTTTATTTTATTGTAGCTATTATAAATGGAATTGCCTTCTTGACTTATTTCTTGGGTAGATAATTATTGGTATATAGAAATGCTACAGATTTTTGTACATTGATTTTGTATCTTGCAACTTCACTGAATTCATTTATTAACTATAAAGTTTTTGTGGAGTCTTTAGGTTTTTCTATGCATAAGATCAAATAGGTAAAATTTGACTTCCTCTTTTCCAATTTGGATGTCTTTTATTTGTTTCTCTTGTCTGATTGCTCTGTCTAGGACTTCCAGTGCTATGTTGAATAGGAGTGGTAAAGTTCAGCATCTTTGTCTTGTTCCAGTTTTTAGAGAAAAGGCTTTAAAATTTTTCCCCGTTCAGCATGATGTTAACTGTGGGTTTTTTTGTTTGTTTGTTTTCTGTTTTGTTTTTGAGATGGACTCTCACTCTGTCACCCAGGCTGGAGTGCAGTGGCACGATCTCAGCTCACTGCAACCTCTGCCTCCCGAATTCAAGTGATTCTCCTGCTTCAGCCTCCCAAGTAGCTGGGATTACAGGCACCCACCACAATGTCCGGCTAATTTTTGTATTTTTAGTAGAGACAGGGTTTTGCCATGTTGGCCAGGCTGGTCTCGAACTCCTGGCCTTGGGTGATCCACCAGCCTCAGCCTGCCAAAGTGCTGGGATTACAGGAATGAGCCACCACACTCTGCCTGTGGGTTTGTTTTATATGGCTTTTATTATTTTGAGGTATGTTTCTTCTATGCCTAGTTTGTTGCGAGTTCTTATCATAAAGAGATGTTGCATTTTATCAAATGCTTTTCTATTGAGATAATAATTTTGTTTTCTTTAAAGTGATGTATTATGTTTATTGATTTGCATATGTTGAACCATCCTTGCATCCCTTTTATAAATCCCACCTGATCATGGTATGTTACCTTTTTGATATGCTGTTTTATTTGGTTTGCTAATGTTTTGCTGAGGATTGTTTTGCACCTATGTTCATTAAGAATATTGGCTTGTGGCTTTTTTTTGTTGTTGTGTTCTTGTCAGGTTTGGGTGTCAGGGTGATCCTGGCCTTGTAGAATAAGTTAGGGAGAATTCCCTTCAATTCAACTTTTTGGAATAGTTTCAGGAGGATTGGTAATTTGTTTTTCTCTGTACTATTGGTAGAATTTGGCTGTTTATTCATCCAGTTGTGTCCTTTTCTTTGTTCGGGAGACTTTTATGACTGACTCAAACTTACTACTTGTTATTGATCTGTTCAAGTTTTCTATTTTTTTCCTGATTCAGTCTTGATAGGTTGTATATTTCTAGGAATTTATCCATTCCCTGTAGGTTTTCCAATTTGTCTGCACAGAGTTGTTCATAATAGTCTCTGGTGAACTTTTTTATTTCTGTGGTATCAGTTGTAATGGCTCCTTCATTCATGATTTTGCTGATTTGGATCTTCTCTCTTCTTTTCTTGGTTAGTCTATCTAGAGATTTATCAATTGTGTTTATCTTTTTGAATAACTTTTCATTTCATTGATACTTTGTATTGTTTTAATCTCTATTTTATGTAGCTTTGCTCTGATCTTTATTATTTCTTTTCTTCTAATTCTGAGTTTGGTTTGTCCTTGCTTTACTAGTTTCTTGATCTGCATTGTTATATTGTTAATTTGTAATCTTGCTGTTTGTTTGTGTCATTTATTGGTATAAAAATCCCTCTTACCACCCCTTTTGCTATATTTGACAGGTTTTTGTATGTCATTTCCATTTTCATTTGTTTCAATATTTTATTTTATTTTATTTTATTTTCATACTTATTTCTTCCTTGGCCCAATGGTCATTCAGGAGCATGTTGTTTAATTTCCATGTATTTGTATAGTTTCCAAAGTTCCTCTTGATATTGACTTCTACTTTTATTCCATGATGGTCTGAGAGGATACTCAATATTATTTTGAGTTTGTAAAATTTGTTGAGACTTATTTTGTGGCCTACCATCTCCTGTAGAATGTTCCATGTGTTGAAGAAAAGAGTGCATATTCTGCAGTTGTTAGATAGAAGGTTCTGTAAGTATTGGCTAGATCTATTTGGTGTAAAGTCCAGTTTAAATCCAATGTCTTTTCTTTGAATCTCTGTCTAAATAATCTGTTTAATGCTGAGAATGACATGTTAAAGGCTCCCACTGTCATATATTGCAGTCTATCTTTCCCTTTAGATCTAGTGATGCTTGCTTTATTAATCTGAGTGCTTTACTTTTAAGTGCAAATATATTTAGAATTGTTATATCTTCCTGCTAGACTGATCCATTTATCATCATATAATGACCTTCTTTGTCTTTTTTTTTTTTTTTTTTACTGTTCTTGACTTAAAATCTGTTTTATCTGACAGAAATGTAGCTACTCCTGCTTGCTTTTGGTTTCCATTTGCATGGAATATCTTTTTCCATCCTTTGACTTTCAATCAATGTATGTCTTTAATGATAAGGTGAGTTTCTTTTAAGTAGCATATAGTAAGTTTATTTTAAAAATTCATTCAACCTAACTATATCTTTTAAGTGAGAATTTAGTCCATTTTTTCAAGGTTATTATTGATATGTGAGGCTTTGTTCCTGTCATATTGTTGTTTTCTGTTTTATATATTCTTTGTTTTTTTACATTTTCTCTTATTGTTAGTTGTTGTAGTCTGGTGAAATTCTATAGTGGTGCCATTTGAGTCCTTTCTTTCTCTCCTTCGTCTGATTGCTTTACCAGTGAGTTTTATACTTTCACATGTTTTCATGATGGCAAATGCCATCCTTTTGCTTCCAAATTTAGAACTCCCTTGAGCATTTCTTGTAGGGCTAGTCTAGTGGTAACAAATTCTCTCAGCATTTGCTCATCTGGAAAAGACTATTTTCCTTCATTGATGAAAGATATTTGGGGGGGAATATTAATAGTGTTCTTTCCAACACTTCTTTGGATATATTATCTCATTATCTTCCACACTGTAAGGTTTCTCCTGAGAAATGCACTGTTGTTCTGATGGGTTTTCCTTTATAGTTGACTAGTTGCCTTTTGCTTGCTGTTTTTAGAATTTGCTCTTTATGATTGACTTTAGATAGCCTGATTTTAACATAAGAGATGATTTTTGCATTGAGAAGTTTACATTTATTATTTTATTAAATAGATTTTCTATTCTTTTTATTATCTCTTCACCTTTGCGAATAACAATAGTTCATATAATTGGTCACTTTATGTTATCCCAAGTGTCATGAAGGCTTTGTTCATTATTTTTAAATCTTTTTCCTTTATTTTTGTCTTACTGCATTATTTCAAAAGACCTGTCATTAAGTTATGAGATTTTTTCTTTTGCCTGATTTAATCTATTGTTGAGGCTTGCAAATGTATTTTGTATTTCCCTTAATTAATTCTTCAGCTCCAGAATTTATATTTCTAAAAATATCTATGACTTTGGTAAATTTCTCATTCATATCCTAAATTGTTTTTCTGATGTTTTGTATTGTTCTTCAGAATTCTCTTGTGTCTCACTGAGTTTCTTTAAAATCAACATTTTGAATTCTTTATCTGGAGTTTTAAAAATTTCTTTTTGATTAATATCTATTGCTGATGAATTATTGTATTCTTTTGGAGGTTTCATAATTTCTTGCTTTTCTTTATGTTTTCTGTATCCATATGTTGATATCTGTGTATCTGGTGTAATCACTTCTTCCTGTTTTTGATTTCACTTTTATAAAGGAAGGACTTTTTAAAAAGATGTATGTGTGGTGGTTTCTAAATTTATTTTTAATTTTTCGAGATAGAACCTCACTCTGTCACCAAGGCTGGAGTGCAGTGGCACAATCTCGGCTCACTGCAGCCTCCGTCTCTCGGGTTCAAGCGATTCTCCTGCTTCAGCCTCCCAAGTATCTGGGATTATAGACATGCACTGCTATGTCAAGCAAATTTTAATATTTTTTAGTAGAGATGGGGTCTCACCATGTTGGCCAGGCTGATCTCGAACTCCTGACCTTAAATGATCTGCCTGTCTCGACCTCCCAAAGTGCTGGAATTACAGGAGTGACCCAGCATGCCCGGCCCTGGCCTTTCATTTCACTTTTGTAAGGGAAAAAACTTTTAAAAGACACATGTGTGGTGTTAGTTGGGTAGAGCACGTTGGCTTTGATTCTGGGTGCATCCAGTAGTTTCATCTCTATATGGTTTCTTTGGTTGTAAGCAACATCAGTGCTTCCTGTGATTTCCTTGGCGCATTAAGGTGTAGGTGTTAGTAAAGGAGGTGTAGAAGTTATACTGGGGACTTGGAAAGTGGGCCAGTCTTCAGGCTTCAGTGATGGCAGCAGTGGGCTGAGCATACTATGTTTTTATGCCCTAGGGTAGTGTACACTAGCCCCTATGTCAGTGATTAGTGGCAGTCTGATTCTTGGGCTTCCACATGGATTGCTCATCTGCAAGTAGTAGCAGCAGTGGATAGGGCAAGTGAGCAGGCTCTTGGGTCCCTGGTCAGCTGGTGTGGTATGGGCAATGGTGGTAGCTGTGGTGTGACTACCCTGTTGATCCAGTTGGTGTGGGCTGGTGTTGTTGATGACTGCCTTACAGACTCAGCTCCAAAAGTTTCAGCCACGCCGTTTTCAGTCTTTCCTACTCTCTGAGGCAGCAGCACCAAAGTACCACACAGAGGGGTGAGGTGCCCCGCTTTATACACAAGTTCAGGCACAGAGGCCACACCATCAATGGGATTGCAGTCACCACTTACTGCTCCAGTCAGTCAGCCCTTTGGCTCACCCAACCTGGCCTCCAGTGGCAGCAAGAGAAGGTGTGCAGAGGCGGAGGAGGATTCCTGTTCTCTATGTCACAGCTCAAGCACAGATGCTGCTCTGCTAGTGGGAGGGCATTTCACTCTTCACTTACAAAACTAAGCACAGGATTTGTTCCAATGACAGGGCCAGAGTCGCTTCTCATAGCCCCAGATAGGAAGTTCTTGGGCTTTTAAAAGTGTGTACTTATGATTCCTTTGTCCTAGGAGCTGGCCTTTTGAATGCTGTACTGCCCTTTTCCTGAGAAGTAGCACTACCTATGGGATAGAGCTGGGGACTTTGCAGCATCTTTGGGTCCAGCTAGTGCTGTGCTACTGCAGCCCTCTGAGTCTATGCAAGGGAATGTCAGCAGGAACTTCTGGGATGTAGAGATGTGGAGCCTGTTGTTCCCAGGGCAGGATGCAGTCCCACGATTGTTGCACTCCCAAAATGGAATGCTTCTGTAGCCATTCAGGTCTTGGAGGAGGTGAGTGACCCAGTGTGAGTTCTCTGTCTGATGCAATGCTTTCAGTGTCTCCATATCACTACTCATGTTAGTGTCAGCATTCATATACGTAGAAGAGCTCTTCTGCAGTCTGGATCACAGCAGCTCACAGTAGGCATATTGATCATTACATCTCTTTTACTCATCCTTTCCCTGCAATTCTGAGCTCCTCTGGGATCCTGGTTAATCTCAGCCAAGCTGGCCATTGGCTTTCTTCTTCTGTGCCTTGGGTATCTTTTATGAGTTCTCTATTAGACTTTAGTGTTTTATCCTAGATGTTCTATTTAAGGTATAATTGTCTGTTCATAATTTTGGCTTTTCTGTCTTGAGAGGGC
Organism: Pan troglodytes; assembly: GCF_028858775.2. NCBI lineage: Eukaryota > Metazoa > Chordata > Mammalia > Primates > Hominidae > Pan > Pan troglodytes. Next base: position 26,511,270 of record NC_072402.2, read on the forward strand.
TGGCATATGATATCTCTAGTTAGCCATCTTGAACTGAAATCCTTAAGGACTGGTTTATAAGTAAACTTGAGTGAGCCATAGCTAAAAAGATACTTACAAAAAATGATGGAAGCATGCAGAAGGAGGTGTCTTTTTGAGAGAAAATCATATTTTTTTCCTTCAAAAAAAGGAAGATGGTTTTGAATTATCAACAAGGGCTTGTAATTTCAATTAAAAAGTTTTCTGAATTGGGACTTAAAAGCTATTGGTTTATTTAATTTATGAATTGGCCATTAGGAGGATATAATAACAGAGAATTTAAAGTGATGGAAAAATAGTTTAAATTTTCTTTAGTAATATTAAACAATTTAAAAATATAATGTTATATTTTTATTTTAATAAGTACCAGTTTGGATCTCTGACTCCTTTGATTGCCTTACTGATAATGAGAGATTCAGTAATATTTGAGTCCTTGTGATCAGCAAGACAGTCAAAGGAGTCAAAGACCCAAACTGGTATTTGAGACAATATACCTCACCAATCAGATGGTGCTCCACACATTCAGTGAGAGGAACATCCTATCATGGAGCTCCTGGGAATGAAAATAGTTATGAACATTTTCTGTAGTGGCTAGTTTTGTCCTGTGTGAGGAGAATAAATGTATTTCTGTTCTCATTTCTCTAATATGACTCAGTGTCAGAAACAAATTGAGATACCTAGTTTGGAGCAAACAAGAGCTCTACAGTATTCTTTCTTTATGAATGCTAACTATTTCAGGGAGATACCCATCTGTTCAGGTTTGTACTTCCCTTTGATATTAAAACACAATCATCAGTACTCTAAAATATCAATACTCTCATAGATCATATGTGTATTAAAGATATTTAGGATCCTACGTTTTGAAACATTGAAACACAAGCTTCTTATTTCTTACCCATGCTGTCACCCAGAGCCAGAGTTCACAGTATTGCAGATTGTAGACTTTAGGAACTTTATGTCTTTCATATTATTGCATAACTTAATGATATCTTCTAATATGGTAAAATGTGAAACCGCACATGGCCGTCCTAAAGAGTGCTAATGTTAAGATGACTTCTTATCAAATTACTGAACCCTACCACACTATTTAAAAAATACATTCCTATGTTTTTAAAATAATTTCAGTTTCAATACCTAAGCAAAAAATGAAACTACCCCAAAAGGACTAGTAAAATAGTTAATAAAATAGCTTATCTTCTGTTAAGGGAGAACCAGAGACAAACTGGTAGTGTAAATGGAAAGGTATAGATAAGTGAGTTTTAAGAGAAGCAAGGCAAACATTAGTTTCCACATTCATCTTCAAAACCACAGTTTAATATTAGGGGCCACACAAGGTAAGAAAAATATCACCACTTGTTTTTACTTACAACTCGAGTATCAGTTTTAGTCTCTTAGGAGTGTGCTTTGACACTTGAGTCATGAACAGTGAGATAATTGCTTCATATTATTTTATTTTCCTTAATAAAACCCTCAGTGATTGTGTCTAATACCTGTTTATAAGACTTTATTTTTTAGAGCAGTTTTAGGTTTACAGAAAACCTATAAAAAAGGTACAGAGATTTTGTATATACTCACTGCCCCAACACATGTATACCCTCTACCAGGATCAATATTGACCACAAGTACGGTACATTTGTTACAATTAATGAACCTACATTAACACATAATAATCACCCAAAGTCCACATGATAGATTAATATTGTCTCTTGGTGCTGTAAATTCTATGAATTTGAAAAAATATATAATAATATGTATCCATTATTTTAGTATCATATCAACTATTTTCACTGCCCTAAAAATCCTCTGTGTTCTGCCTATTCATGCCCCCATCTCTTACCCCAGCCTCTGGAAATCACTGATCGTTTTACTGTCCCATAGTTTTGCCTTTTCCATGATATCATATGGTTGGAATCATATAATATGTAGCTTTGTCAGATTGGCTTCTTTCACCAAGTAATATACATGTTTCTTCTTATATACTTCTCCAATATGTTAGCTTGATATCTTATTTCTTTTTATTGCTGTATAATATTCCCTTGTCTGTAGGTGCCATAATTTATTTAACCATTCACCTACTGAGGGACATCTTAGTTGCTTCCAAGTTTTGACAATTATGAATAAAGCTGCTATAAATATCTTGGATCATATGATAAGAGTTTGTAAGAAGCTATCAAACTGTCTTCCAAAGTAGTTGTATAAGAATTAGAAAAAACTGTTCTAAAATTTATATGGAACGAAGAAACAGCCTGAATAGCCAAAGTAATCCTCAGCAAAAAGAACAAGGCCAGAATCATTACATTATTTGATTTCAAACTATACTATAAGGCTACAGTAACCAAAACACCATGGTACTGGTACCAAAACAGACACATAGACCAATGGAACAAAATAGAAAACCCAGCTCTGCCACCTTGGCGCAGCCACCTGCTGACTGCTGGTTGGACATGGAGCCCAGGGTAGTCAGCTGAGCCCACAGCCCTGGGTCCCTGGTTCGGTGGCTGCTGACCCCAGGTCCCTGGTTGGGCGACTGCTGGCCCCAGAGAAGTCCGAAGGCCTCAACCTTCTTCATTACCTAAGTTTTCAACAGCTGTGCAAAAGAGTGCATATACTGAAGGGTTCCAAGATGGCCAAATAGGAACAGCTCCAGTCTACAGCTCCCAGTGTGAGCGATGCCGAAGATGAGTGATTTCTGCATTTCCAACTGAGGTACCAGGTTCATCTCACTGGGGCTTGTCAAACAGGGGGTGCAGGACAGTGGGTGCAGCCCACGGACCATGAGCAGAAGCAGGGTGAGGCACTGCCTCACCCGGGAAGTGGAAGGGGTCGAGGAATTCCCTTTCCTAGCCAAGGGAAGGCATGACAGAGGGCACCTGGAAAATCAGGTCACTCCCACCCTAATACTGCGCTTTTCCAATGGTCTTAGCAAATGTCACACCAGGAGATTATATCCCATGCCTGGCTTGGAGGGTCTCATGCCCACAGAGTCTTGGTCACTGCTAGCACAGCAGTCTGAGATTGAACTGCAAGGTGGCTGCGAGGTGGGGGGAGGGGGGCCCACCATTGCTGAGACTTCAGTAGGTAAACAAAGAGGCTGGGAAGCTCAAACTGGGTGGAGTTTGGGCCCCACCACAGCTCAAGGAGGCCTGCCTGCCTCTGTAGACTCCACCTCTAGGGGCAGGGTGTAGCTGAACAAAAGGCAGCAGAAAATTCTGCAGACTTAAATGTCCCTGTCTGACAGCTTTGAAGAGACTAGTGGTTCTCCCAACACAGAGTTTGAGATCTCAGAATGGACAGATTGCCTCCTCAAGTTGGTCCCTGACCCCCGAGTAGCCTAACTGGGAGGCACCCCCCAGTAGGGGCAGACTGACACCTCTCACAGCCAGGTACCCCTCTGATACGAAGCTTCCAGAGGAACGATAAGGCAGCAACATTTGCCATTCTGCAATATTTGCGATTCTGCAGCCTCCACTGGTGATACCCAGGAAAACAGGATCTGGAGTGGACCCCCAGCAAACTCCACAGACCTGCAGCTGAGGGTCGTGACTGTTAGAAGGAAAATGAACAAACAGAAAGGACATCCACACCAAAACCCCATCTGTACATCACCATCATCAAAGACCAAACTTAGATAAAACCACAAAGATGGGGGGAAACCAGAGCAGAAAAGCTGAAAATTCTAAAAATCAGAGTGCCTCTTATCTTCCAAAGGAACGCAGCTCCTCATCAGCAACAGAAAAAACCTGGACAGAGAATGACTTTGACGAGTTGAGAGAAGAAGGCTTCAGAAGATCAGTAATAACAAACTTCTCTGAGCTAAAGGAGGATGTTCGAACCCATCGCAAAGAAGCTAAAAACCTTGAAAAAAGACTGGACGAATGGCTAACTAGAATAAACAGCATAGAGAAGATCTTAAATGACCTGATGGAGCTGAAAACCATGGCATGAGAACTACGTGATGCATGCACAAGCTTCAGTAGCCAATTCGATCAACTGGAAGAAAGGGTATCAGTGACTGAAGATCAAATGAAGGAAATGAAGCAAGAAGAGAAGTTTAGAGAAAAAAGAGTAAAAAGAAATGAACAAAGCCTCCAAGAAATATAGGGCTATGTGAAAAGACCAAATCTACGTCTGATTGGTGTACCTGAAAGTGACAGGGAGAATGGAACCAAGCTGGAAAACACTCTTCAGGATATTATCCAGGAGAACTTCCTCAACCTAGCAAGGCAGGCCAACATTCAGATTCAGGAAATACAGAGAATGCCACAAAGATACTCCTCCAGAAGAGCAGCTCCAAGACACATAGTTGTCAGATTCACTAAAGTTGAAATAAAGGAAAAAAAATGTTAAGGGCAGCCAGAAAGAAAGGTTGGTTTACCCACAAAGGGAAGCCCATCAGACTAACAGTGAATCTCTTGGCAGAAACTCTACAAGCCAGAAGAGAGTGGGGGCGAATATTCAACATTCTTAAAGAAAAGAATTTTCAACCCAGAATTTCACATCCAGCCAAACCAAGCTTCATCAGTGAAGGAGAAAAAAAATACTTTACAGACAAGCAAATGCTGAGAGATTTTGTCACCACCAGGCCTGCCTTATAAGAGCTCCTGAAGGAAGTACTAAACATGGAAAGGAACAACTGGTACCACCCACTGCAAAAACATGCCAAATTGTAAAGATCGTCAATGCTAGGAAGAAACTGCATGAATTAATGGGAAAAATAACCAACCAAGTCATAATGACAGGATCAAATTCACACATAACAATATTAACCTTAAATGTAAATGGACTAAATGCTCCAATTAAAAGACACAGACTGGCAAATTGGATAAAGAGTCAAGACCCATCAGTGTGCTGTATTCAGGAGACCCATCTCATGTGCAGAGACACACATAGGCTTAACATAAAGGGATGGAGGAAGATCTACCAAGCTAATGGAAAACAAAACAAAAGCAGGGGTTGCAATCCTTGTCTCTGATAAAACAGATTTTAAACCAACAAAGATCAAAAGAGACAAAGGAGGCCATTACATAATGGTAAAGGGATCAATTCAACAAGAAGAGCTAACAATCCTAAATATATATGCACCCAATACAGGAGCACCCAGATTCATAAAGCAAGTCCTTAGAAACCTACAAAGAGTCTTAGACTCCCACACAATAATAATGGGGACTTTAACACCCCACTGCCAACACTAGACAGATCCATGAGACAGAAAGTTAGAAGGATATCCAGGAATTGAACTCAGCTCTGCATCAGCCAGACCTAATAGACATTTACAGAACTCTCCACCCCAAATCAACAGAATATACATTTTTCTCAGCACCACATTTCACTTATTCCACAATTGAACACATAGTTGGAAATAAAGCACTCCTCAGCAAATGTAAAAGAACGGAAATTATAACAACCTGTCTCTCAGACCACAGTGCAATCAAATTAGAACTCAGGATTAAGAAACTCACTCAAAACCACTCAACTACATGGAAACCGAACAACCTGCTCCTGAATAACTACTGGGTACATAACGAAATGAAGGCAGAAATAGAGATGTTCTTTGAAACCAATGAGAACAAAGACACAACATACCAGAATCTCTCAGACACATTTAAAGCAGTGTGTAGAGGGAAATTTATAGCACTAAATGCCCGTAGGAGAAAGCAGGAAAGATCTAAAATTGACACCCAGACATCACAATTAAAAGAACTAGAGAAGCAAGAGCAAACACATTCAAAAGCTAGCAGAAGGCAAGAAATAACTAAGGTCAGAGCAGAACTGAAGGAGATAGAGACACAAAAAACCCTTCAAAAAATCAATGAATCCAGGAGCTGGTTTTTTGAAAGGATCAACAAAATTGATAGACCGCTAGCAAGACTAATAAAGGAGAAAAGAGAGAAGAATCAAATAGATGCAATAAAAAATGATAAAGGGGATATCACCACTGATCCCACAGAGATACAAACTGCCATCAGAGAATACTATAAACAACTCTACGCAAATAATCTAGAAAATCTAGAAGAAATGGATAAATTCCTCAACACACTCTCCCCAGACTAAAACAGGAAGAAGTGGAATCCCTGAAGAGACCAATAACAGGCTCTGAAATTGAGGCAATAATTAAGAGCCTACCAACCAAAAAAAGTCCAAGACCAGATGGATTCACAGCCGAATTCTACCAGAGGTACAAAGAGGAGCTGGTACCATTCCTTCTGAAACTATTCCAATCAATAGAAAAAGAGGGAATCATCCCTAACTCATTTTATGAGGCCAGCATCATCCTGATACCAAAGCCTGACAGAGACACAGCAAAAAAAGAGAATTTTAGACCAATATCTTTGATGAACATCAATGCAAATATCCTCAGTAAAATACTGGCAAACTGAATCCAGCAGCACATCAAAAAGCTTATACACCATGATCAAGTGGGCTTCATCCCTGGGATGCAAGGCTGGTTCAACATACGCAAATCAATAAACGTAATCTAGCATATAAACAGAACCAAAGACAAAAACCAAATGATTATCACAATAGATGCAGAAAAGGCCTATGACAAAATGCAATAGCCCTTCATGATAAAAACTCTCAATAAATTAGATATTGATGGGATGTATCTCAAAATAATAAGAGCTATCTGTGACAAACCCACAGCCAATATCATACTGAATGGGCAAAAACTGGAAGCATTCCCTTTGAAAACTGGCACAAAACAGGGATGCCCTCTCTCACCACTCCTATTCAACATAGTGTTGGAAGTTCTGGCCAGGGCAATTAGGCAGGAGAAGGAAAGAAAGGGTATTCAATTAGGAAAAGAGGAAGTCAAATTGTCCCTGTTTGCAGATGACATGATTGTATATTTAGAAAACCCCATTGTCACAGCCCAAAATCTTCTTAAGCTGATAGGCAACTTCAGCAAAGTCTCAAGTTACAAAATCACTGTGCAAAAATCACAAGCATTCCTATACACCAATAACAGACAAACAGAGAGCCAAATCATGAGTGAACTCCTAATCACAATTGCTTCAAAGACAATAAAATATCTAGGAATCCAACTTACAAGGGATGTGAAGGACCTCTTCAAGGAGAACTACAAACCACTGCTCAACGAAATAAAAGAGGACACAAACAAATGGAAGAACATTCCATGCTCATGGATAGGAAGAATCAATATTGTGAAAATGGCCAGACCGCCCAAGGTAATTTATAGATTCAGTGCCATCCCCATCAAGCTACCAATGACTTTCTTCACAGAATTGGAAAAAACTACTTTAAAGTTCATATGGAACCAAAAAAGAGCCCACATTGCCAAGACAATCCTAAGCCAAAAGAACAAAGCTGGCGGCATCACACTATCTGACTTAAAACTATACTACAATGCTATAGTAACCAAAACAGCATGGTACCGGTACCACAACAGAGATACAGACCAGTGTAACAGAACAGAACCCTCAGAAATAATACCACACATCTACAACCATCTGATCTTTGACAATCCTGAGAAAAACAAGAAATGGGGAAAGGATTCCCTATTTAATAAATGGTGCTGGGAAAACTGGCTAGCCATATGTAGAAAGCTGAAACTGGTTCCCTTCCTTACACCTTATACAAAAATTAATTCAAGATGGATTAAAGACTTAAACGTTAGACCTAAAACCATAAAAACCCTAGAAGAAAACCTAGACAATACCATTCAGGACATAGGCATGGGCAAGGACTTCGTGTCTAAAACACCAAAAGCAATGGCAACAAAAGCCAAAATTGACAAATGGGATCTAATTAAAACAAAAAGCTTCTGCACAGCAAAAGAAACTACCATCAGATTGAACAGGCAACCTACAGAATGGGAGAAAATTTTTGCAATCTACCCATCTGACAAAGGGCTAATATCCGGAATCTACAAAGAACTTAAACAAATTTACAGGAAAAAATCAAACAACCCCATCAAAAAGTGCACAAAGGATATGAACAGACACTTCTCAAAAGAAGACATTTATGCAGCCAAAAGACACATGAAAAAATGCTCATAATCGCTGGCCATCAGAGAAATGCAAATCAAAACTACAATGAGATACCATCTCACACCAGTTAGAATGGTAATCATTAAAAAGTAAGGAAACAATAGGTGCTGGAGAGGATGTGGAGAAATAGGAACACTTTTACACTGTTGGTGGGACTGTAAACTAGTTCAACCATTGTGGAAGTCAGTATGGTGATTCCTTAAGGATCTAGAACTAGAAATACCATTTGACCCAGCCATCCCATTACTAGGTATATACCCAAAGGATTATAAATCATGCTGCTATAAAGACACATGCACACATATGTTTATTTTGGCACTATTCACAATAGCAAAGACTTGGAACCAACCCAAATGTCCATCAGTGATAGACTGGATTAAGAAAATGTGGCACATACACACCATGGAATAGTATGCAGCCATAAAAAAGGATGAGTTCATGTCTTTTATAGGGACATGGATGATACTGGAAACCATCATTCTGAGCAAACTATTGCAAGGACAGAAAACGAAATACCTACCTAAAGTGAATGATGAGTTAATGGGTGCAGCACACCAACATGGCACATGTATACATATGTAACAAATCTGCATGTTGTGCACATGTACCCTAGATCTTAAAGTATAATAAAAAAATAGAAAACCCAGAAATAATACTGCACATCTACACCCATATGATCTTCAACAAAGTCAACAAGTTTAAGCAATGGGGAAAGAATTCCCTATGCAATAAATGATGCTGGTATAGCTTGTTAGCCATATGCAAGAGAATGAAAGTAGACCCCTACTCCTAATCAGAAACAAAATTAACTCAAAATGGATTAAAGATTTAAATGTAAGACCTCAAACTATAAGAATCCTAGAAGAAAACCTAGGAAACAGCATTCTGGACATAGGCCATGGGAAATAATTTATGACTAAGTCCTCAAAAGTAATTAAAACAAAAACAGAAACTAAGTAGGACCTAATTAAATTTAAAGACTTCTACACAGAAAAAAACCAAAACAACAACAACAAAAAACTACCAACAGAATCTTTGCATCTGAAAATGATCTATCAGAATCTATAAGGAACTTAAAACAATTCAACAGTAAATAACAAACAAACAACAACAATAAAAACAACCCCATTAAAAAGGTGGCAAAAGACATGAACAGACACTTCTTAAAAGAAAACATACAAGTGGCCAAAAGCATATGAAAAAATTCTCAACGTCATTAATCATCAGAGAAATGCAAACCAAAACCACAATGAGATACCATCTCACACCAGTCAGAATAGCTGTTATTAAAATGTCAAAAACCAACAGATGCTGGCAAGGCCATGGAGAAAAGAGAATGCTTACACTGTTGGTGAGAATTTAAATTAGTTCAGCCACTGTAGAAAGCAGTTTGGATATTTCTCAAAGAACTGAAAACAGAACTACCATTTGACCCAGCAATCCCATTGGGTAGATATCTGAAAGAAAATAAATTATTCTACTAAAAGTATACCTGAACTTTTATGTTCATCACAGTGCTATTCATGATAGCGAAGACATGGAATCAACCTGATGGTGCCCCTCAATTGTGGGTTGGATAAAGATAATGTGGTACATATATAGCTTGGAATACTATGCAGCCATAAAAAATGATGAAATCATGTTTCTTTGCAGCAACATGGATGCAGCTGGAGACCATTATCCTGGGCAAATTAATGCAGAAAGAGAAAAACCAATGATGCATGCTTTTATTTATAACTGGAAGGTAGATATTGGGTAATTACAGACATGAATATAGCAAAAATAGACACTAGGGACTACTAGAAGGGGGAGGGGAAGAAGCCAGTCAAGGGTTGAAAAACTGCTGAGTGCTATGTTCACTTTCTGGGTGATGGGGTCATTCATATTTCTAACATCAGCATCACACAATATACTCACCAAACAAACCTTTACATGCATGTACCTCCTGAATCTAAAAGTTGAAATTATTTTAAAAGCCAATTAAAAAAATAAAATAACAAATTTAATTTTTATTACATTGAAACAGCAGCAGCAGCAGCAGCAAAAACAACAACAACAATAAATAACAAAGTAACTGTATCATTCTGCATTCCTACCAGCAATGAATGAGAACCCTGTTGCTCCACATCCTCACCAGCAATTGGCGTTGTCAGTGTTTTGGATTTCAGCCATTTTAATTTGTATGTGGTAGTACCTCAATGTTGTTTTTATTTGTATGTCCCCGATGATAGATGAGGTAAAGCATCTATTCATATGCATATTTGTCATCTGTATATCTTCTTTGGTCAGGTGTCTGTTAACGTCTTTGGTCCATTTTTTAATCAGGTTTTTTTTCTCTTATTGTTGAGTTTTAAGAGTTTTCTATATATTTTGAATAACAGTTGTATTAGTCTGCTCTTATGCTTCTGATAAGTAGATACCCAAGGCTGGGTAATTTATGAGGAAACAAAGGTTTTATGACTCACAGTTCCACGTAGTTGGGGAGGTCTCACAATCATGGCAGAAGGTTAAATGTGTGTCTCACATGGCAGCAGACAAGAGAAGAGCGCTTGTGCAGGAAAACTCCCCTTTATAAAACCATTAGCTTTCGTGAGACTTATTCACTGTCATAAGAACAGCATGGGAAAGACCACACCAATGATTCAATTACCTTTCACCAGGTCCCTCCCACAATAGGTGAGAATTTTGGAAGCTATAGTTCATTTGGGTGGTTTGATAGCCAAACCATATCAACAGACCTTTATCAGATGCATCTTTACCAAATATTTTCTCTCAATCTGTGGCTTGTCTTTTCATTTTCTTGACATTGTCTCTCATACAGAAGAAGTTTTTACTTTTAATGAAATCAAGCTTATCTATTATTTCTTTTATAGGTCTTGCCTTTGGTATTGTGTCTAAAAAGTCATCACTATACCAAGGTTGTCTAGTTTTGTGTTTTATATTTTCAGTTTATGATCCATTTTGAGTTAACTTTTGTCAAGAGTATAAGGTCTGTATGTATGCTCATTTTTTTTTTATACTTTAAGTTTTAGGGTACATGTGCACAATGTGCAGGTTAGTTACATATGTATACATGTGCCATGCTGGTGTGCTGCACCCATTAACTCGTCATTTAGCATTAGGTATATCTCCTAATGCTATCGCTCCCCCCTCCCCCCACCCCACAACAGTCCACAGAGTGTGATGTTCCCCTTCCTGTGTCCATGTGTTCTCATTGTTCAATTCCCATCTATGAGTGAGAACATGTGGTGTTTGGTTTTTTGTCCTTGCGATAGTTTACTGAGAATGATGATTTCCAATTTCATCCATGTCCCTACAAAGGGCATGAACCTCATCATTTTTTATGGCTGCATACTATTCCATGGTGTATATGTGCCACATTTTCTTAATCCAGTCTATCATTGATGGACATTTGGGTTGGTTCTAAGTCTTTGCTATTGTGAATAGTGCCACAATAAACATACATGTGCATGTGTCTTTATAGCAGCATGATTTATAGTCCTTTGGGTATATACCCAGTAATGGGATGGCTGGGTCAAATGGTATTTCTAGTTCTAGATCCCTGAGGAATCACCACACTGACTTCCACAATGGTTGAACTAGTTTACAGTCCCACCAACACTGTAAAAGTGTTCCTATTTCTCCACATCCTCTCCAGCACCTGTTGTTTCCTGACTTTTTAATGATTGCCATTCTAACTGGTGTGAGATGGTATCTCATTGTGGTTTTGATTTGCATTTATCTGATGGCCAGTGATGACGAGCATTTTTTCATGTGTCTTTTGGCTGCATAAATGTCTTCTTTTGAGAAGTGTCTGTTCATATCCTTTGACCACTTTTGGATGGGGTTGTTTGTTTTTTTTCTTGTAAATTTGTTTAAGTTCATTGTAGATTCTGGATATTAGCCCTTTGTCAGATGAGTAGGTTGTCAAAAATTTCTCCCATTTTGTAGGTTGCCTGTTCACTCTGATGGTAGTTTCTTTTGCTGTGCAGAAGCTCTTTAGTTTAATTAGATCCCATTTGTCAATTTTGGCTTTTGTTGCCATTGCTTTTGGTGTTTTAGACATGAAGTCCTTGCCCATGCCTATGTCCTGAATGGTAATGCCTAGGTTTTCTTCTAGGGTTTTTATGGTTTTAGGTCTAACGTTTAAGTCTTTAATCCATCTTGAATTAATTTTTGTATAAGGTGTAAGGAAGGGAACCAGTTTCAGCTTTCTACATATGGCTAGCCAGTTTTCCCAGCATCATTTATTAAATAGGGAATCATTTCCCCATTTCTTGTTTTTCTCAGGTTTGTCAAAGATCAGATGGTTGTAGATATGCCGTGTTATTTCTGAGGGCTCTGTTCTGTTCCATTGATCTATGTCTCTGTTTTGGTACCAGTACCATGCTGTTTTGGTTACTGTAGCCTTGTAGTATAGTTTTAAGTCAGGTAGTGTGATGCCACCTGCTTTGTTCTTTTGGCTTAGGATTGACTTGGCGATGTGGGCTCTTTTTTGGTTCCATATGAACTTTAAAGTAGTTTTTTCCAATTCTGTGAAGAAAGTCATTGGTAGCTTGATGGGGATGGCATTGAATCTATAAATTACCTTGGGCGGTCTGGCCATTTTCACAATATTGATTCTTCCTATCCATGAGCATGGAATATTCTTCCATTTGTTTGTGTCCTCTTTTATTTCGTTGAGCAGTGGTTTGTAGTTCTCCTTGAAGAGGTCCTTCACATCCCTTGTAAGTTGGATTCCTAGACATTTTATTGTCTTTGAAGCAATTGTGATTAGGAGTTCACTCATGATTTGGCTCTCTGTTTGTCTGTTATTGGTGTATAGGAATGCTTGTGATTTTTGCACAGTGATTTTGTAACTTGAGACTTTGCTGAAGTTGCCTATCAGCTTAAGAAGAGTTTGGGCTGTGATGATGGGGTTTTCTAAATATACAATCATGTCATCTGCAAACAGGGACAATTTGACTTCCTCTTTTCCTAATTGAATACCCTTTCTTTCCTTCTCCTGCCTAATTGCCCTGGCCAGAACTTCCAACACTATGTTGAATAGGAGTGGTGAGAGAGGGCATCCCTGTCTTGTGCCAGTTTTCAAAGGGAATGCTTCCAGTTTTTGCCCATTCAGTATGATATTGGCTGTGGGTTTGTCATAGATAGCTCTTGTTATTATGAGATACGTCCCATCAACACCTAATTTATTGAGAGTTTTTATCATGAAGGGCTATTGCATTTTGTCAAAGGCCTTTTCTGCATCTATTGAGATAATCATGTGGTTTTTGTCTTTGGTTCTGTTTATATGCTGGATTATATTTATTGATTTGCGTATATTGAACCAGCCTTGCATCCCAGGGATGAAGCCCACTTGATCATGGTGGATAAGCTTTTTGATGTGCTGCTGGATTCAGTTGGCCAGTATTTTATTGAGGATTTTTGCATCATTGTTCATCAAGGATGTTGGTCTAAAATTCTCCTTTTTGGTTGTGTTTCTGCCCAGCTTTGGTATCAGGATGATCCTGGCCTCATAAAATGAGTTAGGGATGATTCCCTCTTTTTCTATTGATTGGAATAGTTTCAGAAGGAATGGTACCACCTCCTCCTTGTACCTCTGGTAGAATTCGGCTGCGAATCCATCTGGTCCTGGACTCTTTTTGGTTGGTAAGCTATTGATTATTGCCATAATTTCAGAGCCTGTTATTGGTCTATTCAGAGATTGAACTTCTTCCTGTTTTAGTCTTGGAAGAGTGTATGTGTCGAGGAATTTATCCATTTCTTCTAGATTTTCTAGTTTATTTGCATAGAGGTGTTTGTAGTATTCTCTGATGGTAGTTTGTATTTCTGTGGGATCAGTGGCGATATCCCCTTTATCATTTTTTATTGCGTCTATTTGATTCTTCTCTCTTTTTTTCTTTATTAGTCTTGCTAGCAGTCTATCAATTTTGTGGATCCGTTCAAAAAACCAGCTCCTGGATTCATTAATTTTTTGAAGGGTTTTTTGTGTCTCTATTTCCTTCAGTTCTGCTCTGATTTTAGTTATTTCTTGCCTTCTGCTAGCTTTTGAATGTGTTTGCTCTTGCTTTTCTAGTTCTTTTAATTGTGATGTTAGGGTGTCAATTTTGGATCTTTCCTGATTTCTCTTGTGAGCATTTAGTGCTATAAATTTCCCTCTACACACTGCTTTGAATGTGTCCCAGAGATTCTGGTATGTTGTGTCTTTGTTCTCGTTGGTTTCAAAGAACATCTTTATTTCTGCCTTCATTTCGTTATGTACCCAGTAGTCATTCAGGAGCAGGTTGTTCAGTTTCCATGTAGTTGAGCGGTTTTGAGTGAGTTTCTTAATCCTGAGTTCTAGTTTGATTGCACTGTGGTCTGAGAGACAGTTTGTTATAATTTCTGTTCTTTTACATTTGCTGAGGAGAGCTTTACTTCCAACTACGTGGTCAATTTTGGAATAGGTGTGGTGTGGTGCTGAAAAAAATGTATATTCTGTTGATTTGGGGTGAAGAGTTCTGTAGATGTCTATTAGGTCCGCTTGGTGCAGAGCTGAGTTCAATTTCTGGGTATCCTTGTTAACTTTCTGTCTCGTTGATCTGTCTTATGTTGACAGTGGGGTGTTAAAGTCTCCCATTATTATTGTGTGGGAGTCTAAGTATCTTTGTAGGTCACTCAGGACTTGCTTTATGAATCTGGGTGCTCCTGTATTGGGTGCATATATATTTAGGATTGTTAGCTCTTCTTGTTGAATTGATCCCTTTACCATTATGTAATGGCCTTCTTTGTCTCTTTTGATCTTTGTTGGTTTAAAGTCTGTTTTATTAGAGACTAGGATTGCAACACCTGCCTTTTTTTGTTTTCCATTTGCTTGGTAGATCTTCCTCCATCCTTTTATTTTGAGCCTATGTGTGTCTCTGCATGTGAGATGGGTTTCCTGAATACAGCACACTGATGGGTCTTGACTCTTTATCCAATTTGCCAGTCTGTGTGTTTTAATTGGAGCATTTAGTCCATTTATATTTAAGGTTAATATTGTTATGTGTGAATTTGATCCTTTCATTATGATGTTAGCTAGGTATTTTGCTCGTTAGTTGATGCAGTTTCTTCCTAATCTCGATGGTCTTTACATTTTGGCATGATTTTGCAGCGGCTGGTACTAGTTGTGCCTTTCCATGTTTAGGGCTTCCTTCACGAGCTCTATTAGGGCAGGCCTGGTGGTGACAAAATCTCTCAGCATTTGCTTGTCTGTAAAGTATTTTATTTCTCCTTCACTTATGAAGCTTAGTTTGGCTAGATATGAAATTCTGGGTTAAAAATTCTTTTCTTTAAGAATGTTGAATATTGGCCCCCACTCCCTTCTGGCTTGTAGAGTTTCTGCCAAGAGATCCGCTGTTAGTGTGATGGGCTTCCCTTTGAGGGTAACCCGACCTTTCTCTCTGGCTGCCCTTAACATTTTTTCCTTCTTTTCAACTTTGGTGAATCTGACGATTATGTGTCTTGGAGTTGCTCTTCTCGAGGAGTATCTTTGTGGTGTTCTCTGTATTTCCTGAATCTGAATGTTGGCCTGCCTTGCTAGATTTGGGAAGTTCTCCTGGATAGTATCCTGCAGAGTGTTTTCCAACTTGGTTCCATTCTCCCCGTCACTTTCAGGTACACCAATCAGACACAGATTTGGTCTTTTCACATAGTCCCATATTTCTTGTAGGCTTTGTTCGTTTCTTTTTATTCTTTTTTCTCTAAACTTCCCTTCTCACTTCATTTCATTGATTCCATCTTCCATCACTGATACCCTTTCTTCCAGTTGATTGCATCAGCTCCAGAGGCTTCTGCATTCTTCACGTAGTTCTCGAGCCTTGGCTTTCAGCTCCATCAGCTCCTTTAAGCACTTCTCTTTATTGGTTATTCTAGTTATACATTTGTCTAAATTTTTTCAAAGTTTTCAACTTCTTTGCCTTTGGTTTGAATTTCCTCCTGTGGCTCGGAGTAGTTTGATCGTCTGAAGCCTTCTTCTCTCAACTCGTCAAAGTCATTCTCTGTCCAGCTTTGTTCTGTTGCTGGTGAGGAACTGCGTTCCTTTGGAGGAGGAGAGGCGCTCTGCTTTTTAGAGTTTCCAGTTTTTCTGCTCCATTTTTTCCCCATCTTTGTGGTTTTATCTACTTTTGGTCTTTGATGATGGTGATGTACAGATGGGTTTTTGGTGTGGATGTCCTTTCTGTTTGTTAGTTTTCCTTCTAACAGACAGGACCCTCAGCTGCAGGTCTGTTGGAGGTTTGCTAGAGGTCCACTCCAGACCCTGTTTGCCTGGGTACCAGCAGTGGTGTCTACAGAACCACGGATTTTCATGATCCACGAATGCTGCTGTCTCATCATTCCTCTGGAAGTTTTGTCTCAGAGGAGTACCCGGCCATGTGAGGTGTCAGTCTGCCCCTACTAGGGGGTGCCTCCCAGTTAGGCTGCTTGGTTGTCAGGGGTTAGGGACCCACTTGAGGAGGCAGTCTGCCCATTCTCAGATCTCCAGCTGCCTGCTGGGAGAACCACTGCTCTCCTCAAAGCTGTCAGATAGGGACATTTAAGTCTGCAGAGGTTACTGCTGTCTTTTTGTTTGTCTGTGCCCTGCCCCCAGAGGTGGAACCTACAGAGGCAGGCAGGCCTCCTTGAGCTGTGGTGGGCTCCACCCAGTTTGAGCTTCCAGGCTGCTTTGTTTACCTAAGGGAGCCTGGGCAATGGCAGGCGCCCCTCCCCCAGCCTCGCTGCCGCCTTGCAGTTTGATCTCAGACTGCTGTGCTAGCAATCGGCGAGACTCCATGGGCGTAGGACCCTCCGAACCAGGTGTGGGATATAATCTCCTGGTGCACCGTTTCCTAAGCCCATCGGAAAAGCACAGTATTCGGGTGGGAATGGCCCGATTTTCCAGGTGCCATCTGTCACCCCTTTCTTTGACCAGGAAAGGGAACTCCCTGACCCCTTGTGCTTCCCAAGTGAGGCAATGCC
The DNA here is from genome assembly GCF_028858775.2 of Pan troglodytes. NCBI lineage: Eukaryota > Metazoa > Chordata > Mammalia > Primates > Hominidae > Pan > Pan troglodytes. The sequence goes on from NC_072402.2 coordinate 26,528,276, forward strand.
TCACCCTGCTTCGGCTGGCACACGGTGTGCTGCACCCACTGTCCTGCGCCCACTGTCTGGCACTCCCTAGTGAGATGAACCGAGTACCTCAGATGGAAATGCAGAAATCACCCGTCTTCTGTGTCGCTCACACTGGGAGCTGTAGACCGGAGCAGTTCCTATTCGGCCATCTTTGTACGTTCATTTTTATCTCCCTTTGGCATGTGGATGTCTAACTGTTTCAACACCATTTGTTGAAAGAATTATATTTGTTTTGTTGTATTGTCTTTGCTCCTTTGTCAAAGATCAGTTGCCTATATTTATGTGGATCTTTTTCTGAACTCTCAATTATGTTTCATTTTTCTATCTACCATCTTTTCTTATTTTTATTTTTGAGCTGACTTTTTCAAGCAAAAGGCCACAATTTTATTTTCTTTTGTCTTATAGCTTCAAATATGATTTGCATGGAGAAGAAACAGTAGTGTCTCAAATGTTCTTTACATGGCAATATATTGCTACCCATGGCACAGGTAATAAGTCACACTCAAGAAGAAATCCTTTTCCTGTAACTCTGCATTAAAAATGGGCAAGTTTCAGGTAGACAGGAGAAATAAATTCTGGCACTCTTTATATGGCCTGGATGTTCTGTCCCCTCCAAATTTTATGTTGAGATGTGAGAACCAGTATTGGAGGCAGGCCTAGTGGGAGGTTTTATGAATGGTTTGGTGCTGTCCTCTGAGTAATGAGTACTCTATGAGTTCATATAAAATCTGGTTGCTTAAAAGAGCACTCCATTCTCGTGGATAGGAAGAATCAATATCATGAAAATGGCCAAACTGCCCAAAGTAATTTATAGATTCAACGCTATCCCCATCAAGCTACCACTGACTTTCTTCACAGAATTAGAAAGAAAATACTTTAAATTTCGTATGGAACCAAAAAGAGCCTGTATAGCCAAGACAATCCTAAGCAAAAATAACAAAGCTGGAGGCATCATGTTACCAGACTTCAAACTATACTACAAGGCTACAGTAACCAAAACAGCAAGGTACTGGTACCAAAATAAAGATATAGACCAATGGAACAGAACAGAGGCCTTAGAAATAACGCCACACATCTACAACCATCTGATCTTTGACAAACCTGACACAAACAAGCAATGGGGAAAGGATTCTTTGTTTAATAAATGATATTGGAAAAATGGGCTAGCCATAAGCAAAAAATGGAAACTGGACCCCTTCCTTGCACTTTATACAAAAATTAACTCGAGATGGATTAAAGACTTAAATGTAAGACTTAAAACCATAAAAACCCTAGAAGAAAACCTAGGTAATACCATTCAGGACATAGGCATGGGCAAAGACTTCATGACTAAAACACCAAAAGCAATTGCAACAGAAGCCAAAATTGACAAATGGGATCTAAACTAAAGAGCTTCTGCAAAGCAAAAGAAACTGTCATCAGAGTGAATAGGCAACCTACAGAATGGGAGAAAACTTTTGCAATCTATCCATCTCACAAAGGGCTAATATCCAAAATCTACAAGGAACTTAAACAAATTTCCAAGAAAAAAAAAGCATCAAAAAGTGGGCAAAGGATATGAACAGACACTTCTCAAAAGAAGACATTTATGTGGCCAACAAACATATGAAAAAAGCTCATCATCACTGGTCATTAGAAAAATGCAAATCAAAACCACAATGAGATACAATCTCACGCCAGTTAGAATGGCGATCGTTAAAACGTCAGGAAAAAGGCCAGATGCAGTGGCTCATGCCTGTAATCCCACCACTTTGGGAGGCTGAGGTGGTATCATGAGGTCATGAGATCGAGACCATCCTGGCCAACATGGTGAAACCCCGTCTTTATTAAAAATACAAAAATTAGCTTGGCATGGTGGCGTGCACCTGTAGTCTCAGCTACTTGGGAGGCTGAGGTAGGAGAATCTCTTGAAGCCGGGAGGCAGAGGTTGCAGTGAGTTGAGATTGCACCACTGCACTCCAGCCTGGCAAGACTCCGTCTCAAAAAAAAAAAAAGTCAGGAAGCAATAGATGCTGGAGAGGGTGTGGAGAAATAAGAACACTTTTACACTGTTGGTGGGAGTGTAAATTAGTTCAACCATTGTGGGAGACAGTGTGGCAGTTCCTCAAGGATCTAGAATCAGAAATACCATTTGATCCAGCAATCCCATTACTGGTTATATACCCAAGTATTATAAATTATTCTACTATAAAGACACCTGCACACATATGTTTATTCCAGCAGTATTCACAATAGTAAAGACCTGGAGCCAACCCAAATGCCCATCAATGATAGACTAGATCAAGAAAATGTGGCACATATACACCATGGAATACTATGCAGCCATAGAAAAGGATAAGTTCATGCCCTTTGCAGGCACATGGATGAAGCTGGAAACCATCATTCTCAGCAAACTAACACAGGAACAGAAAACCAAACACTGCATGTTCTCACTTATAAGTGGGAGTTGAACAATGAGAACACATGGACACAGGGAGGGGAAAATTACACACTAGGGCCTGTTGGGTGGTCGGGGGCTAGGGGAGGGATAGCATTAGGAGAAATACCTAATGTAGATGACGGTTTGATGAGTGCACCAAACCATCACGGCACGTGTATGCCTATGTAACAAACCTGCATGTTCTGCACATGTATCCCAGAACTTGAAGTGGAAAAAAAAAAAAAAAAAAGAAGCCTGGCTCAGGGAGTGGCTCCAGTTGCCTAATGAGTAAGGCACTGTCATCCTAAAAGAGCCTGACACCTTCTTTCTCTCTCTTGTTCCTTCTCTTGCCATGTGACACACTGTTTGTCCTTCACCTTCTACAATGATTCCAAGCTTCTTAAGGCCCTCACCGGAAGTAGATGCCAGCACTTTGCTTCATCTATAGCATGCAGAACCGTGAGCCAAACAAACCTCTTTCTTTGTAAATTACCCCGCCTCAGGTATTCCTTTATTGCAATGCAAGACTGACTAACATGGATCTTTTATACAGCATAGTGAGTACAGTTAATATTATAACAGTGTACTCTATTGTATATTTTTAAATTACTAAGAGTATTTTAAAGTTTCTGAAAAAAAGAGAAAGAATAGGTATATGAGGTGCTGGGCATATTAATTAGTCTTATTTAATTATTCTATAATGTGTATATGTACGCTAACATCACATTGTACCCTATAAATATATACAAGTAGTATTATCCATTAAAATAAATGAATATTAAAAAATAGCCCAAACACTAGAATCTGATAGAGAAAGTAACCTTTTTCAAACAGCTTATGTGTACAAAATAAAAGTGAAATGTGTTTAGTCTTTTCCTGTATAATGTTTAGCACTTACACTTTCATGTTTATTTGATACCTGGGTAAATATAACTTTAACTTATATGTTTGAATTTATATTTAATTAAAATTTTCTTTTGAAATATCTAAACAATAATGTAGAAAATGATATTCATATATTTAACTAAATACCAAAATGTGTTCACATGTATCATAACTTCTCTTTGAGAAGCTGGGTTTGCAATAAGACTTTATAAGTATTTGGTTCTGTATAGTTTCCAATGAGCTTTGCAGAGTAATAGTAAAAAGATAGTGATAGTGTTAATTAGTGAATTAATGTTCTCAGTTTTTGATGCTGCTGAAATAAAGCCAAAATGCTTCTAAACACCAATTATGGAAGGATCTTTTGAATTCAATGAGAATGTCAGAATTCTGTTATTGTTTTGGCCAGGAATTAATAGTGGAGAGTTTTCTCCAACTTCCAGATTCAGATCATGCATTGTTAGAGTCTGCAAATCGCTATGAAGTAATGGTGGAGGTGAACACCAAATCTGAAACAAGAGATATGTGTTGTATCTTGTACAAGTGTCATGGACAAAGTATTTTTTCAACATATATGCTTTCTATTTGATCTGATTATCTTTTTTCTCTTTCTATTATTTCTTCTGAAAGCTGATATATATATATATACACACACACACACAAATGTAAATCTTATATATATGTGTTTTTACATATATATAAAGCTTTCTTGAATATTGTTCATTTGTGTACATACATATATAAGCTTATCCATGTATGCAAGTGGATAATATATGAAAATGGTGTATTCTCACTGCATTTGAGGATTTAGCTAACTAGACTAGGTAGACTGACTAAAAACAATGGGCTTAATTTATTGAGTCTCTTGTCAAGAGGAAATCTGGTGGTATTAACATTGAACATTTTCTCTTCAAATGAGGGATAGAGTGTTGGATAACACCACAAGATCTACACTTTTGAGATGTATTGTAAAGAACTAGGATATAGTTGTGTTCCAAGGGCTAATAGAAACTGCATTCTATTTCCGAGGAGTTCTGTGAACCTTTTCATCTTGCCCTTGGGTGACTCAATTCTATAGCTGGGGTGGTATGGGACAGATATCTGAGACTAGAATGCCTTTGGAGAGTCTTCACCATTAAAATAGTCTCTATTGGTTTAACCTGTGAATAAACTCATATATTCCAGAAGTAAATAGGGATAAAGGAAAATATAAACATTTCTTTCTACACTTACTTATAATAGGGCTTATTGTTAGTAAAGAGAATTTATAATGCATTTTTTTCCTTTTTAAAATGGAATAGAATAAATAGAACATTTTTGCACCTGGAAATGAATGTTCTTTGAATGCATTTCAAATGTGTTTTGCATACTTTCAATCCTATTATGTTAGCTTTCCAGCTTTCTTTTGGCAGAAGAGCATTCTGCTATACCCCTTTTTTACCCAGTTAATCCAGTAATTTATTAATTGATATTTCAGTTTACTGATCAAGTACAATTTATTTTTTAAAAACCCCACGGGTCAGGTTTGTAAAACAGGGTTATGGCATCCAAGAAAAGAATCCTCTTGCATTGTGCTTAATGTCCTATCACCTACAGATGCAATGAGAAATAGAGAAAACGTGTTTTCAAACATGGCATTCTTTCCTCGGTGCTACAATGACAGATTCTGCAAATTGCTATGAAGTAATGGTGGCAGTAATACCAAATTTGAAACTAGAGATATGTGTCACATAAACAATCTACTTTGGTCCGCACATGTGATTCACATTCAAAATATTTGCTTGGTCCCAAATTCATGGACAGATAGGTTTCATGTGATTAAAATGTTCAAAAGTGTCACTTTTAGCCTGGCAATTTATTTGTCTGATCAACATTCTTTTCTGTGCAATAAGCTGATAAATATTCCAGCCAGGCTTTTTATTAATTCTTTTTGCTTTTCTTTTGTACCTTTTGACTGACATCTATTCACTTCAAGGGTGATTTTCCTGTTGGCAAGAGGCAGAAGAGACACACCAAGCATCACCTTCAGGAACAAGCAATTTAAGTACTATAATGAGATGGGTCTTTTCAGAGTCTATAATTGGTGACAAGGTATGGCAGCTTCATATCAGACAAAGATGTACAACACAGAGCTTATTAATGAGGATGGAGCGTCATACTCAAGAAAGCTTCCTGTGACTATGAGACAGGAGAATATAACAGATAGTGTAGGTTGTTACTAAGTCCAATATCTCCAATTTGCATCATAAAACCTTTATGTAAGCCAATGCAAGCTAATCCAGGATAAGATATTTTTCCCCTTTAGAATTCACTAAGGTAGCCAGCAATCCATCACGTTGGATCCCAGCCCTCACAGATAACAGCAATAATCATCTAAACTTGCAGATATGCTCAATTTAATTGGGTTAGTTTAGTAACCTTCCTTGTGTTAGAGCCAACTTGCAAAGAGATGTAATATTTTCAGAGTTATGAAGACATAGCAGCTGGCCATAGTAAGATTTGATTGTGGATCAAGAAATCAGATTTTCATCAAGTTAAGAACTCTTCATGGAAATATATATGGAATAAATAATAAAGTAAAATGAGTAACAAGGAGACCTACAGAGATACAGGCAAAGCAAAGGAAAGCTGCCTTATTGACAGTGCTGAAATCTGTTACTCAGCTCACTCTCAGTTTTTACTAACATTGGGTGGAGGACACTAATTTTAAATAAAACCAAAGGATTAAAAAGTGGATTTTGAAGTCATACACTATTTTAATATTTAGAAGCTCTATGGAACTTCAAGAGGTTCAAATTATTTTGTAAATATTAATTGATCAAGCTTTATGTGATTTTCTAAGAGAGGTACAAGTGTCTTCTTTTTAACATTCTTAAATACTAAGAGGGTAAATAATTTTTATGCAGTCAAGTACAATTTCAGGGAGAATAAAGAGCCAACCCAGGGGTTAGATTCCTGGTGCTTTTACTGGGAAATCATCCTTTTTCTTTCATGAACAATAAAGCAGACAGAAAACAAATACCTCTTCCTAATTGTAATGCTGAGACCTCTCTTAATGAGGATAAAGTGACCAAGATGCTGAAGAATACAACACTGTCCAATCCCTTCACCATCTGCGGTATATCAAGTGTTCATCGATGAACTGTTTATAGTATAATTACAAAGAAAAATACAGTTAAAATAAACAGAATAAAAGGTAAAGCATTGTCTAACTTAAATGTTCATTTCCTGATTATCAAGCATTCTTTTCAGAGAAAGCTGCCATCATTTCAGCAGGTACTGCTTAAAGGGAGGTCTTTCTGTTTATAATTATGGGCCCTTCATTCTATTTATTCTATTAGGTTGTAGGATTCTTCCTCAGATTGTCAGTCTATGGTAATGTTTCTAAGGAGTTCACAAATTTTCCATATAATCGGAATATTTCTTGAAGTTCAAATTTGGCCTTGTTTGATTATAAGCTGGAAATTATAGTTCAATAAAACTTTTAAAAGCATTTACAATTATAATTGTTTATTGATGAAAATGTCCAGAACCACATTTTAAATTAACAGTGATTACGTAGGTATTATTGCTAATGCATCACATATGACTAGTTATGAAGAAGCTAGAAGCATCTCCTTCTGAGCATCAAAACTAGGGGAGGCAGAGTCCTAAGTGTCAGAGACTGGCTTTTCCTGTTTGTCATGGGGACTGGTCAACGCTAGTAAACCAAAATAACAGATTCTAGAGAGGTTGGAAAGGACTGCCTTATGTTACTCCCTCCATTCAAACTTTGTTCTTACCCTCAGGACTGTGTGTTTTGATTCTAACCTAGACACTGATCAAAAACCTAGAATAAGTCTACAGTCTGCCTAATTCAGCCACTACAAAGTGAGGAAGTAAAGGGCACAGAGGTGAAAATGGAGTGGCAAAAAGGAGTCATTTATTCATGAAGACCATTCAATATCTTAGGTGATATATTTATTACAGTACCACAGGATGAAATCTGACATAGACTTTTCTAATTTACTGAGTCCACTTGTGTCTCAAATTTAAATTTCATACGCCCATTGCACTTGTTCCCCACTTTCAATTATTTTCAGGGTAGATGAACAGATAACAGAATTTTAGAAATCAAATTTTAAATATTTGGGTTGCCCTTTGTTAGTCCACTCTCCTCAGAAACAACTTTACATGCAACCAAAGCAACATGTAGCTGCAAATTATGATGACTAGACCTCGGCTGTGATATTAGTCAGTCCTGAGGTCAGATGCAGGTAAGCCCCACAGCTCAGCCACTTCTTAGTATTAGGACCTTACATAGCCATGTGCCTATCTGAGCTTCCCTTTCCTCATTTTTACGTAAAAGTAATGATATACACTCTGTAGGACTGAGTTAGTGGTTAGAAATAATATATGCACAGTGTCTATCTTGGTAACTAGAATGTAATATACAGTGGATAACATTGCCATTATTAATTCCATTGTGATTATATGAAGCAGAAGGTCTTTGGGGACAGGATACTTTTCTGGGTGGGGACAGAACTGTATGTGGGATCATTTAATGGACGGCTCTTTTTCAAATATCTTGCTCTTGTAACAAGCTATGTCTGTGCCTTTACTCCAAGTGATTCATTCACATCTTGTCTGGCCACTTGCTTAGAACCTCACCACTCTTTCACTTTCACTAAGTGCTCAATAATAAAAATAGGATGACAAAGAGTTTGCCACTTCCAAGTGTGGTGACTCAACCCTCAGTGTTGTTTGCGAAGTCACCTTTCCCTCATTTTATGCAGTAGAACATTTAGGAATTAGAATGTTACGTGATAAAACTGCTTTATTCTTACCTTAAAACTTGAAAAAAAGAAATAACCTTTCTATGAATATGTAAATTATTTTTATATCAAATTTCAAATAAATTTTCTGTCTAATAAATAAGAAGTGTCCATAAATCCATGACAATTGTAGATGTAGGTTTCTTAACAGGTATAATAAATCAAACAGACACAATTAAAAATGATAAAGGGGATATAACAACCAATCCCACGGAAATACAAACTACCATCAGAGAATATTATAAACACGCCTATGCAAATAATCTAGAAAATCTAGAAGAAATGGATAAATTCCCGGACACATACACCCTCCCAAGACTAAACCAGGAAGAAGTGGAATCCCTGAACAGGCCAGTAACAGGCTCTGAAATTGAGGCAATAATTAAGAGACTACCAAACAAAAAAAGTCCAGGACCAGACAGATTCACAGCCGAATTCTACCAGAGGTGCAAGGAGGAGCTGATACCATTCCTTCCGAAACTATTCCAACCAACAGAAAAAGAGGGAATCCTCCCTAACTCATTTTATGAGGCCAGCATCATCCTGACACCAAAGCCTGGCAGAGACACAGCAAAAAAAGAGAATTTTAGACCAATATCCTTGATGAACATCGATGCAAAAATCCTCAATAAAATACTGGCAAACAGAATCCAGCAGCACATCAAAAAGCTTATCCACCATGATCAGTGGGCTTCATCCCTGGGATGCAAGGCTGGCTCAACATATGCAAATCAATAAACTTAATGCAGCATATAAACAGAACCAAAGACAAAAACCACATGATTATCTCAATACATGCAGAAAAGGCCTTTGACAAAATTCAACAGCCCTTCATGCTAAAAACTCTCAATAAATTAAGTATTGATGGGATGTATTTCAAAATAATAAAAGCTATCTATGACAAACCCACAGCCAATATCATACTGAATGGGCAAAAACTGGAAGCATTCCCTTTGAAAACTGGCACAAGACAGGGAAGCCCTCTCTCACCACTCCTATTCAACACAGTGTTGGAAGTTCTGGCCAGGGCAATCAGGCAGGAGAAAGAAATAAAGGGTATTCGATTAGGAAAAGAGGAAGTCAAATTGTTCCTGTTTGCAGATGACATGATTGTATATTTAGAAAACCCCATCATCTCAACCCAAAATCTCCTTAAACTGATAGGCAACTTCAGCAAAGTCTCAGGATACAAAATCAATGTGCAAAAATCACAAGCATTCTAGTACACCAGTAACAGACAAACAGAGAGACAAATCATGAGTGAACTCCCATTCACAATTGGTTCAAAGAGAATAAAATACCTAAGAATCAAACTTACAAGGGATATGGAGGACCTCTTCAAGGAGAATTACAAACCACTGCTCAACGAAATAAAGGAGGACACAAACAAATGGAAGAATATTCCATGCTCATGGATAGGAAAAATCAATATTGTGAAAATGGTCATACTGCCCAAGGTAATTCATAAATTCAACGCCATCCCCATCAAGCTACCAATGACTTTCTTCACAGAATTGGAAAAAACTACTTTAAAGTTCATATGGAACCAAAAAAGAGCCCACATTGCCAAGACAATCCTAAGCCAAAAGAACAAAGCTGGAGGCACCACGCTACCTGACTTCAAACTATACCACAAGGCTACAGTAACCAAAACAGCATGGTACCGGTACCACAACAGATATACAGACCAATGGAACAGAACAGAGCCCTCAGAAATAATACCACACATCTACAACCATCTGATCCTTGACAAACCTGAAAAAAACAAGAAATTGGGAAAGGATTCCCTATTTAATAAATGGTGCTAGGAAAAGTGGCTAGCCATATGTAGAAAGCTGAAACTGGATCCCTTCCTTACACCATATATAAAAATTAATTCAAGATGGATTAAAGACATAAATGTTAGACCTAAAACCATAAAAACCCTAGAAGAAAATCTAGGCAATACTATTCAGGATATAAGCATGGGCAAGGACTTCATGTCTAAAACACCAAAAGCAATGGCAACAAAAGCCAAAATTGATAAATGGGATCTAATTAAACTAAAGAGTTTCTGCACAGCAAAAGAAACTACCATCAAATTGAACAGGCAACCTACACAATGGGAGAAAATTTTTGCAATCTACCCATCTGACAAAGGGCTAATATCCAGAATCTACAAGGAACTTAAACATATTTACAAGAGAAAATCAAACAACCCCATCAAAAAGTGGGCGAAGAATATGAACAGACACTTCTCAAAAGAAGACATTTATGCAGCCAACAGACACATGTAAAAATGCTCATCATCGCTGGCCATCAGAGAAATGCAAATCAAAACCGCCATGAGATACCATCTCACACCAGTTAAAATGGCGATCATTAAAAAGTCAGGAAATAACAGGTGCTGGAGAGGATGTGGAGAAATAGGAACACTTTTACACTGCTGGTGGGACTGTAAACTAGTTCAACCATTGTGGAAGACAGTGTGGGGATTCCTCAAGGATCTAGAACTAAAAATACCATTTGACCCAGCCATCCTATTACTGGGTATATACCCAAAGGATTATAAATCATGCTACTATAAGGGCACATGCACATGTGTGTTCATTGCTTTACTATTCACAATAGCAAAGACTTGGAACCAACCCAATTGTCCATCAATGATAGACTGGATTAAGAAAATGTGGGACATATTATACCATGGAATACTATGCAGCCATATAAAAGGATGAGTTCATGTCCTTTGTAGGGACATGGATGAAGCTGGAAACCATCATTCTCAGCAAACTATCACAAAGACAAAAAAATCAAACACAGCATGTTCTCACTCATAGGTGGAAATTGAACAGTGAGAACACTTGGACAGAGGAAGGGGAATATCACACACCTGGGCCTGTCATGGGCTGGGGGGAGCGGGGAGGGATAGCATTAGGAGATATACCTAATGTAAATGACGAGTTAATGGGTGCAGCACACCAACATGGCACATGTATACATATGTAACAAACCTGCACGTTGTGCACATGTACCCTAGAACTTAAAGTATAATTAAAAAAATAGATAAATAAAAATGGTTAAAATTATTTCAGTAATGAAATGTAATAAAAATTAATATCAGAAATTGGATATAAGAAGATTCTAGTTTATGGAAACTTAAGGAAAAGAAAAGAAGGAAGAGATTTTTTTTTTTTTTGGAAAAAATATGTTAGGAAACTAACCAAGAATTCCCCAAACGATTAATTTCATTTATATGAAAATCTCTTGTAAAATGTGTCCTGTAAAATGGATGCATAACTTATACCGTTACTTTTTCTGGCAGGTGCCATTTTTCCAGGGGAAATGTTTGAATATTATAGTGACTTTTAGAAAGTAACAGTTGATAATAATTTCTGAAGTTTGAAACTGGTGACTATCAGATGTTAGGCTGCACTGAAACTTAGTTGATAATTGCTGATTTTTATTCTCTCTGTTCCTCTAAGCAAGCAGTATTGCAGAAAGCCCCATATCACAATATCACTGGCTGAAAATAATTTTGAAATTGGAGTTATTCAAATCTATCTATCTGTGAAACTATTACTTGCTCAACTGCCAAGAAAATGAAAACTCTTAAATCTTTATCAAATATTTAGATCTTAACTTTTGCCATTTTTTTCTTTTTTTAGGAAACTTACATTCTCTGAGTAATTCTTCAAGTTTAACATCTGTACTCATGAAGAAATATTTTAGTTCCTTGAATATCCTATGTTATATAACTCATTCCAGTGATTCCCAGTCTTTTGTTTCCAGAAATCTGGAGAATACTCCTTTTTATCCATGAGAAGGAAAAAAATGTAATAAATTGCTCACTACACTTCCCAGTTTATTTCTTTTTCAAGTCAAAGGTTGTCTTCTTCCTGGGTATTTTTTAAAACAAGTGATAAGTAATGTAGACAATGATGTTGTGTTCTACTTCCCGTTCTTTAAAAGGGTTTAAACATTGCTGACCATGAAGAAGGTAGCAGGTATATTCCAGCACAGAAAAAGAGTAGCTGACAGCTCTTTGGTGGCAGTAGCAAGCAAATGTGTTGTCTTGATTTGTAAAGGGTTTTAATGTCATCAATAGTAATTCAGCAAAGAGAGAGTTGTAAAATGCAGCTCAAAATGTAGCAAATTGCATCATTGTTAGTGCTTTAGAATTTTAAAATATCTGCAGCAGATGGTAGAGTGCTAGGAGCAATGTCTTCCTTTAGTGTCTAGGAAAAGTTTATGTCATCATAAACCCTCGCATGATCGAGGCTTCTTTGGCCTGCTGAAAAAAGTTGTTATTTATTTTGCAGGAAATAATAGTTTTCTTTTAAAAATATTTAACAAAGTATCAAGAAATCATATTTTCTTAGAGAAATGGATCACTTTCCAAGGATATGAGAATATTATATAGTATCCTTAGAAATGGGGAAATATTTTAAAACAACTTAATAGAGGATCTTTTCTCCTGACAAATAGTTCTCTGAAATATTGTCTAATCTTGTTTTAATCTGAAGAAGAAAACCATTTCCACTTAAAAAATAATTTATAATACTTTATATACTCATCAAATTTTAGCTCTGGGAGCCTCATTAAAAGTTAGCTACTCTTATCATTTACAAAGGGTGGGACTGAATCTCTTAGCACTTTCTCAAGAACCCTTAGCACTTACTCAATACATCTGAAATTAGGCCACCAGGTAACTCTTCTTTTTCAACTTAGATTTTGTTTTGCATTTTTCTAATGCACTAAACTGCAGTAATAATAATAATAATAATAGTGAATTGTTGTTTGTGGCCAGTACAAAAACTTCCTAAATTAAAATTGATAATTGTGCAACAACTCTAGCTATCAATATTCTGAAACCTTGAAGAAACACGCAAGGGATTGCCTTATTTTTGTGAATTATGCAAAAATCAAAATAAAGAATAGGATAAATGACATACTAGTTTTGGAAGTGTGACCAAAAAATCACTTCAGAGTAGAGAATATTTCACTGCCAAATATTATGCACAATGATTTGAGGTTATATATCAAGGCAGCTGCTAGGATACACTCTGGAAACTAGGCTTGGAATGTCAGCTTTGCCACTTAATGTTGTGTGATCAAATTTAAAATCTCTGTGTCATGGTTTTGTCATCTGGAAAATGGAGCTAAGGCCCATACTAAAGTGTTGTGAGGATTAAATGATTATTAATATAAAACACTTTAAATAGTCTCTGACAGCCAGCAAGTTTATACCAAATTTAATTGTTCTTACTATTATTATGTATTAAATTTCATGCATTACAGAGTGAACTTTTTCTCAGGAAGACAGCATGGCAATGGCTGAGCCCAGCAGAAAAGTACAAGTAATTGTGAGGAAAGCTAATTGGTGCCAAAGAGCTAGAAGTAAAACAGGTACCAAAGCTGGTTGCTTGAAAAGTGCTCCAAAAACTATTTTCTACTTTGTCTGTCCTATGGAAGTATCCTCAAACTAGATGGAGTTAACTGCCTTTAGTTTACTCTTCTATCTTGGTTTTCTCTATCTTTTAAACATTAGTTTCATTCTCTATCTGGATATATATATTTTTTTTCTACAGTTAAGTATGCTGAAAAGATGATGACTCAGATTGGGGCTACTGAGAAAAGATATTCTGATAAGAAGTAAAATAAGGGCATTCACCTGGCTGGTGTTTCTATCTTGTGTTCAGCCTCCCTCGATAATACTGGAAAGAGAAAAGACAATCTTGTGGGGAAGAGAAATATTTTTATCCTGCCCACATATCACCACAAACGCTAAGGTAGAGTTCCTTTCAGTTGTTCCTCACAGTTCATCTTGATTCTTGGTACCAAGGGACCAGGCTAGCATTTTCACTAACTAATTAACTAGTTGCTACCCCGTACCCTCACCCTGCTCAGTCACTTCTTTCCTGAAGGCCACATGCCCTGTGTGATCCTTCTGCTCATAGAAAGACAAGGGAGAAAGCAAACAAACAGCCAAAACAAAGGCAGAGATGTTGCTAGGCATGCTAGAGGAGTATTTCTAGAGATGTTTTATTCTGAGCCTCAATACTTAACTTGTTGCCTTAGCCACCAGTCTGTAGAGATTCTTTTCTCTTGATAAAACATTTTGACCTTTCTCTTACTCTCTCTATAGTTATATGTAAAGTTAGTTGTCAGGGACTAGCCTCCTCAGTCTTTATCCAGTGCTCGTTACATTGTGATCAAGGACAAAGGAATTGATGCCTCTGGCTGATGTCCCTCCCTGTGCTTGTCATTACTGACATGCACCTTTCTAACTGTCACCCTTGAGTAACAATATATCATTTTTGATGGTCATCTTCTTTCACAGATTCAGTCCTCAATGTATATGAAAAAAGGCCAATCTTTCTCCCCATCTTCACCTATCAATTCAGCATAGCTCTTGTGCCACAAGATACAAAAGAAATCTGCTAGAACACAATTCATTCTTATGTGGGTTTACAAATGCTGCATATTAATTTAGAACTAAAAAAAAGGGAAAATCACACAAATAAGAGATACATATAATAAGATTCCCCTACAAACTGAATATAATTTTGTTAACCAATATTATTACACATATCGTTTCCTGAGCCGGAGAAAAATACCAAGGACAGAGCTTTTTCCAGTGACCTTGCATCGTGCGTTGATGCTCAAGTGCTTCACTATCCTAGAACATGCCTCAAATTCATTGTTTCTGTGCATGGAAAAATTGAGGTCCTTTGTGTCACCTTCTCTATAGCTTAAATGTAGATGACCCCCTTGGATTGTCAATATCTACATTCTTTTTTGTTGATGCACAGTAAAAAATATTTGAATACTTTCCCTTGGAACTAATAAATTACAGGCATGTAATATATGTGAAATATATATTAGGGGAAATATAGGGGATCCTTGTTACATAAGTATTCATTTCCTGAGTTTCTTCAATTGAAAGATTGATAAGACACCCAAATTCTTATCGCACAAAAATATGTATTAATAAAACAATCACTTGTAAAATTAGTCCTTTCTCTCCACTCTTAACTTGGCATCTATTCCCTATTCATTATGTCTTCATTGTCACTTTCACTTGATGTCAGAAGACAGTGCAAAATAAAAGTAGGACAAATTTATTGTTACATGAAGCTGAATGTTTTAAAAGATGCTAGATTTTATAAAACCAGTATGCTTGGAATAATCCTACACCTTCTCCTTCCTTCTAAAGTGATCTCTGATTTTTTTCAGGATTCTACACAAATCCTCATCTCCAGATGGATTTCTAATTAGACAATCCAAGTTCCTGACAACTCCCTCTTAGCCATCATTGACTCAGTTTGAGCCTATGACTTTAATTGTCCACTTGACAAAAGAGAAAGACTTCTGTTCTAGGTTTGGGGAAGAATGGGGAAGAATTTTCTCTTTCACATGTTCTTGCTCTCTCTTCTTATGAAAATCAAAAAGGCATCCTCAAATATCTCTGGAAGCCATTGTGAAACTACAAGGGAACTAGTTTTGGATGAGGCCTAGGATATGAAAGTCAGGTTTAGAGACAAAGAGAACGTGAGTCGTTGATGGCGTCAGAAGCACCTGCCATCTGATATCTGGAGCATACTCTATATCCAGCTATGTATGCTAATAAATATCCTTGATCCTTGCTGTTAATACATTTTTGAATTGGGAATAGGTATTTCAGGCAAAATCACCATAATTTCCTACAATGAAAATGATGGAGAAGAATTGCCTAAATTATAAGCAAAAACACTGACAGATCAGCATATGGAAGAAATAGACCAGTTACCAATTGCAAAAGAGAAAATTGCCAAGAATGAGGATATTTTATATGCTCCAAAAGAGAATATTTGGATATCATAAAACCAAAAAAGACCTTGAAGAAATTGATGAATCACTAGAATATTTGTTTCAAGTATATCTCTCTTTATGATCAGGCTGTGCCATAGAAATATAAAGGTGTCCTATCCTGTCCTCAAATAATTTCACTGGAAAAATTCATCTCCTTCCAAATAAGAATCCTTTACTTATTTTGAAATTAATGCATACTATTAATTTTATTAATGTTTGAATAGATGAACCTATTTTTAAAATATTTGTTTTCATCTCTCAGCATAATTTTTCCAAAATATTTTTATTATTTAAATTGGATTTACTTTTAGTTAATTTTTTTCTGTAACATTATCATCATATACAAAAGACTTTTTGTATATAATGGATTTATAATTTCGAGTTTCAGATAGAAATGAAATTGTAAATGGAATTACTAAATATTTCTTTTTCAAAATAAATAAAGCACTATATGCCATAGGTTAATGCATATGATAAACCCAATCATACATTTTACAATATGGCATGATTCACATATCATAGCAGATATAACATGACTAGCTTAAAAAATTATTCAAATTTTGTCCAAAAACTAATGTTTAAAAAGGACTTCCTTCATTGAATACGAGTTTTAAATATTTTTTTCTCAACAGTATAGTAAACCATAAATATTTCCAAGTCTTCAACATTTGCTAGCCACTACAGATTCAATGAGATATGAGTCATAATCTTATACCTCAAAAAGGTTTTTCTAGTTGTGTAGAAAAAAACCCTGGATATAACATTAAAGTAGGATAGAGCTAAGGACCAGGCCAGTGCTGGAGATAGCAAGTACTGTGGTCATTGAGAGGAAGGTGCCTTGGACAGGGCTAAGCACTGCTCAGACACCACAGATTGTAATCTACATGAATTCTTGAGTTTGCTATTCTTGAATCATAGGCATTAACATCACCTAGGAGCTTGTTGGAAATACAGACTGTCAGCCCTTTCCCTGGGATTTACTGAATCACAATCTCCATTTACAAAATCCCCAGGTGATTTACATGCTCACTGAGTTTGAGAAAACTGCATACAGGGTATGAAGCAAAGAAAGATTCCCAGTCTTCCTTTTTCAAAATTGTTTTTCCTGAATTAACGATATCTAAGGCTTTAATGCCCGTTTTAATGTATGCACAGATGTCTTATTCACTTTGCAAGCAATATTAATCTTCTGTGAGCTGGATCACTCTGCAAGACGCGCACTCGACCACTTCTGTGCCAAGTGTAAGGGGCTTCCACACAGAGTTCTCACTCTCAGGGATCATTCCTGGATTTCATCTTCATTATCTCCAATTTGATTGCGAGAAGCACTTGACGAGAGTCCAGTTTATAATCTCAGTTTGGGCGCTAATTAGCAGCATGATCACAGTGACATAATTATTTTAGGTAATGTTTTCTTATTTATAAAAGGAGATCAAATGATCACTAAATGTCCTTTAAGCTCTGTGAGTTAATTCAATTTTAGATTTTCATACATTAGAAGATAAAAGGATTGAGATTAACACTACTTAGACTTCTGTGCAATCTTTCAGAACAAAGAATGCTGAAGAAATGATAGTGTGTGTAGAATATGTATGAAAGCAGATTGTTGTTGGGGTTAAAACAAGTAAATGCTAAGATTCGACACCATGTTTTTATTTAAAGAAAATTTTTTTACTTTAAAACGTAAAACAGATTTTTTTTTTACCTTCAATAACCAACTTTGAAACACTATATATATTTCCTATATGAGCAAAACATTGTCGGGATGACTTATAAATAAAGGAGAATACTAATGAACTCAACTTGGCCATGATATACTTATTTTCTTTTTTCTCCCTTTGACATAATTTCTTAAAATTTTCTTTTCTTATTTAGAGTTGTGCTATTTCGAAATACAGAAGGCATCTTATCAAATGCCTTACTTTCAAAAATTCATAAAGAAAATAATTATTGAATATTTTGGGAGCAAGGCAATGCTAATCTCCATGGGACATTCAGAGAAATAATACTAGCTTATGATGTTAACATTTTTAAATAACAGAGTTGTGTAATTATGATTATAAATTTAGACACAATATTTATTGCAGGACCCCTCGACCCCATGTCAGATGTTATGTATGGTAGACATGTTCCCATACACGACCTCATATAATCCTCATGACAATGCTATAAAGTAAATATTATGATTTCTGCTTAGCAGAATATATACTGGAATATTTTTTCAAAAAGAAGAAAATCCCAGCCCCTTCCTTGGGATTTAGTGAATCACAATCTTCCTTTGCAAAATCCCCAGGTGATGTACATGCTCACTGAATTTTGAGAAAACTGAATAGAGGATATAAAGGAAAGAAAGATTTCCAGTCCTCCTTTTTCCAAAGTTTATCTAGAATTAACTGTCTCTAAGGCTTTAATGTCAGTTTTAGTGTATACACAGATGTCTTATTTATTTTGCAAGCAATATTAATGTTCTCTGTGTTGGACCACTCTGCTTGCAAGATGGGTAAAAAAGCTACCATAGTGGTCTAGCAAATAGGTTATGAGGACTTGTATGTACCGAATTGTACGTATTGAATTCTATCTCCCCTGCCAAATACACATATGTAGAAGTCGAAACCCCCAGTACCTCAGAATGGGATCTTATTTGGAAATAGGGTCACTATACATGTAACTAGTTAAGATGAAGTCACACTAAAGTAGAGTGGACCCCCTAATCCAATATAAATAATATTCTTATAAGATCGTCATGAGAACATAGACACCTGCAGGGAGAATGACAAGTGACGACAAAGGTAAAATTGGAGTTGTGCAGCTGCAAGGAAAGAAACTGCAAAGACTGTTCAGCGAACTACCGGAAGGTGGGATGGGATAAGGAAAGATTTCCTTCCTGGTCTCAGAGAGGAGCATCGCCTTGCCAATACCTTGATTTCAGACTTCTAGCCTCCAGAATTGGGAGATAATAAATTTCTGTTAAGTTGCCAGTTTGTGGTACTTTGTTTAGGCAGCCCTGGGAATCCAATACACTTTACAGTAAAGAATGGGCAGAAAAACTGAGAGAAAGACATATAAACTATACTAGAAAAGACAAAAATAAAAATAAAAAGGAAATGTATACAGGGAGTCAATATATGTATAAAGGTAAGTTAAAAAAAATTCAGAAATTTTGAACTTGGGAGACCACAGAATATAAGACAGTTTGAGTATCCCTTATCTAAAATGCTTGGGACCGGAAGTGTTTAGAATTTCAAGTTTTTGGCTGGGCGCGGGGGATCACGCCTGTAATCCCAGAACGTTGGGAGGCCGAGGCAGGCGGATTACTTGAGGTCAGGAGTTCAAACCAGCCTGACCAACATGATGAAACCTCATCTCTACCAAAAACACAAAAATTCCCAGGCGCGGTGGCGCTTGCCTGTAGTCCCAGCTACTCTGGAGGCTGAGACAGGGGAATCGCTGGAACTTGGGAGGCAGTGGTTGCAGTGAGCCAAGATCATACCACTACACTCCAACCTGGGCCACAGAATGAGACCCTATTTGAAAAAAAAAAAAAAGAAAGAAAGAAAATTCAGATGTTTTTGGATGTTTAAATATTTGCATCATCATAATGAGATATCTTTGGGATGGGAGCTAAGTCTAAACATGAAATTCATTTATGTTTCATATACACCTGATACATATACCCTAATGGTAATTTTCTACAATATTTAAAAATTTTGTACATAAAACAATGTTTGCATACATTGAACCCTCAGAAATCAAAGGTGTCACTATCTCAGCCACCCACGTGGCATCATGGTGGTACTAAAAAAGTTTCAGATTTTGGAGCATTTTGGATTTTGGATTTTCAAATTAGGGATGCTTAACCTGTAATATTATTAAAAACTGGTAGTTGAATTGTTAACTAATTTAATAATAGAATTGGGTGAAAAATGGAAATAAGGTAGAGAAAAGGGGCTGTGGATAATCATAGTAGAATAAACCTTAGGAAGAGGATAATAAAATAAATTTCATATGTTTTTTAAAAATTAATAAAATTAAGACAGAAGTTATAATCAAAGAAGATTGAAATATTTGCTAAAACTATATATGATAAGAAGGATAGTACACTGAATTCTTTTATGTTCGAGGAACTTTATAGATACTATTATTCATCTTCACATCAGTACCATAAATGTATCAAAAGTGAGTAACCGTCCACCAAATTCATCCCACCTTCCAAAGAGGTGAAGCTAGGAAGTGGATGTTTGCAGACGTTTTCCAACCCCTCTCACAGGTAAGTGTTATTTTTTATAATATTGACTTGTTCTCACTAAGATAATGTGAACAAAATGATGAGTTCAATTTACAGGCTTAGCATTTATGAAGCAGATATGCTTCCTCCATACCTTCTTTTTTTTTTTTTTTTTTTTTTTTTTTTTTTTTTTTTTTTTTTTTTTTTGCTAGCTGGATGCAGATGGCCTGGAAGACCCCGCAGCTGGGATGGCAAACTATGGCCTATGGACCAGATCTGCCCTACTGCCTGTTTGTAAAGAGTTTTATTGAAACACAGCCATACACATTTGTTTGCACATTGTCCATGCCTGCTTTATGCTGCACCAGCAGAGTTGAGTTAAGTAGTTGTAACAGATACTTTATGGCTTGCAAAGCCTAAAATATTTATTATCTGGCTTTTTACAGAAAAAGTTATTAACCCCTGTCCTAGATGATAGCAAAGTCAAAATCTAAAGGGAACCTGGATTCTCAAATCACTGAGAGCTGCCACCAACCTAAACCCAACCTTGTTGGACTATTATATGAGCCCAGGAATAGACTGGTTATATTTGATACATTATATTTCAGGGCTTATTTCTAATAGCAGTTTACCCTGTGCTTACTAATGCGTCCATTTACAGATTTTTTTTTAAAGCCAAAGAAGTTAAAGAACTTAGCCATGACTACATTAGTAAGTGAAAAAGAACACTATTCCAATTCAGCTCTAGGTCTAAAATCTGTCCTATTTCTCTCCTAGATTCAGAGTAATCATATTTGGATGTTGAGTTCATAGGTGATTTTTGTTTTCTAATCTGTGTTCTTATGTATTTTTTTCTAATAGTTTTATTGAGCTACAATTCAGATACCAAGTAATTCATCCTTTTAGAGTGTACAGTTTAATGGCTTTTAGTATGTTCACAGAGTTGTACAAACCACCACCATTATTTAATTTTAGTATACGTTAATCATTCCCAAGCCAAATCCCATTAGCAATGACTTCACATTCCCCACTGTCCCCATCACCTGGGAACCACTAATCTACCTTCTATCTCTACAAATTTACCTATTCTGAACATTTCATATAAATGGAATCATACAGTATATGGTCTTCTGTGACTGGCTTCTTTTTCTTAGCATAACATTTTCAAAGTTCATTTATAGTTCAGCATATATCAGTACTTCATTCCTTTCTACTGCTAAATAAATATTTCATTTTTGGATATATCACATTTTGTTTAACCATTAATCAGTGGGCTATTTCTACTTCTTGGTTATTAAGAATAATCCTGCTATGAACAACACAAGCTTTTGTGTAAATATACATTTTTAATTCTCTTGGGTATATACCTAGGAGTAGAATTGTTCTGTCTATGGCAACACTATGTTTAATATTACAAACATTTAAACAACTGATGAACTGTTTTCCGAAGTGGCTGCACTGTTTTATGACCTGATCGGCACTGCATGACCCTGGATTAGGCAATGGATTCCAATTTCTCCAAATCCTTGCCAATGCTTGCTTTTGCCTTTTTAATTTTAGCCATTTCTGTGGGTGTATAGTGGTATCTACATACTACAGTGGGTGTATAGTGGTATCTCATTGTGGTTTTGATTTGCATTTCCCTGTGACAAATGATGTTGAGCATGTTCCATTTACTTAATGGCCATTTGTATATCTTCTTCGGAGAAGTGTCTATTCAAATTCATTGTCTATTTTGAAATTAGGTTATTTGTCTTTTTTATTGTTGCATTGTAAGTGTTCTTTATATATTCTGGATACAAATTTCCCATAGGAAATATATTATTTGAAAATGTTTTGTCCCATTCTGTAAGCTGTCTTTTCATTTTCTCGATGAAATTCTTAGAATCACAGAAGTTTTAAATTTTGATGCAGTTTATCTATCTTTTCTTTTGTCACTTATGCTTTTGGTGTCATATCCAAGAAACAATTGCCTAATCCAAGGTCATGAAGATTTACACCTGCTTTCTTGTAAGGGTTTTATCTTATAGGTTTAGCCCTTACATTTAGGCCTATTACCAATCTTGAGTTAACTTTTGTATACGGTAATATGTAGGGATTCAACTTTTTACTTTTGCATGTGGATATCCAGTTGTCCCAGGAACATTTGTTTAAAAGATCTCATGCATTTTTCAATTCTTAATTAACTTGTATTAGTTTTGTGATTGAAAACACTAAATGTCATAAAAATGATACAAAACATTCTTCAAAATTAAATTTAAATGTATGTAGGAGGATAATGGAATGTCACAGAAATTAAAGGCAGGAAACTGATTTAAGGAAAATTGGGAAGGCTCAGCTGTCATCTACAAAATACAAGTCAAGGAATTTAAAAAGAGAAAAAAAAGACAAACTTTGGGGAGAGTGTTTTCAAAAGATGGATTTATCTCATTCAAGAAGTAAGAGTTTAAATGTAGAGATAAAAGCACTGAGCATAGACTATGCTTTAAACATTTTTGGTGGTGAGAAAGAATCATTTAAAAGAAAAAAGATGGAAGGACAATTATTACAGTGTAGGGTAACAATTTTTCGAAAGAATAGTCTTATAGTATAAAGGAACATGATTTTTTAAAGGAAAGTTATTAGAGAAAGATGGAGGATGCAGGGAAAAGAGAGACAACTTGAAAAAATGTGAGAGGAAAGTGTCTGATAGGGTACAGGCTTTGGAGCAGAGCTATGTAAGTATTTGTTGAATGTAAGAAAGCAAAAGGAGAAAGGTTGGATGGTAAGTTGGAAATCTGAAATGGGAAGAAGGGAAGGAAAAAACAGGGAGGGAAGAAGGTATGCAGTAAGAATGGATGGGTTAAGGGCAAAAGAGGACAAATTCTTTAATAAAACGAATTCTCTTTCCTTTGAGGTGGAATTCTGATGTGATAATTTAGTCCAAGTTTATAAACTTGTTAATCTGCTGTTTGCTGATTCACCTGTGTACAAAGTATAAGAAAATGAGGTTTGTCTCCAGGTATGTATTTTGGTTATGGGTCCTGAGAGTTAAACAAAGCAAACAAAAAATATGACTCCTTTAAAAATCAAGACATCTGACAATCCTAAGCCTGCATCCAGAAATAGGAACAACCACTGAAAGTTTCAGGTCAGCTGGCCCCTTTAGAGAGAGAAGAGAAAATCTGTTTCACAGTTTGCCTCAGTCCTTACCATTTCTGTGAACACACAAACATACACACACACACACACACACACACTATATATATATATATATATATTCTCTGCTTATTTATTAAATGTTTACCTTCACAAAGTTGAAAAGGATGAGTAACACAGGTTTATTCACTGAAATCTATAACACAGAAGGTAAAGTGAAGGTGGCCATTGCACAAACAGATCTGGCTTTACTACGCTTAGGACATTTATCCAAGAATTGTGAGGCATAAATGGGAGTGTTTGGGGGGGGGGTTAATAAATAGAAAGATATTTTTAAATTAGAGCAGTTTTACTTCTTCCCACCTCCTTTGTGTAATAATGAGCAAAGGATAAAAATTACAAGACCTCTAATTCCCAGCAGGCTAACTGGTATAGATGACCGTTGCAGGTTCACATTTCTGAGAATCTTACAAAATAAATACATTTTTAATAATATTGCTTTTGAGTTACTATTCCAAAATAAGCCTGTTACAAGGTTATGAATGATATTTTTTAAGCATTGCAAGTAATGGATGTCTCTAATATTTATAAATTTAAAACTATATTTATAAGATATTTGAACAATTCCCTAAAACTATTTATCTGTGAGCCCGAATGAAACATTACTACTTTTCACCTCTATTTCATATTCTTCATTTCTGAAGTCCTTACAAGGTCTTCTTTCCCATTCAGTTGTGTGTCAGCATTCTAACTACTAGAAAGAATGAATTGGGACTTTTCTGCTTTTATTTTTATAATCCTTATGAAATCTAAAAAATAAAAAATATTTGATGTATTTGCACATTTAGATCTTCTCAGGTACAATGGATGTTGCCTGCATAGTTTTCTTTACGAAAGTGCACACATATGAGAAACTATTCTACACCCCCTTTACCCATACTGCAGAAGTAGTCTCATAAACATAACGAAATAGGAGGAGGGGAGATCAGAAAGTTGCCAGATTTCTTTCTCATTGCTTTACTATCACAGTCTGGCTTCTCTGGTGTTTTGTGGTCTAGCTCTGCTATTTTGCTGTACTCTACGGGACCACCCACAAGTTGTCTAGTTTTGTTTTTATATCTCCAATGTCTCCTTTCTTTTATAATCTCCAATCTGATCAATTTTGGGGAAGTTTAAAAAGACATTGGAAGCCAGCAAGCCTCAATTTCAAAGTATATCTAATTTAGAACCTATATAACATTGACACGTGGACCCAGGTATTCTGTATTTTCACATTGCTTTTTAGTCACTTATCCCCATCAAGATTGAATAGACCCACATTTTCTAATCCTGCTCTCCAAAAACATAAAAATAGTGTTTCTTTACATGTATCTTTACAAAACAACATCAATAACAACAAAGGAAAGACAAAAACCACTCTAGTATTAAAGACATTGTTTTACAGGTTTATTCTAGTTAGTGTCAAAGATGAACAGTAAGAAGGAAGTTTTAAATACACACATACACAAGCAAAAATGTGTTTACAGCCTTCCTCCCCACCCACCATTTCCCACAGTGAGGAGGGAGGAAGAAGAGCATAAAACAACAGATTTAATAATGTTTGGTGTTTGCAGCAGCTAGTATTGTGGAACTGTCATCATTTCTGTTAATAATTTCTATTGTGGTACTGTTTATTTGTATGTGCACCCCAGAATATAATTGGGTACTTGAATATATTCATGTTGTTATTGAGGGTTTTATGTGTGATGAGTGATATAATGTCACTTAATTACTAGATTTTAAAAATAGGGTTACAGTTGTCTATCAACTTCAAATCAGTAGATATCACAAAGATTTCAATCAGCTAGTGGTGATGATTATGATAAATAAAGGGAAATGGTTAAGAATTTCTAAGAAGCCATGTATAATATTAAAGCTAAATTTCACGTGAGAGCATTTTGAAGATTTAAGCATGAAAACTGCTGGAGATCATGGCTTGCTTCTAAAATAATTTCTTTTTTCATGGTTGAAATCTGATATTTTAGAAATTAAAATTTCAATTCTCCAAATTCCTTGCTCTCTTCTTTGCTTTCTTCCTGCCTTCGCTACTCTCTTCCTGACTTCTTTCTTACTAACTTGGATCGGTATTTATCTTAGAGTGATAGAATCCACTATTTAATTGAGTATTACTAAATTAACACATGAAGCACTTGCTACCAGTTTTTAAACAGCAATACAACTGTTTTTGAAATTTTAAAATAAATTAAAGGGATTATGAAGAAAAGTTAAGTCTGAAATCTGGAAGCATTTATCTCCCAAAATACATAGTAAAAATTATTATTTCCAATTTCCAACCAAATCTCAGTATGCCTCACTGTAGGAATTACATTTGAATGACTGTATTCCAAATATTTTAATGTGTTTGAACAATAGATTTTTGACTTAGTAAAGTGAATCACTATCACCATGGCCTTAGATCAAGAAGGGCATTTTGTGTCATTTGATTATTAGAATTAGTTGCTGCTTATGCCACCAGTGTTATTGACTTTCAGTAACTTAGCACCATAGAAAGGTTCTGTATTCTTGGTTCCCTTGGGTAACAAGACAATCAAAGGCATAATCCTAAATTGACTTTTATATTGCAAAAAATTTACTGATCTAAAAATTTACTAGGAGGGAGACCAGCACATCTGCCCCATAGGAAATGATTTTTGCATAGTAAGTGTTGATCTGCATAACCATATGATCATCGCAAGTGCTGATTACCAAAACTGAATCATCATTACTTAGCAAAGTTCTATAAATACACATGGCACCATGTAATATATTCAGCTGTGCTAAATTAATGACAAAGTCCTTACCCCAAGGAGCCTGGGGGGTCTAAAAACAAAGAATGACACAAAAGACAATTATGTAGAACACACACTGAGTTGGGGGAAATTTTCAGTGAAATAATTTTAGTGAAGAATTTTTATGGTTTGTGGCAAAGGAAGAATTAAGGTTTCATACAAAGTTTGCCTTTCAGATTTATTTTAATGCAAGTTGAGTACCGGCAAAAGATCAACATTTTAATCTCTTGACCCCTTGATAATTTCATATATATATAAATTTATATATATATATTCCACATATATAAATATATTTTTTTCTCAGTGTAGTTAAAAAATATCCTTATATTAGTATATTTAAATGACATAAAATCAATAAATTCAAAATTAAAATCATTACCTCTCTCCTTTTCTCACCCTTTAAATTAGCTCCTGCCTTGGTTAAAGGCATTACCTTCTCCCAATGATTACTGAAGAAATTTCAGAGGTACTTTCTCACCATTCTCTCTCACCTACCACCAAATCCTGTAGATTACCAAATTGGTGGTATATTTTCTATTTTCACCTCCTCAGTCCTAATTTAGGCCTTCATATTTTACTTTAGATAATTACCGTAATTTCCTGTCTGCTCTTTAATCTATCACTTGAAGTAACTCTTTTAAGACAGATTACTTAGCAACTTCTCATCTGTCAGTTTGGCTCCTTAGTGTAAAGGTAGCTTCTGATGCTTCTGATGGCATTTCTGGCCCTTTACAATTCAACTCATACGTTTCTTTCCATTCTTATTTTATATCAATTCCTACTCACCACACCCTAGGACTATGATCTCTTTTAGGAGTCTTTGTGTTGATTTATGATATTTCATTGTACACAGCTATGTATTTTCTTTCTATGTTTTCTATTATTTCAGACCTAGAAAAGATGTTTTGTTTCGTTTTGTTTCGTTTCATGAAACTTTCTCAAATAGCTCAGGAGGAATGAAGTTTGTCTTCTATATATGTACCAACATAATACAGTAGAATTTGTTCTTATCTAGTAGATATTGGCTGGCTGCCTCCCCAGCAATATCCCATTTATTACATTAAGAGCCTTCAACTTTCCTTTCCAAGGTTAATCCCTTTCTTCATCTCAGTTTAGGAGCATTATTCCTCCTTATGCTCCAGAGGTGAATTTTTCTGCTACTCTAGACCACTGATTATTTTAAAAGTGAGCATTTAACGCATGTAAACCCATTATTTGTTAACCTCAGATATTTTGCTGAGAAACTTATAGTCTCTTTCTCATTTGGTTGCAGCTAAAATACCTAACATTGCTTTATCTATATTTTTTTACATTATGAGGAGACTAAGCCTATGGTTAGAGCCAACCTTGAGAAAGGAGAGACCAGATATTCATTGTAGTGTTATATTTTGAGTTCTCTGTCAAGCTGCTTTTAAATTTACACCCATCCATGGACTACTCTATTATGTAAGTTGATTACTTTTACTTTAGCTTACGCTAGTGAGAGTTGAGTTTTCTGACACATGCATAATAAATAATCCTATTTCTATCTATTTAGATCTTCAAATAAGTATTTAGTTGCAAATATTTTCTCTGGGTAAATTATAAGTTCTATGAAGATAGAAAATGGTTAATATATTTTGTATCTTTTATTGTGCCTATTCTGGTATATTGGGTAATCAGTAATTTAAGCAGAGACCACATAATCATGTATCAAGAATGATTCTGAAAGAAAGAGTTTGGGGATGGGAGATTGGACTACACGATCCAAAGTGCCCCTTCCATCTCTTGGAATTTTTCATTACTCGATTAAGTTTACAAATTTATAAATAGAGTATTTATAAAATTATAAATTTATAAATTTATAAATACTCTATTAAAAGTATTTCATGATGCAAGGCTGACTGTGATGGCAACCACAGTAAAAAATACATATATATTCATTTACTGGAGCTGTCATAGGAAAGTGCCACGAACTGGGTTGATTAAAACAACAAAAATGTATTATCTCACAGTTCTGGCAGCTAACAGTCCAAAATCAAGGTGTCATTAGAACCATGCTTCCCCTGAACAATCTAGGAAAGAATTTGTTTCATTCCTTTTTCTTAGTTTCTTGTTATGATCTGAACATTTGTGTTCCCCCAAAATTCATATGTTGAAACCTAATCCCCAGTCTGATAGTATTAGAAAGTGGGCACTTTGGGAGGAGATTAGGTCATAAGGGCACAATCCTCATAAAAAGAATTAGTGGCCTTATAAAAGGGACTCCAGAGAGCTAGGTAGCTCCTTCCACCATGTGCGGACACAGTATGAAGGCAGCATCTATCAACCAGAAAGCAATCCCTCATCAGAAATCAAATCTGCTAAGGCATTAGGTTTAGACTTCCCAGTCTCCAGAAGTGTGATAAATAAAGTTATATTGTTTAAAAGTTACCCAGTCTAAGATATTTTGTTATGGAAACATGAAAGGACTAAGATAGCCAAGACACTTATAGTAGTTTTCTGGCGATCTTTGTCATTCCTTGGTTTGCAGCTGGATAACTCCAGTCATTACCTTTTCACATGGGATATACCCTGTATCTTCACATAATCATCTTCTCATAAAGACACCAATCATATTGGATTAGGAGCCTACCTTACTCCAGTATGGCTTCACCTCAACTTTACTGGGGCTCCTTGCTCTGCAGAGGGAAATAGGATAATTATGCTAGTAGCTTTCCAGTAAGGCAGGTAGGTGATTAGAACTGTAATCTAAATGATTTAAGGGAAGCAAAGAAAGTACGCCTTTCTGAGGGTGGAAGATGGAAGGAGGGAGAGGATGAGGAAAAATAACTGATGGATATTAGCCTTAATAGTGATGGGTGGTGAAATAATCTTTGCAACTAACCCCCATGACACAAGTTTACCTATGTAACAAACCTGCACTTGTACCTCTAAATTTAAAATAAAAGTTAAAAAAAAAAGAAGAAAGTTTTGGTGTATTAGTCCATTTTCATGCTACTGACAAAGACATATTTGAGACTGGGAAGAAAAAAAGGGTTAATTGGACTTAGAGTTCCACATGGCTGGGGAGGCCTCAGAATCATGGTGGGAGGTGAAAGGCATTTCTTACATGGTGGTGGCAAGAAAAAAATGAGGAAGATGCAAAAGCAGAAACGTGATAAAACCTTCAGATCTCATAAGACTTATTCACTACCATGAGAACAGTATGGGAGAAACCACCCACATGATTCAAATTATCTCCCACTGGGTCCCTCCCACAACACGTGGGAATTATGAGAGTACAATTCAAGATGAGATTTGGGTGAGGACATGGAACCAAACCGTATCATTCCACCCCTGGCTGCTCCGAATCTCATGTCTTCATATTTCAAAATCAATCATGCCTTCCCAACAGTCCCCTGAAGTCTTAACTCATTTCAGCATTAACCCAAAAGTCCACAATCCAAAGTCTCAACTGAGACAAGGCAAGTCCCTTCCACTTATGAGCGTGTAGAATCAAAAACAAGCTAGTTACTTCCTGGATACAATGAGGGTACAGGTATTGGGTAAATACAGCCATTCCAAATGGGAGAAATTGGCCAAAACAAAGGGGTTACACGGCCTATGCAAGTCCAGAATCCAGTTGGGCAGTCAAATTAAAGCTCCAAAATGATCTCCTTTGACTCTAGGTCTCACATCCAGGTCATGCTGATGCAAGAGGTAGGTTCCCATAGTCTTGGGCAGCCCTGTGGCTTTGTGCAGTGTAGCCCCCCATCTTGGCTGCTTTCATGGGCTGGCATTGAGTGTCTGCAGCTTTTCCAGATGCACAGTCAAAGCTGTTGGATCTACCATTCTGGGGTCTGGAGGACATGGCCTTCTTCTCACAGATCCACTACGTGATGCCCCAGTAGGGACTCTGTGTGGGGGTCTGACCCCACACTTGCCTTCTGCACCGCCCTAGCAGAGGTTCTCTATGAGGGCCCCACCCCTGCAGCAAGCATTTGCCTTGACATCCAGGCATTTCCATACATCTTCTGAAATCTAGGTGGGGGTTCCCAAACCTCAATTCTTGGCTTCTGCACACATGTAGGCTCAACATCACATGGAAGCTGCCAAGGTTTGGGGCTTGTATCCTTTGAAACCATGGGCCTAGCTGTACCTTGACCCCTTTTAGCAATGGCTGGAGCAGCTGGAGCACAGGACATAAAGTCCTAGGCTGCACACAGCATGGAGTCCCTGGGCCTGGTCCACAAAACCATTTATTCCTCCTAGGCTTCTGTCTTTGTGATGGGAAGGGCTGCCATGAAGACCTATGACATGCCCTGGAGACATTTTTCCCATTGTCTTAGGGATTAACATTTGGTAATTTGTTACTTATGCAAATTTCTGCAGCCAGCTTGAATTTCTCTTCAAAAAATGGGATTTTCTTTTCTACTGTATCGTCAGGCTGCAAATTTTCCTAACTTTTATGTTCTTTTTCCCTTTTAAAACAGAATGCTTTTAACAGCACCCAAGTCACCTCTTGAGTGCTTTGCTGCTTAGAAATTTCTTCTGCCAGATACTTAAAGGACTAAATCATCTCTCTCAAGTTCAAAGTTCCACAAATCTCTAGGGAAGGGGCAAAATGCCACCAGTCTCTTTGCTAAAACATAACAAGAGTCGGCCAGGCATGGTGGCTCATGCCTGTAATCCCAGCACATTGGGAGGCCGAGGCGGGCAGATCACGAGGTCAGGAGATCGAGACCATCCTGCCTAACATGGTGAAACCCCGTCTCTACTAAAAATACAAAAAATTAGCCGGGCACTGTGGCGGGCATCTGTAGTCCCAGCTACTCAGGAGGCTGAGGCAGGAGAATGGCGTGAACCTGGGAGGCAGAGCTTGCAGTGAGTGGAGACAGCGCCACTGCACTCCAGCCTGGGTGACAGAGTGAGACTCCGTCTCAAAAAACAAAAAACAAAAAAAAAACAAACGTAACAAGAGTCACCTTTTCTCCAGTTCCAAACAAGTTCCTCATCTCTATCTGAGACCTTCTCAGCCTGGACCTTATTGTTCATATCACTATCAGCATTTTTGTCAAAGACATTCAACAAATCCCTAGGAGGTTCCAAACTTTCCCACATTTTCCTGTCTTCTTCTGAGCCCTCCAACCTGTTCCAACCTCTGCCTGTTACTCAGTTCCAAAGTTGCTTGCACATTTTCGGGTAACTTTTCAGCAACATCCCACTCTATTGGTACCAATTTACTGTATTAGTCTGTTTTCATACTGCTGATAAAGACATATCTGAGACTAAGAAGAAAAAGAGATTTAATTGGACTTACAGTTCTATATGGCTGGGGAGGCCTCAGAATCATGGCAGGAGGCAAAAGGTAC
This sequence comes from Pan troglodytes, assembly GCF_028858775.2. Taxonomy (NCBI): domain Eukaryota; kingdom Metazoa; phylum Chordata; class Mammalia; order Primates; family Hominidae; genus Pan; species Pan troglodytes. The sequence continues at coordinate 26,559,766 of NC_072402.2, forward strand.
TTCTTACATGATGGTGGCAAGAGAAAATTGAGGAAGATGCAAAAGTGAAAACCCCAGATAAAACCATCAGATCTCATGAGACGTATTCACTACCATGAGAACAGTATGGGGGAAACTGCCCCATGATTCAAATTATCTCCCACCAGGTCCCTTCCACAACATGTGGGAATTATGGGAGTACAATTCAAGATGATATTTGGGTGGGGACACAGAGCCAAACCATATCGGTTGGTATTACCCATAAATAGAACTCAGATGCTGGTAACCATTTTTCTTTTAAACAAATAATTTTTCCTTCATGATTGACACTTGCATATGAAACAAAACATAATCCCAAGGGACACTATCTAGCTCCATCAAGCAAAAAGTGATTCACGTAAACAACATGACCTTACTGGTGAGGAGGTGGTTTTATTCATTTTTGTTCATGAATAAATTAGCTCCTTAAAAAATTCATAGGAGAAAAATACTGTGTGAATTTGTTTTCACTTCTATGGAGGTTATCTGTATATCAAGATGAGGGTATTATGTAATTTTAATGAATGAAATGTCACAATATATTCTTTGGTTTCATAACAAGATTAAAATTGATTCTGAACATAATATGGAGCTTCTTCTGAAAGGCAAATCAAAAGCCCTTTTGGCTTCATGAAGGCGTTGTCATAGAACAGACCTACTTAGAACACAAGTTCAGAGTCTGCTATGTCTTGTTTCAAATCTCACTTCCACTACTATAATTGCTGTGTGACCTTGGACAAGTTACTCAACTTCCCTAAATCTCAGTTTTCCTAAATTATACTCTCAAAATATTTTCATGATATTTAAATTATGTAAATGCATGTAGGGCAATATTTTGTCTGGCATATAGCACTTAATACAATTTTCATCATTATACTCATTATGATACAGGGTAAAAGAATTTCTATTCAGAAACTTTTGAGGGAGAAATAAAAGAGAAAAATCTAAAATATAAAGTATTCAGTAAATATCAGTTTGGTGGGCTTCTTTTTGCAATTATTCAGTTATCTATTTAGTTATATAATCACATAAGTGAACTAGAATTCAGTTTCCTTTTGGAAAAAAATGGAGACGTTCATCTTTCTACTATTATGAGAGGAAGGATTCATTCAAGTCACTCTTTCTCTATACCTCTGTCCCTGATACCCAGTATTGAAGGGAGAGTTATTTGGGTGGTTCATATCAAAGGGGATAGGTACCAGTTCACCTAGAAACAATATGGTTTTGCATCATAGTAACCTTGATTGACTTTCTACAGTGATCCAAACAACCAGATAATGATTAGTCTGCCATGCAACAAATGTTATCTTCTGGTCTTCCTCTTACATTACTTGCCACTTCACAATTTTCACTAAATGGTTCTTATCATCGATTTGTGGTATTTCTCAAAATTTTTAAACATCTTTTTTCTTTTGTTCAACATTTTCTGTGGATGATCTCACCCTCTCCTGTGGTGTCAAATATCACCCATGAACTGTTAATCACCAAACTTCTGTAGTGAGCCACTTGTCTCTAGATCATTCCACCTAGTTATGGAAATTAATTGAATGTGAGCAATAGGGGTTTATCTATATTGTTTACCACTATGCCCAGTGTTTATCACAATGTCAAGTGCTATGGACTGAATGTTTGTGTTCCCACAGAATTTATATGTTGAAACTTAACTGCCAGTGTGCAGATATTTGGGAGTTAAGCCTTTGGGAGGTGATAAGGTCATGAGGGTGGAGTTCTAAATAGGACTACTGCTTTTATAAAGGAGGCCCAGGAGAGCTCACTTTCCTCTTCTGCCATGTGAAGACATGCAAAAAGACAGCCATATGAGAATTAGGAAGAGAGTCCTCACCAGACATTAAATCTGCCTACGCTTTGATTTTGCACTGCCCAGCCTCCAGAACTGTTAAATAAATTGTTGTTGCTTATAAGCCTCCCAGTCTATGATATTATAACAGCCCAAACTGAAAGAGACAGAAAATGGGTACCAAGAGTGAGGTGCTGGTATAAAAAGTACCTAAACATGTGGAAGCCCTGTTAGGACTTGGTAGTGGGTTGAGGCTAAAAGATTTTGAGGTGCATGCTAGAAAAACTTATGTGGCCACGAGCAGACTGTTGAAGGCAATTCTGGTGAGGCCTCAGGAAGAAAACAGAAGAGATATAGAGAAAGCCTGAGTTCTCTAAGTGGATACCTAAGTAATCCTGAATAGACTGTTGGTATGGTATCATGATGAAATCATAGACAGAAATGAGGAACATGTTCTTGAACATGCAGGAAAGGCCATTCTTGTTATAAAGTGGGGAAGAATTTTATAACAAAACTTTAAGAGTGCTAAAATTGGATATTTGGCTGAGGAAATATCTAAGCAAAGTGCAGAAAGAAAAGTCTGATTTCTCTTGACTGATTATAGCAATATTTGGGAAGAGAGAAATTATTTAAAGGTGGAATTGTAAATCAAAAGGGAAGAAGGACTTAAAGAATTGGAAAATTATCAGCCTGCCAATACTGAAAAGAATGAGAAACTGCTCAGGAGACAATGCTAAGGGTGTGGTCAAGTGACTGTGTGATAAGGAGATTAGTAAGGATGGGCCATCGCAACAGAAACCAGGTGCTATTCATTAAGAAAATAGAGACACTGGTCAGCTATTTGTATAGAAGCTAGGAGATATTATTGTTCACCGCAATGGAAAAATGACCCCCCTCCCCTCTCCCAAGGTGATTCAGGTGTCATCAGGGTTGCCACTTCCATCACAGGCTCAGAGAGCAAGGGTCCCAGGGTCCCAGGGACAAGGCAGTTTCAAGAGAGGGCACTAGAGCCTGTGGGACCTCAGGACTCACTGCTGGTGCTGGTGTTGCCTCACAGTGCAGGCTCCACTTCCCACACTCCAGTGCGGTGGTCCTAAAGTACCCCAAGTGTGGCTCCAGAGGGTCCTGGTCTGGAGTGCATGACAGCCATCAGAGCCACGATGAATGGCTACCTCCACTTAGATTTTAAAGGATACCAGGAAAGCCACAGGCATAGGATGCCTATGGAGTTGGGAATCAGGAAGCTAATGGCCATGGGTGCAGGATCACTGCAGAGAGCCCTAGTGAGGTTTCTGCCAACCTCAAAAAGCCCTCACTATGGAAATTCCCACTGGAGCCATTGGGGTGGTGCCTCCAAAAGCCATGGGGACAGACCCACCCACAGCTTTGTGAGCCTAACTCTTGCCCAGCAAAGCTGAGGGGATTGTACTGCCACCCCAGTGGGTTCAGGAGGTGGGATCCCTGCCCCAATGTGCCTGGAAGACAGGACCTCTCTCCCAGTGGGCCTGGAGGCTAGAACATGGAGTTTAAGATTATTCATAAGCCTTTAGATTTAACATTGATTGCTCTATTGGAGTTTGGGGTTACTTGGAACCTGTTACCCCTTTCTTCTTTTTATATTTCTCTTTTGGTATGGGAATATCCATCATATGCCTGTCATACCATTATATTTTGGAAACATATAACTTGTTTGATTTCACAGGTTCATAGCTGGAGAAAAATTTGCCTCAAAATGACTCATATCTTGAGTTTCACCCATTTGATTTAGATGATAATTACATAAGACTTTGAACTTTAGACCTTTAAGTTGATGCTGGAATTAATTAAGACATGGGGTTATTGGGATGAAATGAATATATTTACATTTGAGAAGACATAAATGTTGGGGGCCCAAGGTTGATATCTTATGGAGTAAATGTTTGTATCTTACCCCAATTTATATGTTGAAACCTAACACCAGAGGTAATGATATTTGGCTGGGCTACCGGGGATTGATTAGGCCATAAGATTGGATTCCTCATGAATGGGATTAGTGCTTCTGTGAAAGAAGCCATAGAAAGCTCTTCTACCCGTTCTGCCATTGTGAGGACACAGCAAAAAGATGGCCATCTGTGAACCAGGAAGTGGGTCCTCACTAAACACTAAGTTTGCCAGTGCCTTGATCTTGGACTTTCCAGCCTCCAGAACTGTGAGATAAATACATTTATGTTATTTAAACTACTCAGATTTTGGTATTTTGTTATAGTAGCTTGATGGATTACAATATTGAGCACAAGTAGGGCTTCAGTAAGGATTGTTTAAATAAATTAAATAAAATAGTATTCAACGTATGCCACTGTCTTTCCTCCAGCCTGCTCCTGGTTCTTAGTTAATGACACCTTGATTTACAAGTTGCCTAATTCAGAATCCTCAGGAACATATTCAGTTTTTTCTCTCCTCCACTTTCCGCATTCAATCCAATCAATATTACCTCTTTAAAACATGTCAAAATGGTCCACATTATGCTTTTGTTCAGGATGCTATAAACCTACATTACTATGTTAACTCCTACCTGGTCTTCCTACTATGTCTTCTTACTATGTCTAGTTGACAATATGCTCACAGTCAACTAGAGTAATTTTTCTAAAAACAAAAGACAGTGCTGAATATCACTCCCATTCTTAAAGCTCTTTAAAAGCTGTATTTGCTCCAGAAAAAAAGCTCCTCTTCATTGTGCACACACTCCCTTTAGAACTTTTCCAGCCTCATTTTTCAACACCCCTTGATTCCCATTCTGTGGTTCAATCATGGTACATGGCTTCCTGTACTGAGCTTAGTTTGATCTTCACTACATTATATATACTTACCCCTTTTCTCGGGAGGCTCTTCCTGCCAACTCCTTGCCTAACTCTTGGCCCTTGATCTGAGTTTGGACACTGTCTTCTTTAGGAAACTTATCTTAATTTCCCTCAGTCAAGACAAGCATAGATGTTGCCCCTTCTCCAGAATCCAGAACAAACACTTATGTCATTTAGCATTTACCCTGCGTTTCAGGTGCTTCTCTCCCCAGGAGACACTATAAGTATATTGCATACTGGGACTGTGTTTTATTCATTGATATATTCCCAGTGCCGTGGATGGTATCTAGAGAGTAATCAACACTTAATAAATATTTGTCGAATAAGTGTTATGTAGATATAGTGCAAAGTAGCCTTTGGTCAAAGCAATGATTACAGTATTAGCAAATCTGTGCCACTTTTTAAAATTCAGAACAGTTCACTTTGATTTATCTTGAAATGTTATGCAAGCTGTAACTAAAAACAACTGTGGTTGACACCAACTATAAAAATACCACTGGACAGACTGTGTTTTTAAAAACCAATATTGCAGTTCAAATCATTTGTAGTGGTGTCCATATTAAATGCTCTCTACCTACATTCACTAAGTGTTGAAAGATTTGTTTACATTTTTCCTACAGATTTCTCCCCCAGCTGCTTCCATTATAGACTCCCTTACGTTGTCCACACTGCTGCTAAGTGCAAACAAATTAAACTGTGTCATAGAATCTGTCTGATTCCAGGAGTAAGCAGTCGTCCTATGAATTATCCATTGAATCATTCAGCATACCCAGCTATTAAACTAACGTAGCATTTAAAGGTACATGTTGAGGCTGGTTTGACCTATGGAGTACTGCCTAAACTTTCTACACTTTAGAATGTTAAAATTTGAAGGTATTAGTGTAAGATAGTGCATGCCCCATCATTGTTTCTTCCTCAAACCTGTATGGAATAGATTCTAACTTCCTGATACTTCTTAACATGTGAAATTAGTTATTGTATCAGCTAGAATCAATTTTATTTTCAGATTCATTATTTTTCTCTTAGTCCAAGATATTATAGTGGACCAGACCCCAAGTGTGTAGTTATCAAATGTGTAAATTATTGAATATTTAAAATTCTTATACTTCAAAGATTGGTTATTAATCTTTATAAATGTATCCATCATCACATTTTATGTATTTCTTTTCCCATGAAAAATGCCAACAACAGAACTTGTTTTTACAGTACTCCGAGAAAAGCATCATGACTAACAACATGGGTGAGACCAGAAATGAGAAAGCTTGGTATTATTAACTGAAAGTGTGTTTCTCCCAGATCCAAATATTGAAGCCCTAAACTGCAATGTGACCTTATTTGGAGACAGGGCTTTTAAAAAGATAACTGAGGTTAAATAAGGTCATAATGGTAGGGTCCTAATTCAGTCTGACTGGTGTCCTTAAGAGAAATGGAAGAGACAGGAGGGATACATGTGCACAAAGAAAAGACCATGTGAGGACACAGCAGGAAGGTGTCCATCTTCAAGCCAATGAGAGAGGCCATGGGAGAAACTAGACCTGCTGTCACCTTGATCTTGGACTTTCAGCCTACTGAACTGTGAGAAAATACATATCTGTTGTTTAAGCCACCCAGTCTGTCATATTTTATTACAACAGCCCCAGGAAACTAGTCCTGACTTTAACAATTACAGCTCCATGCTGATAAGGGAGACATCTAGGTCCTGAATTTCAGCCTCATTTATGAGAAAAGGGTAACTAGAAATGACACATTCATAGGTCCATTGTCAGATAAAGTCACAAATTATGGTGCTAGTCCTTTGTGGCTTTTTAAAGTGTTATATAATTATTCTCAGTTATCTTTATCATATTGATAGTTACTAAGATGAAAATGTGTATTACTTTTTCCTTAAATTCAAATATTTTTTCAGTGATACCAAATTTTACTTCATTTTAGGACACTAGTCAGAATAAAGAGCCTGCATGTTGGAGTCTCACAAAAACAAAACCCAACTTTGCCAGATACTACCTTGCTGTCTGATAGCAAGTCACTAAACTTTTCAGAGTTTCAGTTTCTTTCTGTATAAAATAGATCTTAAAACTACTATAGCACATGGGATCATAGGACTTGGTGAGACCATTTAGGCCCTGGTACATGGTTGCATCTAACAAGAATGTGTTGGTAGAAAGCATATGTGTTCAGCAATGTCTAGGTCTCTTTTTGCCAAGCACGTGGCAAGCTCTATCTAGATATTCTTGTGTTACCACTTTTATTTCTTAGAGAACAAAATAACAGCAGCACAGCAGCTAAGAATTAATGATGACTCACCATTTGCCATGCACCATAACCATAATGCTTCAACCAGATTAATCTTCACAACTCCCCTATTATTACATTCATTATACACTTAGGAAAACTGAGGCCCAAAGTAGGGTTCAGATTGAGAGTGGCCAAATATGACATGGGATACACCTTTACTAAAAAATATTCATTGTTTATTTAAAATTCAAATTTAACTTAGCATCCTATATTTTATTCTCACAGTTGTAGCCCAGAGAGATTAAGTAACTAGCTTAAAGTTACACAAGAGACAGACTTCAAACTTGCTCACAGCCCACAAAGCCCTAAATCTTATTCTTATGTTTTACTGATTACATATGATTTTAAAGAAAGACCATTTGTCTAGGAAAGAAGATATTAAGATAGCAATCAACCTAGCTGATATTTGGAATATGTTCATAGATTGGGCTGATTGTAAATGAGGTCAAAGTAAAGGCTTCAGGAAAGCTCAGGGCTCTGACCAAGAACTTAGGGACCTAATTAGTCGGGAAATCGGCTTTGACATCAGGAACAGAATAAAGTTTAAAAGCAAGGTTTCTTTTTTCAGAGTTGTTAAAAATATGTCTATTTTTTTTCCCTTGCATTGGAAAACATTTCCTGAATTGGAAATAATGCTGCAGCTGAAATAGCTGCAAGCAAGTTAGAAAATGGCTATTAGGCATGCTTCTTTGTAGAAGATTATACTCTATGATTGCTTTGTAAGTAAGTTCTAGTGGATTGAAGCCGGAGCTATTCCTGTATGTGGACAGGTCATTAAGTATCTAAACTGGTTCCTCCAGCCCTTACAGTGAAACAGGAGACTTCATGCTGCAAAGTAACCTAGAGATTTGTTAATTACACCAATTAGGAGGTGTGAACAGTATTTACACCTTTCTGTTCCCCTTCCAGGCAGCAAAGAATGTAGCCAAAAAGTAGGCAGAAAATCCAGTAAAAGACATTTTGTAGGAGGAAAATATTGGATTTAATTAATTAATACAATATATTTTTCCATCACATAAGAGCTATTTACTTCTTTTTAGGAGGACCAGGGGTGGCTTGACAAATATAGTCACCTCCCTGCTGAGCATATTTACATTTAAATAAACGAAAGGAATAACAGAAGAGCTCAATAAAGCTTCAAATAAATTATAAATAAAAACAATATGTGATCGAGATGTCCAAGCTAAAAGTGGGATTGAAAACCATCAGTAATTGATTCTTTGGATAATAGAAGATCATAGGTTCTAAAAACTAGAAACACCTAAAGTAGCTATTAACTTCACCAGTAAAAGTATTGAAAAGTATTGATACCAAGTAACTTAACTATAAATATGCTTAGAATTTTTGTGGCAGTCCCCAACTTTAGAGAATGTGTTCCTAGAGTCTTTTTTCCTTAGTTGTTTAGGTTTTTGGAATGTATGTTATTATAAAAACACAATGAGAAATTATGGTGACTTCCCCAGGCTAGCCCTCGAAAGCCTCCTGGATTCTTAATGTTCTTGAACTGATACACTGACCCAAGAAAACAAAACTGTTTTCTGTGTTCTGACCTTAGTTCGCAGTGGGCCCATTCGTATCTGCTCTTGTCCTCTTCATGTCCATTCTCTTGAAGAGCAGCTGCATTAATGTAGCTGTGGATTTTAGAATAAAATCCGAAATGCTTACATTAATTTAGGAAGACCCTACGATCTAGCTCCTCCTCACTCTGCAGCCTCACCTCTTCCTCTCTCCTGTTTCACTTCTAATCAGCCCTACTGACCCTAAAGTGGTTCATCATTAGCATCAGGTTCTTCCCTGCTCAGGCCATTTGCATTTGTTTTTCTCTCTTTGTTTCCTATCATCCTGAGGCCAGTCCTTAATGCTCTCTATAAAACTGTAATCCCTCCATTATTTTTACACTCTAAATGATTTGTTACCCTCAGAAGTCTTATCCACTTATCTCTTATCTACTTAGCACCTAACACTAATTCATCATCTTTTTCAATTAGACTGGGAACTTTGTGTAGGCCAACCACAGGACCCTATTACCTCTGAACTCCCAAGTCCTAATATAATCTGTGCCAAGTAGTGGGTACTAAATAGATATTTTTTGGATGAATGAATGAATAAATGAATGAATTTGTGTGTGTTCCCTGCTAACCAAACCAATAGCAGCTAAAGGAGGACACTGCATTCCCTCGGCCATGTGCCTTCCCTAGGTACTTGTGCCAGTGTTTTGAGGGGATTCCAAACATTGGAGAGCTTTAGAGTTTCTTCAAGCATAGAAGACATTTCTGAATGGGTCTCCATTTATGCTGGCTGACAGAAGGTAGATCAGGAGTTCAGTGGTAACAGGGCTTAATTTAGTTAAAATGGAAACAGCTGAAACAATGTTCGCTGTTCAAAATTAAGTAGGGCTGGGTGCAGTGGCTCATGCCTATAGTCCCAGCACTTTGGGAGGCTGATCACTTGAGGTCAGGAGTTTGAGACCAACCTGGACAACAAAGAGAGAACCCCCACCTCCACCTCTACAAAAATAGAAAGAATTAGCTTGGTGTAGTGGTGCATGCCTGTAGTCCTAGCTACTCAGGAGTCTGAAGTGAGAGGATCACTTGAGCCAAGGAGTTTGATGTTACAGTGAGCTATGACTGTGCCATTGCACTACAGCCTGGGTGCCAGAGCCAGACTCTGTCTCTAAAAAAGGTAATTAATTAATTTAAAATAAATTAAAAATGAACTGGGCTGGATGGAGTGTTTATATTTCAAGAGATCAGTTAGAAGTCTACTATAGAGTCCTGGTTAGGGTTGGTAGCATTTTGACTACACAGATGGCAATAGGGATTGAGAAAAGTTAACAAATTCCAGAGTTTCTTAAAAGGTTAATTCAGTAGTTCTCAAACTTTAGTAGGCTTTACAGATTGTTGGGCCCTAAAGTCAGTTTCTGTTTTAGAAAACCTAGGGTGATCCCTGAAAATCTACATTTCTAACAAGTTTCCAGATGATGCTGATGCTACTGGTCAGGAGACAATACTTTGAGAACCACTGTTTTCAGTTGTGGGATTTGTGATAGATGGAACGCTGGGAATATAGAGAAAGTAGTAAAAAGAATAACTTCTAGGTTTCCATCTTGAATCACGTTTGTGTCATTTACTGGAATAGGGGGCACTGAAATGTTAGAGGAGGCATTAATGAGTCTTTGGTTTTTATGTTGAATTTGAGGTTTCGTTTAAGACCAGCAAGAACAAAATGTTGAAAATGTTGATGTAGGTACACGCCTGTAATTCATAAGAGTACTCTGAAATAAAGATACTTACTTCGTGGTTTTTAATATACTGATAGTAATTAACATTGTGGTTGGAGACAAGTTTGCTGAACATGAGAGAATATAAAGGGAGAAGGGGACCTAGGGCTCAGCCTGGGAACTCCAAGATTAAGTGGATGTATGGAGGAGAATTAATTTTCAGAAGGAACTAGAAAAGAGTATTGAGAAAGTATAAGGAAGCAAGAACTGAGTCTGGGTCCCAGAATCCAAGGTTATAGAGTGTTTCAAAAAGTAGAGCAGAACTATAGTGCCGAGATGTCAACAGAGATATGATCTGAAATATGTCTAATTGAATTGGGTGCTCAGGCAATCATTAGGGACCATAGCCAAGGCTGTTGTGTTGTAGTGATTGAAGTGGAAGTTAGATGGAGTGGACTAAGGAACAAATGAAAGTTTGTGGAGGTATAACTTGAGAGAACAGGAATAAACAATCATTCCCCTCTAAATTCTCCTTTACAGAAGAAAAACATATTTTAAGAACTTTTCTCTTATTTTTAAATAGATAAAACATTCATGCACATGATTCAAAAGGCAAAGTGACCTAAAAATATATTCATTGAGAAGTTTTAATCTTTCTTTATTCACTCAGTTTTTGACTCACTCCTCCCAACTCCTGAAGGTAATCTCTTTTATTAGTTCCCTGCATATTTTTCGAGTTTCCGTAGAAGTAATTTTTGAAGGCAAGAGTAACATCTCTCTCATGCAAGTGCCCTCTGTATACATTTTTAAATGCACAGTAATACATGTGCCCATGTTTTCATGTGTATACATATGATCTTCAATATCTAAGTGATAGCTGACAGAGTCACAGCAAAGAGCAGGTTCCACTCAATTGGTGCTTGGATTTTTATCACATCTCACTTTTATTTTCATTTTCTTACATACCTATCCCCCTTACACAAATGAAGAGTCCTTGTTCCCAATCACACTTGGCAAACTCCCTCAGTAACTTTCTCCATTTTCTCATTTTAGGGTAAGCTCAATGCCAGAATGACAATTATTCTCTTTTTTTTTTTTTTCTTTGGTAAACTTCTTTTTTTTTTTTTTTTGTATTTTCTTTTTTTTTTTTTTAATTATACTTTAAGTTTTAGGGTACATGTGCACATTGTGCAGGTTAGTTACATATGTATACATGTGCCATGCTGGTGCGCTGCACCCACTAACTCGTCATCTAGCATTAGGTATATCTCCCAATGCTATCCCTCCCCCCTCCCCCCTCCCCACCACAGTCCCCAGAGTGTGATATTCCCCTTCCTGTGTCCATGTGATCTCATTGTTCAATTCCCACCTATGAGTGAGAATATGCGGTGTTTGGTTTTTAGAAATACCATTTGACCCAGCCATCCCATTACTGGGTATATACCCAAGTGACTATAAATCATGCTGCTATAAAGACACATGCACACGTATGTTTATTGCGGCATTATTCACAATAGCAAAGACTTGGAACCAACCCAAATGTCCAACAATGATAGACTGGATTAAGAAAATGTGGCACATATACACCATGGAATACTATGCAGCCATAAAAAATGATGAGTTCATATCCTTTGTAGGGACATGGATGAAATTGGAAACCATCATTCTCAGTAAACTATCGCAAGAACAATTATTCTCTTTTTATGAATGCCTGGGGCAATTTACCCTGAGATCTTACATGAGAAATCCATCTTTCTTCTGATCACATGTGGTTTGTCTTCGGCTCCACGGTCAGTTGTATCCAGGACCTCAAATCCCATGAGGCCACTCTCTGTGTCTCTCTCTTTCTGTCTGTCCATGTCTCTCTCCATGATCACATGAAAGAGAATAAGGTCCCTGGCAGCTGGGGGCTGAAATCTTCATTGAATCATGACCGAAGAGGAAACAAAAAAGATAACTTCTCTTCTTCACTATAAACGCATGCTGAAAAAGGCCTGTGATTGGGTAGACTTGGGTCATGGACTCTTCCTGCACCAATTGCTATAACTGGGAGCTTGGGCTACCCCAACTCACCTAGCTGGCATAATCTTTCCAACTCCGTGAGTTGGAAAGTGTGGATTTGCAAGCCTTTCCAGAAATCTAAGTTTAGAGTGGAATAGATGTTTTCCAAAGGAAGAGGGTTACTGTTACCATTACCCAAATGGAGAAATGAATTCAGGGAAAAAAAAATACTAGCAGATGTCCACCTTAAACTTGTTAGCTTTTATTTCTCACAGCACCCTGTGGTAAGTGATAGCACTCACAAGAATTTGTAGTTTCATATTTATTTCAGAGTTTGTTTAATATGTGAATTCCATATCCAGCTCTACGAGGATAGAAATTATATTTTCTTTGTTCTCATTTGTGTCTCCAGGGCCTGGCAGAGTGACCAAAAAACAGTAGGCCCTTAATCATACACATCGGATGAATGAATGAATACAACTCTCACTAATACTTTTCTTATAGATGATTTCCCTGTCCTGCTGTGGTATCTTTCCTTTTTACCTAGTTTTGTGGTACTTTTGATTCACCTCAATTGATTTGTGTTTATTACTTGGGATTTACTAAGAGTCTGACAGTCTTCTTCACAGGTCTTCAGAGGACCCAGGGCAGGGATTGACAAAGTTTTTCCGCAAGGGCAAGATATTAAATATTTTAGGCTTTGCAAGCCATGTGGTCTCAGGCTCAACTATTCAACGAAGTTGTAGCACCAAAGCAGCCATAGACAATATGTAAATGAATGAGCACAGCTGTGTTCCAAGAATATTTATTTATTATAAGGTTGGATTTGGCCTGAGGTCTATCGTTTGCTGACCCCTGACCATCAACCAATTGTTCTGTTGCTTTTCCCCTAGGACAATTCTGAATTCAGCAGTGCATATTCAGCTTAGGCATCTAATATCATGAATCTTGTTTTAGTGATGCCATTATTTTCTTCTCATAATCCTTAACAGATTGGTTTCTGATCCTTTCATTAAGTTTAGTAAAATGAGAAGTGCTGTTATGTAAGATGTTCAACCAGGAGTAAAAAAGAACCAAGCATTAGTGTTTTTGACCAGTAAATGAAGAAAATAGTGTCTCTAATCTTGAGTTATATTTTCAACTAAATCATTACATTTGTACTAAATAAGAATGGTTAGCATACATTTTAAAGAATGCAGGGTATTGTGACATAAAGTTCATCATAACTCATTTTATTTAGAAAATCAAGTTTTACATATTTTGGCATTCAAGGCTTGTTCAAGAATGCCTTAATACCTTAGGGTACAGGTTGAATTTGATCGGGGCAGGGAAAACAAAACAGTAGGACTTAACAAGAAGAAAAAGGAATAAATTAATCTTTCAGGCATTGTGCTCTAATATACCGTCAGAACAGTTCAAATGCTACGAATGCTAGCAATAATATAGTTTCTGAGGGAGCTCGTCTTACAAGGCCATTGGTCACTTTCATTATAGAAATTCGAATCATAATATTAATATGAAGAGTTTCCACCTCTGAATATTTCACACCCTGGGGTTGTTTGTTCCAACCTGATGTAGAAAAACAGATGCCTGTGGTACATGATCATAACTGTGGAGAGCTCTAATCATAGGTATTAAAATTGATTGACGTATGAGTAAATACCTGGAGCCATCCTAGATATCCTTACTAACTTCAATAGATACTACTGAGTAAGGGAGACACACTGGCATTACAGATAGTCCAGAAAGAAAGAGCATCCTTGAATTATTCTTGGATTGTTTTTTGTTTTCCTTTTTTGACTCAGTAGCTTATTTAGACACAAGTCATTGCTTGATCAAAACTTGTGGAAAAGAAAGAAAAGTACTTAATATTTAATTTTTCTTTACCTTTTAAAATGTTTAAATTGATAAAATTTTAAATAGTAGAGAGGCATTACAGGCCACTCCCTTTACACTCTATTCTAAGGCAGGAATCTTTGTGCATTCTTCACATATGATGTCTACCTTCTGCTTGCAAAATGCTAGGCAGAGAACTCCTTCTGTAACAATGCCCATTTTGGACTCTTCTCGTTGTTAAAAATTTCTTTTGTTCTTACCCCAAATTTACTCATCTATAGGGTCCCCGTTTTTTTTTTACCCCTGGATGCAACATGCAATTCCTATTTCTCTTCTACATGATAGCTCATAAATTAATTGAAGAGATATACATATACTGTCTATGCTTTCAGGTAAAATGGTTCCATTTACTCCCTTGGTCTTTAAATTAGGTAGTCTGCAGTTCTCTCATCCACCAAGATCTGCACAAGGTATGCTCTTCTTTCATCAATGTTCTGTGTGAAGCTGTGACCCCAAATCTAGACTAAATACTTCTATTAGAGTCTGAATGGATACGTGGAAAACATACTGAGTGGTTTTCTCTGACCAGATATTCTTTTTATAAAGACCACTGTGTACCACTAAAATGCCATATCTTTAGGAGATAGAGGCCTATGATGATGTTATAGTTTCTAATATAATGTTTAAAGTTACTTAATTGTATGTAAATTTGTTGGATAAGAATGAATGAATTATATCCTCTAGTTCATAGCACTTTATCATCATTGGTCCATGTTAGTGCATCCATGTTTTGTCTCCATGCATTTTTAATTTTTCTGAACGGTATTGTCTGTGTATCTCCTTTCTTTTTCCCTTTTCTTTTTCTTACTCAGTACTATTTTTTTTTTTGTTTAAGATCTCTGTGTCTAGGTGCATATTCAGCCCATTGCTTCTAACCACTGCATAGAACTGTGGGAATGTGTATTTATGCAAATTTACCTCTCTGCTCTCCCAGTGATGGATATGCTAAGTGCCTGCAATGTTCTGAAACAGCAAATTATACTGGAATAAACTTCCTTAACCCTGTGTTAGAATTTTGGGATTGCTGGACCATGAGGTGTAAATATACTAAACGTGACTAAACAATGCCAGACTACTCCTTAGTATGGCAACAGACAAGATTCTCATGCATGAAAGCCTCTGTACCTGTATATCCTCACCAACATTTGGTGTTTTTCAGGTTTGTAATTTTTGTCAGGTTAAAGAGATAGCATGTTGATATTACACCATTGTTTTAATTTTCATGTTCTAATGGCTAATGAATGTGAGTATATTTCTATGTTGTTAGTGTCCTTTTTAAGTTTCCCCTTCTGTATAATGCTTATTCATATCATTTTTATTTTTTCCTCAGTATCATTGAGGTATAATTGATAAATAAAAATTGTATTTATTTAAGGTGTACAATTTGATGTTCTGATATATGTATACATTGGAGTTCCTATCTCTTTTTGTTGGCTTGTAGGATTTCTTAAAATTTTTTGAATACTATAGTTTTTCCACATTGCAAGTATATTCCATCAGTGTATCGTATGTCTTTTTTTGTCCATTCATAATTATTTTGTATGATGATTTGTGTTTTTAAAATTTTGTTTAAAATTTTCTTCTTTACCAATTTCAGTGACAACATTTTTCTTTTTTCTTTTTTTTTTAATTTTAAGTTTGAATGTATATTTTGAAATAAAAATGGAAAATAACAAATTTGTACAAAATTGTCACATAGAAACACACTTTAAGATACCATTACATGCTATGTGTATTTACAAAAGTTACAGATCTAGTAAGAAAAAAGAAACTGTCATTGATAAATGCGAGCTCATTTTTCTTTATGTTTTCTATTAACTTGATAGATTTTAAATCCGGGGGTCCAAATTTGTATGCAATCTTGCAAGCCAGTTTTATTTTGCTCCACAAAATGAGCCACTTCCCTTACACTATTCAAGAACAAATCATCTTTTCCATTTTGAATTAAATAATATATTAAATTTCCAGGTATACTTTCATTTATCTCTGAGTACTTTTCTGATCCATTGATCCATTTGTCTTTTCTTGTGCTAATGTATGACTTTTATTACTATGACCTAATAGTTTATCTTCATACCTAGTTGAAAAATTCTCCCCTCATTATTTTTTTTATGTATTTGTCTTAGAGGCATCTGTGGTCTTTTATTTTTTATATAAATTGTAAGTATATTTATCAAAACATCCAGCTGGAAATGAGTGGGATTGCGTCGAATTTATACATTAATTAAGGAGAATTGACATTAGTTGTCCTGTTTAAGGAAACGAGATCTCTCTCCTTTTATTCAGACCATACTTTTGTCCTTAGTTTAAAATTTTTTTGTATAGTGATTAAACACTATTTTAAATATAATTTTAAAATAAATGTATTTAAGGCTATAATTTTAAATCTGCATTCTTTTTTTGGTTGCATTTCATAAATTTTGGCACATAACCCTTTTTATCATTTAATTACAAATATTTATTTCCTTCATGATATACTATATATCCAAATAGTAATATAAACACAGTATCAAATATGTAATCATATTATTTCCAAATATATGCTACTTTACAACTCCTATTTTATTTTTAATTTTTACACTTATTGCATTAGAGTTGGAAACCATAGTTGATAAGATATTAACTTTTTGCAATTTATTGAGATTGACTTTATAGTCAAATACATGATCTATTTTTGTAAATCATCTTCGTGGTGTCTGGTGTCTGATTCCTGTATGTGTAATATTGTGTGGGGAGTATGTGTGAGAAGACACACAGTCAGTTCCTATTATGTTCTATAAAGTCACTATGAACACTGAATTAGTGAATAGGGAACCATTTCTCCCAGGAGAATTACAGGGTTATCTTTCTGCAAGCCTCTGTTAGCAATATTTTCATCAACTGATCAATACATAACTTTATTTTGTGTGTGTTTCTGTTTAAAGACACCTTGTTTAGTATATGTTGTTGATTCATTGACATTGAACTCAGGCTAACAGCACTGTAACTCATGCCTCAATGACGCTTATCTCCATAAAGCACAGTACAGGCTTCGTGTGCTGCCGAACACTACAAAGCACTTCAGCAGCACACTTGGAGATAATTTTAAACAGCAAAATCACCAAGAAAAAGCACAGAAGTAGCAAAATACGGCATTAAATAGACTGTGAAAGGGACACTTGTTTATGCTATAAGAGCTGATACAAGAAGGCAGAGTGTGGCCTTGTTTGACCTCAACTAGGAACATGTGCATCAGGACACTCAATTTTTTTTTTACCACGCTGCACATGTCTGCAAATGACCATGAACATGCTGCTGACTTGCGAGATTACGAATAAATTTTAAGAAGTAGGCAAATTCACAAATACAGAACCCACAAATAATGAGGATTAATTGTATATAGAAATTTTGTCCATAAATATATATACCTTTCTCTCTCTCTCTTTGTGTATATATATGTGTGTGTGTGTGTGTGTGTGTGACATGTATGTGTGTGTACATATTATATATATGCTTTTATAGAAAATATATATTAATATGTGTATGGCTATATATAATAGTTTGTGTTCATTAATTACATTTTTCAGTCTTTCTTGGTTGGAATTTATCAACTGTGGAGGCTTGGTGGAGTTGCTAACAGGAGTTACTGCTCCAGGGTGGCTGATGAATCTCCTCATTCCAGCTGAACTTGGCAGTGTGCTGTCATCGTTCCTGACTTAAGCTGCTTGATGCTGATTTCCACTGCAATGAGGCAAAAAACGATTGTCTCATGACAATGTGGGGGAGATGTCAGAGTAGAATATAAACACTTTCCTCTAACCTACTCTCACATGATAGACTTCCTCTGACTTGGATCCACTTGAAGTTGCAGCATCTACCTCACCCTACACACAAGTTAAGCCTCTTCAGGAATCAATCTGTTTCTCTTTCCCCCTCTGTCTCCTGGCCCCGGGAATTATGATTCCCTCTTACATGTATAATTTCTCCAGGCTGTTTTTTGGAGAAGTTTGGGGCTGGACAGGGGGAGTGCACAGAATATGTTCATATACATTAATGTTCATAAATTAAGTAAGTAAATAAGTAAAGTCCTCAAGGTAGATTGTTGCATTTAACTGTGGAGGTTTCTAGGTGTGTGCTAAGGGCTTGGCAGCAGTGATTAAAGGGAGACCTGTAGCTAGCCACTATTACTGAAAAATGATCATCACTTTAGTAACCAATTGAGGAGCCAGTAATGACAAGGAGGGAAGAAGAAATAAGCTGGACAGCTAGGTATAGTCTGAGAGCAGAATCAGAACCATGTAGAGGGCGGCATCATAAACTCCTTCATGATCACAAGCATCAACTGGGATCGCTCTTGGGGTTGTGGGTTGGGGAGAACTACATTTTGTCAGAGCTTACTTCCAATCCTCTGAAATATCTGTGCCTATAGCTTTCCTTACCATTTTACTTCTTCAATTACTCAAAACGCTGATGTTGTTATTGGTGAATCTTTTTTTTTTTTTTTTTCTGGTATTGATGACACTGCTTCTTCCTCTAGTCCAATCTAACTCAGCCTGATTCTTCCAAGATTATGTGGTTTGAGCCGTTAGAATATCCTAAAAGGACAGAGAGCCATGTCAGAGAATCCTAGTACTAACCTGGACTGGTTAATTTCTATATAATGTTGCTATTGTTTACCAGAATGTTTTTACCCACTACATGAGCAATATAATCTCTTTCGCTGAAAACAAACACAAATGCATCTGCTGGTAATGCCATTTTTTTAGCCTATTTTTCCCTCAAGATAGCTGCCGGCAAATGTAACTATTTTTTATTACTTGGATCAAGTAAAAATTTGTATAAGTTATTACAATACCAACTTATCAATAGTACAATATTTTTCTTTAGTTAGATTTGTTTTTCTCTTAAAAATACAGCCTTCACTTAGCATAATTCAAATGTGCACATGGAACAAGAACTTCTGACTGTTTTTAGCAATTTTATTAGAGTTGTCCCCCAAAATATATAGTGCTAGACAAACTACTACTGTTTTGAAGAGCTTTTTGTCTCTACAATGACAAGAACTTTGAAGAATTAATTTAAGAATCTTCAAAAACAGCAGTAGCAATTGCACTACTTGAAACTTGGATTCAATTCCAGTTAGATTCAATTTTAACTCTTCCTGCAACACTGAAAATCTGCATCCCATCTACCACCTTTTGCATGACTTAATGAAACATAAATCCTCTGAGGGTGGGATGGTCAGATTGTATGAGCAGAATCATCTTTTCACATGCATCTTTAACTGCAAAACGAAAGGACATTGTAATCTAAATATTGTCTTCAAAAATTTACCAATTTGTTGCAACCACAAATTTAGGTGGCAGTAGAATGATTTGAGCTACTCTACAAGGATAAAAGCAACCTGAACATGGAGCAGTTATTCTGTGAAATATTTTGGATGGAATCATTTGAACGAAGGGCCTTTTTATTTTTTATTTTTCCAAAACAATGTCTCAAATTCCTGCAACTTATATTTTCTCAAGTACTGCTTGCTCCATTATTGAGCCATTTCTAATGCCCGTATGAAAAAAAAGTTTACTTTACTTTTGTAGCCAAAAAAACTGCTTTTCATCTGTGCAGCAAGTTGGGCTTTTGTATTTATTTTTCGGGGCAAGAAATCATGATAATTTAAATTCTGAATCATGGAATTGGACTTAAAAAACAATTGAGTTTTGGAGCTTCTAGCAGTAGAATCAACTGGGAGGACCCAATTTCATCCAATTTGTAGCTTGATTTCATCCAGCAAGACATACTTAAGCATAAAGACCTAAAAGTGGTAGGTGTTGTATTGAAATAGCATCACACTTAGGGTGCAATGAGGCATAAAGTAATGCTGAATGCTTTACATTCACTAACACGACATTATTCCAGCATGACACACAATCCAAAGCTTTTGCAATTACAGCTGTGACCCCGAATTAGATTTTAAAACATGTATATATGTATATGCATTTTGAAATTTTCCCTTCATTTTGTCTGCTAATAGTTTAGAAATGCAAATGCTGGTAGCTTCTTAAAATAACTCTGTTCACACAGAATACCATCCTTCCCCTCAGTTGACTTTTCTTTGGACAAAGTCTGATCTTCTTGGGGCTGGGTAGGACTGAAGTTTGGGTTTTAGGAAATGGAGCTTAGGGGCTGAGGCCCTGCTTCTGTTCCAGTGAAGCTCCACCGCTTACCTGAAATAATTAAATTGCTTTCTTATTGTTTATTTTTCTTTCATATATACATGAATAAAAAGCACGACTCAATAAGGTTTAAAGTTAACAGTGACAGTGACAGGGGGGCTGCTACATGTTCCCTCTTTGTCTCCTGTGTCAGGATTAAGTCACCTCCAGGCTGTAATTCCGAGTGTCAAGAGCTCAGAATGGCACCTGAACATTGTCTCTGGGCTTGTGGAAACATTTCTTTTCCCTCAGAAGGTGCTTTACATCACTGGAGGCCTCAGACAAGGGAAAACCTTTCCATTTCCATTTGCTGCATCCCCACAGTACTGGGCCACAAAAGGCTTGGATTGACATGCATATCATAGAAATATGCCCAATGTGTGAGCATTTCATCTGTGCCTTATGTCCCACAGCTTCCTGCCTCCCTTAGAAGATTATATAATCACTTATCTTTTCTATTTTTAAAGCAGATTAATTTGATTTAGTAGAAAGGGGACAAGGGAGAAAAGAAAGGAATAATGGGAAAAAGCCAATATTATTTCATTCAAAGCAGTTTGGTTTAGAGTCATTTTAATAGGTCTGGAAAATTAGAATTGGAAAAAGAAAATCAGTTGTGATGCTATATTCTAGTTTGGAAGGGAGCATAAATCCACACTGGCACAGACTTCCTAGTGCTAGATAATTAGGACTGCTTTGTTCTCATGTGGGAGAAGCAGGGGACTCATCAGTTTCTTAAATCTATTATTATTAACAATGTCGTGAATACCAAGAATTCTCTTAGGAATACAAGACGCTCACAGGATGCATCCATCATGTGAGTAAAGGGTAAGCAGCAGGTCTACCTCTTGTGGTTGTAGCAAAGGCCTCTGTCCTAGCAATGCACAGCCACATTGGTTTTTGCCCATCCCCCTCCCATAGGCTAAACACCAGATAAACTCCCTTTATCATCTTTCTTCATAAATATTTCTGAAAATTTTATCCTCAAACGTTCTGAAATAGTAACATAATGGCAATCTATAGCTTGGGTTTTTATGCAATCTAAAGCTATAGGAAACTTTTGATTTTTAATAGTTTCTTTTTTGTTTCTTTTGTCTATTTTACTTCGTTAATATCAAACAAAAACTAAGGTTGAGTGGCTGAGAATATGAAAAAAATAAATTCATGGAGGGTAGGGAATATTTAAGTGGTCAAGGTGGAAGGAAAATTCTAGGATAACTAAAAAGACAGAAAAAAAGATTAGACCAGTATGTTGGGAAAAATTACATTCTAATACACTAGGAAGCTGGTCAAAGTGATTTTGAAAACAAAATGAGGGAAAGAGTTCTGGAATCATAGGAGTAAATGACGGGATAGTAGAATGGCCCTCTAGAAATTAACAGAAAGGGAAATGGAGAGAAACACATATAATTTCTAGAAAGATATAACTTTTAGTAAGGCAAGTACTTGATTATCAAAGAGGAAAAGAGATTGTATAAAATACTGTGGGAAGCTGAAGATTAAAGTTTGGAAAATGTCAAAGAAAAATTGCACTGGACAGAGTTTAATAGGAAGGATGACTTTATTGAAAACTATTGCAATAGATGTCAAGACTATTTAAGAAACTGAGAAGTACTGGAGGATGTTGAGGGAGGGTGGTCATTGTGATTAGGTCGTCTGTGTGTTGCTTATGAAGTTAGCCTCCTACCCTCCTACAGAGACTGAGAGATAGGGGCACTATCTTGATGATTATATTTCAGAGATGGCTTCCAGTGAATGTCCTTGAGAAAGACATTCGTGGGTTATAAAACTGGCAAGAGGCAGGGAGAAGATTTATACCTAAAAAGGGGTAAAGAAATAATTTACAATTGCGAATTTTCTAAGGAAAAACAGGTCGGGGCCTATAGTCAAGTGCATAAGGTCTAGTCAAGCTGAGGGACCTTTAAAACTACTGTCTTGGTCAAAAAATACCAAAATTGTCAGTGCAATGGCTCAAGATTCTAATCCTGGCATTTTGGGAAGCCGAGATGGGAGAATCGATTGAGCCCTGGAGCCTGAGGCCAGCTTGGGCAACATAGAAAGTCCTCATCGCCACGAAAACTAAAAAAAAAAAAAAAAAAAAAAAAAAAAAATTAGCTGGTAATGTAGGTGCATGCTTGTAGTCCCAGCTACTTGGGTGGCTGATCTGGGAGGATCACTTGAGCCCAGGAGGTCGAGGCTGTAATGAGCCATGATTGCACCACTGCACTCCAGCCTAGTGACAGTGAGACCCTGTCTCAAAAAAGTAAACAAAACAAAGCAAAAAACTAAAAACAGAACACCAAAAACACCAAAATTTTGACTATAGAGGGATTTTCAGACCTAATTTTTCTTACATAAAATGGAAATGTATAAAACTACTCCATAAAATTGTTCTATGATTTTAAAAAACTTATATGCATAGGACACTTAGAACACTTCCTGGAATATAAGAAATGCTGACTAAAATTAGTCATTTTTTGTTATTATTATTTCTAGTAATTATGTGAGGGGGAAGATAAAGGACATTAAGATTTAGAGATCCAACTCAATTAAATGTATCGTTTGTGAATAATCTTTAAAAACAAGGTAGAAATAAATGGTCAATAAAAACTTTATTAAGATGGTTCATTAGTTGGGAGGAATTTTGAATTACAGACAGCATAATGCACTACAGCCAATGTCTACTCCCCACCCCTAATTTTTACATTATGAATATTTACTGTTTGCATATAGATACAAAGGCATAAACAAACAAAGCTTAATACCTGTTTTCAACTAATTCTAAGGGAAATAAAGATAGAGGACAATTACAATCCAATGTTGTAAAGGCAATGATATAAATATACACAAAGTATTATTCTAATAATCGATGGTGAATTCATTGGCTTTGAAATTTCCTGGATGATGGCTCTACTCTAGTTGATAGTAGAGTTGTATAGGAGAGAACCATAGTGTTCCTGAGCAATCCGTAGAAGCTCGAATGCTAGATTCGGTCTTGGATCCCCTGGGTCCAGCTTGGAATGCTATTTCAGGTCCCAACATTTGGCAAATGGCCTCTTCATCCCTACAGGGATCATGGTTGGGTTTTACCAGGGGAATTATTAGAAGGGAAGAAATAGCCCCTTAGTTTGGTGCAGTGTTCCTCAATATTCCAATAAAATTGAAAAAAAGAAGATACATTTTATATTGCTACAGTGGAAGCAACTCACAGAGACTCACAACACAAACCTTATGGACATTAAAATTGTGGAAAATCTGACAGAATAAGAGAAACCAGGAAAGAGAGTCAAAAGTGGATACTCCCTGTCTCAGCGGTAACACTAATAAATATTCCCTCTGACCAAGCCAATTTCCTAGGACTGGCACTGAAAACATTTCCTGAATGAAAGCCACATCTTTTCCTTCTGGTTTCATGGTAATAAGAACAAGGGAATCCACTGACTGTTCATCTTTTTGGTATATTTTTGAATGAAGGCAAGTGTGGACATCCTCTCAACTATATTTGGAATAACCTCTTAACTTCTCTCTTGAGCTACAGAAGGAAAAATGATGCTCACTAGGGAAACACATTCCTATGGCTATTTATCTGACACAACTTAATGGTGAAAAGACACGAATTTCCCTGCCCTCAGTGTCTCTGAGCATTTGCAACTGACACACATGAAGGGAAAACCCAGAAATGCTACATTATCCAAAAAGAGGTAAAGAAGAGGCCATATTGGTCAAAGATCATGCACAGGAACCAAAAGATCAGTATCCTGTACCCCTAACTCCATGCTTCATCTAAGCAAGTTTGGAGCCACTCAATACTTAGCCAAAGCTATCTAAGTAACAGTGGCCATGCTAACTCATTGATTCCTACCAAGGCCACTGTCCATCCTAATTATAATAGCTCTCTAGTATTGACTGATCAGCAATTTATCACTAACACTATTATGCATCTCTATACAATTATAGCAAGTGGAGATGGATTAGCCATACTTTATTATCTGCATAGGGTCACAGTGGGTGTTTTTGCAGACTTTTGGTCAGAATCTGCTTTAACAAAGGAACTTGGCCTTGAATCTTTCTCTTCTGGAAACAATTTAGACTCTTTCCCAGATCAGAGAACTCAGATTAAATGTCAAAAGCCTTTCATTTAACTAGCCTTTGTATGATTTTGGCTTCATTCACCTATCTAAGCCATCCAAAGAAAAACAAAATGGCTTGGAGAATGGAAAGGCAAAAGAACCTAGGTGAATGATCTAGTTTTCTGAAATCTGCAAGTCTCTGAAGTTTATGCTCCAGCTTTAATTTTGGCTAACAAATGCTCCTTCTACATCCAAACTAGCACTGCCAAATAATTAATTATAAAATGTTGAACAAAACTTCAGCCATAAAAAGAGGCTTTAAAGAATATCTTTGAGAAGAAATAAAGGGGAGGCTTTGCCTTACCTTTGCCAGAATATTTAAGTTTTGAATTTTTGTTATATCAAAAGCCAAACCTGCAAGCTTACTCTGATGCACCAACATTTGATGCACTGTGAAAGGGTACTTACGTGTGGAAAATTCCCATTTCAAGGACCTGGGTAACATTGGATTCACAAATCCATGAGCTTGAGGCTGTACACTCCAGGATAAAGTTTTCTTGTCCCACTTCTCCTTATTCTTTTAGTATATGCTGGTCTACATGAGCTTGTGTACACACGGATGCATGTGCATGCACACACACGCACACACACACACACTGCAGAGCTAATCTGGACTTAGGAATTTAGAAGGCAAAAGTGTAGACATGGCCAAACAAGACTAGAGAACACTTCATCACAGTTTGCTCCAAGATATGTTTTTGATCCTTTGCTTTTCATTAGAGTAGCCAGAAATCCCCCCAAATTCATGTTAACATTGAAGCAGATAAAGAAGCAAAACAGGAGTGGGGTCCAAAGCAGATGCTCTTTTTTAGGCCAGGGGAATGTGACTGCCTGGAGTGTTGTAGGTAATCAAGCTGATTCATTTGGTATGCCCTGAAAATTGAAGTTTTGTTAAATTCAAATGGATTCTAGTTATCTCTTTGATTTCTTTATTTCCTTAAACATAGGTGTTCATTGCTTATTCTTGTCAGTGTGTGGAATATTTTCCAGAAATATACTGTAGATGTCTTTATATCAATATGTGATAGATGACATGATACATTTTATCTTTCACATTTGGAACAAATAATAGTATCTATAGTTCTGTTCAGAGCTTTTTTGTAAAGATAGTATTGTGGTATACAAAGGCAAATTATACCTCAAATATTTGTTTAAAGGTAAAAGTTACTTTTTGCAATGGGATGATCAGTTTGGACTAGTTGCCATGGTACACTTAATATTGACTAGGCATCATTCACTGAAAGACTAATCTTCTAGTCCATTTTCATATATAGTTTACAATTCAAATAGTTATAGTTTGATCACTAATATAAGCCATTATTTCTTTTTTATGGCAAATAGAGAGTGATGTTTCTATTTTAACATGTATAAATAGTGGATTTTAACATGGTAAGAAGAAAATGAATACAAAAGAATAAACGTTTCAAGTGATGGAGGCTGTAAATAGTGATTTATCTCTCACAAGCTAAACAGAAATTTCATGGTGCAGAGACTGCTACACAAGCCAAAATTAAATATAACAACTCATATAATAGTAGCCTTATAATTTTTTCTCTGGAATAATGAAGGAAGTTTTCTGCCTTTTAAAAGTTAAAAATTTAGTTTGTCTATTTGTGTGCTTAAGTTGTTTGTAGTAACATGCTCTAATTATTGTCTCACAAGAACCACCTCCTGCTGTATTTTGCTATGAGTCACAGCAACTTCAGAAACTGTCTAAAGTAACATAAGCAGTGGGAGCAAATGTCCACAAAATAAGTTATGTTTGGGAATAATAATAATAATATAATAAACACACATTCTACCTCCCTTAAATGAAGACTCATTGAAATCGAATACACAATTATTTTAACAAGCTTCCATGCACACACAGAAAAAATCATTAATAGTCACAGGAAGGGCTAATATTGATGATAAGATTGCATTTATCTTTGTTATTTTTCAACACTTTCACTAGTGTAGGATGCTTAGGCAAGAACAATTTCAATGTAAAAGAGGTCGTGATATGTTGATGATGCAAACAGGATGATTTAGACTATTGTAAAGCACCTACCACTACTTTTCAAGTTCGTTGATGTAACACATGTGAGATTTGCTGGCATTGATACTCCCAACATTTCCATCTGCCTTCCAAACAGTAGCAAAACAGTTTTTTTTTCCTCCAATAAATAACTTCTCTTCTTATATGAATAATCTGAGCAAACAAGGTTTGGAACAAAGAACATACTTATTAACAAAAGGAAAAAAAGAGCAAGTATGTTCACTGAATGTTGTTTATCTTTAGCTGTATGCTCACAATGATAGTACTAGGATGTTTGCAATTGTTGCTTTACTTCACAGGATAATTTTCTATGTATAATAATGAATCATTTGTATTTATGAAAAGTCAATTTAAATTCTCATTATGTGTTTTGGGTTAAATGACGTTTTACTGACAAGGATGCATGTTCATAATCATTCCAGTGCAACGACATTTTTTGTTGAACTTTGATGAGGGACTACATAAAATGTCTTTATCATCGAGCAGTTAGTCAGACTACTAACCAGCTAGTGGATTAATTGGTTGTAGTGTAATGAAATAACAGGTTCACTATGAAATTAAAATATAGCTATTTTGAAATTGTTCCCAGATTGGGAAAATATGAGGCTAATTGATGGCTATATCCATTTTCTAGGGCTGCCATAACAAAATGTCACATGCTGGGTAGCTTAAACAACAGAAATGTATAGTCTTCCAGTTCTGGAGGATAGAGATCCAAGATTAGGATGTTAACAGTTTGGTTTCTTCTGAGGGCTCTCTCTTTGGCATACACATGGCTGCCTTCTAGATGTGTCCTCACATGGTCTCTCCTCTGTCTGTATGAGTGCTTGTGTCCTAATCTCCCCTTCCTGTACAGATATCAGTCAGATGGCATTAAGGCTAACCTTAATGACATCATTTTAACTTGATTACCTCTTTAAAGGCCCTGTCTCCAAATACAGTCTCATTCTGAGGTGGCTGGAATTAGAACTTCAACATGAGAATTTTGTGAGGACACAATCCAGTCTCTTATGATTAATTCCTTTTGCTAACTCTTATGGACTGAATGTTTATACATCCTCAAAATTCATATGTTGAAATCCTAACCCCCAATGTGATGGTATTAGGAAGTGCAGCCTTTGGGAGATAATAAAGTCATGAGAGTGAAGTCCTCATGAGCAGGATTTGTACCTTTATAAGAAGAGAAAGAAGAGAGCTTGCACTCTCTCTCTCTCTGTTTTCTGACATGTGAGGTTACAATAAGAAGATATCTACAAACCAGGCAAAGAAAGGCCCTTTACTAAGAATTAGACCATGCTGGTACCCTAATCTCAGACTTCCAGCCTCTAGAACAATAATAAATAAATGTATGGTGTTGTTCAAGCCATCCAGTCTATAGTAATTTTTTATAGCAGCCTGAGCTAAGACACAAGCATAACTCTTGACTTCATGTTTCGTTGTTGATAATATACACTTCATTTTCATATAAATTCATTAGTATTAGCATTGTAGTAAATAACAAATAAAAAACAATTAGTAGGAAGATGAAAAGAACATTTATTCTACAACTGGGTAAGTTAGACTTTGACATTTTTACCAAAATTTTTGGAATTCCCACAATCATCTGTTTACCTGATTTCTTGTAAAAAATATTTACTGTAAAATTAACTGACTTAAGTTAATTTTCTTTCCTTTTCAGATTCTCTTCTACATTTCCTAACAGTACTCTTGGGAAGACGAAAGGGCCTCTGGAGATTCTTTAAAAAAGGATTAGAAATGACTATTTGATAGCATTGAATTACAGTTTGAATGAGATTGAAATTTTCCTTCATTCCTGAAAACAAAAAATGCATATTGGAAGTATCGTTTGTAGAATGATATATCTGGAAAATTCCGGAGCATAGCTATATCATCTATGCTATTTATGAGACTTCTAAAAACGAACTAGTAGCTATCTTTTGTGAAATTGTAATATGTTCACTAATACAATTCTGCTCATCTTTAACAATTGCCAAAGACTTCCCCAACTTCCCAAGCTTTCATCCATTACTGAAACACATCAAGTCAAGGGTAAAATCTGGCATCTATTTAATAACACATAGCAATTCATGCCTATCCCAGTCAGGAAGTGAAATTGATATAAATACAAACATACATATTATGCCATGTGAAATTTCATCTAGTACAAATAGTAGCTTATAGCCGAAATGAAAATATTGTTCATTTCAGACTGCATGCTATTGAAACAGAGGAAAAGCTATAGATTGAGTCAAAGGAGTTAGGTAAAGTAAACTACAGAGTTTGAACACTGCAATAATTATTTTATACCTTTTGAAAAAGACTTCCTATGTTTTTTTGTATCCTAGATCAAGAAGAAGAATTTTGTTTCAACTGCTGCTATTCCACAAACAGTGACATTTTGTACTTCTAATTAAGAGGACAAAATGTCATTCTTAAGATAAATAATTGACTGCTGCCCTTTTTAGGAGCATTGTCTATTTTTCAATCCACTAAAACACATATTTGGTATGATTATTACATCTGGGATGGGTGGTGCAGAGTAGCAGATAATGGCTTTAGGATAAGAGTCTAACTTTCATCAAGATAGGATTTTTTCAGACCCATTGAAAATGTGTATTTGTTTGCATTAGCTTTGTTTTCTTTTATCCCAGGAGAAATTCTTTGATGTTTAGACATTCAAAGTTAAGAAAACATGAGAGAGATGAAAGTTATCTGAGAAAATAACAGGAGAAAAAAGAAATACAGTCCTTGGAACTAAAAGTATATAAGGAACACTTCCTCTGGGATGAGAGATGGTAAGGGTCCATCTCTTGCCTCTACTAGCTGCTATTTCTACGTGTTTCCATTGGTAAAGGAGGTTGTGATGGTTAATACTGAGTGTCAGCTTGATTGGATTGAAAGATGCAAAGTATTGCTCCTGAGTGTGTCTGTGAGGGTGTTGCCAAAGGAGATTAATTAACATTTGAATCAGTGGACTGGGAGAGGCAAACCTACTCTCAATTTGGGTGGGCATCATCTAATCAGCTGCCAGCATAAAAGCAGGCATGGAAAGAGCAGACTGGCTGAGTCTTCTGTCCTCCATCTTTCTCCCTTGCTGGATGTTTCCTGCCCTCGAACATCAGACTCCAAGTTCTACAGCTTTTGGACTCTTGGACTTACACCAGTGATCTGCTAGTGGCTCTTGGGCCTTCGGCCACAGACTGAAGGCTGTATTATTGGCTTTCCTACTTTTGAGGTTTTGGGATTCGGACTGGCTTCCTGGCTCCCCAGCTTGCAGACAGCCTATTGTGGGACTTCAACTTGTGATCCTGTGAGTCAATTCTCCGAATAAACTCCTCCATATATTCATCCATCCTATTAGTTCTATCCCTTTAGAGAACCCTGACTAATGCAGAGATCATCTCAGTGTTTCAACAAGCAGAACTTTACCACTCAGGAGAAAGACACTTGAATGCATAATGGATTCCTGGAGATATTCAATGATCACTAAGGTGTGATTCCTCTTGGGCAAGCTAACACATAAAGGCCTAGGAGGAAAACAATTGGCTTATCAGCAGTTCGTTTTCAAAGCTATAAATCAAGAGCATATGCTGGTCATACCATGAAATTTAGTGACTTAATAATTGTCTTGTCGTAATTGCCACCCAAACTCTCCTCATCAAAAGAATGAGAACAAATACTTTTATTTAAAAATTTTGTTCAGGGCAAATATTTCATGGTAATTAAATGGCCATTTTTTCTGTGCAAAAATGGCAAAATGTTGTGGTTTTAACCAAGTATCTGGTAAATCCTATAAAGGGTGGTCATATATTTGGATGATTAAATGTAGCAGGTATTCAATAAATTGTGTTGAACAGATGAACAATTCAAGTTTTTACTTTTCTCCTGTAGCAGTTTCTTACTCTTTAAAGCTGAATTTTACAGATATTTAGCTAAACCTATTTTTACTATTTCATGTAAACAAGTCTCATATGTATATTAAGCTTAGGTGCTGGTATTTAATAGGACTAAATCTAAAAGGCAGTGTAAGAACATGAGTTTTGTAATCATAGTGACTGATTTGAAACTCAGCTCTACAACCTTCTAGTTCAACTATATTTCAGTGTTTCAGATTTTCCACAGGTGTATAATAGCAAACAATAACAATATCTGCCTCAAAAATATGGAAGGAATAAAGCCACAAATATATGCAATGCAATTAGAATGTTGCCTGGCACACTGAAAATGTTAGCTTTTACTAGTACCCAAGTAGCCTGAAGCTGAACTCTTCTCTTGTACTTAGACCTATCATCCCTACTCTTGACTAGATGATTTCTTGGATGCATCTGAGGGAATTTTAGGTCTTCACTCTAAAAGAGAGATGGAGGATCAAACATGATTTTCATTTAAATAATATAAGCACAAATTAATATTACACACTGCCGGGATACACCTAATGATTAGTCCCCAGGCTGATCCATCATCAGTAGTTTGTAGCTACATTGTTCCTTACCCTAGAGTAAAGCTGAAGATACTTCTTTCTTTAACAAACTAGACATTAATTAAGCTAGGCAGGGGAATAGAAAGTATAATTGCTACTGTAAAGCATAAAGAATGTTACAAATAGCAGTGAGCTTACTAATGAGGAAATAAAAAAATACAATTCCTCTTCCTAAAAGATAAAATAGAAAAGCATCTCTTTTGAAATAAAGGTACTTAAAGTTGTATTAGAAAAAAATTAGCAAAACTCTATTCTCCATTTCCAGATATTTGATTCTTAGAACAGAAGTAACTTTAGGGCAAAATTGGATCATATTCTCAGAAGTCAGGCACAGTAACAGTCATACACTAAAGTTGGTACCTTAATTTTTCTCCAAATTACAAAGCATTGTTATTATATTTTTATGTTACCTCCTGGGTATTCTATTAGTACTGTCCCTTTGTCTAATTTTCCTCTTTTCAATATCAGTTCATTTGCCTATGCTCACATCTTTAGTATTAACCTTGACCTCTTCCTTAATTCTTACATCAAATAAGTCACAAGCCATTTCACTTTGACACTATAATAGCTCTAAATGAGCTACTTTTGTACATTTCCATATAGTATAGCATTATAGTTAAAAGCTGAGCCTTTAGAATTAAGTGACCTGTATCTAAACTTCAATTCAGTATGGGATCTTTGGTCTGTTTCTCATTTATAAAATGAAGATGAAAATATTACATACCTCAAAGAGTTCTTATCAATATTAATGTGGCAGTCCATGAAAGGGGCTTTGATACAGTGCCCACTGTGGAAGGCCTTAATAATTATGGCTCTTATTATTCTTGTTGTTACCACTGGTGTTTCCATTGTCACTAGTCTAATCAGATCTCTACTGTTTCTTTTCTGGATCACAACAATAGTCTTTCCATCTTAAGTCTGTCATCACCAATTATTCTGTACCGTATTGTGAAATTAATCTGACTCCATAGTTCTTATCAGATTACTCTCTGTCCCCAAATGGCCAAATTACTTATCTTGGAACAATGTATCCTACACTCTGCCTCAACCTCTCTAACATTTTCTTATTCTACTCCTATATACTACCTAATGTCTTAATTGAAGTGCATACCATTTTCTGAACATGCTAGATACCGTCCTGCTTCTAAAAATGCTTTCTGTGGCCAGGCATGGTGGCTCACGCCAGTAATCCCAGCACTTTGGGAGGCCGAAGCGGGCAGATTACGAGGTCAGGAGTTCAAGACCAGACTGGCCAACCTACTGAAACCCTGTCTCTACTAAAAATACAAAAATTAGCTAGGCATAGTGACATGTGCCTGTAGACCCAGCTACTTGGGAGGCTGAGGCAGGAGAATCGCTTGAACCCGGTAGGCAGAGGTTGTGGTGAACCAACATCGTGCCACTGCACTCTAGCCTGGGCAACAGAGCGAGACTCCATCTTAAAAAAGAAAAAAAGAAAAAAAAATGCTGCCTTTTAACCATTGGCAATTGATAATAATAATTTGTTAATCCTTAAAGAATTAAATACTATATCAAACAACACATCTTTCATTAAGTCTTTTTTGAGTTCCAAGTCAGAAGGAATCCATTGTTGCTTTCGTTAAATTGCTCTTCTATAATATTGTATACTTTCCTTGGGTTACTTATCTCTTTTCATTGATGTATTATATACTGTAATTATGGTTGTGCCTGTCTTTTCTCCATGAGTGCACTGTAAACTTCAAAGGGGTGGGTCCTATGTCCTAAACATATTTTGATAATGTAGATCAGCGTTTACTAGAATGTAGAGGGTACAAGTATAAATGCAGAGGGTAAAAGATGTTTTCAGGTGGTGCAATTGGAACTTTAAATAACATTGAATCACAAAGTAAGAAATATATTATCTTCTAAAAATCCTATGGTACCTCAAGAAAAAGCTCACAATTGGGTGCTGTCTTTAAAACCTCCGTTAAACATATAGTCTTCAGAACCTGCAGAAATCAGTGTTTTCTAACCAGTGCTTTGTCTTGTATTCATTTCATATGTTTCTAGTTAAGAAACTATGCTTACTAAATAAAAGTAGAGGTGGTTTGGAGATTTGGCAAAAGTAACTGTAGATAGGTTGGAAATGGCCAGAGGTTGTTATATGTCTCTACTGGAGTTTCTGCTAATAATGGGCACTGAGCAGGTTTTAGGTGATTTCTTAATTCCATATGCCTCAAAAGAGAATTGTTGCAAAAGGGTGCCACTAATTCTTATCTTTCCTTGCCAGTCAAAATGACCCAGTAGTCCCCACCATCATCTTTTTTACCAGATAAAATTTTCCAGAATGGTCTTCAAGTTACCATTTACAAGCCAATTGTTTTCATTTATCCTCTTCTACACAAAAACTCCGTTATTGCTGTCTTCTAGGAGACACACATACATTTATGTTAAAATGCTCAGGATTTTCTTTAGACAATTTGCACAAACCCTGAGAAAAACCGAAAAATCTTATTTTCCTTTGCAAGGAGTTGATTGTAATGAGGTTATTTAACAACCTTATTGTTAAGCAGAAAATTAGAATTGCTACCAACTGAATTGTGTCCACCCTAAAATCCGTGTGTTGAAGCTCTAACTTCCCATGTCGTAGTATTTGGAGGTGTTGGCTTTTGGAAAGTAATTAAGGTTACATGAAGTTCAAGGGGGAAACGCTCATGGTGAAATTAGAGCCCTTATAAGAAGAGATACCAGAGAGCTTGCTCTCCCTCCGCCACGTGAAGATACATCCAGAAAGATGGCCATTTGCCAGCCAGGAAGATAGCCCTTGCCAGAATCCAACAATGCTGGTATGCTGATCTTGGTTTTCTAGAGCCTAGACAGTAAGAAAATTATTTTTTGTTGTTTACAACACCTAGCCTGTGGTATGTTGTTAAGAAAGCCCAAGCAGACTAATACAGTTATATAACTTGGCACAACTGTATCAAAATGGGACTGGATGACATTCATAGATGTGTCTAGGAGCAGGGAACATCTCAGAGAATGCATTGCTGTTATGGCTCTTCTACTGCCACTTTTGGCAGTGGTGTACCTATTAGAAATGGTGCTGGCCATCCCTGAAAGCCTGGATAGAGGAAGATAGTCAATGGCCTGAGGACAGCAGGCTAAGAAAAATATTTTCCTGTTCCCAAAAGAAGATAATGTAGTCTCTGAAAAAAATCTTTCTGTGCAAGCACCTAAAAGTACGATAGCACTTGAATGAGGTGAACATTTCTACACCTAAATATCCACAATGTTATGGAAGACCTGAGTACAAAGAAACCAGTATGAATTCATCTTCTACTTTAAGACATAAGTTGATACATCTAAGTGGATAAGGTAGTCTATTAAAAGGGGATTTGAACGTAAGTTTTGATGGTTTTTCTAAATATTATTTATTTTAAAAATTTCTTTTATAAGATGAGGAATGATTGCATAACATCTTAGAATTGTCCCTGTGTTTGTCTTCATCAGTGCTTTGCCTGAGTCAGCCATGGTTCACCATGAAAACACGATGAGTCACACCTGCATCACAGTTGATCATGATCTGTAGCAACTGATGATATTAAAGCAAAGACTGGGTCGTTTGCTGATTATGTTTTCTTCCTGGCAGTTCCAGTGTCTTCTGTAGTGTCATTGAGCCCTCCACCATCCCATCACCTTTGTTTCTTTGTTAATCGTATTCTGCCACCACCTGTTTTATTTAGAAAACACAAATAAATAAACAACAGAAATTTAAAAATATGTAGTTTCAACATTGCTGTCAGTCCAGGAATTGAAAATATTTAGTCAAATGATTATACATCTTCACCAATGTCAGATCTTCAAAAATCCTAATTTTAATAAATTATTTGGATAAAGAGAGAAAACAGACTATTTATGATAAGAAATCACATTTTTTCTGCATGAATGTTATCATTGAAAGCAACAGATTTTTTATGTATACATATATGTATATATACACATACATATGTATACGTATATGTATATATATGTATATGTATATATACGTATATGTATGTGTATATATATGTATTTAACTAACATATGATTAGATTTTCAGCTAAAATATAATTCTGGATAATGCACTTGGGAGATATAAAGTCCAAATTTGTGTGTTAGTTCTAGACATTTTTCCCCACTAAGAAATTTGTTGGAAACTTTTCCTCTAACACTTTGAGATCATAGAATGTGATACAAGAAACTGCAATGAGAAAGTCAGTTTGAAGCTGGGCACCGTGCCTCACATCTATAATCCCAGCACTTTGGAAGGCCGAGGCTGGCGGATCACCTGAGGTCAAGAGTTCGAGATCAGTCTGGCCAACATGGCAAAACCCCGTCTCTACTAAAAATAGAGAAATTAGTAGGGCGTGGTGGTGCACACCTGTAATCCCAGCAACTTGAGGCTGAGGTAGGAGATTCACTTTAACCTGAGAGACAGTGGTTGCAGTGAGATCATGCCACTGCAGTCCAGCCCAGGTGACAGAGCAAGACTCTGCCTCAAAAATAAATAAATAAATAAATAAATAAATAAGAATTTAAAATACAAAAATAGAAAGTCAGATTGAACTATGCTTATTTTTATTTTTTTCTTATTTTTGAGAATTAAGTAAGTCTGTTTACAAGAAAACAGACTAAGTTATTACCAAGACCCATAAACTCAGACTCCAAATGCCAATTGACAGAAAATAATGTGTGATGTTCAAAAAATGCAAATTTATTTATTTGTTTAATTTTGAGATGGAGTCTTGCTCTGTCACCCAGGCTGGAGTGCGACGGCATGACCCTGGTTCACTGCAGCCTCCACCTCCCAGGTTCAAGGGATCCTCCCATCTCAGCCTCCTGAGCATCTCAGCCTCCTGAGTAGCTGGGACTACAAGCGCACACCACCATGCCCGGCTAATTTTTTGTATTTTTGGTAGAGATCAGGTTTCACCATATCGCTCAGACTGGTCTTGAACTCCTGACCTCAAATGATCTGCCTGCCTTGGCCTGCCAAATTGCTGGGATTACAGGCAGGAGCCATTGCACCCAGCCTGCAAATTTATTTCTGATGCAAAAAAGTTAAGTCTTACAGGAGTCACTTGTTTGTATAAATGCATCATGTGACAGGTGCTACACCAAAGAAGACAATCTTTGGAGTCTCACAGAGTTTTGGAAGCATTTATTTGATGAGCAATGAAGTAATGTTAACCAAAGCAGAAACACTGTTTAAAGGCAATCATCTCTCCTAAGATTATAAAGACAGGTTTAAATGGCATACTATGCCAGTCTGGCAGGAAAGGAATGTAGAATCTAAATTATTAATATCTTTTGTCCACAAGCAACATTTAAGAACTGATAATTGGTATATTAAGCCCTTGTTAGTTTTTATTTTTTATATTGACAGATTCTAATTAATGGGACTATAGAAGCTTCATTTTATTCACAAAATTAATTTGGCTTAAGATTCAAGGAAATACCTGTATACCTTTACTTTCACAATGTTTAGGGTCACACATACCAACAAAAGCATCCCATGTATTTTTCAATGGACAATATTATTCCACCAAACCAGGAATGGCAAAGATGTTTTGCCACAGAATATTCCCTAAGGAGTGGCTAAATTTGAAGACACTCTATCTAAATTTACATTAGTGTTTTCAAACTTCAGGAAGCTTGCTAATAGTTATGTTCATTAATTGTATTCCTTTGGTTCATTAATTTTATGTTGTTGACTTCAAAACTGACACTGTACTTCCAGCCTGAAGATTTTGTCTTCCTTTGCAATTTTTTTTTCATTATCACAACGGGTCTAAATTAGATTAAGCTACATTCATGGCATATACACAAAATTAAGTAAATAAAGTTTGTCTTTTATGAATGAACTGAAAGGATTACCAATGAAGAACAGGAACTGAAAATTCTTCTACTGGGAAATACTTTGCCCTCTTTTTAATGAGGTGAAGACCCAGAGCAATAAGACTTATGTTTGATAACAATCATATTCACATCAAATAAGATTGTGTGACTATCAAACAATCTTATAATCAAAGGATCATGTTTTATGCACCAGGAGATGAGGTTCGGGCAAGTTAGACAAATCATCAGTCAAGAGAATACTTTGCTAAAGATCGAGATCTTTTGGGCACACAGTATTATTTTCTTTGTGTCGTTTTCAAGCCTGTATCTGTCTATAGAGAAAAAAATAGATATCTCCCTCATAAGACAATGACAGAAATAGTCTGTGGATATGCATCTATGTCCAATCAGCAACAATATGCATAGTAATGTGTCGCACAGCTTGTGTAATGAAGTTCCCAGCGTGCAGTCTGGAAAGGTATCCTCCAGTGTGTAGGGTGATTTATTTCCTCTGTCGAGAGGCAGGACAGCCAGGACTTGTCCTTCCCTAGTCTACCTGCAAGAATACTCTGTCATCTTGGGAAGTGGTAATGGGTTCTGCAAGTGCTGAACAGGGCCACTGTTTTGAACCCTTCATTTAGCTGGTCTATTTCCCATCTCTTTTAATTCTCTGACTGGAGCATTAATGGGGATTTCTTTAAAATCAAAGCAATCTATAGTAGGACTACCATTTAGTACTAGTGCCTTGAAAGCAATATTTAGAATGACAAAAATAAAAACACTTTTGCTATGGTTAAAAAGTATAGAAAAAATGAGAAAGCAAAGCATCATATATACTTTACAACATTCTCTGTAGTAGGGGTGAGAAGAAACAAGAAGAGTGTATGCTTCCCAAAGCTGTTGAAGTCTGTTGTATTTATGGCAGCCATTATTTCCGGTGCTAAAATGTAGCTATCAACTAAACAGTTTTTCTTGGCCCTGTTTATTAGATTTTGATCTTGAATTTTAATTTCTTTTTCATCTTTTTGGATTATATGAAAGTTTATCCAACAATAGCTATTTTCTTTAAAAGACTGCATATTGTAGTCTAAGTAAAACTTTTATTTGGGGAGCTTACAAGAGGAAATAATTCCTTATTTTTCAATAGATGAAAACCTTTGTGCTGAAAAGCTAATATGATGGAAAACAATTATTTTTCAAGAGAAATACAGAAATTATCTTAACATCCAAATCAAGTATTTCTGATGAAATTTTTAAGAGGCTTCTGTCTATGATGTCTATTTTAGGCACTTATTTGACCAAATCCATTGAAGTATAATGTCACAGTTAAGATCTTGGGACAGCATGTGTTTGGGTTTAGAATCATATGGGTCAACAGCACTACTTCTTACTAGCTGCATGACCTTCGACAAGTTGCTTGAATGTCAGATTTCTTTATCTCTTAAAATGAGAATGATAATCTCTTGGTTATTGTAATCCAAAAAGTTTTACAAAATTAAATGAATTAATTTTATCGAAGTTTTGGTACAGCAACTGGCACCTAGTGAGTATGTATTATATGCACACTGCATTCAAGAATGAAGCATGTTGATGTCACTTCTAATTTCTGTGGGACAGCAATTCTATATTTTTCCACCTGGGCCACTAGAATGGTTTGCTCTCTATCAGTTCAGATTCTAGTTCCTGAGTTCTACATTGCTGTTATGGATGTATTTCTCTAATGTCCTTTTAGACATTTCAGACAAGTATCTTATTTTGTCTTCAACAATGACTTATAGCTTACCATGCAGTGCTTGGTAGGATATTGTTTCAGAGACCAAATCAGCTCCTCCCATTTGGACAGTGATATTGATCTAGGCATTGTCTTTGAATTATAGAGATTTTTTTCCAGTGGCCTCTTACATCTATGCTTATTAAACCATTTTAAGTGTAATGGGAGGAGGAAGAGCTGAGGGCAGTGAGCAAGATTTGTTAAAATTTCTATTGACAGGAACCACTGTTACTCTAAAATTAAAAATCTTAATATCAAGAGAAGTTTCCTTTATTCTTCAGAACCTATTCTGCCTTTCTCTCTATCCTTTCATTGAGCTCTTATTCTGGCTAGGACTTTTCACACATTTACTAAGTTAATCCCCACAATAGCCATGTGAGTGTTGGTTATTAATCCTGTTTTAAGGGGAATGTCTTTTTGAGAGGTTAAGTAACTTTCCCAAGGTCCACACAGTGATTAGGGAAGAACCAAAGATTAGACTCAGTCTTGCCTCCCTCCATGCCTGTGCTCTTCATAAGATAGGTTGAAAAATATTTCTATTTCTTGTCTATATTTATTTTAGTTGAAAATATTTTGAATAATCTTTGAATTGGGCTTTCATAAAAATGTCAATATTATTAATTAAATCTTCCAGTCATGTCTTGTCTACGTTAGTGACTTTCAGGAGAATGCAATTTCTGTGACTGAGCAAACTTAAATTTGGGTCAAATTATTCTATTTATGGTGAAGAGAGATTAAGAACCTGCATTAATAGCAAATCAAACATTGAGATTAGGATCTAGAAGATCAGAATCAGGTTGTAAGGTCAAAAATGAGATGTAAAATATTAATCAAGCTGTCATATTAAAATAAGGAACCTGAAAGGATAGGGCAAGGCTGCTTCCTAGATCAGGAAAATCAGTGATTACAATCAAGAAGATGAAGGAAAATATTTATAGATATCAGGTTCTCACCTGAAGGTATAGCAGGGAGAGAGAATGCTTGAAAAAGCTATGTAACTTTTCTGACCCTTAGTTTTCTCATATTCAATTATGGATTCATGGCAGTCC
This sequence comes from Pan troglodytes, assembly GCF_028858775.2. Classification (NCBI taxonomy): domain Eukaryota; kingdom Metazoa; phylum Chordata; class Mammalia; order Primates; family Hominidae; genus Pan; species Pan troglodytes. The sequence goes on from NC_072402.2 coordinate 26,599,322, forward strand.
CCTCTTATCCACAATGGGTACGTTCCAAGACCCCTAGTGGATGCCTAAATCTGCAGATAGTACTGAACTCTACATATACTATGTTATGGGGGTTTTCTTTTTGGTTTTATATTTTTATTATTTTTCTTGTTTATTTTATACTATTTTTTAAAATGTGATAACCCAGACAGCTGCTAAGTGACTAACTGCAGGTACCATATACAGTGTGAATACAGTGAGATGATTCACTTTCCAGTTGGGATGGAGTGGGAAGTCTTGTGATGATGAGAGATTTCATTATGTTACTCAAAACAGCTGACAATTTAAGATTTGTGAATTATTTTTTTCTGGAATTTTCCATTTAGTATTTCGGGGTCACAATTCACCATAGGTAAATGAAACCACATAAAGTGCAACTTCAGATAAGGGGGAGCTACTTTAACTCTTTTCCATTAGTTGTGAGGATTAGACAAGCTGCACGGGGTATGTCTAACACAGTTCCTGGTACGTGGCTGCAACCTACAGAATGTCCACAATAAGGAAAGAACACCTGAGGGTTTTGAATATTTGGTTGTGACCTTGACTCCACAGCTTAAGATTTTCTATAAAATAGATTCCTCAAACACCAAAGTGTTCTGCTCAACACAGACTGACGTGGACATTCATGTGTCACATCTTCCAGTTCCCCATAAGTGTCCCCATGAGTGTTAATGGTTTCTACATGAATAAAGTTTAAAACTTTAAAAAATGGGATATGCATAAAATGAATACATGCCTTATATATTTTTATTTTTAAAGTTAGATTAACAATGTTGTGGAGTCACAAGAAAGTGAAATTTACTTTTTAGACTGCAATTTCAAGTAAACACGTTTTTAGGAAACTACAAAATGGCGAATATTACTTAACATTTTACATATTGAACACAACTCCTGTTTTTGATACTTGGGGGATATGTTTGTGCCAGATTTAGATGATAGGCAAATAAAATTATATCAAAGAATATTGGTTGAGCATTTCAAAAAAAAACCAGCAATAATCCTCATGCTGGTCACTGAACATCTAATATGTTCACTGAACATCTAAGTTTAAAAATCCAGTGTGTTCAAACTCATTCAAACCTCTTTTTCTCTCCAAATAACCAAACAGCTAGATTGAATGTTATCAATATTTTATAGTTCCACTTTTCTCTCAAGTGTTGGTGATGGGAGCATCAGAGGCAAAGAGGGTATAAAGGGAAAGAAGAGCCCTGATAGGAATCATCTTTCTAAAACACATCTGGTCACTTTATTTCGGTGTTCAAATCCCATCAGTATCTTCATTACCTATATATAAAACCCAGATTCTCTGTCTAGTAGACCAGGTTTTTCATGACCTCTTCCACTATATGTACTCTCACCCTTTTCTTTTCTTTTTTTTTTTTTTTTTTTTTTTTGAGATGGAGTTTCACTCTTGTTGCCCAGGCTGGAGTGCAATGGCGCAATCTCCACTCACTGCAACCTCTGCCTCCTGGGTTCAAGCAATTCTCTTGCCTTAGCCTCCCGAGTACCTGGGATTACAGGCATGCACCACCACGCCTGGCTAATTTTTTTGTATTTAGTAGAGACAACCTTTCACCATGTTGGTCAGGCTGGTAACAAACTCCTGACCTCAGGTGATCCACCCGCCTCAGCCTCCCAAAATGCTGGGATTACAGGCATGAACCATCGCGCCCAGCCTACTCTCAATTTTACAAGTGGACTTGAAAAGCAGATTTACTCAAATAACTCCTAAATGGCCATGTTTTGCTTCATATATGTCACTCCTGTGTTGAAATGCCCCTTCCCATCTGGTGTTGCTTAAAGCACTTCTGCTCACACTTGAAGACATAACTCTAGTGTGACATTCTTTGTGAGGATTTCCTTAACTGTCCCCTACACGGTTTACCATTTAACAAAACTGTGTTACTCTTATTTGTTTCTGATGCCTCAATTAGCCAATTAATTGCTTGAAAGTGAGAATTCTGTCTTAATCTCCTTATCCTCAAATTCTAGCTCACTGCCTAGCTTCATAGTGGATCTCACAAAGTACTGTGTTGAATAAATAAATTAAGGAATCCTCCCATGAGGCAATTCCATGGTTCAGTCTCGAGCTCTGCCTGGAATGCGAGGAATATGGAGCATGGTAATTTCTATTAGCTCTTAGAGGATTTTAAGTTCCTTAAACATAGGATCCCAGAAATTTTCAAAAATATTAACATAATAAAAATATGAGGTCACATTTTTAATGGTGATAATAATATCTATTTCCATTTAAAGTTTCAAATTGATGAAACTGTTAGGCAAATAATTTCCCCCTTTGAAATAGAGTAGTGTGAACAGTTTCTAAAACATATCAATTAAGTTGTGAGTGGTGTCATGACTCAATCATTCCACTTGTTAATCAACCAAAAACTCCTAGGAATTGTGATCGTTGACCATTATATAATTTCAGATGTTTATTCTTAGTCATATAATATTTCTTTTTTTAACAGATAATATAATATTGATAAAAGACAGTAAACATAACAAAGTGAAACAAAGAAGTGTAAGGAGAATATAACCCTATCAAATTGTCTAAAGATGATTTTCAGTTACTTTATCTGATCAGAATCCTAAGTAGCACATCAAGATTTGTCCCAAGTACTGAAAAAAGCCAATGTTAAAATAAAAATACACGATAAATGCATCTGATTTGTATCTTATCTATTGAGATGAAGCCTCTCCTTATATAGCCATCCTGTGTCATTTGTGTACAAGTGTTTGCAAATAACCTAAATTTTTAAAATAGTTATTTGGAAGAAAAAAGCATAAATATTACATTTTTAAAAGTTAGTTGTTTCTTATCTTTTCTTATCTTTAAAAAAAAAAAAAAAAAACCAGAGCCTTGCTCAGTTGCCCAGGCTGCAATGCAATGGCACAATCACAGCTTACTGTAGCTTTTTTTTTTTTTTTTTTTTTTTTTTTTTTTTTTTTTTTGTAGAGACAGTGTCACTATCATTGCCCAGGCTGGTTTCAGACTTCTGGCCTCAAGTGGTTCTCTCACCTCGCTCATCTCACTGCCTCCCACAGTGCTGGGATTATGGGTGTGAGCTACTGCACCTGTTCTATTTTAGAAAGTTTTTAATGAAAAATGTGAAAACTCAAATTAGTAGTTCAGTTAAGAAGTTTTGTTTACTTTCTATTAGAAATAGTTATATTTCAGTCTACATGCTGATAGACTTTCAGTCTCCAACTCAGATATATCATTTTAAAATTATTAAAGATGAAGATATTTTCATAACACAGCTAAGTTACGGAAAATGTTATGAATCACTTGCTATGTAGGAAAGGTTGAAATCTATCTTTACATGCTACAAAACTTATCAGAATATGAAAATCAATTTTATAATTCAATCTTTTCTAACATGCCAATATAACTTTAAAAAATATTATTCAAAATAATACTTTTATTACATTTCATATATACACATTGAATGATAAAGAAATTTTAGAAAATAATAAAAGTGCTTTGCAAAAGTGCATGCTTCTGTGAAAGGTGTTCATTCATGAGTTAAAATCTTGGAAAACACCCATATAGTTGAGTATAGAATTTGAGAGTACAGTTGGATGCTGTGAAAAAGTATTCCATTCACTTCCACTTCAAAGGCCACAATGTGTTTGTGGTCTTCTAACTATGGAAACTTTTCAATTAAATTATAAAAGAGAAGTCATAATTGGATGCTCTAGAAATCTCTATTACAATTTTGAATAATGCACAATGAAGCCATATTGCATAACAGATGCATTTAAATTTGTTGATGATTCACTCAGAGGACCGCTTTGGGAAGATTAACACCTCAATGGAATCTGATTATCGAGCTACTATCTATCTATCTATTTATCTATCTATCTATCTATCTATCTATCTATCTATCTGCCTATACATTCTTATAAGCTACGAAAAATGGCTTTTTGTTGTTGCCCACCATAGCTAAGCTGCTTATATTTTTGGTCAGGCTTACAGGCAGGGATGTAGCAGAGATTATAGCTAATTGGGTTGGAATAGTTATGCCACGCCACTGAAGGCTACTATTTAGTGACTTGCAATGTTATTTTAATTATGATTTCTTAGTATTCAAATAATAAAGAGCAATTTTAAAAATGTCTGATTATTGATATCCCATTATATATTCTGTAACTCAGGCTCAGCGCCACCACTGTTTTATACCTCTCCAGAAAACACACATCCCTGGGAACTTGTGCCTTGCTGTTAGCCTTAATCCCTATTAGATCCAATATTCTTTCTTTCTCCCTGTTGCCTCTACCATTTATTAGAAAAAGATTGTATTTTCACTGATACTTTAAGGTAACCATAGTTTCTGCATATCAAAAGAGACTTGCTTGCTTTGTTACCAAATGAGGAAATAGCAGAAGTAAAACTGCAGTCAGAAAGAGGGTCTCTGGGGCAGTTATATAAGATGACAATATATTGCTTAATTGGTTGAATATGATAACAAAGCAAGGAATGAATACTGGATACTTTGCTTTCAAAATATGTTTTGAACTTGTATTTTTTTCCCACCGGATTCTACTAGATTGTCAGTATTTTGGTAGAAAATTTCAATATATTTTCAACTTGGGACCCAAAGGGCTATACTACACTTATATATTTATTTATTTTAGCCCATGACTAATGAATGCAGATCTTACAGAAACTGAACCAAAACAAACCACAACTCTATCAGGCTTGCCTGATATTTCAGAAGGCTTCTAAAAATTAGGTGGGTTTTTAGTAGACACAAGCAAAACAAACAAAAATGTGAACAAGTCGCAACTTCATTTGTGTTTTATTAAAGTCATTGTTTGGATGGTTCTTATTTTTTTAATGTTAGATTTCTCCTGCTGAAATGACAGACCAACCCACTCACTAACAGCATGTGTTTCAAAGGAAGAATTTCTATTTTCTTCCAGCCTGAATTCAATGCAGTCTGATCACCAAAGCAAGGTAATGTCAGCCCAGCATGCATGTGATTTAAATACACAAGACTTGCATTTAAAGAACATTTAATATCCTCTTAGTTGCCCTTAGGTAAAAGAGAGTCCTTAAATCCATTCTTTTGTGGTTCTGCAGGAATAGAATAATAGAAAATTAAGAGGATTCTTTTGACTATGAACTTCAATACTGAAAGCCAGATGAGGAGTGCAATATATTGACCCTTTTCTCTTGTCTTACTCCTGTACAAGGAGAGCCCAAAAGCAAAATCTGTGGAAAATAGCTAAGTGTTCATCCGTTAGCATTTTACCATTCAGGTACTACTAATACAAATTCAAAAAATGCTAATAAAGTCTGAAATTTCCCAGTAGGGGAGTAATGGAACACTTTTTAAAAAGGCACTTTCAGTTAATGACTAAGGCATTTTTTGCTAACAGCAATTTTGGCTTCTTATCCCAGGTGGAGAAAAATGCATTAAACAGGAGATTAAAATGTCCTTTCAACTGCTTGGTAATGCCAGCTGCTGCCGCAGGTTAAGGCATCCATGAAGTGGCATTTAGTTGATGGTGGTTCTGTTCCAGGGATGGAGCGAGTATGAAAATCCCACTGGATGGGGTCTCTTTAAATATGCTGTATACGCACAAATAGCAAGTGTAGGAGCTGGGCTACGATGGTAAACTGTACAATCTGTTCATTGCATTTTGGTTGCTAATTAAGAGGTGACATACAGTATGAATGCACAGAACCTGTTGAAATTCTGTCAGGCTCTGTCTTTGCTTTCACATGTTTGAGTGCTATTTAATAGGGCATCTTAATTGAAAGCAGAGAAATATATAAAAGTAGAGTACAAATATGTTGGATCAGGATTCTGCGACAACAAGTGTGTATGTTCATGATTTCTAACCCCTTAGTGCTTCTCTCTAAGACAGCTACTCTACTTCATAAACACAATATGCAAATGCCGTGATTTTCTTCTTGCTGTGGGGGATAGAGCTAGAGTGGAAAGTTGGAAACAGAACTTGCAAATACAAATGTGAACTTAACAGTGACTCTGACATAAAGGAAAAATGGCTTTTCTTGCCAAGAAATACCATTTTTATGAGGAGTGTTTAAGCAAAGAAAATGGAAAAAAAGAAAGGGCACTTAGTTTTAACAATGCATTGTGTGTGTATATTTATATAGCCAAATGCATATTTTCTCTAAGCTTTTATTCAGTGTATGAAGCCAGATTAATATCAAACTTTATTTTCTGAAAATTGGATTCATAAAGATAATGAAAGAAGAAAAAGACACAATAAGAAATAAAACCTTTGGTCCCTCTGAAGCTAGCATTGCTTGAAACAGAAACATGCTGAAGTTTGGCATAAATATAAAAGTCTCCAGAAGTGAGAATTCTATCTCTATGCCTTAGTTTTTCCATTTGAATAAAGGGGTTAATGAGTTAAAAGACATGAAGCACTGCATTTGCCTGGCACATAGAGAGTGCTCAACATTGTTCTATCTCTTGTGGTTGTTATGATTTGGTCTGTGGAAGTGCCAATATTATGGAATCCGGTGGTGGTAGGTTTTCTTCACAGAATTCTCACTGTCCATCATTTCTTCTAAAGTTAAAACTATTTGAATTTGTACTTCTCCAAATGACAGGTGAAAGGTGACATTATTAAAACAAGTATATATACATCCACTTGAATAATCACTTACTGATAGCTTCAAAAGGTATGTTTTGAGTTTGAGAGTTCCTTTCAATTTCCATTTGTACTGTTCACATCTTCTCCATCTCCTGGTTTATTTTACTGACAGAGTTGGGAAGGATCTCATTTGATGCCCAGATCCATTAACATTCCGTCTTAAATTTCAGCAACGTGTAAGTCAAAAAGATACATAAGATACAATGCCAGAGCAGTGAGTTAATCTGGAGCAGTTGTGATACATAAACTATCAGTATTGTAGACCTACAGTAGTCTGAATTCATATCCACTTAAACTTAAACGGTGGGACATCAAGAACATTATTACGTAAATACATGAAAGGTAACTTTTGAGAAAACGACTCCAGCAAAAGTGTTATTTGAATTTTTAGCAATCAGTCCTAACTGATGCCCTCTTCATTATAAAAGGTTGAAATTTAGGGAATTGGAAGACTGAATAGTGATTTGTAACTATAGGTGAGTCTAGAAACAAGGAGGGAGGGAAGAGGGTAGAGTTCTGATAGTTGGTCCAATCTCTGGAGCCAAAATCCAAACACCTTTATATGAAGGTATAATATTTTTAAAAATATATGCATCAAATTATCAAATTGTCAGAAATTGTGTTGAGATGATTCTTCATAGTTTCACCACTGTCTTTATTATTGCTGGACATAGAATTTTCAAGAAATACTATTTCTAGGGCATTGAAAGCTATGAATTGCTGCCCTCGGGGCTTAAATCAGGATGAGCTGAGATGATCCCCGAGACAGCTTTGAAATGTCCTAGCTCTGTAAAAACAGAGCAAAGTACTTGTACAAAGAGTTCTATGGTGAGATGCTCTAAAATTCTTTCACACGTTGAGTAAGAATGAAAATATTGTTAGAGATTTCAAACTCCTAATCACTAAGAAAATAAAAATTATACTAATGCCTTTAATTACAAGTCGCTTCACAATATTACTTACCGTAAGATTTTAGTTTTTCTTGGTAAATGCCAGTTAAAAACATAGCAATTACATGTTCTTACAGATTACTTGGCGACTCTATTTCTAAAGTTTGCATGACTTGCCCTCTGATTTTATAACTGAAATAATCTCTTTACCCTATAATTATTTGCTATGTAAATACCTGTCAATAGATGATTGACACTGGCCATTTCCATTTAATTAAAAGGTCAACACCAACATATAAATACTTTTTATTTAATGATATTTGTGCCTATAACCACGCAGGTAGCTTAGAGTCCAAGACAAATTTATTTTTGCTGTGCACACTGAGACACACAATATGAATTTGGTGTCACAGCCATATAACATCAAATTCCCCATGTGGCCTTTGTAGATAATAAATAATAAATACACATAGAAATGCTGCATGTAAAATTATTAATCTGTGTATAAACTTATCCAATTTTTGCATAGATTCAGTAATAATAAGAAGTGGGACAAAACTATTCCAGAGAATTTCTATTTAGGTACCAAAATGCACATATATATCTATTTGTCCTCTTAGCAGGCCTCTTTTGAGCACAGCAAAGAAAATAGAAAGTAGAGATGGATAGGACTTATAAAATGTATTCCTCTGTTACTAGGAGCGTCTGTGGGGATAGAAGGGTGAAATGGAGCAGAAAGACAGAGGAGGTCAGATGGGTTATGTGATGGGAGTAAAGAGCAGGCTAATTGAATTTGCAAATGATATGAAATTGGGAGTTGTCAGGAACAGAGGGGAAGACAGACTGAGTGTTAGTAGATGACTTACTTAAGAAGTTGGAGTGAGTTGACATTCTGGAACTTTGAACATTTATACTTTGCATATTTTTGGCTTCTGCTTTGTTCTTTTCCATAGGATTTATTAGTTGCTGTCCTTGAAAATATCCAATAATTATTTTATAGTCCATTCAACAAATATGTACCCAAAATGTTCCAGCCCTTTTTCACCCCAAGGAAGTACATAGAGATTAAAATAATCATTATTTTTATAGCTTTCCTGGCTTAAAGACACACTTGGCCTGGAATGTTTTCATTGAGGATAGGACGCATGGCAATTTGAGTTATTTGGGTGCTACCTGGCTCTTAATATGAAATTTTTGCAAAAGCCAATTCAGAATTTAATCTGAAGGAGAATACCACGGAACAATTTTGCAGATCATAAGCACCCCTTAAATGGGCTATATACAAACAGATGGAAACTAGTACAGTTTTTGGTGAATTAATAGTTCAAAACTGCCTCATCTATGTTATTCATCTTCAGATAGAGAAATACATTTTATACCTCAAAGGGTTTGGCCTCCTTTGCCATATATGAAATGTATCATTCTTGCTTTAATCAAGTGTAGCTTGATTTTTGAGTGATGTAAGTGCCTGATTGTCAGTCCTGGAAGGAGAAGCCCCCTTTCCTGAAGTGGGTAGTGAATGAAAGATGTCAGGTCCAAGGCCCTTTGTTCTCACCCTCATTAACCTTCCTTTGCTTTACCTCTTTCCCACACAGCTCTAGTTACTCCAAAAACAAACAAACAAAAAAAAAACAAAAGAAAAAAAAAGCTCTGGGAGTGAATACAGACTTCATAATATAATACGAAATGAAGAAATGTAGGTCATGAAAATTTCAAGCCTGATAGAAATAGTTAATGCTCATTTATGCAATGACCTCTGTTGTTTAATTTATTTATAACTTCTAAATGTTATAACATTCTTTTCAAACTTATCTCCTGACAGTTTTCTTATAGTGCCTTGGGGAAAATTTTAAACTTGAAAGTTTCAACATTTTTGATTTATCGAAGTAAAAGAATTTCTCAGATTCTCTTTTCACTGGGTTTTACATTAGAGAGTTAATATAACTAAAAAAATCTCTTCCTAAAAAAAAAGTAAATCACCTCTAGGCTGAGACTGTATTTGGAGAGCTTCTGCTCTAAGGCAATTTGAGGCTATTTACATAGAGGGGGAATCTGGAATTTGTAACTAAAATTATTTAAATGACAAAATTTGTTAAACTGGATGTTATGATAATGTCTGATGAACATATACATTTTCTAAAGAAAATTAGATAAAACCTAATTTGGTTAAAACTCCAGTGTATAGTGAAAAAAAGACTTTTTTGAGGGTATTATTTTAGAAGTGTTCTACAGACTGTGAAGTCTCCACTTTTTTTTTTTTAAAGAAAGATGCTTATTCTTAATTACAACAACTGATAACATTGGTTTAGAGGGACAAATCATTTTACAGCCAAATTGCCACTATTGTAGTATTCAGAGCCAAAGTAGAAAATAATATGAAGAAATTGTGTCCTGGAATTTATTTTTTAAAGTATTCTTTACATATTAAGTCACCTATATGTCTGTGAGTCTAACATGTCACCTTAATAAATCTCTGCATGTTTTAGAGCTATAACTTCTTTCAAGTTCAGCAACAGCACTAAACTGAGCCCCCTGAAAGCTTGAAATTTAGCTAGTGAATTGAATATGATTAACATTCAGAGTTCAATAATGACTAACATTATTGCCATACTTCCTTATGCACCCATATATGTGGGGCCCTAAATTACCACCCACTGATTACTACTTAATCTAACAACAAAATTGTAGGTATATTGCTCTTGTCACTAAAAAGGCTGTGGACACATTCAATGACTGTCACTCAGCTGAACTAGTCCTAGAGTGATTAGACAGCTGCAGGCCATATGGAATATATCATTTCTTTAAAAAAATGGCTTTTGGGGATGGAGGCTATTTTATTTGTTGTACATCTCTCTCTGTACGTGATTGTGTGATTTAGTTATTTTGAGATAATAGCTTAGTATGAAAATTATATCATGCAGAAATTTTAGTCCACCTACGTTTCATGACATGTGTTGCCATATTTTTTGGATTGTTTATATTCATAGGTAAGATATTTTTTAAAATGAAGGAATAACTTGAAGTATAAGCTAGATTTCTAATGATGAAGAATGTGTTTTCTTGCTAAAAAGCTGAGCCATGCTGTTCCTTTTTCTCATGCTCTCACTCACCTCCTCTGTACTTCTATTCCACTTACAGGCTTTATCTTCAAAACTCATCTAAGTGTCCTTGCATCTGTCCTTAGATTTGGTCAAGTGTGGTTCTTAGTCTGGGCCCTATGCTGTGGAGACCCTGACTCTGACCATCCCCTCTGTTGAGCCCCTTCCATTGGGCCAGCTCAGGTGGCAGGCCACTGGGGCATGAAACCTCCCCATTAGATAATGTCTCAGCTACTCAGGACATGAGAATTTGCTGCCTCAATATGCCTGAAATCACTCCCAGGGCCTATGCTAGGTGATCCTCCTTAGGGCTCTTCCAGAGGGCATCATTGTGCTTTTCCCCAGGGGCAGAAGGAGGTGGAAATATGTTAGCTGAGCACTAAGTTGGTGTTCTATAGGTAGAAAAAGGAATGGTGGGTGGTTTCCCAGTAGCCTTCACTGAACTCATGCTTAGTCCTTAAAAGCGGTAGCTTGAAATTATTTACCAAGAAAGGTAAATTTCCCAACCTCCTTGATAAGGTCAAATGCCTCTGTTATTAGTATAGGCCTTCCAATGATTATGTGGCAATCCTTGCAGCAGTTGTGATTTTACACTTCTCTTTGTGATTACATTTTTCTTTTATGTAATTGATGCCCATCTTGCTACAGGTCTGTGACCTTAATTAAGCCAGAAAATAGGTTTTTTCCACTATTGTATACTCCTGCCAAATACATTGGGAAAGCTCATAATAGCTTCCTTATAATGAATGAATAAATGAGGATGTTCTTGCTTTATAATGTTCCTGTGAAAACTAGAAGACCAATGACTCTATGTTGCATTACTATATGAGGCTTGATATATATTTGGTAGCTACTTAGAAAAAAAATTTGTTAACTAAGGGTTGTCCAACCAAGCTGTTAATCAATTTGAGTGAATATTACCTGATTAACATTTGTGTGATATCAATTATTTAGTAGTCAAAAATATTGCGGTTTACAAAACCTATTTTAATCTGCCTTACTGAAAAATCAATACACTTCACTGAAAATCCAGGGGAATTAATTGACCTATGTACATACGGACCTAGGAGCTCAAATAGTAACATCAGTTATCTTTCTCTTTCCATCTCTGGACGCTATGTTAGCTTTGATCTCAGGCAGACATCTTCCCCATAGTTACAGCAAAAATTCCAGGCCTTACTCTCACAGCCCAGTCCTGGGTCACATGTTCACCTCTGACCCATGCAAGTCAGACTACCATAATACAGAAATTAAAAAAGAAGGCGAAATAGGTTCCTGAAAAGAAAACTAGTGCACTTTTGCTGTAAAAGCACAAAACTATTAACAGACTCTACAAAACAGAGATTCTTGATTCCAAGTGACTTAATTTAATGATTTTCAGTCAATTGCTGCCATATGATCGATTGGTCACACAGAAAGAGAACGAGCAGTATACAATGTTGCTTTCTAGCCTGTTTCCTGAAGGACTTCCTCAAGCATCCTGTCTACCTGTTCCTGCTGCTATCACAAAATATCTCAGACTGAGTAATTTGTAAAGAACATAAATTTGTTTCTTATGGTTCTGGAGGCAGAGAAGTGCAAGATCTAGGTGTCAGCATTCGGTGTCAGCTGCATCCTCACATGGCAGAAAGGCAGAAAAGGGCAAAGGGGACTAGGGTGTTTCCTTTAGCCTCTTGAAGAGCACTAATCTATTCAGGAGAGTGGAACTCTTGTGACTGAATAACTTTCCCCAAAGCCCCACCTCTTAATGCTATCACCTTGGGGTTTAAAGTTCTAATACATGAATTTAAGAGGAACATGTACATTTAACACATAGGACATCCTTAGGCTTTACTTCGAGGGTGGCCCTTCATCACTTCCTCTGGGGCTGAGAGGTAGGCTGCCCCAGTGAGTGTCAGCCCAGCCATGCTCTTGGGGCATTTATGGACTGTTGACCAAAAACCAGAGTTAAGGAAAGGAGAAGAGTGAAGCTGAGAAGAGCAGAAGGAAAGACTGGGAAAGGAGAAGAGTGTTAGAGTATAGCACAGTCTACAGATTACAATGCTCATGAGACCAGCAAACCACTTCTGCGGGTAATTCCAAAAGAATAATCCATTTAATATTGTGGGAAAGCGCAGCATTATTTGAACAAGTGTAACTCCCTAGGGTACTACCCTGAAAAATAAAGCTAGTTTTTGTATGTTTGTTTAGAATAGAGAGGTGATTAAGTGTACAGGCTTTGGAGTCCAGTTTTCTGAGTTTAAATTGAGGCTCTGCCAAGAACCAGCCTTGTGATCTTGGTCAAGTTGCTGAATCTCTCTGTCCCTAACAGTCCACATCTTTTCTTTGGAGATATTAATATTATCTACTTAATGGATTTGTTATAAGAAGTAAATGGGTTGATACAAGTAAAGATTTAAAGCACGGATTGGAACACAACAATCATTTAAAAGTTGGCATAGCTATCAGAATGCATTTGTAAACAGAATAGTTTATATATATTAGATACTAAATTATTAAAATGGGTCTCAATCTTTTTAGACATATGACATAGTGAATCCATAAAACTTTGACTAATGACTAATAAGGGCAAGGGAAAAAACAAACAAGTGGTACTGACTGCACTCAGTATTATGGAATCTTATAAACTAATCATGGAATGTGCCCTGCAATATGGAGTTAAATTTGTACGTTTAGGACACAGACCAGCTCTGTGTATATATAGGTTCAAAAACCATTCAGTCCAAGCTTTGAAACTATTGGACTCTGTGAAACTGCAATGTGGTAAGGGATCAAAGGATGAAAATGTCAGTGCCAATAAAGACCGTTTCATGGATTTAAAAGGCTGGTATGACTTGTGTAACAATTAGCATGCAGGAGACAGCCACAAGTTGTGAGCAAGCAAAGAAAACAGATAATAGCTTTCTAACTGGAAATCAGCAAAGTAACAAAGAATATCCACGTGTTTGAATACTTATTCATTTCACCATTTGTGCATTAATTAATTAATTAATTTAACACACTGTGATTGAATACTTAAAATAATATACCAGTGCTCAGAATAAAGAAATACAAACAAGTGCCCCTGATTTCAGAGTATGCCGTCTACTAGTATGGAAAAATATATATATATATTCCACTTCTACTTGTGAGGAATCAAAATGGCTTCACAGAAAGATTGTCACTAGGCAGAAAGGCATTTCAGTGGGCTAGAAGCCTGATGAAAGGCACATTTGTGGGAGGACAAGTCCTCTGGTATGGCTGTAGCCCAAGGTACAGGGCCAAGGGAAGAAACAATCATTAAATGCCCCAAATGCTGTGTAAGATTTATTTTATTATACATGTGTTAAAGAGGATTTTATTATGAGGCAGGATCAACAGCTTTGCATTTTAGAAAAATAACTTTAGTGACAATATGGAGGTCAGGTGGAGTGTCATAAGACTAGCAGCAGAGAAACAGGTAAGGAAATGTCCTCAGGTAAGCTATACTAAGGGCTTAAAGAGAAGCAGTGGTGTGGCTAGAGAATTTGGTGATTGGGTGGAAGTCTGTGATTGGTAGTATCATTCACCACAATTGAGAATAGGAGGGGAAGTAGATCTTGAAGGAAAGATACTGAGGAATATGTATGGGAATTGTTGAGTTGGAGATGCCTGTGAGCCATCCAGGAAAAGCTCAGGAGGGTGGTATGGGATAAAGTTATAGAAATGTCTGTTATTAGTGGACAGAGAAAGGTAGGGTGAGTAGAAAGAAAAGAGCAAACCAAGGACAGGCTTTGAAAATCACTAATTGCCAAAAAGTATAGAGAGGAAGAAGACGCATATAGGAAACTGGAATAAGAAACTGAGAGGACCAGAAAAAAACTTGTATCATGAAAACTAAAGTAGTAGAGAGTGGATGACGCTGTCAAATGCTAAATGGCCAAGCAAAGAATTCCTTAAAAGGAATCTACCAATGTGTGTGCATCAGATGAGAACGATTACAATGGGAATAAGAAATATGGCCACAATATAGTATTTCTGGGCCACTTTCTGAAATATCCATCTGGTAATTGTAGGTTTTCCCCCAAATTGTCTCTTCCAGAATGTCCACACAAACCTTCCTATATTTCCTCTGTGTTCTTATAATTTATATGATCCTAATTAAGATAATCCTCTAACTTTTTGGATTAGAAATGGAAAGATATTACTAAATAATTTGTACGTATGATTTATTACTGAATAATATTAAATATATGAGAAACTTTGTATAACTCATACAAACATTATGGAGTTTCAAATTATAGCTGTCTCCATACAATTTGGGCATTACAGAATTGCCTTTTATTAGGCCTGTAACTCCAATGACAGTGCAAGTCACTATGTACCATCTAAAATTAGCCTTCCCCACCAGATGTCTGTGGAAAATCCCATGCACTTCCAGGGAACTTGTGAATTCCTAGGAGATTTACATTGTCTGGTTCCAAGCTTCTACTCTATCAGTTCAGTTTATGGACCATCTCACTATCCTCCAGTGCTGATATCATCTGTTTTCTGTTATTTCTATACCTACAAACTACCACCTAACATCTTTGTGCTTAGAAGCCTTTGCTAAAGTTTTGGAGAGATCCTAGAGGTTTCAGAAAGTTTTGCCTTTTAATTGTGAAATGTGAAGCCCTTCCAAGATGACTTTCTGAAATCTCAGGTTCAGAAAGGGGGTCCTCTGGATGAAAGGCTAGGACAATAGAAAATGTGTACCTCCAGCCTGAATGGTAGAAAAAATCAAAGGGAAAAGAGCATTAGGAATGGCTGTTGAGTGAACAAGCCAACTGACTGTCTACCATTGACACAGGTATTAGTTCATCCTCACGTGAATCCCATGAGGTTAGATTATCATGATTCCCAGTTTTATAAATGAAGAGAGTATGACCCAGGAAGATTAATAAAAGCTAAAAGCAAGGAGGCAAAGTCATTCTTAAACTATACTTCCTTCTTATTTTAAGTTCTAAAAATTGCCAACAAGCTACATGTGAGTCATGACACTGGTCAGAAGAAAAGCAGCAGTCATTTCTTTGGCCTTGTGCTTCCCCTCAGCTATTCCCTGAACATTCACCCATATTCTTGTGTACCCAGAAAACCTAGTCCTTCCTCTCTTTTCACAGTCTCATCCCGGGAATTCCCATGTCATCTATGAGATTCTCCTGATTGTCCCTATACTAGTAACTTTTGTCTCCTTCAAATGCTAGTATCTTTTAAGTTGTAATAATTTATTTGATACTTGTTACAAATTTTCTGTAATTTCCATTTTTAGTTTCCATTATGTGTCAAGACTTTACACTTCGTAAACTTCTTAAAAATAGAGAAGATAGATCCTATGAATTATAGCTATATTACTCCTACTTTCTTTTCTCTCTGTCCAAATTCTAACTATGTGTCACTTAAAAGACTGGGAATATGATGTCTCTCATAATGATATGCAAACAGGATTTCAAACATAATTCATTTCTCCCAAACTATCATCATTGTTACAAATAAATATTATGAAACTGAAAGTCAGTGGCATCTAATGGCTGATCTTCTATGGGAAATTACGGCCCAGTCCTGCTTAGATAAAGCCTTTTAAAACAAGATTAAGAAGTCAAAGTCCTTTGTCCTTCATGTAATATTTATTGAGCACCTAAAATGTTCTTGCACTATGCAAGATATTGAGGTTAAAAAGGTAAATGACAACACAGCACCTGTCATCTTGGAGCTTATCACCTAGTAGGAAATGCCAAAAAAGGAAACATTCAATTAACTCACAGTGTGGTATGTATCCCTAGTTTGCCTGGAACCTGTTGTCTCCTTTACAGGATTATTTCCTAGGAGTTTGAATCTTTTCCACCCCCATTCTAATTTTCAGATTTATTTCCTGGAATACACCAGAATGCTTTTTATTTATACTTCTTTTGAATGGGCAACTTCCAAATCATTACTTTATTGTGTCTCCCAGTTCATGTTTGCTGTGCATTTTAAAGCTTACCCTCTATGGTAGGCTGCTTCTAAAATGGCCTCTGATGATCTCTACTTCTTGGTATTTACTCTCTTGTGTAATCTTCTCCCCTTGCTTGTGAACTAGAGCTGGTAACTTGCTTATAACAAATAGAATGGAAAAAAATAATGGAATGTCACTTCTGAGGTTAGGTTTTAAGACTATAAACTCCATCTTATGCATTCTCTCTCTGATTTGTCTTATTTGCTTTGTCATATTGAGAGTGGCTCCATGAAGTAGCCTATGTGGCAAAAAACTGAGGGTGACTTTCAACCAAAGTCAGCATGAAACTGAGGAATTCTTTCCAAAAGCATGGAAGCAACTGACCTGCCAACAATCACATGAGTGGGCTAGGAAAAGAACCATTCCCCAGTAGACTTTCCAGATGATGTTGCATCTGACACCTACACTAATGCCTGACTACAGTATTGTGAAAGACCCTGAGAAGGAGGACCCTGGTACTTTGCACCCAGGTTCTTGACCCACAGAAACTGTAAAATAGTAAAATGTTGTTTTAAGCCATTACATTTGGGGTTAATTTGTTAAACAGCAATAGATAACTAATACAGCTTAGAACACACAGGATTTGTCATCTTGATACACAGACTTGAGGCCTTCTCTTCTGCCCTCATTGTTTTTCCCCAGAAGTCTTCCTAACTTCTTCTTAGTATGTTCTACACTTTAGCTTTATCTCTCTTTGTTTCTCTTCATTTCCAACTTTCTAAATAGCTAACACTATACCGAAGTATATTAAGTATACTAATTCCATATAGGAGGCTAGATTTTGACCACCACTGTAAGAAAATTAAGCTTATAATACCCTATAAGCTTCCTTTTTGTAGAACAGAGGCTTGAAGTCTTGGAAAATAGCCCCTGGAGACAAGGCTAGTCATCAATCTCTGTTACCTAGATGATTGCAATAACTTCCCTATTGGTCTTCCTGACACTAAGGACTCTGTCATCTCCACCGCAAGTCAGTAAGACCTTTCTGAAATTCAGATCTTCTCATTGCAACGCTATACATCCTTCCTCCACACACACACAAACTTAAAACACTTTGAGAACTTCTCGTTAATCTTAGATAAAGGACAGAAGATCTATTCATGACCTACCAGGGCCTACAAGGTCCAGCAAGCACACATATCTCCAGCTTGGTGTTTCATACCCTTCTCATTCTTTCTGTCCCAGTCACTGCTGCTCCTCATCTGTGCTCCCTCTGCAGTAGCGGATTTCTACACCCTGTTTCCTCTGCCAGGATTACTCTTGCTAACTGAGGCATGCTCATTTTCCAGATCACAGCTCATTACTAAGATTTTACTTCGTCACTCAAGTTTTCCATGATCTCTTCTTCTATGTTCACATATTACCATATAACTCTCCTCCACAGCATGTAACCCCAATCACAATATTAAGCACTTTTAGTTAAAGTATTCAAATTAACATTTATAGGACTAGACTATTAGCTCCGGGCAGGTAGCATATAATTTTTTTACACTTTGTGTCATAATGCCTGGCAATAGTTGGCGCATGGTAAATATTTGTGAATAAATGAGCTAGACAGCACTCAAACTGTTCTTTGTAGTAAATTATATTATTATTAAGCTGAACCTTAATAGAGTATTAGTCTTGTTTTTCATGTAATATGACCACAACATAGACAAGGAGATAAAAACAAAAGGAAGAAAATATATTTTGAAAGCTTGCCATATATGTATATGAATTACATTTTTCTGCACCTATGTCTTACATGTTAGTCCCACTTTTATGCTGTATGACATTCATACATGAAAAACATAAGA
Source organism: Pan troglodytes (assembly GCF_028858775.2). Classification (NCBI taxonomy): domain Eukaryota; kingdom Metazoa; phylum Chordata; class Mammalia; order Primates; family Hominidae; genus Pan; species Pan troglodytes. The sequence continues at coordinate 26,617,752 of NC_072402.2, forward strand.
ATTTAGTGTTAATATGTAGCATGTTAAATTTCTGGGCTATTTTGACCAAGCTCTATGACGTTCCAGATAAATAAATTCTAAAAACAAATTAGTAATTTGATTAATGACTGATTGATATCTAATCCACTTTATAAGACCAGATTTACCATGCAGAATAAAATTTAAGAAGCTCTGATATCTTTAGAAACATCAACAACCAAAAGGCACACTCAAAACAATCTACCTTACAGTGCTTGTTTGTTTTTTTTCCTACTTTGCTTGGTCACATTTTTCTTTGACGCTATTAGTTTTCATTAGAATCAGGCTGATACTTTTCCTTAATCTTTGTTCCTCTGATTAGTCTCTCCTCAAAACTAATTTTAAAAATAATGCTCCAAGCTTTTGAAATATTGAGTTCTTCAAATTTAATTTTCCTCATTTTGTTTCTTATTTATACTCTGTAAATAAATATATATATTTCAAATTGAGACAGACTTTGAAACATAATGTGTCTTTATATAGCTGTGATCCACCCACTCAGAAGAAAACAATCCATGAACATAGAGTTTAAAATATATCACAAAATTCACACTTCATGCTGTGCCAACTTAATACAAACATGCCACATCCCTTGCATTAATAACCATAGATGATGACTGATAGAAGACGTTCATAAGATTGTAATTTTAAAGTGAAATTAGTTTGTAGATCATAAAATATTTGAGTAATGAAATTCAGATACACAAAAAACCCATATCTGCATTTATACACAGATGATCAGAGTCTATAATGTCATATCTGATTTATTATGCATACAAGATAATTTAAAAACCATGCCATTTTACTTCCTTGTCCTTAAGAGAAGACCAGAATATCCATTTTTTGCACTTTTCCTTCTAGAATTTTATTAAAACAATAATTTGATGATATTTATGGGATGAGAAAATAATTTTATTAGGCACTTTTGGTGAGAATTGCTCGAATTAACATTTCTAAGGATAAATTATTACACTGCAATAGATCTCTCATTCATCACCAGTGACTTACGGGATTACTTGAACCAACTACAAAACCCAATATTTCAAAAATAATGTTAAATATTCTATGAATTTAAAACAAAATCACATTGCAGGTTATTAAATTTGCTAATACTACTTACTAACCAACCCTAAAAGAATGTACCTATGGAAAAATAGATAATAATCAACATTTCATGTAGATGCTACTATATGATGTATGTTCTAGCAACCAAAATGTTATTATAAGCCAAATATGTTTATTTGTCTCAAATTCTCAAAAGGATTTTCCAATCTAAGTCACTAAATACTATTTTGAAGAGTCCATCAATATTAAGGCTTTTTCTTGAAGTGAACCCAAACACGAATGTTTTCCTTTATTTTATCCCTGAGTATCCTGTATCAGGAAAGAAAAAAAAATTAGAGTGAAATCTAATAAGAATACTAATGTTAGACAAATGGACTAAAATCTCTTTTAAAAGTTATCCGTAGAAAATAAAAGTATTTTGTAAAGATTTCTTCAGGAAGTCATCCTTGTTCCAGGTATACCTCTCTAATTTGAATTTGGGGAGGCAAAGTGACATAGTGGAAAAATATCTGAACTGCACCTCAGAAGACAAGCCACAAGTCAGAAGAATTCCAAAAGAAAACATCATAGGTAAATATTTCATGCACGAATATTTTTCTCAATTCACTTTAAAATGGTACATTATTCTAGCAGAAATATTCCATAACAATGTAGTGTTCTACAAAAACATCCATTTTTATTATCATTTGTTATATCTTATGTTTTTTGTTTTTTATTTGTTTAATTTTAAGGCCTAAACTTTATTATATGTGGGAAATAGTCTATGCTTTTATATTTACTATAAAAGTAATAAATAGACTGGTTATCTATTCACAAAACATGTTTTGTTTATACAAACCACTTGTGTAAATTCTACTGCCTCCCTTCAGTTAGCTGTAGCTCTGGACTCAGTGCTGGGCAGTGGATGTCAGCAAATGTGACACAAGTCACTTTCAGGCCTTGCCCTCTTATGTGTGAAAACCCATGCTCTTTCTCTTATTTAACTTGAAGCAGACCAGCCTGGGGTTCCTATACTGAATACATGAACAAGATGGAGGGAATTTTGTTCCTGAATCACCACGTGCAGGAGAACTGCTCATGGATTGATTGCAAATGTCTATTTTGAAATTTTCTGAGCAAGAGATAAATTCGTGCTGTATTAAGCCACTGATATTTTAATACAGCAGCTATATTTTGTTTTACATATCAATATTTTAACTGAGGTATAAGCTATATACAAAGAAATGAATATTTTCTGTGTACAGTTTATGAGTTTTGGCAAATTGTATGTAGTCACCACCACAAAATAAAAATATTGAACTGTTGTATCTCCTCAAAGAATTCTTCATGTGCCTTTGTAGTTAATATGTTTGATCACCCTAATCCCTGGCAACTACTGACTTATTTTATTTTTCTATAATTTTTCCTTTTTCTGAAATGTAAAAATTAATAAATTCATAAAGTACATAGACTTTTTCACTTAGCTTATATATTTGACATCCATCAATGTAATTGCATGTATCAAACATTCATTTCTTTTTTATTGGTGAATAGTATTCCACTGCACAGATGTTCCACAGATTAACCTTTCATGGAGGACATGTGGGTTATTTCAGTTTTTGGCATTTATGTATAAAGCCACCATAAACATTCGCCTACAAGTTTTTGTGTGAACATAGATGATCACATCTCTGAAATAAATACCTAAGCAAAGGATTACTGGGTCATGTGCTGAGTGTATGTATATCCTTATAAGAAACTGACAAGTTATTTTGTGAAGCATTTGTAGAATTTTGCATTTCATCAGTAATGTATGAGTTCCAATCATTCTGTGTCATTGCAAATAGCACTTACTATTGTCAGTTTTTGTTTGACCATTCTCATTAGTGTGCAGTGGTATTTTATTAGTTTATATTGCTGCATAGCAAAGTACCACAAACAAAGCACCTTAAAGCAACACAAATTTATTATCTCAAATGTCCTGTGAGACAGACCGCTAGTCACAGATTAGCTGGATACTCTGTTCAGGGTGTCCCAAGATGGAAATCAAGGTGTCAGTGGAGCTGCTATCTCATCTGAGGCCTAGAGTCCTCTTCCAAACTAATTCAGGTTGTTGGCAGAGTTTGGTTTTTTATATTTTAAGACTGAGGCCTCTGTTTTCTTGCTCTCCATTGGCCTGAGGCCACTCTCAGTTGCTGGAGGTCCCTCATTCTCAGGTCTTCTCACAAAATGGCAGTTTACTTCTTTGGAGCCAATAGGAGCATTGCTCTGATTTCCTGTTTCTAACCACTAAACCCTCTTTTAAGAGCTCACCAAATTAAATTAGATCTACCCAGATTATCTCCATTTGAATTAGCTAAAAATCAACTGAGGAGGGATCTTAATTATATCTGCAAAATCCCTTCACCTTTGCCTTATAACATAGCCTAATCATGGAAGTGATATTTCATCATAGTTATGAGCTCTATTTACACTCAAGGAAAGGGGAATATACAAGGGCATGGATCATTGTGGGGCCATCTTAGAATACTTCCTTCCATATAGCTCATTTAGGTTTTAATGTGCATTTCCCTAATCACTAGTGATACTGAGTATACTATTTACAATATCTGTTAATGAACTTGCCTGACAACTGTATTTCTTCTTCATTGAAATGGCTGTTGAAATATCTTGACCATTTTTTATTGGTTTGTTTGTTTGTTTTCTTAGAATAGAGCTTTAAAAATTCTTTATTCTGGAGAAAAATCCTGTATACATTCTGGAGAAAAATCCTTCATCAGATATGTATTTTACAAATATATTCTCCCATCTGGTCTTTCTTTTTTATTGTCTTAACATTATCTTTTGAAGGGTAAAATTTTTAATTTTAATGAAGTCCATTTTATATATTTTTTTCTTTTATAGTATATGCCTGTCATATTATACTTAAAAAAATATTTACCTAACTCACATTCATTCACAAAGATTTTCTCCAATGCTTTTATAAAGAAGCTTTCTAGTTTTAGTTTTACATTTAGGGATATGATTTCTTTTTACTTAATTTTGCTTAAATCAAAAGGTATAACTTAAGGTTAATTATTTTGGTCCTCAATGTTCAATAGTTCCAACATCACTTGTTGAAAAGACCATCCATTTTCCATTGTCTTTTGCAACTTATCCAAAAATCAATTCACCATATATGCATGGGTCTATTTCTGGACCCTCTATTCTTCACAATTGATTTATGTTTCTATTCTTTCCCCAATATAATACTATCTTTATTACTGTGGTTTGAAAAGTAACTGAAAGTCTGCTAGTATGAGCTGTACAGCTTTATGGTTCTTTTACGTGCTTAATTACATTTTAATATTAAGTATGATGTTGGCTGTAAATTTTATTTTTAAGTGTCTTTTAATGGAGTGAGAAAGTTCCCTTTGATCCCTAGTTTCCTGAGTTTTTATCATGAGCAAGTATTATATTTTGTCAAATGATTCTTCTGAATTGATTGAAATGATCATGTGTTTTTCTTTTCTCTTCTTTAGTCTATTGGTACAATGGAATTACTTTGATTAATAATGTTAAATCACCATTTGTATATATTGCTGTATTCAATTTTGCTAAGCATTTGTACATCTATATTTTTGAGGCATATTGGTTTGTAAGTTTGTTTCCTTGTAATGGCTTTGTCTGATTTGACTTTCAGGGTAATGCTAGCTTCATAAAGTAAATTAGAAAACATTTCCTCTTCTAATATTTTCTGAAAATTTTTACATTGAATTGGTATAACTTTTTTCCTAAATGTTTGGTAGAATTCACCGGTAAAGCCATTAATGAACCTATCTAAGTTTTTTGTTTGTTTGTTTCCACTGGAGGGTTTTTAATTAAAAATTCAATTAATCCAGTAAATACAAGATCATTTAGTTTATCTGTTTTTCTTGAGTGAGCTTTGGTGGTTTTTCTTTCAAGGCATCTGTCCATTTTTTCTGCTGCCAACATTTATGGGCATTACATTATTCATAATATTCTTATGTTATTATTTTAATATCTGCAGGTTTTTAGTGATTCATTTCTTTCATAGTTGATATTGTTAATTTCATATTCTGTCTTTTTTCTTGCTAAGTATGACTAGAAATTTATCTATTTTGTTAATTTTAAGAAAATAAATAGCTTTTGGTTTTCGTGATTTTCTCTACTGTTTTTTGGTTTGCAATATCATTGTTTTCTGCCCTCATCTTTACTATTTCCTTCCTTTTGTTTACTTTTGCTTTTCCTTTCTTTTTCTAGTTTATTAACATGGAAGCTTTGATTTCAGACTTTCGCTCTTTTCTTAAGTAAGCAGTAATGCTATAGATTTCCCTCTAACTACTGAATTAGCTGCATCCCACAAATGATGACGTTGTGTTTTTATTTCCTTTAAATTGAAACTATTTTCTAAATTTTTTTAAGACTTATTTTTTAAGTCATGAATTATGTAGAAGTGTATTGTTTCATTTCCAAATACTTGAATATTTTCCAGGTTTACTTTTGTTATTGATTCCTAGTTTAATTTTGTTATGATCAGAGAATAGATTTTATGTGGTTTATAAATGGCATTCATGCATGTAAATAGGCATGCACTTTCCTTTCCTTTGCTGTTAGGGTAAGAGTGTGAGCCAATCTGGTTAGAGGGTTAGATGGGTTTACTTTTCATCATTGCTTTGATTACCTTCAGTGTACACTGACTTCAAATTTATCTGGCATTAGCATGTTCTTGGCATGGGACTGGTTTATCAGAGGGTTTTCTCATTATTTCTTCCTCACTGTCAGCATTAGGCTGTGTCCCTGTGCTTTTATCTCAGAGTCTCTCTTCATGCTCTTGCCCTTCCCCCAGAGGTGCACTACTGTTTCTTGCTACTCTGTGCTTATTAGCCTAGTGGTGTGGAACTGGGGGATTCTCTGGTGTCTTTATACAGCATCATTCCCTTTGTCATTGGCATAACCAGGGACTTCCATTTCCTGACTCTCTGCCAATAGTGGAGGGATTAATTTCTCTCCTACCTCTAGGTACAATGGGTTTACACCTGTATCCTGGAATGTCAGGGGTTGTTGTCTTTCTCACAACTTTAGACTTTTGCTTCGTTGGGGGAAAGGATCTGCACAGGATCTCTGGGTTTTCCTACAGTGACAGCCTTATCCACTTGACCTAGTAGAAATTTATGGAGAGGAAACTTTGAGTGGATGTAGACTCCCTTGTGTTTTGGCCCCCCAAAGGTTCTCTGCTCTCATGTTAATCCACAGTTTAGCAATGTGTTAAAAATTTAGCTGAATGTTTCTTAACTGCTTTGTTTAGCAGCTCCATCTTCCTCCCTTGCTCTGCTCCTGGTGGGTCAGTATTTGACATCCATATTTCCTTGGAAGCTCCTGTTTTTCTTTGGATTTCAGGCTACTTGGTTGTCCTCCAATCCCATTACCCTGATGGGTTCAAGGAGAGCTATCATTTTGTAAATTATATAGCTTCTTTTTATTGTTAGAAAGGAGCCAACATTCTTTTCCAATTTCTGCATTCTAAGAAGCCAGGCATTAACAGTACACTTCTAAATATCTTATACATATTGACTGTTACAGTATCATTAATTGAGAGCTGTAAAAGAGAAATCTGTAAGAAGTAGCCTGTATTTATTAGTTGTAGGTGTGTGTGTGTTTTGTTTTTTTTTTTTTTTGGTTTTTTTTTTGAGACAGAGTCTCGCTCTGTCACCCAGGCTGGAGTGCAGTGGCACAATCTTGGCTCACTGCAAGCTCTGCCTCCCGGGTTCACGCCATTCTCCTGCCTCAGCCTCCAGAGTGGCTGGGACTACAGGCACCCACCACCATGCCCAGCTAATTTTTTGTATTTTTAGTAGAGACAGGGTTTCACTGTGTTAGCCAGGATGGTCCCGATCTCCTGACCTCGTGATCCACCCACCTCAGCCTCCCAAAGTGCTGGGATTACAGGCGTGAGCCACCACGCCCAGCCCAGTTGTAGGTGTTAAGGATACCACTGTTGTCTGCACTTTACAAATGAAGAAATTGAGCTTAGGGAGTTGTCCAACACTCTCAAGGTCATATAGCTAGTAATGACAGAGCTAGACTTAGAACCAGATCTGACACCAAAGTTTATGTCCTTGTACTTTACAGTTTAGAATCTCACATGGAAAATATTCATCATGCACATACACCTTCACAGAGACTATTCATTGGAATAAAAAATAGATTTTAAAGATGAATTATCAAAGTAGCCATCTCCTCTGTGATAGGGATTGTTCTTCATTCTTTTATCACTAGCATTTAGCATACTTCTACATAAATGTTTTCTGAATGAAGTAGTTAATAAGTTATTGAACAGGTAAATGGGTAAATTACTCTAGGGAATTTAAATAGAAAATTTCCTGATAGTATTTTGCTAGGTGAAGTTGCAGGCAAGATACCAATATTTTCATAGTAGGACATATTTCCTGATAGCAATTTTTTTCATAAAATTTGTTGCAAATGTCCTCTGAGCTTTATTTTTCACAATGGTGACACATTAAATAGGAACAGTAATATGGTTTGGCTGGGTACCCAGCTGAATCTCATCTTGAATTGTAACTCCCACTATTCCTACATGTCATGGGAGGAACCCAGTGGGGGGTGATTGAATTATAGAGGTAGGTCTTTCCTGTGCTGTTCTCGTGATAGTGAATGAGTCTCACAATATCTGACGGTTTTAAAAACAGGAGTTTCCCTGCATAAGCTCTCTCTTTGCCTGCTGCCATCCATGTAAGAAGTGACTTGCTCCTCCCTGCCTTCTGCCACGATTGTGAGGCCTCTCCAGCCATGTTGAACTGCAAGTCCATTAAACTTCATTTTATAAATTGCCCAGTCTCAGGTATGTCTTTATCAGCAATGTGAAAATGGAATAATATAATAAATTGGCACCAGTAAAGTGGGGTGCTGCTGAAAATGTGGAAGCGACTTTGGAACTGGGTAAGAGGCAGAGGTTGGAAGAGTTTGGAGGGCTCAGAAAAATAGAGGAAAATGTGGGAAATTTGGAACTTTCTAGAGACTTATTGAAATGCTTTGCCCAAAATATTGATAGCGATGTGGACAATAAAGTCCAGGCTGAGGTGGTCTCAGATGGAAATGAGGAACTTGGGAACTGGAGCAAAGGTTATTCTTGTTAAGTCTTAGTAAAGAGACTGGTGGCATTTTGCCCCTGCCTTAAATATTTGTGGAACTTTGAACTTGAAAGGGATGATTTAGGGTATCTGGCAGAAGAAATTTCCAAGCAGCAAAACATTCAAGATGTTACTTGGGTGCTGTTAAAGGCATTCACTTTTATAAGGGAAGCAGAGTATAAAAGTTCAGAAAATTTGCAGCCTGACAATGTGATAGAAAAGAAAATCCCATTTTCTGAGGAGAAATTCAAGCTGGCTGCAGAAATTTACACAAGTAATGAGGAGCTGAATGTTAATCCCCAAGAAATGGGGAAAATGTCTCCAGGGCATGTCAGGGGTCTTCATGGCAGCCCTTCCATCACAGGCCCTGAGGCCTAGGAGGAAAAAATGGTTTTGTGGGCCAGGCATAGGGTCTTTGTGCTGTGTGCAGCCTCGGGACTTGGTTCTCTACATCCCAGCTGTTCCATCCATGGCTGAAAGGGGCCAATGTAGAGCTCAGGCCATGGTTTCAGAGGGAGCAAGCCTGCTGCCATCCATGTAAGATGTGACTTGCTCCTTCCTGCTTTCCACCATGATTGTGAGGCCTCTCCAGCCATGTTGAACTGCAAGTCCATTAAACTTCTTTCTTTTGCAAATTGCCCAGTCTCTGGTATGTCTTTATCAGCAGTGTGAAAATGGACTAATACAAAGGGGATTGAGACATTTACAGAAAATATTATTGTGATACCAAAGGCTCTCTGCTAGTTTTTTAACTGAACTAATCCCCCATGTTTATTTACAACATTTGAAGGACTACATTTTAGAATAAATTAAAGAGGGGCAATATAAATTCATAAAGAGAGGAGTTGCAAGGGAATAGAAAGAGAAAAAAAGTAATGAATCATAGTTGAGTTTTTGGAAAGCATTCCAGGGTGGTTTCTTTACCTGATCATAAATGGATTCAATAAGATCATTTTATTAAAGAACTGAGAATGTCATTTTGCCCACACAAGCCAAATATGAACTCTTCAATGCACAATAGCCTAACGTGGTTAACTATGTGTGGGTGAATCTGACGCAGAAATGTATTTTTTAAGAGTAGACATGTGTTGACAGTTCTTGTGCAAATTTATATGAACGTCCCTGAAACATTATACAAACATTTGAGATCATTATGATTATTAATGAACTCTCAGTGAATATGCAATGCTTTTAAGCAGCCCTCAGAATAAATAGTAATTATTTAGAAAATCATAATCTCAATTATCTCTTCGTCCATCCTAGGGGAGAGCCTACTGAATTTTTAGATTTTTTTTTCAATTGTTATCTTTCCAGGTTATTTAATGTTCAAAAGAAATGAATTTATTTTCATGTTTTTGTTGTTGTTGTTGTTGTTGATAGAAACAAAAAAAAAGAGCCCTGTAGGTATTCTAAAAGCAAGGTTTAGTATAGCTGTAACACAGTATGAATACAACCATTTGGCTTCCCAAACGGCTTCATGAAATTCGACAATTCTCTGGTTTTTATTTTAAGAATAGTCTTTCACTCCTATGAAATTGAGAATTTGAAGATACAAGTGTTAGAAAACAAATTACACTGCTTGATCTTCTAATAAAGTAATATGATAATACTTAGTAAATTATTATACAAGAACATCTAAGCTTTTGAGACATTTGCTAAACCAGAGCAGACCCATCATATAAAGCAATTTTTATTTAAGCCTTTTGATGTGGGACAATTTAACATATCCAGGCACATAACTAAGCAGATACTCAGGGATTTAAAGAATCAGGAATTATAATCCATGTTCTGTTTTACCTTAGAAAAATCACTACACATATTGTCTAGTGCTCCTTTTCCAGGTTGAGTAACATATAATAAAAACACACCTAATAAAATATTCTTACACAATCCCTTGCTATTATTATATTTATTTTTTTTTTTGAGATGGAATTTCACTCTTGTCACCCAGGCTGGAGTGCAACAGCATGGTCTTGGCTCACTGCAACCTCCACCTCCCGGGTTCAAGCGATTCTCTTGCCTCAAACTCCCAAGTAGCTGGGATTACAGGTGTGCAACACCATTCTTGGCTAATTTTGTATTTTTAGTAGAGATGGGGTTCCACCATGTTGGCCAGACTGGTCTTGAACTCCTGATCTCAGGTGATGCACCTGCCTTGGCCTCCCAAAGTGCTGGGAATACAGGCAAGAGTTACCATGCCCAGCACCTTACTATTTTTAAATATTGTATATTTTAAAATAATGTTCTAAGTTAACAACACTTTGTATAGTTTTTCAGTTTGTGCCAACTTAAGAAGATTCCTAAAATCTTCATTTTTCTTCCCTTAAGTACCTTAAACAATTAGAGGTTGTTATCCAGAGTCTGAATTGCAAGGTGTTTGTCCAGAAGTTTTGGAGTATAAGAGAAGGCTGGCAGGAAAGAGAGAAGGAGAGGAAATTGTATTTGAGGTCTATATCTCACCTTGTAGTTTACTTTCTTCACTAGTGGGTGATATGATTTGGCTATGTCCCCACCCAAATCTCATCTTGAATTGTAGTTCCCATAATCCCCACGTCATGGGAGGGACCTGGTCATAAGTAATTGCACTGTGGGGGTCATTACTTCCATGCTGTTCTCATAATAGTGAGTGAGTTCTCATGAGATCTGATGGTTTTATAAGGGGCCTTTTATTCGGCAATTCTTGCTGTCGCCATGTGAAGAAGGATGTATTTGCTTCTGCTTCCACCATGACTGTAAGTTTTCTGAGGGTTCCCCAGCCCTATGGAACCGTGAGTCAATTAAACCTCTTACCTTTATAAATTACCCAGTCTCGGGTATGTCTTTATTAGTGGCACAAGAATGGGCTAATACAGTAAATTGGGACTGCAGAGAGTGGGGTGCTGTTACAAAGATACCCAAAAATATGAAAGCCGCTTTGGAACAGGGTAACAGGCAGAGGTTGGAACAGTTTGAAGGGCTCAGAAAAAAAGGAAAATATGGGAAAGTTTGGAACTTTGTAGAGACTTGAAGGGCTCAGAAGACAGGACGATATGGGAAGGTTTGGAACTTCCTAGAGACTCATTGAATGACTTTGACGAAAATGCTGATAATGATATGGACAATGAAGTCCTGGCTGAGGTGGTCTCAGATGGAGATGAGGAAACTGTTGGGAACTGGAGTAAAGGTCACTCTTTTACTTGTATTCATTTGTTTTCAGAGCTATAATAAACACACTAATGACCATTCATATCGAATATGTATATTATTTGTGATTAAATAGCCATATTACTAAAATATTAGTTGTAAGTAAGTGTTTGATCAAATGAAAATTAAATGCTATATACTGTGTGACTCTCTAGAGGAAGGCCTCCTCATATCTTTATCAATAAAGAAAATACCTTTTTCAATTATAACTTGTCAACTAGCCTAATTGTAAATCTGTGAGATCCTCGCAGTATCAAAATGTTTCTGAAGTTACTTACTGTTATAACTCCAACAGATCTCCAACTTTATCTCATTGAGAAGCCAGAAAATATACTAAAGTCTCTGTGGTTAGTTTGATTTGCTGAGCATTTGGTCCTTGGGAAGTTTTGTTACCAGTAGCAAATCTCAACGGTCATGAATGAAGCCAAACCTCATTTTGGCACAGTACCACTATTTGGTCATTTCTATGGGAAAATGTGTTCTGCTGTCCAACCAACTAATTTTAAAACAAATGTTGGTAATGCAACCATGAATAAAAAGAGAATACTTCATATTAATTTAAACCATGTAATTTTGCATTAGCTACTATTATATTGAGTCTTATAGTGTCCCACTCAAGGTGCATATTTTTTATTAGGGTGCCTTTTCCTTGAAATCTAGGACTAAAATTTGTCATTTTTCACTCACTCTTCATCTCCTCCCTTCCTCCCTTCTTTCAATCAGTATTTATTTAAATTCCACCTTAGGTCAGTAACTGTATTATAGAAGATTTCAGTCACCCCAGGCATGATTTGGAAACAAAATATAAATCATTTTTCTGTTGATTTTTTAAGTTAGCTTTTTTCTAATATCTTATCCTCATACCATACAATCCATAAATATTTCTAAAATTCCAGACCTGAAATGACTGAGGTAGCATTCATGAATTTTTTTAAGTTTTATTATATATTTATTATATTTAATCAATATCAACTGTAAACACAAATATTAGGTCATTGATGCATTTTTTCTATATCTCTTTTCATTATGTTTATATATGTCTTTATCCAATTTTAATCAGAGGGCAAACATAATTTTGCATGCCAATTTTTCATGTAACATTACTTTGTAAGTATTTGCAATGTTGTGTTTCACTGCATCACTCATAAAGAATACATAAAGTTCTGTCTAATTAATGGATCATAATTTACTTTTCTCATTTTTGACATGTAGTTATCTATTTTTTAAATAGAAAACTATCCCCCCAAATAGTAGCTTAAAACACAATTGTTTGTATCACAATTCTATGGGACAGAAATTCGGATAAGATACTGCAGGGACATCTTACCTCTGCTCCTAAAATGGGCTGGGACTCTGTTGGTATTACTCAAATGGCTGGGGGACTGGTTCATATATTTGACTTGTGACTGGGGTCATATGTCTAATTCCTTGGTTCTCCTCTATGTAGATTCTCCTCCTGGCTGGGGCTTCCTTTCATCACGGTAGTTTCAGAAGCTTCAGATTTCTTACAATGTGGCTGGTTTTATCCCAGAAGAAGCTCTCACACATGCTAAAGAGTAAGACTAGAACTGGTATAGTGCTGCTTCTGCCACATTGTATTGGACAAGGCCATCCCAGATTCAAGGACAGGTAAAACAGATTCCCCTTCTCCATGGTGAACTAGCAAGTATATACACAGAAGGAATGAGCTGATGATGTCCATCTTTGAAGATTACCTGCTACATTCATACAATCCATTTGCCAGTGATCATCCTTGTCTGCTTTGGTTGACTGAATTTTGCTCCCTCCCTAACCTTAACTCACAATTAAACCCGTTCATCAGAAATCCCAGAAAATCTGACATACCAATAAATTTTTGTAGCTTTTTAGAATAGCTCTACTGAAGGTTTGTGGTGACATATATAAGTGACCATATCACTAAGCACACAACATTTTACATAAATGATTCCTATTTTCTTTACAGAGTCTTTCCCTACAATGGAATTCTTGTACCAACTGCCAAAATGACGATTTTTTTCCCATGACATTGCGTATGAGTGTAGCAGCTTCACAGCACACTTGCCAGAACTTAGTAGTGGTAGTTAGTTATTTTGTAATGTTTTATTATGAAATAGTACAAGTACCTATGAAAGTAGAGAGAATCATATATGGCATGCTTTTACAGGCATCACTCAGCTTTAAGGATTATCAACTCATGGCCAACTTTGTTGCATCTATATCTTGCCCAGGTACTGGCTACCCTTCCACCACTTCTCTGGTTATTTTAAAGCAAATTGAAGATATCATATAATTTCATTTGTAAATTCTTCAGGATGTTGGTACTAAACTTAAGTGGAAAATACTAGCCCAAAGTGGACAATTGTCACATCTTGGGCCCACTGAGCCTGTTCCCAAATAATAGTAGCAAAAAGAAACCATCCAGTGCCTAGAGCTGTGATCAGAAACTTAGTTTTTTACTCTGAATACAGGGAAAAGGGAACTGAAATACAGATATTCTCAAACTCCTGCCTAGTTGTAAATAGTTCAGTTAGGAGCCTTAAAGGAACAAAATTAGAGGAGCACGTCCATGGAAGACTGAGGGAGAGGTGATGGATCAACCTATAGAATTGGGCATAATGGAGGCAGATGCTTGTGTTTCATGTGAATGCATATGGCAGAGATGTTCTTAAAAGTTACAGGGATATTCTCATGCTAGTACAATGAGCTCATGAAGAATATGTATGTGCTCCTTCTCAATAAGACTGACCATGCTATTGCCACTGCTAAAGGCCTTTAACTTACTTGCCATCAGCAGAAACAGATTCTCATCATTCAATATGGCAGCATTCCTCAAGGTGACTGTCAGCTACTCTGGCAATCCCTTCCAACCTATATGAACAATGATAAATTCTTACCAGGTTTATCTTTATTCTTCACTGAATATTTATTTGCCTTTCAATTCTGAAATGCTGCTACCATCCTCATTACTTCAGGGCTCAACAGAATGTCTTACTTATCAACATGGAACCCATACGATGTTGCTTCAAACCAGTAAACTTTATTTTTGTGATAAAGAAGCTGTTACAATAGCCCCAGAATATATTCACTGGTCTTAACATATGTTCCTCATTTAGAAGCAGCTGGCTTAATAGAATATTGGAGGGTCATCTAAGGTACCAGCCTGGGATTGGGGCTCTGTCCTCCGTAAGCTGGTTTATGTGCTGAATAAAAGACCATCATCAGATGCTGTGTCCTCAGTAGTGAACATATGGACTCCAAAAAACGAGTTAAGTGTGATCAGCCCCTCTCATCATCATACCTTATAACCCAACTGTGAAACTGTTTATTCACATTTGCATAGTCATGTTCTGCTAGATTTGAGATTCTGTTTTCCATGTGTCCAGCAGCGGATTCTTCTGCCAGGGTACACACTTCAGGCTCCGTTGAACCTGAAGCTCTGACTACCACCTGGTTTGTTTGAATTCTGAAAGGCAGATAAACTATATTCTATATTGGAACAAGTAACTGACCTTGATGCACTTGCGGTTGCTATTACACCGTAAAAGTAGATAAGAATAGTTTCAAACTCAGTGTCTTCCTAAAGGCATCTCATGATAGTTCTGGGCCCTGTATCCTGTAACCGTTTTCCACGTAGGGAAATGGTATTTACAGACCATAATAAGGGTGTAAGTGATGCTCACTGCTACTCACTTGATCATGTTTATAGTCTTTTTTTTTAATGTAGGAAAAGGTCATGATCTTCTTGATACTTTCAACTCAAATTCAAAATTACTTGTGTTTTAATTAACCTCCATTTTTATTTGTATCTCCTTTCTCCTCAGGGAAAACCCAAGATGTAAATGACACCACATAATGATTGATTCACTTTATCTCATCATTGCACATAATAGTCTCTGAGTAGCACTACTAGCATTCTTATAAACAGTACAATTAATGAAAGCTGCTTATGTTTTTTCCGCAGTACCTTTTTATTTTGTCTTTAAGATATACACTACCAGGGAAATTTTGCCAAAAGCTTAGTTATGAGTTTAAAGCCACATAAAATAATTTTTCCCTGTGTGGTTTTGCCAATACAGCAAACCATTTGGTTACTTTTGTTTCATTTTGCTTTTGATTTTAGGTATTGATTCTGTTTACTTCAACTTAACTTGTTTTATAAATTATGTTTGAACATTTTAATGAATCCAAAATCCAATAGTTACAAGAAGGCATATTTTTGATAAGTCTATCTTTAGTTCTGCTTCCTTCAATCTGTTGTTGTTCTCTTCTGTAAGGTAACAACTCTTTTTTTTTAAGTTTACTCTTTAATTTTTTGAGATAAGAAAATCATATGTATATTTGTGTGTATGTGTGTGTATATATATATATAGGTAGATAGATATTTAGAAAGGGAAAGAAGAGAGAGAGGGTGTATTCCCATCTAATTCTTAAATAGTAGAATAGCAGTAGAAGTCTTATAAGTACAAATTTAGAGATTCTTTAAAAAATAACTTTTGTTTTCCTTTTACTGAAATGAATTGTTTCACACAATTACATCTTAGGCTGGTGCATATAAAGTGACAACTCCTATTTTAAATAAGAGATAAATAAAGAGGGTTTTTGAAGCCCACTTCTCCTTATATAATTTAGATCCCATTTTGAATTTTAAATGGTAAAATATTCTATTTTGTAAAGAGAAAAACTTTGAGGTCCAGATAAACTCATTATTTGACAGACCAGGCGAAAATGACCCACATATGAGATCAGTAGGTTTTCATACTGGGAACAGGTAAAATTTACTCTGTGGTTTGCTTCAGTATTCACTGTTTCCACAGATACTTCTGTTAATGGCTTTGAACATAAGTTATTACAAAATTCTGAATCATGGTATACAATTATAATAAAGAAGATTAGAAAGCATATTTTAAGCTACTACTTTAGATAAGCTATCCTGAAAAGCACTGTGCAGAGGAAACACTGGGGATAGAATAATAGTCCTTGCTTTAAAAGAACAAAGAATAGAAACCTTCAGTTGATGAGATAATGTGCCCAAACAGCAGAAGACCACTTAGAATGCATGTAAAAATTTTGTTATATAAGCTGAGTGAAGTACAAAAAGGCTTCACCTTTATTTTCCCCAAAGATTATTTTTTTCATCTAATTGTTTTTAATGCAAAAACTCTTCTTATTTTTAAAATTGGTATTCTAAATAATAGTTTTTCAGGAAAGATCTCTTTAACGTGTCATGGAAATGAAAAAAAAAGAAAATATTATGACAGTGACATTAAAACTTTTTAAAATCAGATAAGAAGCAACAATTTTTTATTAATATTACTATTTTGAATGTGTGAAGTAAAGGACATTAAGATAGCTAGAAAGAATAATAGTGTATGTATGGACAGGCCCCGTGTGGGAGTTAATGGACAGAAGTGATAAGGGAATATGATATAGAGGAGGAAGGGTAGGATAGGAATAAATTTGCAGTAAGAGATCGGAGAGGCACAGATACAGTTAGCTAGAAAGATAGATCAGAGAGAGAGACTTAACTCTGATATGTAGTCATACCCCACCAACTTCTCTATCTCTGGCTCAGATACTTAGAAGACAAAATTGTTTTTTAGTTTTGAATTAGATGAAATTAATTATAAAGTGGGAAAAGTTCATAGTCTCACTATGAAAGCTGTGAAATCTAAATCACTGTTCTATTTTTCGTTACTGAGTAAAAATTGCCATTTTTTTATTGAGCTATAATATAGAAACAAAGAAAAATTAAAAGTGCTTTGGCATAATTCAACTGATAATGGCATTTTATTAAAATTAGTAAATCAAACATTTCTGTACCCCATGATTTATCACTGTAGACGTTTGGTAGATTTTCTTTCAGCACATCGGATGATATTCTGCGTATATGTACGTGTCTGTTTCATTGGGTTATAATATATAGTTTGTATTTTAGTTTTCGCTTTGTTTTGTTATGGCTGGGTAACACAATCATTTCCAATGTTAAGATATTATTTAAAACTATTGTTTTAAATGTAACATGGTGTTCCATAACGTCCTCTTCATGTATTTTTATTTTTCACCTTTATAGATAATGTGGGTAGTAATTACCTTGTAAGTAAATGTTCCCATTAATGTCTTATAACTTTATTTTAAAAATTCCTAGAAATTGAATTACTAGGTCAAAATTATGACCAAAATATTTCCTCCATTCCACCCCGACTCCCTCATCTCTTTCTTTCTTTCTTTCTCTTTCTTTCTTTCTTTTTTCTTTGTTTCTGTCTTTCTCTTTCTTTCTCTCTCTTTCTCTCTCTCCTTCCTTCCTTCTCTCCTTCCTTCTCCTCCTCCTCTTTCTTTCTTTCTCTCTTTCTCTTTCTTTCTTTCTTTTTTTCTTTCCTTTCTTTCTCTTTCCTTTTCTTTCTTTTACTTTCTTTCTTTTCTTTCTTTCACTTTCTTTCTTTTCTTTCTTTCTTCATTCCTTTTTTTAAGTAAGAAAGAGATTTGTTGAAAGAATATTGTGTAGTTCACAGAATAAGAGTGTTACCTCCAGGACTTGATAATAAGAAAAAAATCCCTGTGACCTCAGTGGCAGAAATAAATGAAGTGTTTCTTATGGGTTGGCCATTGAAAGATTTGGTCCTAACTGCTTCCTATCCCTATGCGCCTCCATTTAAGATCCATGTTCTTAGAAAAGAGACTGTATTTGGCCTAAGTTGGATCATGCTCTCTGCATATGGTGGAACATTTATCAAAATCTTAGACTACAGAGTGAGGGGCATTTCTCCCAAATAAATGATGCTGGTCAGATAAAAAAAATCAGTTATATTCAACAACTATAATCAAAATGTCAATTACATTCAAGTATCTGATTTGAATATATATGTCTCTTTTTCTCCAACATGCAAGTGATATAATCAGTCATTCCACACCTTAACTCTATCCTTAGAAATAGATAACACCAAATCATAGTCTACTTCTATATCCACATGTTATAAAGCCAACTTTCTGACTCCATCATCAATGCAGTTTTCTTGCAATATTCTGCTGGAAACTCTTTAATTAAATGGTAAAGGAAGAAACTACAAAAGTCAATTAAAAACTATGAAAGACAAAGAACAAAGAGAAGAAAAGAGAAATAATTTTTTTGCAGCTTCCCCCATTTTTCATGTTACTATCAAGGCTCTTGATACAAAATGGTACTCTTCTGGAAAAATTGATCCAATTCCATTAAGAACATGCAAGAGGGCCTGTTTCAGTGTACCCTTGTTGGCAATGAATATTAAAATATATTTGGCAGACAAAAATACTGTTGCTCCACTCTAAAAGATTTTGTTACTAATATGATTGGACATTTTTCATAAGCTTAGTGTATATTTGTAAAGCTCCTTTAGTGAATGAATGTAAGTAATGTCATTTGCCCAGTCTTTCTACTGGAGCATCCTAAAAATATCTGCAACAAAGAGCAAGCATCAGCTTAGAGGACTACTGTGGTTAGCAATTAGAGAATCAAATACATACACACACACAAACACACACACAACCACTTATAGGTGGTTAGTCATTCCTGAAATATTACATATCTAATCTGTATTTAACCTCTTGTAGATAGTGGTTAGCTGTTACATAATATTATTACATAATATTATAATTACCTGACTAAAAGTAAGGACAAGTATTTTTTAAAAATACAAATGTTAAAGAAAGGCTGCACCAAATATTGGTAAATTCAAAGGTACATAAAGTTAGAATTTCTTGGTGTCTGATCTATGCCTTAAAAGTACATGAGGCACATTAGGAAGCTGAATCATGGTATTATGTACTCTTTCATAAGTCTTGCTTACGAGTGACCTAAATTCAAGAGTTTGCAAGTGGCCTGAGAGAGGCAGCTTCTGAAGGCTGGCAACATTACAACCCGGGAACATCCTGAGTGTGGGAGAGTTACGCCAATAGGTCTTAAAAGCCTTGCTTTGGGGTAGGTAGGTGGGTGGGAGGGTGAAGAATTGTAAATATGGCCAGAGCCTCATTGTCCCTGGGAGCATACCCTGAATCAATGCAATACTTTCCTGCAGCTGACATTCCTCTTAATATGCCTCCAGGTTATCAATCCTTAAGAACCTGAAGCCACAGAATGACATTTAACTTTGAACTTCGTGTTTAGTGAAGCAAGTGTTAATGAGATATGGTAGCTAAGATAATAACTGCAAGAACATTAACTAGCATTCTTGCAGTTTCCACAGAGGGTAGTGAAGTTACTAAAGAGCAAGATTTCACATTTGATCAGAAGCTAATTGAAAGATCCCTTCTGGCTTCAAAGTAACCAACAGTAATGAAAAATGAGGAATTTAAATAGCAAAGCGAATTTGAGGAATTATAGCTGCTGAAAACTTTTAGACTTAAACATCATTTTAAACACATTTTTTCCTTTCATTGAACTCTGAGAGCATGGTGTCTGTACTAGCATTGTGGCATTTCCCAAATACTGGCATATATTATATTACAATCTCTTCCCACTGGGTGGTAAGTTTTGTGAGGGTAGGGTCCAAGGTCCATTAAATATTTACCTTTATAGTCACTGTTAACATTTCAAAAATGTCCTGATCCAGACTGAAGAGACAAGCACCATATTTATTAATGGCTATAGCATTAATAAAAACAAACCGAAGGTTTTTTCCGTTGTTTTTACCAATTTAACTGCTTAAACTTATGAGTAAAGTACTTTATAAAATTCAAAAAGCAGTGTATACTTTGGAAATCATCATTCTTACATTTATACTTGATGGGTAATTTGTGGAATTATATGCATCTGATTCCAATGTAACCTATATTTTAATAAATAGGGCCTGACATTTTAATTTTTTTGTTTCAAACATTTCACAATGACAATAAATTTTAAAAGGAATTTGAATATACAGTTTTCAAGACAATATTTTCCCAAATACAAAGGATTTAGCTGCAATCTTTGTACTTTCCTGGGTTATAAAGAAAGATAACATTTGGGGCCTGGCGCGGTGGCTCACGCCTGTAATCCCAGCACTTTGGGAGGCTGAGGCAGGCGGATCACAAGGTCAGGAGGTTGAGACCATCCTGCCTAACACTGTGAAACCCTGTCTCTACTAAAAATACAAAAAAATAAAAAAATAAAAAAATAGCCAGGCGTGGTGGCGGGCCCCTGTAATCCCAGCTACTTGGGAGGCTGAGGCAGGAGAATGGCGTGAACCTGGGAGACGGAGCTTGCAGTGAGCCGAGATCACGCCACTGCACTCCAGCCTGGGTGACAGAGCAAGACTCCGTCTCAAAAAAAAAAAAAAAAAAAAAAAAAAGAAAGATAACATCTGGAACTGGAGATTTTGAATTAGGTAAAGGTAATCTGGTCTTCATAACACTAATCATAAATTAGGAGGGTACTTAATTTTAATTTCAAAGCATGTGTTACTGGTTCTAACATAAAGGGATTGATAGTACTTTGAGAAGGCTGAGTAGGACAAATTGGGAAAAATTCAGTCCTAGTTTTGTATCAACACTCAAGTTTTCTTTTTTTTTCCCTAAATTATCACCCTGTCAAAATTAAATGATCAATTCACAGGAAAATTAAAGTCTAGTTAATGTATTTCAATACATTTAGAGTCTCTGATTTTCTAGGTGTATTATTCCTTCAATAAACATTATAAAATGAAAAGTTCCTGTAATATCTTTATACTGTATACTATTTACCTACCTTTACTATCACCCCAATAGTAGTATTCAATACTTCTTGTTACTTCTTGGCCATTTTGTTAAACAACAGCTTTTCTTTATTTTAAATTCTATAACAGAATTTTATTTTTTAATTCAAGCAGTATATCTGAAATTATTTTTTGCCTGATACCTGTATCTTTTTGTTCCACTTGTACTAGTGTTTCAAGTTGAAGGCCTATCCCACATTACCTCTAACTAAATGGTCTTGTGTAAGCGAACTAGGACTTTGTAACTTCAAAGAACAGTATAAAAGAAGGGTAAAGAACAGGATAACAGAAATTCAGAAGGAAACAGATTGTTCTCCCTGAGGGAAAAGCAAAAAAAAAAATTTGCAAAAGAACTGGTCTCTTTTTTTAATCTCTGGGATGAAAATGGTAACCATAGAAATCATAATAAAACTTAGGCTTCCTTGTCAAAGAATTTCTCTTGGTGAATGACAGCCTTGATACTCTTTTTAAATCTTTGACCTTATCACCCTTCCCAATATTTTAGAATCTCTTGAAAGAATACACCTGTGCCATTCATGGACTAGAAATTGGGCCTGAAAATTTAAACAGAGCTGAAAATTTGAGGTCTCATGAAGACAGAATATGACATTTAAAGCACAACAGTCAGTTTTCTATAGAAAATGAGAAGAGCAAAAGAAAGGGTGGAGACTCGTTCCTCACTAATATAGCTAACAGTTATGTTCTTTCTATTCATAAGGCATAAAAACCCTCTGGCTAGTTTAAGAGAAAAAATGGTCAAGGAACAGAAACATTGTTTATGAAATTTAAGAAAATAACTAAGTAATCAGGACTTAAGAAAGAGGGAGCTAAACTACAACGCAATGCTTTTAAGGTAGTGAGAATTTACTCCAATGACATTCAGCTTTGGGTTTTCATTTACCAAACATCCGGAAAGAGAGAGGCTGATTGGATCAGTTCAAATCTGGTGAATAATCCTGCATCAATTATCTGTGACCAATTCACAAATTCAGAAAGGATGAATAAAACCACTAAAAGGAACCTCTCCTGTCTGCATTGGAGACAATTCCCAGAGGAAGGCTAAGTATGGTGGCAGGTCCATCATTTTAAAAGGTACTATCACAATATTCATATATTTAAGGCCAATATTCAAAGTTACTATGCTCAGAGCATAAATTACTAAACAGACGAGTATAACAAAGTCAGTGACCCCACTGCTAAAGATACTCATTTGTTTATCCAGTGAATATTTATTTATACATAGAACTTGCATTATAAAATAAACACTATGCTATATAATTAGGATACAAAGATGACTAAAATATAACCTTAGGTTTTAAGAGTGTCTGGTTCTAACAAAAGGGATGAAGCAGGCATTAATTAAAAATAATTAACCATAAAAGTCTTCAATAAGAAGAACACCTAAAGATACTAAGCAGTGAATTTAAGGAGAATAGAATGTAAATTTTGTGTATTCATCTTATTCTAAGTTCAGTGCAACCAGGGATTGCACAGGATCCATAATTAAAACAAGCATAGTAGAGCCTGCTTCTTGTCATCTGTGTCTGTCTTCATGCGTTCACATGCTGTGTGTTTCCTGCTTCACTCTATTTCACTCATGCCATTTTTATTTTTTGGAAGGAAAAGCCTTCATTTTCACAATAGATTTAATTGTCCTCCTGAATGCCCCTTTGATTTTCATGGCATGACTACCAACAGTTTGCTGGTGCCTAAAATTCCCCTATTGTGGCATCCTACCTGCAATCCCTGAAATGAATGACTGGTATGGTGATGACACAAACAATTTTCACATTTTTTCCACAGTTTTACTCAGGGCTTCACATGGCTAAGAAAAAGTAGAATAAAAAGGAGGATTGTTTTCTCTCCTTTTTATATCTAGGACTATACCTACCTAAGGCCCATGCATGGGTCAAGGGAAGTAAAAGCTGAATTAATTTTTCCACAAATATGGTGTTTTCATTGTAAAAAGTTATTAGGCCTGTTTCTAGATTTTGCAGTTAGAAGTATAAATAGAATATAACAGGTTTGCATGTATGTGCAACCATTTGATTATATTTAAAAAGGAGTGTTCTATATATTTGAAACCATGCAGCTAAGTACTTCCATATTCAAACACATGTATATAGACTTAGTAATAATTTTATATCTGCCAGGCAATTTCTCTGTGTAACAAGAAATATATACTTTTCTTAAAATGCGGGCTTATGTAAAATTACTTTATGTAAAATTATTGCCTACCCTGATTTTAAAAGAATAAATAGTTCTAGTGAAACTATGTGTAAATTATATGTAAATGAGAGTTTTTGTAAAAGGAATTGAAAATATGACAGTTTTAACCTTCAAAGTAAATTAGAAGTGAGGCTCAGATGAGGATTGGGAGCAGTCATATCATATCATCCAATATGATAATCTCCATCAGTCAGATAAATCAGTTATTTTAGACGTTCTCAGTTCATCTTTAATTTGGGGGACCATCCATGAATAAATGTAATAGATAATTATGTAGGGGAAGATAGTACATGTAGGGCTCCAGAGGCTGGGTCTGGAAGTCAGACTTCAAGAGACTGCTTAACTTCTGTGTCTGTTTCCTCATCTATGAAAAATAATAATGGCAGCACCTACTTCCAAAGGTTCTTGTGAGAATTAAATGGAATAATACATATGAAGTGCACAGGACAGTGCCTGACATATAAAATGTGGCTGTGAATGTAAGCTATGATGATTATATTCTGTGAGGCAAAGTAAGCGATTTTTAGAAAGATTATTTTCTTCCTATTAAAAAATTTTTATTTTAGTTTTGGGGGTACATGTGAAGGTTTGTTAGATAAACACGTGTCATGGGAGTTTGTTGTACATATTATTACATCACCCAGGTATTAAGCTCACTACCCAATAGTTATCTTTCTTGTCTTCTCCCTCTTTCCACCCTCCCGCCTCAAGTAGACCCTAGTGTCTGTTGTTCCCTTCTTTGTATCATAAGTTCTTATTATTTAGCTCCCACTTATAAGTAAGAACATCTGGTATTTGGATTTCTGTTTGTGCATTAGTTTGCTGATGATGATAGCCTCCAGATCCATCCATGTTCCGCAAAAGACACAATCTCGTTCTTTTTGTGGCTGCATAATATTCCATGGTGTATATGTACCACATTTACTTAATCCCATCTGTAATTGATAGAAATTTAGGTTGATTCCATGTTTTTGCTATTGTGAACTGTGCTGCAGTGAACATTCATGTGCATGTGTCTTTATGGTAGAATGTTTTATATTCCTTCGCATGTATACCCAGCAATGGGATTACTGGGTTGAATGGTAGTTCTGCTTTTGGCTTTTTGAGGAATCACCATACTGCTTTCCACAGTGGTTGAACTATTTTACACCACACCTAACAGTGTATAAAAGTATTCTTTTCTTTGCAACTTTACCAGCATCTGTTGTTTTTTGACTTTTTAATAGTAGCCATTCTGACTGGTATGAGATGGCATCTCATTGTGGTTTTGATTTGAATTTCTATGATGATCAGTGACGTTGAGCTTTTTTTCATGTTTGTTGGCTGCATGTATGTCATCTTTTGAGACGTGTCTGTCATGTCCTTTGCCTACTTTTTAATGTGGTTGTTTTTTTCTTGTAAAAATTTTAAAGTTCCTTATAGATGCTGGATATTAGACCTCTGTCAGATGCATAGTTTGCAAATATTTTTCCCATTATGTAGGTTGTTTACTCTATTGATAGTTTATTTTGCTATGCAGAAACTCTTTAAGTTTAATTAGATCCCATTTGTCAATTTTTGCTTTTGTTGCAATTGCTTTTAGTGTCTTTGTCATGAAGTCTTTGCTTGTTCTTATGTCCAGGATTGTATTGCCTAGGCTGTCTTCCAGAGTTTTTTACTTTTGGGTTTTAAATTTAAGTCTTTAATCCATCTGGAGTTGATTTTTGTATATGGGGTAACAAAGGGGTCCAGCTTCAATTTTCTGCATTTATTGAATAGGGAGTCTTTTCCCCATTGCTTGTTTTTGTCAGCTTTGTCAAAGAGCAGATGGTCATAGATGTGCAGCCTTATTCCTGGGCTCTCTATTCTGTTCCATTGGTTGAAGTGACTGTATTTGTACCAGTACCACTGTTTTGGCCACTGTAGCCTTGTAGTATAGTTTGAAATCAGGTAATGTGATTTCTTCAGCTTTGTTCTTTTTGCTTAGAATTGCCTTGGATATTTAGGCTCTTTTTTGGTTCCACATAAATTTTAAAATATTTTTTCTAGTTCTGTGAAGAATGTCATTGGTAGTTTGATAGGAATAGCATTGAGCAGTATAGCCATTTTAATGTTATTGATTCTTCCTATCCATGAACATGGGATATTTTCCCATTTGTTTGTGTCGTTGATTTCTTTGAGCAGTGTTTTGTAATTTTCATTGGATAGATCTTTCACCTCCCTGGTCAGTTGTGTTCCTAGGTACTTTATTTTTGTGTGTGGCAATTGTGAATGGGATTGGCTCTCTGATATGGCTCTCCATTTGGTTGTTGTTGGTGTATAGGAATCCAGTGATTTTTGTGTATTGATTTTGTATTCTGAAACTTTGCTGAAGTTGTTTATCAGCTGAAGGAGCTTTTGAGCTGAGACTATGGTGCTTTCTAGATAGAAAATCATGTCACCTGCAAACAGGGATAGTTTGGCTTCCTCTCTTCCTGTTTGGATGCCTTTATTTCTTTCTCTTGCCTGATTCCTCTGGCTAGGACCTCCAATAATATGTTGAATAGAAGTGGTAAGAGAGGGCATCCTTGTCTTGTGCTGGTTTTCAAGGGGATTGTTTCCAGCTTTTGCCCATTCAGTATGATGTTGGATATGGGTTTTTCACAGATGGCTCTTATTATTTTGAGGTATGTTCCTTCAATATCTAGTTTATTAAGAGTTTTTAACATGAAGTCATGTTGAATTTTATAAAAAAGCTTTTTCTGCATTTATTGAGATAAGATTTTTTTTCAATGATTAAAACACAGGGTCCTGGTTATGACAATTTTTAGTTCCTCAATATGGTATAGTTAATTTGTTCATTTAGCAAATATTAATCTCATACCCAGCTTACAGCAAGTACTTTGTTAGATACTGGCAATGCAAATATGGTCCATGAAGTCCAGGAGCTGAAGGACTGATACAGGCATCTTGTATCAAAATATTCAATATAATATTGTAGGTGGGATGGCAGAAGTAGGCATGGGATGCCATTGGAATACACTGGAGATACTGTAATCTCATGTCTCCCTTGTATGTGAGTTCCAGGAAGTCTTCAGAGAGCAATTAACATGAACTAAGTCTAAATCTCGTTAAGTGTCCACCCAGAAAAAGGGATAGAAGAAAGCTTGCAATCTAAACTGGAGAAGAAGCAGCACATGCAAGAGGTATAAAACATCATGATGAACTTTCAAAATGAAAATAGTTTTATAAAAACGAAACCTAAGGTGACATGAGTTGACTCTGCTCAAATAACAAGCTTTATCTTTTGGCACATTAAGTGCTATGCTAAGAAATCTGAGCTTGGAAACAGTAGGGACCTAATATAGTGAGATATATTTTGGGAAGTTAAATCCAGTGATGTGGCAGGTGATAGATCAGCATGATGAGATCAAGCAGCATTTATCATATTTTAATATGTATGTAATTCACTTATCTATCATATTTATTTTTACTTTCCATTTCTTCCCACTAGAATGTAAGCTTGAGGAAGACAAGACTTTCATCTGTATCCTCAGCATCAAGAGCAGTTCCTGGCACCTGGTAAATTTCAATAAGTATTTAGCGAATAAATTGAAATTTCAATAGCTTAGGTAAAAGAAAATGAAAGTCTAAATGAAAGCAGTGTTATTAAAGCTGGAAAAAATAGATTTTAAGAAGTTAGACTATTGGAATTTATGACTGATTAGAAGGTAATGAAGGAAACAGATATTGTCAGCAAATACCTGGTGTCTAACCTAAATACTACATTTCTTGCAAACAGACTATATAGGAGAATAATTTGGTGTGAGGAGGAAGGTGGTTGGGCACATAGGAGTTTAGATTTTTGGCACGTTGTTCTTGAAGGTCATACATCTGGTAATATACAGGTGTTCAGGAAGTACTTAGCTATCTGGTCCTAAAGATCAGGGATATGGGCCTGAACTGACATTAATAGATTTGACGATATCCCACATATCATTATGGTTATAATTAACTTGTAAATATGTTTAAGTCCAACTCATGAGTGAATATTTAGTATCTCCAATCAGATAGTAGTAGTTGCTGGATACCCTATAACTGTGTATTTTTTTCCTAGTTCCCATAGTTTTTTTCTTTTTTAGATTTATTTCATATATTTTTATTTCAATACCTTTTGGGGTATAACTAGATTTTTGTTCCATGCATGAATTGTATAGTGGTGAGATTTTAGTGCACCCATTACCTGAGTAGCGTACATTGCATCCAATAGATAGTTTTTCATCTCTCAGCTCCCTTCCTCCCTCCATGCTTTGGAGACTCCAGTGTCCATTATACCACTCTATAGCCCTTTGTGTAGACATAGCTCAGGTTCCACTTAAAAGTGAGAACATACAGTATTTGGTTTTCCATTCCTAAGTTACTTCACTTAGACTAATGGTCTCCAGCTCCATCCAACTTACTGCAACAGACATTATTCCATTCTTTTTTAATGGCTAAGTAATATTTCATGGTTTGTATATACCACATTTTTTATCCACTCATCGATTGATATGCACTTAAGTTTATTCCATATCTTTACATTTGTGAATTGTGCTGTGATAAGCATATGCATGCAGATGTCTTTTTGATATAGACTTATTTTCCTGTGGGTAGATACACAGTAGTGGGAATGCTAGATAAAATGGTACATCTACTTTTAGTTCCTTGAGAAATCTCCATACTATTTTCCATAGAGGTTTTACTAATTTACATTCCCACCAGCAGTGTATAAGCATTCCCTTTTCACCACATCCATGCCAATATCTATTGCTTTTTTTGACTTTTTAATAATGGCCATTCTGCATTTAGCCTTTTTTGCTTCCCAGCCTTGCTTCCCTCATGCTACTTATGTCATATATATATATATGTACACACACACACACACACACACATGACACACACACACACACACCTATAAATATAGATTGATCCCAGTACAGTATGCTTTTGGGAGAGAGAGTGCCATGATTGAGAGAATGAATATCCGGATCAAAAAGATCTGAGCTCAAATCCACTTAGCTATGACTTTGGAATAAAAGTTACCTAATCTCTCTAAAGATCAGACTTCTCATTTTTAAAAAGTGTGAATGTCCAGTCTCATAGATTACTATAAGTATCATTGTGTTTAGTACAGTGCTTGGCCACAGCTGACTCATCAATTAATTAACTCTGACCATAACTTTAATCATTACTATACTAGGTGTAAAGACTGCACTGCAACTTTAATTTAATGGTAAATTAAAGATGATAAAATGAAAGGTTTTTAGACAATTGGCTATCATTTCTGAATTTGTTCTGCTACAAATTTTAGAGCACCTTGGTAAAAATGTTTATTTTAATAAAAATAAACCTTAGTTAACAGTTGTTTTCACAATGTAGGATTATCCAGCAAGAATAAATATTGATTTGTCTCTAATGGATTCTAAAAGATCAGTTGAATAAGTCATAGTTGAACCATCAGCCACGGTTGATCTAGATGGTTCTACTGTGAAATACACTACTCTTTAAAAGAATATCTTATGTTGTATAGGAATCTTAAGTGTGTGGCCCCTCTTCATCATCCTAATTATTCTGTGAATACAGCAGGTTCTAGTTTCACGGAATGAGGAATTTCAGGCTCAGACTGGTGGTGGCATATTCACCCACAAAGCAATAGAAAAGCAAGTTTCAAAGCCAGAGTCAGTTGACTACCTATTCCACTGTCTTTTCCCCTACTCTTACTATCTTAACATTCATCTCCTGCCCAGGGGTACCGTACAGGTAGGTGGCCAGTGGGAATAAACTGTAATCGAGATAATATGTCTGGAGAAGACTGAGCTTGACTGTAGACATTAACAAGCAATCACTACACATAAAATTTGAGGATATCTAATTTGTGTAGGATTAAACCTATGCTGTTATATTGAAAAATGCACCCCAGAATGACACTATCGTGTTCTATATAAAATTTATTTCAAAAAATTACTAGCTTACTAAAGCTTTTTCCCCTGTCATCAGCCTGACATCAAAGATAAAATGAAAACCATGAGCCACACCACCACCAACAACTTAACCTTCAACCACATGCACTTCACTCTTTCCCTAACATCTCACAGAAATGTTGTCTCTCTTCCATTCAGTGCTGATAATATCTCTTGTGGCCTGGATTCCATCACCTTCCACCAAATCACAGACAATATTCTTTTAATTATACTCTTTTAAGTCTATTCAATATTGAAACAAATAATCATGGAGAAAACTAAAATGCTATTCTGTAAATCTTTTATGCCTTTTAAACTTCTCAGTTTCTTTCACGTGCTACTCTATCCATAAAAAGGAATCTGTCTTTCACTTACTAACTTATCTTTATTTTCCAATCTACTGACTGCACTATTCTATTTCAGTGTGGTTGGCCAATCACCACCTAATTGCAAAATGTGAAAGAATCTTTATTTTCAATATTTTTCCTGTCTTCATCTTATCTAATTTTAATGCCCTTTTGGACATTGTCTTTATTCCCCTTAAAATGTACTTCTCTCGCTGTTTCTCTAACTGGGCTCTAGTGTTACACATTTTATCATACTCATTTGGTTTTCTTCTTTTTCACAGTTGTTCTTCATGTTTTGGTGCTCTTCAGGATTCCATCCTCAGCCCTTTTCTCATGTTCTCCTTCTCCCTGATGACCTTCCTTCCATCTCTGTGTTAATGACTTCCAAGCGCCTTCTCTCATCCTGCATCACTCTCCTTAGCACCATATACATGTATTTCATTTTCTACTGGGCACTTCCACTTTAGAGTGACCCTAGAATCTCAAGTTATATATGTTCCTAATTAATTTTATGAGTCTTCCCAAACACCAACCCCCATAAACAACTTGTCCTGTATTTTTTATCTTATTTCATGACACCATGATCCATCCAAATTTCTAAGCCATATACTGGGAATTACCCTTAGCTCTACTTGCTCTTTCTTCCCCATCCCCTAAACCCATAAGACTCTTAATGCTTTTCATCTTGCTTCTTAAATATTTCTCAAATCCATTTAAGTTTCTTCAGCTGCAAAGTCATTGGCTTATTTTAAATTTGCTTTATTTCCTACTGGATTCTTTCAGTGTTTTTCCCACCCATTGTCCACACGACAATCAAAAATCTTTCTAAAACACACCTCTTCTATGACATATTCCTATAAACCAATTTTTACTGAATTTGTTACCTTTAAATTAAAGTCCATTTGCAAAAACTGAGTTTACATGGCCTTTCAAGAGTTAGTTGCCTGGATACTCCTCCAGCCATTGTTCTGTTGCCCCTTCATTTGTTCAATTCTTCTTCGTCTTAAATCTTACCCAAGACATCACTTACTATGGGTCATTTTCCATAATTCTCCTATTTTTGTTTTTGGAAGACTTCTTTGTGTTTCCATGTACGCCTTTCCATATTTACACTTAACAAAGTATAATATATTGTAGTAATCTTTTCACTTATCTCTCTTTTTATTGATTGTCAGAACCTTTTGTACAGAAAGCCTATATTTTTCTTGGTGGTCGACCCTAGAATCTGCCATGGCATTTGGCACCCATTATGCACATAATACAATTTTAGAAATGTCTGAATATAATATGTATTTGAGGGAAGCATGCTGCAGGACAAGCACTACTCTAAGCAGTCAGTGTATAACTATCAAAAACATAGACAAAGCCCCCACCTCAAAGAGCTTACATTCCAGTGGAAGGAGTAAATAAAAATAAAAAATAAATAAATCCAAAAGTGTTAAAAAGTAGAGTCATTTCCAAATTTCTAATGAGGATTTTTTTAAACAATCAGAAAGATAACTCTTCTTTAAATTGCAAATCATAACACCAAAATTTCCAGATAAGGTGTAACAATTATACTAAACTAGTTTTATCTATAAACCTCATATTAAACCGAAGAATGTTTCTAAATGTGTATGCTTTAATGTAAGTATGATGATCATCTGATAAAAGTTGTAGAAAATACTGTAAACAATTCCATTTACATTGATTTAAAACATTTTAAATCCAACTTTGCATATAAAATTTATTTCAGAAATCTCAAACCATAAAGTATGCAAAGAAAATGGGCTATGAATGGATGAGAGTCTAAAAAAGTGTCTAATTTCTAATTCCAGCTGCAAGGAAAAGAATGTCAACTATGTTAGACTGTGGCTCTGTCTGCATCCACAAACTGATTTTGAAAATGATTGAATTCATTTAAATGGTCAGTTATTTTGACAAAAACTAATGACCAAAAGTGGCCAAATCTAGTCAATACCTGGTTGTTTGCATTCAGGCTACTTGCCCTCTCAACTTGGTTTTTATGTGTAGATAGTCTGTGGATCAAGAATTCAGGGTGGGCTACTAATGTCATTTTGTGAAAACAACATGTTACCAAGTAAGAGTGTTTTCTGGCCGTTTGCTCTTGGCCACCCACGTGTCTGCTAGTGCAGTACCATTGGCTCAGTACCTTAGGGCCTCACATTTTCCTCATTGTCTGAGGATATGGTAAAAACAGTTTGATTGGAAAATTGTCAGCCTGGTGGTGGTGGACACATAGTTACCACAGAGTTGTTATCAATCCGAGGCTCAAACAGTGGGGGCTAGTACCCAAGAACCCAGCAATTCCTACTCTCCTTTAATTAACCTGACTGGTCTTTTGGATAGAAATGTTTACTCAAAAGTGTAGAATTGCAACAAAAAAAATTTAAGTGAAGCAACTTTGTTTCTGAATTGCATTTGTTTCTGTAACAATTCTCCAGCTTCAGTTTCTGTCAAATAAAAGACCAACTAGTATTTTTCTAAATACAAACACCAACAAATATGCTTACTGCAATTACTATAGCCGCCTTTTTACTATTGTTAGGAGATATTGAAAGGCTTAATTACTTGTATTTCTTGTAATGCTGATTAAAAATAAGAAAAATGCACACATACAATTCAATGAAGACTGTGAGAAAAACAATGTGTGGCTGAAAATATAGTCTTATGTTCCTGCTGGTCCTTAGCCAGGGTTATTACTATATTAGTGTACAACAGTACAAAGTTTATATTGCATATAATACATGCTATCAGTTTAGTTTATTTTAACAATGCCTGCTCCTTATACTGAAATCATATATCTTACTTTTCTATTATGTCAAAAGAAAAACAATTATGCTTGCAGCCTATTTCATATTTTATCCTATCTCATTAGGCAGGTCAAAGTCATTTTAAAAAACAGTTATAAAATAGATACGATATTATTATTATAATTTTAGGCTGCCCTGACTAATCATTTTTTGTGGTTCAGAGATAGAACTAGTAGAGATGACAAAACCATAGGAGAAGGTTCTAATTCACCTGCCTATACTTAGACATTTACATTGGGAAGCAATGACTAGAAAAACAAACACCGACTACTCTTCAGGACACCTGAGTCAGCAAAATCACCTGCACATAGTTGAGAAAGGGGTCCCTCATAGTGCAGATTTTGTGGAGAACTCAAAAGCCAGAATACAGTAGCTGTGGATGGCATTTATATTTAGTAAGAGTGCAATATACTCGTTTGAAGTTGGGAGATGAGTATTTATTGAAACAGCTGGCAAATCAGCAGGAAAATGCTGATTTTGAAAAAACTATTCTTCTTCTGTGGAATCAGACCTACTGTATTTAGCAACACTATTATAATTGAACACAAAAACTGCATTAAAACACCATTAAGAAGGAGACAGAAATCCAGAAAAATAAGAGAATTCTAAGTTAAAGGCTGTCACAGCACTCCTGAGTCAGCTCTTTTAAGCATAAATGCACAAGCAGTCTTTCAAGTCTGACACGAGATGAACTGACTGGCCTCTGTTTCCCCATCTCTTATGGCCACTGACAGATGGAAGCAGAGTATTTTTCCAGACTGACCTACCACAACTCATCTATCTATATACATGGGAGCACCAATTCTGCCCTTCATGAAATTAAAACGCCAGGAAATTGGATGAAATTTTAATTTTAGCATGAAATGAACACAGCCTAACCTTTCCCTGAAAAAGATACATGTGTTAGTAAGGGACGTTCTGTCACTCCATCTGACCCCACTTCCACCATTTAGAAACACAGAACTGTATACTTTTATACAGACATAAGGAAACCAAAGGATCACCAGGTCATTTTTTTTTTTCACATGAAAACACTGAGAACTGCTTAATTTATGTAACTTGCTAAAGGTTACACAACTGGTTTGTGGCTAAAACCAAATCTTATGACTTTTAATCCAGTGTCCTTTCCAGCACACTCCTTGCCCTCTCTTTAGTCTGTCAGTAATGCATAAAATAAAGATAGACTTTGTCCCAACCCTGGGCCTTAAAGGCAACTAGGAGGACAGACATGGGAATAAACAGTAGGGCATTTTGTAAAGCACTTAATGGTTACTATTTTCTCCTCCTGTATTTAATAATGACAGCAGTCAAGTAGGGCTTGTCCAACTCCCCAGCGCAAGCCAAGAAAGTCCTGTGGCTGGCCACGGTGCAGTGTTTCCAGGGCAACAGACCATTGTTGTACCTTCTGCTACCCTGGAAAAATCAGGGAAATATGGGCCGTGCAGAAGGGCGAGGTGCAGATGCCTGAGGACTCTCCTAGTGTAGCTCAGCTCTGGACCCAGGTGCAGGTCCACCTCAATGTCAGAAGCCTATGTGATCATTCTCCAGAAATGTGCTAATAGTTTCTCTGATTAAAAAAAAAAAAGAGTCAGAACCTTTCTGGAGATAAACATGAGCTTCATTTTTATTCAAATAGTCTAAGACCAATTTAATACTGGCTTCAATAGAATCAAGCACAAGCACTTTGTTGCGCAAAGTGTATCTGAATCTAGCTTTTGATAACTTTCTGTGGAATCTCCACTGTCTGGGAGAGAGTTGGCTTCCTAGGACACACTGGTGGAGGTGCACATGGCTTGGGAATGCATCTGAACTTAGATCTTAATATCTGTTAGAACTGAGGAGAGAGTATAAGTGGTGCCAATGGGTTTCAAGAGGCTACATTTTTGTGCCCAGCTCTGTTCTTCAGAAGTGCAACCGTGCCCTCTCCTATATCGCAAAGATTACAGACAGATTTATTTAAAACATAGCTTCCCCCTTTCACAAAATCCAATATTATGTACCTTTAGAGAGGCTTGAATCAATTGATTAAGACTCACATCATAACCCTGGGAAGTTTAGCAGGTGAGAAACAGAAAACCTGAGAACTTATTTATATACTGAGTTGAGAGCCCAGTGAATGTTCTTGTTGTTGAAACTTTAAACCTAACTTAAACTTTTGAATATTCAAGTTCATACCTTCTTGGCAAAGCATGACCTCATTTTCTTCATGGGAAAAAATTCTAAAAGCTTCAAAAGTTATTTTTTAAAATAATTTTAATTGCAAATGGATTAGAAACATACGAATTAAGTATCTCTGAAATTGCACATAGTTGCTAATACCAAAAGGAAAAAGATTAAAACAATTTCTTTTAGACTTCATCAAACCATAAATATCCAAAGTACGCTTTTGAAAAATTTGGCACGGGAGACAGGAACATAAATGCTGTATGATGTCTTATTTTTTTATATATAAAATAGAATTAAGGAGAAATTTCTCTTGAATATTTGTGGTGACAACCTCAAATCTGATTTATTCTATTTCCAGAGGATTTTTTTTTCTTTCCTGTTCTGCTTTATGCTAATATATTTTTATTCTTCTAACCAAATACATTGTCAGGAGAACCATTAAATGCTGATCGGAAACACGGCTTTGGTCCTAACGTAATTCCAGGGATGAGTGTGATTTTTAACTTAGATTGCCTACAACCTTTGTTGGATTAAGATTGGTTAAAAGTCTAAACAATCCTGAAACATTACTAGTTACTTTTAATAGTCCCATACCAGTGATATTGAACACTTCCATGCTTTGATTTCAGGATGATTCATTTACATGAAAAGCCTGGTATGATCTTCCAATCTATCTTTTAGCAATTTTTTTCTAGCTTTATAATTAAATATAGGCAATCGGGCATTTATTCTGGCATTTCACTTTTCTCCTAGAAGTTTGTTTATGGGTTATTTTAAAGAAACAGTTTTAGAACACGCAGCATTAGTTATAATGTTGTTTTTATTATTTTTGTTAAGAAATAATCAATATTTATTGAGTGCCTTCTGAACACCAAATTTGCAAGAGCTTTATATTTGTTGAGCAGTTGCATATAGGGGCTTTTCATATAGAATTTTAAATTCAATAATAAATTATATTCAAAAGAAAATGTACTGTACCTTTTTTTTACCCTCTCCCATTTCCCTAACCCCTAACTCACCACTTACCATATTCCATAAAACTTCCTACAAATATTTTGATTAATTACACGTTGTAGTCAAATACAACATGGGAGGCCAGGGAGAGATGCCTTCCTTAACAAATCTGCGTCTCTCTATGAGAAACATTGCTATACTTCACCTGCTTATAAGTTCAAAACTTGTTACAGGTAAGGACACCCAGGACATCTTTATTGATCTAAACACCAGTCTGCTCTGCTCCCCTTGTGCATGAGAGGATCATGAGACAAATTCTTTTAACTGTCTCCCAGGATCAATATCAGAAAGATACAAAACTTGAAGGTTAAAGAAAGATCTGCATATACTGTGTATTACCTGCATACGATGCTTTACTTGCATGCAGTGATTTACTAGACAACTTTGGGATGTGGTGTGAGAAAGCCTGATTTCTCCGTTTTTGTTTTTTTTTTTTTTTGCTTTTGTTTTTGTTTTAAGTAGAAATGAATATAAAACAAAGTAGGTTATATATGAAAGTATCAATACTAAACTCTCACTGTACCTTACTGATGTGGTTTCAGTCTTCACCAGGACACAGCAATTCTGGGTTGTCCAACAGCCAGGCTAAGCCCATGAATAGAGCAACAAGAAAATTAATTAATTTTAAACAAAAGTGTTGATATTTTAAAAAGTAGCAATAATCTTGGAGAAATCAGTACTATAAAGGGAACTCTTTACATATATTTTGTGGTTTAGGATTTTTATATTTTGAATTCAATATTTAGGTGTAGGCAATAGGAAAAGTTGGGCACAGCAGTAAATTCAGCATTGAAGTTCTCATCATTTCATAGTTGTGCAAAATATTTTAAAATTTTCACATGGGACATTTTCCGATGCAATGTAAACTCAACAAAAGATTGTTAGTACTTTTCCATGACCTCCATTTTGCAATCAGAGTTTTCTTCAGATTAATTCCCTCTAAGAATGTCTCCTGAGGTACTTTCTACCCCAACACATCCATTCAAAATCCAAGTACTGTTTCCGGTGTTTGATTACAGCTCCAGAAAATCCCAGGACATCAACTATAAACCAACTAAAACATTGATGGAGATATGAGTTAGCATCACTCAACTCTAGCTCAGTTTCACAAATAATATGGGTTTGAGTTATCAGCCAGTTTTCTTAGTAGTTTTCTTTACTGATCTCTTCTGATCACACCATACTGTGGGTTTGAAGTCTATGAGTGAAGAAGGGAAAGGAAAGAAGATTAAATGCAAAAAGGTTCAAATTGCAATGCAGTGCTGAGACTTCCAGATCAATGGAGAGTTCCCAAGCAAAAGTTGCCCATTAAAGGGTCATACAAGTAAAGTCTAGATATAACACCACTGCTATGCCCAGTCATCATCTTAGAGAAGCCCAGAAAAAGCACAGTTTGGGATAAGTGCCAGGGTGGATTTGAAGCCATGGCTGCTATAGACTATCAATCAACTATGCTTTCACAGCAACTTATCTTAAAGGGAAATCTAAAAGACACAACTCCATGGTCATAGAGTTTACCCTTTGCCCTGGGAAGATCTAATTTTCTATTTCTATTGGGCAAGGACCTTCTCCAATAAATGGTTCTCAGCTCCTGAACGGAAACTTAGATGAGGAAGGACAGTGAGACAAACTACAACCCTCTGCTGTAGTTGGTCTAAGGGCCACAACTAGTACTCATTCTTCCTCTCCTTTACCATCAATTCTAAAATTCCTTCACCTTAAGCCATCAACTTAGCAGGTTTTAGTGGTCATTCTGGTACACTTATATAAACCTTAAATCCTCAGAGGACTGAGCCCTTGATCTGTTTATTTATAATTACAACAGGGCAAGTGAGTACCAAAAAATACCCTCTTATATCATGTGGATTCTACATATATAGTCATTGCAATGCTTAATGATGGGGAAACATTCTGAGAAATGTGTTATTAGGCAATTTCTTTGTTATATGAATATCATAGAATGTATTCACACAAACCTAGAGGTATAAGCTACTACACACCTGGGCTATATGGTATAGCCTATTGGTCCTAGGCTAAACCTGTATAGCATGTTACTCTACTGAATGCTGTAGGCAATTGTAATACAGTGGTTTTGTATATGTAAAATATGTGAACATAAAAAAAGTACAGTAACAATATGATATAAAAGATTTTTTTAAGTGTACCTGTATAGGGCACTTAGCATTTATATGATACTTACCCAGCTTGCAGGAATGGGAATTGCTCTGGATGATTCTGTGAGGGAGTGGTGAGTGAAGGTGAAGGCCTAGGACATTACTGTACACTACTGTAGGCTTTACGAACACTATAGACTTAGGCTACACTAAATTTATTTAAAAAGTTTTGTTTTTCAATAATAAATTAACCTTAACTTACTGTAATGTTTTGACTTTATAAACATTTAAATTTGTTTTTAATTTTTTGACTGTTTTTAATAACCCTTAGTGTAAAACACAAACGTATTATAAAGCTGTACAAAACTATTTTATTTCCTTATATCCTTATTCTCTAAGTATTTTTTCTATTTTTGAATTTTTTATTTTACTTTTGAAATTTTTGTTAAAAATAACACACAAACACACACATTAGCCTAGGTATACACATGTTCAGGATCAATAACATTACTATCTTCCACCTCCACATCTTTTCCGTCTTCAAGGTGCAATAACACACATGGAACTGTCATCTCATGATAACAATATCTTCTTGTCGAATATCTCCTGAAGGACCTTCCTGAGGCTATTTTACAGTTAAGTTTTTAAATATAAGTAGAAAAAGTACACCCTAAAATAATGTTAAAAGTATAGTATAATACACAAATCAGTAAAATAGTCATTTAATATCATTGTCAGGTATTATGAACTGTATACGTAATTGTATCTGCTAGGCTTTTTACAACTGGGAATGCAGCATATTTGTTAATACTAGCATCACTCATGAAACATAATGCCTTACAACATCTATGATGTCACTAAGTAATAGGAATTTTTCAGCTCCATTATAGGCTTGTGAAACTACTCTAATATATGTGGTCCATCATTCACTGAAGTGTCACTCTATGGTATATGCCTGTGTTTGTGTCTGCCCTCATTGTGTAAAAGCAGCCCTCCTTATCTTGCTGATCAGGGTTAATTATGCCTGGCAAGGTGGTGACTCCTCATCTTCTGATCTCTGGATGCAAAAAGTCCAAAGAGTTCTGGAAGCTGCTATAGCTTGTAGATTAATGAGATCCTTCTTGTGTCCTCTGGCAAGAATATGCCCTGTTTGAGGACCAGGAACTCTAATTCTAAAAAGTCCAGAATTGCAGGAATGGAAAACACGAAGTCCCCAAGTAGGTCATTGGAAGCAGTTGTTATAGGGGCCACTGCTGCTTCTATCTCTTAAATCCTAGACCCATTGTTCTTCCTAGCGGTGACACAGCACTATCTAGACATGCTCATAATGGGTAATCTGATCTAATACATGTGCTGCATCATTAAAAACTACACCACATCCTTGAAGAACATTGCCTCTGGCTGTGTCTTCAGTAGTCTGCACCAAGACTGTACAAGACCTACTGCTTCTGAATTACATAGTATGTGACATGGCCAATGGATCTTTTTGCCCTGGGCCCACTCCTGTACCTCTTTTGCTATGTTGATGTTCAGTTAAATGCTATACTGTGTGAGATTTTTGTCCCTCTGTATTAGAATAGTGGTACATGGTAAGGCTGTTCAGGCAGGAAAGGCAACCCTATGCTGAAAATAGCCTTCTATCATTTTAAGAATGAACTGCTCGCCCTTCCTGTAGGATAAAATGGGCTCAATGCAGTTGACTTGCTACCAAGTAGCTGGTTAGTCACCTCAAAAAATATTGACATTTTCGAGACTCAGTATTGGTCTCTGTTGGACATTCAGGGTCAGCAGCTAGATCAACCTTGGTCAGTAGGATTTCATACTGTTGGGCTCATGTGTACTTTCATCTCTACTACCATAGCGACTCAATTCATTTATCCATTGAGGCAGTTTCAGTGTGACCAGTGACCAAGGCTATGTCAATTAGATGGCTTGTTTTGTTTACCTGGTTGTTCTGTGTCTTTTCTGTGGTTATCTTTTTGTATTGTTTTGTAATTTGTTTCTGTTTTTGTTTTGGTGGGGAGGTGTTCATGTTTGTACAAAAAAATTCCCAGTCACGTCTACTTCCGTGTATCTATTCACATGTTTATACCTCTTCTTCCTTGTCCAATTTTCGAATCCTTTTCCTTCTGTGTCAACCTTGAACATCTGGCAAGGCCACTGGCCATTGCCTCACCATCATAGGGCATTTATTTTTTCACACAAAGTAGATAATCAAATGTACCACTTATCTCCCACTCTGTAATAAAGAGGCTGATACCATTTTTGATGTTCTACTGCTGACATCCTTTAAGTATCACCACTCCCTCTTCCCCTTTCACCTCACACCTGGGCAGGCTGAAGAACAAATCCAAATGGTGCTTCCCTTGTGCTGGTGGGAAGTTCAAACCATGTAAGACCTGGTCTACATGCAAGAATCCTTGTTGCAGTCCCTGCTTTCTCAATCCATTTTCAGACCTGCTTGGAAGTCTTTCCTGCTCTCCCTAGAAAGCTTCAATATTTGAATAATAAAAATTTCACACACTTTCCATGTGTATTACATCACCAGTTTCTACATTCAAACCTAATTCTGAATCAGGTCTGCATTTCACTTTGGTGGCGTAATCACAAGACACCCATTGAGAAGATGCTTCCTTTCCACTGTCTGTCTAGGCCACCCATGATTGTGGTAGGAAAGCAACTGCCAATCACTTGGCTTGCACCCTGATACCAAGCTATCCCATCCATAGACTAAACTTAGACTTTTTTTGTCCTTCTTCTATTGATCAAACATGTCCTCCATATGGCCTTACATATGAGCTCAAGAAAGGTATTGGTGCAACAGTAATGGGTGTCATGTGAATTGAGACAAATTGTTCATGCAACTTACTTGTACCTTCTGCTCCTGCTTGGGCTTGATCTCAGATGTACCATTTCCAATTCGCGGTGAATTTCTGCTCGAACTGTCTGACGGTAAGCTTGGTAGGTCCAAAAGAAACCAGCAGTGTGATATGCGTGGTCACTTGGTGCCTCGTATTTAACCAACTGATCTATACCAAGGACAAATAATATATCAGAAAATATTTTCCAAAAAGTGTGTATTTCTTTACTGCTGATGGTATAGCCTTGCTCCTGAATCCCAAGGGCTTGCTTTGGGATTCTTGCACTGCAGCTTGCCATAATCCTCAAATTGTATCTTTCCCCATTGCAGATACTAGCAACATCATAGGTCTACAGGATTGTAATTCCAAGTGACAAAGCAGCTCACACTACAGTCTGGAGTTGCTGAAGAGCCCTTTCCTGCTGGCAACCCCTATGCCATTCAGTATATGGGCCAAGCTGTGTAACTAGGTGTGGAATGTGTGGCCTCCAAAATCCACAAAGGCCTACCAGGAGCCATGCTTCCCTTTGGTGGAAGAGATGCAATATGGAGCAATTTGTCTTTTATTTTTAAGGGATACTTGACATGCCCCCAAGATCCCCAAGGATGTCACTGAAGTTGCAGGTCTCCTAATTACTGAAGGGCCTATCTTCCACCCTCTGGAACTTTCCTGTGCTACTGAGGTCTCTCCCTCATGTTAGCCACCTTTTGCCCATTTTGCCCAGTCAGTCTGTTTCGTTGATGTAACAGATCAGTATGGTGTTGGCCAGTGTCCAGATGGTGCAGACCTCCTCAGACTATATTAGGACAGAAAATGAGAGAGTTAACACTGGAGCAAAACTGTAAATGAATATTGCCATCCCATCTGTGTGAATGTGAACTGTTTCTGACTCTCATTTCTGGTGAGAAAAAAAAATGCATTTGTCAAATCTATTATAGCAAATATCCAATACATTTTTAATCTATTCTGCAATGATACCCTATCCAGCACAACAGCTACAATCAGGCCTACAAATTGGTAGATCTTGTGCAAGTCCCTTGTAATTTTGGAGTTCCTATCTAGTTTCTATAGAGGCCAGACTGGCACATTAAAAGGTGTAAATTAGGAACCACTATCCCTATATCTTTAGGCCTTTAATAGTAGCAATAAGTACAGCACCTAGCCCAGGATAGGTATTTTTTTACAAACTAGCTTGGACGGAGTGTGTGGGGGTAAGTTTCAGAGGTTTGTACTAAGCCTTCCCCACTATAGTAGCTCTCACCCCATAGACCAGGACTTCATATGGGGATTACTCCAACTGTCAAATATGCCAATTTGCAATAAGGCACTTGGAAACCAAGGAAATGCCTACCAGCTGCATTTGTAACCTCAGTGGATCCATTTGAAGTCAGTCCATGTTCTGGACTCCATTGATTACCTCAGTGGTCTATGATGACGCCTTGGGCCTATGGGTGACAATATCCAATAAGCTTTAAAATGCCTGGCTAGTCATCTTTCTCCATTTTATACTCACCTAAGTTAATGGCCATAGATCCCTTTGGAGAAAGACTGTGGACATGTACTTGCAGTTGGGTTGCATGTGCATTATCCTGGAAGCCTGATACCTTTCTAGTCAACAAATTCCAGATCTGAAATTTGGCTTAGGTTAGGAACTGGGCATGTAATTGTAACTTTTTTTGTGAGGTCTCCTACTCCTCTCATCTTATTCTGATTTCAGATGTTAAGCAGTGCCTTCACTGGCTGCACATCTCATTTGCCTCAAAGGATCCCATGCTTTATTAACCAGCTCTACGAGTCCCTAAAGGTTGAACTCCCTTGACTGCCCCTTTGATACTGGTGATTACTGATGGAAATTCCAGTCCCCTAGCTTCTGGCATATAAGTCCTGCCACATGGTCTCTATTACTTAAGGGAACCATCACCACCATGGCTATTAAGCCCAGCTCTATGAATGCCTCTCTCAATTAGTTTCCTGGGGCTTGTATAACAAAGTACCCCAAATTGGGGAGCAGGGTCAGGCTCCCTCTGAAACCTACAGGGAATTCCTTCCTTGGCTCTTTCTAGCTTCTGGTAGTTTGCAGTCATATTGTATTAGGGCCCTTCCTCATGACCTCATTTTCACTTGATCACCTCTATAAACACCCAATTTCCAAATAAGCTCACATTTTGAGGTACTGGGGGTTAGGAATTTAGCATATTTTTGTGGGGTGAGACACACTTCAGCTTATAATACTCTCCCACCATCACCCTTGACCTGCGGGGAGAGCCACCACTGAATGCAGCTGTATTATGATCACAGAATACACTCTCAAAAATACATTCATGTTGACCATGGTGAATGGTGTGTTCTCTAAGCCTCTCCACAGAATAATCTTCTGTTAGGTATTCTGACCTCACAAAATGTACCCATTCCAGCCTAATCACTTTCCTTAGCCTGTTAATCCTTCCCCTGCTATCTATCAGGAGAAACACAGGCAGGAGTTTGTTCAGCAATAGCCACCTCTTCTTCAGGATTTTACAAGCCACACGTACCCTAGGGTCTTTCCCTAGGGAGTTGAATCCCAAATCCCAAGGGGCTCTAAACTATTGAATTGTTGCTTATCTAGTCTTTCATTTTGAATCTTTTTTATCAAGAACCCTTAGAATCCAACCCTAAGGAGTACTTTTTGGCTCCTGCTAATACATCCTAGCTAATTCTTAGGCTCTTTGGGGTTTGGTATCTTACCTTTTTAAAAGGCTTGGCATATCCTCAGCCAGGCTATGCTAGGATTTCACCCAGCTACTCAGATTGGCAGTGAGGAGACTATATGGGGGCTGCTCCCAAGAGGGCCAACTGTTACTATATGAGGAAGAATCCTAAGTGTTATGGTTTGCCTGTGTCCCCACCCATATCTCATCTTGGATTGTAGCTCCCATAACCCCCATGTGTCGTGGGAGAGACCAGTGGAAGGTACTTGAATCATGGCAATGGGTTTTTTCCCATGCTATTCTCATGATAGTGAGTAAATCTCATTAGATCTGGTGGTTTTATAAAGGGCAGTTTCCCTGCACACACACTTGCCTGCCGCCATGTAAGCCGTGCCTTTGCTCCTCCTCTACTTTCTGCCATGATTGTGAGGCCTCCCCAGCC
Organism: Pan troglodytes; assembly: GCF_028858775.2. Taxonomy (NCBI): domain Eukaryota; kingdom Metazoa; phylum Chordata; class Mammalia; order Primates; family Hominidae; genus Pan; species Pan troglodytes. The sequence continues at coordinate 26,661,479 of NC_072402.2, forward strand.
ATATGAAACTGTGAGTCCAGTAAATCTCTTTTTCCTTATAAATTACCAAGTTTCCAAAATGTCTTTATAAGCAGCATGAGAACAGACTAATACACTAAGCAAGATCTTTCCTTACGGGAGAAAATTTAGCTTATAGTAGGGAGGAATGGTATACCTCTGTAAGCTCTGAGATTTCAGGGGGTAGGGAGTTGCACAGTCAGAATCCTTGGAGGACACATATATGCAGAAGTCCTTAAATGTTGTTTTAAGATCCCAGGTTTTCCTAATAAGAATTTATCACAAGAGTCCTGTTGCCTTGGCTGAGCATTTAAACACATCCGGAGTTCTGTAACTCTATTAAGCTACGAAAAAAGTACCTCTGGTTCTAATACTTTAACTGTTTAACCGTGTCCCATTATTCTTATGAAAGGAATCAATAATGCTTGGTAATAACTGGCGAGTTCTGCTCCCCTATTAAGAATTTTTCTCCCCTATATCTCTCGAATACCTGAATAATCACTTCAGAAAGGGGCCTTCTCTCTCTTAGTACACTTTCCCAATATCAGCAATGGTGAAATTTTTAGCAGTTTGGCAACCAGTTTGTGCCAAGCATTAGCCATGCTTCACATTCTACTCAGGGTGAGTGTCCTCATTGCTCTCTGGGTGGTAAGGAAGCCAGTCCCAGCCACAACTTCCAATAGCACTGGTGTAAGTTCAGGACTCTCAAGAAGCTCTTGATGATAAGAGAAAATCTCTGAAGCTTAAGTAGTAGGGAGCAGAAAAAGGCAAGACTTGTGTTCTAGCACAATGCGGGTATAAAGTTTGTGAAAGGAGAATGGGGAGAAAGGAGAACTTGTAGACTGAGAGCAGTTCTGAGAAAGTCTTGGCCAGAGTGATAAGAAGTTCCCCAGCAAAAGCTGCTTATTAGAGTCTAGCACTGGCAAGAATGTCCTGGCTCAAGAACTCCCACTATGCTCATTCTTTCTGCCATGATTGTGTTAGGAGAAAGATGGCCTCAATAGGAAGGACACAGTGGATCTCAAGGTACTACAGGTGGATAAGTCACCCCACAGAAGATTCTCTTGAAGGGAGAGCTTAGTGGCTTACATTCATGCCAGCACACCCTTGAATATTGGTAAAGCATGAGTCTTTATGATGGAGCCCGAAGTTCACTGAAGTGTCTTAAAATGAATCGTTCTTTGGAATACTTGTTGCTTTGGCTTAATTCAGCTCCCATAATTGCATTAAACTAGATTCACTTCTCTTCCCTATGTAAATAACATTGATGTTAGACCTTCCAAACTTACCTTGCTCTGAAACTTTCTTCTGCCTCTCAAATCTGACTCCACCTCTCTGTTAAGAAAACAAATTAAACAGCAGTGACAAAATATGTTTCGATATGTAACACCCTCCCTGAAATGATGCTATTGCAGGATTCCAGTTTTTCTACCGAGTTTCAAGCATCCTTTTGAAGAGTCATCTCTCTAAGTCATGTCTCCTGTGGCCTGTTCTTCTATGTTGGCATGAAAACTAAAAGATACATGCATTTTGGGTGAGGGGTAGCAGAAGAGATACTGTAACATTTGGAAAAATTGGGGTTAATTCCAAATATAAAAATAATGTTGGGTGGGAATTTTCAAATTTTTTACTCCGCGTATGTTATCAGTTCAGTTAATTAATACTAACTACCAAATCATACAAGACTCAAAATCTTTGTAGCTTAATACAATAAAAGTTATGCAACATAGTTTAGCAGAAGGCTATTTTCCACTTAACAATTCAAGGATTGAGGCTTTTTTTTATGTCCCTTTATCATCATACAATTTTCAAATTCGTTGTAGCAGACAAAGAGAGTAGGAGGGACACTGGCTCCTAAATGTCCTGAATAAGAAGTGACACAAAATTTCCACTCACATTTTCATCTGCCAGAACTCACTTCTATGTCCCCAGCCTAACTGCAAAGAAGGTGAGGGAATGTAAATGAGCATGGTGACCCATGCTGAGCGTGATTTGTTTTTGCACACCATGCCAATTTTGCACTTTCCTCATCCCACACTGGGTGACTGACCCTCTGTATTTTTTTTCTTCTTTTCATAGCCCCTGAAATATCTCCATATGCATGTATTCTCTGCCTTGCCAGGAAAGAAAGAACAAACATTTGTAGAAAGAATGAGATATTTCTAGAGATACCGTTAGTTTAAAATATTCGTCTAAGTTTCATAAGTTTCCTGATGTCAGTATCAGTCTGTATGTTTTCAAAGTTTTTGGTGTTTCTTCTTTTTCCAAATGTCTTGTTTGAAGAATTACGTACTTGAATCAAAAGGAACAGCACAATAAGGGTGGAAAAAATTAAATGGTTCTCCTTAAAATATATTCTACAATGCTGATAGATATGCAAACAAATGGATGATATAAAAATATATTATTACATTCTCCATGTTGTAAAAGTTGAACATAGATGATAACTCTGGGCTTTTTAATAGAACAAACTTTTTGAATTTGCTTATTTCACAGCAGATTAAGAAATCTATTTTACTGAATGTGTTAGCTCCCTATTGCTGCTTTAACAAATTACTAAAAAGTTAGTGGCCTAAAACAGCACAGATTTATTCTCCTATCTCAGTAGAGGTAAGACATTTAGAATCAGTCTTATGGAGCTAAAATCAGCAGAACTGGTCCTTTCTGGAGGATTCCAGAAGAAAAATCAATTTCCCAACTCTCATAACTTCCAGAGACCACCAGCATTCTTTGGTTTACTGTTTCATCATACCAGTCTCTGCTTGTCTTTACATAGCCTTCTTTGTCCTTAATTCTCCTGCCTCCCACTTATAAGAATTCTTGTGATAATATTGGGAGCACACAGATAATCAAGGGTAATCCCCCCAATCTCAGCATCCTTAATTTAATCACATCTGCAAAGTTTCTTTTACTGTGTAAGGCAATTATTCACAGGCTTATTCTTATAGACATTACATTCTTATCAATAGCCCATGCTTATCAATCAGCTGGATGAATATAGGGATATAATCTATAGTAATGATATAATAGATTCATCTTCATGAAATGAAATGACTGATGGCAGTAGCAAAACCTTCTTTAACACTAGTCAACTATGAATTTGTTAATGAATACCCATGTAAAAGGTAGTATTGATCACCTAGGAGAGGTAGAGCAAATTTGTATACAGGTCAAGGAACATTTTGGAAATAAAGAGATAAAGATCTTCACCTCTTCCCTATTGAGGATGAATATTCATTTTTCTCTGATGTACAAAGACCTAGACAACAGAGGTCCACAGGTAGGATAGAGTCTCCAGGGGCACCATATTTGAGGTGGCAACATATTAGAAGCAATAAAAATAACTGACCTTTTAGAGGAAGAATTTAATGTTTAATTTAAATCACAAGTACTTCCAGGTATGGTGACAAACTGGATAATCTAGAGGCAAAGGAGTTTTTATAAAATTACATGAGCCCAGTAAGGTAAAACTTTGTGAATAGATGTGATTTCTTTCTGGACATCAATCTGATCTTTCCAAACCTAGATCTGTTTTTTCCTTTTTAAATGTCATGCCCCCTAATATTTTCTATGACCTAATTGTTACCATTGTAGCGGTGTTGCTGTAGAACTACTCTGAATTCTTTTTACCAATGTAATGGAATTATAATGGCATTATAATGGACTCCCGATAATTTCTTTTTACTATTGTAATGCTGTCATAATGGCATTGTAAAGGGTTCTCCATAAACATATACTGAAATCATTTTGCCACCATCATGACAGTGAAATGAGTCCCCATAGAGTTTATTTGAAATTGTTTTGCTCTTATAATGGCATTATTAATGCAGTCTCCACAGACTTACAGGGAAATTGTTTGACCATCATAATGTGGTCTTCATAGACTTACAATAAAATTGCTTACCAGTGTAATGTGGTTTCCATTAACTTGCACTAAAATCATTTTCCTACCATAATGGCATTATAATAGGGTATCCATGAACTTGAGCTACCAAAGTTTGGTTCTCTTGATGGCATCATAGCAGCACATTACAAAGACAGTTAAAGTAATGTTGATGCTTTGTTGTGTCATAAGCAAATACTATAAGTAATGCACATCTACTTTTCACACTTAAGGATCATGTGGTTTCTCCTTTAAAAGTAATGTACTGACCACAGCATACTTTATAAACCAACAACAATCACTTCTCAAATAACTAGATGAGAGAGCCCTAGATTCTGAGTGCAGAAAATCTCAACTCATGCACACTCTAAATGAATTCTAATGGTTTTATTAATCTGACTATTTTTTCTCCTCTAAAAAAAAGTGTGATACATTTTTTTCTCCAGTTCCTTCAAAAAACAGAAACATTGTTTTTATAAATACTCTTTTGTTCTACAATTTATGATGTTTTCTGAGATTGGTATAAAGTACAAATCAACACTTTCTAGTTCTTAATATGAGCATGTGAAGTGTATGATATTTATATAGAGTTTTTATAACCTTTGTCCTTTTTATTTAAGAGACAATACAGAGAACTCACTGGGAATGAATGGATATACTATAAAGGCAGATTAAAAGCATATAATAAATAGAGTGGATTAAATATTTACTGGATGAACAGGCCTCATGTTAGGTGCATTAGTAGGAGATGCAGGCAGGATGAAGGGTGTGATGTTGAGGGAATTTTATTTTTTCATAGGATGTGATTAGGTTACCAGTAATGTAACTTTGCAAACAGCTTTTGGGAATTATTTACTAGCTGGGAAAATTTTAATCAATCCTTCTCTGAATTAGCAACAGCTTAGTGAATATATGTATGATTTTAAGGGAGCACAACTTGTTCTGCTTATATTATTAAAAATTTATTTATGTTGCTTTTAATACTTTATTGTCCATTCCATCTGATTTCCTTTAGATACACCCATGAGTTCTCATATAAGAAAGCAAACCTATGCAATTAGGTATGGGGATATGACACCTAATTTAGATAAAACTATTTAAGAAAAAAAGCAAGAGTCTGTATTGTATGAGTCACTAGCCACTTCTTTATCTTGGTGTAAAGGGAAAATTGCCTTGGAGGAGTTTCTTTTTTGATTCTAGAATGTCTTTCTAAGGTCTCCTTTTCTATTATAAATATGAAGCAAGTATGGATCAATTGCCCTGGAAGGGTATACATGATTTCCTTTTTGGGTAAAAATTGTCCTTCTGAATGCCTGCTTAATAGGTAGTGTTTATCACTGGGAAGAAGGTGGAAACATTTGTGCAACGGTCAAGGAACCTTTTGAGAAGAGAGCAAGAACTTCACCATGTTCCTTTCGAGGTTTAATAGAAGCTCATCATTTTTAACAGATTTTGATGGTTAGACAGCAGTGGTCCACAGGTAGGAGAGATTTCCCAGAGGCATCTCAGTAGGAACAAACAACGTAGAGTGCCTGAAGTGGTGACTGATTTCTGTCCCAAAACTTATATGGCCTTGGGTTGGAGAGCAAAGGCAGTCGGGAGTTTTTCTCAAGCTACTAGCCACTCCCAATACTGGGTGTGCTTTCAGACAATGAGCATTATTTAATAGTAATAAAATAATACTAGTATTGTGTCAAGGATTTTTCTGTGTACCTTACACAGATCGTCTCAAAACAACTATGAAGTAGGCATTTTAAGATATACATTTTACCATAGGAAAACTGAGAGGATAAATGACTTGACCAAGGTCACACAGCCGTTAAGTAGCTGAGGCATAAATTACCTGATGCAGTTTGACTCTGCTGTCTATCTATGTTGGCACTACAACATTGTGGGAGCCCAAGCTTGAGGCCCCTTTTTCCTACCATACTGACACAGTGGTGTTTTACTCCCAGTGCAGAGATTCGGTAAGGTAGGAGTGATTTGAGAACTGGCCCTTAATATCATAGTGGTATAAGGAAAAATTTTGGAAATAAACTTCCTGCCCTTTAGATCCTGAGAAAGTATTGCCAGGATGGTAGTGGCATCATCAGAGCAGCAGATGAATTTCATATCCCAATGTGTGTGTCCACTAGAATTCTACAATGACAAATGTGACTGAGAACAGTGATTGCAACAGAAATTGGGGAACGTCCTTCTATTAAATTGATCAGATTTTCTATTTATTTCCCCCAAAGTGTGAAACAGAACTGGCCCCTTAGGATGATAAAGTCTCCAGAGTTCTGGAAATATTCAGGGAGTTCGAAGAGTCCCAAGAGAGATACTTGAGCTCCTGCTGATGGGCATGGGAGGGCTCTAGAGATTAATTTTGGTACTAAAAATAGAAATTACCTCATTTATATTACAAGCTCATGAAACAGGTCATTTTACATATTCTGCAAAGACCTCTGGATTAACATATACCAGCCAGATTTCAGAAAATAAAAAATGTAATCAATGATTTTCTCAGAATTATTTAATGAAAGCCACTGGCTTTTACTGTCAAGCTTAGGTTACAAATTTATGACTAAAATAGAAAACAAATCACATTGGTCAGAGGTCGGTAACAAAATAACACCAGGATAAAGTTAAGAAAATAACTGAGTCCAAATTATAATATGGCTACCACATAACTGATATTTAAAATGGCAAAAACAAACATTTATGATCCTTAACGTTCTATCATTTACTTTTGTAAAAAGATTAACATCAACACTAAGGATATCATCATCCCTTGACTCAACAAGAGATTTATAGATTGGTGTAAAGAACTCTCAGACTCTCAGAGTGGGGATCAGACAAGGGAAGTGATAGTACCTACCTCATAGATTTGTTGTAAGAATTAAAAGAGATAATTCACTTATAGAATTTAGCATGCTGCTTGAAACTTGATAAGCATCGCATAGATACTGTCTCATAGTTTTTATTGTTGTGTTCTTGTTGCTATTTGTTAATAAACCACATGGCATTGGACAAATCACTTTATTTCCCTGTATCATAAGTGCCCTATCTACAAAAGGAGCAAATCAAATTAGAGGACTTCCAGACCATTCTTAATTCAAGCTGTTTGAATATTTGAACATATAAATATACACTGGAGGAATTCTGATGGCAACATTTTCTGAAAATTTTCATAAGATAAACTCAATATTATTTAAGCACAGATAGTAGAACTATTGTAAAAAAATGTTTAAAAATACAACTTTGAGTGGTTTAGACCTTTTGCTAGGCAGGCAATAGGAGTGACTTGTTGGATAGCAGTCAAAGATAAGGACTCAGAGAGTAAAGATCATCATGCACCTTCAAAAGAAAAAAAGTTGGTGGCTAAATGGCAAGAATTACTGGCAAACACTGGCTAATCATGGAACAGGTTTGTCAGTAACCTCTGTAAGACTCTGGAATAGCAACATTATCAGCAGAATCCTCTTCAAATAAAAATATTTTTTATGGTTAGTAAAGCAAGTTATATCATGAGCTTTGGGATATCAGAACCCTTCAAGAGGAAGACTTCTGATTTATTTATTATTTATTTATTTTTGAGACCAGGTCTCATTCTGTTGCCTTGGCTTAAGTGCTGTGTTCTGATCTTGGCTCACTATATCCTTCACCTCCCAGGCTCAAGAGACCCTCCCACTTCAGCCTCCCGAGTAGTTGGGACTGCAGGTGCATAACACCACACCATACTAATTTAAAAAAAAAAAAAAACATGTTAGTAGAGATGGGGATCTCCCTGTGTTGCGCAGACTGGTCTCAAACTCCTGGGCTCTAAGCAATTCTTCTGCCTCAGTCTTCCAAAGTGCTAGGATGGAGATATTTTGATATGAAAAGGAAATAGATTTTGGTCAGTCAACACGATATACTGGGATTGTTGGCCAAAGAGCTGTATCAAAGTGCTATAGAAAAGTAAAAGTTAAGTTTGGTCAGATCAGATATTGAGATAAATATTAAGTAAGTAGAGTTCAATAGAAATGGAAAACTAGGGTTAATCTTATTCATAAAATAGGGGGAACATGAGATACACTAAGGTATAGCCACAGTTCTTGGCCTTGACAACTGCCAAACTTTCTTACTTACATGGTTTATATTTTCTTATTTTGGTATAACTGCATTATTCCAACAGGCAGATCAAGCCTTTGGAAAAAGTGGGGGGAGAAAAATTGTGTTTGGCTTTTTAACCAAATTGAAACCTTTTGCTCAGGTCTAAAAGATAGGATCATGATCTAAGATCATGTTCCTAGACCTGTGGACATGTTCTTCTCTATGTAGAGGTGCCTAAGAAAATTATGAGACATGGTGGGAGGATGTGACAGCATTAGTGACAGAAAGTTTCCAGTCCCAACCCCTAAGTCCATAGAGTTGCTATGTGTCCTAAAGTTTTTCCTTTAAAAAATTTTTTTGAGCTATCTCAGTTTTTACTCATAATAAAGGATAACAAAGAATATATTGACTAACAATACATCACCTGCCCACAACTGCCTTCTCTCTAAATTCCTTTAGTCATCTGATCTTTTCCTTAATCAGCTCTTCTTAGTCATCTCAACTATTATTACTCATTTCAAGATTTATGCCTTCTGAACAGAAAAATTATGGGATATTTTAAGGAATGATTTTTATAGCCCTTCAATGGGTTATCACAACTCTAGTTTTAGTAGAATGGGCAGTTTTGCTGCTGCAGCATAAATAAATAACTTACCATTTAATATGTCATTACTTCATCCTAATTGTTCAAACACTGCTTTGATTGAAAAGATTACTGTATCCTTACTGTTAAATAAGAATACAAACAATTCATATTATTCTGTTTTGTTCAGAATAAATTCCCATATGTATACTTTTAACTGAGGAATAAACATATATAGTGATGGATAGAAAGTAAGTCTGAAGTGTACAGCTCAATTGACACCCATGGTGTGTGTGTGTGAAGGGGAAAAGGGGATGCATGGATGGGTGGGTAGTGGTTAAATGGATACACACACACATACACAGTATACACATATCACACATAGACAGATATCCATCCTTATATCTGTGACAGTTATCCAAATTGTTGTAAAAAGCCATAATTTGATTTTTTCATGGCCATGTAAGATTCTATGGCATGAAGATAACAAAAAGTATTGCTCCAGTGTACTGTTAATGGAAATTTGGACTGCTATAAGCATTCATGCTCAAATCTTCACGTAAATGCATGCTTTCATTTCTCTTAAGTCTATGGCTTGGAATAGAATTCCTAGGTGATACAGCATTATATGTTTAGCTTTAGCAGATACTGACAAATAGTTTTATAATGTAATTGAAGTAATTTATATTCCTACCAGTGTAGAATTCCAGTTGCTGCAAATTCTTCCCAATGCTAAGTATCATGAATATTTTTTTATTTTCATCATTGTTGTATATTCTTCTTATGTATATTTCGTGTGCATTTCCATGATTTACAATATTGAATTCCAAAATCTATAATTGAAATTGTTTATTTCTATAATTTACTAGCTTCCTTAGGAAACATGGTACAATTATTTACAAAACGGGACTAAAGTTTTCCAACATTAAATTGGTGGAACTTAAGAACTAGGTTTAATTCTATCTGTGCTTACAACTAGTAGTGTGATCTCAGGCAATTCATTTTTCTTGTCTGGCTCTTGCACTCCTCACCTGTAAATTAAGGGTTTGGTTGGCAGGTTGATTGTATTTCTAACATATATGACTTAATACATATTTAGTTATCCACCTTAGTCTGAAATTCTGGTCAAAAAGGGTCCCTGTCTCTGGTCACTGGGGAGCAAGGCTCATGTAGACAAAATAAACAATTATTCTAGGTCATTTTAAATCTAGATTTATAATTTCTTTGGATTTGCCTATATTTTTAATCCTATTTCTTAGTAGAAGTTGGAAGGGTCTACTGATCTGAGTTACTATTCATTTTTGCAGGATTGTTTCTTATCAGAATCCCCAAAAAACTCCTTCTGGGTCCTCTTGGCAGAGGGACTTTGCTCCAGGGCTACCAGCTTTCTCTCATTTGTGCTGACACAGCTCTCCTGTCAGATCTAAATCTTAAAAAGGGCTATGCCCTTACCAAAATAAATGGCTTCCCATCTGCTTCAGGGAAATTCCATAGCTCAGAAGTGTGCACACCATGTAGTTAGAGTAGCAAAAATAATTTCTTTCTACATGTAGTTAGAGGAATTTTAATCAAATTACTGTAAGAATTTTCACTCTTATTTGTGTTTGAACTAGAGCTACAAAAAAGCACATCATTTTCCCCCTTTTATCCAAACCCAAATAAAGGGTGACTGATGGCCTAAGCCGTTCATATTTTTTCTGCCAAGATTTATTTAGATTTATTTAATTCTACATGAATATGATTCTGTTGGAGACCACACTTTTTAGTGTCAAAATTGCTGCCAAGTATAAAGTTAGCCCCTTGTAAAAGCTGAATTAACTCTTCAGAGACATTAGATTTCTGGTTAGTGTAGTGAAGCCATTGTTTACATTGAAGTAATTTGCTGCATTTCGGAGAGAGATTGTGGCAACTAGACCTTGATTCACACAAAGATTGGCCTTCTTGACTTATATGACCTGCCATTAGCATTTAAAGGCTTATCAGCTTCTTAATCGGATAATAGTGTTACTTGGTAATGACATGTGATTAATAGTCTGTCACATTTTTTACTTTTAGTAAGATCATTAATTATCAAAGTATCATTGATTTATGAATTTAGCAACATTAAACTCCTTGGTAAGATACTATTATATTCCTGTGAATACAATAGTAAGAACACAGAAAAGTCATTTTTCTTTGTCCTGGTGGGGCTTAAAGTCTTGCAGGTGTCACTGTGGAAAAGAAATCTTAAATTTCAAATCTTAAACATTCAAGAACATGAATTAGATGGCTTAATGGAGTCATCTAAGTTTCACAAATTATTAGAGTTTCCAAAGGACCTTTGACCTACAGACAGAAGAATTAGTTTCAGGCATCCTTTTTTCTTCTACAAATATTTTTGCTTCATTTGATTTATCTGAAATTGTTATATGCTGTGAGGAGCCAGGAGTGAAGGAAACAGATGTGCCTGTTGTCCTCTGGAGTTTCTGACCCATTGTTATCTTAAATTCTGCTTGGAAAATTCCCTTAATGGCTAAGAGCCTGGGTCACTACTAAATTATTACCACAGCTTCAATCTTCATTTAAATGCTCATACTCATATGTATCCTCCTCCTTGGAAGCTTAGGACCTAGTTCTTTCTTTCCTTTAAAACTATAAATAGGGAATGTGTGTGTGTGTGTGTGTGTCTGTCTGTCTGTCTGTGTGTGTGTTGTGTACTTGAGATTATTTGGTTTGTCAAGCATATATACAGTTTGGAGGGAAATGGAATGAGAGAATATTTCTCACATCTTTGAATATGCCCTAATAGACTTGCATATTAGGTATAACTTTCTCCCCTGTGTCTCGTGCATACCAGTATATGGTATGGTTTAGACTACTAGTGTTAAAGTTAAAAAATTACTTTGGGTATATACCCAAAGGATTATAAACTATACTACTATAAAGACACATGCACACGTATGTTTATTGCAGCACTATTCACAGTAGCAAAGACTTGGACCCAACCCAAATGCCCATCAATGTTAGACTAGATAAAGAAAATGTGGCACATATACACCATGGAATACAATGCAGCCATAAAAAAGGATGAGTTCGTGTTCTTTGCAGGGACATGGATGAAGCTGGAAACTATCATTCTCAGCAAACTAACACAGCAACAGAAAACCATACACTGCACGTTCTCACTCATAAGTGGAAGTTGAACAATGAGAACATATGGGCACAGGGAGGGGAACAACACACACCTGGGCCTGTCGGGGGATGGGGGGCTAAGGGAGGGATAGCATTAGAAGAAATGCCTAATGTAGATGGTGGCTTGATGGGTGTAGCAAACGACCATGGCACACCTATACTTATGTAACAAACCTGCACATTCTGAACATGTATTCCAGAACTTAAAGTATAATAAACAATAAATAAATAAATATTGTTAAAACAGAAAAAAACTACTTTGGATTCTAGCTCTGCCATTCAATACTTTAGTGACTTTAATCAATTTATTCCTTGTCCCTGAACTTGAATGATCCTATCTGTAAAATGAAGAAAATAATTTCCATTGTACGCTTAATCAAAGTTTAAAAACAGGAAATTGGATTGCATGGGAGATTCAGGGCAACAATTTTAGTTACGTAGCAGGAACAACTTTCTATTTAATAAAAGAAGCTAGTACTACGGTTTCTTCTCATTATTGTGGACATTGACAACTGGTAGAAGAGGAAGAAAAAGTGCTGCCTGCTCACAACCAGTAAAACATGATAAAAGATCTGCCACCTTCTCTGTTCTTTGCCAATGATTGTTTGTTCAAAACATTCTTTGTTTGCCAGGCATCAAATCATGCTTTCAGCATAAATACAGTATCTGGATGACTGGGCACAACTGCTCCAGAAATATACCTTCTTTCATAGAGGGAAGGCTTTCACAAAGTTCCCTCAACCATGCTTCACTTCACTATCGAATATTTTCTTTCCCTATAGGTCAGTTATCCCATTTCACTAATGAGGCATAGATAGGCTAAATAATATCATTCAGGCACAAATGATGATTAGATGGCAGAGCCGGAATTAGAACCCATTAGGTGCTTTACTTCCAGGTCTTTTCTCATGTCATTGAATAAGGCTTGTGTTCCATTTCAGCTCAGATTTCTTATTTACAGTAGATAATTTTTTGTTGTCTGGAATTTCAAAAATTAGCACTTTGACCCCTTAGAAACAGGTTTAAGTGATTGTAGCACTTTTGCCTCAGTGCATTTTTATTTTTACTTAATCAATTCATCAAGACATTCTATTGTTAGCAGGAGAAAGACGGAGACCAAAAACTTTCACAACAGCTCTAAATATTCAATTATTCATCAGAAGTGGAAGCAAAATAGACACAACCAGAATTATCATGATTTAACAAGTGAGCTACTCTAGATCGGAGCATGGAAAGAATATGCCTGTGCGGCAAAAGCAAAAAATATAGAATTTGATTCCATAATTCTGTATTTTTCCCATAAAAGTTTTATTTTCCACATGCATCTAGTTACAGACAGACTTGTCTACATCAATTAGAACTAAATTCAGCTGCATACAACAGAAAATCCAAAAATAGTAGTGATTAAATACAACAAAATTTATTATTTCAAATACAAGAGAGTCAGAAGTAGGCAGTCCAGGTGTGTCAACTGGCACCATGGGATGGTCAGAAAATCTCCTTCTCTCCGTTTTTTCTGCTCCATCATCCTCAGTGTGTGGTTTTCATCCTTAATGTTGCCTCATGAGCTGAATGGCTGTTAGCGCTCCAGTTCTCATGTCATTGTTCCTGGCAGCCAGAAGGAATGAGACAAGAAGGCTGGAAAAGTGTGCACTCCCTGTCCGTATTCCTTTTGAAGGAGTCCTCCTGCACGTTCCACACAACAACTTCCGCTTATGTCACCATAGCCAGATTTTATTATCATCGCCACTTTTAGTTGTGTGGATATTCGAGCTTCTACTTGTTTGTTTCTGTTTTCTTATGTTTCATTCTGTTCTGTTGTTCTACTTTTATGCTGGCCATGTTGCCTCTGAGACTATTATAAGCTTTCATATAGTAAGGAAAATGGCAGAATGGTTATTGAATAGACAGTTTGCAGCATCTGACTCAGTGTTTAAAGTATGCATGGAGTAAATATCTAGCATGATAATTATTTAGGGAATAACTATGAATGATATTCCAAATAATTCCCATAAAATATTAGTTCTTATAAAGGGATAGTCCTACATAATAACTGTAAGGAAGTCTTTAAATAGTTTTCCACATTATTATCTTAACAACAAAAGCGATGCATGATTATTATAACAAATAAACAATGTAGAAATATGAAGAAAAAAATTAATAATCCCTTTGCTTTCTACACCCTCTCTGTCTTGCAGAAAACTAAAGTTAGTAGTTTATGTGTATTTTTTTCTACCTCTTGCTATAATGATACAAATATATACATGTTACTGTTAGTAACCAAAATAGGTTTGTACCAATTATTCTGCAAGTTGATATTTTAACCTAATCTAAGTTCAATACATGTAGATATCCTCATTCTTTTTAATGGCTGCTTAAAATTCTAGAGTATAGATATGCCATAACTGTTTTACAAAGAAGACAACTTTTACTGATTAAGATTTCTAAAAGGGCAACAAAATCAGCTTGATGAAGTACTGAAAACAGCTAAAAAACAAACAGTCTAAATCGCTAAGACAAAGGTAGAGGTTTTAAGGTCGAGCACATTAAGTGAGTTCATGTGGCTAACTGAGGACACAGAGCATGCTCAGTGTGTGACTGCACCACATTCAGGACAGAGGGGAACTTTTTAGCATAGCTTCTTATGCCACAAAATTCCTAAAGATGCCATTTATGCCATCTGGCTTTGTTGTTCCTCTTAATCAGCATCTTTAGACATTTCTACTATTCATTTTTTTTTCCCTTTTCAAAACATCTCCCCAATCAAATCACCATCCAAGTTCTAAATTCTGAAAAAAAAAAGTTTCAAAAAATTATTAAAAACTTGGGCCAGTCGTGGTGGCTCACGCCTGTAATCCCAGCACTTTGGAAGGCTGAGGTAGGCAGATCACGAGGTCAGGAGATCAAGACTATCCTGGCCAACCTGGTGAAACCCCTTCTCTATTAAAAATACAAAAATTAGCTGGGCATGGTGACACGTGCCTGTAATCCCAGCTACTTGGGAGGATGAGGCAGAAGAATCGCTTGAACCAGTGAGTCGGAGGTTGCAGTGAGCTGAGATCATGCCACTGCACTCTAGCCTGGTGACAGAGTGAGATTCCATCTCAAAAATAAAAATAAATAAATAAATAAATAAAAAGTATTAAAAATTTTGCCCTTAAAGCAGCTTTTCTAGTTATTAATTCTACCTGTTGATCGTATTGCTTGCCATTTTGAGTTTGAGAAGTCTTTTCATTCTGTCTTTCACATTCTTCCTGTTTTACACATTCTTTCTGTCTTTCATTTTCTCGTCTTTCTTCCGCCCTTTTGCCTTTTTCCTTTCCCTTTCATGAGCGTCCATCCCACATTCTTAAGCTTTTCAGATATTTACTTGTTTAAAGACAAACTAGCATATATTCTTTCATCTTGAATTTGCATAAATATTTACAATTTAAAATGGAAAGGAGCTGTGTTAACGTCTAAATCTGCAGGGTCCTATGATCCTCCTTTCAAAAATGTGAACTTCATGCCACGAATTGCTTTCCTCCCCAGCCTTGTCCTAGCCAATACTTGAGGTCTGAATGTACATTATGGACATGATGAATAAGTAAAGTAAATAAAGAAAAAAAGGGAACTCTATGAAAGAGACTAAAGAAACATTTGCTCTAGAACACAAACATGGAGGTATTTTGGCTTGCAAGAAAGACAAATATATCCAAGAACGAACACAAAGCTGCTCAGTTCTCCCTGCTGATCCAAGCTTGAGGGTTCTCCTCTTTTGTGTTTTGTGGATTGTGACTAGGTAAATAGGAAAGTAGTGAAAATACTCACTGGGAATGTTTCATGTACTTATGCATTCTTCAATCTCTCTGTTTCCTGATTTCCTCATTCTACAATGAAGTTAACTGAGGATACTCAGAATGTGAGGGGATGGTTCTGAGAGCATTTAATAGCATAACTACATGTTTTCTTTCGTCTCTTATACCCCTTTTACTAAGGATTATAATATGCAGTTGCATAAAAATCAGTTGCAATAGTAATATGAAATCTCACATATGGAAGGAAACCAAAGAGATGCAATGGCTTGTCCAAAATTACATTATTGTGGCTGAGCATGGTGGCTCATGCCTGTAATGCCAGTACTCTGGGAGTCTGAGGCAAGAGAAGTTCAAGGAGTTCAAGAACAGCCTGGGCAATAAAAGGAAACCCCCTATCTACAAATAATTTTTTTTTAATTAGCCAGGCATGGTGGTGCATGCTTGTAGTCTCAGATACTCATAGGGTTGAGATGGGAGGATCACTTGAGCCCAGGAGGTTGAGGCTGCAGTAAGCCATGATGTCACTCCAGCCTGAGCGACCGACTGACTCTGTCTCAAAAAATAAATAAAATACAGTAACGTTATTGTTACAAAGCCAGAACCAAGTTCTGTCCACTGTGCATGTTCCTCTCACTTTCCTCTTGACAGCAGGCTGCTTCAGATGACAAAATAAACTGATAGATATTGCTGAATCTGTTATTTCTAAGAAAAAAAATCAGTTAACCTTTCATAGAATGCTCATCATATACCAGATACCACTGTGCAAAATGTCTGATGCTTTCCTTTACCCCACAAATGTATGTCAAGGGATATTTATGTGTAATTCTTTGTAGGCACTGTCAGAGGGTCCCTGTTGTCATGGACTCACATCTGGATTTGTGTGTATTTGTGTGTGTGTGTTAGCAGAGGGTGAAGGTGGGAAGTGAAAGAAAAAACAGTAAGCAAGAAAACATAATCATCAGAGATGGGATAAAGAAGAATGTAGAAGATGAAGAAAGAGAAGTATGTTATTATATATTAGCTAATTTAATCCTAATATCAAGTCCATGAGATGGGTAATAAGATTATCCCTAATACATAGATAAATAAAGCAAGCCTCAGAGATTGGAAACTTCTTCAAGTTAATAATTACATTCTAGGTCACCAAGGAGACAGCTTTAACCCCATGTCTGCCCCACTCCAGAGTTGTGCTCTAGTCACTATGCCTATTTGCCTCTAAATGAGAATGTCAGGAAAAAACAAAAAAGAAATATATATATATATATATATATATATATATATGTATATATATATTTACTTGAATTTTTCTTCAAAGCAGTGATTGTTAAATGAGAAAATGCAATGGGTAAATATTGCAGATTAAGTATCTGAACTGTTGAGCTGAGTTGCTTAATGAGGTTAAGGCTCATGGCATAGGAACTTGAGTTATTTCGTCTTGAGAATGGTGGAAAAGAGGCCAAATGAAAATGCATTATTGGATTCATCTGGTTTCTATTTTCAGGGATTACAGAATCAGCTAATAGGCACACAATTCTTGAAGCCATACTGTTCAAAGCAAGGTCAGCAGCTAATTAAGACATCTACTATTTAATCATGGATCAGACCATTTGACTTTGCTTGTATCATTGATACCAGCCATTATTGGCTGAGAACCAGCAGAGTACTCAGTACAGCATGAAATAGGAGAGGTTTGGGGATCTGTTAATTGCATCTTATTTCAACTCTAGGAGGTATACTACTCCAAAATCAGTTCCTTCCAATTATTCCAGGTTGCAGCTGGCATGGTGAACCCTGGGTTGTTTTTGTCCAATGAAAGGGTCTAATTTTATCACAGAATCACAGGACTGGCAAGACCTTGGGAGGTCAATGGAGGTTTCAGGCAAGGCTGCACTGAGTGAATATATCTAATCCTATTTTAAACTATCTCCAGAGGGGAGATTCCGTGATTTCTCTTGAAAGCCAATGCCGGTATTAAGCAACCTTTTCTTTAGCCAGTCTAACATCCCTAGTGATTTATTTTGAATTCATCTTTCACAGGGTTCATAATGTTAACTTATACTATCTCCATTTTTCCTCTTCATATTTTAAAGCATCATTGAAAATTGAAATAACTCAAATGTTTGGGTAGAGAGGTTAAATGATTTTTAATTGTTGCTCAGTAGGCTTAAATCAGCTTAAAATGCCCAAATCAAACACCCATTCTCTGGAAGCTTTAAGTATTGCAAATAAATAAAAATGACTTTGAAGGACTTGCCATCTGGCTCCCACTTCCCCCGGTTCACTATGTTCCAGGCACACCAGCCATTTCAAAATACTCAAACACACTGGGTTTATTGCCCTTGCTATTTGGTCCTGCCTCTAACAGTCTGTCCCAGATCTTCCAGTGGAGAATTTTCCCTTCTTAGAGGAGCCATCCTTGATCAACCCATTTAAAGGTTCCTCAGAACAATCAACAGATTTTTAAATTACCTTTTTTAGTCCCTAGTTGGCACATTTGTTGTTTCTTTCCTTCCCCATTAGAATGGGGAACTTCACCTATTTTTTTTTTCAACCATTGTAATCCAATCCCAGTTTCTAAAAAAGACACATGGTAAGCATTCCATGAAGATTTGCTAAATGAATGAATGAAAGGACATTTGAGTAGCAATAAAACAGTACAAAATATTTATTATAGTCTCTTTTTCCTCACAGCCCGAGTGGTATGTAAAGAAAGGATGTACAGCTTGCTTACATGAACTCTAAGATCACACTTAGATCCCAGGAGCTTTAGATCCCAGATCTAGCATTTCCCAACTGTAAAAGCTTGGGCAAGTTACTTAAATTCTATCAGTTTTAGTTTAGTAAACTGTGAGATAATTATAATAAAACTAACCTTACTTTCTAGTAATTAGAAAAAATGGTTTATTTTACATAAGCGGGTTATTTTATATAGCATGTAAACTATTAATTTACTTTTTTAAACAATATTTATTGAGTATCTATTGTCAGACAGTGACCTCGGTCCTAATGATACAGCAGTGACTAATCAATAAATATCTTTACCATCAAGCTTACATTTTGGTGCATGTATGTACATGTTTCATAATTATTCCAATAATATATATATATATATTTTTTTTAATTTTTTATTTTGAGACGGAGCCTCTCACTATCGCCCGGGCTGGAGTGCAATGGCACGATCTCCGCTCACTGCAACCTCCGCTTCCCAAGTTCAAGTGATTCTCCTGCCTCAGCCTCCCGAGTGTCTGGGACTACAGGCACCCGCCACCACACCTGGCTAATTTTTCATATTTTTAGTACAGATGGGATTTCACTGTGTTAGCCAGGATGGTCTTGGACTCCTGACCTCGTGATCCACCCACCTCGGCCTCCCAAAGTGCTGGGATTACAGGTGTAAGTCACCAAGCCTGGCCCTAAGAATGTATTTCTGAAATTATCTATATGGGGATTAAGTCTAAACTTCGGTCAGGGTACTAACACAGGCTGTTTTCATTACTCCAATCAGCTCTTCATTCAAGAGTCAACATATATTTACTAAGTACCTATTATGTGCCTGAGCATATTTATAAGTTAACAATAGTGTGTTAGGAGGATTCTTAGAGAGGCCTACCTATTGGAGCAAGGAGCCATTCTCTCCTACAAACAGATTGCTCATATTTGACACCTAGACTGCATTAAGAGATATCTCAAGAGACACAAAAAGATATTTTTAAAATAGCAATCATACGTATTTAAGAAAAACTATCAGCCAGAAAGTGAATATTTATTTGATCTCTTAGTAAAGAAAGCCTTTTCTTAAAAAAATAAGAGTGTTTCTTGATTTTAATCAAAGAGCCATGTGCATTAGTGAAAGTTAGGGCTAGAATTCAGCCCTTAAATTTTTTGGAAAAAGTATTTTTTCACCAGTAATCCATTCTCAGTTAAAAATGTTTTCAAAAAGAGATAAGCAGCCAAGCACGAACTTCTACTCATATATTAATAGATTGAGGTAAACATGTATTTACAACACATATGTTTTTAAAACATAGGTGAGCTTCTATTTCAAAAGCATTCCTTTTAATCAATATGCAGTGACTAAATTGTGTCAATAGAAATATATATTCAGCTTTCTCATCCTTGTGACTGCGTAAGATCTGTGTATGAATGTATCATGATATATTTAATCACACCTCAGTGGATGGACATTTAAGTTGCTTCTGATTGTTTTGCTATTCTAAACAATAATGACATAAACCATACCTGACAAAATGTCTTTGTGTAGTTGTTTGCTTACCTTCCCATATAAAGAAGTAGTTTTTTGGTTTTTTTTTTTTTTTTTTTTTTGAGACAGAGTCTCACTTTGTCGCCCAGGCTGGGGTGCAGTGGTGTGATCTCGGCTCACCACAACCTCCGCCTTCTGGGTTCAAGCAATTCTCCTGCCTCAGCCTCCTGAGTAGTTGGGACTACAGGCACATGCCACCATTCCCAGTTAATTTTTGTATTTTTAGTAGAGACGGGGTTTCACCATGTTGGCTAGGATGATCTCTATCTCCTGACCTTGTGATCCACCTGCCTTGGCCTCCCAAAGTGCTGGGATTACAGGCATGAGCCACCACACCTGGCCTTGAGAAATAATCTGTATACCTAAAAGAAAGTATTTTAAAATCAATGGATTTGATTATATGAAACCTAGTTTGTAATACATGTAATAATAAACCAAATAGAACAGAAAGTGTAAAGTTTGGGAAATATTTGCAAGACATACTTAGTCACGATTGATCAAGCCAGCCTGGCAGTGTTTGACTTCCATATTTACTAGCTCTGTGACCTGAGGAAAGTTATGTACTCTGTCTGTGCTTCAGTTTCCTCACCTGTAAAAATGGGGATAATGATAGTACCTACCTGCAAAGGTAATTATAAGGAATAAATATAAGGTAGCCTGAACTGTACTTGACATCTAGGAATGGGTATATAAAAGTTTGTTAATAAACATATCAACAAAAGGTAACTTCCTAAAAATATCAAGAGTTTAAAGGTCAGTAGGATTAACACTAGTACCTGAGCAAAAAACAAACTAAGCGGTATAACAAAATAGTCAAACAAGAAACAATACAAATAGCTAATTTATAAATTAAAGATATTTGATATGTCTAAAATTTTTTTTAAAATATGAAAGTTAAATCCATAAAATACATTTTGTCCTATCTAATTAACAAATATCAAATACAGTGAAAATAACCAATACTAAGATCCACTACACTGGGATAGCAATGTGAATTTGATGAACACACTTTGAAAATAATTTGAACAAATGTATTAAGAGCCTCAAATAAGGGTTCACCCTTTGAATGTGTAATTCTATTTCTGACAATATATCTCAGGATATAATCGAAAATGTGTGCAAAGCCTATACCACAAAGATTTTTATCGACATATCATGATATATGTAATATGGAGCAAATATATTACATATCATGATATATGTAATATGGAGCAAAAACAGCAAAGTGGTTAATAGACTGATATTGAGAATGAGGTAAAGTCTGTGTTCAAATTCTGACTCCACTATGAAACACGTTTAACTTTTTTTTTCCTTTTTGTTTTTTTTGTTTTTGCAGGGGCAGATGGTCTTTGCCCTGTTGCCGAGGTTGGACTGCACTGGCGCAATCTTGGCTCACTGCAACCTTCACCTCTGGGCTTAAGCGATTCTCCGGCCTCAGCCTCCCAAGTAGCTGGGATTACAGGTGCATGCAACCATGCCCTGCTAATTTTTGTGTTAACAGTAGAGATGGGTTTTCACCATGTTGGCCAGGCTGGTCTCAAACTCCTGACCTCAAGTGATCCGCCCACCTCGGCCTCGCAAAGTGCTGGGATTGCAGGTGTGAGCCACCGCGCCTGGCCTGTTTAACTTCTGTTAAACTCTTTCACTTGAAATTAAATGTAGTAACTAGCCTAACAAATTAGTTGTAAAAAGTACACAATGTCTAGCACAGAACAAACTCTCTCTGGAAATGACTGCAATTACTATTATTAATAATAGCCCCACATTTTAGATAACGGAAATGGTTGTAGACATATACATTACCGTATTTAAAAAAATTTTAAGGCATAAATAAAGGATGTCATGAACATTCTAATGGATATAATGTTTAATTGAAAAATGAGTTTTGAAAGCAAATATAATTCATAAACTTTATGTAAAATTTTACATATAGGAGGGAAATAACATCAAATATCAGATAAATATTTATGGAAGTAGGGTTTTGGCATTTAACATTCTTTCAAATTCAATATTTCAAATACATAATATGTGTTCTTTATAGAAAATTGGAAAGTGTGAAAATTAGATAAATGAGAACCTACTCCATTCTCCAGTACCCATGGGCAGCTACTCGGACAATTTGATGAATTCCTTCTCCATTTTTAAGCATTCCCCCAGCACAGAAACATAAACACACATAACCATGCTTAACTATACTATTCTTCATATTAAAGAGATGTCAGGAAAACATCTGCCACTTTGTGATTCAGTTTCTTCCTTTATAAATTCCTTACGTCATATTCAGAAGAGGTTGAAACATTTATATTAATTTTCTGTTTTTTTTTTACCTCCCCTAACAGACGCACAAGCTATGCTTCTCATTTGATTAACAGCTAGAAGTTATACGTAATCCCCAAAATAGAAGTAATCATGATGTACAACGTTTTATAGCAGTTCTCCCTCATTCTAGATAAGGGTTGTCTATTTTCTTTAAAACGGGGAAAATAATAACGCCAAAGTTTTATTATGAGACTTAAATGAATTGATACATGTGAAGGAATTAGAGCCATGATAAGCATATAGTGTGAATTCAGCAAATATTAGCTATTATTATTGTTGTTATTGTCCTTCACATGGACTCTGTGATTATTTTAGAAAAGACTAATGCAAAGAAGGAAGGAAAAATGAGGGCCACCTCAATAGCAACCAAAAGAAACATAGCAAAGCCAAAGAGCTGTGCTTCTTCCACTGTATTTTTATCGGAGTATAAGGGACAAATGATTACATACCGGCATCAAGAAACAAGCCCTAATTGTAAGTATGCATGGAAGGATTGGGCTGTAAGACTACACAGTATTTTTAAATATTATGTAAATGCAACAAAACAAATTATCATAATAAATATTGTAAAACCTCTCAAGATAATTCTCTATCATGTTCATTGTGTAACCGAAGTTAATATTTGCTATTCAACTGAAGAGTAAAATAAATAACTTCATGGAATTTATAGTATCTTAATTAATCTAATTTCATCCATAAAATATATGAGTCAACTTGGCAAGGATCAAATGCAATTTTATTTATCAATTTAAAATTTAAAAATCCAGTTGACTATTTTTAAATTGTATAAGAGTAAAAAGAACAAAAAAAGAATTATTGCTTTCAAAGGCATCCTTTCTGCTTTTGCTACTCAAAAATGGCTCTGATTAAAATTTTTAGCTTTGGCAAGCAGCTATCCAAAAATATGATCAAACGATAAATAGATGAGAGATTCATGACTAAAACTCAGCTTACTGCTGTGCTTTCTAAGTAATATTTTTCAACCAAATTTGAGTAATTATTTTTACAATGAAGACTGATGTGACTAATATTTGAGTAGTCTATTAAAAACACAAAGTGAGGGAAATGCTCATATTATAAGGATCCAGTAGACAAAGAAAAATTTACAATTAAATTTCTTGAAATTTATTCTATTTAACATAATGTCATAGGTTGGGTTTCCCAGGAAGCAGAATCAAAGGCAGAGGTGGAGGATATTGATTAAGGAGAACTCTTGAGATCAATAGCTGTGAAAGGGAAAGAAAGAAGCAGAGAGAAGTTGAACTGCATCACAGACCCAAGGTCAGCCTTCTCAATGGGAGCTCTGGAGCTGAAATGGCCCTTCAGTGTTCCCTCATGTGGGCAAAAATGGCCAAGTCTTTATACACAAGCCCTCATCAGTCATGGATGTTGGCTTTCCATGACTGACCTTGGATGAGGTGACTCTGCCTAGCTGAGGCAATTTCTAGAAGGGGCTGATGGCTAAAGGTTACCTGTCAATAGCATACCCAGTATCTGGACAAGAGTACTTCTCTGGAAGATGACCTGGGTAAAACTTCATAATCTGGGCAAAATGTCCACCACATACTCTATCATGTTTATGCAGACAAGTAGCACAATTTCAGAGGAAACCTTCAAAGAAAGAAAGTTTTATGACCTTTCCCCCCCACTCCTCTCTCCTACTTGATTTCATCAAATTACTTCATAATTGTGCTGGATACCAAATTTCCGCATCACCTCTTACAGGAAGCCTTCACCACATAACCTGACTTGGGCACACTACTATTTTTACTTATTTATTTCTTTATAATTTTTGTGGGTACATAGTAGATATATATATTTATGGAGTACATGAGATGTTTTCATACAGGAATGCAGTGTGAAATTAACACATCATGGAGGTATGAGGTATCCATCCCCTCAGGCATTTATCCTTTGATTTACAAACAATCCAATTACACTCTTTAAATTATTTTAAAATGTACAATTAAGTTATTATTGACTAAAATTTTGCTTTAGAATTATCTTTCAATGCATCAGTTTTCCTCATAGAACTCCTTTAAAGTAGGGATTGTGCCTTGATCATCTTTATATTCTATTGTCTACCACAGAGTCTGCATTATAATGGTCACTCACTTAAATATCTAGTGATGAGTGAATGAGTTTTCTTACATCTGTTAGCCACTTCATCTTAATCCCTCCTAATCATTCCTATATAACAGAATTAATACCCATTCCCATATAGAAGAGTTAATTCTTCTCACAATTTATAAACTCTGTTTTTTGCTTTTGTTTTGTTGTTGTTTTTGTTTTTTTAAAGACTGCCTTGATTGTCAGTGTATCACTAGGGCCTGGCTTAAACAATAGTCATTAAACAGATGAATATTGACTTAATAGCTCTGGATGGGACAATAAATGTAGTCTGTATACACAGAACTACATGATTTGAAGATTCATCATACTACTAAAGGCTTCAATAAATCTCAGAAAAATTGACATTGCAATTTTAATATTAAGTATTAAAATAAAGCATTGTACTACTTTAGAACATTTGTCATGAATTATACCAATTCAATACTTTTATTGATTTATCTGTAGAAATGTCTGCATTCCTATTTCATCATCACAGACAAAGCCTACACCCATATAGACAACGGACATTTTTGGATAGCCTGATAGTTGTATGGTTTAAATGCAATATATCACTCTATCTTAATAACTGTGTGAAGTGTGTATTATTTTCATCTCCATTTTGTAAACGAAAAATCAGGCTTCAATGATTTTAGAAAGTTATCCATGCCTACATCTAATGAGTGGCAAAACTGGGATTCAAACTGATTTATCAGATTTCAGAGAATACATTTTTAGTACCATAGCCAACTACCAGTGCTTTAGAAATATACAGATATTTAGACTTGTTTATTACATTTATATGCACATTTTTTATCCTCAGATTTTTACATAAATTATGGCTTAAAAATTTAATTAAAAACCTGATAAATATATGTTGTGAGAAAGACAACTTGCACATTGCATTTTCCAAAGACAGCTGAAACTCCTATACCATATCTTACAGGCTCCTCTGCAATATGACCTTGCCAATCCCTGATCAAGTTGTGGAGTCTCTCTCTTGAACCTGTGCTGGCCTTAGTGGCTCTCCTGAAATCAATAAAATGAGGCTGGAAGGATGACATATGAATTTTGAGGCCAGGTCAGAAGGAGCCTTGCAGCTTCTTCCTTGGTCTCATAGACAGATCACCCTCTGGATATTTCCTTTCCAGCTACTCTCTTTTAGATCTCATATATCATTTTTAATTTTAATTTTATAGATTCAGGAGGTACATGTGCAGGTTTGTCACATGGATATATTGCATGATGGTGAGGCTTGGGCTTCTAGTGTACCCATCACCTAAATAGTAAACATTATACCCAGTAGGTAATTTTTCAACCCTCACCTCTCTCCCACACTCCCCGCTTTTGAAATACTCAGTGTCTATTATTCCGCCCTCTATGTCCATGTATATCCACTGTTTAGCTCTCACTTATAGGTGAGAACATGTGATATTTGACTTTCTATTTCTGAGTTATTTCACTTAAGGCAATGGCCTTCAGTTTCAATCATGTTGTTGCAAAAGACATGATTTTATTCTTTTTATGGCTGCAGAGTATTCCATGGGGTTTATATACTACATTTTCTTCATCCAGTCATTTGTTGATGGACACTTACATGATTCCATGACTTTGCTATTGCAGATACTGCTGTCATAAACATACAAGTGCAGGTGTCTTTTTGATATAATGATTTCCTTTGGGTAGATACACGGTAGTGAAATTGCTGGGTGGAATGGTAGTTCAATTTTTAGTTATTTGAGAAATCTCCATATTTTTTCTGTAAGGGTTGTACTAATTTACATTCCCACCAACGGTGTATAAGCATTCCCTTTTCTACACATCCTCACCGATATCTGTGGCTTTTTAACTTTTTAATAATAGCCATTCTGACTGGTGTGTGATGGTATCTCATTGTGGTTTTGATTTTCATTTCTCTGATGATTAGTGATATTGGGCATTTTTTCATGTTTGTTGGCCACCTGTATGTCTTCTGAGAAGTGTCTGTCCATTTCCTTTGTCCACTTCTAAATGGGGTTGTTTTTTTCTTCTTGAGTTGTTTTGAGTTGCTTGTGGATTCCGGATGTTAGTTCTGTGTCAGACACATAGTTTGCAAATATTATTTCCCATTTTGTAAGTTGTTTGTTTACTCTGTTGATTATTATTATTTTTTTTTCTTGCTGTGCAGAAGCTCTTTAATTAAGTCCCATTTGTCTATTTTTCTTTTTGTTGCATTTGCTTTTGAGGTCTTGGTCATAAAATCTTTGCTTATGCCAGAGTCTGGAAGAGTTTTTCCTATAAGATTTTTATAGTTTCAGGTCTTGCATATAATTCTTTATTAATCTTGAGTTAATTTTATATATGGTAAAGGATAGGGGTCCAGTTTCATTTTTCTGCATATGGCTATTTAATTGTTTCAGTACCATTTACTGAATAGAGTGTCCTTTTTCCACTGCATATTTTTGTTGACTTTTTGAAAATCAGTTGGTTGTAGGTAGCCACACTTCATTTTTTGAAAGGCTCAAACTACATGGAGAGGTCACAAGCTGCACTCCATTGATAGTCAAAGCTGAGTTCAGATTTGGAGGTATTCCAGCCAGGCAACATTTATGTGAATGAACGAGTTTCCAGCTCATTCCACACCCCAGCAACACTGGTAATCTCCATCATTTGAGTTTCCTCAATTAATGCTCCAGACATAGAGCATGATAATAGAATAAGCCATATCCACTCTGCCTTGTTCTGACCCATGGATTGTTTGAGCATAATAAAATGGCTCTTGTTTTATTGTAGTGAAATTTGGGTGATTTTATTTTTTTACAGAGCAGATATCAGACATCTTAGAACTAGGAGGTTTACCCTCTATTATTCAAGCCTTAGTGAACTACTTGATTCTACCTGCCTAAGAACAAATGGTAAAAAGTACAAGTTCTGAAATATTCCACAAAATACTATTTTTAATGCGTATTTACTATCACATAAGTCTGATTTGTGAATACATAAATTCCAAAATTGTTTAAATTAATAATGGAAAATGAGACATAATTATTAAGTCAAATTACTGTATCAGATGTTGATAGAGTTGAATAATCTCTCCATTTCCCACTTCAACTCCTCAGAATGGGAGATTTAACAACTTTAGGATATTTGTCATTCTTGATAACTACCTACCCAGCTAGTGCCTTTTACTGCTTTGTAGATATGGCAATGCAGACACAAAATCTATGAAACTTTATTCAAATCAGATTTATGACAATGTAAATAGTAGTACTCGACTTAACTGCTACTGTTTAAATAAAATCTAAATAATATATGATGAGCACAAACAGGCTTTCTAGTCAATTAACTGTTACTAGAAAGAGGAAAATTCTTCTCATCATTATTTCTCTATTTGCTCTATCATTTTTTCCTATCATAAAGATGGTCTCTAAGTAAATCTAGTCATAGACAATGTAGCCAAGTAGATAAAAGTTATAGGTTACAAACTCTAGCTTCTAATGTCTTTCTTATGGGTGAAATATCAATAGATTTTGTTCCTGTTTTTATTCAAATTGATGTGGTAGAGTAAATGTATTGAGTGCTGAGGAAAAGGGAAGCTAAAATTCCTAGGACTAATTTTTGACAATCCAAACCTTCATATATACCACTCTCTGAAATATGTTTGTCCACAATTGTTTTCAGTGTCATCAACATTTAAGGATTGTGATTTTTTTTGTCTACATTTGATGAATACTTGGATTTTGGCTTTCATTCCACACCCAGAATGTATTATATACATGTGTGTGAATGCATATATATGAATAATTGTGCAAACCATATCTTACAGTAGGTAATTCGTCTATCTTTATTTTTAGAATTTTACAAAACATATTGCAATAAATATTAAAAATCAGAACTGAAAATATCACAAACCTATTAAGATTAAGGTTTATTTGTATTATTCTTTATAAAGTGAATGAAGCATTTGTTAATGTCAACATTTTTGTTATTTAATTGCCTAGCTCAGTGCAAAAGGACAGCTTTAAATATATATTTCTTCAAATGGTGAACTAATCATCATTTAAATGGCATTTGCCTTTGCTTAACATGGCTTCCTGATTCTCAGATAAGGCTAAAATGAAAATGAAATTCTTGATCCATCCACTGCTATTTTTTTTTTTTTGGTGCAAAAAAGTCATATTAATAAGAACCTTAAACTGATAGGAAATATGTCAAGCCCTGGATGTAGTTAACAATCTAATTAAAAGGACAATTTGGCAATTGATCTGCTATCAGAAAAGAGAACGTGAGAGAGAAAGAGAGAGACAGAGAGAGAGAGAAAGAAAAGGCAGGAGAAAACCCAGGGCCTGGCAACAAATTTGTCTCTTAAATGCTCACTTTCAAGTGTGTCTGGTTTCTAGTGCAGTTTGTTTCAGAAGGGATCAATTTTTTCCCCTTTTCCCTATTCTACTTTTGCACTGGTATTGTCTGAATCCCAGAGTGAGCAGCAATACATCATCTTGCTTCAACATCTGCTAGAGCCCCCTCTCCTCCTAATCTGCCCAGATCCCCAAAGCCTTTTCCACCTGCTATAGCGCCAAATGCTCATTACAGCATACAGCTATGCCCTTCATTGTCCTTTCTCCCAGATCCTCAAGGTTAACATGGAACAATGACTATTATTAAGTGGGGGCTTCAGGAATATAAAAGCAGACTGGGCAAGGAGAGAGGGGGTGGGGCAGTGGAAGCATTGGGTAGCATGCCAGGAGAGCTGGCAGGAAAAAGCTGCTAGAAAGCTGTGGCCAATTTTCCAGTCGAAACATGAGTCACTGAACAGAGATGCCCTAGACATAAATAGCTTCCCTGTTCATTGCCCAGGACAAGCAGAGACCACACCCTTCAGTGGTTTTGTGTCAGGGTACTTTTGGATATGGCTTTGAGCAACTAGCGCAGGAAGGCAGATAAAAATGGCCAATTTGAGAAGGCTGGCAAGTCTAGAAGTTGTGTTTACTCCTTGGCCAACTGTAAATTGTAAGCAATTGGAAGTTGTTCTACGTCTTTTTTTAATACAAATCACCAACCTGTTCCTTCTATTTGCATCATCACACCAACCACCAATGGAAAATCTGAGACACATTAGCTTAGACTGCTTAGAAAACAATGAAATTCAGAATCTCTCTGACTGTATTCATTTAGATTATCATAGAATCTGAATTATTTTTAAAGGAATCTAATGGTTGGGGGAGGCAGCTTTACTTTAGATTTCCTGTCTTTGGCAGCTGTGTACCTCACTCCCAGATGCCATACTTGGTGCAATTTCCTTTTAGTTTTGTAGGAGATATTTTAAGAAGTTAAACACTGTTTCCTCAGTGACATTCATAGGGATGATCTAGATAAACCACATGAATGTCAGCTGGCCTCTAGCAGAATTGGCCAGCTCTGTCCTGGACATCCTTTCCTGTTAACGCACCCTTGGACAATGTCTCCAGCAGGATCAAGTCGCTCCCTGTTGCTCTTCCTCTCCTGGAAGTAGTATAAAAACCACGGGTTCCCTCTAAGGCCACCTAGTAAAATTTTACTTGCTTCCACCACCCAGAACCCCAAAGAAGTGTGTTAACCATCCCATAACCACAAAATGTGCTGATCTAAATAAAACACAGGCCATCCAGCTCAGTGTTCTAGCCAACACACTGGAGGGGCTGAACAAGATCTCATTAATAAAATCAGTTAGGTGTAAAACAACCTGGGCTAGATAAAGTCAGAGTTTGTTTACTTACTCCACTAATGACAACACACCTAAACTGTCAGACTTAACACTAGGAAGAGTGTTATAGTTCCCTTTTCTATTTTAAAATCCAAGTTTGAAAGTCACAACTAAACTTAGACAATTTTTTAATTGCAATTAGGAAATAAGAGAGACACATTGAAAAATAAAAGTTTTTCCTTTCACTTGGATTGATCAAGATACTAGATCTTCGTTGCGGGTTTGTGTGAAGATAGAAAAGTAACTAGAGTTTAGCTAAATGGTGAACATTTCAGGAACACATTCTTAAAAGTTTAAAATTTAAACCTTGTCCTAGACATTTCATATACGTTTGCCTCCATATTAAGATTGAGAAGTAGTAAGTAAATGCTAATAAAAAGTATTTTATGTGAGTGTAGCTTTATATATAAGTAAAAAATAAGGAGAAAATAGTTTTTACTGAGGTAAATCTTACGGAGCATATGAATGCTTTAAAGTATGGTCCTAGCTCTTTCATAGGCTTGCATTGGAATTGCTATTTCACTGTAATATTGGGAAAGTTTCATTTTACCTCCCTGGGCTTTATTTTTACCTTATAGAATGAAGGTAGAAATGGTATTTCACCTTCCTCAGAAGATTATTTGAGGATAAATGAAAAAGCTTTGGAAAGTGAAGGTGCCTAGAATGTAGTGAGAGGTCAATCCATTTCAATTGGTATTGTTGCTAATCTATTCTACTTGATGACGTTTGCAAGACATTTTATGATTCCAAAGGACTCTATTTCTTTTCTCCTTCATTCCTTTCTCTGTTTTATGATTTTTATTACTATTTTTTTATTAGTTCACAAGCCTAAATTCTATTTTAATCACTTATTACTTATTTCTATTCAAACCTTTTGAAGAGTAGGATTCTGTTTTAATTCTTTCACAAGTTTCACAATCTTGAATGAGATGATAATAAGATGGTACAACTATAAATACCACAAATTAGGGGAAAAAAAGTATCAATGACTGAGTCTTAGTCAGTTTGGTCTGCCATAACAAAATATCATAGACTGACTGGCTTGAATGACAGAAACTTAATTTCTCACAGTTCTGAATGCTGAAAGTTCAGGAACAGGGTGACAGCATAGTCAGGTTCTGGTGAACACTCACTTCTTGGCTTGCAGTTGGCCAGTTCTTTGCTGCGTCCCCTCATGGCAGAAGGAGAGTTAGTTGTCTGATGTCTTTTCTTATAAGGGCACTAATCCACTATGAGGACTCAACCCTTATGACCTCATCTGCACCTAGTTACCTTACAATGGCCCCAACTGGAAATATAATCATATTGGGGGTCAGAACTTCAACATATACATTTTGGCAGGATACAGTTCAGTCTATATCAGACTGTTGTCTCAAAATCTGTGACCTAATATCATCAGCTTAATGGCAAGGTTTTCAGTAGAACCAATAAACCTTGATGACCAAGATTTCAAGTTGTCAGACATTTTGACATTACAACTGCAACTTTGGGGATGATTAGCTCTCTATATTATTATTATTATTATTATTATTACTATTTCGAGATGCAGTTTCACTCTTGTCACCCAGGCTGGAGTGCAATGGCATGATCTCAGCTCACTGCAACCTCCGCCTCCTGGGTTCAAGAGATTCTCCTTCCTCAGCCTCCCAAGTAGCTGGGATTACAGGCACCCACAATTATGTATAGCTAATTTTTGTATTTTTAGTAGAGATGGGGGTTTTACCATTTTGGTGAGACTGGTCTTGAACTCCTGACCTCAGGTGATCCACCGGCATCAGTCTCCCAAAGTGCTGGAATTACAGGCGTGAGCCACTGCACCAGGCCCTCTATACATTATTTTAACCAAATTCTTCTTTATTCCTAAAAAGTTCTTCCACATAACCTCTTCAATCAACTTTTATGCATGATTACAAGTTCCACACAAATTTTGACCCTGTCTCCCCACTGTTTGCTTTCTTTCTTTCTTTCTTTCTTTTTCTCTCTCTTTTTCGCCACTTTTGTCCTATCCACCCATTGCCTCATTCCCTACCTAGTATTTACCTTGTCCTACTCAGCCTTAATCAGGACAGTCCCTACATCTCCCTGCAACATCTGAAAATCTTGCCTTTGAGTCAAACATCTTATAATATTTCTTCTCTGGTTGCTTCCTCTCATTACTATCTGCATGAATCTCACCAAAGCATATGGGATTTCTTGACCACTTCTCTTTTCCTCCTTCCAGAAAAGTCAATTTTCCTGACACTTTCTCTCTAGATTCTCTTCCAATGTCTCTCCCTTTGCTTTCTCTATTTCTCTTGCTTCTATTACATACCTAAATCTAGGCATTCCTCTAAGGCTCTTTCCTTTATCTTCCCTATTCTCACTGCATTTCCTGATACCATCCACTTCCGAAAGTCTTACTTTCACCTCTATGAAGATAACAACCAACTAATTCTTCATTCTAACTTCACAGTTCAGATCATAATCAAGATCTCAAGCCTGGGAGAAGGTCAGGGCTGGGAGAGGAAGGCATGAAGAGGTTTTTAATTGGTGACAGAAAGAATATTTCAATGATAAATATAATTATCTTTGATATCATTCTCTAGTTGATTTATTACCTGGCCTTTCATTTCATTTAACACTTTCGTTTTATACTACTTCTTCCGGTATAAAAAAAGCTCAGGCTTCTCCTACTCTACCATATCACAGTTACACTGCTGTAGCTGAGTTCCTTTTCCAGTGTCATTTGGATGGCTCTAAATAATGTGCATAAAGTTGTTTTCACCATATTTGTCTTCTTTTCTTACCATCCCCGTGTGTGTTTTATGTTAGTAGTTTTATCTCTCTTCTAGCAGTCCAGTCTCAAATCCCTTTTGTGTCCCTACATTCCTCCCATGGACGTATATTTAATAGTCTTCATAATCTCTCAATTTTTTTCTGGAATTTCTCATGCACCTAATAGCTCCATTTCCTTTCTATTGGCATTCTTTTATTCAGACTTTCATTTTGGTTTACCCACATTATTGTATTCTCTCCCTACATGATTCTCTCTTGACTGCTCATTTCTGTCTCCCAGTTCATTATTGCAAGCCACTCATTTTCTTCTATCTTCATTCACCTTAATGAGTTCTTACTGCCTATAAAACAAAACCTAAGGCTTTCAAGGCCCGCTACAAATCAGGAAGTGCCTAACTTTTGTGATACACAACCTGCAAGTCCTCTCCAAATACCCTGGACTTTTCCCGCCAAATCCTACTTATCATTTTCCTTTTTTAGAGATGTGGTCTCACTATGTTGCCCAGGTTGGTCTCAAACTCCTGGCCCCAAGCCAACTTTGTGCTTCAGCCTCCCAAAGCACTTGGATTACAGACATGAGCCACTGTGTCTGGTCTGCTCATCATTCTTGAATGAACTTGGTTAATAACACAGTGGTGATGTCACTGCCTTCACATGGTCAAGAGGTTTCCCCACTTTTTCCATATGTTGAAATAGTCATTCCTTTAAAGAGCAACACAGGTGTCAACCTCACCTGAAGTCTTCCCTGTTTCTTCCTGCCAAAACTTTCAGTTCAGACACACACACACACACACACACACACACACATTTTTAAATTTAAATGTCTTACCACCTTCTACTATAGTTACTGTTACCCCTTCCTTATCTCTTCCAATAGATTGGGAATAACTTTGTGTCTAGAACCATATCTTATCTATACCTTCCTCCTTCTCTACCACTATTGTCTAGATCAATACATACTTGTTCAAGTAATGTAGGTTAAATTTTGATAAATATCTATCTTTGGAATAAAAATCATTAACTTACTACTATGAAAAAATCTATACTTTTACTATTATGTGTGATTTCTTAAGAGAGTACTTAAAATAATTATAATACTGTTAATGATTAGAGGAAGCTGCCTTTGGTTTTCTTTTCTTTTTTTTTTTTCTTTGTTTTTGAGAGAGAGTCTTGCTCTGTCACCTAGGCTGGAGTGCAGTGGCATGATATCTGCTCACTACAACCTCTGCCTCCCAGGTTCAAGTGATTTTCTTGCCTCAGAATCCCCAGCAGCTGGGATTACAGGTGTGCGCCACCACACTCAGCTATTTTTTAAAATATATTTTTAGTAGAGACGGGGTTTTGCCATGTTTGCCAGGCTGGTCTCAAACTTCTGGCCTCAAGTGATCCACCCGCCTCAGCCTCCCAAAGTGCTGGCATTACAGGTGTGAGCCATCACATCCAGCCAAGAAGCAGCCTTTAGTTTTCTGAATATATGAATAACATGACATGGGCAGCTATATCATTCTTCTCTACTCTAAAAACCTAATAGGTTATTATAATTTCATTTGCATTACTGTAAATATCTGCATTAGAAGAAATAACACTTTGAAAACAGTAATGGCTTTTTTTTATAAGAGAATATGGCTAACATTTGGTCATACGTAATCTGTGTAGACTTATAGTCCAGTTAAGGCATGTTACATCTTTGAAAAAAACATATATCCATGAAAACAATACAAATTAAAATCTAAACTAAATGTTGTTGGCAAGAGATAAAATTAAGAGTTTAAGAAGACTGCCAATTAATAAAAGCTTCTGCTACTTTAAAAATAATTGAACAACCTATATTTAAGGCAAAATTATTTCTTTCTATTTAGATATAGGAAATAATGTTGCTACTATCTAAAAACAATTTCCTCAATAGAGATTACCAAGTCTGTTTTTTTCTCCATCCTACCAAGGTCCAGGAAATTTCAAGTGCTATGAAGAAAAAACTATGTAGAATGTTTGGGTAAAAAAAATAAATGCATTAAAACCTTGTATGAAAAGCTAGTTATTTCAAGGTATTTGGAAGACGCATCACCAGCAAAGAATATATTATAAGAGTCTGTGCTTAATAATTTTTTGAAAGAGAGAAGAGAAGTTTGATGACAGGATGGCATCAGTGGGCGGTCAAGCTTGGGAGATCCCATGAAAGGCCTCAGTCTACTGTGGAAGGTTTCAGTGTGGGTGACGGGATATTTCCATGTGTGTTTCCTTTCAGTTGATACCTTCCAGTAAAGCCTCCCACATGCTGCTAGAGCACACAACTATACCACCCACAGCATTGTTTTGTGATTTGAATTAGGTTTCATGGAGTATGGGTCATAGGAGTTTGACTCAATACCCAGAGACTCTAGACTCTAATGACAGCCCTGATTGTCAAGTTCAAAGAGTCTCATCATTGTAAATAAAAGAAAGTCTTAACAGAGAGAAAATAAAACTCTATAGAACATAAATATTATTACTTTAGAGCCTTAAGTTGGAAGGAACATTTATTCTAACTTTCTTATTTTGCAGATGAGGAAACAGATATGGAGAAAAAATACATAAACTGCCCAAGGTGAAATCACAAGATTTCCTGAGTTCTAGTCATTCAACCAAATAGATTGACTTCTCTAAGGAAAACTATCATCCCAATATTAAGCACCAGAATGTCATATTTGATGCGGTTAGTGAGAATGACTTTCTCCCCCAGATTCTTTTCATAAGGGTGGATTAAAGGAGCAAGAAAATGAGTTTAAAAGACTACAATTTGGTTACATTTGATTGAGTTCTTAGAACACTAAAAAGAATCTGTGTGTGTATACATATATTAATTCTAAATGTAAAAATATTAATTACAGAATGAGATGAGACATATTTGAATTGCCATTGGAAGTTACTGGAGTAAGACTCACACATCTAATAAAATGTCCTCTGAGAAACTGGCAGCTTGCTTTTCCTTATATGTTATTTCCCCTAATGAGTTCATGCTGGGTGAAAAAGAGTTGGTGGAAAATGTCTTTGTCATACACTTAAGAGGCAGAGAGGCAAATCAGAAAGAGAATAGGTTTAAATTATCTTTAAATCTGTCTCTTATGTGGCTTGGTTTAAACATCCTCAAAACAACTGAGATCAATCATTCAATAATTCCTATCTTAATACAAGAAAAGCAAAATGATTTTAAACTTCAGTGTTACCTTAATTTGCCATAAATATTCTAGATTTGAAAGAAATTTAAAAAGCACAGTAGACTCTGTAATTGAATTTTAATTTCAGTAAGTAATGAGAAGCAAGATTGAAATTATCTTGCTAATTCTTTAGGTGTCCCACCAGTGATCAGCAGTTTTTATGAAACTGGTGACTTCTGCGTTGTGACTCTACTTGGTCACTGTAATAATTACCTTTTAGGGTCTATCTCTGCTTAAATATATGTGTGTGTGTGTGTGTGTGTGTGTATGCATAAATGTATATGTATAAACATCCATGTATACATTTATAAATTATGAATATAAATATATGCATAAATATATATTTATGTATGCATATGTGTATACATAGGCTAAGGAAAAGAATCTAGACCTTCAAATATATGCACAGAAATTTTTGAAAAGTTGTAATCAAATATCTTACTAGCCAAATGAGTTAGAGTGGAGAGTTCTGGAAGAGCTATCCAATATGAATCGAGTTGGCAGAAATTGGAAAGAGGGAAAATATCATTATGATAAGACATGAAAAGCTCAGGATTCAGCTAGTGGTACATATCATTGTGAAATAATGGTTAATAGGAGGTTCAGAACAATATGCAAAAAGAATAATTAAAAACCTAGCAAGTGGAGGCTTTGGAAACAGTAAAGATAAGAGTCTCTATGGTGAAGCAGCTGGGAATAGTTATTTTACAGCATGGTGTTTGCAGAATATTAGGGAATTAGATTCTGTTCTAAATATCATGGTATAAATGAGAAAAAAAAGAGATACAAGGACAGTTCAGAGGTGTTCACAATAAAAGTTCATAAGGTCTCCTTCAACTAATTCATAAAACTCAGCAATCCTCACATACTTTTAGCTATTACTCCCTCATCCCTCTAGCTCCCCACCCACACACACACCTGCTGCCACTAATTTCATTGCAGGCATCTGCAAAGGTAAATTAAATAACCAGAGCTTTTTGACATCTGAAGACAGTCAAACAGCTCTCTAAGACATGTGAAATGATACTACACAGTGAAGCATTTTGAAACTGAAATACTCAGTCTGGCCCCCAGATTGAGTAAATTATGTTTTATCAATTATTTCTCAATATTCTTGATTATTCAAATACTTAATGATGTTTTAAAAAATGATGTCCTATTTCCATTTATGCAAATAATATATAGACATAAAATATTTCTTAGACATTAAATATTTTAGTTAAGATGCAACTAAACAAAATAACACATAGATATCAACAAAATAAAATTCATGGTATTACTGGTATAAGCATATATCAGCAACTATAGCATCAACATCCAACGCTATTTGTCTGGTTAATAATTACCTATTTCTGAGTAAAGCCCTGTATCTTGAGCAAGGCAAGATATTCACCCCACTTTCCTTTCAACCTAAGGAATATATTAGTTCAACAAAATATTTTTCTAAAGATAAACAATTCTCCAAATACAGGGTAATTGTAAACTTCATTGTGCTTAGGGATTAGATTTGTTAAATTCAGAAGAGGGGCGCTTGGCACTTGTACATTATTGGAAATTCCCCAAACACAGACAACAAAAGCTCAGTCAGTTTAATCAAATTATCAGCTTTTCCTCAGTCTGTGTTTAGTCTGTGTTTGTCTAATGTCCGGGTGCATATTTTCTACTTAAGAAAATCAATAAATCTGCTGCTTTTAAAAAAGGCACATTTCAAATGCAGTATACAGCGTATTGCACTATCTGATCCAGCAATCTGTCTGCCTCTGCCCACAGAAGGAATGAACAAGAAATATGCCTGATGAGCTTATGAGATGGTTTATAAATTCATGTTTGAAGGGGAAAAATGATGCCATTGATACATACATCCCATTCACTTCCAATGTAGGAGTATGGCATAAACTGTATAGCTGAAACTTTTCTGCTATCTTGAAAGGAGGTTATAAGTATTATGGGTAAAAGTGATATGATCTTAGCAATTAAATAAGTAAATCATGTTTCTTAGGTAAAATATTTATCCTTGTAATATTCTTTTATGAACGTAATTGTTACTTTTCTATTTATCTTGAAGTCTGACAGCATCTTTCCCTTTATTATTTGTTGTTGTTCTGTAAATATTTAAGTTGTCAGTCTAACACACAATATTCAATTTTCCAACTGTGAGAAATTATCATTTTGCACCAATAACATTTTCTCATGTCCAAGTAGCTCTCAATTTCTCTGCTGCTGTCTCTTTATTTGCAGAAATACTTCCTATTTAAACAGGCACAAATGAGTTGTTTATATAAATCATCTTAAATATTAATACTTTCGATAAATACTTCATTTAAATGTATTCTACAAAGATCACCTTACTCATAAAAGCAAATCAAAGTGCAGGTTTTTCTTAGACCCAGCCAGAAAAAATTCAGAACTTTGGTGGTAAGAATTTGGCTCATTCATTTCCATCGATTAACTCTGATTGTATTAGAATTAGTGCATGTTCTCACCCAGAAGGATGGATCTACATTAAACAAAATTTGAAAGGATTTAAAGAAGACAGACACTTTAGGAATAAGAGGCATTCTTCCCTATTGATTGAGACATACAAACTTACTAGAAAATAGATGCTACTTTTTCTTATCAATAAATGATAGAATGCTAGACAAAGGTTATTATATTAGAGCTTTTTGATCTAAAGATTTGCTCACTAGTAATCTTTAGAAATGAGCTTGTCATTATACAAGTATTTTATCTCAAAACCAGGACTGATGCCTGTAAATGAGTTGGTTTGAACAATGACAGTATACTGTGTTTGGTTGCTAGAGAAATGTTATTTACTCTTTCTCCTTCTGTTTCTTTGGCAATAAGAAGACAGGGGAAAATAGTGAATTCAGGCATCCAGTGAATATGTCAAATATTAATAATCACCCAAGTAATTTATGAAACTTTCATTGATAAACATGTCTGTGCTTATAGGGGGCAACAAATGAGCAAGTACAAGAAAAAGAAGAAAAAGGCCCCTTAAGACAGCATCCTGAATCCCTTTTCAGTAAAGACACATTTTGACTGGGAAACTCCTTCTTTCCCCCACAACATTTGATAGCAAATGTTTGCTTTGTTTATTATAAAAATGCAGAAGTCATCATCATCAAATAACTTTCTTGCTTATTCCTGATGATTTTGGGGGAATATTTTCATCTTTGGTGCACAACTCTCCCTGGATCTGGTTTGCTGTTTTCCCCCACTGTTGTTTATGTGAATAATTTCTAGTCAGGGTAAAAAAAGGTGTTGCTTGTGCAGAGAATCCGTTTAGTAGAGCAGGCTAATAGGCTGACCAGTCATTAACTAAAACACAGCTGGGAAGAGGCTATAATCCCCCAATTTCCTTCACAAATGCAGTAAATAAATATTCAAGTGAAGCAGTGCACAAATTTGCATATGTGTTAAACAAAAGCCCAGCTGAAGATTTGGTTTAAAATCTCTGCTAATGTTTCTCCATTTTCTACCTACAATTCCTCTACCTGAAGATTTTATGTTTCATAAGATCCCAATACTTCTCCTCAAATAGAATTCCCTTTCACCTGAAGAATTATCTTGGAAATCCGTTTTGCTGGCCCCCACGGTTGCTTCATTGAGCCCCATTTTTTTAAAGAGGAATGAAAGCCACCTATCAAATTAAGTCTGCTGCTTCTTCTTTAGATGTTGTTAATTTGAGTATCTTAAATACCTAATATGCCATTGGCACACTGTGTTTTGCCAGTTCATGAATAGAACTCTGTTTTTTGGAATCCAGAGCAAAAAATACTTAGGAAATGAAATTCTAAGGGTTCGCCATTGGTACAACTAATTTGCTGACCCTGTGGCTTTTAGAAAGCAAATTCAGATCAGCTTCCTAAATTCCTTCTTCTGTTCTCTGAGCTTTCAAGCAAATGATGTAACATAGGATGTTGTTCGGTTAATTATTCCTTAGAATGATCCTCAATATCGTTACAAATTTCCCACTCTGCCTCTTCTTTCCCTCTCCTACTCTTATTCCATGGTTGTAATTTCTAGAGTTAGATTCTAGGGCACACCTGACCTTAGGCTCTGCTGGGTTGCTTATCCTGAAGCAGTATGAGTCCCTCCCAAGGTGAAGAAATATAATTAGAAGAAAAAGAGATCATTCAGTGAGGAGCCTAAGGTAGGACACAAGGGGTTACTTTCTAAGGGAAAAAATAGATTGCAAAAAAAAAAAATTAACTGATTCTGAAAAGAAAAAAAGAGTTAGCGTTCTGCAGTAAAAGAAAGCAGCATGTCAAAAATTAGTGAAGTAAATTGACTTTTACTTGTTTTCAACACTACTTGTGAGTCTTATCAGGCCTGTCTTATTACTCTCCCCCAGAGGAGAAAGAAAAACAAGAAGATAGTAGCCAAAGACCCAGAGAATTCCTAGGCTAAACTGAATTTGTGCATTTTTTCCTTGTTATAAGAAGTGGCCTATCATTATATAGATAATGGTAAATGTATAATATATATCATTAGTATTTATCATATATATATTTGCATACTATATATAAATATATTTTCTTACATTTAGAAAACAGACTCAGGAAAGTGACGTACATAAATTTGAACTCTGAATCTTATTATAAGGAAATGAGTTAGTTATTGAAAGACCAAATCAGATTTGGGGGCTTTAATATTCTTTTATATAAATAATAGAGGAATTATTTTTGCCAAGCTGTATTTAACTGCATGGGGGGAATCCCTATTAGTGTCTCGTTAGTTACTTGCTATACAACATACTAACCTGTTTCAATACTGTAATACTTAGGAGCAAGTAAGTGTAGCTTAGGCAATGAAGCTTTCCAGGGATGAGATAATAAAAGATTTTTTTCCCCTTCTCATTCAATCACATTTACGAAGCATATTTTTAGGGAGAAAGTCACTATCATAAAAATGATAACGTATTGTGGTTGAACAAAGCCATGTCAGTATATTTTGTGTCACCCTTTTTTAACAACTAATTCTTTTTCATTGAAGAAAATAAAAGATTTAATACCAAGAGGCTAGTTCAAACACAAGCTCTAGCTAATGTAAGAATCAAGTTGTGTGAATTATGCTATATATCTATAAGCATTATTCTGAAAAGAAGCTTCAAAACTTTCAAAATACACATAAAACATGGCGAGATAACAATATAAATGTCTGTTTTTTCTTTAAGTTTTATTTTTTGCTCATTTCCTTAACAAGCTATGAAAATATTTTTTCTGTTCAAACCACATTGGAAAGACACTGTTACCTTATTTGATAACACAAAAGCTTGAGAAGTACCCTGAGGAACACCTGTTGAGTTCAGATACAGCTCCTTTTCGCTTGCCTGCTAATGGAGTTGAAATTTTCATGAGAAGTGACCCCTCTTCATTTGGTTTTATTATCCTCAAAACTTCTGAAGACTGTAATGAAGTCCAGTATCACTTGTTTATCCACAGCCACTTTGGTTTATGTCCTCCATAAATTAAATTGGGAATGCTACTTAAAAATAGTCATAATATTTTCTATCTGCAGGGAAGAGTAAACAACATTTTTCAAAAAACTTTCAAGTGACTTATCTGTTTTAAGTTTCATAGGTTACTTTTTATTGCTGTTATTGTTGTATTTGTTGCTTTACACACAAAAAGTTACTTTACAGTTAGTTTTTCTTTGTTTCTTTATCACTAATGGCTCAAACTTTCATGAAACTGTGGTGCTATGTGTTGGGTTAGAGCTTCCTAGTCAGCTGCATGTCAAAGACTCGAAATCATGTATGGAATCATAAGCTATGAAGTGACAAAAACTAGCGAAGAGAGAGCAAGCATTTCAGTCATTACCACAGGGAGATTTTTATCAACCATTCTGTCTGAGCAAATGTATGTCCAGCAGTCCAGTCTGAGGTCACGGCTGCCCCAGAATTTGAGCGGTTGGGGATATTTTGGGATGCTTTCATTAGAAGGCACAGAGTACAGTTAAGAAACAGGCTTGGGGCGCCAGCATGTGATTATGGTAAGACTGGCTGACCACTGGGAAATTGCTGAGCCAACAGGCCGAGGAGTCAGGCTGACCTCCCTGAAGCCAAGTCCACAGAGAGCCACCACCCAACACACCTTCTGAGGGGTAATCTAAAGCACTCAATGCTCAAAATACTCATCTGAGCAACAGATGTTTTTGTAAGACAAAAGTATTGTACATTTTCAAATGCTCTGTTTATGAATCTTCTTGCTATTCTATTTTTAAAGGTGCTTTATCAAAAAAAAATTTCTTATATTTACTTCAGAATGATCCAGCATTCTGGCTCCCTTTTCATTGGTGGTGGTGGAGGTTGGTGGGGATATGGGGGGTTAGGGTTGTTGCAGAAGAGCTCTAACCACAATGCAAGAGTAACTTACTAGGCAGGCAGCAAGTAACCAAGGGTTTGTATAGACAACCATTATATAAAGCAGGTATTTTTTAGCCTTATTGTACTTAGTGACATTTAATGCTTCTGGATAAAATCTTTTTAATTTCAAGTTGTGGTTAACAAAATGTTTCTTTCCTTCTTACTCTTGTGTTTCTTGCTGCTTTTGCTTCTTGTAGCACTCAAACTTGATGTTTTTTTTTCAAGCATTCTGTTTTTACAAAGCATAGAAAACAGTCACAAAAGAGAGAATTTAGAGAAAGTGTCATTCGATAACCATGACAACTCAGAAGGCAATAAGAAGAAATTTGGAATCTAATATTTGTTTTATGAGCAGTAGAAAACCTGCCAATTGAAGCAATAGTCCTCTGTCACCTGCCAGAGTCAGACCATGGTTGAAATGGAATAAATCTGAAGAAAACAGGAACATGTTAATATGATAACTTGAAAAGAAAAAATACATAATAAAAATCCACTAATGTCACTTTTGTCATCTCACAACATCTCACATCTTTATATTTGAAAACACATGTCCCCATGCCCATCCATTCCCCACCCTCGCTTCCTCTTCCCTTCTCAATGTACATAACATATTCCTGTATGAGGTTTTGATTGGGCAATAGTGTGTATATTTTCTTAAAATAACAGGAAACGGCGGGGGGAGGGTGGGGGTGGAAATGCTAAGCAAGATTAATTATGATAGACTCTAACATAAATTATGTTAAAGCATTGACTCTTAGGCTGTCAGGGATTTCAATTTAACTCATATTTATTTAAGTAAAACCCCCAAGCTTTTACAATTCAAAATCCACATTTCAAGTTTGGATACTATAAAAAGTAAAAGGTATACTACACATCAATGAACAGATTAAGCTCAGAACGGTGGTGATGGTTATTGTCAGATTTCTGCTAAAAAGACAACAAATCAACAATAATATAAACCAAAATTTCTACAGAAAAGACAAATCTATAAAAAAACAGGTCCTACTTACCACTTTATAGTCTGTCTGCATTTGTGTGCATGTGGCTTGCATGTGTGTGTGTTTATGTGTGTGTGTACTTTTCTTTGCCACACATTTGCCTCTTCTCTAATTTATTTCCTCCCTTATTGTTTCTTTCCCTTTCCTCTTTTAAATATATCTTAAGGTCTTCTTCAGCAATTCCAGGCCATCTGTCCTCACCGTACTAAATAAGCATTCATGGACACATGGCTGCCTCCTCCAGACTGACAAAGGCTCTTTAGTATAGCTAAGAGAAATGACCCAACAGCAGTGGTGAAGAGGCCTAAAAATATTTAAAGTATAAAAAAATAGCAAGACCCACCAACTTTCTCTTTGCTTGACTCCCCCTTTTTCTTAAGTTTATTTCATGTTGTACCATTGGAATCTGCCCTTACAGAATGTATTTGCATAATTTCCTGCCAAATTGAATATAAGCCTATTTTTAAAGGTAAAGAATCCTTATATCAGAAAAAGAAATGAAAAAAAAAACTTTTAACTTGTTTTTAAACTATGCTTGCATATATTCCTATGTAGCACAATTGGCAAGCTTTTAAAAGACAGAAAGGTGATTGTGTGTAAGAAGCATTCCTGAAATTTCTACTTCTATAGTAGATACAAGGGGTTTGATAGATACACTGTTTTAGCAGTT
Organism: Pan troglodytes; assembly: GCF_028858775.2. NCBI lineage: Eukaryota > Metazoa > Chordata > Mammalia > Primates > Hominidae > Pan > Pan troglodytes. Next base: position 26,705,405 of record NC_072402.2, read on the forward strand.
TAATAAGAATGCATCCAATGAGCAAATATGCTTTTAAATAACTTATACAAATTGGAAGACAATAAGGACACACAGTTTTTTAAAAAAAGTACTCAACGTATTAAAATTTTACATAAATGACTGACTCACACCTTTTCTAGTTGACCAATCTTGGACTTTTTGCATACTCTATAGAAAGATTTGTTTTATTCTCAATGAATAATGTTTTCTTACATAAATTTGTTGGTTTATTAAAGCATTTTATCTAATGAAAAATATTTTAATTGGATGTAAATTATCACTTTATTTTTTTCACAACAGATGCTGTGTGAATTACATGAACTTATATGAATTTCTGAGCTACTCATAAGTATTCAGAAAACTGCTAAAACCTGTTAGCTGAATAAAAGATAAGATATTCCTATTCTCTTTATGGACTAAACCTTGCATATGTAAAATTGTTAGGCTTTTTTTTCCCCTTGAAACTTAAGAAAGTATGTATAAGCAAGTGTTTCTTCATTCTTTCACCTATACTATATATGCTTACACCTATACTAAGTATAACCCAAAATGATGTCTTCTAGGACTTAAGTTACAAAATGGCTGCACACTACCTTTCATATATTTTATGTGAAACAAAAAATCTCTACTCAACATTGCTCTTCTCTATTGACCATCATAAATCTTTCTTTAGTATGCTTTCAGCTTCCCTCTCTTCATTACTAATTTGCTTTTAAAAATCTGTTTCTTAAAAACATCTACAACAAAAAAATTTGGTAAATTATATCTTTTCAATTTTAAGAAAAAATAATAATTTAAAAAATGATCTTTGAATTATGATGGCACAAACAGAGTAAATCATCTCGTTGACACAACAGAATGGAAGTCAAACATCGGAGAAATTATTATCTCATCTATGTGAAATACAAATCAAGATTGCCAGTTTTACAAATGCTTTTTTGAAAATATATATTATGGTGTATATGCTTATTAAAACTGGTCTTACAAGGGTGTTTGTGTGTAGGGGTTTGAAGCAATGATGTGGGAAAGAAGGAACTGAATTTACGTGGTGATGAATTTCATTAAGAAGTAGGTGTTCATCAGTGTGTGTCTTAAAGTGTTCAGTGTTTTTTATAGAATGTTTCCCCTCCTTCAAAAAAAATCTAGTGGGTGTTCAGTGGGTTCTTTTGTTGTTCAATCTGTTAATTAGAATTTTGCAACAAACCTTAAAAGAGGAACAAGGTATGGTAAAAAGATCTTACTGTAAAATTCAGAAAATGTGAATGCAAAAATCAAAGTCAAAATTATAAACATGAGAGGAAAAATACCAAAAGATTTTATATAAGTTTGAAAATAAAAAGCACAGCACCCTCTGAGAATCATAAGGCTACAATTAGAAATATTTCCGGAATTTGATTTGAGAAGGAGGCAGGATCAAAGCAGCAGACTCTATAGACAGTAGATAAAATGCCCTTATATTTATGGTTTCATTTTGGCTGACAGAGAGAGAATAAATTATAGTTCTGACTCAGATTTTTCCAAATATTGGATAAATGGGTAGGAGTCAAGGACCTGCTTCATCTCTAATACATCAAGCCACTTTAAAAAGTAAGAAAAGAAAAGGGTGTGGAAAAAAAGACCAGGGAATATACACATTTAGTTCTGAGAATCAGTTCAAACCTCCTTAAATAGTATATAAGTCAAGTGCAGCTGTCCAAAATGTAGAGCCATTTCTTATATATTTTTGCTCCCTTAATAAAGTTCTCCTCGGCACTTTTTATTGTGTCAAATTCTTGATGAATTTAAATGGATAGATAATTTGAACCATACATCTCCTGTATATTTTAATTTCGCAGGAGGAAAATAATTGGTCAACTACCTGTAGACAATTATTTTGAAAATAAATATTAAATTAGTGAAGCAGCAATTGTACCCTCTGGGAAACAACATGAGATAATGGAATAATATTGATATCAAAGCTAAACAGACTTAAATTATAAATTCTTACTCTATTTCTTACCAGGTATGTGGACATTGTCACATTACCCACCTCCCTGAGCTTCAGCCCCTCCTCTGGAATCAGGGGATAATTGCTTCATCACGGACTGATTATGAATACTAAATATGATATGTAAAGGGCCAAAAGGGGTTTGAACTTATAATGGGTGCTCAGAAAATGTAACATTGCCAACCTATGCCTACCTCGACCTGGACTACTAGAGACACATGACCAGTTTAATCACCAGAAAAATGATTGCTCAGGAATTTCCTGGAACAATCAGAAATCCTTTAGGATATTTTTAGCATTGAAGTCAACAGTCTTCTTAATAAAGGCTCTGAACAATGAAGTGGATTTTCATGTGTAAAAGATGCAGGTGGGCATGTGGGTAACTCTGGTAGGGGAGTTTTCTTTTAAAAATCCCCTGTTGAGAACCATAACTATCATGAGGTCTACAATGGTATCAAAATTATTGTTTTATTAACAAATTCTCCTTAATTCATATATACATACCATTATAAGCCACGGATTCACAGAGAATAAAATGTGAATATGGAATGTGGTCCATTCAAATAATACTTAAATTTATGATATTGTTATGGTCAAATAAATTTTAAAAATATACGGGTTTGGGCAATAGGGGAATTTTTAAAAAAAATCATTACTGAATTTTTCTGTCAATATTTGATAGTGAAAAATGAATTTAAATTATTTTAAATTGAGAAATTTATGTTAATTGTTGTAATAAATAGATAATAAATTATCCAAGTAAAATACTTTTCAAATTAATATACATGTTTAATTTTAGGAGATATTAGCTTATTTCCAGCCATTCATTTTAATCCTGTGGAATAATACATGTTTGTTTCCTTATGAATATCTTTGGAAACACTCTATATTGATATATATGATATAGAAGCAAATGCAAATATTAAATCTTGTATAAAACCATTATTTTACAGAAAAATATGATATTCTGCAAATAAAGAAATCTTTTTGAAAAAATTACACCATACCATAATGCTTCATAAAGTTAAAAAAAAAAACTCTGTGGCTTGAGACAAAGAATTTACTTCTGATTAGTAACATAAAGAATACACTTTGCCTCTTGGATTTTTCTGGAAGTCCTCATGGTCTTCTACCAAATACGTCTGTGTATGACTTTTATTGTGGTTAATTCTGAAGAATGTATGAACAAATATAATTACATTATTCATCATAATTTAAAAATGGATAAATGATCATATCTAGGTGATTAAAGTGTATTTTTCTACCTTAAACATATGATCATGCATGCATGCATACACATATACCGTATTTTCTATGCATTTAACTATGCTCACAGAAACACCACTTGAATTGTTCTGGGTTGATCTCAGAAAAAAAGGCAGAGAAACACAGTAGGACTGCTTTAAAGTTACATGTTCTCTATTTCACCTATATTACAAATGGTCCATGTGGTTTTTGGAGTCTAGAAATACCTAAAGGAACTGATATCACTAGCAAAGATTCCATAAGGCTGACATGTAACTTTGCTTTCCATTTACAGCAGAAACAGCCTAAATTACCGTGGAAACAGAAGCACAATTACTTTGCCAGAATCTGTTATATAAAGTAGTAATAATCACTTTCTCTTGTTGTCAGACAGGAGAATACCACATAAGTAAAGTGGAGAGAAAGTGACTGTAGGGAAAAGAGAGGGGATGTGAAGGTACACACACACACACAAAAGAAAATGAAAAGGGTCTGAATATTATTTTATAAAACTTTGGTTTGTTTTACAAGACAATAAATTAAAGCAATTTTTCTGAGTAGCTCAGGCAGTAAAACAGTTCATCTGAATTAGTCAAAGTGGAAATGTGAGTTTCTGTCTGAAGAACATAGTTTAACCATAAATTCATGATTCTATACTTTCTCTCTAGCCAGTCCAGAAAAAACGTCTATCTCTTTCTGGTGAAGAGATTTGAAGCATTATCTTCTTTGTAGCATCTGATTCTGTGAAAAGTTAAGGAAAGGCATTCTTTGGATTTCTAAAAATTATGCACTCAGTGTAATCAGGATAGACTAGGTTATACTGAGATAACACCTCCAAAACTGCAGTAGATAAGTGCAACAAATGTATATTTCTTGATCATATTATGTGTTCATCCCAGGACAGCTGGGAACTCAGCTCTACATCTTCTCACTCCAGGTTGATGAAGCTTCTATCATCTGGAATGCTGCTGGTTGCCTTGACAGTGGTAGGGAACAATAGCAAACCGAATTTCCTTTTAAATATTCCATCTTGAAGAGACACCTGTCACTTCTCCTCACATTTCATTAACCAAGGCAAGTAATGAGGACACGAAGTGTGTTTCATGTCCTGAGGATAGGGAAATGTATTTTGACTATGTGACCAGAAGGAGAGGTAATAGTGACCAATTATAAGAGACCCTCCATGGGAAGGCTGAGCAATGAATTTTGTCTCTTTTCATTGTTGTTTACAAACTCTTTCATCTTAATGATTGTGTGAAAACCTACATTGATTAATATGGTCAAAGGTAATGCATAGCTTATCCTTCATAGTTTCATTTCAGACAAAAATAGAAAAAAAGTAGACTCCTGCTTGCAGAGACCCATTTCCCTGAAATGTTTTCTGGCTTTTTGTTTTTTTGACAAAAGAACAGCCAGCCATTAGAAAATTATTGGGCTTGTAAAAACATTGCTATTATAATAAATATCCTAGAGTCTCAGTGTATGAGCAGTGCTATGGACACCAACTTCTCAGTTTATTTTATGTGCTCTTTCTGCCTCTCCATGTTGAAAGTCAGGGCCTCTGCTTTCTCCAAAGATGTCCTTGGATTGACATTGCCATTATGGCACCAGTTGTTATTGCTGTGCTGTTGCCAAGGTAGCCAAAATATAGACCTGGGTTCAAAGTAGTAACTGGGTGTGTAAGAGGGTAGTCACTTCTACTCTCATGGATACAGCTGCTTGAATGTGACAAATACTATTAAGATCGTGGGTCTTATTACCTCAAACCACAAGGTGCTATCTGAACAAATGCTTGGCTTTTAACTGTCAGATTCTTGAATGTGTCACATTTTTCTTCGGATCTTTGGGTTATTGTAACAGCTGTTTGTAAACATTGTAAAGCCCACATTAGCTACAGAATGAGTAGAAATATTTTGACCCAAATATCTGCCCCCTGAACCATGATAAGGAATGTAGCCTGTATGCTGACACTTAAGCAGTAGATTTAAATAGAAACTAGGATCAACTTCCAGCTGAGTAAGTCAATAGGCATTTTTGATTTCTGACTCCATCTGGGTCAGTTTTCATTCATCAGATGGCCCAAAAACATCCATTGACGTTGAGACCTTAAATGAAAAAAAAAAAAAAAAAGGTAATAAACTTACAGGTATTTACAACAAGATTTTGGCTGGGCAATATTTTCAATGAGAGTCTAATCTATCCTCTTTGTTTGACAGTTAAAGTTACCAGTGCTTGTTTAATAGCCATCCTTTTCTTTAGAAACAGGGACACAAACAGCTTTAGAATTTGTCATGCTCTGATCTCTTTCATTCTGAAAATACCCCATGCTATTTTATGTGGTGGTAATGAGTTAGATATTTCTAGTGTTTGCCTGGATAAGCAGTCATGAGGGCTGTTGTAATAAGTAAATAGTAAGACTACATTGCTCTGATAATAGCAACTTTCATTGAAGGATGTGAATGTGCCTTGCAAAAGAATGATATAGAATGCTTAGAAAGGCTTTTATTAGCAGAAATGTAATACAACTATTTTTAAAATGGAAACAGTAAGGCAGAGTGGAGAAAGAATCTCTGATATTGTGTTTCTAGTATCAATTGTAATTTGGGACATCTAAGCTATCAACCCAAGCAGTTAAGAAAAGTTCTAGTAAGAAAATGAACTTGTAGCACATTGAATATTATGGGAAATCTTGTCCTCAGCATTTCTAGATTTTGTAGGTCCACATATCTGCCAAGAAGTTGTATTAGATAGTTACCTTTGGAAGTGGCCAAATGATATACATCCAGTTGAAATTGTGATTAGGATTGAAAACATATTTCTTACATTAATAGTCTAATCCTTTTGTCCACTCTTTACAAAATAATTAGATATATTATGGCCATGACCCCCAAAAGTTAAAGATATTTTCTATCAAGCTCACTTAAATATAGACAACCATCTACTATTTTATATATAATGGTTATAGCAGTAAAGATAAAGCTCATATATTTGCTTCTGGAAGAAGTACTTTTTTTTTTAGAAGATCAACCCTCTTGTTTTTTATTCTAAATATTTGAGTCATAATTAAAGGTAGTTAGGATTAAATACATAAATAACAAGGTAAGGTAGCTTAAGTGTATGCTGGGTAACAGGCAATGTCAGACCAAGATTTTACTGGAGCTAATCAAGACAACTGAATGTGGGATGCATGTTTTCATTGTAAAAATGCAGGCAAGCTTTTTAATGTTTTCTTTTCATGTGATGTTTAGACAAATTGAGGTTTGTTCTTGTCTCATCGAGCTCTCATTTTCTCTTTCTGTCTTTCTTATTCTCTCTCTCTCTCCCTCCTTCCCTCAAGGAGAATCTCGAAATGAAACTGACAGAGCTGTGTTTCACTCTTTTATGGTGTAATGTTTGTGAGGTTTCTCACATTGTTTACATGTTTCCTTGAAATAAAGATGGCACTTTCATTGAGCATGTGTCCTGAATTTCCTCACAAAATCAAAATTGAAAATGGGGGCTAGAAATAATGCTTAATATCTTTTATGTCTATTTTGTCATGAAAATTATTCTTTGTCAAAACTGGCCCTGTATAAATAGAGAGGAAGAATATATTTTTGCTCTATTGCCTTCTACACCTCTTTGTATTATTCTAGTACATATTCTAGTACGTTTTGCTAGGTTCTACTCCTAAAGTCCCCAGGAGTCCACAGTTTAGTGACCCTGAACATTTAAGATTTTTAGAAAGTGTCTAATTTCTAGATTTTGCATTCTCATCTATTATTACAAGTTTGCTGGAGTTTTCAGTCTTGTGGGCTATAATGTAAAAAGGATGTCAATACTTTATGCATCCTATATAGCATGTGAGCAAATAACAATCCTATCAAGATAGTTTCTTTAGAGAATTTTTTGTAGAAACCATCTTATAAACTGTTGCCATATTTCTAAGTTCACAGAAAATAAGTAAAAAGAAACCAAACTATACTTAGTGTTTAGTGCCCCTTCTTCCCTCCAAGCTGCCCCTTTCCCTACTCTCCAAAGTCAGAAATGTCAGACTCCTAGAACATTGTTAATAGGAAACAATCTGAGAGTACTAATTTCCACTAATTCATGAAAGTGTGAATGACTCTTAATCCCTTAAACTCCCAAAGGTTGAGAGTGATTGGAATAGTTGCTACCTAAATAAATCATGAATTTGTAGAACTTTAACATAACAATATATTGATGTAAAAAAGATTCAGATAATACATAAAGATTTATTTTCAGTTAGCACGAGAAGATCATACCAATTTAGATGTTTGCCTCTGCATCTTTTTATCTATAACGCTCGTGATTTACACAGCTTTCTTATTCTTAACTTTTTGCACCACAGAATCTAAAAAGTCCCATTCGTCTTCATTGTGGTTCCTATTTCAGCAGCTGCAAGGCACTGGTGTGTGGGGAAAGTGTGGCAGGAAAGAAGGTATTGTGTACATTGATTTTGGGTAAATCAGAAACTGTGTATTTGCATTCAACTAGGGACTTTCTGGGGATACTGCCTGACTTGAAACTGTGAGGAGTTCAGGGTCTGTGGAAGGTTGTTGAGAAAATATTTAAGTTCCTGAAATCACACCATTGGTGTAGCCTTTTCTATCCTTTATATGTGACTTAAAATTCATTTTGTTCATTTCTAAATGAAATAAATGAGGTTTATACACCATAACCCTAGCTTCCTAGCTGTGGTGTTAGTATTCACTAGTCCCGTGTTTTTTGGAAAATCATTTTATCTCTTTTTGACTCAATTATCTCCTGAATCAAATGGGATCATGATTCTAGCTGTGTCTTTCAAAGGTGCTGTTGGAGAAATGATGGACGAATAGATATGAACATGCTGAGACAAAGTTAGGGATATTATGCAAATTTGACATATTTTAATTATCAAATATTAAGAGACAGGACAAAATGCAGCTTTAAAATATTTTCTTTAACTCTTTATTATAACTAATTTCTTGTCGAGATCTAGGTTAAGATTTAGGGAAGTCATAATGTGAACTACTTTGTTGAAACTGAAATTAACATGAAGTTTCAGATTTTATAAAGTAGTTATTGGAATACCTTTATAAAACTGCTTGCCCTCTTGCCTTTAAGAATGCCAGGGAACTCAACATACTTCTCAGGGTCCTTAAACAAAATCAATGACAAAATAGTTTTTTTTTTCCCTGAAAAAATAATCAGTGTTATTCCAGGTAAGGATTCAAAGATATTTGAACATATGTGATAAACTAAAATTAAACTGGACTAAAATTAAAACTACAGTTTTAATTTTATATCACACAAAGCGTTTATGAGAGTATATTGTTTTATTTTGTAACCCAAGAAACAGTCTTTGGGAATGTCAAAATGCAATTGAGGAAATGTTTCAGGGGGTTGGGTCCTGTATTAGATTGAAATGGAGGCAAGAAAGAGTAAGGCTTTCTATATTAATGGCATTGGGGTCCTTTTACACCAACAGTCTATGAAGCTTTAGAAAAGAGAGAGAGGCACAAAGCAATCTATTCAGCAAGACATACATATATACAGTATTTGGTTTTGCATTACACCCAAAAAGATGGTGTAGTGCAAAGCCAAACACTGTACAACTCACTTCCATAGACTGGAATTTCACAGACTTGGGTTGATATTGTGTGTCTGATTATGTGCCTAAACAATAACTCTATTTGACAAAAATCTTAATTACAACTATCCATACTAATATTCAACTATCAATACTAATATTCAAAGTATTTCACAATGGATCTTATGCTTTCTAAAATGCAAAACATTAGATCTTTCCAGCAATTATAAATAGATGTTAAATATTTCTTTATAACACATATTCATTATATATTACATATATATTGATCTATATATAAATACTTACAAGCACGTGTATATAAAATTAACAGTCTCAAACCTTGTCAAAATTATTCTATTACAAAGTCAAGTTTGTCTTTGATTTATGTTACTATTGTACTTTAAAGTTATTCTTCCTTTATGAAGGGATCTGGGAACACTATATCCAGACACTTAATGCAAACTGGTCTACTGGACATTACATGGTGCCAAAATCAGATACTTGTGAATTTAACACACCTAAGGCCATCTTTACATTAGTACATTGCTCACAGCTTCAGCAGAAAGCATATTGGACAAGGTCACCTGCTAAATAACTTGGCTCAGGAAGTCAGAAAATAAGCCACTGACCTCCAAAATGAGAAGAATGATGGTGAAAGGATAAGCCAAAAATGTAGGTCACTTTGATTCCTGATTTTCTGTCACTCCCGCTTCTAATCCACACCAAGTTTACCTCTTAAACTTCCCTTATATTCATGAATGTCCTTTCAGCACACCTCTCTAATAATCATTAAACCCTTTGAATCAATGAAATACTTTCTCAATGGTTTCTTATAGTCTAGCTCCCCTGAAATTATTTTTCACAATTGCAGTCAAATAACCTTCCAAAAAGGTTCAAATAATATCAAATCTCTCTCCCCGCTGCTGAAAAATCTTTTACACCACTTCCCTTAGCCCTAATGACAAATGGATAGGTTTGTTTTGTTGTTCATTTTAGACTTTGTCTTTCATATGGTTGGTTTACCTCAACTTTCTCAAGATTCTTGGATGTGTAGTCACATTTATAAATGATGAACTATATTGAATAGCACAGGCAGCTGACACATATTCTGTTTGCTTTTGTTCACTACCATTTCCCTGTGAGGCCTCTCACCTGAAAGAGAAGCCTGAGTGAAGGTTCTGCGTAAGTGAGGGAAGTCAGGGGAATGTTTTCACAGCCAGTCTCTTTGAAGTGCCCCTGGGAAAAATTGCAGGTTTCAGAGTAGGAGCCTCCTACAGGCTGTAGTCCAGTGCATTTTACTACCAAAAGAAGTGCTCTTCTGCCTTTTATTTTAAACTTATTTTGTGGTGTGTGTGTGTGTGTGTGTGTGTGTGTGTGTGTGTGTGTGTGTGTGTGTGTGTGTTTGTGTGGCTAAAATCATGTTAGGATGTGCTCCACTTGTCTGTCAGACCCCGGCATCTTCACAAAGATAATTTTGTTATAAAGATCACCCACTTGCACTTCATTTTGAGAATAGTCCTTGGGCTTAAGCCCTGGAACAAAAGCCTTTGCTACCAAACCATAGCTCTATTTACCCCTGTATGGAAAGGAAGAGTTCTACTGTCCCAGCTCTTTGGAAAATAGCTGTCTAAAAAATGACCCAGGATTGCCCCCTCGCCTATCCCTGCCTTCTTTATTTGTTGATTCACCTTCGAGGTATCTTAATGACTTCTGCTAAATTTCATCTTCTTTTATTTCCCTACCAATCATATTTCACTTATGCTATTCTCAGAAGTTTTTATTATTTATTAACTTATTTATTTCAGACATTTCAACTTTTATTATAGATTAAAGGGTACATGTTCAGATTTGTCACCTGGGTATACTGTGTGATGCTGAGGCTTGGAGTCCCAATGATCCTGTCACCCAGGCAGTAAGCTTGGTACCTAACAGTACCCCTGCCCGCTTGCCACCCTCCCCCATCTAGTAGTCCCAAATGTTTATAAAATTTTGATTCACTAATGGTACACTTTATTTTTTCTTTCCATAGTGTCATGTTCTCTTTCATTTTAATTCACCATTTCTGTCAATTCAAGGAGAATTTGAGGCAAAGAAAATACAGACAGATTTGAACTTACTAGATCAATTTGAACCAGAGGCTTAAGTTTACCTTTAATTTTGTTGGAAAAATAGTTTGAGTAAATTAATAATTTGATCATTAAATTATAAAAGACAGTTGTAACATCTAGGAAGACTTACTATTTTTAGGACCATTAACTTCAAAACTGTTTCTATTAATTTACAAACAACTTTATGCATTCTTATTAAAGATGATTCTTTAAGAATCAATTTAGAAAACTTAATTATCTGATCATATCAAAATTAACAAGATTAAATATATTTATATATTTTTTATTTTCTAATTCAGATAGACATTATTTTAAGGAATTTCAATTAATTATTAAATATCAATATTCAATGATATTGAAATTAGTCAAACTGATGATTAGTAAATATCCCATTTTGTTGCTAAATAGTAATGGATGATAACAATTTTCAGTTGTTTAAATAAAATCTTACTTATTTCGCCAATCCTCAGCCAATCTTGATGATTCTTTCCATCACAGCATCATTTTAAATCATAATATTTTTTAAAAGCCTGTTGAAGTTATAGTAATTAATGGGGATTAAATTAATTATATACCTTTTAAAACTCTCCTGACAACTAGCAGAATACCAGTAAATGATTCAGTGAAGATCTGAAAACCATCATAATGTCCCTATAGAAACATGAATTATTATGAAGGATCTATGAATTGTTTAAAGGAGAAACAAAAATAATAAAATAAATGGGGTCTTTCTTCTCAAAGTGGTTACAAATATTATTGATGAAACTAAACATTTAATCTTCACTGAAACGTAACCATAGAAATTAGTCTACAGGTTGTACATACATTTCACACAGAAATTCCATTAAATCTGAGGAGATAACCCATGGGACCAGCAAAAAATGGTTCTGTGGTAGGAAATGACTTTTAACTAAAGGTTAAATAAAATTGTACTGATGTTATTTTAAACTGATTACTCAAGACAGTGGTTCTTTTGGAATGGTTCTTACTTCAGTTTGCTCTTCACTTCTTTCTGCTTTTTAAATTCCCAGTACCCTTTTATTTCTCTTATGCTCACGTTTTTATCTCTATTTATTCCTTCCCCACTCTCTCCAAAATCATGGCCCTACCTCATACTTCACAGAGATTTATATGTACAGAAAACCAACTTACTAGTTTACTCCTCCTTCTCATGATTACCTTTTCCTCTACCACCATTTATTTATCTCCTTTTTTTCCCCCACCTAGGGATTCATCATAACACTAAATTTCCACTGATAATTTATATTCCACCACAAGCGCAATTATACACTTGGTTACATATTTCATTCATAGATCTTTAATTGTTTGTAGACTAAAATTCTAAATGATGATGGCAAAAGTGTGATGATAATTTAAATACCCAAGACTAAAATTTCCTGAAGATAACTATCATTTCTATTACTTATCTATGCATCTAAACATTTTGTAAATTATAACAACATTTAAACATTTTCTATCCAATCTATCTGTACAAATATGGCTTTAAATTATATACTATATATATATATCAAAATATATGTGCATTGAGTTTTAATTAAAGTATACATTGAAAATTCAGCCATGAACATATTAGTATTAATTAAAAGAGTTCTCGCATATTCTTCTCTTCTCCTCCTAAAAGCTAAATTTGTTTCTCAATTTACTTTTATAGTGTATTTTTGAAAACCCTTTCAATATTTAAGTAAGCACTTTAGGTAAAACAGTCATCTCTAACTAACATTCATACAAATGTGTTCACAAACAAGGTTTAAAATTAGGCAGTAGTTGGATTTCCACAAGGCTAGGGAAAACTGGTTGAAAAGGAAGGCTTTACTTTTCATTCATTGTAAAGTTTTTCAAAATAGGATTTAATTCAAGAACTAGAGGTACATTTTGTTTTTAAAAAGGCAAACTCCACTTCAAAACTTTTCATAGGTAGTTAGCTACTAATACTGACTGGATTTGCCTATAATTTGGTTTCAGAGAGTTCACGCCACCTGACAATTTTGGATGCCTGAAAATCAAAAGAATTACAGAAAACTGAATATCAGGTGACTCAAAAAGAAGAATTTAATTAACATCAAAATACAGAACTCACTAGGGTTACACTTTTTAAGTTTGAGAGTCATAGCCATAGTCATATTGGATTGTCACAAATCTGATAGTCAATATTTGTACACTTCTTTTAAACAAAGCAGGGTTCTGGAGAAAGATGCAGAGGAATCAGGAAGAATCTTCATTTGGAGAGGTTAGAATATTAAATAGACGATAGAATGTCATATTATTAACCAAAGAAAAGGCAGATGGAAATTTTATAGTGTTCTGAATTTTTATTGTGTTTCTAGTTTAGTTTAAACTCTTCTACAAGAGAGCTTGCATTTCTTCAATACTTATAACTATACAATGAAAGATATGGATTGTTTTTAAATTTTATATATACAACCTAAGTAAAATGGAGCCTTTTGTCTTCCACCTTAAGGTCAATCTCAGTATAGAATTACATTAAGGCTGGGTGCAGTGGCTCACACCTGTAATCCCAGCACTTTGGGAGGCCGAGGTGGGTGGATCACTTGAGATCAGGAGTTTGAGACCAGCCTGGCCAATATGGTGTAACCTCATCTCTACAAAAAATACAAAAATTAGCCACACGTGGTGGTACGCACCTGTAATATCAGACACTCAAGAGGCTGAGGCAGGAGAATCATTTGAACCCAGGAGGCAGAGGTTGCAGTGTGCTGAGATCATGTCACTGCACTCCAGCCTGGGTGACAGACTGAGACACCATCTCGAAAAATAATAATAATTACATTGAAAAGAACATAAATCCAAGAAAAATATTTAAAAGATAAATTAACGTCCACAATCTCTTAAGAAGGCAACAAGCCACAGTATGTTGTATCAACACTATCAAATTTCTTTACACTTCTTTGCCCAGGTCTTTCCCCAAAGTCTCGCATGTCAAATCATTATCTATATTTTTCTTATTTTAGAACAATGCCAGGTGCTTTTTAAAATAAACTTTTTATTTTGGAACAATTTTAGATTTTGGAAATGTGCAAAGATAATACAGAGAGTTTCCCTGACCCCCTCATCCAGTCTCTTGGACGTTAACGTCTTACATTTCCATGGTAAACTTGTGGAAACTAAGAAGTCACCACTGGTACATTTACTATTAACTAAACTCAAGGCTTCATTTGAATTTCACCAGTTTTTATATGAATTTTCTTTTCCTATTCCATGATTGATTCCAGGGTACTACTTTGCTTTTAGTCATCATGTCTTCCTCCTCAGTCTTCATTAGTCGTTTTTCAGTCTTTCTTTGTTTTTAATGTTTTACCAGTTTTGAGCAATGTGGGTTAGGTATTTTGTAGAATATCCCTCAATGTGGGCTTGTCTGATACTTTCCTCATAGACTGGGATTAAGGATTATAAGGATTATAAAGAAGAATAACCCACAGGTAAATTTCCTTCCTGATCACATCATATCAGGTGTGCATGTGACTTGACTTGTCACTGGGTGATGTCACATGACTTGTCACTGGGTGATGTTAACCTCAATCATTTGAATAAGGCAATGTTGGCTAGGCTTTACTACTGTAAAGTTACTGTGTTTTCATTTCCTATACTCTAGTCTTTGGGTATAAATCACTAAATTCAGCAAACACTCAAGGTGTTGTGGTGGTGGGAGACGCTGGGGAAGTAAGCTCCACCTTTAAGAGTGGTAGTCTCCTTGTGTATATTTGGAATTCTTTTGTAAGAAAGATGTGTCCCTTCATCCTCATATATTTATTTTATTTAAAGATTTGCCTTCATCAGTATGTATTCACACCTATCTGTTTTATGCTTTAGGTTGTAACCTAATATTGTACTGAATTAACTAGTACCTCCAAATATTTATGTCCACACAGAACCTATGAATGTGACATCATTTGGAAATAGGGTCTTTGCAGATTTAATCAAGTTAAGGTGAGGTCATACTGGATTAGAATGGGCCCTAAATCCAGTATTTCTGATGTCCTTTCTTTTAAGAAGAAGAAAATTTAGAAATAGACATTGACACACCCATAGGGGAGAATGCAATGCCATGTAAAGACAGAGGGTGAGACTGGAATGATTAGTCTACAAGCCAAGGAAGGCTGGCAACAATCAGAAGCTAGGAAGAAGCCACAAAGCCTTCTCCCCAAGAGCCTTGAAAGAGAACGTTACCCAACCAACCCCTTGATTTCAGACTGCTAAGCTTCAGGACTGGTAGTGAATAAATTTTTGTTAAGTCTTCTGGTTTGTGGCAATTTGTTACAGCAGTGAAAGATAATACCATTATTTGTTGCTCAAACTTCCAGGTTTGGCCTGTAGATCTTTCAGGTTGGCTCTTGTATTCCTTTGATATGCCACCATCAAGCTCTGGAGTTTTATACTCAATTTTCTTTTCTCTCTTCTGCCAAGCTCCTCTAACTTCTTCACTCCTTGTACGTGTATACTCTCTCTCTCTATATATATATGTGTGTGTGTGTGTGTGTATGTATACACACACACACACGTATATGTGTATTTCTCTAGATTTTATTTTCATCTTTTTTAGGTGGCTAAATACTTAAATTTTCTCCTCCCTACCATTAGTACAGAGAGTACTTTACTGACTAAGGAAGTAAACTTGCCTTTTAAGGGAGTGAGGGTGGGAGGGATGGGTGTGGCAGTTTAAAGAGCCTATAAGTGGTCTGTCTGCCAGTGTCTTTTTCTACACTTGCCACATAATCAATAGGTCCTATATTTAACTCGTTATCTTGCTGATTATTAAATACTTCATAAATATTTATTTACTATGTTTTTTAATACTTAATCACAAATCTTGTCTTCTCACCTTTCCAAAAATACCATAAGTAAATAGTAATAACTAGTGCAAAATTTGGAGGCTTATGTATGTTAAGATTATTATGTATCCTGAAAACAAACAATAAAAAAAAGTAGTAAAATTACCATGGGGGACACACATAGAGTCAGCAAAAGGAAATCAAGTGAAATGAAATCTTCCCTTTCTACAGGAATATTATCTCATCTAAGAATTCCAATAATCAATTTATTATGAAATTTTATAGCACAATTATCCTGTAGCAAAATGAATAGATGAAATATTTCTTTCTATATTTCTGCCCAATTAACAACACAATGAATAGATTTAATTCAGTCTGTAGGAAATTAGCAAATTAAACGAATAATCCACAAACTAGATGATTACATAAATTAACTAAAAAAAACCTCTATCCTGAGATTCTTCTTTATAAATGGAAAAGTAAAACACTTCTCCAAATTTCACCTTCCTGATATATGAACTAAATATTGTTACAGCAGTTTTTCCCATGTACATGTTATCATTATTTTATGATTTCTAAAATCAGCATAGCAATGATAACAGGACTAAAAAAGAGAGACAAATTTTACAGGAAACAAATTGCAAATTAGGGTAAAAGAAAGATTTCATTTCTCATGATTTTATGCAAGTCCTTTATTGAACAATTATCCCTTATATTTTTGTTCAAATGTGCTCATTATAGAGCCTTATTCTAACCCACTCAGAGGTATGTCTCATGTAAAATTGTACTATCCGAAGCTCAGATTGTCCAATTTCTATTTAATTTATTCTGTATGAATGCCTAGACTTGAAAGTAAAGTCAAGTATCTAATAGATACCCATGAAACTTTATTAAATTCTTCAGAATCTTTAGAGTTTCCTCCAAGTCTAAATTGGCAGTCCACCCTGAATCTAAATGTAATGTGCTTATTTTGAGACTTCGGATATGGTATAATAGTATTGCCTTAAATCTGTGCTCATAATATTATTAATGATAAATTACTATCATAATGTTTACATAGATCACTGCATAAAATATGTTTAAAGTATGACATTCACTTAACAAAGAAATACAAGGAAATTTTTTAAATATTATTTTTCTAAATTAGTTTCCTAAAATATTATATAGAAACAAAATATTGATCGTTATGTGTTGTATCCACCAAGTCTACCCACTGGCAACCTTGCATATAGAGAAAGAGGAGTGATGCATGGTATTTAAATACACTTTAGTATCAGAAAAATGAAGAAGCATGAATCAGAGCAATAGTCAAAACAGATACAAGAAAATGCCTTATAATGGTATATTAATGTCTGAAAAGTTTAGATTATGCTCCAGTAATCCAAGTAAAGATGTAATCAATGCACACAAATGATTATAAAAATAAATACACATTGCTTAGAAGTCTTAATTCATTCTCCTATAGCTGATTACCTGATATCATACACAGCCTGAGTTCCTGTGATACCAAATATTCAAATTACCTGAAGGTAAGGCTGACTATACTAAAATGATTAATTCTGAATGACAGGTAGAAAATAAGCACAAGGTATAGTATATTTGATATTTATAGTAGATGGTGTTGTTCCTAATTATTCACTATCTCCCCTCGAAGAGTATAATTCATGCCCACTCTTACCGTGCCTCTAAATAGGTAGATTATTTTCTGTTTCATTGCCATGCTGAGCCATGTGACTTGCTTTTGCTCTTAGATGTGACATACACTGGACAAAAGCTTTAAATGTGTTTGCACGGTTTGGATAGGTGCTTCTTTGTTCTGCCAGGGGAAAAGCATGTCCCAGATTGGTGCTGCTTTTTCAACCTGGATCCTGGGATGAGAAGATATGCACAGTAAAGCAGTGCTAACTTGCAGGCTTATAAGCAAGGAATACATGTTTACTATTATAAGTCACCAGGAACTTGGGGTTGCTTGTTATAGCAATACAATTTGATTTAACACAAATGCAAGAGATAATTTTACACTCACTATTGGTCTTTTAAACATTTTGTATACTCTGTCAGCTTACTATTCCTCTGAGTACATTTGAATTGTATAAAAATGTTACTAGCAGACTTAAGATGATAATACTGCCAGATTTGCTCCCACAGATTTACCTGTTGGACTCATTGCCATGGGTTACCTTGGCCACTGAACCATTTAAGACTTGACACTGCTTTGAACGATCTTTTCTCAGATGTGGTGACATCTGAGGCTTTCCGCCTAAACTATCTGGTTTTTGGGCTTCCTATTTGAATCTGTCTTTATCAACTTTTCTGGAACGATAACACTGCAGCTGACATTTAAATGTGTTAACCTCTGCTCCTGCCAGAGATGCAAAACCATAATTTTACCTGGTTCTGTGTTTCTCTCTTATTGAAAGTACAGGAGGATCACTCAGGCTGCAGATGAGACTATTTGCCTATCTACCAAATCAAAGTTTGAAGCGGATTGATTCTACATCAAACTAAGGAAAACTAATATGCAAAAGGAAGTCAAAGCTTTTAAGGAAGGGAGTGACATAATCACTTTTGTTGTTGAAATGGATAACTGTAATAAAAAATGGTACAAGTAGTGTAGAAGAAGATAGTGGCAGAAAAAATAGATAGGAGAAATTTTGTAAATGCTAAAGTTCAGGCAAGTGGGAGGTTACTCTGAAGTCACAGAGTAATACCACAGGAGTCAAGAGTTAGGGAGTTTTTAATGTCATCCCAACAAATGAAACAAGTTCAATTTAGTGTTAGTAGTATTTTTTTAAATGATTTTGGGTGAAAAAGATGGTGCGTGGTTGCACAGGAGAGTTATTTATTGGTGATTTCTGAGATTTTGGTGCACTCATCACCAGAGCAGTGTATACTGTACCCAATGTGTAGCCTTTTATCCCTCACCCACCTCTATCCTTCCCCCTAAGTTCCCAAAGCTCATTATATCATTCTTATGCCTTTGTGTCCTCATAGCTTAGCTCCCACTAATAAGTGAGAACATACAATGTTTGGTTTTCTGTTCCTGAGTTACTTCACTGAAAATAACGTTTCCAACTCCATCCAGGTTGTAACAAATGCCATTATTTCATTCCTTTTTCTAGCTGAGTAGTATTCCATGGTCCATATATACCACATTTTCTTTATCCACTTGTTGGTCAATGGGCATTTAAGCTGGTTCCATATTTTTATAATTATGAATTCTGCTGCTATACACATGCATGTGCAAGTGTCTTTTTCATATAATGACTTCTTTTCCTCTGAGTAGATACCCAGTAGTGGGACTGTTGGATCAAATGGTAGTTCTACTTTTAGTTGTTTAAGGAATCTTTATACTGTTTTCCATAGTGGTTGTACTAGTTTGCATTCCCACCAGCAGTGTGAAAGTGTTCTCTTTTCACCACATCCATGCCAACATCTGTTATTTTTTTATTTTTTAATTATGGCCATTCTTTCAGGAGTAAGATGGTATCTCATTGTGGTTTTGCTATGCATTTCCCTGATAATTAGTGATGTTGAGCATTTCTTCATATGGTTTTTTTTGTCATTTGTATATCTTCTTTTGAGAATTGTCTATTCATGTCCTTTGCCCATTTTTTGATAGCCTTCTTTGGGGTTTTCTTTCTGATTTGAGTTCCTTGTAGATTCTGAATGTCAGTTTTGTCAGATCCATAGTTTGCAAATATTTTCTCCCACTCTGTGGATTGTCTGATTACTCTGCTGATTATTTCTTTTGTTGTGCAGAAGCTTTTTAGTTTAATTAGGTCCCATTTATTTATCTTTTTTTTCTTGCATTTGCTTTTGGGTTGTCGCTCATGAAGTCTTCGTCTAAGCCAATGTCTAGAAGAGTTTTTCTAGTGTTATTACCTAAAATTTTTATGGTTTCAGGTCTTAGACTTAAGTCTTTGATCCATCTTGAGTTGATTTTTATATAAGGTGAAATATAAAGGTGAGGATCCAGCTTCATTCTTCTACCTGTGGCTTGCCAATTATCCCAGTATCATTTGTTGCATAGGGTATTTTTTTCCCATTTTATATTTTTGTTTGTTTAAATATTTGGCTATATTTCTGGGTTCTCCATTCAGTTCCATTGGCCTACTGTTTATTTTTATATTAGTACCATGCTGTTTTGGTAACTACGACCTTGTAGTATAGTTTGAAGTTTTGTAATGTGATGCCTCCAGATTTCTTCTTTATGCTGAGTCTTGCTTTTGCTATGTGGGCTCTTTTTTGGGTCCATGTGAATTTTAGGATTGTTTTTCCTAGTTCTGTGAAGAATGATGATGGTATTTTTATTGGAATTACATTGAATTTGTAGATTGCTTTTGGCAGTATGGTCACTTTCACAATATTGATTCTACCCCTTCCTGAACATGGGATGGTGTTTTCATTTGTTTGTGTCATCTATGATTTCTTTCAGCAGTGTTTTATAGTTTTCCCTGTAGCGATCATTCATCTCCTTGGTTAGGTATACTGTTAACCATTTCATTTTAGTTTTTTGCAGCTGTTGTTGATTCTCAGCTTAGTTATTGTTGGTGTATAGCAGTGCTACTGATTTGTGTACATTGATTTTGTATCTTGAAACTTTACTGAATTAATTTATCAAATCCAGGAGCTTTTTAGATGAGTCTTTATGGTTTTCTAGGTATGCAGTCATATCATCGGCAATTCCTGATGAACATAGATGCAAAAATCCTCAACAAAATACTAGCTAACTGAATCCAACAGCATATCAAAATGATAATACACCATGATCAAGGGGGTTTCATACCAGGGATGCAGGGATGGTTTAACAGATACAAGTCAATAAGGGTGAAACATCACATAAACAGGATTAAAAACACAAGTCATATGCTTATCTCAATAGATGCAGAAAAAGCATTTGACAAAATTCAGCATCGCTTTATGATTAAAACCGCAGCAAGATCGGCATAGAAGGGACATACCTCATGGTAATAAAAGCTATCTGTGACAGACACACAGCCAACATTATACTGAATGGGGAAATGTTGACGCGTTTCCACTGAGATCTAGAACAAGACAAGGATATCTTCTTTCACCATTTCTATTCAGCATACTACTGGAATTCCTAGCCAGAGCAATCAGATGAGAGAAAGAAATAAGGGCATCCATATCAGTAAAGAAGTAGTATTTTTGCTAATTAAATATGTTGCACATTTGACAATGTAACAAATGACAAAGTAATTGGAGAGACATTCTGTAGATTAGATTATTATATTCATCAATCATTTAATAGTGTGTGTGAAGTAAAGACAGTGAGAGAACTCTAATCATTGAGAAAAAGTACAAAACACAAAAGAGAAGGCAGCTGAAAAGTTACTTGAACTAGTAAACAACACACATGATGTAATACTCAAGGAGATACTATTGTTTTAAAAATTAGGAATCAGCTGGGCATGGTGGCTCATACCTGTAGTCCCAGCACTTTGGGAGGCTGAGGTGGGTAGATCACAAGGTCAAGAGATCAAGACCATCCTGGCTAACATGGTGAAACCCTGTCTCTACTAAAAATACAAAAATCAGCTGGGCATGGTGGTGTGCACCTGTAGTCCCAGCTGCTTGGGAGGCTGAGGCAGGAGAATTGCTTGAACCCGTGAGGTGGAGGTTACAGGGAGCTGAGATTGCACCACTGCACTCCAGCCTGGACAAAAGAACGAGACTCCATCTCAAAAAAAAAAAAAAAAATTAGGAATCACCACTTTGGGAGGCTGAGGCAGGTAGATATAGATCACTTGAGGCCAAGAGTTCAAGACCAGCCTGGCCAACATGGCGAAACTCCATCTCTACTAAAAATGCAAAAACTATCCAGACATACTAGCACATACCTGTAATCCCAGCTACTCGGGAGGTTAAGGCATGAGAATCATTTGAACCCGGCAGGTGGAAGTGGCAGTGAGGTGAGATCCCACCACTGCACTCCAGCCTAGGGGGAAAAAAATAAGAGGGAATCACATATTATGTTTTCTTCACTCATAAAGAAATTTACCTAATTTGACTTCTTTGTTATTGGCACTGAAAAATAAGTTCATTCCCATAAAATTCAATGTGACACTTTGACTAAATAAAATTGTTATTACCAACATTTTATGACTGAGAGGTTAAACATTAATAAGTTAGTCCAGTAACTCAGCCAGCAGAGGTTAGTAGCATTTGGAAAAGAATGCTCTAATTTCTCTTTAGAGACCTTCAGTTCTGGAAGAGATTGGTGTTGAAATCCTTTAGGTTAGGGCCTAATCCTTTGGGTTCAGCATTTATGATATGAACACTAGTAAAGATTGCAATCTTAAGGATGAGAAAATAGCAAGTCAGAATGTAGAGGTTCTCAGACTAATAATCACAGTCAGCAAAGGTTAGCTTCCTGATTCTCTGCTTGAGGGAGATGATGACTCATTAATTATACAAAGCAACTCCAAATACGGCTTTCACACATTTCTCTTTTCTAACCCAATTTTACTTTAAGTGAGGAGTGAACACAAAATGTAGAGTTAAAACTCCTTTCTTACAAAAAAGGAAGAAAGAAAAAGAAAGATAAAAAACCTTCTACTTATACAATTGTATGGTAAATATACTAGTCTCAGCATTAATCTTACACTGAAGATGGCCTTTTGATCACTTTATTACTTGTAATTTTCTTTTTCTCAACATCAAAATGAAAATCTCAAGTTCAACTGGGTGGGAAATGACAGAACCATATTTTGTACAAAATAAGGATGATATTCAAAATTGTATTCTAGGCACTGTTTCCAATTAACTATTTGTTGATAATTCTGATGCATGCCCTGAACAAAAGAGGTAAAATTTATCACAGAAAGAACTACCTTGATGTTATAAAACCCCTGCTGTTCTTTGGGACCTCTCAAAGCAGCAGCCTGCCTTGGTTCAGGACAAAGTCATTTTCTTGTATGATTGACTAAAAAGGGGTCATGTTACCAAACTAAGGTGGAGAATACAAAAAGTAATATTGTACTACTAGGCATTCTGCATACTTATGTTAAAGTAAAGTAATTATAATGGATGTGTATTAATAAATGAATACATTTTTATAAATAAATATAATGGTCTTTTTAGAAGATACAAATATAACTAAATTTATCTTTTCTTATTTCTCTGTAATATATCCATGAAAAGATATCCTAAAAAGAAAAACATTCTCAACTGTTGCTTAGAAGAATGAGAGAACCAAATAAATTCTCAATTCTTACAATAATTTCTACAGTCTGTCACCTAATGAGTTAAAACCTAGGAATGGTGTCTTCTGTCAAGCGGCCCTAGGCAGTCTTTCTGGAGAGGCATGCTGCCAGAAGTTGTTGTTCTAACAAGGGGAGGAATGAAAGGTACTACGGCAGATACAACTTGAATTCAGAGAAATTGGCTCAGTAAAATCAATTTAATGTGTGCAGTATAGGAAATATTATGTTGAGGATAGCCTGAACATTCCAGCCCCTAATATGTCTAATAATTTCAGGGCTAGAAAAAGAAAACAGATGCAAAAATCCGCCTGAACCCTAAACTCAATTTGGAGAATTTAAGGAAAGCAGGAGTGAAATGCTCATCTCCAGCTGACATACTCCTTGTTTTCAAATACGGAAGATCTACCCTGCTATTAAATAGAGCATTCTTTACTATGCAGATTATGAGAAGAGGAATGAAAGTATCTCCCCAAGATAGCGTGCTCCCTAATTCTAACTCCATGTGATACTTCATGTTGAAAATCTTGCTATTGGTATAATGCTCTCACATAAGAATGAAAGTTTCAGCATCACAGAAATACAGCAGACAGTTTCCTTTGTCACATCACTAAGCCATTCCTTGAGTTTGTAGCTGAATCTTGAAAATTTTTCTTTCGCAGTGAATGGCACCAGTGGAATTTTCTCCAACACCAAACAGAGCCATAAACCTAGCACTTGTCACAAAATCTCAAATCTGTCTACCATTAGACTAGATCTCTAGAGATTAGCCAAAGAATCACAAGAAGAGAGGAAGAACAATAATAATAACTTGACTTAGTAAAATTTTAAAGAACCAGAAAAAATAATTGGGAGAAAAAAAATGCCTGTGCTATTCCTGATACAGAATAATCACACAAAAGTAGACTTTGAAAACAGCTGGTATTCTTTTATACAGAAGAAAAGAAAGCATAGTAGCTGCAAAACAAAAACTGAACCAATTAAACCTTGTTAAAGAAAAATCTAAGTCATCAATGAAAATAACTAAGTAGTGAAAATCAATGACTCGAACGACCACTCAATGAAACAGGAAATAAAATTAAGAAACATGCAAAATGGAGAGAAGATCATTAATTTTCTGAGTTTAAAAAAAGAGGGAAAAATGGTAGACATGGAAGAATATCACCGTTTTTTAAATGCCTAATGAAACTACATTACTGGGCAATGATTACCAGCGCTAATCAACATCACACATTGAGATACCCAGAAGTTGTATGCCTCATGAAGGAAGTACACAATACCAGCTATGGAGAATTCTTGTTGAAAACAAAGTTCACTCTGATTGAACCTATTAGTCTGTTCTTATGCTGCTAACAAAGGCATACCTTAGACTGGGTAACATAAACAAAAGAGGTTTAATTGACTCACAGTTCAGCATGGCTGGGGAGGCCTTAGGAAACTTACAATCACGGTGGAAGGGGAAGCAAACGTGTCCTTCACATGACAACAGGAAGGAGAAGTGAAGGGGAACTGTCCTTTAGAAAACCATCAGATCTTATGAAATGTGTTCGCTATCACAAGAAGACCATGGGAAAAAACCACCCCCATGAATCACTTACCTCCGCCTGGGTCCCTTCTACAACACGTGGGGCTTATGGGAGCTACATTTCAAGATGAGATTTGGGTGGGAACACAGCCAAACCATATTATTCATCCCCTGGTTCCTCCCATATCTCATGTCCTCACATTTCAAAACCAATCATGCCTTCTCAGCAATCTCTCAAAGTCTTAACTCATTTCAGCATTTACTCAAAAGCCCACAGTCCAAAGTCTTATCTGGTACAAGGCAAGTCCCTTCCACATATGAACCTGTAAGATAAAAAATTTTTAAAAAGTTGGTTACTTCCTAGATACAATGGGGGCTGGACATTGGGTAAATACACCAGTTCCAAATGGGAAAAATTGGTCAAAACAAAGGGACTACAGGCCCCATGCAAGTCCAAAATCCAATAGGGCAGTCATTAAACTTTAAAGTTCCAAAATGAAATCCTTTGACTCCATGTCTCACATCCAAGTCAAGCAGACGCAAGAAATGAGTTCCCAGGGCCTTGGACAGCTCCATCCTGTGGCTTTACAGGGTACAGCCCCCTGTCCAGACTGCATTCACAGGCTGGTGTTGAGTGTCTGCAGCTTTTCCAGGTACACGGTACAAGCTGTCAGTGGATCTACCATTCCGGGGTCTGGAGGACAATGGCCCTCTTCTCACACCTCTTCTAGGCAGGGCCCCAGTGGGGACTCTGTGTGAGGGGCTCCAACCTCACATTTCCCTGCTGTACTACCCTATCAGAGGTTCTCCTTTAGGGCTCTGACCCTCCAGCACACCTCTGCCTGGACAACCAGGTGTTTCCATACATCCTCTGAAATCTAGGCAAAGGTTCCCAAACCTTAATTCTTGTCTTCTATGCACCTGCAGGACCAATACCACATGGAAGCTGCCAAGGCTTGGGGCTTTCACCCTCTGAAGCAAAGGCCTAAGCTGTACATTGGCCCCTTTTAGCCATGGCTGGGGTGGATGGGATGCAGGTCACCAAGTCCCAAGGCTGCACACAGCAGGGGAGCCCTGGACCTAGCCCAGGAGACCATTTTTTCCCCCTAAGGATCTGGGCCTGTGATGGGACGGGCTGCTGTGAAGGTCTCTGACATGCCCTGGAGACATTTTCCCCGGTGTCTTGGCAATTCGCATTTGACTCCTCATTGCTTATGCAAATTTCTGCTGCTGGCCAAAATATCCCCCCAGAAAATCATTTTTTGTTTTCCACTGCATTGTCAAGTTGCAAATTTTTCAAACTTTTATGCTGTGTTTCCTCTTGAATGTTTTGCCACTTAGAAATTTCTTCCCCCAGATACCCTAAATCATCTCTCTCAAGTTCAAAGTTCCACAGATCTCTACGGCAGGGGCAAAATGCTGCCAGTCTCTTTGCACAGCAAGAGTGATTTTTACTCCAGTTCTCAACAAGTTCCTCATCTCTATCTGAGACCACCTCAGCCTGGACTTTACTATCCATATCACTATCAGTATTTTGGTCAAAGCCATTCAACAAGTCTCTAGGAAGTTCCAAACCTTCCCACATTTTCCTATCTTCTTCTGAGTCCTCCAAACTGTTCCATCCTCTGCCTGTTACCCACTTCCTAAGTAACTTCCACATTATTGGCTATCTTTACAGCAGCACTCCACTACACCATACCAATGTACTGTATTAGTCTTCTCACATTGCTGATAAAGGAGGCTGAGTAATTTATAAAGGAAAGAGGTTTGATTCACAGTTCAGCATGGCTGGGGAGGCCTTTGGAAACTTACAATCATGGTGGAAGGGGGAGCAAACACATCCTTCTTCACTTGATGGCAGAAAGAAGTGCAGGAGAACTTCGCCATTTATAAAACCATGAGATCTTGTGACACTTATTCACTGTCATGAGAACACTTGGGGAAAACCTGCCCCCATGATTCAATTGCCTCCCACTGGGTCCTTCCCACTGGGTCCCTCCCATGACACATGGGTATTATGGGAGCTACAGTTCAAGATGAGATTTGGGTGGGGACACAGCCAAACCATATCAGGCTTGTGCTATCTAATTTTTAGTGTGCTGGGTACAGAGGAACATATGCCATAAGAATGCAGTAAGAAAAACCTGATTGTGAGAAATTCTGCAAGAGAAGTAATTCAGTTTCTTCAACAGGTCAATTGGAGGGGGAAAAAAGAAGAGTAGAGAGTAGATTTTAAAAGACTTGAGAGACATAGCAACTAAATTTACATCTGAACCAAACCTAAAGTTATGATAAAATCAATGCCAGAATATGATGAGGAGCTGGTCTCAGAATGCTTACAGCAAAACAGTAATACATTAATGTCATGCAAAATCAAATTGTCATTCATATACATGGAGGGAGGGTAGGGAAGAGCTTCTTTTCTCTTCTACAGGGCTGAGTTCTATTTGCCTAACACTCCATTCCCCAGCTCACATCCAAGCAGAAGCAGCTGAAGCAAATATTTACTGGGGCCAGAAAGAGGATCATGGAGGGTGAGCTGGAAGAGTCTTTATGGCAATGGCTAAGAACAATACAACTTCTTTTAAACTGAAAAAAACAAATGAGTTTCATGTACCCTAGTGAGATTCTAATTTAAATTATAAGCTTTATCCCTGTACAGACAGTGCTAGATCAGCTAACTCAAAATCCATATTGCATTCAGTACCAGGAATGAGAAGATGAGGGGAGTAATCTCAAATTAATATAGTTTTTGAATAAGACTTAATAATTGTCTTCTACTATACAATTACACATTGGTTCCAGATTGGTTAATTATGTATGAAGAGGAAAACTTCCCTCATAGGTAAATGTCTTAGACCCAAACAATTCTGTAACAAGAGGCAGTGAAAACAGTCATAGTGCCAGAAACCTGGAAATGCTTGCTCATAAAGAGAGTGTGGGCTTTGTGACTCAAAAGTCATTCAATTCAATTCTACAATGCAAAAACACAAACCAAGGAGAAAATGGGAATTCAGGTGTTTGGAATAGACTATGCAGAAAAGGAAGAACTTTATAAAAGACTTCACAATGGAGATGCCATAAAGGCAAACTTAGAAATGTATGGAAGAATCTAATGATGGCTCAAATTGAATTTTTTGCAAGATGAGACATTTTGCATAAATGGATTTTAGTCCCTGCCACATGCTGAATGCATAGGGCCAAAATTAACCTTTTAATGGGAGAGTCCTTCTGACTGAGTGTGCTTACTTCAATTTCTTTGAACTTTAACTCATAAGGACGATATAATATAATTCACTCTTTCATTCTTGTTTCAGAGTCGCTGGGTGGGTGAGTATGCCTAATTCTGAAATTCAACATTTAGGAAGCACACTATAACACAGATATAAGCCAATTCCTCTATAAAGGAAGAACTGGTATTTTGGTTGCCTTCTCTGTCTTTTTCCACATATTATTTCTCAATTGGTGAAGAGAGATACTACCTATTATTGATCTCCTCCTATATGAACACAAAAGAAAGATTTTATCATTTGAGTTTACTTTCTGAAAACTTGCACACCAAAATAAACTGTTCCTACAGGATCATTAATGGCACTGTCCAGAAATCATTAAACAAAAGTAACTCTTAAAAGGGAATGCTTCTGTAGAAAGAAAACTGGAATTTCCAGTGAAACCAATGACAAAATAAAAGATAAGAGAAAAAAAAAGAATTAGAGGTCCTTAGTTTACATAAAGCCTCATTTATTAAACAAATACTTATCTATTAGATGCTCTGCTAGGCAGAGTAAATACAATGTTGAACAGAAATATGTGTGCCTGCTTCCACAGAGTTTGAATTGTGTCTAAACAGAAGTAACAAAACAAAACTAAACAAAAACCACCAAGAGAGAAAGATGCTATGTTATCCTATATGCCTAAATTGAGAAACAGAATCGCTATCACACTAGCTGGGCCAAAAAGGGTAATGTGTTGAAGAAACAAGAAGGGAATTTGTTCTTTATCTTTCTTAGGCTACATGGTATTTTAATACTAATACTTCTGTAGTGCAATTTTATTTTCTTTTTTCTTTTCTCTCCCCAGGCTATCCCTATTTCAGTATGCACATGGTAGACACTGAGTGCCCAATGTTGGTTCTGAATTTCAACACACAATTCGGATTTCATCTTTGAGTCATAGTTCCTGATTGACTCGCAGAAATCTGTTTGACCCAAAGTTAAGGGTCCACCACACAACCAATCATTAGTAGCCAAAGGTTGGGTAGATTGGGGGTTAGAATCATATAACACTAACATAAGGATTAGCTCTCTTGGAAGACTTTGCTACTTGCCTATGCAATGTCTATTCTCTACAACTTTATGGTTATAATAGAAACCTAATTTTGTATGGGGCAACAATGTTTCCAGTTGAAATATAATATTCCTTATCCTTTCTTGTGGATAAAAATAGTCATTTGACAAGGTTCTGGCACAATGAAATGTAACTGGGATTTTCCAGATGGGGCTTTGGATAAAACTTTTTAAACGGAAGACATTAGAGGTTCATGGCCTTTGTCTTTGGCTTTCGTATTCTTCTTCCCCAGAACTCAGATACAAAGCTGGTGGTGGCTAACCATCTTACAAGCATGGAATGGCAAGCGCAATGGCAAGTGTTCATGTTAAAATCAGCTGAGTGAAGAGGTTAAAGAGAGTAAGTCTTAAATATTATTTCAAAAGCTACTGTAAAAGCCCTGGACTTCTCACCTGCAGAATTTTGTGAAGTGACAAAAATAAACTTTCTGTTTAGCTAAATCACTATGAATTTTATTTTCAGTCATAGGCAGCCAAGTGATTTAAGTACTGCCCCTTTGTGATTAGTTTGTGATGCCTATCGATATCAGATAAGTGGATTTTGATTGATTAAGCAATTCAAGCAGACTTACCTCCAACAATAAATGGGAACAACAACAGTAATCAAAATACAAAAAGAAAACAAAAAGTTATTGTTAAAGATGCAGACAAAGTTAGTAAAAAATTAGAAGAGAATGGAGAAGGTTTGGGCAAAAGCCGAATACTTTTTACCCTCTATGACAGTTTAGACCAATATATATAAGCGTGGAATAAGAATATTTGTGCAATGCCTCTTAAATCATTCAACACAATGTAAACATCAAAACTATGGTAAAAATGCAACTATAAGTTAAGTCTAACTAATAAAAGTGTTCATTAGATGAGAACGAGAACTTCTTATAGAAAAATAGATGGAAATACTATGTAAACAATGAGTTAAAATCACAGATTGAAGTGAAAAAAATACTAGCTAGATGTAAGACATGAACCTAGAGCAAATGAAATGCAGAAAGTTAAAAAGAGAATGACAAAGACTTATTAATAAACTTTGTATGAAGTCATCATGAGTATTATTAATATCAAACAAATCAGAAATTAATCACTACATAAGCTAGTCCATTATTTACTAGTTTTTAAAAATGTTAATAAAAGCCAAACATTAACAAATATTCATGTACCAAACAATATAGTATCCAAAAGCATAAGGCAAACGTTTTTAGAAACATAGTATTTGTCAGAAGTTGAAAATTTGTTTAATCTCATTATGTGTCTGTGACAGGTTCATTAAGCAAAAATCAATAGAACTTCCAGGGGAAATTAAAAAGTTACAGAAAAGTATGATTTTGATGTGATAGAGGTCTCAGTTTGAACCTTGGATCTAAGTAAAATGCTATGGTTAAAAAAGCCTCATTTTGGAATTAAAGAGGAAGAAGAAATAGGAGAAAGGAAATACTTTTGCCCCAACCTAAGAAAATGAGAAAAAGAGATAGAGAAGGGGAAGTAGAGGGTAGGTGAAGCCACACGGGAGGAAGAGGAGACATAAGAGAAGAGAAATCTAATTCAGGTTCTGTATTATTGCCATTATATGCATTACTTCATTTAGTCTTCACATGTGCCTATTCCCATTTTACAGAGGAATGAATATAATTTCAGAGGTGAGTAATATTCCCAAGATCCAACAAAGGGTTTTTCTTTGTTTTGTTTTTAATGCTATCATATTTTCTTTTTCTAATATTTGAAATTTAGTTTTTAGGGTTATTCTACTTTGAAAAGTTTACATAATAAAGAAGAGTAATTTTCTAGTTTTGGAGAAACAAAATTTTAAATTGTGGTAATGATAAGCTTCTTGACTCAAGAGTCTAAACTGTATATTATCATTTGCTTAGAACTTGTTGATAAATACTCACAATTTACATTTTTAATGGTCATACAATTGAATGTGTTTTGAGAGAAACTATTTCTAATATTATTCACATTTGTTTTCCCATCTCAGAAGCATGAAACACAAAGGGGTAAATAGCTTAAAATAAATAAAAAGTTGTGTAGTTTACATACAAATTACATGATCCAGGTCAAAATATATAGCAAAATAGAAATCTTTTCACTTTTACAAAGTAACCATTTGAAATCCTTTAAAGCATTATTCTCTTTAAACATTTTGAAACAAATTTGCCTTTTGATTGGAACTATGTGTTTCATTATAAAGATGGAACACGATGTTCTGGCTTACATATTCTCTGCAGAAGGAGGTCCTTTTTTGTACTGAATTTTTAGCATATAGTAAAGATCCAGATTGTAAAAAAAATTAATTTCAGGCATGACAGACTGGAAGTATATATTGAACAGATCTGGGAACAGAAATGATGCAAATGCCTTTCTCCCAGCTTCTGAAAATTATGTAATGGACCAGAATTTCAAGATAGACTTCTGTTTGAGTGAAGCATGGACTCTCAATCAGAGGACAGTACCAAAAATGGCTTTTGGAAAGCAAAGTATAAGGCAGTTTCCCACAAATGGTAGTTCGATGAGCATTGACTGTAGTGGTATCATTATGGCTAAGCATCAGGATATTCACACATATTGTAATTATTAGTGGTGGTAACAGAACTTGGATAGTAAATATTTATTGTGAATGAGCAAGAGCAGTAAAGGAAATTGACTCGCGAAAGGAAGAGGACCAGTGATGCGTTAAAAGCTAGAAATAAAAATCAATAAAATTGTTTTAATTTTCAGCATATTGCTATTATGTTTAAAGTATTATACACTTTGGTCAGTCACAATGATGATGGTAACATTTATACTGCCTATACACTGATTTTTATATTATTTAGTGTTTTCACCTCAAAGCAAACAAGAATACTGATAAATAAGCTGATAAAAATACTTGAAAGATTTGTCCCTTCCTGTCATTAAACTATTTAAAATATGGTAGTTGCAAAGAGTGCAACTGAATACTGCTAACCACTTGCTATTATGAAAATTTTACCATAATGTGTTTGATAAATGACATTAAAAAAACTAATGAAAAATTAGTAATTCTAATACATGAAAAATTAGTTCATTTATACTTGCATACATATACCTAGAATTAGAAATCTTTCTAATAATACATAACAACTATCAATAGAACAGATGGATGGACTTTTAGAAAGGTTCTGTTAGCCATTCCACTTAAAAATTGTCTACAAATTCAAGTCAATGCAATGCAACTCAACAAATGTTTTATCAAGAGTCTGTTAATGTGCAATTTTTCCCACAAAATGTTTCTAGGGAGGGAAGGAATAGAAAAGAAACACGTCCAAATTTTTTTTTGTAAAAAGGACATGACAAATCACTCAAAAATACAAACAAAATGCTGTGGAAATATACAGGTGTCTTAAATGTCTGAAGCATCAGCAAAGACTTCATGGCAGGGCTGGCATCTGAGATGGTAATGTTAGGGCAAGAATTCAACGTGAAGAGCTATGAAGGGGGACTTCATTCAAGGATGAAAGCCAGTGCAAGTCTACTCTCATAAAATTACCTATAATACAACTGTATAAAGCCATTAGCTTATTTTCACTTAAGAAGGTAAAAGATCTATAACAGACAGTGGTGATATTCAGTTATCCAAGCACTCAGAGACCCCAAGTAGCCAGGGCTTTTCTACAAGCAGCTTGTGCAAGATGGATTTTCAATCCTATCTCTATCTCTACTCTATCACCTATTATTTATTTATCTAGTCCTATTTTTCAATTATGATATATCTGTAAAATAGCCGCTACCTAATTTTATCAATGACGAAGTAGATACACACAAACACACACACACACACACACACACACACACACACATACACACACTGTGTTTGCTGTTCTCAAAATATCACCCTGATGACATGACCACAGAATTTATAAACCTTCAAACCTCACTGTGTGAAATACTTTCGTAGAAATTTTTCAGAATGATCCCGCCCAAACCCATGTTTTTAAGATAATGTATAGGTGAAATTCTATGTCACATAGACTCCTGATTTTAAATTCTCGTTAGGATAAGATTTGTGTTACGAAAAAAAAATACAAAAAAAAGATAAATGAGCAGAAATGTGACATATAAATAAAACAGAGAGAAAAAGAGAAAATGTGTGTAATTAGCTTAATTGCTTTTGTGATGTATTCAAATCAAAATATTTTCAATATTTTAATCACAAAATATATTTTTAATATTTAAAATTATGGCTAATGCCTTAAATTCCTATTGTTTCATCATCTCCAGTAAATTTTCCTGAATATTTTTTCACTAATTATATTTTTTATTTCTCTAATGTGTTTTAAGTAGATCCAAGCTGAGATCTTTATTTCAATGTAAAAACTTTAACATATATATATGTATGTTTTTTTAAAACACTCTTCTTGCTCTTAGAATTTTCTTTTTTATCAAATGGAATAGTAAATGGCCATATACTATTTAATGGCGATAGAAGTGCCTACCTGTTCTGGAATCACTTTCTCCTTCTCTACTTATGGTATACTATTCTGTTACTTTCTTTTCCTAATAATACTTCTTTATATCCTCATATCTCAATGTCTGTTTATATGCTCCCTCCTCCAAGAAGTCTTTCAATATAAAATGAAATATAATAATAATTATATCTTTCTTACTGTTTTTACATGGCTGGCACTGAGCTAAATGTTTTGCATCTATTGTCTCCTTCAATATTCTCAGAAACCCTCTAAGGAAATATTGTCAACCCATTTGATAAGGAATCAA
This sequence comes from Pan troglodytes, assembly GCF_028858775.2. NCBI lineage: Eukaryota > Metazoa > Chordata > Mammalia > Primates > Hominidae > Pan > Pan troglodytes. Next base: position 26,738,950 of record NC_072402.2, read on the forward strand.
GGGTCAACACGGTTCAAGTGACATCCAGGTCTGTCAGATTCCAAAAAGCAGCTTGCTCTTCGTGTGTGTGTGTGTGTGTGTGTGTGTGTGTGTGTGTGTGTGTTTTAATCTCATCCTTTTCCAGATGATTGTATGCAAATATATATGCATGAATTTGTGTGTGCAAATACATATACATACAAATGTATGTATGAATATGTATATGTGTGCAGATACGTATACATGGATGTGTTTGTGTGTGTATTCCTACTGATTTTTGTTGAAGATTACAGCCAGTCTTTTTACGTGTGCCTGCAGATTGGATCATAAAGCAGTTAAGTGAAATGATAGTCTTATTCAGTCTTTATCCAGTCTTCATAGAGTCTTCTCATTTTTATTATTTAATGCAGTAACTGCCAGATAATAGTCACTCAATAAATTATTATTGATTGAATATCAAAAACATCTCTCAATTTACCTAGAGAACTGTCTGAATAGAGTAATAAACTCCTTACGTTCTTATATTTTCATTCATTATTGCCCACACAGGTGCTTTTCACTAGGAATAATATTTTCTATTCATTTAATTTTCCCCATTTTAAAGCACGTTTTAAGGAAATTTGCCTATTACTCAGAATAATATATTCTAAAAATGTCAAATTTGATTTTGCATAGCAAAAATGATTACAGATTAAAAATTTTTATCACAAATCACCTTTCATAATAGGAAAAGTAAGAAATAATTTTTTTTGAGGGATCTTCTTTTTCAGTTGATACTAATTAGATTTTTTTAAACCAAGTTTAAAGCTCACACTGTTCTGGCTTGAACAGTGCCAAGTGATAATCCAATGTGACATACATTTCCTATAGCAATAACATTTTGGCAGATAAATTCCCCAATGAGAAACAACCATTTCTATGCTTAGATGAATTTTGTGATAGAACGCAAATGAAAAAAAAAAAGTAACAGAATTTTCAGAAAATACTCCACAGTATAATGAATCCCCTTTCCATATTTACAGAAAGTGCCTCAATCCATAGAGGGTAAAAACATTGAATATCTAATAAACAATACATCATAGATTCCTCATTGTCCTTGGAATGTTGATCGAATAACTGATTATTATTTACACTAAAATTCATTCCTAGAAATCTTGTATCCTTTCCCTTCATTATGCAATGCTGTCTTGGACCTGGGAGTCTAGAAATGTGGAAATTATAACACTTTGACACACCATGTAAATGAGGTATCGCAGTAACATGCTATTTAAATAAAGTTTGGAACAAACATTCAGTAGGGAAGTTTGGAAAACTTATAACGAGATTACCTCATAACTTTTTTTTTATAAGAGTATTCTTGTATTTCCCACAGCCATCTTTTAATTCCAACAAGAAGGTACAGTGTGCCAATTTAGCTCTCCGGCAGCAAAGCTGCACATTGTATTATTGTGGCAATTAGTCAGGAGCTGAGCTTGTCATTTGAGCCTCTCCTCCTTTCCTTTATGTAGATAATATTTGACTTGGAGGGTCTCTGTCTCTCTGATGGAAATACCTGAATTAGATATTATCAGTCTCAATCAACAAGATACTTTCCATCATCAGTTCTGGAATTGAGGCTAACATGGGACAGGTAATAGAAGTTCCAGATTAGCCTATGTGCTTTATTCATTTTTTACATGTTATTTTCATGATTAGTTGCAAGACCTAGACAACTGGATGCCTGTGGAAAGCTTTAGGAGAGATTCAATTTTGAAGTTTCTTTTTAAAATGTAATAAGTGTATTTTTAAAATATCATGGCTGTAGCAGCACAAATGACTAGCCATAGTTAGAGATGCCACCTGTGGCCATACAAAAAAGAATAAAATGAAAATATCTCATTTTTGGAACATAAGCCCATATCTTTAGAACTGTTCTGTTTTTAGGGGCATTTATTTGCTAATGAGCTGGAGACCAAAAAATGTATATATTTAGAAATAAAATGATGTAAGCCTAAGGAAATTAAAAATTCAGATTTCCTTGTGCAAATCTCAGTCAGACAGGCTGCATACACCCCCAAATATTTATTTGTTAAAATTAAAATATTTCTTTACTTTTCTAGAATTCAAGAGCTGCTAACTTGAGGTGGCTTAGAAACCTCGTCTGGTGTCTGTCTTGTGTCTGTTTGGCAGCACCTGAAATCTACACTTCCTATATTTTCTGTAGTTTTTGAATTCCAATCAGAGACCCCGGCCTTTCTTTTCAGTTTTTTCCTTTTACATCTTCTTCTGAATGTCATATCATAAATAAGCATTTAATATGAAACTTCCTTCTGTAAACAAATTAGATAAGTTCCAACAGGCTGAAAACCAGAGAGAGCAAAGAACTATCCACGGAAGAATCTGGCAAGGGAGGCCCAGACAGTCCCTCTCTCAGAAAAGCCAATGCATCTCCTCAGAAACTATTTCAGTCACCATGTGTTCTCTAAATAGCCTTCTGAAGAATTTCCCAAGGAGATTTCTTCCCAGGGCACTTAAGAAGGTTCCTTCCATTAGGGTGCGTTTTTGGGAAGAAGTGGATGAAAGAGACCATTAGGTCAGCTTACTAAAGATAGCTTGCCATATACTTTAATCCTGACAGGGGAAAAAAGACCAAAAACATTGTAATGAAATAGCAGAATGCTTTCTGAGTAACAGTATAAGGTTTTCAAATTCAAGTCTGGCTATCCCAATGCCAATACATATGTACATTGGAGTATGGAAAGCCATAGCTTATAAATAATCTATCTTCTAATGTTTTCATTCCTGAAACTATTTCCCAAAATAGTGCGCTATCTCTTTTAAAACTGTGGCCTTTCTTATTTACATGACTAGAGGAGTAAAAGCCAAATTATCATTTCACATCTCTTAGGCATCTTCAATGAAGAAAGCCACTTGTCAGTTTTATTTGCCCAAGTACTTTAAATTGATGAGTCGTTTTTAAAGAAAAGCAATATAATTTAATTCTACTTTTCATTTGTGCTTTTTGCTCGTTTCCAGCAGAGCTAGCTGAGAGAAAACTGAAGGGGACTAATTTAAAATCAGGGTGGATAGGATAAGAGATTGTACTTTCTTAATGGAGAGTTTACCAAAAACACATTTTAATTTTTTATATTTATGATATACTTAGCACTGTAGACTTAATTGTACTGGTTGTTTGCTTTGCTGAAATATATTATAAGTTTATATATATTTAAATGAAAACACTTCCACTTGGTAATATCCACTAAACCTACTTTTTAGCTATAAATCCTTTAATTTTTATTTTGCTTTTATTATATCTATGGTCAAAGAGATAACAATAGATGCCTCAGTTTTTTTTCTTTTCTTGTGTGTGCATGTGTTCAAGAAATTTTAAATACTTTTATATTAAGCAATTGCCACTTTCAAATATGGAAATATATCCCTTGTAGTTCTATCTGTTGATTTCTAAACATACATAAACATAGCTACTGCACATTGGCCACATTTTTATGACAGATTTTTTAATTATAACTTATTCTCTTAGGCCAACAAATGGTCATAATTTTAAGATATTGTGAGAGGAAAAATCATCTCTTTCTCCACACACATCCACAACAAATACTGGCTCATTTCTGGTTCTGTTTTGTGGTAGCTTGCATGTAAAGAAAACTCAAAAGAAAGCAATTCCTAGATTTTTATCCATTGACTGAATGTTATAGGTTTTGTGAAAGTACTTACATATTATTTAATAATTTCATCTGATTTGTAGTCCGTGATTTTTAAATGAGAAATTCTGAATAGATTTTCTTCTCATAATCTCTTGTCTGTGTATACAAGGATGCCATTTTATTATAAATTACATCTATTTTATTAAATCATTTTTTATTTTTCATGAAAATATCACACCCTTAAACCATGTTGAGTGAATTCTAACATTTTTCCATGAAGATCAGGAAAACCTACCACTGAAAGGCACATGTTAGACTTTCTTGATTTTAACAGCTCAGAAAAAGGTATTCTGTAAGTATTCCTTGAAATTGGATGAATATTAGATTACCTATGAATTTTTTTCTTTTGATAGGTTTTAATTAATGAAACCACTATCATTTCATCCTCCACTATAAGCTAATACTGTAAAAGAGAGAATTAATTAAGATACAAAACCTTTAGAGATCCTAAGTTTTACAAATTCCACCTTAAGATAATCAGATAACGGATTTTTAATAGCTGCTATCAGTCTATATTTATCGCAGTTCATTGTAAAAAAGATTAGACATTATAAATCAGAAAGTTTTAATGATTACTACATTGTGCTTTACTACTAAATCAAATATGTGAATAAAAATCTTGTAACTTAGTCTTAAGTCTGCACAAAACAAAACAAAAATCAGTGGAACTAGCTGATTTTCAAGTAAATGCAGTCAGTTGAAAATCAGTTTAACAAATATAATTAAAATGACTAACTGGGGAAATATACCAACTATGACAAGCAAAGAGTTAAAATCCTTGTAACATGAAGAACTCATAGATTAATATCAAAAATACTAACACCTTGGTAAAGCAAACAAAGAGGTAACTTGAAAAAGAGTATCGCACATACTAGTTGTGTGTACACGTAGGTTGTGTGTGAATATAAAAGCATAAACAAGAAGAATATGCAGAACAGAAATACTCTCTGGGGAGAAAGAGAAAGGAAAATACAAGGCATTTTAAGATAGCTATAACATTCTATTACAAAAGCAAATCAGTCAATAAATGAAGTTAATATTGTGAAATTGCCAGTATTTGTCAAATTTTTGTGATAAGTTCAGAAGGACATATTTTCTGTGCTTTTGTTCCACATGTTTAAAATAATTTGTAATTTGAAAATAATCCTCAAAGAATTTACAAAAGAAATGTTTAAAAAGACCAATAAAAAATAAAATAACCATTAAGAAGTTTATCACACTAAAATAATTGAAAATATAATAAAAAGAATGATAAAAATTGGCAAAAAGCTATCAGAGATCTTTTAAATGCAGGATACTCAATGTTAGCATGGGTAGGATGACGAAGTCACATTCATACAATGCTGTGGGAGTGTAAATTGGCATAACCTTTATGAAAATCCATTTGGCAGTAGGTATAAAGAGCATGAAAATGTTCAGCTCATTTTGATCTAGTAATTCCTTTTCTGGGAATCTAGCCTACAGACAAAAGACAAATGTGAATAAAAAATATATAGGCACAAATAGTCTGACCATTTATTCATCTCCTTAATGAATATTTATTTATAGAGCCCTTACTGTGTGGCTGATATTTTATTAGCCACTAAGTCTACAACAGGCATGGAGACAGATAAATTCCCCATAGATTTTGCCCACTTAAGCATTTTTTTGTAAGAAGAAATTGAACACAGATTAACTATCCAACAACAGGGAATATGTATATTTATATATACATATACAGCATATCTCATATAATTAAATGATTATACCTTTATTGTATAAATTAGGGTGTACAATATGGTATTTTGATACATATATACATAGTGAAATAGCAAACTATCACATTTATTGAGGAACTACTATGTGCCAGGACCTATTTTAATCATGATTACATGTATCATCCCATTTAATTCTCACCACAATCCCATGAGGTAGTGTATTAACTTCCTATTTCTGTTGTAACAAATTATTATACCCTTAGTGGTTTAATTAAGCAAAAGTTTCTTCTCTTACCAGTTTTGGAGGTCAAAAATCCAAAATGGGTCTCACTAGGCTAAACTCAAGGTGTTGGCAGGGCTGTGTTCCTTCTGGAGGTTCTAGGAAATAATCCATTTTCTTCCCCTTTTCAGCTTCTTTCTAACTGGCATTCTTCAGCCTGTGGCCCCGTTGCTCCATCTTCAAAGCTATTAAGGTTATGTTGAGTTCTCACACTGCCATATCTCTTGTGCTCTCTCTCCTGCCTCTTCCACTTTTAAGAACCCTTTTAATTACATTGGGACCACCAGAATAATCCAGGATAAACTCCCTTTCTCAAGGTAAATTGATCAGCAACCTTAATTATACCTTCAGTCTGAATTCTCCTTTACAATAAAGCCTAACATATTATGGGAATTAAGATATGGACATCTTTGGAAGACCATATTCTAGCTATTACAGGTAGGTAGTAGTTTTATCCTCATTTTACATAAAATAAACAGAGAGAAGAGGTGTTTGTTATTTTGTCCAAAGGTCATACATATACTTAGTGATGAATCTGGTATTTAAATCTAGCTAAGGCCGGGTGCGGTGGCTCACACCTGTAATCCCAGCACTTTGGGAGGCCGAGGCGGGCGGATCACGAGGTCAGGAGATCGAGACCATCCTGGCTAACACAGTGAAACCACAGTCTCTACTAAAAATACAAAAAATTAGCTGGGCTTGGTGGCGGGCACCTGTAGTCCCAGCTACTTGGGCGGCTGAGGCAGGAGAATGGCGTGGACCCGGGAGGCAGAGCTTGCAGTGAGCCGAGATTGTGCCACTGCATTCCAGCCTGGGCAACACAGCGAGACTCCGTCTCAAAAAAAAAAAAAAATCTAGCTGACCATTCCAAAATGTGGGCTTTTAATCACTGTGTTGCAGTATTTCATAAGCAAATCGCTAATGCTAAATCTTCTATAACAAAATAGAAAAGTTTTCAGAGAATAAAAGGTGAGAATCTGCTAAGACGTTAATGCCATTTACATCCTGGTAATAAGCTCATGAGTAGTTTTTATTCTGCTACATTATCTGTTTGTTTGTAATTGCCACGTTTTCTTTAATGAATGTGGTTAAGAATTGTTCTATCATCAACTTGATTAAGCTGGGAACTGTTTCCTAAAAGCAACTTCCATGTCTGTGTGTAGGTTCTAGCTGACCAAACGTTATATTGCAAATATTCTGGAAGATGGAAGCAAAGCACAACCATTACCCTCTAATGGTCATCATCAGTCAGGCTGTGGGAGACAGATGCAGCTCTGCAGGTGATTTCAAACAGTTAGGCTGTAGTTCGCTGTGCTGCAAAGTCACAGAGACACTAGCCATGAAAAGCCAATAACCTTCCATATATTTCTATACCTGTCTCCCTTTGTTGCCCCTGTTCTGCAGCTGTATGTGCATAGCTTCCAAATTTCCATGTAAGAACTGACTCATCCATCTGTGTCAGGACTGGCTAGTTAACTTTTCTCTACTATCGCTACTCCCTTTTTTTGGACTTTTACATCCCTAGCTTCTCTCAGAAATGTGTAAGTTCAAATTCTTATAATAAATTTCTTTTTCCTGCCATGCACAGTGTTTCTGTATTTCTGATTGAATCCCAACTGATACAGTTATTGGAACCAGAACTCAGTTGCTTCTGCAATAAAAAGCTGCAGGAAAGAAGGTTCAAGTTAAGTATTGGCAGAAATATCAGCTTTATCTGTGGTAATGTGGAAAATAGAAAGTGTACCCAAGAAAACTCATTGATCTGGCTGGGTAAATAGTATGTTGAAAGTACTAACTGGTTTATTCTAAACATATGTGATAAAATATGAGAAAACAGAGATAAACTTATGAAGGAAGTGTTTAGCTGTTTGGCAGAACTTAGGTATTAAATGGTCAAGGACAGTTGTTCCACTGAGATTTAAGCTCTTAAATGAAGAAATGGCCTCAGAGTAATGATCAAATTCAGGAACCTTCTAGTAAAACATCATCTCAGTTTAAAAATGGAGTCAAATGCAGTTTTAACTGTGTATTGGGACTACAGATAGACTTAATGACATGCCTTGTAGACAGAAAAACAAAGCTTGTTAACTTGCCCTTTAGACCTTCTCTGCTAGAGGGTGTCTCTGGATTTTAAGGGTGTTATACCACAGCACCCTAAGCCTCAGGTCGAGATAGAGAATGAACTGTTGTAAAGACATTTGTGTGTATGCTTTTGCCTAATCATGTAACCATCAATAATATTCTGAGAAACCCACAATGTTTTTAAGACATTTGCATTGGTAGAAGCACTAACAAATTGCATTAAATAAGAGAGGATCAGTTCAAAGCAAAAATATCATAGGCTTTCAAATTTCTATGGGAAGAAAGCAGGCTGAGACAGTTAATCACCTACAAACATGAGCCATTCTCTGTAGAAAAGGAAGAAAGTCTCAGAGTGCAGAGCCGCCTGGCTGGAGAGTGGAATTAAGAACCACAGGGAACCACTCCCAGGGAGCACAGCTGGAATTGTTGCACTGGCTGGATCAGAACTGCTATGAACTAGTAAGTACTACTCATTCCTCATTCCTCCTTTTTAAATGGAAACGTTCACTGTAGTTATCCTGATACCACACCTACCCCAAGACGATCTTGCTGCAAGGAAGCCCAATGTCTACATGGACAGGCTGAGTGGAAAGACAGAGGTGACGACAGAAACCCAGCTGGGCCGGGCTCCCAGCCCACGTGCCAGTGTCTGTTGCACCAATATGGAGAACAACCAAGGAATTCAACTGACAGGGACAACCAAGGACTCCTGCAAACCCTCATCCCAGTCAGCTCCAGCTGTTTGCATCACCCCAGCTGAGGTGCCAGCATCATGTGGAAGAGATGACCTATATTTGCAGTGCCCTGTCTGAATTTATGACCCACCAAATCAGGAATACAATAAAATGGTTGTTGCTTTATTCCACCAAGTTTTGGGATGGAATCAACACGTAGCTGAAACAATATGCAGTCTGTAATTTTAAAAAATATGTACTTATTTTATAAAGAAATTTTAAAAATAGATGGATAATGTCCCTTTTTTCCATTTGCTAGTTTGGCAATTAAAAATTTAAAACTTAGAGGAGTAAACACCTTAATGTTCTGAATCAAAAGGTGGTAATTCATCTAGAATTCAAATGCCATTACCCAATAAGCATTTCTGTGTGGCTTCAAGCTGGAAGTTGCCTTCCCTTCCTCTTTCTTCCCATAACTCTTAATTTAATGTACCATTCACCTGGCATTCCCCATAAACTGCTTGGTTAATAGGTATTAGTGATTTCATATTACATTGTAATGATCAATGCAATGTGCTGCAGAAGATTCAAAAATATATAAGGTATTATTTATGTCCTCAAAGAACTCAAAGTCTTACAAACTACTCTGATGACTTCTATAAATAAATATACTATTGTTATATATGATTGACAAAATTCTATTCCATAAGGAAAATTCAGAGTATTACAAGGGTTCAAAGGAGAGAGTTTATTTGCCACAAGTTATAACAAATAGTGTATGTAGGAGATATAGCTGAGATGAAACTAGGATTATATTGGTTTTGGGTCCAAAGTAGACTTCAAAATCCTCAAGAACAGAATACCATGATCTTCATGTCTGAATTCCTCAAGCACCTATCAAAGAGTTTTGAAAATTATAGCAGCTCAATAATTGTTTGTTGAACAAATTATTGGATGGATTTCCAATTTCCGTGTATTGTATTGTTGGAAAAGAATCACTTGATTATCGTTTGTTCTAGGATAATAATTTGACAGTGTCCTTTTTACTACCAATTTATGTGGGATGCAGACAAGCTTACATGTAAAGCCATCGTGACAGTTTTAGATAAGGTAACTCAAAAAGCATAAATTACTATTAGAAGAAAAAAAGAGGATAATATTCACTAATATTTCTCATGCAGCAATGATTTTGCCATGTTTGCCTGGAGTAACAAGGGCAAATGGCTTCAACATGAAAGTCCATGCAGTTTGTTCAAGATATTTTGACAGATTCTATGTTTTCTCATGATGTTATGATTTGTAATGTTTATAAGCATCATCTTATGACCTGATTGAAATAAATGAGAGCAAAGTAAAGAGATAAAAAAATCTAATTCAGGATAGAGCTGTAAAAACAAAAGATTAGAATAAGGTCCTTTCTGTCACTGAGATAAATTGTTACACCCTTTTATGTTTTACATCATGGACTTCTAACACATTCACAACTTGTATGTGTCATATGGGCATGAGCTATTTCTCATCCTCCCACTCATACTTCCTTCCTAATAGCAAGTTGTTCCAAAATATCTTGTCAGCAAGCGTTTGCTGCTGCTTGAAGACAAACTTGATTCTGAAACCCTTTGCTCTTTGTGAAAGAAAGAAAAATAATCTTGTTTTATTTCCAGTGTTAGAATATAAATCAGTATCATAGCTAATTTCAGAATTTTATGAGTGTTTAAATTAAATACATATAAAACACAATGCCTATTCTTGAAAAGATTTAAAGTATAGAATAGATGTTATATACATATAAAATATGTCAAGTTTTGGTTTTCTTGATTTTTCTATATCCTTTTTTCTTAAAATCTATATATGTATTCCTACTGAAGCAAAAAATATTAAGAATTATAATTTTTTTCACCAAACTTTTGAGAAAAATTTCAATTAATATAGTTAATATAGCCACATGTATTTAAATAATAGATTGATTAAAAGGAAAATAAAAGAAATTTACCAATTCCAGTCCCAACAGCCTTGAAAATTACAAAAAAGCTTGTGATAAAACTTCAGCCTAGAAACTGCACATTTCTTATCCTGGCCACTGTGTAGGCTTCAGATAAATCCATAACCCCCAAACTTCTGAAGTAGAGACAACATCACTCCCAAGTCAGCCCTCACTGTCTACAGTTGAAGTTTGACCCCAGTGTCTAGCTCACAAACATGACCAAGAAGTAAGTGGTGGGGCTAGAACCAAAAAACCACCACCATAGTGCTGACTGACTCCCATAGTCTACAATTGTAATACTGGAACTGGAAGTTCCAATACAAGGGCATCAACTAACTGGGAATAGGACAACTTTTTGTGGTATTTATAAAATATCTCTGGTCCACAAAGAAATGGTAATCAAGGGGAAGAAAAGATATTCATTTATTCATGCATTTGTATATACACACATGTTCATGACCTCAATATAATGTTGCATTCTTGGTGAAAATGTAAAGTGGTAAAACCATTATGGAAAATAGCATGAAAATTCCTCAAAAAACTAAAAATAGAGAGACTTTATAATCCAACAATCCCACTTCTGCATACATATCCAAAAAAATGAAATCAGGATCTCAAAGAGATACTGTAATTCCATGTTTAGTGCAGCATTTTTCATAAAACCAAGATATGGAAACAACTCTAATGTCTATCAACAAATGAATGCATTAAGTAAAATGTGGAATATATATTCAATGGAATATTGTTTGGCCTTACAAAAACAAAAGGAAATCTTAACATTTGCAACAACATGGATAAACCTGGAAGATACTAAGCTAATTAAAATAAGTCAGTGTCATAAACACAAATACTGTACTATTCTACTTATATGAGATATCTAAAATAGTCCAACACATAGAGAACAGAATGGTGGTTTCTAAGGGACTTGGAGGAACAGAAATGGGGAATTGTTGGTCAATGGTTATAAAATTTCAGTTATGAAAGGCAAATGTGTTCTATAGGTCTGCTGTACAACGTAGTGCCTATAGTTAACAACAGGATATGATACACTTAAAAATTTGTTAAAAGGGTGGATTTCATATTAAGTGTTCTTACAACAAAAGGAGTGGGATGCATAAGGAAACTTAGAAGTGTTGAATATGTTTATTACCTTGATTGCAGTGACAGTATCACAGGTACATAAATATGTCCCAACTCATCAAACATGCATTAAGCATATGCAATTCCTTTGTATAAAAATTAGACTTTTCTTTTTAAAAAAAAAAAAAAAAAAGACCAGGGAGATTGAAATAGTGGCATTACAGAAATGTAATGGCGAGGTACTTAAAGTAGAAAGGACTAAAGAAACCATGTTCGGGTATAAGCATTTCATAGTTAGATAAAAAGCAAAAATAAATAAACTTTCATAGTTCTTGTATTGAGTAATATGTTCAACATTTCAGATATTTACCTCATCACTGAGCTTCAGTTCTTCCTTGAAGTTAACTCCATTATTAACCTTCAACAATTTCTTAAGGCTTGAACTAATTCTGACACTCATTATGTCTTTGATCTCCACCCCATCTCTGAGATTCAATTCTTAGGCTCTGTCCCATTGATCTCATTTGCCTTATCCCACTCCCAAATGACCACTAGCTAAAATTTCAGTCTTACTCCAAGGAGAAGGTAAATGTTAGGTACAGAGCAAACTGTGGTATTAGAGGTTGGAAGTGAATGTCAGCAACAAGATCATACCTGGAGATGAGGTAAAATAATAACAAAGGAGATAAAGGTTACACACATCAATTTTTATAAAAACAATCATGTTTATATTATAAACTTAATTTATTTTCAAAATATAGAGCATATATAGGCATAGATGTATTTACAGATTCAAATCAGGAAGTATGTCATTCATGGGAATCTAGAGGGTGATTCATAACATTACATATATGTGGCTATTGGGTCTCTGGGGCATAGGTGGCAAGTGAAACCATAAGGCAAATGAGGAACATAAGAGACTCAGAAATGGAGGGAAGAGTATAGAACTGTCAATAAGAAGAAAAAAGGTGCACTGTCTAGTCCTCTTTTCCTATAAGTTTAGTGAAGAGTTGTGAAGAAAATGATTAAATCAAGACATAGAACGAAGTTCCTATAAAGGCATATTAATTGAAAAGTGTTTGATGGCATAGAAAAATGAATTCACAAGACCAGGGGAAAGGGTGAGAGCAAAGGAGCAGTCAAGACTGAAGTGTGTCTAAGGAATTAGAAGTAGTTGGATTGAAATTCACATGTCAGAGAGTAAAGTAGAGAACATTTGACTTTCACTTTTGATAGTCACTGGAATAAAACATTGATGGATGCTGGAGTTGGGAAATAAACTAGAAGGCCATGGTAAAACAGGAACAGGATATGCAGACTTTGCTGTTGACAGAATTTGCAGCTTTTTGAAACCACAAAGGCCTGACTGGGGACTGGGATGTTGCTGTGATCTTGTAAACATGCTTCCTCTGCTTGGTTCTGTTGCTGATAACAGCTTCACGTTAGAAAACCAGGTTTTGGAGGACTGTCCCTCAGCACATTTACCTTCTACATGCTCAGCTCTTCAATGAAAACAGAGCATGTTAGGTAAAAGAGGTCCTAGGCCTCCTTCTTCCTGGAATTATGTTGAAGTGACTAGGCAATGTGAAGCTACATAAATTGGCAGTCTATTGGTGAAATAATGATTTGCAAACTACAGCTTTATATAAAGTTGTAGAAACCAGGGCCTAAAATTATCAGGATAATATTGCACAACTGCTGACTCAAGAAAGCCTCAACTGTTTCCTTCCACTAAATAGAAAAGGCAGCATCTAGTTTTCATCCTTAAACCAAAACACACATTGTAGGAATGCCTTCTATCCTGATAATTTCACTCCTGTTTTGTGTTAGAACTTCACATATGGTATGATCTACAGTACTAGATATGAAGGGGAGAAGCTTCACATCCCTAAGTCACTAAATTATCTAATCACTACATGTTGCAGTGACATCAGTAATGGGATGGTCCCCATAGCCCTTTGAGAGTTAACATGATCAGATTTGCATGTTAAAAGATGATTTTCACACTATATGGAGGGTGGATTGGTAGGGTCTGTGGGAAGAGCAGATGAGATAAATCAGGAAACCACTGTCAAAATCTAGTGAGAACTGATGGTCTGTAAGGAGAAAGAATATGTTTAGGGGGATTAAAGTTTGATGACTAATAGGATATGGGAGAAGGAATTAAGTAGAGAGAGGAAGGTAACTGGGATGAAAGCAAGATTTCTGGTTTGGGTGAAGGTGTCCTTTCTGAGATAGAGAACATAAGAAAGTGAGTGTGTATGACAGAAAAACTCTGGTATTCACTTTGGGGAATGTTGATTTTGGATATTCAACTTTGGACATGTTGAAGATTTCCAGCAGGCAGAAAGATATATAGTTTTGAAGATACATATATGTAACAGCTCAGTGTGTACATAGTTGGTGAGGTGGTAGATCACCCAGGGAAAAGATAGAGAAGAGACCCAGAAAACATACTTTAATTTTAACCTATTTGAAATTCAAAACTTTAGTTAAACAAGGAGCCATAGACTAAGGATTATTTTTTACTTTTATACATAAAACCTTATTTGCCAAAAAAAAGCATTATATGAAAATGATTGGCACTTAATGGATTAGATCTCTTATAGTTGTTTGTGCTTTTAAATGCACTTACCAAAGAAAGAGGAGCAATATAACCCTGGGTGTATATGTGTGTGTGCATATGCAAGCCAGAGAGTGAAACAACAAAACATACTGTATACATATGGGTATTTGTATAGATAAATTTTTTTTGAATAAATGCATATAAGGAAACACTAAAAATTTGTTCTTAAGGGCTAAGAGGAACAGTAGTTTTGGGGGGATGAGGAAGGAAATGTTTATTAAGTGGGGATGATTACTTTGCTTATAGTTCTGCTTCCAGTCAGTGTGAAGTTAAACTTAAAAGCCACCCAAGGAATCCCTATTTAACTAATATAGAGGTTACAGAGCATGCTTGTCCAGAGAAAGATCTCACCAGCAAATAACCCTTACATAATTTAATTGCAAATTATAGTTCATATTCATATTTATATGTGTGCTTTCATGTGTATGTGTGTATGCACACACATTTTACATGCACACACAAATATACACACAATTTTTTAGTTGGTGGAATGAAAATAATTCACAAGAGCCTAATGATTATAGTGAAACACTTAAACAACAATAATCAAAAACTAAAATGAATTATGGTAAAACAACTTAAAATTTGGTGTGTTTCTCCAGCAATGAGTTTTCAAAAATTTGATTAATTTTGCATGATATGTTTAATGCGTCCATTCTTGAAAAATTTGATAATAGCATTAAAAAGGACATTGAAAAAACTGACATTTCCTGTTCTCTATATTTGTATCTGTAGTACTTATATATTAATGATATTTACACTGAATTTCTAAATAAGTATAGTTATTTTTACATCCTTTTCCTAAGCCCAGATCATTTATTGAATTTTATGCTTAAGGTTGCCTAAAAACTATTTATAATTCTTTAAAAAGTTGACTTTTCTAGTGCCAACAAATTGAGTATTTAAATAATGTAAGTGATTTAGGGGTCCTGTAAATGGCACCCATTTTTGTCCCCTTACTTCCGAGTTTGTAACTGATTGAGGACTGACAAGTGGAGCTCAAAATTTTAACTTCGTTTCTGACAAACTTTACTGGAGAGAATGGCTTTTTATGTGTGACCAAATGATTCACCTATTAATCTCCTAAATTAATCAGATTTGAATGGATAACAACTAATACCTCCATTGGAATATAGGCTGCTCTCATGGGCTTAACCATAATGTGGAGAGCAAGAAAGAACACATGCATCTCGCAGGCAGACTGACTCTGAAAAAGGCCAACAAGGCCTACGTCAAGCACACCGAGCTTTTTCTTTCAAACTTATCACTCAGGTAAGTCGCTCTACTTCCATCTGAGAGAGGAGAAGAGAGCAAGTAGAGAAATGGAAGGCAGGCCTCTTACACTTTTCCTTCCTGGGGAAGTGAAGCAGAAATTGGCTTTCCTCCACTAAAACATGGGCAATGTTGTCCTGCATCCCTACTTCATAGGTAATAAGTAATAGTATACATCCATCACTTCCAGCATATATAAAATCCCTGTATTATGCCCGATGATAGAAATCAGTGAAATTTTAAGGAGAATCAGGTTAATTCTATAGCTATAAAGATGTTCAATTTGTTTCTTTCTTTTCATTGCTCTAGAGAAATAAATTTCTGACTTAAAGAAATGAGTGATTCTTATCTAGTCTAAGAGAACCAGAAGTATATTTATGTGTTTCTTTATAGTTCTTATTATACTTTATAATCCCGTTAAGTATTTTAATGAGCATAGTTTACCAATTTTTATTTTTCATACGCCTATGATATTTGTTGCACTTGTAGAATGTTCTGTTTGTACCTTCTCTTCCCTGATTATTCTTTTTAAAAAGTCACTACATCCTTAAATGCCTCTTTATAAGGTCTTCATGAAACAAAGTTGACACACTGATTTTTTTTTTCTGTCTGCACAAGGGTGAAAGATGGAGGTGTGTTAAGAAGGCAAGTAGGATGCTACTTGAAACCCAGAAACAAGTCTACCAAAACAGCTTGGGTAGGAAGACAGTTAACTTTGAAGTAATGATCAAAATTTTTCCTTATAAACAATCCGTATACTTAAAGATACCTAAAGATAAGCAATACGATAATATTTACCTTGATTTCTGAAGATTTGTTCTAATTAGTATGTCAAAAGTAGACATTGTACTATATAAAATGTCTAACAGTTCATGCTTCCTACTAATGTTACTGGATTTAATACTATTACTATTATGTGGCACTTGAAACTCTACCCCAGAGAAAAGGAAAATGCCATGAAAAACTTAGTTTTGTGATTGAATTGCATAATTAACATATAAATTTATGATGCTAAAAAGGCAATATTGTTATGGATCAGTGCATTGGCCTTATTAACATTTCTGTTTAAATTAAAATCTTTCATAAGATTGCTTTAGCTTTTTTATTACTAAAGTTAATACAAAAAACTTAAGAAGGCTCAGTGATAGTCACATGCCTTCAGATTTCATAACAGTGGAGATAACATCTGGTCAGTTTTGTTCACCGATGTGTCCTTTATGCTGAACACACAGTAGGAGTTCAATAAAGTTCTGCTGACTTTATGAATAGATTAAGAAACTGGAGACTCCTGAGAATATGAAAAGTGCCAGCCTCAATCTTCTTGCAAGGATGCATTAATTTGTAATGGGGTTGAAAAATCCTAATCTTTACACAGAAAAAGGAGGAGGGAAACATACAGTTCTCTTATAATTATATTATGGTCTAAAGATGCCAGATTTTTACGAAGCATTTTAAAAGGTTTTTTTTTTCTAAACAGAATAAATTTGGCTTTAACATTTGAAAAGGTGTCTTAGAAAGTTCTTACTATGTATTTTTAGGAAGTATTTTAAATAAATTAAGGAGTATGGTGATAACTCTTTCTAGCATGGAAGAAATGAACTTTCTTGTGGGAAACAGAGACATTTTTCATCTGTAATTTCTCTAGATTGCCATTGAGCAATAAGAGATAATGAACAAGAAAGGCAATATTGGCTTCTTCAGGCCCTGTGTTTAGGATAGGATAAAATGATTATTTAACATAAATTGGGAGATGTCTTACCTTTTAAGATTGAAAAGATGTTGTAAATATAACCATATGACCCTGGGGTAATTTGCAAGTTAAGGCAATTCAGGAAATGGGACAAATTATGTAGCAAAACAGTGAGAAATTAGACTCAAATCTCAGTTTATTTGGTTTTGAGCCATTCAATTTCATGAAGTGATTTCATCTCTCTGTATCTTAGTTACAGCATTTATAAAATGAGAATGACAATACCTATCTCATAAGGGCTATTGTGAGAATTAAATAAAATAACTTAAATAAGGGAGTAGTACAATGCCTGGCATCTATCAGTATCGGCACCCCTTTTTGTTCCGTCAGAAATGTGGAGAAATTTTGAAACAAACCAGCTTAGAATCTCCAGCTAGGAAAGCCCTTGAAGTAACATGAAGCCATGCGTCTACTGGGTTGTGTTTAGAAAGAGTGAGAGACACAAAATCACCCACCAGCCCAGTTGAGTTATCTCCAGCCAAGCCTCACAGTGAGGGTTTCACTAGTGTGGGACAGTTACGAAAAAAACCAACTTTGGAGATGTCTGCCAAGTGAGGAGGTATTGAAGTGGTGGCAAAATAACTTGAATGTTGCTGGGCACTATCGGATCACCTTAAGTGAGCGGAATGCCTCAGTGCCTGCTGTCCTTTTTGGAGAGAGGAATATTCAAAGTTCTGTGTGGATGTTGTTGTTTTCCTGAATAAAAAGGTAGTAACAGCCTTGAGAGATAGTGGTATAGGAGAGAACCCCTGTGGAGATGGCACTGGTGGCTCCTCAACCCACTGCATTGGTAAAAGTCATCATCGTACACACTGAAGGTTGGAAGAAGACAATACACAGCTAAGTGCAGACAGCTCCCCTAGGAAAGAATTCCACTAAAGGGGAGCAATTGTCTGTCTTACTGCTTCTCAATAAGTGGTCCATGAACTGGCATGAGCACAACCTAAGAACTTGTTAGATTCTCTGGGCACAGGGGCCAGGTCTTTGTTCTAACAAAGATGATTGTTAAGCACACTAGGGTTTTAGATGCACTGGTCTCTGGAATAATTTTCCTAGCACTGCGGTAGCCCATTCCTGTCTTTTTTGAAAGACGCAGGGAGTTTTATGGTGGATTGAGCTTTAGCATTCAATAGGCAGCATACTCTTCTCACTTCTTTTTTCCTTAGGGCACAATATTCATACGGTATAACTCTAAGTAACAGAAAACTGGGAAGAGAGAGGATTTTTTAATACTTGGGCAACTGAACGCCTCGTAGTACAACTTTTCTCATCTTTCCAGAGTCCCCTTATGCAGGTGGAAAGCAGGACTTAGGGGAAATTGAGCTGAATCCCCAAGTGGTTCTAAACAATAAGCTCAATATTCAGACTACTCTGGGTTTAAAGTAAATGTTCTGGAGCTCTAACATACAGTATGGGAACTGTAGTTAATAATACTGTATTGTGTACTTGAAATTTACTAAGAGAGTAGATTTTTAACGTTCTTGCAACAAAAAAATGAAACAAAATAACTATGTGAGGTGATGGATATGCTAATTAGCTTGATTGTGGTAATAATTTCATAATTATATATACATCAAAAAATCACAAAATACACCACAAATACACACAATTTTTATTTGTCAAAGTAAAAGTACTTCCAGCAAGAAGGTACTTTTTGTGTATAATTCATAGATATGCTTAATGACTTGGAGATTTACTCCTATTTTTTAAACTGCTGTTTTAGCTGTTACTGTTTTACCAATTCCCAGATCCACTCTTATGCCATAAATAATGCCAGAGAGCAGCTGTGTTGAAGCTGAGGCTGTCTCCTGACCTTACCAGCCTTTGCTATGGGCAGTTCCCAGCTTCATTTGCTAATATAACCCTTCTACATTTATTTCTCTGAGTTGTTCTTTCTTGTTTTCTCAGTAAATATTCTCATTCTCTTGTCTTTCTATTACTCCTCTGACTTAACCTCTCCACTGAATCTTTCTTTTCAGCATTGCATTATGCTTTCCTAATTTTTATATTATTCTCACCTAATGGATCAACCAGTGAGCTGCTACTACCTTGTAAAGATCAGCAGTAGAGGTTTCCTTTTTAGTAACATCAGCTCCTTCTCTCTGTCTGGTATATTTCAGCCTATAGAGACATTCTCCATTGTCAATATGTGAAGATTTCCAAATTTGATCCCTTATGAGGAAAGTGGTTAAAGAGACAAAGAGAGCCAAGAACAAGAAGAACACACAAAGAAAAAACAAGTATATTTGATGTGGCATCAAATATTGCTCCAACGCTCTGATCTGGTGTTCATGAGTTTGATATCAATTATGACATTTTGATGTTCTAAATCAAAGATCTGGCTAGGATCACTGATACTATAGAGACCTCAAAAAGAATGAATGACCTTCGGTGAGATCTTTGTAGTATCAATGAAACACATGAAAAAGAGAAGAATTTAAGAGACCCAATATTTCATTCAGAGAATTTCTCTTACTAAGAATTTGTGAGGTGTAGGTTTATATTCTTTTGCACCTGATATAAATAGTTTTTGTAATAATTATTAAACACAATTTAATGTTAAAGAATTCACAATACTAGCAAATACTTTTGTTTCCCTATGTACTTCCCCAAGCTTTCCAGAGTTTTATTAAATTGCAAATTTGAACCACTTTGTAAAAGCAACCAATGAATAATGCCACATGCACAGAAAAAGTGAGCTAATTATGTTTATCTAACTGTCCATCTTTGGATTTTCTAGGATTTAACTGGAGGAGAATGTTACTCATTGTAAATAATTCTTCAACCAGAAGTGTGCTGCCTTTAGTGATGGCTAATACAACCTATGAATGCATATCTTAGAAAAGAGATACATGTAAGTTAAGGGCAGAAACCCAAAATGATCAAATTAAAAGCTCAGAGAATAATCAATCTGCAATCAAAGTTCTGCACTCCTCCTTTGTCCATCAAGAAACTGATGTTTCTGACTCAATCAGTTACCTGGATGAGGGCCTCCGACTGCCATATTTTCCTCTGTTCTCCTCATTGAGCAGATACATCCTGATGAATATATCCAACATACATATACCACATACATAATATTATATATGTTGTCTATTGCTTCATATTTAGAACCTTAAAGCACAAGTTTAGAACCTTAAAACAACACACATTTATCATCACAGAGTTTCTATGGAACAGGAGTTGGGGCCAGGCTTAGCTTGCTCTTCTCGAGATCTCATAAAGTTTCAATCAAGATGTCAACAGGTCTGGGGTCTCATCTGGAAGATGAGATAAACTGGCTTCCAAACTCATTCACATCTTGGCAGAATTCATTTCCCTGTAGCTATTTGGCTGAGGCCCAGAGTTCCTACAGGCTACCTGCAGTGTTTTGACACATGGGCCTCTTCATAGGTGGTTCACAACATGACTGCTTCATTAAGGCCAGCAAGGGAGTGAAAGTGGAACATTTCAGAAGTCTCTGGGCTCTGGTTTTAAGAAACCTATTGAAAGATAATCATTTCCTTCAAAGGTTTTCTTGCAGCCAGTCTGAAACCAGGAATTGCTGATTCCTGTCCTTGTAGTAAATCTCTCTTCATCACTTGTATTCTGGAGCTCAAAGAAGGACCTGCATAATTACTGAACATAAATTTCAGTTCAAGAACCTACATTTACTGATCTTTAACCTCCTGAGATGAGAGCTCACTGGAACATCCAACTTGTAACATTAATAAAAGTGTATACTAACTGTTTCTCTTATCATTACTATTCAATCTCTGTCCCACCATCAGGCAATTTCATTCATTCTTAAGGCTTCAGATAATTTATGTCAATGATTCCCAGAACTTAAGGCCCAGAGCCCTTGTGCCATATTCAGTCCTACATTAAATTGATTCCCCATCATTTTACTAAGATGTACCTCAGTTATCTGAATCTGAACAGTTGGAAAATGTGTTCGTCATCATCTGCCCTCTCATTTGCCCATACTCATTTTTACCAGGTCCTCTTCTTCCTCTCATTAAATAGAAACACCTACGGTGGAGCTGATTTTTCATTCTTTCTTCTTCCCTACCATTTACAATAATCAAATACTAGCATTCAACTTCACAACATTTAAAATTTGAATTATGAACAGTGTATATTTGTAGCAAAATTATAAAATTAATATTCATGAACCCAGTATTCTAATTAAGAAATAAAAGTCACTATTACTTTCTGTTAATTTCACTTTGTGCTTATCTAAAAGCATTCCAGTGCCTCCTCACTCCTCCGGACTTAATTACTATTCTAAATTTTGTGTTAATCATTGTCTTGTTGATCTTTATATGTGTTCCCAAACAATATAATGTTTAGCTTTATCTGGTTTTAAAATCTATAAACACGATATTCTAATATATCTATGCTTTCAACAACTTGATTTTCTTCACTCAACCATATGGTTTAATATTTATACTGTTGTTTGTAGGTGGAATTTACTTGAAATTTGTATTGAAAAATACTTTATGAATATATAGCAATTTATTTGTAAATTTTCCTAACAATGGTCGCTTAAAAAGAATATTTTTACTATTACAATATTTTCTATGAAATTATTGTACATGTACTCAATCCACATCACCAGGAGTTGTATTAAAGTTTATACCCAAAAGTAGAATTTCTGGGTTTTTATACATGCATATTTCCTACTTTACTATTAATGCCAAATTATTTCCAAGTATATACACAAAAATTTAAACTTTTTCTTGCAGTGTTTAAGAGTTCCCATTACTCTGTATGCTGGCCAACACTTGATTTTTAAATCCATTTATTTTTGTCAGTATGGTGGGTATAAATAGTATCTTGCTGTGGTTTAGTTTTAATTTCTTTGAAATTTAATGTATGTAGATATATTTTTATTTGTTGCTGGCCATCTGTTTTCTCTTCTGTGAAATATATGAGTTTGTATTTTTGTCAATTTTTTATTGGGTAGTTTGCCTTTTCTTAGTGAATTTTAGAAGTTCTTTATATATGTAGATTGATATCATTTTTCAGTTTTGCATGTGCAAATTTCTTACTCCCAGTCGATGGCTATTTTGTGTTTATTTGTAATCAATAAAAAAGTTGTTTCTTTCTTTTGATCAACAGGACTTCTAAATTTTAATGTAAATTACATAAACAATATTTTTACTTGATGTTTTGACTTAAGAAAACTTTTCACTCCCCAGAAATCACAAAAATATCCTACAATTTCCTATAAAAATTTACCTTCAGCATTTAAGATTTTAACCCACCTGGAATTGAGTTTTGTGTATGACGTGATGTAAGGAACAAATTATTTGTTAAAACTGCAAACCATTCTGTTGCCATTGATTGTACAATGTGTCACTTTCCCGTTTTATATCATGTTTCTATATCTGTGTGGGTCTACCTCTTAGCTTTCTTTTGCTGGTGTATTTTATATTCTTTTCTCAATAAATACTGTAGCTTTATCATAAGTTTGGACATGCAGTAGAGCAGTTTCTCCTACTTTGCTTTGCTTTAAGTATTCCCTGACTGTGTTTTTCATTTTTCTTTACCAAATAAATTTTTAAAACATTTACCATAAACTAAAAAAAATCCTGTTGAGGTTGTGATTAAATTTGCATTGAAGTTATAAATCAATTTGCACAAAGTTGACAACTTTACAGTATTAAATCTACCTGTCTTTGATCATGATCTACTTTATTTACATATGCAACTTCCTAAATTTTCTTATTAATTTTAATATTGGTCTTTTGAGTTTTTCATGTAGATAATTATGTCATCTGCTAATAATGACAGTTTGGTTTCTTTCTTTCCAATGCTTATTTATTTTTGTTTAACAGGGAGGTCCAGGACATCTAGCATATGATAAATCGAAGTAGTGAAAACTTCCTAGAATTCTGTCATCTCTCAGTTGTCCCCAATAACTGAATTTCTGGCGTTGCTAATACAGTAACTTTATTTTCTGTTTCATGAATTTCTAATCTTAACTGTATTATTTTCTTAGTTTTACTTCCTTTATGCACTTTTAAGGTGTTTTATGATTTTTGCTGACTTCTTAAGTTGGATAAATAATTTTTAACCTTTATTTTATTCTGAGATAGATATTAAAAACTATAGATTTCCTTTTGAGTAATTGTTTTTTGTTGTTGCATCTTATATAATTTGAAATATTGTTTATTATTAGTCAAGTCTGAATATTTTCTAAGTTCCATTTTGAAATCTGCTTTGTCCCATGAGTGGTTTACACATACAATGTAAACAATTTTAACATATTTTTGGTTTGGTTGATTTCTAAATGCATCTAAATGTTAGCAATTTATGTGTTAAGTAATTTAATACTAAGCAATTTTGGTATGTGTGCTATAGATTCTTTGGAATTTTTTGAGACTTTCTTTATGGAACAATATGTTCAATATGTGCTTCAAAAGAATACATATACCACAAAAGTTGGGTGTACAGTTTTTTATATGTGCTTTAAACATATATTTTATTTATTCAACAATAACTAATTGGTTAATTGTGTTGTTAAAATCTTTCATACTTTTACCTATTATTTTATCTTCCTGTTGTAATAGTGAGAGCATCATGTTGAAATATCTCATTCTGATGTCAACTATCACTTTGTATATTTTGAAGCTATATTATTTGGTGCTTGCAAGTTTAGAATTACTACATTTTCCTGATAAATTAAAAGATTTATGATTATATTGTTACCTTCTTCATTTCCAGTGATAAGATTTTTGCCTTTAGAACTATTTGTCTGATATTAACACTGCACAGAATTGTTTTCTAGGTCACCCTTTCTTTGCGATTAACTCTCTGTAAGTGCAGGATCCGTGTGGAGCGCTGGGGTTGTGGGGACAAGGCTTTGTTTCTTGTACTCCACATTTGCCTGTCATTGAAACCTAAGCTCCAGGCTACCCAAGAGCAGTAGACATACCCATGACAACAATTAGCCTCAGAGTTTACTAACTCCCCTCAATTCATCCAATGATTTATTTCTGGCCCTGTTTACATTTCCCTTCCTTACTTAAAAATTAACTTGTTTTCAAAGATTGATATAAATATATAGGTATATGCATACATACAAACATACACCTGGGGAAGAGTTTTATTCCTCTTGCCTGCCAAACTCCCAGAAATGGGTGTCTTGCATTCAAATATCTTTTAAATACACCAAATTCCAATCCTCTTCCCTGATATTACCCGCATTCAAATCCTCACTAGTTTTCCTGCCTCTATTCTTCTTCCAACCATTCCTACTACAGCCCAAGCCCCCTTTCTGAAACACAGATCTGTTGGCGGCTCTCTCCCTTATTTTTAGCATAAGGACTGAATTATTTCATATAGCCCAAATGCTCTGGGTGACATAAACTGCTTCTCTCTGCATGTTCTTGACTCACATGAACCCCTACTCATGCCCAAAATGTCTGATTCTGCTATAAATGTAGTTGCCTACTTTTGTGGGAACTTTTATGCATGCTTTATAAACATTCTATTAGTTGATCCTTGCGAAAATCTTATTTGTTAAGTATTATTATCTCCATTTTATAAGGAGAGGGTAAGTGACTTTAACCAAAGTCACACAGTTACTACGTGGAATACTTGGGATTTTATCCCATGGCTGCCCGACTTCAAAGATCCTTCTATTAATGTCTGATCCTACTGTTCCTCCTTTCTCATTTCTGGGCTTTTGTTCTCTTCCTAGAACAAATCATGCCCTTCTTTCTCTATCATAACTTTCTCATCATTCGAGTCCTACTTAATCAAGTGCCCTTTTTTATGGGCCTTTCACTCTGATACAGTACCTCTGCTTTTTCCTTCTTTTGCGTCTCCCTGTAGACTGTAAGCTGTGTGAGAGCAAAGACCAATCAGCCTTTCCTTGGCGACATCTTTTGTCCCAGGGCGCATACTTTCTAAAGTCCCAGGCCCTGAGGAAACTTCCAGGATGAATTTTTTTTTACTTGCCTCCTTTTTTTTTTTTACCCACAGGAAAAGTTCATGCTTATAAACATCTCATACTTATACACTCACAATCATTTTTTTTAATCTCCCCTACACTGGTTCTAAAAATTCTGAAGCAATTTAAGAAAAGGGATTTTGTTTCATGGTAAATCAAAGCATAGGGACTTTTTTATTTTTTCCATTTCAAGAGAACTAGTCACTAGTTCCCAGGTCCTAGAGCACTGATTTGATTTACTGGTTTCAGTGCAGAGCTTCCCATGCTCGAACTTTATAAATAGAAAAAAAAAGTGGAAGTTGTATTTTAAGAACCAGTTCTTTAATAAGCCCAAATGATATTTGTTTAATTGCATGTTGGGCAAGGCTTCCAAACTTTGTGAAATTATAAGAGAAATGTGAATTCCATAAAATGAAAATCTAATCATTATATCTACTTTTGAATCTTCACAGGCTCTACCTGTTTCTTCTTGCACTATCGCTTGAATAAGAATTTAGATGAATGTGATTGATGCATTCCTGTCAATTTTGTGAGAAAATATGCATTTTTAATTAGAAAAAAAACACTGGTATTTGCTAATCTCTTTTAGGCATTCATACTTTATTTCTATTTTATTTTGAAAATTCAATCAGACTATTCACTTGTTTTCTTGTAAAATATGAAATACTAGATGGAATTTACCTGTCGAATTTAAGATCCTCTTTCTTAAATAAAACCAATTCAACTGATACAACCAATTTTCAAAATTCTCTGCTATTTTTATTGTTTTTCATTCTAGTAAAGTTATTTTTATATATATGTATATATTATATATATGC
Organism: Pan troglodytes; assembly: GCF_028858775.2. Taxonomy (NCBI): domain Eukaryota; kingdom Metazoa; phylum Chordata; class Mammalia; order Primates; family Hominidae; genus Pan; species Pan troglodytes. The sequence goes on from NC_072402.2 coordinate 26,764,841, forward strand.
ATACACACACACACACACACACACACACACACACACACACATATATATACTCTCAGACCAGAAATTAACTTTTGATTGTGTACTCTACAAAAAGTCATGCTTAGGTACACTAGGATACATATGCCCAAATGTGATAGCATCCTTATTCATAATAGCAAAAGCTGTAAGCAATCCAATATTTATCAGCAATAGAATGGAAAAGTAAATTAAGGTGTATTTATGCAGGGGATTACTCACCAGCAATTAAAATGAAGGAACTACAGTTATCACTAGCAACATGGATAAATCTTTATTTATTTATTTATTTATTTATTTATTTATTTATTATACTTTAAGTTTTAGGGTACATGTGCACATTGTGCAGGTTAGTTACATATGTATACATGTGCCATGCTGGTGCGCTGCACCCACTAACTCGTCATCTAGCATTAGGTATATCTCCCAATGCTATCCCTCCCCCCTCCCCCCACCCCACCACAGTCCCCAGAGTGTGATATTCCCCTTCCTGTGTCCATGTGATCTCATTGTTCAACTCCCATCTATGAGTGAGAATATGCGGTGTTTGGTTTTTTGTTCTTGCGATAGTTTACTGAGAATGATGATTTCCAATTTCATCCATGTCCCTACAAAGGACATGAACTCATCTGGATAAATCTTAAAAACCTAACATTGAAAGGAAGAAGTCACGCAAAAGAAATATATACTACATTATTACATTCATATTAAGTTCAAAACAAGTAAAACTAAATTATGTAATTTAATGATACATTTTCACATAGTAATACTGTAATGAAAAGCAAGGAAAATATTACTGTAAATATCCAAACAACAGTATCTTAGAGTGGGAGAAAAGATGTTATAATTGGGTAGAGCTGTTGACAAAGTTCTCTTTTGTAACCTGGTGGTGAATTACATGGATGTTTGCTTTATTATAATTAATTAAGTTGTGCATTCATGTTTTTTATGTCTTTATTTGTATTTGTGTATTTTACAATAAAAGGAGATGGAACCATAGTCATATTAGTCCATTCTCACACTGCTATAAAGAAATACCTGAGACTGGGTAATTTATAAAGAAAAGAGGTTTAATTGGCTCACAGGTGTGCAGACTGTACAGGAAGCATGGATGGAGAGGCCTCAGGAAACTTACCATCATGGTGAAGGCAAAGGGAAAGCAGGCTCATTTTACACGGCAGGAGCAGGAGAAAGAGAAAGAATGGGAAGGTGCTATACACTTTTAAACAACCAGATCTCGTACGAACTCACTCACTATCACCAGGACAGCAAGGGGGAAATCTGCACACATGATCCAATCACCTCCCACCAGACCCCTTCTCCAAAATTGGGGATTACAATTGGACATGAGATTTGGGCAGGGACACAAAACCAAACGACATCAACAGTAAAATTCATTCCTATTTGCTTTCAGTCCAGAGTGTTACTGCAATATGAACTAGACTTACTAATTTCTTATCAGCATATTAGTCCATACTCACTGCTTAGGGAGGAAATGACCTTACTGAGGAAAAAAAATATAAAGTTTGTTTTGGCTGAAGAAGAGTCAACCTTCTTCCTTAGCAGTAGGAATAAAATACTAGTTTTCCATTTATGGTGGGGTCAAGCTTGTCAAAAAAGTTTTTTCCCCATGAATAGTGGTCACTTTTGCACTGAAACTAAAGCTGTAAAATAGAGCTTTGTTTAATACAAAGCTAACCTGACTAGTCATTTTAATACCTGATATTCCTTGTATTATTACCATATTCTACTTAATTATATAATTCTATCAGACATAAATCAGGACAGTTGTAACATTCTTATTTTATTAGCCATTCAGTATATAGAATAAATTACAACTTTATCATATTCATGTGTGAATTACCTGGTTGAAAATCTTGTAAGGCTTTTCAATTTTTTGTAGTATTGAAGAACAAACAGACTAATTTATTAATAAATATCAATTGACCAGCAACTCTGTTATAGCTCATGATGCTGGGAACTAGGAATATTAATATTAAAATGATGTGTCCTTAACTTGATTAAAATATTTGTTTCTTATGAGTTAGGCTTTTGAAACTTAGCATTTTATGTGTAGTTCACTCAATGTTTCAACTTAATTAAAAGGGGTATAATTTTTAGTTCATTTAATTTTAATATTTTGCTATTCACCTGGATTATACATTTCATACTCAATTATAGATGTCTTAAGTGATTAGGTTTCTTTTTTTACATTAGAAAATGCAACATTATTCTAGTCAAATTCTAGTCATTTACTAGAATAATGTTATTAGAAAGGAAGTTCATGGATTTGAGAATATTTGTGAAAGTTGGCTGGAAGAAAGAGAGAAGGAGATGATACATCCAGTTTTGGACCTGTTGAAAAACGGCCGTGTGAAAGGGCACGGTTTCAAAGCTGGATGCATCATCAACTCCAAGGGTAGAAATTGAGTACTTATTTAAACATGTAGGACTGACTAAAACTCACCAAAAATACATTAGTTGAGGATTTATTCCTGGGATCACATTTTCCCACATGTGAATGATGGTATAGGTGTGTAAATTATGATTAAAGATATAAATGATATTCATCAGGAAGAACGTATTGAAAGATAAGCGTCAAAGACCTAAGAGTTATCCCTGAAGACACTAATATTTAGGGAAATGGCAGTGGACAAGAAGTCTACCAAGAAAATGAGAGAGAGTGATGTAATTACGCCAAGGAAACCATGTTTAAAGAGGAGGGGTTAGTTAGCAATATCAAGTCCTACCAGTAAAATAAAGTAAGAATACCTACGAGGGATTTGGAAACAAGGCATTCATTGATGACCTTAACAAAAACAGTTTCAGAGAACTCTTGGCAATGTTTTCCAGTTTGCAATGTGTTGAAGAATGCATTGAAAGTGAAGGAAGCACAGAACAATGACTCTAGGCCACTTTTTCAATGTTTGCCAATGCTAGAGGTAGATAGGACAGTAGCAAAAGAGTGACTTGTGGAAAAGGGTGTCGTTTTGCTTTTGTGATTGGAAAGACCTAAGTATATTCAGACAATATTCTTGAGAAAGAGCTAGTAAATATGTAAGAATCTGAAAAAAAAAAGGGAAGAAAGACAGGTAAAAAAGGAGGAAGGAGAATCCAAAGTACAGATAAAAGGTTTGGCCTCATAATACCTCTACACTTCTGATTGATTGCAGTGGACACTATCTCCATTTGTTTATAGTGCTTGGATGACAATTTCCATTCTCTTTGTGAAGAGATAATGAGCTGAGAGTCAGAAGGTAACTGGCTTAGAGAGAAATAGTCATGAAAATCATTTCTTTGAATAATGGAAAAGAGAGCTAGAGAAATAAGAATGAATTGTTCCAATCTTGAAGTTTTTGCAGGAATGTGTGATATAAAAGTAAAATTAGGCAAGGAATTTGAGCCAAGAGGAGTGGCTGAAGTGGTAGGCCAGGGAGTCTAGATCAGTCAGGAACTAAATAGTTTATCGTTGATAGAGACATATAAATTGGAGGATTAAGGGATTAAAGGTCTTGGTCAGTTTGGAGAATGAGGATGACAATAAAACCTGAACAGTTAAGAAGTTGTTGCCAGGGAGTGGAATTTATGATTTTAGAGGTGGATCATCTCTAGGTGATAACAGGCTTCAAGTTTGTACATGACAACTGATCATCAGAATGGAAAGTTAGCAGATCTACCATACTGGCCTGTACATTCCTCAACCTACCATATTGGTTTTAACACCTTTGTCTCTAAGTATTCATTGATCCCATTTATGTTCACTTACAATATCTGGTCATTCTTTATCTGTGTAATCAAAATAAATATACCCAAAGTTCATGAGTCAACAGAAAACCTATTTAATTCAAGCCTTGTCTCAATACCTCAGCCCACTGGGGTTACTTCCTACCATGATGCATAGTGTTAAATGTGTTCTTCCCTCACTGGTCACATGAGTTGCCATGGTGTGCTGCAAAAGCTGCATTTCCCACTATCCCTGTTGTTTGTGTCACTGTAACCTTGTTTGTGCTTGTGCCTGTTTTGGAAGCCTGTCACATTTTCCTTCTCTGTCTAAGTCAATTACCTTTCTGAGCTAGGTGCTCTCTCCTCTGTTCTTATCATTCCCTATGTATACATCTATTTCAGCACTTACTGCATTATATTCCCATTAAACTTTTTATATTTTATTCCTTACAAGCCTCTGCACTTCTTAAAACAGATTTTTCATTTTATTTATCTCAGTGTCAAACACTATGCCTGGTATAGAACAGATGTTCAATATGTGCTTATGGAGGTAAATTGAAGTAAAATCTTGTTTAGTCATTTAGTGGCTATGTGGCCCAGACAAGTTATATCTACTCTCCCCTCTGTCTTCATCTCATACATGGGGGAAAATATCTCACAGAGTTTTTGAGGAGCTGGGTGAGACACCTAATGAGAGGAAGTACCCAATATAGTGTCTGGCAGGTAGAAGACTGTAATGAATCTTTTCCAACTTTAAGTCCAATTTGTGCCATCCTTGTATTTTTTAATTGATATTGAATATATGTATTGCTATTTGATATTTTTATAAGAATGGCTTACCTACTCAACTAGATATTAAAGTTTCTTGAGACTAGGGAATGTATATTGTATTGGCTTATATATCTCACATTACCTAGCATATATTATGAATATGGATAAGTACCCACTCAACAGATGAATATTAAACATTGCCAATCAAATGAACTACATTCATAGATTTTGTTTGACACCCTAGCTCTGAAATGAATAAGGCAGGATAATTAAAATTTTTTTCTTTAAAGAGGAGCAGAGTTACATGTAAATATATTTGTATTCAGTGACACAATTCAACCGTAACCAACCACTAACTGAATGGGGGTTGAAAGCACGAATTGAAATTTCTATATCATAAACAAAATGCTTTTTTCATTCAATGACTGCAAGTTAAACTGCATAGAGTTCGACTGGTACAGGAAAATTCTGATCTAGGCTACTTACTACATAAGCAGACAAGAGCAGCCACATAAATTAAACAATATCTGATATGCAGATGCAGATAAAATGCTTGAATCATTAAATCTCTTTTCTCTGTTCATAAGAATGTTCCAGCATCATGCAGGCATAGCATTCAGCTGCACAGTGTGTTGAAAATTAAAATGGACAAAAGCCTTGAAACTGATGACCTATCCCAATTAGTGTTGCTCTCTCACATAAATGTATACAATTTTCATTAAAAAGTATATTCTCAATTTATTTCATGATTTCTTGATGATGATAGCAAAGTCTATTTCCTAAACTGTATGGTAGAAAGATTTATAAACATTTTGTTATACAGAAAGAAATTGAAGCAAGAAAGGATCTTCACAGAATAAATTAATAGTGGGTGCATAGAAATATACCTGTTCCTCAGATCTAGCCATTCAGAAAGAAGGCAGGCACAACCCTCACCCATCAAGTCCATTCCTTAATTCTGGCAATTTAATATGGTACTGATCAGAAAGTTTTGAATAATATGCATGTCACAACCCCAGAGTGGAGAGCTGATTTGACTTGTCTATTTGTTTGTACATATTTTGAATTTTTTAAAATGACACAATACAACTTGAAAAGGAAACATTTGATTGCAGGAGTTCATATGTACTCTTTATATGTTTTCATAAACCTTCTTCATCTATATTTTCGGCAATTTTTCTTGGACGTCTAACAAATACTGAAATCAGTTTGCCTCTCCACTTACCCTTTCATAATGTTCGTGACACAATCCTGTGTAATTTGACACCTTGGAACTTTAAACAGACTCAGAATCTTTTGGACCTTCTAGCCATCATCAATTCACATAGTGTGCAGTAAATCCAGCTCAAAATAAACAACACAGATGGAATCGAAGCTTATAGTACAATGTCAGCAGTATCCACAGATTGACAGAGCTAGTTAGGCTGCCAGATGCACAGAATGTTGTTCTATCTACTTGTTCTTTATAACTGGACTTGATGGAGTACATCAGTGTCAAACTCCTTGCTGGTTTCCACACGCACACGCACAGAAACGCACCCGCATAAACACGCACATTCCTGCGCTCTATATCAACGGCACCATCTGCTCTCAGCTTTACATGTGGTAGCTAACTAACTATCCTACTGTGCCTGGTCTCACCGACTGCTTTCCCTGGAAACAAATGACAACAGTTTTTATCTTGTGCCCTCCTTGGCATTATAAAATAAGGCTCTTAACATTTCCATACGCATATATTTTACATGCATTTTTAAAAAATTCTGTTCTCCGTTTTATTTACTGGTTCCCTAGAGAATGGCAATATCTCTTTTTATATCTTCCCCAAATTGAGATTTTCCTATGGAACTGCATATACCATGATTGTTTCTTTTAAGGTTTACATCAAAGCAATATATATAAAAGCAATGGGCCCTGGGATCATTTTCCTCTCTATATACTATTTTGTAGGGTACTACATACTACTTGCAAAATGGGGGTGTGAAAAATGTGAGGATACAATAGATGCAAAAGCATTCATTCCTTTTCACTATTCTTCTGTATAATTCTATTGGCAATAATGACCATGCTGGAACTGTTGAGATGGAGGTTGGCGGGGGTGGGAGGGGGGTTGTATAAACATGAAATACTTTCATATACAAGTGTCTTACCTGTAGGAGGAAGTCCATGTGTTATTCTTTTCCCAAATGCAGAATTTTTGTCTTGACCTCTTTGCCATCTCATGTGAGATCTAAATGTGTAGTAAGATATAAAGGGGATAATCACTTTTTTAACCATCAAAATTAAATTGTAATGTCTTTTCAGAGCAATACATTCACTTGAACTAGGAGTATGAAATGTCATAAGGAGGATAGATGGAATGAAATTATTGAAAGATAACCCAGGTTTGGGCTGTACCAAATATTCTTTCCTGACCCTTTTCCATGTCTAACACCTGTCTTTATGACAATCTCTCCAGAAGATCTACAGAAATTATACTTACCTTTGGGTAACTAGGTAACATAATCTCCTGGAGGCTAGCTAATTGCAGCCCATGATAACCTCACATACAGTAACTGTTAAACTTTTCATTTATTTCAAATTATTATGGATCAGTGGAGAGGGTACTGATTTGATTCATTAACAGATTCCCAGTCTGTTCCAAGGTTAATGATTACATGTATCTCAATTACATCCTTAACAGGTTATACTGTATGATTTGTTTTAACTGCTTTGTACATTGTGTATCTTTCTCAGCTGAAAGGCTTCTTAGCACTTCGTGATTTAACAAATCTTTCTCCTCCTCTTACTAAAACAATGAACCTGCTCTGATGGAACACATAAAAGTAGGACAAAAATGAGCTGCAAAAGCTTTCTGCAGAATCTTCCAAGAACCACAGCAAACAGTTTACTTTAGTCAGGTAAATACTCGGCAATTCATTCATATTTGAAATATTAATAAGTATGGAGCAGAGGGTTGATCTTTCCTCTTGGTATTTTACACCACCTTCCTTATGTAGGAGGCACTTTATTTTTTAACTCCGATCTTTTGAATATATACAGAATGAAATTCTTCTTAGAAAAGCAGGAGTAAAATATATATTTTTAAGTCACTGTAATTCTTCCAACAGAAACCAGATACATCTTAACAGATCTGTAGAACCAAAAAGTATGAAATAATTAAAAATATAATAACCATGTATACTGTTTAGAATGATAGTAAGTCAAACTCAAATGATTTATAGGTACGCTTTTCATATCTATAATGGATAGTCAGGCAGGAGGAGAGAGAGAGATCCATTGCCGGGATTCTCTAGCAAAGACCCCATCTACCAATTCGAAGATGACACATTGATTTTGACAAGAAGGAAGACAATTATGTATTCTAGTACCTCTATTTTGTTTTTTCCTCTTACTACTGCCGCCAAGCCTACTTGCCTCTGTACATTTAGGCAAATAAATTTTTTTACTGTATCCTGAACTAGAATTGTTGAATCTAGGGACTGTCTAAACATGCTTTCTTTGATGAAAAAGCTTTGCTTCTTGCTCATAGTAATATAGATTCCATAGCAGAAACTACATTTTAAAGAATGTTGTTGCTTTTACTATCCACTTGTATTTTGAACAAGCAAAACACCAGACTCCCCTCCTTCTGGAACCCCCAAGATTCTGACAGAGTTTGGGGACTCAGAAGCCAAATGGGAATCATCAGGAGGAGAGACTTCAGTTATACAATCCATTAAATAAAACAATAGAGCCTGCAGCTGAGCTATTAAAAAGAGTAGAGCAATTTTTATTTCAATGGCTACATTTTATTTCCTCTTCTGAGTGACTGTTAACAAAGGGCCGCTGAAAGGACTGGATAAAAAGCAGGCGTCAGATGCAGGATCCATGAGTTAAACAACATTATTAGATACAATTTCATAAAATCTAGTTGCTTTTTTGCTACTAGAAATCATGTCCTTTTGTCAACTTGTGGTCACATCAGCACTTCTGCTGATATAATTTGCTCCAGCTGCAGAGCATAGCTGGCCTGCAAATCAAGAACCAGAATGAGGACAGGCAGGAATAACTCAATGGCTTGGATAATGTGCAAATCACTACACTTCTTGCTATTAGTCTACTTTTTTTTTTTCAGAATATTTGGAAGAGGAAAGATTTATCTTTAGCAAAACAGCCAATCAGCCACCCTCTTAAGAACTGGTTTGTCTGGTTATCTTCTCCTGAAGCCTAACCCTCCCTGCAGTAATGCTTTATAATCATGATATTATGTATTTTTTTCAAAAACTTCTATTGCCCACCACAGAGTAGCAACTTGAACACCTAATGTTAAATAGCTACTGCTTTTATTCACTGCTCCCCTAAAAAAAATTCCCTTAGATTTAAAAATATTCCTGAGTGTTCCTGTTTATTATTCTTGCATTTCAAATGCTTCTATGTGGCCTGGAATGTACAGGTTTACAAAATAATACATATCACTCTGCCAACAAACTGCTTTATAGCTTCAATTCTGGATGCAATATAGTTCCAATCAAATATGAAATATAATACTGCCTATTGACTTAGGCATAAATTAAAATGGTAGAGGCTTAACTAGTCATTCAGCATTGAGCTTCACCCTGATTAGAAACTCTATCGATTTACATTGAAATCAATTAGAACTGGATCCCAACCATTTAAAATTCAGCCATAATTGAATACTCAACAATCACTTCATGTACAGAGAAAAGAGTTTCTAAATAAAAGCAAAGCCCAAGTACTCTTGCATATCTGAGAAAATCATTATATATGGTGAGCAAATAAGAGGGAACAAACAATAGCATATACAGCTGGAACAGCTGAATCAATGTTCCTATAACAAGAACAGTTTATCAGGTGTGCAAAAGCAGGACTAGCCTGTTGTTCACCAATGCAAGTGAGCTGATATTCTCTTTTCATGGTATGGCAACCTTCCAGGGCCAGGTGCAATCATAACTGCAAACTCATTATGTAACCTGTCACCTTCTAAAATTCATTGCTGCAGTAAGTACCTAAACCCAAAGCTATGGTTGGAATATTTCCCTTTTTTTTCTTTGTAAACTGACCTGGAAAATATTGTGGCTACAAAACATGCTTTTAGATACCATTGTTTTAGAAAAGACAAAGAGAAGGAATGTGCCACATACTTGTGGCACCAACTTTGTTTTCTTTTTCACAGAATTGCACAGTGAGATGGAGATTAGTCCGATACCTCTTTCTGTTTCTGTTTTATTACATGTTGCAGAGGTGAATTTGCCAAAACCCAGAATTCTCTTTACTCCTCAGATAAGAATGGAAGTTATAACATTTTATGAAATGTATGTGGGTAATTTTCACCAATGCTAAAAGCTTTAGAAGTTTGCTCCTGCTAGATGTAGACTAGTGAACCTCATGGGCTCTAGCCTAGAGAAACAAATTTTAATTTCTGAATGGTATGAGAGCTGAGTTTTCACATATATATAATATACACACTTTTATTATTGTTCATTTTGGGTGGGTGGAAAAATTGTGGTTCATTTAAAATAGAATCAAAGTTTATGTGATATTGCTAACAAATCTAAAATGTTTAATCATTACATCAAGCAACTCTTTTTGTTCAAATAAACAAGAAACAAATTGAATGACTTGCAAGAGGTTTTTACCTCTCTGAGAAAGAAAAACATCATGTTACAAAAGAAATGGGTTTTGAAAGATGAATGTTAACATCTCTGATCACACTCTTCTAATTCTGCCCTTACCTGGCCTCCTTACAAGTAAGGCTAGATCCAAAAGGTAGGTGAAAGGAATGAGGCTTACAATTGGTAAAGTCACTCTTGAATATGAACCAGTTATTTTATGAGTCTACGTTCATATCTCAGAATAAGCCATTCTCTTATCATCATTAAGTCAAAAATGGTTGTAGCAGTGAGCAAAATGTGTGAGATACTTTTAAAACGACAGTACACACAGACTTGCTTTAAGGCTACCAAATTGCTATTTCTTTGTCAAACCTTAGATGCTCCTCTGGTATCTTGAATTTGTGTCTAGACAGAAGAGTAACAAAAAAATAGCAACCAAAAAAGTGCTTCTAGCATTTTCTTTCATTTTTCAGAAGGTAAGGTATAATTTAGTCTGTCCACATTGAAGTTCGAAATAAACTGTTCTTTATAGAACTTCTCTTCTCTTAACTCATAGATTGCTTGTGGGTAGTAGTCAAAATCAAGCAGAAAAATATAGGTGGCATTGAGTCTACTGTATCAGTCTAATAGTTTGCTTAACAATATGGTTTCAAGAATATTGTACTTGGAAGTTGCATTACCCCAGAAACATATAAAGAATATTTTTGAGCACTAAGTATACTGTTACTCGGGTCTGTTTCATGAAGTGTTAATACAGTGTGGGGAAGATAAGTATTTCCATCCCATCAGATTCAAAGACTCATTGTTCAAATATAAATATCCAACACCTTCTCAGCTTGAGTGCTATTTTGCCAGTTGCTTTTGCTGTCAGTTGTCTTTTCTTGTGAAAGATAAAGCTTTCTACAATAGCAAAAATTATCTGCATGAAGTTTAATCTTACTGCATTTGCTTCCCTCTCCTGTATGCTACATACTAATACACATGTCTATGGAACACAAGATGATTATGAGAGAGAAAAGTTTACATTGGGATATTTTCTAATATTTTGAGGGTTAACAGAAATAGTTAACCTTAATGGATCACAAAACTATTGAGACAAATTCAATTGCAGAAGGAAATCTGAAAGGACATTAAAAAAAAAAGGAAGAAGAAGAAGAAGAGGAAGAAGAAGAAGAGGAAGAAGAAGAAGAAGAAGAGGAAGGAGGAGGGGGATGAGGAGGAGGAGGAGGAAGAGGAGGAGGAGGAGGAAGAGGAGGAGGAGGAGGAAGGGGAGGAGAAAGAAAAGAAAAGGAAAGAAAGAAAGAACGAAAGAAAGAAAGAAAGAAAGAAAAGAAGAAAGAAAGAAAGAAAACAACAACAAAATCCTTGGAACAATTTCTGTTACTTTATCAAATGTTTTGTCTGTTTTAAACAGATTAGTGAGTCACTGTCTTTTTGTTTTGTTTTTATAGAGAAGTTCTGTTGACTTAAAACACTACTGCCAACATAGGCAGAAATACCACAAGTATAGTTGTATGACAAAAGTACTTAAAGCAAAGAAAAACAATATTTCAGAGCCATTCCTGCTATTGAAGTCTCCTGAATTTTCATAAAACATTTCCAAAGACTCAGTTAGGGTTCAGAGGTTCTCCATGAGTTCTAGTCAGCCCAATGCAGCTCTACTGTGAAATGCAGGGAGATGCAGGCTTGGCTTATATAGTGGTAAATGAAATAAATGATTGTGATTATTTGAATATCTTTCTCATGGGTTTTTCTTAGAACAATGTGTATTTGTAAAGCTGTGGAAAATTCACACACAAAAAGAATTTACGAGCATTATGTTGTGTTTTCATTTCTTTGACCCTGAATCAAACAATTGTGTTTAATGCTTGTGGCTTTTGTTGTTGATGATGTTTGCTTTCAATTTTGGATGCAGACTTCATAAAATAGAGAATAACTGAATTAATACCCAACTTAGTATGTGCTCTATGAAGCAAGTATTTAAGGAAAACTCTCATTCCCCTGCTGGATTGTGAGACTGACTAAGTCACAGATTGTGTCCTGCTAAGATATGCATGTCCTGGTGAACAGCAGAGTTCCTTGCACATAGCAGAATGATTGAACATTTGCAGAGTTAAAGTGAAATCCAATTGAATTAAAATGGCAGTAACACAGCATTTATTTGACAATTCTCTAAAACAGACAGCTGATAAATGGACAATTTCTAGCATCAAATGTTACCATTTATGAATTAAGATCTTGATGCGATTAAAGAAGTACCCTAAAACTTAAAGTATAATAATAATAAAATAAAATAAAATAAAATAAAGTATGAATTTATATCTTTATGTTAGAAGATTATAATTTTGTTAGCTTAAATTTTTAAATACCTGTATAGTTTCAACATAATCGACTTAATTCCTCATAGCTTTTCTGGAAACAAAAATAATTATCATTCATTGGCTGTCAACCCTGTCAGGGCACTATATTAGATGTTTTACACTTCTTTTTACATTTTATTTATTTATTAAAATTGATACATTTTTAACTGCACACATATTTATGGGGTACAAGTTTATAGTTCAATACATATCTATGTTGTATAATGATCCAACAAGGGTAGTGCATCCATCAGCTCATGCATTTATTACTTGTTTGTGGTAAGAATATTCAAAAATCTCTCTTCTATCTATTTTGTATTATGCAATATTTTATTGTTCACTATACTCACCTTAATGTGCAATAGAATACCAGACTTTATACCTCTTATCTAATTATAGCTTTGTTTCCATTGTCCAACCTCTCCCTGTTCTCCCCTCATGATGTTCTACTCTCTGTTTTCATGATAGATACTTGTTTTTAATTCCACATATAATTGAGATCATGCAGTATTTGTCTTCCTGTCTGTATCTGGCTTATTTCACTTGACATGATACCTTTCATGTCCATCCATGTTGTCCTAAATGACAAGATTTGATTCTTTATTTTTTTTTGGCTAAATAGTATTCTATTGTGTACATATACCACATTTTCTTTGCCCATTTATCTGGAGAGGAGCATTTAGGTTGATTCCATAATGTAGCTATTGTGAATAGTGCTGCCATAAACATGGAAGTACAGATATGTCTTCAACATACTGATTTAATTTCTTCTGGGTATATAGCCAGTAATGGGATTGCTAGATCATATGGTTGTTCTATTTTTAATTTTTTGAGGAAGCTCTATACTGTTTTTCATAACGGCTGTAGTAATTTACATTCCCACCAACAGTGCATAAGACCTTCCTTTTTTCCACATCTTTGCCACCATCCCTTATTTTTTGTGTTTTTGATAACAGCCATTCTAATGGGAGTGAGATGCTATCTCACTGTGGTTTGAATTTGCATTTCCCTGATGATTAGTGGTGTTGAGCATTTATTTTATATACATGTTGGCCATTTATATATATATTTTTAAAGAAATGTCTATTAAGGTATTTTGCCCATTTTGTAATCAAGTTAGTTTTTTTTTTTTTTTTTTTTTTTTTTTGCTGTTGAGTTGTTTAAGTTCCTTATATATTCTGGATATCAACTGCTTGTTAGATGTATAGTTTGCAAACATTTTCTTCCATTCTCTGGATTATCTCCTTACTATAAATAGTTCTTTTTGCTATGTAAAAGATTTTCAGTTTGATGTAATCTCAATTGTCTATTTTTATTTTGTTGCCTGTACTTTTGAGGTCTTATTTCAAAAATATTTGCCCAGCTAATGTTGTGAAGCATTTCCCCTATATTTTCTTCTAGTAGTTTTATAGTTTCTTTGGGACTTTACATTTAAGTATTTAATTCATTTTGAGTTGATTTTTATGTATGATGAGAGGCTTGTGTCTAGTCTCATTTTTCTGCATGTGAATATTCAATTTTCCCAGCACCATATATTAAATAGACTGTCTTTTCCCAATGAATGTTACTGACGTCTTTGTTGAAAATCAGTCGGCCATTACACACCAAAATTACACACCAAAATTACAGTTGGTGTGTAATTTTTTTTCTGGGCTCTCGATTCTTTTCTATTGATCTACGTGTCTGTTTTTATGCAACTATCATGCTGTTTGGTTGCTACACGTTTGTAGTATATTTTGAAGTGAGGTAGTGTAGTGCCTCCAGCTGTGTTCTTTTTGCTCAGAATTATTGAGGCTATTCAGGTCCTTTGTGGTTCCATATGAATTTTAGAATTATTTTTTCTATTTCTGTGAAGAATGCCATTGGTATTTTGATAGGGATTGCATTGAATCTGTAGATTGCTTTGGGTAGTCTAGCCATTTTTAACAATATTGATTCTTCCCATCTCCTCTTCAATGTTCTGGGATAGTTTGAGGACAATTGGTATTACTTCTTTAAATATTTGATGGAAATCAAGAGTGAAGTCATCAGGTTCTGGGCTTTTCTTTGATGAAAGACTTTTTTGTTATTGATTTCATTTCCTCACTTATTATTAGCCTGTTCAAATTTTCCATTTCTTCATAGTTTAACCTTGGCAGGTTATATATGTCCAAGAATTAATTAATTTCTTCTACATTATCAAGTTTGTTGGCTTATAGTTTATGCAATAGTCTCTTATGATCCTTTGTATTCCTGTGGTATGACTTGTAATGATTCCTTTTTCATGTCTCATTTTATTTGAGTCTTCTCATTTTTTCCTGACCTAAAGATTTAATTTTATTTATCATTTCAAAAAATTAATTTGTTGTTTTAGTGATCTTTTTCATTCTTTTTAGTCTATTTCTGCTTTAAGTTTAATTATTTCCATACTTCTACCAATTTTGCCTTTAGTTTTTTCTTCTTTTTCTAGAGTTTGAGGTACATTACTAGGTTATTAGAAATATTTCTCCTTTATTGAGGTAGGAGTTTATCATTATAAAATTGTCTCTTGAAACTGCTTTGGCTGTATCTTATAGATTTTGGTATGATGTGTTTTTCATTCTCATTTTTCTCAAGGAAATTTTAAATTTTCCTTTAAATGTCTTTATTGACACATTGATTGTTTAATAGCATGTTGTTTAATGTCCATGTACAGGTAAAGTTTCTAAAGTTTTTCTTGTTGTTGATTTCTAGTTTTATATTTTTGTGGTCAGATACTTGATAAGATTTTTGTCTTCTTATATTTGTTAAGACTTGTTTTGTGACCTAACATGTGATCTATCCTGGAGAATGTTCTATGTGCATGTTAGAAGAATGTGTATTCTCCAGCTGTTGGATGGAATATTCTATAAAAGTTTGTTGGGTTCAGTTTGTCTATGGGTCAGTTTAAGTCTGTTTTTTTTTTGGTTAATTTTTTGTCTGTAAGATATGCTCACTGTTGAAAGTGGAGTGTTGACATTCCCTAACATTATTGTATTGTAGTCTGTCTCTCCTGTTAGTCTAATAAAATTTGCTTTACATATCTGGGTGCTCTGCTGTTAGATGACTGCTCACAATGTGTGGTGGGATGAAAAATGCCCCTCCAAAACATACCCAATGATCATATCCCAGGAATCCATGCATGCTACTTTATATGAAAATAAAAAAAGGATCCTTGCAGATGTGATTAAATTAAGTATCTCGAGATGGGGAAATTAGCCTGAATTATCTAGATGGGCCCTAAATGCAATAAGTATCCTTATAAGATGGAGGCAGAAGGAAATTTTACACATAAAGAGGGAGAAAGAGAGAAATGGCAGGAGGGTGAAGGAGAGAGAAAAGAAGAAAGCATTGTGAAGACAGAGGAATATGAAAGTGATACAGTCACAAGCCAAGGAATTCCAACAGCCAACAGAAGATGTAAAAGGTAATAAATGAACTCTTCTCTGGAGCCTCTGGAGGGAATATGGAGGGAGTGTGCTTGATTTTGGACAAGCAATACAGATTTCAAAATTTGGGCCTCTAAAACTATGAAAAAATAAATTGCTGTTGTTTTAAGCCACCAAGTTTGTGGCAATTTGTTACAGAATCCTTTGGAAACTAATGCACAGTCACAGCACTTTGGTAGTAATAATGTTACAATTCGAACATAGTATATTAGGATTCTACTGCTGTGTAACAAATTACCACACATTTGGCAGTTTAAAAAATACCCATTTATCATCTCATAGTTCTGTAGATCAGACATTTAGGTGAAATTGACTGGAATATTTTTTGATTAGGGCTGCACAAGGCTGCATTCGATGTGTTAGCAAGGATGAGATCTTATCTGGAGGCTTTGGGAGAAATCCACCTGGATAGGTTTGGCCCACCTCAGTAATCTCCCTATCTGAAACTCAACTCATTAGTAAACTTACTTAAATCTGAGAAATTCCTTTTATCACATGACATAATTGCCAGGGAGTAACACCAAAATGTATTAATAGATTAGGAGTGCCATCTTAGATTCTGCCTACTGTATTTGGTCTCATGACTCCAAATTCCATGCTATATTATCTGTCATACCACACTGTCTTCCAAAGCACTTTGTCCAGAGTTCCTTAAAACAGGGGTTTCAAACTCCTGGGCCATGGACAGGTACCAGTTTGTGGTCTGTTAGGAAATGGGCCATGCAGCATTACCAACTGAGCTCTACCTCCTATCAGATCAGAGGTGGCATTAGATTCTCCTAGGAATGTGAAACCTATTGTGAACTGCACATGTGAGGGATCTAGGCTGTGCACTCCTTATGAGAATCTAATGCCTGATGACCTGAAGTGGACCAGTTTCATCCCCAAACCATCACCCACTGCCCTGTCCATGAAAAAATTGTCTTCCAGTAAACTGGTCCCTGGTGCCAAAAAGGTTGGGGACTGCTGCCTTAAAGAACACCTACAACAGCTCATTAATTATCATGTCTGTGCAGTGCTTGTCTTGGTAGCAAAATGTCTTTATACCTGTTTCTATTTAAACTAGCAGAGATAACTTGTGACATTGTAGCACCATTTCATGTTTTAAAATCCATCAAGTATTTTGCACTTTCCTACCTAAACATCCATAAAAGCAACAGAATGACTCTCAGAGGAACAACAAGGAGAGTCATAGAGGTGGGAGATAGGGTTGTAGCAGACATTCGAACATTTTCCCAGAGACTTACAGAAGATACATAATGGCACCCAGTTGATATTCTGGCCGGATCCCTCAATCACCTTTACCCATAAGATGTTCCCTACCTTTAGTTTGCCTTGCTTCTGATTACTCCTAGAAAGATTGCCCTGGGGTTACTGGAGCCACTCTGCTCTTGTGGCAATCTACCTGGAATTGCCTAGGAGCTTATGTTTCTCTGGGGTGACCCACAGAGTCTCCCTGGGGTGGCTGGTAAAGAAACACAACACCAGTTTATTTGCCTTGAAACATGGCAAACTGATGTGTAGTTTACGCTCCACTGCTTTCTCTGGAAACGGGCTGAGGCTGGGATTTCAGCTGAAATTGCACGGCCCCACACACACACTTTTTTTTTTTTTTTTTTTTTGGTTCTTCTCCTTCTCCATTCTGTATTGCATAATCAATTTCTCCTGGGAACCTGCCCTTCATAAATCACTTACACTTGAATCCTTGGCTGAGGGTTTCCGTCTTGGATGACCTGACCTCAGACATGAAATACACTTTGGGCACTTTTCTAGAGCCAGGAGCATTAAGGGCTAACCACTCTAAAAACCTCTACTTGGCAAGAATTTTTCCAGGCTGTTTTGTGTAGATAGTGAATATAGCCAGGTCACTATTTGGCAGCCAAGTTCTCTGCTGTCAAACAGATACCTCTCCTAAGAATGAAAGTGTGTGTTGGCCAAACAGGGTACTTGGTCTTTCTTTGAGCTTTTGGAAATCTTCCTTAGAATAGTACAACTCAAAGACTTTTCCAGCACCTCTGGAGATAAACCTATCTTTGGTCACTATGTGAAACCCATTGCCTAAAAGTGTGCATATAGTTTTTACTGACTCTGATTAGCTATCTCTCTTATGTGTATACATGTAGTAACTGATTAATTTTAAGTACCTGTGGAAACTACAATGGTGAGTACATAAATTCAAGGCCGAATGAGTTTGAAAAGGGCATTTTAAACATTATATTAGTTATTCCAAGTCTGTAGTTGATTTGTGAGTGTGAATACAGAATACAAAATAATGATCCACGGATGGATCCACTAAGCTTCTTAACTGCATATTCAGGTGCACATGAATGGTACTACAAGCAGAATCAGAATTCAGGATGAGAACTCGCATAAAATAAGGGAGCAGAAGGTTTAAAAAATGTGCCAGGGTTGCTCAGCAGAGACTGTTGAGATACAGTCTGTCCAAGGATGAGGCAGTGCTCAAGAGCTATGTATAGTGAGGGTTTTAAGAAATCCACCTTGGTGCCTTAATGTCTCTTGTATTAAAAATGAAAACAAAAAAGAAAAAACTTTTACATGGCAAAATGGATTATGCAGATGAAATTAAGGTTACTAAATTAGTTGACTTTAATTTACGTTAATTATTCTAGTGAAACTCATCTAATCACATGATCCCTTTTTAAAAAGTTCCAGGTATCTGGTGCCATTTTGCCAGGACCCACTGCCAAATTGCAATTCTTGAACACAAGGAAGCTATGATGGCTGGTCTAGAGCTTTTAGGTTCAGTCATTACAACAAGCTCAGTTCCATGGAATAAATTCATTACCTGAGCAATAATATTTTATATAATCAATTGCTGTCTTGGCGAGAGTAGATTATCATTTTATATTTGCTGAGTGAAGGAGCTCCATATCCAACCAAATTTCTAAGAACTATTTTATCAAAACTTCATCCCTTTGAGGCAGACTAAGCACAAGAGTAGAGAAAGGGGACTAAGAATTCAACCTGGATAAGCAAAAGGAAAAGCTAACTCTATTTAGTAAACATCTAAAAATACCATCTTCTAGTGTCAATTGATGAGTACATTAGCACAGAGTTTACTGTCAGGGCGCCATACATAGTAAAACCTTTAATGGGTACTTCTCCTCAGGAGGAGTTAAAAAGGAACATGAGAGTACTGGTATCATTTCATTTTCCAGAAACATTAGGGAAGTCCTGAAATGCACCCCTCTGTAGTTCGTTTAGTGTTTACCAATTTTTGATGTTATACCCTCCAGTAAAATGCAGGATGTGCAAAAAAATGATAAAAAGAAAATTATTTTTTTGAAACAAATGAAGTAAATCAGAGCAAAATGTTGGAATCCTAACTTGTTAATTAAATAGTGTTGAATAACTCCTTCTTGCTAAATTTTCCAAATATTTATCATTATAAGATTCACATTTTTTGTACTATGTCATCAACTGAATACTAAACAACTCTAGGTTAAGGAAACTCTCAGTTTGAAGTTTACAGTTTGGTTTTTATTAACAGGTCAATGTAATTTGGTGGGAAGTTCTTTGGACCAAAACTCAATAGTGTGATCTAGATCTGTGTGGGCAACTCACTCAGCCTTAATAATTTTGTTCTAATTTCTTCATATTAAAATGATAATAGCTAGTATATTAGCTTACCTTTAAGATATCTTGATTCTACTTAAGTTTGGACTTCTATCTTATAGGCAATACCTTGCAGTGAATCATATAAACTCAAACAAACTAGAAAAACCATTTATGTTATAGCTGAAATTATATTGGTGTGATTTTGTTTCCTTACCTCTTGTGCTATTTACTCCTTTTGTTAATTATGTCATTAGTTTTTTCCTTCGTCCCCATTCCCTTATATAGGTTTGTTTGTTTTGTGTGACCACTTAAAATGCCTATTATTTTTTATATTCCCAAATTGTTAATTTACCAAAATAAAATTGTTACATTTCACTTTTTCTTTGTGCTTAATCTAAAAATATACCTTTAAGATTCATGCACTTCGCAAATTGTTCATTTAGTAGGCTATTATAACAGCAGCATAGTACTCTGAAGTATGTGTGCATCTATCACATTTTTTCTATATCCACTTCCCTGTGATGTACTCCCAGATGTCTCCAACTCTAAAACAAAAACAATGCTGTCATCAACATCCTCATAAATATTCCTATAAGAATTTACTTAGGGTATATTCCCAGAAGCACACTTGCAGGTTCACATTATACTTTTGTATTTAATTTGACTAAGTACTGTCTGTTTGCACCCAAAAATGGCTGTGCCGTCTACAGACCAAGGGATCCTGGATACCTATGTTCTCATCAACATTTGGCATTATCCAGGTTTCTAATTTTTGCCAAAGAGACATATTTACCTTCCATTTCTCTGACAATAAGATGAGTATGATTTACATAATTTTACCCTTTTGGGTTTTTTCTTTTGTAAATTTTCTTTTTATTTCCTTACCCATTTTTTTGAGATGCCTTTTTCATGATTTTTTAGAGGTCCTTGTATAAATTTCTAGATAGTAGTTCTTTTACTCTTTTAAATAGTGCAATTATTTGGGCTTTTTGTAATACATTATTCATTTTGTTCAAAGAGTTTTTTTGTTGAAGAAAATTTCATTTTGATAGATGTAATTATTATAACCAATGTTTGCCTTAAGGTGTGTGGTTTGAAAATTTTATTTAAGAAGTCTCTTCATGTTTCTACAAAAGAAAGTTGCTCCTCAATAATTCTTCTATTAACTATATAGTTTTACCTCTAATATTAACAACTTGAATCCATCTCTGTACTGTCATTGTCTATAGAATCTACATTTAATGTATAATAAGATTTATTTTATATATGTTTGTACTGACACTTTGTGATATTTTAACTGTTGCAAGTAAAAGTCAAATTACACTTATTTTATTAGTAGAAAGTTTTTGAACAATTCTACAACAGTTTCATAACTTATCCCATGCTGTTTTACAATTGTAATTTTTCACTTATAATCTCTTTACTCCACACCAGCACCATTACTATGCCCTGAGAGTCAGTCAGTCCTATGAGCATGTACCCATCCTTATATGATGCTCTATTTATAACCTTAACTGCCTTGTTCCTAAAATATTGCAGAAGATTCCTACCTAGCCATAAAGCTCCATTTTAAGGACCTACTCCAGAAGAACCCTCTTCAATTCTGCTAAGATTTCCCTTCAACCGTTTTCCCCCAGCCCCAGCATATGGTCTTCAAATTGCCATTAATACAGGTGAGGTCAATTAGGGATACATTTTTCCCACACTGAGCCATTCTCTTAAGTCTTTTATTTTTGGTATAAACTTTGTTTCTTGTATGTACAAGGGTTAGGCTTTTGAAATTCAGTTAAGTCCAATATCTTACAATTTAAACTTTGTTTTTCTGAAACCCAAAAAATTAAAGTTTAACTTTATTTTTGTTGGGATTTTTTTTCTTTGTTCTTGTTTGTTTTTTTCAGGTAGCAACAATCTCTTGGTAAAAATCAGTGTCTCTGACTAAATGGTGAAGAGCTAGGTTCAGAAAGAATACCAGGAACAAAATTCAGCTTGCTGAGTGCATTAAAACTTGTACTGTTAAATGCGGGTCTCGGCAAGAGGGCTGAAGTTGGGTTAATTGAGATAGAGGGCAATAAGTTTCAGGCCCACGTTAGTCACCAGGGTAAAGAACACAGGAATCCAAATGGAACTGGGACTCCTTGGAATGGAATCAAGTTAACAAGCTTCAGATAGGATAACAAGGAGAAAGGAAGCTAAATGATGAAGTATACAAGGATTCAAAAGTAGACTAGGATAACCACTAGCACATTTAAGTGAACCCCAGAACTTTAGAGACAGAAAAGCCATAAAGATTAAGGATGGAAGGGATCTTTAATATTATTTGATTTAGTATCCTGCCTTCAGATTGATAGTTTCCTTATCCATACTATAAGCAAGGTGACAGAGGCCCATAGAAATGCACCTTTATTCTTAGCACGTGGGTGAGTGGAGGTAAGAAATGAGGTCTCCTTTGCTCCCAAATCAATCCTCTCAAGTATCATGATTTCCCTTCTGAGTCAGTCACCTTCCCCTCAGCAAGCCAGCTTTTGAGTCAAGTCCTGGCAGGGTAACTAAATTGCTTCTTAAGACTACTAAAATTTCTACTGAAAGGGTTAATACTAATTAACCATGATAATTCTCCCCACTTTAATTTTTCTCATCCCCTACTAAATTCTAAGTGTTGCTCCTTGCTCTAGCCAGCCAGCTAACGTGCTTTCTTTTCATGAGTTTTTAAGATTTTTTACTGAATCCTTTATACTTTCCAACTTCTTTCTCTTCCTGTCTTCTTTCTTTTTTTTTTTCCTTCCCTCATTTAACGAGCATCAGTTGCAGTTTTGTACTGCAATTTAATGAGTTATGTATGAAGGAATTTATTCATAGTTTAAATTAGCACTACCAACCCTTTTCTGTAAAGAGCCAAATAACGAATATTTTAGGCTTTCTAGGCCAGAAAATCTCTGTTGCAACTACTCAACTCTACCACTGTAGCACAAAAGCATGAATAGGAAACAAATAAACAAATAGGCATGACTGTATCTAAATAAAACACATTTACAAAAACAAGTGTGAGGCTAAATTGACCACTGGGACATGTTTGCTAACCTCTAGTTTAAATAAATATTTAAACAATATATGTAGTATTATAAGAGAGTTGTAAATAAAGGGATATAAGAGCCAAGGAGTCTCACCTCCTTTCTATCAATTCATGATCTATTGCTCAGTTGATCACCTTTGCAATATTTACTTTAGATAAAATATCTTTATAGTATAATTCTCTTTCTTTCTCGATATTTTATAATACTAATTACTTGCTATGTATAATTAGTAAAAAATTCCCCTGCTAGATTATTCAATTGTGAACAATCTTGATGACATTTAATGAATAATATACTGGCCATGAATCTTTCTTGGCATAGTCTTTTTTAAAGAAAGATTTGCTACTATATCATCATTATTCTTGAAGAATTAGCAATAATATTTTATATGGCTAATAAATATCGTGAATCTAAAAACAAGTACTGTGAACAATTTATGGTATTCAGCCTTCATTACAGAAGAAAATGTCTGAAAGAACATAAAAATAAATAAACCAATATGCTAAGATATGAAGAGTAATGCAAAGATATGCTCAAAAGGACAAATGTACTTATATTCTTTTCTGTATATGAGTTTAATATCTCTTTAAATTGTGTTATGAAAAAACACACTAGGGAAAGTACTCCATAATATTAATACTAAGGTAAAAGACCAATAGCAATACTAACACAGTGGTTTTCTACCAGGATGATTTTATCCCTCACAGTACATGTCTAGAAGTGTTTTTGGTTGTCATACGAGAGGGGACTACCACCAGCATCTAGTGACTGGAGACCAGGGATGCCACTGGACATCTGGTGAAGCACAGGACAATCCCCCACAACAAAGAATTATTCAACCTAAAAGGTCAGCATCAAGGTAGGGAAATCCAGTCAGCATTTTTGGTCATGTAGTTTTCTTTTTTATATTAAACTTTTAATTTTGAGATAATTGTACATTCACATACAAGAAATAATACAGTGAGGTACAGTGTACCCTCTACACAGTGACCCATAATGATAACATTTTGCAAAACTATAGTACAAAACCACAACCAGGCTATCAACATTGGCACAGTTAGCATATAAAACATTACTATCACAACAAGAATCCTTCATATTGCTCTTTTATAGCCACACCTACTTCCTTCCAAATCCAAGACCATTAATTATATGATTCCACTTATATGAAGTGTCCAGAATATTCACCTCTATAGCTACAGAAAGTAGAGTAGTGGTTATGAGGGCTGGGGGAACAGAGAAGTGGGGAGCAATCACAAAAGGCAATAGGGGTTCTTTCTGAGGTGGTGAATATATTCTAAAATTGGATTTAAGTGACGGTTATATAACTTTGTGAATATACCAAAACCATTAAACTGTATAGTTTATATGAGTGAACATTAAGATATATAAATTATATCTCAATAAAGTTGTTAAAAACTAAAAATAATCGATTATCCATATATACATATCTCTATTTCTAAACTATTTTGTTCTTTGCTTAATGTGTACATCCCCTCACAATGACTATAGTCTTCATTGTTGTATTTTTTGGGTGTATTAAAATTAGGTAGTGATTCCTCCAATGTTATTCTTTTTCTTTAATTGCCTTAACTCTTCTGGTTCCCATGCATTTCTTATAAATTTTAAAATCATTTTGTCAGTATCTACAGAACTTCTGCTGGGGCATAATTATGCTAAATATATAAATTTTTGGGGGGAAAACATAGAGACTTTCTTCTTTCGAGACTTCTAATCCATGGACATGGAATCTCTGCATTTCTTTAGGTCCTCTTTGGTCACTTTCATCAGCATGTGTAGTTTTTAGCATACAAATCTTGTACATGTTTTGTTAGATTTATACCTAAGTATGCATATAAAGTTGGAAAGGAATTATTATAAATAGTAAAAATTATTTCCCAGTTGTTCAATAGTATACAGAAATGCAATAAATTTTCATGTGTTGACCTTGTATTTGTACCCTTGAAACTCATTTACTATTTCTAGAAGTTTTTTACAGATTTCTTAAAATTTTCCATGTCAACAATCACGTCATCTGTGAACAGGAACAGTTATTTCTTCCTCTCCATTCTGTGTATCTTTCATTTCTGTTTCTGGCTTTATTGCCTTGAGTTGAGTTCTTAATATAATGTTAAATAGAAGTAGTAAACATGGACATCCTTTCTTCTTCCCAAACTTAGGGAGAAAGTGTTAAATCTTTCACTGTTAAGTATGATGTCACCTTTAGTATTCTTGTTAATGTACTTATTAGGTTGAGAAAGTTTCCTTCTATTTCTAGTTTGCCCAGAGGGGTGGGTTGGTTGGTCGATTGGTTGATTGGTTTTTTATCATGAATGAAGTCGAATTTTGTCAAATTCATTTTTTCATTAATTGATAAAATCACGTGGTTTTTCTTCTTTAGACTGTTAAATGGTGGGTTACGGTGATTTTTGAGTGATGAATTAACCTTGCATTCTCACAATAAACCCCAATTTGGCCATGATGTATATAATTTATTGACACCTGTAGAGGATGTTTGCTTCCTTGTTCACAAAAAGTATGTATCTGTACTTTTTCTCCCTTTGTTCTTTCTCAATCTGGTTTTGTTATTGGGGTAATTTTCCAATCATACAATCAGTTGGGAAGTGTTTCCTTCCTTTTATTTTAGAAAAGAATTTCATAAAATTGGCATTATTTCTCTTTTAAATGTTTGCTAGATTTTGCCAGTAAAACCATCTGGGCCTAGAAAGTTCTTTTTCAGAAAAGTTTAACCATGAATTCAATTTTTTAAAAGTTGTTATATGAGTACTTATGTTATATCAGTTTGAGTGAACTTTGAATATACAAATCCGTTCCAATCATAAGAGAAATGCTTTGCAAGCAATTGTTTCACTTAATCTAGATTAGTTAACTTATATACAGAGAGCTGTTTGTATATTTCCTTAGAATAATATAATTGTTATTATTGATACAGTAATACAGGCTCTGTAGTGACAGCCAACTTTTCATTTCTAATAATCACAACTTTTGTCATATTGAGTTTTATTTGATCAGTTTGGTGAATGGTTTGTTACTTTTACTACTCTTTTTAAAAAATAAGCTTAGAGTGTCATTAATTTTCTCAATTTTTTTATGTTCTCAAATTTGTTCCTGCTCTTATTATTAACCCTTCCTTATTCTTGTTTTGGGTTAACTTTTTTCCAGTTTCTTTAGATGAAAATCTTGATTGTTGATTTGAGACATGTATTTTATTCTGATATAAGCACAATGATATAAGTATGCCTCTAAGCACTGCTTTTGCTACAGAGTTCAAATTTTGATATGTAGTATTTTAATTTTTATTAGGGCTAAAATATTTCCATATATGCTTTGAGAGCTTATCTTCGACTCATCTCCAAGTGTTTGAAGATGTTCCTTTCCTTTCTTCCATTAATTTCTAATTTAACTCCATTAAAGTCAGAGAACATACTCTGCATGATTTAAATTCTTTTAATGTGTTAAAGTTTATTTTATAACACATTATATGATTTATTTTGGTGAATATTCCATATACATGTAAAAGGATTATGTATTCTGTCAAGGCACAGTGAATTACAGCTGTAATCCCAGTGTTTTGGGATGCCAAGGTGGGAGGATTTCTTGAGCCCAGGAAGTTTGAGAGCGGGCTGGGCAATAAAACAAGACCCCATCGCTACAAATAATAATAATAATAATAATAATAATAATAATAAATTTTAAATTAGCCTATCATGGTGGCGGGTACCATATCTACTTGGAAGGCTAAGGAAAGAGAATTATTTGAGCCCAGTATTTCAAGTCTCCAGTGAGCTATGATCAGGCCACTGAACTTCAGCCTGAGTGATAAAGCAAGACTCTTTCCAAAAAAAAAAAAAAGTGTATTCTTTTGTTGTTGTTAGAGTATTGTATAAATATTTATCAGATTTAATTGGTTTATGGTGCTATTCAGTTACCCTACATTCTCACTGATATTCTGTCTGATAGTTCTATTGATTACCAAAAAGAAGGAATATTGAAGTGTCCAACTGTAATAGTGAACTTACCTATTTCTCAGTTCAGTTTTGTCTTCCTGAATTTTTGCTTCCTGAATTTCAGAACTCTTGTGTGTGCCTACACATTTTGAATTAGTACATCTTCTTGGAGAATTAACTCTTTTTTTCATTATGCAATGCTTATGTTTATCCTTGGTAATTATATTTGTCCTGAATTTTATTATCTGTGATGTTAATATAATCACTCTATCTAGTTTTCTTTTGATTGAGATCTATATGTTATATTTTTTCCTTTTTTTTTTTTTTTTTTTTTTTTGACATGAAGTCTTGCTCTGTCACCCAGGTTGGAGTGCAATGGCACAGTCTCAGCTCACTGAAACTTCCACCTCCCAGGTTCAAGCAATTCTCCTGTGTTAGCCTCCCAAGTAGCTGGGATTACAGGCACCTGCCACCACGCCTGGCTAATTTTTGTATTTTTAGGAGAGACAGGGTTTCACCATGTTGGCCAGGCTGGTCTCAAACTGCTGACCTCATGATCCTCCCCCTTCGGCCTCCCAAAGTGCTGGGATTATAGGTGTGAGCCAAAGTGCCCTGCTCTCTTCCATTCTTTTACTTTAAAATCTAAATATATCCTTAATTTGAAGTAAGTTTCTTGTGAAAAACACATCCAGAACAAACAGGATGTACTTATCTTCTGTGGAGACAAGTCCAAGATCTGCAGTCAGCAAGCTGGAGACCCTCAAGAGCTATTGGTGTAGTCCCAGTCCAAATTCAAAGGTCTAATAAACAGGAAAACTGATTTCTATGGAATGGACTGAGTTGCATCTCCCCAAATTCATGTGTTCAATCCCTAACCCTCAATGTGATGCTATTTGGAAATGGGGCCTTTGTAAAGTAATTAGGGTTAGATAAGGTTATGAGGATGGGCCCTTATGATGGCATTAGTACTGTTATAAGAAGAAAGATCATAGAGCTTGCTTCTTTTCTCTTTTTCTCTCTCTACCATATGAGAACACAAGAAGACAGCCACCATCTACAAGCCAGGAAGGGAGCTCTCACCGGGGAACAAAATCAGTTGGCACCTTGATCTTGGACATTTCTGCCTCCAGAATTGTGAGAAATAAGTTACTATTGTTTAAGCTACACAGTCTATGGTATTTTGTTATAGTAGCTTGAGCTGACTAATATACTAATGGTGTAGTTCCAGTTCAAGTCTTGATGCCTGAGGACTAGAAGAAACAATGGTGTAGTTCCATTTAGAAAGCTGACAAGCTCTAGAGCCAGGAAGAGCCAGTGTTTCAGTTTGAGTATATTTTTTTTTTACTCAATATATATATTTGTATTTTTTGTAGACATGTGGTTTCGCCATGTTGGCCAAGCTAGTTTCAAACTCTTGACTTCAAGTGATCTGCCTGCCTCAGCCTCCCAAAGTGCTGGGATCATAGGCATGAGCCACCATGTCCAGCCTATGTTATATTGACTTATATATTATACCTACAAACATTGAGAACCTTTTCAAAAATGTTTTAATTTTTCTTTCAACTGTGAAAAGTATTTTAAAACTGAAGAGAAGAGGTATATATAGTCTGTTATATTTATTGATATCTTTATCATTTCTGTTTCTCTTTTTTCAAGTTGTTTTTTGTTTCTGATCAAATTTTCCCTCTTTGTGAAGAATTTCTTTTCACAATTATTTTAGAGCAGGCCTTCAGATAATGAATTATCTTAGTTTCTCTCCACTTTAGATGTCTTTATTTCATCTTAATTCTTGAAGAATATTTTCATGGGATACAGAATTCTAGGGTGATAGTTCTTTTCTTTTTAGCATTTACACTTCCCCTAGCCACCATGGATTCAGATGAGATTTTCACAATCATTCAAATCATCATTCTGCTCCGAGTAGTACATCATTTTTCTCTGACTGATTTGAAAAACTTTTCTTTGTGTTTGGTTTTCAACTATTTGATTATGATCTGTCTGGTCCTGGATTTATTTATATTTATCCTGTTTTGGAGTTACTGAGTGTATTAAAGCTATTGATTTTTTTAAATTATTATTTGAGACAGAGTCTTGCTCTGTCACCCAGGCTGGAGTGCAGTGGCGCGATCTCCGCTCACTGTAAGCTCCGCCTCCCGGGTTCATGCCATTCTCCTGCCTCAGCCTCACAAGTAGCTGGGACTACAGGCGTTTGCCACCACACCCGGCTAATTTTTTGTATTTTTAGTAGAGACGGGGTTTCACTGTGTTAGCCAGGATGGTCTCGATCTCCTGACCTCATGATCTGCCCGTCTCGGCCTCCCAAAGTGCTGGGATTATAGGCATGAGCCACAGTGCCCGGCCTAAAGCTGTTGATTTTTATGTTTTACCAAACTTGAGATGCTTTTGGCCATTATATTTTTCAAATATTTCTTCTCACCACACTCTTCTGCTTCTCCTTCTAGAACTCCGATGACATGAATGTTAAAACTTTTGGTATTGTCCCACAGGTCTGTGGGATTAGGTTCATTTATTTTCCAATTAATTTTCTCTTTACTGTTTGAAATGGATAATTTCTAAGTATCTATCTTCAAGTTCAGTTATCTTCTACTTTGTCATCTCTATTCTGCTATTGAACCTTTTCAATAATAATGAGGTTTTTCTTATTCCCATATTTTAATTTTTAGTTGTAAAATATATTTTGTTATTGCTTTGATCTATGACTTTGTTGAGAATTTCTATCATCCTATTCATTTCAAAAAGAGTGTTTGCCTTTACTTCTTGTATTATTTTTCTAATAGCTATTTTAAAGTCCTTGTCAGATAATTCTGATTTCTGTGTCATCTGGGTGTTGGTACATGCTAATTATCTTCTCCCATGACGTTAAATATTTTCCTGGTTCTTCCTATGCTGAGAAATTTTGAATTGTGTTCTAGACATTTTAAATATTATGTTATGATTGTCTGGGTCTTGGTTAAGTCCTAAGAAGAATGTTGATATTTAGTTTAGCAGGCAGTCAACTTAGTGAATTCAGGCCCCAAGTTCTGCCTAGCCTTTTGAGGGTTGTGGTTTTAGTGTCAGTTCCATTTTCAAAGTCTTTGAAATGCTGTTTATATCTTTCTATATTTGCTACACCCAGTGGTCAGTCTGAGATTTTGGTGTTGCTCTATGTCTTATTTCTGTTTCCAGAGTTCTTAGTATAATATATAGGGTAAGATTCATGTATACAAAGCTCAGGGGTGAGGCCAAGAGTTTGTAAGCAACTTCATGTGTTGTCTTCCCAAATTTCTCTCTCTCCATTGATGTCCCCAGTAATTTCTGTCCAGAAAGCTGAAGATTTCATGATCCTTCTCCATTGTGCACTTTCTATTACTGCAGCTTCATCGAGGGCCAAGCAGCAAGAAGGCAGAGAAATAAAAAATAAACAGAGATTTGCCCATCCCCCTTGAAACTACAGCTCCTGTGGCTGGAGAGGAAGGTTATCCTCCCTCAGAGCAGTAAAGCATGTCCCTTGTGACACTGTTGCTAACAGGATACTCCTATCCCACAAGTCTGAACCAGAGAGTTTCTCTTGGAGCTTTCTCTATCCATGCTAATGCCCACTTCCAAGTTTCAGAATGTGTTGGGTCAAGGTCAGGGAGTTACTGGAGGGGAAAAATATGCATGGTAAACTCACCACTAGTGGTTGATTCCAAATTTTGGTATTCTCCAATTTGTCTGCTATTTACTTTTCATAGTCCTTAGATAGCTACTCCATGCATTCTCTCGAAAATTAATAGCTGTATTCAATGATAGATAAGGATGAAGTGTGCTTACTATGTGTTGCTCAGAATCAAAAACCATGGTTAAGTTTTGAAACCAATTTTATGACCTGTTATATATGGAACGATGCAATGTTAAAATGTGCCAAACTGGAATTTTATTTAAGCTGTGGTAAGTTTGCTCTTCATTTTAATATAAGATCCTTAATATAAGATTCTTTACTATAAATATAAGCTATTTCTAAAAACCCAGATCCAATTTAGTTATGTAATTCAAGAAATATTTATAGAACAGCTACTTTAAGCAAGGCAATTTACTTGCCAATACAAGGTATACATGGTGTCAGGGGCAAAACCAGTTGTGTGGCAGTATAGAAGCCAATATACAATAGATTCCCCATTGTTATTATGGCAATACTTTCAATTAGGAAGATCCAACCATATTTGTTATCTTGCTAATTTTAGCCTTGTGTCCTTAACTCAGCAGGCAGTCATGTTTATAATACTAAGAAAAATATTATTTTGACAGATTGATAAGCAATTTCTTCAAAATTCTGTATTAGGCCTATTTTTCATCAAATTGTTGAAAAGTATTCATATTTTACCTCCCTGATCCATGACTCTATTTTGGTATTCAATTATACAATTCAGCTGCTTCCTTCTTAAGGAGTGGGAAGCTGAGTCATCTTTTGCCATATCATTAAAGATTATTTTCCTGAACTATTGTGAATATTATTAATTGGTTTATTTACTATTTTTGTGAAAAATATTAGCGAATTCAACATGTGAGCAGTCTTTATTAACCAAGCCTTCAAAAACCAGACAAAATAAACAAAATCCTTAGGAAGATTTCTTGATGAAAGCAACATAGATTTTTCTTCTTATCAGCATATTTAGAACTACTTTTTGGCTTAAGGATGAAAAAGGCTATTATCAGGAATCAATAACTGGAAAATAACTGATGAATTGGAGAATGACAGTAATATTCAATATGCTTGTGTTATTGCCAAGTCTGGCATTATTAAAGCAAAGTTCTGCCCAGAGGAAGTATAACAGTATGTTAAACAAAAGTCTCTGAATGCTTTAGAAATAAAATATGGGCGTATGTAACTAAGGAGTTTGTTAAGGCAATAAATGTCTTTTACTATAGATTGAGAAGGTTAAACTTTCCCCAAACTCTGTCCCTTAGGAATGAAAAGACTAAAATCAAATAGATCAGAATAAAAATCTGTCTGTAATTAATTCTGGTTTTGAAATATTGGCCAAGTTTCTTGGTTTCTCTAAGTCTTGGTGTATTCATCTATAAAATGGGGATAATAATAAAATTTACTTCATAGTGTTGCTATGAGGATCAAATAATATAAGAAGAAAACTTAATGCCTAGCACATAATACTCAATAAATGGTCATTATTATCACTAATAATGATAGAGCTCAGTATGTTTTCCACACAGAGAGATTAAATCTTTAAGAGTCATGGATATATCTGGGGAAATATCTCTATGAGTCATGTATGTGGTAATGTGATTTATTTGTTTATTTTAAAAATCTTTTTATCATCTTTGTGGAGAAAGGTATGTATGAATTCTGAAGTTTCCAGAATTCCTTAATTAGAAGGGACAGCAGTCCAGTGAAGTTGTGTTTCTGTCCATTCATACTATTCCCTGCAATACCTGTTTATTAACTTTTTCTTCACTCATTTATTCAATTGGCATTAATTTACCCCCCAAATGCCAGGTGTCATATTAGGCACTTTAAATAAATAAATGATGAATACACAGCCCTTATCTTTGAAGGATACCCAATCTTTGGCAGAAAAATATGCGCTGACAAAAAAATTACAGTAGTAAACTGTAGCCATTTTGTATCTGCTCATGAGAACCAACTACTAACAATCCAGGAATTTTGCAAGCTGGTTGTTAAACACTGACATAACTAAAAAATTAAATTGTGTAAACTTAAAATTAAATAATTTATATTAAAAATACAGGTAATAAATATTCAAATTCATCACTTGAACATTATTTTACTCCAGTATTCATTATTATTTTACTACTATCTATGCTTTTGAGTTTATTTACATCCATTATTTCTATATGCTTAAAATCCTGTGTAATGTTTTCCTACTGCACATCTCTTTCCAGTTCCACATTTTGTTATATCACCGTGGTTACTTGAAATCAGCCATGTTAGATTACTTACACCACGGAATTTGGCAAACATGGCAATCTAGGGCTTTTTTCCCCTCAAATTACGTATGTTAGACGTTACCAGCATAATATTGAAACTAATTATAGCACACTGCTATATGTGTCATCAGAAAGTAATGACATGCTGTGGGAATACGAATGATGTGAGCAATGAACCCCTGATTGCAGAAATCAAGAAAGGCTTCATGGAGGAGTAAATGTTTGAATTAACTTTAGGGAAAAATTGGCACTTTACAACTCCAAGGAACAGAAAGGGTCTTTGAAAACAGTGACAGACTGTATTACTGTTCTAAGCTATTCACTCCCCCTTCTTGTTTTAGATCACTTTCATTGCTTTTTGACTTATTACACATTTACTATGAACAACACTGTTAAGTTCTTCATACATATAAACGTATTTAATTCTTACCAAAAAAAAGAAAAAACAACTATGAGGTAACTATTACAACATTTCATTTTAACAAATAGAAATCTTAAGCACAAATAAGTTAACTTACCCATGATCAAACAGCTGCAAAGTGTGGTTAAGATTTCACAGCCTTACTCCTTATCACTGGGTCACCCTCCCTCATTCATACTATTAATACTCTATGAAGGGCCAAGACATTCAAACTGTGAATAGAGCACTCTTTTCTTTCTAAGGGCCAACATGTCCTCTTTTTTAAAAGGATCACAGTGTTGCTTTAATCTGGGGAAATTTCTTTTTCATTTTAAGAGATGTATCACTTTTGAAATTACTGCTAGCTCTAATCAAAACCACCTACTTAGAGGATCTCTTTTCAGGGGGAATAGGGTGCTATCTTGTTTGTTTTGTTTTATT
This sequence comes from Pan troglodytes, assembly GCF_028858775.2. Taxonomy (NCBI): domain Eukaryota; kingdom Metazoa; phylum Chordata; class Mammalia; order Primates; family Hominidae; genus Pan; species Pan troglodytes. Next base: position 26,798,173 of record NC_072402.2, read on the forward strand.
TCTTTGACTTAAAATGTTCTCTTCAAGAATACTGGAGATTAAACATTATTAATTTGCTAAAGATCCATCATGTTAATACAATTATAATACTTGTGAGGGGAACAGTCAATTTTTTGAAAGAGAGCTACCATCTTCATGTTCATTTCAACAAATTAGAACCAAAGGTGCTTTCTTATCAAGAGTGTGTACCCTCTTGTTGAACATTCCCTCCACTTCAGTTTAGCTTTTCTTAGGATCTCCTTCACTTCTTCACCCTCCAAACGTTCTTATCCCTCACATTATCTAAATTGATATAGGGTAAAATGGTGTTTACTAAGGTGAAACATGAACAAGAACAGAGTTTTCCAGAATTTTTTTTCTTTTTAGAGCAAAATTCTTTTTATATAGGAGTTATCTCTATCTTTGAGACCTGCCACCTGATAATGAATAGAAGTTTGTTGAGAGTTTACATATATCCATACTAGATTTCACTCACTGAGCTTTCTTTAATATAAAGAAGCATAGAATTTAGGAATTATGCTAAAGAAAAAATACCATAAAGGATGGAATAACTTGTCCTGATGATTAAATTTAGTTTTAAGTCTTTGGTTGAAAAATTGTTTTTAATATCTCTGTTTTCATAATTGGTCTAGTAGAAGACACTAACCTCTTTTATTTCTTTATAAGCTCACATCTTTCTCAGTCATATTTTATGTATACATACATATACACACACACACACATGAAAGTGCACTTTATTTTTTATTCAATTGTTACTTTAGCAGTGTCTGCAATTAAGAACCAGCTTACAAAATGAACTGTAATTATTGCAAATTGTGGTAAGCACCAGTAATTAAAATGTTGCAGTAGTGCTAGCCAGCTTTGCTACATGCCCTTTGAGAGAAGCATAAAATGATATTATGTCTTTAACTGGTATTTGTATTACAGATGAGAAAACCTGGAAATTCAGGCCTTTAGAATCCTTTGGCTGAGACTTTAAAGCACAATGTGAAGTGGGTTAACAGTTATACAGTGAATTCAAACTGGGAAGATAGTCAATTTGGTTAATTCCACAATGAAAGTGGCTTATTCTTTCAAATGTGCAATCTTTAGGGCATAAACATACATGGCTTCCCCATGGGGGGAAAATGAACAATAAATTCTAATCTCTTCTTTGTGTTTTCAGGATGTTAATAGTGAGCCTTCTGGGTACAAAAGCAGGAGGGAACTCCTTCAGTACATACCCATCTTTTGAGGATCCTCACCCAGCTGCTACCCCCAGTGAACCCTCCAGCTGTGTAGTCATTTGGCAGGGTGCACTGTTATGCATAACTTAAAGCTATGTGTGTGTGACTCTAAAACAACTGGTGAATACAGATTGTTCACATGAAAACCCCCAAATGATCTGCAAGTGAAAAAAAAAAAATGTAAGCAATGATTTGATGACCATGAAAATGACCCAAATTTCAGATTTAGCATTGGCTGACTCTATCCATCACCGACATATTTATTTGTTTCTTATCTGCCTTTGCTCTAGGTAACCCAAAAATGCTATCTGGTTAGCCAAAAAGTTGTGACTTAGAGAAATATATGCTAATATGGATCATATATTAATTAATGCAAATAACATCAACAGCTATGTAAAAACAGAGCTAATAAATAAGTACTGTGTTTTATAAGATTTAAGTACAATAAATCTACATAAGGTTCTCAGAGACTACAGAGACCTGGGGTAAGGAAAAAATAAAGTCAGGAAGTAAGGTGAAGAGCAGACATTTGCCATTCCATGATGCTGAAACTATTCGGGTCACCAAAAACATTCCAAGTACAGAAACCAATGGACAGGACTTCTGGTCTTGGCTAGGACAGATTATTGGATATGGGAATAATCTTCCCACCATAGGCATTTGTGTATCTAGACAAAATGTAAAAATCAGCTGATTTGAGACATTGTACAACAGACAATACCAGGGAATTGATTTTTTTTAACTTTTAAATTCAGGAGTACATGTGCAGGATGTGCAGGCTTGTAACATAGGTAAACTTGTGTCATGGGGTTGGTTGTACAGATTATTTCATCACCCAGGTATTAAGGCTAGTATCCATTAGTTATTTTTCCTGATCCACTCCCTCCTCCCACCCTCCACCCTCTGATAGGTCCCAGTGTATGTTGTTCCCCATGTGTCCATGTGTTCTCATCATTTAGTTCCCACTTATAAGTGAAAACATGCGGTATTTGGTTTTCTGTTCCTGTGTTAATTTGCTAAGGATAATTGCCTCCAGCTCTATCCATGTCTCTCCAAAGGACATGATTGCGTTATTTTTTATGGCTTCATAGTATTCCATGGTGTATATGTACCACATTTTCTTTATCCAGTCTATCATCGATGGGCATTTGGGTTGATTCCATGTCTTTGCTATTGTGAATAGTGCTGCAATGAACATACATGTGCATGGGATTAATGGGTCGAATGGTATTTCTGTCTTTAGGTCTTTGAGGAATTGCTGCACTGTCTTCCACAATGGTTGAACTAGTTTACATTCCCACAAGCAGTGGATAAGTGTTCTTTTTCTCCACAACCCCACCAGCATCTGTTATTTTTTGACTTTTTAATGATAGCCATAATAAAAGGGAAACACCCCTAATTTGCTTTACATTCACCCCAGAATTCAGCCTGGGGATATTTTTCACATTTCAGCACATGGAACTAGAGTCCAAACAGAAAGCAGTGGTCTTTCCAGGCAGACAAAAAAAAAAAAAAAAAAAAAAAAGGGCGATGGGAGTTCGGGAATACCGAAGTTGCCAGAATTTGTAGAGTACTAGATAGCAGAGAGCAACATAGAGAAGGCACCTCAGGCATTGGCAAAAGGGTCCCCTTCAGACATTGGCCAAATAATGTGCTATATATACACAAGGCTTGAGAAACCACTTACTGAGGGACTGTGAGATGAATTGCAGAGAGTACTTAGTGCTAAACAGGTTGGAGTGAGACTACTCACCGAAAAACCCAATTATTCTATTGAGATCCTAGAAAGTCCTTAATGGTAGGTCAAGTCTACCCCTAAAGTAAGGGATATAGACCAATTGTAACAAAGCCTGAAAGTAAGCCTCAACAGGATCAAGTTGAGCTGCCAGCAAATTGACTGCCTGCTAGAGCAAATCTCAACATTTTAAAAGAAGACATTATAATTTATACTGTAAAAAATATAGTATCCACAATATGCAAAATTCAATAAAAATTTACTAGATATACAAAGAATAATTTTACAATGTAACTCATAGCCAGGAGAATTTGAGTGAATAAAAACAAACCCATGCATAACCCAGATATTGGAATAAGCACACAGTGACTTTAAAATAGTTATTATAGGCCGGGTGCGGTGGCTCACGCCTGTAATCCCAACACTTTGAGAGACCAAGGCGGGCGGATCACAGGGTCAGGGGATCGAGACCATCCTGGCTAACACGGTGAAACCCCATCTCTACTAAAAATACAAAAAATTAGCCGGGTGTGGTGGCAGGTGCTTGTAGTCCTAGCTACTCAGGAGGCTGAGGCAGGAGAATGGCGTGAACCCAGGAAGCGGAGCTAGCAGTGAGCCAAGACTGCACCACTGCACTCCAGCCTGGGTGAAAGAGTGAGACTCTGTCTCAAAAAAAAAAAAAAAAAAAAAAAAAGTTAATATAAATATATTCAAGGATTTTTAAAAAACAGATAATATGTGAAATGATGGGAAATCTCAACAGAGAAATACAAACTAGGAAAAGAAAACAACAAGTAGAAATTTTAAAACTGAAAAATAATATAATTGTAGTAAACATCTCAAATGCATGGGCTTAACAGCAGAGTGGATATTGTATAAGATCAGCTAATAAAACTGTCTAAAGCACACAGAGGAAACCACTGAAACAGTGAGTTAGGGCACAGTGTCAAGGGTCCAATACGCATGTGATAGGATAGGAGACAGGAAATGACAAAAGCAATCATGGTGAAAAAAATCTGAGCACTGCTCAGCTTTGTGTGGGAGGAATTGACTGGAAAGGAACATGAAAGAACTTTGGAGAAAGACAGAAGTATTTCATATTTTGATAAGTATGTAACACAATTGTATATACTTGCCAAATTTCATTGAACTACATACTCTTAGAGTCTGTTCTTTCTATTGATTGTAAATTATATCTCAATAAAAAATAGAAGAAATCCGAGGGACAATGACCATCAGTTAGTATCATTACCTGATCTAAGCACCAAAATACTGGCAATTACCTTGTCCTTCATGAAATCTTGTATAACTTTAGCTCTCACTTTAACAAACTGTTAGTTTCATCTCCTCCCTTTCTGCTTTTTTACAGCCTCTTTCAGTGATCCTTTTCTTCATCCCACTGTTAAACATTCATATTTCTAAGTTTATGTCCTTTTCCACATTTTATCCCTACTTTATGCATTCTTTCAAGGCCTAGGATATGCACAATGCAAGTGTTTAGTGTTTGAGAGATTGACGAACAAATGGACATATAAATGAATAGATGGGTGGGTGGATGGATGGATGGATGGATGGCCAGCTAAATAATGAGTACTCTCCTGGCTATCCAGTCATTCAATTTATGTGCCAAGTACTCTTCTGGGTGCTGAATATACAATTTTGATCAAAGCAAAAAAAAAAAATCCTGTTTTCTAATGTTTACATCATAATGTTTGTAGTACAATCTTGGTTCAACTGTTAAGTTCAGACTCACATAATTTCTCAAATAAGGGCATACCTACCTTCAATTTGTACCCTCTAAGTCAATGCCAGAGTAAAATTACTAAGATTTATATATGATTTGTTACTTCTATATAAAATCTTTTTGATATTTAATGTCCATGTGTTTATGCACACTTTTTGGCATGTTCAACCACATCCTACCTTAACATTCTATGTTCTAGTCATATAACAGTTTTGCTCTTCACCACTCTCACTGTGTGTTTTTACATAAGGTGTTCATTCAGTCTAGAATGTCTTCTTTCCAACTACCACCCTCAGTGTTACCTATCACAATTCTCATTCATTTCCCAAGACTGCTTAAACGGTCTCATTGATATTTTCTTGACCTTCCAGACAGAGTTAAGGTTTTCTTCTTAAGGGTTTTTTCAGTCCTCCCTAGTTCTCTGTGTATAGGTTTGTGTCTGTAAGCTGGGTGTTGGTACAGGTTACCCTGCCATAAACAAAGCATGCAATGGACATGTAAGAAAGAATATAGTAGAAAAATTAGGGGTATTTGGTATTATTACCAAGTAAGGCACTGGGTATCCACAAAATCAAATTCATGAGGGAGCAGAGGGAAGAGTAGAATATAAGAAAACAGAAGTTGGATCCAGTGTTCCTAAGCAAAGATCTCTGAGGAGTCTGCAGCCAGCTATCAGGTACAACAGGCTGGGCTCCTCATCCACACCCAGGTCCCAGGGATAGATGAAGGAGCACCTATACCTTTCAGGGTGGGGTACAAAAAGCCTACAAACCAATAGCTGGCTGATCAAAATTTTTACAAAGATCATTAATGATCAAGAACACTGGGAGTGAGGAATATTTTTTGCCTCAAACACAGAAAACTCATGACAAATTTTGACTTCTATTGAATCCTCAGCAGGCCACAAGAATAATGTTACCATTGAATTGGCTATGTAATATAGGCAGCTGATATGGGCTAGTTTGGGAACATAGGCTGATACTTTCTCTCAAAAGGAGCTTGTTTTATTTGTTGTAGTAAACTTGTTTCTCCATTTAGGCAATGAGGCCCTCAAAGGCCATGTTAAGTTCTTCCCTACATCTACTACCATGGATGGCTTATTGTAGGCACTAAAAATTGTCTTTTAATAATAAATTAACAGTTTCCTGCAAGTAGAACAGTATTCACAAAAAGCTTTCTTTAGTCCTTACACATTCATTCTTTGTTTGGAATTGTGATAAGTTTTGTTGCCATGAGAACACATTGCCAATTAAAATTTTGTTGAGAAAATAAAGATGTCACATTCAAATATCAAATAAATAGGTCACCTCAAACTCAACTAATAAGTTTTATAGTGCATAGATAAATAATCTTTCTCTATTCTATTTTTTCATATCACAAATGATTATTTTAATATCATTTATAATTATTATCCAAATGCACAAAGTCATTTTTCACCCATGATAAGTGGAATGGACTTCCTAGACATTTCAAAGCAGTTCCCATGCCATTCAGTAGCACACAGACTCAAGGAGGTATTAACAGATGCATCACATGAAAATAAGTTAGCCATCCTGATCTCTCTCAAAGATTCTCAATGCATTTTTACATACTAAAGGCTCCAAGAAGTCTATGTGGGGAGAGATTGAATTTTAACTCACAGATCTCGAAACAGTTTATCACAACACACTTCTTTTATGACAAATTATCAGCCTTTGGAACACTGCTTTCTGAGGATAACAGTTTAAGATATTTCCTCTGAAAAATAATAGCTGTTTTCTTCTAGGAAGACATGGAAATATATGTAGTGAAATTATAATAGACTTTGGAATTAGAAGCTATAGGTTCAAATCACCCAAACTTGTTGTGACTCTGTCATCCTGGAAAAGTTCTTTAACTTCTCTGAAGATTATAAAGACTGTCTCACAGGTATAAACTGCTCAATAAATACTGGTTTTATTTTTCTCACTTTACAACACCTCCCATATTCTGATAATCGACCAAGTACCGGGCTGTGGGCCCAGCTGGGGGTTAACATCCTTTAAACAAGTGGTGAGCCTAGCTTGTAGCACCTGTTCTTCTCGTGAGCCAGGTGGGGCATAGTGATATTGAGACTAGCAAAAGATAAGTGGGGAAGTGGTTATTCCACCCACACATTCTCACATGTTGCAAAATGCAGCTGGTGATTATTCTCTCAAGAGGAGTCTACTAGCATGAATGCCAATGAAAATAAGTCCTTGGGTCCTGTTTGGCACGTGCGCCTTAATTACTGACCCCCTACTCTAGGGAGGTCAACAAGAAAGAAGGTCTCTTCTTTTCTTTGCAACGGTATGAAAATGAAACAATCATAAAATCTGGCAGGAGAGTTAAGGTTAATAATTTTCAAAGAGAGTACTTGGAGGTTTCTTTACACTATAAGCACTATATAATCAAAAGTTTTCTTTTTCTGTATTAAACTATTCAATGTTAGTTATAGATCAAAATGTTAAGTGTGTATTAAAACTTTTGCATTTTATAAAGTCATGAATAGATATGTTTTCCACAAATTCTAAACAGATGAAGCTTTAACCTAAGAACCTTTTTTATTAGTTTCTTCATTTTAGTTTATCCTAAGAAACGAATAACTAGTAGAGCACCGACAAACATTTTGGTGAAAGGGGTATCCCTGATTAAAATAGAGCTTCAGCTCTCTATGGACACATTGTTCACCCTCTCCCTATCTCACCCCCACCCTACCTATACTCCATCCCAACCCATGGCAAACTATAAGCCAAAACACATACCATGTAAGCTGTTTCTCCTTTAGAACAAACTTCCTTGGTCAGATTTCCTCACAAATTGGTTATATCTTCATAAGAATTACAGCAAATTGAGGAATACAAATTGAAACCCACAAAAGACTGAAAATTAAATGTTTAAAAATAAAACTACATTTTTTTCTTGGAAATCTAGAGGAATGTCACAAGATTCAGAACTCACATATTTCTAGGGACTAATTCTGTGGTTGAACCTAATGTCAGCTATATTATGGTTGGTTGGGTGACTCCAGGAGGAATGAACACCTGAGTCAGGAAGATGCCCAGCAAACTCTACAAATGAAAGGCAACACAGCAGCATCATGTATTCTTTTTTTCTCTTTCTCTTTTTTGTAATAAGAATGTGAAGTAGTTCCAGATGGTGTGCAAGTGGCCAGACTCAAACAAGTTACTAAGCTTGTTGGCATGAAAGAAGCTGCTTAGTGGTGACATACAAGTACAGAATCCCCACAGTCCTGCTTCCTGGTGAAACTGGAGAAAACAAACCAACAATAGAGAAATGAGTACTGTAATTTATCTTGGAGGCCAGTTAGGTTGTTTATCCCAAACTACATTTTGATTCCAGTTACAGTTTAATTATGAGTATTTGTTCTCTAACAGAGACTAAACAAAGGGTAACTATTTTCTTTTATCTTTTTCTTTGTTATGAAAAGTTCAGTTTCATGTTTGCCTATCCTCTCTCTTTAAATAGTATCTTATACTATGTGAATGCATTCAGCCCAATTTCTTCCCATTTGCATGAAGTTTCTAAAATAAACAATAAGAAAGATCAGAAGTTTTTACGTATAAGAAATGCATGACTTAATAATGCCTTATGTATTTCTGTAAGCTTTTATTGCATCTATTTAACAAGTCCCTTTGGTTATAAAGGAGACACTACCATGTATCTCTGCCATCAAACTATTGACATAAAGTTTCAGACTCGGGGAAACCCACCAAGTCAAGTTACCCACTCCAGTAGCTACTGTCAAGATGTTTTTGGTTTTGACCATGAAATGGGAAGTTATAAATATATGAAAGGCATGTGGGTGATGTTCATTCTCTTCTGTGTGCCTCATACAGCTCTTCTCCCAGGGCAGCAGTAGCTGGGATTTGTCTTCTTGGTTTCAGATCACATATACTCTTTACAAAAGATATTCAGTATTTGCTTTTGCAACTGTTCAAAAGTTACTTTAAGTACATAATTTTTATCAATTATATTGCCAGGAGGTTTTTTCCTTCTATCTAAAACACCCTGCACTATGCTCGCTGCTACTTTTTATGGTGGGAAATTATGTTTTCTCTCTGTAGCTGTAGATGGACTCCCTGAAACTTGCTAAACCATCTCTGGGTTCTGTCTAAATTGTATTGATGAGGAGTGTTTGTAACACCTCTATTTTTGCAGAAAAAGATACTTCCAGATTGGGTTGGAGCAGAAAACAAATCCTATATTGCTAAAATTAATAATAATACTGGATTAATTTAAAGTGTTTAAATATATAAATCATTGTGCTTAACAATTTAAGAAACAAACTTTCACTATAAAGGTCCCCAAATTTTTATATTTAATTCATATTTACTACCATGAGAGTAATACATTTTAATTGTTTTCATCAAACTTTTGCATTATTGATCAGTTTTTTTTTTTAATGAACTTTCCTTTATCTACATTTTGGACCAATTCATTGTTTTTTGACCGTTCTCCTAAAAGATCTTGTTTTCATTTCAGTCTGTGTTTTAGTTGGTCTAGCTTTTTATTTTCTCATGAACCTTTTCTATTTCAGTTCAGATCAACTAGGATTGCCACATAGTTTTAACAAAAGCTATCGGGGACAGACAGTTGTAAAAAAAATTGAACAAAAAAGAAATTAGCAGAATATTAGTTTATCAGTGATAATCTGCATGTCCTTCTACATCTAACAGTAAATGTACATTGTATTAAGTTGATGTTGTTTTTCAAAAATCCATCTTTGGTCTTTGAACAATTAAAGGTATTTTAAAACTTTTACTCAATGTTCAATTCTTACTGATCCAACTTCAAACTTTTCTGTTCATAGTCCATATGTTTTACACTATACCACAAATTATTAAGCAAGAGGGGTTGAGGTCATTCACTTTTGAAAAAAATAAAATAATAAAATCAATCTCAATTTTGTTATTTACAACCTGTAAGATGTTCAAGTCACTTAAATATCTAAGTATCAGTTTTCCAACATTAAAATAGAAATAATAATATTTATCTTATAGGTTTATCATGAGAACTACAAAATGCAAATTTATAAACATATAATTTATAAATTAGATATATGGAGAAAATAAGTAGATCATGATAATTTTGGTTTTTAAAATATTTTTATTTCCATGCAATAATTTGACACAGAAATTGAATGAAAATATCTAATAAATTGAAGTTTTTTAGACAGGAGATAGTCTACTGAAAATGGTTTGTAAATTAGCAAAAGCTATTATCTTTGCAAGAAAGTGAACATCAAACTTAGGCACTGACTTCTTGAAAAAATATTACTTAAAGGGTCTTTTTGTTCCATGGTGACAGCTATAAGATTTTAATATAAATATTGAAAGAAGTAGTTGTCTCATAATTTATCAACTTGAAACATTAAAGTACTATAGTTCAAAACTTTGAAAGGAAGTCATTTTTCCAGATATCTGAGGCTCTTTGTTCACATTTTGGGCTTCATAGATATTAACCACATGAAACAAAGGTAATTTCTTCTACAAAGTAATGTAACACTTAATTTGAAATATATTTCCTAAGAAATTTCAGAATGAAAAAAATAAGAATCTACTTTGAGATTATAAGAAAGGTGAAAAGTAATATTGAACAACTCTTTCTCAAAGCTTATTTTTAAATAAATTACTCTGCATTTACTCAGTGTAGGCATATGCCACCAAACTACTGTCAGCTCATAAACATTCAGAACTCTGCTGTTTGATTTACTGTCAGGTACTCACAAGAGCACCCTCACTATTGCACCAGCAAGACTCTCACTGTTACAGTCAATAAGTAAGTTAATATAGTAGGTCAAATGCAGACCTAGAGCTGGAAAGCACATCTCAAAACATGATTATAATACAACTTACTTAATTAGACTATATTACTTGCTGGAAATACATTCTCTAGAAAAGAGAGCTTACTATCTAGGCCATCTGGTTCAAAAGTGGTATTTGGTGATTCTTAATTGCAGCAACCATTTATCAAGTGCTGATCAGGAACCAGGCAAGGCATTGGGGACCCACACTGAATTGAATACAGTTGCCTGTTCTTAAGGATATCACTGCCTCTGATGACAGATTCATAGCAAACATTTGTAATGTACTGTGTTATTATGGAAAATGTGTATGTTCCATGGAGACGCAGTGGAGATTATCTATCCCAATCTCTCCTGCAATATCTTATGCAACAAGGTACAGTGGAGATGACATGGTCAGGAGGGACATATAAACAATAAAGGGACAAAGCAACAGCTTCATAACTGAGGGACAAAGTTTGCTTCAATTATAAGCTTTCATTTAGTGAGCAACAGGGATCAATACCTAAGCAGGATTGACTTGAGCATGGCAAGTAATTGACTGAGCATCTTTGGACTTCGATAAAATGGAAAGGAAGATGTCAAGTGTAAACAAGCTTGCCTTTTGTTTTCCAGAGAGTGGTTTTGCTGCTCCCCTACCAATAGTTTGAAAACAGATTTTTGAAGCACCATGTCTGTTCAGCATCTCTTGGTTTATCCTTCTCTTTGATAAGAGTTATTATAAAGAGTTAATATGTTTCTCCTGATTCTAATTCCTTGTCTCTGTTTACTACATGTAGATTGTCTCTTCTTTTTAAATGTAATGAATGAAATATATTTCACATTTATGAATAAAACTATTCCTGATGGACTTTACATATTTTAAAACGTGTCTTAATGGGGATGCATTTGAAGTGTATTCTTACCCTACAAAGAACTGAAATGGCAGTAATTTGGTTACATACAGAACTCATTTTATGTTGCCAGATCTTTACAGCCTCCCCAAATTGTCAACAGGAAATGGGAGTTCCTTGACCACAAAACCATTGGAATTAATAGTATTTTGAGAGTACAGTGAATGGGATTTCCTAATGTCTCTTCTCAGAGTTTGGCAACTGCAGTGGTGACCAGAATTCTTGATGCTTAGCCCTCAGGCGTGTAACATGTTTCCTGTTCATTATCCAGGAGCCTGAAATTGGTAGTTTCTAAGTTACAATGCAAGAAACATCTGCTTAAAACATTTTTTAGCAGTTGGAAGGAATTTCTCACTGACTGTTATGGTGAGGTCTATTAATGAGATAAAGTTAATTTTTGTCATTCTTTGAATCATGATAATTTCTTCTTAATGTTTGCTTTATATACTCAGAAACAATTGTTTTTGAATGAATACAAAATAATAAATACAATGTATTAAATAGTATTGGCCATACACCTCAACAAATAGACTACTGTAATCATGAACAACCATTTAGGTTCATAAAAACTGTATCAGTTTGGGTCCTCTAGAAGCAGATACCAAGACAGAATAAGAAACACAAGTAATTCATTGGGGGAATTTTCTGTGAAAGATAAAGCTGAGTGAACAGGAAAGCAGGGAAGGCTTTCAGACCAGGATGCAGGTCTAACACCTATGATGGAAGATTGGGAAGACAGAAACAGCTTAAATAACAGGAGCCCCAGACTGCTGTACAACTCTAGAAGATTCTTGGCCAAGCCAATAGGGAGCCCCAGAGCAAAAGTTGAGCATTAGTTGGGTGCTGAGTTGGCCAACGAAACCTGGACACTAGCTTCACTACAGTGCTGTGTCATTAACTGATAGAGATTCAGTTATAGTAGGGCCTTTATGAATGCTGCAGTGGATCCTAAAGATGTGGCAGCTGGACGCTGTCCACTAAGTCCTCACAGCAGGTTCTTTATTACGGGCAATCCTGAGCGCTGCACAGCCACGGCTGCCACACTGGTCTTTCACAATATTTTGCTTCTTATCATGGAAGTCACACTTGCCAGAAAAAAGCAATTGGGGAGATTTCAAAAATTACAAATTTCATTACAACGTTATTAATTATTGCCATATTTTCAGTAATTTTGAAAAAATTCAGTTCATTGAAAGAAATGAACGTCAAAGTCTCAATAAAAGTTGTAACTTTAAAATTGATAACTTTGACCTTAAAATGTCTTGGAGAAATTTAGTTTTTCAACACTAACATGAAGTTTGCAAAGATAATTAGACACATTTTGTTTGAGCGGAATTGAGGATCTCATTTTCATTGTGTTAGAAAGAATACAAGTAAGAGTATCATAATCATTAAAACAATTTTGGATGATATTGAATAACTTGTGGTAGGTAGTATGGGATTATATAAAGGAAACTAGACATGTAGTTTTGTACAGTATGGGAATTACATAAAGGAAACTAGACATGGAGTTTTGTATAACCTATCCTACTTGGAGTCTTCAATTGTACCTTCTGGTACCAGAATATCTTAATAGAGAAGGAAAAAGAAAAGAAAGACATATGATCCATCATATATAGTATACAAAGTACATAACAAAACAGTTTAGAAAAAAAAAGTTAATGACAGGAGCAAATACTTAATGGTATTACTAAAGATAATAAAATAGTGAAAAACAGTCTTAAAAGATCCTTCTTATTGCCAAATTTATACACAAATATTTTAACAACCTTATCCCTGAGTATTAGAATTCTATTTCTCTTTCTTTGGGTTTTATATTTGCAAATGATCTACAATAAAGATGTCTGTTTAAAATTTCAACTTTTATTTTAGATCCAGGTGGTACATGTTCAGGTTTACGACATGGATATATTGCATGACGCCAAAGTTTGGGGTAGGAATGGTCTAGTCACCGAGGTAGTGGTCCTACTCATCAATTTTTGTTTTTGTTGCAATTGCTTTTGAGGACTTAGACATAAATTCTTTGCAAAAGCTGATGTCAAGAAGGGTATTTTCTACATTTTTTTCTAGAATTTTTTATAGTTTGAGGAGTTACATTTATATCCTTAATACATCTTGGGTTAATTTTTGTATGTGGTCAATGTTAAGGGTCCAGTTTCATTCTTCTGCATACAGCTAGCCAGTTATTCCAGCACCATTTATTCAGCAAGATGTTCTTTCCCCATTGTTTATTTTTGTCAATTTTGTTAAAGATGAGATGGTTGTAGGTGTGTGGCTTTATTTGTGAGTTCTCTGTTCTGGGTTCCATTGATCTATGTGTCTGTTTTAGTACCAGGACCATGCTGTCTTGTTTACTAAAGCCTTATAGTATAGTTTGAAGTCAGGTAATGTAATACCTCAGACTTTGTTCTTTTTGGTTAAGATTGCTTTAGCTATTCAGGCTCATTTTAGGTTCCATATAAATTTTTGAAAAGTTTTTTCTAATTCTGTGAAAAATGACATTGGTAGTTCGACAGGAATAGTATTGAAACTAGATTCCTTTGGGCAGTATAACCATTTTAGCAATATTGATTTTTTCCAATCCATGAGCATGGAATGTTTTTCCATTTGTTTGTGTCAAGACATATTATTCTCATAATTCTGAGCAAAAATACGATATAAATTTTTAGATTTCAGGGTAATAACTAGCAGACAAGTTTATGTACATGAATGCACATACATACACATAAAGAATCACAAATGCTTGCAACACATCAGCAAAAAGTCAAGAGAAGAAAGATATTTGGCATAGAGACTCATTGTGCACCATCTACTTTTCATTGCCCAGACTAAAAGGCTGAAATATATATCTGTGTATCCAGTTTTATTTCAGTGAAGCTTGCGTCTAAAACTGTAAAGATCCTCAAACTTCCGAACTATGATCCTGAGCAAAAGTACCTAACTCTATCTAATTCAAACAAATAGCATTGGCTTTCATGTAGGGACATGTAGTGTCTTACATCATTTTTTTCTTTCATCTACATTGCATTTCCTGTCTTGGTGCTTATTTCTGACTTTTGACTTACCTGTATGTTTAATATGCACAAAGAAATAGGTTGAAAATGCTAATAAAAGGACATACAGAAAATGTGATTACCATGGAGAAAATGCAGAAATCTTTTTAAGTTATAGCGGGTAGAAGATCACAAATTTGTACAGGATACATTTTTCCAGGGAAGATATACTAATAAAGGACAAAAGCTAAAGAGCTGTGCCTTTGTGATTGAATACAATTTGCAAGAGAGAATTAAGTGCGATCTATAAAAAATATATATTTGAGAGATTGGATGTTCAACATGTGTTTTGGATACTCTTAATATTAATTCAGGGAATTACCTAGGAGTTGGCTCAAGAGTTAAAGGCTAGACCTGGAGAATGTGCCACTGATGATACTTCAGATGCAACTATTAATATAATTTTTTGGTGCTTTGGAATCTGAGCATCAGTTCAGATTCAGCAGCCAGGCCCAGAGTAGGGGGCCCATTCAATGTTATGCTAAGATCAAGAAGTGGGAGTACATGCTTCACCAGATTATGAAAGTAGGTGAAAGTAATTTGTTCTCAAAAATTGTGTGCAACAGAATTTCTGTCACTAATAAGAAAAGAAATATACTTGGTAGAAAGTGTATTCACAGACCACAAGCCTGTACCTCTGCCAGTCACCAGTGACTCGGGAACAAATGGAGCCATGGGTAGAATCTTTTCTTTAGTAGATAAAGTTATCTCTATATTAGGTAATCAGTTTTCCAAAGTTGAATTTGGGAAACTCCTTGAGAGACAAAAGCAAAAGAAAGTTTAGAAATACAACAGTATTTAATAAGTTGCATTTGTCCTGTCTCTTGTTATAACACAGATCCCCATTATTAATGTAAGTGTACCCAAAGCAATAAATAAAAGCAACAATGAAATTGAAGTATTCTACATGGATAGCGAGCTCAAAGTAGATTATTAAAGTGATAGCTCCTTAAAATGAGCTAACCCAAACCAAACACAAACATTAAAAATATGAATTTTATAAAAATACAAAAATGCAAATTTTATGAAATATGAAATATGCTGAACTCTTTTTTCAATACAATCTTTCTAATTAAAAATAACTTATATAATTATATCAGTTTTAAAGCTAAGTTAAAGACATAGAAGTTACCAGGAATAATTAGGTGATTGAGTTCGTCCGAGTGGAAGTTTTAACCATGTAGAGTCAAAAAAAAGTTAGATTTTGGATTAGAAAATCTTACTAAGAAGTGTCTCAGCTAAGACATTCTTTCTAGGTCAGTGAATGGTCTAACTGTTGTAATTCTGTCCATGTTGCCTGATGTCATTACTACTTCATCCACAAGAGAAAACCTGCTCCTTAGAGCCTCATATCAAAAAGTTACATAACCTTTTCCTTCCTTTATCTTTGGTCCTAATTTTACCAAGTTCTCAAAGTTTTCTCTTCATGCATTGAATATTTTAAACTATTTCAGCATTTGTCTTTATGACACCTCCTGTCATCCTCCAGGTAATTTCTGAGTTCACCTGGACATTGCAGCCATTACACCAGTTTCTCTTTTTTGTTAACCTCCTGAAGATCAAATTCCTTAATCACACAGCCACCATTACGATAACCACATCTTTTGACATGATCATCTTCTGAACTGCTCTACTTTTGAAGTCTCCAATTTTTTCTGTTACTTTCTCAGGAACTCTCCACGATTTAAAAAAATTTTTAAAGCTTATGAAAAAATCAGAATATATGTCTTAACAATCTTAAAAGCTATGTGAAAGAATAGATAAATTACTTACAAAGAAATGACAATTATACTGACAGCATCAATAGACACTAGAAACAAATGGAATAGTGTTTTCAAAGTGCTAGGGGAAAATGATTGTCAATTAAACTTCCATGCTCAGAATTAATGAGTGAAGGGGAAATAATGATACCTTTTATACATACAGTGTCTGAGAGTTGTTCTGCTCATAGACTTTACTAAGTGAACTATCATATTTCACTGGATATAAGATGTCAGAAATTATATGTTACACCAATAAAAAATGTTCCTAATTAAATTATGATAGGCTGTGAATTGTATAAGTTTCATCTAAACTACAGAGATGGTAAAATATAAAAACCTGTATCTTAGAATGGATATTTTTAAATCCATGGAGAATTAAATCTCCTCCTTCTTGATGAAGTGGAGAAAATACTTCATCAAGAAGGAATGAATCCAGAAGGTAGGAATAAGATGTAAGAAACAATAACCTGATGATAGCTAATAATAATATCTATATGGCTTAAAAACAAAATTGAGCGAAAACACCAGTGAACAAAAACGTGGAACAGAGGGAAAAGATCATGTCATTGATAAAGTCTATGAACCTTCTATTGTTTGAGGGAAAGGTTAGCAATACTTTGGGCATTGCTAAATGTATTAAACCTTTGAATGGTAAACTAGACAAGAATAGCAAAAAGCATACCATATTCAAGTAGGTTGAGTAAAAACATAGAAATTGTTAACACAACAGAAAACAATAGAACATCTAGAATGATCTAGATCTACACTACAACTATACACAAATCTCAAAAGTATGATAAATAAAAAAGAAACTGCAGTGTAATACTGATAACAAATGCAAGTTTTTAGAAATAACATTTAGGGTTAGGGTTAGGGTCAGGATTAGGGTTAGGGTTAGGTGTTAATATAAAAAATTTATACTTATGTTATTAGCATTATACTGCAGTTTGATTTTTTCATTTTCTAATACTAAATTATACAATCTATAATATTAGAAATTTAATATATAGATAGTATACAATCTATATTAATTTTAAAATAAATATATCATATATATATATATATATAGCTTTGTGTGTGTTTGTGTGTGTGTAGAAGACATATAAAAACACTGAACAAAAATATATTCATCAAACCCATGACAGTGATAGCCACTGAAGATAGAAGGAGAGGGAAAACTCTAAGTTTGTAAGTTTGGAATAAAGGAGATTCAGGTCTATCTGTAATGTTCTACGATTTTTAGTTTGAAAATTTAATGAAATCCTCAAAGGACGGTGGTGTTAAACTTTATATGCTGAGACCACAGAGGTTTATTAACAATTTTTCTATATTCTTCCATATTTTGAGCTTTTAACCACAACAATGACAATTATCTTCATCCCTAGACCTTATCCTCTGATTTCCTTGCCCATTTCAGGAAAATGAAAAACTATTGTTTCTCTATCCCAAACTATTCTTTCTCCATCCCATTCTAGCCCTCTTTATTTGATTTGATTTGATTTTTCTCTGCCTATAGTCTTGCTCCTCCCTCCAACAACAAAACTATTTTCCAAATTGGGGAAGGGATGACCTTTTTAAAGGGAAAACTATCTGACATGTACAACCCCAACTTAAACTTCTTTGATGCTCCTCAAGTTCTTTAGCAAAGCATGCAAGGCCTTTAAGTAATCTATCCTGGAGAAATTATTAAGAATACTCCTCCTCCCTTTGTACTCCACACTTCAGCCAATCCAGACAACTTGTATGCTCTTAGAAAGGTATAGCTGCAAGTCTTTGCTGTTGTGAATAGTGCCGCAATAAACAGACGTGTGCATGTGTCTTTATAGCAGAATGATTTATAATCCTTTGGGTATATACACAGTAACAGGATTGCTGGGTCAAACAGTATTTCTAGTTATAGATCCTTGAGGAATCACCACCTGTCTTCCACAATGGTTGAACTAATTCACACTCCCAACAGTGTAAAACTGTTCCTATTTCTCCACATCCCCTCTGGCAACTGTTGTTTCCTGACTTTTGAATGATCACCATTCGAACTGGCATGAGATGGTATCTCATTGTGGTTTTGATTTGCATTTCTCTGATGACCAGTGATGATGAGCATTTTTTCATGTCTGTTGGCTGCATAAATGTCTTCTTTTGAGAAGTGTCTGTTCATATCCTTTGCCCACTTTTTGATGGGGCTGTTTGTTTTTTTCTTGTAAATTTGTTTAAGTTATTTGTAGATTCTGGGTATTAGCCCTTTGTCATATGCATAGATTGCAAAACTTTTCTCCCATTCTGTAGGTTGCCTGTTCACTCTGATGATAGTTTCTTTTGCTGTGCTCTTTAGTTTAATTAGATCCCACTTGTCAATTTTGGCTTTTGTTGCCATCGCTTTTGGTGTCTTAGACATGAAGTTTTTGCCCATGCCTACGTCCTGAATAGTATTGCCCAGGTTTTCTTCTAGTGTTTCTATGGTCCTAGGTCTTATGCTTAAGTCTTTGATCCATCAATAATAGACTGGATAAAGAAAATGTGGCACATATACACCATAGCATATGATGCAGCCATAAAAAAGGATGAGTTCATGTCATTTGCAGGGACATGGATGAAGCTGGAAACCATCATCCTCAGCAAACTATTACAAGAACAGAAAACCAAACACCACATCTTTTCACTCATAAGTGGGAGTTGAACAATGAGAACACATGGACATAGGGAGGGGAACATCACACACTGGGGCCTGTCAGGGGGTTGGGGGCTAGGGGAGGGATAGTATTAGGAGAAATACCTAATGTAGTTGACGGGTTAATGGGTGCAGCAAACCACCATGGCACGTATATACCTATGTAACAAAACTGCACGTTCTGCCCATGTACCCCAGATCTTAAGGTATAATAATAATAATAATAATAATAATAATAATAATACACACAATGAATCTGCCACCTACTTAAAAAAAAGAAAAAGAAATATATAGCTGCTTCACCTCACCCTAGAGTTGTACTTCTGTCCTCCCTCTGGTCCCTTCCAGACTGGCAGACATTACTAACCTTTCAGGACCTCATTCAAATGTCACCTCCCCAGAAAAGCATCATTGCCCTCCTTCAAGGCTGTTTTAGTTGCACTTCTTATGTGTCTCCTCTTCCTTGCACTTTGAGCTGTAGCACAGTATGTCAATAGTGCATGATGAAATTGCATTATTTTGTAACTCCTCTAGACTTTGTAATTCTCGATAGAATGGACTCCATAATAATGATAGGTAGCAAAACAGCTATCATTTATTGATTGTCTATTATCAGTCACGCCCTGAGCTAAATGATTTGCCAGAATATTCTTATTGAACATACTCAGCAACATTCAGAAGAAGCCCCACTTTCCAAGTGAGCACATAAATGCTCAGAGGTCAGCTGTACAGTACGAATGTTACTACATACTCTTTGATTAACCTAAGTGATGGAGCTCAGCTTCAAATCCAGGTGTTCTAACTCCAGAAGAGTATGTGTCTTTTACTACTGTCTCCTACCACTATTTCCCAAATCCTTCTACAATAGTACCTCATACATAGCAGGCACTCAATGGACATATTTTAAAGGAATCAAATAAGGGAGCAGAGGGGAGGAAAAAGATGAAGGGGCAGAGAGGGAGATGCTGGGATGTAGGGAGGTAAGGTAAGGGGAAGAATGCCAATCAGGACACCAAAACCACTACATTTACAAACCTTATTGCAGTTTTGAGGTGCTGAGAAGGTTTTCTGGGTACATTTCCTTAATCAAATAAATAGAATGAAATTTAAAATAAAGGTTGATCTATAAGTGTGTAAAGAGTCAAGGAATATATCATACTTGCACTCCTTGAAAAAACATACCAAGGACCAGCTAAGATATTTGCCCTCTATAATCAATCAGTTTGATGAATGTCATTTATATAATTCTGGTAAGAAGATATTTTGATAGTTATTCTGCAGTTTCATCTGCTGAGAATATATGAGGTTCTCTAAATGGTTTTAGTCCTATAAAAATGAGCAAGGTGGATGAGTAAGAGGGGAATAGAGTAGGTTGATCACTTATGTAAGATTATGAGGATCCAAATATAAATTTCTAGTGGTTTCCCATTATGGAAATAACAATTTCATTGAAATGTGAGTCAATGACTTAACCTAGAATATTATATATAACTTACTTGACTGGTGTGAGTCTTTATACTTGCAGGATCCGACTATTTGCTGAGTCAGGGGAGAAAACAGATTTTTTTTTGTACTATTTTTAAGATTAGATAATCAGTGACAAACTCAAAGTATATAGTGGCTTTTTTTGCTCAGTGGAATATTTGATATTAGTATTTGATTTTTAAATACAGTACATGCCTCTCTTTTGGAACAATGTAACAACAGGATCACTTGGAAATGGATTAAAAAAAAATAGCTCTCATCCCAGCTATCTCCCAAATCTTCAGCATATCAAGGATTTCACTTTCCTTAATATGGGCTTTCAAATATGGATGGCACGACATATAGACAAAAGAGTAAGTAGAGAAACTCCTAGAAGGAAATTGGAAAAGATAAATGCTGGAATTTTTCTTACTGTTATTACCAATGTGGGAGCCATAATCCTTCTGGGAGGTGACAAAAACTCACATTTGAATGTGAGTTTTCATTTGTAGCCCACTGATTATTTACAGACTTTTTTGGGGGGAGAAGGTTTTAAAATAAAAATGTGGTCTAAATGCTCAGTATTCATGGAATCAGTTCTACCATTCTGCTTCATAGGGAAACACCTAAATTGTACTATTTCATATATCAGCAAATGAAACAATATGTATCTTATTTGGGGTTGAAGAGTTAGTTTAATGCAGACAAGCACAAGTATTTCTCAAAATGTGCACAGTTATTTATCATTGTTGATCCTACGAATAACGCCACATTATTAAAATTTTAACCTTTAAAAATTAGCTATACATCCCACCCCCCCCCCTTTTTTTTTAACAAAAAAAGAGGAGGCCTGAGAGCCAGAACCTGTGGCAGGTATTAGTACCTAGGTAGAATCAAATAATATTATTCTGCTTTGACAGTATTTACTTCCATTTATTTTAGTGATTCTAGTTTTTCTCTTAGAGTAGTAGCATGAATTTTCTTATAAACAAATGTATTCAAAGTAAAAAAAGCAATTAAATTTAAAGACAATATTGGACAATTGCAGAAGTTTTTTTGGTAAAATGAAAGTCACAAGTTTGATAGAAGAATGTCTGAAATCTGGTGCAAATTGTGGATGGTGTTAAGAAAGTGATTGAAACATTAATTGAAGTAAGGATAATAGAGAATAAACTCCTTCTATATCAGCAAACTTGATATGGCTTGGATCTGTGTCTCCGCCCAAATCTCATGTCAAATTTTAATACCCAACGTTGGAAGTGTGGCCTGGTGGGAGGTGATTGGATCATGGAGGTGGTTTCTCACGAATGGTTTAGCACCATCCCTATAGTACTGTTCTCCTGATAAAGTTCTCATGAGATCTGGTTGTTTAAAAGTGTGTAGCACCGGCCGGGCACGGTGGCTCACGCCTGTAATCCCAGCACTTTGGAAGGCCGAGGCGAGCGGATCACGAGGTCAGGAGATCGAGACCATCCTGGCTAACACGGTGAAACCCGTCTCTACTAAAAATACAAAAAAAAATTAGCTGGGCGTGGTGGCGGGCTCCTGTAGTCCCAGCTACTGGGGAGGCTGAGGCAGGAGAATGGCGTGAACTCGGGAGGCGGAGCTTGCAGTGAGCCGAGATGGCACCACTGCACTCCAGCCTGGGCGACAGAGCACGACTCCGTCTCAAAAAAAAAAAAAAGTGTGTAGCGCCTCCCGGCTCTCTCTCTTCCTCCTGCTTCGGCCACGTAAGACGTGCCTGCTGCTTCTCCTACACCTTCCGCCATGATTGTAGTTTACTGAGTCCTCCCTGAAGCTGATGCTGCCAAGTTTCCTATACAGCCTGCAGAACTATCAATCAATTAAACCTCTTTTCTTTATAAATTACCCAGTCTCAGGTATTTCTTTATAGCAATGTGAGAATGAACTAATACAAAACTAAACTGAAGAGTTGTGACTTATTCTTCAAACGATACCTTGAACACTCAATATTCTATGTATTTTTGTGCAGGGGTGTGTGTGTGTGTGCATTAGCTCCTAGTACTGGGCGGTTGCCTCATTTCTCCAGTTTCTTTGTGACCGACGGTGTCCTCTGCCTTATAGTAACTAAGCAGTAGAAAGTGTAAGCTAGTATATTTTACTGGGGAGATGAGCATGAACACCTTCAGAGCACATACGCAAAACCCATGAGCAGAGTCAGAGTGAGTGTTGATAAAGTGCATGAAGGAACGATTTGCAATGGAAGGAAGAACCCCCTCTTCTCCTGTCTTAGAAAGGACTTTGGTACAGAGTGTAAGCTTTCATTGCTTGCTGGTTCCATTTAAAAGGCCCATATGTTTTTGGAATCTGAAACTCAAGAGTAAGGTCAAACGACATGCCATAATTAGGATGCTCATCTGTAGGAATGGAGAAGGATTTGTGTAAGTTTTGAAAAGCATTATGAATGATGAAACAACCACAAGCCTGTTAAGTTGGTTGTTACTGTAACCTTTGGACCAAGCAATTCATAACAGCCCTAGTTCAGAACCATAGCAAAATTCAGAATTATTCAAGCTCTCTACATAACAGGAACTCAGCTTGCTCCAATGATAAACAGACACACATGAAGGAAAATTCCACTGACCCTGTATTCACCTCCGCCTCAGAGGCCTAATTGCTTAAGAAGTAGTGTCAAAACAGAACATATACCTTCAGTCTCTGCAGTTTGGAAGAGCAAGGAGGTGAATGTTTTGCTTTTAAGTAAACCAGAGTATGGTTAAGGTTAAACTGTTGCAGAATGATGAGCCAAATATTGTAATGATTTACAAAGATGAATTAATATTCTTCTATATGCAGAAAACTTAAACATAAGTTGGGGGGGGCAACAAATATCATTGTCTTTGTTTATCCTTAACAGTGGTTAAAAGAATCACTTCAATGGTAGTGAGATTGTGATATTGATATAAACAGAGAGAACGATTAGATAGATAAATATAGATAGTGATACAGATAGTGATATATATTGACTAGATAGAAGATAGATAGATAGACAGATGGTGGAAATGTAGAAAAGCAAACTCATACTTTTTTAAGGAGATTTAACAAGATATATCAAAACTTAAATTACAGATGTTTTATAACCCAATTTTCTCACTTGCAGAAATTTACTTTGTAGTACTTAATCAAGTGTAGAACAATGATGTTCATTAGAGTATTGTTTATGATAACAAAAAATAAATTGGAACAACTGGATATCTATTAATATCAAGACTGGAAAAACAAGCTATGGTATAGCCATGTTCTTGAATAATATTTAATTCTAAAAACAAACAAAAAACATTAAATATATACACAAGCACATGGGAAAAGTCCATAATATATTCCATATTGCTAACCAAGTTACAACTATGTTTAATAAATAAGCAAATAAAATATGCATTTACTCATATACATACCTATATGTCTATGTATTTATTACTATATAATGTTTATATTTTATAAATATCATCTGAAATCATGTGAAGTGTTATTTTCCAAACAATTAGCATCATTGAGGGGCCACTCTCCAGTGACTTCCTGGGAACTGCAGTCTACAGGAATGCAATAGAATTATTTGTAGCTCCTGGGAGATACTCCTGTGAACTCCTGAACAGAACTGGATAAGACTTTGACAAGAGGTTAGAAATTCTACATTAGCAAAGGAGGGAGGAAAATATCCATGATTGGGGGTTGCTCCAATGTAACTATATACATTGTACAAACCCAAAGAAATGTGAGTTACAATTTCATTTTTAAAATTTTTCATTTGGTTTTTTGATACCAGAGACAGATGAAAGAAGTATATGAACAGCCCTATACAAAAGTGAAATTTGAAGGGATACATTTATCCACAGGACACTCAAATGTTAAGACTCATGCTGATAACTGGCATTTGCATCAAGCATGACGATTTTCAAAATATGTTCACATAATAGCATCTTGCTCACAGTCAAATGTCTTGACATTAAATAATACATCCACTTCGCTAGTGTTATACCATGTTAATGCATCAATTATGAATGAAAAATTATATACAAAGGAAGAGATAAATATATAATTAATAATTTTGTCTTTGTAGTATATTAAAACAAGTTAACCAAAACAGTCTACTGCATTATGGGTTAAGATCAGAAAGGAATGCTTTCATCATATGTTAAGATTTTAAAGAGAACTAAATGAAGCAGTGTGAGGTTTCTGACAAATATGACTCTGAAAAATGCAAAACATGGTGACACAAAAGCCCTCTGAGAAAAAGCACATTTTTTATCTTTCAAACGTCCATAGGTCTGAATCAATACTATCTTTTCAAGAATGAAAACAAGCATCTGTAAGTAGGAGCTAAAAAGTAAGTACACATGGACGTAAAGATGGAAATAATAGATACTGGGGACTCCAAAAGCGGGGAGGGATGGAGGCGAGTGAGGGTTGAAAAATTAACTATCAGGTACAATGTTCACTATTTGGGTAGTGGGTACACTAATAACCCAGTCCCCACAGTATGCAATATACCCATGTAACAAATATGCACATGTACTCCCTCAATCTAAAAATTAAATTAGGCCAGGCATGATGGCTCATGCCTGTAATCCCAACACTTTGGGAGGTCGAGACGGGGGGGTCACCTGAGGTCAGGAGTTTAAGACCAGCCTGGCCAACATGTTGAAACCTCGTCTCTACTAAAAATACAAAAAAAATAGCTGGGCGTGGTGGCGAGCACCTGTAGTCCCAGCTACTCAGGAGGCTGTGGCAGGAGAATCACTTGAACCTAGGAGGCGGAGGTTACAGTGAGCCAAGATCACACCACTGCATTCCAGTCTGGGCAACAGAGCTTGACTCTGTCTCAAATAATAATAATAATAATAATAATAATAATAATAATAATAATTTTTTAATAAAAAGGAATAAAAGCAAGTGTCATTCCAAATATGAGCCAGGAATTTTTCTGGATTAATGGAGTTAACTCTACCTTATAGAGTAGGACCTTCATGCTGAGAAAATGGTAAATGAAGATCCAATAGTGTTTTTGAATTAATTTTTCATGTTTGAGTCAGATATCTGAAAACAGAAGACCTGATAAAGGAGGAAGTGGAAGGAAAGAGGAAGAGGAAAATAGGTGGGAGGTTGTTTTCAAGAATATCAAAGAACCATTTCAATGCCTATTGCAAATGTTTATTTCAAATTGAAAGTGACATAGAGAGGAAGTTTTTAAAGAATTCAGGGGAAAGAAGTGATTCAACCCATGAGTTTCCTTCGTCTACCAAATAGAATATGTTTTTCTTTTTTTTGCATACAATGTTATTTTAGGAATTCTATTTCCTTTTTTAAAAACAGGAATGAAAGCAATACAATTTAGAAACTACTGACTTCTTAGTCCATAGATATTCTCTTTAGGGGAAAGAATGTTCTGTAACCAATATCCATTAAATATTTGTTACTTAAGGAAAACAGCAGTAATAACAACAAAAAAAGGAAAAACGATTGTCAATTTTAGTAGAATGCTTTCAGCAAAATGATCTTTCTCACCAAAACGTTGATGATTTAAGTATATTCTGTAACTAAACGAAGTATTTGTTCTAACCAATAATCAGAATTGAAGAAAGAAAATAAAATTAATAGAAATTTTACTCAAGCAGTTGACACAATAGTTTTATTTAGATGACCTGGTAATCTTGGTTCACCGTAATAAGAACGTGTTTTACTCTAGACAGAATTAGAGAGTGAACAGTAAAAAAAATCCTCAGAGGCAGGTGTGGTTCAAAGTGGCTGAGTCTTACAGTAATTTTCTGGAGGGTGTATAATTTATTTTGCAGAATAGTAGTAAAACAGTGTATTAAATATTATTCCTAATAGCCCTTTGGTGCTTAGAAATAATTTCTCTAAATAGAAAATTTCTGATAATTTCCCTGTAAAAGAACTTGATCTAGCTCTCTATGATTCTATAATGTATTGCTAATGTGACTTTATTTTCAAATATGAAAACAGAGTGAGGGATATCCTTACAGCCACTTGCATTGAAAAACAAACAATATATGATCTCACTGATATGAAATCTAAAAAAGTCAATCTCATAGAAACAGATAGTTGAAAGGTGGTTACCAGAGGCTTGTTGGGAGAGGGAAGGATGGAAAAAAAGAGATGTTGATCAAAGAGCACAAAGTCTCAGTTAGACTGAAGATATAAATTTTAGTGGTCTATTGCACCTCAGGGTATCACAGTTAATAATAATGTATTATATATTCCAAAATTGCTAACAGAATAGATTTTTAACATTCTCATCACAAAAAAATGGTAAGGTGCTAAAATAATGGATATGTTAATTAGCTTGATGGAATCTTTCTATAACGTATACATAGATTATGACATTACATTGTACCCCACAGATATATACAATTATTATTTGTCCATTAAAAATAAATTACTTTTTAAAAATTGATTTTTAATTTTTGATCATTGATATTTTATTGATTCACTGATGGTCTGCTACATAATCCAAAATGCAATTGCCATGCCTTCTAAGAATTTGTATTGAGGGAATCATTTTTGTTTCAATCTCATTCAACATCTTTCATTTAAATACAGAGTAATAACAGAATCTTTTTCTTTCTGTCTTTTTTGTTTGTTTGTTTCAGATAAAATAGGGAATTATTCAAGTTGGCAAATATGATGACTGGCTTGTAAAGTGAATACACAGTTTGTCTAGAGTGCCTGGGACTTGAAACTCTCTAGTATACCTTTTCAATACCACTAATTAATGAAGAAAATGTTTCACAGATTTGTCTACATCTAAGAAAAATGCTCACAAGGCTTATAAATATCACCATACATTTCTATCATTACTTTATCAACTAATTCTCTTGAGCAAGCTCTCAAAGAGTAGCTATTGGCTTTTATAAAAAGGCTAGGTGTAAGGAAGGTGGAGATAAAAGACATAGTCTATGGTCTCAAGGAACACACAGACCAGACTGATCTGTAGCATATAATACAACATAGTGAGATGCAATATAGTGCAACAGGTAGTCTGACAGAGACATGACTGAGATATAATCAGTGCCCAGGACAGGAGCCCTTAACCCTGATGTTAGAAGTAGAAAATTCTACTTTTATTTTATTTTTCTGAGACAGTCTTTCTCTGTCACTCAGGCTGGAGTGCAGTGGCACAACTTGGCTCACTGCAACCTCCTCCTCCCAGGTTCAAGCGATTCCCCTGCCTCAGCCTCCCAAGTATCTGGGATTACAGGCACCCACCACCATGATGAGCTATTTTTTGTATTTTTAGTAGAGATGGGGTTTCCCCATGTTGGCCAGGCTGGTCTTGAACTCTTGACTTCACGTGATCCATCAGCCTTGGCCTCCCGAGTGCTGGGATTACAGGCATGAGCCACCACGCCAGGCCAGAAGTAGAAAATCATCTAGAGAAGGTTGTATTGCTTGTTTTTCTTTCAGTGAAATCTGAGCTCAATCCTGAAGATGAAATTGAAGAAAGCCAAGTAGACAAAGTGGAGATGATGTTCTTTAAGGCCTAGAAGTATGAAACTTTAGGATATATCCAGGGAATTAGAAATAATTTTATTTTTAGAGCGAACATATGTAGAAACTACAACAGGTGAAACTATATTGATAGCAAAAGCCAGATTATGAAGGGCCATGTATGCTGAGCTAAGGACACTATTCTATCCTTAAAACCATGGAGAGCTATCAAAGGATTCTAGGGGGAAAACATTCACAGACGTGTACTTTGGGTAATGCACTATGACAGGCATGGGCAGTATAGTACAAAAGCGTGTGATGAACAGCAAGAAAAGTAGTTAGGGGGCTTGTTGCAATAAACTAGATTTAAAATAGACTAGCAACATTGGGAAAAGAGCAGGGGATAGATCAAGATATTTATGGAGGCTATGCAATAAGACTCAATAATGACCTAGAGATTGAGGGAAAACTGAGCAAAAAGAAATATTGTAACCAGATTTCTCTATTGGGAGACTGGAAGTGAGTGCTATTGCTTTGCATTCTTGAAATCATACTATGTTTGCCTTTAAAGCTACTCCTTCATCCATTTGTTCCTTTAATATCACATTCCTCTTGCCCTCATTAATGAACAACTGGAAGGATGACGTGCCATGAACTACTGTACTCCATTCCAGCTAAATATATACTATAACCAAGACTTCCCTAGTTCTTCCATTAAGGACCTTTAATTCACCTGTCATTCTTAAGTACAATAAAGAGTTTTTACTGTGAGAAAGCTCCATCAGTGACCAATTAGGTTTTATGGACCCATCACACTAATAAGATTTATTAAGGCATAATAATTGGTATAATAGAACATTAAAATATGAAAATATGTTGTGTCTTTTTGGGGAAATTCCAAAAAAACAAATATAGAGTTAACTGACGAAACTTTTTCTTCTTTATTCAGAAAACCTAAAATATAGGACACGTTTCATATGAATTGGACATGTATCTCTGACATACTTTATAAATATTCACTATTTTACACACATATTAGTTCTCTAAGGCTATGTATCAAGAAAAATTATTCTGCTTGGTGCAAATACAAATAGGCAATATTTTCTCAATAGAACTTCACCTAATTTTTGTATTAAATTATTGTCTCCAACAGTTTCCTACTGTGTATGTTATACTGTGAAATTATATTTTTTATGTAGAATATTAGCTTAGTTTGTTAGGATATGCTTATTGTAATAGAGGTTGCTAATTTCCCACATTATCTATTCCCTGCTATTTCCTTTTGTACATAAACTCCCTGCGTGGTCAACCAGCTATATTCCCTGTTACCTAGCATTGCTTTCAGCTATCTGAATCTTATGACTAAGTCATTTCAAATGGGATATAAATGGAAATAAAGATAACTTTCAGGTCTTGTCCTTAAGAATTATTAGACTCGGTCACCTCTTTTCCTCTTCCTTTTCCCATCGGTCAACAAAAGACAATAATACATGTCTGAAATACATGTAAAAGGAAAATGTTTTACAAAAGAACTGGTCAGAGTGAAGGGGCAGAGGAACAAGGGAACAGACAGATAAACCATAACAAAATTAGTCCTGGACTAAAAAAATAATGATGATCCACATGAATGGTTCTTGTTCCTTTTCCCCTTCCCCTTCCCTCAAATTCTTACTAACTTTCAAGTTTAACAAGTAGGAATGAGTATATGGAAGATAGACTATCAAAACAATATTCTAACTGGAGCTTATGACTCCTTACTACACTGATAATGACTTATAGAGTTACCATAAGGTAACCACCCAACCTCATATGATTGATGAACCACTACGTATGTATTTATCAAAAAAAAACAAAACACTGAATCAATATGCCTTTCTCACATTGTAAGGAAACCTGCATACAGGGACACAGCTGGTAAGTGGCTTGGTCATTTGGAATTTCCATTCTGGAAAAAAGAAATTCTCACTCATTTTCACTTCTTGCCTCAAACCAACTAGATTTGGATTTTACACCTTAGACTATGACATCTTACTTCTAAAAACTAAAATGTAAATGTTTGGGTGGCATTACTCATCAGCTCGTTTAAAAATGCATTTGAACTCATATTTATAGCATCATGCACATATAAATATCATGAAGCAAGAATAAACACTGTGCCTTAAAGTGTTTTATTCCAAGAGTCTGTGGAAACCTTTAGAAGTGGGCAATAGAAATATCACACTGCCTGATTTAATTTATGATCTACCCCTTAAGGAGTGGGCAGACCAGAAAAATTTGTGCATTTCTTGAGAAGTCAACTTCATCTGGGAACAGGACAAGGTGTGAAACTGAGAGTAAAGTCTCAAAGTAATGTGGTTAACAGTGGAATGTGAATTAGTGTAATTTAGGTTATTTTTCCCTCTGTTCACACAGCTTGCAGAGCTACCAAAAAACTCGTAATAGAATTCCCTCCAAAAATAAAGTTGATCTTCAATTCTTGGCATTTCAGAGTTGATTCCCATGATTCCAAGATGTTATATGGGTTGCAAATGCCAACAGTAGTTTTACAATAAGAGCCTAGGGACCCAGCAGAGGTTGAACTAAACTCCTAACAATTTAAACCTTGATATGTTCAGCATTTCTGCCAAACTTGAATAGAAGTATATGCCTTGAGAGATTAATGTTGACTTTAACTGTAACGACAACAAAAAACTGTAGTTGAATACAATTGAGTAACACATGGACAGTGTACTATTTACAAAGTAAAATGAGTTAAGACATCTAGATCATTTATCACAAGTTTTACTTAGATTTTTTTAGTCTCATAAAGAATATGACTATTTTCTTAAAGAAAGAAGCAATGGATTTTTTTAAAATAAACTTACTTAAAGACATACCTATCAATTCGCAAATAAATATGCTAAAAGGCCCAAAGAAAATATTCTTGCACGACTTAATCAGATCTGTTTGAAATTAATGCCTTTAATTTCCCTACCAGTATTTTCATCATTCCATACTGAAATGGCTTTTTCAAAATTAATTTTCTGTTGGGTAAATTTCTTAAAATTCAGAATTTTACTGAAGTTAGAATTTTAGAATTTCATTTTTCACATTTTTTTGCAGTATAAGTGAGGTGGTAGAATAAGGATAGAAATGTAAAGGACTACTATATTTAGTAAACAACTTCTAAAAATATTACTTGTTTTTGAGAACAAATATCTTTATGAAACGTTCACCACATGAAATTGTAGGGGAGGAGTTATAGTTAGATAGAGCCATTATAAAAAGAAGTTAGGTTAGTAGTAGGTGTTTTATTGGCCTAAAATGACTGCCTCTTACTGAGAAATGACTTAATTTCACTTGATTTGAATAAAGTATCAGGGATGAGAAACAAGTAAATCTATTTTGCTAAGAAGATCGCAGAATAAATTAATTTACCCAAAGACTGCATGATGAAAACTATTAATATTTCATCCATACTAGCACTTTTTTCCCAAGAATCTAAGAA
Organism: Pan troglodytes; assembly: GCF_028858775.2. NCBI lineage: Eukaryota > Metazoa > Chordata > Mammalia > Primates > Hominidae > Pan > Pan troglodytes. Next base: position 26,829,497 of record NC_072402.2, read on the forward strand.
TGTTTACAGTGACTATCTTTACTTAGAAACCTTTTTATCTAGATGGCAGGAACTTAGCCCAAATTAACTATAACATTATTTATATCTCTTGTTTCAAATTATTAATATTTTAATACTGAATTATCCTTTGTTGGTAGACAACAAAAGACAGAAAAGAAAAATATGTGTTTTTATTGTATAATCTGAAATAGGCAAATTTAGTCTTATTTGGATTTTTTGGAAGCCTACCGACTTATAGATATCAATTTCAAGAATAAAATATTCTTAGAATATGGAATGTATCATGCAAATCATTCAGTCCCATAAACCAGGGATTAAAAATATTAGGAACATCCCACATTTTTCTCTTAATGAGTAAACATTTTGACATGGCTCTAAAACCTTCCCTGCTTGGTAAATGAGTTTTATAATATAATATGGATAAGTGATACTACAAGCTTCCTGGTCCTACCTCTATTTATAGCAGTGGTTCTAAAGCTTTGCTGTACATTAAGAGTCACCTGCAGGTATTTCAATAATACAATTACCTTGAGACTGGAGACGTATTTACTGCCACATATTTTAACAGTCTCTTACTGGTTAAAATACATATTTCAGTTCCCATATCAACACCTGACAATGGTCTATTCTACCCATATATTATGTTAAATTGGCCCACCTAAAATCGAACTCTTCTTCCCTATGAAAAACCTTCTACTCCTGTTCTTATTCTACTGCTATTACCACCTATTTTCTACTTTTTCTGAGCAAGAATTACCCAAGTCATCTTTGACTCCAGAGTCATTTTCATTCACCTTATTACACAGTAATTTACAAAAGCCCATAAATTTTAATTTGCATGCTCTATAGAATGTTTCCTCCTTTCCATTCCAATTTTTATTGCTTTAGGTTAGGATCCTAAAGCCATCAATACTAAAGTTACCAATACTTTTCTAACTTCTGTCTTTGCCTCCAATATCTTTCATTTTAAAGACATTGATACCAAATTAATTTTCCTTAACTATAATTTTCATCATACCATTTTGTGCATTTGATAACTTGGAGACATTCTAGCCTTGAATTTGAGTTTTCCTAACTTTGTGACATTGGATATGTAGCATCAGTCTTTGGCCTCAGTTTCAAGTACAAAAATGCAAGTGTTGGACTAGACAATTGCAAAGTCCACTCTAACATACTGGTTTCAGATAAAAAGATCCTAAAAGCTTCCTGGTCTTGCCACTATTTATAGCAGTAGCTCTGCAACTTAGCTGTACATTAAGAGTCACCTGGCCGGGCACGGTGGCTCATGGCCTGTAAACCCAGCACTTTGGGAGGCCAAGGCGGGCGGATCACGAGGTCAGGAGATCAAGACCATCTTAGATAACACGGTGAAACCGCGTCTCTACCAAAAATACAAAAAATTAACCGGGCATGGTGGCGCGCCTGTAGTCCCAGCTACTCGGGATGCTGAGGCAGGAGAATGGCGTGAACCGGCAAGGCAGAGCTTGCAGTTAGCCAAGATCGCGCCTCTGCACGCCAGCCTGGGCGACAGAGCGAGATTCCACCTCTAAAAAAAAAAAAAAAGAAAGAAACAAAGAGTCATCTGCTAAACGTAATTTTCCATTTACCCTATCCCATAAATGTTTACTCCTTCTCTGTGCTGTTCTATGCCCCTGGAGGATAACTTCTACACAGTATGCCATTGTGCTCCCTTGCTCGCTGGCTTCTCCTCAGATTTGTCCCATGGAAGGCATGTACAAAAGACAGGCAGGTGGGAGAAGGGAAGTCGGGGTATTTTCTCCCGAATTTTTTTCCTGTTTGGGAATCACATCTCTGGCAGCAGTTTTGTCCCACTCTGACTCTAGGTCAGGAAGCCTAATGGATTTCAGATGTTACTAATCTTCTGTCTACTTTCTCTTTAATGCTAGGTTTGTTGCATTAACCTTGCTCACACTTTTGCATTTAATCCCTTAATGAAAGTCGCTTCATTTCAGTCACTTGTTGGGACTCTGACTAATACATCTAAAGAGATATTTTTGAAATACCAATGCTCAGACCTCACTCCAGGTTAGTAGAATTGAAACTTTGGATGTGGAGCCCAAGTAGAAGTATTTCATAAAAATTCCTCCTGGTAAATTATAGATAAAGTCCAAACACTTTGTATTATCATTCAAGGCCATATGTAATCTGAAACCAAATAATCTTATCAGTCAAGCAAATATGATTAAAAAAAGAAACCTCTCAGAACAAAATTTGGCTACTTAATAATTTTGCTAATAAAGTAATGTAAAGAAACGTGAGAAAGAAACTTAAACAAGTATAAATAAATAACAAAGTATTTTAATGACAAAGTATAAATAAATGACAAAGCACTACTTATATGCTACAAAACAAAGGCTCCCCAATGGGAGTAATAACTTAAATGAGAAGGATTATTAAGACAAAATCTTCTGGAAAGAGGTGCTTTAGTGTTAATGAAATATACTAAAAAGGAGAGGGCTTTACTGTTCACAATAGCAAAGATCTCTCCTTTTTAATATATTTCATTAACACTAAACCACCCCTTTCCAGAAGATTTTGTCTTAATAATCCTTCTCATTTTAGGTTATTGCTCCCTTTGGGGTGGCACATATACACCATGGAATACTATACAGCCATAAAAAGGATGAGTTCATGTCCTTCACAGGGACATGGATGAAGCAGGAAACCATCATTCTCAGCAAACTAACACAAGAACAGAAAACCAAACACTGCATGTTCTCACTCATAAGTGGAAGTTGAACACTGAGAACACATAGACACAGGGAGGGGAACTTCACACACTGGGTCTTGTTGGGGAGTGGGGAGCTGGAAGAGGGATAGCATTAGGAGAAATACCTAATGTAGATGACAGGTTGATGGGTGCAGCAAACCACCATGGCACGCATATACCTATGTAACAAACCCACAAGTTCTGCACATGTATCCGAGAACTTAAAGTTTAATAATAATTTTTTTAAAGACTATCAAAAAAAGAGAGATCTTTCAAAGAATCATATACTTCTTAGGTATCTCTTATACTCTGAAATGCAAAGGATCTAAAAACATCATGTATACAATTTTCCCGTGAGGTATCTGTCTCTTATTATTTGATCAGTTATCAAGAAGTCTCACATTTGACTGTTTCATATTCTTTCACTTGCATTGATCACCATTCGTGATCACCTCCCGAGCTGAAAGGATCCTCCCCTCTCAACTTCCCAAGTAGCTATAGCTGGGACTACAATCATGCACCACCATGCCCAGCTTTTTTTTTTTTTTTTTTTTTTGTACAGATGAGGTATCATTATGTTGCCCAGGCTGGTCTTGAACTCCTGGATTCAAGCAATCCCACCAGGTGTGAGCCACTGTGCACGGCCCATATTGACTTCTTACCATCAGTATCCAAAGGTGAGTCAGCCAGTGACTTCGAAATAAGTAAAACATACTTTGATGACTTTGGTTCATCTAGTTTTAGCCAGATTGGGGGGGGGGGGCGGGAACTGTTCTCTGGCCAATTAGTTCCAAGGTCCCAATTATTTAGTGTTTATGTAAGGTTATGTCCTATGGAAACATACTTCTTCATGCTACACTTACTGTTTAATACACATGAAGATTACAAAACCATGTAAATGAGCAGTGAAAAAAGAAAAGCCCTTCTCAGTCAGTCAGAAGATATGTTTATACTACAATCAAGAAACAAGAGCAGCCTTAGAATGAGACAAAATCTCGGCAGGTATTGTGGGCTTGGAAGGGATTGTGTGACTATGTCATTAGAAAACCATATAATATTTTTTCACTCTTTGAATCCTTTAACAGAAAAATGACTTTTGGCAGAAGGAAGAAGAGTATGTCTTCTAAACACTAAAAATTTCTCTCAGAGGCCTTTCCAAGATGTTTTGGATGGCTCTCTGCCTCTCACTCTCTGGCAGCCCGCTCTCCCATCAGTGTTTGCTGAAGGTCAATAAACCCTGCGCAGGCGGGTGCTGTGGAGTGCATGTGTGAGAAAACCTGCTGTTGTTGCGGTAAATGCAGTGTCCACAAATTCATTAGGAATGCATTTGTTCCTGGAAGTGCTAGCTATTCCGGTAACTGGCTGTCGCCAATGTTTTTAACCATATTCTCCACTTTTATGCAGACGTTACAGGGCAGAAAACCAGGCTTCTGTTCTCACTGCCTGCATCAATTTGTAATTTGTTACTTGATCGGCTCATTTTACCTTTCGTCTAGTATAAAAGGGCAGTCTGGGACACTATAGTTATGTCTGGGGCCTCCTTATTAGACTTGATGATGAAAAGGGGCTCTCTGGGTTAAGAGAATCTCTGAATCTACTTATTCAGCTCTAAAGAAAATATTGGGCATCAGGAAAAACTGAAAAATTATAGGCAGTGTGAAAATTAGAGGAAAATAACTTCTACCTTCCAGATTTTCTCATGCACAACAATAGAAAATATATATATATAATGATTCCATTGAAATGTTAAGATTTATTTTATTAAGCATTCTTTCTTCTCTTTGAGACAATATCCCCATTTTTTCTGAGCAACACTTTCGTAAGCTAGTCCTTCTGAATGTCAATAATACTAATATACGTGGAGTTTATAAGAAAAAATTGTAAAAGGCAAAAAAGAAGCTGTGTGCTGAAATGGCCAGGATTTTATAAGCTTACACACCAAACAAAACATTGCCACTTTTAACGTGACCTGACTGCCAATCTGAGAGAAGAAAACACTAAACAAAAATGGAATCACTGCCTTCTACTCTGAAGACAATTCTGGTCTGGTTTTCTTGAAGTAATGTCACCTTAAGGGGGTGACAACATTGAACTTCCTGTGATAACAGTAGCTGACACACAAGGCTTCATCTTACTTGTAGCTGGCATGTTAGAACTGGTGAGAAGTGCGAGGCCCTTCCCTCACGAATGGAACACATCTGTCCAGGAAATACACTTCACTGTGCCAAAATGCTTTTAGTGTATCTGCCCCCTGAGTGCCCTATCAAGCTACAATTCCCTGTCAGCAAGTACCTTGTAATTCCTTTCCTTTTATGTTGATGAAAGTCTTGATCTATTATGCCAATACTGCATAGTTTCCACAGTCTCCCAGAAACTATTACTCAGTAATGTGCATAGGGGATGGGGCTCTGTTACTTAGACAACCAACCTCAGCTAAGAACATCAGCCCTTGAAGAAAAACAGTAGCTAGTCAGACTGCCATACAGCTCACGTTGCACTTTGGGGGTGGAAAGAGGAATAAAAGACCAATGGTGAGATTAGACACTAGAGAAGATAATGCACTACCTTCAGTAGGAGCCAAAAGGGGTGAGTCAAGTAAGGATTTGACTTGCTATATTCTTCAGCCTAATGGGTTCTGACCATATCCAGTGAGTTAGGGTTAGGATGAGTCATAATTGGAAGTCCCCCTGGTTCTAATTATAGTGGCAGTAACAACAGAGCCTCAGAATGAAGCCTGAGCAGCCTCTACCCCCATTCTTGAGAAAAGTATAGGAGCCCAGGTGGTCACTATGTGTTCAGTTACACAGGCATTCTGAAGTGCATTATATTCAGTCTCTCTGAAGAGCAAACTGAATTCTAGAGTTCAAGAGCGTTTGGTTTAGCACAATCAGAGAAGATTTATAAGAAGAGTCTAAGGTTAGAGCAATTTTAAGTTCACTAAGACCATAGAATCAGACAAAATGAACTAGATTCAGGTGTGTAGTAAGCTGAAAATTATTTAACCCACTACAGTTGATTTCTTTTGCTTGTTTCTAGATGAATCAAAACGTCATTAGCTGCTCATTCAGAATGTATTGAGTGTTCACCATATGCCAGTTATTTTGTTTATTGTGTTGATTGCTGAGGTTACAGAGCAAGTAATAACTAGCACACCTGATGCTGTTAAATCTATGCCAGGCAATATTCTAAGTTCTTTAAAATATTGAATGGTTCATTCCTCAAAACCTAAAGAGGAAGGTATTACTTACTCTTATACCAGTTTTACAGGTGAGGAAACTGATTCAGAGAGGTTAAATAACTTGCTCCAAATTACAGAGCTCTTAGGTGGCAGAGCAGTGATTCAAACCAGGCAGCCCAGCTCCTAGACCATGCTCTTAACCATCGTGCTCTCACATTCCATGATCATTAAACACCAACAGAAACACTACTGGATGAATGGTTGCCAAGGTCACAGGCCATTGATGACAAAACGAAGAGACAATCCATCCACTTATGAATCCCTGACCACTTGTGATCAGGCCTCTGAGACAATGCCAAGTGAGAGTGAGAAATGCCCACAAGCCTTTCTACAGCCCAAGCTATGCTGAAGAAAATCCATCCCCTTCAATGTGGCTTTTTTCAGGTTAATCTTTTGTTCTCAAACCATTCAACAAAAACAAAGACTAACATTACAAATCCCCCAAATTGATATTTCAGATTTTATATATTATATTCAAAATCCATCCTAATAAAAGATATCTTTAAAGGCAGCACTAATATTTCAGCATTTTCTTCTTTTTTGATAAGAAATCTGCTTTCATGTAAAAGTACTCAAAAGTTGCAAAACTTTCAAGTCACGGTCCTCCGTGGATTTTTCTCAATGAATAATACAGGCTTTGCAATAGATCTTTTAGCCTCCATACCCCAGACATCTTTAGAGTAGGATAATAAATCCCATGGCATAGGTATAATTCAGATTTTCAGCTCCATATTCATATGATTGTTTAATATTTATAGACAAGCACTATTTGTTGGAGGCCCAAGTCAGCCAAACATTTAAAGTAATTTCCCCCAGCAGAAACTCCAGTTTATAAAAATAACTTGGCAAATAATTTGTAAATGATGTTCTTAAGTAATCAGCATGCCATCTAAGGAAATTTTGAAGTTGGTATGCTATTTTAGAGAGGAGCATACAAAAGTTTCCAATACAATTTATTAAGAGACAAAGTCGTAGGTGGAAAAATCCTGAATATTATCTTTGGGTAGATATAACAGATAGAAAAGCACACCATTTAAAACATGTCACTGCAGGAGTGAGTTAATTATCCACTTTGGCTGTTGAATTGTGTGTTCAAGCTTTATAACTTTTTGGTTAAAAGAACCTGCCGTTTACTGGTTGTGGGCTGTTTTTAATAGAAAAAGTCAAGTGAAGAATTGTCACCATCTCTGCCATAAAGGAAAACATGGTCCATTTTCTTTTTGATATGACTGCAATTCTTTTATCTACTTAATTCAATATGTATATATATACATATTTATCTAGATATGCAGTAATGTAATCTGTAGCTATACAGATCAACTACTATATTCATGGTTCTATTTCAAGCACTGCAAAGGTGAATAAGGCATACTTCCATACCTTAAGAAATTTACTGCCTAGTTAGAAAAATATAGTAAGAAGTACAAGAGTAACTTGTATACTCTCATAAAAGAAGTATGTGATAATTAACAGTTTATAATGTCAAATATATATTTGAAGAGTTCAAAAAAGGAGCAATCACATCTATTCTGAGACACTGAAATACTTCATGGAGAGAATGCATCTGAGAAGGGCTCTGGGTAATAAATGGATAGCAACAGACTTGAAAAGGAGGTTCAAAAAAGAAGAATACATACATCATTATTCAAAAAAAGATACTTGCACATGCATGTTTATAGCAGCACAATTCGCAATTGCAAAATCGTGGAACCAACCCAAATGCTCATCAATCAATGCGTGGATAAAGAAATTGTGATATACATATATATACATATATACGTATATACATATATATGTGTGTATATATATGTATCACATGGAATATATATATTCCATCATATATATATCACATGAAATATATATATTCCATCATATATATATATCACATGGAATATATATATTCCATCATATATATATATCACATGGAATATATATATTCCATCATATATATATCACATGGAATATATATATATTCCATCATATATATATATCACATGGAATATATATATATTCCATCATATATATATCAGATGGAATATATATATATTCCATCATATATATATATCACATGGAATATATATATATTCCATCTATATATATCACATGGAATATATATATTCCATCATATATGTATATCACATGGAATATATATATATTCCACCATATATGTATATCACATGGAATATATATATCACATGGAATATATATATATATTCCATCATATATATGGAATTCTATCATAGCATTTGCAGCGACCTGGATGAAATTGGAGAATATTATTCTAAGTGAAGTAACTCAGGAATGGAAAACCAAACATTGTATATTCTCATTGATATGTGGGAGTTATGAGGACGCATAGGCATAAAAATGATACAATGGACTTTGGAGACTTGGAGAGAAGAGTGGGAGGGGAGTGAGGGATAAAAGACTAAAAATAGGGTGCTGTGTATACTGCTCAGGTGATGGGTGCATCAAAATCTCACAAATCACCACTAAAGAACTTACTCATGTAAGCAAACACCACCTGTACCCCAATAACCTATGGAAAAATAAAAATAAAAAATAAAGAAAATAAAGAAAAATAGACCAAGGCACATAAAATCAATGAGTGGATAAAGAAATTGTGATACACACACACACACACACACATATATATACAAACACACACATATCACATGGAATATATATATATATATATATTCCATCATATATATATATAAATCACATGGAATATATATGCATTGCGATATATATATATATCACATGGAATATATATATATATTCCACCATATATATGGAATTCCTATATATATATATAGGAATTGATGGAATACTACTCAGCCATAAAAAGGAATGAGTTAGAGAAAGAAACAATGCCAAGCCAATAATCAATATGACATCCATAGGAAAAACAGTGAGGAGACCTATTTGACAAGAGCATACAATGCCTTAAAAACTTAAGGTGAGAAAAGTGAGTTGAAAATGAAAATGATGAGCTAACTTGCATTTCACCTTATAAGGTAAAAGACCTTTTGAAGACGGTAATTGTGTAATTGGAGTTGCCATTTATGCAATTATGTCAGGTAGTGACTTGTAAGATGGATAAGCCAGAGGAAACATGAGAGATAGCAAAGCCCAATCCAGATTTTGGTGTGTGTGTGTGGTAAATCACAGTAAAGTGAGGAACCCACAGGTGCTAGAAGGGCAACAGAAAAAAAAAAAAAAGGAATAGGAGAGAGAGGATTTGTGAGTCACTGTTAATGAATTTCTAGGTTCTGTCATCTGATTAGATTTAAAACCTGGGTTAAGAACTGTGATCTCTTCAAGATGAATTTTCAAACTTTGATGAGTAGGAGAAGCATCCCAAGGAGAATTTATCAAAAAAAAAAAAAAAAAGATAAGCCTAACATTAAGCATCAGGCAGTTTAACATGTATGAGTCTGTTGAGAGATCCTTTCAAGCCCCCACAGCATATTCACAAAAGTAGATTTGCTGCTTGAAATCATGAAAGCAGATGCTTTTCTTTGACCGGGACCATTACCAAAAATACCCTCCAAATTTCTTTTGTTTTAGATGAAAGTGCTGCTTAGGTAAATGCAAGCTTTCAAATTTAAGGTGCTGCTATTGTTACTTAGATGTGTTCTTCTTACTTGAGAGTTATATTTCCTGTGGCTTGGGTGTTTTCTGATAACACTAGTACATTCTGAGGGCCCCTCGCACAAATTGGAGGGAACGTCTTCTAGCCAAGCCTGACAAGGCTCATGGCTTTCCAAATGAAGGTCAGAGAGAGTACAGCATTTTGTCATGCAACTCTCCCCAGAAGGTTCAATGGAGCCGACCACTGTGACCACTTACTGCTGTCACTGCTCAGTGATTGACAGTTACATTGCTCAATTCTGTACTCTCATTCCATTTTGTTGTAGTGAAAAATGCAGGTGATTTTGTGTCCTACAGACTTGGACTCTAAGTCTGTTTTAGCCATTTTGGTTACAAACTCATTTAATATAATAATTTTTAACTTAGAAATCTAGGCTTCATCAATTCTACCAGAGATAGTGATTTAATTGTGCAAACTTGAATTGTTATTCATTGTTTTTATACTGTTAATTGACAAATAAAAGTTGTATGTTTGTGATGTAAAATATGATGTTTTTGAGATATATATATATAAATCTCAAATCAATCTATTTACCTTACATACTTTTTGTGTGTGTGTGGTGAGAACCATTAAAACCTTCTCTCTTAGCAATTTTTTAATATGCAGTATGATATGTAAAATAAATCTCTTAAACTTATTTATCCTTTGTAACTGAAATTTTGTTTCCTTTGGCCAATATCTTTCCAATCTCCTATCCCCTACTCCCCAGCCTCTGGTAACCACTGTTTTACTCCCTGTTTCTGTGAAATCTTATCATTTGCAACAACATGGATGAACTGGAGGACATTATGTTAAATGAAGTAAGCCAGGCACAAAAAGACAAATACTACATGATCCCATTTATACATGGAACACAAAACAGTGTAACTGAATTTTTGACAACTACTAAAATGGACATTCAGGCAGTTATATGAAGTCAGAAGTAGAACCACGTACTAATCTTCCTTCCCTGTTACCCACCTTAATTATTAATAACATTTTTCCAACATACCACTTTGGTAGTAGATTTGATGATTCCATTCATTTATTTAAAAATATAAATGGGTGCCTATTATGTTCCAAGCAATGTGGTAGGCTCTGAGGACTCACAAGTAATATACACACAGATTTATCCTCAAGCGGTTTATTGTCTAGGGACAGAGAAAGGAACATATACTTTTTTTGAGAATGTTTTTGTCCAGACTTTGAGAAGATATTTATTAGGCAGTCAATGAACCCTTAAAACAATATAGGTTAACACCTATAAAGCAGAGGATGCTATAAAGCAGAGGATGTGGAGAAATAGGAATGCTTTGACACTGTTGGTGGGAGTGCAAATTAGTTCCATCATTGTGGGAGACAGTGTGGCAATTCCTCAAAGATCTAGAACCAGAAATACCATTTGACCCAGCAATCCCATTACTGCATATATACCCAAAGATTGTAAATCATTCTACTATAAAGACATATGCACACATAGGTTTATTGCAGCACTATTCACAATAGCAATGACTTGGAACCAACCTAAATGCCCATCAATGATACACTGGATAAAGAAAATGTGGCACACATACACCATGGAATACAATGCAGCCATGAAAAAGGATGAGTTCATGTCCTTTGCAGGGACATGGAGGAAGCTGGAAACCATCATTCTCAACAAACTAACAGAGGAACAGAAAACCAAACACCGCGTGTTCTCACTTATTAAGTGGGAGTTGAACAATGAGAACACATGGACATAGGGAGGGGAACATCACACACCAGGGCCTGTTGGAGGGTGGGTGGCTAGGGGAGGGATAGTATTAGGATAAATACCTAATGTAGATGACGGGTTGATGGGTGCAGCAAGCCACAGTGGCATGTGTATATGTATGTAACAAACCTACACATTCTGCAATGTATCCCAGAACTTAAAGTATTATATATATATTTCCTGATAACAGAAACTCACAAATCAATTTTCTAAATATTATTCATCCAAACATTTTTGACAGCCATTAGCCAAACTTCTAATGCTTCATTTATTTACTCCCAGAAATTCCCACAAATTTAATGCATCAGTTTCTAGACAGTTGTTTCTGGACTTTTTATGTTCTCATTGAAATATAGAGAGGAAAAATGGTACTAGAATGAAGAGTCAAATATTACAAGATATCATGTGTCTGGTAATAATCTCTTTTAATTTTCTAAGAATGCAAACCTGGGACTCCTTTTTTGGAAACAAAAATTCCTATTCAGAACTGAAATTGTTCTGACAAGACTCAAGCTAGCTCAGGCAAAGGAGTTACTTCCTCCATGAGATGAAAAATAAAATGAAGCTAGACCTATGCTCTAACAATATACCTTCTGGTACTTATTCCTCTGGCACTTTTGTCCACACCCAGAGACTGAAGTTATTGCACCCAAAGGGAGTATTTTTATCTTTATTTATCTGTAATTGATTATCTTCTAATTAATGAGTTTAATTTAAAGTAATTATAAAATACTCTTCTTTTTCCTAATTTACAAAGAATTAGAGCTGAGGATATTAAATGGTTTCAGGGTACAGGCAGGAAGTGACTTTATTGTTCCCTAGCCATTGCCTTTTAATATTCTATGACAGATCTGCTTTCTGTGCTATTTGACAATAATTTGGGCATATCTTAGATTTCCAATCACTTTCAGTTGTTAGAACACACGATAAGTCAATGATGATGAGAGAGAGAGAGAGAGAGAGCAAGAGAGAGAGGAGGCTGGATATTTAAAAATTCAGTCTCTATTAAACACAGGTGTCAATATCATATCTAATTCATGGCTCTTTTCCTTGCTCCCATAAGAACTAGTTTTCCTGCAAAGATAATGAATTTTAAGCTTCAGAACTCTGAACTTGGAGGGCCTCTTACAAACCCTGTACCTAATGTTGCATTTGTATGTTTTGCGTTCTGCTTTTGAAAGAGCATTCTCCAAATTTCATAAGGCCCTACAAAAACTGGATTCATCTGTCCCAGAAATTTAGGCCTGATCAGTGGACAGAAGGACATGTGGCAGGTGTGGAGGAACTAATCTACTCTCTGACTCCTCCTCCTCCCGCAATCATTTCTACCCCTCACTCCTTGAGAGTTAAAGCAGAAGTGGACTTAGAAGAAAGAAGCAATTGTTTCTTCACTTAACAGCAACTGTTGGTAGTTAACTCTTGACTGTAGATACCCTCTCCAAGACAAACACCTAAATGCTGACTTTCTCTTGAAGTAGAATTTCTTGATATGGGCAGTGGTCTCCCTAGATGACCTCAGATGACTACTCACAAATCACTCCTCCCTTGGTTCCTCGTCCTTGATGTTCACACAATATTTATTTGTAGTTCACACTACAAATGTACTATTTGTACATTTAGAAAAATGTATAAATAGTATAGTTTAATCATTGGAAAAAATCATTTATTGAACATTTTCTCTGCATGAGGCTCTACGTGAGATATTTTTCTCACATTATTTCTCAATAGCAATTTAAAACATTACTTGTGGTTAATACACAAAAAAGTCCACACATGCACAAATCTTTAAACAAGTAGCAAATAGCACACTTAGTGTATCAATTGTAGGTGCAAAGAGCAGAACGAGACAAGTATGTATCCATATTGTTTGGGGATTTCACAAAGTATAGCTTTAGAAAATTTGGACAGCACAGTGAATTTCCAATATTCCAGACAACTCATTCTCTGTAATAATGAAGATAAGAGATTCATTTGAAGTTCATCTATTGCCAAATAACTTATCCAGAAATTTTGTTGAGAACCTAGCCAGTAAATTAGACATGGAACCTTGAAGTATTGTTAACTCAGTTCAAATAATTGTATCAGGAGCACTGTCTATGTGACTCAACATTCTGTCTCTAGGTTTATACTCTTTGTGGCATGGCATATAGTAGGTACTCATTAAATATTTGTTGATGAAATGAATGAATAAACAAAGGATATCTTCCCCCAACCTATTATTCATCACACAATGCAAACCTGAGACTATATCAGTAAACAGAGAGAAACCTTATCTTAATCTGCCAAGTATGCTTTTTATTTCTTGCCAAACTTGCCATACACAAGGGTTACATATACATTTCATCTCATTCTCAGCTTCCTCTGAGGTTTATGACTCCATGCAGCAGCCATGTTTCTCTCCACATGCACTAGTAGAATTCCTGGAAAACATGCCAGAGCAAAGAAAATGCTTTCATTCTGCTATCTGTTAAGGAATGAATTTTTTTCAAACATAAAGGAACCTCCCCATAATTATCTGTTTCTCTATTCTTCTGTCGTATGGTTTATCCCAACACAGGTAAATCAACAATAATTTCATTAAAAGTCTAAAAATCTTAATAGTTGTTCCTTTCTTTGGAAATTAAATTCTTAGAGAATGTAATGAAGCAAGATAAACAAAAAATTTTCATTAGATTGAAATCTTTGATACTGCAATGTGTCCTGGATATATCTGTAGCCTGTTCTTTATTTTTTAACATATTATAAGAATCATAGTTCTTTTTGAAGGGAAACTTTTGAAAATATATCGCTAGTACCATATATGTAATATTTATGACATAATGCTTTACATTATAAAATGAATGTTATGTTGATATTATCATCAATATATAAACACAATTGGAAAAACAAGAAAACAAGGAAGATTCTCTTCAGATTTGCAGCTTGCCATTTGTTGAATATTAAAGCTAAATTGCCAGCCCTTTATAGACTTCTCTTTTCTCTTCATAAGTTGACAAGTTTGCCCAAAACAAGACACATTATTACCATGGTGATTCTATGGCAGTGAGTTTCCAGAGTTACTGCTCAGGACTTACTGCCTGAATTGATGTAGGAAGCCCTAAATTCTTCTCCTCCTCTCATGATCTTTGCAGCCTTCACCACCCCACGAAGGTGCAGATTACGATCCCAGATGCTGGCCATTTGTGTATATTCCATTGTATTTTAATTTTATAAGCATCATGGCTAGTAGAAATTTCCTATAGAATTATACTCGTAGCCAGAGATGAAAAATGACCACTTTTTTTTGGCCTTTCACTTCATTGGAGCTGCACTTAAACTATTACTATTTAACTCAAGTGTAAAAACAAAACCCACTAAATATTCAAGGTGAAAGTCTGGAGTATGTTTTAGGATGTCTTTTAACCTCAATTAAATTTCTAAATGTATTAATTCTCCATTTCACTTAGCATTTGTTAGGTGAGAAAGGGGGGCCCCAAGAGAGTTTTATAATGATTAGGGCAAGAAGCATATATTGACAAGGAGAGGCTCTCTGTGTGATGAAATTTGCCATCCTCAGTGAATACAATGACAGCACCGTGGGCTTAATACATTTTCTAAAATTTTAAACTATGGTGTAATGTTCTTTTTTTGAAAATATACAAGAGTGATGTAAATTGTGTTATTAGTAAACCACTTAGGATTGTGTTTTTAAGGCTTTTTATATTTGAACCCACAAGTAGTTTGCCAGGGAACGGTGCCCTTAATCACTCTCTGTAGCTAAGCAAACACATTAAGCTGACTTTCTAATTGGCATGAGCCGGATTTCCCTCACCATGATGAGTATGATTTTGAAACCAAGAAACTTTAGGTTTGTCCTTTAAGAAAAGTGATTTACAGGAGAAGGTTGTGGGAGGGAAAAAGGAACTCTATTTTACCCCAAAAAGAGACAACATCCTTGCCCGAGGTAGCATTGTGACATTGCCAATGCAACAGGGTTGTGAAATACTGAGTTTTTGTTTTTGTGGTGATGTCTGAAAGTACTGGTTACTGCACCAATGTCTTGTTATCATGCATCTCTAGTTCTGGATCTACTTCCTTATAATTGCTAATGAAAACAGAGTGATGAGCAGAGCAGTGGCTAGATCTTCAGTTCAATTCTTCTGTTGTTTGTATTAATAGATGACATCTTCTGAAAATTTCTTAATAATTATCTTTGGCATTTAAGAAACAAAATACAATTGTCTTTTCCTATATTTTTAAGTCTATTTAAATTTTTGACTTACAAGCTAACTTATCTTTATTTCTCTAATCCTAGGCATCCACTAAAAACAGTCTCTATTAGTGTATATTTTGCAAGTAATCAAAATCACAGTAACTGAGGAAAATTAGGACAAGCCTAATAGTAGCCAAGCTCTAAATAGGCTTTAAAATAAAAATAGGATATGTGACTCAGAATACAGTACTAGTTCTTCATCTTACAGATGTTCTCAGCCATCGGAGTCAGCGTGGGCTATGACACTGGTAAGTGTGGGTGAAATGGGTAAAATTTTGGAGAGAATGATAGGCTTTTTTTTCAGACTATCTTCCAATTACCTCATATTACTTTATGTTTTACAGAATGTACAGAAAACTTTGCCTACTCATTTCTTATTTGCCTTAATAGCAAGCTTTCAGTGAGCCTTAAATTAGTAATAGAATTGCCTCCCTCTTCTAATGGCATTTTAGGTTTATACAAAACCCATCTCAGGAAACAAGTGTCTGGCTTTAGTTATTTATCAGCTGAGTGGCTACCTCATTAAACAAAATTCACTAATGATTTCTGTCATGACACACCATTCATTGGGCCAACAAGATAGAAAAGACAGCATCTCTGACCACGGAAGGGACATGACAGAAATGCTGTCATGATATTTATATTCCACCTACTCGAAAGACCAATTGAGAAACTCCATATGGACTCCAGTTTGCCACTAGCCCACAGAATTGAAGTTTCTTAGCTGGCTTAAATTAAGAATTTTGGGTAAGTGTAAAACTTTGCATATATTTATTTTCATAATTCTAGGCAGTTTATTTTCATGTAGTTCTTCTCATCCTACCCAATTCTCTTTTAGTTGACACAATAGGCAAAGGAAATACATTCTTAGAAAGCTTGTAAGAAGAGAGGGCCAGGTATAACAGGAGAAAGTAAAAGAACATTGCCTGATAGCTCTAATCTAAGGTGTATTAGTTAGGAAAAGGTATGTACACCTAGTTTAGAACAACAAGAAAAAGAAGGTAGCCTCCATTGAGGTAGATTGGCTGATTTGAATTATCTGAAACCCCTTCCTCTCACTTCTCAACACTGGCCAAATGGCAGGTGGTACAAGTCCAGTTCCCCAGTAAGTTCCTGTAAACAAAACTACTTATTTATAGACAGCTTCTCAGTACTGTTTTTCAGGAGCTCAGTCAGAATGCAACTCAGAGCCACATCAACTGCGAAGAAAAATAAAGATATAAAATCCTGTTTTGAAAAATTTGCTTTACAACTCGAATGAGGTCCTCCATGTATTTGGGGGGATCTTCAGCATCATGGCTTGAGAACAGGTTTAAAGAAACATAGAAATAAGCCCCATGAACTCCTGCATTGGAGCAAAAAGAAAATTCGGCTGACATCACGGAAAACTGCCAGCAGAGTTAAGCAAAATTTGAAATATCTACTTCTCCTTTCTATTCTTTCTTCTTTCTTCTTTCTATAGGGCATTCATTGGAATCAGCTTCGATGGAGGAATAACTGAGCCACTGTGTATACAGACAGATCATAAAGCGGTGAACTGGGCTATTGAAATACTGAAGCTTTCCCAAAAAACTTTTGCCATATTTATTTATATAATGCAAAGTAAAATAGTAATATCTTTCTTTCAAAAAATACATGTCAATGTGCTTTAATTTATTCTCATAATTCTCCATATGAAATTTGCAGATATGTGAAGATTAACTCAGCATATATTTCAAAAGGTAAAATCTTCAGTAGTTTTAATCTAGGCTTATGTTACATATAGAAAATAGTAGGAAGAGGTATAGTTGCTTATGAGGATGAAAAATATGGCAGCTTTTAGTATAATCTCTTCTTACATTCTAAATCACTACATGTATTCACCAACAGCTAAATGAAATCACTTTACACATTCACCAATTTTTATTCAGCAACTATTAAATTCAAGACATCTTGTCTGTTCTGAATATAACTGCAAAGGTACATAAATATAACCTTATTCTTCAGAAACAAAATTTCACCAAAGAGAAAAAGTGTAAGCTTATTTGCAGCAAAGATATATTTGCTACTTGCTGTCCCACATGAGGCACCTATTACATATTTACTGAATGAGTGTATAAACCATAAAATCAAGTAATTTCAATACAACATAGGATATAAGCCACAAATGTGATTAATTCCTATGGGATTTAGAGCAAGGGGCATCACTGTTAGCTGAATGATCAGTGAAGAACTCATGGAGTTGAATGAGCTGATAAAGATTTTAGTTAGGCAATAGTTCAAAATAGGGCATTGTTTGGTAGGCAGAAATAAAAGAGGAAGTCTCAGGCAGAGAGAACAAAAAGAACAAGACCATATAAGGGTAGGGTATAAATACAGGATGGGAATAAGGGAGATCCAGAAGATCAATTCTATTTGAGTAGGTGGAGCAGTAATGGGAGAAAATGGATTGGAGCCAGATAACAAAGGCCTCGGCTATTACACTGAGGACCTCACACCTTATTCTGAAGACCAGTGTTTTCCATGTCTCCTAGAGTGCTCTTCTATTGCTAAATTGCTTGAGCACTCACCACCATAAGTGTATAGTTATATATCAGAATTTTGTAAAGTATACACATTATATTTTCCATCTATATCCATCCTTTATGTATATACACAGAGATGTACATACATGAACACATATTACAAGTAGACATTTTTAAGTGTCGACTAAGTGTGACACATCTACCATAATTTTTAACCACATATGATAAATGTATTTAGTTATTTTTGTACATATTTGCTTACTACATGTCATCTGTATTCCCTGCTGAATTGCCATCCTTATAAGAGAAGGAAACATTTTCTTGTTCTTTCTGTATTGCAAGTGCCTAGTGCAGAATCTGGCACAGAGTAGGTGCTTATTAAATATTTGTTTGATGAAGAAATAAGTTGAACGGTTGACTGATCAAATTTGTTTTGAGGTGAGAATACACTAATCTGGAGCCATCAAACATTCTTCATATTTCCCACTAGAGACTATCTATATATCATGTATTATAAACATTAACCCTCAGTCTTGAAACTATCAATGACAGACTCCATATTAAAGAAAAGATGGGAGAAACAAGGCTGTCCCATCTTGAGTATAACACTAAAATATTCCCTTTTCTTTAACAGCTTTATTAACGTATTATTAATACACAATACATTACACACATTCAATGTGTACAATTTGATGATGGATATATTCATACACCTGTGAAACCATCACCAGAAATCAAAGTAATAGATATATCCATCACCTCCAAAAGTTTCCTTATGTCCTTTTATTTGTTATTTTTGGTGAGTGTATCTGTGTGTGTGTGTGTGTGTGTGTGTGTTTAGAATACTTAAGGAAACTGTCTTAATATAGTTCCCATTTCTACAAACTAAAGACATAGCATTTCTTTCCACAGATGTATTTAAAAAGGAATATAAAATTCCATTTATAATTTCTTCGTATAAAACGAAGTATCTCAAAATGAGTTTCCTGGAGTCCAGGGGTTCCCAATAGGATCTTTAGTGGCTTTTCTAGGGTAAGGGCTAGAAAAATGTGTTTGAGGAGAGTGACTACAGACTGCTATTTCAACTAGCCATCTCCAATTTTCTTCTTTAATAGAGATACTTTTTATAGGATACTGTTTGGAAAAAAAAGAGCTCAGACAATTAACACAATGTTTTTTAAAACCAATAATATAAAGGTGTTTAAATCCTGTAGAAATACAATAGAGCTAATTAATAACTGTGTGAAATCTAAAATGAATTTTAGTCATTTTTGTCATATTGGTTTGTTTATATATTGGCACACCTACTCCTCAATCTATGGTATTGCTGCTGAAACTACAGTAAAAAGAAATAAAACTACTACTGTAATTAAAGATGCTTTTACGCCTAAAAGTTGTTGGTGATTATTCTTTTTTGTCTTCCCAAATCCATCTCCTCCCCTTTACTACTTATCAACTGGTCTCCCTTGTTAGTTGGCGTCTGGTCAAGGTCAACCAATGGGACGCATTGGAGGGAGATGAGACCATGGGAAGAGAAGAAACCCATAGCTTATTTTCCAGTTCCTACCTGCATTCACACTGTATGTCTAGCAGTAGCTGCATCTGCCTCTTGGTTTCCTTTTCCACAGTTCTAGTAGTCACTGGACTCTAGTAACACTTTTTCCTTCTGTTCAGGTCCTAGCAGGTTAACAACTTTCCACTGTTGCTATTCTCTGGATCTTCACTATTTCTTTGTTTGCTCCTTCGCTCCTCTCACACCTCTGTAATTAATTTCTTGTCTCTTTATTTGAGCCATCTGGTGAATGATGTTTCCTACCATTTTCTTGGCTGATACAAAGTTAAAGCCTATTAAAACATCTAAAACTAAAATACAGAAAATTAAAATACTGGTCATTAAAATTTTTACCGTTGATTCAACCTTGTTTACCATGTCTCCAATATATCATACTGTACATTCTTTTTGCCAAAAACAATAACTACTCTATATTCTTATAGACTATGAGCAAATTAAAACTAAAGAAAAAGTTCATATAATGTTATGTAAAAGAATGTCCAGAAAAATTATTACTTCATTGTAAATAAATATTCAGAACTCTCCATTCTGCACTTGCATGCAAGCTAGAAGGTGACAAGACCATATAACTCACCTCACAAAGCCAGAGAAGACTAAAGAAATATCCTCAAAAAAGTTCAAAGAGTAAATATATATATGTGCACATGTTCACTTAACTACAAAAAAAGCAGAATATGTTATCATCCGAGGCCCAAGAGACTAGTCAATGACTAGTAGCAAAATATTTTTGCTTAAGTGTCCACTACTGTCTGTATTTCCGCAAAAAAAGTATAGCTGGCAAGCGCCTTAATAATCAGAACTAGCATTTACTCTAAAAAATGTCGTCTCAAGAAACCCTGAAAAAAATGTATGACATGAACATGAAGAAACTTTAATAAGACAAAATAAATAAAGAATTTATGTTTTGAACATATTCTTGAAAAGAGATCATAGAAAGTTTCCATAGAGCTTTTTGGAAAACACTGACTGGTTATTTTTATGTAGCTGAAAAAAAAAGCACGATATTTTACAAAGGAATAAAGAAAAGTGTCTTGCAATGAGTTTTAAAGAAAATCTTGTTTTGAGAGAAATGTTCAGCAATCCACTCTATTATTTTAGGCCTCTTAAAGGAATATCCACAAAATTAATTGATATTAAAAACAAAAGCAATCATTGAATATATACTGTGAGTTAAATAATTATAGCACGATCATGTCTGAAAATCAGAGGGAAATCTCATCTAGATCCATCATTAGTGAATAGGCAGGACATGTTATCAGGTCAAAGAGTTGAAGTAAACTAGATTGCTAGAGTAGTGTCTTCTGTCTGCCTTGAATTTACAGAATGGGCATCAAAGAATCCAAAACAAAACAAAGAGGAATGATTTAGGGCAATTTTTGTCTCTGTCAAGTAGAATCACAATACTGAAATAATAAAACATATCTGTAGTTTCTTCAGTGATGCATGTGAAAGACAGCTATGACTATAAGAAATGTATTAGAAATAGCAGTATCCTGCCCATAGTCTACCCACACCAAAGAGAAAGAGTTGAGGTCAGAGGTGAACTTGCCTCCCCCCACAGTTGTATGGCAGAATGGCCAAGACCACCTGACACTGTGAATACAGGAGATGAAAGATTGCCACAGATATCACCAAATTCAGGAAAGCATCAGTGGCTGATGAAATGACATCATGAGTCACATTTGAAATCTAGAGCTCTCAGAAGCCTGATTGATTGGAGAAAAATAGTTTATACATGAGAAAAAGACATGTATTCAAACAGAATTATAAACATAAACAAACCTCATGAGCTACTGAAACCATGATGCCATTTTGCAATTTGATAAGGCTATGTTCTTCTAATTCTGCAGTAATTTTTTTCTCCATATATATGATAAATTTGTTAAAGTCATCACTTTATGCTACTTCCTAATTGTGACATGATCCCTTGGTACTTATAATCTGGCTCTCACTATGACCAATCAATTGAGAATTCTCAGGAAACCTGCAAATTCTCTTTGCAATATGCAACATGATTTACTACCACTTCCACTTATAATTTTTCTTCCTTTGGAACTGATGACATGGTATGCCCAGGGATTTTTTCCTGTCTCTCCAACCATGCTTTCCCTGACACCTTTCCTTTGCTCATCCTCCAGATGTCAGGATGTCTACAGAACAGACATTTTCATCAGAGTATCAATTGTAGGTTTTGGGCCTCAAGACATGAGGGGAAACTGTTCTACATCCTTAGAACTCCATCATCTGCCAATTCCTCAAATTATCTTTGAGATGGTTCACAGGTTTTTTCTTTCTTTTCTTGTCTTTGCTTTTTTTTTTTTTTTTTTTTTTTGAGATGAAGTCTCATTCTGTAGCCCAAGCTGGAGTGCAGTGGCACAATCTCAGTTCACTGCAACCTCCACTTCTGGGGCTCAAGAGATTCTAGTGCCTCAGCCTCCCAAGTAGCTGGAACTATAGGTGCACGCCACCGCACCTAGCTAAATTTTTGTATTTTAGTAGTGACAGGATTTCACCATGTTGCCCAGGGTGGTCTCGAACTCCTGAGCTCAGGCGATCCGCCCACCTTGGCCTCCCAAGGTGCTAGGATTACAGGCATGAGCCACTGCTCCCCGCCTGGTTCTCAGGTTTTTTAAGATCAGGAAAAATGAAACTTTGCTCATAACATTCTTACTTTGGCACAGTCTTATTTGTTTCAATGTGGAGTGTGTGTGTGTGCGTGTGTGTGTGTGTACATAAAAACAGTCATAGGCAAATCCTTAGGTATATCAATCAGAGCTTTTCAACTCAGAATATTTCTGTGATGCACACATTTATTGTAAAAGTATGTTATGTACTAGTATGGGGACTTGCTAATTATGATAGAAATAATATTTATTTTCTACAAGTTACAAATGTTTTACCTAAGAAATAGTTAAGTAACAATGCAAAGTTAGTGGATAATTATGATTAGCTGAAGAAAGTTTACTTCCTACAGCAAATAAATTACGATTGATAAGAAACCTTCTTCCTCAGCATACAGACTTGCCTTGCAAGATTTGGTCACTTTTTTTTTTCACAAGAGACTTAGTTATTGGTTTGTATAACTTCCTTGGAACACAAAATATTATCCAAAATTACTTTTTCTACCAAGTCTAGCAGTTATCAGCTACAACCTTGTTTGTATGTTTTGAAAGGTACTATAAATACCTGTTCCCTTTCCCCAACTCTTCACCTTATAAGTGCCTTGGGGACTCTCCTATTTCCTTGATGTCCTGAGTTTGAATTCCCTAGTAAACCCACTGAGTATGTGTTGTTATATGAAATGCTAGGTTGTTATTAGAATGAACCAGTTGATGACGAAGACATGAGTCCCTGAGAAGTTCAGATATTTGCTCGGCACAGACAGGGAATAAGAGAGTAAACCAGAACAGTGTTACCTGACAGATTTGGTGTAGAGCACCCTTAGCCATCATAGTGTATTAAACTAAAAATATCTAAACCCAAGATCTATGCTAAATCAGGTAACACTTGTATTTTATTCTCATATAAATAGGCAGTGGTAGTTACCAATATTTTAAGAAAGATTTTCAAAGAAAACATTGAATTGGAAAAACTTAATATCTATTTTTTTCAAATAAATTGGGAAAACATTAACTTTAGCACTGAAATAATTGGAACCTTAAGGAAAATTTTTAGAAGAGAGCTTGCAGACTTCTATACTGTATCACAAAGTAATAAAACCACAGACTATATGGGATGAATCATAGCTTATACATTATTTATACAAATCCTTTAATTTTAGGAATATGAAAAATGAGGCTCAGATAACTGGGTGAATTTCCAGGTTCTATAACCACATACAACCGAATTGGGACTCTAGAACGTGGGTATTCTGATTCCTCATTCAGCACAATTTTCCCTGCTCAACAGTCTCGTCTGCCCTCTTCTTTCATGAAAATAACTTTTTTCTAAAAACTTCCAAGACGTATGAAAGTATTACAGGTTTCATGGTTAAAAAGTTGAAGTTCTAAATTGTTTTTAATTAGTATTTGGACTTTTTATGGTCCTTATCCAGCTATTTCAATATATTTTTTAAAAGAAAATAAAAACTGTTGCTCAGTAATGATCTTTAAAATTCAGTGGCTTGAGTGCATTAGGATTTCTCTGAAGATTACTTAAACAAAACTCTTTTAATAACTTTTGAAATCAACATTTGAACAAATAATTATTGAGATATTATATGACCTACATGCTAACATGTAAATATTTGGTATTCAAGAGGCAACAATTTAACTTGGAATTATAAACGTATTTTAGAAAATCTGATTTCTTGAGATGTGGGTATCCATTAATTTTTGCCACTTTTGTGTATTTCAAATACCCCAGAGTTTAATGGTAGTATTCACAAACTTATTTACTTGCAGTTCTGCCTTTCCTTGAGGCATTTCTAAGTGCCCAAAACTATTAATAAGGATGAATAAATAGACACAAATGAGCTTCTTTTCAGTCATTTACAATTTAGTCTACTATGTGCTAATCCTGTGTCCTCCGTTAATCAACCCCAAAGCACAAGCCTTCCACTGTGCTCTATAGAGATGAGGCATATGTGGTGGAATTCAGTCAAAATATTAATTTAGACATTTGGGAACCATCACCTCCTTGAGAAAACTATCAGGTAAAATACATTCATTTTCAGCCAAGTTAAATTCCCATGTCCATGAATTGCACAACTCTGTTAAAGTCAGTAAGTATCAAAGTCTTGAGCTAGGGACTAGACAACATTGCCCAATAACCACAATTAGGGTTTCCAGCATCTGCTGTTCCTCTTTTATAAATCTGAATTCTTCTTCCTATGCTATCTCTCATACACATTATTCATGCTGATGTTGAAAGAGTGACAATTTGTGAGGAGAGTTCAGTAGTTTCATTCTAGCACTGGAAATCACTGTCCAAATAACAGAAGGAAAACTGACCCCAGGAAATTGTCTCATAAACGTTCTTAACCCCCCCCCCCAACATTGTATTATGATGCACTTTAAACATACAGGGAGTATAGTATTTTGTTAAATATTTGGTTTGTCCTGAACACTGAAACTAAGATTTTTTAACCCTCGGTTTCAAGTTCCTTCACTGACTTGCCCTGATTTGACTTCTCTTTTTTTTCCTCCATTCCCATATTTGTCCTTTAATCAATAAACTCTACCTAACTTGCAATAAAATCTCTTGTTCCTGGCTGCCATTCTAACTCACACTTAAAATTTCTCACCAGTATCCAAAATTCTTTCTTTCCCCTAATTCACAGAGCTCTCAAGATATAACAATTTACTGTTATTGATATTTAAATGCAATGATCATTTCCACTAATCCACTCTATATTCTTCAGGAAATTTTCCCCTTTGCTCTTTATAGTACCAGAGAGAGAAAGAGAGACAGAGAGAGAGAGAGATAAAGAGAGTAAGACAGAGCGAGGGAAAGAGAAATCTCATACATTTAAATCAGCCTTAAAAATAGATAATAGCCCCTCAAGCCCTAAGCCTGAAAGAAATAAAATAAGATCTAGTGAGAATCAAAAAGTGGAACTGAAAGAAAAAATTAAACATATTTCTCTTCGTTAAAAACATTTGTTTGATTTTTATGGAAACCTGAGTTTTTATAAAACTCTAAATATTATTTGGTGAAAAACTATGTCTTCTCTGATACAGAAATTGACCAAACTTGCAGATTACCAAGAAGAAAATTCCATGTGGGAAGGGCCAATTTTGTACTCACACTGAATTTTTGAGCAAAATACACATTTGGAAACAAGAAAATATGAAACAATTATGTGTTTATATTATGCATTCAATTAATATTTCCAAATATGTAAAATTCTTTGTAGGGCAGATGGGAAGTCCAGGTACAGCTGATCATTTTTATATTAAATACAGTATATACATCTTTCAACACTCTTCATAAATGACAAATTGTTCTATGTGTGACCTAAGATTTCTGGCTGAACCAAAAGAATCTCCATGATACATGTTCTTGAGGTTTGTAATAAATAAACTTTTGGCTTGAGGGAGAAGTTGACTTGTTGATTTGATGACTTGTTACAGCCAACTTTCAGGAAATATCTAAAAATATTTTCAACATAAAGTTAGCAATGTTCAGAAGGCATCCTAACGTTTTTATCCACTCCTTCTATGCAGACCACATTTGTTTTCCGTGTAATCCTTTTCCCCTCCTAACAACAGCTGTAGCACTACTTAGCGCCCATTGGTCTAATGCTATTCTTAACTAAAACTACTAAATTACGTCTCAGAGAAGTACTAGAGAGAGCCAAAGAGTAACTCAGGTGGAGTTCCATTGTCCTACCCAACAAGTTATCCATTCTGCTCTTACTAAATCACATACTAATCAATCAGATGATCAACCAAACTAAAAGTTCACTGATAATTTATTACATGGAAGTCACTGTAGTTAGTGATTTTTTGATAATACAAAGAAATGTATTACTGACAGAGGATTTAACATTGTTATTTTGACTACCCTCAAGCAATAATCAAGGGTTAATGACATGCGCAATTTGTAATTTTGCTGAGGCACGAAATTGAATTACATGTGGCAAGAGGCTGGTTTCTAGCAGGAATCCTTTAGCTAGAGTGTGCCTTTGTGATTGACCCACATATCTTCTCACAGTGGTTTAGATATTCTCTTTGTGGTCAAGTTACTATGTAATAATTCTCATGATATGATTTTTTAAATAAATATTTTCTTCGTGAGTACTTTTCCAGCAAATGAAGTCAGCTACTAGTTCTGGTGATAAAAGTAAAGTGGAAGCAAAACTATCCAAGAAAGTGATGGTTCTAATCCAGGAAATAAAAGCTTTATGGAGACAATTACATGTTAAACTGACATTCATGAATTTGGGACTGTGGTATCCCTCATGAATATTGAGGATCTGCCATATAAAATAAAGTCCTTATCTTTAGGGAACATTTAGAATAACACAAAATTGCTTTGTCAAAGTTACCTTCTTACAATCCACATTAGCTTTAGATCATTGCAGAAATGAATGTCATTTTAATTACATTTTAAGATCAAGACATTCATGTTATTTGTATTTTGCTGAATACCATGCATAAAATCACCACAGTATCTACTCTTTCACAATACAAGATTTGAAATAATGACAAAATATGGAAGTTTTAATAACTTAGTTATTTCTTTTTAGTTTTAGGTCACAACTAATACAGCTTAAGTTAAAATGAAGCTATGAATAAGAAAAAAAACCTTCCAATTAATTGCGTCAATATATAATACACACCTAGGTTAAAACAACTTCATAGGGAAGTGGGATTTGATATATTCTCAAGTTGGCTTAAATACTTTTTCTAGGCAGAATAAGCTTGGAAACAGTTTTCGAATCCCAGAACATTGTGACAATATACATGATGTTGCACAATGGGAAGTATATGGCATATCTTGGCCACCTGTCCCATGTGAAGATCAAGGCCCATCATTTCTGCTTATGGCAGCTGTTATTTTCCATCCTCCCTTCCTCCTGCTGATGATTGTATATACAGCCGCCCTGGGTCTCCTAACCTTACGCTGCTTCTGTTTGTGGTGCTTGCCCTTGCTATTTTCACTTTAAGTGAGCTGCTCTGTCCTTTCTCAAACTCATTGAAATATTGTTCCTAATAAAGATCGAAAATCCAATGCTTGACTTCTTGAAAAAAACCTTCCTCTTTTCCTGGGCAAGCACACAACAGAATGTGGGGGAGGAGGGGGGTGGGGGATGGGGATAAAGAAACAGCAAAGAATCACGTACTTATCTCTTAAAGTTTGCAGAGTACTTTTTGAAAATGAGAATTCTTTGTATTTTTAAAACCCTCTCCACCCATTAGCCTCAACACTACATTGCTGCTATACTTACACCTCGCTCGTTATGTATTTACTTTTTATATAACTAAGCAGCACCCTGTCATAAATGAAATATTCATGCAAAAAAAAAAACCTGCTCAAAATGAATTTATAAAAAGAACATATAAAAACTACCATCTGCTCCCACTCCTAGCAAGCCCTTAGATACCCAAGTGTAAGCCCTCTGATTCCACAGAGAGGTAAAGCAACGTGTTCATGATGTATTCCTGAAAGCCCAAACTTTAGAGTTTGTATTAAGATGGATCTATCAGCTCTGGCTATCAAAATGCTTAGATCAACATTGATGGGCTTAGATATTGCACATAATGAATTCACGTGCTAGCATATTGTAATGGGTAGTCATACCCGGTCATATTGTGCTGAATTGAGCTGAAACTCTTCTGGGAAGTTGTGAAAGCGTTTTGTAGTCAATTGATACTACACTACTTTATAATAAGCCTTCCTTTAAAGAAAGTTGTCCAGACATTCCAAGACTCCAAGTTGAAGTACAGGCATTTGGATACTTTATTGTTTTAATCCAGCTAAGAAAGCTAAGGCTACTTCTGACATACTCAGTGCATTTTACTGCTCACACTTGCAGTATCACAACTGCAACACACCAACGCTAATAAGATACATCTGATTTTCTCAGTAGTTAAATTTCTACTAAATGGCAAGTTGCCTTTTTAAAAGTTCAATGAACACTTTAAAGAAGTTCTCCCCTTTCTGTACCCTTCCCTTCCTTTCCAGCACATTCCCACTTTCCTCAATGCTCCCTGCTAACCACTCTGAAGTTTATATATGAAATTTCATGTTTTCTTCCTGAGTCAATTAGAATTGTTTGTTTGCAAGTGACCAAAAAGCAGAGTAGCAGTGTTATAAACAAGAAAAGAGTTTTATTTCCTCTCACAGGGAAGATATCCAGAAGTAGGCAGTCTAGAACTAATTTCATGGCTCCAGGAACATTAGAAAACCAGCATACTTTTTTTCTTGCAACACACATGTTGACTTGGTGTGTTGACTTATGGTTGAAGATGGCTTCTTCAGTTCTATGCATTCCACTGCATTCCAAATAGCAAGAAGAAGAAAGTTCTGCTCCCTCCTTTCTTAAAAAGACTTCCAACAAGTAACACACATTCCTGAATACATTACTTTGACCAGAACTTAGTCACATTGCACGTCTTGCTGCAAATCTTGCTACTCTGGGAAATGTAGTCGTTAGCTTGACTCATTGCCACCCCAAAATAAATTCAGAGTTCTTATACGAAGAAGAAAGAGGAGATTAGATGTTGGGATAGATAATTTCCAGCTTCTGTTTCATTTCACTAGGTCATATCATAGCTCATTGTTACATGACATTTGTTCAGGTTTATATTTCTACTTGTTTTAGGTAAATAATCCAGGTATTCATCATTCAATAATCAAATTATAGATAAAGTGATGATTAAAATGGGTAGAGAAGAGTTCTGTAGAGTATTGTAATTAGTACCTTAGCTCCTGTTACACTCTGTTTGTGTATACAGGAAGCTGTGAGACTGCCTTCAAATAACCAGCCACACTTATCTACCTAAACAAATATAAAATCAAGGCTCTAGATCTATAGCCCAAGACTCTTGATGCTTTCCTCAGTAGTGATCTCTCACACTTTTGAAAGTGTGAAAGGAGAACTTATTGATAGTAACACTGGAATATCAGAGGTAAATCAGGATTGTCCAGGGAAAATTGGGGCATGTGACCACCCAACTCATCCTGCATACTGAATCCTGTCACATACCAAACCTTATAGAGACATCAGTTTACTTTTGTTAATTTACCAATCACTTCTCATTGAAAATGTTTTACGATATGAAGAAAACATAACGGAATTGGATTATTATCATACACAACTCTCTAAGTCTATTTAGGCTGTTATAACAAAATACCTTCACATGAGTAATTTATAAACAAAAGTTTATTGCTTACAGTTCTGGAGGCTGGAATGTCCAAGATCAAATCATAGCCAGATTCAGTGTCTGGTGAGTGCCTATTTCTCATATATGGCACCTTCTATGCATATTTAAATGGCAAAAGAGCAAAGGGGCAAATAAACTTTCTCAGGCCTGTTTTATAAGGGCACTAGTCCCATTCACAAGGATTCTGCCTTCATGACCTAATCACCTCCCAAAGGCCCCACCTCTTAATACCAACACATTCAGGGTTAGATTTCAACAAATGAATCTTAGAAGAACACAGACATTCAGACCATAGCAACATCTTATCTCTGAATTTGGTATAGAAGGGCAGAGACTTCAATTAAAAGGACCAGATGAACTGAAAAGTAGCATTAAGAAACTATTTCCATGTATGTTCTCACTCATAGGTGGGAATTGAACAAGGAGAACACTTGGACATAGGAAGGGGAACATCACACACCGGGGCCTGTTGTGGGGTTGGGGGAAGGGGGAGGGATAGCATTAGGAGATATACCTAATGTAAATGATGAGTTAATGGGTGCAGCACACCAACATGGCACATGTATACATATGTAACAAACCTGCATGTTGTGCATATGTACCCTAGAACTTAAAGTATATAAAAATATATATATATAAAAGAAACTATTTCCAGTTGTTCATGCTACTGTGAAGTCAAAATTGTCCCAAGAAATGGGTATGAATAGTGGAAATCTACTCTTAGTGCTCAGAATCTAGTTATAAAGTGTTCCGCTTAGTGTCTCTGAGTTTGTAGTATTTTTATCCACTATTCTGAGTAGTTTATCACTTTAATCTGTAACCTGTGACAGTTGACAGCTGTCATTTGGGAGGATTTGCTCTGGCTAAAGACCAACCATACAGAACAAGGCTGGGTGTGAGGGCCCAGGCTGACAAACTATTTTAGCTTTCTTCACAGGGCACTAACATATTATTATGATTGAAAATCTCCTCTGTCTATGACAGAACCTAATAACAGATCCCACTTTTTTTCTCATTCCCATATAATTTTGTGTAATTTTTCCTGAAACATATTTCTGTCTGAAAAAGCATTACTATTAGATAGTACCTATTGATATAGAAGCTTCCAAAGATGCAGAATGCTCAACTAAGGAGAAACAAAAACCACTAGAAGAATTTGGATTTGTAAAAATTACTTAAAATATCCTAAATGTCCATAATCTACACTCTACTTTCTTTGTTGGTTGTTGAAGTTTTCTTTCCCTAAGTGAGTTTACAAGAAGCCTCATACCATGCAAGTTCAAAATGTGACTTTTTGAGTCTAATTCCTGAGTTAAAATCTTCATTCTGCCACTTTCTAACTGTGTAACTTCAAACATATCAACTACCTGCAAATGAGGATAATCTTACTATCTTATGGTTGCTTGAATATTTATTAGGCTAATATATTTAATATTATTAATGCCTGGAATAGAATGAGAACCTTTTAAGTGTTTGAAATTTACAACCTAAAAATGGACACAGGATGTATAACTTGTGTCTATACAGGTCCAATCAAACCCAAGTAGTTAAAAACTGAACTCATCTTCTATAAAAATGTGTGCCTTTTTATGGCATCCCAATCTTTATTGAGAATATCACTTTCTTCTATGTACCCAGACCCTACATCTTAGTCTTAATTTTTATTTCCACATTCTCTTCTCTCTCACATCTGAAAGTATTCAAGTCTTGTTCCAAAATCCATCTTCTTTCTCTTCATACTGTAATTGTCTTAACTTAGATTCTCTTTAGTCCTTGCCCAAATAATTCCAATAACCCTTTGTGTGTCCAGGCTACTCCCATCAAAACCCCTTTCATACAGTTTATAGAACATCCCTGTTAGAATCCTACCATGGATACTCCTTGCCCAAAATAATAACTAAACTACCCATGATGACATTCAATAATTTCATGATAAGGTTTCAACCTATCTTTTTTTCTCATCTCTCTCCATCCTCATGCCCTAGGTCAGCCAGATAATTAGCTGTGCATTTTGGCACCTTAATATTTTTTTGGCCCACATTCTGCCATCTAAATGGAATGTTCTTATGCTCTTTTTTTTCTGAATATGTGTTCCTATGCTCCTTCTTTTCTGAATATGAAAGCATTCATAGCCCATCCTCTCTGTCTGTCAAGCCATGTAAGGTTGGTTGTATCACCACACAGGGGAAGATTTTTTCTAATCAATCTACCCTGAATCTGCCAAGGAGGATTGCCTCATTCTTTCACTCCCTTCAACAGGAAAGCCCTGCCTCCTCTAGGAGAAGCACCTTTTTCTAACTCTTACAAAAAATGAAGTTTCAGTTAGCAGTGACCCTGGACACTCACAATAGGTTTTTAAATTTAATTAAATAAACCAACATTGTCACAGACTTGTGACAGAAACATGTTAATGAGTCTGTAGTAGAGAACTCAAACCTGGCTCCTCTTCTATTGACAGCCTCCTTCACCAAGTACATCACATGGGGTAGTGATGATTGACGATAATGTGACATGATCATACAAACAACAGCATCTTATGGTTGTAAAGCACCCAAATTCATTTGGACAGGACAGGCTACAGTAGCAAATAGATTCAAGACTATATAACTGCTCAAACATAAATGAAGTTTATCCTTCGCTTACATAATATTTCAAAGAGAATACTCTTGGTGACAGGCAGCTCTCCTCCACACAGTAATTCAAGGGCCTAGCATTCTTGAATCTTATTGCTTCACCACTCATTGACATCCGATAATTACCTACATCTGGATGCAAAAATTAGGGGAAAAGAATGGAAGGAGCATATTTCTTTTCTAAAATCCTTGGCTCCGAAATAACACGCAGCAGTTCTACTCCTAATTTACTAGTGAATATTTTTCAGATGGTTCTACATCATAGAAACAGAGGCAAGAAATGTAGTCCAGCTACATGAAGAAGAAACAGTATGGATTTTTGTGAACATGTATGATCATAGTGCCATATAGTTTAGAAGCTATCTTTATAGATGTTATCTCTACTAGGTAAACAGAAATATTCCTCCTTTTCAATTTTTAACAGATGGTGAAGCTGAGATTCAGAGATTGTAAATGGTACACTGAAAATAGCAGAGCTAGGTGGTGAAGGAGAAGAGTCACAAGTCCAAAGCTTCTAACTTCAACTTTCAACTTTTAACTGTTCTCACTGAAGCATCTCAAAAAGAAGATAATTTAATGGAGAACTCTCAAAGTCCTTTTTAATGATTTGACTTGAAAGCTACATAAATCCTCCCAGTACCAAATTTCTGACAACTAAATAGCATTTTAATATTTGGCTAGAAATGGCTATTTTTCTTGTTTTGCAGTGAGGAGAGAGACGATCTCAGAGCTGACAAGGGCCACATCATTTACAGTGGTTTTCAGACTTCTTTGGGAAGTAGAAACTTCTTGACATAAAGTCTTATGTTAACCCCTAAGATAGGAGACAAGTAACAGAAGAACCACTCTGACCAACGCAGGGTTGGAAACCCAGAACCTCTCTTTTTGAGCTTCCCTATCTCATTTCCTGCAACCAAGAAGACCCCAAACAACTTTCACAGGTCCTTTAAGAACTCATTTGAAAACGACTATATTAGAAAAATGCCCATTTACCAGTTATAACTGGAAAACAAACCAGTAGGTCTATGTATTAATCAATTCTGCAAGTACTTGTTGACAGTAGTACCAGGCACTATGTCAGCTGCTAATGACACAAATAGGAAAAAATCAGGGACTATGATCTTTCAACCCATTATGATGTAGAAGGGAGTATAGGTATGCATGCAATGCAATGAGAGAAAATGATATTACAGAGAAATGTGCAATGTGCTTAGAACACATAGAGCAAGGGACCATTTAAGCTCATCTGGGAGGTAAGAGCTTTCTAGAAAAGTTTTATGAAAATGTAACTTTTGAGCAAAAAATTGAAGGATGGGTTTGCAACATGGATAAGGGAGAAAATGGATGAGGGAGAAGGTGGACAAAGCATATAGAACCCATAGCAGGGGTAGAGAACTGTAAATAGTTCAGTCTGGCTAGTGTACTAGAAGCATGGAGAAGTATGGCAGAAGATGAAGCCAGCAAGATAGGTAGGGCCCAAAATGTAAATGTACTGAAAATCCTGTTCAAAACTGGACTTTGACATTCAAGCGATAGAAAGCCACTGGAGTTTGGTCCTGGATTTGTTGTTGTTGTCATTATTGTTTGTTTTTAATCAAGGTGATTCATGCTATCTGATAAGAATGTTAGAAAAGCAGTAGTATCAATAATGTGTAAACTGATTTGGATTGCTGTGAACAGAGAAGCAGGATCACCAACTAAAAGGCAAAAATGGCATTCCAGAAAAGATGATAAGGCAATGGTGGTGATGACAGAGAGGAGGGAAGAGGATAAAGAACAACTTAGAAAGCAAAGTAGAGGAGGGTTGGTGATTAACTACATTCAGGAGATTAGAAAGAAGAAATTAAGCGTGCCCCAGCTTTCTGGCTGAACTGTGTCAGTGCCAGTAAAAATCAAAGTTTATTCATTTCTACTTTGCCACTGAATTTAGTTGTGCTACCTAATAAGATTGTTTATTCCGGTCACTAGTGAACAAATTGAGAGAAAATAAGTACACTTCCTACTACTAATCTCCCAAAGGTCATGTGGATAAGACCCTTCAAGGTGGAATATAAGACTCCATCATATTGTCAAAATAGTTTCCAGGATCCCTAGTGGCGAAGTAGGCAACTAGCTGGCAAGAACTGACTATAACCATTCAATGATGGTTGCCTGACCTAAACAATAGAAAAAAAAGAAAAAAAAAAAAAACCTACTGGAGCCTCAGAATAGAATTAGTTTTGCCTATTCTGAAGTTTCTATTTATTACTCATTGTCTTACTTTATTTCAAAAAGAATTGGAGTCTGAATATTTGCAGTCCTCAATAAAAATCAGCATATATTGGAGGATTACTTGCTCTGTATGACTGCCGAGCACTATAAAGTTAGAAGCAATCAGGGAAACTTGTGGTTTCTGCTTTATTTCCCCAGCAATGTGAAAAAGGCAGACTGGCCTCTTGAATCCATCTCCCAGGGATTAAAGGAAACTGGAAATGGTTGTGACTCTTTACTGACTTGCCATATGAGGCAGGCTGAAGATGGCATTCTGAATGAATTGGCACAGCCCTACAGCATTGGAATGGTATTTCTTGACAGGGTTGGATGGCATATGTAGTTTTGTGTATTGTTCTGGTGCTTCTTAAATCAAGTTGCCCAATTTAAGCCAAACAAATGTTTTATTCTCTATTCTTTATTCAAATCACATCAATCCTTTGCATGGTCAAGTCATATCCCCTGAGTGCACTCTGAAAATTCCCCATGGTGCTTAGAAAAGGCTATTATAATAGACAGTAATTAAACAACGTACTTAGTATGCTTTAAGTGATTCAATTTTCAAATTTATTTTAACTATGTTATTCCTATAAAACTGTTTAAATTGATTAGTGAGTAAATAAAGTTTGTAAATCCATACAAAATAAAGGAGTATAATTGAAAACAAAAATGGTTTCCAGGTCTTAATCAGTTTTTAGATTGCTCTATATCTTGAAGACAATTTACCTGCACTAAGCTGTGTCCAATATTTAGTCAAAGAATGTCTAATTCACCACTGTAACTCATGTAAGAGAAAAGGGACCAACTTGAAAGGAACGTAGGGTGCGGTTGGGAATTTCCTCAGACATGATGAGCAGGTAAGTACTAAAACTACTGCTGGTTTCTACTTTATTGGAGTCAGATTTAATAAATTTGAGGATGGTTATGTAAGTGTTTATCTTATAATATTTAACCTTCTGTTTTAATTAATAATGGTGCTCCAACATTATCACTAACTAGATAATTTTTAAGCTTTTTCCACCAATCACTCAAATGCAGGCTTTATGACTCCTCTGTTTCTGGGTCTCAGCCCCCAAAGCCTATCATGCAAAATGTTGGCAAAACTCTGTTCATGAGGGATAATTCCCAGTGAGTCGCACCACGAGGAAAATAGTTGAACTGTAATAGAAACATAGAGTGACTTATGTGTCACTGATACCTCATGAATCATACCAGCTGTAGGCATCTAAGAGTACCTGAGGTCATGTGGAAAGGCAATAAACATAAGAAGTGAAGAATACATGGGCCTATATCAAATTCTAACTGACAATCTCAATGTCTGTAAAGTTCCAAAATGGGGAAGAGTAAAGATCAGATTAAAGAATTAATACTTAGTGAAATGGCTAAACTTGGTGTGAAACAGAGCAACCCTAGGGAATACCCTATCTGGATTTTCACAGCCTGTTTACCTTCCCATGACATTTTGAGAGGCTCCTACCACAAGGCTTACACCCCAGACTACAAGGTCTTTGCCTTCTTTATATTTCTTGGTGGGGACCTACCCAGACTGTACTGCCCCACTACTTCATGTTCAGAATCTCTCCTATGGCAATTGCTCTGCAGACCTTTAGCTTGTAGGAGGTTGTGATATGCCTATGGGCTATTTACATAGACATAAACTCAATCTTCTCTTAATGCTTGCTATTGCTTTTTAGCCTCCAGCAGTTTGCCTCAGGTAATTCTTGATAGCACTTTTCTTTTTCAGATCTCTCTTAGAGCACTGACCCAGGGATTCTTGAGATAACAGTAGCCCCTTTCCATCCTGTCTTAATATGAGCACTCTTTCTAACCTTTGAGGTCATCAAAAGAAGGAGATGTGGAAAGGAAGTGTGGCTTATTTGTTTTTCTTTGCAGGCCTCAGACCCAGCTCTTTGAAAATATGGAAATTCTTTACAGCCACTGCATCAGCCAGTTTTGCCTCAGATAAACTTTGCATCTGAGAAATAAGTCTTTTACTCATTTTTTTAAAGTTTAGTTTTCTTTTTTGTGGTCAGTGTTGTTTAGTGTCATTTTCTTCTCCTTATTTCTCTCCTTGCTTTTATTTCTTCTCTTACAGCACTAGTGTCAGCCCCTGCCAAGTTTCTTTATCATCTGTCTCTATAGCCAGCTTAACTTTTCTGAGCCAATGATACCAAATCAGAATACATATGGGTACTGTCAATCTCACATGGTGCAACTTGGAATTAATTTCTGATGCCTACCAGATATTTAACCCATGAGCAGAGTAAAACTTGGGTGGCCCTGAAGTCTCTAAAGAGCTCCCTCCCTAATTCTCCATTCCCTTTCCTGCTATTTAACTTGAACAGAAAGCCTCAGCATCTGCCTTGAAGCAGAGCGTATCCTTCTGACTTTCCTGAGGCACCTAATTTTATTCTAGGGCTTGGGTCCATGCTTGCATTCCAACCTCACTTTTTTATGGTCCTGCCCAGCTTTTGCTAATGCCCTGCTTCCAACCGCTTAGTTATTATCTGTTCTCATCCTGCCCTACATGGGGAGGTATGTTCAAATCCAAATGCAGCTGTGCCAGAAAATGCTCTAGAAAACTCCGTGCACACTCCTGAACTTCATCACCATCGCTGCTGGCTCTCACATTTGCTGGGATCCAATGTGAGCTTAAACAATTTCCTCTGTGCACTTTGCCTTCACCTTAGCCAGACACTTGAGCAACCTGGCCGTAGTGAATAAGACTGTGATTCAAGCTCACCACCCCACTATCTTTAGATGATGTTGTTTTAATATGTCCAGCCAAAGCCCAGGTCAAATCACAGTATCTAATCTGGATCCTGTGTATTCTGTCTGCCAAATTTACTTTTCTCTAGATAGTACCTGGCAACCAGCTTATTTCTTCTTTACTCTAAATCGTCCTTTTAAATACACCTCCCTAGATCCCCTTACCACACAACACAATCCAGCTTAACAGAGAACTTAGTTTTTAAAATCTCTGTTTCATTTTTGTTCAATAACTAGTTAGCTAACTCTTAACAAAACACACCTGTATCCACTATGATTTTGGAAGAAGTCTCCCCACCATTTGTTTTGTGGCCTCAAAACTTAAACCTGACCTAAGTATAGTTATGTTTATTGACTACTCACTACTTGCTAGTCACTGTGCTAATAATGCAATACTGGCTTAAATCTCACAATATCCATATTAGGGAAACACAATTCTAACCGTGCTTTCACTGTAAGAGGATTAACTTAGAGAGATTAAGTAATTTTCCTGTGGTCAGCCAAAAGTAAGTGATAAAGTGGAGATTTGAACAGAGTCCTTGCTTTAACCCCAGTTACAATCAGTATTGTATGCCCTGAAAGGAGTGTTCCTTAAGTCCCATTTAAGTATCAGTTTCCTTGGAGATAGTACTTCACTCATTTACCAAAGATTTCTAAGCACCTAGTGCCAATGGCTGTTCTAAGCCCTGGAGACATATCCCTTAATTAAAGAGACAGGAGCCATTCAGAACACTCAGTTATAGAGTCAGTTGTTCTGGTATAAGAAGAATCTTCCCCCAAAGTAAGTGTCTAATGCCCTGAGGGAGGTAAGGCTCCTCTACCTCAGGCCTCACAGCACAGCTGGGCACAGCCCATGGAGAATCTATCATGTCAGAACCAGATAGAACAGTTGTGGTCATCTGATTTAATCATCTCGGTTTAGAAATGAAAAAATAAAAATAATCATAACATGCTGAGAATTTAACTTTTTCAAGATTACATAGATTTGTAGTGAAAGACTCACTTCTTAAATACAGTTGCCCCAAATCCCCACCCAGTACTTTCACCAATACATCACACTGTCATCTTGAGAAAGATATAGCACATGTTGAAACCAAAATTTTCCATGGCTGTAGGCAAAATTCTCATGACCTTGGATCACTTTATCAGAACAAAACTCCTTCATTTAAGCCATTATCCATGAAGCATTTCTTCTAGAGTTTTTCAAAGTGGTTTCTAACATTTAGGCAATGGGAACTATGTGGGACTTGCACATTTTTCTACTTACTCTAGTGGTGTATGACCTAATACAGTCTCCTGTTAGAAGTGGGGGAAAACTAGAAAACTTACTCCCATTTTTCTTATTGAACCCGCTTATTAATAAACATCACCAAAGGTTTCTGTCTTTTCCAGACTCTCTCATTCACACTCATCTAGGCAACATTCTTGGGTTTTCTTTGCCACTGAGAATATTAGGTTAGCATGACTGAGTTCTGTTCACTAGTTGCATTCTCCTCTTATCAGTTTACCACTTTTGCAGTCTATCCTGGCGCTTAAGGATATAATCATCTCCTCACCTCCCCCCACCCCACCCCTTGCAGTGTGATGTTAGTTGCTTTGTCTTTTCTTTCCAACACACTAGCTTTGTGCTATATTTAACTCCTGTACATTAGCATTAATATCCAGCCGCACAAGGGAAGTTGCTGCTGTGCATTACTTCCACCAGGTACAGTAGGGGTTTGTTCCGCTAATGCCTTTTGGGGATAGGGAAACAGATGCACATACAATAAGAGGGCTGAAACTTCTCTCCACAGTAAATCGAAGACAAATCTTTATAAGAGATTTATGTACATGATTTTGTTATTTTCTCTTTTGCCTACTTTTGCTTTCCGTTTTGGTGGCACACAAAGCAACTTACAAGGGTGGCTGACAAAGTAAAAGCATATTCCCCTCCAAAGAAACTGCTTTAAACCTGACAAGAAACACAGATGGTCGGCCGGGCGCGGTGGCTCACGCCTGTAATCCCAGCACTTTGGGAGGCCGAGGCAGGTGGATCACGAGGTCAGGAGTTCAAGACCAGCCTGGCCAAGATGGTGAAACCCCGTCTCTAATAAAAATACAAAAAATTAGCTGGGCATGGTGGCACATGCCTGTAATCCCAGCTACTCCAGAGGCTGAGGCAGATAATTGCTTAAACCTGGAGGGGCGGAGGTTGCAGTGAGCCGAGATCACGCCACCACACTCCAGCCTGGGTGACAAGAGCAAGAATCTGTCTCAAAAAAAAAAAAAAAAGAAAGAAAGAAAGAAATAAAGAAAGAAAGAAAGAAAGAAAGAAACACAGATGCTCACCGATGAACATTATTCTTCTAGGATTCTAAGCTGCCTAGAACAAGATTTAGTACATAGTGGATCCTCAAACAGTTGTTTAATGAGTAAAACCAGATGTGATTTCCCCTATTCTGGCTAGTCTTCCTTTGGCTAGATAGGCATTTCACCAATGTCTAGAAGGGAAAGACTGAACCAGAAAAAGGGTGTAGTCATCACAGGCTTCTCATTTGCTTGTCTAGGTTATTTTTTTTCTTCCTTTTAAACTTTTGGTCTGTGAAATCTTCTCCTCTTTCTCTTTTGCATTCTCTTCCCTTCTTCTCGTCTTTCTTCTTATTAATACCAGTTTCTCATTTGCTTTTGTTGTTTACTTAAGCACTCAGACCTGAGTAGATTTTTTTTTAGTTGTAATAGATCACTGCCCCATTAGAACAACAACAACAACAAAAAAAAAATAGATGTATTCAAGGTTTTATCCAAGTAAGAAACAACATTTTTTGCATTGGCTTAACTTTGTTTTGTAAGAAAAAATAATCATAAAAGCAATATTCATTTGATTCTTAGGTAGTAACATTTATTTAATGAGTATGCTAAATATATGACAGGTTCCAATTTTATTCAATTAAGAAAATGGAGGTGGCTCATGGCAGAAAAGAAAGAGGGAGGAAGAAGAGTAAAAGGTATTGGGAGAGTAAAAACACTCATAACTAACAGAAAAAGGTGAAACAGTGAGAGAAGTAGAAAGTGGTCATGGGACTGAAAAATTCTTGGAAAGCTAATGGCTCAAAAGGAGGGGCATTCTGCATGCACATACTCTCAAATATCTTCCTATAGGGCTTTTGAGAGGAGAGAGGGGCAAATGTGGAGGGTGGTACTCTTCTCTGAGTCACACCCACCAGGAGTGCAAGGACTGTTCTCTTCTTAAAGCCCCGGACCCCATCTGTGAATCCTACTTCCATTCTCTGAGTCGTTCAGTTGCCTCAGAGACGAAACCTATAGGAACCAGAAGAAGCCACTAGAAAGGCGTCCAAAGTCAGAGAATTCTATGCAGAAGCAGTTCTGTCTGGTGTGAATGAAAGCACATTCAATTTAGAGGCCTTTCAGTGTACATGTACAGTGACTCATAGCCCATGCCCATTCTGACTGTTCAGTGCCAATGCTTTGTCTGTTTATAAATATTTTTAGTATGACCAGCTACCTTGGGATAGCTTAACTGAAATAAAAAATAAATTCCTTATTTTAGACTATATATACCTCTAATTTTTAAAAAATATATCAGTTTACGTGAGCTGGAGTCACTCATTCATTTGCTCAACAGATGTGTTGAGAACTTACTAGCAGCCAGCAATGTGCCAAGCAATGGGAAATAAGCTTTGATGTAAAAACTGGTGGCCCAATTTAGGGGTACTTATTGACCATCTTGGAAAATTACATTTTGTTTTATTTTTAATAGGGAGCCAATGAAATTTTAAGCAAGGGAGTAGTATAGCCGGACTTCTGCCCAGAAACATCAATCCGATAGCCAGATGTAAAAACCAGTCGAATTGCTCTTTCAACAGTATAGGCAAAACACAATGATCATTTCACCATACTTGCAATAAAGAGACTTGTTTATACTATAACATGGCAACAACAGGACATGGGGACACTTTCAGTGTTGAGAGTTAGAGAAGTTAAGGGGGCAGGGTTTCTGCATGGGATGCACAAAATGGATGGGATTACTGCAGAAAGAGAGATCTTGTCAAGGGAGAGATGGGAATGATAGGAAAGAGGAGAGGTTAGAGGACTGAGGAGAGAACTTTGAGAAACAGGAACAGTTGAGAGGAAGGCTGAAGAAGGTATGCAACAGAAGAGGCTGAACAGGCATGGTCAGAGGGTTGGAGAGAGAATCTGGACAGTGCAGGGAAGTTTTGAGTAATTCTAAGTGGAGACTAGGAGTGTTGACTTTTTAAGAGACTGAAATAGGAGACAGCATGATATAGTAGGAAGTGGGCAGGATTGGAGTCTGACTAACGGGAAAGTAAAACAGCTGTTATTTACTTGCCTTAGATCTTGGGCAAGTTACTCAACAATTCTCAATTTTGTTTGGTTTTGTTTAATCTACTTAATGGAAATAGTGTCTTGTATATAGGATTGTTCTG
Organism: Pan troglodytes; assembly: GCF_028858775.2. Lineage (NCBI taxonomy): Eukaryota > Metazoa > Chordata > Mammalia > Primates > Hominidae > Pan > Pan troglodytes. Next base: position 26,871,118 of record NC_072402.2, read on the forward strand.
AGTATTAAGATTATAGTGTACTGTCTATAACTATGCCTTAAGATCCCTTCACTGCTTCTTTTCCCCATGGTTTTACCCTCACCCAGGCCATTGACTTCTGAGTGCATTTCTAAAAACAAAAATCAGATGAGCCCATAACTGTTACTCATCTCTCATGGTTTGCCTTTACCTACACAATAGGAGACCCAGTGGTTCTTCATGGTCTGATCCCTACTCATTCTTCTAGCCCCACCTCTCATCACTTTGACATCTCATTCCAGTTACATCATATTCATGGACATCATGCTTTGTCATACCTTCAAATCTTGGAAAAAACTGCTTCCTCTTCCTAGATTGTCCTCACCTGACTCCCTGGCTGCATAACTCTTCATCAACCCTTCAAGACTTTAATTCAAGAACCTAGTTCTCCATGTACATATCCTTAGCCCCATACACACTCTGCACTAACCCCAACATCTAAACCCCAAAACCCTTCTTCCTTGCTGCCATAATATTTTGTAAATGTCACCAGTCATACTGAAGCAATATTTTAACTGTTTATGTGTTTGAATTATCTCCCACCCAATTGACTAATATATATACAAAAGCAAAATGATTTCTCATTGAATCATCAATAACTTTACATGAATGCATAGATGCATGCTCTTAGTGAAAGGGCATGGGTTTTGCAGGTTAAGTATGCATTGCATTAAAAATTGTAAACCCATGTAAACAAAGAATAAGTTACAGCAGTCTTTTCTTGAAAGTCTTGTAGTTGCCTACTCCAAGGCTAGATTAGATTTGAGGTTCAGCAGATCATTATTGTACTGATAAGATTTAGGTCTTAAAATAATATTACCCTAAAAGTTTATTCCAAGCCCTGATTACTGACTCAGTATGGAACTGATTTGCAGTTTGAGAAAGAGTCAGCATGGCATAGTAGTTAAGAACATGGAAGCTGGAGTTAAACTACTTTGGTTCAAACCCCTTTTTCTGATCATTACTAACCATGATTCTGGGCTAATTATTTAGCCTCTCCATCGTCTAGCCTCTTAATTTTTAAAATGGTGCTGAAAACCATAGATATACCTCCTAGAGATTTTATGAGAATTAACTGAGTTAATACACATAAGGGGATTATAAGTGTCTGGTACATAATAATGTTTTTACCTCTATGACTTGTGATTCCTTTTGAGGACATTAGTGGCTATAGTTATACATATCCACATAACACTATGTACATGTACACAGTTAACAAGATAAGTACCATATATCAACAGGAAACAGAATTTCATGAAAGCCCCAAGGGATATCTGGATCCTAGGCTGGCCCTGAAATCTACACGTGCTCCCTGTCATTCTCTTTCTGCTCAGCTTCTTCTCCAGCAAGCAGTCCTTTCACAACAGAGCCCTTGTAAGAAGAATGAAGGCAGGATAGAGCACACGGGGATGAGACTTTGTTTTTAAACAAGGACAGAAAAATGGATTCTAGTAATGCCAACTGAAAAATACTCCTTAAATTATCTACTATGGTTGAGACACTGTTCTAGGTACAATGGGGCCAACCTGTTTTACTGGTTTTGAGCCCTAGAGGAATCTTGTACTATCACAAGAAATAACCTTTCTTTTCTACCATGTGCTTATTTTTTTCTTCTTCCTTTTTTTTTTTTCTAAAATAGCATTCTGATCAACGTGTGTAGGGTACTATGGTGATGGCTGCTATATAAATACAAGAAGAGAGAACAAGAGAAAAGGGGGAGGTAATTAACTCAATTGTATAAGGCTTTCTTTAAGAGGCAGAATAAAGGTTCTCCATAATTTCACTCCTATTTCCAAAGAGACAGAAAAAGTTGTTACAAGAGATGTCCTTACAATCCCAACTCTCGTGCACATCACTGACTCCAAGACAGGAAGCCCACTCGCTTTTTCCACCTGAATGTGCAAGGCAATCCACTTTTCCTACTGCTTTTTCCCCTCTAAGTAAACAACCTCTTTATAAACGGAAAAATGGAGAGCAAGCCTTTCAAACAGTTGTCATAAATTAGAATAAATTGCATTAATTCAAAATGTAAAACTAGGAGAGCCAGGAGAACATGCAACATATTTTCCCCAAATAACACTGTGAACAAGCACAAGTGTATACTTTGGGCATATGTATATCTTTCCTCTGACTGACAGCCTGAAGGATCGTCTATGTGATTTTTGTGTTGCTGAGGTGAAAACAATCTTTATTTGGATTGAATAGCAGAGTAAACAGGAATGAAAAAGAGACACAAAAGTTTACAGTACAGATGGTTTTCCAATTCTTTTACAAAAATTGTCTTATCAATTAAAGGTGCATTTACCTTTTGTTCTAGTCAATTGTCATGGGTGCTTTTCAGGATTATACAACCAGAAAAATTAGAGTAGATCAGTAAATTATGTCCCAAGTTTAATAATGCCACACAGGTTAAATGTAGCAATGAAAGTTTATCTTGCTACCTTTTAACTGTAAAAATAAAATGATTCACCTTCTAGTGTGGCTATGTAAGTCATGAAAGAAACTGAAAACCTTAGTGATCACAAGCCAAGACAAAGAAATAAAATAAGAAAGAAATGTGTGTGTGTGTGTGTGTGTGTGTGTGTGTGTGCACATACCAATACATATGGGGGGAATGGGTAAAAGATTTTTATGATTCAAGAAAAATATTAAAAGGTATGCCAAAAGTGGTCTCCAGAGACACACAAGGATTTTATTAAACTATAATTATGCCTACCTGTAAGCAGCATACACCTGTGCACCTAAAAGCCTCCTTCCTATGATTGGAAGAAGGTTTTCCTTCCTACGTAGTCATCGGGCTCTGTCATTTGAATGAACTGCCTTAGGTAGCACAAGGAAGGGATAACATAACAATCTATCTCCTGTCAACAAGGCCCCTTCTCATTCAGGGAAACAAAAGACTACTCTAACAGAATTATCCACAACTTTACTACAGTTAATGTCAAATTCAAAATAAAACAGCATTGCCTAAAAATTTACTGAGCATTTTTTATTTAACATGATTTTGGCTATGAATCATGCTATATCTTTTAGTTTGTGTCAAATACTGCCTTTACCTCCAACATTTTCTGACTGCAGAATCCATGGCAGTTACAAGGTCTAATTTAGAAGCACATGAGGGACCCATGGACAAACATACAGGTCTAACTTCCAGGCTCGTCCTTGATCCTGCAGGCTCTTCTGCTTGCTTTGAAAAGACCGGTTATGGCTCTCAAGGGTGCTCTAATCTGGAACCATTCCCATGCAATAATCAATGGCATATCATCATTTCTTTCCTTTTCCAAAAGAACAGGATACACAGAAAATAATGCACATGTAGTGGAGAGTTGAAAGCCTAATGCACATAGGAAACGGACCCCTCCAAATCAGCACATCAGGCCACCAGATATCAGTCTCAGGCAGGCGTTAGTCATCATTTTCTTAAACGAGCCATGCTCTTCTCCCAGGATTTATGCATCTTCTTCCCCCTCTACATAAAGAATTAGCTGAATAAAGTAAAAATAAGAGGACTCTGGGGCTGCAGATGGCTGACCAGCTGTTTCTGGGTGACACCCCATGAATCAGTGCCTCATCGAGCTTTAGTGCTTCCATGTTTTGGGGGCAAAATATTCTGCATTTTGGAAAACTAGTTCATGGAAAATAATACAGCAAACTAACATTTATAGAAAACCACAGTAATCTTGTAACAAATGTCCTAAATTATGTACTCAAAAGCAGATCCAATTTTACCCAAGGTTCTCGTCTACAGAGCCTGTAGGACACTTTCTTGTTGTTGTTTATAACTGCAGCTCCTCCCAACCCCCAACTCAATTGCTTCTTTTTTTAATGATATACCACTTTATATAATATACCACACAGAAGACAAAATTTCAGCCTGTAGAAGAGGTTCGGTCTGGGAGCAGCAGGAACATGGAATATTTAAAGGATTTTACTTCCATATCCCCTTTGGATATTTCTCTTATATATTTTCATTCAGTTTGGTGTTAAGATTAATGCTACATTTGAAAGCCTCCTAGTTTCGTTTTGAACAATACTTATTCCTCAGTGCTTAAGTGCAATGCTGGGAGTGTGGACAAAATAAAAGTAGAATGGAACTTTATATTTCAACCTCTCCCACTTTCCTTCAAAGAAGTTTCTGGCAAGGCAAGAGTTTCACTGAAGCCTTTCCTGGTTGTCCTCTTCAATTTTAGATGATTGCTTGATATAAGTATCTCTAACAGGGTATATTTTAATACACAGAGTAGCAGAGATGGCTTCAAATGCCTATTATCAGAAAAAAAAGGCATTTGTGTGATGGGGAAATAAGAAACCTCTGCAATCACTTTTATTCAATGAAAGCCATTCCTTTGGGTGGGAGAGTCAAATGCTAGTACCCACACATGCTGCCTGCATACCAGCACAAGCCGGAGGAATGCAGATTTCTGTATCTAAGAACAGCTGCTAAGTAAAATGGAACGTCCAACAGATGGCTGCATTGTCATTATTGGGGGAGGAAGAGAGGGGAGCTATTTTGGTTTTTCTGTTGAGTGTGTGTGTGTGTGTGTGTGTGTGTGCATGCACCCATGCACGTGTGTGTTTAATAGGATGTGTTCTCTCATACCTGTGTTCTCTACTACCTAGATCTCTCTGGTGCTATCAAAGACTCTTAATCACTTTGATTCTTAGAATTAGAACAGACATTGGGGATCGTTTAGTCATTTGACATTTAATGGAGAAGAAGAGAGAAGACCAAAGACACATAGCATATTGGAGCCAAGACCAGAACTCTTACATTTGGCCTGATTACATAGAAGTCCTACATTCTATTTACTTAAGGATCAGTACTGAGCGCAAATACCAAAGCTCAAGAAAAGGAAACACTACAGCAGTTGCAGTTTCATAGTCTGAAAAGTACGTGTGTGTGTGTGTGTGTGTGTGTGTTCAAGTCTTCTGATGGAGTTGCTTTGCAATTCACATGGAGGAAAGAAGTAAGCTATTTTGTAAGTTAACTTATATCTGGTCTTTATTATACATTTATTAGATGTTTGGAACATTTTGACTTATGGTCTCCCAAATTAAATAACAAGCTATAGAATATGAAGATTCTCCTCCAGTTTCATACTTCAGAACACAAGGAGTTAAGTTTCAAGTCAAAGCTACTGAAAGCCATTCTTAAGAAGCAGACAGGAAAGTGTTGAGATCCCATCATGACCTGTCTATAAAGGTCTCCAACCCACTGCTGATGGTAGCTTTGGGTCAGTTGTACAGTCACATGGCTCACCCATTGGTTCATGTTTTTTTCCAGAAATAGAATCAATAGAGAACAGACAAACCCACAGTTGCCAGTTTGTACAGTCTTGTGGTTTCTGTCAGGGGCTACAGACTCGAGCAGGTCTACCAGATAATGAAGGCAAACTATTTCAGTTCCTGTGGGTCCAGAGTGCCTTGGCAGAGTTCTGGTTTCAAACAAATGAATAACAAATTAAAAGGTACAGTAAAATAAGGCGGTGGTTAAAATATATGAACTAAAATCAATGTAGGAGAAACATAGTTAAAAACCCTGCATTCTCAGCAATAGCCTACAATGTATTTTGTTAATCTCTTAAAATTTATGTTAAAAGCCTTTTAACAGAAAGTCAATATATTTGGGTGGTAGAGCACGTATATCATCCTGTACTGGTGGTTGCATTAAATACTATGCATAGGCTCCACTGTCTGTAGAAAATGAGCAGGGGTCCACCCAACGGAAGTTCCATCTCAAGGAGGTCAGACACTTTTCCCAAAATGGACTATGAAGCCAAGCTCAGCATTACACTCTCCTCTGCCTAGGTTCCCCACTGACGTCAACAAGAGTTCTGAAAATGAAGGGGGATCAGAATACCAGAAGCATAGCCTAATAATAGAGCAAAAACGGAGAGCAGATGGAAAATAAAGCTTCTCGAATGAAGTGTGACCTAATGTCATAAATTTGTTGGGGAAAAGAAAACAACAACAACAGCACAGCAAAAAGGTCTGTAAGCAGACTTACTGGTGTGAAAACTCTGGAATATGGCAGACTAGAAAAAACACCTAGCTACTTAGAAACCTTTCAGTAAAGGACTAAAAAGTAAACAAGAAAACATGCAAAATCAAATTTTGGATGAGTTCGAAACACCACTACTAATTGTGTGTAGGGGCAAAAAAGACACAAAAATAGAAGTAGAAAACTCTAGAAACAGGGTTTTAGCAGTTTCCTCTGCACATTATTTACGCATACACTTATTCCTTCTATCTTCAACTCACCTGGAACAATCTGCTGCCCCCACAGATGGGCAAGCTTGGAGTGACTCAGGCACAAACTTGATACACAGTGGTAAAAATGAGTTGAAAGAATGGGCCCAAAGTAAAAGATGTTAAAAAGGGTCCCAGCCACACACTAATCTCCTAGAAGGGCTCACCATTTACTCCTGCACCCTTATACCCTCGTGCGTGTGTGTGTGTGTGTGTGTGTGTGTGTGTGTGTGTGTGTGTGTGTGTGTGTGTATGCGCGCATGCTTGCATGCGCGCCAAAGTCTCAGTACAAACTTCCTGGGAATCTTTACTAACTGTATACATCTCAACAGAAGAGAGATTTTTAGATCTACTTAATAATTGGACTTAGAAACTTACTTTTGATATGGACAAAGAAGGTCTCAAGATGTTGAGTGAAATATAAAGAAAAATCTCAAATTCAATCCCTAAATATTTGTTTTTCTATCTGGCAATCATCAAGATGTTTTTCTATTTGATGAACACTCTGTTTTCTCCAAGAGTGGGCTGTTGGTTGGGAAAGCGGAGGAGGTGAAGTTTTAGAGTAGGGCTGCGTTTTCTCTTTATTTTCATTGTTTAACCACTGATGGGATTAAGGCAGGGAAAGCTATCTTTTTTAAAATGTTTTTCTTCTTTCGGTTTTTCATTCTAATGGTTCTTGGGCTTTACCTCTATCACCCCATACAAAGAAATATTGTTTCTTCAGGGTAGCCTTTCTAGGTTCTGCCTCCTCAACCTCTTTATTCTGTCTAGCCAGCATTTTTCTTTGAGTCTAATTATTGCTCTGCCTGATCCTTTGAACTTGATATTTTAGAACCTCCCTCACACCCCGGGGAGCTCGCTTACCTCAAACTTTACCTTCATTTTCCCTTTGCTCCTGACCCCGTTACTGAGAGTGAGTCTAGTTCATTCCTTGTCGAGTTTCCATGCCCGAGGCCTCCTGCCAGCACCCACCACCCCCAGGAGAAGTTATTGGGCGCTCATCTCTGCTAGGATGGTCCTCAGTCAGATAGAACACAGGGAACTATTCTAAAATAATGAACTCACAATATCGTGTAAAAGCATAAAATTAGCAACATAAATATCACAGAATTTCAGGCTTTGAAGTCTCCTAGAGATCATTCACTTTACCGTGAAGAAAATTAGTACTCAAACCTGGTTGATAATCCATGATTCTTGTGGCAAGAGAGTAATACAATGTATATAAAAATGTTTTATAAACTCTATACACCATACTGTATGCATTTAAAAAATGACTATTCGTCTTCTGAGTAGTTTGTGTGAGTTACTCCAGAGATGCTGCCATTACTCAAAATGTTTTAAATCTCTTCTTTAAAATTGTCATTTGAGGCAGTTCAGATTGTCACTGTATAGTCACATCTCGTTTTTATCAGTAAAGGTATTATCCAGGGCTCAGACATTCATCTCAGATTTTATCTTAAATGTCTTTGAAGGCAGAAACCAAACCATGTCTGTCTTACTCCTTGCTCCTGGTATACTGCCTGCCACTGATTATACACCTAATAATTATTTGTTCAATGAATTTTTTAATAGAAGATCAAACCAACCCTCAGAGAATGATCATTTGCTTTGATTGGTAGGAAAAGGCTCTAAAATCATTTTTCAAAGAGAATTTCCTAAATAAAATTATTTTCCAGTTGTAACATCATTGTTGGAATAAGTTCAAGGTTATTAATTAGAAGGGGACAACATTCATTGTATTTATATGTTAGTATACTGGCTGACCTGTTTGCACCATCAAATTTATTTGTATTTCACCTTACAAAGTTATGAGGCAGATTGAAACAACTTCGACAAAAAGAAACCCATAATAACAAAAACATTAATAAAAAGCACATTACTATAATCGCGTTAGATATGCACAGCAAAAAGCAGCCCACAGGGTGAGTTCCTTATGTGTGGTTAGCCAAGGAGTGACAGTAAGTAACAAGAAATAGAGAACAAATGAGACTCACCCAGTCTCAAGCATATATCTGCATGCCATCTGGCCCGTTCCTTGTTGAGTAAAAGAGTTACTTACAGCCAGTAAGAATGCAGTCATAAGGAAGCATTCTGGGGTGACTGGAGTGACGACATTCCCAGATTGATAATAAGTACACAGGAAGAGAAGCATTTGCAGGTGTCATGATAACCACATCATCACTGCTGTTGGCACTAACAGGTGAAGTCAGCTCTAAACATTCTGTGTGACATATAAAAGTGAGAACAGTCCTTCTCTAGTGGACTAATATTTTAATTTGTTTGAAGAAGAAAGATGAGCAGATGACCTAGGGGGAAGGCATAGTAATCACAAAACAGAATTGCCCACCTTTTCCACAAGTGAGTTACTCTCAGGCGAGTCTAAGAATAGTGATTTTACAATAGTTTAAAAATGCACTAAGCGCACACAGATACACACAGAATCTAATTCACACCACAAAAGCATGAGCTTCCTCCCATATTTCAACTACTTCCAGTCTAAAGCATCTTGACCAGGAGAGGATAAGTTTACATATTTGATGAATCCTGTTGGGCTCAGGGCTTGCATTATTAATTGCTCGGGGAACATGTTTACTTATTATTTTTACTGCTCCCTGAAACATCAGATTAAGAAATTTCAAGCAGGTCCAGCTAAAAGCATAGCAAAATGTGGCACCTCATAAAAATGAAACTTAAGAGTGTTAAAAAGAAGAAGTCGAGAATGCTGGATTTCTCACCAGGCCACCAGCTCACTCATTTGGGGCCACTCAAGTTTTGATGAGATCCACAGCATGGGTATCATCCATGATGTGTGGCATCCAAAAGAACAAAAGTCACTTTTATCCCAGAAATAAGAGCTATTTAAATGTCATAGCTAAAAGAAGGAAGTGTTACTTGAATTCTGAAGTGGCTGAATATTTGAACTGAGTTTTTAGCTAAGAAGGTAATGTCAAAGACAAAGGTTCTGTTACCATCCACAGAGAATTTATGATCCAGCATTATTCCCTGAAATTCCATCCCAAGCCCTAGCCCCAAGACCAGGTTTCAATACAATCTCCACGGTGCATTGGGAGTAACCTTCTGAACTGAAAACTTGATTGTATAACTATTCAGATTACAATTCTTTTCTTTTCTTTTTTTTTAAATTATACTTTAAGATCTGGAATACATGTGCAGAATGTGCAGGCTTGTTACATAAGTATACACGTGCCAAGGTGGTTTGCTGCACCCATCAACCCGTCATCTACCTTAAGTATTTCTCCTAATGCTATCCCTCCCCTAGTCCTCCACCAGGTTACAAAGTCTGACTTTTAAACATAACACACAGTGATTTTTAGAAAACTGGCTCTTGTCTTTTCAACCTTATCTTCTACAGCTCCTCTATGTACATCCTGAGCTCTGGCCGTAACAAGTTGAAGTCTCCAGAATCTAGGGTTCTAGCATGTTCACTTATACAACTGTTACATAACTGCTCTCTCTGAGGAATATGCACTTCCTTCCACTTTTCTGGAAAACTACTATTCATTCAAGACACAGATTCATCTCCTTGAAGTGCTTTCTGCCATCATTCTCACTTTTACCCCAGGACCATGCAGACTCAGGTACTACTATATGCAATTCTATAAAGTATAGAGTGTTTTGAACAACATTAACTTTGCTGTTTTGACTTTGAGGGTATTTTCACCCCAATGGAATGATAACCCTGATATTTAATTCCAAAAGGACAAAGCACAAGAGTATACATTCAACTCACCTATAACTCCAGGGCTATTCTCCAGTCACTCCACAGGAAAACAAGCTGCTTGAATGAAGTGTGGCTTTAATCACTTTATTAGTCTGCTAAGGGAGCCATAACAAAATACAACAGCCTGGATGGCTTCAACAACAGAAATTTATTTTCTCACAGTTCTGGAGGTTAGGCGGCCATGTTCAAGGTTCTAGATGATTCGCTTCCTGGCTTGTAGAAGTCTTTCTTGTCTCCATGGCTTCATATGTCATCATATGGCTTTTTTTTTTTAACTATGCGCGTATGATGGAGAGTGGGGGGAGATACCACTCTCTGATCGTTCCTCTTATAAAGACACTAATCCTGTCAAATCAGAGCCCACCTTTATGACCACATTTAGCCTTAATTTAGATCCTTAGAGGTCTCATTTTTAAATACAGCCACACTGGGGGTTAGGCCTTCAACACATGAATTCTGAGGGACAAAACTTTTAGTTCATAACAACTACCTTATGTTCTCAAAATCTAACAAGTCCTTGTAATGACTGTAAACATTTGTGATATTATTAAATGCTATACCACATGAAGGGAGAATGAAGAAAACCGGCTAATCCATTAGTTAATCAAAAGTACTCATTTTGTGTGCACCATGTGCAAATCCCTGTTATAGAACATGTCAGTGTTATTGAGGAATCCATAATAAAATAATTTAATTGGAATTTAAACACAAAAAGTGCCAAATAAGTTGTACTAACAGCAACTATAGGATAGAACAAAAAGTATTACATTTGGAGTCAGGAAACATGGGTTCAAAATCCAGCTGCAACACTTACCATCTACGTGACCTTAAGCAAGCTGTTTAACATCTGTAAGCTTCAGCTCTCTTGCCCATAATACAGTTGCAGAATACCTAACTGAGGAATCAAATGAGATAGAATATGTAAATTCACTTTGGAAGTGCTAACACTGCATATATGAAGAGTGTGACCAAGCCCTCATAGGAGACTCCTTTGATAGGATCCTTGATCTCTTCTGTCTTCTCAAATGGAAAAGGCAGCTTTTCTTTGGGGCATTGCCTCCCAATAAGGCAGGCCTTACTGCAATAACCACATTTGTACATACTTAGTTATCATCACCCTCAAAACTTAATATTTTATGCTAGTGCCCCACCAGAGAAAGAAGTGTTCTTGCTTCTTTTTTATATTTGCTGTCTTGCATGGAAGAGAACCAGCATACTTTAATTATGAATCACAAAGAAGTTGTGGTAAAAGTAGAATGAGAAATTCTGTACAAGAAAATGCCATGTGAGTTACTTGAAGGCTCCATGTACTCTTGCCGGAACACTCAAGCATTAAAAATGTTAAGGTTAAGGCTGACATGGCCAAGCGTGATTTAAACATGGAGGCCACCACACAGTGAGCGTTCTTATTAAAGATCCATGAAATATGTCATCATGTGCTATCAGCAAATAGACAATTGTCTGTCAACGATGAAATATTCTCTTAGGAGTCAGCATCAGGAGAGAAAATTGACCTTGACCAACTGTTAATTATTGCTTCACCTTCCAATCAGTAACTATCAGATCACATTCCTAAATCTTAAATAAGTGTGTGATATTTGCAGTTTGTGGCAGCAAATGGAGTCCAGGTGGAGCTGCATAGAAAAACAAGAAAAATGGCTCCTCACCAGAAACAAGAGAGGAGCATGGGAGGACAGATTCAGACACCCCAGGCTCCCAAACCCCCTGTTGTGAAGTAGATTGTGTGTGTATGTGTGTGCGCACACCACATAAACACACGTTATTTATTTTTAAACAGTCTCACTTTATACCGAACTGACAATGCTCTTTATTTTCATTATGTGTTGAAGAAAAGAATTAAGGGGTAGAAAGAAAAGAATTGTGAGAGACATTGCTCTGATTCATTCAAAGCTAGGCTCCAGGATTGGCTTTGTATTTATTTAATATATCAAAAAGCAACAAAACATCACAGCTAAAGAAACAGACACTCAAAACTTAAATTGAAAACGTAATTCTGAAGCATCATGGAATGACAAATATAGCATTTAAAATACATTATCTTCTTTCCGTTCCTTACAAATTCAAAGGTGGCAATGCATATTAAAAAAGATCTGCTTGAGCTACTAGTGAAGTACCACAGTGAAAGCATGCAGGGGCACTCCCAGCTTCAGGAAAAGTAAGTTGCTTGTCCAGTCACTGAGTGGTCAGCACCTGCTTTACATATCTCTTAAACATCTGGCTCCATGCTCTTCACATAGGAGTTCACACAGGCAGAGACATATTTTTTTTTCTTCTTAATCATGCACCTTTTAAGATTCATAATTTGGGATGAGCAAAAGGCTCGGCAGGAGGTGGGGATGAATTAAAAACCATAAAATTGATGCTATCACTCTGATTGACATACCAGTAGTGCAGCATACATTTCCTGTTTGTCAGGAATGAAAGGTGTTCACATTCTGTAATAATACCTAATAATGTTTTGGAAAGACAAACTGCTGTCTGACTACATTTTACCAGGATGGATTTTTTTCCTCTTTCTATCAACACTGAAGTCAGAAGCTAGAGTGTACATTACAACCCTATATAAAGGATGACCTAGATATTTAATAGCTGCAGCTATTCCAGTCCACTACCTGGACCTCCCCAGGTCTCCAATGCTATATTCTAGCATGCCTGAAATCACCATTACACCTTAAGACTAATTCAGGGAAGCATCCAGGGAGCTAGATGTCCAGGAATGCTATAATAAACTTCAAAGAACGAGTATCCTTTGCTCCCTATAGCTGTTTCATCACAGAATTGGCCAACCCTCTACCTCTTAGAGGTCTGTCTGACAATTAACATTTTGTACAGGGTAGTAAAGACAATCTTGTATATAGGGATCAGGAGACCTGACTCCCTCTAGCTGCCATGTCACAGACCATCTAAGCAAGTCAGCCATTTAACCTTCTACACCTCAATGTCGTCACATTTAAAATAGACTCTTCTATTTGCCTTGACTTCTTGAGGGGTTGTTGAAAAATAAAAGCAAAATTACAGCTTTATAACTTGCATGCATCCTCTGTCATGTAGATCACAAATATGATTATATATTTGTTAAATAAAGAATTTGGAGAATATTTAAAATCTTCTATTCTGGGGCAATAATTTGGCAAAAGGATGAGGAAGAATCAATGAGGTACTAGATTTTATGTGACAGGGTAACATCAGAAAAAAAATCAAATGCAGTTATAGCCATTCAAGAATTATTGTTTTAGCCAAAGATATATCCCTCTTTTAGCCAAAGATATATACATCTTTGGCCAAAGTTTTAGCCAAAGATGTATCCCTCAACTTACTGCCCTGTTATTACTGTTTACATCCCTATGGAGTATCAATTGTAGATACTGACTACTAGCATTTCAAACATTAAAATATCATTTTGGGGAAACAAAGAATAAAGGGAAAAGATTAAATAAATCTGAAAATTTTAGGAGGAAAATAGAATAGGTATGTTTGTATTAAGTGTTTTAATGACACATTTTTGCATTTTCATCTTTTGGATTCTGTTACTCCCACAGAAAATTTCAAGAAAATAAATGCAAGATTAGTGCTACAATCATTGTCTAACAATACCAAGTTTCAAGTGTCAGGCACTACAGCCTGAACAACCCTTTGTCTCTGGAATTATCAACACAGACTTAGATGATTTGGGAAGCCTATGGAAAACTGACCCAAATGAAAAAAGGGGAAATGTTTTGTAGACCCTGCTTTTGTAATAATACTATTGCAAAGGGATCAAAGTGCTTTTGAATACAATTTATTACTGTTGTTTTTACTAAATCCAATAAAGGTTTTAGGCAAAAACAGGTTTCAAGCCTTCTGCTTATGATTGCACTTCGTGAGACTTGACAATGCTCATCTCTGTGTAATTTTTAAAATCCATGTTTGGTAAAAAGAAAAGACATTTCTCCCAATTCTCCAAAGTTACTTCTAATGAAATCTGCTCATTGATATCCATGCTTACAGATACAGTGAAAGGGAAGTTCAGCAAAGTCACTCCACTACACCCAACTGGTCCTTGCTAAAACTTGCAGAAATTGTAAGGAAACTTACTCAGGATTTGAGGCCATTTAAATCATGGCCTGACTTGATTTTATATTCACTAGAAGTGAAGCTAAAAACAGAATGTATGGATCATGTCCTCATAACCTTCAAGTGGCAACCCATAGACTGCTGTCTGTTTCTTGAGTTAGATTGACAAGAACTGGAAAGAAAGCATTAGCAAAATGGATCTTGAATGCTATCAGCTGAAATCTACCTAAATCCCCCAGCAAAATATAACTGAAAAAAATAAGAGGTTCACCTCTTAGTTCTAGTCATTAAGAACTTGAAGGTTAGGTTAAGCATATCCATCCCTCTATTTGCTAAATTACCCAAATGTGGCTATAAAAAATAACATTAAGTATTCAGGCCAGAGGTATTTATCAGAAGGATATGATTTACATGGCTATGTACCTCATGGAAACCTCACAGAAAAATATAGGTACAAATATGCATAAATCATATTTATATACTTTCTATAAAATTAGACTGGCATTAATTAAATGGCAGAAAAGGCAATGAGAGCATTGTTTGGAGGGTAGCTTGTTCCAAGTTCTGATTATAACTTGCTTCCCAAAGAAGGAGCCGCCTACAGCTTAGAAGACAGATGAGAAGATCATCATCGCAGATTTGCTGTGAACAGCTCTGCTCAGCTCTGTCCCTGCCAGACTCGGGGCCACACACACCCTTCCAAGATGGCTAAAGAAGATCCTCAGAGAGATCACTCTCTTCTTGCCTCAGATTTGGCAAGGGCAGAGTGTGGTCTTATCTTCGGAAAACTTGAAACCTCTCTGTAGAGCTGGGAACTGCTCTCAATAGCAAAGTTGTCACCATCCTCATCACCACACCTACAATGTACTGAGCACTCACTATGTGCTAGGCACAAAATGCTTTGCATTATCTCATCCTATCTTCACAATTATCCCATGAAGCAAATACTATAATTGCCCACATTTCATGAAAGAAGAAACCGACACCAAAACTTGCCCATTATTACAGAGATGGTGACAGTTGGCACCTGAATTCAAAACAACCACACTCTTCTAGAATCTTAACTTATAACCATCAGAGTAGCTTAATCAGCTGCAAACAGCCCATAAAACTCCACTTCCACTTATAAAGCTCGTCCCATTTATTTATTAATTATATAATACACAAATACATATATTTATCCCCTACAGAGTGCAAGGAACTGGGTTAAGCACTGGGAATTAAGCAATGAACAAGACATATTCTCTATCCATGTAAAGCATACATTCTATCATATATTCCACATAACGTAGCCTCATTTTTTTTTCTCACTAATCTTATGTTCTTTTCTGCTCCTATTACCTGACAGTTTCCAGGATGGCTTTCAGTAGGTGGGCAAAATGTTGGCACTACCACAATTCTGCTGAAGTTAGGAAATAACAACTTGGCCCCTCCCTCCTAATTTCTGCCTCTCTTTTCAATTTCTCAGTCTTCATGTCTATTATCATTCAGGTACCCCCTGTCTTCTGGTTGTCCATAGTCACCCACTACTATATCCCTCTTCCTCACCCATGCCAACCCAGACCTGCCCTCAACTCTACTGTCTCATGTATCTGTACTTTTGTCCTTCATTCCTTCCACATCCAAGCCTCAGGGTTAATCTTAGCTCCCATTCTTCTCCTTAGAGAGCAGCCCTGACATGTTGTGGGAAATGACCACAGAAAAACTCTTACATGTTACACCAGGAAATATCTGTTTCTGATAAGTCACAAATTTTATTTTCTCAGAATTTCTTTAGTGGGTTTTCCCTTAGAATCACTCTCTCATGTGGTAGTTATATTCGATAGAACTTATTGCAGGTACATATGGACTAAATATGTTCCTAGGGGCTGGTGAGTGATGTTAAACAGTGGATAATATGCTTTGAATTCCAACCAACCAAACTACAAGTGACATTCTGGCAAAGTCATCCTCAGTAACATATTCCTGTCTTCACTATTACTAACAATAAACAGTGAAAAGGAGTAAAAAATAAGTTAAAAATGTATTAGTCTTTAGCATTAGAGTGATAGGAATACATAGTAATAAATGCAATATAGAAAAAGAAATAATTTAAATTTAGGGATGGCAGTGGTGAAAGCTGCCCATATTTGACAACTTCTACATTTGACAAAAGACAAATGTTTCTAGCATGAGGGATTCTCAGGTCAGCAGAGAAACCCTGAATGTAAATGACATTCAAGAATCTCCCCTAATTTTTCCATGAGCTTATAAGACTCATGAAGGTAAAGAACACATCTGATTTTTCTTGACATTATAACAGCATCACTTAGCACATGGCCTGAGACCTAGTCAGCACTTAATAAATGATTACTGAATGAAAATATGTCATGCTATACTTATCTCCAGCCACCCCTGAATCAGCAGAGCCCTCTGTTGACCAGAAATCCCTACACAAGACTGGATTTTCACATTTATACTTTTCCCTCAGGGAGCAATCTCTGCCTATATTGCCTTTTTTTTTTTCCTTCTAGAACTGTTGAAATGAATCTTTAAGGCCAACTTCAAAAATTGTATCTGTTATGACTCCCCTGGAATGGGACCTGTGAGTGAGATACTGGTGCCTGTGGCATCTCAGGGTAAGTAGGTGGATGTCTGTCTCTCCCTTGGGCTGACAGAGTCCTGGGCTTTGTTTAGGGATTGGGAAAGTGTTTCTTGCCTACCCTAGATCCAGGAACTGAGCATGGCCCAGCCCAGAGGTTGTGATCCCTTGGGGGTTATCTTTGCACCAAGAATAGGGACAGCAGCCAGTGGGAAGGGGAGATTGACTTCTGCGCAGTGCCAGGACCCATCCTATTTTGCACTGGAGCCCTAAAAATTATGTAGCTGGTCTTGGACCTAAAGAAGAAACCATTGTGTTGCCCCTTGAGCATACATTTCAATCCCTCTCTTAGTTGTAGAGGAACTCTCTAAAGGCAAAGGGTCCATCACTCCTCATATCAGCCTCTGGTTTTGCGCAGCACTCTCCTCTCAGGAGACGTTGCATAAAAGTGTGTTGAACCGACTTGATAAAGAGAAACATCATTTTATTTTACCCAAAAACGTAGATAATCCCATATTCAAATTTACCTGGATGGATCAGAAAATGGACTAAATAACACAAATTCTTGTTTGTTTTTCTCTGAGACTATCATTCATCTTATTCAAGAGGAAAATTTTACAAATTGACCACACTGCTCCTAAATGCTTTTTTTCATATCAATAGAAAACCTTTGGAATCTAAGCTTGTAAGCTCATTCTGGAATATTGTCTTCTACAAAGAATTGAGTACTGTTCAAATATAATTGTGATTAAATTATTCACTCATCATCTTCCAACTACTTAATATGTGCAAGGTATAATAGTGGGTACTGTTAAGAGCTGATCTCTCCGTTTAGTCTTCAACTTGGCCCAGACCCAAACCACTGCAGACAGTTGCCCACCTGAAGGGGGAAATGGGAGCTGAAGTCCAGCGTTCACTCTGTTTGCCAAGCCATATACTCTGGCATGAGGTTGGCTGTGTCCACCCAGGGGAAGTGGTATTTTTTTTTTTCTAATTCTAACAAAGTCCCTTATGGGCTAAAGGCTGTCTTGGCCCTGCTCCTCCTTCCACACACACCTCCTAAACTGCACTTGGCCCATCTGTGATTTCTTTTCCCTTTCCAGAGTCATTGCTGTTCTGTTGAACATCCTTTCTGTTGCATGAAAATGCCAAAGTAGAGGAAAAAGAGCGCACCATGTGATTTCCCCAGGGCCAACATTTCCCCAGGGATGGTTCTGACTGAGGGGACACAAAAACAAGCAGTTTAACACCAACAGATATCCTGTCCAAATTCTCTTTTTATAGCACAATGTAGCTGTATTAAATACATAACAAGTAAAGTGAGAATTGAATGTGAATTATGAAGCAGAATTATAGTCATGATACATGAGCTAAACATGAAAAGAATCAGAACTTCTTATTATATTTTATTGGCAATAGTTTTGCCAAATAGGTAGTTACTCTTGAAAGATGGCATCTCCTTGAAATTAACTCTCAACTTCTAGCAAACATTTAGATGTCCCCACACTCCTTAGTCAACTAAGAGTGATTATTTTTATTGCTACAAGCCATATATGTTTGTTTTGGAGAACATGACATTAATCATGATTAAATTGTGTAGGCTGAAAAATACCTATTACCTGCAAGAAAAAACAAAATGCAACACAGCTGTAAAAATACTTGCCAATCTGTAAAAATTTGTGTGGATTTTCCAGCAAACTAGCAATGAAAATTCTGAAATTTATATCTAGTCTTATGAGAATCTTCAAAGGTTTCTCTAAAAGTGAAGAAGAGGTCAATTGGTTTACTATTTCAAATAGATATTGCCTTACCAGCATACAAATCATACCGACATTGTCTATTTGAGCTGCTTAATTGTGACAACTCTGAGGCATTACTGGGTAAAGCAAATCATTCTGCTCCTATTACGTCTCTGATCTGCCCTCAAATGGGATTATACCTATGTTTCCAAGGCAGAGAAAGCACCTCGGGTGAATCCTATCAGCCCCTGCTATGGACTGAATTGTTCCCCCCTCATCCCACATTCATATGTTGAAGCCCTAACTCGCCATGTGACTATATTTGGAGACAGGGCCTTTAAGGAGATGATTAAGGTTGAATAAGGTCATACAAGTAGGTCCCTGATCCCACAGGACTGGTGCCCTTATGAGAAGACAAAGAGACACCACAGCCTGCTGTCTGCCATGTGAGAACACAGTGAGAAGGTGGCCATTTGCAAGCCAGGAAAAGATCCCTCACCAGAACCTGACCAGGCTGGCACCCTGACCTCAGACTTCTATTCTCCAGAACTGTGAGAAAATAAATTTCCATCATTTAAACCACCCAGACTACAGTATTTTGTTATGGCAGCCAAAGAATACAGGCCCTTAAGCAAACTAACTAAAATAGTATCTATTATTAACATTTTGGTAAATATGTATAAAGAAGTAAGAAATGTTTTATAAGAATTTTTTAATTTTTATAATTTTATGACTGTGAATAAAAGCATCTTTAAAAATTAACTCATTTTTATTGATCTGTAATAAACATTCTAAGAAAACTGGTGTTCATGCTATGCAACCCTAACTTCAAAAGACTTACTCTTGCCTCCTGCCAATAAGATTATTGCTCTGAAATTTCTCCTAATAACAGAAAATCCCAGAACTACCACTCTTCAAGTTCCAACATAAATGCTGCTGCTTCTCTTAAACTTTTCATATTCCCTGCTCTAGTCTCCCTCTTCTGCACTACCAGAGTATTTAATTTAAATATGTCATTTATCATATTTCACCTTGTAATCTCCTTGACTTTTGCATATGCCTGCTCCTCCACTAGAGGACACAGATCTTGAGAGCAAGGGTCATGTTATCCATTTTAGATTTCTCTAATGTCCACTGTGATGTTTTGTCAGTAGTGAGTATATATTGGCAGATGTGTGAAAGAATGAATGAATTGTTGAATGAATGGATGGATAAATGAAGAAACTGATTATTTATTTATTTATGTATTTATTTACCATTTTGTCTCATGTATCTTCCATAGCATCTGGGAGAATTGCCTTTCCACCATCATGCTTCCCCTTGATGGCGCATTTATGAAAGAAAAGTGTTAATAAAAAGAAAAATGGAGAAACCTTTAGTTGCAATGCCTCTGATTTTTTAGGCACAGTACTAGTATAAATTATTTAATTCTTACTACTTTGCATTTCACGTTCCCCATTTTACTGACAAGAAAACTGAGGCTCTGTGAGGTTAAAAATACATCCATACCCATGCAGTTGCCAAAAAAAGAAAAGCTACAATGTAAGCATGATACTAAAATCCAAGCCGTATCTTGTCTTTCCTTCTCAATGGCCTTCTCTTAACTTTTTCCTCAGCCTTCTGAAGAAAGGTGAAAAGGATGTGTAGATATTTTCTGAGGCCATTTAACATGACGCTCTTCCTGCATCGGACTTGGAGGAGGAGGTGTTCTCTATTTCCCAATGATTTTCACTTCCTTGCCACTGCAAGACAATATCAATCTCAGTTTCCTTTGTAACCTCAGGAGAGGTACCCTGAGCTCCCCTTAATTATAGTACCAACTGAACCAAACCTTTGATGCCTCTGAAGGTCTCATATCTCAGAGGGCTCCAGGGGTGCAAAGGAGTCAACTTCCTCCCAATCTAATGTTCCTGATGCCGCTCCCTGAAGTATAAAATTTGAAGGCAAAACAATAACTTGAGATTCAGGCAAATTTGAATTACATTTCAGGTCTGTCACTTATTAACTATGTATACTTTAATCTGTCTCAGTTTCCACATTAAATAATGTTCATGAATTCAGACATATCTGAATACATAGAAAAGGCTGGGAAGACAGATCCACTGAGGGTTAATTTACATTGGGTATGGAAAATCCCCTTCGTGAATATGGCAGAGACTGGCTAAATATTCACCAATCACACTTTTTCTTCCTGAGCACTTAGGAAAACTACATTTCCCAGCATCCTTTGCAGTTAAGGTTAGGCCCTGTCTTGGGAGTAATGTTCACCACATCCAGTCATGGCCACAAAATGTGTCATGTGATCTTCCTCATTCTTTGTTAGCCAGCCAGCTAAATACAGATGATACAGCAGAAAACTCTGCAGAGGCCCTAGAAAATAATTCCACCACAAGATGGAAGAATTGGGATTCCAGAATCACGGAATGGAAAGCTGCCAGAAGAAAAACCTGTAGTGGGTGAAGTCACTAAGATTTTAAGGTTGTTTTGTTATAGCACCTGGCACTAATTACCCTGACTAATACAATTTTTCAGGAGTCAGAGAATCTAAGTCTAGGGTAAAAATGATGGGTGGTCCAAAGACAAAAACTATGATTTGTTCTTCTGCAACTAATGAGCATTGCTCAGAGTATTTTCTGGACTGCTTTCTTCCCTTCCCCATCACCACTCTCCCACACCCGGCTGGTACTAATGCCACAACTAGCAGAGGCCAACCTATCCTAAAGACCCTTCTCATTAGTCTCCACAGCACGCTGACAATACAAAGCAGTACTGCTTTGTGGTCTGCATAACAGAAGAGAAGGTGGAGAATATTTCCCCACTTTAACAAGAAATGGTTGGAGAGCAGAACAGAGGAGCAGTAACATGTCAGAAGCAAAGACTGTCAGACTAGTTACCTAGGATGCAGGCAGCCCAGTCAGATGTGAGGAGACCAGAGCAAACTAAAATCTCTAGAGGGTTCAGCCTTCCCAGACACCCCCACAGTTAGTTGGGCAGAATTACGCTAAAAGAGGTCAGGTTTTAGTACCCATTTTCTTCCCTTCCGTATTTCCCTTTTATGTTGAACTTCCCTCATTAAAAGAATCCTGACTTTTCAACTAATGCTTTTGAGTAGCACAATGATATTGCACCTCCCTATAAAGGAGAATACTGGAATTACACGTTGAGTGAGGGACATGCTGAGAGTTGCTGTCCATCCTCCAGTGAACTGTGTGATAATCCTGTTAACCTTCCTATCAGGAGGTCATTAAACAATTTTGAAAGCTGTTTCCTCTCACATCATAACTGCATGCAAAATTTGATCTAGTCTTTTTAATATAAGCTGTTTGGCTGCACAGACTTAAATAACAGCCCTTCACCTGTTTTATATTATCTCTTCTTATACCCTCCTCAGTTCAGTTACTGAGTGCCTTTGTAGCCCTTCTCTCAGTTTAGGTATTGTCATCTGTTTTGTCTTTGTTCTCGATTTCAACATTTAATGCATTTTCTTTCAACAGTATAGCACGCCTTCTCTAGTTCCTTTTGATACCTTGTCCATCACTTGTGCCAACCCATTTTTCACTCATGTCACCATGTCACTTTCCTGTGCGTTAGTCTATTTGAATTTGTTGTAATTGGTGTTTTGTTCTTATTGCTGCAGAGCTATTTCATGAAACTGCCTATTTCTGTTAAACCCAATTTATTTTTGCATTTCACTCAATCTTTTTTTTATTCCAAATACACTTTACCACGCAGTTTTTTTTCCTTTCTTCCTCCTTTCCCTCCTTCTTTCCTCCCTCTCTTCCTTCTTTCCTTTCTTCCTTTCCTTCCTTCCTTTCTTCCTTTTCTTTTTCATAAATATGCTAACAGCTAAGTGATGTCAGAACTCCTGCCTGAATACGTTTACAACAAACACGTTTTCCATTTTTATCTTCTGATCATTTAGTTCTTTCATTCAGCTTGAAAACTCGATTTCCTTTCAGCTCCCTAGAAACATAATTTTTACCTCCAGGACAGAGAGAACTTACATTTTTAACCACACTTGAAAAATTGGGTAAAATTGAAATGTACTTCTGGTGGCTTAACTAACACAAAATGGATTCCTAATCTCTGGGGGAAGACTCCATAATAAGACCCTATCATTGAATTAGGAATTCAAGCATTAAGAAAGTCAGTTTTCAGGAGTGTCAGGTTTGGGACTTGACATTTTTAAGAAATGTCTTTGCAAAACAGGGGACTAGTTATCATTGGATGAAGGACACTGATTTAATCTCCAGGGGTGGCTGAACCCGATGTCTGGGGTTCTTCCAAACATTTAAAGTCATTTTCCAAATGTTTTTGATGCAGCGCAACCCAAAAAGGATTTTGGCAAGTGTGTTTTCCCTTCATTTTAAAACCCATGCGTATTTCAAGGGAAATGCAATCCATATGTCTTTGATTCATTTACACTTAAATCATCTAAATGCCATTGTGTAAGAGCTATTTGATGTACAAGAAGCCTGTGAGCCTGTTTTATAAGCCTTTTTAAGCCTTATTTCTTTGAATCAGAAAGTCATGTTTTGCCGGCCCTAAACAGAACTTGAACTGGGAAAGGCTCAAGTTCACTTCTAAACTGAAAACCCGCAAAGTTTTGCGTGGCTTCTGTACTTAGCAATATGTTTCCCCTTGCCTAAAGCTCACAAACACCCAGCATTTCTCTTCTCTGTCTCACATGTAGTGAGAACAGGGTAAATCAATTTTTGAATCACATTTTACTTGTAAAATTCACATTTTGAACCTCAGTTATCTCCCAGGCACTGCCAGAAGTTAAAATAGCAACACTTGAAAATTAGGCTTTTGCTCTAAAAGGGCAAAACAGTCTATAAAGTACATAAATTACTGCTTCTGTACATTTATTTGTTTGACAGGTTTAAGATATAAGTGTGGCTTACATATGGATTTTCAGGATGCCAGATTGGATGCTCCACGAGCTACAGTCACAAATGTAACCTCTTTTTTTAAGACTTATGTTTGGGAGAATAGAATTGGAACAATCTTGCTGTTCTGCACAAATCTAATTGCTGTGTCAAAACAGCAGTGGAATATGATGAACATTTGCATTTTTCTCATTTACTGGCCTTTTCTTTGGCTTCAACCATACTTACAATAGTGGTCAAGGAGAAAGTATCTTAGGCTATTTGCTCTCTTGCTCCCTGAGACTTAAAAATATTTCAATGAATTATGAACTAATTTTTGAGAGGCAAAATGTGAACCTTCGATCAAGTGTTTGGAGATAGCCAAACGATTAACACTGATTTATATGGACATAGAAACATGTCTCGAGAATGGCTAAATCTTTCTCAAGCAAAAGCACTAATTATCTTTAAATGTGTGATTTCTTTGTTTTTATTTAGACACATCTTAGAAGTTGCATTTTATTGAGAAGGAAGAAATGGTGATGGTGTGATTGTCTGCAGAGAAGTAGTATTTTAAATTTGCATTTAAAACTTAGGGGGTGGAGATGAAGTTAAAAAGAAACAAAGAAATCCAGGTGAATTTAATTATTCCTTATGTGCTCTCTCCAGTTCACATATATGATAGACTATCATATTTGTGTAATCAAAAAGACTATGAAATTCAAGTTTGGAAAAAAAAGGATTTAGGCACTAAATCTAGAAAAATGTTAATTATGCTGAGATAATTAGATAGCAGAAAGTGTTGGATTTGTTCTTTCCCATGGTTAGTTTTCATTAACTACCAAGTCTTCATGATTCTCTGCAGGCAGAATTATTAGTATTTTATTCTTAGGAAGAATGGTGCATGACTGACAAAGAATTAACTTTCAAAAAGTGTGACAGAATACTTTACATTGACCCATGCATATATTTTCTTTAAAAAATGCTTTTTCTCCTATTAAAATTTTGATCTAAAACAGTTTTAAATTTTAAATTAAATTCTCAAAATACATCAGTTTAGGAAAGTTCACAACCACATCTTCTCAATTTAATTTAAAATACAAAGCAAAGAGCTTGATTTATGATTTTGCTGCTGTTTTACCAAAGTGAACCAGAGGGTATTGATTAGTATCATGCAATAACTTAATAACTCTAATTTTGGTTAAAACGACTAGTGTTATATTATATAATTTTATGCCAAGATTTATGAGATTTAATTTAAATTCGGGTGGCCCTTTAAAAACTTAAAAAAATGAAGCTGGGAAATACTTCCTGACCCTGCACTGCTGCTCTCCATCTTGTTCCTTCTTGCCATAGCTTAATTCACCTCCACCTGGTAAACACAAAAGCTTTGTCTGCTCATCTGTCGTCTCAAAATGACTTGCTGACTATCTTGAGAATACATATGATTTAAAGCCTATTTGCCCCACCTATTGGATCAGATTGGCTCGCTCTCCTCTATTTGCAATAGAAGTTTCAAACTCAAAAGAAACACAGCCAGCACAGATTGTAAAATAACTGGAACCCTTGCAGTATAAGAGGACATTAATCAGGCTGTGAGTCTCATGAGAGTGAATTCCAGCCCTGAGAATTCTAGCTCTTCCTTCTTATCTTAAATGCATCTGAAAATATCTTTGTAAAGCCCCCTTGACACACATATTTACCCACCACAAATGCACACTCACTCACATATTTTCATGAACACAATACAAACACATCTACAGGTACACATACATGCAAACATATACACAAACTTCAACCTAAATTCCTTAGAAAAACCTAATTTTACAGATTCTATTTCTAAATACAATTCTGAGTCCCAGACATACTCAACTACACATGTTGAAAGTTTGGAGGAGAAGGAAATCCTTTCAAAGAGAACCACAATAGTTAAACAAACATTTGTACAAAGGGTCAAATTGGTTATTTGATCTAAATCCATATATGAATGCACTTTTCCTATCACTGCATTAGCACTTGATTTCCATGTATTATTTTAAAACTTTCATATGTGACTTGATTTGAACAACTACAATACACAAGTTCTGTTTTACAAAAGGATACCCTTTAGGACTCCCCAAATTATACAGTTTTCTCTAGGGCATATACAAGTCTAAACAGATTGTTCGTAAAATGTAATATATTGAAACACATAAATTTACTTGAAAAAAATTAGAAACATATCAATTTAGCTAAAGGATATAGTGTTAATTGCAATCTTTTCCCCCATGATTATCTTTCATTTCTCTAAGAAGAGTTAACATATCCTTGTTTTTCGTCATTATATTTCCTTAGTTATATTAATTTGGTACTCATAGTTTATTACATCTAGTAAAAAAGAAGGCCCTGTAGATTTCTACTCATGTTTTACAACTAATGGTCTCAGCTGGTTCTAGCATCAGGATAACTGGGCCCTAAAGTTTGGATGTTTAAGGTCAATTACATTCATGCCACCCAAGCTTATAATTGACTACCATCACCCAGGTAAAAATTTATGGAATATGTAAAGTAGGCAAGTTCTAAATGGCTAAACATAGTCTTCTTTGGGCTATATTTAAATCACTTAGGTGTGCAGGAATTTGAATTTTGTGCTAGCAGTCTTTGGACTAGTGGTCCTCTCCAGCTGTAAATAAGGGAACAGTATGAGATACGCAGAACCCATCTTTGGCCGCTTATGTAACATCTACCCTGTTCTCTTGTCTCCTTCTTGATCCTCTCCTTTTTGAACTAATCTCAGGACATAAACATTACATCCTTAGTCCTCTTTACAGAACAATGTCCCCTCCAATTGCTCGCTCCAATTCAAATTTGGCTTTTCCCCAAAGGCAGAACTTTCTTTGCAGCATTTTTTTAGTAAAGGTCTTTCATTCTTTTACACTTCAGTACCGTGCAAATGGGAGCATGATGAACTGCCCCCACTTCACCCCCTCCTCATTTTGACCTTCTGTTCAAGGGATTTCAGGTTTCTCCTAAGAGACCATTTTATGCTTACACTATAATACAAAAATAAAAATAAAAAAATCCTTCTATACCAAAGTCAATTTACTTGTTCACAAAACATACCTTCCTTGTTTATGTCATCTTCATGCGGCTTCCAGGTTATAGCCTCCATATTCATCACGGAGGTTACCCAAATTACAGGCTTCTTCTGCCTGAATGCCTCTTTATTATCCTGAACAATTTCAATGTCCATATGAAAGAACTCCTCACCATCCTTTCATAGCTGTCAACCATCCCTTCAATTCTAGAGGGCTCACCTTCACTCTTCCGCCTTAACCCTTGTTCATGTCTCCTCCTAGACCTTCTCAGGAACCAAAACTCCTTCCTACTTTGGAAATCAGAAATTCTGCTCTCCTGCTCTCTGACCACATCTTACCTTTCTGCTTCCCTTCTGGAACCACTTTCTTTATACATGCCATTCCATGTGGTAGAGCAAGCTTGTCCAACCCGTGGGCCGCATGTGGCCCAGGATGGCTTTGAATGTGGCCCAACATAAATTCATAAACTTTCTTAAAACATAATGAGATGTTTTTGTGACTGCTTTTTTTTTAGTTCACCAACTATCATTTGTGATAGTGTATTTTATGTGTGACCCAAGACAATTCTTCCAATGTGGCCTAGGGAAGCCAAAAGATTGGACACCCCTCTTATAAAATCTTTAGAACCCCTCCTGAGTCCACCCTATTCCTTAATTGCTTTATTTTCTTCCTTATGGAAGCTCACAACCACCCTTGACTCCTTCGCAACTACATCATTTTGTCACATATTTTTATCCCTGGATTAATCATGCAAATTGTCCATCCCTGTACTCACCTCTGAGTTTGGTTGACAATAGTAATACAAACTTATAGACTGGGACTACTAAATTTTTATACCCTCTAACTTCAGCTTGCCTCTTTCGATTGCTCATAAAGGTTTTACTTGTCCTCTGTCAGTTCCCACTCTCGTTTCCCTTATAACTCAAAACATGTGTCATGCCACTCAAAACCCCTAGCCAACTCCTATGCTTTTATTCTTTGCAGTGAATGTCAACTCCTCCTTCTCAAGAGAGAAAATTGAGGTTCCCAATTTAACTAATTCAACCTCAAAACCAACTTTTTCTTCTGTACTTTCTTCATCTGTGATCTTTAGCCATTCAATTGTGCAAGTCAGAAAACAAAATAACATTCTTAATTTCTTATTGTCCTTTGCCTACTACAAGCAGGCTGTTACCACATATTTTCTATTTATTCTCCCAAATGTCTATTTTCTTCTTCTGAACCCCCTTCCATCATGTTACTTTGAAATCTAATTATCTCATCCTTGGAAATGTCTTATAATAGTTCCCCTGTCTTCAAGTTTACTTTGCATACTTTATCAATAGTATAATTTCTAAAAAGTAAATCTGGCCCTGCCACTTCACTTCTTGAATTTCGTTAGAGGTTCCCCACAGCATGGCAAACAAGCCATTCAGAATCAGGTTCCTGCATCTCTCCCAACTTCTTTTCCCACAGTTTTTACAATTTAAGCTCCAGTAATAGAAATCTGCTCATAGATTCCTGTGCTCAACGTATCATTGCCACCTTTGGATAAGGACAATTTTCTCTCCTCTTGCTTTTCTTGGCAAACTCCTATTCATTTTTCAGACTTTTTTTTCAGTCATTTCCTCTGTTAAAACTTCCCTGAGCTCTTTCCTCAGAAATAATTAATTAATCCATCCAAAACAGTATTAAAGTGCTAGAGCAAACTTGGGAAATCAAGGAAGGCTTTCCAGAGGATAGAACACCTAATCTGAGATTTAAAGCTTGAGCAACCATTGGCCAGGTGTATAGTTGGGAAAACAGTAATTTCAAGTCAAGTTACTGCAGGGAGGTTGTGTGTTATTACTCCTTCTGGACTGTAACATTCCCCCAAGACAGGGTCTGTGTCTATTCCAATATTGTATCTTATCACAGTATCATATACAGATAAATCAAAGATCCAATAAATCTTTGATAAAGAAAGGAGAAAGGAAGGAAGAAGGACAGAAGGACATGATTTCACTACTTTAATTTTATCTTGTCACTTGTGTTTTACCCTTATGGACATTCCTTAAAGTATTTCACACAGGAAAGAGCCCTTAGACTATCTATCTTATTGCTACCAAAGGGCAATGGTCAAATAAACCATTTATCGAAAAAGAAGACTGAAAAGAGTTATAATAGCACTGCCAGCAATTTCAGAGTGAGAAGAGTGAGAATAAGGCAGATTCATAATTAATTTACTCTATATTTATACCATAGTAGCTAGGAGCTGCTAACTATATGTATATATACATAAGATATATAAATACACATATATCATACATGTAGATATACAATGATTATATGTGTGTGTATATGTGTGTATGCATACATATACACATATATATAGTATCCAACCTTATATATAATGAGGAATAAACATCTCCCCTATAAATAGGTAATAGAAGAAGTCAGTCTTTCAAAAGAAATGAATCTCTAAGTCATCAGAATACACTCTGATTCAATTTATGGGATTTATGTATTCACTGAAAAAATTATGTCGTCAAGGGTCAATAAAACCCTTGACTACATTAGGTTTTTTGTATAAAATCATGTATCCAGACTTCTAGGAAATAATGCATAACCACAGATAACAATGATTATCTCAAAAATAAAGGACTATGAGAAATTAGAGGAGAGGGAGAATATGTCTGTCTGGGATGATTAGGAAATAATTCACTGAAGATGTGATAGCTGTGCTGGGAATTAAGAGTAAGCAGGATCTGAACAAGAATAGAAGAGAATGAAGAATATTTTTAGTTTCATGAGCATTGGTCTACAGAAGAAAAATGATAAAAATAAATATTGGGAACTGTGTCGGTCTTCAATGCTGTTCATCAATATCTGTTTTTCTTCTCCTGTTCCACATGTTCGGTTGCACTTTCTAGTTTCACTAACAATGAGTTAGGGCTATGTGACTAATTCTGGCCAGGGAGTTGTGAATTGAAGTGATGTTTATCACTTCTGTTCCATAATATTTAATTGCTAGTGCAAAACCCTCTAAAGTTATTTCCTACGTGATAGAGAGCAGCAACATTCAAGATGGTGGCTGTTCCCTTAGCCTGGGTCTTTGAGTGACTGCAGTGAACAGAGAACATTCTGTCTGGCCTGAAATGACTACATCAATTGTGTAAGAAATAAACTTGTGTTATTTTGAGACACAACTTTTGGAGCAGCTTGTTACCACAATTTAACCTAGACTATACAAGCAAATAACAGAAAGGGCAAGATGTCCAATTTGACAGGCATATGAGGAATATTAAATAGAGAAATAATAAGTTTGAAGGGGTAAACAAATCAATTTGCAGAGAAGCAGAATTTCAGCTTAAAGGGTTTGGACTTTATTTTATAAGCAATGGAGAGCTGTTAAAAGCTTTCAAACAGGGAAATATGATGAACAGAATTGTGCTTTAGGAAAATTAATCAAGCAGGATAGAGGATGCCTAGGAAGCAGAAAGACACTTAGTAATATGAAAAAAAGTTATACTATTGTGAAAAGCCTAGAAGTCATGGAGTTTAAACTAGGGTAGTGGCAGTGGGAACCAATTTGACAGAATGAATAGAACAGTAATTTGCAGGTCCTGGCAACTGATGAGACCCAAGGGACTTATAAATCATTCCAAGCTTTTGCTCCTGGATGATTGCTAAGATGGTGCCACTGCCACTTACTTAAATAGGAAGCCGAGAAGGAGGAACAAATTTAAGAGGAAAAGTGCATATTTAGGTCAAGTGTGACATCCAACTAGCAATGTCCGGCAGACAACTGGAAACAAATCAAATATGGATTGGAGAGTTATTTGCAATATGAAGCCATGATATGAATGAGACTGTCAAGGAAGAAAGAAGAAAATTAAGAATATAACTTTGGGAAACACCTGCATTTACACAACAAAAAGGAGAAGAACAAAGATATCAAGAAAGGTGTACTTTCACAAAACAGAAAATCAAGAAAGGAGGAAATTTCAAGAAAATGAGGGTAATTAACAGCACCAAATGTAAGGATGGATTAAAAATGATGAGTATTTTTTAAAATCTAGTAGATGTGGTGACTTTTAATGGAGCAGTTTCAAGTGATAACTGCAGGAGGAAGCCAACATTCAAAAGATTGGGAAGTGAGTCATGCAAAAAAAAATTGAGGCTGTGGTTTCTTTATATGGTGGAAAATTACTTAGCAATTAAAATAAATGGACTAAATTATTACATAAGAAAACGTTCATTTCAAAAATACATTGAGTAAAAAAAGAAAATGGCAAAATTATACATACAATGTGATTCTACTTATTAAACATACAAATATAGGCATACATTATTTATGAATACATACATGTTATATGTGTATCTATATACATAATAAATACAAACACATGCATTGAGATAACTGTGGAAGTAAAATGTAACCTCTCCTTTAAAGATGTTAAATGGTGAAAGAAAAGAAAGAAATAGGTAGTACCTTGATAGATAAGGAGATAAGAAATACAACAAATGTTCACTAACTTTCCATATTAGATAGAGTCTTTTTGGCTTTTAATTTTTCAATATAAATTTATAGACAATGAAATAACTGCAATGAAGCAATCGTGTTTAATTTATATCCAGTTCTGAAGAAAGAAATATTTTCCTATTAGTAAACATTTTATGATATGGCGTGTCACAGATAGATGTCTGACTTTGGAGCTATGTAAATGAAATCTGTGACTTTGAGGAAATTATGACCACAGCTTCAGCTTCTTATCTGTAGAGGAGAAGATAATAATTTCCACCTCAAATATTTTTTATAAAGACCAGGAATAACATAAGTTTCTAAGTGTGGTGTTTGTCACATAGAAAGCACTCAATAAATGGTAGTTGTTATTTTCACTTTCCTTACAAATGATGAAGAAGAAAAAAACCATGATGCTGTCCCTCCTGCATACTAGACAGTGATCTAGAGAGGAAGTGCAATACTGTGGTCAAATACAAGGAATTGGAAGCCAAACTTTCAGGATTCAAATCATGGCTAAGTTTCAAATCAACAAATTACTTGGGGGATCTTAAGAAAACTAACTTAGCCTTGTTGTGCCTCCATTTATTCATCTGTAAAATGCAGACGATGAAGAGGATGGTGATGATGGTGATGATGGTAATGATGGTGATAATGGATATGACTGTGATGACAGGATGCTCCTCAGGTTGTTGTGAAATTTGAGTTCATAAACATAAACTACTATTAACAGGGTTAGCATATATTAAGGAAGGTATAAGTATGTTAGCTATTGTCAGTAATATCCTTTTAATTTTTTTACTGTAGAGTTTTAAAAATGTTTTTCCTTTGATGGGCAGAGCAGTAAATAATTTGAACAGATACTGCTGGGCTCCATGTTTCTTATGACCAGCCACAGATTTATACCTGACTCCCTGCACCTAAGGATAGACTCTGTTATCATGCCATTGTTCAAATTATGCTTGCCCAAGTAGAGAATTATCCCATAGTCATCTCCATTAGCACGAAAATCAAATAAAAATGATACTTAAATCCTCTCATTTATTGGGCAATGAATTTAAACTATTAAGTATTTACTATATGTGCCAAACACTGTTCAAGGCCTTTGGGATATGGCAATGAGCAAAACTGACAATACCCTTACTCTTGTGGAGCTTACATTTTGGATGCACTGTTAAATCAGCAAAGAATATTCTAAATTATGGTTTAAATAAACATTAGAGACTGTGTTCCCAATATGACTTAGATATAAAACAAATAAAATCAATCTACATTGTTTTGAAACTAAGTACATTTTCTTGAGCTATGTTGGCTATAAGCTCTTTCTGATTCTGAGATGTAATGACCTCACTAAGCCCACTATTAGAGGGCAGTGATATGGTCACCCACTGTTTATGAGCTATCTAATATTTTTTAATATTTCCCAGGTGCTTGGCATTCTGTTAACTGTTTCACATATATTTGTGTAATTCTGATAATAACCCTACAAGCTAAGTTCTATTATGATCCCCGTTGTATGCATGAGTAAACAGAGGCTAAAGTCATCCACGAGTAGCCTAGACTAGATATAAACAGGGAGGTGTTTCCAACCATGGTGCCCCCTCAGCAGCATTTAAAGAATGGCCACCAAACTCCATGTGCTTCTACAGCCATAATGCTACCCTCTACCATCTATGAATTTCATGGCTATCTTGGATTAAGTTAGGCTTTCAGTGTTCCACGGCTCTTAGTTAGATCAAGCATTCTCCTGGCCCTTACCTGATCCTCAGCTGAATTTAGGAGAAGCCCCTATACTGGTGTATTATTAAGCTCATGTTCTTAATACACACCAGAACTATTGGTCCCCTGTTCCTACCTCCACAGTTACCACCACATTATTGCCATTCTCACCACTACAAAAATTCTAAAAGATGAATCCCAAAAAAGAAACCTATAGTTATAATTGATACTCACCTTCCCCTGAGAGACAGCCTAGGCCAATGTCTTCACGGCTTTCTCACTATTTGCCTCAGTCATCAATAAAAACACAATCCTCCTGAGTCATTATTCATCAACACCCAAGCTTTCTTTTCCATGTATCTGATTCTAACCTAATACCCCGCCCCATCGTAACTTCAAACTCATTTAATATTTCCTCTGAAAGTCATGGCCTGCCATCAGCAGAGCCTCTTATACAGTATTCTGACCACAAATTTCTGAACGTTCCATTTATCATCTCATTCTAACAAAAAGCTGCTTTTCCATGAGGGCTCTTTTTCCCCTACACCTCTCTCAAGTAATGACTGTTCTCCATCCCACATGTCACAAAACACAGAACCTGAAAGTGAAGGAGGTCTTCCCTTTGCTCTCATTAGTGCTTCCAGAAAATTTCTACTCTCCCTCCAGGGCTTTTCAGCTTAGGCCATCAGACTATAACATCTCCTTGTAGTTGTCTACCAAAGATTTGTACTATCCTCCTATTTCATTGATTCATTTATATAAAAGCATGATTGGTATTAAGTTCAAAAGAGAAATGGAAGAGATTCATTGGAAAGAGTGAATACACACAACTGTTTGGAGGAGGAATTTTGGGGTAAGGAGAGTAGAAAAATGAGGAGGTACTTAGAAAAGACTGTAAAAATCAAAGGATTTTGTTATTGCATTGTTTTGTTTTGATTTTATGATGGAAAATCTAGCAGCATGTCTGTATGACTAACCTCCTGATAAAATGAATGAAACGTTCCTACTTCCAGTTAAGTCCAACCTCTCCATATTGTGTCCAGTTCACATCCCCACTTACTTTTCTCCTTCCTACATTATCTATGTAACCCTCTCTGCTCAACCATTTTCATCAGCATACAATCATGCTGTAATCTCTCTGCAATATTTATTAATAAATTTACATTTTTATTAAAGACCAACTGAACCTCCTTTGTAAAGGTTACCAATAACCTACACACCACCAAGCTATAATCAATGAATGATTACTTCTTGGTAGAACTCAGTGCAGGTGATCACATCTCGCTTTTTGGACCACTTTTCCCCCTGATGTTCTTGACATTATTGTATTACTGACAGTCTAATCTCTTTCTGGCTTATACTTTTTCAGTCTCCAAATGTTGAGATATCTCAAGGGCTCAACCCTTTCTTTTTCTAGATTCTAATAACTCCTTAATTTTTCTCATCCAATTCAAGGACTCACAAATTTATATCTCCAGTCTAAACCTCTTTTCTGAAGTCCACATTTTTTCAGCAACTGCCTCCTCAATATTGCCATTGAATACTTCTTAGGTTCTTAAATGTAACGTAACTACAGTATAACTCTTACACCATCTTCTTACTCTATCTTACCATTGTTTCTCAGCTCAGTAAATAGCATCATTATTTTTCCAGTTGCATAAAATAGAAATCTACATTGTCCTTGAATTTTGTTTTTCTCCCTTTCTTTATCCAGCTCTACCTTTCAAATATAACCTGAACCTTATCACATCTTAACCATTTCCACTGCTACCACTCTATTCCCAGTTACCTTTATCTGCCTTCTAAATTACTATAATGGCTTATAACTTACCTCATTGTTCCCATCTTTTTTCCACACAGTAGCCAGAGGGAAAGTTTTAAGTCTCTATCATACCACATATTATTACTAACCTATCTAAAATCTTCCCTATCTAAAATCTGGCTTTTCAACCTATTTAGAATGAAATTAAAACTCCCAATCCTTGTTTTCATAATCTAGCTTTTATCAATACTACCAATCTCATTTCTTCATATGTTCCTTCTTGCACACTACAGTTTGTCTACCATGTCCTTCTTCCACTTCCTGGAATACATCAAGGCTTATTCCTACCTGAATATCTTCATGCTTGCTATTCTTTTTGTCTGGAACAAGTCATTGATCTTATCATAACTTGCTCCTATATTTTATTCATGTCTGTGTTCAAAGATCGTGAACTAAGAAAGGCTTTCCCTGACCAACCCATCTTTGATATTCATCCTTTCATGTGTAATTCCTTTATACTAATTTATTTTTATTAATGTGTAGCCACTACAAATTACATTAAATAACCTGTTAATCTGTTGATTTTTTCTGTCTCTGTCACTGGCACATCAGCTCTGTCAAAGCAAGAACGCATTGCCTAAAACAATTTTAATACTTGGTAGTCTTTCAATAGATTGTTTGCTAAATTCATGAGTAAGTGAATGACTTCATTTTTTAGAATAATACATTTTTATCTGGATATTTCAGAATCTAGGTTTTATTCCCTCTTTTGGCTTAAGTTTTATCTGAATTTTTTAAATTTTATATGCCAGATGTGAACATAGTTGAAAAATGTTCTGTATATAATTCCAATGATGTGTGCTTTAGAAATGTAAAAGTTATAAATTAATATGGAAGATCAAAGGTAATTAGCACATAAATATAACATCTAGATAGACATTTTCACTTTAACATAGTCCTTGCAAAGCACAGAATTTACCCAGCTATTCAATCTTACAGAATACTATTTAGAATTGCTGCGAAGGGTTAAATGTAATATCACTGAGTTCAGCAAAAGAAAAGATACTTGAATAGTCTTGGATGTCACACAGTCAATAGACTTTGTAGAATACCTATTGTATGATAAGAACCTGTGCTGGACATTCTGTGTTACATTTGGAATATAGGAGAGATAAAATAAAGTCCTTTACAAGTATAGTTTATAACTCAGTTCTGCCACACAACATGCACATGAGTAATTCTTAGGAACATTTCCAAACCACATATAAATTAGAACACATTCATGAAGAACTAGTAGTGTATGTTAAGAGAGGAGAAGGATAAAATGAACAAATAATTTTAAAAGAAGGGCCAGTTTAATCATACAAATGAAAAGGTTGATTTTTCAAATTGTTAAATAAACACAAACAGTAAAGAAAATGGAAGCAGCAAGGAAAGGTGTGATTTTTCCAGAAGAGAATTGTAATGTTACATGGAAACAAATAATCTGATCATCTAATTTAATAATTATGGAATTGGGCTAATTAAATGGGGAAATAAGAAACTTAGCAAGGCCTTGATACAGAAAAAAGTTAAAACTTATGCTAATTTTCGCTCAATTTTCAAAATCAGTGAGAATATTCCAAGGTTAGATGTAATAGTTCCAACGTGATTATTTACCAAGGGGCTCAATGGGTATAAGGATTTCCAGTGAATAGCGGTCTAGTTCCCATAATGGCAAAGTAAGTAACATATTATCCTGCTGATGACAACTTAAAAAGCCGAACCTTTTTTTTTTTTTAATTCTGTGCTCATATTTCAGGGATGATTTACCTCTAAATATAGCTGCTGTTCCTGGAGAGGGTCACTGAGAGATTGAGGGATAATTTTATTCCCTCAGAAAGATGTATGAAGTGCATTCATCCTAAATTCAATGATTTTTATATATGTATACACCTATGCAACCACTGCTCAGATTAAGACAAAATATT
Source organism: Pan troglodytes (assembly GCF_028858775.2). Taxonomy (NCBI): domain Eukaryota; kingdom Metazoa; phylum Chordata; class Mammalia; order Primates; family Hominidae; genus Pan; species Pan troglodytes. The sequence continues at coordinate 26,907,403 of NC_072402.2, forward strand.
TTCTCACCACATAAATTTTCTCTCCTACCCCTTTTTCTCCATGTAACCCGCTATTGTGTCTTTTATCATAATCAATTGGTTTCGCTTGTTCTGAAACTTCATACAAATGGAGACTTTGCAAGGGAGTCAAATTAAAATGAAATCCTTAAGCCAGTTCCTAATCCAATATGACTGTTTCCTCACAGAAAGTTGAAATTTGGACATAGAGACAGACACACACAAAGGGAAGATGATGTGAGGAGCCCCAGGGAGAAGATGGCCACCTGATTGATGGGATGCATCCTCAAGCCAAGAAAATTCAGCAATTGCCAACACACACCAGAAGCTGCAGGAGGCAAGGAGGGACTGACTCCTCTGTCTGACCATCAGAGACAGCATGACCTGATGACACCTTGATTTTGTACTGATAGCCTGCAAAAATGCAAGGCAATAAATTTCTGTTGTTTTAAGTCACCTCATTTTTGGCACTTTGTTATGCCCCACTAGGAAACTGATATAATACATAGCAAAAGTAATTTGAAGGCATTGGAAAGCATCCACAGCAGGTGCAAATTTAGGATTTACTATTTGTAAAGAAAAAAAAACAAAAAAGAGAGAGAGGGAGAGGCACAGGAGGTAAATTACACATATATCTGACTTTTCCTCTGACAGCACTTTTCAGTTTGATGCCACCATACAGGTATTAGAGCTCAAACAGAAGGGAGAATTCTTAGTAAATTGATGAAACAAACAAGAGCTGGAATTTAGGACTGAAGGAGTAGCTATAAATTGAGGACAAATCCAAAGCAAAGGTAACTGCACAAGAAGGAGCCCAAAATATGCACATACATTCCCATTGAGCATTAACTGACTTCATAACTGCACATGCACTCCAGAAGAAAGCAACATCCAGAAAGCCAAAGAGCTTAGCAAAGATTTCAATAGCTGCCCAATTCTGGGAGATAAAGTTTGTAATTCAAGTCCAATCAACTTAGAGGATCTTGGTAAACAACTTAGATTTTCATTGGCACCCCAGAAAAGCCATCCTCTAATACTGGAGGCTATGTTAAATTATACATACACACACAAAGTCCAAAATCAACCTCTACAGATTAAGGTAATTCACTGCTACTTTATCTGTCTCTCTACCTCCCAAAAATCACATTTCTATGTAAGAACATTGTTTCTAGGGACTCTGAAGTTTATCTTTCACAATGACTAACATCCAGTAAAAAAAATGACACATGCTTTAAAACTATAACTAACTAAGTGATTGGAAATCACTGAAACAACAAAGAGAAAAAGACTGATATATGGTTCCCAAACTTGTCTGTAAAAATTATTTTAATATACCACTCATAAATTTGCTAAAGAACACACAGGAAAAATGATTATAATGGAAGAAAAGATGGAGAATTTCAATAGAGAATTGAGATCTATAAAAAAATGAGATTTATTTTAAAAAAGCATGAAATCATGTCATTTGCAGCAACATGGATGGACCTGGAAACCATTATTTTAAGTGAAGTAACTCTGAAACAGAAAGTTAGATACTGCAAATTCTCACTTATTAGTGGGAGCTAAATCATGTGTACACATGGACATAAAATGTAAAATAATAGACACTAGAAGCTCCAAAGGGTGGGAGGGCAGAAGGATGGTGAGGGATGAGAAATTACATAATGGGTGCAATGTACACTATTTGGGTGATGGTTACACTAAAAGCCCAGATTTCACCATTAGGCAATATATCTGTATAACAAAAATTATCTTGTGTGCCCTAAATTTATAAAAGCAAATAAATAGTGCAATTGACATTCTAGAACTGAAAAATGCATTGTTTGAAATTAATAACTCATTTGATTAATATAACAGTAGGTTGGACACAGCATAAGGCAGAAATAGAGAAGTCAAAACAAAGTCCACAGAAAATATCCAAATCTAAAACACACAGAGAGCAAAAAAGAATAACAAGAACAACAACAAAAACAACAGGACATAATCAAATACTCTAACGTATATGTCACTTGAGTCACGAGGATAAGGAGAAGATTATGGAGCACAGAAGTGCCCAGGAATTTCCCCAAACTTATTAAATAACAATTTAGAAAGCATGTTGAATCCCAAACAGGGGTTACAGGAAACAACTCTGCAAGCTATGTTGATTTACTCATTCAAAAACCATACCTTGAGAGTTTACTGTGAACCAAGAACCAAGGATACATGACTGAAAGGATATTACCTCTGTTTTCACAGAGCTTGAAGTCTAACAGGAAAGATAAATATTAATGACTTATTTACAATAATATTTTTACAAAGAAAGATTAGAATCTCATAAAATATGTATATTTGACTTGGATGTGATTCATTACTCTGTATCCATCACTATGCATATAGTTATAGCTTTGGATTGTGGAGCTTTCTATAAAATATTTTTTTAAATTTGTACACTTTTCTAAAAGAATTAAGGTGTGATGGCCAGGTGCAGTTACTCACGCCTGTAATCCCAGCACTTTGGGAGGCTGAGTGGGGAGGAGGTCAGAAGTTTGAGACCAGCCTGGCCAACATGGTGAAACCCCATCTCTATTAAAAATAGAAAAATTAGCCTGGCATGGTGGCAGGAGCCTGTAATCCCAGCAACACGGGAAGGGGAGGCAGGAGAATCACTTGAATCCAGGAGGCAAAGGTTGCAGTGAGCCAAGATCACACCACTGAACTCCAGCCTGGGTGACAGAGTGAGACTCTGTCTCAAAAAAAAAAAAAAAAAAAAAAAAAAAAGAATTAAGGTGTAACATAGGAAAGTAGGAGAAGAAATAATTAGGGCAACCAATGAGAATATGATTATATCTAATAATCTAGGCAAAAGATGAAGGTGAAACAGATTGAGGTATGTTAACAAATACATAAGTAACTGGATAGAAATGAGAAGTGTAGGATGTAAAATGACCATATATGGTTATTTATTAGTTGTGTGAAGTGAAGAATAGGAAATCAAAGGTAACTTCAGTTTGAGATGAGAGATTGAGGACTATTACAGAAGTTTAAACACAAATTATACAAATACAAAGAGATGAATTCCATAGGCACTAAGATGAACTTGAAAGTAATCTATTTAAATAAATCTATTTAAATAAATAAAAATGAACAGTTAAACAGTGATTAAAGAAAGATTCATGATAGAGCTAAACAACAATTCCTTCTTTCTGCTACAAAATTATTTTACTTAATAACATACTTTTCCTGAAAATTTTGGACACCTGACCCTCAAATTCATTAATCTTCTTGCCTAAGTCAACCAATTTCAGCGTTGCAGGAATGCAAAATATTTTATACCCCGGAAGATTTAACACATCACTGAATAATGAATATTAATAGAATCAAAGCTAATATTTTTATTATGTTTTTAAAAGCACATTATAAAATATTACTAAAATAAGAGGATTTTTGTTGGATAATAACTCTAAATATCTACCATATTACTGACAAGCCAACTACTGAGCTACTGAGCTAAATGTTTAGACTCAAACTGTTTGACCTAGGAAAGAAGAAGAGGAAAAGGAGGGGGAGAATGAGTCACCTTTCATGCCAAGAATGAATTATATTCCTCTCCTCCTAACAAAGGAACCAAGTTTGAGTTATTTTCTTCAATTACCACCTCCCAGAAAGATTCAATCACCTTTTAAAATAAAGCTTATTTTTCCATCTCTTCCAGCAATGTGAAATCAGCATTGAAATTTCAGCAAATAAAGACTAGTTTAATCAAGAAGGCAAAATCTCCCATAATTCCATATCCAAAGATAATTGCTGTGAGTCTTTTTGTATATTTTCTGCTATCTTTTAACAAATGTATTAATAATACTAATTCATTAGACAACTCTTGGCCTACTTTTTTCTTTCTTTACATGATTTATATATTTTAAAAAGCATATTCCACTGCTGTAAATTTCATTTTAATGAATTGTATTGCATTATGTAGACATACCATAATTTATTTAACACTTTTCTAGTTTTGTTCCCATTTTTTCACTATTGCATTATTCAAAACTAGAATGCAATCAAATTACCCACTTGGGATTCATACATTTAATAGTTGGCATTTTTTTTCTATTCCCCTTGAAGTTTCATTCAGTGATAGAATTGTTTCTGCTTTCAGCCTTTTGTTGAGAAAATATATTTTTGAAAAGTTGATTTTCCTTTCAAAAGCCTTTCTTATTTCCTCTTTTTAAGTGCAAAAGTCAGCATCTAAACACATTGTTTTGCAACATTTTTTCCCTTAACAATATATACCTGTTGGAATATTTCCATTTCAGTATTTCAGTGCATAGAAAGTTTCCCCTCTTTTTTCCCTCACAAATGCAGGGTATTGTATTTATGGATGTACCATAATTTCTTTAGTCAGTGCCTTACTGATAGAAATTGGTTTTGTTTCTTTTTTTTTGCTACAGCAATCGATACTGCAATAAATATTTTGTAGACCTTCATGTTAATGTGTACCAATATATCTCTGGACAGATTTCAGAAATGTGATTGTTCAGTAAAATTATAATTATATATGTAACAGTCATTCCCACCTTCTTGAATTTGTGTTAAAACACACCCACACACATACACATACACACACCTGGGAATATACAAAAGAAAATATGTTCATTCAAGTGATTAACTTGTGTGGAAAGAGCATGGACTAGGTGGATGGGACATAGTACAGCATTTAAATTTTTCACATTTTATATAATTTATGTTTTTAATTTGTATTTGTATTGTGATTCTTTGTATTCCTCTATTCAAAAAGTAAATTTTAAATCCTTATCTGTCAATATCACCTAAAAACCCAACTCAGGATCCTAGCAGAGAAGTCTACAGACTGTTACAAAACTCAAACTGGTACATGTGAGCAGGTCCTGTGCCTTAATTCATTAGGTTTCATGGCATTTAAGACATGGGAAAGGCATCTCCAATTTAGGCAGGATGTCTAGATAGAACCAGAGAAGGATTTGGAACACTAGTCTCTGTGTAGTCCACAAACAGCCTACTAAATAACCACAGATTCCCCAATATTACAATGAAATCCTAAAAAGAGATAACTACTCAGAGCACTTTTTCCATGCCTATCACTTGTGAACAATATAACATGAGAACTGGTCTTCCCCTCCAAGGACGGGATATATTCAAAAACAATTCTCTATTTTATAATTTAGGACACTCTAAGCAGAGCATCAAATATTTCCCACAATGAAGACAGAAATCTTTCTAGGAAGAATGTCCTCTATGCAGTGACCACTCTCCATTAATATTTTTTGACCTAAGTTAAAAAATAGGCCGGGCGCGGTGGCTCACGCCTGTAATCCCAGCACTTTGGGAGGCCGAGGCGGGCGGATCACGAGGTCAGGAGATCGAGACCATCCTGGCTAACACGGTGAAACCCCGTCTCTACTAAAAATACAAAAAATTAGCCGGGCGTGGTAGCGGGCGCCTGTAGTCCCAGCTACTCGGGAGGCTGAGGCAGGAGAATGGCGTGAACCCGGGAGGCGGAGCTTGCAGTGAGCCGAGATCGCGCCACTGCACTCCAGCCTGGGCGACAGAGCGAGACTCCGTCTCAAAAAAAAAAAAATAAATAAATAAATTAAAAAAAAAAATAAATAAGGGGAAGAGAGATGTAAAGAAAGAAATTTTTTTATGCCCTAAGATGAAGCTTCTCTCCATCTGCCCATTAACCTCTTTCCATCTCAGTCATGGAAACAATAAATTAGCGGACATGCATGAGAAAACCATTATGTAACTCTGCAGTCATAATCTAATGACCTCTAAATCTGCTGCTTTTTTTTTCTTTTCTCTGTTTTGAACCATGTAGTCACATATTAAATCAAGTAAGAGTGGAAGAAAGCTGAACACAGACTTAAGAAAAGCACCTAGGAAAAAATCTCTTTTATAATAGAAAGAAATACAAAATGTACTAAAAACAAAACCAATGAACATTATTTGCTATAATTGAAAATTAAATTTTACCAAAATTAGTATGTGTATCTTCAAACCTATAAATGATACCTGTCAAAGACAAGGGTCTTAAATGTTGACTCAGAAGGTTGGCAGAATTCTGAGAAAAAAAAGGGTTCAGTAAGTTATTCCGATGCACTCCTCACCAAAACAGCACTCATAAAGGGAGCCTATAAGCTGAAGCCAACATCCTGTTACTACATCAACTTTAGAAGCATGGAGACACTACACTAACAAAAAGAAGTTAATGCTACTTTAAGAAAAGCAGGTAGCAATTTGGCAGCTCAATAAAATTGTTGATTTCACAATAGGCAATTAATTCTATATCATGAAAAGTCCTTTTCCCTATTACATATCAAGATAATTGTTACCAATACTACTATAGAATCTCAAATATAGCCCTACCCTCATGGTTTCTTATATACTTCTAGTGGCTTGCTGGTATAACAACTACTTCTCTGGGGGAAAAAAAAGTGTGTGTGCATCTATGTACACAAGTTTATTATAAATTGTACCAATATAAAGGGCATGTAGCACACAATATAATGAGAAAGATGAAAGTGATAAAGATATAGCAGAATGCACCTATTTGTCAGTTATGTATGAGTAACTTCATTGAATCAAATAATAATTTTCAAATATTGGAAGACTAGCTCCTCAATTTTTATGCTATTCATAATGTAATGCACACAAGCGAGGCACTGAAATTTAACCTGCCGGGTTAACATTTTCTCCGTCACTTTCTTAAGTTTGTACAATCAACAAAACAATAATTCAATCCCCAATTATTAACATTTAGTAATTTTCATGGTGTAAACGCTACCACCATGGCTAATTCAAACTACCGATGTGGCATCAATGGATAGGGAATTATGAAGAGATACACAATAATACATCATTGTTCAGTATTTCCACTATGATATAGTCAATGTGAATAATCATGAAGGCAAAGGTAACAGTAAAAAGCAGTAAATGAATTAGGAAATAATGTATTTAAATACATCTTTTTTATTTCAATATAATTTATTTAATTGTAAGCTTGCATTACAAATATTTTTAATAATGGCCTTGAGGGCAGATCACTTAAGCCCAGAAATTAGAGACCAGCCTGGGAAACATAGGGAGATCCTGTCTCTAGAAAAAATACAAAAATTATCCAGGCATGGTGATGCATGCCTGCAGTCCCAACTACTTGGGAGGCTGAGGTAGGAGGATCAATTGAGCCCAGGAGGTCAAGGTTGCAGTGAGCCATAATTGTGCCACTGCACTCCAGCCTGGGTGACACAGCAAGATGTGCCTCAAATGATGACTGATGATGATGATGATGATGATGATGATGGCCTTGAACAACTGGCTTGCAAAATTAGTGTAAATTTAACAATTAGCTCTGATGAGCTGGTGAAAGCTTGCTCCAGCACATCTTTTGATATTCCCCTGGGCTATTCCCAACAAATATTGTTTTCCAAAATGTTCACTCTGATTTTGTTGCTTGGGCCTCCTAACCTCTCTTACTCATGGAAATAATATTATTGATTATGGCTAGGTGGAAACAGGCCCTAAATAAAACTTTGCATTTGTAATAATTAAAATTCCTTGTAAAAGAACATTTAAACTTGAAGTCCATTTAATTGCAAAAGAATAAACACAAAGGAGAAGTTTAATTAGGCTCAGTGACAACTTCAAAGGCTGTGGAATGTGCTCAAAAGTCACCTTTGAATCACCACAAACATCTCTTTCACTTTTATTCTTTTCTGGTTAAACAGACTGCAAGTTTAAATGTCTTGCTTACTAAAATGGGCAAACATTTTATAGTGATTCCAAAGGTGACTTCTGAGCACAATCCACAGCTTTTGAAGTTGATGTCACTGCTTCTAATTAAATCTAATTACACTGAAGAAGCTGCTATGAGATAGGAAAAGGGAAGGCTGTATATTAAAAGCTAAATGCAAATGATCTCAATTTGGAAAAGTATGCTTAATATTTGCTCAGTTGTCAATATTCCCTCTAAAACTACCCACATCCAGGGGATCTTCTTTCACTTTTATGCTCTCTTAAAGAAGAAATGCTCTCAGACTAACTTGTCCTATGCAAATTGACTATTTTTTTTTTATTTTAATTTTTCCAGGCTTTTTGACCACGGTAGAGTAAATAAGACTTTCTGTACAGGGGTAAGAATTTTAGAAATCATTACTAAATAGATTTTTTAATACTGATGTCTTGCCAAATCAGAAGACAAATAGTGTGAAATAGCTTTTAATGTTTATCTACGTTGAGTCCTTAATCATAAAGCTTTAGCTCAGCATGAGCTTTTAGTTTACACTGAATGAGGAAGAAAGGTTTTAGTTTTTGCAGCATATATATTTCTAGTGCTCCTTTCTGATTTTATGGGCAATCCTGTCTTCATGCTTTCTTAATCTTGAAGCTTTTTCAAAGGCAACATACTGTGCCAAATGTACAGCGATTATGTAATGTGGACAAAAATCCAGTGGGAAATGTGTAGAGCAGATCAAAATCATTCCACTTAAGACCTTTTACAGTCATTTGATCTAATGATGTTCACTAACGTTTGATGTACTAAAAGGCAACCACTGTGTGAACATAAGGTTTGCATCAACATGTGACTTCTCAGTGAAACCGAGATCATTGTGGTCTTTTGAAGACAGTTTTACATACAAAATAATAATATCTATACAGTCCCATGACACACTTTATGAATCACTAAATTTTATGCTACTTCCTATGAAAAATCTTTCTCACGTCAACTGGTCATCAAAGCAGTGTCTTATATGCATGGCAAGCAAAATGGGGAATTTCATTGATTACCCAAATTGAAAGTATAGCTCATATAAATTTTTGGAGAAAAAGTAAATTGTCATCTAGTTTACTACTTTGACACAGCCACAGATCAAAATTGTTCCATAAACTTATTTAAGCTAGAAAATATTTCCTCATTTCTTTTCATGTTCTACTCTTCAGTTACTTTTTTTCAAGGTTCACCAATACTGTGCACTTCAGGATTCAACTATACATGAGTAACTCTACTATAAGCTCAGACATGTAAAGAGCTTGGAAATCATCACTCCTGTTCTTACAATAAGAAAGAGCTGAACAAACAGAAATGCAACGACTTTTCTTGAGAGAACTGAGATTACAGGGTAAATTTCTATCTAGATATCTGGAAAGACAGCCAAATCCAGAGATTCACAGTATTCCAGGAAAGATTTGCTTACCTGGGGTAGAAGTCTCTGGAGCTCATAAAATGGTAGGAGCACTTAAATGGTAATTTTGCCACATTGCAAAGGCTGAATGGACTAGCATGAGAGTGTAAAATTCCTGGGGTCACAGACTTAGGGAGGCCCCACAATTTTGTTGGCTTTACCTCAAGGAATCCCACCAGATTCTCACAGCGAAGAGCCAACAAAGATCCTTCAGCCAGAAGCAGGAGTTAAAGCTTCAAGGAAATAGGTTAGGAATGCTACAGCCGGAGAAGTAGAGAAGAGGCCTAAGGGAAACCTATACCACTGGCAAAACACTTACCAAAGTCATAGCCCTAAAACACAGGCCCACTGAAAGAGTAGTGTTTAATTGTAAAATTACAGAATTTTTCACCTCTTGCATTCCTTTGCACAGCAACAGCACTCTGGTATAACAACAGTGGACCATAGCTGAAAGAGCTTCAAGATGTCCACTGTCTTTGAGGAGGAACATTTAAGGATGTCCAAAGTCAACAGGAGAGAAACATCAAGGACACTAGAGGAATCTAAAGCTTCTGGCACATATTAGCTACAGCAAACATAAACACGGACCAACTCTCAGCGAAATTAACATAAATCCTTACTCTATAAGCCTAATTATGAAAGTTCTTATTATCCAATATATCACATCAAGCAAAAAACTTACAAGGTATACTAAAAGAAAAGAAGACACATAGTCTGAAGAGACAAAGCAAGCATCATCAGAACAGTCTCAGACATGACATTCCATGTTAGAATAAGACAGGAATTTAAAATAACAAATATGATTAATTTGTTAGGGCTTCAATAGAAGAAGTAGACAACATGCAAAAATAGATGGGTAATGTAAGTAGAAAAAAGAAAATTTAAAGAAAAAAACAAAAAGGAATAGTGGAAATTAAAAATGATAAAACAAATAAAGAATGTCTTTAATGACCCTGAGAGTGACATCAGCAAGAGGATGAGATGAGAGACCAGCACTCATCTCCTCACAGAAATATCAGTTTGAACAGCTTCCATACACACATGGAAATAACTTCACAAGAGCTAAGAAATTCAGGTGAGAGATTACAGCACCTGACAGGAGCACATAAATAAGAAAAAGATGCTTTGAAGAAGGCAGAAAGGACAGTTTCACATTACCCTCATTATCCCTCCCCCTAGCTCAGTAACTATGGTATAGAAAGAGATGCCCTGTTCTTGGCGGAAGTACAAACTGATCACCTGATATTGCTGTGAGCCCCAGCACCAGACTGGTCCCTGCGACTCCAGGCTATAGGCCACTCCCTACAGACGCAGTCCCCAGGCCTGACCCAGCACAGGCTATAGGCTGGCCCAGGGCCAGATAGGCCTCATGAAGCCAGAACCCATACCTGCTCCCACAGACTCAGGCTCCAGGCCACACACCATGGACCCAGGCTCTAGGCATGCACTGGTGCCAGACCTGCCCTTGTACACCCAGGTTTTAGGCCCATGACAGCACCAGAACAACCCTATGGCTTCAGGTTCCAGGCCTACCCTAGCACTAGGCTAGCTCTTGAGGACCCAAGCTCCAGGCCAGCCACCATGGCCCCAGGCTTCAGGCTTGCTGCAGTCATTCTACATCAGCCCCAGTAGACCCAGGACCCATGCCTGCCCCCATAAACTCAGACTCCTAACAACCTCAGCATCAGGCCTGAGCAGACCCAGGCTCCAGGCCCACCCCCATATTTCTGGGCTACAGGTCCACCAGCATGGACCCAGACTTCAGGCCCATTCCGTGTTCCCAGGCAATAAGCCACGTACATCTGTGGGCCACAGATCAAAGCTCCAGGCCCACCCCAGTGCCAGGATGGCACCTGTGTAGCCCCAGGCTCCAGGCCAGCCCGCAAGAAACCAAGACCCACGCCCTCCCCTACAGACTCGGGATCCAGGTCAGTTCAGCATCAAGCTAGCACCTACAGAACCAGTTCTTAGTCCTACCCTATGGCCCAGGCACCAGATCTGCCCCTGTGGACTCAGACTCCAGGCCCACCCCAGTGTGAGGATGGCCCACTGGGACCCAGGTTTCAGGCCTACAGCAGTGCAAGGATAGCTTTGATAGCTCCAGGTTCTAAAGGAGTCCCTAAAGACCCAGGACCCAGGCTTGCCCCTATGAGCTCAGTCTCCATGACTGCCTCAGTGGGTGCCAACACCAAACTGGCACACATGGCCCTGGCTCCAGGCTCAGCCATATAGAACTAGATACGATGTCTGCATATATGCACCAAGGCTCCAGGCCTGGCCTCACCCTCATCACCATGCCCGCCCTAGTGGACTCCAGCAGGAGGCCCACACCTGCAGACTCAGGCTGTATTTCAGTCAAGCTCTAGACCCACACCACTGGACCCAGATGCTAGGCCTATCCCCAAAGATCAAGGCCCTGGGATAGTCTTTGCGGACCTGGGAGCCAGACCCTCCAGCCCACTGACCCAGGCACCAGGAAGCCTCCCTCCCCTGCACCAAGGACTTCAGAAGCAAGCATGCATGTACCCCATTGGCTGTCCTACCTAGTATCTCTAGAAGGGTGAAATGATGACAGACTTTCCCTGCCAAAGCCGGTCTGTAAACACTAGAAGAGGTGCCTACATCTTCAAATGTGCAGATCCCAATGCAAAGCCAGAAGGATCACAAGTACTCAGAAAAACATGACACCCATTAAAGGAACAAAATAAAGCATATGTATAGTCCCTAAAGAAAGAAGAGACCTACAAACTGTGGAATAAATAATTCAAAACAATCATCTTTAAGAAGTTCAGTTAGGCTGGGTATAATAGTTCACAGTTGTAATCTCAGCACTTTGAAAGGCCAAGGCAGGAGAATCACTTGAGGCCAAGAGTTCAAGTCCAGCCTGGGCAACATAGAAAGATCCCATTTCTTAAAAAAAAAAAAAAAAAGAAAAGAAAAGAAAAAGAAAATTAATTAGCTAGGTATGGTGATGCTTGCCTGTATTCCATATAGTGCCTATAGCTACTCAGGAAGCTGAGGTGAAAGGATCGCTTGATCCCAGAAGTTTGAGGCTACAGTGAACCATGATTGAGCCACTGCACTCCAGCTTGGATGACAAAGCAAGACCTTAACTTAAAAAAAAAAAAAAAAAGCTACAAGAGAATACAGAAAGACAATTAAGTAAAATCAGAAGAAAACCAATACATCAATACATGAACTAATGAGTTCAACAAAGAAACCACAAAAAGAAACTAAACAGAAATACTGGAGCTAAAGAACACAATGACTGAGTCAAAACTTTCCACAGACTTCTTCAACAGTAGACCCAATCAAGCAGAAAAAAGAATCAGCAACCTTGAAGATAAGTCATTTGAAATTACCAAATGAATAATAATAACTAATTTTAAAAGAAGTAAAAAACAACCTACAAGTTTTATGGAACACCATAAAACAAACCATTTTATGCATTATGGCCACATCAGAAGGAGAAGAGAAAGAGAGAGGAGAAGAAAGCTTATTTATAGAAATAATGACAGAAAATTTCTCAAATCTGAAAGGAAAGATTGTCATCCAGATCCATAAAACCTAAAGAATCCCAAATACATTAAACCTAAAGAGATCCTCACTGAGACATATTATAATAAAATTCTCAAAAGTCTCAGATCTAAGGGAGAATTTTGAAAATAGCAACAGAAAAGTAATCACATTCAAAAGAACCCTTATAAGAATATGAGCAGATGTCTCAGCAGAAACTTTACAGGCTAGTTTTGAGTGGGATGATATATTCAAAGTACTGAAAGAAAAAAGGGCCAAAAAAGAATACTCTACATGGCAAAACTGTGCTTCAGAAATGAGAGATAGACTTTCCCAGTCAAACAAAAGCTGTGGAATTTTATTACCACTAGACCTCCCTTACAGGAAATGCTAAAGGGTATTCTTTAAGAATGAAACCATTGCTAACTAGCAGCATGAAAACGTATGAAGGTTTGAAACTCGCTGTAAAGATAAGACTATAGTCAGAGTCTGTACCCTAATACTGTAATGGCATGTAAATCACTTTTAACTGTAGTATAAACGTTAAATGAAAAAAGTATTAAAAATATAGCTATAATGTGTTAATGTGTTTACAATAGAAAAAGATGTAAATTGTGACATCAATAAAATAAAAAATGAGATGAGAAGAAATAAAAGTGCAGATATTTTGGATATGGTTGAAGTCAATATCAGCTAAAAATAGACTGTTATAATTCTAAAATATTAAAATATTTTATGTAAGGTTTATGGTAACCACAAAGAAAAACCTATATAAGATATACAAAAGATAAACAGAAAGGAATCAAAGTATATCATTACAAAGAAGTCATCAGTCACAAAGAAAATCAGTAAGAAAAGAAGAAAGAAATTTTTTAAAACTACAAAACAGTGAAAAAACAATGAACAAAATGGGAATAATAAGTCTTTACCTATCAATAACTACTATACATGTAAATGGAGTAGATTATCCAATCAAAAGACATAGAGGGGCTGAATGAGTACAAAACGAAAAACCAACTACATGCTACCTAAGAGACTCACTTTAAGAACACACATAGGCTAAAAGTGAAGGGATGGAAAAAGATATTCCGTGTAAATGACAATCAAAAGAGCAGGGGTGGGAATACTTATATCAGACAAAATTGAATTTAAGTCAAAATCCATCAAAAGACACAGAAAAGTCATCAATAATTATAAGGGAGTCAATTTATCAAGAGTATAATTGCATATATATGACATGAGTATCTATATATATGTGTGTGTGTGTGTGTGTGTGTATGACAATTATATATGCACCCAACAACAAAGCACTTCAATTTATAAAGTAAATATTAACATAACTAAAAGGAAATGTAGACAGCAATACGATGATAGCAGGGGACTTCAATATTCTGTTTTCAACAATAGATAGACCATCCAGACAAAAAACAATATATATATATAAGGAAAGAGCAGACTCGACAACATCATAGGCCAAATGAACCTAACAAGTGAATACATAACATTCCATCCAATAGCAACAGAATAGATATTCTTCTCAAGCATACACGAAGCACTTCCCAGGCTAGATCATACATTAGGCCACAAAACAAGTCTTAACAGATTTAAGAAGATTGAAATTATATCAGTTATATTTTCCTACCACAATGATATAAAAATAAAATCAATAACAGGGAATAAATTAGAAAGTTCACAAATATGTGCAAATCAAATAACATGCTACTGAACAACCAATGGGTCAAAGAATTATTCAAAATGTAGTCAAATAATATCCTGGAAAAACAAAAATGGAAATACAACAAAAGCAGTTCTGAGAAAGAAGTTTATAGTGATAAGTGCCTACATTAAGAAAAGACAATGATCTCAAATAAACAACTTAACTTTACACCTCCAGAAACTAGGAAAAGAAGGAAAAAGTAAGTCCAAAGTTAGCAAAAGGAAGAAAGTAGTAATAATCAGAGTGGAAATAAGTGAAATAGATACAGGAAAAAGTAGAAAAGATCAATAAAATTAAAAGTTGGATTTTTGAAAAGATAAACAACATTGACAAATTTTTAGCTAACTTAAGAAAAAAGAGAAGACTCAAATATGATTATAAATGACAGAGGAGACATTATGACTGCTACTACAGAAATGCAAAGGATCATAAGACTACTATGAACAATTATATATCAATAGGATAATTTAGAAGAAATGAATAAATTTCTAGACACATAACTTCCCAAGACTGAATCATAAAAAAATAGACAATCTGAAAAGACCAATAACAAAAAAGGAGATTGAATCAGTAAAAGTCCCCCATCAAAGAAATCCCAGGACCTGATGGCTTTACTGCTGAATTCTACCAAACAGGGACAATTAACTTCTTCCTTTATGATTTGGGTCTTCCAATACTATGTTGAATAGACTCAGCAAGATAGGGCATCTTTGTCTTGTAGGGTTCCTTCTTAAAGAAGAACTAATACTAATTCTTCTCAAACTCTTCCAAAAGAGTCAAAAAGAGGGAATACTTCCAAACTTATTTTACAAGATCAGGATCACCCTGATGACAAAGCCAGACAAGGACATTATAAGAAAAGGAAATTGCAGGGCAATATTCCTGATGAACATAGACGTAGAAATCTTCAACAAATTGTTAATAATAGCAAACCCAATTCAAAAGGAACATTCATCATAATCAAGTTGGATTTACCCCAGAGAAACAACAATGTCTTGACATACACAAATACATCACATTAATAAAACAAAGAACAGAAACCAAATGATCATCTCAATAGACATATTTGACAAAATTCAACATCTTTTCTTGATTAAAAAAAGCTCTCAACAAATTTGGTATAGAAAAACTGTATCTCCACATAATCAAGGTCATATATTATAAGCCCACAGCTGATATATTCAATGGTGAAAAACTGAAAGCTTTTCCTTTAAGATCAGGAGTCCTCTAAGACAAGGATGCTCTCTCTCTTGCCAAGTCTATTCAACATAGTACTAGAAGACCTAGCCAGATCAATTAGGCAAGAGAAAGAAATAAAAGTCACACAAATCATAAAGGAAGAAGTTAAACTGTCCCCGTTTATAAAATACTCATATATACAGAAAGCCCTAAAGACCCCACAAGAAAACCTGTTAAGATTAATAAATAAATTTAGTAAAATTGCAGAACACAAAATCAACATACACAAATCACTGCATTTCTGTACACTAACAAGAAACCATCAGGAAAAGAATTAAGGAAATAGTCTCATTTATAATAGCATCAAAAATACTTAGGAATAAATTTATCCAAAGAGATGAAAGGTCTATAAAGTGAAAACTGTAAAATATTGATGAAAGAAATTTAAGGAGACACAGATAAACAGAAGCATATCCCATTTTCACATTTTAAAAATTAATATTTTTAAATGTTCATATCACTCAACATTATCCACAGATTAAGTGCAATCCCTATAACAATTCCAATGGTATTTTTACAGAAATAGAAAATAAAATTCTAAACTTCATATGGAACCACGAAATACCTCTAACGGCCACACCAATCTTGAGCAAGGAGAACAAAGATGGAGACATCACAATACCTGATTTCAAAATATGCTACAAAAGCTCTAATGATCAAAATAGTATAGTTCTGGCATAAAAATAGACTTTCAACAAATGGAATAGAATAGAGATACCAGATATAAATCCACACTATATTTAGCCAATTGATGTTCAACAAAGGCCTCAAGAATACTTAATAGAGAAATGGTAATCTCTTCAATAACTGGTGTTGGGAAAAATTGGATATCAAGATGCAGAACAATGAAATTGGACTCTTGTCTCACACTATATACAAAAACACATAGAAATAAACACTTAAATGTAAGATCTGAAATTAAAATTAATGGAGAAAACAGGGAAAAAATATTCTTGATGTTGAACTGGACCATAATCGTAAATGGGAGTTCACTCATGATTTATCTCTCCGTTTGTCTGTTATTGGTGTATAGGAATGCTTGTGATTTTTGCACACTGATTTTGTATACTGAGACTGCTGAAGTTGCTTATCAGCTTAAGGAGATTTTGGGCTGATGGGGTTTTCTAAATATATAATCATGTCATCTGAAAACAGGGACAATTTGACTCCCTCTTTTCCTAATTGAATACCCTTTCTTTCTTTCTCCTGCCTGATTGCCCTAGCCAGAACTTCCAACACTATGTCAAATAGGAGTGGTGAGAGAGGACATCCATGTCTTGTGCCAGTTTTCAAAGGGAATGCTTCCAGTTTTTGCTCATTCAGGATGATATTGGCTGTGGGTTTGTCATAAATAGCTCTTATTATTTTGAGATACGTTCCATCAATACCTAGTTTATTGAGAATTTTTAGCATGAAGGGCTGTTGAATTTTGTTGAAGGCCTTTTCTGCATCTATTGAGATAATCATGTGATTTTTATCTTTGGTTTTGTTTATGCGGTAGATTACATTTCTTGATTTGCATATGTTGAACCAGCCTTGCATCCCAGGGATGAAGCCAACTTGATCTTGGTGGATAAGCTTTTTGATGTGCTGCTGGATTCAGTTTGCCAGTATTTTATATTGAGGATTTTTGCATCGGTGTTCATCAGGGATATTGGTCTAAAATTCTCTTTTTTTGGTGTGTCTCTGTCAGGCTTTGGTATCAGGATGATGCTGGCCTCATAAAATGAGTTAGGGAGGATTCCCTCTTTTTCTATTGATTGGAATAGTTTCAGAAGGAATAGTACCAGCATCTCTTTGTACCTCTGGTAGAATTCGGCTGTGAATCCGTCTGGTCCTGGACTTTTTTTGGTTGGTAGGCTCTTAATTATTGCCTCAATTTCACAGCCTTGTTATTGGTCTATTCAGGGATTCAACTTCATCCTGGTTTAGTCTTGGGAGGGTGTATGTGTCCAGGAATTTATCCATTTCTTCTAGATTTTCTAGTTTATTTGCATAGAGGTGTTTATAGTATTCTCTGATGGTAGTTTGTATTTCTGTGGGATCAGTGGTGATATCCCCTTTATCATTTTTTTTTTACTGCATCTATTCTATTCTTTTCTCCTTTATTAGTCTTGCTAGCGGTCTATCAATTTTGTTAATCTTTTCAAAAAACCAGCTCTTGGATTCATTGATTTTTTGAAGGGTTTTTGTGTCTCTATCTCCTTCAGTTCTGCTCTGATGTTAGTTATTTCTTAGCATTTGAATGTGTTTGCTCACATTCTTAGCATTTGAATGTGTTTGCTCTTGCTTCTCTAGTTCTTTTAATTGTGATGTTAGGGTGTCAATTTTAGATCTTTCCTGCTTTCTCTTGTGGGCATTAATGCTACAAATTTTCCTCTACGCACTGCTTTAAATGTGTCCCAGAGATTCTGGTATGTTGTGTCTTTGTTCTCACTGGTTTCAAAGAACATCTTTATTTCTGCCTTCATTTCATTATTTATCAAGTAGTCATTCAGGAGCAGGTTGTTAAGTTTCAATGTAGCTGTGCAGTTTTGAGTGAGTTTCTTATCCTGAGTTCTGATTTGATTGCACTGTGGTCTGAGAGACAATTTATTATGTTTTCTGTTGTTTTACATTTGCTGAGGAGTGCTTTACTTCCAACTATCTGGTCAATTTTGGACTAAGTGCGATGTGGTGCTGAGAAGAATGTATATTCTGTTGATTTGGGGTGGAGACTTCTGTAGTTGTCCATTAGGTCTGCTTGGTGCAGAGCTGAGTTCAATTCCTGGATACCCTTTTTAACATTCTGTCTCATTGATCTGTCTAATGTTGACAGTGGGGTGTTAAAAGTCTCCCATTATTATTGTGTGAGAGTCTAAGTCTCTTTGTAGGTCTCTAAGGATTTGCTTTATGAATCTGGGTGCTACTGTAGTGGGTGCATATATATTTAGGATAGTTAGCTCTTCTTGTTGAATTGATTCCTTTACCATTATGTAACGGCCTTGTCTCTTTTGATTTTTGTTGGTTTAAAGTCTTTTTTATGAGAGACTAGGATTGCAAAACCTGCTTTTTTTTGTTTTCCATTTGCTTGGTAGATCTTCCTCCATCCCCTTACTTTGAGCCTATGTGTGTCTCTGCACATGAGATGGGTCTCCTGAATACAGCACAGTGATGGGTCTTGACTCTTTATCCAATTTGCCAGTCTGTGTCTTTTAACTGGAGCATTTAGCCCATTTACATTTAAGGTTAATATTGTTATGTGTGAATTTGATCCTGTCATTATGATGTTAGCTGGTTATTTTGCTCGGTAGTTGATGCAGTTTCTTCCTAGCATCGATGGTCTTTACAATTTGGCATGTTTTTGCAGTGGCTGGTACCAGTTGTTCCTTTCCATGTTTACTGCTTCCTTCAGGAGCTCTTATAAGACAGGCCTGGTGGTGATAAAATCTCTCAGCATTTGCTTATCTGTAAAAAATTTTATTTCTCCTTCACTTATGAAGCTTAGTTTGGCTGGATAAGAAATTCTGGGTTGAAAATTCTTTTATTTAAGAATGTTGAATATTGGCCCCGACTCTCTTCTGGCTTGTAGAATTTCTGCTGAGAGATCTGCTGTTAGTCTGACGGGCTTCCCTTTGTGGGCAACCCAACCTTTCTCTCTGACTGCCCTTAACATTTTTCCTTCATTTCAACCTTGGTGAATCTAATAATTATGTGTCTTGGGGTTGCTCTTCTCAAGGAGTATCTTTGTGGCATTATTTGTATTTCCTGAATTTGAATGTTGGCCTGCCTTCCTAGGTTGGGGAAGTTCTCCTGGATAATATCCTGAAGAGTGTTTTCCAGCTTGGTTCCATTCTCCCTGTCACTTTCAGGTACACCAATCAAACGCAGATTTGGTCTTTTCACATAGTCCCATATTTCTTGGAGGCTTTGTTTGTTTCTTTTTACTCTTTTTTCTCTAAACTTCTCTTCTTGCTTCATTTCATTCCTTTGATCTTCAGTCACTGATACCCTTTCTTCCACTTGATTGAATTGGTTACTGAAGCTTGTGCGTGCATCACATAGTTCTCGTGCCATGGTTTTCAGATCCATCAGGTCATTTAAGTTCTTCTCTGTGCTGTTTATTCTAGTTAGCCATTTGTCTAATCTTTTTTCAAGGTTTTTTGCTTCCTTGCAATGGGGCTGAACATCCTACTTTAGCTTGGAGAAGTTTGTTATTACTGATTTTCTGAAGCCTACTTCTCTCAACTCGTCAAAGTCATTCTCCACCCGGCTTTGTTCTGCTGCTGGCAAGGAGCTGCGATCCTTTGGAGCAGAAGAGGAACTCCAGTTTTTAGAATTTTCAGTTTTTCTGCTCTAGTTTCTCCCCATCTTTGTGGTTTTATCTACCTTTGGTCTTTGCTGATGGTGACCTACAGATGGGGTTTTGGTGTGGATGTCCTTTGTGTTGATGTTGATGCTATTCCTTTCTGTCTGTTAGTTTTCCTTCTAACAGTGAGGACCCTCAGTTGCAGGTCTGTTGGAGTTTGCTGGAGGTCCACTCCAGACCCTGTTTGCCTGGGTATCACCAGTGGAGGCTGCAGAACAGCAAATATTGCAGAACAGCAAATGTTGCTGCCTGATCCTTCCTCTGGAAGCTTCGTCTCAAAAGGGCGCCTGGCTGTATGAGGTGTCAGTTGGCCCCTACTGGGAGATGTCTCCCAGTTAGGCTACTCGGGGGTCAGGGACCCACTTGAGGAGGCAGTCTGTCCATTTTCAGATCTCAAACTCCATGCTAGGAGAACCACTGCTCTCTTCAAAGCTGTCAGAGAGGAACGTTTAAGTCTGCAGAAGGTTCTGCTGCTTTTTGTTCAGCTATGCCCTCCCTCCAGAGGTGGAGTCTACAGAGGCAGGCAGGCCTCCTTGAGCTGCAGTGGGCTCCACCCAGTTCGAGCTTCCCAGCTGCTTTGTTTACCTAGTCAAGCCTCAGCAATGGCAGACACCCCTCCCCCAGCCTCACTGTCGCCTGACTGTTTGATCTCGGACTGCTGTGCTAGCAGTGAGCAAGGCTCCATGGGTGTGGGACCCACCAAGCCAGGCGTGGGATGTAATCTCCTGGTGTGCCATTTGCTAAGACCATTGGAAAAGCACAGTATTAGGGCGGGAGTGTCCCAATTTTCCAGGTACTGTCTGTCATGGCTTCCCTGGGCTAGGAAAGGGAACTCCTCTGACCCCTTGCACTTCCCGGGTGAGACGATGCCCCGCCCTGCTTCAGCTCACACTCTGTGGGCTGCACCCACTGTCCAACAACTCCTAATGAGAAGAACTGAGTACCTCAGTTGGAAATACAGAAATCACCCATCTTCTGTGTCGCTCACGCTGGGAGCTGTAGACTGGAGCTGTTCCTGTTCGGCCATCTTGGGTGGTCCAAAATAGAAAATTTTCATGTGTCAAAGCATACCATCAAGGAAGTGAAAAAACACAGAATGAAATAAAATGTTTATAATTCAAAAATAAAGAGACAATTTTTACAATTAAACAATAAAAAGACAGATGATTAATCAGTGAACAAAAGATTTGAACAGGCATTTCTCCCAATAAGTTATACTAGCTAATAAGTACATGAAAACATGCTCAACATTATTAGTCATTAGAGAAACACAAATCAAAACCACAATGTCTATTGAGTAGGATTGCTATAATCAATAAAACAAAGCACAGAAAATAATCAGTGGGACAAAGATGTGGAGAAATTATAACCCTCATACATTGGTGAAATGTACTATGGTCCAGCCACTATGGAAAACAGTTTATCAATTCCTCAAAAAGTCTAACATAGAGTGGCCAGGCGCAGTGGCTCATGCCTATAATCCCAGCACTTTGGGAGGCCAAGGTGGGTGGATCATGAGGACAGGAAATCGAGATCATCCTGGCCAACATGGTGAAACCCCATCTTTACTAAAATACAAAAAAATTAGCCAGGTATGGTGGCACGTGCCTGTAGTCCCAACTACTTGGGAGGCTGTGGCAGGAGAATCGCTTGAACCCAGGAGGCAGAGGTTGCAGTGAGCCAAGGTTGTGCCACTGCACTCCATCCTGGCGACAGAGCAAGACTCCATCTCAAAAAAAAAAAAAAAAAAAAAAAGTCTAACATAGAGTTATACAAACCAGCAATTCTACTCTTAGGTATATACCCAAGAGGATTGAAAACAAAAGTTCATAAAAAAAATTGTACATTAATGTTTATAGCAGCACTATTCTAAATAGCAAAAACATGGAAACAACGTAAGTGTCCATCAACTAACTAGTGGATAAACAAAATGTGACATGTATACATACATTCCATTGTGTGTGTATATGTGTGTTCATATATATATATACATATTTACGTACATACAATGGAATATCATTAGGTCATAAAAATGAATTAAGTACTGATACATGCTACAACATGGGTAAACCTTGAAGCATTGTGCTTAACCAAAAAATAAGAAAAAAAAGTCTACATATGGTATTATTCCATTTGTATGAAATATCCAGAGCAGAGGATTCCAGACAGTGGGGTAAAAGGAAATGAGGAGTGCCTGGGAATGGATGCAGGATTTCTTTTCAGGTTGATTACACTGTTCTGAATTTAGATGGTGAAGGTTCTACAACCTTGTGAATATACCAAAACCCGATGACACATACACTGCAAAAAGGTGAATTTTATGGTATGTGAATTCTCTCCTTCTCCCTCCTATACCAGTTAATGACTTGGCAGGAAGGAGATGACCTACTCAGATAACAGTAAGGTTAAAACGGAAAAATAGAGGACTGTAAAATACACTAGACTTGGCAACAATTAGGAAGTATTACCATTCCTAGGCCTGAAGGAGCAGGAAAGGGAGGAGTTCCCAGAATCTAGAAAGCACTATAACTGTAACTGTAGCTGAAGGAGAGGGCAACACAGTCGGAACTAGGCCTCCAGTAGAGGCCCAGCATCCCTGCCAAACAGTGTCCTGGAAGTCCCCCTTCCTAGGTGATAAATACTCAAACTTCTTTCTTCTCCCACACACTGATCTCCTACTTGACCCTCCCCAGTTCACCAAATTCAATAGAAGCCAGAAGATAAGGAAGTCCATCTAATGCAGACAATAGCAGTTGGCACACAGGTGCACAGAAATGGAGAATGAAGGATATAAATTATATCCAGAGCAGGAAAAGATATAAATTATATCCAGAGCAGGAAAAGAGAAGATATAGTCAATTCACTCTAGTCACTGTCTGGAGAATGAATTTTAGGGGGTTTGGGGGGAAGGCAGTGAGCAAGGGTAGATGAATGGGAACAGTGGGAAGCTATCCCAGAAGTCCAGGGTAATGATGATGACTTGAATTGGGGTGATAGTAATAGAAATAAGAGATAAAGAGAAGCCTCAGAGGTCTTCCTTGATCTTTGCAAAAGTATGTAGGAACCAAACATGGCAAAACACGGAGCAGAAATGTCAAATGACCTAATTTTCTAACTTTTAGAGCAGTATCCAAATCCAACCAAGTTCACTTCAACTCCTAATTCAGTGTCATCCAATGTAAAGATAACTTGTGAGACAAAGAGGCCCCACAGAACTGCTTTATGAAGTGGCCACCCAACCCTGGCTTCATATTTTACTGGGATCACAGTCTTTTTTTTTTTTTGAGATGGAGTCTTGCTCTTTCACCCAGGTTGGAGCACAGTGCCATGATCTCAGCTCACTGCAACCTCCGCCTCCCGGGTTCACACCATTCTCCTGCCTCAGCTTCCTGAGTAGCTGGGACTACAGGCGCCGGCCACCACACCAAGTGAATTCTTTGTATTTTTAGTAGAGACAGGGTTTCACCATGTTAGCCAGGATGGTCTCGATCTCCTGACCTTGGTGGATCACAGTCTTGAAACTAAGCCTGCAGTGGCTGAGAAAATGTAAATGATTATCTGAAGGACTTTGTCTCACAAGTTTTGGAACAGAAAAGACCCCTCCAATAACTTAGTTCAGCCTCAATTTATGAATGAGGAAACTGAGGCCCAACGAATTGCCTTGCTTTGCCCATCCAAAATTGTCCAAGGCTATAGAATCTAGCTGGGCCTACTGTTAGTCTAATGTGTTTTTTCAGTGATATTTCTTTAACTGTGAGACTTCCAATGAAAATGTCATGTCTTTCAGAAACCTCCTTGTTGGAAAAGTGATCCCAAACATGATAGTTGTCTTTTGGTCTTCATTCCTGCTAGGCTGGAAGACAAAAATAAAGCAGATGGTTTAAAGTTAGGTTAAAAGTGAAAAAAATTCCAAAATAATATCAATAGCTTAAGATGTTGGTTAAGAATGATCTTTTAGGCGTCATTTTTGGGAGCAGTGTATTTATTTTGCACCCAATTATGATTCAGCATGTCAGATTGTATTACTCATGTAGTTTTACCTTCCGATATCACAGTTATAGCTCAATATAGTAAGTACAGATTTCTGGAGTGAAAAGGCAGCTTTTGATTTAACTTTACTTTCACATATGGAGCACACATTGTGGTATCAATGCAACAGAAAATGAGTTAAGAAAATGCTGAAACCTCCGTAGAAATGTGAGGTTGGGCTCTACGGTAGTCAAAATTGAAAGTGTCATCTGAACAATGCATCTTGAGGGATTGTCATATTTGTGGCTTGCGTCATAACTTCACTTGTCTTACCTGGTGGCCAGGAATACCTTGAGAGTCCAAGATCATGTCTAGCAGCTGCCAAATGAAAATCAACTCTCAGCCCCATTCCACTTTTTTTTAGTGCTTAGATCCTGTTATATTACACAATTTATTAGTTATTCATTTTATTTTGGGGTACCTAAGAATACATCAATGATCAGATGGACAGGACCACTCTTAAGTGTTTAGACCCTAAAAAATTTTTCTTGCAGGGCCCTATTTATATAAACAATTTGAATCACCCACAATCGGCACTGTCAGCACCATTCTGGCAGTCCCAAATCACAAGATTCAGAAAAAGAAATTCCACTTGGTCAATGAGAACAATCTATTTGCCAGGCCTCCCTTTTGGAAGCAGCTTGGCCTGGGACCCCAGGATGACCCCATAGATGCAAGTCCCAGAGCTAGTACCCTAGCATCTGGTTAATGTATGTAGGGGCTGGTGTAGAGTTGGCTAATGTATGTAGGGGCTGGTGTAGAGTTGAAGAGTGCTGCCCAAAGAAGTGAAACAGGGACTGGACCCATGCACATTCCCGTCTGGGCTTGAATCTGGATAGGCGCCAGATATAAGAGCGGGACTTAATAAATTTCAAGGAAGTCACTCCAAAAGAAGAGTCTTCTGAGGTTATAGTCAGGGCAGATGACTTGATTGCCAACACCTAAAGGAAGTTCTAAGGATAGATATAAGCTCTGGTGTCATGGACGTCATTATCATGTAATGGGAAAAGCAGACATTGCCCAAGTATATACAAGTGAAATGATTATTAATAGTGTCATTGATGTGCTGTGGTAATCCCTAGCCCCAGCTTGAAGGGAATGAATGTTTTCCCACAGGAAAACATGCATAGATTGAGATTCAAGCATGATCATGAGCCAGGTGATGAGTGGGGACTTTATATATATTTTTTTTTATCAGAGAGCTTGTGTGAAAGCCCTGAATAGGACCATCAGCATGTTGAACCAGAAACTAGAAGTCCAGAATCAATGAAAAGTGTAGAGTCAGGGAAGATGCCCACTGTCGAGCAAGAGTCAAGTTAAGGCCATTTTTCCTTCTTGCTTATCATTCTCTAAGGCCTTGCTACTCAAAGTGCAAAACATGGATCAGCAACATTGACATCATTTGGGAGCTTACTAGAAATGCAGAATATCAGGTTCTTCCAGACTTACTGAAGCAGAATTTGCATTTTAACAAGTTCCCCCAGTGATCCATATAGACATTAAAGTTTGAGAAGTACTGGTCTATGATATCTAATTACCTAAGGCACTGTAATATAATTAAGAAGTTGCTATCCAAACCATCTTTGCTACATTTGACCCACACAAGGAGGGAACCAACTATGGTTTTAGAATAATGTAAGATCTCCTTGGAAGATCCGACTCCCAGTAGCACTGTATGAATCTGCACTAATATAAACCAAGTTAGAATGAAAGGTTACAATTTCCAAGAAAGAAAGGCTGTTCTTTGGCTTGGACTGGGATAGTGGAGACAGCAGTTGACCTTCCCTGCCCTCTCAAACACTGCCTGGAAACTTGAAACACAGCCCTACATTCATGTATACCTCCCATTCAGAATTTTACATGTATTTAAGACAAAGTGTTACTCTCTTAAGGTTAGTATGCCATTTCAACATTATTTTGAAGGTTAACTTTCCCAGGAACCACTATCTTCAAAAAAAAAAAAAAACAAAAAACAAAACTTAGTTAAAATTAAGCAAGTATATATAGCTATATAAATCAGAAAAAAGATACCTATGCATATAAAAATGCCATAAAAATATCACTTCTACTAATTCCAAGAGAAAAAGTATATAAAATGCAGCACCAGACAACAGGAAGAATTGCAATTCTTAAAAATAAGAATATTAAAAAAGAAAGAATATATATGGAAAACCTGGGCTTTTTTGCTTTTCTTCATATAAGACAAAAATACTAGTTGCAAAAAATAATTTAACAAAACCTGTGTATTTATTCTTTCTGTAAAAGCATCTAAGAAGTATCAGAATAAATGTATTATTTAATGTTTATTTTTCAAATAATAAATATCTATATAGACTCAAAGATCAAAAAATAGCTCTGAATCTTAGATAAGATTTCTCTTGATGATAATTATTAACATATTTCTTTAATGAAGATATTTTTCTTTAGATAATTATTATTCCTTAATTCCCACAGCTAGTGTGAAAAAAAGACACACACAAAGAAA
Source organism: Pan troglodytes (assembly GCF_028858775.2). Lineage (NCBI taxonomy): Eukaryota > Metazoa > Chordata > Mammalia > Primates > Hominidae > Pan > Pan troglodytes. The sequence goes on from NC_072402.2 coordinate 26,933,928, forward strand.
ATGAGACTCATTGACAGAGAAAAATGACAGATAGTCATAAGAGCCCCGTGATTTCAATGAGCTAGATCCAGTAATTTAGGATCCTTTAGGGCTATATTTAAGTGAGAGCCAATAGTCTAAAATTTCTATGCATATTATTAAGCATAAATATTAATTTTTAAATGTTTTCTTTTTAATATAGTTTAGTAATTTCTCTAGGATAAATTGATAGTTGCTAGAGAGTCTATAAGACAACACATAAAACATATTTAGAACAGTGCCTGACACATAATACTCAATACATGTTAGCTATTATTATTATCTCATTTCTTCATTATATTTTAACTAAGAATGTTCAACTATAAACAAAATAGATGTTATATTTTGTCTCCCATAGAGTCTTTAAACACCTTCATGTCATACACTCCATTCAAGAATTTTCTGATTTTTTGACCCAATCAAAATGTAAGCAGTAATATACATACATACTTCTGCAGAAAATACCATTACTGTGCTTTCCATCTTGCTATTACTGGTCTTGGGGCTACCAATGTTATTCAGAACTTAAGTTACAAAATGCTGATCACATTTGAGTGCTTCTTCTTAAACAGCTAATGGGAAACAGAAAACCACTGTAATGCTACACTAACTTATGAGGGCTATGGCTCCACTCACAGAAATCAGTCCAGCTTCCAGCTGGCACAGAGCCTACAGCTCAGACTAAGTCCCAGACAGAGAATCCCTGAAAGGCAAAAGAAAAAAAAATTGACACAAGAGTTCAAGTAGTTTTCCTCTAATCTATTGAACTACATGAAGTACAGCATGCTTAAGGATTTAACAAAAAGAAAAGATTCTATGCAAACGTTATCATTAAATAATATTTATGACAATCATAAAGAACCAAGTGACCCTAAAGCATAATACTGAAAGACAATCACATAATAATGATACCAATTAAGGAGAAAATCGATATAAGAAAGAGGCCCCATAGACAAAAAATGAGTGCAGAATTATAATAAATTTTCACTGCCATGGGTCTGAGAAACTTCCAACACAACTTAGGCATGTACAGGTAAGTTGTATTTGTACTACTTCTCAGTCTCCTCCCTAATCCTCAGAATGGCAAAATCCATGTAATTACCTAAAGCACACAGATAGAGAAAAGGTACTACTTCAATCACCAACTCCAATGAATTGGAACTTGCTACCTAGAGCATGGTTTTGAGAAGAATTCTGAGATCATCTCAGTAGGAAAAGGAGGACCGTAATCCACTAGTGCCAGGTATCATGGAGTAAGGCAGGGACTAATGGAGAGTGCTTTATAATGTCCAACCCTCATAGAGTCTTGTTGAAACCATACACTGGCTATTTACTTATTAATCAATTTAGATTTTTACCATACAAAATTTTATTTTTAAATTAACACAGACCTTCTTGGGAGGCTGAGGCGGGTGAATCACGAGTCAGGAGTTCAACACAAGCCTGGCCATGATAGTGAAACCCCATCTCTACTAAAAATACAAAAAATTAGCCAGGCATGGTGGCAGGCACCTGTAATCCCAGCTACTTGGGAGGCTGAGGCAGGAGAATCTCTTGAACTCGGAGGGTGGAGGTTGCAGTGAGCTAAGATCATGCCACTGCACTTCAGCTTGGGCGACAGAGTGAGTCTCCTTCTCCAAAAAAATAAAACAAAACAAACAAACAAAAAACCACCTTCTTGCCTAATTAGTTTTTTCCTGACACTATGCATTTCCACCTTAAACCACTATATTATTCCACATACATGAACATTTCAAAGATCATCACCGGCCTCTACACCATCAAATTCTTGGACTTTTTCTTAAGATTTAGCCCTTTGGCATCAATGAAGTTTTGATAACTTTCACATTCATTATACGGAACTTTCTGTTCCTTTGTCCTGGTATGACTTTATCCCCTTGGTTCTCCTCTGTCTGGGCTTTTTCAATAAATGTCCTCTGTGTAGTCTTTGGCCCCAGTCTCTTCTTCTGCCTGTCCAGCTCCATTTTGCCAAACTGGTCTTAGAAGACATTTATTTCATCCTGCTGACCTCTTACTCAAAAGCCCCGTCACATTTATGAGATGAAAATTGAGCACTTTAGCTTGGGCCATTAGTTGTTTGTATTAGGTAGCTCCTACGATGACCTTTTGAACGGTTTATCCCAATAGAAGTTTATTTCTCACTCATGCAAATTCCAATTGAAAGGAGGGAAGGCCCTCTGTTCCATATGGTGATAACAGACAGTTAGAAGTTCTGCCATTTTCAACTTGGGCACCAAAATCAAATCAGCAAATAGGAAAGGGAGAAAGTGAAAGATTACGCCAGAGGTTTTTATGAACCAGATCTCCCAACCACATTCCATTGGCGAGAATAAGTCATTCAGCCACGTAATCTGCAAAGGAGTTTGGCAATGTAGTTTATCATCTTTCCAGGAACAAAAAGAAACAAATTTGTTGAATAGTTATGTGGTCTGTGTCACAGTTCTCCACGATTTGTTACATACTAACTTCCTAATGATTTTCAAGTCTCTTTAAAATGAAGTCTTCCATGTCTATTTATTTTCTTTCTTGCTATACTAAGCCTTTTTATATCCCTATTTCAGCCAATGAGGCTGCTCTTTCCCTTAACTAGTGTCTCCCTTCTCTGTACACCCAAACTCTATATACCTTTCAAAGTTAGATTTAAGTTTCACATTACCCAGAAGTTTCTCTCACTTTATATCAGCTTCTTCTAAATAGATAGCACTAGTTTTAAAAATTACTTATTGGCAGATATTACTTTAAATATTAGAAGGCATAGTGAGGAAACCATGTGTACATATCCAAGTCAGGGAGTGAACTGCAAGGCTAGTTGGACCAAAAGTTAGCTGCATACATCATCTGTTTTAGTCCATTCTGGGCACTATAACAAAATACCATAAACTGGTTGGCTTATGAACAACAGAAATTTATTTCTTCTACTTTTGGAGGTTGGGAAGGTCAAGATCAAGGTGCTGGCAGATTCAGGTCTGGTGAAGGACAATTTTTTGGTTCATAGTAACCACCTTCTCACTGTGTCCTCACATGGTTGAAGGGATGGGATGAGAGGTCTCTTTCATGCCTCTTTTATGAGGGCACTAATCTCATTCCTGAATGCTCTGCTCTCGTGATCTAATCACCTCTAAAGGCTCCACTTCTTATACCATAACCTTAAGGGTTACAATTTCAACATATGAATTTTGGGAGGACACGAACATTCGGATTATAGCAGCACCCGAAGGAAACTGGTTTGTTTCAAAGTAAGAACCAAATATACGCAGTCCTGTGAATTGTGTGCGTTTCAAACCAACATAGGAAAAGAACATATCTCAATCACACTAATGTGTGACTCTACAACTTTTGGAGTATTAATCCATTCCATGATCTAACAGTTCCTCATTCTTTGGAAACTCTTTGCAATTGACAGCAGTATAGCCCAACTCTCACGTTAGTACAGGGCAGCTATTTTCCATAGATATTGGAAGCCAGGCTATTTTAAATAGTTCGGATGATGTGTAAAGGGAAACTTTCTGCCATATAACAAAATGGAGAAAGGCAGCATGCAGAAAGCAATAAGAAAGCACAGGTTCAGGAAGAAAGAGATACAACAAAGAGAAAGCTAAGAAAAGCCTGACGTAGTGTAATTCCTGGTCCATCATTTTCTGAGGTCTAATTCCATCTCCTTTTCTTGGTTCTGAGGTACACCCTTATATCCACATAGTCATCTTTCTTTTTCTCCTCTTCCATGTCAGCAATGTAGTCAAGTGGTCAAGAGTCATAGAGATCCAGATTTGAATTTTAGTTCTGCCACTTACCAGGCTTATGACTCTAGGCAAGTTATGCACCTCTCTGAATCTCTCCTTTCTGGTATTTAAGATCTCACAAGGTTAAATACATACTTTTTGTAAAAAGCCTAAAACAGTGGCTTAGACATAATATATGCTCAATAAATGGTAATTGTCATATTTTAAATACTACACTTCATCTAATATAAAGTGCAATTGACCATAAAGGACATCATGATTAAAATGATGTTAGAAAAATGTGTAAAGATGTGATTCAAGATTGATGAAGTATGGTGTTATTTTTATTACTAAGCCTACGGAAAGTGTTATAGGACCTTAACAGACTCTCTCATAGGTTGATTCTACTAGAATACAAATAGTTACCAGATCGGGAAGGCCCAGAGTTCTTTTGACTCTTCTTCTCTCCTGCTAGAGATGTATTATTAATTTCCAGGTCATTTTCCTATCAGACGAATTCCAAATGCTAATTGTAAATTGAATTTTTGTCTTTAGAAAAGTAGCATTTCTCCATTTAGCTCAATGCTTCTCAGGTTGGGATGATAAGCAATAATTACTTAAGAATGAAAATTTTTTTACTCTGTTTTTCAATTTCATGTGATAATTAATATGTGAAAGAGAAAAAAGGACATCTCCATTTTCATATGTTAGTTAGAAATAGCAATATTGACAAGATCAAGTAACTGTTTTGATCATTAAATAATTACAGATGCTATAGAATTTTGCAATGGAATAAAATACATGCAAATGCCAAAGTTTTGCATTAGCAAGTCACTGCCTTAAACATATGGAAATTTAATTTAAGACAAATGCCTGAAAAACATCTAATCATAGAAACAATACTAGCATGTAATGCATAAACAGTAGTAGGCAGAAAAAGAAAAATATATATACATAATGCTTTACTATATATTACATGAACAAAAATAAGTTTTGTTAACTTTTAAAAAATTATAATATTGTATTGTCTATGTTTTCAGGAGAGCCAATAGCTTGTTCAGAGAGGAAAATAGTGATTTGTAATTCTTTGGAAAAATTAAAGTCTTAAGTGATTATACATTCTTTAGGGATGTAACAAAACATGGCCCAGCAAATTTGCTTCTATCTTTCCAGTTGGAAGAACAAAAGACTGCAGCGAACATATTGAATGTATCTGTAAAAAATGAAATTTATGCCTAACGCCAAGATATTATGTCTATAAGTAAGAGGCAAGGGAAAGCCTCAGTGGCCTTGCATAACACAACTGTTTTAATTATTTCAACAAACATTTGTTGAACACCTATTCTGGGCCCCCTGTTGGATATTGTGATTTCTGAGGTGAAATAAAGGATCTTAGCAAGAAATGGAAACTGATCTTATTTCAATGGGGGGATAATAAGGACCTCTGCGCAGGAAAAAGAAAAACAAAACAGCATAATGAGTCAGACAAAATTCTAGCTATCCCAATTTAAAATGTAATTATGACCTCCAATACAAGACACAACTTGGAGGGCACAATTCCTTGGTGTTCTGGCTACAGCTGTGCAGGGAAAGAGTCAGGAAATCCATTCACATATGAAAAGGTTGCTTTAGCACAATGGCACCGTCTGTTTTCTCTGTCCTCACTTTGTTAAGTCCAATTTTTCCAATGAGCACATCAGATATGCATGTTACTCACTCAAGATCTATCTGAGGCTCTAATGCATCCACAATATAAAGTGAACGAGCTTTTATCTGAAAATGCTCGTTATGGAGAAAACAGACAACCATGGGTACAAAATAAGACATTCAACTGTGAGTCAAGTAGGAAGATAAACAAGAGCTGGAGTCTTGCTTATGGGAAAACAAAAGTAGTTTGGGAAGTTTTAAAAATCAGGGTAGTAAGCAAATAATAGATGCTTAATATCTTATAATAAATACATTAAAATTTTGAGACAACGTCTTTCTATAGAGCAGGGGTCAACAAACTATGATGACCTAAAGGACAAGCCTGGCCCTTTGTCTCCCACAGGTTTTGTAAATAAAGTTTTATTGAAACACAGCTACATTCATTTGTATATGTAGTCTATGGCTGCCTTTGATCTACAATAGAGTTGAGCTGTGGCAACATAGATCATATGACCCACAAAGCCTAAAATAACTGGACATTTATTGAAAATGTTTGTTTTAACCCCTGATGTAGAATTAGAAACTATCAAATCCTCATGGCCAAACATATTAGAGTGTCCTCTCCCATCTCAATCTATTATTTTCATTAATTTTTCATTCATTTTTTCAAGCTTGGGGTTGCTTGGAGTCCAGTTTAATCATCTAAGGCCTGGCTTGCTGAAAAGTAACACCTTTAGATCCAGAAGGAGTCTGCAGAATGACTGGTGCGTGCGTGTGTGTGTGTGTGTGTGTGTGTGTGTGTGTGTGCGCGCGCTATCTTGGATGCACTGAAGGAATTGCTGCCTTCTCTTTAAGGAGAAGTTTGTACTGGAGCAATTTCTTGGAAGAATCATGTGGAAGCAATAGATGCAATGGCATGCCATATAAATGGTGAAACAGGGAGTAAGATTGCCCAACATTCCCCAATCTTTGATGAAGGTGAGAGAAAGAGAAGCAATATGAGTGTGCATATATACTGAAGATTTATAACAATTGTAAGGCACCCATTAATCATTAAGGTGGATCTGATTCTCTATTTGAGGTCTAATGAAAAGTTTCAGATAATTTATAAGTGAATCTATTTGATATTCTTTTTTTTTTTTTTTTTTTTTTTTTTTTTGAGATGGAGTCTCACTCTGTCTCCCAGGCTTCAGTGCAGTGGCACAATCTCGGCTCATTGCAACCTCTGCCTCCTGGATTCAAGTAATTCTCCTGCCTCATCCTCCTGAGTAGCTGGGATTACAGACACTCGCTACCACGCCCAGCTAATTTCTTGTATTTTTAGTAGAGACAGGGTTTCACCGTGTTAGCCAGGATGATCTCAATCTCCTGACCTCAAGTGATCTGCCTGCTTTGGCCTCCCAAAGTGCTGGGATTACAGGGTTGAGTCACCGTGCCCAGCCTGATATTCAATTATTCAGTAACAGTTTCACAAGTATCAAACTAGTAGAAGAAAATTTTAAATGTGTTTATTAAAGAGAGAGTATTTGTAAGAGGGTTAGGAAACCATGACTAAGTAGAAATAATGCTTACTTATTGAGCATTACACATGTAAGCCAGTAATTATTTTCCAACCGCTAGTGGTAAGACACTTTAAAACTTATTTTGCCAATACAAAAAAGATTAATTAAGCAAGAAAGGGGTCATATGCTTCACAAACATTTATTGAATATGAACCACATTCATGAATGTCTAATAGTTGATTTAAAAAAGAACACTCACTTCTTAGCTTTAGGATGCTTAGAATATACTGAAGAAGCCAAGGCAATTAACCTCTCCCCACCTCCACACTGAGTTTTATAACAGAGACCAAAGCACAACTGTTTTTTCCTCCAAATGAGACACACAACACCCCCTCTCACAGACTCAAGCTTAAGCAATGGGTTCCATCGGGCAAATATAGTGATAACCAATACTTATTGCCAGTCATTCTACTAAATGCCTTGTTTACATTAATTCATTTAGTTCTCACCAACAACCTATAAAGGAGTAATAATTATCATACTTCCTCACATTTAAAACAATATAGATTGTTATACATGCCATCATGGAATGTAGCACCAAGAAAAAAGGTGTTACCAATTAAATTACGATATTCCATCTATTGCAATACTCCACCTAAACTCAGAGAAGTTAATTGTGAAAATGTATACTTCTTAGATTCAGTTTTTCATGTGAGAAAACCAGAAGGCAAATAGGTAAATTTTCTTGCTTGAGGACACTAGGCTGGAAAATGGCATAATAGTGAGTTTGAGTTCTTAAACGCTGAACTCCACTGCATATGATAGAGAATTGGGTGTAACATATTGGATTTTCCAGGAAATACAAAGGTGTTGGTTGCAGGCCCAAACAGCAGGGAGCAAAGTTGCAGAAAATTAATATTTGCCACAAAGAAGTCCTTTTCTTCCTGTGCCTTATGAATTCTTTCTGTACAAGCACCTGTTATTTTAATCATATCTGGAGTTTTCATACCTCCCTTATATTGCATTATAATCACTAGTTGAGAGAGATCAAGTGAGAGCAAGAGGGCAAGACCAGTCCATAAGTATGTGTTAATTTAGAACACACTGGGAAAATATTAATACCACACAGACAGCACTTCTATATAGCAAAAGCATCTGTGAATATATATGACACTAAAACTGAAAATATTTAACTGGTAAGTATGTATTCATATATTTATATGCTATAATAATATATAGAGTTATGAATTACATATTTTAATGCACATAAGATTATTTTGCAAAGGTCTCTGGGATGAGAACATTTAAGTAAGATAGGGAACACCTGTATATATCTTATATATCAGGTCTTTTATAAGTCATTACTTACAGGGAAAAAGAAGAGCTGAAAAGCTGTCAACTGTCTAAGGGCCAAGACTGTGTGTTGGCCACTACTTAGTATAGCACTGTCCACAATAAGTTTATTTGAAGCAAATTTATGGCTTTTTATATCTTCATCATAAAAGCACTTGTTCTTCATTTTGCAAGTCCTTAAGTTGTGGTAAAAATATGTTATCATACATATCACATATAATAAGTATCACACATTGCTGAATATGACTTTTTGGTGTGAAATGCAAGTTTCAGGATTTCCACTATAACTGTGAAACTAAAGTAAATTTTCAATTGTTTATGACCTCAATGGGCCAGAAAACGAGAGAACCAACTTATCAGTATGAAAGGCAAGTTTCAGGATTCCAGTATAACTGTGAAGTTGAAGTAAATTTTCAACTGCTTATGACCTCAATGGGCCAGAGAAAGAGAGAACCTTTACATATTCCAGATACCCTTAACAATTAAACAGGTAGATCTACAATTTGTAAACTTATTATTGACACAGAAGAACAAGATAGAACTTTGCAATTTATAAATATTTGTTGTTGACCCACACTTGGTCATCAGTAACCATGCCTCTTGCAGTGAGGTTTGAAGTTGCTGGATGAGATCCACTTGGGATGAGACTAAGGCCACCCTAGATCATATGTTTTAGCTTATCCAGTCCCACAGAATTTGAACCAAATGAAACCTCATTGCCTTGCATCATGTTTAAACTGAATTTTCCTTTCTAAAGCCAGAATCGATTTCATTCTAATTGCAGTTATTTTGTCCTATCTCATCCCCTATAATCAAAGTATCATTTTAAAATGTTAAGAAACTATAGACGTCAAGAATAATTGGAAATGAAACAAAATGCAACAATTCGATCTTTCATGAGTTAGTCTTCATATCAAAATATAAACTGAAAAAGGATTTTATATCTGGCATGCTCTGGATGCAATGCTAGCAAAGTTATGGAACCAAAGTAGAAAAGTGGCAAAGGGCAGTGGAGGAAAAATTAAAAGTTTATGTAGAACAATGATTGTTTACTTAAAATGCAAGGGATATTCTTTTGAAGTGAATATTGTCCTAAGTGTTAAGCCAAAACCAAAATTATATGAATGGAAAGAAAGTAAAGGCTTTGAGTCCCTGATGGATTTTTTAAATTCCTGTGGAAAGTTTGATGGGCTGTCTTTCTTCTTATAAATAAACTATTGTGGTTTTAAGACATGTGTTGTGTCTCGGTTTATTTAATTCTGAAGAGCAGAAAAAAAAGATCACTTGGTGGGTAATACACAATATATTGGCATTCAAAGTAAATACAACACATCATGTTTAAATTAAAAAAGGTTTGCCTCAGAATAAAAGCCAAAAGGCAACATAAAAAAAAGACATTGTGGTTGTGAAGGAACTCCAATATCTATAAAAATGATTTCAACTAAATTATAACAGGAGAAATGTTCCTCACTGAGCAGATAAACTCATCCTACTCAGTTTGATTTTAAAATTATTAAACATTTTCTCCATTACTAGAGAGGACAAAATGTCTAGCTTAATTTTAAAAATTATTAGAACAGAGATGCTTCTTGGGAATTTATTAGGTAGACTCTCATCTAATTCATATTTCAAAATTTTCCTCATAGGTTTTAATGACATACATCAAAGCAACCTATGATAAAATTGACTCAAACAATAAATATATGGTTGTTTGCTATTTAGAAAACCTTTTGTTTTTTAGAATTACAGAGGCTTTGGTTTCATTTAATTCTAAATTAATCTTTATGTTAATAGTCCTTGGAAATACAGATATTTCAGAGATTTTCTTCAGTCATATTCATTTGACTTCACCTGAGCATTCCAATATACTATATATGTAAACAAACACAGTCATATATATAAACTTTGTATATAAAGTCTGTATGTATATATACACACACGTGACTTTCATGTCAAATTTGAAATGTTTAAAACTACCAAAAATATGTAGAAAGAAGCTATGTAAAAAGAAGCAAAATAGGGTAGAAATTTTTTTAAAAAAATGATATTTAACTGGCCCTAAGAGTATGATATCTCCAAATTTATACCAATTTTGAAAGCCTAATAGAATCAGTATCTTACCTTATATGATATAGAATCCAGGTATCCTTATTGAAATATAACAAGGTATTCCTCATCAATACTATACTTTTTCCTTCATGGAGTCTCTATGAGGAAAAAAAAAAACAGTCCGCTTTTCCTCTGCTCTCACCCCACAACAATCAACACAGAAGACTTCTGTGAACAAATGTTTGGAGATTTTTCCCCACACACCAAGCAAGCAATCAATTATGTGGTGGACACCAGCTGGGTATCCTCCAATTTAATTCCGACACTATCTACCCTGGAGAAAGTTTCAGATCCCACAAGTTGAGGACTTAGTCCCACAAGATTGCCCCAACTTCTGGTGCCAAATCCAAGCCTCAGGTTGTTGTGTTTCTCATGGACAGGCTATAAATTGCAGTTCCCAAGACTCACTCATTGGATTCAATTAATTTGATAGAGTGGTTCACAGAACTCAGGGAAACACTTATGTTTACTGGTTTATTACAAAGTGTATAGATGAAGAGATGGATAGGGTGAGGAGCTTCCAGCTCCCCGCCCCACCCCACGTCCCCACCCAGGCACATCATCCTCCAGAAACCTCCATGTGCTCAGCTATTCTGAAGTTTTGAACTTTTGGATTTTAATAGAACATTATTATGTAGGTTGATTACATCATTAAATACTGGTAATCAACTTAATCTTCAGCCCTTCTCCCCACCCTGAAGGTTAGTGGGGAGTGGGGCTGATAGTGCCAATCCTCTAATCATGCCTTGGTCCTTCTGGTGACCAGTTGCCATCCTGAAGCTGCTAGAAATCAGTCAACTCATTAACATACAAGAAGACATCACCATCACTCTGGAGATTCCAAGGATTTTAGGAATCATATGCCAGAAAACAGGAATGAAGACCAAATACATATTTTATAATATCACAGATCATAGCCAATTATTCCACTAGTCATTCCAGGGGAGGGGGTGACCGGAATAAACAGAAGAGAAAATTTACACACAGACAGACTGAGAAACAAAGTTAGGATACTGGCTATCGAATATTTTTGATTGAAGTACCTTTGGATAAAAAGGTACAACATCTGCATTTATAACTAACATAGAAACCATCATGTTCATTCATACTCAGTTTTTTATGCATCTCTTCCATTTTACAAGATGCCCAAATTAGAAGAAATTTGCCCCCATAAAAAACCATTTCACTTTATCTTTGTAAGTGTTTGAAGTCATAGCATTGCAATATATTTCCAGTGTTGGAAATTCCACATACCCATATCTGCAATATACCAACTTACTTTTTCATACCTTCCCTCCAGCAAAAAATTCCCAGAATTGTCCTCAGAGGACCAACGGCATCAGAATTAATGGGACACATTTTGAAAATACAGATTCTTGGGACAAAGCCCAAATCAACAGAGTCAGAACCTCCCTAGGTGGAATCTAGAAAGCTAGAGATGTTTTATAAGTTGCCCAAATGATTCTTGTGGATACTCCATTTTGAGAACCACTTATAACAGTTATGCAGGGGGCCACAGAGAAGGAAGAAATGAAGGGTACAAAAGCTAACTTTGTGGATACATAGAACAAGAAAAATCATATAAAAGCAATTCAAAGTAATCAAGAGATCATAAATAAGGGCTAACATGCAGAACTCAAGTTCAGATAAGTGATAAAAGATTAGGATGAATAAACAGACTGATCTAGATAAGACAGATATTTCTGATGGATCAAGGCCATCAGATACCTAATGGAAAAAAACAAGTTTTGGGGTAGGATAAATTTCCTCTTCCAAATTACTTGCTTATAAGCTGTGCACATTATTTTGCTTGTTATTTATTGATTTATTTTTTTTAGATGGAGTCTCGCACTGTCGGCCAGGCTGGAGTGCAGTGGCACCATCTCGGCTCACTACAAACTCTGCTTCTCGGGTTCAAGCGATTCTCCCACCTCAGTCTCCTGAGTAGCTGGGATTACAGGCGTGTGCCAGCACGCCCAGCTAATTTTTGTATTTTTAGTAGAGAAGGGGTTTCACTGTGTTGGCTAGGCTGGTCTTGAACTCCTGACCTCAAATGATCCACCTGCCTCAGCCTCCCAAAGTGCTGAGATTACAGGCATGAGCCACCATGCCCAGCCTATTTTCCTTTTTGTTACACAATTGTCAGTATTTTGCAAGACATTGTGGGATCTTGTCATAAAAACCTAGTTTTATTAAGCCAAACCTTTCGGTGTTATTTGTAATGATTTAAGCACTGAATTCTGAAGTTTAGTTTTTAATACAGGCGTTCCATGTGAGGTGGCTGCCCCACGGTGAGGTGATGGTTTCAATACATTAAATGAAAGAAGAAATCAGTTCTCTAAATTTTCCTAATCTGAAAACACAATAGCTAAACATCTCTCAAATGAGCTTAATGAGCTCAACTAGGGTAATAAAGAACCACCCCTTTACCATGCTTAGGATTCATATAGAATTTCAGTAATAAAATTATAGGTTTAACTTTGGACATAATTACTAAAAAATATTAATTTCACTCAAAATATCACTATATTTCAAGCTATATTTGAAAACAATTTCTCATCAAGCAATAAAGATTTAAATTGACTTACCACTTAACACATGTTCAAAAACACCTTTGGATGGATGAATTAATTGACAAATTGCAATAAATCAATACATCAATGTACATTCAACTTTGTCACTTAAAGGAAGTGAAAAATCATTGATATTTTAGTAGTTTAACATTGAGAAGTAAATATTCTAGTAACCTCCTTTAAATTATTCAAATTAATATAGTTAAATAGTATTCAGAGATTTCATGAAAATTGCTTTTTGCCCCCAGTTTGATACTTATTTTTGTGTCAAGATTGCTACCAAGACTCTGGCAGCTGAAGCCATGGAGTCTAGTGGCTGAAGACCAGACTCTAGTGGCATAGTGGGCACAGTGCCTAGTTTCAAACCTAACTCTCCATTTTATGTGGGACTTAGAGTACTAAATTTGAGTATCTATGCCCAACTGCCTTTCCTATAAAATGGGGATTATTACGCTAACAGTAACTGCCTCTAAGACTATAAGGAAATCTAAAGAGATGACTCATTCTTGGTGCATAGAATGTCCCCAATAACAATTTGTTATGACTGAGACTTTTTTCCATTTTTATTTTCACCATAGCAAGCACATTTTGTTCATTGTTTACCTTCAAAGAACTTTTCTTTTTAATTTTAAAATTATTATAGTAATATACTGCTTTCGATTGGTATATATGTATATGTATGCACGATTATTTTTGAATAAAAAGGTTGAGTAGCAAAATTTAGTTTGAAAGCCAACAAAATATTTTTTTATTTTAATTAAGAAATCAAAGTGTGTCTAGCTTACATATGTCATCTAGTTTGTTTTCTAATAATTCTGTAAATTATGGATTATTATTTGTATTCCCAATTATAGACATGGTAAGTGAGTCTCAAAAATGCAAGATTCTTTCCCTCAGCCACAAAGCTAGAAAATGGGCAAAGCCATGATTAAAACATTTTGAGAAGATAGCAGAATAGGACTCTCTAGCATTCATTCCCGCATAGCAACATCAATCTGAACAACTATCCATACACAAAAAATACCTTCACAAGAGCTAAGGAAAACAGGTTAGAGATCACAGCACCTAGGTGTAGCACCGAAATAAGAAAAGATGCATTAAATAGGGCAGAAAAGATAGTTTTACATTACCCACATCACCCCCTCCCAACCACAGGCAGCATAGCTCAGAAAGAAAGGAGTACCAGACTTTACCCTGCATTCCAATGCCAGGCCCAATCCAGTAAAACCCAGTGCTGATCAGGCTCCCACAGCCTCAAACTTTAGGCCAGTATCCACAGTCTTAGTCTCCAAGCCCACCCAGCCCCAGGCCAGATCCCATAAGCCCTGGCTCCAGGCAAGCCTTGAAATCTTGGTCTCCAGGCCCATCCCAACACCAGGCCAACTGCAGTAGCCCCAGATTTTGGGTTTAACCCAGTGCCAAGCTAAGCTCAGTGACACTGGAATTCAGCTTGCTCTCCAGCTGTCCCAGACTTCTCACTAATCTGTTCAACGAATTCAAGAGCAGTCCCAATCTTGAAACATGCCATACAACTTGCCCAGAATCCCTGGACAGGCTGACTAGTGAAAGCCTTTCTCAGGCAAAACCAGTCTTCAAAAACTGAAATAAATCCCTACTTCTTCAAATGTGTACTCATTACTATAAGGCAACAAGAGACATAAAAAATTAGGAGGCATACCACTGAAAAAACATAACAATCTCACAGTAGCTGATCCCAAAGAGATACAGATATACAAATGGTCTGACAACTTGAAAAATTATTTTAAAGAAGCTCAGAAAACTTAAAGAAAATAAAAATAAACTACTCAATAAAATTAGAAAGACAATGAATGACCAAAGTGAGAAATTTATCAGATATTGAAATTATTTTTAAAAATCAAAATTCTAGAACTGAAAAATATAATAAATGTAATGAAAAATGCAATCGAGAGCATTAACAGTGAATTGACTAAGCAGAAGAAAGATTCTGTGAACTCAAAGACAGGTTACTTGGAAATATACAGTTAAAGAAGAAAAAGAATGAAAAAGAAATAAAGATAGATGTGTGGAACAGCATTAAAAGAGCAAACGTTCAGGTCATAGCAGTTCACAAAGAAGAGAAAAATAAAGGAATAGAAAGCTTACTTAAAGACATAATAACAGAGGCTGGGCATGAAATAAAAAATGCAATTGAGAGCATTAACAGTGAATTGATTAAGGAGAAGAAAGATTCTGTGAACTCAAAGACAGGTTACTTGAAAATATACAGTCAGAAAGGGAAAAGAATGAAAAAGAAGTAAAGACAGATGTATGGAACAGCATTAAAAGAGCAAATGTTCAAGTCATAGCAGTTCACAAAGGAGAAGAGAAAAACAAAGGAATAGAAAGCTTGCTTAAAGGCATAATAACTGAGACTGGGCATGGTGGCTCATGCCTGTAACCTCAGCACTTTCAGAGGCCAAGGCAGGTAAATCATATGAGGTCAGGTGTTCAAGACCAGCCTTGCCAACATATTGAAACCTTGTCTCTACCACAAATACCACAATTAGAAACAGGTGATGATGTGTGCTTGTATTCCCAGCTAGTTGGGAGGCTAAGGAAGGTGATTGCTTGAACCTGGGAGGCAGCGGTTGCAGTGAGCCGAGATCATGCCACTGCACTCCAGGCTGGGCAACAGAGTGAGACTCCGTCTCAAAAAAAAAAAATAAATAAAAAGACATAATAGCTGAAAACTTTCCAAGTCTGAGGAAAGATACAAATGTTCTGGTAAAGGAAGACCAAAGATGTCCAGTCACGTTCAATCCAAACAAGACTAAACCAAGATATAATCAAACCATCAAAAGTCAAAGACAAAGAGAGCACCCTAAAAGAAGCAAGAGAAAAGAGTTACATAACATATAAGGGGCTCTGATAAACCTAACAGCAGATTTCTCAGCAGAAACATTGCAGACAAGGAGAGAGTGGTTATATTCTAAGTGATGAAGGAAAATACTGGCAACGAAGAATACTGTATCTGGTAAAGCTGTCCTTCAGAAATGAAGGAAAAATAAAGATTTTCTCAGACAAACAAAAGCTGAGGAAGTTTCTCTAATACAGACCTGTATTAGAAAAATCCTAAAGAGTTCTCTTCAAGCTGAAAGCAAATGACTGTAACTGATAATCCAAAAACATAAGAAACTATAAAACTAACTGGCAATAGTAAGTACACAGTCACAGTCAAAATATTCTGATACTATAATGGTATTGTGTACCCACTTACATCTTTAGTATGAAGTGGGTACTGTGTACCATTGGTGTGTTATATTCAGGAGACCCATCTTACATGCAAAGACACAAACAGGCTCAAAATAAAGGGATGAAGGAATATTTACCAAGCAAATGGAAAGCAAAAAAAAGCAGGGGTTGCAATCCTAGTCTGTGACAAAACAGACTAAACCAACAAAGATCAAAAAGACAAAGAAGGGCATTACATAACAGTAAAGGGAGCAATTCAAAAAGAAGAGCTATTATAAATATATATGTACACAATACAGGAGCACCTAGATTCATAAAATAAGTTTATAGAGACCTACAAAGAGACTTAGACTCCCACACAATAATAGTGGGAGACTTTAACAACCCAATGTCAGTATTAGACAGATCAATGAGACAGAAAATTAACAAGGATATTCAGGACTTGAACTCAGCTCTAAATCAAGTGGACCAAGTAGACATCTACAGAACTCTCTACCCCAAATCAACGGAATATACATTCTTCTCAGTGCCACATGACACTTATTCCAAAATTGACCACATAATTGGAAGTAAAACACTCTTCAGCAAATGCAAAAAAATGGAAATCATAACAAACATTCTCTCAGGCCACAGTGCAATCAAATTAGAACTCAGGATTAAGAAACTCACTCAAAACCACAAAATTTCATGGAAATTGAACAACCTGCTCACTAATGACTCCTAGGTAAATAGTGAAATTAAGGCAGAAATCAGAAGTTCCTTGAAACCAATGAGAAGAAAGAGATAACATACCAGAATATCTGAGACACAGCTACAGCACTGTTTAGAGGGAAATTTATAGCACTAAATCCCCACATCAGAAAGCTAGAAAGATCTCAAACTGACACCCTAATATCACAATTAAAAGAGCTAGAGAGGTAAGAGCAAACTAATCCAAAAGCTAGCAGAAGACAAGAAGTAACTAAGATCAGAGAAGAATTGAAGGATATAGAGACATGAAAATTTCTTCAAAAAATCAACTAATCCAGGAGCTGACTTTTTGAAAAAATTCACAAAACAGATAGACCACTAGATAGACCAATAAAGAAGAAGAGAGAGAAGAATTAAATAGACACAATAAAAATGATAAAGAGGATATCACCACTACCCCAGAAAAATACAAAGAACCATCAGAGAATACCATGAACACCGCTACGCAAATAAACTAGAAAATCCGCAAGAAATTGATAAATTCCTGGAAAGATACGCTCTACCAAGACTAAACCAGGAAGATGTCGAATCCCTGAATAGACCAGTAACAAGCTCTGAAATTGAGGCAGTAATTAATAGCCTACCAACACAAAAACGCCCAGGACCAGATGGATTCACAGCTAAATTCTACCAGAAATACAAAGAGGAGCTGGTACCATTCCATCTGAAACTGTTCCAAAAAATTGAAAAGGAGGGACTCCTCTCTGATTCATTTTATGAAGCCATAATCATCCTGATACCAAAACTGGGAAGAGACACAATAAAAAAAAGAAAACTTCAGCCAATATCCCTGATGAACATCGATGCAAAAATCTTCAATAAAATACTGGAAAACCGAATCCAGCAGCACATCAAAAAGCTTCACAATCAAGTCGGCTTCATCCCTGAGAGGCAAGGCTGGTTCAACACACATAAATCAATAAATGTAATCCATCACATAAATGGAACCAAAGACAAAAACCACATAATTATCTCAATAGATGGAGAAAAGGCCTTTGATAAAATTCAGCATCCTTCATGTTAAAAACTCTCAATAAACATGATGGAACACGTCTAAAAATAATAAGAGCTATTTATGACAAACTCACAGCCAATATCATATTGGATGGGCAAAAGCTGGAAGCATTCCCTTTGAAAACTGGTTCAAGACAAGGATGCCCTCTCTCATCACTCCTATTCAACATAATATTGGAAGTTCTGGCCAGGGCAATCAGGCAAGAGACAGAAATAAAGGGCATTCAAATGGGAAGAGAGGAAGTCAAGTTGTCTCTGCAGATGACACAATTTTATATTTAGAAAACCCCATCATCTCAGTGCAAAAACTTCTTGAACTGATAAGCAAATTCAGCAAAGTCTGACGATACAAAATTGATGTGCAAAAATCACAAGCATTCCTTTACACCAACAACAGGCAAGCAGAGAGCCAAATCATGAATGAACTCCTATTCACAATTGCTACAAAGAAAATAAAATACCTAGGAATACAGCTAACGAAGAATGTGAGGGACCTCTTCAAGGAGAACTACTAACCACTGCTCAAAGGAAAAAGAGAGGACACAAACAAATGGAAAAACCTTTCATCCTCATGGATAGGAAGAAACAATATCATGAAAATGGCCATACTCCCCAAAGTAATTTACAGATTAAATGCTATTACCATCAAACTAAAATTGACATTCTTTACATAATTAGAAAAACACTATTTTAAATTTCATGTGGAATCAATGAAGACCTGATACAGCCAAGACAATCCTAAGCAAAAAGAACAAAGCTGGAGGCATTACACTACCTGACTTCAAACTATACTACAAGCCTACAGTAACCAAAACAGCATAGTACTGGTACCAAAACACACATATAGAACCATGGAACAGAACAGAGACCTCAGAGATAACACCACACATCTACAACCATCTAGTCTTTGAAAAACCTAACAAAAACAAGCAATGGAGAAACGATTCCCTATTTAATCAATGGTGTTGGGAAAACTGGCTAGCCATATGCAGAAAACTGAAACTGGACCCCTTCCTTACACCTTACATAAAAATTAACTCGAGATGGAATAAAGACTTAAACGTAAGACCCAAAACCATAAAAACCCTAGAAAAAAACCTAGGCAATACCATTCAGGACATAAGCATGGGCAAATACCTCATGGCTAAAACACCAAAAGCAATGGCAACAGAAGCCAGAATTGACAAATGGGATCTAATTAAACTAAAGAGCTTCTGCACAGCAAAAGAAACTATCATCAGAGTGAACAGGCAACCTAACAGAATAGGAGAAAATTTTTGCAATCTATCCATCCGACAAAGGGCTAATATCCAGAATTTACAAGGAACTTAAACATATTTACAAGAAAAAAACAACCCCATTAAAAAGTGGGCGAATGATATGAACAGACACTTCTCAAAAGAAGACATTTACACTGCCAACAAACATATGAAAGAAATCTCAACACCACTGATCATTAAATCAAAATGCAAATCAAAAACACATTGAGATGCCTTCTCACACCAGTCAGAATGGCGATTATTAAAAAGTCAGGAAACAATAGATGTTAGCAAGTCTGTAGAGAAATAGGAATGTTTTTACACTGTTGGTAGGAATGTAAATTAGCTCAACCCTTGTGGAAGACAGTGTGGCAATTCCTCAAGGATCTAGAACCAGAAATACCATTTGACCCAGCAATCCCATTACTGGGTATATACCCAAAGGAATATAAATCATTCTACTATAAAGACACATGCACACGTATGTTTACTGCAGCTCTATTTACAATAGCAAAGACATGGAACCAACCCAAATGCCCGTGAATTATAGACTGGATAAAGAAAATGTGGTGGCTGAGTACAGTGGCTCACGCCTGTAATCCCAGCACTTTGGGAGGCCGAGGGAGGTGGATCATCTGAGGTCAGGAGTTTGAGACCTGCCTGGCCAACATGGCAGAACACCATCTCTACTAAAAGTACAAAAAAAAAAAAATTAGCTGGGCATGGTGGTGTGTGCCTGTAATCCCAGCTACTTAGGGAGCTGAGGCAGGAGAATCACTTGAACCGGGGAGGTGGAGGTTGCTGTGAGCCGAGATCACACCACTGCACTCCACCCTGGGTGACAGAGCAGGACTCCCTCTAAAAATCAAAATAAAAAAAAAAAAAGAAAAGAAGATGTGGTATATATACATCATGGAATATTATGCAGCCATAAAAGGAAATGAGATCATGTTTTCTGCAGGGACATAGATGAAGCTTGAAGCCATCATCCTCAGCAAACTAACATAGTAGCAGAAAACCAAACACCTCATTTTCTCACTCATAAGTGAGAGTTGAACATTGAGAACATATGGGCACAGAGAGAGGAAAAACACACACCAGGGCCTATTGGGGGATGGGGATTGAGGGGAGGGAACTTAGAGCATGGGCTGATAGGTGCAGCAAACTACCATACCACAAGTATACCTACGTAACAAACCTGCACGTTCTGCACATAAAATAAAACAAAAATTGAATGTCATATGTATGGAAACCCTACAAACTCCACCAAAAACTATTAGAACTATTAAATAATTTCAGTAAAGTTGCAGGATTCAAAATCAACATATGAAATCAGTAGTGTTTCAATTGACTAACAAGGAAGTATCTGAAAGAGAAATCAAGAAAATAATTTCCTGTATAAAAAACACAAAAAATACATAAGAACAAAATTCTAAAATTTGTATGGAACCATATAAGACTCCAAAAACCAAGGCAATCTTAAACAATAAGAACAAAGTTTGAGGCATCACAATACCTGACTTCAAAATATGCTGCAAAGCTATAGTAATCAAAACAGCATAGTACTGGCATAAAAACAGACACATAGACTAATGGAACAAAATAGAGAGAAATTAATTAATTAATTAATACATTTATGGCCCATTGATCTTTAACAAAGGCAGCAAGAACACGTGGAGAAAGGATAGTCCCTTCATTGACTGGTGTTGGTATATCTGCATGCAAAAGAATGAAACTAGAACTTTATCTCACATCATATACAGAAGTCCACTAAAAATAGATTGAAGACTTAAATGTAAGACTTGAATCCATAAAACTAGCAGAATAAAACATAGGAGAAAAACTCCACAACACTGATCTAGGCAATAATTTTTTAATAAGAACTCAAAAGCATAGACAACAATAGAAAAAAAATGAGATTACATCAAACTTAAAAAATCTTCTGCACAGTCAACAAAATAATCAACAGAGTGAAGAGGCAACCTACAGAATAGAAGAAAGTATCTCCATACCATACATATGATACGGCTTTAATATAAGGTGTGGTGGCTCACACCTTTACTCCCAGCACTTTGGGAGGCCAAGGTGGTAGGGCACTTGAACCTAGGAGTTCAAGACCAGCCTGGGCAATATAGGAAGAGCCCTGTCTCTACAAAAATAAAAATAAAAATAAAAAAAATAGCCGGGTGTCTCTAGCCTCAGCTACTCAAGAGGCTGAGATGGGAGGATTGCTTGAGCCCAGGAGTTTGAAGCTCCAATGAGGTATAATTGTGCCAATGCAAACAGCTCAATGGTAAGAAAATAAATAACCCAATGTAAAAATGGGCAAAATATCTAAATTAACATTTCTCAAAAGAAGACATACAAATAGCCAACAGGTATATTTAAAAATGCTCAACATCTTTAATCATTAGAGAAATGCAAATTAAAACCAAATTGAGATATCCACTTACATATGTTATAATGAATATTACAAAAAAGAAAAAGAAAAAAGTGTTGGAGAGGATTTGGAGGAAAAGGATACCTTAAACACTGTTGGTAGGAATATAAATTAATACAACTACTATGGAAAACAGTATGAAACAGTATGGAGTTTCCTCAAAGAATCTTAACAGGAATATCATATGATCCAGCAATCTCACTACTGTGTATATAATTAAAGGAAATTAAATAATTAAATCCAAGAGATATCTAAACTCCCATGTTCATTTCAGCATTGTTCACAATAGCCAAGATATGAAATCAACCTAAATGTATATCAATAGATAAATAGGTAAATCAAATCTATTACATAAACACAATGGAATACTCTTCAGCCTTAATAAAGATGGAAATCCTGTCCTTTGGGACAACATGAATGAACCTGGAGGACGTTATGTTAAGTAAAATAATCCAGGCACAGAAAGACATACTGCATGATCTCACTTATACATGAAGTATAAAAAGTTGAACTCACAGAAGTAGAGAGTAGAATGGTGGTTACCTGGGGCTGTTAGGGAGGGAAATTGGGGAAATGTTGGTCAAAGATACAAAATTTCAGTTAGCTAGGAGGAATAAGTTCAAGAGATCCACTCTACAGCATGGTGACAATAGGCAATAACAATGTATGATATTCTTGAAAAGTTGTCAGGAGAATAGATGTCAAGTGTTCTCACCACAAAAATAATAATTATGTGAGGTAATACATATGCTAATTAGCTCAATTTTGCCATTTCGTGATGTATACATATTTCAAAACAACATATTATATATAATTTTTTGTCAATTAAAAATAAAACATTTTGACTCGACCACTTATGGTTTTAAAGTTATACTCCACTGCTTTACGTAAATCCAGGATTTTAAACAAATAAGACATTTAAACAGCCTGGATATAGGAACTACCTTTAGGTGCAGGTAAGGAGTGAACTAGAGAGTAAAGGACATTAGGGAAGACCAACTGAGATAACAGGAACCAACTAAGATGGTGAGATGGCTGATATCTGCATATTCTGACCAAACTGACAGTCTACTCCAGATTACATTCTAACATGATTTTGACATGGTTTCCATTTCCTTAAATGACTGCTGTCTGCAGCTTCTTAAATCCATGTGGTAGCCATCCTGGAGAAGAATGCCTGAAATGAAACAGCTGCAAGGGTTCAGATGCCCCTGTCAATCTCATTTGTCATTTTCCATCAAAGCCATCTTAGTCCGACAGGCAGTTCTGTGGTATTCTTAGTTCAGGTCTACTTAGTTGGCTGAGTCACTATGACCTTTCTTTTTATGGCAATCTATTCGAACTGCTTCACTTGCCAGGGACCTCCCATTCACACTGTTGTTCTCCTCCCTCTTATCTCAAATATTGCCTTAGGAGAGATATTTTCTAATATCTAATACATTTCTAATAAATGTAGTTTTCTTCTCTTACTTTTTAAAAAAAATGAACTATAAAAATATATATCACCAGTAGTAGCTCCTGATGGCAAGCTATGTTCAAAGCTCATTTAGAGAAAAATTTGAAAGGTCGATGCCTGGTACAAGTTAGAATTATGTTATATTGCTTGTGAATACATAGCTCCAGCATAAGAAGCTTAGAAACTCCCTTTACTTGGTGTTTTCTACCATTTCTGATTTAGTTTTTTTTTTTTTTTACTGCATACCACAGGAAGCTACAATTGCAGCAATTTCCAGGGTCAGATGGGGAGAGAAGTCCTGGATGAAATTTAGACAGAACCACACACTTCCCTTCCCCAAACCCCCCAAGATGTGGCCCCTGGAAAAGGCCTTTCATAAAAAGGACCTATCAGTTAAATGTCTCCTTTGTGGGCAGATCTGGCTCCAGCTAAGTCTAAAGGTGTATATAGAGAGTGGAAGTTTTTACAGCAATTGCTCAAAATTGTGTTTTAATTTCCATACACACATTTGGAATCTTGCGTTATTTTTAGTTTTTGCCATCACTGTTCAAACAAAGCAGCAGGTTAAAGCTTTTTTTCTTTCCTAAATCATATGAAAACCACATATAACAAAAGTCCAATGCTATTTTAGACCAAGTAAATACAGACAAGTAGACCTTAGACCTCCTCTTGCCTTTTGGCTCTGCTTCAGTTTGAAGTAACAGAAGCTTTTCCGGAAAAAAGGAAAGAAAATTATAATTCTTAAAATGAGTCTAAATTTAGGAGACCTAACAAGTAATATTCCTGCATAGAGTTGTTTTAAATTTCATGTGGAACAACCTATAAAATACAAGACATTAGGTACCATGTCCTTTTGAATTTTTTTATTTTTAGGACAGTACATGTGGATGCATATTCTGACAGCATGTTTTGAAATAATAACCATGGAGATTAATTCAGTCCTTTATTAACATAATCAGCAAATATTAAATGCGTACCATGTACAAAGGCTTAGGTTGGCTTGGGAGAGAAACAGTGTCTTAGTCTAGAGCTGGCCCTCAATGAGTCACAGTCTAGAAGGGAGGTCAAACTATAAACAAATCATAACAACACAATGTGGAAGGTGTTAATGAATGTATGTATAAAGTGCCATGAGAACACCGAAGAATGAGCAAGTAACTGTGCAGGGGAGTCAAGAGAAAGCAATTAAGAAATTCTGACTGGGCGCAGTCGCTCACTCCTGTAATCCCAGCACTTTGGGAGGCCAAGGCGGGCAGATCACAAGGTCACGAGATCGAGACCATCCTGGCCAACATGGTGAAACCCCATCTCTACTAAAAATACAATAATTAGCCGGGCATGGTAGCGCGCACCTGTAGTCCCAGGTACTCGGGAGGCTGAGGCAAGGGAATTGCTTGAACCTGGGAGGTGGAGGTTGCAGTGAGCTGAAATCATGTCACTGTACTCCAGCCTGGCCACAGAGCAAGTCTCTGTCTCCAAAAAAAAAAAAAGAAAAAAAAAGAAAAGAAAAAGAAAAAAATAAAAGAAATTATTTACCAAAGAGATAGTATTTTAGCTGAGTTATCAAAGTGGGTCAAAGTATCCAATACAGTAAAAAAGCATAGGACTAAAGAGAACAAAACATACGTTACATTCAGACAACCAGAAGAGGTTTGTGTTAAATTTTAGGATGAATTTTAAAAGTAGGAAAGAACCAAAGTTTCTTATTGGCAGCTGAGGGATTTGAGCTTATTTTGGAAGAAATGAGGAGACTGAAAAACTTTATTAAGTAATAATTGTGCGACCTATTAGCAAGTGCAGCAGTATAGATGGGAAGACAGAAAGACCAGTAGGAATGGAGAAAAGGGCACAACACCAGGAAATATCCCTGAGAAAGAATCAAAAGGCTTTGGCACCTGATTAGTTGAGGGCGCTGAGAGAGACAATTGAATCAGAGATCATTTAAATAACCTCACAGGAGGCTTTTAGTTGCAAGTAATGGAACTCCAAGTTCAAAATGGCCAAAATAATAGGAGTCTCATACAAACAAATTGTACAAGGTTAGAAGAGTCACAGGAAGGGTTTCATCAGGGCAGCTCTGCTTCTCTGCAACTTCCTTGAACTGCTTTCTTCCAAACAGTAGGTTTTCTACTAGGCGGGCCCTCCTCATAGCAAGAACATACTGCTAGACTTAGCTGGGCCACATACTTTCTGGTTAACACAAAGGAGAGAGAGATAGCATCTGTGAGCTTTGTCATGATAGGACTGGAAAAGGTCTTTTGCTCATCCTGAATCAATATTTGTGGGAGTGAGAATGTCATCTGCTAATTGGCTTAGCCCAAAGTTTCCAGATGTAATCATTATGGCAAGATATAGATTTATCCTAATTAATTTAGACATACCATGTCCCACCTCCTCAGCTGAGAACCAGATGCATTCCATTGAAAACCTGTCTGCTACACAACCGAACCAAAGGTAGGATATATGTGTGGGAGACACTGCAATGTCTACCAACAGGCTGAGCAAAATCAATGTTTATACATATTACTTTGTAAGCAAATGGTCAAGACTGATTTCTACAAGCGTATTTCCAAGTTGAAAAATGAACTCCCTTATTACCTTTCGTTCCCTGCAAAATGACAATATTCTGTAACTGATAGGCTTCTCCCTGATATAAGAAAAGACAGGTATTTAGATTTCTAATATTATCTTTCTTAGAAAGATAATATCTTGGAATATCAGCTAGGGAGTTCTAAAATTTGGGTAAAGTCTGCATTTCTCCTTATTATTTTTATTTAGGAACAAATCAGTTAACAATTCTCATTTTTAAACAATGCCCTAATATATGCTCCCAGTACAGTGACCAAGAAAACTTTTCTACCTATTTTACATTATTTCTTGTAAGTTTTCAACTAACTTGCATGCTTCTATTGGAATTATACTTATCCAGAATATGTACCATGAATCTTCTATTACAAAAAATACATTAATATGTTTAAAATTATAACATAAAATTGACATAAGTGTGAATTTTCTATCATTCAGTATAAGTAAAAATGCAGAGATTAGCTGTTGTGTTTATTTTTTAAGTTGGTTGCATGCCAATTTATCAGTAAGGTATCATTAACTAAAATTCACCTGATTAACAAGACTCAAAAATTAGTTTGTTTGGTACTTTGTAAACTGGTGTTCAGAGGATTCAATAGGGAAATATATGTAGGGTCAGCCAGAGGGGTCAAATCCTGGTTCTGTCACTTATTAACCATATGATCTTAAGTATGTCAAGTATGTTATTTATATCTCTGGGTATCAGTTTCATCACCTGTAAAATGGAGTCTCATGACTTATGAGATAATAATAAAGATTATACATAATAAAATGTGTAATGAGCCTGCCCCACAAAGTGCTTGTGTTCTGCATTTACTGCTTGACTACTATACAACAAACTCAAGTATATTTGAAAAATAGGACACAACGTAAAAGTTCAGTAAACACCCTTATACGTTTTACAACATATGAATGGTAAGGTTTTTAAAAACATCTTCTATGGTTTTTTTTACAGGTACAGGAAATGTTTAAAAGCTAGATATATTATTGCTCTACTTAAGAGAGCTAATTGCAGAAAAAGAACACATTCATTGATTTTTTTTAATCCAAAATATTTGAGCACTTAACATGTGTTAGGCACTGCACTAGGCCCTGGGATACAATAATGAATAAGACAAACTCCCTGAAGCTTACAATCTTGGCACAACCAACAAACAACTAAACAAATAATTATGTATCATCAAATAGTGTTAAGTATAATGAAGAAGAATGAGATAGAGGGAAAACCTAGAAAGTGACCTGGCAAGGAGGGGAGTTAGCAGGCAGGGTTTCAGATTGAATAATGACAGAAGGCTTCTTGCTAACTCTACATTAATGTCTACCACATAGGTTTTCTTTCAGTCTAACCAACAGAAATAACAGCTAAGCTCTCCTAGCTACAATTTTTATGAATGAAGTCTTAAAAAAATTCTGGCTTGATTTTCAAAATCAGTTTAACTTTACTGTTTGTTGGTTAATATGAAGAAATTATGAATTGGTTTAAAATTAAGGTAGATTGTCTCAGCAGTTGAAAGCATATGTCAACTTTTCAGAATATTAAGTTTTTAACCCAGTAAAGTAGCAAAAGATTTACTTTGTAAAGTTTAATATTTCCTTTGCTATCTGAGGACTACACATTTTTGGATTGTGTAAAGGGCACAATGCAGGCAGTTTTATTTTATTTTATTTTATTTTATTATTATTATTATACTTTCAGTTTTAGGGTACCTGTGCACAATGTGCAGGTTAGTTACATATGTATACATGTGCCATGCTGGTGTGCTGCACCCATTTACTCGTCATTTAGCATTAGGTATATCTCCTAATGCTATCTCTCCCCCCTCCCCCCACCCCACAACAGTCCCCAGAGTGTGATGTTCCCCTTCCTGTGTCCATGTGTTCTCATTGTTCAATTCCCACCTACGAGTGAGAACATGTGGTGTTTGGTTTTTTGTCCTTGCGACAGTTTACTGAGAATGATGATTTCCAATTTCATCCACGTCCCTACAAAGGACATGAACTCATCATTTTTTATGGCTGCATAGTATTCCATGGTGTATATGTGCCACATTTTCTTAAACCAGTCTATCACTGTTGGACATTTGGGTTGGTTCCAAGTCTTTGCTATTGTGAATAGTGCCGCAATAAACATACTTGTGCATGTGTCTTTATAGCAGCATGATTTATGGTCCTTTGGGTATATATCCAGTAATGGGATGGCTGGGTCAAATGGTATTTCTAGTTCTAGATCCCTGAGGAATCGCCACACTGACTTCCACAATGGTTGAACTAGTTTACAGTCCCACCAACAGTGTAAAAGTGTTCCTATTTCTCCACATCCTCTCTAGCACCTGTTGTTTCCTGACTTTTTAATGATTGCCATTCTAACTGGTGTGAGATGGTATCTCATTGTGGTTTTGATTTGCATTTCTCTGATGGCCAGTGATGGTGAGCATTTTTTCATGTGTTTTTTGGCTGCATAAATGTCTTCTTTTGAGAAGTGTCTGTTCATGTCCTTTGCCCACTTTTTGATGGGGTTGTTTATTTTTTTCTTGTAAATTTGTTTGAGTTCATTGTAGATTCTGGATATTAGCCCTTTGTCAGATGAGTAGGTTGCAAAAATTTTCTCCCATTTTGTAGGTTGCCTGTTCACTCTGATGGCTGGAAAAAACTACTTTAAAGTTCATATGGAACCAAAAAAGAGCCTGCACTGCCAAGTCAATCCTAAGCCAAAAGAACAAAGCTGGAGGCATCACGCTACCTGACTTCAAACTATACTACAAGGCTACAGTAACCAAAACAGCATGGTACTGGTAACAAAACAGAGATATAGATCAATGGAACAGAACAGAGCCCTCAGAAATAACGCCGCATATCTACAACTATCTGATCTTTGACAAACCTGAGAAAAGCAAGCAATGGGGAAAGGATTCTCTATTTAATAAATGGTGCTGGGAAAACTGGCTAGCCATATGTAGAAAGCTGAAACTGGATTCCTTCCTTACACGTTATACAAAAATTAATTCAAGATGGATTAAAGACTTAAATGTTAGACCTAAAACCATAAAAACCCTAGAAGAAAACCTAGGCATTACCATTCAGGACATAGGCATGGGCAAGGACTTCATGTCTAAAACACTAAAAGCAATGGCAACAAAAGCCAAAATTGACAAATGGGATCTAATTAAACTAAAAAGCTTCTGCACAGCAAAATGGTACAATGCAGTTTTAAAGTGTGATTTAATTTACTTTGGAATTTAACAGCAGCTGATTTGTTTTTATTATGATCCTTTTAAACACCTTCTCAATCAAGCAATACAATTTGTTACAGAGGACTGTCTTTGAGCTTAGCTGGACGTAACCATTAAAATGAAAAGACTGTTTCACCATGCATTGTGTATTGTATTGCATTGGAAGTGTGTTGATTATAAAACTCATCAAAATGTTATCAATGTTTAATAAATATATGAGAAATAACCTGATCAATTATAACAGTATCTACAGATGGGTGCAGACTGATATTTTATTATCAGCTGAACATAATAAAACTTTAAAAATTATCTCTAAGGATCCCTTCAAATTGTTTTTAAAGGAGTTTTATGTTCAAATACTGATTTCTATAAATTGAGGAGAAATATATACATGCATATTACACATAAATGTGTATACATAACGCATGTGTGTAATTGAGTCATATTTCAATCCTGCTTTTTCCTAAAATCTTGTCTCCACTGCACCAAAATCTACATAGATATAGATTAAAATACCAGATATTGGTTAGAGAAAACAGAAATGTTCAAGTTTTCTAGTGTTCCTGAGCTTTACTGGTCTAGCACCTACCTTGTTAAACTCACCTGCAAAATATCTTGACTTATACAAAACTACAGGAGTTTCAATCCCTGGTGCATTTTCAGGATGCCCTCAAATGATACCATGGTCTAAACATCAATATGTAAAGATGAAGTGGCTGCTAGGACAGGAGCCTAAAGAGTATTTGATCCAAAATCTTCTGCGACGTTTGATATTTCTTGACCACACCTTTCTTCTGAATTGTTTCCCTTCTCTTTGGTTTCCATGACACCATTCTTGTGTACTCTTATAATTTGCTTCCCAATTTCTGGGATGCTTTTGTTTTGTCTCTTTAATTATCTCCCTTTCCTCATTGCAGAACTTAAGTGTTGCCGTTCCACAGGCTCCTGCACAACACACTTTGCTCTTCATTAACACCTATCTACCAACAATTACATATTAAGAACTGTTCAGGCAAGGCACAGGAGAGGATGGGAAGAAAGGTTAAGCATAGACTCTGCTCCAGATAAGCTTGTAATATCATCAGCCAAATAGATAAGTTTGTAATATGGTCAGCCAAATAGATACTCAAGTTCATCTTAGGTTCTTACTGTATCAGAATGTTTAAATTTATTTAACCACCAGAGTGATATAAATATACCATACCTGAGAACAGAACTTCGTAGTATAATTTTGTTCTTAGGAACAAATATAATGAAACCATATTATTAATTTCCTTATTATTCCACAGATTCAGTTATGTATGCCCCCTACGATATCTAGAGAATTTTTTTTTACTCAATCATGAAAATCCCCTAAGGTAGGTTAAAATTACATTCTAGGGAAAAGAGCTTGGGGTTTTGGATTTAGACACCCTCAGACATCATAAATAGCATATTTTTAACTAATGAAGTGAATGAATGAGTTTGGCTATATATATAATATAACATATATATATATATATTACAAACACAATTTTCGTCATACACACCAATAAGCACACACACTGAGCATAAAGAAATATAATTAAATTCTACATTTCAAAATTTAAAATGCATGTCCATGTTCTAATTGATGATATTCTGATTCTACTTATGTAGAACCCATACCCCAGTGTATCAAATAAAAAAAATCCTTAAAAGTCTTTAAATCTGAAAATGAAAATCCTGTGATTTCTAATTATGAACTATTTTATCTTTAAATTTATATATTATTTTTCTTTAGTGATATTTTTGTTTTGTAATTCTTAAATGGAAACAAACCATGGATGAATGACTTTTAAATAATTATTTTTAATTGACAATATCTGAGTACAGATGACTATATTTTCATTGGTAAACACAAATATGCAAATTTTTCATTAATATTCAGTTATTCCTACAGTTAGTGTCCTCTAGAAAGAAACAAGAAAGCCTCTGAATGTTATAATCCTTCAGAATCTCAAAAACACAGTAACGTAAGGTAATTACACATACTCTATTTTTGCTCTTTATTAATTTTCAGGTGAAATGAGGCAAGATCAGAGCTCTTATTCAAAATATAAGGTTTAAGCCAGGCGCAGTGGCTTATGCCTATAATCCCAGCACTTTGGGAGGCCAAGGCAGGTGGATCGCCTGAGCTCAGGAGTTCAAGACCAGCCTGGGCAATATAGCAAAACCCCGTCTCTACTAAAAATACAAAAATTAGCCAGGCATGGCAGCATGCACCTGTAGTCCAGCTACTCAGGTGGCTGAGGTGGGAGGATCACCTGAGCTGGAGAAGTTGAGGCTGCAGTGAGTTGTGACTGCACCACAGCACTCCAGCCTAAGCAACAGGGTGAGAACCTGTCTCAAAACAAAACAAAACAAACAAAAACAAAATAGAGGGCTTATCAAAGTAAAGCTTCTCTAATGAATTAAAAAGATATAAAATATTATTTTCTTTTCCATACTTTTTAGCTGAATGAGACCAAATTAAAAAAAATTCAAAATTCAGCCCAAGAAAATGTCCCAACAAACAAAAGATCTACATAGAATCTCCATTAACAAATTCAGGAAATATTTATTAAGAGCCAGTTATGTGCTGGGTACAGTTCCAGGCACTTGGAAAAATTAAGGAGGACATCTGTGTTCTTCACAGAACACAGATTATAAATGATAACAGTAAATATATCATATTAAATAAAAGAACAAGTAGAAGGGAACAAGTGGGTTCTTAAAGCAGGGGAGGGTAGCAATTTAAAGAAGATAGGCCAGGCATCATTAAAAATGTGGCATTTCAGCAAAGATTTGAAGCAAGCAAGGGGGTTCACCATATCAATACCTGGACCTATAAATGGAGTATTTCAAGCAGGGGAAGAGCCAATACAAAGGTCCTGAGGCAGAATATGCTGAATGCATTCTAGGGAAAGGAGGGAACAGGGGATGGCACAGAGTAAGGAATGGAATACAAGCAGGAATGAGGTCAGCAGGTCAGAAGGCACTGGGGTGTGTGCAGAGATCACACAGGGCATTTTAAGCCATTTGTCTGCACTTTGGCCTTTACTATAAGTGAAATGAGGAATCCTACTTTTTGAGCAGGGGTGAGGCATGACATTGTCTGACATGCTGTGAAGCATTGCTCTGACTTCAGGGAGCCAGTTATTCCACAGTAGGCTTACAAAACAGGCATCAGCACCAACATCCCAACAAATCCAAGTACCCATAGAATCATAAACCACACACTCCAGAAACACCTGGTATCACTCTTCTCCATTCTTATTGTTTCATTCTTCTAAGAAAATTGTGCTGAGCCAAGCAAACAGGTTAACGATGGACTGTGAACACTACAAGAGATTTTTACAGATTATCCCATTTCATTTTTCTTCTTTTTAATGTTAAAATTATTTCATTGCTTTTAAAATTATAAAATTACATGTGCTTATTGAAATTTTTCACAATATGTGGAGTAAAAAGCACAAAACCACCAAGGTCTTCTAAAAAGTAACCACTAATTAGCATTTTGTTTTGTTGTGTATCCTTCAAGACTTTTTAATGCATTTGTATATCTTTATTTCTTCATTGTCTTTAATTTTATTGTCATCACCTATGCTGATATCTCTATCAGCTTCTCCATTCATCATAGATGGCAAAACAGAAGCCCTGAGAATTCAGCCCTGAGAATTTGCCCAGAGGCACACAGCTGGCCAGAAAAGAATGAAGTCTAGACCTGAGGTATCTAGAACAAGCTCCTACAAGTTTTCCCCACACCATAGATTTCTCACCACAATTCTGGATGGTCAAAATTTATTGTCATCCTCTACAAAAACACATACATTTCTGTAGAAATTACTATGACCTATTAAAGTTAGTTATTATGTGTTAAAGGAAGGAGAATTTTGACTGATACTAAAGGAGAAAGAAAAACCTTCAATTATTGGGCACTGCATTAGAATAGGCAGAATAATGTGTAGGTTCTGGTGTTGTGGAATTAGAGTAAGAGGGCAGGATTAGAGCAGAAGTTGAGAGAATGTAAAGATGAAATCTGCCAACCTTGAAATTTTACACGACGCCACATCAGAGGCTAGAGGAGGGAATGCTCTTTGTCTTCCTTCTGCATTACATGATTCTGTGCTCCTCAAACCCACAAATCCATACAGTAGTGTTAGTACTATGACCAAGTATATTTCAGATTCAGAAGCAGTGTAGTGTGGTATAAAACACTCAGGTTTGAATCCTGGGGAGACGTAGGTACAGATCTCACCTCGTTGGCTTCCTTATTTATAATCCAGAGTAATTATGCCAATCTGACAGGTTTGTTATGAATCCCAAATAACATTATATACTGTCTACACACACACATACACATACACACACACACACACCACTGCTTGCAAAATAAATATTTATTAAATTCTAGATGCCATTTTACCCAACAAGAGTTTATAACACTGTATTTTATTCCTATTTCCAAATAATATACAGACATATGGGCTTTTGGAACATCTAAGATGGTTATTTTCCCAAATTTTAGACCAGAAATTGAAGGTGAAAATATCTCTTCAGAAATAATATTTTCAGTGAAACATTTTTTCCTCCATTTCACTTTATATTTGAAGATAATCTAAATTATTATTACATTGCTAGTTGCCTTTGCTCTTACTTAAATACATTTTTTTTCAAGGTTTCACATGAGAGAATTTCCAAGCTCTATCTATCCATCTATCTATCTATCTATCATCTATCTATCTATCTAATATATAATGTTGATAATAAAATCATTACTTGTGGCTTTAGATATACCACCTTTGGTTGTGTTGTATTAAACATAGGATCAATATCAAGACCCCATCATATAATTACACTCAATCTGGATTTCACAAGGTCACTATTGACACATTAGACCAGATAAATCTTTGTTGCGGAGGGCTATCTTGTGCATTGTAGACCACTTAGCAGCATCCCTGGTCTTTCCCACTAGATGCCAGTAGCACACACACACACACTCATAACAATTCAATTCAGTCATGACAATTAAAAATGTCTCCAGACATTGCCATATGTCTCCTGAGGGCAAAGTCACTCTAGGTTGAGAACCACTGTACTACAGGTAGCATTGTAAAAAGACTAAATACCAAAACTAGTTTTACGCAAAATCTGTATTGGGAAAACAACAGAAACACCCTTATAAACATTGGAAGTGTAGCATCTTAAAAAAAAAAAAATCATTTCTTCCTCCTCAATGCAGACACAGTGCCACATCAGAAGTTAAAACAAAACATCCTGATTAGATTAGCACCAACTTCACTGGTTGCCAGAATTGACTCCCTAACAGGGTGGAGCATGAAAAGAAAGCTACTTGTCTCTTCAGGCGCAGACTGCCTGCAATAGCCTTTATTTGGGCAGTAGCCTGAAGAAACCCAACCTTTATTGGAACCATGACTGGTGCAAGTTTATTGTTTTTCTTTGTGGAATCTCAAAGGATACAATGTTTATTGTTCATTTCCTCTACAGTGTCTGTCTATCCAGCCTAAGTAATGCAGGGTCCAAACTTGGGTTTGGCAACCTTCAGCCTCCAAACTAAATCCCATAAGGATAGTACTGGTGAATGCCAGGTCTGGCTTAAAATTTAAGTATCCCCTTGGCTGAGACTCATAACATACATGGTTTGACCAGATGTTCGGAGTTATTCCCAAAAACTCAATCCTTCTCTAGACTAGAGGAAAAACAAACCCACAACATTCTTATTCTTCCTTATGTTCTTGAAGTTCCTGCCTTCAAACATGTTGGCATGCTATCAAGAACGGTAGTGCTGTGGCAGGATTAGGGATGGTTAATGGGTACAAAAATATAGCTAGATAGAATGAATAAAATCTAGTATTTGATAGTACAACAGGATGACTACAGCCAACAATAATTTATTGTGAATTTAAAAATAACTAAGAGTATAATTAGATTGTAACACAAAGAAAGCATAAATCCTTAGTAATAGATAGCCCATCTGCCCTGATGTGATTATTACACATTGTATACTTGTATCAAAATAGCTCATGTATCTCATAAATACATATGTCTACTATGTACCCACAACAATTTAAATTTTAAAATAAAAAAAAAGAATCATGTACTTTGGACCTTTACAACTTTCATGCTGCCCAAAGGTAATGACTGTGTCATACAACAAGTGCTCTAGAAGAATATGGTGGCTTGACTCTTGTCCCAAGTCAATACTATACATCGGTGTCCCACTAGAATATGTTATCTCCACTTTTAGATTTTTCTGAGATAATATTTGATTAAAATTCAGAGGCTGCTCACATCACAGCTTTTACCGGTATTTCTACATGCTGAATAAGCTGGTCAAATTTCTGCTCATTGCACAGCATCCACACAAGTCTCATACAGCATCTACATTACTCCATGAAGCCTAAGTATCAGTAGTAAACAAGTGAAAACAAGATCATCTAAGCTTCACTGTCTCTGATATTCTTGAGCCTTTCTTTTAAGTTATACAGCCCTTCTAGCTTTTTCTTAACTCTAAAGTTGGTCTATTCTCACAATGGAATGAGAAGGTCAGGTCACAAACGTGCTATGTTTGTGCCATGGCTGCAAAACCGCCCTACTGACCAAGCTGGGGAATGTGAGTCCCTAGTGCCATCCCATGTGTCTGGCTCCAGGCCTCAAAATACCATTAGCAAGAAGCATCCAGTTGGCCACTATATCTCTCAGACATGCTCATAAACACACACCTATATATACCCACATATCACATTTCTCTGCCCAATGAGGTAAGGATGCCTTTTTTTGCCTTAAGTTTCTAGTAATAACCTAAACTATGGTAGGCTAAAATGTCATCCGGCTCATGGTCATACCCACAAGTGCTTTCTTAAGAGGTTTTCTGACACCATGGCTTCCAATTTCACTATTTTTAAATCATTTTGCAGAGTAAAACCCCCATACTTCTAGTATTAAAAGCAAGTGTGAAGATAATACAGAAACACACTCTGCCCATGAACAAGAAGGCAGTGTCAAAATGTCATCTGTGCTGGTATATATAATTTTTAATTCTCTGGGAAAAAAATTGTTTCTCTTCATCTGTTAAAAATTTAAAGTGAATTGAAAACTCCTTGGGAATGCAACCTCTGTGTGATTGACAGTGACAAGCACACATACCTTGAAAGCTCCACTGTAATGTTTATGCTTAATAAAAACAAATACTGTGGCATCTGAGAGTAGCCTAGTCAGCCATGCAGCTCTCTACCTGGCGTCTTGTAAATTAATCTGGGTGTTTATGCTGTAGATCATTCATGATGAACACATTGCTATAGCAACATGCTTTTCTTCCATTTTTTCCTGTTAATTACACTAACATCACTATCAGCTACTAAATCTTTGAATTACTAATGAATGTATGTGAAAAGCAATGTCTTGATAACACATTTTCAATAGGTCCTTATCCTCAAAGAGAAGATGCATGTAATTTGATTACTTTTAATTTATTGTTAAAATTTGTCAATACAATGTTAATCCATACTGAAATTTGAACATGCTGAAGGATACAAGAGGTGTCTCTATAGAACGTATGTCTCAAGAAGACAGAACGTGGTGAACCGGTAGAATTCTTCCTCTGATCCCACACCATGTTCATTTGTATATATGTTAAATTAGCATTTGGCAACCAGGAAATATTATTTAAACCTATGAGATGCTCAGGCTGTTAAGTTTCTGTGGTTCAGCACTAAATATTAAATTCTATTTATATTAAGCTTTTTGGTAGAGCATCTAATGAAAGAGTACAGAATTTTTAGTTGATATGCAGTATGTAGGTAAGACACTCTTAGAAAATTCACGTTCATCAACACTGTAAGATGAAGAAAGACCTATCTCAGGTAATTCTCCAAATCACTGCATCTTGGAAAGTTCCCCTTTAGTATTGTTTCAGTTGCACATTGATGTTTTGGGAAAAGTCTCTATTCTTTCATGTCAACATCTTTCTATTTAGGTCATCAAAGGAGATATTTCCCAGTCATCTACTGATGTAAATTATTAGTGCTTACTCCAAATACATCTAAACACACCCACATTATTTAGGCCAAAAGGCATGGCTCAAATCATTAGTAAAGCTGGACATTTCTCAGAAGATCCAAATAGAGAATATTTCTATTCTCTAGAAAAAAATAGAAAACAGAGAAAATATCTCTATCTCTATTCTTTGCAAATAGATATTTTCACCCACTCAACACATACTTGAATGTCAGGGAAAGGCAAATGAAGAGCAAAGGTGGTGTGAAAGACAGCTGGAGTCTTTTAGCTAAATAAACTAGTTCAATAAAATGTGATCATTTAGTGGCTGTTTTAGCCAGATTGCCCCTACACAATTTCCTCATCCAGGTTTTGCTATCTATTCTAAGCTAACCAGAAGTGAAATGATAACCATCAAGAAGGTGAGAAAAGAATCGATCCTCTGGAGCTTTACCATG
Source organism: Pan troglodytes (assembly GCF_028858775.2). Taxonomy (NCBI): domain Eukaryota; kingdom Metazoa; phylum Chordata; class Mammalia; order Primates; family Hominidae; genus Pan; species Pan troglodytes. The sequence goes on from NC_072402.2 coordinate 26,971,292, forward strand.
CTGCCCAATATCTTAATTTTAATTTTCTTTTTCCTAAGCTTGAGAATTTTGGGGTATTATTGTACATCTTTTCTTTGTAAAAATTATGATTATATAAGACTATTTCCAATGTTCACGTGTAGGCATGAGAAGAAAATATGAGGTTAAATAAGAAAACGAGGATCTATAATGATGATAATAATAGCAATGGCTAGCATTTTTAAAAGTAAAACTCCATGAGAAGTGCTTTACCCACATTACCGTATCTGTAAAATAAACATGGGATGTAGGTATTCTTACCTTCATCAGTTGATGAAGAAAAGCAGCCAGAGAGGCTATATAATTGCAGGTTATCACACAGATCATAAATTGTACATGTGAGATTCAAACCCAGGTCCTTCTTTTGTCGAAAACCCAAGCTAAAGGACAATAGATAGGCAAAGACATATCTAAAGGAGGTTTTCTATCCACTGACTGCTAGGGAAGAACTGTAAAATAAGACAGACGCGAAGTTCATTTTAGCAAATGTCAAATAAAAGCTGAAATATACCTCTGTATGTGTCTACTTAACTGTTCATGTCTGGATGCTCTGTACCCAGTTTCTCCTATCATTATCTTACATTGGTATGGTTCATTTCTTAACAATTAATAAACTAATATTTATACATCATCATTAACTAAAGCCTCTATTTTATTCCTATTTACATAGTTTTTGCCTAATGCCATTTTTTTCCGCTCCAAGATTCCATCTTGGATACCCCATGACACACTGTCATCACGTCTCCTCAGGCTCCTCTTGGCTCTAACAGACTTTCCTCGTTTTCTATGACTTCGAAAGTTTTGAAGAGTATTTGCTAAATATTTTATAGAGTGCCCCATAATGAAATTTTTCTGGTGTTTTTCCTCAATTAGATTGAGATTATGGGCTTTCTTTTTTTTTTTTTTTTTTTTTGAGACGGAGTCTCGCTCTGTCGCCCAGGCTGGAGTGCAGCGGTGCGATCTTGGCTCACTGCAAGCTCCGCCTCCCGGGTTCACGCCATTCTCCTGCCTCAGCCTCCCGAGTAGCTGGGACTACAGGCGCCCGCCATCATGCCCGGCTAATTTTTTTTTTTTTTTTTTTTAAGTAGAGACAGGGTTTCACCGTGTTAGCCAGGATGGTCTCGATCTCCTGACCTCGTGATCCGCCCGCCTCGGCCTCCCAAAGTGCTGGGATTACAGGCATGAGCCACCGTGCCCGGCCGAGGTTATGGACTTTTGAGAGATCACAGACGTGATGCTATTCTCACCATGTCATATCAAGGGTACATGCTTTTAACATGACTTATCACAGTTGATGCTAACTGTCATCTCCAGGCTGAGTTGATATTTGTCAAGTTCCTTCCCTATAAAATTATTTTCCCCTTTTCCATACTGCGAAAGAAATTAATACGCACAACCCACACACAAAGAGCAGAGAGTTATGATCCACTTTCTTGAAGGCAGAGTATCTATAAAAACTATTTGGGATTCTTCTGCAAGGGACATTTGTCTCCTCTCCCCATTTATTTAATCATATATCTATATCAGTATGGATTCACGGACATTTATTTTATATTTTTGTTATTGTTGCTCAAAGTTTTCCAGCTTTGACCACTGTGATCCTTTTCAGTTGGCTCCTGTGTCTCTTTGATGCATGTCATCTATGTGTGTGTATGTACATATGTGTGTTTGGAGGTGGGGACTAGTGTTCAACATTTCCTTACTTTCTGGCACTATGAGGTGCTATAGTCTCCTCTTAAATAATTTTTGCCAGTCTTACTATCCTTTTTAATTTGACAATTATTTGCTAAGTTCTAGCCAGTATGTTGAGATGATTAAGATTTGCTTTAGCTGGGCGCAGTGGCTCACACTTGTAATCCCAGTACTTTGGAAGGCCAAGGTGGGCAGATCTCTTGAGGTCAGGAGTTTGAGACCGGCCTGGCCGACATGGCAAAACCCTGTCTCTACTAAAAATATAAAAATTAGCCAGGCATGGTGGTGCACACCTGTAATTCCAACTACTTGGGAGGCTGAGATTTGCTTGAACCCAGGAGGCAGTGGTTGCAGTGAGCCAACATCATACGATTGCACTCCAGCCTGGGTGACAGAGTGAGGCCCTGTCTCAAAAAAAAAAAGACCTGCTTTCATATCTCAAAGGAATTTAAAATTTAAGTAGAAAAACAAACATGTAAACAAATCAGAGAAATAATCTTTAAGGTGGGAAATCGTAAACATGCAGTGAGTTTGAAATGTGTCAAGTTTCAAAATGCAATTTTGTAGAGAAAGTGCTTGTAAGTGCTCTTGTAGAAATTCACTGACAAAAGAGTGTTTTACCCAATTGTTGAGTAAGAGAAGTAAACCAGTTGGAGGCCAGAAGAGGAATTCCAGTATACGTGTCATAAGGGTCAGAATGGTACAGAGCAAATACTAAGAAACATCACCACACAACATAAGCATATTAAATAACAGTCAATAGTTTAACTTTATTCCCATAAGCGCAAATATCTCTACACAGGTGTGATTACACTACAATAAAGACTGCAGCCATCCTTACTGTTTTAGCCAGAATCTGTGTATTTAGAACTGGGTATAAAATAGGATGACTAATTTCACATTCCTGGTTATCCGCTCTCTAATCGATGCTAGACTAAAGGCAGGTAGAAGGAGAAGTACTGAAAATTATTAAAAGCAGATCAAAGTATTAAGAAGAATAATCTTATTGTAAGATTAATAATAATAATTGCTATTTATGTAGGGCTTACTCTACATTAGACACTTCACATATATGATCTTGTTAATCCCTACACATAAATAGTATTACACCTTAGATGTCTGTAATTTTCTTCATAACACTTAGAACACAGAATTATAGTTTTCTCTGTCATTATCTTTTATGAGGCTATTAAATGTTGGAGCTCCTCCAGGTTCAATCCTCCAATCTCTTTTCTTCCAAATCTATACTCCTTCCTTAGGCAATCTCATCTAAACCCACCACCTAATCAGAGACACATTAGATATATAAATTGCTAATACAGACTTTTCATCTGATCTCCAGACCTAAATATTTAAATACCTACTTGATAACTTTGGAGATATCAAAGTTGCTTCACACTCAAAAATGAAAACCCTTTCTTATAAAACATGCTCTTTTCTCAGTGGTCTCCAACTCAGTGAATGAGTACTGCCATATCTTACACTAGTATTCATTCCCTCCACAAGCCCTGTCAATCATACTTCTTCATATCTTCACATGTGCCTAATATATTTCTTCTCTCCATTTGCCTCACCACTAACAAGCCACGATCTCTTCATCTGGACCAGTGTTTCTTAGCCCTGACACTACTGACATTTTGGACCAGGTACTCCTTTATTGAAACGGGCTTGTATTAGCATTCTCTTAGAGAGACAGAACCAATAACTGTATGTAAAGGGGAGTTTATTAATTATTAACTTACACAATCACAAGTTCCCACAAATGGCTGTCTGCAAGTTGAGGAGCAAGGAAAGCCAGTCCAAGTCCCAAAACTAAAGAACTTGGAGTTCAATGTTCAACAGCAGGAAACATCCAGCAAAAAGATGTAGGCTGGGAGGCTAGGCCCATCTTACTTTTCACGTTTTTCTGCCTGCTTTATGTTAGCTGGAAGCTGATTAGATTGCACCCAACAGATTAAGGGTGGATCTGCCTTCCCCAGCCCACTGACTCAAATGTTAATCTCCTTTGGCTACACCCACACAGACACACCCAAGATTAATACTTCATATCCCTCAATCCAATCAAGTTGACACTCAGTATTAACCATCACAGGGCTGTTCTCTATATTGCAGGATGCTAAGTAGGGTCCCTGATCTCTACTCATCAGATGCCAGTAGCACTCCTCATCATTAGTGACCATTAAAAATGTGTCCAGACATTGCCATATGTCCCCTGTGGGATAAAATAACCCCCTGGGTGAGAACCACTACTACTGCAATAGCATCCTTATTGGTAGCCCACATCAATTCCTCTAATTTTTCTTCACAATGAAAGAAAGAATCTTTTTGAAATTCAAAACTGATCACACTGTCTCTCTGTTTAAAATCCTGAAAAGCTTCCGACTGCCCTTGTGGCAAAGGCCTAACTCCATAAAATGGTCCAGAAGGTGCTGTAGATTCTGGTCTTTCCCTGTCATTTCAGTCCATCACCCACAATACAGTGTGGGTTTTCTTTGCTCTAAGAAAGTGATTAGATCCTAATATTTGCAGTACTCCCTTCTGTCACCAAGCATTTTAACACACTGATACATTTCCAGAAATGTTCTTCTTTCCAGTATTCAATTCGTTGAATTTTATCCATTTTTTTAATCCAGCCCAAGCCGTCTTTCCTTGGGAAAGCCTTCTCCAACCTACCAGAGTAGACCAAATTTCCTTACTATAACTCTCATGGCATTATGCTTCTCTCTTTCCTCACAGTCTTTTCAACTGCAATTATACACTTATTTTTGAGATTATTTTAATTATCCTCCACATTGAACTGTAAGCTCAATGATGGCAACAACTGGGGAAGCTTTTGCTTACAATTTGAAATGGACATTTCTTGATTGTGCTTCCTTAGAATTAACATTCCTCCTTTTGGAAACTGTATCCCCATTATGCTTTGAGGAAACTTCTCCCCATTTCACAGTGTATGCAGTGGAGTTATCCCAGACTCCAGGGATGGGACATATGACCTGGGCTTAAGCTCATCTAGTCATTCCATTTTCCTGACCAGAAATGAGCATGGGATTCAATATGGGCTAATGAGAGAGAGTGAACACCAGGGCTTGTATGCACAATACCTTAACAGGCATTTTCTTTTTGAGTATTATTATGATGTGAACATGATGATGCCTTAGAAGAAAGAGCTTGGAAGGAAGACAATCCAGAGGAACAAGAGTGTAGGAATGGACACTAAGGAGATAGTTTGAGCCCTGAATCAAGCTACACCTGAAACATACTATCCACAGAATATACTTTTTCCACCACATGAGCCAATATATGCCTCACAAGTTTAAGCCCATGTGAATTAGATTTGCTGTCACTAAAACCTGAAAGTTTTCTGATCTGTCACTGGTTTGCTGGTTTCTAGCACAGTGCCTAGCAAATACTTGGCATTCAGTAAATATTTGGAGAATGAGTATACTATCATCATTAAGAAACTAAGCCTTAGGGAGGAGCTAAGTTAGTTTACAAAGGTTGCTAAACTAAAACATAGTAAAGCTGAAATTTTAGACTTAGATCTGTCTGATTCCTGAATGGTGAACGTTGCTGCTGAATGCTAACGGCTACTAAATTGTGTGAGGTAAATGCTCCCATACATCCAGTTCCCTAGATGCTAATACAGTGGCAAAGTTACAGGAGAACAGAAGCAAGAGTAGACCTAAGATACACCTATGCGGGGATAGGTGTCCTTCTACACAATCCCATTCTTGCCACTATAGCCACCTCTTCATGCCTCCCAGAAATACTGAGTTGCGAAGTACTGTATATGACCCCTCACCTAAGTCTAGTACTTCTTTGACCCTTCTCTCTCATCTTGGCCTTTTCCATTCAGATATTAGGTCTCCTCATCCCTACCTACTCTAACACTCTGAGGATGTGCTAAACAAGAACAGTCCCTCTTCCCTTTTGTCTACCACTTTAAACACCTTCTCCTGAATCTATGTAGGATCTTCAAACCTAACACCTAAAAGTTGTGTAATTTGAAGTGTTTTTATTTTAAATTATTAAATATTATTAAATAAGACTATATATCATAAAACAGTGTATGCAAGGTGCACATAATAAAGCATGCATTTGTATACACACCACTCCTTTTGAAAATAGAACATAGGAGCTTTTAAACACAAACATTCCCCCCTCTCCTACTCCCCAAAACTTCTCCCTCACCTAAATTTTGAGTTAAAATTCCTTCTTACTTTCTTATTCTTTTTTTTTTTTTTTCGTTGTTGTTGTTATTTTGAGATGGAGTCTCATTCTGTTGCCAGGCTGGAGTGCAGTGGCACGATCTCAGCTCACTGCAACCTCCATCTCCCAGGTTCAAGGGTTTCTCCTGCCTCAGCCTCCTGAGTAGCTGGGATTACAGGCACACACTACCATATCCAGCTAATTTTTCGTATTTTTAATAGAGACGGGGTTTCACCATGTTGGACAGGATGATCTCGATCTCCTGACCTCATGGTCTGCCTGCCTCGACCCCCCAAAGCGCTAGGATTACAGGCGTGAGCCACGACGCCCAGCTTACTTTTTTAAATTTAAATATTTATATATAAGTAGGGTGTTGAGTTTGGCATGGTTTTGAACTTTATAAAAATATTCTTTGCATATTGAATGTTTTCTTCTGTAACTCATGTTTTTTTCTTCTCAACATGATGTTTGTGAGGTTTGTCCATATTGATAGAGGTCATTAATTTTCACTTTGGTATAACATTCCATTGTATGAATAGTTCATAATATATTTTTAAATTTTTTTAGTCACTCATCTCCAGTTTTTGCTGTATGGAACAATGGTATTATGAACATTATTGTGAAAAATTTTCTCTGGGATATATATCTATGTTAGAGATTCCGAGTCATAGAAGTGTGCATCTTCAACTTTGCTGAATAATACCTTTTTTTCCCCCAAAATTTGTTGACCCAATTTATATTTCTACTAGTAGGGTCTAAGAGCTTATTTTTGGACACCTTTACTTTTCAGTAGATAATATATGTATATATTATCTATATATATATGTATATATTATCTGCATATATGTATCTATATATGTATATAATATATATGTATATATTATCTACTGAAATATATGTAGATATATTTCAGTATATATCTACTGAAATAGATATAGTCTGTCTAGACATATGTATGTATCTAACACAATAATTGAGACAGAGCAGTAAACACTGAAGAGATGAATAAAAAAGATTCTTCTCACTTTAAGAATCCATGAGGATATCACTGAAGATGGCACATTGCAGCAACTGAGGTTCTAGAGATGGGCTCAAGTCAGAAAAGTAAAATTGCATACAGATAACTTTTTTTTTTAAAGGCAAAAGCCTATATAATTCGTTTTAGAAAAAAATCAGAAATATTAAAGTGTAAATTTTCTGCTCTTCACCGTAAGTTGTTCAACAAGAAATTACGTTTAAATGAAGATTTCCAAAATGCTAGCTAAATGAGAATTTTATTAATTTAATAAAAATTGTGCTAATAAACAAACATATGTATACATAAATGTGACAGACACATGCTAAGTGATTTATGCTCTTATCAAATTCCCTTCCCTTGAGTGTGGGTGGAAACCATGACTTGCTTCTAGCCAAATAATATGGCAAAGGTGATGAGATTTCATTTCCATTACTTTGTTACATTATATAAGTCTCCATCTTAGCCAACTACAGGAAGAGACACTCTCTTCCTGACCTTAAAGAAGCAAACAGCCATGTTGTACAGAGGGTCATGTGACTAGGAACTTCCTGGTAGTCCAGGAGCTGAGAGCGTCAGTACTACAACCTCAAGGAACTGAATTCTGCCAACAACCAGTGAGTTAGGAAGAGGACTGCAAGCCTTAGATGGAATCACAGTCCTGGCCGACATGTTGATTGAAGCCGTGTGAGACCAAAAGCAAAGGACCCAGTTAAGTCACACGCAGACTTCTGACTCAGCAGCAGTCAGATAATAAATGTGTGTTGTTTTAAGCCCCTAAGTTCATCATGCAACAACAGGAATTTCACACAATAAATTAGCCATCAAAGGAATTAATCATAAAGATCATCAAGGCAATTACCATTCATTTTTTGAGATCACTATTATTATTTCTCTTGCCACTTATACTGGCTCACGAAAATAAATCCTGATAATTTTGAAATGATGGATTCATTAAGTATGTCTCTGCCCCAACAAGACACTTTCTCTGTCTGTGGTCATTTGGGTGCTGTGACACCTTCTTCTTACTAAGAAGAGAAGAGAGAAGTATCTAGAAAAGATTTGCATATTGTGGTCAAAACATTGATTGTTACTTTTAAGACATGGAGTTCAGGAGAAACCACTGAAGTTAGATTGGATGGGGTAGTGAGTCTCAGCAGTTTTTCTGTGCAGGAGAAAGGAGCATCCAGACTCAGTTCACGGCTAGTAGGATTACTGTGCATCTCTCACAGGGCCGTGTGCTGCCCTCAGGATGAAAGGACATGAAGAAACTGATACGAGTGTGAATGGGTTTAAGGGAAATTATTTGAGAACAAATAATTCAAGACAGTAGTTCATTATTTTTATTACTTAACTCTGAATTTATTATATGTAAGCAATTTATCCAAAGAAAGTTTACAAGGATGAGTACTTCTTGGTCCATCTATTGGTCTTGGCAGAGAAAAATTCTGGCTTAATTACTAGGGTAAGATTTAGAAGAATTAGGCTGGGCATGGTGGCTCATGCCTGTAATCCCAGCAATTTGGGAGGCCGAGGCAGGCGGATGGCTTGAGCTCAGGCATTAAAGACCAGCATGGGAAACATAGTGAGACCCTGTCTCTACAAAAATTACAAAAAAAGTTAGCCAGGTGTGGTGGCACAGGCCTGTAATCCAAGCGACTTGGGGGACTGAGGTGGGAGGATCACATGAGCTCAGGAGGTTGAGGCTGCAGTGAACCAAGATCAACATACCATTGCATTACATACAGCCTAGGTGGCAAAGTGAGACCTTGTTTAAAAAAAAAAAAAAAAAAAAGAGGTTTAGAAGAATTAAGTTCAAATTTGACTTCTTTTATGTAGTAAAAAATAAAAATATACATATTTTTATAAATATAAGGAAATGTATAGAAGAATGCACAATTAAAGTAGGTATCAGGTAGGTGGGATTATATAAGAAAGGAGCAGGTTTTGAGTAATTTCTTTAAACAGCGTTGTGTTATTTAACCTCTTAAAACAAGCATAGTTCCTTTTTAAATTAAAAAAAATGCAAATATACTTTCAAAAGGAGCCCTCTACCTGATGAGAAAGGACATTAGATGTAGAAATAAACTGTTTCTTCTTTGACTTCTCGTGTTTCAGGAATTTTCCCTTTCAGAAGGGAAACCCAGGCCTAAGATTTTTAGTTAAAGAAAAACTCAGTTACAAAGCAATACAGAGGAAGGCTTTTTTTTTCTTGTTTCTTTTTATTTTTGTAGAAAATTTGTAAAAGAAAATTGCTTCCTAGCTGAGACCTTGAATGGCAAGTTGCAGCTGAGAATAAATTTTTAATACTTAGTTAAAAGTCCTTGATAATAGAGGTTTATTATACAAGTGTTAACAAATCCTTAATTATACCAGTGTTTGCAACAAGTCCAACTGCATTATCCCAGTGGTTCAGCACCTTATGTATATATTATGTCTATCTGATTCAATTAGATCTCCAACATAATCAATACAGAAAAGACTAAAACAATTAGCTTCATTTTCACACTCCCAAAGTTGGTCAGAGAGTAGCTTAGAAATCTTTATTCTCGACAATTTGGATTGTATGGGCTGCCATGTTTCCAGTATGGTCCAAAAATCATTATTATTGTGTAATTTAAGTTTATTCATGTTCATTCTGGGTGCTCCTTTAAGAATACTAAACGAGAAAACTCGCAACTCCAACTTGAGGCAACAAGAACTGTTACAAACATTAGAATATGATTAAAATATCTCTGAGCTCCCGCTCTAGAAAATTAGAAACTAGACATGCCAGTTGTTTTATTTCTTTACTGAATCCAACTATGGTTTGATTGAACCAGGATTGTTATTGTTCTGTTTTTGGCCGAAAACCATTTGCCTCAAATCTGCTTTTACCATATAAGCAAATATAATTATTCAAATATTTAAATATGAATAAAATCTCATTAAATATCTGTACAGAAAACCATGGCTTCTTTTTAATGAAAATGCAAAAACCAAGGATGCCTTATTTAGAGCCCGCCTGAAATGTGCCTCTGAAATGTGATTTGAATTCACATCAGAGAAAGCTCATTAACAGGACAGCTTTTGTCAACTAACATTTTCTTTGCACCAACCATGTATGGTTAAGGAAGCAGAGCAATTTTATGCTAGAATACAAGGTTTGATTTGGGTCAGGGCTGCAGAGTGCAGGGAGCAGTAGCACAGGGGGACTGCTATTCTAACAAGCAGCTGTGTGACCTCAGGGAAAGCATTTCACCCAATAGAAAACATCTTCCCTCAACCATCAAAAGCAGATAACAATGCTCACCCTCCTTATCTCTAAGCAGTACAAGGGGGCTCAAATAACATATCAAAATTAGTAGCATCTTCATCTTTCCTCTTCATCTTTCTTATCCAGAGTTAATGGAACTTAGCATGCGTTATTGTATTTTAGCATATTTATATGTCTATCTTCCCCACTCTTCCAACGCAGGTACTGTGACTTTTTTTTTCTTTGTATTCCAATTACTGTGGGACCACAATACATGTTTGGAAATGTAATATCAAATAATTGAAATTCCTTTTAGAAAAGTGAAGCATCACATAAATACAAGGTGTTGGATATGATTTTGCATCAGTATTAACAAGAGTTAGTCTTAATATGAAAATCGCTTTACAAGACAGTCATTTCACTCTGAAGTGCACTGAGTTCTGAATTCATGGGATCTGCATTTCTCTCTGAATTCAGTACTATGACCATGGCGATCATCAACTAAGCCCTGACTTCCTTATTGATAGGTTCCCTACAAAGCCAGTGATCTTTATACTTTACATTTCCCATCTCACATTGAATGAAGTACATTCCATGGTGTAATTGTGTGTTAAAAGTAATATGAATAATTTCCCCCAAAATAATTATTAAGCTGTAAACTTGCTAAATAAGGTTCAAAAATACATGCACAAGATCATTACATTTAAAGGACAGTTTGCCAGCCTGGGCAACACGGCGAAACCCTGTCTCTACAAAGAATACAACAATTAGCTGGGCATGGTGGCAAATGCCTGTATTCCTAGCTATTCCTCGGGTGGCTGAGGTGGGAGAATTGCTTGAGCCTGGGAGGTCGAGGCTGCAATGAGCTGTGATGGCGCCACTACACTCCAGCCTGGGCAACAAAGTGAGACCTTGTCTCAAAAAATAAAAAAAAAATTAAAGGACAGTGTGCACAAACATTTTCCGTGGGCTCTTTATTTCCAAACAGTCAGGGAAAAAAAAGAAAAAAGAAAAAAATCACATTTCCAACAAGAACTGTGACAAACATTAGAAAAATACTCTTCTTTTTTTTCTTTCATCTACTTCAAAGACAGCGTGGCTGTCTGTACTCTAGCATCACATATACATTAGTAATGATTTGTTTGTTTCTTTTTAGAAAAATAAAAATGATCTTTTATAGCTGGGTAGAAATTCCAAAGCCATTGACCAGAACCTAACAATTTCTATAATTATCCAAGTAGTATATAAAAGAATATCATAGTAGAAGAAGACCAATAAGATAATTTTTGAAAGTCTATGAATGTAAATCAAATTATTCTATCTTGGTAATAGATAAAATTCCTTCAGTAAAACTGAACATTCTTTAGATTAAAAAATAAATTAAATAAAATGACATTTTTCATACCTTCAGTGCTTGGTATATAATGAGTAGTCAATAAATATAAAACAAATGATTAAACATCAATACAGTGATTGAGAAATATGGTAGAAAATAGACTTTGTCCCCAGTTCCACTTCTTGATCTATTATATAAAGTCCTAATTGAGTAGTTTGAGTTATTCATTTTCCTTCTTTTTTATTATGCTTTAGGTTCTGAGATACATGTACAGAACCTGCAGGTTTGTTACATAGGTTTGCATGTGCCATGGTGGTTTGCTGCACCCATTAACCTATTATATACATTATGTGTTTCTCCTAATGCTATCCCTCCCCTAGACTCCACCGCCTGACAGGCCCTGGTGTGTGATATTCCCCTCCCTGTGTCCATGTGTTCTCATTGTTCAGCTCCCACTTATGAGTGAGAACACGCGGTGTTTGGTTTTCTGTTCCTGTGTTAGTTTGCTGAGAATGATAGTTTCCAGCTTCATACATGTCCCTGCAAAGAACATGAACTCATCCCTTTTTATGGCTGCATAGTATTCCATGGTATATATGTGACACATTTTCTTTATCCAGCCTATCATTGATGGCCATTTGGGTTGGTTCCAAGTCTTTGCTATTGTGAACAGTGCTGCAATAAACACAAGTGTGCATGTGTCTTTATAGGAGAAAGACTTATAATCCTTTGGGTATATACTCTGTAATGGGATTGCTGGGTCAAATGGTATTTCTGGTTCCAGATCCTTGAGGGATCGCCACACTGTCTTGCACAATGGTTGAACTAATTCATACTCCCATCAACAGTGAAAAAGCACTCCTGTTTCTCCACACCCTCTCCAGCATCTGTTGTTTCCTGACTTTTTAATGATCGCCATTCTAACTGGCGTGAGATGGTATCTCGTTGTGGTTTTGATTTAGATTTCTCTAACGACCAGTGATGATGAGCTTTTTTCCATATGTTTGTTGGCTGCATAAATGTCTTCTTTTGAGAAGTGTTCATTCATATCATTTGCCCACTTTTTGATGGGATTCTTTGTTTTTTTCTTGTAAATTTGTTTAAGTTCTTTGTAGATTCTGGATATTAGCCCTTCATCAGATGGATGATTGCAAAAATTTTCTCCCATTCTGTAGGTTACCTGTTCACTCCGATGATAGTTTCTTTTGCTGTGCAGAGGCTCTTTAGTTTAATTAGATCCCATTTGTCAATTTGGCCTTTGTTGCCATTGCTTTTGGTGTTTTAGTCATGAAGTCTTTGCCCATGTCTGTGTCCTGAATGTTATCGCCTAGATTTTCTTCTAGGTTTTTTATGGTTTTAGGCCTTACATTTAAGTCTTTATTCCATCTTGAGTTAATTTTTGTATAAGGTGTAAGGAACCAGTTTCAGTTTTCTGCACATGGCTAGCCAGTTTTCCCAACATCATTGATTAAATAGGGAATTGTTTCTCCATTGCTTGTTTTTGTCAGGTTTGTCAAAGAACAGATGGCTGTAGATGTGTGCTGTTATTTCTGTAGCCTCTTTTCTGTTCCATTGGTCTATATATCTGTTTTGGTACCAGTACTATGCTATTTTGGTTACTGTGGCCTTGTAGTATAGTTTGAAGTCAGGTAGTGTGATGCCTCCAGCTTTGGTCTTTTTGCTTACGATTGTCTTGGCTATAAGGGCTCTTTTTTGGTCCCATATGAAATTTAAAGTAGTTTTTTCTAATTCTGTGAAGAAAGTCATTGGTAACTTGATGGGGATAGCATTGGAAGTAATTTATAATTACTTTGGGCAGTATGGCCATTTTCACGACATTGATTCTTCCTACCAATGAGCATGGAATGTTTTTCCATTTGTTTGTGTCCTCTCTCATTTCCTTGAGCAGTGGTTTGTAGTTCTCCTTGAAGAGGTTCTTCAAATCCCTTGTAAGTTGTATTCCTAGGTATTTTATTCTCTTTGTAGCAATTGTGAATGGGCGTTCACTCATGATTTGGCTCCCTGTTGGCCTATTATTGGTGTATAGGAATGCTTGTGACTTTTGCACGTCAATTTTGTATGCTGAGACTTTGCTGAAGTTGCTTATCAGCATAAGGAGATTTTGGGCTGCGACAATGGGGTTTTCTAAATATACAATCTTGTCATCTGCAAACACAGCCAATTTGACTTCCTCTCTTCCTATTTGAATACCCTTTCTTTCTTTCTCTTGCCTGATTGCCCTGGCCAGAACTTCCAACACTATGTTGAATAGGAGTGGTGAGAGAGGACATCCTTGTCTTGTGCTGGTTTTCAAAGGGAATGCTTCCAGCTTTTGCCCATTCAGTATCATACTGGCTGTGGGTCTGTTATAAATAGCTCTTATTATTTTGAGATATGTTCCATCAATACGTAGTTTTTTGACAGTTTTTAGCATGAAGGGGAGTTGAATTTTATTGAAGGCCTTTTCTGCATGTATTGAGATAATCATGTGGTTCTGTTTATGTGATGGATTACTTTTATTGATTTGCATATGTTGAACCAGCCTTGCATCCCAGGGATGAAGCTGACTTGATGGTGGTGGATAAGCTTTTTGATTTGCTGCTGTGGGCCTGACATAAATAGCTTTTATTATTTTGAGATAGGTTCCATCAATACCTAGTTTTTTGAGAGTTTTTAGCATGAAGGGGGGTTGAATTTTATTGAAGGCCTTTTCTGCATCTACTGAGATAATCATGTGGTTCTGTTTATGTGATGGATTACTTTTATTGATTTGCATATGTTGAACCAGCCTTGCATCCCAGGGATGAAGCCAACTTAATGGTGGTGGATAAGCTTTTTGATTTGCTGCTGGATTCGTTTTGCCAGTATTTTATTGAGGATTTTCATATCGAAGTTCATCAGGGATATTGGCCTGAAATTTTCTTTTTTTGTTGTGTTTCTGCCAGGTTTTGGTATCAGGATGGTGCTGACCTTAGAAAATGAGTTAGGGAGGAGTTCCTTTGTTTCTATTGTTTGGAATAGTTTCAGAAGGAATGGTACCAGCTCCTCTTTGTAACTCTGGTAGAATTTGGCTGTGAATCTTTTTTCAGTTGGTAGGCCATTAATTACTGCCTCAATTTCAGAACTTGTTATTGGTCTATTCAGGGATTTGACTTCTTCCTGGTTTAGTCTTCTGATGGTGCATGTATCCAGGAATTTATTCATTTCTTTTAGATTTTCCAGTTTATTTGCGTAGAGGTGTTTATAGTATTCTCTGATCATAGTTTGTATTTCTGTCGTATCAGTGGTGATATCCCCTTTATCATTTTTCTATTGTGTCTACTTGATTCTTCTTTCTTTTCTTCTCTATTCATCTGGCTAGTGGTCTATCTATTTTGTTAATCTAAAGAAAACCAGATCCTGGATTAATTGATTTTTTGAAGGGGTTTTCATCTCTCTATCTCCTACAATTCTGCTCTGATCTTAGTTATTTCTTCTCTTCAGCTAGCTTTTGAATTTGTTTGTTCTTGATTCTCTAGTTCTTTTAATTGTGATGTTAGGGTGTTGATTTTATATCTTTCTTACTTTCTCCTTTGGGCGTTTAGTCCTATAAACTTCCCTCTAAACACTGCTTTAGCTGTGTCCCAGAGATTCTGGTGCGCTGTGTCTTTGTTCTCATTGGTTTCAAATAATTTATTTATTTCTGCCTTAATTTTGTTATTTACCAAGTAAATTCAGGAGCAGGTTGTTCAGTTTCCATGTAGTTGTGTGGTTTTGAGTGAGTTTCTTAATCCTAAGTTCTAATTTGATTGCACTGTGGTTTGACAGACTGTTTGTTACAATTTTCAATTTTTTGCATTTGCTGAGGAGTGTTTTACTTCCAATTTTGTGGTTGATTTTAGAATAAGTGTGATGTGGTGCTGAGAAGAATGCATATTCTGTTGATTTGGGGTGGAGAGTTCTGTAGATGTCTATTAGGTCTGCTTGGTCCAGAGTTGAGTCCAAGTCCTGAATATCCTTGTTAACTTTCTGTCTTGTTGATCTATTATTGACAGTGGGGTGCTAAAGTCTCACACTATTATTGTGTGGGAGTCTAAGTCTCTTCATAGGTCTCTAAGAACTTGCTGTTTTGTAGGTCTCTAAGAATTTGATCCTGTCATTATGATGCTAGTTGTTTATTTTGCCTGTTAGTTGATGCAGTTTCTTCATAGTGTCGATGGTCTTTACAATTTGGTATGTTTTTGCAGTGGCTGGTACCAGTTTTTCCTTTCCATATTTAGTGCCTCCTTCAGGAGCACTTATAAGGCAGGCCTGGTGATGACAAAATCTCTCAGCCTTTGCTTGTCTGTAAAGAATTTTATTTCTTCTTCGCTTATGAAGCTTAGTTTGGCTGGATAGCAAATTCTGGGTTTAAAATTCTATTTTTTTTTAAGAATGTTGAATATTGGCCCCCACTGTCTTCTCACTTGTAGGGTTTCTGCAGGGAGATCTGCTGTTAGTCTGATGGGCTTCCTTTGTGAGTA
This sequence comes from Pan troglodytes, assembly GCF_028858775.2. Classification (NCBI taxonomy): domain Eukaryota; kingdom Metazoa; phylum Chordata; class Mammalia; order Primates; family Hominidae; genus Pan; species Pan troglodytes. The sequence goes on from NC_072402.2 coordinate 26,987,299, forward strand.
ACCCGACCTTTCTCTCTGGCTGCCCTGAGCATTTTTTCCTTCATTTCAACCTTGGTGAATCTGACGATTATGTGTCTTGGGGTTGCTCTTCTTGAGGAGTATTTTTGTGGTGTTTTCTGTACTTTCTGAATTTGAATGTTGGCCTATCTTGCTAGATCGGGGAAGTTCTCCTGGATAATATCCTGAAGAGTGTTTTCCAATTTGATTATATTCTCCCCATCACTTTCAGGTACACTAATCAAATGTAGGTTTGGTCTTTTCACAGAATCCCATATTTCCTGGAGGCTTTGTTCATTCATTTTCATTCTTTCTTCTTTAATTTTGTCTTCACACTTTATTTCATTAAGTCGATCTTCAATCTCTGATATCCTTTCTTCTTCTTGATCAATTCAGCTATTGATACTTGTGTATGCTTCACAAAATTCTCATGCTTTCATGTTTTTCAGCTCCATCAGGTCATTTATGTTCTTCTCTAAACTGCTTATTCTAGTTAGCAATTCCTGTAACTTTTTTTCAAGGTTCTTAGCTTCCTTGCATTGGGTTAGAACATGGTCCTTTAGCTCAGAGGAGTTTGTTATTACCCAGCTTCTGAAGTCTACTTCCATCAATTTGTCAAATTCATTCTCCATCCAGTTTTGTTCCCTTGCTGGTGAGGAGCTGTGATCCTTTCGAAGAGAAGAGGCATTCTGGTTTTTGCAATTTTCAGCCTTTTTGCGCTGGTTTGTCCTCATCTTCATGGATTTATCTACCTTAGGTCTTTGATGTTGGTAACCTTCAGATGGGATTTCTGTGGGGACGTCCTTTTTGTTGATGTTGATGCTATTCCTTTCTGTTTGTTAATTTTCTTTCTAATAGGCCTCTGTGCTGCAGGTCTGCTGGAGTTTGCTGGAGGTCCACTCTAGACCCTGTTTGCCAAGGTATCACCAGCGGAGGCTGTACAACAGCAAAGATTGCTGCCTGTTCCTTCCTCTGGAAGCTTTGTCCTAGAGGGGCACCTGTCAGATGCTAGCCGGAGCTCTCCTGTATGAGGTGTCTATCAACCCCTACTGCAGTTGTCTCCCAGTCAGGAGGCAGAGGTTCAGGGACCCACTTGAGGAGGTAGTCTGTCCCTTAGCAGAGCTTGAGTGCTGTTCTGGGAGATCTGCTGCTTTTTTCTGAGCCAGCAGGCAGGAACATTTAAGTCCCCTGAAGCTGCGCCCACAGTCGCCCCTTCTCCCAGGTGTTCTGTCCCAGGGAGATGGGAGTTTGATCTATCAGCCCATGACTGGGGCTGCTGCCTTTCTTTCAGAGATGCCCTTCGCAGAGAGGAGGAATCTAGAGATGCAGTCTGGCTACAGCGGCTTTGCAGAGCTGTGGTGGGCTCCACCCAGTTCAAACTTCCAGGTGGCTTTGTTTACACTGTGAGGGGAAAACCACCTACTCAAGCCTCAGTAATGGTGGACACCCCTCCCCACACCAAGCTTGAGCATCCCAGGTTGACTACAGACTGCTGTGCTGGCAGCAAGAATTTCAAGCCAGTGGATCTTAGCTTGCTGGGCTCTGTGGGGGTGGGATCCACTGAGCTAGACTACTTGGTTCCCTGGCTTCAGCCCCCTTTCCAGGGGAGTAACCGGTTCTGTCTCACTGGCATTCCAGGTGCCACTAGGGTACAAAAAAAAACTCCTGCAGCCAGCTCGGTGTCTGCCCAAGTGGCCGCCCAGTTTTGTGCTTGAAACCCAGGGCCCTGGAGTCGTAGGCACCCGAGGGAATCTCCTAGTCTGTGGGTTTGCAAAGACCATGGGAAAAGTGTACTATCTGGGCCAGAGTGCATCGTTCCTCAAGGCATAGTCCCTCATGGCTTCCCTTGGCTAGGGGAAGGAGTTCCCTGACCCCTTGTGCTTTCCAGATGAGGTGATGCCCCACCTGCTTCTGCTCGACCTCCATGGGCTGCACCCACTGTCTAACCAGTCCGAATGAGATGAGCCAGGTACCTCAGTTGGAAATACAGAAATCACCTGCCTTCTGCATTGATTTCACTGGGAGATGCAGACTGGAGCTGTTCCTATTTGGCCATCTTGCCAGCCCCTCATTTTCCTTTTTATCTTTTTTTATGTGATCTAATATTCATCATGTTTCATAAGGAGTTCTTTGCTTTACCATTTTGGAAGTGAGAAACTGAAGAATTCAAGTGACTTGTACAGGATCAAATAGTAAATCTATGACAGAGTTGCCAATGCACTGTAATTCAGTGATAGAATCTTCATTACCACTTCAGACCACTGTAATGTTTTATTCAGTCTCCTAAAAATTCTCATCCCACTGGAAATACATATATATAAGACTTTAAAGCTGATACATTAGTTATGATGGGGAAAATATGTAATTTCAATTATACTTCATGGAATCATATTGCTTCTCCATTAGAGGGTCAATTTTTTAAAAGAAACTTTTAGAATTAATGTTGAAAATAAGAGAAATTGGAATGTGGATAATAAAATAATACTATTTTATAAAAGCTATTTGTTTTGAAGCTCCCCAAACCCACATACAATTACTTGGTAGTCACTGGCATTCCTTGTTACTTTAGAAAAAAAAAGCCAACAGAGTGGAGAAGAACAACTGGTAAGCAAATAGGATGAGCAAGAAAGAGAAGAGTTGACCCAGCTCACTAAAATATCCAAAATATGAGTGTTCCAAACTTTTGGCATCAAGGATTTCTATCCTTAAATATTCTCCACCATAGGTCCTGTATTTTGAAAGATCTACTTAATGACACAAACTACACTTAAGTTTTTTAAAAACGTTAAATTTAAAGCATTGAATTAGTCTAATTCCCATCCAAAGCAAAGACCATAGTTATCTCCATTGCCTAATCAAGAGTAAATCTATACATACTTCTTCTTAGACTTACTGAAGTAATATAAAAACTTCAACCACTACCACCCGCTCACTCTAGGATCTGTAAGGACTCGCATTGTGAACAATTACATTAGGAAAGCTAGTATTTGCTACACACCCCATAATTCTCTCTTATTTTGAATACTCATGACATGAAGAGTCACTGATGAATTCACCTCTTCTCTTTTTGGCACTCGACCTATCAAGTCTTGCTGAATCTACCCCCAAAGAATATCTCCACTTTGGCCATTTCTCTCTATCCTCTCTTATCTTTTCTGTTCAAGGCACCATTATCCTTTTCATGGACCACTGTAAGATCCTCCAACCAACGCTCCCTGTCTCCATCTTCCTCTCCCTAAAATTCATTCTCCACACAGAATTTGGAACTTCCTTTTTAATATGTAAATAAGATAATGTTTCTTTCTCACTTACTTGAAGTTCTTCGGTGTTTTTTTTTTTTAATTGAATTTAAAAGAAATCCCAGACTCCTTACCATAGCCTATAAGATGTTATAACAATCAAATCCATTCCTTCTCCAACAACTTCCTTTCAAATCATTGTTTTCCTAGACACTGGGCATCAGTCTTACTGTATTCCTTTATTTTCCTCAAAAAAGTCAAACACGTTCTTTGCATTTGCTATCACCTCCATCTGGAATTCCCTTCTCTCAGACCATCCCATGGCTGACTCCTTCTCAACATTCATATCTTAGTTCAAATGACACCTATTCACAGAGACCTTCCTTGATGCCTTGACCTGTCACAACCTTTTCAAACATCTTCTATCCTATTATTTACCATGTCATTTCATTTTTATTAGCATTTTTATCACTATGTGAATTCATCACATTCATTTTATTCATTTGCTTGTCAATATTCTTCCATCAGAATGTAAGGTTTCTGACAATGGGGACTCGCACACAGTAGGCATTTAATAAACATCTGTTGAACAGATGAACGAGTGTTATAATCTAATTTTAAATTAAACCTATTGAGAAATATATCTGATCTCCTCCATTAGATGTGTTTATTTATTGGTAGTGTTCACCTTTGTATTCTTTTTCATGCGTGTGATAGATAATCAATTCTTTGAATGAGAAAACGAAAAAAATTCATAAATTGTTTTAATTCCATCAAAGACTTCTGTGCTAGACAGAATGATAAAAACTTGGTTTGGGGAACAGAGTTTGTAAATGGAAGACTAAGAAGAAAAATAAGAATCAGTCCTTGATTTCCAGTTGAAGAAACGCATGGAAACAACTATAATACCAAATAAGGTGAAGTGAGTGCAACTGGAGAGGGAGACTAAGATTAGGGAAGGCAACTGTGAATATGGGCTGCAGTCTGAGGCATGTGCAGGGATACAATGGCAAATAAAACTGAAGCAGAAAAGATTTGAGTGGCATGTTAATTTTTCAAAAAATAGGAAACTCTTAAAGAAGAATAAATGATAAATTTTCCATCTGTTTAGATGTAATTTCCTCCAAAAAGCTTCTTCTTATCCTCAAGGTATTGATTAGGGGACCCCATAGCCCTTCTTATTTCCCCTTTAGTGAATCTGCTCTGATGAGTTGTAATTGCCAGTTTGCCAGTTTGATTTCTCCATCATCTTTAAGCTCCAAGAAGGCAGTACTGTGAATATCTTAGTCATCATTTTATCCTCAGCATCTGGCAAGGTACCTATATCATAAAAAGTGCTCCATAAATGGTTTTAGAAAGAAAGAAGACACAAGGAAAGGAAGGTGAGGAGTCAAGAAAAGAGAAGGGTGGAAGGGAATACAACATGGTGGGGAAAGAGCAAGGCAGCCTCCTCCCTCCTCAACACCACCCCTCCCACCAAGCAGTGGGGTGAGCGGCACCTACTCTGCAGCTCACCATTTGAAAAGCTTGATATAGCTCTTCAAGTTAGCACATTTGGCAAAATAAACTATTAGAAGAATATTAAATGCAACATATTCATAGTTATAAAAAATAAAGCCAGTTTCAATAGTTGTATTTATAGGTTATATCTTTTGTAGGCTTTAATTGAATAAACTCTTTAAATATTTATCCAGATTTCAAAAGCATTTGTTAGTCATTGATTTAATATATTCTCATACATGTGTTCAATATTTAGGCAATTTACTATTTTTATCTTAATTAAGACTTGTCTTTTTAATTTGCAGCAAGCTAAATCACATGTATTGTCATAGAACTCTAAACTTCTTTGTTTGATAGGGTGTGACCTTATCGTAAAAGTATTCTTTATGAAGACATTTGAAAATATATATACATATAGTGCCTCACTTGAAATTATTCATATATTTAACACTTGAATCAAAAGCAGGAAGTGGTATAAGAGAAGTATTAATTCAATTTAGTGTGTACTTCAGTTTTTTATTTGACATTGGAACAAAGTCATTCAGAAAAACTCAACTGAGTCTGTACACAAAATAGCCTGCCTTGTCCTTCTCTAACAAGGAGACTATCCTGAACTTCAGTTTCACCATTTATTTTGGAAGAAGATGTAACGCACAGCTAGAATGGCTCCTTAGACAACACAAGAGTGAGCAATCAGAGTTTTAAATCCAGATCTACCAGAGGTTTCCTATTCAACAAATCAATTATTTCATTCGTATCAGTTTCTTTAGATTTAAAATGAATCTTTTAAGTGAAAATGATCAACAAATAATTGAAATAAGTATATAAAAACAATTTGCTTATGATATTAGCATACCCACTTTTAAGTGACATTCACTTTTAATTTAGAGTAATGTGAACCAATTGATCATTTGTCTGCCAATTAATTGTGTTCATTGCACAAAATGTATCACAGTCACTTAAGAAGGTTTAAAACAAGATTAGGGTGCTCCCTGCCCTCAAAAATCAAAATATCATTTCCAGAGAGGTCTCAGAATATATCTAGATACACTGAGGTATGTCTAGGCCATTCAATTTTTGGATCCTGAAAATATAGCCAGCCTTCCTTAGAAGAAAAGCCTACACTATACTTCCTGCTTCTTAATAAAATAAATTAATCTTGAGAAAAAGTGCTTATACACTTAATTTATTTGACTTACTGCATTGGGGAAGAAAGGCAGCAGTATAGAATATAGTGAGCATAGAATTTTGATTCTAAAGTACTGGTTTTGAGTCCTGGGTCCACATTTACTACCTGTGCAATTTCGGAAAGCCCATTTCCTTTCTCTGAACCTCAGGTTTACTGTCAGCATGTAAGGATAATAATACACATACTTACATAACATATCTTAACAGTTTGCAGTGAAAATACTCTCTAAAAAGCTGTGTAGAGTGCTATATAAATTCTCATCATTATATTTCCATAGTCTTTAAAATGCATTCTTTATTATGGAAAGTGTTTCGAACCTTCCAGATTCAAGTAAGGTGAATGTTTTTGACAAATTTTCCAATCTGGTGCTAGGTTACCTGCACATAGACCTAAACAAAGTCATATTGCACAGCCTCCATATACTGAGTGTTTTCCTTGACATTGACAAATTTCTGGTTGCCACAGTGTACAGAAGATGAATGCACATGGGCAAAATAAGAACAGAATAAAAGCAACTTAACTTTGGATAGTGTCTAGCAGGCCCTAAACATGATGGTTGAATGAATCTTTTCTATGGCTAAAATGAAGGCCTTTTTGGTCAAGGCTTTCTTGGGAAGACAATCTATCAGGTCGTTTTTTCCCCAGATTAGTTTTTAATCCAATTTCCCTGACTACTTCCTAATAAATGAGGGAGGTTTTGCATCAATGTCTCTGCAGCCTCATATCAAGCCAGACTTTGCAGTACAATCAGCTATTATAGGCCATATTTTCCTCTTTAAATTCAACTATATATATCTATCAGCGCTACCAGCAACCTGCCTTAATAACTTCATTAACTAGTCCAAACATGTAGTAGTCTTTTATGTTATCTTAAATCTCCTTCTTTATCCTCACATGCAAAAAAAAATTATGTTTGTGAGATAAATCTTTGAGCATACTTTCTCCAAGCAGATTTTGGAATTCTCCTAAAATAAAAATATGAAGAGCCATGGAAGATGATTGGGATAGCTAAGAGACCAGAGTTGGCATCAGTGAATGCCAACTAATACAATTTTTATGGAGCAAATATATTCTTTTGCTGTTTTGAAAATGAATTACAGAAACTGAAACTTAATTCCTTTTTAGGCAATTTTTGTAACTCTAATGAATTTATGAAAGACATTTAGCAAAGAGGACTGAAAAATAGAGCTATCTGACATCTAAGACTTTCCTGCCTTAATACCAGTTCCTGGGTCCGCTGCTCTGCTCTCATTTACCATGTGCATCTTATTTGGTCTGCTGTATGAGTGTGGCCTTTTTCTTACTTAGAAATGAAATCAGCTATACTGCCTTAGCGGTGTCCCTCCCACCATTAGTGTCTATCTTACACAGATTCATCTTGTTATGGTTCTAGCGGTTGTGCGTATTTCTTTCTCAAAAATTGTTAAAAAGGAATAGAGGTTTAGCAGACTGTGGCAATGGAAAAACAGCCTGAGAATTACAAGGGCAGAAGTTGAACAACACTGTATGTTGTTTTTATGAAAATACAAATTGCTGAGAACAATTTATAAAAGGCAGATATATCTTAAATAGAGAAGTCCTAACATTGTAATTTTAAATTTTGGCAGTTGTGCATAGTTCATTATAACTTTAATATTCAATTATATTAATGGTAGGTGATTTCCATATTCATTAGATTCCATATGTAGTCTGAAAGACCTGTATATATGAAGAATGGAAATAAATCTTCCTAGCTGTTGGCAAAAAAATAGTGCTTTGTTCCTGTTATATTATTGCCCATGTTGGTGGCAGTGGTGAGGTAATTTTTGGGGGGAGATTTGTTTTTTCATCAGAAGTACGTATGCAGCAAAATTAGATGTAAAACTGAATTCCAAATATACTCTCTTCTTTACAGATTGTAATAACTTCTTGGTTATTTTTCAAGATGTGTACTTACATACCATTGATATTTTAAATAATATGAAAATTAAATTAAGAAGTAAGGTCAATATAAAAGGCAAACTACATGCACAAGAGCCAATAAAAATCTTTATGTATTTCTTTGCAGAATAAGCCATATGAAAAACATAATCATCATTTATATTACACATATTTATATTTCATATGGTTCTTACAGCAACATCAATAATCCTATAAAGAAAATAAAGTTTCAGACATATCATTTGTCCTCAAAAAATAGCTGTTGTTAAATGAATGGATTGAAGGGTGTATGAATGCCTGTAATTTAAAAAATGAGGCCAGGTACAGTGACTCATGCTTGTAACCCCAGCACTTTGAGATACCAAGGCAGGTGGATCACCTGAGGTCAGGAGTTCGAGATCAGCCTGATAAACATGGTGAAATCCAGTCTCTACTTAAAAAAAAAAAAAAAAAAAAGATACAAAAATTAGCCAGGCATGGTGGTGGGTGCCTGTAATTCCAGCTATTCAGGAGGCTGACGCAGGAGAATCACTTGAACCCGGGAGGCGGAGGTTGCAGCGAGCCAGGATTGCACCACTGCACCCCATCCTAGGCAACAAGAGCAAAACTCCACGTCAAAATAAATAAATAAATAAATAAATAAATAAAGCTTATTTGCAAACTATTCTGACAAGGGACCAGTATTCAAAATATATAAGGAACTCAAACTACTCAACAGCAAAAAACAAAACAAAACAAAACAAAAACCCTTTAAAAAGTGGGCAAAGGACATGAACAAACATTTCTCAAAGCAAGACATACAAATGGCCAATGAATATATGAAAAAATGCTCAACATCACTAACCATCAGAGAAATGCAAGACAAAAGCATGATGAGATATCCTCTTACTTCAGGTAGAATGTCTGTTATCAAAAAGGCAAAAAATAAAAGATGCTGGTGAGGATGTGGAGACATGGAAACTTCCATACACTGTTGGTGAGAATGTAAATTAGTGCAGCCATTATAGAAAATAGTATGAGGATTTCTCAAAATACTAAAAATAAAGCTACCATATGATGCAGCAATCCCACTATTGGGTATATATTCAAAGGAAAAGGACATCAGAATATCAGAAGGATACCCATCATGTTTACTGCAGCACTATTCACAATAGCAAAAATATGAAATCCACCTAAGTGTCCATCAAGGGATCAACTGATAAAGAAAATGTGGTATATATAGACAATAGAATACTATTCAGCCATAAGAAAGAATGAAATCCCGTCATTTGCAGCAACATGGATGGAACTAGAGGTCTTTATGTTAAATCAAACAAGCCAGAAACAGAGAAAACAAATATTGCATGTTCTCACTCACATGTAGGAGCTAAATAAAAAGTTGATCTCGTGGAGGTAGAGAGTAAAATGACAGATACCATAGGCTGGGAAGACTTTGGAGGAGTAATGAATAGAAGTCGGTTAATGGGTACAAACATACAATTTGATAGAAAGAATAAGTTATCATGTTTGATAGCAGAGTAGGGTAATTATAGTTAACAATAATGTATTGTATATTTCAAAATAGCTACAAGAGAGACCTTGAAATGTTCCCAACATATAGAAATGACAAATTCTTGAGGTGATTGTGATGGTTATTACACATTCTATGTCTGTAACAAAACATCACATGCACTCCATCAATATGTACAAATATTATGTAACAATCAATCAATAAGAAAATGGGCCAGGCATGGTGGCTCATGCCGGTAATCCCAGCACTTTGGGAGGCCAAGGCGGGCAGATCACCTGAGGTCAGGAGTTCGAGACCAGCCTGACCAACATGGAGAAACCCTGTCTCTACTAATAATACAAAAGTTAGCTGGGCTTCGTGGTGCCTGCCTGTAATCCCAACTACTTGGGAGGCTGGGGCACGAGAATTGTTTGAACTCGGGAGGTGGAGGTTATGGTGAGCCAAGATCATGCCATTGCACTCCAACCTGAGCAAAAAGAGTGAAACTCCGTCTCAAAAAAAAAGAAAGAAAGAAAGAAAAGAAAGAAAAAGAAAGAAAGAAAAGAAAGAAAGAAAGAAAGAAAGAAAGAAAGAAAGAGAAAGAAAACGAAGCTCAAAGAAATTATTAAGTAAGTAACTCACCAGAGATGGCACACTAAAAAATTTTAAGATCCTGACCTTGAACACAGGCATTTTGACTCCAGTTTTACTGTGCTTTTGACCTCCCTATGATTCCCTTTTCAGCAACTGACATTGACCTTTATCCACTTTCTCCCCACTTTGGATCTAAGATATCTGAGGCAAGTAAAGTCCAAAGCAACTTACAGACTTACCTACCACATGTGAATGTTAATTGATAGCATTTGCTTCTTTGTCCCTGGTCAAACCTGGACTTGGGAAGACATACACGAAAGAGATGTATAGAGAACTGTACAGTCAAATCAGAGTAGGAGGTGAAAAACAGGGAATGCTTTCTAATTTAAGAACAGAGTGAAAGAAAAATCCTGTACTCACCTTCAATTCGTGCTGGGGATTCCAGTAAAAGCAATGACAGCATTGACAATCCTGATCTTCTCGCTTAAAGAACATAAAAGTTTCGTTATCTTTTCCAAACTCATAGTTCTCAACCAAAAAGACCTAATCAGTTAAGAGGGTGGGTAGAACATAATTTGTTTCAGATTGCATTTAATTATTATTAAATATTATTATACACTGAAGTTAACAAATGATTTAACTTAGGCAAAAGTTAGTCAATTCAAGCTTAACTTTATCATAAAGCCACTCTTTATGTGCTTCCCAGTGTTGCTTCCTAAGACTTAGAGATCAGATTGAGTAATTATTCAGACTATGTGAATTGCTTAGAATCCAAATTTTATGTGGATGTGTCTACGGCAAAGTTAAAGGATTGAAAACACTCTCCTAGATAGTTATCAATAGGCAGGAAAGTGATTCTATAACCTGCCAAAATATTTGTACATATTTCCTAAGACCTGTAAAAAGAGTAAATAGGCACTTGCAAGAGCCACTGATTTCCCAAAGGATAAGAAAATGGGAAAGAAGCAACATTTACATAAACTTAGTTGCTCTGGACAATTACCCCTATGGATCAAGGGGGATTATTCTTGTATAATCATCTTGCTGCCTATTGGTTGGCATTTAAGATTAAGGTAAACATGAGTAGCTGGGAAAAAATGATGCAGCATATGAGTTCCAAGTGTATTAATTCCATCTTTGTCAGTGTTTCTTATGTATGTTTGGAAAGTGATGGTATTTTTTTACCTAGTCAAATAAAAAACGGTTTTCCTTAGACAAGGAATTTCATCATTTCTGAACTTTTACAAATGTGTGCTCTACCTATCATTTTCATATGCTTCCTTAACCAGCAAATGATGTGGTAAAATTGTGGGTAGCAGCAGCATGAAGAACAGAACCATTTTAATTTCTCCCATCTGGCATATTAGCATTAATAAAAGATGTTTAAAAAGAGAAGGCTTGAAAGGCTTTCACCTCTTGATTTAACAAGATAATAAGGAAAGCTTGCAATCTGCCACTAAATATAACTGATAAGAATGAGTATAATGTGATGATCACCAAGATTAACCTTTGAGACAATTTGTAAAACCCTGCTGATTACAATACAATCATGTTAAGACTAGCACTAAAACTGTTGTTGCTACTTTTTAGTACAAATAAAATAGGAAAAATCCCATTTGTAGAAATATAGATTACATAGATTAATAGAACAAAAATTGGGAAGTTACCTACACCTGCCTTATCTGTAAACCAACCATAGTGGATCTCCCTCTCAATGGTGTTTGTGGATTTAATATTTCAACTGAATGATTATATTGCTGGTTTAGACTAAGTACAGCATAACACTGATTATATGTTTCTATATTTATCTGTTTCACCTAGTTTTGTTGTTATCACATTACAGTCCCCTTCACTAACACCTCATTAATATTTTCCCATTTATCCTGGGTTTTTGATAGGACAGGGGAAGAATTTACTTACCGAGGCAGTTTCTCAATTAAGATGGGATTTGGGGAACCTATTCTTCTTAATTGGAAAATTACCTGAGTGGTTTGTCCAAGCTTTTCATAGCTTTTCTGGCTGACATTTTTGACCACAACTACAGTTCAAAAGAATACTATAGCTGACAACTACATATAACAATAAAATGAAGAAATCACAAGGGAGTTTAACACAAATGATTTCTTTGTTCAACTTATTCTTGACCATGCATCAGATAAGGTATTTCAGATGGTTATCTTACAGGGTAAACAGGCAGTCTGGGAATAAAAATTTGCTTAAAAACATTCTTGTTTCTACTAAAACCAATTTATAATAGGGTCGATGAGGTCATCTACTTATCCTGATATCAAAAAGTACCTAGAAATACAAAGACTGGCCTGCTTACATAAGACATACTTATATTATTCACTACCTTAAGTGAATGCACAGTTTTTGTCTTGGTTTGACTTGTTTATTCAAGACAAAATTTGGTAGTATAAAGTTTAGAGCTTAGAACTGAATGAGAGATGTTCCTAAGGTATCCTTAATGCAAATTTCAACTATTTGTAGTCAGAGGAATTTATTTATATAATGAATCAATAAGCACCTAGAGAGTATATAAAAGCCTGTTAGTTTAGCTTTTGCACATATGGTATCCAATCCTGAAAGCCCCCTTTGTATTACAAAGACACAAATAAACTGGTAGCAATCACAATGAATGTATACATGCTACTTTATCATCACTACTATATATCTTGTTTAATTTCACAACTGAAAGCTTAATGTCCAATGGAAAAAGCAGTGCAGATTGGAAGACAATAGGCAATAATGAGAATTCTGTGTGCAGAATGAGGCTGTGTGTGGACCATAGGAGAAATGATAAACCCATGGTAACCATTAGAGATTTTTATTTTTATACAGACTCAATTAATCAAAATCATTTGGCTAGGATTTTTTTAAATAGAAGAATCAAACTCCAAAAATTCCTACTCAGTATTTAAGGCTATAAGAATTGTACTTCAACCACTGAAAAGTAGAAGAAAATAAACGATCTAAGTCTTCATTCATTCCTCACATAGGGGAAACAGGGAATTAGATCTTGCATAGTACCTAATAGACCCATAATTTTTCCTCTATTATGTTCAGTATTATTTCCAGTAATTGCAAAAGTAAGTACATTTCTTGTTTCTTCTAAAAGTCTAAAGGTCATTTAAAGTTGAGTTTCAAAGGCATAGAATGAATTATATGTACTGATAGGAATGCGTACTATATTTTAGATGAAAAGATTTATATGTATCCTAAAAATCTTTTTTCTTTCATTCAATTTTTGATTAATTAGACTGATAAATATGCTAAATAGTACATTATTATCACTTTCATTAAAAGAAAAATAATTTTATGTCTTTTAAAAACATGGAATTAAATTAGATAAGTAGTATTGATTAATTTTTTAAAGTTCAAAGATATGAACAAATACACCGCTTTCTGTATTTCAAAGACTTTTAAAAAATAACAATGGAAAAATAAATTTTTTTAAAAATTACCCCTAAGCTATGTATTTTGCAAAGTAAAAAAATACTTGATTCAAAGTCTAACCAAAAGGAGTTAAAAAACAAAACAAAACAAAAGCCTCCAGTGGGCAATTATTTTCCAAGATCTGTCATCAAGGCAAGTTTTTTCTGGAAAATTTGGAATTCTCCAGATGGTGAATTTTCCAAGAACTATAAATAACTTTAAGACAGTGTCTATAATAGGGATAAATCATAAAGGTAAATTCTTTGTTTAATATAACCACAGGACTCGTATGTTGATTACACTGCTTGAATGGCTTTGATTTTGTTGAGAAAAAGCTGACCTGATGAGTTCAGTGTTTCCACTTCTATTTCTCCAGCCAAGGGATATGGATGAATCACTAATAATTCATCACCACTACTGGGAAAGTAATGCAAAGCATATTTCATATTAATTCCATATTGGTAGTATCACCTTTGTGTATGAAAGGTGATACAAATAATTCTCTTCATATTGAATACATTTCTAAGTGACAATTAACAAAACATTAACCCTATCAAAACAGAAAGCCAACATATTATCTCTAAATAAAAAGCATTAAGTAGCATTGAAAAAATTTATTTGTGTCAGATCTTGGTTTTTAAATTCCAAAATAGGGGAGAAACCAAATACCCTTGCAGTAAGGCTGATTCCAGAGCTAGGGTAAGGAAAATACAAGATAAGCCTGGATCATCTTGTAGTAATAGAACAGAAAACAAAGAATTGTAGGGTGTGCCAGAAGAACACAGGAGCCATTCTGACAGAGCCCCCAAAGGCCAAAGCTGAAATAATTTGAGCATCAAATAAATAGTGAAATATTGGTTTATAGCCCAAAGTATAAAACATATACCTCTGTGCCCATACTGATGTAAATAAATGCTTTAATAATCAAATAAGTGAAAAGAAAAGACAAATTCTTAGCTAGGAATTCCATATAGTATATGTAGATTTTCCCCTTCAGGAGGTAGAGCCTAATTCTCTTCCTACTGAGTATGGACTAGAATTAGTGACTTATTTCTAATGAACAGAGCATAGAATGAGAAAAATAGTAACTTTACACTGAAGAAACCAAGAAAACACTACCTTAATAAACAGTGAAAATTAACATCATTGGTGATTCCATGGGGATGTCATGTATCTTTCATATGACGTAATAATAAGGCCACTTTGCCTTTGTAATATTCATTAGAAAATTCGTAACTCTAGCCTAATAATGATAAAAACATTGGAGAAACCCAGATTTGGGGGCATTCTATTGGATACCTGGCCAGTACCCCTCAAGATTCTCAAGATAATGAAAAACATGATTGAGAAATTGACATAGATCAGAGGAAACTGGGGACACATGACAACTAGACACAATATATTATTCTCACTGGATCCTGAAACATTAATGAAAAACTTGATGACATGTAAGTAGTATGGAGTTTAGTTCACAGCAATATACTAATGTTGGTTCCTTAATTTTGAGAAATGTACTGTGGTAATGTAAGATATTAACAATAGGGAAAACTAGTTGAAGGGTATACTGGAACTCTATTATCTTTCCAACTTTTCTATAATTCCAAAATTATTCTAAAATTTAAAATTAATTTAAAAGCAATTGGCATAAACAGTGATCCCAGAAAGAAACTCTTGCATACATGGTCAAACGATTTTTTTTTTCAAAAGGTGCCAAGATCATTCATTCAATGGGAAAAGGACAGTTGGTTCAATACTGATGTTGGTAAAACTGGATATCTGCAAGCAAATGAATGAAGTTGGGCCCTGACTTTATGCCATATATAAAAATTAACCCAAATAGATGAAATACCTAAACATAAGAGTTAAAACTATAAAGCTTCATAATACTGGATTGGGCAATGCTTTCTTAATATTACTCAAAAAGCATAGGCAACAAGAAAAAAATAGATAAATTGAACTTAACCAAAATTTTTTAAAATTTGTGCATCAAAAGATGCAACCAACAGAAATAAAAGGCAACCCATGGAATGATAGAAAATATTTACCAATCATACATCTTATAAGGAATGGATATCCAAAACGTAAAATAACTCCTCAACTTAGTAACAACAAAAACAAATAATCCAGTCTAAAAATGGGCAAAGGACTTGAATAGACATTTTTCCAAAGAAAACATGCAAATGGCCAATAAACACATGATTATTGCTAATTATTAGTGAAATGCAAATAAAAAATACATAAGATACCACTGTACACCCATTAGGATTCCCAATATTAAAAAAAATAAAGAAAGTAACAAGTATTGGCAAGGATATGTAGAAACTGGAATTCTTGTACATTGCTAGTGGGAATATTAAATGGTGTAGCCACTATGGAAAACAGCGTGACAATTGCTAAAAAAAAAAAATTAAACACAGAATTACCATATGATTTAGCAATTCCCTTTTGGGTATATATCCCAAAGAAATTAAAAGACTCAAACAGATATTTGTATACTCATGCTTAACAGTGATGTAATTCACAATGGACAAAAGGTGGAAGCAACTCAAGTGTCCACTGATGGATGAATGGATAAACAAAATATGGTCTATACAATACACACAATGGAATATTACCCAGCCTTTAAAAAGAAGGACATACTGACACATGCTACAACATGGGTGAACCTTGACCACACTGTGCTAAGTACAATGAGCTATCACTAAAGGACAAATATTGTATGATTCCACTTATGTGGTGTATCTGGATAGTCAAATTCACAGCAACAGAAAACAGAATGGTAGTTGCCAGGGGTTACAGGAAAGGAAAGAATGGGGAGGTAACGTTTAATGAGTATAGAGTTTCTGTTGGAGAAGATGAAAAAGTTCTGGAGGTAGATGATGGTGATTGTTGCAATAACAACTTGCATGTGCTTAATGCCAAAGGACTGTATACTTAAAGATTGCTAAAATGGTAAATTTTATGTTTTATATATATTTTACCACAATAAAATTTTAAAAACCAATTATCATAACAGGTTCACTTTTTTCTTTATCTTGTCAGATAGATAAATAGACAGAGAGAGAGACATTAAAAATGTTTCCAGAGACAGGGATCAGTTTGCTGAATGTAACAAATGGAAATTAGAAACTGGATTATAAAACCAGTCATTATTAGAAAGTTAAAAATTACAAAAACAGGTAAAGATAAATTATTTAAACATGTGAGACATTTAGCAACAGATATATTAAACTTTGTTAGGTTATTCAATTTAGGAGAAGCCGATAGAGATTAATGAGGGCTAACACATTATTAACTATTTTTAAAAACAACAGGATATCACACATTACTTTTCTTGATACCAGTCAAAATAACAAAAATGTAACAAAAATTAAAAATGGAGATAAAAAATAAAGTATTCTTTCATGTAAGTAAAAATAATCAGTTAAATGCTGTGTTGAGATTCATGTTTAAAATAGAGCATTAATGGAAATAATAAACTAGCTTGAAGAAAACATCTGGAAAAAACTAGCAATTTTTTGACTTTTTCTTTCCTCCTGAGGATATTTTCTTGTTTTCTTAGTGTGATTTCCCCCCTTTATACCCTCTCTCACTCAAATCCCATCTTGCTCATTGTTTCCCTCGTCAGTCAATTAATAAAAGCCAATAAATCAGTTAATAAGAGATTTTGTCTATCAGGTTTGACAACGGCATGTCTTTAGAACACGAAAATTGAAGGAAAGAGTTATTCATTCACTCACTGCTCATTTAACATATACATTTTAAGGGCCTAATTATTTAAAAGGTTGTTCTTGATACTGTACTCTAACCAAATATTTTGTTTCTTATCTTTTTTGTCACATGGTGTAAGCCTTTCCTTTGTTATTATTAGTCCTGCTTTTTTCCTCTTTTCCAAGTAGGAGGCCATTTTTTCAAAGCTTACCAAAATTCCTTCAGATGTATCATTTCTTCATAACAACTATAAATCTTGCATGTCAGAGCCAGCACATAGTAAGTGTTCTGTAATTGTGTTCAATGAATGAAAATTGGTGAATCTTGATGCCCTCTCAACATCAGTTGTATGTAGAATGCTAGCTGTACTCTTCTGGGTTATAAAAACTTCAAATGTAACCAATTAACTAATCTCAAAACATTTATAAATGGTAAGTCTCAAAGTTCAATTAAAAATAAAGTCATATTTATATAAAAATCTGCTCTCACATGTTCTTCAAATGCATTAGATTGTAAGGAACTTCTTGTTAAACCCAAAAAGCAATTATAATGCTTGAATACACTGTCTGTGTTTGATTACTAAGGTATCAATTAATGCTGAAAACATTCAACATTGTTTAAATTTCACAGAAGCCTAGCAAAGGGAAAATAAGAAGTATATATGTGGTTAATTCTCTAAGTTATAAATTTACAATTAAAATTTGGCCAAGCTTTAGATACTTAAGAGTTTAATTGACCATGTAATTCTGAAACACACTACAAAGATTCTATTACAGTAAACGCATGGTTATAGGTACATAGCTAAATCATAACAAATCTTGCACATCAAATTCTACTTTTATTTACATTTCCTTAAAAAAAAAACAGGCTTACCCTTGAATCAGAGACATAATCTCTTAAAACATACCATATGTCTTTTCTTGTATAGCACATGTTAAAAAAACAGCCTTAATTAGTGTAAATGCATTGTTTGGTTTCTTCACTGACACTTCCTTTATTCTGTTGAGCAGTGTAGCAGAGTTACCCTTGCATCTTTGTGGAGGTTGGAGACCAAGTTAGTGGAGAGAAGGCTCTGGAGAGTCCAGAAAATGTGAGTGGCTGTCATAGGGCATTAACTAGAATCCATGCCATTTATTTACTATTCTGCTAAGGAAACAACATAAAAGAAAATCCTGTGGGGTTTTTTTGCTCATACTATCAAATATTTACAAGATATAAGTGCTCCTCTAGTTTTGGGAATAGAAGAGACCTTATTAAATATCAAGTGAAGGGAAATAAGGAAGAAAATAATTATTGACTTTAGTTTTCTGTTTATTATTTTGAACAAGCAAGCAAAAAATAATAATTCTTTTTTATGATAAAAGTGATAATGTAATATTCAGCAGATTTATCATCATATAATTACAGAACTCTAGAAAAGG
The DNA here is from genome assembly GCF_028858775.2 of Pan troglodytes. Classification (NCBI taxonomy): domain Eukaryota; kingdom Metazoa; phylum Chordata; class Mammalia; order Primates; family Hominidae; genus Pan; species Pan troglodytes. The sequence continues at coordinate 27,005,794 of NC_072402.2, forward strand.
TCTAAGGCTGAGTGTCCCACGTGGACTTGCAAAGCCTATCTTGTTCAAAGGAATTGAATTTCTGGTTCAAATTCATTCAGGAGATTTCAGTCTCATTGATTATTTTAAAAGCACTGGAAAATAGATTATTTTCTTTAATATCTGACTTGATATCCCTCATTCCTTTTCTTTTAATCTTCACATTTCTAGCCCATTAATTTTATTTAAAATAAAATTATTATTATTTTTTTTTCTGTAGGAAACCTTATTCAACCCGACTCCTTGTATGGTATTTTCTCTTATTCAAAGCCTTACTCCAACTAAGCTTGAGCTTTGTTTCTCTTTTCCCTTCTTTTCTCTTCTTTGCCTTTATAGACAATCCTAAAGACTCACATAAACTCTTTATCTAAAATCATCCACCAATGTTACCAACTATCTATTAACCCATCCTCAATAACTATGCTTATGAGAAAAAGAAAAAAAGAAAAATGTAAAGTAATTAAAACATATAATCCTATTTTTGTTGTTTTTTATTGGAATATAATCACACAGCAGGAATTTTTGGGTAGCATTTGTTAAAAAATAAACAGCAATCATCTGCTATTTGCATATGACTTTTTTAGGCACTTTTAGTAGAAATGAACACATATGACCACTGTCCTCAAGGATAACTGAGCTACAAATCAGTCAGTAACAGAAGAATGGAATAACAGAAGAGTTAAAGTTCTTCTAAATTATAGTAAATTTAATGAACTATTAAATTTAATGAACTATTAAAAGTTAAGGTTTATGAAGAATAATTAACCACATTCATCCTTATGTTTTTACTACATTAAACTTCTAAACTCATCATTACTTATTTGCATCCTCATCAGAGACTTTGAATCTTACCCCTTTGTCCTTTCACAACCTTCTTAAAAACCTTCAACCCCCTCTCCACTTCCACAAAGATCTATTTGTCATCTTTAAAAAATATACACACACACACAACCAGGCAGATTGGCGGTATTACACATTTATGCTTTCCAATTTGAGGTGTTTTAGCATCCTAATTCTACAATTATTTTACACATTGCTAATTGAATCCCTTTCCAGCCTCCAGAGTAGCGATTTGAAACTGCCACCGATCTCGCCCATATCCATGGCCCCATACCCTCTCCTCACATTGCCTACCTCCAGCCATACATAGGAATTAGAAGCTATTAAGGACAAACCTGTCTACGCAGAATCTTTGGTCTCTTCACAGCCCCCTCCTACCTTCAAGCACACGTCAGTAAATTTATCTATACTGCCACTCTCTTTACTTCCTTCCTTTCCTCAGATCTCAGATTGGCCCCTTAAAAATTAAAATATTGCACTGTCCCTCAGCATTGCTCTACATATTTTTATTTTTCCTAATCAGCTTTTATTTATATTCCTCAGAGCAGTTCTTCAAAACATTTACCTATACTGTCTACCCTATGCCTGCTATTATCTTCTTGGCCTCAATCAATAACTTCAATAACTCAGACTACATTAAGAAAATGGCAGCTATCTGAAATGAAGTTCAGAGTTTCCTTGATGTATTCCTGCGTATATTCACTCACATATGAACTTACTTATTTTGGCGCCTATATTTTACTAAATGTTTTTGTCTCAGAAGGAAAAATGTGGTTTCTTTCTGTCAAGGCTAACCCCTCTCCTGCAATAATAATCACATTTCCTCCTAAAGGAATCCTCATCTTTTTCTTGTACGCTCAAACTCCCTCTAATTACTAGCTCCTTTCCTCCAACCTCAAAGAGTCTCAGATAACCCATCGTCCAACCCTAACTCACACAAAAATACCTCCAAAACCTTCATTTTGATCCTGAATCATTTCCAAATTACTACAGAATTTCTCTTCTTATTTTAATGACAAATTTCTGCCACAGCTTTTTGGATATCTTTATTTCCTCTATTTCCTTGATCCATTGTTCTTTGACTTTTGCATCCCAAATAGGCACCTCTTGACATCTCTAAGATGAGCAGTAGTATCCTCATTGCAGAAACCTTATCAGCTGACTCTCTTCTTCCTCGCAAATTCTCCTCCTCCCTTTACTTTCATTATATTACATTCTCCTGGTTCTCTTTCTAAGTCTCTGACTCTATTTTCCTTCTCTCTCCATGTTTTCCCACTCTTCATTTACCTGCCTATTAAATGTTGGAATTCCTCAGGATATGATCCTCTCCTCACTCTATACACACTCTCTGAGGAGTGAGCTATTCTGACACAGGTGTTTTAAGATGTCCTTTTGACATAGCTTCTTTGACTGTGTGGTTTTGATGTCATGAGTATTTTTAATAATGCTCCAAAAACAGTTATTAAACGTTAACTTTTAAAAACAATTGCCAGTGAGGAATTCCTAGCCAGAGTAATCAGGCAAGAGAAAGAAATAAAAGGCATCCAAATTGGAAAAGAAGTCAAACTATTTCTGTTTGCCGATGATATGGTCATATTCCCAGAAAAACCCTAAAGACTCCTCCAAAAGACTCCTAGATTTGATAAATGAATTCAGTAAAGTCTTGGGTTACAAAATCAATATACGCAAATCAGTAACACTGCTATATACCAACAATTACTAAGCTGAGAATAACATTAAGAACTCAATTCCCTTTACAATAGCTGCAAAACGAGTTAATGGGTGCAGCACACCAACATGGCACATGTATACATATGTAACAAACCTGCACGTTGTGCACATGTACCCTAAAACGTAAAGTATAATAATAAAATTTAAAAATAAATAAATAAAAAATAAAATACCTAGGAATATACTTAACCAAGGAGGTGAAACATCTCTACAAGAAGAACTACAGAACACTGATGAGAGAAATAATAGATGACACAAACAAGTGGAAATACATCTCATGGTCATGGACTGGAAGAATCAGTATCACCAAAATGACCATAGTGCCCAAAGCAATCTACAAATTCAATGCAATTACTATCAAAATGCCAACAGCATTTTTTACATAATAAAAAAAATCCCAAGATTCATAAGGAACCAAAAAAGAGCCTGAATAGCTAAAGCAATCCTAAGCAAAAAGAACAAATCTGGAGGCATCACGTTTCCTGATTCTAAATTATATTACAAGGCTATGGTAACCAAAACAGCATAGTACTGATATAAAGTAGAAACATAGACCAATAAAACAGAATAGAGAACCCAGAAATAAATCCAAATACTTACAACCAACTGATCTTTGACAGGGCATACAAAAACATAAATTGGAGAAATAACACCATATTCAATAAATGGTGTTGGGAAAACCAGGTAGTCATATGTAGAGAATGAAACTAGATCCCTCTTCTTACCACATAGAAAAATCAACTCAAGATGGATTAAAGACCCAAAATCTAAGACCTAAAACCATAAACATTCTGGAAGATAAGTTGGAAATACCCTTCAGAACATTGGCCTAGGCAAATAATTTATGACTACAACCCCGAAAGCGTATGCAGCAAAAGTAAAAATAAATAAATGAGACCTAATTAAACTAAAATGCTTCTGTACGGAAAAAAAATCATCAGAGTAAACAGACAATCCACAGAATGGGAGAAAATATTTTCAAACTATGCATCTGACAAAGGACTAATATCCCAAATATACAAGGTATTCTAACATATAAGCAAAAAAGGAACAAATAATTCCATCAAAAAGTGACAAATTACATGAATAGACAATTCTCAAAAGAAGATATACAAGCAACCAACAAACGTGAAAAAATGTTCACATCACTAATCATTGGGGAAATGCAAACTTAAACCACAATAAGATACCACCTTGCCCCAGCCAGAATGGCGATTAATAAAAAGTAAAAAAAAAATAGATATTGGCATGGATGTGGTGAAAAGGGAAAACTTATACACTGCTGCTGGGCATTTAAATTAGTACAACCTCTATGGAAAACAGTATGGCGATTTCTCAAAGAACTAAAAGTAGAACTACCATTCAACCCAGCAATCCCACTACTGGGTATCTACCCAAAGGAAAAGAAAGTATATCAAAAAGACACTTGCACACATATGTTTATCACAGCACAATTCACAGTTCCAAAGATATGGAACCAACCTATGTGCGCATCAACTGATGAGTGGATAAAGGAAATGTGATATATATGAACCAGGTCTACTACTGAGCCCTAAAAATGAATAAAACTGGAGGCCAGCAGCAACTGTAGGCCAGATGCTGGAGGCCATTATTCTAAATGAAGTAACTCAGGAATGGAAAACCAAATACCATATCTTCTAACTTATAAGTGGGAGCTAATCTATGGGTAAACAGAGGCAAACAAAATGGTATAATGGACATTGGAGACTCTGAAGGGGGAAGGATGGGAGGAGGGTGAAAGATTTAAAAACTACATATTTGGTACAAAGACACTACTTTGGTGATGGGTACACTAAAATCTCAAACTTCAGCACTATGCAATTCATCCACGTAATGAAAAACACTTGTACCCCTAAAGCTATTGAAATAAAATAAATAAAAAATAAAAATTACCAGCTGTAATCCTCCTGCCCACAAAATGAATTCAATGAAATGGTTTCATTCAAGTGTCCCATGAATAAAAATGGAAACATTACATTATTTAAGTCAAAATGTCTTCTCCACACACTGGATAATCTAATCTTACTAACTGTCTTTTCTACATGGTGATAATTTGCAATCTATTACCCAGACTTCTTCTCCCTTTGATCTAAGGCTTAAATTTTTGACAGTTTACTGAACGTGTCAACATACATAGATCCCTACTGATTTCTTCAAATTAACAAATCCAAAACTGATCTCATTTTATTCTCTTCCCAAGGAGATCATCCTCCTTATAATCCTCTCTTGTTTAACAGTACCAAGATAAACCCAGCCATCCCATTCAGAACCCGAGAACCATCTCAGATTTCTCATTCTTTTCTTACATTTGAAGTTCACTAAATTCAGTAAGTTATGCCTTCCTTTAAAAAAAAAAACCTGTCAAAATTTTCCCAACTTTCTAACTTCAGTATATGGCTAGAATTCAAAGCTTTCATCATTTTTGGATGCAATAGCCTCCTAACTGGTCTCTTAATATAATTTGACCATCCTTCAGTCCGTGCTCCATCTTACTGCCAGGGGCATCTTTCCAAGAGTAAATCTGATTGTGTTACTTTTCTACTTAAAGCTGTGAACAGTTTCCTACTGCCTATAAGAATAGGTTCAGCTTGTCTTTTCAGAGTCATCATTTGCCACTCCCCCACACTCATCCTGAAATCTAACCACACCAAACTAAGCACAATTCTCTTAACAAGTACAAACTTAATGCCTCCTAATTTGGAGATGCCCTTATTTCCTCCTGCCCATATCTATCTAATGAATGCCTAATTTGTTCAGAATTCCTGTTGCACCCAAACTACACTTCCAAGAGTACATATATCATATACTATTGCAATCATCTCTAAAATGTTTTAAAATTGTTTAAAGAACAGTATCTTATTTGTCTTTGGGTATCAAGTGCATAGTAGAGTGCTGACATTTGGTACTCAGGCAATTTGGGTGAGTAAATAAGGGCAATCACTGTGCATATTTGAATGGCATAACATTTTCTGATTACATTTCTTAGAGAAAACAGCAAGTCCATGGGGGAGAGAGGTGAATGTTGTGTGTGACTACATTTGAATCAGGGGCAAACCTTCTGATGGTGCTGAATTTTTGGCATGCAAGAAACAAGTTCTTTCAACCAGATTCTCATTTTATTGCTCCATTTAATTCGGATTAGTCTCACCTTTTTCTCTATTTCATCTGCACAGTCAATCACTGAGTATTCAACTTCCTTTTTAAGATTGTCTTTCAAAAAAGTCCATTGACTTCTCCTAAGCAATACAATAGTAAGTGAAAAAAATGTAGGCAAAGGAACATTCTGATTGTTTAAAAATGATCATGACAAAGGAGTTTTCTGTGTGGTCATATTCTTACCCGCCACAGATAGTTCACTAATTTGGGTTTTTAAAAAGTTATAAAAAATAAACCTTGCTTTACCAAGATTTTGTAAGCATTTAATTTTTCAGTGCTGCAAAATAGACTTGATCAACTGTTTTTCCCCCATAAGGTTCTACTTTAAGACCTCCATATGCTCAGTTTTAATAATCTGCTTCCAAAACCAGGAACCATTCCAAATATGAGTTATGGAAATATTGTGCTTCTTATTAAAAACAACATGAAAAGAAATATCTGAAGCCCAGGTATCAATCTTTAAAACACATAGTGGCAGATTCATGTGAAAGGTTTTGTATGAAGAATTACTGCTTAAAATCACTTTTACTGAGGCAGTTTAACTCGTTTCACTAGAAGTGAAAATTGCTATGACAAATATGTCACTATGGAGGTCAAATGGTAATTTGCACATGCTAAACAGCTCAGCAGGAAATTACATGTGATCCTCGAAATCACTAGCATTCCCACCAGAAATCATTTCAGAAGACATGGAGGTCACATGGATTGTGTTAGGGATAAAACTCTTTCAAACACATGTTCTACCCTCCCCCTTGGGAGGAAGAATTAAAAGGTATGCAAAAAGGTATGATCAAACTGTTCAAAGTTAGAGAAATGTAATTTACTGTAGTTAGAGAAAGGGAACTGAAGAAAAGTCTCATCCGAGACCAGTTTAAAAAAAAAAAAAACTGCTTAACTTAGTTGAATCTTTTAATACTATTTTATCACTTGATGTTAATAAA